>NC_138501.1:12140614-15056005 GCF_964252035.2 Podarcis erhardii
AAAGCTAGAACCATTTACGGTATGTTGTACACTGAACAAAAATTATATGAAAATGATGTACCGGTGGTATTTGACTCCTAGTAAGTTACCCAAAGTGTATAGAACAAGTACAAATACCTGCTGGAAATGTAAAGAGAAAGAAGATACCTTTTATAATATGTGATGGTCGTGTAAGGCAATAAGAGCTTTCTGGGAGATGATATATAATGAAATAAAAAAATGTTTAAAATTTTTGCTTTAACACTTATCTAATGAGACAAGGTTCAACAAGCAAAATTTGGTTGTGCCTAGAATAAATCCGTAAAGAGAAAAGATGTTTCCTTATACCAAGATGAGGACATGACTTGAAATACAGGAAAAACCGTATCAGATAGAATGAATTGCGGTGAGGTAGATGGAAGTCGAAAATAAATAGAATAACTAAACAGATCTATTCCAAAAGGGGAAATATTTTGTTTGAGAATTGATGTTTTTGGATAGTATTGTATAGTTAACTTCACTTTATTTTTGTTCATGATTTTGTTTTTCCTTTCCCCCCTTGTTGTTTTTTGCTTTGTTTCTTTGTTTTCTGTAGATTTGTTTGTTATGTTGAGTCTTGTTTGTATTTGCACAAAACTCAATAAAAATTTAATTAAAAAAGAAGAAAAAGTTTAAAATAACTTTTGTTAAAAAAACAAAAGCTTTTTTATTAGGAATTATAGGTACTGAAATACCAAAAGGAAAAGACTTTATGTGTGCGACAACAGCTGCACAGATGCTTCTAGCCCAGAGATGGAAAGAAGAAAGAGTCCCTACCAGAGAGGAATGGCGAACTAAGCTGATGGACTACGCCGAAATGGCAAAGCTGACCGGAAGGCTTGGGAACCAAGAAGACAAAAAAATCAAGAAAGAATGGGGGAAATTTTCAATTTATTTAGGAGGCCACTGCAAGCAGATGAAAACATTAGCAGGATTTTAATAACTCTTGTAATGTAACAAGTACTATGGACAGATTTAAAATATGGACTATAAAATAATATGCAGTTGGAAATGTTGACAACAGGACCCAGGGAGGGGAGGGGGGAAGTCGTGAGATTCAGAGAAATCCCCTTTTATGGGTATGTGTTTGGCATTGTAATTAATTTGCATTTGTAAAATCAAATAAAAATGATTTCAAAAGAAAGCTGGAACCAGTTGGTTCTCATCAGAAGCAAGAAGGCTGATCAGCAGCAGGTGGAGCCACTTCACCTTCTGCTCCTTCAGGCTGCTGCTCAGCAGGTGAAGCTGACTCCTGACCTATGACACGAACAAACGGGACACTTAACTACAGTGGTACCTCAGTTTACGAACTTAATCCATTCTGGAAGTCCATTCTTAAACCAAACTGTTCTTAAACCGAGGCGCGCTTTCCCTAATGAGGCCTCCCACCGCCAGTGCCTTTCTACCGTTTGGATTCTGTTCTTAGACTGAGGTAAAGTTTGCAAACTGGGACACTACTTCCGGTTTTGTGGAGTTTGTAAACCGAATCGTTCTTAAACCAGACTGTTCTTAAACCGAGGAACCACTGTAGATTGAAGGAGAATATGGTTTAAAAAGCACTGACCTAATTCACACCTCCCAGGTGGTTACATAGATTGGACTATAATTATGCTTTGGATTTCACACTTCTTAAAAAATAATAATCTACAGTTTATTAGTTTTTTCACATTACTACAACAATATTTTCACCTCTGAGGCTCAGTTGCATGTTATACAGTATCCATGACTGCACACTCAGATAAGTGTTAGGATAAATAACTTCACTTCCACTTGTCCCACCATTTCCCCCCAGGGAAAAACCACTCTTTACTGTTGAATCGGAGCAAACGTCAATTGGGTTTTCCATGGATTGTTGTGTGTTCCGATTCAGCAGTAAAGAGCAGGTTTTCCTGGGGGAAGTGGCAGGGCAAACAGGAAACCACTCGGACCTGTACCTTCTGACCATGGGATTAACATCCCATGATTAACATCCATTCAGTTAGGGAAGTTTTCATCCCATGTTACAGTTCTCGGGTCAAAAATACCAGACTATTTTAAAAATGAGCATTTAAAGAAAAGTGAACATAGAGATAAAATATGATTTAAATACATATTTTGGGAAAACATTTGTATGTAAGTACTGTTCATATTTAAATATGGATTTTTTTTGGACACACTTCTTTTAAAAATACGTTCAGATTAATGCAAAAACTTAGATGGAGCAGATTTATGAATAAGCTGATGTAAAATTGACATGGACCAGAAACAGATGACCCGTCAATTTTTTACATTTAGCAGACCTGACCTGGCCCACTTATTTAAAAAACAAAAGTGATTTGACCATTGTAGTAACCTCCCTCTTTTTCAGTTCCCATGGATCAGAGGTAGGAAAACTAAGGCCTGGGGGCCGGATGTGGCCCAATCGCCTTCTAAATCTGGCCTGCGGATGGTCCAGGAATCAGTGTGTTTTTACATGAGTAGAATGTGTCCTTTTATTTAAAATGCATCTCTGGGTTATTTGTGGGGCCTGCCTGGTGTTTTTACATGAGTAGAATGTGTGCTTTTATTTAAAATGCATCTCTGGGTTATTTTGGGGGCATAGGAATTCGTTCATTTTTTTCCTTCAAAATACAGTCTGGACATGATCTGAGGGACAGTGGACTGGCCCACGGCTGAAAAAGGTTGCTGACCCCTGCCATAGATCTACAGGAAATCACAGGGTCAGAGGGGACTGCTGACATCATTTAGTTCCAACTCTAATCCTGTAGCAATAATAGCTACACCATAGTGAAAATATAGGGGCTATACCTGTGAAGTTTGTTGATGCAAAGTGCTGTATGTTGTAGTGTAATGCAGTATAGAGTTGTTGGAGAGGTTTGGCTATTTGCCACTGTACAATGTATTTTTAGTATTATTATTAAGAACCCTCTTAGCAGTGTACAGCAGCTAAATAAAAATAAAGAGTATAAATATATGATAAAGCCATCAACACAGAAGTGAACTACGTCATACTGAGGCAGATTACGGAGGAGCTGTTTCTGCATATTTGGAAGGTGAGTCAAAATGAGCCGTTGACAAAAGCAGTCACTGTTCTCTGGTTCCCTTGAATGTCTCAATTGCGGCGTCAACAACTCATCTGAGACTGAAATGTGTGTGCGCATGTGTGTATGTGTGTGTTGGTGTCAAGTATGACATCAATAGTGAGCCAGTTCACTTTCTTTTTCCTGCTCAGTGCTTCGTCTGACGAGAACATCAAAGATTTAAAGAAACACACAAGTCAATTTATTATTAATATTTGAAGCTTGTTGCATCTCAAGCATCTCGGTGGTCTTCTTCCGCTGTCCCCTCTTAGTTGAAGCTCTAGCAGAGTAAATTCTGGATAAACTAAATATTTTGGACATTAGAGATATTTAAGAAATGGCACTGAAGCTATGTCTTCCAGGATGCCACAATCTTTGTTGTTTAATAACGATTCGTGCAATTCCAAACAGGACCCTGAGCGGCAGTGAAGCAGATGATGTTCTGTAGTTTGTGGTCCGATCAAAGGGTTGAGCATGTTCCAGGAAGATTTCAACTAGCAGTGAGAACTGATAAAGTATCTGTCATCAGCCAGACAAGAACTGGAGAGAGAAGTGTCTGCTGTGTCTGATCTAATGGACAAATTTTTGACTGCAAACTCTTCAAAAACTCAACTGCTGCAGATGCCACTTTTACAGTACCATATGCACTGACAGGCTGATAAACAGCAACAACAGCAAACGCCTGAAGTCACCGAGCTATGATGGGAGTAGCATACAAATCCCTGCCCTTCACTTCAAGTTATGGCCAAGTGGAAATCAAAAGAAACAAGCTATTCCTTTCCAAAGTCTTCAGAGCTTCTTGCCCATTCCCATTTAATCAGCTTCTTGGAGACCACATATTGTCCCACCCCAGGCTGGGTTCTCCTGGAACATAGGACCTACAGGACACACGAATGAGCATTTTTTCCCAAGGTTACTAATGTCCCAGGAGTGGCATTTTTAAACAAGTTATTTTGCCACTTCATCAGTGTCTGACAAACTTCAATCATATCTGGGGCAAAGTCATTAGATGAGGTCACTTTTTAGGATGTTGAATAAACAGAGAAAGAGAGAGAGAATGCAATCCTGTTTCAAAGGAGCTATTTATCTTTAAAAGCTAATAAAGCAAAACAAAACAAAATATGAATTCAACATCTATGGAGAACAAAGGATCCAGTCCGAAGATCAAAACTTACTCAGTTAATAGGAAAGTCCATCTTTAACAATGGCAGAAACCCTCACAAATATCTCTAAACCTCCTCTTTTATACTATTATTAAAACACAAAACATTTCCTAAATCAAAAGAGCAGCTTAGGTGGCAGAGATAACTGGCACACTTATTCAGACGGCAATCCTGTCCTCACTTACCTGGCAGAAAGTCCCACTGAACCTAATGGGATTACGTTTGAGTAGGCACACACAGGAGCAGACTGTTAAGTGGTTTATACATCTCCAAAATTTAAGAGCAACGGCCGGAGATCATTTGGAGCTAAGATGCTATGCCATTTGCAGATGTCGTCGAAGCTCTATTACATAAAACTCCTCGTTATCCAAATTTGCTCTATCCGCCATTTAGCTCAATGTCACCTTTTGTAAACAGTTTCCTTTTCCAAGCACCTGATTACTGAAATGTTTTGGACATCTTCCAGACCAAATGAGACACCGCCGCACGCCCTCACTACTAACTAAAGCTCTTGGCATGGTTTAAGCCTACGGTAGCCAAAACAAACTACATCCCAAGCAAAATATTGTTGTCAGCTTTAAAGCATGGAAAATCAAAATCTTTCCACCCATCTCTGTGCTTCCAAATACTTTGGCAAACGAATTGGAAATATGGATGAGCCTCTTCAAGAAGAGGGATCAAACAAATTCATGCTAAAAGGCCCATGTAAGAGGAAACATCTAACAGGGCATGGCTGCAGTGAGTAAAAATAATAAAAAATCATTACATCAGTAATTACAACCGCAGCTTCATGCCAGGTCATACGAGGTCATGTGTTATAAGGACAGAAAGAAAGGAGGATTAAAATTACTTTTGCAGCAATTACCTTCAGAGGAGAGGTGCTTGTATTCCATGGGACCCTAAAGCAAATATGGTCTTTAGTAAAGGAAGTAAGCAGTGCCAAACATTGACACTTGCAAACATTAAGATGCTCTGGAGGAAAACATGTAGCTATGAGCTCCAGCCCCATTGGTAAGGCTTCACACATAACATCATTGGCTTTGCATAAGTCAGAAATAGCACCGGGAGTGTGTATTGCTTTTGCCTTCTACAAAAGCCCCCCACAAAAATAAATCCAGCCTTTCCCTTCAGTCCTCTGGATCTTGTGGCTGTAACCATGCAATAGCAAATGGAATCAGTTCAGGGTCAAGCCAACTTGACGTTCTAACCTAGGGATGAGAAACCTGGGCTGCTCCAAGTATGTTGTCCCCCCTCCACCTGCAAACTCAGAGGTATTTATTTATACTTTTCAAGTTTATGCATTTCACTACTTTTGTACATTTCACCAATTTTACATTCATTTTCACATTTCAAAATGTGACTTCCATCCCCCTCTTTCTGCGGTTCCTTAAATTTGTTTTTAATATCTTCCGCATATCCAAATTAACTTAATTTGCTCATTTATTCATCTTCTTTAAATATATACTCTTATAAAACTGCAGGTTGTTACAATACAGTGGTACCTCGGGTGAAGAACTTAATTCGTTCTGGAGGTCCATTCTTAACCTGAAACTGTTCTTAACCTGAAGCACCACTTTAGCGAATGGGGTCTGCTGCTGCCGCTGCGCCGCTGCTGCACAATTTCTGTTCTCATCCTGAAGCAAAGTTCTTAACCCAAGGTACTATTTCTGGGTTAGCGGAGTCTGTAACCTGAAGCGTCTGTAACCCGAGGTGCCACTGTAATCCTGTCAATGTTTTTATCTGTTTATAATTTATCTGTAAATATTCAATAAACCATTTCCATTCTTTTATAAAGTTTTGTTTTTGTTATCTTGATTTCTTATTTTTTTCGGTAAGTTTCACCATTTCTGAATATTCCATAAGCTTTTGTATCCATTCTTCCTTCGCTGGGACTTCTGCATCTTTCCATTTGGGGGCAAGTAACATTCTTGCCACTGTAGAAGCATACATGAATAAGTTTCTATACAATTTAGGTAGCTCTGTCCCTATAATTCCCAAAAGAAAAGCTTTCTGGGTTTTTTTTTTTACAAAGGTTATTTTAAGCATCCTTTTCATTTCATTATATATCATTTCCCAGTAAGCTTTAACCTTACTACAAGACCACCGCATATGATAAAAAGAACCTTCATTCTCATTACATTTCCAACACTTGTTTGATTTTGATTTATACGTTTTTGCTATCTTACTCGGTGTTAGATACCATCGATATATCATCTTTATATAATTTTCTATTAGACCATAACATGCTGTAAAGTGCTCCAGGTATGGTTGGTCTCCACCTCCCATCTGCCCCAACCAGCATGGCTGATGATTAGGAATGATGGGAGTTGTAGTCATCTGGAGGGCCACACATTGCCTATCCCTCATCCCACCCATGCAATGAATTAGGGTTGCATGCTGTATCAAAGTCACTGAAAAGTCTCAACAGTGTGGGAATGTTGTGGATAGTAAGAGAGGATATATTGATTAAACATTATCCTTCCTCACTCACGCTAGTGAGCTAGTAGCAGAGCACATTCCCTTGTAAATAGCAGGAAGCTAGGTGATAGATTCATTAGAACCATTTGAGTTAAGCAATCCAGTCTGGCTTGTCCAGATTGGATTATTCCTGGTAAATCCCCTTTAGTTCCCTCTTAAAAACAAGAATGATACAACAGTCTTCCTTAAGAAAGTAATGATAAGGTTTATTTCCGCTCAGTTCACAGTGTGATCCTGAAGGCAGGCTTTAGCTTGTAGTTACAGTTACAGAGAAAAGTGTGGGTTCATCCTCTGAGGGATGAGCCCATGTGCTGTTGGCTGAGAGCCAGCAGACAGCAAAAGGCAAGATGGAATAAGGGGGAAAGAGGAAGATGGCTGCGTGACCAGCTCTTTTATAGGATCTACCAGGGTCATGCCCATCTACCTGGTCACATGTAGGGGGAGGATGTTCCAGACCAGGTGTGACAGGAAGTTCTCCTGGCTGGAGCAACATCCCCCTGTGTGTCCACTCTGGGCAAACAGGAAATGTTGTATTTGACTGCTTCAGTGATGTTACATCCCATAAACAGGAAGGATCTCTCAGGTGCAACATTGCGGCAAAGAGGCTGCACGATGAACGAAACTGAATTTTGCGTTTGCCATGACGGAGCACACATGATGACACGCTAACTCTCAGGCTCAACTTCTCATCTGTCGTGACCCAGGATTATTTTCCGGTTGACAATTGTAGCTGAAGAAGTTTAGCTCACTATATAAATGTTATTAATTTTTGTGGTTATGGATGTTGCTGCTGTTTTAATTCCCTTTCCAGATACAGATAATTCCATCAGAACGACCAAATGTATCTCCGTTGCAAAACAAGGCATGAAACTAGGTTCTTATCCAGAATGCTGATATTACTTTGCTATACTCTTTCAATATTTTAACCATTCTCTGCCCTCCTCAAAAAGATTTTTTTTTTTTAAAAAAAACTAAACTAAAACCCAGCTCTTGGACATCAATCATATAAGAAATATGCAAAACAACTAAGCAAGTATTAGACGTCATTCCAGAATGGGCCCTCCTAAACATCACAGATAATAATGACCACTTACATCACAAAGAGCTCATAACTCACCTAATCTCAGCAGCCAGATGCATCATAGCCAGACACTGGAGAGACCTGTCAGGAATAAGCATGCACCAATGGTATCAAATAGTATGGGAAACAGCCTTTTAAGAAAAACTAACCAACAAACTGAAACTGACACGGGGACAAATAAAAGAAGACGCCTTCACCCCGGTATGGTTCTCCTTTATCACATAGACAGCCCAACAAGACAACAACAAAAACCTGTCAACAGTATATGAATCAATCTGGCTAAGCTGATCCAAACACACACACACACACACACACACACACACACACACACCACACACAAAAAAACAAATTTCACTACAGCCAACCCCAACCTCTCACCACCAAAGGAATAGCTGACACAAAAGCCCACACATATACCACACTCACCATTCCTCCCTCTACCTCTTTCCCCCTCTTTTCTTCCTAACTAACAATGTAAGCAACGCTAATGTCTCACAATAAATGAAGCTGATCTGTAAAAAGCGCAACTTGAAAAAAGAGACAATGCACATTTTTTTTGTAAATTAAGAAATCTTTAGTAAAAATACATTAAAAAACAAAACAAAAACAAATATCCCATTCCCAACCCGATGATGATGGCCCTATATTTAAACATGAGATAAAGCAGTTCTTCAAAGTAAGCCAATTAAAAGATAAAATGGAAGGATGTACCTAAAGATATTTTAAAGGGCACTTGGTGGAGATAAGAAACTAATGTTTAATTTAAACATAATGGAAAATGTCATGTTGTCCCTTTGAATAAAGGTGGCCTTTGAGAGACCACATACAGATTGAAAAGACAATAATGCATTCTAAAAGTTCCAAAGGCACAGTTCAAAGAAGGCGATGACTTTGATGTGGAAGACAGCCATTTTTGCATTAAGAGCAGGTATGGTATAGTAACGACGAGCATGAGCTATGTGCCAAGAAGGCTCTGGCTCCGATCTCACGTTGGCCACTAGGCAGCCTTAAACAGGTTCAACTTTGCAGGATAAACCACGGGGAAATAATACTGGCCTACTTTAGAGGGTTTAATATGACAGAAATAACGTCCACAAAGTCCCCTGAGCACAGACAATGATAATTGTGTCTAGGGGAAAGTAGTCGTGTTGAATCAAAGCACCCAAAGGAAAGCACAAAAAGTAAGGAAAAAACCTTGTCATTTAAATAAACTTTGCAAAAGGCAATCAAAGCGACTTTGAACGTCGGCTGAAATAATTTGGGACGTGAATGCATCTCCAGCAGCAGACAGGTAATGTGGTGAGGGAGGACAAAAATTGATGCCATCCTCCCAAATCCTTATTTTCACAATAATTCCGGCACTGATGCCTCTCGGTCCTTTCGAGTATAACTCAAAATGTGGAACAGTGGCTTCCAGAATGCTAACTTATATAGGAAACTGTCATGGAATTCTACTCAATCTTGATCCAGAGCAGATTCCAATGTATAGTTAGCAGATTAAAAACTTAAACACATTGCAGGATTTCCAAAAAATAGACCAGAGGCAATTAATATTTCACCCAGCAGAGCTTTACTACTACTGAAGGCAAACGAGCATAATGGCCACAAATCCAATACATTCAGGATTGGCACTGTCCATAATAAGCCCAGTTGCGGCAGACTTAACTTACAATAACTTATAATAAGTCTAAAACCTTTACACGAAGCATACTATGTACAGAACACCACACCAGAAGGAAAAGAGATAGAAAGAGAAAGTGAAACCCAGGCTCCTTCTGGCCTTATTATTATAGTCAGTCAGCATGACCATGACAGAAAGAGATAACAGAGCCAGTTTAAGCCAGCTGTACTCAGCTTCTCTGAAGGAATAACCCAAACATCATGAACCTTCTGCTTGTTTCTTTTACACAGAGAAGCTTCCAAAACCCTCTTGAATTAAGTAGAATAGGAAAGATATCTATACAAGAGATAAATACTTTCTGCACTAAGAAATGCAAACTGACAGAAACACCACCTTGAATTGTGGGGCTTGGTCTTTCCTCAGATCTTAATTTGCATCTTTCAGCTTGCGCCCAACTTGGGCTGTAATCAGACTGAGCCTTATTTAACTCAGTGACTTGTGAGTTAATGAGCATGGGATTGTGCTGTACTGAGGCTAGTTTGCCTCTGCTGCAAGAGTAGAAATACTGTCTCAGTTTCCATTCTCCATTGACTCCATGACACACCGACGACCCAAAGAACTTACCAAGGCAGCCTCCAGCTTGTGGTCCTCATTGGTGCAAGGATGTGGCTCTGTTCTTGACACCTAGGAGCTGCTTCTATTATTATTATTATTATTATTATTATTATTATTATTATTATTATTACAGTGGTACCTTGGGTTAAGAACTTAATTCGTTCTGGAGGTCCATTCTTAACCTGAAACTGCTATTAACCTGAGGTACCACTTTAGCTAATGGGGCCTCCTACTGCCGCTGCACCGCCACCATGTGATTTTTGTTCTCATCCTGAGGTAAAGTTCTTAACCCGAGGTACTACTTCTGGGTTAGCGGAGTCTGTAACCTGAAGCATCTGTAACCTGAAGCCTCTGTAACCCGAGGTACCACTGTATATTATTATTATTATTATTATTATTATTATTAGAGTTTATATACCACCCTATACCCAGAGATCTCAGGGAGGTTCACAAAAAAAACCCATAACATACATAATCAGATTAAAAAACAACCACCCAATAATACACACACACCAGAAAAGAGCCACATTTTAAAAGGGTATAGGATGTCGAATAGATGAACTCAAGGCCTGGTTAAAAAAGAATGTTTCTGCCTGGCTCCCTCAGCCTGAAAGTGAGACGAGCGCCACAACCCCATAGTCGCCTTTGACTTGACTTAACTGTCCAGGGGTCCTTTACCTTGACCTTTTTTTTTTAACGTGGCTCTCTTACCCATTGAGAATGATAGAGGGGGTGGGGGGTGAGCTGGTCCAATCTCCACTTCCTCCTCCGTGCGATTTTATTCATGTAGTGAAAGGAAGGTCTGAAGAGGTCTCAAAATGTTCAAATATGCAGCTGAAGACAACATGAAAAGCATCAACAGCAATTCTGAGTCACTCCGTCAAACAGTCATGGCACATTGTGCAGGGAAGGGGAAAGTTAAGAAGCTGGCAAATTGCTCCTAACCGTTCTCGTGAATCACAAGTATAGGTTCTCACCTGGTTTGCGGATTCCGATCTACTAACAAGCTGCCTATTTAGCATGACGCAACCCACAAGTTCTTCTACAGCTTCCCCCATCAGTCATCTACCAAGAGGTAACTGGAAAGAGACAGAAATGCCATGGACCTTGTTGAGACACATCCAAGGCTGAGGGCAAATACGGATGTCTGTACCCTACATTTTATTTCACGTGTATGCATCTCTTTGATTGAATTCAAGTTTAAGGGAAGAAAAGACTTGCTGGGTCTGGCTGCAGTGTGGATCTAAACTGTATGCAAGACTTTCCAGTTCTGATAAGTAGACAACACATCTCATAATATTTTAACACCATTGTAAAACCACAGAGGTATATCTGACTAAGTTCTAAGTAAAGCAGACCCGTTGAAAATAATGGATCCTAGTAATTATGCCTATTAATTTCAATAGGTCTGTTCAGGGTGTGACTAACCTTGAAGAAAACCCAGAACATGTAAATTGGCCCACAGTTACTGCTGGAATATTTTGAAGACTGGAAACATGCCTTTGGTATTATAGGTATATAAAGGAAATCAACAGAACAGAACAGAACAGAACAGAACAGAACAGAATAGAATAGAATAGAATAGAATAGAATGGTCTTCAAAAATCTTGAAGGCTAGAAACATGCATTTTCTATTTTAAGTATATAAAGGAAATGCTCACAAATCGAAATTCTGGATTAGACTCCAGATTTTATTCCAAATACTCTGGAAATACAGAAAATAACCAGCCTTCCTTACATATAGCTGTGCAAAAAAATCATACTTTTCTTAACAAAACACAGAGGAGTCAACTGCAGGAGAATTTCCAAGTCAAATTTAAGAGTGTCATGTCTCTGCTTTGGTTGATAAGCAGTACATTTAGAAGGCGGGGAGAATAAGCGAGTGGGCACCATGACTTAAGAAAGGCTGTTTCTCAGAACAAATAATGAGTCACTATAATACAGAAAGAATTAGTCATTGCCTGAACTGAGCTACAAGTGGAGTCCTTTCATGAGCCGTATCAGAAGCAAGCCAGCAATAGCAGCTACATGGTTAAGAAAGATATTCAGTGGCTGCTCACCAATTTTGTTGGTTTTGTACAAGGGGTAGTCAAATCCCGAACGAGGCATTGCTCCGGCTTAGCCAACTCAGTAGTGCCAACCTTTAAAAGAAGGTACTCCCCCTAAAAGTGCCGACATCTCTTTGGAAAGGGGCACATCTTTCTCTGAAAACCACTATTCAGAAGCAATAAAACTGGAATCACTTCTGTGTAAGCGGGAAGCAGAGCTGGGTCCTGCTTCTGACTCGAGCTACTTTAAATTCCAGCAGATCTTAGATTATTAGAACATATACCGTATTTTTCCATGTATAAGACGCCCCCATGTATAAGACGCCCCCTATTTTTGTGGACTCAGATTTAAGAAAATGGGGGGGGGGGAGATGTATCCATGTTTAAGACGCCCCCTATTTTTGACATTGTTTTTTAGAGGGGGAAAACCTAGTCTTATACACGGAAAAATACGGTAACTAATCTTTGAAAAGCAGTAACCATGCTTCCAAATCGCATGTGCGGCCGTGATGGTATTTAAGTGCCAATGGCCTAACTGGTGTCCTGTTACCGGGAAATTGGAAGGGGGGGGGTGAGAGACTTCCCCACAAGCCTTGCCTCTCCACACCATGAGGCAAAGACAAAGAGCCTCTGCTGCACGTTATCAAACGTAGCAATGCACTGATAAATGTATCTTGCTAGTGGCTCAATGGGAAAACTTTAGAAATTCATAAGAAATCACATCATTGTATCAATCTTCCAATGGCATTTAGGATCCAGGGGAGTGAGGTGTAAGGGGAGAGGCCACCAAAATCCATGAGATCTACAGGGCCTTCCCAAGGAGTCATGACTGGTGGTATCCTACCTCAAGAGTGTCAGAAAGATAACCATCTCAGTCATAATGCCTATCCACCCCATAGTGGGATGAAGCCCAGACAAGACAAAGGGGTGTATTTGACTTGACTCAGGAACCAGGAAACTGCAAATGCTCTCCTTTGTATTGTGATGGAGCAAGTGTGAAAGACTATATTTGAGTGACAGAGGCATGCCTGGGTAGACCACACGTTTTCTGTGACATACCTATGACGTCTTGATGATACATCAGGAGCGCTGGTGGAGGAAGGTGGGTGCAGTGGGTGTGGCCTGCCCTGGGTGTCATCCCCGAGGGGAGGTGACATCACCGCCCCACCCCCTGGGAAGCTCGTCACAGGCGGTGCCCCCCTGGAATGCTCGCTGCTCGCTGTGGGTGGCACCTCCCTGGGACACTCACCCCAACCCCACGGACAGCTTGCCCCTCCCTCAGGTGCACAACATGTGCGCCGCTCCAGGTTCCAGAGCAGCTAGCTCCGCCTCTGATCCTGAGATGCATTTGTCATTTAAATTCTACTCAGTATTGATCCAGAACAGATTCCAATGTATAGTTAGCAGAGTAAAAACTTAACCATGTTGCAAGATTCCCCAAAAATAGACCAGAGGCAATTATATTTCATCCAGCATAGCTTTATTGCTACTGAAGGCAAATGGGCATAATGGTTACAAATCCAATACATTCAAGATTGGCCCTGTCCATAAGAAATCCAGTTGCGGCAGACTTAACTTAAACTTACAGTAACTTATAATAAGACTAAACCTTAACACTACAGCGGACACTTGGGTTACAAACGTGATCCATGCGGGATGCACGTTCGCAACCCACAGCATTCGCAACCCACGTCTTCGCACGCACGGGTTGCAATTTGGCGCTTTGGCGCATGCGTGACTGCCGAAACCCGGAAGTAACCCGTTCCGGTACTTCTGGGTTTCGGCGGTCCGTAACCCGAAAAAACACAACCTGAAGTGGTTGTAACCAGAGGTATGACTGTATATACAGAACACTACATCAGAAGGAAGAGAGAGAGAAAGAGAAAGTGAAACCCAGGCTCCTTCTGGCCCTACTGTACTCAGCTTCTCTGAAGGAATAATCCAAACATCATGAACCTTCTGCTTGTTTCTTTCACACAGAGAAACTTCCAGAACCCTCTTGAATTAATTGGAATAGGAAAAGATCTCTACATATCAGATCAATACGTTCTGCACTAAGAAATGTAAACTAACTGGATTATGGGAAACTTTGGGAAACTTTAAAATACTGATGTAATCATTG
This sequence comes from Podarcis erhardii, assembly GCF_964252035.2. Lineage (NCBI taxonomy): Eukaryota > Metazoa > Chordata > Lepidosauria > Squamata > Lacertidae > Podarcis > Podarcis erhardii. The sequence goes on from NC_138501.1 coordinate 12,154,820, forward strand.
TTCTGGGCTTCTGGATGCTTCATCTTTGTGGCAACGGGAAGTTTTGTTGCAACAATAACCATCAGGCCTACAGGCACTGTTTTGCTTCTATCTCCTGACTGAAGTCTCTTGCTTGTGAGCCCCGACCTGAACCTATGGGAGCCAAGGTTAGGCATTTGTGGGGTGCTCCAAGGACTCCCTTATAGGGTCTGAGACAGAATTGCAAGAGAAAGGAGGCAGTGATGTGGATAGCAGGAGATAAGCATGGCTCCAGAATATGGCTCAGGACGTATCATCACCTCCAGACCATGTGATGCACTAGCCCAGAATGGTCCACTAAGTCCATCGTGAAGGTGCATTGCAGACAAAGCAATCTCTCTCCATGTGTGATGAGTGAATGTGGGACCAGGTAATGTTACTGGTTCCCAGTAAGGGACAAAGCCCCCTGGGTCAGTCCAAAAGGCACCTGGGTAATCTGGAATGAAAATTAACCGCGATCAATGGCCACAAGCACAACACCATTTAGATATGGCTGGGCAATTCTGGTTTAAATTAAAGCTTCGGTGAATGAAAGCAGGAAATTATCAGGTTTAACCAGGTGTGGAATGTACATTACATCCTGTACTAGAAGCTCAGTCTACAGAGTAAAGAAACAAGACAGAAAACAATGGGAAAGATTATCATTTAATAACCACTGCATATGCATCAGACTCATTGAGAGGATTCACGTCGCTGCATTTTTCCAAATCACAAAAATCCTCAGTTACGTCAGATAATAATAATAATAATTTATTATTTATACCCCACCCATCTGGCTGGGTCCCCCCAGCCACTCTGGGCAGCTTCCAACAAAACACTAAAATACAATAACCTATTAAACATTAAAAGCTTCCCTAAACAGGGCTGCCTTTAGATGTCTTCTAAAAGTTTGGTAGTTATTTTCCTCTTTGACATCTGGTGGGAGGGCGTTCCACAGGGCAGGTGCCACTACCGAGAAGGCCCTCTGCCTGGTTCCCTGTAACTTGGCTTCTTGCAGCGAGGGAACCTACAGAAGGCCCTCGGCACTGGACCTCGGTGTCTGGGTAGAACGATGGAGGTGGAGACGCTCCTTCAGGTATACAGGACCAAGGCCGTTTAGGGCTTTAAAGGTCAGCACCAACACTTTGAATTGTGCTCGGAAATGTACTGGGAGCCAGTGTAGGTCTTTCAAGACCAGTGTTATATCGTCTCGGCGGCCACTCCCAGATCATATTGATATGCATCCATAACCTCGGGGGGCTGGATGCAGCCTTCCAATGCTGTCTATCTGGCCCTTGGCACCCTCCCCAGACCAAACACCCTCCTGGCCATACCTCTTCTTCCCAGGTCACAGTCCCCGCTCATCCTGCTTTGCACCCTCCTTGTGGGTTTTTGTGCGGCTGGATTGTGTCTTTGAATGCCTCTTGCTCACCTGGATGGAGGGCAGAGAGCGGAGTGCAGAAACCAGCCTCCTGTGAAAAGTTAAACTCTACATTCCCTGCTCCACACACTTCCAACCTCTGGCACTGCTCTCCACTGCCATGTGGCTCGTGGCAGCTTTCCCAGGAAGGAATACAGTCCCCCCAACACGTGGGGTGCAGAGTTCCCCATTCCTGCTTTACCCCATTGGTGGTCAGCTAGGTTAAGCATGGGTGTAGCCAGGGGGAAGCGGACCCCCCGCTAAATCAAGTAAATAAAAAAAAAATACGCAACCAAAAGTAGAAATAATCAGAATATTTGAAATTGAAATGCTCGCTGTGCATTCCAGTGACGCAGCTGGCAACCTGACTGAGCGATAGGTGTGGCATCTGCGAACTGGCCAATGGCGTTGCAAGTAGCTCAGGTCTGGAACAGAAAACCCCGTAAATCCTGGCTACACCCATGTACAGTAGTTAAGTCTGACAAAGCGACTCTGGGGCAAACCCTGTTATATGCATACATTCATCCTCATAATGCCTGGGAGTAGATTTGAAGCCCAGCCCAGGGGAGGCAAGCAAAAGTCCAGGCCTAATTTGTGTAGGGTTGCCATATTCCAATAAGTAAAAAAAAGGACACCCTGAAAGCTGTTGAGTTTCAGGAGTAGAAAAGACTATTTATGTATGCAACCATGGCTGCGTGGATGTTACTGGCCCGGAGATTGAACCAGGATAAAGTCCCTTCCAGACAAGAATGGCAGATGAAGTTGATGGATTATGCCGAAATGGCTAAAATGAGCAGAAGAATCAGAAATCAGGAAGGCCAAAATTTTAATAAGTACTAGGGAAAATTTAAAGCTTATCTTCAAGGCCATTGTAAATAGTTAAAATCGTTAGTAGGATTGGAATATCACTTGTAGCTTGTAGTTTAATGGTGAATTTTGGACACAATGGGGAGTAAAAGATTTGGATTATTATAAAAGACGCAGGAGGAAATGATCAACAATAGGACCCACAAAGGGGAGGAGGGAAGTCCAAGAGATTCTCTGGAATCTTGTTTTTGTGATGTATGTTGGATATGTGACTGTAAAACTTTAATTTGAAAAACCAAAGAAATAAATTTAAAAGGAAGGAAGGAAGGAAGGAAGGAAGGAAGGAAGGAAGGAAGGAAGGAAGGAAGAGTTGTTGAGCTTCTTTTTTGGAAACCACCGAAATTGTTGAGCTAAACCTAAATTCTGCCTTTGAAATCTCGGTAAGGTCTCTGGGCGTATGGCAGCCCTAGATGTGTGTGTGTGTTGTTGCAAAACTCCACACATTTTTTAGAGGCCTCTCGATTGTATCCATGAAAAGAATAAAAATAAATGTTTGTGTGTGTGTGTTTCTAAGTGGGGAGGCAGAGAGGATAACTGAAACAAAGCTGCAGCCACAAAACTTTAAGGACGTATCAACATCCTCCAAATAACTCAACCCATAAAAGCACAGAATGCATGTCGAATGTGCGAGGAGAGGCAACCAGAAACAAATGTGCTGTAAGCTATTGTATAGCAGCGCTGAACTAGAGAGGAGCATTAATAGCTATTTCCTGTTTTGTTCCCAAAGAGCTTCTAAGCAATCAAAAGCCCATCATATTCAAGGCTTCTGGTACATCCTGTATCTATCTCCAGCTTCGCCCATTTCAGCCCTTGCCTCCCTTCAAAGATCATCTGCACAATAAAAAGTCTGAAAAGAAAAGATCCCAATAGCCAAAGGTCGACCATTGGAATAAATACTTCAGCTGAAGTCTGAAATGGTCACAGAGCACTGTCATATGACATACATGGAACATGACAGAGGACAAAAGCCTGCTTTTAATGTCTCATGGGGGTGGGGCAATCCCCTAAGCATCAGTTCCTGATCTGTAAAATGGGGGTGTTAGTACACAGGGGAGCTGGGTCCACAAACTTGTGCTATGTATGAAGATACAATGAGCCCCTGTCTTCCATAAACCCTGAATGACCCTTTTAACACTTCCACTGTTGGGCTGAACACGCATATGCTGCTTCAAATCTCTGGGAGGTATTCAAGCAAGTTTTACTCAGGGACGACCTATTAAACTTAATGGATCTAACTTAAGTCATGTTCATTTGATGTTACAATTGGGGTTTGGCTTTTGCTGCCCAACTCCCCATGGGACGATGAATCCCCTAAATCCATGATCTGTCAGGGAAGAATGGATGGAGGCAAGATCCAGTGGAAAGCAAGGCGGATATTTGTTTTCCCGTTGCAACAGAGTTCCCTGCCCTCCTTCCGAGGAGGGAGAGACCCTGAACAAAAGTGTGCAGGAACCATTAAGGACATTGCCCACCCCCTTAGCCAAAGGCCACCCCAAAATCATCACACGTACATCATAGGAGGTGGTCTACAACAGAACTCCTGTCTGCCAGGATACCTAATGATGGTCACTGGTTGCATTACGAGGGCAGCCTGGCCCTTCTTTTGTGATGGTTAATACTTTAGTTCCTGAATCCAGGTCACAGGCTCGCCCGATTCATACACAAATAATAATAATAATAATAATAATAATAATAATAATAATAATAATAATAATTTTTATTTATATCCCGCCCTCCCCAACCGAAGCCGGGAAATACGCCCTTAAGACAGGATTTGTAAGCAAAAAGACAATGGGAAGGCTCTCCTGTTTGCCTCCCTTATTGCAGAGGAATATCTGAGGTCATTGGGAGAGTCAAAACGACTTCAGGATTGCTCTCCCGTACTATTTCAGACACATAATTTGTATATTTAGATATGTGTGCATTTAAGAATATATTCTATATTTGAAACCTTAGAATTCTTATAAGGCATTAATTTCAGTGGGTCTACTCTGATTAAGGGACACAGGTGGCGCTGTGGGTTAAACCACAGAGCCTAGGACTTGCCGATCAGAAGGTCGGCGGTTTGAATCCCTGCGACGGGGTGAGCTCCCATTGCTTGGTCCCTGCTCCTGCCAACCTAGCAGTTTGAAAGCACATCAAAGTGCAAGTAGATAAATAGGTACTGCTCCTGCAGGAAGGTAAACGGCATTTCTGTGTGCTGCTCTGGTTCGCCAGAAGCGGCTTAGTCATGCTGGCCACATGACCTGGAAGCTGTACGCCGGCTCCCTCGGCCAATAAAGCGAGATGAGCACCGCAACCCCAGAGTCGGCCACAACTGGACCTAATGGTCAGGAGTCCCTTTACCTTTACCTTTACTCTGATTAAAACTTAAGCTGAGGATAAAGTAAAAGTTCATAAAAGATTTCGAAACCACATATTTTGAAATTCATTGTATAAGGTGTGGAATAGATACAAAAATCTACTAGAACATAAGACACCATGGTGGCTCTCACTGCTTGAGGCAATGAGTGTAAAAAAGACAAATATGAGGAAAAACTGGGCTACCTATGAACAACTAGTAATAGGGAGAACCAATGGAAATTAAAGCCATATGAAGGTGTAAAATGTATGGTGAATGTTTGGTTGCATTATCATCAATCAATGAAATGTTTAAAGAGGATAAAAACAAAAATTGATTTGGATATACAAAATCAATATTTGAATAGAAGTTATTAAATAATAGGGTTAAAATATTATCTAAAATGTATAAATTATTATTGGAATGGCATCTGAAAGATGAAGAAGTTAAATCAGTTATGATCCATTGGGCCAAAGATATTGTTCATAATATACAAATAGAAGATTGGGGAAAATTATGGAAAGAGGGAATAAAATTTACTGCCTGCAGTGCATTGAAAGAAAATACTATGAAAATGATGTATAGGTGGTATATAACACCAGCGAAATTAGCTAAAATGTATAAAACACATAATAAATGTTGGAAATTGAAAGAAAAAGAGGGTACCTTTTACCATATGTGGTGGGAATGTAAGAAAGTGAAGGACTTATTTATAATGAGATAAAAAAAAATGTTGAAATATACATTTGTTAAAAAACCAGAAGCCCTCCTATTGGGTATGGTGGGTACAGAAATTTGTATGAATGATAAAAAAAATGTTTTTATATGCGATAACTGCAGTGATAACTATTAGCCCAAAGATGGAAACAAGAAGAAATACCAACTAAAGAAGAGTGGCAAGAAAAATTGATGAAGTATGCTGAGATGGCGAGACTAACAGGGAAAATTTAGAACCAGCAGGACCAGACTTTCCTAAAGTCATGAAATAAGTTTTTGGTATATTTGGAAAGCAATTGTAACAAACTGACATCGCTTGTAGGGTTAAAAAAAGTTTTGTAAGGAGTAATTTATAAATTATTGTGAAAAGAATTAAGAATGGATGTATTGGACATTTGAGTATATAGCAATAATTATAGCAACAAAATGCATAATTAGAAAGACTTTAGAAAACCATCAGTCGAGGTTGAAGGAAGTCTTAGGCTGTGATAGCCCAAAATTTTGAAATGAGGTTTAAGAGGATGCTATGCTGGAAAATATGTGTAAAAACCAATAAAAAATATTTTAAAAAATAAAAATAAAACTTGTTGAACATCAGCCTCTGTCTGCAGTATTGGATGCCGAGAGGGGCTTGAAATTAAAGCTTCAAGACCAGGAGTCAGCAAACTTTTTCAGCAGGGGGCCAGTTCACTGTCCCTCAGACCTTGTGGTGGGCCTGACTATATATATTTTTTTTTTGGGGGGGGGAATGAACAAATTCCTATGCCCCACAAATAACCCAGAGATGCATCTTAAATAAAAGGACACAGTCTACTCATGTAAAAACATGCTGATTCCCAGACCGTCCGTGGGCCGGATTTAGAAGCCGATTGGGCCGGATCCGGCCCCTGGGCCTTAGTTTGCCTACCCATGCTGAAGACTTTCCCCCTCTAGACCAAAGTAATGCAATTATGTAGGGAAATAGAGATGGCTTGAGAGACCGTTGACTAGCTTGCGTCTCAAAGTGCCTTCATGAAAGCCCAGCTTTCCCAATGGGAAGCTCCAACTGTTATCAACCGAAAGCCAAGGGGTCTCTTCATGTGGACACCCTTTGAAATAATAATCCTATTGGGGTGGCGGATGGTGGATATAAGATAATAAAGGGTCTCCTCTGCTTTTCAGCATCAGCAAAGTGCTCTGAGCTTCTGACTGACTGTGGATGAATTTTAATGAGGCCTGAATCCGACTCGCAAGGAGGCAACGATCATTTTCAAAGCCGCTTCAGATAAGTCAGTGTGATATTACAAACACGGGCTCAAAACATGGCATAATGCAATAAAGCTCTTTGGATGAAAGAGCATTTGGGGAACAAAAAACTGCCTGAATAAAATGACCCCTGCTGTGCCCCCCCACCTCGTAAACCACAAAAATTACTAGCTCCAAATCTCCTTCTCTAATGTCCCCTTGACTTTCTGTCACTCAACAGTTCAGCACACAGAAGAAACAACTCTAAAATATATGCTAATCACCATATTTCAGCCTCAACTGTGCAACCGTCAGGCATAGTTTTAGACATGGCCACAGCCCAGAGACGTCCCGGGCCCTGGGAATTGTGTGACACCAGAGAGCCAATCCTGCACCATTGGCTGCGATGATGATGATGATAATGATGATAATTTATTATTTATACCCCGCCCATCTGGCTGGGCTTCCCCAGCCACTCTATAGTCCCCAGCCTGGGTGACTTGTTTTATCCCTCTGTAATGTCTGCAGAGGGGACACGGGTGGCGCTGTGGGTTAAACCACAGAGCCTAGGACTTGCTGATCAGAAGGTCGGCAGCTCGAATCCCCTGCTCCTGCCAACCTAGCAGTTTGAAAGCACATCAAAGTGCAAGTAGATAAATAGTTACCGCTCTGGCGGGAATGTAAACAGCATTTCTGTGTGCTGCTCTGGTTAGACAAAAGCGGCTTAGTCATGCTGGCCACATGACTGTACGCCGGCTCCTTCGGCCAATAAAGCGAGATGAGCGCTGCAACCCCAGAGTTGGCCACGACTGGACCTAATGGTCAGGGGCCCCTTTACCTTTACTTTAATGTCTGCAGACTACCTTACTTTCTTATTTATTGGTGCCTAGTGTGAAGATAAGGGTCCATAAGAGATAAGATGAAAGGAACAACCAAAAATAGATTAGACTATAGAGAGGGATTGGGACAAAACTAGAATGTCAGTTTACTGGAAGAAGCAAAGATTTTCAGAGTTGAAGCAATGATCCTTCAACATCAACTTCATTGGACCGGTCATGTTGTTCAGATGCCTGATTACCATCTTCCAAAACAGCTACTCTATTCCGAACTTAAAAATGGAAAGCGTAATGCCGGTGGTCAACAAAAGAGGTTCAACAACTCTCTCAAGGCAAATCTAAAAAAAATGTAGTATAAACACCGACAACTGGGAAACACTGGCCTGCAAGCGCTCCAACTGGAGAACAGCCTTTACCAAAGGTGTCATGGATTTTGAAGACGTTCAAACTCAGGATGAAATGGAGAAATGTGCTTAGAGGAAGGCACGCTTGGCAAACCCTCACCGTGATCAACTCCTGCCCGGAAACCTATGTCCCCACTGTGGAAGGACGTGTGGATCCAGAATTGGCCTCCACAGTCACTTACGGACTCACTGTTAAAATTGTGTTTATGGAAGACAATCTAACTTGGCTACGAGTGATCACCAAAAGAGAAGAAGAAGACAGGACTCTTCTACAATCCGCAGGCATTTGTTTTTTCAGACAATAGCTTCCAGTATTGCTTTACAACACAAGGAGCTACACACCTGCCTTCCACCTGCCAGTTTTCTTCCTGCTTGACACCTGACTCCTTCATGTTGGCCTTTCATGTGCCTAACTCAGGTATTTATCTGTCCTTGGACAGGAGTGCAATGGGCATTTTCTGACTGTTCCCCAATTCCACTGGGTGCAAAATAGCAAGGTTGTGCAAAGAAGCATTAATTATTCAGAAATAATTTTTATTTGGTTTTACAAGTATAGAATTATAGAAAACAAAATACATATCCATGTTTAGAGATTTCTCTAAATCTCCAGACTTCCCACTCTCCCCTCCAAGGGCCCTATTGTCAACTTTTCCAACTGCATATTATTTCATAATCTGTATTTTATATCTTTCCGTATTGTCCATTATCTTTGCTACATTACAAGTGTTATTAGAATCCTGCTAATGTTTTCATCTGCTTACAGTGGTCTCTTAAATAAATTATAATTTCCCCCCATTCTTTATTGAAGTTTTTGTCTTCTTGGTTTCTGAGCTTTCTGGTCAGTTTTGCCATTTCGGCGTAGTCCAACAGCTTGGTTTGCCATTTCTCTCTGGTAGGGACATTATCTTCCTTCCATCTCTGGGCTAATAGCATCCGTGCTGCTGTTGTCACATACATAAAAAGTCTTTTCTGCTCCTTTGGGATATTGGTAACTACAATTCCTAATAAAAAAACTTGTGCAAAGAAGCATTCCAGGCATTTATTTAATGCCAGCTGTCCATGAAAACAGTTCATGATAAGCATAGGAACAACCTCTTGATATAGAGCAGGCACGTCCAACAGGTAGAGTATGATCTACCAGTAGATCACTGGATGTCTGTGGTATATCACTGGTAGATCACTGTCTCCCCCCAAAGAAGCTCAACAAGTTTGGCTCCCCTAAAGAAGCTCAACATTTTCGCCCTGCCCCTCCAAAAATGGGCCTTCCCCCTTCCTAGAAAAAGCTCAGCAACTTTGACCTGAACCCCCAAAAAGGGAGTAGATCACTGCCAGTTTTTAACTCTGTGAGTCAATCGTAGTCTCCTGGGAGTTGGCCACCCCGATCTAGAGTTCCTATTGCAACTTCCAACCAGTGGCATATTTGCTCATTTGCAGATTTCATTTTTATTTTTTTATGGCATGTTCTCGGAAACTGTGGTTAATGCTTAATGTTGTGACATGCTGAATGACATCACTAGACCTCACCCCATGACATGACTGGGGCCATCCCATATGATATCACACCACGGGGTGGGGTGGCCCTCTAGGTTTGGGTCCTGAAATCTCAAGGTCTGGCAACTCTAATGCATGTACGCTTCTTAGAATCAGAGCCAGTAGAGACAGGTGACTGATTCCTGTCAGTCATTAGCTGCCAAATGATTTCTTGGAGTTAAATGCAACTGGGCCTACTGTACACTGAGCAGTGCTCCATACCAGATTTAAGGAAGCAAACAGATATTCAAATGTGTTCTTCCATCTTTGTCAGATTAGCCTCCTTCTTGCTTTCCAGAACTTCAGTGACATAATCAACCACGCCACAATTCATTTCATGAGCAAGCTGCTAAATAACTCACAGCTGTACTAGTCAGGACTCAGAACGAAACAGTCGCTGAAAGTCAATATTTGCTCAACCAAACAGGCCCATTCTAGCATAAGGTTTCCATGACCTAGTGAGTCAAACTGCCTGAAGAGGGCTGTGAATGCTGCATCTATGAAAGGCTGATTCATTTCAGAGATTTAGGAGATCATTATGGTTTGCTGCCGAGTGCCAAAACCCAAAAATGCCCATGCCCAGTCTCTGTCTTTTGATGGCAAGCCAGGAGACGACTGATGAGGCGGGAGATGGGTCCCAGAGACAGAAACAAAGACAGGCAAGGCCACAATTGGTGAGCGCCACTAATGACTATCAAATGGCCTGCACCCACAGGTGACAGAGTCAGGCATTCATTTTCAACGGGAGCTTTCTCTTCAGTTGTCATAACAGAAGCTACAGAGGCTGTGAGGTCCAGAGCAGGGGTCGGCAAGGTTTACCGGCCATGGGCCGGATTGCTCCCACAGAGATCGTCCAGGGGGCGGACTGGCACAGTGCAATGCCGAAAATCACTTCTGCGCATGTCTGTGGCACCGGAAATCGCTTCTGCGCATGCCCAGATGCCAAAAATCAGGCCTGCGCAGAAGCAATTTTTGGCGTCTGGACATGTGCAGATGTGATTTCCGGTATCTGCGCATGCACAGACATGATTTCCAGCACTGCTTGGCGAGTCCCTATGCCGTGCCGCGCTGGTTTAGTGCAGCGTGCAGGGGACTCACTGAGTGGGCGGCTTGGTTCGGGGATGGCTATTGGGCCAGTAAAACGGTCTTCTGCTGACCCCTGGTCTAGAGTATTGCTGGAAAACGTCTTGAAAAGAAACACAGAGCCGCCCTGAATCAAAAGTCAGACTGTCTACTTCAGCGAGCCCTTGTAGCTGAGTAAGATTGTCTTCCACCATCAGGGTCTTAACAGTGAGCCCGTAAGTGACTGTGGGGGCCAATTCTGGATCTGCACATCTTTTCACAGTGGGGACATAGGTTTCCGGATGGGAGTTGATCATGGTGAGAGTTTGCCAAACGTGCCTCTCCCCTTTCGTCCTGAGTTTGAGTGTCTTGAAAGCTTGTGACACCTTTGGTAAAGTCTGTTCTCCAGTTGGAGTGCTCTCAGGCCAGTGTTTCCCAGGGATATAGGCAACTTCAGTCTCAGGGGCCACATGTGGTCCCCCCAAATCCTCCTCTGGCTCCTCCCTCTTCCCAGGTGAAATCCCGCACTGGTCTTTCTCCATAGCCCCTTGAGTGTTTTCTCTGGTTGGACCAAGATAATTCATTTTGCTTGTTCATTTGGAAGAAGGATGGATATATGCATGCAGAAATCTCTAGCACTTGTGTGGGAAGAATGTAGCCTATTGTTCAAAGCCACTTTGACCTTTGGACTTTCCCCCTACATGCAGGCCAAAAAGGTTGCCCACAGAAGAATGTAGCTCTAGGACTCAATAAATTCCCCATCTTTGATATAGCATTAAGACGTAATATACTACTCATTCTGAATAAACTTGCGACCTCGCTTTTCTTTTTTCCTTTTTATTTATGATTTTCAATTTTATGCCTTTCAATAATTTTACAATCATTTTAACCTTTCAAAACTTGACTTCCTTCCCCCTCTTTCTGCGATTCCTTAAATTTATATTTTCTGCCTATTCCAAATCAACTCATTTATTCATCTACTTTAAATATATACTCTTACAAAACTGCAGGTTATTACAATAACCCTGCCAATGTACTTATCTGTTTACAGTTTATTTGTAAATATTCAATAAACCATTTCCATTCTATTATAAAAAGTTTGTAATCTTGATTTCTTATTCTTCCGGTAAGTTCCTCCATTTCTGCATATTCCATACGTTTTTGTCTCCATTCTTCTTTTGCTGAGACTTCTTCTTTCCATTTTTGGGCAAGTAACATTCTTGCCACTACAGTTACATACATGAATAAATTTCTATATCGTTTGGGTAGTTCTGGTATATACTACTCATTTTGGATAAACTTGTGACCTCGCTTTTCTTAATCCTTGAATTATTTATGCTCCTAATCTTAACTCCACTTTAATGGATTATTATTTTTAGTCTGGGAGCACATAGGTATTAAATATATATGAGAAAATGTTGCGCCTGGCATACATGAAGCCAAAATGCATTCCTGTAGAATGTTAAACATAAAAAATCAGGACTCTCACCATGTCTTCAAAGCATAGCTTGTCGTAAACCGTGTTTGTCAGCTTATGACGAAAACGATTAAAAATATGTCTGTTTTCAAACGTATTCTTTTCTTACTTAGTATTACCTGCCTGTTAGGACAAGGATAGTTTCAGAGTGTAATAAAGATGAAGAAATCGAGGTAAGAAATTACAAAGACTTTACTGAGGATTGTAAAGTTAATAGCCTTTATTAAAAGCATTTAATTTTATATGTTAGAGCATTAAACACAAGGAAAACAATCAAAACTCCCAGCGAGTATGTGAGCACAGAACACTTTTAAATTCTTAAACGGTTTATGCTGCGTCAAACACACAGCTATACTTGCATAGAATTTAAATAGCTTCTTTCATGTTTGGTATAGTTGATGGGCAGTTATTCATTAAAACACACTTGTGTGTGATAAAAATCCCTTTGCCATCATCAGAAACAAGAGAGGAATATTAAGCCACACAAACCATATATCCATGACACCACAGGGCGTCCTGACTCTTAGGTTTGGTGAACAACATTATGCATTTCCTGGGAATGCCAAAATATATTTTTCTACCAAAAATGAAGGTGAAAAGGTAACAAAATGCAGCTAGGCTTGATTCTGACCAATATTGGACAGGAAAGAATTTTGGAATGTTGAAAATCCTAGCCCATAAACTCAGGGATGGTGTGTCATGTTTTGCCGCCTGAGGTAAAAAATGAGGGGCTGCCACCTCCCTTACCTGGGTTGTGCAGCGGTGGTGGGTTCCAGCAAGATCTCACCAAAATCTAATGAGATCTCAGCAGATTTTGGTGAGATTTCACGACATTTCGGCATTATCTCACCAACAGCTGCCACTGCTTCTCTGCCTGTTTGCAGCCAGATCCTAATAAGGTTTCCTCAGCATAACTCCTATCACGACTGACCCAAAGCAGCAGGATTTACTATGAAAGGCAAGAAATTGTCAGGTTTTTAGGATGGAATCTACTGGCTGACGAAAGGTACTCATCAGCAAAATGGGAAGGGAGGCAACGTCTGGCAATTCCTCCCCTTCTTGATACCAAATGTGTTCCAGGAAATTTGTGGGACCCCTGAGCCAGATTTCAAGGGGTGTAAGGGGAAGCAGGAATTATTAAAAAAATGCCTCTTTCTTTGTTCTGATGACAGACATGTTCCATCAGCAGTAAAACACCCATTGGTTCCCTTCCTTATGTGGGTGAAGTGTTGAGATTTTCTGCCTCTGGTGCCAAAATGTCTTGCCTTGGCTTGGGCAAGGAATGGGGCAGGTTACGATTTACTGGGCTGCCTCAGATAGCCCATTATTTTCGATGAGCCTCTTGGGCTTGCCGATTGGAAGGTTGGAAGTTTGAATCCCTGCCAGCGCCGTAGCGTGGGTTGTCAGCACCCGGGGCAAGGCAAGTAATTTGCGCCCCCTAACCTGGGGCAAGGCAAGTAATTTGCGCCCCTAACCCCTAACTTGCCTCTGCTGCCAGCTTCTTGCTGCTGCCTGGGCTGGTCGGGTGTGGTTCTCTCCCGCGCTCAGCGCTGCGCTGGGCGGCCGCTGCACTGTCCCTCCCCCAAATAGTCCCTCCCTCGCTCTCTCTCCGCTCCGCACCCCAACGCATGCCTGGCACCCTCCCCCTCCACAGTGGGCGGCGACCCGGCAGCTCGGATCGGATTCGCACAGCCAGCACTGCAGTGAGAGAGAGAGAGAGAGCCAGGTAGGGGCAGAGAGCTGCGAGTGCGAGTGCGCCCCCCCCAATGTTGCACCCGGTGCGGCTGGCCCCCCTGCACCCCCACACTACGCCACTGATCCCCGCAACGGGGCGAGCTCCCGTTGCTCTGTCACAGCTCCTGTGAACCTAGCTGTTCAAAAGCATGCCAGCGCAAGTACCGTATTTTTTGCTCTATAAGACTCACTTTTTCCCTCCTAAAAAGTAAGGGGAAATGTGTGTGCGTCTTATGGTCCGAATGCAGGCTGTGCAGCTATCCCAGAAGCCAGAACAGCAAGAGAGATTGCTGCTTTCACTGCGCAGTGATCCCTCTTGCTGTTCTGGCTTCTGAGATTCAGAATATTTTTTTTCTTGTTTTCCTCCTCCAAAAACTAGGTGCGTCTTGTGGTCTGGTGTGACTTATAGAGTGAAAAATACGGTAAATTAATAGGTAGCACTGCGGTGGGAAGGTAAACAGAGTTTCCATGCGCTCTGGTTTCTGTCAAGGAGTCCCGTTGCACCAGAAGCAGTTTAGTACTGCTGGCCACATGACCCAGAAAGCTGTCTGTGGACAAACACTGGCTCCCTCGGCCTGAAAGTGAGATGAGCGCCGCAACCCATAGTCGCCTTTGACTGGACCTAACCGTCCAGGGGTCCTTTCCCTTACCTTTTTTACTCTGTATACAGCTAGGGTTGGATACAAGTTACCCCACAAGAAAAAACACCCTTCATGGAGAAATGCAGCCTAGCCTTTTCCCTAGCATGCTGTTTGGTTTGGTTTGTTTGGTTTGGTTGTGTGTGTTTTTTTAAAAAAATTTATTTATAAAATTTTCAAATTTAACAATAAATAATAAAGAAAGAAAAAACATTCCATTTGAATTATACATCCAAATCTAATCTTTCCACTTTCAGACTTCCTTCAGTCTATCTGGAAATTTTCATGTTTTCACAATTATTCACATTTCTTGCATCTATATTGTTTTGTTTTTTTAACCAAATTAATCTTAACAATTATTATAAAACAATATTTCTTTCCATTATTATCCCAGAGCTTCTTGAAAACCTACAAACGTTAATTGACCTTCACATATATTCTTAATATACTCTGTAAATTTATCCCAGTCCTCGGTAAATCTCTGGTCTCGCCGGTTCCGAATTCTGCCCGTTAGCTTGTCTAATTCTGCGTATTCCATCAACTTCATTCTTCTTTCGTCGGGATTTCTTCCTGTTTCCATTTTTGTGCCACCAAAATTCTTGCCGCTGTTGCTGCATATAAAAACAACTTCTCATCCTTCTTTTTTATGTCATTTCCTAGTATTCCTAACAGAAAAGTTTCTGGTTTTTTAACAAAGGATCAGCGGACCTCGGAAAATGTGATTTTCAAAACCTTTATGCACTCTTTTTTTCTCATACCATAAAAATGCTTGCCAACCAAATCTATTATCATATCCTTCTAGATCCTTGGTTTGGTTGTTTTGTTTTAGCAGATTATGAAACCATATCCTTTTCCCCATCTGCAGAAGTTGTACAGTCAAGCGATAAGCTTTGCCACATTTCTGCTGCATGTATAAACCAGTCAATTCAGTGGTGCTTCCTTCCAAGTGTTTAGGTCAGATTAACCTGCAGCTGCTGTTCTTCTACCCCCTGACATTAGAAGGAAGTCATAAGCAAGGAAAAGAACACATTAGCAAATCTCATGAGATGCAACTGAGGAACAGAGGAGTGAAAAGAGATAATAAAAAAACAGAATGTTCCCCCACGGCATAAAGTCCTGCAGCTGATATACTTGTTAATAGATGGCCATATAGTTTTCATCACTGGAGAGATGCACTGGGAACTATTGGGAGCTCAGATGTGTGAAAGCATTGTGGGGCCACATGGACTACCCTTGTTCCCTACTGAGAAGGGCCTGGCACCTGAGTTTCTTGTCATTTACATCCGGAGCTGAGACTGAAGAACCTTCTCAGATAACCTCACGGTATAGTGGAAAGGTTGATGCATGGAAAAGCCATCATACCGAGAGCCCTGAATCAAAAGATAGCCACCCTGAAACCATCAACGGGAGCTTCACCGCCATTTACAGGGAAGGAATAAAATAGAAGGTTTCTTCTTCTTCTTCTTCTTCTCCTCCTCCTCCTCCTCCTCCTCCTCCTCCTCCTCCTCCTCTATGTGGAGCTGGCTAAACTAACAGCAAAAATAGGAAACCAACATGGCGGACTATTCATGGGAGAATTGAAGCCTCCTTTCAAGGAGTTGAAGATAGCTTTTCAGTTTGGACTTTGGACATGTGGATTGAACCCGGTTGGAGACTTGACATACTGATTTGGCGCCAGGACACTGAACAACAGCCCTCTCCAAATAAGAGAACAATTGTTGGGTCAGTTTCCAGATTCACACATGATGTTAAAGGGGAGCAGACAGGATTCATTGTGTATTGTTTTTAACCCCCACCCCCGGCAGCCATTTTGTGTTATGCCACATTCCAGCAGCAGCCTTTTTTGTGTGTAAATAATTTTTATTAATTTTCAATTAATAATATTCCAATTGATATCAAATCAAATCAAATGTTGCCACATCATACAAACAATAATGTCAATTATACATCCGAATTAAAAAGGAATTTCAAGGGAGCTTCCCATGTTCTGGATGTCTAGAGAAAGTCTCTTTCAGTTGTTCCTGCATTTGTCTCTCTTGTTTTTTCCCCAGTTTCACCATTCTGATCTTAACGTCTTCTTCCAATCACAGGTGTGCAGCTTTCTATCGTGATTCATAAAGCCATAAATCTGTTTGAGAGGCATTTTCCCTGTGTTGTTCTTCTTTAAATGATATAAGCGCAGTCATCCCAGTTGCCCCTTCCTTCTGGGTGCTCTTGTTCTGGGTGCTCTTCCAACTCTTCTTCAATTAGTAAAATTTATGGCACAGCGACCTTCCAAGTCTTTTAACCAGTTGTTGCTCCAAATACAAATTTTCCAGAGAAAAACAATGCCGTGGGCTATATCTAACCGTTTCAGTAATTATTTGTTCATTGTTTTCCTCTGGGATCCAAGCCAGCTCCCCCTGGGCCCTGGGGGGAGCGAGCCACAAATCACAAATTCACCTTCACTTTAATCCAGGTATAAAGATAATCCATGCAGAGAAAATGCAGCTTTTGCATGAGATGTTCCCAATCTCAATTGATGTCTTTTGTCCCCCCCCCCCCGGGAGTTCATTTATTTTCTTTCTGTGCCACAGAACTGCCACAGCCACCATATTTCTCAGCCCGAGCCTCCTTCTTATCAAATCTTATCAAATTTTGCCTTGGGGCTCTCCGCAGATGGCTACACAGCCAAATATTAAATTGATTTTAAGAGTTCCCCCCACATTCCTGTTGAGTAATTACTTCTTTCTTGGTGAGGTATGCAAATGTAAGAATATAAAAGAGAAAATCACTCACCCTACTTAAATCAAAGCGCAGCGATGAAAGTCCATTTCAAGTCCACACCTTGGACAATCCTGTGATAGTTTTGTTTGGCAGGTCTTTTTTTAAAAATCTCCTTCTTTCCAGAACATGCCTGTTTCTTAGTCCAAATTTTAATGATTTTAGGAAACAGGAATCTCCCACTCATGGTGATGACTTTGGAGAGTTGCCAGTTCATGCAGTGCTCATACCCAGCGCCCCTGCCCCCTGCTGTAGCGAGCAGCAGTTACCAGACAAACTGCGGGTGACGGCCAGTCCCCCACTACCCTGGGGGTTTGGCAGGGCCAATTGCTTCCATATTAACCCTGAAAACCTGCACAATTGGGGTCTGGTGTTCTGGGAAAGCAGCCAACGGCCATGGCAGGAAACCAGAAACTGGAATCACTCCATCAAATACTTACGTACCCCTTAATGTCAGGATTCAGAGAATTGGCTTCCTCCCCCCGCCCCCGTGGCAGTAGAGAAGAAGATCAAAGAAAGGAATGTCTTACCAGTTAGAAACTTTCATAATCACAGTGAGAGAACAAAGAACACATCTCCTAGAAATGGCGGTGCTCCCAATTAAGGATCACCCCCCCTTCCGTCCCTATTTATCTACATCATTCCTATGTCTTGTAATCTGAGCTTGTACCCTCTGCGCTTTCTGTTCTGAGACTTTCTGAGCTCTTCTTGACCTTGGGGAGAGCGGATGAATGCTGTCCCGAGACTGTGAATCTGTTAAGCCTCTCTCTCCCAGTGTTTCTTCTCCTGGCTGTTCCCCATCCAGTATTTCCCGGCTTCTGCCTTCTGAACTATGTCCCTCTGAAAACCACTGTTCCAAATCTATACTGTCCTCCTGCTCCTGGGAAGATTGATCAGGATCAGGGGGAGGGGGTGGCTCCCACTATTTCTTCTTAGTGCAGCTCTCCTCAGCACAGTCCCTGGCACTTAAGCAATATTAGGTGGAGGTTTGTGGATTTCCCAATCTGTAGCATCAGATTGTTCCATAGAGGCAGGATGAACTATATTCCACAAATGAACCCACTTTCACCCCACAGAAGTCATAGAAAGCTGGTCACACGCTTTTATTTATTTATATTACTTTCCCTGAATATACAAACATGTAGAAAATTCAATTTCTTCCTCTCTCTCTCTCTCCCCCTCCCCCCATTCATTGATGCCAATTTCATTTCTTTTAAAGTGTTTATGGATTAGTTTCAGTCCGCAGATTGCAATTTATCGCATGAATAAAAATAAGGAGGAGAGCAAAACCCAATTCACTTTTTTTTTTTTCTGAAAAGAGAAAATGATGCAGCTGGGTGGATTAAGGTTCAGCTGGTTTGCACGCACGCATGGAGTTACCCAGTCACTTACAAAGACAGCAGTGTGCTTGAGCGTTTCAGAAGGCAGCGAACATTATACACATAAAAACTTCTAAAGAAATTGGATTCCAATTAAATGCATCTATTCACATCATAGTCTGTCTTGGAAAAATGAAACCCTGGATTGGATAGATAGATTTGGAGACCCATTTGTCTCAAAAGCCTCAGTGTGTTTTTACCCCTTTCATTTATTTAATCAAATTTTCGATACAAGCATACAACAAAAACCATAATAACAGTAATAACACAATTTGACAATTCAGATTTGGATACACTAATATACCTATGCCTCAGTGTATTATTTTATAAAGAAACCCCCAAAAACCCTCACTCCACCATCACATATTGTACAATTACCATCTCATACTGAATTTTGATATAAAATTAAGGGAAATCTTGAAAATGTACCCAATTCCTGCTAAGAACCAAACCTTTTATCACAATGTACATGAATAGGAATGAGTTGCATTGAGCCTTCAGTTGTACACTCCCTCTCCTCTTGCAAGTCTGAGGAGCAGTTTGAAACTTACCATGCTGTCCAGATCCAGAACTCTGGTTAATCTTAACCATGGTTAGTTTAAACAAGCCAGTTTCAGGAACCATGGCTTGACATTGGGTTGTTTTAAATGAAGAATTGTTAGTGCAAACCAGTTTATGTCTCCAGATGACATGACACATCATGGTTAATCAAAAGTGGAAGTGGAAGCATCCAAACATCTCTCCGACCATGTGGGAAGAAGGGAAGAGGTAGGGAGCCTGAGAGCCTGAGTCTCGCTACAATTTGCTCCTACCCTTGTAAGGTAAAAGGTAAAGGACCCCTGGACAGTTAAGTCCAGTCAAAGGCGACTATGGAGTTGTGGCGCTCATCTCGCTTCCAGGCTGAGGGAGCCGGCATTTGTCCACAGACAGCTTTCCGGGTCATGTGGCCAGCAGGACTAAACTGCTTCTGGCACAGTGGGACACTGTGATGGAAACCAGAGCGCACGGAAACGCCGTTTACCTTCCCGCCACAGCGGTGCCTATTTATCTACTTGCACTGGTGTGCTTTCAAACTGCTAGGTGGGCAGGAGCTGGGACAGAGCAATGGGAGCTCACCCAGTCACAGGGATTTGAACCGCCAACTTTCTAATTGGCAAGCCCAAGAGGCTCAGTGGTTTAGATCACAGCACCACCTGCATTCTACACAACTCTAAATCATTATTTAGTATGATAATATGAATGCAGGAAGGATCAGACAGCTTCTTAGCTTGTGCAAGATGACCTCAATAAATTTGTGTGAAGCAGGGCTCCGATTATAGCAGGGTTCAAATTATAGGGCAAAGCTCTCTCTCTCTCTCTCTCTCTCTCTCTCTCTCTCTCTCTCTCTCTCTCTCTGTGTGTGTGTGTGTGTATGTCTTTGGATTTAATTTGACCCTACAATTTTAGCCAAATCCTATGCTTTTCATGGCTTTCTAAAAACAGCAACTAAGGTGGCTACCCCTTTAGTCCCCACTGCAATAATGGTGTGGCCACTATGGTATTACATTTTTAACACTTTACTATGCAGCCCTATGAGATAGCCATATTGAGCATGAGAACAAGCCATAAAAGGCTCTCACTGAGGCAACTAGTTTTCTCGTTATGAACTCTTGCCGAGAAAAATGGGCGTTTCATTAGAGAACATCTGTTTATATTGCTTAATTATTCTACTCCACCTAATATATGCATATTAGGCACATGCAGCTACATCAGATCAATATCAGAAAAATGTGTGATCCATTAGCAGGCGACCCTTTGAGGTAGAGAAGTTTCGCTATTAGGAATATTATTGTTTTCCCTGTAATCTTTTGTCCCTCTTTGTGATTGTGATTGATGCTTTGCTTGATTAGGCATCTTTTTATAAGATGCCCCATGAGGATGATAGAAGTTGGAAGCAAGTCAAAAACATTTTCATCATGCGGATGAAGGGAATGATTTGTGAGAGAGGATTATTTTGGGCCAACTATTTTTATACACACGGAGTGGTTTATTTTTACAATGCTATTTGATTAGTTTCTTCGTCATTACTGAACAATTCCCAGAAGGTGGAGGCTTATGTGAATTCTTTATGAGATGACTGCTCTAAGTCCTGGATGCTTCTAGTAAGTTGCAGTGTCAAACATTGGCATTTTAGGGGGACGTTGTGTTATGATTTTAGGTTGTTTATATGTTCAATTCGGTATAATCATTTAGATATGTTTATTATCTATAAAATAATAGACAAATTTGACCATTCCCTTGTGGATTAATATATTTAAATTAAATGAGAGAGAAATGCCGGTCATATTTTCAAATATGCAAAGTGCTTGAAATCTTAATTTTATCTGACTTATCTTTGCGATAGAAACCCCAATGGGTAATTCATAGCATAATCCTCTATCCATTCAGGACTTAACCCGATTGATTTCAGGGAGGCTTCTTACAGGCAAGTGAGAGCAATTCAATTAATAATAATACTAATAATAATAATAAAATATTACCCGTATTTATAACCCGCCCATCTGGCTGGGTTTCCCCAGCCACTCTGGGTGGCTTACAGGACATTAAAAAATGTAAAACATTGGACATTAAAAATTTTCCAATACAGGGTTGCCTTCAGATGTCTTCTAAAAGTCAGATAGTTGTTTATTATCTTGACATCTGATGGGAGGGCGTTCCACAGGGCAGGCGCCACTACTGAGAAGGCCCTCTTCCTGGTTCCCTGTAACCTCACTTCTCTCAGTGAAGGAACCGCCAGAAGGCCCTCGGAGCTGGACCTCAGTGTCTGGGCTGAACGATGGGGGTAGAGACACTCCTTCAGGTATACAGGGCCGAGGCCATTTAGGCTTTAAAGGTCAGCACCAACACTTTGAATTGTGCTCGGAAACGTACTGGGAGCTAATGTAGGTCTTTCAGGACTGGTGGTGTATGGTCTTGATGGCCACAGTGAGTCTCCGATCTAGCTGCCGCATTCTGGATTAGTTGTAGTTTCTGGGTCACCTTCAAAGGTAGCCCCACATAGAGCACATTGCAGTAGTCCAAGCAGGAGATAACCAGAGCATGCACCACTCTGGCAAGACAGTCTGCGGGCAGGTAGGGGCTCAGCCTGCATACCAGATGGAGCTGGTAGACAGCTGCCCTGGACACAGAATTGACACACTTTCTTGGGAATAACTCCTGCTAAACAAATCCTGTTAGAATGGTCCACCCTTGAAGACTCATGGATGCAATGGGTTTCCAAACAGCTCAGGGAGCTTTTTCCAGCCTATATGACTGGCACTCCTGTCAGAGCCCTGGCCAACCTCTGCAATGTTCAAATGCCTTGGGCCACTGACATGATTGCTCCCGAGCACTCTTTGCCCACTTGGCTTCCTGGTATATGGCAGAGCTTAGGGCAAGGAAACAATTATCGTGTTTTTCATATTCTGCTGGGAGTCACCCAGAGTGACTCGGGCAACCCAGCCAGATGGGCAGCATAAAGGTAAAGGTAAAGGGACCCCTGACCATTAGGTGGCCGACTCTGGGGTTGCGGCGCTCATGTTGCTTTATTGGCCAAGGGAGCCGGCGTACAGCTTCCGGGTCATGTGGCCAGCATGACTAAGCCGCTTCTGGTGAACCAGAGCAGCGCACGGTTGTAGGAATGAAAACGGTAACACCATTTACCTCCCCACCGGAGGTAACACGGTAACACCATTTACCTCCCCACCGGAGCGGTACCTATTTATCTACTTGCACTTTGATGTGCTTTCGAACTGCTAGGTTGGCAGGAGCAGGGACCGAGCAATGGGAGCTCACCCCATCACAGGGATTCGAACCACCGACTTTCTGATCGGCAAGTCCTAGGCTCTGTGGTTTAACCCACAGCGCAATGGGCAGCATACAAACAATAAAATTATTATTATTATTATTATTATTATTATTATTATTATTATTAGCTGGGAAATGACTCAATGATGAGTGGAGGAAAATTCCAGTTGAATGCAATTGAACATTGGCGAGGGTTCATTATCAGGTCTACCTAGTGGCAGTGAAGGCAGCAAAGAATGCATACGAAGAAATACAGATATTAATGAACATTTTGGGGCATATACTATAATGGTTATAAGGGGTTGCTTATGCGTAAGTTACCGTCACTGCTGGCTAGATTGCCTGGTTAACCTTGTCTCGGCTGACAGCCCTTCACTCCGTGGCCGTTCAGTCGCTCGCAGAATCCGTCAGTGGACGTTTCTTGAGCCTCTTCCAGCAAAGAAGTTGTTTGACGCCAAGTCTCCTCCTACTCTCCCTGCGCGGAAATCTTCTGCGCAGGGAAGGAGTGGGCAGAGGTGTGCCCGTGCTCTCCCCACTAGTGTGCTGGTCCCAGGGGGGATGAGGTACTATTACCGTAGGCCAAGATCAACAGGGAGCCGGACGGGGTAGCAGGAACGATGGTAGGGCAGAAACAGGAAGCCAGGCGAGGAACCGGAACACTGGTAGGGTAGAAGCAGGAGTCCAGGCGGGGAACAGGAACACTGGTAAGGCAGAAGCAGGAGTCCAGGCGGGGAACAGGAACACTGGTAAGGCAGAAGCAGGAGTCCAGGCGGGGAACAGGAACACTGGTAAGGCAGAAGCAGGAAGCCGGGCGAGGAACAGGCACACTGGGAGTGCCGAACAAGGACTGGGTAAAGCAGATACTTCACAACGACGTTGCTCCCGCAACCTGGGACCGGGCTGCCTGACCTTTATCTTCTTCTAAGGCCGGGGGCGGTCCCGGCCCCCAGAAGCCCCGCCTCTCTTGGCCTTAAGGCGAGCACTCCTCCTGGGAGACACCAGTTCCCTTCGCCTCTCTGCCCTAAGCCTCTGCAGATCAGGAGAGGCCGAAGGGTTACTGGGCCCCGGGGGAGGCTCACCTGTAGCCACTGAGTCTTCCAGCACCTCTGGGGCCTGAATGATTTCACCTGGTGCCTGCTCTTGAGTTTCCTCAGCAACTAGGCCTTGCCCCAGTTCAGCCGGCCCTGGAGGCGGGGACTCCTGCGCCGGCTGGGATTCCTCCGGATCACTCTCAGACTCAGAATCCCAGGCCATCACACCATCCCCCCTCCCAGGCCCCCCCCTCACTTGAGGGCCCGGACCCGGCTTGCTGGGATACGCTGCATGAAACTCCCGGATGCAGGCAGGTGCGTGGACGTTGACCGCTGGTTCCCAGGAACGGTCCTCTGGCCCATACCCCTTCCAGTCAATGAGATACTGCAGCCTTCCCCTGCGGTATCGGGAGTCCAGAATGCGTTCCACCTCGTACTCAGGCTCTCCCTGCACCAAGACTGGCTGCGGTCGGGGACGGTCCGGGTGGAACTCGTCGGGTGGGGCCACCGGACTCAGAAGGGACCTGTGGAATACCGGGTGAACCTTCAGGTTTGCTGGCAACCGGAGACGGAATGCCACAGGCGAGACCTGGTCCACGATAGGGAACGGGCCGGTGAACCGGGCGTCCAGCTTCCGCGAAGGTCGAGAAGGGTGGAGGTGGCGAGTGGAAAGCCATACCAAGTCACCGACGTGAAGTTCCGGCCCCACCTGGCGGTGGCGGTCGGCCTGGACCTTGTACGCCTCCTTGGCCTGGTGCAGCTGCTCCATCAACAGCTGTTGCTGGGACTGGAGCTCCTGAAGCCACTCTGTCACCGCAGGGACCGTAGATGCCGGCAGCACATCCGGAAACAACCGTGGATGAAGGCCATAACTGGCTTGGAACGGGGTCTGCTGGGTGGACGCATTCACCGCGTTGTTATAAGCGAACTCCGCCAATGCTAGGTGGTCGACCCAGTCGTCCTGCTGGTAGCTGCAGTAACACCGGAGGTACTGTTCCAGTACCGCGTTCGCCCGTTCCGTCTGGCCATCAGTCTGTGGGTGATAAGCAGATGAGAGACAGACCTCTGTTCCGAGGGCCTGGTGCAAAGCACGCCAAAACCGGGACGTGAACTGAACGCCGCGGTCGGATACTACACGCTCAGGTAGGCCATGCAGGCGGAAGACATGCTGAAGGTACAGCTGCGCGGTTTCCTTAGCTGAGGGTATGGATGGGCAGGGGGCACAGTGCACCATCTTCGTGAAGTGGTCGGAGAAAACTAGAAGGCAGGTGCAGCCACGAGACGGGGGTAACTCCACTACAAAGTCTAGAGAAACTGTGTGCCAAGGACGTGGTGGAACCGGCAACGGCTGAAGGAGGCCGGGGGGTCGCCCGGTAGGCCCCTTGGCCCGCCTGCAGACGTCACAACCAGCGACGTAGCGAGCCACGTCAGCCTTTAAACGGGGCCACCAAAACTCACGGCTTACCAGATGGGTGGTCCGATACCGCCCAAAGTGCCCCGCCGCTGGAGCGTCATGGGTCATCCGGAGAACCTCAGCCCGCAGCGGCCCTGGTGGGATGTACAGGCGCCCGTAGTGCAGCAGAAGACCCTGATGCGAGACCAGCCCTGGATACTGAGGGCATGATCCTTCGGCCAGTTCCCGGAGTCGTTCCTGGGCCCAAGCGTCGACCCGCTGCTGTTCCCGCACCCGAGCCTGCAGTGGCTCGACCTCCTGGGTGGCCAGGAACGCAGCTGGTGGTAGGATCGTGGTGGGTGCTGCTTGCTGAACCGTGTCTGCGTTGTCTTCAGGTTTCCGGGACAGGGCATCCGCCTTCTGGTTTTGGGAGCTAGGGATGTAGCGGATCCGGAACTGGAACCGGGAAAAGAACAACGCCCACCGGATCTGCCTTTGGTTCAGCTTGCGGGTGGTCTGGAGGTATTCCAGGTTCCGGTGGTCGGTTCTCACCTCCACCGGGTGTCTTGCTCCTTCAAGATGGTGGCGCCAAACCTCAAAGGCCACCTTGATGGCCAGCAGTTCCCGCTCCCACACGGTATAGTTATGCTCCGCTGGAAGGAGCTGGCGGGAATAGAAGGCGCAGGGTAAGAGTGGCGCTTCCGGTCCGTGCTGCTGAGACAAGACGGCACCGAGAGCCGTACTGGAGGCGTCAGTCTCTACCACAAAGGGTCGAGAAGGATCCGGATGTTGCAAGATTGGCGCTCTCTGGAAACAGGCCTTCAACCCTTGAAATGCCTCCTCCGCCTCCTTGTCCCAGGAAAACGGCGTCTTGGGGCGCAGAAGCCGGGTCAACGGGGTGGTGCGGTGAGCATAATCCGCAATGAAGGTCCGGTAATAGTTGGCGAACCCCAGGAAACGCTGTAGGTCCTTGCGGTTCCGAGGTGCCGCCCATTCTCGAATCGCTGCCACCTTCCCAGGATCCATTTGCACCCCACCTGGTGAGAGTCGATGACCCAGGAAGTCCACTGACTGCTGATGGAACTCGCACTTGCTGAGCTTTGCATACAGACGATGCTCGCGCAAGCGCTGCAGCACGGTCCGGACATGGCCCTCGTGGCACGCCGGGTCACGGGAGTAAACCAGAATGTCATCCAAGTACACCACCACGTACTTGTCTAGCAAGTCCTGGAACACGTGGTTGATGTACCGTTGGAACACAGCAGGCGCGTTGCACAAACCAAAGGGCATAACCAGGTATTCAAACTGTCCGTACCGGGTCCCGAATGCTGTCTTCCACTCATCCCCGGCGCGGATCCGAATCAAATTGTAGGCTCCCCGGAGGTCTAGCTTGGTGAACACCTGCGCCCCTTGCACCCGCTCCAGTAACTCCGAAATAAGGGGCAAGGGGTACCGGTCTGGGATGGTAATTTTGTTCAGGGCCCGGTAATCATGGCAAAGGCGGAGCTCCCCACATTTCTTTTTAACAAAGAGCACTGGTGCAGCAGTGGGCGAGGTAGAGGGTCTAATGAACCCACGCTCCAGGTTCTTGCGCAAGAAGTCCTGCAAAGCCTCGCGCTCTGGCTCTGTTAACGAGTATAAGCGACTCACCAGTAGAGGCGCTCCGGGCTGGAGGTCTATGCCGCAGTCAAAGGACCGATGCGGCGGCAGCTGGTCTGCCCCCCGTTCCTCGAACACGTCGTGATAGTCCCGGTACTCAGCGGGGAGCGTCGCAGCCGCCTCCTCAGTGGGCGCAGCTGCTAGCATCTCAGTCTCAGCAGGAGAATTGGGGTCTGGGAAGTGTACAGTCCGTTTGACCCAGTCAATCTGCACATTGTGAGCCTCTAGCCAGTCCATCCCAAGCACCAGGGGGAACCGGGGCATGGAAGCAATATCCAGAGTTCGTATCTCACGGTGCTGCTGGAGGCACAGGACCAGGGGCTGGGTCTCTTGAGTGACGGCGCCCGAACGCAGTGGCCGTCCGTCGATTGCCTCCACCTGTACCGGTTCTGGCTTGTTCCGAAGTGGCACCCGATGCTGGGCAGCAAAAGCAGCGTCCATATAAGAGCGGGTTGCCCCTGAATCCACCAGAGCATGGGTAAGAATCCATGGCCCTCCTGGAGGGTATAGATGTACCGGAACCATAAGGTGTTGTAATTCAATTGGTGCGGCCCCATTCTGTGCTGTTTGGGACCCCCGGTAGCTAGGGCCATCAGCTACTGGGGTTGGCGGTTTCCCTGCGGCTGGCGTTTCTCTGGACAAGACCGAGCGAAGTGTCCACTTCCGCCACAGTAAAGACAGAGATTTCCCTCCCGACGCCGCGCCTTCTCTGCAGGGGAAAGGCGTGGCCGCACTGCCCCGAGCTGCATAGGCTCCTCCGTTAAATCAGTTGTGACCGTGGGGCTGCTGGAAAAAGCTGGTGCCGTGAAATGGAAGTGTCGGCGACCCCGGGCCTGACGACGATACTCCAACCGATCGTCTATTTGTAGACACCGTTGAATGAGAGTGTCTAGCGTGGTGGGGCGTTCCATTGTGGCCAAATGGTCCAGTACCTCGTCTGAAAGCCCCTCGAGATACTGGTCCCGCAGTGCCGAATCATTCCAGGTCAAGTCCTGTGCCAGCAGCCGAAACTCCGTGGTATATGCGGCCACCGTGGACTTGCCCTGTTTCAAACGCCGAATCGCCCGGTTGGCTTGACTCCCTTTCTGGGGATTGCCGAACGCGGCCTCCAAATGATTGCAAAACCCCGTATAGTCTGCCAGCAAGGGGGAGTCTTGCCTGAGTAGCGGCAACGCCCACTTGGCCGCCTGGTCCTTTAACAAACTAATCAAAAAGTGCACCTTGGTGCGGTCGTCAGGAAAGTTCCGGGCTCGCCCCTGAATATACAGCTTGGCCTGGGCCAGGAACATGGGAAAGCTGGCCGGGGCTCCATCAAATTTCTCAGGCAAAGCCACTGGGTACTTGCCAGGAGCCGGGGCGTCGGCCCCAGGAGCCGGTAGGGCCTCCAAGCGTTGCTGAAGTGCCACAACCGCGTCACTGAGCTGCTGCACGGTGTGAGTCAAGGTCTGGTTCCTCTGGGCCAAATCCACCAGTGCAGCCGCCTGGTCAGCCATGGCCTCTGGCTCTTCCCGAACGCACCCCTACGAAGGGGGAGTGCGGGTATGGCGGGAGCAAACTGTGCTGGTCCCAGGGGGGATGAGGTACTATTACCGTAGGCCAAGATCAACAGGGAGCTGGACGGGGTAGCAGGAACGATGGTAGGGCAGAAACAGGAAGCCAGGCGAGGAACCGGAACACTGGTAGGGTAGAAGCAGGAGTCCAGGCGGGGAACAGGAACACTGGTAAGGCAGAAGCAGGAGTCCAGGCGGGGAACAGGAACACTGGTAAGGCAGAAGCAGGAGTCCAGGCGGGGAACAGGAACACTGGTAAGGCAGAAGCAGGAAGCCGGGCGAGGAACAGGCACACTGGGAGTGCCGAACAAGGACTGGGTAAAGCAGATACTTCACAACGACGTTGCTCCCGCAACCTGGGACCGGGCTGCCTGACCTTTATCTTCTTCTAAGGCCGGGGGCGGTCCCGGCCCCCAGAAGCCCCGCCTCTCTTGGCCTTAAGGCGAGCACTCCTCCTGGGAGACACCAGTTCCCTTCGCCTCTCTGCCCTAAGCCTCTGCAGATCAGGAGAGGCCGAAGGGTTACTGGGCCCCGGGGGAGGCTCACCTGTAGCCACTGAGTCTTCCAGCACCTCTGGGGCCTGAATGATTTCACCTGGTGCCTGCTCTTGAGTTTCCTCAGCAACTAGGCCTTGCCCCAGTTCAGCCGGCCCTGGAGGCGGGGACTCCTGCGCCGGCTGGGATTCCTCCGGATCACTCTCAGACTCGGAATCCCAGGCCATCACAACTAGTTTCGGGCGAAGAGTCTTGGAGACCCCTCCTGCATCGCTCGAGAGCCTTGCCTCCACCTCTCACTCCGATGTCAGTTCCCTGACATCCACTAATGAATGTTGATGACCACATGTAAATGACCCGGGTGGGGGGAATTAGTGTTCTTCTTAATTTTTGGGCAAACACAAAATTTGTCTGGGATTGCCATTGTTTGGCAGTGGAAGTTGACATTTAATCAAGTTTAGGCAAGCAGCCCAACAAGAAGAAGGGTGTTAGCTATTTACTAAAAAAACACACCATAAGATATGTCTGCTGCCAGAGTTTCTATGGAAGACCAGAGCAAATTTTTATAGAGCAGTTCATGACACAGACACACAGGAGAAGAGAAAGCTAATATTTCAAATAGGAGCTACTGTGTTAAAGTACCTAAATCTTCATTCACTTCAGCAGAAGTGTTTTGGCTTTCAAAGTTGCGAAGCTTAGCACTTAGCGCTTCACCGGTAAGATTATACAAAATTGTTTTTGAATAATTGACATCCTTGAGAAGAGAGATTCCTGAAAGATCTCGGAAAGGAGCCGTGGCACAAAAGCATCTATCATAAAAAAAAAGACATTTTCTTGTTGCTTGGAAAGACAGGGGCAGGTCCCCTACTCTGCACACCTGAAAATCACTTTCCCCTGCGAGGATGCAACTACCTGTCGCCTTTTAAACTGTGCATGCTCTTATAACACGCTGGGTATTTGATATGGTGGCCTTCAGCCAAGCTATTTCAAAATTATTTCTGGAGAGCAGAATGCTACAGAAATGGCTTAGAGCAACTGCAGTAAACAAAGGAAAAACAACATATGGTAAAGGGGGCAGGAGGCGGAAGAGGAGCCCGAAGCTCTGGTTCACCTTACCGACAAGTTATTTTTGTTTTGCTAATGACAATGGATGCGAAAGATACTACTGCATTACATTCAGGCCCCATCTGCAGTAGTATTTTTTCCCCTTTTTTCTTTTTATTTGATATTTTTATTAAGTACAAATTAGAAAACATACATATTTACAACAAAAGAAAATACAAAAGCAAAAGAAAATACATATAACCAAGGGGGGAAAAATGGAGAATATTTTGTCTCTTCTCATATTTACAGTTATTTATACCTATATAAAATGCTATTCACAATAAAGGAGTGAAATGAAAGATATCAGAAAAAAAGAAAAAAAGGAACAAAGAAAAAATAAAGAAGTAAAAGAAAAAGATCATAGGTGAAATTTTTTTAAAGTAGATAAGTACTCACAATACATAGCCGTTTCCCATCTATATTTATATGCAATTGCATAATTTCATCTTGCCCTTATCTACCTTAAAGTGTTTATTTTTTTAAATAAAAAAAAACTTCCACTGTTTACCTCACGCGTTTTTAATAATCCGTTTGTCAGATCCTCTGTTCTTCATCTTTTCCCTTTGCATTTCCTTAATGTCTCACTTTGTATTTTTCATATTACACACAAGATTATTCTAAACACAACCAGATTTTTGTAATCGAGCCCTGGTTTTTTAAATAATCGTTTAAGAACTCCCATTCTTTCATAACCATAGTTTTGGATTTTCTCCTTATTATATCTGTCAGTTTTGCCTAGAACTAGTAAGTTTTTTTCTCTTTTACAACAGCTCTTTTGTGAAGAACTGCTCTTGCAGAAAAGAGGTGTGACAAAAATAAAAACAACCAGGGGCTATGCATGCTTTGCTTGCTAAACCTGCCAACACCTCCCTCCCCCTTTACACATGGCCAAGGGCCCCCCCTTGTTGTATATCACTAAAAACCCATTACCACCCAGTCCAAAATCCCTCAGACCATTATCCTGCTTCCCCAGGCTGCCTACCTGCATCTTCATCCTCTAAATCTTCTTCCTCTCCTTTTCTGGGCCTCCCCCCTGCTCACCCAGCAGCTCATCACACTGTAGATTGCAGTGCCACCTTTCTGTGGCCAAGTGAACTGCAGCATAACAACACACTTACAATTTTATATACAGTATTATAGAGAAGAGAAATTTGCCCTTGCAGGTACAAGAGGCGAGAAAGGGAAGGAAGCAGCAGGCTTTTATGAGAGCGATGCCAAACCTTTGCCTGGCTTTTATTTTTATTTTATTTTTTACTGCCTTTTTATGCAAATCTTATAACAACCCCCCCCCCTTTTGCATTTCAATTAAAAAAAAAATACCTGCATGCATGCTCACAAATAATCTCAGGATTCCAGAACTTATGCTGGGTTGAGAAGTAGCAAGAATACTTTTGACATTGGAAAGGACCATTGCTGAATAGGATTTACTATTCAGTAAATATTATAAAATGATTTTGGCTTTGCTGGATAGTATAGCACTACATTAAGGGCTGACGGGTGGCACTGTGGTCTAAACCACTGAGCCTCTTTTTAAAAATATTTTTTATTAAATTTCATATTTCCAAATTAAACACATCAAATCAATTAGTCCAAATTATAACAATACATATCATATAATCCAATTGTTTTCCAAATTATAAATTTTTGTGGGGGGTACCTATGCTTCTTGATTGGCAGGAGTCCAATCCTCGAATATTTGTTCTGCTTCCATATTAAGAATGATGTTTCCAGTTTCCTCTTCTCAATACTTGTCATTACTCATTTTCCTTTCCATTTTCCTCCGATATGCTCCGCAAGTGGGTTGAAAAAGACAGTCTGCGAGAAGCCAAGTTAGAGGGAACCAGGCAGAGGGCCTTCTCGGTAGTGGCACCCGCCCTGTGGAACGCCCTCCCACCAGATGTCAAAGAGAAAAACAACTACCAGACTTTTAGGGAAGTTTTTAATGTTTGATGTTTGATTGTGTTTTTAATATTCTGTTGGAAGCCGCCCAGAGTGGCTGGGGAAACCTAGCCAGATGGGCGGGGTATAAGTAATAAATTATGATTATGATTATGATTATGATTATGATTATGATTATGATTATGATTATGATTATACTGTGGGTGGGGGAGCTGTAAGAGGTATCTGCAGGTATCACCTCTTTCAGTGCTTAATCTGAAAAGGATCCTGATTGATTTCAAGGATTTATCTTGTACAACAAAATAATGAAAAGGGTGGCAGTGGGAGCAGAGAGATAAGATGACAGCTGTTTCTGGTTAGAACCTCTTTTGAGCAGAGAATATACTGTACTTGCCAAAGTAACACACTGCTCTGATGATCTATGACTGTGAGGAGAGGCAATTAATGCAGCAAACATAAGATTATTCATGCAGTCACTTCGGAATCAAATAAAGTTTTAATGGAATGAATCTGAATGCAAGAAGGTGAAAAAAATAAAGAGTTTCCCAATGTCTTTGTCCCATCTTTGTTTACAATATCCCCTCCCCATCATTTCAAAAAAATGTATTTCAATTATTTACGTCCTTGTTATTCGTTCATTCTCATAGTACTGTCTCATTAACTAGGATGTGCTCTCGATTCTCAGTTCCCCTTAAGTATTCGGGGCATTAATTTTACACAAGGAAACTCTCTCTCTCTCTCTCTCTCTCTCTCTCTGTGTGTGTGTGTGTGGTTTCATTTGGACATGGACTGAAAGATGTTACCTGCTGATGTTTCAGTGCAAATGAAGAACATGCATTCAGTCATCTCTTAGATCAGCCTTAACTGGTTTAGATGAAGTTTAAGGGCATATCTGAACGTGATACTTCTTAAAGGGGATTTAACTGCAAGATGGTCACTTGATTATAAAGACATTCCTGAAGGATAGCCGTAGCAGACTGCTGCAGAAAAATTAACAAAGAGTTTTGTAGCATCTTAAAAGACTAACACAGGGGTCAGCAAACATTTTCTGCAGGGTGCTGGTCCACTGTCCCTCAGACCTAGTGGGGACTATATTTTGAAAAAAAATATATATGAACGAATTCCTATGCCCCACAAATAACCCAGAGATGCATTTTAAATAAAAGGACACATTCTACTCATGTAAAAACATGCTAATTCTCAGACCATCCGCGGGCTGGATTTAGAAGGCGATTGGGCCAGATCCGGCCCCCGGGCCTTAGTTTGCCTACCCATGAACTAACAGCATAGGCTCAGCTGCGTCTGCTGAAGGCAGCCCTGTTTAGGGAAGCTTTTAAAGTTTGACTGACTATTGTATTTTAATATTTTGTTGGAAGCCGCCCAGAGTGGCTGGGCAAACCCAGCCTGATGGGTGGGGTATAAATAAATTATTATTATTATTATTATTATTATTATTATTATTATTATTATTATTTGCTGTTGTTAGGTGCTTCTTACTCAAAGCTCTCCAAGTGGCTTGCACTTAAAAACATATACACTTTTTACCATTAACAGAATTCATATAAAGCACCTGCAATTATATATACATAACCCTCCGCCCCACCCAAAAACCCCCACGAATAACCCTACGGCAAGGTTTGGCAGCGCAGTAACAGCAAAATAGCATTATCTCAGTCCATCTAAAGCCTGGGAGGGGAAAAGTACTTGATGCTGGAAAGATGTCAGAGAAACCACTAGGTGGACGTTGTTGCGGAGAACATGCCTCAGAGGCTCTCTAACTCCTTTTGAATTCAGTGGGGCTTACTCCCAAGCAAGTAGGACTAGGATTGCAGCCTAACGAAGTTATCAAGACATAAATGTTTGTGGGCTGACTTCATTAGGGCATCACTTCATTAGAAAGCTTATGCCATAATAAATGTGTCAAGTCTTTAGGATGTCACTAGGCTCTTTGCCAATTTAAGAAATATTTGTTAAATTGTATGGGTGATAGTCAGCGTTAGCCAGTAGACGCATTAACATCTGTGGACTTAGGGCCTACAATGAGCATAGCTAACACTGGAGATTATCCTATGAGCTTGTCAATTAATAAATATATTTATTTGCATATGACAATACAATCCATATGAACATTGTTTGTGCACATCAACTAAAAAGTAACATCATCTCAGGAAAGCTCTTTTCCATTCTCTCTCACACAGAAAAGGGGATGTCTTTCTCAATATGAGGATTGTGATTTGCAATTTTCATAAGTACTCATGCTGAACTTCCGTGCAAGAAAGCTTGCTGCCCAATTAATCAAGGCATCTTTTTATGCTATCAACTTTTTAAATATATCAGTTAATCAATTAATCAACTAAACACTGTAGTCCTGATGTTTGAAAAGAGGGTTCAGGATCCACTGTCATCCTTGATTGTTCCTGCCACCTCGTCATTGATCACCTTTGTTTCACCTCTTTAGTCTGAATCTGTTACAACATCCATCTTTGTTTCTCAGAAACCAGGGACTAGTCACACCAATGTGGAGGATGCCTGCAGCAGAAATAGGAAATCTGTGCTTATTCCCCTTAATATCCAGTATGCCTCACCCAAAGATTTCTTTTGTTTCCCCCACTTCAATGTTAAGTCACAGTTGCCATCTTTGATGCTTGCTGTTACCGAAGTCAATCGTTTTTCTGCTTCTCCTTCAGATAGCAGCCTTCACAGACACTGTAAGAAACATCACATTTCACATGCTTTCCTATTCTTAGTTACCGGTACTATTACAGAGGATTCTGAAAGTAGCCTGGTATTCAAGGTATTTTAAAATGGCCCATTAAAGAGAAAGGGGGGGGGGGAGAGAGAGAGAGAGAGAGAGAGAGAGAGAGAGAGAGAAAGAGAGAGAGAGAAGGACCTGTCTGTAATTGTGTAAAAAGCTTGTTATGTTTAATACCATCATAAACACAAGCAGTCACTGGCGATAAAATTTAACCTTTCATTTCGATGAGGAGTTATTGAATGTTTGGGGTTTTCCAGTTGCGCAGCAAGTGACCAGCATAGCAGTAAGTCCCCGATGGTGTAACAGATGCCTTGATAATTTAATTCATGTGCAGTTCATGAATATTCATGCATGTTACTTGAAAACCATTCAGCAAAGCAAACAGTTCCATAGCCTCGAGTCAAGGCGGGGGGAAGCGCTCATCATTGGCAAATGTTTTATCAGTTATTAACGTCCAACAACAAGCACCACATCCTCAGCGGAGAAGATTATTTTGTAATTGCTTTGTTATTGCTTCGCATGCTAGGAGGGCATACCGGTCCATCGGAATTGGGATGCAGAGAACAACATTGCGCTGCTAAGCACGAAGCCAACAATTGATTGCGGGCACCACCTTGTGGGAAAGCACACAAACTACATCGTAGGCTCACCAGTTCAGAATTTTACAACAAAGGCTCACATTACAGGTGTATTAGGTTCTCAACAGATGTCAATGCCTTCTTTCCAGGGCTGAGTGGAAGAGTTGAATAGCAACAAGATCAGAAAATACGGTCTTTAATGAAAAGCACATTCCTTCTGGATGATCTGATTGTGAGAATGTTATCAGGAGCCTTCTTCACTCCTTCCAATGGTCTTTCTCCACGGCAATTACAATTTCTTTACTACAACTGCTTAAAATACAATATTTCTCTATGTATGACTTGAAAGGGACGTGGGTGGCGCTGTGGGTTAAACCACAGAGCCTAGGACTTGCTGATCAGAAGGTCAGCAGTTCGAATCCCCGCGAAGGGGTGAGCTCCCGTTGCTTAGTCCCTGCTCCTGCCAACCTAGCAGTTCGAAAGCACGTCAAAGTGCAAGTAGATAAATAGGTACCACTCTGGTGGGAAGGTAAATGGCATTTCCGTGCGCTGCTCTGCTTCGCTAGAAGCGGCTTAGTCATGCTGGCCACATGACCCGGAAGTTGTATGCCGGCTCCCTTGGCCAGTAAAGCGAGATGAGCACCGCAACCCCAGAGTCGGTCACAACTGGACCTAATGGTCAGGGGTCCCTTTACCTTTACCTTATGACTTGAAAAACAAATCCCCCTTTATTTTTACTGTAGAGGAAGCTGCCTTATACCTAGTCAGACCATTGGTCCATGTAGCTCAGTGGTTCCCAACCTTTTTATTTTTTATTTTTTGCTATGCCCCACCTAAGCATCTCTAAAAACTTGACCCACCCCCGGTGACAAATAATTCTTATTATTCAAAAAGTGAGCTCCTATTCACATGAAGGAATCCCTAAAGGCCTTTCACTGTTAATAACTCATTCTCCAATTGTCCCCCTTAAAAATCAAATTGCCCCCCTGTGGGGCGTGTGCCCCATATTGGGAACCACGGATCCAGCTGAATGCTGGTGTGACTGGGAGTGACCGACCAGCATTTCAAACAGGAGTTGTCTTTGGCCGTACCACGAGATGGTGGGCTTTAGACAAGGGACTTCCTAGCTGCAGAAAATGTCCTACAGCATTTCCTGATATATAGTTCATTACAATGAGCAGGGTGTAACATGGTTTGCAAAGAACCCCATGAAGAATTCAGATCAAGGACCAATATTTGGACACTATGTAAAACACCACCCTCTGATCCTTAATCCACCTTCTCAGAAAAGTGTTTTGCACATGCGTAAAGGTAAAATGTAAAGAACCCCTGGACGGTTAAGTCCAATCAAAGACGACTAAGGGGTTGCGGCGCGCATCTCGCATTCAGGCCGAGGGAGCTGGTGTTTGTCCACAGACAGCTTTCCAGGTCATGTGGCCAACATGACTAAACTGCTTCTGGCACAATGGGACACCATGACGGAAACCAGAGAGCACAGAAATGCCATTTAGCTTCCTGCTGCAGCGTTACCTATTTATCTACTTGCACTGGTGTGCTTTGGCAGGAGCTGGGACAGAGCAACGGGAGCTCAACCCCTCTCAGGGATTCGAACTGCTGACCTTCTGATCAGCAAGCCCAAGAGGATCAGTGGTTTAGACCCCAGTGCCACCCATGTCCCGAATAAACAAGCACACAATCACTGATAGGTCAAGCCACTATTGTGAGGCTCAAAGCAATGAAAATGATGCCTCCTCAGCTGTTGCCATTGGCTGTGGGTTTCTTGTGATGTCACAAAAGCACCTATTTATCTACTTGCTCTGGTGTGCCTTTGAACTGCTAGGTTGGCAGGAGCTGGGACAGAGCAAAGGGAGCTCACCCCATCGTGGGGATTCGAACCACTGACCTTCTGATTGGCAAGCCCAAGAGGCTCAGTGATTTGGACCACAGCACCACCCACATCCTCATAAAAGTGTTTTGCACATGGGTACAGATACGCAAGCACTATCTCACTGAGTTATTTGAAGTTCAACAGATCACTCTCATTCCCAGGAAGAGAGAGAAATGGCAAAAACAGGATATTTATTGGGACGGTGTGACTTTTGCAGCTGCTGCTCAAGTTGCAAAACAACGAAGCATGAGATGGAGGGATGGAGAACTTCTGAAACAACAATGGGATATTAGCTCCGCCCACAGCATGATGGAGAACAGCAATGGCTGGGAAAAGATAGATATAATATTTTACAAGGACAAGAAGATACAACACGGACAGAATAACACGGACAGAATTGCCACACACAGGAAGAACAAGGATATAGTTTGAATGCTTCAACTGTAAGTTTATAAATCATTTAATGTGTCGATACAAATGGAAGTCATTAAATTTGCAGTTGTATAAGGGATTGTTATTTTGAGAGTAATTGAAATTAGTAAGATTTTGGAATGCAGAAATAAAGTAAATAATCAAACCATCAATTCTAGCACATGGAGGGCACCTAAATTGTATAATTTGGCATCTGAATGATTGGTATTATAATTTGGCATTGTTATAATGAGGCTCTTACTGGATTATTGTAATTGAACACTAATAAAAATTATTAGAGCCATGTGACTCATTTCATATAGACTCATACGAAAGGGACTTCATAGTCTAGGGGAATTTGTGGCCTTCCATTTGCTGCAGGAATCCCATATGCTGGTTGGGGCTGATGGAAGCTGGAGCCCAAACACCCACTTTCAGTGTGACAGCTGAAAGGCTGCAGCAATGCAGGAAACCTTCTGGTACAGCATCTCAGATAAGTGGATATAGAAAAAAGGTAAAGGTAAAGGACCCCTGACAGCTAAGTCCAGTCACAGACAACTCTGGGGTTGTGGTGCTCATCTCGCTTTACTGGCCGAGGCAGCCAGCGTTTGTCTGCAGACAGTTTTACCGGGTCATGTGGCCAGCATGACTAAGCCGCTTCTGGCGAAACCAGAGCAGCGCATGGAAACGCCGTTTACCTTCCTGCTGGAGCGGTACCTATTTATTCACTTGCACTGGTGTGCTTTGAATTGCTAGGTTGGCAGGAGCTGGGACCGAGCAAGGGGAGCTCACCCCGTCGCGGGGATTCAAACCGCCGACCTTCTGATCAGCAAGCCCAAGAGGCTCTGTGGTTTAGACCACAGCGCCACCCGCGTTGGATATAGAATCATAGAATTTGTAGAGTTGCAAGGGATGACGAGGGTCTTCCATCCCAACCCCCTGCAATGCAGGAATATTTTGCTCAATATGGGACTCAAACCCATGACCCTAGCATTAAGAGTCTTATGTTCTACCGACTGAGCTGTCCCAGGAAATGGAGCCTCTGCTTAAACATGGGTAATGAAGGAGAGTCCACCACTGATGCAGTGAGTTCCACACAGCCGCTATGTCAACAGTGAGCTAAAGCCGCTGTCAATGACGTTCATAGAAATAGTCAGCCTTGCACTAAGGAATGCAAGTGAAGAGCCTGTTGATTGTTCTGTGACATTACACTTTCTACAGCAATCTGCTGAACAACTGGCTATTAAAAGTCTGCCTCAAAGTGACAGATACTGAAGGCCTCTTCCTACCTTCAAGGACACAGGTATGGTTTTCCGAAGGCATGTGATCTATTTTTTTAGATACTTATAAGCATCATGTTGGGTCTGTCAAACAGCTGTTTGGGAGCAGAGAAGCAGCTGCTTTTTGAAAACAGTCATACTTTGGATTTCAAACAGCTTAGTTCCCGGAAGTGAATGTTCCGGTTTGTGAACTATTTTTGGAAGCCAAACATCCAACGGGGTTTCCGAGGCTTCTGGTTGGCTGCAGGAGTTTCCTGCAGCCAACCAGAAGCCACAATTTGGTTTTTGAACATTTTGGAAGTCGAACGGCCTTCTGGAACAGATTCCGTTCGACTTCCAAGGTACAACTGCATATGCATCTTCCTTCTGCAAGAGATGCCTCAATTACAGTTTTGTTAATATATCGTATCTCCTCCCTGTTCTCTTTAATCCAGGCTAAACATACCCAGCTCTCTCAACCGTTCCTCCTTTGATATTACCCTATTTGTGACTTTTGAGGGGGAACTGTCCGACATTTAAAAGCAGAGCGAGAAGTGACTTGTGAGTCACACATCTCTTATTTGTTCTCTGAACGACCCTGTGAATCAACTACTTGGCTGCAATTTGGGCCACTGACCTTGCTACAGACTATTTTGAGAGCCTCCTTTTTTATTTGATTAGAAGAAGAAAAAAGCCGCAACGTGGTCACTGAATTTTCCCCACACAGGGCAACACAAAATGTTCGTTGTGCATCAGATTATTGTAGTTTGGTGTTAGTCATATTTTCCAGCAGGTGGCTGCATAGACTCACTGTTCTGTACTCCAAGTCATACCATAATTACTCTTACTAATGGCAAATGTTAACACTGTGTGTGTGACTAATTTATTTATTTATTACATTTCTGTACCCCCAAGGAGGTGTGCACCTAGTTCTCTCTCCTTTCTCATTTTATGTTCTCAACAACCCTGCCGGGAACTAAGGGGAGTTAAGAGAGCCCAGCCTTGGGAGAGCACCA
The DNA here is from genome assembly GCF_964252035.2 of Podarcis erhardii. Classification (NCBI taxonomy): domain Eukaryota; kingdom Metazoa; phylum Chordata; class Lepidosauria; order Squamata; family Lacertidae; genus Podarcis; species Podarcis erhardii. The sequence goes on from NC_138501.1 coordinate 12,194,071, forward strand.
CGTTGGCTACTGCAATGAGCTTCCGATGAGGCTCCATGGGGAAGCAGGAGCATTTTTGTCTGAAATGGGCCTCCTTGGAGAAATCAGTTCCAATATTCGGGATGAGAAGCCCGATTGAAGAGAGCAGTCAAGGTGTGTCTCTTCCCCCGAACATCTGAGCTTATTTCTTCCAGGCTTTATTTCTCTCACAAAGGCTGTGACAAAACCAAACTCTCACAGATAATAAGGATGATCCCTTCTTCCCTACTGAACTCTGGCTGGGAGCTCCCAAGTAGTAGTAGTAGTAGTAGTAATTATAATAATGATTATTTCTTATTTATACCCCGCCCATGTGACTGGGTTTCCCCAGCAACTCTGGGCAGCTCCCAACAGAATATTAAAAGCATGATGAAACATCAAACATTAAAAACTTCCCTAAACAGGGCTGCCTTCAGATGTCTTCTAAAAGTCAGATAGTTGTTGATTTCCTTGACATCCGATGGGAGGATAGGTGCCACTACTGAGAAGGCCCTCTGCCTGGTTCCCTGTAACCTCACTTCTCGCTGTGAGGGAACCACCAGAAGACCCTCGGAGCTGGACCTCAGCGTCCGGGCTGAACAATGGGGGTGGAGATGCTCCTTCAGGTATACTGGGTTGAGGCCATTTAGGGCTTTAAAGGTCAGCACCAACACTTTGATTTGTGCTTGGAAATGTACTGGTACCCAAGGTCTTTCAGGACCAGTGTTATATGGTCTTGCCGGCCACTCCTAGTGACCAGTCCAGCTGCCACATTTTGGATTAATTATAGTGTCCGGGTCACCTTCAAATGATGTACAAGTGATACATGACTCAAAATAAACTAGCTAAGATCTATAAAAATCTAGTGGCGCCAGCCCTGTGGAACGTCCTCCCATCAGATGTCAAGGAAATAAACAACTATCTGACTTTTAGAAGACATCTGAAGGCAGCCCTGTTTAGGGGTTTTTTAATGTTTGATGTTTTATCATGTTTTTAATATTCTGTTGGGAGCCACCCAGAGTGGCTGGGGAAACCCAGCCAGATGGGTGGGGCAGAATTATTATTATTATTATTATTATTATTATTATTAGCCAAGATGGTAAGCTTTGGTATTGCCAGAGGGGAGAGGATTGGAATGGAATCTGAGGCTGCCTGTAGCTATTGGAACTGATGGTTGTCACAGGTACCTGGAAGCCCTAGATGCTGTGGACGCGTCTTCATAAGTCCAAGAAATAATATTTTGTTCATGTGGTTACTCCATAAAAAAGATAATTGTGAACCACTGCAGTTCTTCAGAATATCACCTTCACTTGCTGTCTCTCATTCTTCCATGCAGGGTGTGTAAAATAAAATAAAATACTTAAAAGTCTCCCACTGGCAACTAGGGTTAATAGAGTTCTGTCCTCTATTAGGACAGTTTTTGGGAGGTTAATAATCCAAAGTTATGGCAACGCCTTTCTGTTACTACCCAATTCTGTTGCTACAGTTGAGCGGCAGACTGTTGTCATACTACATCTGTTTAATTCTGAGGGTAATTTGAAAGATAATTCAACAGTACTAAGTGCCTCAAGCCTTCTGAGAATTAAATCACTTTAAATGAACATAATTGTAAGATATTCTTATTCAACAGTGAAACGCATGTGGCAGCTGAAAAGTGGAGTGCAAAAATTAATGCATCAAACACAATGTTCAGTGTTTCACTTCAAACAGAAAATTCATTTCAGAAGTCATTAAAATTAAGAAAATATTAGCTGAGCATGCATTTCCAACTCAACCCCCATCATTGTATTAGAAGGATAATATTTCTGCAACAGAATGAAGCTTCTAGTTAGGTTTTTAAATTCCTTAATGAACTTACCATATGAATCTCCATCAAGCTGCCTGTTCAAGAAAGTCCCTTCCTGTCAGGGAACTGACATCAGAGCCAGAGGTGGAGGCAAGGCTCCCAAGCGATGCTGGAGAGGGGCCCAGCAGGGAGAGAGGGAGCTCATCGGCTGGGGAAGGAAATCAGCGCAACACCAGTAGAGAAGAGGGGCAGATGGGGGATTCGGAGAGGAGGCTCCAAGACTCTTTGCCCGAAACCAGTGGGGAGAGCACGGGCACTCCTCTGCCCACTCCCTCCCTGCACAGAAAACTTCCACGCAGGGAGAGTAGGAGGAGACTTGGCGTCAAACAACTTCTTTGCTGGAAGAGGTTCAAAAAACGCCCACTGGCGGATTCTGCTAGCGACTGAACAGCCACGGAGTGAAGGGGCTGTCAGCCACGACAGGTTTAACCAGGCAACCTAGCCAGGAGTGGCAGTAACTTACGCACGAGCAACCCCTTATAACCATTACACTTCCTTTTTAAAACTATTGATGATTGATGTTTCCACACATCAGCAGCTACTTTTAAATTCTGGCTGTGAACTGGTGGTTTAACTTTATGCCCTAAGCCTGTACCATTTTTAGGACTTTCTTCTCCTTCACTGTGGTGTTTGGAGGAATGAAACAGCCAAACAGTGAAATTGTCATGGATGGAGAGAGATCTGGCAACTTGGAGTGAACTCAGAGGAAAAAAGCTATCAAATCTCTGGTGCTTTACTAGGGAAAAGAAATGAAGAAGCATAAATGGAAGAGTTTCTAAAAGATAAGGATGGAAAACCATGGCAAACACAACAGGAAATGGGAACTGAAGATAAAGAGCTGGGTGCAAATTAATGGCTATATAACAAGAACTATGGAATAATATCTCAATATATTTGAATAATATCTCAATATATGATCACAGCAGAGAGATTCCTATATGGACAAAGACAGAAATATTTATTATTGTTTAATATGGAGACATGGTTGTTGAAGTTACTGGAGGCAAAGGTGATAAGTTCAATTAGAGAAAAAACATTGCTGGCCTGTATTAATTATAATAATTAGAGAACTCCTTTTGGACTTTTTGTGTGAAAAGGAAATTGAACAAATCTGTATTGGGAGCAATGAAGAAGTGAATTAAAATTGACAACACCTTGTTTCTTGACTCAAAATCCATCCTTAAAAATTCCTGTGCAAATAAATATATATAAAATGAAGAAGTTGTTTATGGATTCAGTAGCTAAATTAGGACATTAGACAGGAACAAGACGCAATTATCAGAAGTGTACAAAATTGCTAGAGATGGAATTTTGACCAATGGGCTTGTTATACAGAGATGCCACCAATGGCTGGGGATCTAAAATTCATAAGATCGGCAATGTTCCTATGTGTCTCCTATTTTTTTCTTCCAGATTTGGAATCTAGCACATATATGGAAAGCATGTCTTCAGTCAAATTCTTCCTCCTGGTTAGATATGTGTCTGAGATTAGTTCAACAAAAAATAAGGTTGGCAGTCTATTGGCCTCCTGAAGGTTGGTGGCCAAAAATACTGCTGGAGTCAACGATGATGCAACGGGTAAGGAGTTCTCTGGTAAGAATTAGGTAACCTACTATGTTAGGCAAGAGTGGCTCCCATTATCCCAACAGTGTAATTAAGAGTTCAGCAATAAGTACCGATGTCCTATAAGTCAAAAATTCAGACATTAGTGACCAAAGAAGTGGGCACTAAAGCACCTTCAAAACATTTTCAGAAAACATCTCAGTGCGTATGGGATTTATTCACACTAGTGGCCAAAATTGTGGAAACCTTTTGGGGAAAGTGTATTTCCGAGGTTTGATGGCTCATAACACAATGACAAACCTAGACAGCATCTTAAAAAGCAGAGACATCACCTTGCCAACAAAGGTCCGTATAGTTAAAGCTATGGTTTTCCCAGTAGTGATGTATGGAAGTGAAAGCTGGACCATAAAGAAGGCTGATTGCCGAAGGATTAATGCTTTTGAATTCTGGTGCTGGAGGAGACTCTTGAGGGTCCCATGGACTGCAAGAAGATCAAACCTCTCCATTCTTAAGGAAATCAGCCCTGAGTGCTCACTGGAAGGACAGATCCTGAAGCTGAGGCTCCAATACTTTGGCCACCTCATGAGAAGAGAAGATTCCCTGGAAGAGACCCTGATGTTAGGAAAGATGGAGGGCACAAAGAGAAGGGGATGACAGAGGACAAAATGGTTGGACAGTGTTCTCGAAGCTACCAGCATGAGTTTGACCAAACTGCGGGAGGCAGTGGAAGACAGGAGTGCCTGGCGTGCTCTGGTCCATGGGGTCATGAAGAGTCGGACACGATTAAACGACTAAACAACAACAACATAATTGGCTCTCTAAACATTCATGCTCAATGGCTACATTCAAATGAAGAAAAGTTATTGCATATCAACCTAAGAAAGTTGTGCTTCCTTTTTCTGGTTATTTGGCTATAACTTTTGATAGAATACAGATAATTGGACACACTTTGTTGCATTACATTCTTCATTAAGTTATCTTTCCACTGATATGTAATTTTATGTTATTACTCCAAAAAAGGTGGTGTTATGAGTAATCAAACCTCAGAAATACACTTTTCCCAAAAGGTTTCCACAATTTTGGCCACTAATGTATTTATTGCATTGTAAAGCTATTGAGATGTCCTCAGGTTGTGTCCTGTTAGTATGCTCTATGGATGGAAGGCTCTTTGACCCAGTGGATTCTTCCATCAACAGAACAGGGATCTTCAACAATTCCCCTCCTTTCTTGTCATCCCGAACCCAGATCTGTTGCAGAGGTTTGAAGGATCCTTCGGAACAGCATGGAAGGTGGCACAAGATCGCTGAAGATCGCCTTAGTCCCCATTCCTTTGGTGGAAGGCTCCACCAAATGAGATAATTTTCAGTCGACAGAGGGGCACTGCTTGGATGCAAAACATTCATTTAAAATGAACGAATGAATGAATTGGTCTCCCATATTGGACTTTGGGCATACAATTCTCTTTGTGCCGCCATGGCAATGCTCATGAATAAGAAAACGGGTGCATAGGAAGAGAAAGCTCTTAAATTGAGCTGCATTACAGTATCGAAGGTCATCAACACATTTAATAAACTAAATAAACTTCACTTTTATTTGTATGATTTATTGATATTCTCCAACTCGCATTTATATTAACAAGCAAGAGAGCTTCTCATTGTTTACCTACCAGTGCATAGCAAATTTCAAGAGATAAACTGGAAACCAGTTAAGCAGTTCCTGTTAATAAGACAGGCTGCAGATTGCAATGTGTGCTTCACGTAACCCAAATGTACTTCGCAAAGGCACAGTTTATTATGGTAAAACATGGCAGAATGGAAATGAGAATTTCCACATTTACAGTGTATTTTTTTCTTTTTTCTTTTTACAACATCTTACAAATTAATCAAATATTTATGTGCTGCTTTGTTAGATAGTCCATGTGATGGATTTACAGCCTAGAACTACAATGTATATGTAGCTACATTATAATACAATTCAGGGAATATTTATATTACAGAATGTATGAAATGTATGGCTATGAAATGTTTGGACCAGTATTTATCAACATATCAAAGCATACAAATCCCAATCCCAATAAAATATTACAAAGCATAATGTAAACAGTTAAGTTATATAGGCATTCTTTTCAAAGATCCAAATGCTGCAATAAAAAACCCATATAAAATGTAACAAAACATAAATTACATTTCAAAGTCTGTACATGATTCATCTCACAAAAAAGCATCAAACATGTATCCACACATTCTATACAATATTGCTTATTTTGGTCTTTAAAGATCTACAATCTCTAAAAATGTTCTTTTTAAAAAGAAAAACAAAGGAGGGCATGTGTTTTTCTAGCACCTTTTTAACTAAATTCAAAATGAGTTTAAAATTCTTATTGATCAACACGATCAATAATATGTGCTAATGTATTTCTGAGCCCTTTATCAAGATTTGACCACAACAGGTAAAAGAGGTTGGCTTATTCAGTTAGTGCAACGCCTACCAGATCACTTACTCTAGTTAGAAAAATATATTTGCTGCTAAAACGTATGTTATACTTCCATTCCTTTATAATGGAAATCAATTCACTTCTTCAGCGGGGGCGGGGGGGGGGATGCAATGCTCAGTCACTAAGATATACCAGTCATTCTGCTTTCTTACCTGAACTTCAGCTATATTTCAAATTTGGAAGAATATTCTTACCTGTCTCTTCTTACCTATATTTGAATAACCCCCCTGCAAATCAATTCTATCAAAAAGACAAAGATTCTGTTTGTAGGATGTCCCTTATACCTTAAGCACTTTTCCACATGCAGAACAACCCTGTGTGTTATTGTTGACCAACTCTCTCTCTCTTTTTTTTTGGTTACTGATTTTACCAGAATTCTTAAAAAAAAATATTACAATCAGAGTTCAAGATATACATGATGTGCAATGCATTTCCACTTTCTGTTGCACAGCAACAGTATATTATAAAAGCAGCCTCCCTGCAAAAACTGCAATCAACCCTAGATTCAGAAACAGCAATTCCCAATCTTCATATTTGCATACATCTGTCGGAAAGAAAAATCCTTTAAACATGATATGTCATTATTGTTGCATCTCAGGTGGTTTTGGATTATAGTGTGTGTAAAAGTCCAATGGGGGAGGGGAACACATTGATTATGCAAGTCAAAAGGACAACAGTCTCCAGTGGACTGAAGACGTGCCCCATTTTGTCTTTGTAGTAAGGCAACACCTCTAGGCTTCTGTCTGGAATTCTGCCTCGTCCATCTGAAGAGTGTCATTATCACCCAATAATTCTGTCTCGGGCACTGAGCCCTCTTCCTCCTCCTCTTCCTGGACCAGACTCTGAGCAACATCTTCTGCGGCGTGAGCATCATCTGCACCTTCAGACAGCAGAGCAGCCCTGTCTGCCACCGAGGCATTGGAGGGAGCGGTTGTTACGTATCCCGTGCTTGTGGAACCACTGCCACTGTGATGGGAGCCTGGTTTTGGAATCATCTGAGGAGCCATCTGCTGAGGAGCCATGTGCATAGGGATCTGCACGGGATAAAAATTGGGCAAATAAGCTCCGTAGGCTGGCATCGGTTGGTAACCATTGACGGGAATGTAGAGTTGAGGTGGTGGAACCATCGGCCGTATCTGTCCTTTCATTGGGATGAACTGTGGCTGAGGGAAAGCTTGTGCTTTCTGTTTCGGTCCAACGTACCTAGTGTTGCTGACATTGCTAACGGGGCTTGTGCTGAGGGAACTGGTTTGCGTGGTGTTGCTCGCCCCGGACGTTTGTGCCGAGCTGTTGTAATTCGACAAGTTCCCCCAGGTTCTCAGCCTGTTGTGGATGTCTTTGAATCTTGGCCTTCGGTTGGGAAATTCGTTCCAACATTCCAACATCAGCGAGTACATCCACGCAGGGCAGTCGTCGGGACACGGCAAAAACTGCCTGTTTCTTATCATCTCGATGACATCTTGGTTGGAATAGCCACAGTAAGGCTGCAAGCCGTAGCTGAAGATCTCCCACAATACCACTCCGTAGGACCAGATGTCGGAATCAATGGAAAACTTGCCGTACATGATTGCCTCGGGGGACATCCACCGTATAGGCAGCGGAGCATTCCCCATGAGTTTGTAGTAGTCAGCAGAATAGACTTCCCTGAAAAGGCCCAAGTCGGATATTCTCACACTGAGTTTGTCAAACACCAACACATTTCTAGTGGCTAAATCTTTGTGGACGACGTGATGGCTTGACAGGTATTCCATCCCTGCCGCTATCTGAGTCACAATGTGGAAAAAATCTGCTGGCTCCAATGTGGACTTCACGGTCTTATCGTCATCAGTGCTGCCGACGTCAGAATGAGGGGATCTCATAACCAAAAACTCATGCAGGTCGCTATGGGAACAGTAGCTAAAAATCATACTGATGGGCTGCTCTTTTGTCACTATTCCCAGTAAGCAAACGATATTTGGGTGCTGTAACCTTGACCTCATCATCGCTTCATGTTTAAATTCTTCCCGGAGGGCTAAGTCGGCTTTATCCTTGAGGGTTTTGATGGCAACTGTCTGCGTCTGCTCGCCTGGCGTTGCACCAAACAGGTGACCCTTATAAACTTTCCCAAACTTCTCCTCGCCAAGCTCCTCCATGAACCTCACCGTGGAGAGACTGATCTCTTTCAGCTTAGTCTGAAAATAAAACATACCCAAAATCATTCTCTTAATGGTTTCATTCTAAATCAAAGGAAAATGTTTATTTTTGAATAAACATCCACAAACTGGTTTTGAATACACATTCACAAACTTTTTATTGATAACAAGCAGCTAAATAGTTTGAGGATCTATACAACTGTGTAACATGCAGAAAACAGCATTTTTAGAGAAATCAAAGACTGGAACTGAGGGAAGTCAGGGGGTGGGGGTGGGTGGGTTCTGTTGGGGGAGGGGGGAGGGAGGAAAAATGGGGGGGAATAAGGATGATATGTTTCTGGATAATATGTTTTGTTTTAATTTTGAATAAAAAAGTTATTTTTAAAAAATCAAAGGAAAATGTTGCAAATTATTAGGTGGTTCTCACAAGAAGAAAGCTATGGATCAAAGTGTGCATTCAGCTTACGTTTATACTCAGAAGGATCTCATTTGTTTTACAAACACACACAGGACAAAATATTTCATGTCTGAGTATTTCAATAGTCTTAAAGCAGAAGTAAAAGAAACTGCCATGCGTTTAACAACAGGATCATCCCAGTGGCTTATGATTTTCCTCATGTACTAGAAAGCGATGTTACTTTTTAACACAATGGCCTTTTTGCTAACCCTAAAAGTCACAGGAACTGGCATCATTTCCACCTCAATATCTCATAATTGAAGATTTTCAATTCAATGGGCATGTGAATGGCTTGTGGAAACAGGCTTGAGTCCAATGATGGTTGTGTGCTATCTGAAAATTAGCGTGCACAGGGTGGGGAACTTGAATTTCACTAATCCCACTCCCAACTTCATCTAGCCCACTATGTCCCCAAGAAAGCTGCTCCTGATTTTTGAGGGAGCCTCTGGAACAGTGGAGGATAAAAGCTGGGGAACCTGCAGCCCTCTAGATCAGGCTTCCTCAAACTCGGCCCTCCAGATGTTTTTGGCCTACAACTCCCATGATCCCTAGCTAGCAGGACCAGTGGTCAGGGATGATGGGAACTGTAGTCTCAAAACATCTGGAGGGCCGAGGTTGAGGAAGCCAGCTCTAAGGTAAAGGTAAAGGGACCCCTGACCATTAGGTCCAGTCATGGCCAACTCTGGGATTGCAGCACTCATCTCGCTTTATTGGCCGAGGGAGCCGGCATACAGCTTCCGGGTCATGTGGCCAACATGACTAAGCCACTTCTGGCGAACAAGAGGAGCACACGGAAACGCTGTTTACCTTCCTGCCGGAGTGGTCCCTATTTATCTACTTGCACTTTGACGTGCTTTTGAACTGCTAGGTTGGCAGGAGCAGGGACCGAGCAACAGGAGCTCACCCGTCGCGGGGATTCAAACTGCCGACCTTCTGATCGGCAAGTCCTAGGCTCTGTGGTTTAACCCATAGTGCCACCCACTTCCCTATGAAGCCTGCTTTAGATATTGTCAAACTACAACTCCCATCATCACTGAAAACTGTCCATGCTGGGACTGTTGTACCTCCTTAAGGACCCATCTCTGGTCTAAGATATGGCATTGAGAGCTGCAGATGGTAGGGGAGGATTGGCAAAAATCGAGTTTCTTGCCTTGTGCAAGGAGATGCTTCCTGTCACTGTAAAGCTACTACTGGATAAAACCTGGTGTCTTTTTTTCTTGTTTAAATGGTACCTGTTTGTGCTGATTAATGAGAGGCATTTCCATATCCTGGCTAGGAGATGCCATCAGCTGGCGACGCTGAGGAGTAGTAGCAGATGTCTTCTGCTTGTTCCTGCACATACACACCAAGAAGAAAAGGCAGGCAATAACCAGAGGAATTGCTATGCTGGGTACCAGGATGTAGAGGATCCCCATCTTGCTGTTGTCACGTGGACCTGTTTGAAAAAAAATCACATTTTCAGGAGGAGTCTTAAACATTCACACGTAATGGAAATAAGTGCATGCACACAACCAGCACCAAGAGACTAAACTTCAGCACATACACCCGCACATGGAAACCCAGTGGTAAACCCAATAATAATATTGCATTAATTGCCAACAGATTTCAAATTCCTAAGAATAAGGGGCGAATACGGTCCAAGAGAAGTTGATATGCAAAATAAATACAAGCTCCATGGATCCAACCAGCACTCACTGGTCATGCATAGATAACACTCTATAACTGAACTTTCTGAATACACAAATAACAATGCTTTACAGTCACACCTTGGAAGTCGAACGGAATCCGTTCCAGAAGCCTGTTCGACTTCCAAGATGTTTGGAAACCAAAGCGCAGCTTCTGATTGGCTGCAGCATATTCCTACAGCCAATTGGAAGCCGTGGAAGCCCCGTTGGACATTCAGGTTCCAAACAACGTTCGCAAACCGGAACACTCACTTCCGGGTTTGTGGCGTTCGGGAGCCAAAACGTTCAAGTACCAAGGCGTTCGGGATCCAAAGTACGATTGCATTTCTGTTTGAAAGGATGCAATCCTATGCCACTTACCTGGGAATAGGTCCAACTGAATACATTGGGGTTTCCTTCCAAGGAAACACACTAAGATTGTGCCACATTATCAAGGTGTGGCCCAACAGCCACTCATATGGGCCACTACTAATAAGGCACACTAGCCTTGCTATAAGCCTGCAAACTTTTTTACTAGTATATTTGGGTTAGCCAACCTTTTCCCATTAGCCCACTGCATTTCTATATTGGGCACGGAGAAGGGGGCTTTCTTCCCCGATGGCCTGCTTTGTCCCTTAGAGACATCCCCCTCACTTGCCTATGGCCCCAGGTGAGTGCTTAAATAAAAAAGGTAAAAGGTAAAGGACCCCTGGACAGTTAAGTCCAGTCAAAGGCGACTATGGGGCTGCGACGCTCATCTCACTTTCAGGCCAAGGGGGCTGGTGTTTGTCCACAGACAGCTTTCCGGGTCATGTGGCCAGCAGGACTAAAACGCTTCTGGTGCAACGGGACACTGTGACGGAAACCAGATCACACAGAAACATCGTTTACCTTCCCGCCACAGGGATACCTATTTATCTACTTGCACTGGTGTGCTTTTGAGCTGCTAGGTTGGCAGGAGTACAATGGGAGCTCACTCCATTGCGGGGATTCGAACTGCAGACCTTCTGATCAGCAAGCCCAAGAGGCTCAGTGGTATAGGACTCTGATGCACATATAATTCATGCTCTCAGGAATGCCTTATTCATTCATTTGAGCAGGAAATGCAGCAGCTTCACATGCACATCAGCATATCCAGAGAGATATCACATTGGAATGAATAAGGCAGAATTCAGAGTATCCCCAGCAAATATTCATAGATAAAATAAACAAATGTTTCAACTAGCAATTATATATTTGCACAGTTAAATTTTATATGGCCTTTGCCCTCCTATGTAACTTTCCAGTTGGATCACTTACTAATTTCTGACTAAATTATAATAAAAGTAATTCAAGGTCTGAAATAAGAAGTGCTCTTTAGGAAAAATCTATAAAACCAACAGGACCTTGACTAATATGTCTGTTCAGCAGAGTCATGCAACAGAGTCTAGTTTTAATATTTATAGCCTACTTATATGTAAGAACCATAAAAGCAGTTCACAGGAAAATGCAACAGGACAAAAATGCAAAGTTAAAAACAACAAATCAGTAACAATAAAATGGAAGCAATTAATATATTAATACAAGATTAATAAATCAGGGAGAACATGATCCCATTGGGATTTTTGCTTTGTTTTAACTATTTATTTTGTGCTTTTATGCTGTATTTTTATCTTGTGAACTGCCCCGAGATCTTTGGATAAAGGGCGATATATAAATTTAATAAATAATAATAATTTCCCAGCTGTCATCTGGGGAAGTAGTACCACCCAGGAAGGCCTCTTGCATCCTTTTGCTGAGTGTGAAGCTCTGTCCTTTAGGACCATTTAGTGTGACACAAGAATGAAATACTGGTACATGTACAAAGCATTCATTTGCATGTTGAAATTTTAGGCTATACTCCCAAACTCTCAGATATGAAATTTGGCACACTACAGAGAACATTTTCTGAAGAGAGTTTATAATGCCAATCATCAATCACAACCCAGTTCACACATTATGTTAAACCATAGTTTAATGCTACAAAAATGGGTCTTCTTTCTTCCATGCCCTCTCTCCTCCATCTGTTACTTGCTGAAGAGAGGGGAGTGGGACAATCTGCTTCTTAGTTTTGAATGGCCATTGTTTCTTATTATATCTGCACTGCAACTCTGGTCAGTCATAAACCACAGTTTGAGCCTGGTTTTTCAATAAACCGTTGTTTAAACTAAATACAAATTGCCCTTGTCAGATGTAACAACCAACTGCAATTACCGTATTTTTCGCACCATAGGACGCACCGGACAATAGGACGCACCTTGTTTTAGAGGGGGGAGAACAAGAAAAAAAATTTCTCTCCCTCTCTGGCCAGAGGCCCTTCAGCGAAGCGGCAGGAGGCACTGCGCAGAGAGGGGGAGAATTTTCCCCCTCTTGTTTTCCCACTCTAAAACAAGGTGCCGTTCAGGCGGCTACCTTGGAAGCCTGGAGAGCGAGAGGGGTCGGTGTGCACCGACCCCTCTCACTCTCCAGGCTTCAGGTTCCTTTCGACCTGCTCTTTGGGGCTGGCGGGGGAAGCCCACCACCAGCCCCAAAGAGCAGGTCAGGGAGCAGTGGAAAGGCGCAGCGGGGAGGCTGCTGCCATAGTCGCGCGTCACCTCTCCAGCTGGGAGAGGGTCGCGGGGCTATGGCTTCTTTAGCCCCTCATGCGCTCTCCCAGCTGGAGAGGTGGCGCGCGGCTAAAGAGGATCCTGCCATAGCCACGCGTCACCTCTCCAGCCGGGAGAGGGTCGCGGGGGGCATCTTTTGCCCCGCGCGCGCTCTCCCGGCTGGAGAGGTGACGCGCGGTTATAGAGGCTCCAGCCATAGCCGCGCGTCACCTCTCCAGCCGGGAGAGGGTCGCGGGGCTATGCCATCTTTGCTCCATAGGACGCACACACATTTCCCCTTCATTTTTGAAGGGGAAAAAGTGCGTCCTATAGAGCGAAAAATACGGTAGTTTAAAAATGGACATGGGTGCTCTCAATCCATTCCTTGCAGCTGTGATTGAGGAGCGAGGAGGGCACAAGCCCAAGGAGCACTGAAGTTGACTCCTGTAAAAAAGTTAAAGGTAAAGGACCCCTGGATGGTTAAGACAAGTCAAAGGTGACTATGGGGTTGTGGCGCTCATCTTGCTTTCAGGCTGAGGGAGCTGGTGTTTGTCCACAGACAGCTTTCCGGGTCATGTGGCTAGCATGACTAATCCACTTCTGGCACAATGGAACACTGTGATGGAAACCAGAGTGCACGGAAATGCCGTTTGCCATTTGTCGAACCTATTTACTGTATTTTTCGCTGTATAAGACACACTTTTTCCCTCCTAAAAAGTAAGGGGAAATGTGTGTGAATCTTATGGAGCGAATGCAGGCTGCGCAGCTATCCCAGAAGCCAAAATAGCAAGAGGGATCGCTGTGCAGCGCTCCCTGTTGCTGTTCTAACTTAGCCCCTCTGTCTCTTCCCCCACCTCCCAGAAAAGCCCCCAAGAGCTGCGCTCCCTTTAAAGAGCTGCACAGAGCGTGTGTGTGGCTCTTGGGGGCTTCTCCCTCCTCGGGGAAAAGCCTGCAAGCGCCGCACACACACTCCACGCGGTATCTACCTGCACTGGCGTGCTTTCGAACTGCTAGGTTGGCAGAAGCTGGGACAGAGCAACGGGAGCTCACCCCACTGCGGGGATTCAAACTGCCAACCTTCTGATTGGCAAGTCCAAGAGGCTCTGTGGTCTTGACCACAATGCCACCCACACCCTGTACATTGTAAGTACAATCTACATAATCTTGACCAAGGACTCTTGGCAAACTTTCACCCAATAATAGGTAAGATCATTAGATAAACTGCAAACCTGAAAGATTAGTCTTGCTTTCCTCAAACCCAAGAACAGCAGCAGTACAGGCCATAAATTACATGCCCCCTGGCTTCAATGTTGACAAACAAAGAATGCATTAATACAAAATGGTGCAGCGAAAAGGCCTTTGATTTGCTTTACAACTATTTTTTTCTACAAACACTCTAGAAGCAGGGAAGAAAAATAATACATACTACAAGAAGGTACTTCACACAGTTCCATGCGTACGTTTTTGTTTTGCGTAAAACACCAGGGACCATCCATCTGGCTTCCAGGATTGCGACAGTATGCGTGTCCCCCTCCAAGCTCTGGAAACTCTGTGCTTGACAAGTGATGGGGATGAGGATGCTGAGAGTCCCAATACTGGCAATGGTGGCCTGACTTTGTGACACTGATGGTGCCTCTATAATCGGCTCCAGAGCCATTGTAACACTGGTGATCTGCAAGAAGTAGTTTGGCAGATGATTAACACAAAGCAATCCTCTCCTTACAAAACAGTTCCCCATGTCTAGTAAATCTGTTGTTTTGCCGACCTCTATGTCAGGAAAAGGCAAATTCCCTCTGTGGTGCAGTGCAGAAATGTATGCATCATCACTTCTTAGCAAACTCATCTGCTTCAACATGACTTAAGCCTCTTTTTTATAGAACAGCTTCACCTAAGATTAACTAACTGATCCAAAAGTGAAAGATGAGTGAAAAGGCTCTTGCAATAACAAACAAGAATAACCCAATATGTATGACTTTCCCATCAGCTAGACTATGCTATATGAATAAATTAATATATGAAACATGGACCACTTATAAACGCCATCTCCAACTCCTCGAAAGATTCCATCAGTGGTGTCTCCAAAAAATTTACACATCACTTGGGAGACAGGCGAACCAATGCCAGTGTACTGGAAGAAGCAAAGATCGCCAGTGCCGAAGCAACGATTTTCAACATCAACTGGTTATGGACTGGTTATGTTGTGTGGATGCCTGATTATTATCTTCCAAAGCTACTACTCTATTCTGAACTTAAAAATGGAAAGTGTATTGCTGGTGGTCAACAAAAGGGGTTTAAAGACTCTCAAGGCAAATCTTTAAAAATGTAGTATAAACATCAACAACTGGGAAACACTGGCCTGTGAGTGCTCCAATTGGAGAACGGCCTTTACCAAAGGTGTCATGGGCTTTGACGATCCTCAAACTCAGGACGAAAGGGAGAAAAGTGCTAAGAGGAAGGCACGTTTGGCAAACCCTCACCCTGATCAACTTCTGCCCTGAAACCTATGTCCCCACTGTAGAAAGCATAGCTGTCAATGTTTCCCTTTTTTTAAGGGGAATTCCCTTATTCCGAATAGGATTCCTCGCAAGAAAAGGGAAAAGTTGACAGCTATGGCAGAAGAATGTGTGGATCCAGAATTGGCCTCCGCAGTCACTTACGGAGTGAGTTTAAACTGTGTTTATGGAAGACAATCTTACTCGGCTATGAGTGATCACCAAAGAAGAAAAAGATGAATAAAGCAGCAATTCAGAAACCAAATAGGTCACGGCATGAAGGCCAACAAACCAATATCTGAACCACATAACTCCCACCAAAATTTGTATCCCATTTTTAAACTGCTGTTCCCCACCCCCTGCTTAGCCTCCTCTACTCCTTTTTAAAAATTCTTTTCCTTGTTCTTTCCCTGCAACTTTCTAATCCTCAGCCCTGTTCTTTATTTTTATCCTGTATCTGGTTTTGCTTCACTTCCATAAACACAACTGTACCAGTTTCATAATATTTATGTATCCCATTAAAAATTGCTCCAGTTGCACAAGGTGATCTGTACTGGCCTGCTGCCTCAGGCGTGTCATTTTGTGGGTAGAGAAATTCCCTTTCCAGAGATGTCAATGCTTCCCTTTTCCAGCAGACTTATTCCGCTGTGCATTCTTAACACCTCAAGCACTTCACAACAGCACAAAGGTTGTGCCATAGCACTGTGTATACATTGCATCTTACTGGAAACAATGAAGCTGGAAGAGGTTAATATGTACGAGGGCAGCCTTTTCTAACAGGGAGGTCTGGCAGTATCTCAGGTGCCTGGGGCAGCATCTGCATTCCTCTGGCAACAACCCTTTACATCATACAGAGAGAAGCTGGACAAGAATGATTTGACATCTGCTGTTCCTCTTTCTCACCAGCGGACTTCACTCCCCCCTTTCAAGTACGCCCCAAGCAGCCGAGAAAGAGAGAACATGAAATTCAGCACATTGCTTTTGCTTTGCAGAGGAATGCACATTTAAAGCATCACAATGGAATGAAACAACCCTTGCTAATTTTGCAAGAGAGTTTTAGGATTTCTCTTGCAAAAACACTGCACTGAAATGCAGTTCTTCTCTTGTATTCCTCTATTGTTTTACAGTCGGTGTTAGATCCTTTCAGATCAGAACAGAAAGACAGGATGCCAAATCTAGGTATGTTTTTCATCAGGGGAAACTTCACCATCCATCTTGCCTCCTTTGCCCAATCCAATGCATTGCTTTTTGGATACCTAACTGCTTGCTCTCAAAGCCTAAGCAAAGCTTACTTGCTAATTTAGACCTGAAAAGCAAAAGAGGAGCAGCCAACATTATCCTACCACCAGTAGCTGAAAGATCTTAAAAATGTAAAAATAGGAAAACTGTCCCATTAGAGCAAGTATGTCTGCCTGCACAATGGGAGTTCCTTTCCCACCCTTCTCTGCCCTCACCAATCTTTTCCAGGCATTTGAGAATTCCCAGAACAAAATGGCGGATGGGGTGGGGATGGGAATCCAAGAGGGAAAGGAAAGCTCTTCTTGCAGAAGTCCTTGCAGTAACGGGACAACATGATTAGATGCAACCCATACTTTGTAGCACAGTAGTAAAATGTACTTGGCCCGGAAGTCTAAACAATGTCATGTATCTTGTGACACATTAAAGGTAGAGTGAGGAAGCGAGGGCCCAAGGGCCACATAGCCTACTTTCACACAAGCTTCAGCCTAGTTTCAAGCCTCTTGCCAGCTTTTCTCTCTCTTTTTTGCCTCCCTTTTTCTATAATTTTTATTAAATTTCCTGTTTTACATTTTAGAATATTCATTTAAACAACCTTAAAATACCAGTGACTTCCCTTCTTCTCTTTCCATTGCTTTGAGTATCTCAAGGTCATGCCAAGCCAGGAGAGATAAATTCCTGCGCTCAGCGATCCGCTCTCCATCTCTCTCATTCACTTTCGTTTTTACCTCGTGTGTCTGAAGTCTTTTTCGAAAGTTTTGTAACAAGCTTTGCCTTATAGTAAAAGTTTTTCTTTTGGACCTTTGACTCTGCATGCTCTTTCTATTTATTTACTGCAAGACACTGTCCATCAGGATCATCTAGTCCAACCCACCTGCAGTGTAGGAATATGCAGCTTTTCCTTACGGGGATCAAACCTGCAACCTTGGCATCATCAGCACCACATTCTAACCAACTGAGTTTCCCAGGCTCTAATGGGTAATTTAATATGTTAATTAACTTATTCATCCTTTTTAAACACAATGCTTAAATGTATAAACCCAATTATTTGATTTTGAGAGATAAAGGTAAAGGGACCCCTGACCATTAGGTCCAGTCGTGGCCGACTCTGAGGTTGAGGTGCTCATCTTGCTTTACTGGCCAAGGGAGCCGGCATACAGCTTCTGGGTCATGTGGCCAGCATGACTATGCCGCTTCTGGCAAACCAGAGCAGCGCACGGAAACGCCATTTACCTTCCCACCAGAGTGGTACCTATTTATCTACTTGAATTTTGACATGCTTTCGAACTGCTAGGTTGGCAGGAGCAGGGACCAAAGAACGAGAGCTCACCCCGTCGCAGGGATTCGAACCACCAACCTTCTGATCAGCAAGTCCTAGGCTCTGTGGTTTAACCCACAGCGCCACCCGCGTCTCTGTTGATTTTGATACATTTGCACAAAAGAAAAAGCAAGAAAGATAACTTACACCTGTTGAGCCGATCTACAGGTATTCCAATCCTTATGCAGTTGGCAGCCTCCAGGGTTTCTGGCAGTGGCAGGTCTTCACATTTGGGTGGCTGGAGTTGCATCAGAATGAGCGGATTAGATCTAGCAATGTTGTATTCCTGCCTACAGAGGTCATTCTCCAGAACTTCACACTCATCCCGACAGAGCTCCCTTGGTTTAGGTGTCCGAGCACGCTCGTCGCAGAGAGGAAACACAAAGTGGCAGAAAGATGGGATGGCAAACTGAGAGCACTGATCTGATAAATGGGTGGATGTGCCAATCATGGTAAATGCAGCTGGAAAGAAAGGCAAGGCAAACATTAAGACTTACAGGCAAAAAATGAGACACAACACATTATGATTGATCTCCCACAACTGAAACAACTTCAAAGCAGGCTACCAAATTAAAAGCATTAATAAAAGAACTGAGAACATACTATGCTAGATACATAGGCATCTCATGTGTATAACCAAAGCTGATATTTTGACAACGTCACATTCACAGAGTACAAGAGGACTCATCTGCACTGCAAATTCCAGACTGATTTCTCTCTCAGATGCAGAATTTTCAAAAAATTCATAATCACGAATATTCCCAGAGTTCTTTGGTGTGAGAGGTGGTGGTCAAAGCAGTATAATCTGGTTCATGTCATTACACAGTCCTTTGCAACGGCTGAGTAAGTCTGATCGCACCTATATTGTGGTGTATATAATATGATCACCCTGAATTTCACAATGGTAGCCGCTTGAAAAAGCACCCACCAACAGACCACCCACCCCTTGGCAATTTTTCCTTTTCTACTGCGTGTTTTTCCATTTTCTCAATGGAAATTGCCAACAGTCCTTCATGCCTCGGTTGTTGAACATTTCGGAAGTATATGTTCCAGTCTTCTGAACAGATTACGTTCGACAACTTAGGTTCCACTGTATCCGGTCAGCCACCTCTGCATTTTGAGGCATCTTTGCATTGTCTCCCTTTGATGAGTGACCATCTGATGAGGCTCTTGACAGATCAGGATTGTGAAAGGAAAGCTTCACATTATCCTACTGGTTCCAAGCAGAGATGCTCAAACCTGTCTGGAAGTCGCACCCTGTATTCTGCCATCAAATCCCAGATGTGCTGAGGTTAGCGGTACTCACTGAGTGATGAGATAAAGCCCACAATGAACATGATCAAAGACATGTTGTTCCACAGTATAGCCTCACATGTTTCACTGCTGAGCCCTGGCACAGGAAGCGAGTCCCATGACTAAGCCCTAGTGAGGTCTGCCTCAACTCATGCTTTGTTTTGTTTTTAAATCACTATGCTGGATCAATGTATAACATACATTTTTCCACTCCAGAAGCTGAAACACGCACAGCACAGTTTGGAAGGAAAGAAACACTGGATGGAAATGTAATAATACATTTTTGGCGGATACACAAGCTAAGGAGAAAATAATATTGCAAAGTTCAGTTGCATTGTTCGTCATAGGTTGTATGTCAGGCATAGGCAAACTCCGGCCCTCCAGATGTTTTGGAACTACAATACCCATCATCCCTAGCTAACAGGACCAGTGGTCAGGGATGATCTTCGATATTTAAAAGTTAGGGAAATAAAAGACGTATCACAGGTGTGATACATGAAACAAGTCCCACCTACATATAAGTAGATTTCCACTTTCCCAATTGATCTATAGCTTTCAGCTCATGACAAATCTGTATGTCCTGCCAATGCAAATTGTGACAAGCAAGGAAATGACAGAATAATGAAATTCCTTAGTGCCCCAAGAAATTGCCACCTTCCCTTCCTAATGCATAGGCTGTTCCTTCCCATTGGCACAGTTCACACTACATGTTCATCATAACATGTTCCTTTGTTTGGCCTTTTATTCAAAAGCTGTGCTCACACCATAACCATAAAGCACATTTGAAGCATATTCCATCCCTCAAAGAATTATGGGCACTGGAGTTTGTTAATGGTTGCTGGGAATGGTCACTCTGTGAGGGGAAAACTACAGTGCTCAGAATTCTTTGAGGGAAAGTGTGTGTTCTTAAGTTACAGAGTGTACATTGCCTAGGACTAGAAATGCTTGTTTCAAATACACTTTTAAACTGGTTATCAGATCTTACACAAAAGCACATTCAAGCATGTGTGTATACTTACTGAACACACACACAGAGGTGTTCACACACTATTACAAACACATCTCTGCATGTGAAGGCAGCTCTCTGGCAGGCAGCTATGCTGCGAAGCAGGAAAAAGTCTACTGCCCCACTCTCGAAATGGAACAAAATGGAAACTAACTCTCCCTTAAAAAGGTAAAGGGGCCCCTGACCATTAGATCCAGCTGTGGCCGACTCTGGGGTTGCGACGCTCATCTCTCTTTATTAGCCGAGGGAGCCAGTGTACAGCTTCCGGGTCATGACTAAGCCGCTTCTGGCGAACCAGGGCAGTGCACGGAAACATCGTTTACCTTCCCGCTGGAGCGGTACCTATTTATCTACTTGCACTTTGACGTGCTTTTGAACTGCTAGGTTGGTAGGAGCAGGGACCGAGCAACGGGAGCTCACCCCGTCGTGGGGATTCGAACTGCCAACCTTCTGTTCGGCAAGCCCTAGGCTCTGTGGTTTAACCCACAGCGCCATTCGCGTCCCAACTCTCCCCTGGGTACTTTCATAAAATCATAGAATCTTAGAGTTGGAAGGAATGCCAACAAGAGTCATCTAATCCAACCCCCTGCAATGCCGGAATCTCAGCTAAAGCATCCATGACAGATGGCTATCCAACCTCTGTTTAAAAACCCCGAAGGAAGGAAAGTCCACCACCTCTTGTTGGAGTCTGTTCCATTGCAGAACAGCTCTTACTGTCAGAATGTTTTTCCAGATGTTTAGTTGGAATCTCCCTTCTTGCAACTTGAAGCTATTGGTTCGAGTCCTACCCTCCAGAGCAGGAGAAAACAAGCTTGCTCCCTCCTCCACATGTCAGCCCTTAAGATATTTGAAGATTGCTATCATATCTCCTCTTTTCCAGGCTGAACATACCCAGTTTCTTCAAGCACTCCTCGTAAGGCTTAGCTTCCAGACCCTCAATCATCTTGGTTGCCCTCCTCTGCACACGTTCCAGCTTGTCAACATCCTTCTTAAATTGCGGTGCCCAGAAC
Organism: Podarcis erhardii; assembly: GCF_964252035.2. NCBI lineage: Eukaryota > Metazoa > Chordata > Lepidosauria > Squamata > Lacertidae > Podarcis > Podarcis erhardii. The sequence continues at coordinate 12,215,182 of NC_138501.1, forward strand.
TGGACACAGTATTCCAAGTGTAGTCTGACTAAGGCAGAATAGAGTGGTACTATTACAGTGGTACCTCTGGTTACGTTTTTCTGGGTTACAAACAGTTTCAACCCAGAAGTGAGTGTTCCGAGCTCTTGGAGGCCTCACCACTGGCTGGAAAATTTGGGATTCTGCAAGGGATTTTGGGATTTGTTCATGTGTTGTCTGCCCTGTGCCTTTGTCTCTGCTTTGCTCCTTTGTTTGGGGGACTTCTGGGGGACTCTGCCTTCTGCCATTGTTTTGGGGATCATGTGGGGTTTGGGGTTCAGCTACTGGTTGACTGTGTGACTGCAGAAATGGATAAAAGCCCCCCATTCAAACAATCATCAGTGCATGTAAAAAAAAAAGTTACTTTTTTCATCTACAATACTGGCTTATTTATTTTATAGTACAGCACATTGATTATTGCCTTCATTTTATGGATCAATGGTCTCGTTAGACAGTAAAATTTGTGTTAAAATTGCTGTTTTAGGGGGTGTTTTCCATTGTCTGGAACGGATCAATCCACTTTTCCATTACTTTCAATGGGAAAGTGCGCTTCAGGTTAAGAACAGACTTCCGGAACCAATTAAGTACTTAACCTGAGGTGCCACTGTACACCCCTTGATCTCTAGACACTAGACTTCTATTGATGCAGCAGCAGCAACCCCTCTCCCTCTCCCTCTTTCTCTCTCTCTCTCTCTTTTGTAATTGATGGGCTTATAGTGAGTCTGTTTGGTCTACCTAGTAGCTCTCTCGTTAATCATCCTATTGTCTTATCCACATAGTGTTCCTACACTCTTAGAATAACCTTTGAACTCAGTGGCAAAGATAGTACTGATTAATTTTCTTGGTTGGGCAGAGATTTTTTCAAGAAGCTGAGTAACTGAACAGAGCAATTCCCAAGATGGCCAAACCGGAGTATCACGGAGCTTATAGTCAGATTTTTGGGCTAGGCCCTTTACAGCAGTCAGGACCAGGTTAAGTGAAAAGTGTGAGTCTACCAGAAGAAACCTGATATTTGCTAATGACTTTGGTAAGCTGCACTAAAGATTATAATGAATTACCAAACGACTTCAAACAATGGCAAAGCATCCTTGAACAAGCCGGCCTTTAAAAAGAATGCAGATAAGAAGAAGGCCAAGATAAGTAAAGATTGTGGGCACACTACAAAAGGAATACTTGGAAGGGAACATAAAATAGTTGAGGAATTTTCATATTTGGGATAACTGCTGCCAGAGAATTTCCCTCTTTAGCAACCCTGGATCAAATTTGCTTGCTTCTATTCCTTTGCCGCTTTTTATTCAAATAAATCCCAAAGTGGCTTACATAAAAATAACATAATGGAACATCACGAATACAGCATAAATTGTATAGAATATTTAAGAAATCATCAGTAAAACAATCCCAAATACTGTAAAACAATTTCCAGCTATGTAACACTATTAACAAAACTAAAAAATAAGCTTAACATCACAGTTACACCAAAAATCATATTATAGGACTCACAAAGTACGACAGCATTCATATCTATAAAACAATATTAATGACATTATCAAAATAGCAACAAAACAAACAAACACAAATGGTTCACATCAGGAATCAACAGAAGGAAACTCAGTCAATAAAAGCAATGAGACTTAACTGCCTACATGTGGGAGGTCTCGAGTCATGCCTGAACACACCTGTTTCACCATGTGATCACATATGCAAATGTGAATTTACAATGCAGTCAGCAAGCAATTTCTGAAAGTGCAACCACAATTTGGTCACCTGCTACAATCACGTATCCGTATACTGCTCGTCAGTTTACATTTTACAGTTCTCTATGCCTCCAGGACTGAGGACATGTTTACTAAAAAAAACCCCCTAAAGCTGGTTGAAGTGAAAAGGTTTGTACACTTGCCCCATGATAATCTATAGAAGTTGCCAGCTGCTAAGTAAGAACCGCAGTACCTCAAGGACCGCCTCTTTCCATATGAACCTACCCAGTCCCTGAGATCATCTTCTGAGGCCCTCCTTCGTGTGCCTCCTCCTCGAGAGGTCTGGAGGGCGGCAAGACAAAAATGGGACCTTCTCTGCAGTGGCTCCCCATCTGTGGAATGCTCTCCCCAGGGAAGTTCACCTGGCGCCTTCATTACACACCTTTAGGCACTAGGCAAAAACGTTCCTCTTTAACCAGGCCTTTGGCTGATCCGATTTACATCCTATGCCCTTTTAACATGTATTTTTCAGGAAGGGGGGCTATTGAGTTGTTGTTTTGATTTTTATTATGTATTTTGTGGTTTTATATTTTGATTTTATTCTGTGAGCCACCCTAAGACCCCCAGGTATAGGGTGGTATAATAATAGTAGTAGTAGTAGTAGTAATATTTTGTGCAGTGGAAATGGAAGATGTCTAGAGAGCTAAACAGATGGGGCATATGAATGAGAAACGTTACAGAGATAATCCCATGCAGTTATTTCTATAATCTTCTGGACAGTGCAGTCATAGCTGTGTCAGCTGTACAAGGAAAAGCACCAGAGAATGAACCAGCTGTGGTCGGTACGATGGGAGGTTGGTCATCAACAGGCTCCAGTGTCTTGGGTAGAGAGAGGCTGGATGCTTGAAAGGAGCATATCACAACTGAGACTCAGAGCTCTCCTTGTAGAAAAATGCACAGTGCTATTCTTTGGCCAGGAATAACTCCGTGCACCATGTTACAAGTCAGAAAAATAGATCCAGTGGTTCAGAAGGTTCACGGTTCAATACAAACTAGTTCTCTCATGTTTTGTATCTCCTGTAAGAGGTGCTTGGATATGGAATCTCCTTGCTCACTACTGGCTGATGTCTGAACTTGTTTGCAAAACATCAGGAGCTGTATATGCATTGGGCAGATTAAGCAAGATAACATCCACGCTTTGTATATTTTTGCCATCAATTGCCTAGCAAATAATTCTTTTTATTAGATGACAAAACAAAGTACAGGCATTGAAGCGGAATATAGAACTCCCGTGGAAATTGGGTGCATGAAGATGGCGTTTTAGCAATATATGGCAACGCACACAAGTCCTTTCCAGTACTGCAAAGCAGCTTATTCCAATACTGACTTCCCTAAACACCGATAATAGATTTGCCCATGGCTCCTTTTAGAAGTACAGTGGTGCCCCGCAGGACGAACGCCTCGCAAGACGAAAAACCCGCTAAAGAAAGGGTTTTCCGTTTTGGAGGTGCTTCGCAAGACTAATTTCCCTATGGGCTTGCTTCGCAAGACGAAAATGTCTTGCGAGTTTTTCCGACTCCCCCCCCTTTCCCCCCCTTTTTCTAAGCCGCTAAGCCGCTTATCCGCTTATCCACTAAGCCGCTAAAAGCCGCTAATCCGCTAATGGGCTTGCTTCGCAAGACGAAAAAACCGCTAGACGAAGAGACTCGCGGAACGGATTCTTTTCGTCTTGCGAGGCACCACTGTTCAGGAACCCATGCGAGTTTTCTTCATTGCCAAAAACAGTAATAAGAGGTGTATTGCACAGATAAAATATACGAGTCAGCTGGGCTGAAAGAAGCCATGCCACACGGCCTCAGGGGGATAGGGCATTATTATTATTATTATTATTATTATTATTATTATTATTATTATTCTGAACTGCAGAAGGACACAGGAAGTTTAAAGACAGAAAAAAGACAAAAGCACAGCCTGTATCTCCCCTTTCTTTCTTTCTTTCTTTCTTTCTTTGCAAAAAAAGAGATATTTCAGAAATGTTTCACACTTTACACTGAAGAGTTTTACTACCACAGGGCTTGAAGCAGTCTTTTAAAATTAATTTTCCTGTTTGGACTGCAGATGTCACTATTTTCCATTCCCATAGCCACATGCTTCAGTGGCTTAAAGTGAAAACTAATGTAACAGTTACAAGTGTACACTTCCTTTTCTTTTTTCCTTTTTTAAAGAAGAACTGCCAGAAAACTGATTTTTCCTAGAACAAAAATATCTTTGTTCTAGTTCCCCCATTCTAAGATTTGCCACCTTCAGTTTGATTCTCATGCTTTTACATTGAACAGACTTTACAGTGAACTACTCATCGACCCAAAATATCTGGCACAACGATAGGAGGGAACTTCTATACTTTAAAAACAATGCATAATAAAGAACTGTCTCAATATTACAAGTGTCCCAAATGTGCACACTTTCAGGATCCCATGCCTTCAAAAGTGTTTTCCAAGGAGGCAAGGGGACCATCAGGTAATAAAGTAAAAGTTAAAGGACCCAAGGATGGTTAAGTCCAGTCAAAGGGGACTATGTGGTTATGGCGCTCATCTCGCCTTCAGGCCAAGGGAGCCGGCATTTGTCCATAGACAGCTTTTCTGTGTCATGCGGCCAGTAGGACTAAACTGCTTCTGGCACAACAGAACACCATGACAGAAACCAGAGCACACGGAAACACTGTTTACCTTCCCACCGCAGCGGTACCCATGTATCTACTTGCACTGGCATGCTTTTGAACTGCTAGGTTGGCAGGAGCTGGGACAGAGCAACAGGAGCGCACCCCCTCACAGGGATTCGAACCACCAACCTTCTGATTGGCAAGCCCAAGAGGCTCAGTGGTTTAGTCCACAGCGCCATCTGTGTCCTGAACAAACAAGCACACCATTACTGATAGGTCCACCCACCACTGTGAGGCTCAAAGCAATGAAGGTGATGCCTCCCCAGCTGTTGCCATTGGCTGTGGGCTTCTTGTGATGTCACAAAAGCACTTGGCAACTGAGTGGATATACAGGCAGGCCAAGGGGAAAGCCCTTTTCTATTTCCAGCAGGACACACCTGGCAATGGATGTGACATTCAGCACTGCCCAGGTTTCTTCCACTTGGAGGAGGCAAACTGGTGAATGGAAAGAGGCAATCCTCTGGCAGTGGGATGCTAGGGAGCAATAATAAGGCAGGTTTGCTTTCTTGAAGGCTGCTGGTATCTGTGGTTGGAAGCTGGCGGATGTCTCATGATGGACCTAACAGTAGCTTCTGGCACAATAGGACACTGTGACGGAAACCAGAGTGCACGAAAACACTGTTTCCCTTCCCACTGCAGAGGTACCTATTTATCTACTCACACTGGTGTGCTTTTGAACTGCTAGGTTGGCAGGAGCTGGGACAGAGCAATGGGAGCTCACGGGGATTCAAACCATAGACCTTTTGATTGGCAAGCCCAAGAGACTCAGTGGTTTAGACCATAGTGTCACCCACGTCCCATCAGGGTATGCAGCTGGAGTGCTCATTCTAGTTTTCCCTGGCTTAACTCCCGGTTTGCCTCTTCACTGTGGAAGCTATGATGGCAAGACCCGAGGAGAAAGCCAGAAAGCCTTGGTTATTTCTGCAGTTCATTTATAGACACATGTAAGCAGCCCATTTGGATTACTGTGTGCATCTCCTGCATTCAAGTTTGCTCATGCCTTTTCGCAGAGCACAGCTGTTCTTGTTTCTACATGTGGAGGAGCACGGTTCTCTGGATTATGGCTTATTACAAGCCCCGATAACTATGCGCACTGAATCACTGGACCCTTTGTATGTAACTGCAGAGTTGTCTGAAAAATCACTGGTGTACAACAGGAGCCTGAGCCTTTGCTGTGAAAACCTATTAAATAAAAGCAAATATACACCCTACGTAAAACTCTGAATAGGAGCACAGAAGTACAGGAGCTGACTGGCACTTCCTCTCCCGGGTTTCAGACAGAAGATTTTTCCAGCTCTAGCTTGGGATGCTGGGAATTGGACCTGGAACTCGGTACATGCCAAACATGAGTTCTATCACAGAGTCCCAGGCAGCCTTCCCCAACCTATCGCCCTCCAGATGTTTTAGATTCTACTTTCATCAGACTCGGCCACGTGGTCAGAGAAGATGGAAGTTTTGAGTTTTGAGTCCCAAACATCTGGTGGACATACGGCTGGGGAAGGTGGTTCCTGGAAGAGATCCACCATAGGAAGCATTTTATTTTTTGCAGTAGACTACAGAGGGTATATACAAATAGTTAAAAACAAAACAAAAGGTTGCATAGTGAGACCCAGTGTTGACAGGTATTTGATTCCAATTACTACTCAGGTATGTAACTGCTTTGCAAGAGCATTGATTTAGCCGCAGGGAGGTTAAATAACATTGTATTATTATTATTAATTATTAGGTAAAGGTAAAGGTAAAGGTAAAGGTAAAGGACCCCTGGATGGTTAAGTCCAGTCAAAGGCGACTATGGGGTGCAGCATTCATCTTGCTTTCAGGCTGATTGCCAAAGACTAGGACTAGCCGCCTGAGAAACAGTTTCTATCCAAATGCGATTTTGGTTTTAAACGCAGTGTAAGGTAATCCCTATGGGAGTATATTGTATTTAATTATGGGGTATCAGAGTTTTTAGGGGTTAACCAGGCTGGGATAGGTGGGATAGCAAGCTTGTTGGTTTTTGAATGTCTGATGTAGATTTTTTCAATTTCGTTGTTCTGTATGGGACAATGACAATAAAGATTATCGTATCGTAATTGATGCTTTTGAATTATGGTGCTGGAGGAGACTCTTGAGAGTCCCATGGCCTGTAAGAAGATCAAACCTATCCATTCTGAAGGAAATCAGCCCTGAGTGCTCACTGGAAGGACAGATCCTGAAGCTGAGGCTCCAATACTTTGGCCACCTCATGAGAAGAGAAGACTCCCTGGAAATGACCCTGATGTTGGGAAAGATTGAGGGCACAAGAAGAAGAGGACGAGATGGTTGGATAGTGTTCTCGAAGCTACCAACATGAGTTTGACCAAACTGTGGGAGGCAGTGGAAGACAGGAGTGCCTGGCGTGCTCTGGTCCATGGGGTCACGAAGAGTCGGACACGATTAAACAACAATGAAACAGTACTAAACTGTGATCTGCCATGGCTACCCTACCATGCTACTTGTAAGCAAAATACAAAAGTGCCACCACTGCCCACCACTAAGAGACATCCAGGAGCCCTGCAGGGCATGATGGTGGTCAAAAATCACTGGGCAGAGGCCTTGTGGTTTGTTTATTTTTGGAGGGGTGAGATCCTCCACAGTACCATGGTTTGTTGTTGTTGTTTAGTCAGTCATGTCCGACTCTTCGTGACCCCATGGACCAGAGCACGCCAGGCCCTCCTGGCTTCCACTGCTTCCCGCAGTTTGGTCAAACTCACGTTGGTAGCTTCAAGAACACTGTGCAACCATCTCGCTCTCTGTCGTCCCCTTCTTGCTAAAGTCTGGCACCAGCCTTGCCACGGAATAACACAACGTGAGCAGAAAAGAAACCTCATGAAATTCATCAGTCTCCCCCTGCAACACACAAGACATCATTCCACTTCAAGAGTTAATCCAGATACTCCAAATTCCTGTGCCCTATAAGAAGCGAACAAGACCATGTTCATCAAGGTGCCATAATATGAGATAGCATCCAATTATTCATGCAGGTCAGCAAAGGTGTCTGCTTTAGGGAAAGTATCCTCTTCTTGACCTGGGATCACTGCCTCCCAAACAGTTTAACCCTGGGGGAAAAAATCACACCGGTTTTTCCAAAAGAGGTTTCTTTTTTGTGTGGACAGCTCTGCATTCAGGCTAGAGTTGTACTCTTGTTGCCCCGAAGCAGGAACTAAAGTGAAGGGAGGAAATCCTTCCCCAGACATATATTAAAGCCCTGAGAGCAATTCTTTGCACTTCAAACTCCACCTTAGGAGGACTGCAAAAGCTACTGCATAATAGGGAAAACACATTGCAGCAATTCATTCTATGATGCAGGCTGTAAAAAGCTGTACCTAGTTTCATTTCCATTCATTACAGTGTTAAAATTGGATTTCAGGCTTTTGACTGAAATACAATGTTTTCGGACAAGGATAGAGGCGTGCAGGCTTACCAGTGATTCGGTTCTCGATTTCCCCTTGCATCTGGAGGGAATCCACGTAAATGGTCCTATTTCCGATGATGCGAGCACAAGCAATTCCCCTGTAAGGCTGGCAAAACCCATCTTCGTGGTAATCTTCCCTGCAAAAGACAAATTGGGGAGCCTGTAAGTACATCTGCAGATGTCTGCCTGTCCCTGATGAATTTTAAGAAATATGTCCTTCAACAGCAGCAGAGAAATGTTAAATCTGACATTTTACATTCCTCCAGATACTGGTCTCTCGCCTCAAGTTTTCACCAGACAATGTTTCTGGAAACAAGAAGGGCATCAATGAACATATTAATTCAAGGAAGGAAAGGGGGGGACCTTTTAAAAGTGAAAACAAGAATTATCTTAGAAATCCTATGCTAATGATAATGGGATGTGGCAGGTTATTCTATTAAAAGGCTGTACAACTGAGACCACAATGTGTATCATGTTACACCTCATAATACATTGCTGGCATTTAACGGCATGCGATGCAATTAGGCAAGCAGTTGTTTCTCTTCTCCTGCCTCCTCCTGCAATTCTTCATTTCCTGCAAGCGAATAGCAAAAGAGGCCTTGCCAAGATTTAATTAAAATATGGCATAATTCTGAACTATGGCTTAGATAAACAGAATGAAATCAGGGCTTAAACGTCCTTCTCTCCCACCCCCTCCTATAGATTTAATGCCAAATTCTTTTTTTTCTTCTATAGAACCTAATGCATATGTTGAATTACTGTCTGGGCTGCTAAAAATCTGCTTAATGTATCCAGCTTAAATGGAGTTGCTCCAGAGTACCATTGCTAGGGGGAAAAGGCCATTCCTTTTAATGCTAGGGATGGCGGGTTACTAAGACTTTGAAAGTTAATAATAATAATAATAATAATAATAATAATAATAATAATAATACCCCACCCATTTGGCTGGGTTTCCCCAACCACTCTGGGCAGCTCCCAACAGAATATTAAAAACACAATAAAACATCAAACATTAAAAACTTCCCTAAACAGGGCTGCCTTCAGATGTCTTCTGAAAGTCAGATAGTTGTTTATTTCTTTGACATCTGATTGGGGGAGGGCATTCCACAGGGTGGATGTCACTACTGAGAAGGCCCTCTGCCTGGTTCCCTGTAGCTTCACTCCTTTGGCCCTCCAGCTGTTTTGGGACTACAATTCCCATCATCCCTGACCACTGGTCCTATTAGCTAGAGATAATGGGAGTTGTAGCTCAAAACATCTGGAGGGCTGCAGGTTGGGGATGCCTGATTTGGTCACTACCGCATTTCCCCTGCTATTTTAGTCAGCAATTGCTTGGCTAAGTCAGACGGAAAGCCTCCTATTCTTAAGCCAGAGCATCAACATTTGTCCTTCTCACCAAAGAGATGCAGCCCAGGAGGGATAGTATGAAGACTTTCAGATTCCTGAACCGACTTATTTTCTTATAATGGATGTGTTAACTTTGCAGAGAAGGTCAAAGATGGGCTACAATAAATGTACGGTTTGTTGTGGCAATTAGGCAGCTGCATTGTTGTAATTATTGCTGCAATTATGGCCAAGAACAGCACAATGGTATTTGCAAGCTTTAGGTCAGCCAAGTTCATAGAACATAGGAACTAAATGGATGTAGGAAATGTTGAGCACAGACATCTATAATTTAATATAATGTATTTATGTAGGATGCAATATTTTTTTGAAAACGAAGCCCTTTCTGCACACGTGGAGTTATTGTTTCCCAACAAAACTTCAGCAGAAGCACCAATTAGGGCAATTTCTTCTCCCCTGACTGGTATTCAATACACTTTACAATAACTAAAGTCATCACAGAGTGTGGCACTAAACAGAAAGGGGAACCGATGTAACAAAACAGGAACAGCCTCATTCCCAGTTCATAAAGAGTTCATGTACTTTTCACTTAACCACACGGTAGTGACTCAGTTTCAAACCAGAGATTGCCAATTTGACTGAGGTTAAACATGAAATGAAATCTAGACCTTTCACATCTTCAGAGCCAAAACATGGCTTAAGGGGCCACCTAGAAGATCATTTTAATTTTGTCTCGGTAATGACAAGAATTCAAATGAGTGCTTTGTGTTCAGTAAATCTACATGATGCCGCTGGGAGAGATCATCAGGGGGTTTGGGCTGGGTGTTCATCAGTATGCGGATGATACCCAGCTCTACCTCTCTTTTAAATCAGAACCAGTGAAGGCGGTGAAGGTCCTGTGTGAGTGTCTGGAGGCAGTTGGAGGATGGATGGCGGCTAACAGATTGAGGCTGAAGCCTGACAAGACAGAACTACTCTTTTTGGGGGACAGGGGGAGGGCGGGTGTGGGGGACTCCCTGGTCCTGAATGGGGTAACTGTGCCCCCTGAAGGACCAGATGTGCAGCCTGGGAGTCATTTTGGACTCACAGCTGTCCATGGAGGCAGAGGTTAATTCTGTGTCCAGGGCAGCTCCATCTGGTATGCAGACTGAGACCCTATCTGCCCGCGGACTGCCTCACCAGAGTGGTACATGCTCTAGTTATCTCCCACTTGGACTACTGCAATGCACTCTATGTGGGGCTACCTTTGAAGGTGACCCAGAAACTACAACTAATCCAGAATGTGGCAGCTAGATGGTGACTGGGAGTGTTTTAGACCACAGCGCCACCCGCGTCCCATGTGGACAGAATGGCTCAATGGGGCTGGAACAGCCATTTCCAATCTAGCACCCTCCAGCTAATTGAGAGTACATCAGCCCCAGCCAGCGTGACCAAGCGGTAGGGATGATGGGAGAAGGTAGTCCAACAGCATCTGCAGAACACCAGTTTGGGGAAAGCTGGGCTTGAGTAAAGCTTTCACGGAAGTTTAGGATTTTGCTCTTGAGATCCAGAGGTCCGGGGCATTAATCTTATCCTCTTAATTTAAAGGAAGAACAGAATACAATTACCCAGAAATACAGCTCTAAAGGAATTACCAAAAGGGGTGTTATCAGTGCCCTTTAGCCTGAAATATGTTTCCTCTCAGCCTGATATATTATATTTTCTGAACCCAGCCAAAGAGAGTCATTTGAATGTCAAAACTGAGGCTAATTCAAGCTTTACATTCATGTTACAGGATATGGGAAATCCATTTGTGAAACTACCCTTATCAGTAACTGCAGCAGCACAGACCAACTTAAAATAGTCACTGTGGGGGGCGCTTCACACATGATATCATTTTGTAAGTACAGTGGCGCCCCGCAAGACGGAAAACTCGCTAGACGAAAGAGTTTTCCGTTTTGGAGGTGCTTCGCAAAACAAATTTGCTATGGGCTTGCTTCGCAAGACGAAAATGTCTTGCGAGTTCCTGCAGGTTTTTTCCCCTCCCCCCCTTTTTCTAAGCCACTAAGCCGCTTATCCGCTAAACCGCTAATAGCGCTAATCCACTAAGCCGCTAATAGGGTTGCTTCGCAAGATGAAAAAACCGCTAGACGAAGAGACTCGCGGAACGGATTCTTTTCGTCTTGCGAGGCACCACTGTATAAACTTAATGTACCCCCCGGACCACTTCAGCATGCATGTTTGAAAGCTTCCCTGTAAATAGCTGTCTATGGAAAGCTAACAGGCAGAGTTCAAACCTGAACTTCTCCCTAAAGTGCTAGCTTTCTACAAGAAGAGTCTGGGGTTCTCTTTTTAAACATGGAATAGCAATCAAGCATGTGATCACCAGCCCCCTTCACACAGTGTTAGAAACTGAGATGTGAACGCTAGGAGTTAAATGGCACCTTAAACCGAGGTTATGGGTGCAACAATGGACAGTCAAGGCGTGCATTCTTATAACAAGAATACAAAGCTGAAAATGAATGAACTGCAGCTAAAATATTATCTTCATTTTTCACATGGCCTAGTCCTTCCTCTGCCCACCCCCTAATATTCTTCAGCGGGTCTCTCCTTTCCCTCCACACTGCATTGCTAATCTGAAATCTTAGGCGCCGCACTGCAGCCAGAGCTCAGAAACTGCTCACACTAATAAAATTCCCTCTTGCAAAATGCGCCTAGAACAATGGGAGTTCCGAACACTGCAGGGTACGAAGGATTCTGCTTTGGGGGCTAACCATGGTTTGCCCAGTTTGAACACTGTTGCTAAGCACAGTAAGTAAATGAAGTAAAAACTGGAAGCTCCAGATATTTGAGTGTGTAAGGGGAGCAAGAAGGAGCAAACAAGCCAAACACCTGTTCCTGGAGATCCAGTATGATTTGCCTGCAGACCAGGTCAATAATCTAGATTTTTTTACCCTCCATTACCAAAGCTTTCTGCTATGTAAAACAGGATATAAAAGTAAAGCTTAAAAATATGTATGTTTCCTTAACCCAAGAAAAGTCATATGGATGCATCCAACAAACTTGTCCACTTAGCACAAGGACTTCTGCCTGTACAATGCATCTTCTTCTTCCCATGTATAATGTACACTCCTTAAGAGATTTGGTATAGAAGTATGGGGGGGGGAATCTGTGCTGGCAGTTTTCCCAACCCTCTGGAGCAGATCAGGCATGGGGGCAATGGGAAAGGATGTCCCACTGGCCAGGCGGAAGATGATGTTCTTGGAAACAAGTCATACAAGCAATACTCAACAAAAAAAGGCAGCAGTTAGTTGAAAAGGTGAGTCTTTGGGGCAATTATATTTGAAATACAGCACCTATTAAAGAAAAATTATATTTTATCTTCCAGAAGACTCCTGGCACAAAAACAATAACAAGTCTTGTGGCACTTTAAATTTATTAAGGCAAAGCTTTGAGGACTACAGGCCGCCTCATCAGATGAATGAAGCATTCTCCTGGATTACATGCCTGGGGGAGGTTAGATGGAAACAAAATGCAGAAAGTAGAGAGACAGTGCTAATTACATAATTAGCAGTAGTCATTCACCCATTTTGTGTGTGTGTGTGTGTGTGTGTGTGTGTGTGTGTGTGTGTGGATAGCATATATCCTGGTGTCGGTCATTTACAGCAGTGAAATTGCTCTCCTCGTGAGTAGGCAAAAACACACAGAGAGTGATGGTCCTTAAAATCAACAGCACCTATCCCTAAGCCATCGTTCAACAGCAGCATTACTCAATTCATTAGAACCAATAAATGCATTTAGGAAAGGCAATGCCCAATTAATGAATTAGTGACTAATGGAATAAAATGTGCTGCTGATTTTTTAAGTGGCCCTGAGATTTTGTTTCACTCATTAACTAAAACTCAAATCTGCAGACTTCACGTCAAAGCAATATTTGAAGATTTACTAGAGATAATTTCCTCTGTGCCATTAGATTCATGAGTTAGTGAAATTAGGCTTGTAGCATACTAACACCACCCAGACAAAGGTTTGAAAGATACCTGTAGAACAAAGGAGCCTTTCTTTACAACTCAAACAAGCTAAATGCAAGAATAAATGCAGGCAGAACCCCGGTGCATGTTAACTGCCTAAGATATCTATTATACACAGGCTGTCATGTGATTGAGCCGGAGGGCATATAAACATAATAACTATATTGTCTTCAGTAGCAAGAGAATAGGTAGGCACATAACCTAATCTACATTGAGAACATAAAATCATGCTATAAAGAAGGCTTACTTTACTCAGAACTGAAGTACGACAGATGCTGATATATATTATGTGTAATATAAGTAACTGGTGCTTCTCTGCAGGGATTTTTCTGCTTCTTTTATGTCTATTCCTTATCACTGCAGGCAGATAAAAGCTGCTCTTGTTCTTCATCTCTCGTCTGCCTTCTTAGGGGCCCCCAGTTTGGACAAACTCTATGGAGAAACATCGTTGCAGCATCTCTTCCTAACCCCCTTTCTGCCCCAAGCACCTTGAAATGAAAGCAGGCTGCTTCTTGCTGCCTACACCCCAAAATCACACCTAATATTATTTGAATCGACTGCTCTTGCCTGATAGTACGCAGGTTGCAGGAACAACCAATGCCAGAGAGAACAAGGAAGGCAAATTGTGTGGATTTCACCTCAGTTCTGGAAAGAACAAGTCTCCTGAAACAGTCGTGAGTGGGCTGTAGTGGTGTCAGTCATTTTTTGGACTGAATGGAACAGGAAAAATTGGAAAAGGGGTTCTCTAGCCTAGTGGCAGCGAACCTTTTAGAAATCAGGTGGCCAAACCGCAAACAAAACCCACTTATTGATCGCAAAGTGCCAACACTGCAATTTAATATTGGGTAATAATGATTGTCTGCATGTGCACATACAAATAAATATAATGTAAGGAAATGGGGTGAGATTAACCAGAGTTATTGATCTTTTCTTGGGAGGAGTGCCCTGAGTTCTTCTGCCTTTTTTGGGGGGGGGGCATTGTCTGGAGTTGTTGAGATATTTTTTTGAGGGGGGATTGCAAAGAGTTGTTGACATAATATTGGGGGGGGGGTGTTGCTGATAAATACTAACACACTTCAGCACGCAATGCTGAGGGGGGAAAAATACAAAGCTCGCAGGAACGAACAAATTAATAAAAAGCCCTTGACTCAGCCAAAAAACACACTCATTACCGCCGCTTTCTATCTCCTGCTTGCGGCACCAACCAATTACACCAAACATGGCGGGGGGGGGAGTGGAATGGCCAGAAATCAGCTGCTTGGCGGGCGCGCAACTGCACCCGACGCTGCTGTGGCCAGTGCATGCTCTACAGAGCGATTCCCACCTGGAGAGGCATTGGGGGGGCAACTTTGGAAAAACCCCAGGAATGGCGCTGCAGGGGCGATGCCACGCGTGCCCACAGAGAGGGCTCTGAGTGCCCACTCTGGCACGCGTGCCATAGGTTCGCCACCACTGCTCTAGTCAGACATGATGCAAAGTACATAGAAGACTTGAAGTGCAGGGCAGTGGCACACCTTTGCAAACACTTCCCCCCCCTTTACGCTCAGCCAGCGTGGTTGGGGGTTAGGGATGATGGGGATTGTAGTCGAACAACATCTGGACACCCAAGTTTGGGGAAAGCTGCTTTAGAACATAGAAGCTGGCCACACATTAACCTGCATTAAGGCTGCTATATCTTGAAGAAAAGCCATTGCTATCTGAAATTTAGTTCACTTAAACCTTGCCTCTGTTGCGCTTCTCCTTTAGTTTGGTGTTTCTTTCTTTGCAGGCCTCTCAATCTGCAGTGGCCAAGTTGCCAATTGTGGACTGATACTGCTTTTGCAAAATTCTAGATGCAGGTAGGCAGCCATGTTGGTCTGACACAGTCAAAATAAATAAAAAAATTGTCCAGTAGCACCTTAAAGGTAAAGGGACCCCTGACCGTTAAGTCCAGTCGTGAACGACTCTGGGGTTGTGGCGCTCATCTCGCTTTATTAGCCGAGGGAGCCGGCATACAGCTTCTGGGTCATGTGGCCAGCATGACTAAGCCGTGAAGCAGCGCAGCGCATGGAAACACCGTTTACCTTCCCGCCGGAGCGGTACCTATTTATCTACTTTTGATGTGCTTTCTTACTGCTAGGTTGGCAGGAGCAGGGACTGAGCAACGGGAGCTCACCCTGTCGCAGGGATTCAAACTGCCAACCTTCTGATCGGCAAGCCCTAGGCTCTGTGGTTTAGACCACAGTGCTACCTGCATCAAAGTGTGCATGCACACGGAAGCTTATACCCAGAACAAACTTATTTGGTCTCTAAGGTGCTACTGGACAATTTTTTGCTTTTGCAGAAGTTTGCAAATAATGGTCAATGGCTAATTAAATCAATTACACATTGGAAACAGTCAATGGCTAGAATAGAATAGAATAGAATAGAATAGAATAGAATAGAATAGAATAGAATAGAATAGAATAGAATAGAATAGAATAGAATAGAATCTTTACAATTTTCAGATCCAATGTGAATCCGTATGTGGGGGGGGGGGAGCCAACATGGTGCTCTCAGATGTTGTTGCATTTAAATCTCTCATCATCACTGGACATGTTGATGGGATTTGGAGTCCAACATCTGGAGAGCCACATGTTGTCTACCCCTGCATAGGCCAGTACATTCGTATCTTCAACTTCCCCATAGTTGAGCTACTTTTAGCATCCTTTTAAGCTACCCGAGAACAAAAAATCCTTCCAAAAAGAAATGCAATTAACTACTGGCAAAAGAGGTAAGGCAGTGTTCTTGTATTATTGAAATAATGGTGCCTCTGGCCACAGAGTCTGCTGGAGACATATAATCAGTCTATTGTAGACATGTGCGAGGATAGCAATACAGTAGTGAAAAGCAGATGTGGCTGCAGACGTTGATTCCTTATGAGAGTACATTAAACTATGGATCAGCTTTAAGCTCATTTCTATTGGCAACTGTAATGAATACCTTAGCAGGGGCAACTGGGGGGAGGCCCTAGGAATATTATGGTGTGACATGAGGATAGATACAGTCCAACCCCTTCTTATGTCTGCCTCTACTTGCGTCCATTTTGCCCAACGTCCGCGGCAAACCTGGAAGTAACTGGCAGGTTTGCTGCTGTTTGCGCATGTGCAGAGGTGGCCCAC
Organism: Podarcis erhardii; assembly: GCF_964252035.2. Lineage (NCBI taxonomy): Eukaryota > Metazoa > Chordata > Lepidosauria > Squamata > Lacertidae > Podarcis > Podarcis erhardii. The sequence continues at coordinate 12,231,543 of NC_138501.1, forward strand.
GATCACCTTTCACACGTGCACAGAAGCGGGCAATTGCTGCACTTCTTTCTTTCTTTGTTTTTTTCAACTACAGTGGTACCTCAGGTTACATATACTTCAGGTTACATACACTTCAGGTTACAGACTCCGCTAACCCAGAAATATTACCTCAGGTTAAGAACTTTGCTTCAGGATGAGAACAGAAATTGTGCTCTGGCGGCACAGCGGCAGCAGGAGGTCCCATTAGCTAAAGTGGTGCTTCAGGTTAAGAACAGACCTCCAGAACGAATTAAGTTCTTAACCCGAGGTAGGTGGTGCAAATCCCCACAACGGCGTGAGCTCCCGTTGCTCTGTCCCAGCTCCTGCCAACCTAGCAGTTCAAAAGCACACCAGTACAAGTTGATAAAGAGGTGCTTTTGTGACATCACAAGAAACCCACAGCCAATGGCAACAGCTGAGGAGGCATCATTTCCATTGCTTTGAGCCTCACAATGGCAGCTGGACCTATCAGTGATGGTGTGCTTGTTTATTCAGGACACGGGTGGCGCTGTGGTCTAAGCCACTGAGCCTCTTGGGCTTGCCAATCAGAAGGTCAGCAGTTCGAATCCCTGCGAGGAGGTGAGCTCCTGTTGCTCTGTCCCAGCTCCTGCCAACCTAGCAGTTCAAAAGCACACCAGTACAAGTAGATAGATAGGTACCGCTGTGGCAGGAAGTTAAACAGCGTTTCCGTGTGCTCTGGTTTCCATCACGGTGTTCTGTTGTGCCAAAAGTGGTTTATTCATGCTGGCCACATGACCTGGAAAACGGTCTGTGGACAAATGCCAGCTCCTTCAGCCTGAAAGCAAGATGAGCGCCGCATCCCATAGTCAAATTTAACTGGATCCTTTACCTTTACCCTTATTACTTGTCCAAAGATATATGGAACACTGCTTTCCATTTTCCTTTCCTCTTGTTTTCTCTTCCCCTAATGCCCAATCAGCATTCCATGCCTATCAAACATAACCAGTCTTTACTGAGCTATTTATATCCTCTCTTAGGGTTTTGTGGCTCCCCGGTCTTTATTTTCTTTTTCTTCTTTTTTTTGGACTTTTGTGAAGTTTTTGGTTCCCTCTAGCTTGCTGAAACACCCCGTCTGCTGTGTAGATAGTGTTATTTTAACTCAGGCATAGGCAAACTCGGCCCTCCAGATGTTTTGGGACTACAATTCCCATCATCCCTGACCACTGGTCCTGTTAGCTAGGGATCATGGGAGTTGTAGTCCCAAAACATCTGGAAAGGCCAAGTTTGCCTACGCCTGTTTTAACTACATAAGCACCCACTTTCATATGTTTGTTGTTATATATAGGGAAAAGTTAAACAAAGGCAAATAGCTTGACTATTCCCCCCCCCCATTAATTAAAAAGCTTCCACCTGACAGTCCCTTTGCTATTTTTGTGCTTTTAGCTCACTTATTTGCGACCAATTCAAGCTCACAACAATGGATTGCCATTTTGGATGGAGTATTTGGTTTGTTTTACAATAACTGTTGAAGAATGCCCCCTCAACAAATAATCAACAATGTGAGATTTTTAGAGAAAGAACATTTGATTTCCACCCCCCATCCCTGTTTTGTCAACAGAAAACACATGGCAATTTAAAATGGCATTTCTGAAGAATGAATTGTTCGATTAGTTTGACTGCACTTAAAAACTGACTTGATTTATACAATATGTGGTAATCTATTTAGATTTGCATTAGACATTCTAGAGGGCCTCAGCTTCATAATCGTGATAATAAGCAATGAGCTTAAGAACTGAATAAGGACATTCACATAATATTCAGAAACCAAAATATTGTGTTGGCTTAGTGTGGCACAGTGTCTTAAGCTCTGTTTCCACTGAATCAGCCTATGTAAAACTACGAAATGCCAAAAAAGTTCTTATCTTCTGCACCCATGGCTAATCAATATTAGGAAAGTTAAATATTTAAGTGACAAACTACAGTGGACACTCGGGTTACGAACATGATCCATGAGGGAGGCATGTTCGCAACCTGCAGCATTCACAACCTGCAGTGCCGCATCTGCGCACACACGGGTTGCGATTTGGTGTTTCTGCACATGCGCAAAGCGCAATTTAGTGCTTCTGCGCATGCGCGAGTGCAGAAACCCGGAAATAACCCGTTCTGGTACTTCCGGGTTTGGCGCAGTGCACAACCCGAAAACACATAACCTGAAGCGTCTGTAACCCGAGGTATATTTCCAATCATGTTACCAGAAATAGCTATGAACTACAATGAAATTAGGGTTAGACAATACATCTCTTAATTGGGAATCCACCTACAGGTGCTTTTAAAGAACACACTATTTCCTTAACACTTCTTATACCTAGAAGTGGGACCTGTAACAAAATGTTGCAGTGTGGAGTGCTCTGCTTGGGGTTCCACCCAGCTTCCCATGGCCTCTCCCAGTACACTCTAGTTCATGCCTCCCCCCATCCTGCAATCCAGTCCCCTCCCCCGAGTCAGTTAGCATTCTATGCCTGCTGCGCATTCTCAGTTCTGATTGAACGGGAATTCTAAGTTGTCTTCATTTCTGAAAGCCTTAGGGTTCCCCCGAACCTGCTAATACTTATTTTGTGTCTGTGGATGGTGCCATTTTGGTTACAAACAGATGAACACTTGGAGAATGAGTTCATTATTACAATATAGGATTAAGGTCCTATATAAGGTAGGACCTGAATGGGGTAACTGTGCCTCTGAAAGACCAGATGCACAGCCTGGGAGTCATTTTGGACTCACAGGTACCCATGGAGGTGCAGGTTAATTCTGTGTCCAGGGCGGCTGTCTACCAGCTCCATCTGGTACACAGGCTGAGACCCTAGCTGCCCGCAGACTGTCTCACTAAGGTGGTGCATGCTTTGGTTATCTCCTGCTTGGACTACTGCACTGTGCTCTACGTGGGGCTACCTTTGAAGGTGACCCGGAAACTACAACTAATCCAGAATGCGGCAGCTAGACTGGTGACTGGGAATGGCCACCGAGTTTATATAACACCGGCCCTGAAAGACCTACATTGGCTCCCAGTACGTTTCCAAGCACAATTCAAAGTGTTGGTGCTGACCTTTAAAGCCCTAAACAGCCTTGGCCCTGTATACTTGAAGGAGCGTCTCCACCCTCATCATTCAGCCCGGACACCGAGGTTCAACTCCGAGGGCCTTCTGGCCGTTCCCTCCCTGCAAGAAGTGAGGTTACAGGGAACCAGGCAGAGGGCCTTCTTGGTCGTGGCGCCCTTTCTATGGAATGCCATCAGATGTCAAGGAGATAAAGAACTACACAATTTTTAGAAGACACCTGAAGGCAGCCATGTATCAGGAAGTTTATAATGTTACATTTTTTATGTTTTTGTATATGCTGGAAGCCATCCACAGTGGCTAGGGCAACCCAGTAAGATAGGTGGGGTACAAAAAATAAAATTGTTGTTGCTGCTGTTGTTGTCTAGGAGGCTTTAAGGATACATTATACCTTGCCACTTATGTACTTAAGCCTCTTAAACTGACAAAGCATGATGACAGAAGCTGTTTCCAAGCAGAATCTGACAGGGGTTGCTTTTGTAGTGGCATGAATGTACCACTGGCATATGATCGGGAAAACTATTAAATGCACAATTGGAGCAGGATTTCTAGAGTCTGAGATTCTGGGATGGGTATTGGGAGTTTTGTGGGTATTCAAATCCAAATTCCCTCAACTTTTTTCCAGAGTACAACTCAATAGTTCCCAGTCATCTCTAATAAACATGTGAACGTGAAATACGTGAACGTATATGGGTGCTTTATACAAAAAAACAATACGTGAACGTATATGGGTGCTTTATACAAAGAAATAAAATCCTGAGTAGAAAATGGAGAACATGAAACAGCCCTGAAACAAAAGCTGAACAATGGACAATTCAACTCTTTATTGATATGTGTGTGAGTAACTGAGAGAATGAACACACGTTCTCCTATAAATTTCTGTCTCCATGTGGCCCCAAACAAGTTTAACCTTTTGGGGTGGGAAATAAGAACTTACATCTGAGTCATACATTCTGGCTGTCCTTCAGGCCCTTTTGATAAATGAGATAATACTCACACTTGACAATATTATGAATTTAGTTTCCAACTGTGCAGTCTTATCTCCTCAATCCTTGAGATACCATACAAGCAAATGTGTGCAGTTATATAAATGGATGCAAAATACATTCAGATATCTTGAAAGGGAAAGGGAAACATTCCCATTTAATATGAAGTTGAGATAAATTAGAGCCAAGAAGTACAAACCAATTTCTATTACAATGTTACTCAAAAATAACGTCTTCAGAATCTGCTTTAACTTGAGTTTTTGGGTAATAGTAAAACTATCGCCATACAAATACCATCACAATGTAGTGCTATATTGCCCTCCTAAAACATAAAACCTGCCTGCAGAAACAAGGCAAAAGAATTTTATCAAAGTGAAACCAAATAAAGCACAATGCTCTGCTTGTTTCCAAGTACCGTATTTTTCGCCCCATAGGACACACCGGCCCATAGGACGCACCAAGTTTTTTTGGGGGGAAATAAAGAAAAAAAAATTATTCCCCCCCCCCCAGGTGCTTGTGGGGCCGGCAGCGGGGAGAAGCGCTCTTCTCCCGACTGACCGCCTGCAGACCAGGTTCGGGGACGGCGGGAGGACGCGCTGCGCCTCCCAGCTGTCCCTGGAGCTTGCGGGGCAGGCAGCGGGGAGAAGCGCTCTTCTCCCCGCCGCCCGCCTGCAGATCAGGTCCGGGGACAGCGGGAGGATGCGCTGCACCTCCCCGCTGTCCCCGGAGCTTGCGGGGCTGGCGGCCGGGAGAAGCATGCGTCTCCCCGCCGTCAGCCTCCAAACCACATCGGGAGACAGCGGGATGGCAGCGTTCCGCCTCCCCGCTGTCCCCCAACCTTGTGGGACTGGCGCTGCGGCTCTCCTGAAATCTGGAGAGCAAGAGGGGTCGGTGCGCACCGACCCCTCTTGCTCTCCAGGCTTCAGCGAAAGCCTGCATTTGCCCCATAGGACGCACACGCATTTCCCCTTCATTTTTGGAGGGGAAAAAGTGCATCCTATAGGGCGAAAAATACGGTATCTCTTCAATCGTTCTGAAAAATAAAGACATAAGATGACTTCCATCTTCATTTAATGGTTCTATGTGAGCCTTTTGCATCAAAATACTAAGGGCACCCAGTAAATTAATCACAAGTAGTACTTACTGGAAATTGTGGTTCGGACTGTGTGTTGGACCTAGAAACGAATAAACAGAAATTATTAAATAGTTTTGGCTCTTGGAAAATACCATTAAAACAAGTACACTCTTTTTAACAATGCTTTTTCCTCAGTGTAGGGGGGAAAAGTATTTTCTACCCCACTATTATTTTGATCCAGCAATTATAAGATACTGATTTGCACTTCTGAAAGTAAGTGCAAATCAGTATCTTATAGTTGCTGGATCAAATATAGTAAATGAGGTTTTGTACACACAAGAAAGCATCTCTCTTGTTGGTCAATGCATCATTCTCTTGCTAAACACTATTAAAGCCAATTCAACTGTTAATACACGACTCACAGGTACTGCTGTAGGACCTTTGTTGCAAAAACAGATAATTATGAGATGCTGCGATTTGCTGTCGCTCGAGGTTCAGGTGGCCTCAGTGGCCTGGAGTGTTTTTCATTGGCTTCGGCTGGTGGCCCAGCTACACCCCATCAGGACAGGGATAGCCTAACAACTGTTGACTATGCTCTGGTAATCTCAAGGTTAGATTATTGCAAAGGGCTGCCTCTGAAGACAGTTCAGAAACTTCAGCTAGTGCAGAATTCAGCGGCCAGGTTGCTCCCCGGAGCAAGACGGTTTGAGCATATTACACGGATCCTGGTCCGACTGCGCTGGATACCAATTAGTTTCTGGGCCCAATTCAAAGTGCTGCTTTTGACCTATAAAGCCTTAAACGGCTCAGGACCACAGTACCTCAAGGATCGCCTCTTTCCATATGAACCTACCCGGACCCTGAGATCATCTTCTGAGGCCCTTCTTCATGTGTCTCCTCCTCAAGAGGTCCAGAGGGTGGCAACACGAGAACGGGGCCTTCTCTGCAGTGGCTCCCCATCTGTGGAATTCTCTCATCAGAAAAGTTTGCCTGCTGCCTTCATTGCCTGCTGCCTTTAGGCGTCAGGCAGAAACGTTCCTTTTTAACCAGGCTTTGGGTTGATCTGATTTACATCCTATGCCCTTTTAAAATGTTTTTTTTGGGGGGTGGGAGGGGGCTATTGGGTTGTTGTTTTTATTTTTATTATGTATTTTGTGGTTTTAGATCTTGATTTTATTCTGTGAACCGCCCTGAGACCCCCAGGTATAGGGCGGTTGTGATGTTAACATATGAGAGTGCTGGAGGTGAAATAGTTAAACAGGTTACCCAATCAGGACCCAGGGGGTGGAGTCAGAGGGACTATAAAACCAGCTCTGGGAGGGGAAAGGGAGGGCTGTTTGTTGAGAGTTGGGTGGCTGGTTGGAGTGGGAGTGAATAGCGATAGAGTCTGTGGGGAGGTTGAGTTAGGGTAGCGAAATAAGCTGAGTCAGGAACAGTTAGGGGCTAGGAAGACAAGTAAATATCTGAGAGGTGAGAGCAGGTAGCGGAAGTTATAGGTCTGGATAGGTACCCCATGATTGTAATTCACCGATACCGTTTATGAAACCACACGCTTGTTAAACTGCAATAAATAAACAGAAGTTTATGTTCCAATTGAACCCTGACTGGACTCAGTATTGTACCAGGTAGGGCCTGGGTGGTGGCAGTGAGAAATAAAGTGGTGGCACAGGGATCAATAGACGGTGAAACGTCCGGGGATCCTGAGTGATCGCCACAGCGGTATATAAATTTAATTTATTGTTCTTCTTCTTATTATTATTTATTTAAGTAACCTGTTGCAATTATTATAACAAATATGCATAGAGGATACGGCATCCTTCATAGTTAGTGCCATTACAACAAAGACTTCAAACTGGTCCGTACCCCAATACAAAACCCAGTGTGCAACTTATTACTTCAGTCAATACAGTTTTGGGGATATCCTTCGTACAGTAAAAGACACGTGTTGATTTTTAGCAAACTGTCAGCTGCTAGCTGCCACAGGCATCATGTGCAAAGATTGGGGCCAAAGCTATGAATACCAGATGGGGAACAGCTACTTAATTCTTCTGGCCAGTGAGAACAGAATGAGTTCAAGCAGTACTGTGAAATGTGAAGTAATGGAAGTTTGCCTCTCTGTGCCTTCGACTAAACCTTAATTCACATTTGTGCTGTTCTCTGAACTTCATATTTACAGACCATTCCATCTGTATCTACTTTCTTTTATTACTAGTAAATGGTATCAGGTTCAACCCAGACGTTCTGTGCTGAGGAGGACGCCTCGGGCAAGGACTTTATTGATTTTCTTTCATGTTGCAATTTATTTTCTAAAAGGGGGGGGGGGAACGAGCCAGTGAATTAATTTCTCATTTTGTGATTGTGAAAACTAGGAGCTAGTCTATAAAGCAATAAACCTAGCTATAAAAGCCACAGTTTAAAACAAAGTGACTCACCCAGCCTTACAAACAGAACTCCTGTTGCAGTGATCGTCTTCATCCCATTTGTGGCCACGCATTGATAATACCCCGTGTCGGTGGTGTCAAGATCTTGGATTCGAAGACGTGAGCCATAGTCTGTTTTCCTAATGGTGATCCTTCTTGGTTCTTGAACCACGGGCGCATCGTTTTTTAGCCATCTGACATTTGGTGATGGATTCCCTGCGACTTTGCAGTGGAGAATGGCCGTCTGGCCCTGGACTATGGTGATATTGTTTACTGGTTCCAAAAAGGTCAAAAAGTAGCCTGAAAAGGGGAGAGATCAAAAAGAGATCAAAGCTGAGCTGGGATAAGCAACTGCCTGGGGGCACTTATTTATGAACAGTTTTAGAAAATCATTTCAGGTCTGTGGTTTTTAAAATTAAGCATTATCTGTGCAGATAAGAGACATGATGATCTGAGACCTGGGTTGACAGTTCTTTGCTTCTGTAGAAACAAGTTCAACCCAAAAGTTTTCTCAATATGTACTCTGATTTGATTTGTCACTTGATCAGAAATCCTCATGCCTCACTTCAACAAATCATGACAGAGTTGGAATAATTAGGAAACTGGTAGTTTCAGCTTAAAATCAGCATGCTCAAAACATGCTCTTCAACAAAAAATGGTTACTTACAATACAAAAAATTCCTTCCAGTAGCACCTTAAAGACCAACTAAGTTAGTTCTAGGTATGAGCTTTCATGTGCATGCACACTTCTTCAGATACGAAAGCTCATACCAAGAACTAACTTAGTTGGTCTTTAAGGTGCTACTGGAAGGAATTTTTTGTTTTGACTATGGCAGACCAACACGGCTACCTATCTGTTACTTACAATATTCTGTTACTTCCTATTAACAAACACAAAATTAGGCAATAAAATGAAATAACAAGCCTTAAGTAGACATATAGTTCAAATCATTTCTAGTAAAAAAAAGTTTCAGTTTCAAATTATTGTTTTAACATTTTTATTCAGTTTTGTGAATGAATTTGCTCATAACACATAACACCCTGCCTTTTATAATTTTTTTGAGGCAGTACAGTAAATTGTTCCCACTCACAGAACACTGTTACACCTGCCTTTGAAATGGTGCAACAATCACTAACAGTTCTCAATATTTTTTTGCAGCAGTTTGAGATATCATGGCAAGGCTAGAGCCTGCAATGGATATAATTTAACTACAACTTATTTGGCTTGCTTTTGCCTATTGTTACCTGCTCCTTTTCTAGTAAAAAATGTGCCCCCTCCATTTTCTTTATTCATCATTTGCACACCTGCTGAGTTGTTGGGCTATTTCCTAGTGATGCACAAACAACCTCTGCAGTAGCAGGTCCTATGCCAAATTCATACCACAATTATCTTTAAAATCCAAATTGGGGGGGGGGGGGGAATAGGCACTCACAATTCATATATAAGAACAACTTGAAACTATATAAAAATAATACCCAAAATCATCAGCTGGACATTGCATTAAAAAATAGAGGGCCCTATCTCTTATACACCCTCATTAAAAACAGCTTTAAAAAGTTTTTACAGCCCACCTAATTGATAAAAAGGAGGGGGTTCAGCATATTAAAGGAACCCTGGACAGTTGCGGAACTCATCTCGCTTTTCAGGCCGAGGGAGCTGGCGTTTGTCCACAGACAGCCTTTTGGGTCATGTGGCCAGCATGACAAAACCACTTCTGGCACAACAGAACATCATGATGGAAACTAGAGCACACGGAAACAAAGTTTACCTTCCTGCCACACCAGTACCTATTTATCTACTTCCACTGGCATGCTTTCAAACTGCTAGGTTGGCAAGAGCTGGGAGAGAGCAACGGGAGCTCACTCGGTCGTGGGGATTCAAACCACCAACCTTCTTATTGGGAAGCCCAAAAGGCTCGGTAGTTTAGACCACAGCACCACCCACTTCCTGAATAAACAAGCACAGAATTACTGATAGGTCCACCTGCCATTGTGAGGCTCAAAGCAATGAAGATGATGCCTCCCCAGCTGTTGCCATTGGCTGTGGGTTTCTTGTGATGTCACAAAGGCACTTGGCAACTGAGTGGTTATAAAGTCAGGCCAAGGGAAAAGCCCTTTTCTGTTCCCAGTGGGACACACCTGGCAATGGATGTGACATTCAGCACTGCCCAGGTTTCTGCCACTTGCAGGAGGCAAAGTGGTGAATGGAAGGAGGCAATCCTCTGGTAGTGGGATGCTAGGGAGCGATAATAAGGCAAGTTTGCTTGCTTGAAGGCTGCTTGTATCTGTGATTGGAAGCTGGCGGACGTCTCATGATGGACCTAACAGTAGCTTCTGGCAAAATGGGACACCGCGACAGAAACCAGAGCGCATGGAAATGCCGTTTACCTTCCTGCCACAGCACTATCTATTTATCTAGTTGTACTGGTGTGCTTTCAAATTGCTAGGTTGGCAGGAGCTGGGACAGAGCAACAGGAGCTCACCCCATCGTGGGGATTCGAACCGCCAACCTTCTAATCGGCAAGCCCAGGAAGCTCAGCAGTTTAGACCACAGTGCCACCCTCCACAACACTAGCCAACACCGAAAAAACCCTATTTCTTCTGATTTCAGTTTATCCTCTCTTCCTAGAGAAGCCTTGTAGGGCTTTGATCACCATACATAATTCACTGTGCAAGTAATAAGAGCAACAGAGGGACAAGCAAGTAAGGACTCAGCAACGATATCACACACATGATGATTGTCAAGGCCTAGAACAAGGGTGGGAAAATTGTGGCTCACAGGCCAGATTAGGCCCACAAGGCCTCCATATTTGACCACAAGGCTGTGGACCACCTGAGTAGAGGAAGCAGAGATGCCACTGGGCCGATTGGGGGTTCCAGGCATTGCTGATGACCTGATAGTTAGCAGCTGCCAAGCTGATTGTCCGGGCTTGCAAAGCACAGTGCATAGAGCTAATCAAGCTCTGTCTGTGCAGGCAAAAAAAAGGGTCACCTGGCATTATTGTGATGGCCAGTGATTAACCAGGCCAGGGTGGCAGTTGTGAATAAGGAATTGGCCTACCAGCTGAATCCAGTTCCCCATGCCTGGATTATTATCAAGGCACAATTTTTGTTGGAATTTTATTGGAAGTTTTAAAGCAGAGGTTGGATTGTTAGCTATCACAGATGCTTTAGTTGAGATTCCTGCATTGCCAGGGTTTGGATTAGATCAGTGGTTCCCAAACTTTTTTTGGCCATGCACCCCAAAATCCTAAAATCCTGATGCCCCCCACCTCATGACATAAAATTCTTATTATTCAAAAAGTGAACTCCTATTCACTTGGAGGAAGCCTAAAAGGCCGTTCACTGTTAATAACTCATTCTCGAATTGGTATTATAGGTCAGGACATTAATAGGCAAGATGTTAAATAGTTTTTATATGCAACAACTGCGGCAAGAGTATTGTTAGCTCAGAAATGGAAACAAGAAGAAATTCCGACGAAAGAAGAATGGCAGACGAAATTAATGGACTATGCAGAATTGGACAAAATGACAGGAAGGATTAGAAACCTGCGGGACAGAAGATTGGAAGAAATATATGAATTATTTGAAGAGCAACTGTAATCAACAAATTACGCTAGTAGGACTAAAATAAGTTTTGTAAGGAGAAATAGACGAAGTGTTACAAAGTAGAAAAAGATAGAGATATTGGTTATGAGTTTGAAATGTAATAGGGAAGATAAGAAATGCATAACGAGAGATTAGATTGGAAAATTTTCAGACAGGATTGATGGAAGTCAAAAATTTGAATAAGATGTAAAAGTATGTTTAAGTACTGTTGAAAATGATATGTTAAAAAAACTAATAAAAATTATATATATAAAACTCATTCTCGAATTGCCCCCCCTTAAAAATCAATTGCCCACCCCCCCGTGGGGCATGTGCCCCTTGTTGGGAACCACGGGATTAGACAGTCAATAAGGGCCCTACCAACTGTATAATTCTATGTTTCTAGGATGGTCTTAAGCTGTTGGGCAGGCAGACTACATTCAGTTTGGTGGCCCTTCCATTCTTCAGAGACATTTCCGAAGTCTCACAGTTCATGATGATACTTGCATGCTTCCCCCACTGTACTGAACAATTCTCTCAAGAACTTATTTCCACAGTCCGATGCGTTTGGCTTTGCTTTCTGTTTCTCGTGCTGTTATAAAACCTTGACAACCTACCATTTGCATTTACAGGCTGTTTACATATTAATAGCTGCTTCCACAAAAGCAAGATACAAAATCCATCAAGTACCATAAACCACAGCAGGTGCCCAAATGTGTATCTAATGTAGCTGTTTCAAATACAACACATGGATTTGCATTTTATAACACAGCTATCCAGAGGAAGCAAACCAGTTTGCCCCCCCCCCAAACCCCCAACAACAACAACAACAGAGCAGCTTGCAAAATAAGGAGAAACAGGACTGGAATTAAACACATCCATGTTCAGCTAAAATGAAGACTGCCTTAAAATGAATGCACCGTATTTTAGTTCCACTGCGCATCAGCTGCTCGACAGGTTGATTCAAACAGGATAGGTGTGTGTTACGCAGCCAGAAAGCATGCAGTCTGGCAGAGAGCCAAGCGCAATTATTAGAATGTTCCACAGTATAACATTCCAAATTGCAATTCGTGCAGTGAAAAAGCTTGTAAAGGAAAAGGCCTGCGGTAATCAAAAAGTTGTTTTTAAAAGGGTGTTCTGTTCTGAGATGCTGGAGCGACGCAGAGTGCATGTCAGCGGTAGCATTAGGAACATAAGGTTCACTTATTCAACTCTCAGATGTTTAAAGATAAGTAAGCATACGCTAGAGTATCTGAAGTTCTAGTAAATTAAACTCAAATCACGGCAGAGTAAATTAAACCAAATTTTAGAGAAGGCTTTCTTGTTGGAAACATTTCCTAACAGATCACTTCATTCCTTCGTGCCCAAGGCTACTCGGGATATTTAGGTATAATTCACTTTGCCCCACTCCCTCAAAAAAGAAAAAAAGAAATAGCAGACAGAGATTTGGGTGTGCAAAGAATGTCTATATAAAAATATCTTTCAATTTCCCCCAGCTCATTTCTTGATCAGTGGCATTGAGTAGGCACGAGGCACAAAGCAGAAGAGAAGGTAACTGATTTAGGTGGATTGGATGAAGGAGGGATAGCATACGAGACAACTGCTGGAGGCAAAAGCGCTGATGAAAATGCTGGACAATTTTGCACAAAACGCAAGAAATTCAGCCATCGCAGCAAACCTTGAGGAATTTTGGCAAGGGAACCTGCTGGCTCCAGGGATACATTTGGCTCATTATTTTAAAGCAAACCAGCGTGATTCACACTTCCCAGGATTATAGTCAAATCAGAATGCAGTTGTCCTTCAGTTCTGGCACTTCTCCAAATTCTGCACTGCAGATCGTTGCTCAAAAAGGCACAAAACTTTGAAGTCGAATGTTTTGGTTCCCGAACACCGCAAACCTGGAAGTGAGCATTCCGGTTTGTGAACATTCTTTGGAACCTGAACATCTGACATGGCTTCTGATTGGCTGCAGGAGCTTCCTGATTCTTTAGCCACTTGTAGCATCAACCAACATGTGCCAGCTTCCAACCACGGATACAAGCAGCCCTCAAGCAAGCAAACTTGCCTTATTATCGCTCCCTAGCATCCCACTGCCAGAGGATTGCCTCCTTCCATTCTCCAGTTTGCCACCTCCAAGTGGAAGAAACCTGGGCAGTGCTGAATGTCACATCCATTGCCAGGTGTGTCCTGCTGGAAACAGAAAAGGGCTTTCCCCTTGGCCTGCCTGTATATCCACTCAGTTGCCAAGTACTTTTGTGACATCACAAGAAACCCACAGCCAATGGCAACAGCTGGGGAGGCATCATCTTCATTGCTTTGAGCCTCACAATGGCAGGTGGACCTATCAGTGATTGTGTGCTTGTTTATTCAGGAAGCTGGTGGCGCTGTGGTCTAAACCACCAAGCCTCTTGCATTAGCTAAAAACCTTGCAGTTTTTGCGGCCACCTGATCATCTTGATCTGCTAGAAGGAAGGACACAATAGCAATGGTTGAGCGACCCAACATGGACAATAGTAGAGGGGTAAGAACCTCACTCCTCAAATCTTTATAAAGAGTGCACATGAGCCACTGACTCAATACTGCCATCTCCACAGGAACATAAGCGTTTTTTCAAGGGGGAGAGGAGTAGATCATAAAACAAATCCTTTGGCTGTCAGGTTTTGATAGGGCTAGTATTTAAATAAACTATGATTACCTTTGTGTGTTGGCACTGGTCTGTCATGTCCATCCATTTGGCTTAAAGGATCGTCAGAATCCGGTATTTCCATTTCGCCTAAATAAATAAACAAAAATACAAAGCACTTAACACAAAATCTCGTTCAGATACTCAGCTTATCTTTTTCCTCTCTCACTAGGATGTTATTTTGACTTGCAAATTTGGTAAACTACAAAAATGCACATCCAAATTTATATCCATCGTCTTCCCAGGAGATCAGATCTTAGCTTTTCTTGATGACAGTCACCTCATTTCACGCCAGAGCATTAAGATTTATTTCCAAGAACAGGTAAATAGAACAGAAATGCTATTACCAATATGTGTCTGGTAAAATGCCCCTGCTATTCCAATATATGTGAGTTTTCCTTCCTTCTCACTTCCAAAGGGAAGTGGAACTATATGTTCCTGGAGTCAGAAAAAAAGGACACAGTATTTGATTGTGCTTTGGATTTCTTCTAGAAAGGGGCCTGGGAGTGACCAGTGTTTTTGAACTACCCAAAACATGTTTGCAGAATAATTGTTTGATGCACATACAGGTCTTTACTTGAAGAGATTGTGGTGGTTCCTTATGCCTTTCCCCCCTAATCTTCCATAAGTCTTGCACCAAATTCAAGGGCAAAGAACAAAATACAAAACAGAGAACTTTTGTAACTCTCTGCTTCTGTAATCCTCGTATAATCTAACTGTGGATTGTTGTCTACCTGCCTGTGTCGTCATCAATACCGCAAGGCATTCTTTGGAAATAATACACTAGGAACTGTACAGACAAAAGCTAAGCTCCAAGAAACGGTTATGTCATGGGACTGCAATCTGGATATGGCAAAAAATGCTTCTTTAATTAGTTTTAGAGCCTTCTTATTTAACTCCTATCGATAAAGGGGGAATGAAGAAAAGGAACACTGGTGCCGGAGATCTGTGTTATTCCTATCCACCATCTGAGCGGAACATGCAACAAAATTGACGGGCTGCTCTTGAAATACACTGGCCAATGGTTCCTTCATTTGTACAGAATTTACTGGCTACAGAAAAGTGACATTTAGAAAATTACAGTGGTACCTCAGGTTAAGTACTTAATTGGTTCCGGAGGTCCATTCTTAACCTGAAATTGTTCTTAACCTGAAGCACCACTTTAGCTAATGGGGCCTCCGCTGCCGCCATGCCGCCAGAGCACGATTTCTGTTCTCATTCTGAAGCAAAGTTCCTAACCTGAAGCACTATTTCTGGGTTAGCGGAGTCTGTAACCTGAAGCGTATGTAACCTGAAGCGTATGTAACCTGAAGCGTATGTAACCCGAGGTACCACTGTATCAGGAATTGACAGTGTACACACCCAAACTATAAGTCCTAAATATAATCCTCAATTTGTTCATATAAACACACACACACACACACACAAAATGAAAAACAGATATATTTTTTGCTTAGAGAAAATTCAAATTCCTTCCCCCTTTTTTCCCAATTCTTTAGCTATTTAGAGGAATCCTGGAGACAGGGAAACAGGAGGAGTAAATTGATGACCAGACACAGGGAGGCTATCTCATTTCCCAGCTCCCACCCTCCTGCATTCCTTCCTGATTTCTCAATCCCTCAAATCAAGATGGAAAGAGACAAAAGCATTTGCTCATTTTTTTTTTTTTAAAAAGAGGAACTTTAATAATAGCTTTGTGATATTCCTTCTTGTGCTCAGTGTGTTTATTTCTGGCAAAAACATCTATCCCCATATGTGCCTTATCAGTGGATAATTACAAGCCACAGAAAGTTTTTAAAAACCAACAAAAATCTGTATGAATAAGCTGCATTAAATTTATAAGATCCTCTTTACATTATGTAAATTATACATCACAGGCAGACATGTCATTACAAACTTTTCCCTTTAAAATTTACTTTTAGGGGGGGACAACCTTGACCTAGAAAAGTCACCTTCAAAAAAATCTATCCTCTTTTAAATTTTAGACCAGATGTTTTCAAATTGGAAGTCAATGCAATGCCAGACTTTGGACTGTGTGTCATAAAGACCATGAGACTTTGCCTGTACATTTTTGTGAAAAACCACCAATGAACCACCTGGCCCAACAGATACTCCTTTCCTTTCACAGCAGCAGTGTAACATTTAAAGTATTTGTAGATGTTTCAATAACTACCCGTGAATCCATTTCTTTCTACTGTTACCAGTACTCCTCTCACAGATTTTTATTTTCCTTTCCAATTCCCGCATCTTAATCTGTGATCCTCTTTTAGCAGATGAAAATAACACTGGCACATCCTATCTCTTCAACAAAGATGGGAAACCTCAGATTCAGGGGCCGAATGTGCCTTCTACACCCCTTGATGCGGCCCTTAGAATGTCCCCCATGCCACACACCTCATTGACCAAGCTTCACATTCTGAGTGTTTTTTTCTGACTGGAATGGGTCCTTGAATGATGCCTCTTACTTGTCTGGAAGGAGGACAGAGCAGGGTGTATGAGTGCAAAGAAACTAGCCTACTCTACAAAGGTCAAGGTTGCTCGAGTTTATCCCCAAACTTTTGCTTTTGAACCCACAAACAAAATACACTTCCTCATTTGCGCCTGGTTAGAAAGTTCCATATGCCCAGGTTCCAGTCAACAACTCAGAAATAGCCAGTGAATTAATACGGTCCAAATCCTTACCAAGATCTGACTCAACTACCATGCCAGAAAAAGTCATTGCTTATCCCACAATGGAGTCATGAACTTTCCTAATTTGGCAGGTAAAATGTAAAGGTAAAGGACCCCTGGACGGTTAAGTCCAGTCAAAATTGAATATGGGATGTGGCACTCATCTTGCTTTCAGGCTGAAGGAGCCAGCATTTGTCCACAGACAGCTTTCCGGGTCATGTGGCCAGCATGACTAAACCGCTTCTGGCACAAAAGAACACCATTATGGAAACCAGAGCGCATGGAAACACTGTTTACCTTCCCACCGCAGTGGTACCTATTTATCTAGTTACACTGGCATGCTTTTCAACTGCTAGGTTGGCAGGCGCTGGGACAAAGCAACGGGAGCTCACCCCATTGCAGGGATTTGAACCGCCAACCTTCTGGTCAGCAAGCCCAAGAAGCTCTGTGGTTTAGACCACAGTGCCACCTGTGTACAGGCAATGTCAGAAGCCTATTGGTCAAAAGTTATTTGGCCATGAAATCATATACTTGTGTTGCAGAAGAAAAACAGCAACAGAATAATTTAATATTGGTCCATATCACGGAAAAGAGCATTAGTCTATGGGAAGGGTGGGAAAGTAATACAATTAGCTAAGCTAATCAGATCCAGATTCTTGGCTTCAGTTCAGATCAAACCTTTTGCCCCTGCATTCACCCTTTATCTTACCCCTTTGTGATTCACAGCAATTAACCCTGAAGTCTCCAATTGACCATAGTTGCCTGTTACCAGTATACTATGGTTACCAGGTTCAGAACAAATCAGGATCTTAAACCAGTTCATTTAGTATCCTGGTTTGTTCTGAACATGGTAACCATGGTTTATTTGTCTGAACAAAACAGGAAACTATGGTCCATAAAGGGATGAGAAGCGGGGTGAGCGTGGGCAAGAGATTCCTGCATATCTCAGGTTCTAATGTCAATATATGACCATGTGCTCATGTCTCTTAAAGACGGACTTCCAAACTGAGGATCATATACAAACAGAATGGAAAGAACTACAATGTCCTGAAAATCTAATAAAGTATGGGAAGTGTTATTATTAGCAGAGCATTTTGATCCCAGTTTCTCCTTGCTGAAGTCATTCCCATAGTGTAGCCAAACACGACTCCTACCACCAGTTCATTCTCATAGGCATATATCCAATTCAAATAGATTCATTCTTCCCAACATTCTTCGTTATTTCCTTCTTATGTTTTTCAGCACGTAAACTATACAAAGCCCCTTTTACTGATATCGGAAGCCTAGCCATGATATTCCATCACCAAATGATTACAAATCAGTCTGTGTGGCAGCACAAAAAACCCCACACGTAGTGTTCAGCAGCACAAATGACCAGAGCTACTGTGGAACTCGGTAACTAGGATGTCAATAACCTTCTTCGAAAATCTGGCACAAGAAAGGATCCTTCAGAGCTAAACAATCGATGCACTAAACCCACAAAGGACCCCAAACGCAACTTGCTGATAATTTCTTTCTCAGACTTTTATCTGCAAGATAGTCTTGTGGGATATCATTGCTCTCCTTCATTGGTTGATTTATACACCGGTCGTAAAAATCCACACATAGACAGGTATGTGAAATGAACTGCTGACCTTTGGGGAAGGGTGCTAGGCAGTTAAAGTGAGCTGATGGCCAAATTTGACACGGCAGTTCCATTTCATTACCCAGGTTGAGTTAGGCGAAACAAAGGGACGATAGTTGCCACATTATGTGGATGAAAAACTTCAATGGATCCTGCAGCAGGCACTGTGGAGCAGGAGGGGTCACAGCAGTCCCAATACCATTCTAATACTGAACTCCGAGGTGTATGAGGTTGGAGCCAAAGGAATGACCGAAATCCGAATACATCCATGGCCGAATACATCCATCTATCCCACTCAAAAAATCCTTGTGTCATACCCTCTCTTTCTCTCCCTCTCCCTATTTCTATTTATTTTGTCCACTTGTGTCCTACTTTTCCAAAGAAAGCTTGGGGTGACTTAAAATAACTAAAGCCATTTTTAAAAAAAGAAAAGCCAACAGTATATTCTACAAACAAGAAACAAGTATGAGAAACAAATCCAGCAGCACGGTATTCATTTAAATAATTGAAAAAGCAACTTAGTCCCAAGCCTTCCAGAAAAGGGTGAGTTTTGCAATCTCTTTGTAAAGGTCAAGACAAGGGGAGGATTGTTGAACCTTCAAAGGGAACTCAGGTCACAGTTTCAGGAACACAGCTGTAAAGGCCATGCTGGTTCAAATGATCTTGGCCACTGATTTGGAAAGGTGAGCAGACTCATTCAGGGAGAAATGCTCTCCACGATATGCCCTGAGCTTCTAAGGACTTTTAAAGTCACATAGAATCACTTTGGGCAATGATGCCAAATGGTAACAGTAGCTCTTACCAGCTAGGGATCCAATAATGATGATGATGATGATGATGATTTATTTACCGTATTTTTCGCCCTATAGGGCGCACCGGCCCATAGGACGCACCTCATTTTTTGGGGGGGGAAATGAATAAAAAAAATTATCCACAAGCCTTGCGAGCCCGGGGGAGTGCCAGGCGCGCAAGGCTTGCGGATAGCTTCAGCGAAAGCCTGCATTCGCCCCATAGGACGCACACACATTTCCCCTTCATTTTTGGAAGGAGAAAAGTGTGTCCTATAGGGCGAAAAATACGGTATACCCTGCCCATCTGGCTGGGTTTCCCCAGCCACTTTGGGCAGCTCCCAACAGAATATTAAAAACACAAAAGAACATCAAACATTAAAAACTTCCCTAAACAGGGCTGCCTTCAGATGTCTTCTAAAAGTCAGGTATTTTTTTATTTCTTTGACATTTGATGGGAAAGCGTTCCACAGGGCGGGTGCCACTACCAAGAAGGCCCTTTGCCTGGTTCCCTGTAACCTCATGTCTGGCGGTGAGGGAACCACCAGAAGGCCCTCGGAGATGGACCTCAGTGTCCGGGCTGAATGATGGGGGTGGAGATGCTCCTTCAGGTAACTGGGCCAAGGCCATTTAGGGCTTTAAAGGTCAGCACACAAAAAATGAATTGTGCTCAGAACGTACTGGAAGCCAATGTAGGTCTTTCAGGACTGGTGTTATATGGTCTCAGTGGCCACTCCCAGACACCAGTCTAGCTGCTGCATTCTGGAATAGTTGTAGTTCCCGAGTCACCTTCAAAGGTAGCCCCATGTAGATCACTATTAATTTTTTATCTGCAAGCTGAGTAAGAATAGCGAGAGTAGTGTAGTTCGGGACCATTTACATAAGCTGATGCAAAACAGGAAAGTAAGGTGGATGGCAGTAGGGCAGCCTGGTGATGCAACAGTGGTGAGAATTGCAACTTGAAGGGGAAAGCTGTAGTCCAGCTTTCCCCGTCCTGATACCTCCCAGAAATTGTGGGTCTCCAACTTCCTTCAGCATGGCCGATGGTTAGGAATTTCGAATATACCTTCCTGAAGAAACCAGAGGCCTTTCTCCTGGGCATGGTCGGCCAGTTGGTGCCAAAGAAGGATAGAACTTTCTTTATGTATGCTACAACAGCAGCAAGAATACTTATTGCAAAGTACTGGAAGACACAAGATCTACCCACCTTGGAAGAATGGCAGATGAAGGTGATGGACTTCATGGAATTGGCGGGAATGACTGGCAGAATCCGAGACCAGAGAGAAGAGTCGGTGGAAGAAGATTGGAAGAAATTTAAAGTTTATTTACAGAAACATTGTAAAATTAAGGAATTTTAGAAGGAGGCTGGAATGAAGTTATGTGGCTTTAGCGGAAATATTATAAAGGATTAAGTTAAAATAGATTGCTAATGGATGAAAGGAGGAAAGGTAAAGTTACATTATATTAAGATAAATTATAGGATAAAAATTGGGAAAGATGGAAAGGATTTGCTGAAATAGCTAACAGAACTAGAATACAAAAAAGGGAGGTGCGAGGAGGTCAGGGAAGCAAGTAAATGAAAGATAAGTTATGGGAAGGTTCGCTGTATTTTTTTTATTGTTTCTATTTTTCTGTTGTTTTTTTACTATGATGTGTTGTTATGTTTTTGTTTAACTTGGAATTATGTATTTCTCTTTTTGTAATATTTAAAACTTTAATAATTTTTTTAAAGGAATTTCTAGCGAACAAAAAAATTATATAGTGTTTGATTGTAAGAAAAACTCTGAACAATGATGGCATTTGTAGCCCAACAACTTCTGAATCACTCCAGGTCATGACTATTCTAGACTTCCCCAGCTATGTTTTTGCTGCTGTTTTATTGCGTGCTGCATCAGTTGTGCTCTAAACCATCTTCATGCTCAGCATGTCTACTTGTGGACGAATCTGGTGGTAGTAGGTAAAGGTAAAGGAGCCCTAAGATGGTTAAGTAAAGTCAAAGGCGGCTATGGGGTGTGGCGCTCGTCTCGCTTTTGAGGGTAAGAGAGCTGGCGTTTGTCTGCAGACAGCTTTCCAGGTCATGTGGCCAGCATGACTAAACCACTTCTGGGACAACAGAACAGTGTGATGGAAACCAGAGTACATGGAAACACCGTTTACCTTCCCACTGCAGCGGTATCTATTTATCTACTTGCACTGGCATGCTTTCGAACTGCTAGGTTGGCAGAAGCTGAGAGAGAGCAACGGGAGCTCACCCCGTTGCATGGATTCGAACCACCAACCTTCTTGTTTGGCAAGCCCAAGAGGCTCAGTGGTTTAGACCACACCTCCACCCGCGTTCTACTAATCTGGTAGTATTGTTTTGGTCAGCTGAAGGGCAAATCGCCAAACACCTGAAAACTGGAGCAATTGTGAAATAACACGAGCCCCACATAAACACAGTTACAACACTTCACAAACCATGTCCCTCATTTTTGCTCACCACTATGAGAGTTCAGCTGCTCTCTGCCAAGCCAAATGAGCCACAATCTTCTCCCAAACCTGCAGCTGCAGGGTGGGGCAGTCATATCAATCCCTGCGATTTTGTGGCAATCTTCCCCCACTTCCCATCTTAAAGGCTGGGAAGAAGACAGTGGTGGTGGTTTATTTACTGCATTGTCACTGCTTTTGCAGCATCCCATCAGCACATGACCAAACTGAGAAGGATCTGGAAAGGGCGGCAGGAGCAAAGCAACTGCTTATATATACATTTCTGAAGGCCTGGGCCACACCCACTCCCAACGTGATTAGCTGTCCAAACTTCCCAGCTGCGAATCATGGCTCAGAGTTTAAGGGCCAATGGCAGAGGCTGAAATCCTGAAATGTTCTGTGATTGGACATCATGTATCGAATCAGAACACAGGGGCTCAGAATCTGTAGTCCAGACTCAAGTTCAGGCAAATACAGACCACTGAATACATAACAAATGCTATAGAAAAATTGTGGACCCAGGGGGAAAAAACTTTCCTTTCTTTCCTCTATGTGATTAAACAAGAATCCCCCCCTCACAAGTCAGAAATGTCAATAGAAGGACTTAAGCTGTGGATTTATGTCTGTGTGGAGATAAACTTTCTAACCAAAGCATGCTTTAAGAAGAGTGTTGAATGTGTAAGGGCTTTGGAATGACGCAGTTAAAAATACCGTCGCCATATTGGGAAGTTCTGTCGGAGGACTTAAGTCTGGGAGGAGAAATAGAGAAATAGAGCTGTTTTTATATTGTGGGTGAAACTCCTCAGTGGGATTTAAGAACGACAGTTCTGTGATTAATGATGGAAAGAGCAATGTTATCTATGAATGCGATGATATATGGAAACTATCTCGATTTGAGGATTGGATGAACGGAAAAATTCACACAGGATTATTATTGGTGTTTATCGGCTTAAGGAGATTATCAGAAGAGATCATAAAGAAAAAAGAGAAAATATACGAACAAGATGAGACTGGATAGAATTATGAACTTTGTTTGGACTGATCTGGACATTAACGCAGCAGCAAGAAGATGATCAGAATCCCCCTTCGGATCTTGAAATATGGGTCCCCTCAACAAAAATTTAAAATTCGGCTTTGTAATTCGGAATTTATGTGATGTGATGTGATTTGATTTGATTTGATTGGTCGGTTAAAAAAAATTATTTTTTAAAAAAAGAAAAATTGTGGACCCCTGTCTGGGAGAGGATCCATCTCTGATGTGTAATTGTATAATTGCCAACACAACATAATCTCACGAGATTTACAAAGCGAAAATATTTGATTATATTAATCTGAAGGATGACGGAAGGTTGATTTAGAGGGTATCGTAGACATAGCCTATTTCCTTAACATATTATTCTAGGAAATTATATGTGCAGAATAATTAAAACAGGGATGAAAATGAACCCCACTTGAGTTTAAATAAGCAAAGATGTGTGTCCAGATTAGAGGTGGGTACATGCAGCGATAATCCTCAAATCTACTGGTCACGTGGACAAATGGAAGAGGTTGTCTGCTGTTGGTCACAGGTCTATAAAATAATTTTCTGGAGGGACCACATGTGTAGGTGAACAACGCATGACAATAAATAAAAGTATCTTTCAAATGAATATCGTCAAGTTCTCTATTATTTCCTTGGCTGCACTCTCGTTGGCCCACCGTCAGTTATCAACGTCTCTAACTCCTCAGACAAAGGAGCCACTGTAGGTTTTTAATTCAGCTGCCAATCTAATTACTTTGGCTGCGAAAGGCAAGCTGCTTTGGGTTGCTGAATCATACCCTTTCATGGGAATTTATCCCCCAACATCTGCAGCTCCTGGCAACAGATATTTTTTAAAAAAATGGCAAAGGGTGTTGAAATGTCTACAAAGAGGCAGTTACTGCTACAGTTTGTGCATCCCTTTCACGGTGATGCAAGGATAGGACCTGCACTGTCTCCACAACTTACGGTTCCTGCCTGAAATAAAAACAACAGGGACAAATGGGCAAGCCGGAAGACTTCCTGTTTAAATTACATGATAAACACACACATGTAGAGGCATTTTACTTCCTTAAACAAGTAAAACTAATGATTTCAGTGTCAATTTATTTTCGTCTCATGCTGAATTCAGAGTAACGGCAATCTTGCCACATGGAAGATTGGAGCCAAATGACATCACCCGGACCCAGCTGGCAATGTGACCTAACGAAGGGATTTTGAACCTAAAAAGGACGACAACTTCTCTAGCAATTCGGTCTTCTACAAAGTGGCAGGCCACACGTACACACTGACAAAAGGCCATTTTATCACAGTGCAATCCTACAGATTCAGAACATAGGAGCCAACTCCTAGGGGGTGAGGTCCCTTTGCCCCCCCCTAAAATATTTGATGGATGTCCCCAAGTTGATTGACATTTTCAGTCAAATAATGTGTGTGCGCTGCATCATGTGATCAATTATGCTAGGGCACGGCTAACTCCCCGCCCCCAATATTTTATTGAAGTTGGTACCCCTGATTCAGAAGTACTGCTCCCAGGTACGTAGGTCCAGTGTTGAAGCCACAGCACAAATTTACTATTAAAGCATTGTATAACTTCATTCTTCATAAGCAGCCCTTAAAAACAGAATGTAAGGAAAGTCATTACTGTGCTCTTTTCTACCAAATGCCATGTTCGCTGAGATTAAAACCAATACAAAGGCATGTGCATAATATCAATAAAAGTAATTTTATATTAAAAAATAACACATTGGGCAATAAAATTCTGATTAGCTTTGGGACAGGGGAGTACATATTGTTTCTGCAGAAGGCAGAATGTTGCTTTCTTTTTTTAAAAAAAAAAAATCTTACCTCTGGAATGCTACACTTTATCAGTGCAGTTCCTTTTGGCAAAGAAACTCTAAATGAGAGAGCAAAGGCTCTTGGGGAGTTGATCTGAGGCTCTGTTGCCTGCCGCTGTTGAGACTTGGCTGACATTCAACAAGGAAAATTTGAACAACCTTCCTAGACTAATAAAGCAAGAGTGTGTTGAGACACAAGAAAAAGGCTCAAGGAGACTAGGGCATCCAATTCTCCCTTGTCCTCTCATACCAGTAAATTCTGGTCCTAGTTTTCAGGAAACCATGGTTTGTCATTTTGTCTGAACAGGGAAACTACAGTTTGATCCTGGTTTGCAGGCAAGAGCAAATCACAGGTGGTTCGGATGAAAGAGCAAACAATGACTTTACGTAAACAGGCTTTAAAAGATATTACAGTCATCATGAAAGCCAAACAGAATGAAAGTGAAACTAGTCTAGTAGGAACACTACATCCCATAAGACTCAGCTCAGACATAAAACCAAACTATGGTTTAGCACTACAAGAAAATGGCTTATGCTTGAGCACTCCCCATGCTCTAATACAAAGGGAGTCGCTTCTCTTTAGCAAAAACCATTATTTGCAGGTACAGTAGTACCTCGGAAGTCGAACAGAATCCATTCTGGAAGTCCATTCAACTTCCGAAAACATTCAACTTCCAAAGCATGGCTTCTGATTGGCTGCGGGAAGCTCTTGCAGCCAACTGGAAGCCGCGGAAGCCCCGTCGGACGTTCGGCTTCCGAAAGAACGGAACACTCACTTCCGGTTTTCGATCATTCGGGAGCCGAAACATTTGACTCCCAAGGTGTTCGGGAGCTGGATTGCTATCCAAGCCAGGATTGTAAATCACGGCTGACTTTGAAAGGTAAGAGAAAGCCATAGTTTGCCAGTATGCTTTGTACTAGAAAGGAAGTGGCAATCTTGGAGTGCACGAGGGCAAGAAACGACACAAAGCATGCTCACACAACCCCATGGAAGAGTAAAACATAACTTGTTTCTTCCTCCCTTAATTCAGACCGACACTTTGCTCCATTTATTAACTTCACAGCATAGTTGGTGCCCGAAAACTAAATTGTGTGGGTACTCAGCTGTGCTGTTGGTTTATTTGCATGAAGGTGTGCTACATAACTTGAGACAGCCATAACCACAGTAACAACATCCAATGCCATACACAGGTTGGGTATCCGTAGTTTGGTAGCACACCGTAACATGCCTTGTTCTCTGGACTAGGTTTGTGAGTTCCCCGTGCAGTTCCACAGGAGAAAAGATACACACATGCATTTGTTTCTGCCCTGTTGATTCCTGAGTAGGCCTCAGTTCAAAGAAACACAAGTCCCATTCAGAACAGAGGAAGAGATGTAGGCAAATTGTGCCCTCCCTAAAAGAGGGCACATGTTGCCGTGAGACCCGGAGACTGACCTCTTGGTTGTGGGTGGGTATATTGGACAGCCACAACACCTGATTGGCAGGTCCCTTGTTGCTGGGTTTAATCTGGCCAATGGAGTGCAGTCTAAACGGATTGAGGCCCCTATATATACCTATGCACATGACCCAGAGCTTCCTCTTTCAACCCGCCCACCTCTCCCTACTTTTATTTTATTTTTTTATTTTTTTATATAATATTTTATTAAGTTTTACAAAAGAAAAATAGATTAACAAACCAACAAAGTTCTGTCCTTCTTTGACACCAGTTGGCCGACCATACCCAGGAGAAAGGCCTTTGGTTTCTTCAAGAAGGTATACTTAAATACCTTTTTCAGTTCATTATAAATCATTTCCCAGTATGCCTTAATCCTTGGGCATTTTGCGATTGACCTTGCTATGCAGTTGTGTGACATCGGTCGTAGGAACGGGGCAGGGCAGGAATTTTCCCCACTTGGCTGATTGGCTGTTGCCATTTGGGTTTCACCTGCCGTGCAGCAAATCATCACAACTTGTAAGGTTGCGGATAGGCACTGGTTCAGGTGATAGGGATAGGAGAACATTCTTGCTTTCCCTATCTGAAGGGTATTCTGTTAAAGGAATCCAGGGACTAAACTTGGTTTGGTCAACCCCCAAGAGGGGGTTGTGCCCGTGCTTGAGTCCAGGGGAGCATCTGGGGAGTGAACAGAGTCTGTTCCCGGGCTTTCCACCTACCTCAGGTGTTCACCCTTGGCTCACCTATCCTGGAGCCCTGGGTCAGCACTACCTGCATGGCAGGGAGCTAGTCGAACCAGAGCCTATGCTCACTTTTCTGTAATCAATAAAGTTGTGGCCTAAATTCTGCCAAAACCCAAAACTAAAATTTGAGTCAAATGTGTGTTTATTTAGGGGGGAGGTCTCTGGGTCTGAACACGCAAATCTTAAATAACTCCTGATCACAAAATCCTTGGGAAATATGGAGGGTGACATGAAAGTATATGGACACATAGCTAGTTTCTGTTTTTTTTTTTAATAAATATTTATTAAAGTTTTTGAATATAAATGCACAAATAATAAACAATCTTACTTCTGTCACAAACATAGTTTCATCACTTCTTTGGACTCCCTCGCGTCTCCCGCTCCCATTTACATCGTTAAAAGTTTTTTCCAAACAAATTATCAACTTGTTTACAATCTCATGTCCACTCATTCAAATATAATCTAGCAATTCTTCCAAAAAATTTTATATTTTCTTTAGTCTCACTTATCATCAAATTTACATCTAATTTAGTGGTGGCCAATTTTTTATAATCTAGCATCCTTCTTAACATTCAACCAAATTACAATGTTTTTATAGATACATCTTAAATTTTTTCCAGTCTTCCTCCATCTTCTCTTCTCCCAGATCACGCACATATAGCTAGTTTCTGGACTGGTGGAAAATGCCCGTATGTTACCCTCATGTTACTCTTAGTTGTAGGGTGGGGCGAAAGGGGTCCAGAATGTCATTTTAGCCATCCAGCTGCTCCAACTAGGATGTCTCATTTAGAAGGGAAAATATACAATTTCTTACAGAATCTCAGTAATTTTAAGGGAGCTGATTAAGGGAAGTTGATTGCAGGGGATATCAATCTGCTCCAAGCCCTTATTTACTTTTGAAGTATTAAATATACCATCTAGATAACCATTACAGACATCTACTTGTAGAAACCACATCTGTTGCTGATCTTTAGCTTAGAAATAACATAGTTAAAATATGAAGTTAATGAATGAAGATCAGCATTAAACTGCACAATGAAATGAATATTTGCCTTCACAACAGATGGCAAATGTTGGTTAAGTATTATACCAAATAAAAATCCTTCCTGAAAATGAGGAAACATTCCAAAAACATTTCATTGGGTTGTAAATAAAGTGGCTTAAATGCACCAAATAGTACGGCTGAACACACCTGCAGCTCAAAGCACACCAAGAAACATGATAATTATCCATGACATTATTGCATGATTTATTACTTTACTGCTTCTGGCTGTGAGAACAACGCAACAACGCAACAAAAAACCCAGTCTCTCCAAAAGGCTGAAAATAATCATAGTTTATTGGCTAACACTCCATAAATCTGGCGAACAAATGATTTTTCAAGATTCCCTTTTGTGTGAAAAAGAGCAAGTATAAATATAATGTATAAGTAGTATTTGCTGTCTCATAGTGAAGCCTTTAAGGATAAGGCTATAACGAGATTATTTCTTTATTTCATCTGTTAAAAAGAACCCTACTGTTCCATGAAAACCATTAAGAAGTGCTTTGCTTCTGAAAGAACCTTAATCTGAAAACATTTTTAAATTATTATTATAAGAATGCAGTAACATGTACAAACACTTTTAAAACATTCTCCCCCCCCCCTTACATAATCCCCTGATATTTACAACTAAGGTTGGGGAGGTTCCACTGCAGCCTCCTATTTTATTTCAGGATTCATCATCATCATCATCATCATCATCATTTTATTTTCAATAGGTAACCCACAAAATTGATAGAGATAAAAATGTATAGACTTTTTAATCCAAAACTTTGCATGGGGCAAACCAGTATGTGTTTGTGTGTGTGTTTGTTTGTTTGTTTGTTTGTTTGTTTGTTAGCTTTCTTACCCTTCACCATAAAGTCCCACAGCAGGTTACAATATAAGACAAGTGAAACAAGTATGGCTGTTCCTAATCGAACACAACAGCATACAGCAAGAGAAGTGTATCCCTCGGAACAAAATATATTTCCTCTCAAAGACCATGGTAAAGGACCATGCCTTCAGCATGGCAAAAGCTAAAACAAAGTTGATAGACACACATCTGCAGGGGAGAGTTCCAAATTCTAGGCACTGTCGCAAAGAAAAGTCACTGTATTTTGAAATAGCTGAAGTTTATGGGGGTGGGCAGATGTGGAGGATTATCTGGTCCTGAATGGGGTAACTGTGCCCCTGAAGGAACAGGTGTGCAGCCTGGGAGTCATTTAGGACTCATAGCTGTCTATGTAGGTGCAGGTCAATTCTGTGTCCAGGGCAGCTGTTTACCACCTCCATCTGGTACGCAGGCTGAGACCCTACCTGCCCGCGGACTGCCTCACCAGAGTGGTGCATGCTCTAGTTATCTCCCACTTGGACTACTGCAATGCACTCTATGTGGGGCTACCTTTGAAGGTGATCCAGAAACTACAACTAATACAGAATGCGGCAACTAGACTGGAGTGGCCGCCGAGACCACATAACACCGGTCCTGAAAGAGCTACATTGGCTCCCAGTGTGTTTCCGAGCACAATTCAAAGTGTTGGTGCTGACCTTTAAAGCCCTAAATGGCCTTGCTCCTGTATACCTGAAGGAGCGTCTCCATCCCCATCGTTCAGCCCGGACACTGAGGTCCATCTCCGAGGGCCTTCTGGTGGTTCCCTCACTGCAAGAAGTGAGGCTACAGGGACCAGGCAGAGGGCCTTCTCGGTAGTGGAACCCATCTTGCAGAACACCCTCCCATCAGATGTCAACGAAATAAACAACTACCTTTAGAACTACTTTTAGACAACTACTTTTAGAAGACATCTTCAGGATTTGTCCTTCCAGTGAGCACTCAGGGCTGATTTCCTTAAGAATGGAGAGGTTTGATCTTCTTGCAGTCCATGGGACTCTCAAGAGTCTCTTCCAGCACCATAATTCAAAAGCATCAATTCTTCGGCAATCAGCCTTCTTTATGGTCCAGCTCTCACTTCCATACATCGCTACTGGGAAAACCATAGTTTTAACTATGCGGACCTTTGTTGGCAAGGTGATGTCTCTGCTTTTTAATATGCTGTCTAGGTTTGCCATTGCTTTTCTCCCACTACCTGATTTCAAAGTGTCACATTCTATAGATACAGATAGGTAGCCGTGTTGGTCTGCCATAGTCAAAACAAAACAAATTCCTTCCAGTAGCACCTTAAAGACCAACTAAGTCAGTTCTTGGTATGAGCTTTCGTGTGCATGCACACTTCTTCAGATACCTATGGATATCTTCTTCAGATACCTATGGATTCTATGGATAGTGGACCATAGGACGCAGAGGGAGATATCCGAGTCTGAGACCTACTCTTGGTCTCAATGAATAAACCATACATAAGGAACCTTCTTCATATGAAAGGACACTGGTCCACAGGAACTGCTCTCTCTCTCTCTTTGTGCCACCTCATTCTGTCCCTCCCTCTCTGTTCTCCCTCCTGTCTGGGCCACTTCCAGTCAGCATAAGCAAGACTGTGCATGACAGAACAATGTTCTGTCTCACTATAAGGCAGCTTTCTATATCCCCATTTCTTGTTTGGTCACCAACCTCGCAAAATTTGGTATCTCCCTTTTGGAAAGAAACCCATGTCTAAAATACGAAGGGTAACAATTGGTGCATGCTGTGCTTCCCTTTATTTACTGGTATTTTGAAAACCCAAAGCCTTCAAGCTCACCGGGGTTACTTCCACCACCAAATTTTCTACTACATAAGTCCTTAAAATTTCCTAAGTACTAACTCAGGGACATCAAAGAAAGTATTTGGTTTGAAAGCCTGCTACATACACACACTTAGATAAGATGAGGGCAAAGGATTATGTAGCCACTGAAGAACTTGGTATGGTATCTTTCCAAGAGCTGCTCCACAAATATTTGGAACTCGTTTCCCTTCTCTCTCCCTCTCCCCTCCCCTCCCCGAAACTCAAAGACTTTGTCTCTCTTCTACCTCTGGGTTTCTTTTCAGGGCAATTCTCTGGCACTGTCACCTGACTTCTTTGATATAGTAAACACTACAGCTGAGATCCAAAGAGCTGCTTAGGATCATGCAAGGAGTCTGATATCCCAGTAGACTTGGCTTTATCTTCTGCTTGGAACAAAACCCAATTTGCATTGCAAAACCCAAACGAAATTCGATGAAATGCAGCCCAAATGTAATTCTTTGATTCTATGAAATGAAGTCCAGTGAGGACCAAGCAGATTCAGTAGCTTTGCCATGTAGAGCAGCGGTTCCCAATTAGTAATTATGGTATTATGGACTCCCTGGGTGGGTGATGCAGATCCCAGGGGTCCATGGATCACCAATTGGAGAAGGAGTATCTCCATCCCCATTGTTCTGCCTAGACACTGAGGTCTAGCTCTGAGGGCCTTCTGGCAGTTCCCTCACTGTGAGAAGTGAAGTTACAGGGATCCAGGCAGAGGGCTTTCTCTGTGGTGGCACCAGTACTGTGGAACGCTCTCCCATCAGATGCCAAGGGCATAAACATCTATCAGACTTTTAGAAGACATCTGAAGGCAGCCCTGTTTAGTGAAGTTTTTAATGTTTGATTGTCTTTTTAATATTCTGTTGGAAGCCGCCCAGAGTGGCTGGGGAGGCCCAGCCAGATGGGCAGGGTATAAGTAATAAATTATTATTATTATTATTATTATTATTATTATTATTATTATTAACTACTGGTGTAGAGTGTTTGAAAGAATAACTGAAGCAGGAAAGGGTGGATTGCCCTGCTGTGAAGCAACGGCTAGCTGGAACTCTGAACAGCCAGCAACATCCATTTTAGGAGAGAGAACCTTGTCAGCATGTCTGGTTGATTTCTGTATGCATACTGGAGAAATGCCATCTCACTCTTCACCAGAAGTAGCAATATGTCTGGTACTCAAATCTCACCTTTACACATAATACAGTGGTACCTCAGGTTAAGAACTTAATTCATTATGGAGGTCTGTTCTTAACCTGAAACTGTTCTTAACCTGAGGTACCACTTTAGGTAATGGGGCCTCCAGCTGCCGCTGCCACACGATTTCTGTTCTCATCCTGAAGCAAAGTTCTTAACCCGAGGTACTATTTCTGGGTTAGCAGAGTCTGTAACCTGAAGCATCTGTAACCTGAGGTACTACTGTATCCGGATTTGGGAGAGGCGACATTCAAAATATCACACTCGTCACACTTGCCATAGCAAGAGTAATGAGCAAGATAAAAGGTATTTCTGCGGAATGGAAGCTGAAGATATATTGGGAGATCACTGGGGAGCGAAATTTAAGAAATTTAAGCAGGTTTCCTTCCCATCTCTCTTTCCAGCAAGAGTTGAGATGAACTATAAAACTGCAGTAGCTGTCAAAACTTTAAGTGTGTGTCCTCTTTTTTAAATAGTAAAGAATTTTGACTGACTCTGGACTTTTATGTTCTCATTACATTCATTGGAATGACTTTGATGAATAATCAAATTCAGCCAGCATGTTAAAAGCTGCTGCTGTACTCTTCTAAATCAAATCAGTCCCATATTTTCTTTTGCAAAGGTAGCATCCTGAACATTTTGTATTTTTTCTAAATTGAGACCAGTTTAAAAAGCACCCTTTAAATAATATGTCACTCCACAAATGTATTCAAGCAGCAAATAATGACTGAAGGGAGCTGTGTGTTTACTGAAAATGACAACAGTGCTCTAGAAGAAACTAAAATCTCTTGCAAAGGCTTGTCCGCAGAACATTTTAAGTTTTCAAGTTGCAGCCCAAAATTCCAAAAGTGCATGGAGTGTGTTCTCAAGTCTGGAATTTTTCTTATTAAGTTCTGGAAAAGTGCCCAGCTGGCCAGAGTTAACAGTGATTATCCACAACCATTACACCTGTTGGCAAAATTTATTGGTTCTCCTGGCACATAGGAACTCACAGAATACAACACAACTTCTTGTAACAGCCACCTGACTTGTAGTTCTTGCAAACCTTATTTAAGCGGCAATTCTTCAAATACTCAAGAGGTATC
This sequence comes from Podarcis erhardii, assembly GCF_964252035.2. NCBI lineage: Eukaryota > Metazoa > Chordata > Lepidosauria > Squamata > Lacertidae > Podarcis > Podarcis erhardii. Next base: position 12,263,975 of record NC_138501.1, read on the forward strand.
ATAATCTATGGTACGGAAAGAGGTTCAGAGATTAAAATAGCTTTGAAAACCACAACCATAGTTCTCTCTTTTGTTGTAACCTGCAAAGTGTTAAAAATAATTAAAGGGAACTGTGGTGGAACCTCAAATGTAAGCTGCTGGCTAGAGAATAATTGTTCTTGTGAAGAACCAGACATCAAAATTGATGGGCAACCCTGATTATGAAAGGTGAATATTGGAAGCATAGGAACACTTGTATGACATTAAACTATTCGTGTTGTTGCCTGTGCAAATTCCTTGTTACAGCCATGTAGCCACTATGCACTTTTAACAAAAATATATCTACTGTGATTTGAAAAATGATTAGTAATTAGTGTGTTTAATAGGGGCCTCTGTGTGACCACGAATGTCAGACGAGAAAATGAGAGAAATCAAATGAAGGAAGGAAAAATATTTCTAAGGCAGGGATAACCAATGTAGTGCCATCCAAATATTGTTAGGTTATAACACTCATTATCCCTGACCACTGAACACACTGGCTGGGTCTGATTTGAAGGGTACCACATTGGCTGTAGTTTATGTTAACACCTTTCAAACTTAATTTATGTTACTGAATATTTAACGGTGCATTCAACATTTCATATATCCAAACTGATTTCCCCATTCAGCACCACAGCTAAAATGTTGAGATATCAATGCAATTCAGGAGGTGAGAGGAAGGGTGCTTTGATTTACAATGAACAACATGGTCTCGGGTTGATTAGAAATCCTTGGGCAAATCTTCTAAATGCACTCCACACAATAGCCCCAAAAGTCTATCACACAACACACACAGTCTATACCAGTGGTGGCCAAACTTTTTTCAAACAGGGGTAGATCTGATGAAGTGAAGGGCTGTTAGGGCTGACCAAAGGGCTGACCAAAGTTGTTGAACTTTTTTTAGGATTTTACCCCAGGAAATAAACTGCCACAAGGGCCATATTAAACCATCCGGTGGGCCAGATTAGGCCCCCAAAACGGACTTTGGACATGCCTGGTATAAACTGTGTTAAGAATTCAGAGGCTGCTGTAAATCACCAATGAGAAAAAGCTAATTAAAATGTCAGCTTCTGTTCTGCAACATGTTCTACCCAACAAATAAAGTTTGCGTGGCAACCAGCTATTGAAAATCTCATTTGAAGGTTATACGTATCTGGGGCTTACAAGATGTGGAGACTTGCAATTTCCATATAGGTTTTACACAATTTAACACTTGACAATGTAAGGTGTGTTGTGTGCGCTGAAAGTGGGTGGGGTGGGATGATAAATAACCACCTGATAAATAACCACCTGACATCTCTGGACCACTCACTGTTCCATGTCAAATATTCAAGAGAGAAAGAACAGCAAGCACCCCTGAAACATTATCTCCCCCCCTCCCCACACGGATGGTAGTGATTTATAAAAAAAAGCTCATCAACAGATCAAAGACAACTGCTATTTTTTTTCCTGTTCATGTGACAAGCATCCAAAAATGTTACACGCCACTGTATTTTTAATATATAAAGCTAACCAGAAGATGGCTCTAAAATGTCACAAAACAAAGTCAATTGCACCCTCCACTTCCTTAAGCAAGTGAAGCTGAACATGATTTGAAGTAACTGCTTTGCAGCAAGATTTATAACAAGCCAGCTTGCAATTTAACCAGTGGAAGGTGCCAAACGAAAGGAAAGACCATCTCATCCAATGTAGAAAATGCCAGGTCACTTTTACGTCACTTCTTGTGTCTATTTTCCCTTTCTTCCTGCTACCTTTTGCACTTACAATTCAGTTCAGAAACTGGTGAAAGTTGTTTTCGGGTATGATATTTTCTATACACCCAACCTGGTATCTGCACTGCTTAAAATGGCACTGAGCCAATGAAATTTAACTGGTGTCATGAGATGCCCTTTTAAAAATCGGTATATTTATTTGCCTTAGTTGGTTTTGGTGTTTGTTTGTTTTTAAAAATAAAACCTTTAAGTTATGCTCATTCTTTTTGGTGCCATTTCTAGTACTTTGCACAAGTTTGAAGGCATTCAGTTATGTGTACTAAAAGCCCAGAAAGTAGTAAAAAAACTAACAATATCATATATTCTATTTCTGTAAACAGTGGGCTTGATTTAAATGACCAGTTCCACTAGCAGATGCCCACATAAGAATTTTTGCTAGTACAACAGGGCCCCCACCCCCTCTTGTCCCAAACCTCTGTGCCCCCCCCCAAAAAAATTGGCTCATGGGGTTAAGCAGAACCCCCTGAACAGCATACAGCATAAGGACAGCAAATATTGTTGAAGAAAGTAAGCAGAAATTTTTGCACTTATGGATAGATAGATTTAGCATTACATTGAGTTGCTCTCATAATGTGTATCTTAATACTCTTCCAGGGAATTGTTTTAGAAAGAGATGTATCCTTATCCAAAGACTGTAGACATTGAAAGCAGCATTCGCAAAGTCCTGGCTTTTGGCAAAGTGACAAAATATACATTCACCAAATGTTGATTCCTACAGTTCACATCAGTCACACCTCTCAGTCTGTAAGGACCTACAAATTACAGCTGTTGAAGTTTTTGCATAACCTAAACTTGGAGCTCTAGAGAACTCTTACCTGTCTCAATTTATTTATATTCTTGTTAATGGAGCGGCTCACTATTTATACTAGTTGTTTAAACAGTAACAGTGCTGTTTTCCGGGGTTGCAAATTTGCATAGATATCATTAAATTTGAACAGATGCAGCAGTAGAAAACTTAGTTGGGATATTTCTTTAATTGAGAAAGCAATAATGCTAATGGAGATGTATACAATTAAGCTGGTTCCTATATATTCTTTTTTTATTCTTAAATTGTGGTGGTTTTACATCATGGCCCTTTTTTGAAAAAAAAGTTGAAACTTTTTGATATACAGTGGTACCTTGGTTCCTGAACAGCTTGGCTCCCGAACAAATCGGCTCCCGAACGTTGCAAACCCAGAAGTGTTCTGGTTTGTGAACTTTTTTTGGAAGCTGAACGTCTGTTTCAGCTGTCAGCATTGCTTCTGGGGCCAATCAGAAGCCTTGCCTTGGTTTGCGAACATTTTGGAAGTTGAATGGACTTCCAGAACTAATTTGAGTTTGGGAACCAAGGTACCACTGTACACACAAAACATTCCTTTGAGTAAAATTCGTCAATGAGTCCCACCCCACCCGTAAAACTTGCTGTACAAACTTATTGGGGGTTCACACTGCTGTGCCAATGCAACATCACAAACTATGGTACTGAATCAGAGTTTACAGTGGTACCTCTGGTTACGAACAATTAATTCCAGAGGTCCATTCTTAACCTGAAACCGTTCTTAACCTGAGGTACCACTTTAGCTAATGGGGCCTCCTGCTACCGCCGCTGCGTAATTTCTGTTCTCATCCTGAGGTAAAGTTCTTAACCCGAGGTACTACTTCCGGGTCTGCAACCCAAAGTGTTTGTAACCTAAGGTGTTTGTAACCTGAGGTACCACTGTACAGGCATTCCTGCAGCTTACTAGCCACAATTTTAGGATTATGGAAGTTAAAAATAAACTGTTTAGACTCTCATGGAAACCATTTGTTAGCAGGAGATAGTTGGCAGACACCGACTTGAGCTAATACACAAAGTATACATTTTCGTGTTTGGATTTGCCCCTCTGTTTTTTTCCATCATACTCCGTGAACCCAAAGTGGAATCCTAACCCTGAGAAATGAGATCTAGTGCTAATGTGTTGTGAGCTCATATGTTTGCCTGGATGCAAATGAGGCCTTCTAAATCCACTCAGTGCTTTTAAAACATATGGTAAATGCAATATTTTATCACCCTGGCCTTTTGGTTCTTAGCCCACCTAACACAGATGTCAGAGACTTCATAATTAAACTTAGTAGGGCTCACAGACCCAGCACGAAGGTGAGTGTTTATGACCTTAGTGAGATGGGATTTCCTTTCAGAAGCCAAGACATTAGTGGTGTGATCTTAACTCCTCTTATACAGAAGCTGCCATTGGGGGGAAAGATTTGCTATGATGGGAGAAGAGCAGATTGGGAACAGCCTTGCAGAAAGATAAGTTCTGATAAAGTACTGGATGTAGAATGAGAGGCCAATGTGGAATCTGTGATGGGACTGGGTTTCTTAGGAAAAGGGAAAATAAGTGACGTTTTCTTAGGTAAAAACACTGGTGTCCTTACATCATTCTAAGTGGCAGCTACCCGTATTTTTCGCTCTATAAGACGCACCAGACTACAAGACGCACCTAGTTTTTGGAGGAAAGCAAGAAAAAAAATATTCTGAATCTCAGAAGCCAGAACAGCAAGAGGGATCGCTGTGCAGTGAAAGCAGCAATCCCTCTTGCTGTTCTGGCTTCTGGGATAGCTGCGCAGCCTGCATTCACTCCATAAGACACACAAACATTCCCCCTTACTTTTTAGGAGGGAAAAGGTGAGTCTTATAGAGCAAAAAATACAGTAATTTTCCAGTGTACCTTGGGGGGGGGGGGCGGAGTTCGGATATTCTGCATGAAAGAATGGCTTTAATGGATTGCTGTTTCCCATACATTATTATTTGTATTTTGTTTGTTTATCATTTTGATTGATTTATAGATCACTTGCTATTCACAGATCTCAAAGCAATCTATGATATGGAAAAAATCAAAATGCATAGACATATTTCTAACTACAATATCAGATTATTTGCATTAACCCAAATACAGTAGCTGCAAGACCCACTATGGGGGAAAAACCTGAATATAAGGTAAAGTATACTTCTGTTTTGGATTTAATAACCTACTAGAAATTTTTATCATCAGTATTTGATAGGCTAATGTATATGTGAAAATAAATTTACAGTCTCCCTAAAATACAACCTCTGTATTATAACAGTCTCCTGAAGACATTTTATCAGGTCATACGTCTTTATCTCCCTAGCAATGTTCTATAAAGCATTTCTTAATTCATTAATATGAGCTGTCATTTCAAAAAGTAAACTGAAGCTATTATAAATAGAATGTGATGCCATGAAGTAGTGCTTGAGAAAGAACATTAAACATTTAAGGTAAAAGTGTATACATTTCCAATGTAGAATGAAGCACTAAATCAACTAAAACTTACTTCTGACAGACTAGTGATGAATTATGGGATTTTCACTAATCCTCAGATAAACAAAGTGCACAGTGTTCTGAAAGCAAGAGCTGACTGTTAAATCACACAGCAAGGATTTTGTTCCTCTGCTGGAAAATGTGATATTGCCTTGATTGTCAAGCAGACTGAAATACAAAATTTTCCAGCTGCCTTTTGTACATACAGACAGAAGAAAAATTATGTGGTAGAAGTCATAGGTGCACAAAGGACTGGACAATAATCAGCAATCTAGAACACAAGATCAGGGGAGAAATGCTTCTCAAAATAGGGGAAATGTATAAAGTTGGAATTATTTCTCCTTAAAAATATAACATTATTTCTGCCATCTGATATAGTACTTGAGGGCAATGTCATATATATATATTTTAAAAAGATAAAATTATCATTCACTGTTCTGTCCACTTTTGTGTCTGGGGCAGCCCACAAACGGTCAAGTAGCTTATTGGTTTAGAAAGGATTCCTTATATCTGGAAAATCACTTATTGTGGCATTTCATGAACTAGAAAGGGTTTAGAAATGGAAAGGCCTGGAAAAAAACCCCAGAAAATCTGGAAGAAAAACCCAGGGGTTTTTTTCCTGGTTTTTCCCAAAGCCATTGTTTTCCTGGAAAATTGGGGGGGGGGAGTGTGTGGAATATTCAAACTATATCAAACTGCGTTGGGTTTTTGTTTTTGTTTTCAATTTTCCCAGGAAAAAACATTTTTCCAGGTTTATTCCAGGCCTTCCTATCTCTAGTGGAGATGCAGTCAAAAGGATAGACAAACTCATCAGACATGGTATAACCCACTCTCTGTTGGTGATAAATTGGCAAAGCAAAATGAATAGCGTATTCAAACATGCCTGCCCATTAATGTGCCCACTTCATGCATCAGATTAAAAAAAAAAAAAGGTAAAGGTAAAGGACCCCTGGATGGTTAAGCCTAGTCAAAGTCAACTATGGGGTTGCTGTGCTCATTTTGCTTTCAGGCCGAGGGAGCCGGCATTTGTCCACAGACAGCTTTCCGGGTCATGTGGCCAGCAGGACTAAACCGCTTCTGGTGCAATGGGACACAGTGACGGAAGCCAGAGTGCAAGGAAACACCGTATATCTTCCCACCACAGTGGTACCTATTTACAGTGGTACCTCAGGTTACATACACTTCAGGTTACAGACTCCGCTAACCCAGAAATAGTACCTCGGGTTAAGAACTTTGCTTCAGGATGAAAACAGAAAGCGTGCTCTGCCGACGCAGCAGCAGCAGGAGGCCCTATTAGCTAAGTGGTGCTTCAGGTTAAGAACAGTTTCAGGTTAAGAACAGACCTCCGGAACAAATTAAGTACATAACCTGAGGTACCACTGTATCTACTTCCTGCTTTCGAACTGCTTTCAACCTGCTTTCGAACTGCTAGCTCGGCAGGAGCTGGGACAGAGCGATGGGAGCTCACCCCATAGCAGGGATTCAAACAACTGACCTTCCGATTGGCATACCCAAGAGGCTCAGTGGCTTAGCCTAAGATGGAAGCTGGAGGAGCCAAAAGCCTTAAGTCAAATATATTTCACTGTTGACCTGGCAAAAAGGATTAACTCCAGGTATTCATACCATACCCACTATTCAGCACTGAACCAAATACTGCCTACCAGGTGAAAGGGCTGATACTGCACCCCATAGTTGCCTTTGACTGGACTTAACCATCCAGGGGTCCTTTATCTTACCTTTACCCTTTCCTGAAAGTAGAAGTCCTGATCTGGAGAATGATTCTCCCAAGGACTCAGCTATAGAGGTGCTAATAAAACACTTTAAGTATGTTATGAAGTGCAATATAGAAATGTGACACTAGATGGCAATGGTGAGTAATGGCAAATACAATATAATTTATCAAAACGTTTTTAATTTAAAAAAAGCATTTTCGCAGTATTTTTTGTATGTGTATAGATTCCACCAAAGTCTATGCTCATGAATGGCTGCCTGACCCATCCTGACAATATCTACTGGCACATCCATGGACCTCATTAAGTTGAATATGAGTGAATAGCAATCAAAAGTGTCTACTACAAAGTTATGGTTTTCATAACCATCACGGAGATTTGAACCGCCAACCTTCCGATCGGCAAGCCCAAGAGGCTCAGTGGTTTAGACCACAGTACCATCTGCATCCCTTTACCTAGCTGGTATGTGTATTTGGTCAGGGATAATAGGAGCTGTAGTCTGAAACATCTGGATGGTACCAGGATGGGGGAGCATCCATTTTTTAACCCAGAGCTAGGGGACCTAGTGCCCTTGAGATGTTGGACTACAACTCAGCATGGCCAGTGGTCAATTGTAATCCATTTACATCTGGAGGGCCACAGGTCACCTTACTCAGGGAATCAGCCACATGAGCTCTGACTGGGGGGCCGGTCCTACCATTGGGCAGAGTGAGGTGGTCACTTCAGGCAACTATTTTGGGAGCTTTAAGGCTACCTTCCCAGAATACACTTTGCATACAAGCTTTTTTTCCCAGGTTTCCATTGCTAGATTTTAAACAACAAACAAAACTGAGTAAACAAATAACATTTGCCTTTCACAACTGACAAGATGAACATTCATTTTGTAATAAGATTGGTGCCTCAACCACAACATATTTTATAAGCAACGTATCTTGGAAGCATTTAAAATTAAACTACAGATGTGATTTAACAATGTGCAACATGTGTGGGGTTTTTTTTTTAGTGTGTGATATAAAGCATTTTTTAAATTAATAGGACAAATGATGGAGATCACATTTAAATTTTTGTATCAAACTGAGTTACACAGTTGCAATATGAAAAGCAATGCTATTTTATTATTTATTCAGCAGTGTGTGTGTGTGTGTGTGTGTGTGTGTGTGTCTGTAATTTCCAATAGCAGTTACCTTTTTTTTTTTTTTTTGCTCAGTCTCCTTTTGTTGAAATATTTTTGTTACTCTGGACCCACACAGCAGCTGTGCTCTCTCACTAGCTGAGAAATTAGAGTTTATCTGACAAGTTACAGGCCTTTAAAAAGGCTGGCAGACATATGCTGCACCAGATCACAGAATCAGTCAATTTAGGAATGTATTCATACTCATATAAACACTCTCATGTGCTTGTAATTAGTTATGGGGTTCCCTTTGGTTGATTACCAACAGTTATATCCAAGCAGCAGGTTCCTGTAAGGCTGTTTCTCTTTGGATGGTGACATACAGAATCTGCTGCAGAATCTCATTTCCAGAAATCCAGGATTTGAGGCCCTTTTCTGTAGAAATTTGCAGAGTTATGGCAATTGGAATTACAAAGGTATATTTAAAAGCAGCTGAGGGTACCTGCGGAAAAGTTCAAAGGAAATAATAGAATGGTTTTGAATGATGACTTTTACCTTCCCGCAGAGTCTGTGGTGTTTCTCCATCATATACTGTATTTTTCGCTCTATAAGACACACTTTTCCCCTCCTAAAAAGTAAGGGGAAATGTGTGTGCGTCTTAAGGAGCGAATGCAGGCTGCACAGCTATCCCAGAAGCCAGAACAGCAAGAGGGATTGCTGCTTTCACTGCGCAGTGATCCCTCTTGCTGTTCTGGCTTCTGGGATTCAAAATATTTTTTTTCTTGTTTTCCTTCTCAAAAAACTAGGTGCGTTTTATGGTCTGGTGCGTCTTATAGAGAGAAAAATACGTCTTATAGAGAGAAAAATACGGTGCTCTTTCTTCCCCTTATATGCCCATACCTCTCTTGCTAGTCCCACAACACTTTCCCAAAAGATTTTACACAACATTGAAAGATATAGCCTAACATATGCAACGGATCAAAAAAGAAATAAACTGTGTAAGTCAAACACCAACAATTTATTCTAAACGGTCAGGTTCATGGCCTTATAACATAGAAGACACTTCCTTTCATTCCTGTTCATTGTCTCTCAATCAATTCTCTTTTCAACTATAGAGGTGATAGCTATAAAGTGTATTGAGTGAGCAGCAAAACTATAGCCTATAACCCAATTCAGGCATTCCCACACCATTGGGGAGATGGAGGTGGCTATGCTAGCTCCATCTCTGTCCTTGTTGCCCTCCAAAAGTCTGAAGTATAACTTGGGGGATCATTACTACTCATGTAGTTGCCCTGAATGATCCAGAATCCTGATCTTCCAGGGTTCTAAACTGCACAGGGAACCGACATGAGTGGATCAGGCTCTCCAAGACAGAAGCTAACCTTCCAAGTTGTGATGGACGATAGGGCAGAAACAGAAGGGCAGACCTAGTCTGCTTGTCCCCACCCTCCCTCACATGATTCTAACTGGGTGAGGAATTGGAACTTCAAAATAGGGCTAAAATAGCTTTACCTCTGTATGAGAAAGGGGTATGGAAAGGGAAAAGAGGATATGAGATTCATTTCACAATGTTATTTACTTAGCGGTTGTATTTTCCTGCTATATAATGTTTGTGATGCAATTAGGTACATTTTGAGAGTGACAATATATTCTCATTTCAATAAACAGTTAGTAGGTGTGTGGTATTATTATTATTATCATTATTACACACACACACACACACACACACACACACAGACTGTTGCACGGGGGTGTCGTTGTGGTCTAAACCACTGAGCCTCTTGGGCTTAGAGGGTTGGTGGTTCAAATCCCCATCGCTCTGTCCCAGCTCCTGCCAACCTAGCAGTTCAAAAGCCTGCCAGCACAAGGAGACTAATAGGTACCGCTGTGGGGGAAGGTAAACAGCGTTTCCATGTGTTCTGGCTTCCATCATGGTGTCCCGTTGCACCAGAAGCAGTTTAGTCATACTGGCCACATGACCTGGAAAGCTGTCTGTAGACAAACACCGGCTCCCTCGGCCTGAAGCAAGATGAGTGTCACACCCCATAGTGGCCTTTGACTGGACTTAACTGTCCAGGGGTCCTTTACCTTTTACACACACACACACACACACACACACACACACACCCCACCCCACCCCACCCCATACCTGAAGGTCTCAGGGCGGTTCACAGAACAAGGTCAATGATGACAAAGTCAAGTGTATAAACACCATGCAATAAAAGTAAGAAATCTATGTTTTATATGCTTCCTTCCCTGGATAGCTAACCTGCTTAAAGTACCACACAAAAAAACTTGTTCAGTGCTGGCAAGCTAATGAACAACAGGTGGTTGGCAAGCCCAACAGGTCCAAATTTCTTGGAAATACCTGCAAAGGACTGGGTTTCCTTTCTATGAGGTTATGCTATTGCGTGTTCAGACCCAGAGACCTCCCCCCTAACTAAAAACACATTTGACTCAAATTTTAGATTGGTTTTTGGCAGAATTTAGGCCACAAGTTTATTGATTACAGAAAAGTGAGTGGTTGCATAGGCTCTGGTTCGACTAGCTCCCTCCATCCTTGCAGGTAGCGCTGACCCAGAGCTCTATCATAGGTCAGCCAAGGGTGAACACCTGAGGTAGGATAAAAGCCCGGGAACAGGCTATGTCCACTCCCCAGATGTTCCCCTGGACTCAGGCACAGGCACAACCCCCACTTGGGGGTTGACCCAACCAAGTTGAGTCCCTGGATTCCTTTAATGGAATACCCTTCACATAGGGAAGGCGAGACCATTCTCCCATCCCTATCACCTGAACCGGTGCCTATCCGCAACCTTACAAGTTGTGGCGATTTGCTACGCGGCAGGTGAAACCCAAATGGCAACAGCCAATCAGCCAAGTGGGGGAAATTCCTGCCGTGCCCCTGTCCTGACGACACATGACGGCATAGCAAGGTCAATCGCAAAATGCCCTAAATATAGGGAGAGGTGGGCAGGTGTTCCAATGCACGAGCCGAAAGAGGAAGCTCTGGGTCACGTGCATGGGTATTTATAGAACCCTCAATCCATTGAGACAGCACCCCATTGACCAGATTAAACCCAGCAACAAGGGGCCTACCAATCGGGTGTTGTGGCTGTCCAATATACCCACCCACAACAAGAGGGTCAGTCTCCAGGTCTCGCTGCTACACGTGCCCGCTTTTAAGGAGGACACTATTTGCAGCCATGCTCAATGTAAAGCAAGAGCAGTTTGCAACCATTGAAATGATCTTCCATTTAGGGACCAATGGCTATATCTGAGGACACACTGACTGACTCAGATCCTGCATGGATAAATTTGCCATCTGGGTTGGGCTTAATTGGAAATACAGCATCTTTAAGTCCTATTCATGCATCTAGTTATAGGTAGGTAGCCATGTTGGTCTGCCGTAGTCAAAACAAACTGTTAAGTTGTGGGCGGACATATCAGACGACACAGCGATTCTTCCAAAGCAGCTCTTTATTTGTAAGCTGGAACAGAACTGAACTGAGGAGCTCAGTCAGCCTGCTTAGTCAGCCAGAACAAAGTAAATGTTGCAACTTTCTAAAACTATCCAATCACTAAACGTCACTTTCGATCCTTCATTTGCATACAAACTATCCAATCACTGAGCGTCACTTTCGATCCTTCATTTGCATAACTATCTACAGTATTCCCCTGCTGGCCCAGGGTGAGAACTTCAGTACATAACACAAACAAACAAAAATTCCTTCCAGTAGCACCTTAGAGACCAACTAAGTTTGCATGCACATGAAAGCTCATACCAATAACAAACTTAGTTGGTCTCTAAGGTGTTACAGTGGTACCTCGGGTTAAGTACTTAATTCATTCCGGAGGTCCATTCTTAACCTGAAACTGTTCTTAACCTGAAGCACCACTTTAGCTAATGGGGCCTCCTGCTGTGGCCGCGTCGCCGGAAGACAATTTCTGTTCTTATCCTGAAGCAAAGTTCTTAACCTGAAGCACTATTTCTGGGTTAGCGGAGTCTGTAACCTGAAGCGTATGTAACCTGAAGTGTATGTAACCCGAGGTACCACTGTACTAAGGAATTTTTATTATTATTCTATTCATGCAGCCACAGAAGACAGATGCTATGCAAGTGTCTTCTCACTGGTGGGTCGAATTTAAAATAGGCTTAAAAAAAGAAAAAAAGATCTCAGATTGCCCTATAAATCATGCCGGATCCAAATTAACTACCTGTGTTGACAACAAGCATCTGAATCTGTCAATAAAAGTATAATTGAAAATTGCTGCCAGTTTTAGGACGAAGTAAGACTTTAAAGGCTTCATCGCCTTTGATGCAGCAAATGGATTAGTCTGATCCCTGCCTTATTGTCCTTCATGTTGCCTAGTGGTGTTTGGATAATGCTCCTGAAAGAGCAAGTAAGCTCTTATTCCCTTTGGCCTCTGGTTGAGAAACTGCACTTCTGTACCCCCTCAGGGCAACAGCTGCTTTGGTGCAATTAGTGCAAATTGACCCCATGATTGCAGGCTAACAGGAGGTAGCTTGCATTCCAGGCATTCTCCCTCCTTTTGCAAATTAAAGAGTGTCTGCCTGTTGAGAGGGAGAAAGAAAAACACCAATTCAACAATTAGGAGGTCATGCTAAAAGCAGGTCCGTTCTGAGGGAAAATAACTGCAGAAAACTTTGCATTGAGATAAACTTTTGATCTGGAAGATGCAAATTGATATAAGAGAGTATCAACCAACACTCACATCCTGAAACCTCCGTATATAAGTGATACCTTGCCAGGAGGAACACATTTATTACGTATTAGCTTACTATTACTAGTAAGGTTACTAGCTGAAGTTTAACAGATTACTCCCATTCACTGAAGCCAACTCTGAGTTTGCAATATGGGAGCATGTAAATTTGTTTATTATGAATCACCTATAATCACAGACCTCTAAGGAATTTACAGCAAAATAAAATACGAGGTAGCATACATCATATACAAAACTGTAGAGTACAGTGGTACCTCGGGTTAAGAACTTAATTTGTTCTGGAGGTCCGTTCTTAACCTGAGGTACCACTTTAGCTAATGGGGCCTCCTGCTGCCACCGATTTCTCTCAACCTGAAGCAAAGTTCTTCACCCGAGGAAATATTTCTGGGTTAGTGGAGTCTGTAACCTGAAGCGTCTGTAACCTGAAGCGTCTGTAACCCGAGGTACCACTGTATTGGTTCCCAAACTGTAGTCTGTGGGCCACCTGTGGTCTGCAAGCTTCATTCAGGTAGTCTGCAGAGTGTATAAAAATACAATTAAACAATACTGAATCTAGGACAGAACAGGAAATTACTGAGTGATCTGTGAAGATCCTCAGCAATTTTGAAGTGGTCTGTGGAGAAAACAGTTTGGGGGCCACTGCTGTAGAATATTAAACGTGACCAGATAAAATTAGCATTCAGGAAATACTTGCTAAATTAAAACTGTTTTTATGCCACACCCAAATCCATACATTGTCAGCATCTGCCCCTGAAAGGGTGTACAGTGGTACCTCGGGTTACATACGCTTCAGGTTACATACACTTCAGGTTACAGACTCCGCTAACCCAGAAATATTATCTCGGGTTAAGAAATTTGCTTCAGGATGAGAACAGAAATCGTGCTCTGGTGGCACTGCGGCAGCGGGAGGCCCCATTAGTTAAAGTGGTGCTTCAGGTTAAGAACAGTTTCAGGTTAAGAACAGACCTCCGGAACGAATTAAGTACTTAACCCGAGGTACCACTGTACTATAATGCAAGTGGTGGATCTTCTCTATTGGCATATAGAGAGATTTGATTTCTAGTGCATGAGGAACCTACAAAAGCCAGTCTATGGGAAATAAGAAAATATTGAGGGACCCAAAACATCCCAATGAGAGGTTAGCATGCTCAGTGGCTAAGGTAGCCACTTACACATTGCCAAAGAAGAGGAGGAGCTGCACTGCAGATATTTGCATAAATTCTGCATTTGTTGGAGCATTTGTACAGATGCAAATTTATGATCACTTGCTAAAAATTCATACCCTCCAACATTTTTCCAATGAAAATAGGGATGTCCCATTCCAAAATGAAAATTTTCCTATTTATACCCCACACATCTTACTGGGTTGCCTCAGCTACTCTGGGCAGTTTCCAATGTATATAAAAACATAATAAAACATTAAACATTTTTTTAAAACTTCCCTATACAGCAGGCTTCCTCAAACTCGGCCCTCCAGATGTTTTGAGACTACAATTCCCATCATCCCTGACCACTGGTCCTGCTAGCTAGGGATCATGGGAGTTGTAGGCCAAAAACATCTGGAGGGCCAAGTTTGAGGAAGCCTGCTATACTGGGTTACCTTCAGACAGCTCAGGGGTTGGATAACTCCAACATTTCTAGGGACATTCTAAGGAAAAGTGGGACATACTGGGATCAAATCAGAAACTGGGACGGCTTCTCTAAATCAGGGATGTACCTGGAAAATAGGGACACTTGGAGTGTCTGAAATTTACATAGATATTTTGTGAGGAAGGGTCAAGCTTCCTATTTTCCTAGTTTAGGTTCCTTATCTTTAAACAGGACTTGGACCAGAACAGCCCTTCAGATTTGGCCTCTTCAAAGTAGAACAGATGGCGTTCCTATCATGGAATGATGTGATGGTTGGGAAGGAGGGGAATGGAAATTCAGGAGGGGTAGAATAGAGAGCTTGCTGGACAGGTGTACTCCAAAATATAATCCTTTTGTTGCCGTCTCTCCAGTTGTGAAATCTTTCATTCCTAACACACATCTTACAACTTCCCTCCATTCTAACCGTGGCCCTACAAATGCAGTCAACTGGGCTTCTCTGTATCAGAGCACATCTAGAACTGCTTAATGACCTAGTTGCAGCCAGAGCAGCAATCTGCATTTAACTTCTGAGAGATTCAAATTTCATCTCTGCAAAAACAGTCTTTTTAAAAGAAATAGCAGCTGTGATGCAGAGCAGGTAGAAAAAGTTGCTAAGGAATACAGTGGTACCTCGGGTTACAGACGCTTCAGGTTACAGACGCTTTAGGTTACAGACTCTGCTAACCCAGAAATAATACCTCGGGTGAAGAACTTTGCTTCAGGATGAGAACAGAAATTGTGCGGCGGCAGTGGGAGGCCCCATTAGTTAAAGTGGTACCTCAGGTTAAGAACAGTTTCAGGTTAAGAACGGACCTCCAGAATGAATTAAGTTCTTAAACCGAGGTACCACTGTAGCTTTGGATGAAATTCTCATCTCCATCTTCTCCCATGAAAGTAAAACACCCTTATGCTGGAGGCTGGGGGACCTAGCCAACTCAACCATGCAGCTGGTCTCAAGTCCTGAACTAGGGAAGGGATGACAGTTCAGTGGAAAACATATACAGTGGTACCTCTACTTGCGTTCACCTCTGGTTATGTATCCTTTGGGATACATACGTGGAAAACCCAGAAGTATTTTTCCGGGTTTCGCCATGCGCACATGTGCAAAAGCGCTCTACGCGCAGCACACATGCGCAGAAGCGGCACCTCTGGTTGTGAATTCCTCGGGATGTGACTGGAGCTCCGGAATGGATCCTGTTCACAACCAGAGGTACCACTGTACTTGCTTACAAAAAAAGAGCCTAAGTTCAGTTCCTCCAACCCTGTACAGTCGTAGCTTGGTTGTCAAAGACCCTGGAACTCACACATTTTGGCTCCCAAATGCCACAAACCCAGAAGTCATTGTTCCAGTTTGCAAACATTATTTTGGAACCCAAACATCTGACGAGGCTTCTGAGGCCTTTGATTGGCTGCAGGAGCTTCCTGGAGCCAATCAGAAGCCGTGATTTGGTCTTCCAACATTGTGGAAGTCGAACAGACTTCCAGAACAGATTCTGTTCAACTTCCAAGGTACAGCTGTACAGTGGTACCTCAGGTTACATATGCTTCAGGTTACAGATTCCGCTAACCCAGAAATAGTACCTCAGGTTAAGAACTTTGCTTCAGGATGAGAACAGAAATTGTGTGGCGACGGCACAGCAGCAATGGGAGGCCTCATTAGCTAAAGTGGTGCTTCAGGTTAAGGGCAGTTTCAGGTTAGGAACGGACCTCTGGAACGAATTAAGTACGTAACCAGAGGTACCACTTTACTAGGAATGATAAAGTACCAACTCTGAAACCTGGGATAGCCACGGCTAGTCAGTTTAGCAATACTGAGCTCGATGGATAAATGTTCTTACAATAAGGTAGCTTCTTTTGCTTACGTGTGCACAGTGGTGCCCCGCAAGACAAACGCCTCGCAAGACGGAAAACCCGCTAGACGAAAGGGTTTTCCGTTTTGGAGGCACTTCGCTAAACGAATTTCTCTATGGGGTTGCTTCGCAAGACGAAAGAATCTTGCGAGTTCCCGCAGGTTTTTTCCGCTCCCCCCCTTTCCTAAGCCGCTAAGCCGCTTATCAGCTGTTCTGCTGATAAGCCGCTTAACAGCTGATCGCTAAAAGCCGCTAGACCGCTAATAGCGCTAATCCGCTAAGCTGTCAATGGGCTTGCTTCGCAAGACGAAAAAACCGCTAGACGAAGAGAATCGCGGAACGGATTATTTTCGTCTTGCGATGCACCACTGTACAAAAATACTTTTTTCTGAAAGAACTGTTCAGCACAAGGAATAAATGTTCCCCCACCCCCCAAAAAACACCTCGGACCTGCCTGAACTATGACATCATGTTTGGCTTCTAAGAATTCATGAGCAGACCAGGCAAATGCCACCAATTAAAAAAGCCAGCTCATATCAGAAGGTTGCCAAGCCCATAAAGTTTAACATTATTATTAGTAGTATTAGTATTTATATACCGCCGTATACCTGGAGGTCTCAAGGCGGTTCACAGAACAAAATCAAAATATAAAACCATGATATATATAATCAAAACAACAACAACAACAACCCAATAATACCCCAACATCTCTCCATAATGCCCATATTTTATCAACACTTGCCAGAATACGCTGAATACATTTTGTCAGTTCAACCAAAGTATGGACAAGAGTTCTGTAGGCCATTATGCTATACAACTGCAATGCATTGTTAACGTCTATGTTTTAATTTAAAGCCGAGGCAATACTTTACTGAAGTGCTATCAGTCAAAACAACAAAGTTCTAGAAATACAAAAATTGGTCTTGTTTACCTCTGCGTAACGTCAGCGCACGTGCAATTTTCAAAGCCAAAAACCGGCTTTAAAGTTAAATAAAGTACTTTCTAAGTTCTGTATTTCATGAAGACATGGCCCATTAGATGCAGCACAAAAGTTTACCTAAAAGTTCCATTTGAACAACTCCTCCTGACTCCCACAAGGTCCAAGATAAACAGTGCCCTAATAAAAGTTGATAGCATGGGCTCTGTTCAAGTGAAACCACGTTTATAACTTGACCAAGTGTGCTTTCTGCCAGGAAATTGTTGCTTTTCCAGTCCAGCATAAGAATGCTGGTCTGCCTTATGTCTGCTGGCAAAAATGTCTCTGTTTATGGGTGGGCTTAAAGAGGGAGGATTTTGAAGCACCATTGAGGCCTTAGATAATGGTTTGAGGATTAAGATTTGGTCCCAGGTTTTACAGCTCATGTCATGCTGCCCTACTACGTGAAACTTATTTAATAATTTTACTCGAGTTTTCTAATGCTTTTTTCCTCCCCCTTGATTTCTGTTCAAGGCAGTATCTTGCTCTTCAAATCCTAACAAAGTTTATAGCACTAAAACCGCAGGCATGCCTGATTTATATAACTCGCAACACAACGTCGAAAATCATCATGTGCTCTCTTGCTGAAGAGGTTATAAATGTTACGGTTTCTTGTAAGAAAGTGATTTGCATCTAAAAGTAATTTAATTTGTACTTAGGTTTCTGTAGCCTGCCAGGACATCGCGTCAGCTCTGCAAGCAGAAACATCTCGAGGTATTTCGCTAATAGGTCTTTCCAAACAATGAGTCCTTGGACTAAGCCATTGCAAATAAGTACCCTCTGTGCAAATTTGTCATTATGCACCTGTAGATTTTAGATCTCACACTAGGAAACTTCCTGATACAGTAGGTCAAGGTAGGCCCCTTCATTCTAGCCCCTCATGCGCTTTCGCTGCAGTTGGCCACACTGGGAGAGGGGCAATATAAGAAAACTGCCCCCATGTATAATTTATAGGCAGCGGTCACTTTTGCACTTTACCAGCTCACACAAAATTATGGCTTTGGCAACAGTAGGGGAAATATCCTGGCAGCAGCAGGGTAACTGAATCTTTAATACAGTGGTACAGTGGTGCCCCGCGAGACGAATGCCTCGCAAGACGGAAAACCCGCTAGACGAAAGGGTTTTCTGTTTTGGAGGTGCTTCGCAAAACGAATCTCCTATGGGCTTGCTTCGCAAGACGAAAATGTCTTGCGAGTTCCTGCGGGGTTTTATCCCTCCCCCCCCTTTTTCTAAGCCGCTAAGCCGCTTATCTGCTTATCTGCTAAGCCGATAAGCCGCTAATAGCCGCTAATAGCCGCTAATAGCCGCTAATCCGCTAAGCCGTCAATGGGCTTGCTTTGCAAGACGAAAAAACCGCTAGACGAAGAGACTCGCGGAACGGATTCTTTTCGTCTTGCGAGGCACCACTGTACCTTGGATCTCAAATGCCTTGGTACTCAAATGCCTTGGTTCCCAAACTCTGAAAACCCAGAAGTAAGTGTTCCGCTTTTCAAACATTTTTCGGAAGCCAAATGTCCGATGCGGCTGTTGGCTAATGTTTCCGGGGCACCTGCACCAATCAGAAGCAGTGCCTTCGTTTATGAACTTTCAGAAGTCAAACAGACTTCTGGAACGGATTAAATTCGAGAACCAAGGCACCACTGTACTTGGCACTTTTGTTTTTGCTGTTTATTTGCGTTTATGTTTTTGAGGCTTTTTTTGTTTAATTTCTATTTGTGACTGTGTGGAACCCCGTTCAGCTACTGATTGAGTGAGTGAGTGAGTGAGTGACTGGAAATAGATAAAATCCCCCCATCCAAACAATGACTATCATCAGTGCAGGGAAGAAAAAATAATTTAAATTTTTATCATCTACAATACTGTCTTATTTATTTTATACTACAGTACATTGATCATTGCTTTCATTTTATGGATCAATGGTCTTGTTAGATAGTAAAATCCATGTTAAATTGCTGTTTTAGGGGTTGTTTTTAAAAGTCTGGAACTGATTGATCCATTTTGCATTACTTTCTATGGAAAAACACACCTTGGTTTTTGAACGCTTTGGTTTTGGAACGGACTTCCGGAACAGATTAAGTGTGAGAACCAAGGTACCACTGTAATGGGATTAAGAGACTTGGGTTCCAGAATGGCCAATGAAAGTGTTGGGACAGGGAAAATGCACGAAAGTAAATCCACAAACACATATAACAAAGACTTGAAAAATAAGCCTTATAATTTCCTGCATAGCACTACAGTTTCTCTATATGGAAAGCTGTCCTCAGACACTGACTATGTGTGATAGTTGATTCAGTATGTACAGATTCTTTAATGAACTCCTGGAGTGGTGGCGGGGAGCTTAGTCTGCATAAATACATCTTTCAGGATTTTCTATGGATACTCTTTTCATTATGGAAAAAGCTACAGCTAAAGCATCAAGCAAAAAAATGAAACAAAACCCCAAGGACCTGGATTTTCAAGAGTTGACAGCCTCTTCTGTTGGAACCTGTTCTCCAATATATTTGGGTCTGGCTAATTGGAAATGTTATTCAATTAACAAGCATTTAATTTTCTTACGCTTCTAAACTTCAAGGATATTTTATATCAGTGAACTGTGTTTCTCTGCCAGAAGCATTAATGGAGTGTTGATTTAAATAAATTCCATTGGGGGGGGGGAGATGTTCTTGTGATGTGGGCTGTCAGAAATCTTTGTCATGTTATATTTTATTGTAATATTATAATAGGGTAAGTAAACATTTGATCCAATTTCTTTGAACAAAACTATGCTGCTGAAAGTGAGGAGGAATTAAAGAATCTTTTAATGAGGGTGAAAGAGGAGAGTGCAAAATATAGTCTGAAGCTCAACATCAAAAAAACGAAGATCATGGCCACTGGTCCAATCACCTCCTGGCAAACTGAAGGGCAAGAAATGGAGGCAGTGAGAGATTTTACTTTTTTGGGCTCCATGATCACTGCAGATGGTGACAGCAGCCACAAAATTAAAAGACCCTTGCTTCTTGGGAGAAAAGCAATGACAAACCTAGACAGCATCTCAAAAAGCAGAGACATCACCTTGCCTACAAAGGTCTCTATAGTTAAAGCTATGGTTTTCCCAGTAGTGATGTATGGAAGTGAGAGCTGGACCATAAAGAAGGCTGATCGCCGAAGAATTGATGCTTTTGAATTATGGTGCTGGAGGAGACTCTGGAGAGTCCCATGGACTGCAAGAAGATCCAACCTCTCCATTCTGAAGGAAATCAGCCCTGAGTGCTCACTGGAAGGACAGATCCTGAAGCTGAGGCTCCAAGACTTTGGCCACCTCATGAGAAGAGAAGGCTCCCTGGAAAAGACCCTGATGTTGGGAAAGATTGAGGGCACAAGGAGAAGGAGACGACAGAGGACAAGATGGTTGGACAGTGTTCTCGAAGCTGCAAACATGAGGCTGACCAAACTGCGGGAGGCAGTGGAAGACAGGAGTGCCTGGCGTGCTCTGGTCCACGGGGTCATGAAGAGTCGGACACAACTGAATGACTAAACAACAACAACAACAACAATGCTGCTGAAGCCCTGCACAAGAACTTCTTCAAGCACAATGGAACTTTCTTCTCTCTCTCCTCCCCGCACACTTAATGAAATTGATTTAGAGAAGGGGATTCTGATATACTTGCAGAAACAGAATGTTTGTAAAGTGGTACCTCGGGTTACATACGCTTCAGGTTACATACGCTTCAGGTAACAGCCTCCGCTAACCCAGAAATAGTGCTTCAGGTTAAGAACTTTGCTTCAGGATGAGAACAGAAATCATGCTACAGCGGCAGCAGGAGGCCCCATTAACTAAAGTGGTGCTTCAGGTTAAGAACAGTTTCAGGTTAAGTACGGACCTCCGGAACGAAGTACTTAACCCGAGGTACCACTGTAATAGTGATGTTAGAAACACCAAGATAAGGCTGGATAGAATTATGAACTTTGTCTGGACTGACTGGGACTGATTTGGACATTAACGCAGTAATAAGAAGATGATCTGAATCCCCCTTTGGATCTTGAAGTATGGGTTCCCCCAACAAAATTTAAAAATTTGGCTTTGTAATTTGGAATTTATGCGATGTGATTTAATTTGATGTGATTGGCCAGTTAATAATTTTTTTTTTTTTTTTAAGAACAGTTTCAGGTTTAGTACGGACCTCTGGAACGAATTAAGTACTTAACCCGAGGTACCACTGTAATAGTGATGTTGAATTCCACTCTTAATTGTTAAATTGCACTAAAAAAAGGAACAAAGATGGAATTATTAACCACATACAAAAACACAAGAGATAGGCTCTGCATATGAATTTCAGAAGTGTCTTTTTGTTACTGTTTAATGATAAGTGCATGAAGGAACAGGATACTTTCAGAAAGAACATTCAACAAGGATACAGTGTTGTAAGGACATAAGATGCTTCACAAGATTTTGGATTAAGATAGTGTCTACCCTGAGGAGACTCTAGTTTACAAAGAAGATTAGCTGGACAAGAACAGCTTAGAAAGACCATTAAGACAACGCGTTGCGGAAGATTTCTAAATACGGCTTCTGCTTGTTGAAAGATGATGGGATGCGCTTCTTTCAAACAAAAGGTGGCAGCATTCGGTCAAAACAGAAACGCGCACAACACCGTAAAAGGTCACAAAACCCGAAGAGGAAGGCATAGAGTTAAAGAAAGCAAAATAAATAAAAGTTATAAAATTTAAGACTCTGAAGAATATGGAGAACAGAAGATTGAAAGCTTGTTGTAAGGCACTTTGTTTTTTTGTTTTTGTTTAAATATATAGAATGCCACACTCTACACTGTTCATTGAGGGCAGAAATCCAATAGTCAGCCATAAGGGAACTGTAAAGGCCCTTCTTTACTTAGAATTGCTCAACACCAAGCTATGAACAAGGAGCGATTCAAGAGGATACAAGAGTTGAAGTACAGTGGTACCTTGGTTCTCAAACGCCAAAAACCTGGAAGAAGGGCATGGCACAAATGGGGTACCATGACTCAAAAGGTCCTCTTCCTGCTCATGCTCATTGGCAACATCAGGCAATAGACCTCTATGCAGGTCCTATCAGAGAAGACAGTCCTTGACAACTGCAATTCTGTACAGTGGTTCCTTGGTACTCAAACGTCTTGGTTCCCAAACGCCAAAAACCTGGAAGTAAGTGTTTCGGTTTTTGAACGTTTTTCAGAAGCTGAACTTCTGATGCGGCTGTCGGCTATTGTTTCCAGGGCACCTGCACCAATCAGAAGCTGCGCCTTGGTTTTTGAACTTTTTGGAATCTAACGGACATCTGGAATGGATTAAATTTGGCGTTTTGTTTTTGCTATTTATTTTGCATTTTTGTTTCTGAGGCTTTTTCGGTTAATTTGTTTTTGTGACTGTGTGGAACCCAGTTCAGCTAGTGATTGATTGATTGATTGTGTGACTGTGGAAATGGATAAAAGCCCCCACCCAAAGACTATAATCAGTGCCGGTAAGAAAAAAATAATAATTTTAATTTTTATCATCTACAATACTGTCTTGATTTTTTGTATAGTATAGATCTTTGTTTTCATTTTATGGATCAATGGTCTTGTTTGATAGTAAAATTCATGTTAAATTGCTGTTTTAGGGGTTGTTTTTAAAAGTCTGGAACAGATTAATTCATTTTGCATTACTTTCTATGGGAAAGCATGCCTTGGTTTTGGAACGCTTTGGTTTTGGAACAGACTCCCGGAACGGATTAAGTCTGAGAACCAAGGTACCACTGTACTGGAGTTGAAGTACCTAGAAGGCTCTAACATTAAATCTCTTTGTCTTCCTGGTAAAGCAAACACAGCTTTACAATGTATCTAAAACATGTGATCCCTGACCATGAGGTTTGGAGGAACGAAGGGCAAAGCACATTGGAGTATGCAGCTGGGATAGAGAAAGCCAGTTTACACACCTGCATAGGAGTTGCTCAAAGTACTCATTCCCTAACGAGGAATCAATATGACATACTTTCCACAGATGATGTAAATTCACAAGTGTCATGGAGAAAGCAGAGATTTATCTTGAGTATTGAAACTAACTGTGAGCCATAAATGTGAGTCTAGGGAATGCTATGGTTTCCTCCTCAGAGAAAGTACCTTGGAAATCCAGTCCAAAAGTAACAGCTTTCCTTTGTATTCATTCAATTACCATATTTGTTCCCTGATATCATTGCTCCCAAAGTCCTACCGGATATCCCACCTGGCGCCAAAAAGACGCACGTTTCTATGAACAGATGTGACTAGCTGGTATTTTCTCCGTTTGATGAACGATTGCTTTGGACTTTGCTCACAATCCTGGATCTCGGAAGAATCAGGTGTAATAATGACACCTATCTCTCTTTCTCTTTTGCATCAGATTTAGATGAGGCTCTGGAAGTATTAGTGGCAGGAATCAGTAATGGTCAGGATAGGGGGTCAAAAAAGTGAAACTCAGTCCCAAGAAGCTGGTGGTTCTGTTCAGGAAGTTGGCGTTCAAACTGTTCTGAGTGGGATTACACTTGCCTTACAAGAATTAAGTTCATACAGTAGATCCTGGATCCAGCTTGTTACTGAAGGTCCAAGTAGCCTCTATGGCAGAGATGGCCAACTCGGCCCTCCAGCAGTTTTGGGACTACAATTCCCATCATCCCTGACCACTGGTCCTGTTAGCTAGAGATGATGGGAGTTGTAGTCTCAAAACAGATGGAGGGCCAAGTTTGACCACCACTGCTCTATGAGCAAGGAGTGCTCTTCATTAGCTTAGGCTGGTATGCCAGCTGCCTTCTTGAGCAGAGATAGCCTGGCCACAGTTATCCATTCTTTGGTAATATCTGGGATTGACCATTGTATTTTTATTTTGAAATATTTTTTATTTGGTTTTACAAATGTAAGTTTATAATAATATCAAATACACATCCGTATGTAGAGATTTCTCTGAATCTCAAGACTTCCTACCATCCCATCCATGGGTCTTATTGTTAACAATTTCAACTGCATATTATTTCATAACCTATATTTTGTATCTATCCATAATTATCCAAAGTGTTTGTTACATTACAAGCGATATTAAAATCCTGCTAATGTTGTCATCTGCTTACAGTGGTCTCCTAAATAAATTATAAAAAAATTCCCCTTCTTTCCTGAAGTTTTTGTCTTCTTGGTTCCTGAGTTTCTGGTCAGTTTTGCCATTTCGGCATAATCCAACAGTTTGGTTTGCCATTCCTCTCTAGTAGGGACTCATTCGTAGGGACTCATTCTTCTTTTCACCTCTGGGCTAGTAACATCTGTGTGGCTGTTGTCACATACATAAAAAGTATTTTCTGCTTGGGATTGGCCATTGTAATACATTGTATATGGAGCTGCCTTTGACGACTCCTCAAAAACTTCATTTACTTCAGAATACAGGTAGTGGGCTGCTGATTCAGTCTGGTTGGGGCAATGGAGCCTGTGATGGATGCATCTACCTGCCTTTTCCAGGGAGCTCATGAGGTCCGTTAGTAAGCCTTGGAATCCAAGAGCTACTTGAGTCTACAACTTCTATTTTGTGAGCTGTGCTCATTTTTCCAGATCAAAAGCCACTGGAAAGGAAATTCCACTAAAATTGAGAAGTTCAAGGTGGGGAGTCTAGAGATGGCCACGGGTGAATGGGATGGTAGGAGGTTGGACCTCCGGAGGTTGACTTGAAAGTGTCTCAAATAAATTGGAAGGGAGGGGAGCCAATTAAGTGTTTGTTCCATTATTCATTCATTCATTCATTCATTCCCCGCCCATCTGGCTACATTTCCCCAGCCACTCTGGGCAGCTCCCAACAGATAAAACATGATAAAACATCAAACATTAAAAACTTCCCTAAACAGGGCTGCCTTCAGATGTCTTCTAAAAGTCAGATAATTGTTTATTTCTTTGAGATCTGATGGGAGGGCGTTCCACAGAGAGGGCGCCACTACCGAGAAGGCCCTCTGCCTGGTTCCCAGCTCTGACTAAGAAAGTTGAATGAACTTTATTACGGTCACAGACCAGGATAAAAAACAAAACAAAAACAACAACATATAAATAAAATAGCAGTTAGGATTTATTTATTTTTTAAACTGATAATTGTTAGAGCAAATAAGGACAAAGAAACAGGCATAGGATAAAACATCTGAATAAAATACAAGATTAAACACGGATAATGGATGGGTAAAAACTGATAATTACAACAGATAAGAACTAAAAACACGCCGTTAAAACAACTGTAAGAGCATAAGAACTAAAAGACTCCCAGTTAAAACAACTATAAGAGGCTGCAAAGTAGAAGCCTCTGAAATAGAGGACACTCACAACATTAGAAACTGATGTGCAAATATGGTTAAAACAGACAATAAAAACAATGTACAACAATAAATTTAGAAACAATGGACAATAATAAACTATCCCAGGGAGTTGACTCAGAGTCACCCATGGAACTGAGTTTGGGGATTTTCATGCCGGACTATTTTGAGTTGGGCGATGGCCTGCGCCTACAGATTTGTACACAAAATCTGACAACCATCCAGGTCATCTTCTGATCTTTGCCTAACAGCAAAAGGTCAAATTTTTGCTTTTGCGGGAGGTCGGCGAGCCTCACCAGTAGGGGATCAATGATCTTACTAGATGCTCAGAGACTTTGCACCTGTCCATTGGGAGAGATAGGAAGCCCAGAACACTTGTTCTTTAGATGTCCCTTTTATGAAGAGGCACGTAGTAAGACTAAGAAAGTTAATCACCATCCTTAGTCTAAGAGATTTCATATTCACCACTCATGATCTCAAAGTCCTGAATTCTTTCTCAGGCTTTCTCAGGTGGTATAGTCTCTCATGGAAATTCACACCCCTAGGAGGGAAGAACAGCTGACAATTCCTTCTTGGAAAGGGATATTTACCGTATTTTTCGCTCTATAACACGCACCCGACCATAACACGCACATAGTTTTTAGAGGAGGAAAATCCGTAGGCATGCCACCTGTAGGCATTCCCTCCATAGCACGCACAGACATTTCCCCTTACTTTTTAGGAGGAAAAAAGTGAGTGTTATGGTGCAAAAAATATGGTAGTTCCCCAGTAGGGGTGACTGACCACCGGTGGGATGACTGACAGCCTCCCTCCACAGAGGGAGACAGGGGACAGAGATGAACTATTGAGCATTGAAAAGGCAAAATTGGATAGTCTGCTCTCCCCACTATGCCTGCTGAGAGCGATACTAAACTTCCTCTATTAAATAAAAGTGATAGTTCAACACCATGTAACAGTTTCTGCCGCACTGCAGTCTTGCCTCCTGGTTTACTAGCCGAAACCCAATCTGGACATTACTGAACATAAAACATGTACCATCCATCAAAGCAAGTTTAAGGGGGAAATACATTTTTCTCATGGGAAAGACTCTTTTCACACTGCCCTCTATCCATGCATCAATCCTGCCCCCAGAAATCCATCCAAATTCTGACAAGGCCCCTTCTTCCTCTGCCCTCCAGCCTCTCCTGAGCTAAAAGGTCACACGTCGCGAACAATAACCACAACTAAATCAAGCAGCTCTGGAGGTTGCAAGATGAATCGTCGGAGCCTCGAAAGCATTAAATGCAAAAACGGTAAACTCATTCAACCAGAGGCCTCAAGAGCGCTATCACTTTTCCTCCAGTAATTGAAGGTCTCCTTCAGCAGGAAAGCTGCGTCGGTCTGCCTCAGAAGCCCTGTTCAATGTCTTTAGCTGCTGGTGTATGACTTCATGCCATATTTTGCAGCTGGAGGTAGCAGTTACCTACTGGCCATTTTAAAATTTACTTCACAGTTTGAAAGGTCACTTGCAACGTGAGGCAATGCTAAGTAATACTCCATGCACAAACATATACCGTGGTACCTCTGGTTAAGAACTTACTTTGTTCCGGAGGTCCCTTCTTAACTTGAAACTGTTCTTAACCTGAGATATCACTTTAGCTAATGGGGCCTCCCACTGCTGCTGCCCCGCTGCTACGCTATTTCTGTTCTCATCCTGAAGCAAAGTTCTTAACCTGAGGTACTACTTTCGGGTTAGCAGAGTATGTAACCTGAAGCATCTGTAACCTGAAGCATCTGTAACCCAAGGTACCACTGTATACAATATCAAAATTATCAATTACATTTTACCCTTTTCAGGATGATTTCCATGCAACATTTTCTAAACCACACCTTGCCTTTCTGAATGGAAAGCTTAAAAACAGACCCCCTTGGTGGACGTGGGGAGATATTTGTTACCTGGAGACAGAGAGCACAAAGAGCTCTAAATATTATTGGGGTATGTGCTAGCAATAATAATAATAATAATAATAATAATAATAATAATAATAATAATTATACCTTGCCCATCTGGTTGGGTTTCCCCAGCCACTCTGGGTGGCTTCCAACAAAATATTAAAATACAATAGTCTATTAAACATTAAAAACTTAAAAAGTAATAAGATGTCATAATATACTGATTGTCTTCTTCTAGTTTTCTGCTTCCACCTCTTACTTCCATGAGAGCAACCAAAATTATCTTCTGCCTAGCACTTCTGATTTAATTTATCTATACAAATTCCAGGCTAGAAAAGTTCCATTGTCTTAGTGCAGTGGTCAAAGATTTTCCCATTTGCTAAAGTACTTCAAAGACAAAGAATAAATATGGGGGCCTTCATAATATGCAGCAGGGGATGCTTATACAGTGGTACCTTGGTTTAAGAACAGCTTAGTTTATGAACAACTTGGATTAAGAACGCTGCAAACCCGGAAGTAGGTGTTTTGGTTTGTGAACTTTGCCTTGGAAGCAGAACATGTTTCACTTCCTGTTGAGTGTGTTCCATTTGAAAATTGAGTATCGCACTGTTATAGGAAAGCACGCCTTGATTTAAGAACGCTTTGGTTTAAGAACGGACTTCCGGAACGGATTAAGTTTGTAAACCAAGGTACCACTGTATCCTTTTATGCATAATAAATATCCATGCTTCTTTAAAGCTAGCAGCATTTTGTGGCCTAGAAAGAACATCTTACATTTGGATATTTCAATTTATGCAAAATAACGAGCCATGTGCTAGCTGATGCTACATGGCAGGTGTATGAGTGACAGTCTCGAGAGTCTAGACATTTTTTTTTCTTTAATGAAAAGTAGCCAAATGAAATGTGTGAGCAGGGCAATAACACAGGGGGGGGGTCTGCTTAACACTTTCCTTTTATGCTTTTTTTTCCCTACCCAAAACATCTCTCCTGCCTTAGCTAATTTTAGAACTATAAGAGATATAGACCTCTATTCCCCCCCCAAAAAAAAAAAAAATGGTGGAAACTAAGCTTGGGTTGATTTTGAGTTCTGCAAATGGTTGCAGAGATGTGGTTACTCTTCCTCAAACTCACAGCCTCCTGCAAGTACAGTCGTACCTCCGTTTACATAACCCTCTGGTTACGTACATTTTGGGATATGTGTGCAGCAAATCCTTAAGTATTTTACCGGGTTTCACCCTGTGCACATACGCAGGTTGTGGAAACCTTGGGATCTGACCGGACCTCTGGAACGGATCCTGTACACAACCGGAGGTACGAATGCACTTTTTTCCCCTTTTCTTTTCTTTTCTTTTTTCTTAAGGGGAAGACTACTTTAAATATCTGCCATACGGAATCTACCAGGTGACATTAAATGTTCCAATAGAACTGAAACTAGAGAGTAAAGGTAAAGGTAAAGGGACCCCTAACTGTTAGGTCCAGTCGTGGCCGACTCTGGGGTTGCGGCGCTCATCTCGCTTTATTGGCCAAGGGAGCCGGCGTACAGCTTCCGGGTCATGTGGCCAGCATGGCTAAGCCTCTTCTGGCGAACCGGAGCAGCGCACGGAAACGCCATTTACCTTCCCACCGGAGCAGTACCTATTTATCTACTTGCACTGGTGTGCTTTCAAACTGCTAGGTTGGCAGGAGCAGGGACCGAGCAACGGGAGCTCACCCCGTCGCGGGGATTCGAACCGCCGACCTTCTGATCAGCAAGTCCTAGGCTCTGTGGTTTAACCCACAGTGCCACCCGCGTCCCGAAACTAGAGAGTAGGTTCTGTTTAATTAGGTTGGAAGGTATTTCCCCCCCCCCCAACTCATCTCTTAAAAAAAACAAAAAAAGTTCCAAAGCAGTGATCTAAATGGAAGGTTTACACAAATGGGCAGCACTGCAGAACACACAGCTTCATGAGAAGATACGATATTTCGGCATGCAAATGTCCCATCCATCCATTAAAAAAAACAACTGAATTCAAATTGCAAAAAGGTGCAGAAAGGGCAAAAACAGCCCCCAAAAGAGCAATGAACCTGCAAAAACAGCACAAAAAGAGAGGGGTAATGTTTAGCAATCCCAGCAGCCTTTGCAGCTTGTGGAGAGTTGGAGTTTGAGAAAGGAGGTTTGGAGGGAGCAATTATGGTGGAGTTTGGTGGACTTTGGCGGAGAGGGTGTTTGGAGGCTTTTTAGATTGTTTCCCCACCATTTCACATGCAGTGGTACCTTGGTTCTCGAATGGCTTAGTTGACGAACAAATCAGATCCCGAACGCCGAAAACCTAGAAGTAAGTGTTCTGGTTTGCGAATGTTTTTCAGAAGCCAAACGTCCAACACGGCTTCTGCTTGAGTGCCGGAAGCTCCTGCTGCCAATTGGAAGCCGTGCCTTGGTTTACGAACAGCTTCAGGAGTTGAACGGACTTCCGACACCGATTAAGTTCGAGAACCAAGGTTCCACCATACAGTCATGATACCCAGAAACGTAACCCCTGTGGGAAAATGCCTATATACTTCAACAATAAGGGACACAGGTGGCGCTGTGGGTTAAACCGCAGAGCCTAGGACTTGCCAGTCAGAAGGTCAGCGGTTAGAATCCCTGCGACGGGGTGAGCTCCCGTTGCTCGGTCGCTGCTCCTGCCAAGCTAGCAGTTCGAAAGCACATCAAAGTGCAAGTAGATAAATAGATACCACTCCAGTGGGAAGGTAAACGGCATTTCCATGTGCTGCTCTGGTTCACCAGAAGCGTCTAAGTCATGCTGGCCACATCACCCGGAAGCTGTACGCCGGCTCCCTTGGCCAATAAAGTGAGATGAGCGCCGCAACCCCAGAGTCAGCCACGACTGGACCTAATGGTCAGGGGTCCCTTTACCTTTACTTCAACAGTGCCCATTTCAATCTATTCCTTTCCAGTTAAATAAAATTCACAGCCTCAGTTTGCACCATTTTGCTGCTTTGGACAGCAAAAAGAGGTGCACTTAAAAAAAGAGACAGGAGGATGATCAGTACTTTTCAAACTGAACTACATATTTTTAAAACGCCATATGCAGGGAGATTACTGCATCAAAATATCTGAGAAAGCAGGGGAATCAGGTCAAAATATAACCTAATATTTCATAATTAGACACAGCACCTTTTTACAATTGAGACATTCATAAAAATAAATGGACTGCTTCTACTTTGGAAAAAAGGAGAACAATAATATACAGTTATGCTGGCTACAGTAAAACTTTAACTCACTACAACTAAAAAGAAGGGTCCTTTGTGCACTGAAAAGGGAAAACTAGATTAATTTCTGTTCTAGCAGAGAGGAAAACCTAATAACCCAAACCTGGGCAGAAAGTCAAGAACGACATTAAAATAAAGATACAGAAAACATACACTCCTTGGGATCCTGATGACATCCATACTTCTTAGGAGCGCGAAGGCATACCTCAAAGCCTTTAATGATCCAAATATGGAACAATAGCACTTAAAACTTAATAATGTAATAAAATATGAAGCATTCTAAGAGGAAAAAATAAAAACCCTGGGACCAATTCCTGGCGCCACTGGTTAGAAAGGGAACCACAAATACAGTATATTTACAGCAAGATTTCAAATCATGCTGCATGTGCCAGTAGCTTTTTTCAGGCAACTGCGATTTCACCCCCACCTATCACCATCACTCCCTATCAGAGTTATGTGAAATTTAACAGGAAAGCTTCCTGTTTGCAACGAAGTTGTGTTGTGAGGTATGTTCCATTTCTTTGCAAGATTGCTTTAATTACCAGTAAAGCCAGCTTTAAAGCGCAGGCAAGAGATGGGAGATCTGGCTTGGAAAGCCAGGAGGAAGAAATATTTTCACTGGAAAGACATAGTACAAATATGAAAGGGGAAATCATTCATGGCTGAATCTACCACTGGACTTCCCAGTGTCAAAGCTCAGTTGTTGCAGACCAGGCATGTCCAAAGTCTGTTTCGGGGGACTAATCTGGCCTGCCGGTCAGTTTAATCTGGCCCCTGGGGCAACAATTTTAATCCTTAAAAAAAGATCAATAACTTTGGGGTAAAAATGTAAAAAAAAAAAAAAAAGGAGGGGGAAGAGCTCAACAACTTCAATCCTAAAAAAAGAAAAAGGTCAACAACGTCGGTCAGCCCTCACACATGTTTACTTCATCAGATCTGGCCCTCTTTGAAAAAGGTTTGGGCACCCCTATTGTAGACTCTTGCATAAAGCTTTTTTTTCAGGTGGGGTGTCCAGACTGTTCATATGAAGAAAGATGAACTTTAGC
The DNA here is from genome assembly GCF_964252035.2 of Podarcis erhardii. Taxonomy (NCBI): domain Eukaryota; kingdom Metazoa; phylum Chordata; class Lepidosauria; order Squamata; family Lacertidae; genus Podarcis; species Podarcis erhardii. The sequence goes on from NC_138501.1 coordinate 12,295,635, forward strand.
GAAAAGGAAAAGAAGATAAGGTTGAAAAATAAATGGCATAATAAACTGAAAGGAATAAAAGGAGGGAAATCTTAAAACTCTCATTTATCATTGCACTCAAGCAACCGTGATTACCATTTCCTCAACCCTCCCCTTTAATAAATCTTCACTATGTAAAGAAATTCTGAGATTGATGACAGGTGCTCTTGGTGTGAGTTGTTATAACTATCCCAACCTCCTATTTCCTGTTTCAGAGGATGGCAACTCAATTTTCATTTGCACAAATACCTTAGTTCCCCACAAAGAAGCCTACTTGGTTGCTAAACAGGACTTAAGGGCAACATAACTGCTCTTTAAAACCAATTTTAGTTCTATGCCATCAGAGATTTTGACTTCCAGAGGTGCTGCTTCTTTTGGTGGATGAAAGAACAGTAACCATCTATATATGTCCCTCTCTCCACAACACACACACGCACACACACACACACACACACACACACACACACACACACACACACAATTCAGTCAGTCAGTAATTTAGGAATGGGTGGGAAGAAGAATTCAGATATCTTTTGGTTCCCTATAGTCTGGCATTACAGAACCACAAACCGGTTTGAAGTCAGCAGAAAAGTGGTTTTAGCAATGACGGCATGTTTCCTAGCAACTTTCCAGCCCACAGTGAAGAAACAAGATGCCATCAAGTGTTTTGGCACCTTTGATTTATGTACATTTGACAAAAATGCTGAAAAATTAATCATCCTGTCAATCGTAAACTAATGTGGTTTTCCTTAACCAACAGTCATGGAAAGCTTTCCCAAAAGAAAAATTAATCTAAATCTGATACTAATGGGTACTGAAAGCTAGTAATTACCACTCTACTGCTTGCATTCAAGTATCTGCCTGGGTGCTGACTGCCATGGAATGATCATATTTTGTTTCCCTTTTTTATTACAAGATTAGAAGTGGAACTTTACAGAGAAAGCAGTCCCTCAAGGCCAAAACAGAAGAGCATGTGTGAACAGCTTCCTGTTGTTTTTTAAAAATATTTATACGAATTTTATATAACACTAATTCAGGAAAGCTCAGTTGTTTATAGAGCGTGGTGCTGGTAACGCCAAGGTTGCAGGTTCAAGCCCCGTATGGGGCAGCTGCATATTCCTGCATTGTAGGGGGTTGGACTAGATGATCCTCAGGGGCCCTTCCAACTCTATGATTCTATGATTTTAAAGGCCAAGGCAGGCTGCTTCACCTTACCTCATAGATGGCCAGGCTTAATGGCTTGATAGCTACCATCTGACAGCATCACTCAGGCCCGACATTGGCTTCTGCCTGGTGACTTCACTTGCTAACTTCAGCCTCCCAACATAATCACCATTATTATTATTATTATTATTATTATTATTATTATTATTATTATTTATACCCCACCCATCTGGCTGGGTTTCCCCAGCCACTCTGGGCAGCTCCCAACTGAATATTAAAAACACGATAAAACATTTAACATTAAAAACTTCCCTAAACAGGGTTGCCTTTAGATGTATTATTATTATTATTATTATTATTATTATTATTAAAATTTGAATACTGCTCTCCATTCAAAGATCACAGGGAGGTTCACAACGCGAAAATACAACATGAAAACACAAAATACATGAGACTCTTAATCTCAGGGTTGTGGGTTTGAGCCCCACATTGGGCAAAAGATTCCTATACTGTAAGGGGTTGCGCTAGATGACCCTCATGGTCCCTCCCAAACTATATTCTCTGATTCTATGAAACCAATATCCCCCCTCCTATGGGTTCCATCTATTCATGAATATCTACCTTCAACACATGACATTCTTGCACATGCTAACACCATTTTGAAACCTCCCATGGACTCACACAAACATATACAGCCAACATCCAAAAAGATGACATCCATTCATGTTTGTGCCCTGGCTTCAGTCCACAAATATCCACTGGCTTCTGTTGACTCTCTTCCAAAGGTGAACTTCCATCCACAAACATCTGTCTGCTTTAGCCTTGTAGCCTCCACCAACTTCCGAATCCAAAAGCCACTGGCTTCCATTCACCAACATCTGCCAGCTCCTCTTAGGTCCATCATGAGACGTCCACCAGCTTCCAACCACAGATACCAGCAGCCTTCAACCAAGCAAACTTGCCTTATTATCGCTCCATAGCATCCCACTGCCAGAGGATTGCCTCCTTCCATTCACCAGTTTGCCTCCTCCAAGTGGAAGAAACCTGGGCAGTGCTGAATGTCACATCCATTGCCAGGTGCGTCCTGCTGGAAATAGAAAAGGGCTTTCCCCTTGGCCTGCCTTTATATCCACTCAGTTGCCAAGTGCTTTTGTGACATCACAAGAAACCCACAGCCAATGGCAAAAGCTGGGGAAGCATCATCTTCATTGCTTTGAGCCTCACAATGGCGGGTGGACCTATCAGTGATTGTGTGCTTGTTTGTTCGGGACACGGGTGGTGCTGTGGTCTAAACCACTGAGCCTCTTGGGCTTGTCCATCGGAAGGTCCCTGCTCCCATTGCTCTTTCTCAGCTCCTGCCAACCTAACAATTCAAAAGCATGCCAGTGCAAATGGATAAATCGGTACCACTGCAGCGGGAAGGTAAATAGCGTTTCCATGCACTCTGGTTTCCATCATGGTGTTCCGTTGCTCCAGAAGCAGTTTAGTCATTCTGGCCACATGACCTGGAAACCTGTCTGCGAACAAACGCCGGCTCCCTCAGCCTGAAAGCCTGTTCTCATCCTGAAGCAAAGTTCTTAACCCAAGGTACTATTTCTGGGTTAGCGGAGTCTGTGACCTGAAGCGTATGTAACCTGAAACTATGTAACCCAGGGTACCACTGTAATAAGACTAACCTTAACGCTATAGCGTACAAAACAGAACACCACACCAGAACAAAGAGAGAGAAGATAAAGTAAGTGAAACCCAGGCTCCTTCTAGCCTGATTATTATAGTCAGCATGACCCTGACAGAAAGATAACAGAACCAGTTCAAACCAGCTGTACTCTGCTTATCAGAAGGAATAACCCAAACAAGAACCTTCTTCCTGTTTCTTTCACATAGAAAGAAAACTTCCAGAACCCTCTTGAATTAAGCAGAACTGGAAAGATCACACATCAGGTCAATATTTTCTGTACTAAGAAATGCAAACTGACAAAACTTTCTTAGAGGGCATAGGAGGTGGATAAGAGGAAAGGAAAGGTCAACTGCATGGGTAACCGTCCAATTCACACAACTTTAGATCCAACTGAAAGATGGATCTTTAAGGTTAGTTGATCTTTAAGGTCAGCTAAGACAAACATCCTAAACAGAGATTCACAGTTCCAAAAGAAATACAGTTGTACCTCATGTTGCGTAACCTCCAGGTTATGGAAACTTCGGGTTACGGCTGTGGCAAACCCGGAACTGCATACTTTCAGGTTTCGTCGCTCGTGCATGCGCAGAAGTGCTCTATTGTGCCATGTGTGCGCACGTGTCTAGTTGTGGATTTTTCAGGGTGCACATGGCACCCCTAAACAAATTTCGCCACTCGTGCATGCGCGGAGGTGCTCTATCGCGCCATGTGTGTGCACAGAAGCGACGTGTCTACTTGTGGATTTTTCAGGGTGCACATGGCACCCCTAAACAAATTAAATCCATAATCAGAGGTACCACTGTATTTAATTTCTCATAGAATTACATGGGATCATAATACAGGGGGAAAAACCCTTCCGGTACAATCCTACTCCTTTCCTTGACAATGAGACCAGGCAGCCTAGCACATTGCTCTCTCTGGCAAATAAGTACTAAAGAAAGTCGATGTCATAGTGGACTATAGAGAAAGCTGTAACTATAAAAAACCCAAATACTCCAGGCAAACCTCATCTGATTCTGTTCATTCCCATGCAAAACAATCCCAGGTGGCGCTGGAAAGAAAGGAAGTCAGCAAAAATTTATCGCAACCAATCCAAAAATTTTATTTACTCAGGTGCACATCACCACATCTAGACAAGCTGAGATTCATTTCTGAAATCTGTTTTAGTTCAATCTTTCTTTAATGATATTTGATATTTTTTTATTTGGGTGGGGGAGGGGGAGATAGCCTCGCAAAGAAACAAGTTTTGGTGCAGATTGCAAGAGCAGGATATAGTTTTTCGTTGCTACCACCAAATATACCCCCACAATGTACAAACCAGCTCCATCTTCTGAAGAGTTCAAAGTTCTCCTTTTGATGTTGACAGAAACCTGTATGCGGATTAATTCTGAAAAGGGAGGCACATACGTTTCCATTGTAATTCCTATGCTAGCATTTTGTGGTAGTGATGAAGTCCTTCCTAAATGAAAAACATATGCTATTTTTTATCATGGAATAAAGAAATGGCATTTATATCTTTTGTTGTTGTTAAATTAGGAAATAAGGGTGATTTATCACCTGTGACTCACCACTCAGTGAGTCTTAAAACTTATGTAGATGATGAAAATAAATTTTAAAAATAATTTTACTTTTAAAAATGCCTTATTTAAAAAATCCATGACTTGCAGTTCAACAGGAAAAAAATGGAAAACCAAGTATTAATATTGCTGTTCCAAAACGTGGCATCCCAAGTGTACAAAGGATTTCATATTTTGTATTTCAACATTATCCACAGGCAGTCCTAAATAAGACAACTAAGATAAGAAAGAGAGAAGAATTGGAAAACAATTTTTTAACTTCATAAAGACTGCAAAAATGTTAAACAACAAAGGGGCTAAATAAGTTGGAGATCCTCAAATGGTGACTTATTTTTGTTGGTGCTTACAGGCAAAATTACCGTTGAGATCCTGCTGTTTAATTCCCAATGCCCTTTGTTGGCATACATTTCTTGTTCCCCTTTGCCTATTCTTCATTTTCACCAATGACGGGGAAATGCAGTCTATACAGTTTTGCACTGAACTGTCAACACCACTATTACTTAAAAGATGGGATTTTGAGGCTGTTCAGCTGTATACCTGGGGAAAGGTGAAAATCACTTCCTGGAGGAGGAGGAGGAGGAGGAGGAGGAGGAGGAGAAGCAGAAGAAGAAGAAGAAGAAGAAGAAGAAGCAGCAGCAGCAGCATATGGATTTGATATCCCGCTTTATCACTACCCTAGGTAGGCTTTGAAACCCTTATAGATTGCTTCATTTATAGTTTTACGGTGCCGATGTGCCACACAGCGTGTTCTCCTTCATGGAGAGCACGTGTTGCGGTGGGTGCTAACAAGACACCCCACTGTTGCTGGGCGGGAAAAGAGTGTTGGCCACCATTTTAATTGAGTTCTTCTTGTTGCTGAGGAGTTTTAGATGTTGCCATTTTGTGATTGACAGCCATAGCCTTTATATGCCCTGAGCACAGTGTTGAGCTTCCTCTTTTCGCTGCGCGCATCGGATCACCCGCCCACCCTCCCTATTTTCAGGGTTGTTCGCTTGACCTTGCTATGCCTGTCATGGGGCCGTCTGCTTTTGGGGCCTGGTAGGAATTCTTCCATTTGGCTGATTGGCTGGTGCCATTTGGTTTTTGCCTACTACGTAGCAAATCGTCACAACTTGTAAGGTTGCAGTTAGGCATTGGTTATATGAATTGGTTGGTGGAGGGGTACGGATTGGCTGTGCCTGCCCCTCCAAAATGCTGCTGCTGCAAGGGTATTCCATTAAAGGAATCCAGGGGCTCGCCATGCTTTTGTCCAAACCCCTGGCAAGGGGCTAGGGCCAAGCAAGAGCCCCTGGGAGCATTTGGGGAGAGGTGAGGGCATGGTTCCCAGCTCCGTCTCTCACCCCAAAATGTTTTCCCTTTCTGACTTTGCAGGCATGTGAATGTCAGTCTGTCCCCATGCAGGGTCAGATAGTCGCAACCAATGCCTAAGCAACCACTCACATTTCTTGTATTTTAATAAAGTTGTGGCCAAAATTATGCCAAAAACCTTAAACAAAATTCATGTGTCAATTGTGTTTTATTTGGGGGTGGCTTGGTGACCTCAGTACACAACTTGAATCACAAGACTAGTGCTGCTAAATACTGGGAGACAGAACCACTTGATACCCGCCTAACATGGTGTGTGAAACCAACTTTAAATTAAAACTATAAACACGTTAAAAACGCCAAATAATTTATTGACGTGTGTTGCCAAGTTTTCCCTTATGGCGAGCCTAAGATGGGTCCACCTCAAACTTGGCAGAGTTTAGCTAAAAACAAAAAGGGTTGGAGGGAAAAGCGAGACCCAAGATGCGAGTTTTGCCCACTTCATTTAACTTAAGGCATTACTCTACAATTTTCATACAGCTTATTGCTCTTTGTGGGTAACTGCAGCTAGTTACGAACAGAGAGGGCTGTGGAATTAAGTCTGATAGAAGCATACATATTTCAAGGAGGAAATCTCGCTACGCTGTTTAAAAAGAGAGACTCCGAGGCACCACAAGGAGAACTTAACTCTTTCATAAGTCAACAGCAATGTGTACACAATCATACACTTAAATTCAGTTGAAATCAACCAACCTTCTCTTGGCGGTGGGGGCAGAATTGGTAGAAATAAGTGAGACTGTTTAAAAATATGGATTTTAAAAGTCCCTGTTTCTGGGGTTCCTTTTCCTACCATCCCAGCCAAACTTTACAGCATCATTTCTGGGGGGAAATGTTAAATATACTTTCTCTCCTTTTTTTATTCCCATGGTTAAAACAGAGTTGATTCATTCTCACAGCAGATAAATCTTTCTGACTGGTAATTATTCAGGAAAAAGGAGGCAACATGTGTGACAGGGTACCTTTTGTTTCACTTCAGCTCTGACAATCTGTTTTTCATTGAGCAGTGTTTTTAGTTCATTCTCCACAACATTTTTCTTTAATTATGATAAAAGACAGTAACTTAATCAAGCATAAATCCTGCCCAACTGAACATAAGAAAACAAAGGGAAATATTCGTGCAGGTGGCCTTTTCCTCTCAATTATTGGTTATACAGCACTAGAAAGCATTTGCAAAATTTGTTCTCCCTCAAAAACTGCAACTGTAATAAAAGAATCAACACTTCCACCCTGGTTATATTTGATCTAAACAAAATGAAAAAATTCTCCATATACTATATAAGCTCAGGAAGAAATTCCCAGAGCATTTTTATTTTGAAGTTGTCATGGCACTTATATAATTATTTTGTTATCTTGGTTGCCTACCTGGTTTTCTTCCTTTTTAAACAAACAAACTCAGAAGGGCTGTCAGAGTTTCAGGAACCACAAACCAATCTTGTTGCTCTGTGGCAAATGCCCGCTCCGTGTCCCTGGTGGCATAATGATTCCCAAGGCCAAAGGGATGTACCTCTCTCTCACACAAAAACAAAAACACACTAAAACTTTCATTTTGAAGCTTGTGTGTACAATGAAATAAAGAAACTAACAGGTAGCCAGTCTGTTGTTGTTGTTGTTGATTATGATTTTATTACTTATACCCTGCCCATCTGACTGGGTTTCACCAGCCACTCTGGGCAGCTCCCAACAGAATATTAAAAACACAATAAAACATCAAACATTAAAAACTTCCCTAAACAGGGCTGCCTTCAGATGTCTTCTAAAAAGTCAGATAGTTGTTTACTTCCTTGGCATCTGATGGGAGGGCGTTCCACAGGGTGGGTGCCACTACCAAGAAGGCCCTCTGCCTGGTTCCCAGCTCTGACTAAGAAAGTTACAGTGCTACCTCGGGATGCGAACGGGATCCATTCCGGAGCCCCATTCGCATCCCGAACGGAACACAGGACGCGACAGCGCGTCTGCGGGTCGCATTTGGCCACTTCCGCGCATGCGCGCTACATCATTTTGAGCGTCTGCGCATGCGCGAGTGGCAAAACCCAGAAGTAACGTGCTCTGTTACTTCTGGCTTGCTGAGGAGCGCAACTCAAACGCGCTCTACCCGAAGCACATTCAACTTGAGGTATGACTGTAGTTGTTTATTTCCTTGACATCTAGTGGGAGGGCGTTCCACAGGATTGGCACCACTACAGAGAAGGCCCTCTGCCTTGTTCCCTGTAACCTCATTTCTCGCAGTGAGGGAACGACCAGAAGGCCCTCAAATCTGGACCTCGGTGTCTGGGCTGAACGATGGGGGTGGAGACGCTCCTTCAGGTATACTGGGCCAAGGCGATTTAGGGCTTTAAAGGTCAGCACCAACACTTTGAATTGTGCTCGGAAACGTACTGGGAGCCAATGTAGGTCTTTCAGGACCGGTGTTATATGGTCTCAGCGGCCACTCCCAGTCACCAGTCTGGCTGCTGCATTCTGGATTAGTTGTAGTTTCCAGGTCACCTTCAAAGGTAGCCTCACATAGAGCGCAGTGCAATTGTCCAAGTGGGAGATAGCCAGAGCATGCACCACTCTAGTGAGACTGTTCATGGGCAGATAGGGTCTCAGCCTGTGTACCAGATGGTGCTAGTAGACAGCTGCCCTGGGCACAGAACTGACCTGCCCTTCCATGGACAGCTATGAGTCCAGAATGACTCCCAGGCTGCGCACCTGGTCCTTCAGGGGCACAGTTACCCCATTCAGGACTAGGGAGTCCTCCACACCTGCTCAACCCCCCGTCTTTCCTGGTGAAAGAAACCACAATCTCAGGTTCAAACCTAACACTAAGCTACCCCCATCCTGGTTTGTTTTCCCATGTATGCAAAAGGGGGAGCAAAGGGGGAGCAACTGGGCTGCATGCACAGTATGGTTTACTAAACCAAGAACCTTGGACTAAATGTTTTGTGCAAATACACCCATTGCCAAAATATCCTTGCACAAAGCAACTTTTGCCTATCAGGCTTGCCATAGTTAGGGCTGTTAGGCTTCCCAACCTGATTCTGCTCCCACCCTCTCTACCCAGCCCGTGAAAGTGTGAAAAAAGGCAACTGCCAAGTGAAAATGGAATTATATGACGTTCACAAAATCCTTTCGGGGACAGGGTGGGGAACCTGTGGCCATCTAGATGTTGTTGGACTCCCAACTCCCATCAGCCCCCGCCAACATGAACAAAGGCCAGTGATGTTGGTTGCTGGAAGTCCAAGAACATCTGAAGAACCTCTGGTTTTCCAGCCCTGTTTTCAGGGAACAATGTAGCTGTCAACCCCTTGAGAGAAACAATTGAGTTACCATTGCCCATTTGAGTGTACAGTGGTACCTCGGGTTAAGAACTTAATTCGTTCTGGAGGTCCGTTCTTAACCTGAAACTATTCTTAACCTGAGGTACCACTTTAGCTAATGGGACCTCCTGCTGCCACCATGCCGCCGCCGTGTGATTTCTGTTCTCATCCTGAAGCAAAGTTGTTTAACCAAGGTACTATTTCTGGGTTAGTGGAGTCTGTAACCTGAAGTGTCTGTAACCTGAAGCATCTGTAACCTGAAGCGTATGTAACCCGAGGTGCTACTGTGTTAATTTCTCTCTCTCTCTCTGTGTGTGTGTGTACACACACACACACACACACACACACACACACTGGGCTGATATGGAGGGTGGCATGGCATGCAACAGCTATGAAAAATCTCAAAGTACTTCAACTGAGCCAAGTTTTATACGGATGTAAAATATTTGCATTCTACACAAAAGTCTGGGTGGGTATGGGCGCAATTCTTTTCCCACACAACATATTGTGGTCAGAGGTATCCAGCTCTGATGAGCCCACTGTGAAAGGCTATCATTGTAAACATTTTGGCTTGGAGGCAAATCCCATGGAGATCAAACGGTCCTATTTCAAAATAAACATGCTTCAATTTTGATGTGCAAATAATCATAGTTTGCAGATCAGTATAAAAATAGTAGGAAATGCATTCTGTTTTTCAGAACCAAGACAATCAGTCAGATCTAAAGGAGGGTCATTATCCTTTATAGCTCTGTTGAAATAAAGGGAACAATGTTGGCATGACCAACACAGCAATTCTAATACCTAGATCTTCTGAAAGGGGTTAGGATTGGGAAAAGATGCCTCTCTATCCACAGAGAAGGGTGGGCACAACCACTAAAGAGCCCTCCTCCCCACACCAGTGTTCCCACTGGCAGTATATTTATATGTTTACTCAACCCTTCCACAATGGTCCTATGGTGGGTAACATTACAATATAAAACTGCAGATGAAACATAAAATATCGGCGCCACTTTTTCGTCGGAATTCAGCTTCCATTTTTCAATCTGTATCCATCCCATTACCACCTCCAGGCAATGGTCCAGCATCTGAACTTCCTCCCACGATTCGAGATGAAACTGAAAGATAGAACAGGGTGTCATCAAGATATTGATGACACGTCACACCAAATCACCTGATGGCATCTCTCAACAGATTAAAAAAACAAACCATAAGGCAGACACAGAGGCTAACTGCCAAAGTGCTCTGCAATAGTCCCTCAATGCTACTATCACAACACAGCCCCAAAGACAGGACTGAAAATAATATATTTGGGGGGAGGGGAAGCGGTGGTAAGGCATACACAGTCTTAGATCTGCTGATTTAAGATTTAAGAAGAGAGTCCCCGTGCTGTGCTGTGCTGTGCTGGTTTAGCCGGCTCGGTTCGGGGGCGGCTCGTGGACCAGTTAAATGACCCCTGTGGACTGCTTGTGGCCCATGGGCATTAGGTTGTTTACCCCTGTCTAAACCACAGAGCCTAGGGCTTGCCAATCAGAAGGTCAGTGGTTCGATTCCCACGATGGGGTGAGCTCCCGTTGCTCGGTCCCTGCTCCTGCCAACCTAGCAGTTCGAAAGCACGTCAAAGTGCAAGTAGATAAATAGGTACCACCCTGGCGGGAAGGTAAACGGCGTTTCCATGTGCTGCTCTGGTTCGCCAGAAGCGGCTTTGTCATGCTGGCCACATGACCAGCTGGCTGTGGACAAACGCCAGCTCCCCCAGCCAGTAAAGCGAGATGAGCGCCGCAACCCCAGAGTCATCCACAACTGGACCTAAAGGTCAGGGGTCCCTGTCCCTTTACTTTTACCTTTACCTCTGGACTAAAGAATATTTAACTTTCTCTGGATTCAATCCTACACTTGTTTACTTTTTGCTCTTATCAAACCTTTCTAAAAAAGGAATGCCAAATTTGTTATGAAATTCTACTCAATATTGATCCAGAGCAGAACTCTGACGTATAGTGAGCAGAGTAAAAACTTAAACACGTTGCAGAATTCCCAAACAATAGACCAGAGGCAATTAATATTTCATCCAACAGAGCTTTACTGCAACTGAAGGCAAATGAGCATAATGGTCACAAATCCAATACATTCAGGATTGGCACTGTCCATAAGAAATCCAGTTGAAGCAGACTTAACTTAAACTTACAATAACTTATAATAAGACTAAAACCTCAACACTAAGTATACTATGTACAGAACACCACACCAGAAGGAAAAGAGAGATAGGAAGAAAGTGAAACCCAGGCTCCTTCTGGCCTTTTTATTATAGTCAGCATGACCTTGACCGAAAGAGAAAGCAGAACCAGTTTAAGCCAGCTGTACTCAGCTTCTCTGAAGGTATAATCCAAACATCATGAACCTTCTGCTTGTTTCTTTCACACAGAGAAGCCTCCAGAAGCTTGCATAACCCTCTTGAATTAACTAGAATAGGAATGATCTCTACACATTAGATCAATACTTTCTGCACTAAGAAATGCAAACTGACAGAATCACCAACGGCTATACAATGAGGTCCAGTTCTGAGGGCCTTCTGGCAGTTCCCTCATTGCGAGAAGTGAGGTTACATGGAACCAGGCAGAGGGCCTTCTCAGTACTGGCACCAGCCCTGTGGAACACCCTTCCACCAGATGTCAAGGAAATAAACAACTATCTGACTTTTAGAAGACATCTAAAGGCAGCCCTGTTTAGGGAAGTTTTTAGTGTTTGATGTTTTTGTCAGGAGCAGAGACACATGCCCGACTGGCATGTTCTCTCCCTCTTGGTCGGTTGCTTGGGAGCTTCCAAAGCTTTCTTCAACCTGAACATTACAGTGACCAATGCCAACAGTCACCGGCATACCTAGGGATCCACAGAGTCTTTGCAGTTGCGTAACAGACCTCAGCAACTCAGCATTTTGGCTAATCTACTTTATTTACCTATAAACACACACGGAGCACTGCAACATGGCTCCCTTTCTCTCTAGCATCAGATAGCAAAGAGAAAGGACAAAGGACAATAGTCCCACTTCATGGAACACAGTAACACAAACATCCTGTCTCCGTCACTTCCCACTTTGTGGAGTCGAAACATACACCGTCAGATGATAGACAAAAATCCCATGACTGCAATGATGGAGCAGGAATTCTAACAGTTTTATTGTTTATAATATTCTGTTGGGAGCCGCCCAAAGTGACTGGGGAAACCCAGCCAGATGAACGGGGTATAAATTATTATTATTATTATTATTATTATTCACACAGTAACTCAGCAGTGATGGGTGTGCATCTGTGAACCAGCTCAGCTTCACACAGCAGTTATTATATACCAATTCATTAGTAATTATAAAAAAATGCCAACATAAAGTATTGCATCAACTCAGCCAAAGCAATCCTAAATTACCAGTGCCCTAATAATAAGCTTCATAACTAAGTCATACACTCTTTCAAAAATGTAAGATAAAATATTACAGCATTTCCATAACAGATGGTTTGTCTAAGGAGAAAGTATTTTAGCATGCAGTCAAAAGCCAAATCAAATGAAAAATGCGGTTGTCAAAAGGAAGATAATTCCTTCCCATTTTAGATATCTGGAATACATTATTTCAGGCAGCATGGAATTGCTTCTGGCTACAGTCGTGGAATAGATTTTAAGTGAAACCTGGTGTTGGTGTGCATAAATGTTTTCCCCAGGTGCACAAAACACCATCTAAAGAACATTCAGATCTATGGCCACCAAACTTGTAGTTGGTTTTCTTGTGGTGGCTGGATGAGGATTCTCTTAATTACCTGCAGTTTTTGATTATAGCAATTTTAGCTTCTATTTAATGTTTATGGTCCAAAGCTATTACTAGCTGCTTTAGTAAGAGCTGTTTCAAGGCAGTAAGTGGCCTTCTCGTACACAGCTGTAGGACAATCTATTGTGGAATATGAATACTTTCAAGGTGTACTTACGTAACCTACACAGACTTTAACACAGGAAAAGAATGAGAATACCAACTCAATTTCAGGAAATATGGTTATCTTTTAATCTCATTCCCCTTTTAAAGGCAAATTCACAGATTTCTGTGGAATTATATCCTAATATGCTTAAGACAGCAGCCTTACAACTCAGACCCGTGATTTTTTTGTCCTGAAATGATATCTCACATAGAAAGGCAGATTTTTCTCGTTTGCAGGCCGAGAGAATGAAGTTAGTTTCATGGGCAGAATTTTATATATTTTGTAATACTGAATATAAATTTCACTTTACCTAAGCGATGAACAATTGAGCTGTATCTGAAATTCAAGATGGAACCCAATATGGCTGTTCTCCAATTTGCAATTGTACCTCTGCCTCTCTCAGACAGCAACACCTGCTTCAAATGCACTCAAAAATTCAAAACGAGTAATGAAGGAAGCATATAATTTATGCTTCGCAGCAGAGACAAGTGAAACGAATGTCTAAGCATCTAAGATATAGCATCACCGCTGGCTGTGTGCTCTGAAAGAAGTGTCCTTTTCAGAAAATACAAGTTATAAATTACTTCTGACAAATTGACTTTCATCTGCCTTGTACAATGACAAGAACAGAGATACTACTCAAGACTTCACAAGATTCCTTCTTCCTGCTTTGCTCAGACTATGCCCCCAAGCCTTCCTCTGTTACTTACAGAAACCTGCAATTTATTTTACCTCAACAGGCAACGAAAAATCACCGCCAATGGGAAAGGTGAGTTAAAAACCTCACTCCTGCAGAAATTACCTTATGGAACCATGAAGATCATGCTTAAAAGAGCAGGTGTTTCTGATGTTTAAAATGATTTGTCTATTGGTTTATTTTCTGTCACAAATTCCAGATATGCTGGAGTTTGGGGAATTCTGTACATGTTTTCAGGCACTATCTCCTTAGCCAGGCATGTCCAAAGTCCATTTTGAGGGCCTAATCCAGCTGCCGGTCAATTTAATCTGGCCCCCATGGCAGTTTATGTCCTGGGTCAAAATCTCTGGGGTAAAATTGTAAAAAAAAATAATAATCCTAAAAACTCAACAACTTTGGTCGGCCCTCCCGCATGTTAACTTCATCAAATCTGGCCCTCTTTGGAAAAGGTTTGGGCACCCCTTGCAGAAAACCTTTTTTTCAGGTGGGATGTCCTTAGCTATTGGTTTACATGCTTCTAGGCTTAGATCTGACACTAAGATCCCCAGGCTTCAGCGAAAGCCTGTATTCGCCCCATAGGACGCACCCACATTTCCCCTTCATTTTTGGAGGGGAAAAAGTGCGTCCTATAGGGCGAAAAATATGGTAACCCCCACAAATTAACTTTAAAATCAAAACTTCATTATCACTCCCACACCTTTTTTATTTTTTTATGTTTTTGCAATTTCACTCTGCTAGGCCACTCCTAGCTTGGAAATCAATATATTATTGATTTCAAAATTCCAACATAATTTTTTTAAAGGTTTCTTTGTTACTGCATTCCAAAAACATAGTCTAATGTTGGAGTACACTGAATCCCGTAAAGTTAACTAAAGTTTCTCGTGGATCTATCAGGAAGCCTGAAGAAGAAAACAGAGGAGATGCTTAAGTGAAATGTTTATTATGCTCATATCATAACAAAAAACAATGCCTAGGTGAATTTCTGGGATGATAGTAAATAATGAAAGAGGTCCTATGTACTTCAAGGTCTAAAAACGCTTTTCTTTTAGTTTCTTAAATGAGTATTACAAATTAGAAAATAGGTGCTCTAAGTCAAAATAAAGCCAAGTAGAAACAGAATTGACCCCCTATTTCACCCCTGAGCTCCAACAGACCCTTGGCAGCACACAAAAGAATTTATGGTGGGAAATTACTAAAACAGAAAAAAACCTAACTCCAGTGCTCTTGAAATATAACCATAGAAAATGTAATTTATGATCAGGGAAATTGCAAAGTTATTTTCCATACTCTGTTTTCAGAAGTCACTGAGGACAGAATTGACCCCAGTTATCTTAGGTGTTTGGTAGTTTCACCTTCTCATTCCTTTCAATAAGGGTGAAATCAGATCATGGGGTGGTATGAGACACCACAGGTCAACTAAGCCCATAATTGTTGAGGAATACATGGTGTAGGAAGTGATTCAGGTTTTCTAAAAGAGCCCGAATTATGTTCTGGAAGTCTCTTCTCAAGGTCTTGCCACTGGGCCAATTGCACTGGAGAGGTGCCATGGCTCAGTGGCAGAGCATCTGCTCAGCATTCAACAGGTCCTGGGTTCAATCCCCGGCATCTCCATATGAAATCGTGGAGAGTCAGGGAGGTATAGGAAACAACTGTGTGTGTGTTATATTATATTATAATTATTAAATTTTCTGTTTTACAATTTAAAAGATTCATTTAAACAACCTTAAAATGTTCCATGGCTCATTGTGTGTATCATAAATCCCTGCATATTTTACATAAACTAAACCATTCAGTATTCTATTATTACATCTATCAAAACTTGTTTACACTGCTGATTTTATCTTAATGCTGCCCACGTTTTCAAATATACACAATTTCCCCCCATATATTCAATAAACATTTCCCCATCTTTTTTAAATGTATGTTCTTCTTGTTCTCTTATTCTATATGTTAAATCCGCAAGCTGCGCATATTCCATCAGTTTAAGTTGCCATTCTTCTTTGGTTGGGGCTTCTCTCATTTTCCATTTTTGGGCTAACAAAACACGGGCCACAGTAGTGGCATTCATAAAGAACCTTTTTTGACACCTGGGAATTTCCATCTGAATTATCCCCAACAAAAAAGACTCCGGGGTTTTGTTTTGTTTTTTTGGAAAAATAATTTTAAACTTTTTTTTTCAATTCATTATGGATCGTTTCCCAATTCTCTTTTTACCCTTTTACAAGTCCACCACATATAAGTCAAGTCATTTTCTTAGGCGACCTTCCTACAACACGTAGCCACAGCAAATGCAGACATGAACCTCACACTCTTGCTTTTGTGGTTTCAGTGAAACATAGGAAAGGGACAATTGTGCCTCCTTCCTTCAGGGAAATGCAGGAAGCTGCCTATCTATCAACCACAAGACCACCGACAGCAGTGGTGGTCATGTAGCAAGGTTAAAGCTTACTGGGAAATGATATACAGTGGTGCCCCGCAAGACGAATGCCTCGCAAGACGGAAAACTCGCTAGACGAAAGAGTTTTCCGTTTTGGAGGTGCTTCGCAAAACGAATTTCCTATGGGCTTGCTTTGCAAAACGAAAATGTCTTGCGAGTTCCTGCGGGTTTTTTTCCCTTCCCCCCCCCTTTTTCTAAGCCGCTAAGCCGCTTATCTACTAAGCCGAAAAGCTGCTAAAAGCCGCTAAACCGCTAACAGCGCTAATCTGCTAAGCCGTCAATGGGCTTGCTTCGCAAGACGAAAAAACCGCTAGACGAAGAGACTCGCGGAACGGATTCTTTTCGTCTTGCGAGGCACCACTGTATAATGAATTGAAAAATATGCTTAAAATAATGTTTGAAAAACAACAACCCAGAAGTGTTCCTTTTGGGAATTATAGGGACAGAACTACCCAAACTGTGGAGAAATTTATTCATGTATGTGACTACAGCAGCAAGAATGTTACTTGCCAAAAACAGAAAGAAGAAGAGGTCCCAGCAAAAGAAGTATGGATACAAAAACTTGTGGAATACGCCGAAATGGCGAAACTTACCGGAAAAATAAGAAATCAAGATAAACTTTTTCTAAAAGAATGGAAATGGTTTATTGATTATTTACAAATAAACTGTAAACAGATAACATTGGCAGGATTGCTGTAATAACCTGCAGTTTTATAAGAGTATATATTTAAAGTAGATGAATGCATGAGTATGTTAAGTTAATGTGGAATATGCAGAAAATATAAAAAATAAATTTAAGGAACCGCAGAAAGAGGGGGAAGGAAGTCAAGTTTTGAAATGTTAAAATTATTGTCAAATTATTGGAATGTATAAAATTGAAAAACATAAATCATCCTCATCAAGCAGAACCTGATAGATTTATGCCTGCCACACAGCAAAGTCAGGTACAGTTCTTAGGGGAAGGCCATACTGCAGTGGTATAGCATCTGTTTTGCACGCAGCAGGTCCAAGTTGCAAGGTAGGGCTGGGAACGGCCCCTATCTGAAACCATAGAGAGCCTCTCACACTGGCAGTTAGTGTAAGGTAAAGGTAAAGGGCCCTGGGACAGTTAAGTCCAGTCAAAGGCGACTATGGGGTTGCGGTGCTCATCTCGCTTTCAGGCTGAGGGAGCCGGTGTTTGTCCACAGACAGCTTTCTGGGTCATGTGGCTAGCAGGACTAAACCGCTTCTGGCACAATGGAACACTGTGATGGAAACCAGAGCGCACGGAAACGCAGTTTACCTTCCCGCCACAGCGATAACTATTTATCTACTTGCACTGGTGTGCTTTCAAACTGCTGGGTAGGCAGGAGCTGGGACAGAGCGATGGCAGCTCACCCTGTCATGGGGATTTGAACCACTGACCTTCTGATCGGCAAGGCCCAGGAGGCTCTGTGGTTTAGAGCACAGCGCAACCTGCGTCCCAGGCAGTCAGTGTAGACATTACTGACAGTCTTCTTCTCTGTGGTGGCTACGTGCTTCAGGAATGCCCTATCCTCACGAGATGCAACTGGTACTGATCCTGTGCCAATTGAGGACATAGCTTTTGCCCATGGGAGATTGATATGGTGAACCAGCTCTGAACTGACACATTGCTCTATCAGCCCATTTTTAACTGATTATTGGATTTTTTAAAATCTCATGTTCAAATTTTATTGTCATGATGTTTGGTTTGTCTCATAACCTGCCCTGGGATCATGGCAGATAAAGGCAGGATTCAAATTGAAATAAATTATTATTCGTTTGTTTAATTTCCATGTGAAAGCTGCCCTTGTTGATTTAAATTTAATAAACAAACAAATGCTTCAAAAGCTGCTGGAACTCACGACGCCACCATGAGCTTGTGAGGACTTAAGTTGTCACGGTTCTTAAATATCTTAGTTCTTAAATAATGGAGCTACAGAACATCTAGGCATCTGTGTTCGTTCGATGTGGCGAGGGACCCAAAACCACAGCAGGGCAATCCGACATGCCCAATTGCATTTCAGGGGACGCTGTGTTTATTTGCTATTGGCTGTAGCACCAAGGGCTCTTTTAAAACAAAAATAAAGCATATCAGAAGCTGTGACCACATTTTGTTAAAAAAAACCCTTTAATATGCTCATTATTGTTAAGATCTTTTAAATATAAACATTATCATTAGAAGACTTCAATAAGACTACTGCAATGCGCTCTACGTGGGGCTACCTTTGAAGGTGACTTGGAAACTACAACTAATCCAGAATGTGGCAGCTAGACTGGTGACTGGGAAAGGCCGCCGAGACCATACAACACCAGTCCTGAAAGACCTACATTGGCTCCCAGTGCGTTTCTGAGCACATTTCAAAGTGTTGGTGCTTACTTTTAAAGCCATAAACGGCCTCGGCCCTCTATACCTGAAGGAGCGTCTCCACCCCCATCGTTCAGCCTGGACACTGAGGTCCAGCTCCGAGGGCCTTCTGGCGGTTCCTTCATTGCAAGAAGTGAGATTGCAGGGAACCAGGCAGAGGGCCATCTAAAAGTCAGATATTCATTTTTTTCTTCAAAATATAGTCTGGCTCCCCACAAGGTCTGAGGGACAGTGGACCGGCCCCCTGCTGAAAAGGTTTGCTGACCCCTGGCTTTAAACTGAAGTTAATCCAACAAGCAGAATTTTAAGTTTGTGACATGAGTCTCTCCCCCTCCCCCAAATCCTTCAGACTGGGTTCCTCTCTTCTCCCGTAGAAAACAAATGGAGCTGCAGGAGGTTTATAAGCCCTTTGCCAGACCCGATTTATTTTCTTAAATAGCTTGCAAATTTAGTAATTGAGTTCTTCAGGAATGTACCTCCTAACGGCACTTCCTGTAGTATTTTAAATCCCAGTTAAGCAGAGCTTCCAAGCAGAATGCAAACATTCAATGCTGAGTGTGCAATAAGCTCCCATGTGCATAAAAGCATTCCTGATTAGAATTATCGTGTAAAATTATTCAATAAAGCCCTGTCGATGTGGTGAATGCTTGCATGCAATAGCTACCTGTTAAAGATATTACTTTTTTATAGTAAGTGCAGTTCCACAGAGCAGTTATGACCCCGTGTTGAATCCCAAAGTGTAGGGATGTAGGAAGCAACAAATATTGCAAGCCAAAGGGCATGGCCAATCATGTGGGTCGAAACCATCCAATAGAAACACTGCCAGAAAGGAGGTACCAAATCCAGCATTGCATGAGCTCTTCGAGTGCAGCTTTCTTCCGATTAAAGTGCAGAGTGTTTGAGGACCGGGACATTTGCAGGGAAACCAAAATGCTTCTTTACAACGCTACTGCACTACCAACCTTACTGTATGCTTGTGAAACATGGACCACTTAAAAACGCCATCTCCAACTCCTTGAAAGATTCCATCAACAGTGTCTCCAAAAAATTTTACACGTCACTTCGGAAGACTGGCAAACTGGAAGAAGCAAAGATCACCAGTGTTGAAGCAATGATTCTTCAACATCAACTTCATTGGACTGGTCATGTTGTGCAGATGCCTGATTATCGTCTTCCAAAGCAACTACTCTACAGTATTCCGAACTTAAAAATGGAAAGCATAATGCTGGTGATCAACAAAAGAGGTTTAAAGACTCTCTCAAGGCAAATCTAAAATAATGTAGTATAAACACCGACAACTGGGAAACACTGGCCTGCAAGCGCTCCAGTTGGAGAATAGCCTTGACCAAAGGAATCATGGGTTTTGAAGACGCTCAAACTCAGGACATAAGGGAGAAATGCGCTAAGAGGAAGGCATGCTTGGCAAACCCTCACCGTGATCAACTCCCGCCCGGAAACCTATGTCCCCACTGTGGAAGGATGTGTGGATCCAGAATTAGCCTCCACAGTCACTTACGGACCCACAGTTAAGACCGTGTTTATGGATAACATTCTTACTCGGCTACAAGTGATCGCCAAAGAAGAAAAATACCAACTTGGTTAGAGACATCCATGTGATCAATCCCATTTATGTTGTTATAATAGCACTCCCTGCAGTAAGGAAGCATGCTGCCCGCAAGACTCTGGATATCCCAAGTCTAATGCCTCCTACAAAGGAGCCGCCTCCAGCCATTGAGAACATCCTCCTTTCCGTTTTTGTTTTTTTTAATAAATATTTATTAAAGGTTTTTTTTTTAATTACAGTACAAATAACGAAACAAAGTAACACATATCATAAACATATTTTCTTAACTTCTTTGGACTTCCTCACATCCCCCGCTCCTGCGTTCCTAGTTTCTAAAAATTTAATCAGCAATTTATCTCCTTAATTCCATTCTTGTTATCTAATTTTCCAATGTTGTGTCTCTAATTTTAGATATCGTTTGTTCAAACCTTAAAAATTTAAATTTAGCCTAATACTTATCCAAAATTTGTCTTTTCTTAAATTTAACTTATCTTCATACTTCACTTCATCTAGCTTAATGGTGCCAAGTTATTTATAATCTAGCATCCTTCTTAACATTCATACAATTTACAATATTTTTGTAGATAAATCTTAAATTTCTTCCAGTCTTCTTCTACCGTCTCCTCTCCCAGGTCTCGGATTCTGCCAGTCATCTCGGCCAGTTCCATGTAGTCTATCAGTTGCATCTGCCATTCTTCCAGTGTGGGTAAATCTTGGGATTTCCAGTGCTTAGCAATGAGTATCCTTGCTGCTGTTGTTGCATACATAAAAAATGTTCGGTCCTTCTTTAACACCCTCTGGCCGACAATACCCAGAAGGAAGGCCTCTGGTTTCTTAGGGAAGGTATACTTAAATACCCTTTTCAGCTCATTATATATCATTTCCCAGAAAGCCTTCACTCTAGGGCAGGTCCACCAGAGGTGAAAGAACGTTCCTTCACTTTCTTTACATTTCCAACATTTGTTATCAGACAAATGGTATATTTTTGCAAGTTTGACTGGGGTCATGTACCATCTATATACCATTTTCATAACATTTTCTTTCAAAGCATTACATGCAGTGAAATTCAACCCAGTGTTCCACAACCTCTCCCAGTCCTCAAACATGATATTATATCCAATGTCCTGTGCCCACTTTATCATAGCCGATTTGACCGTTTCATCTTGTGTATTCCATTTTAACAGCAAGTTATACATTCTTGAAAGTACCTTAGTCTTAGGCTCTAACAATTCCGTTTCTAACTTCAATTTTTCCACCTGGAATCCTAACTTTTTATCAAGTTTAAAAACTTCTTTAATCTGAGCGTAATGTAACCAATCTCGCACTTTGTCTTTCATTTTCTCCTGACTCTGCAATTTCCAGTTATCTCCATCTTTTTCTAATATTTCCCAATACTTCGGCCATTTGGCCTCCATATTGAGTCTTTTCCGGGCCTTAGCTTCCAATGGTGAGAGCCACCTTGGAGTTTTATTTTCCAATAAGTCTTTGTATTTTGTCCAGACATTAAACACTGCTTTTCTGACAATATGGTTCTTGAAAGTCCTATTGATCTTAACCTTGTCATACCATAAATATGCATGCCAACCAAAAGCATTATTAAAACCTTCCAAGTCCAGTACATCAGTGTCTTCGAGAAGCAGCCAATCTTTTAGCCAGCAAAAAGCTGCTGATTCATAGTACAACCTTAAGTCTGGCAGGGCAAAGCCCCCTCTTTCTTTCGCATCAGTTAATATCTTAAACTTAATTCTGGGCTTTTTGCCCTGCCAGACAAATTTGGAAATATCTCTCTGCCACTTCCGAAAGCACTCTGTTTTGTCCACAATCGAGAACATCCTCCTTTCTGGGAACGCATCTGAGAGTCTAATGCCAAGCTGGCTCTCAGTCCGCCCCCATCTCCAAGGACTGGCAGTGTCATTGCAAACAAGCTTTGCAAAGCCAGCCTACTGGAAGGAGAGCTTGTTTGATTCCTGCATTGCAGGTGGTTGGACTAGATGACCCTTGTGGTCCCTTCCAACTCTACAATTCTATGATTACTAGGTGCTCAATATATATTAGCCTGATTCTCCAAGTGCTCTCTTAGTCCAAATATTGAGGAGAAGGAAGCAATTATAAAATAATTCACTTATTGAGATTCTACACCCCCCCCAATTGCCATTTTCATTTGTTCTTTTTTCACATAATAGCAAAAAACTAGAGTGACATTCTCCCCCCCTCCCCTGGAACTGCCCTGAGACCCCCAGCTATAGAGTGGTATATTATTAATAATAATAATAATAATAATAATAATAATAATAATAATAATAATACTTTATTTTGGATGAAAACATTGTATTTAAAATTATTGTTAAGGGGAAAATGTTATTGATTTTTTTAAAGAACAATTTAATCTATGATTTAAAGCTGATTAATGCATAATGATGCTCAGTCCAAACCTGTATTTTTTCCCCCCTTTTTCATATTAGGCTCCCTTCATTCCGTCACCATTATACATGGGCTGTGCTGTTACAGTGAAGAATTCTTTAATCACTTCTGACATGCGTCCACTTTCCTACTTGGCTTGGCCCCAGCAAACAGAGTCGTGCTCTACCTCACTTAATTTCTCTCCGTAGCCTTCCCTTTTCCTTTGGGTAACATACCTCATTTCAAAGGTTACAACTTGCCACGAGATTCATCTAGAGAGGAAGGGCACAGCTGGCTCAGGAACAAGGTTTTTCTTGGATTCACACTGTGCTCAATATCTAAAGCAAAGAGGTATCCAGGCTCAAGGCTCCCTGGAAATTTCCCCTTTAACCTAAACACGCTTTTCTCTAACTATAGATGTTAAGGGGTCTTATTGTGGTCATTCAGCTGTTTGGGGGAAACACAGTGCACATATTCTGCAGAGGCATGGGATGGGAAAATTTTCCCACTACTATGCTTTTTTCCATGGAAAAGTTTCCATTACTAAAATGCATTGCTTTCTAAAATTAAACAATACCAATGAACCTGAACAGTTTCAAAGCACAGTTAAAGAATAATATTTTCCTCTTCTTGCAGCCAGTGCAGGATAACACCACCCACATAGTGGTGTTCTAGTGCCCACTCGAGAAAGGGGGTAAGAATGGGGCGTGCTGGCACCTCTCCACTGTTGCCAACCATGCCTTCCAGCCAGTGACAGAAACTAAGCTAATCGCCAAATGGTTTCTTATACGAAGGTTGCAGTGGCCACAACAGAACGTCTAGGCACCATTTTCCCCCCCTCCAGTGAACTTTCTTGTTATGGTTATTATTAGTTTCATTTCTATGCTACTTTATATTTTAAAGGGGAAAAAACTCAAAGCGCTCTACAACACATTAAAACATCAAATAAAACAATTCAGAATAAAACCAATGCAAGCTTAAAGGAAAATATTTTTCCTTTTTGCTTTCCCCATATCCATGTACCTACTTAATTTATACGGCTGCCCCATAACAGAAGTACTGATAAAACAGATAAAAAAGGTAAAGGTAAGGGACCCCTGTCAAAGGCGAGTATGGGGTTGTGGCACTCATCTCACTTTCAGGCCGAGGGAGCCAGCGTTTGTCCACAGACAGCTTTCCAGGTCATGTGGCCAGCAGGACTAAACCACTTCTGGTACAACAGAACACTGTGACGGAAACCAGAGTGCACAGAAACACCATTTATCTTCCCACTGCAGTGGTACCTATTTATTCTATTTGCACTGGCATGCTTTCTAACTGCTAGGTTGGCAAGAGCTGGTACAGAGCAACGGGAGCTCACCCCATCACAGGGATTTGAACCGCTTACCTTCTGATCAGCAAACCCAAGATCAATGGTTTAGACCACAGCACCACCCATGTCCCAAATAAACAAGCACACAATCACTGATAGGTCCACCCGCCATTGTGAAGCTCAAAGCAATGAAGATGATGCCTCCTCAGCTTTTGCCATTGGCTGTGGGTTTCTTGTGATGTCACAAAAGCACTTGGCAACTTTTTTCCAAGGGGAAAGCCCTTTTCTGTTTCCAGCAGGACACACCTGGCAATGGATGTGACATTCAGCACTGCCCAGGTTTCTTCCACTTGGAGAAGGCAAACTGGTGAATGGAAGGAGGCAATCCTCTGGCAGTGGGATGCTAGGGAGCGATAATAAGGCAAGTTTGCTTGCTTGAAGGCTGCTGATATCCATGGTTGGAAGCTGGCAGACGTCTCATGATGGACCTAAGAGAAGCTGGCAGATGTTGGTGAATGGAAGCTAGTGGCTTTTGGATTCGGAAGTTGGTGGAGGCTACAAGGCTAAAGCAGACTGATGTTTGTGGATGTCGGCTGATGGAAGTTCACCTTTGGAAGACAGTCAACAGAAGCCAGTGGATATTTGTGGACTGAAGCCAGGGCACGAATGTGAATGGTTATCATGTTTTTGGATGTCGGCTGGAATATGTGTGAGTACATGGGATGTTTCAAATGTGGTTGAGGCGGAATGGTGTTTGCATGTTCACGAATGTGATGTGTGAAAGAATAGATGAAACCCATGGGAAGAGGGATATAGGTTTCAGAGAATAAGGAAATCAATTTTGGGAGGGACCATGAGGGTCATCTAGCCCAACCCCTTACAATGCAGGAATTTTTTTCCAAATTTGGGGCTCAGCACATGACCCTGATCCTATCATTTCTGTTACTTCTTTCCTCTCATGTTCTTTAAGGTTTTTTAATAGCAACCCTGAAATTAAGAGCCTCATGTATTTTGTTTTCATGTTGTAATGTTTGGGAAAGATGGAGGGCACAAGGAGAAGGGGACGACAGAGGACAAGATGGTTGGATAGTGTCTTCGAAGCTACAAACATGAGTCTGACCAAACTGTGGGAGGCAGTGGAAGACAGAAGTGCCTGGCGTGCTCTGGTCCATGGGGTCACGAAGAGTCGGACACGACTAAACGACTAAACAACAACAATGTTGTGAACTGGCCTGTGATCTTTGGATGAAGGGCTGTATTCAAATTTTAATAGCAGTAATTGTAGTAATAGTAGTAAACTTGCACTGGAGCTGGGACAGAGCAACGGGAGCTCACCCCATCGCGGGGATTCGAACTGCCAACCTTCTGATAGGCAAGCCAGGGTGGAGCAGTGGTTAGAGTGTTGGACTAGGAAGAAGAGTTTGGATTTGATATCCCGCTTTATCACTACCCGAAGGAGTCTCAAAGCGGCTAACATTCTCCTTTCCCTTCCTCTCCCACAACAAATACTCTGTGAGGTGAGTGAGGCTGAGAGACTTCCAAGAAGTGTGACTGGCCCAAGGTCACCCAGCAGCTGCATGTGGAGGAGCGGAGACGCGAACCCGGTTCCCCAGATTACAAGACTACCCCTCTTAACCACTACACCACGCTGGCTCTGTGTGGACCTGCGATGTCTGGGTGACTTTGGAGTCAGTCACAATCTCCTTACCTATTTCACAGAGTCCTTGTAGGGATTAACTGAGCAGGGGGATTCTTTAATAAAAATTATTTTTTTAAAAACCCGATCTGTAGAAAACACAACCTGAAGAAAGAGACAATGCATGTACTTTTGTAAACAAGGAAAATCTTTAATAAAAATTATTTAAAAAACAAAAACTGAGGAGGGGGGTGAACCATGTACTCCTTGGAGAAAAATGTGGGATATAAACACAGTAAATAAGCTCTTCTGCGTAAGGAAGCTGGTGAGGGCACCCAAATGAAAATGTCAGTCACCAACCTGGCATCCAGAGTTCTCCACATAGAACCCGCGCCAGTAGCAAAATGCACCTGGCTAATTTCTAACACTGGCCTTCCCACCACCCCCCGATTAGGCATTAGTGTGAAAAGTTCCTATATGAGCTCCTGTGTGCACTCAGGGACTTTGAAACAATTGAGTGTTTCCAAATACGTGGAGCAGCTCTATACACATAGGCCCTATTCACAGCACTGCTGAAGGAGAGGCAACAACAGCAGCAGCAGCAGCAACAACAACAACAACAACAATAACAACAATAATAATTTATACCCTGCCCATCTGGCTGGGTTTCCCCAGCCACTCTGGGCGGGTCCCAACAGAATATTAAAAACACGATAAAACATCAAACATTAAAAACTTCCCTAAATAGGGCTGCCTTCAGATGTCTTCTAAGAGTCAGATAGCTGTTTATTTCCTTGACACCTGATGTGAGGGCATTCCACAGGGCAGATGCCACTACCGAGAAGGCCCTCTCTCACAGTGAGGAAACCAGCAGAAGGCCCTCGGCACTGGACCTCAGTGTGCAGGCTGAGCGATGGGGGTGGAGATGCTCCTATATTGGGCCAAGGCCATTTAGGGCAGGCATCCCCAAACTCAGCCCTCCAGCTGTTTTGGCACTACAACTCCCATCATCCCTAGCTAACAGGACCAGTGGTCAGGGATGATGGGAGTTGTAGTCCCAAAACAGCTGGAGGGCCGAGTTTGGGGATGCCTGGTTTAGGGCCTTAAAGGTTAGCACCAACACTTTGAATTGTGCTTCCAGCAGACACAACCTCCCTCTGCAATGCATACACACTGTGAGAAACATGAACACACCCCTAATGAGTACAGGATCCAGGGCTAAGCTCAGGGAAGTCCAAGCTGAGGGGCAGGGAACCTCTGGCCTTCCAGATCTTTTTGAACTGCAACTTCCATCATCAGTGACCATTAGCCATGCTAACTGGGGAAGATTGGAGTTACAGCCGAAAAACATCTGGCAGGTCACCGGTTCCTCACCCTCAAAGTGAAGCGCTCAATAAATACTGAACTGGAAGTTATGTTCGCACTTAGTTAAGTATAAAACAAAAACAGAAAAACCCCTACTTTAAAACACATACAATCCTCTAATATGTCCCTGCAGAATCATATTATTTCTATAATAGCCACCAGCTCATGCTCTGCAAACCATTTGATCAGACAGTTGTTCTCTAAAACCAGCAACTTGACAAGACACCCAAAATAGTAAGGTGACCAGAATAACTTTCACCAGAACTATTTTCTATTGGCAAAGTGTTCACATGTGATGTTTTAAAATTTAACAGATGTTCACTGTTCTGCTAGATTTATGATATCCACACTGCATTTTGTTTTGGACACAGATAATCTAATTCTCATATCTTGATCATCAAGCTTCTTATGTAAACGTCTATATATTTTACCTTTTAAATATTCTGGTGTATAATCGTGTTAGTCTTTTAGATTACTTACTGTCAATTTCTATCCTGTCCTCACATTAAGGCCATGGAAGGTACAGTAATAATAATAATAATAATAATAATAATAATAATAATAATAATAATAACAACAACAACAATAACAACAACAACAACAACAACAATAAAGTTGCATACTTAAAACTGGACAAAGGTCCTGGGATTTAGTTCCAGAACTACTTTTAATTTTAAGAGCCAGCAGCGCGATTTGCTATGCTGTAGTTAAAGTGAAACCTGTCTCTTTGGAACAGACTTCCTTTGTCCCAGAGCCTGTCTCCCCAAGGCTTAGCAATTCTAAGCCTTTCCTTCCCAGTTGCCACCAGCTCTTCCACACACTGAGACCCTACAGGAATATTCTGTAAATAAACTGGCACTGCATATGGGACAGGTAGCATTTCTGAAAATACTAGCTGGATTTCAGCCTCCCACCGAGTATGCTAAATATTTTTTCAAGGGATACTCAACTACATTTTCTCGAAGTGTCGCCTATCAAGAAAATTAATGACATTTTCCCTGCCTGATGCAGAGGTTGCAGGTTACACTGCGGTCAATGTGACATTACGACTATGCCTGACTGGGTGCCAATCTATATAAATCAACAGAATCAAGTAGTACAGCTTCTCTTGGATTGTACAAGACCAGGAACAGTCTCACCATCTGAATGGCTCTTTAGAGAAAATGTACACATCTAGCACAATAACAGAATACCAGCTCAGAACTGCAATACGTCAAGGACTGTATGAACCTACCCAGACCCTGAGATCATCTTCTGAGGCCCTTCTTCATGTTCCTCCTCCTCCTCCAGAGGTCCAGAGGGTGGCAACACGAGAACAGGCCCTTCTCTGCAGTGGCTCCTCGTCTGTGGAATGCTCTCCCCAGGAAACTCCGCCTGGCACCTTCATTATACACCTTTAGGTGCAAGGCAAAAACTTTCCTTTTTAACCAGGCCTTTGGTTGATCTGATTGACTTCCTATGCCCTTTTAGAATGTGGTTCTTTTTGGAGTTTTTTTAAAAATTGGGTTATTGTTTTTGGTTTGATTTTATATGTTGTGGTCTTGTTTGTGAACTGCGCTGAGACTTCCAGGTATAGGGCGGTCTATAAATTGAATAAATAAATAGTAGAAAATTTTCATGTGGAAAAGGCAGGCTAACCTCCTTCCTCACATGCTAGCTTTTGAAATACTGGGGTATTTCTGAATGGGGATCAGCCCAGGAAACTCTGTTATGTCACTATTCTGTTGCATTAGTTTCAAGTCCCTAAGCCTGTAGCCTTCCATATATCGTGGGAATACAATTCTCATAATACCTGACCATAAAGGTAAAAGTAAAGGACCCCTGTATGGTTAGGTCTAGTCAAAGGTGACTATGGGGTTGTGACACAGATGTCACTTCGGGCCGAGGGAGCTGGTGTTTGTCCACAGACAGCTTTCCGGGTCATGTGGCCAGCATGACTAAACTGCTTTTGGTGCAATGGAACACTGTGGCAGAAACTAGAGTGCCATTTACCTTCCTGCTGCAGTGGTACCTATTTATCTACATGCACCGGTGTGCTTTCAAACTGCTAAGTTGGCAAGAGCTGCGGCAGAGCAGCGGGAGCGCACCCCATCACGGGGATTCGAACCGCTTACCTTCCAATCAGCAAGCCCAAGCTCAGTGGTTTAGACCACAACACCACCCATGTCCAAAATAAACAAGCACACAATCACTGATAGGTCTACCTGCCATTGTGAGGCTCAAAGCAATGAAGACAATGCCTCCCAGCTGTTGCCATTGGCTGAGGGTTTCTTGTGATGTCACAAAAGCACTTGGCAACTGAGTGGATATAAAGGCAGGCCAAGGGGAAAGCCCTTTTCTATTTCCAGCAGGACACACCTGGCAATGGATGTGACATTCAGCACTGCCCAGGTTTCTTCCACTTGGAGGAGGCAAAGTGGTGAATGGAAGGAGGCAATCCTCTGGCAGTGGGATGCTAGGGAGTGATAATAAGGCAAGTTTGCTTGCTTGAAGGCTGCTGATATCCATGGTTGGAAGCTGGCTGATGTCTCATGATGGACCTTAGAGAAGCTGGCAGATGTTGGTGGATGAAAGCCAGTGGCTTTTGGATTCAGAAGTTGGTGGAGGCTACAAGGCTAAAGCAGACTGATGTTTGTGGATGTCGGCTGATGGAAGTTCACCTTTGGAAGACAGTCAACAGAAGTCAGTGGATGTTTGTGGACTGAAGCCAGGGCACGAATGTGAATGGTTATCATGTTTTTGGATGTCAGCTGGTATATGTTTGTGTGAGTACATGGTCAGTTTCAAATGTGGTTGAGGCAGAATGATGTTTGCGTGTGCACAAATGTGATGTGTGAAAGGTAGATATTCATGAATAGATGGGATCCGTGGGAGGCGGGTATTGGTTTCATGGAATCAGAGAATTAGGGAATCGAGTTTGGGAGGGACCATGAGGGTCATCTAGCCCACCCCCTTACAATGCAGGAATCTTTTGACAAATGTGGGGCTCAAACCCACTGGCATGCTTTTGAACTGCTAGGTTGGCAGGAGCTGGGACAGAACAATGGGAGATCACTCCGTCACGGAGATTCGAACCGCCAACCTTCTGATCAGCAAGCCCAAGAGGCTCAGTGGTTTAGACCACAGCTCCACCCACACGTCCCTACCTAACCATAGGCTGTACTGGCTGATAGGAATTGAAGTCCAGCAGCACCCAGAGCACCATATATTTCTCCATCCCTACTCTAAAGATCAGACTTACGATTAAGTGAATTCCCTACCCCTGGAGATATGCCTAGGTCTGAGAAGGTATAACTTCATTGCTTGCAATTAAGGATCCTATTCACATGGTCACAGAGAACCACTTTATTTTGCACAGAATAAAATTTTGGAGATTTATTCCCGATTCAGACATCTAACAAAGTTCTCCAGGTAACTGAATCCCCACATTCTTTCCTGAATTGGGGAGGAATAAAATAAAATCTTTAGAAATGAAAAGTTAAAAACAACAATGGAACAAAACCCTTTCAAAATGAAGGCACGGAAAGTAGACAGTTAACAGAAATGTACACAACAGTCAAATGACTTTGCCATTTTTCTCCATAACTGATTGTGCAGCAAGGTGCAGAGCAATAAGTGAAAAATATCCTCCAGCAAAAGGTTATCAACTTGACATGTTTTTCCTGTAATATTTTTAATCCCTCTAGGACAACACTGCATTGGATTCAGAAGAATCTTAGAGGTTATTCTTTCCCTCTTACAAAAGATATATTGTTTCTGTATCTTTATTTTCTATACACTAGCACTGATGTGTAAATATTTTTGTTTTAAACATGGATTTGTTAGTTAATAAATTCCTCAGAAAGGATTGGCATAGTTTCTACTACTAAAATAAAATACAGTGGTACCTCGGTTTTTGAACGTAATCCGTTCCAGAAGACCATTCGACTTCCAAAACCTTCGAAAACCAAGGTGCAAAGGGCGGTCTGCAAATTCAGTAGAGAAAATTGGGGGGAAAGTTCAGCGGACAAGGTGTGTTCAAAAACAGAAGCATTTACTTCCGGGTTTTCAGTGTTCGAAAACTGAAACGTTCAGCTTCTGAGACTTTTGACAACCAAGGTACCACTGTATGCTTTGAAGGTCTAGTCCTGAAACACTGTTTCACAGTCCTGAGACACTGTTCCTAATACAGCTACATTTCCCTTTGCTGGATTGGGGCAATAATATCATTTATACAAACGCAAAGAAGAGCTAGGGTGATATCCAGCCTCATACTCAGAGTAGGACCCCCACCCGCACAACAAATTATTTTAATGTGTCTACTCCAAATATCACCACTAAAACACTGTTGTTCCTAGCTTTATTGTTTTCAGCAGCGTAACTCGTCTACGGAGCTATTTTTTGTTAAGAGCTATATCTGCTAGATGGGGGATCAGATTGCCAAGAATCCACCACTGAGAGACGCAAACAATCTGCTATCACAGAATTACCCTTGACAATGGTATAGCTAAGCCTTCAAAAGAGAGTGTGCAAATTATGAGATATCCCTCCCAATTGAAATCAATGGACAACCCAGATGACTTATCTCCCCAATTCCTCCTCTCTCCCCACAGCCACAACAAAGGATAAAACTCTGGATAACTTTTGCAGACTGTCTTGGCACAGGACCAGGGCTATAGAAATTCCAGCTAGATAACTCAAATCTCAAATTTTAAGATGCAAAACTTTGAGGCTCATCACTGTAAAGTTATTAAGGTAGAACGAAGTGAGGACTTGAGGGTGGGAATCTTTATACAAAACATGCAGGGAGAGCACTAAATGAATAAATATTACCACACCACCATTTATATCCTCCAAGGACTACAACTCCTCTGGTGCAAACTGTGCTGCCAGAAGCACCCCCCCTCCAAAAAAAGCCAGGTAGGGGGCTCATCAGGGAGACCATCGAAACAGGACCCTTGTACCTCCTCCATACTTCTTCCTCACAAAATTGTCCTATCCTTTCTTTCAGGTTGCTAATGTCTTATTTTGTGTATATTTCCAGTATTCTGTAAGCCACTTTGAGGAGTGCATTTTAATCCCACACGAGAGGACTGTGTTATTTTAAAATTTCCAGAACAATAATTAAAACAGTATGTCCACAACAACGCCAGAAAATTAGCGTGCCAAATATTTCCCTGCATGCTGACTGGGCTGTGAAAGGAGCTAAATGGTAGGCAACAAAAATCTATATCTTCCAGCCTGACTATTAAATGGTTCTAGTGATTCATTACAGTGCTCATCTGAAGAAGTAATTTGTAATTCTGAAAAGCTTGTGTTCGGGTATATTTTCACTTGGGAGATAGGGGATCATTCACTTGTGTTTCCATTTATTTTAATTCTAGACTCCACCAAGACCCAAGTAATATTCACATAAAATAGGGCTCCTGAAATGGCATAGAAGATATCCCACATGAAATAGCTCTGGCCGCCTACCATTTTGTGCTGTGGCAATTTATGCAATAATAAAACGTACTCTCGAGGTCTGTGTGTTGAAAGTCACATATGAAATGCAGCTGATGGTACAACTAGAACAGACATTTCCATCTTGGGTGGTCTGTCACACCAGCTTCTTAGCAGATCGAGCTCTGGGTGACCAGACCAGAGGACTACACCGTGTAGTCTATGGGTTATACAGAAAAAGCCCTCAAATCACATGGACCAGCACATGGGCGTTCTACAGAATACTGCTGGGTTAGCCAAAATGTGGAATATTATGGTGTAGGACTCAAGTTCACAATGTGGTTTATTGGACCCTGGTAATTAGGCAGATTAATCTGAAACTGAAGACAAAGCTTTCCAACTCAACTTTATAGAGCATATAATTTTACTATTAGCCCTTTCCTCTTGTATATTATTCAAATCAGATAAAATAAGTCTTTGTAACTACTTGGTACAATTTGTGTTATTTAAAAAGAAAACTACCATGGCTTAATCTCTGCGAATCTTAACATTTTGCACATGTAGTTTTAACATTTCTTCCTGCGTAACTTGTTTCTTTTGCACTGTTACCTACACAAAAATCTGTGTCCCTTAGGCAGTAGTTGTAAGTTAGGAAATGTAAGTAATAATGAAAAATAACATCAAGAATCCAACATAGTTCTTCCAGGGATGTATTTATTAAAAAATTTATACACCATCCTTCAGCAGAGCTTATAGAGGATGATTTGTTTTGTAGTATGCGCTCCCAACAATACAACCCTATACATGTACATGTTTACACAGAAGTAAGGCCCACTGAGTTCAGTTAAGGTTCACTTTCAGGAAAGTGTGCAAAGCATTGCAGTCTAAAATGCACCAAGTTTCCTCCACTTTAATAGAGAAAAGTAAGAAACCAGGACTGAACTAAATATAAATATCTCATGAAAAATAAGGTTTAGATGAAAAATAAGGTTTAGAAATAAGTAAAAACTAATGGTGAGGATTTGCTGAACAATTTGAATTGGAATACAAGAAAGTGAGGTATGAGGAGGTCTGGAAAATAAGTTAAAAGAAAATAAGTAATGGAAATTTTATGTGTTTTTCTTTTAATTATTTTTGTATTTTTGTACTTTTGTATTTTCATTATTTTTTCTTTTTTTATTTTACACTGTATTATTTCTTGAAAACCTTAATAAATATTCTAATATATATATATATATATATATATATATATATATATATCTCTACGTAGCTCCTCTCCCAGTTTTACATGTAGTGCTTTTTAACATCCCAAGAGAAGTACCTACATATATTTATGAAATACATAACCATGGAATCCGTTGAAAAAGTAGCTGGCATTACAGTTTTTAAATTTATGACAGACAATGGAAACATTCCAATGACCATCTTGCAAGATCCTATCGTGAATACTTTGCTGAACATATGGAATAGTATTATAGGATGGACTTCTACAACTCCCAGACCAGTTTCGTGGCTGACAAAAAAATGAATGGAGACTAATTTCCCAATGGGGATGAGAACATCTGTCTTCCCTGACTTAGGAGGCAAATAGGTTGGACACACATATTAAACTATTTCAGGAGGAGGAAAACTGTAAAAAACCATCACAGTCCATTTCTCAAATAGGTACATTTTGAAAAAGTGTAATTGCTTAGTGTACAATCCAACAAGAACTTCTGGAAGTCTTCCTGAAATGAGAGATAGATTTGTTTCCTTGACACTTGCATAGAAAAACTTCCTAGTAAGGTAAGGTAAAGGAACTCTGGATGGTTACATCCAGAACTCTGGATGGTTACATCCAGTCAAGAGTGACTATGGGGTTGTGGCGCTCATCTTGCTTTCAGGCCAAGGAAGCCAGTGTTTGTCCACAGACAGCTTTCCAGGTCATGTGGCCAGTAGGACTAAACCGCTTCTGGTGCAATGGAACACCATGACGGAAACCAGAGTGCATGGAAACGCTGTTAAGCTTCCCGCCAAAGCGGTACCTATTTATCTACTTGCACTGGTATGCTTTCAAACTGCTAGGTTGGCAGGAACTGGAACAGAGCAACGGGAGCTCACTCCATCACAGGGATTCGAACCGCCGACCTTCCGATTGGCAAGCCCAAGAGACTCAGTGGTTTAGATCACAGCGCA
The DNA here is from genome assembly GCF_964252035.2 of Podarcis erhardii. Taxonomy (NCBI): domain Eukaryota; kingdom Metazoa; phylum Chordata; class Lepidosauria; order Squamata; family Lacertidae; genus Podarcis; species Podarcis erhardii. Next base: position 12,330,061 of record NC_138501.1, read on the forward strand.
CCCACATCCTGGAGACTTCCTTGTACATTGTGTTCATGAGTACTTGGTGTACAACAGATTTGATGTGAACTACATTCTTCCCGATTCGCAGTTCAGTCCCTAACAGCTCAATGATTGTGCATGGCTACTCAGAAGCAAGCCCTACTATGTTCAGTGGGACTTCTTTTAGGGAAGTGTGCCTAGGATTGCAGCCTTAGTAATTATACTATCTCTCTCTATATATAAACAACTGGGGTCTTGCTAATCCCCCTGCTATTCCCCTACATCAGAGGTCAGCAAGCTTTTTCAGCCATGGGCTGGTCCACCGTCCCTCAGACCGTGTGGTGGGCCAGACTATATTTTGGAGGGGGGGGGAAATGAACAAATTCCTATGCCCCACAAATAACCCAGAGATGCATTTTAAATAAAAGGACACATTCTACTCATGTAAAAACACGCTGATTCCCAGACAGTCCGTGGGCCGGAGTGAATAGGCCTTAGGTTGCCTACCCCTGCCCTACATTAACCGCCATGGGGGCTTCCCCTTCATTCTCCATGAAACTGTTAAACCACCTTTTTACCTTCCCAACCCTGTTTTTGAAGCCACTTCTTTCTTTTAATTCAGCAGCCCTAATTCACTGGTTTTAAGCAACAGCAAAAGTTTGAGGGCCGAGTTTGCCTATGCCTGTCCTAACACATCTTTTGTATTACCAATTTTTTCCTTAAAATAAATTCTTTTTCTTGTTTAACTTCCCCAAGTCTTCAAGTACCAAAGGTTTTTTTAAAAACAAAACACAAAACACAAAACACAAAAGTTAGCCAGTGGTTAAGAAAGTGTTCGCCGCAAGTATGCTGAGAGAGAGACTGGCTTAAGTTCTGGCCTGATAATTAAGTTGCAGAAAGAGGCACAGGTAATCGAGGCAACCTAACTGCCGTATTATAATTTAATGAACCTTCAACTAATATTAGGGTATGAAAGAACAGATACTACATTCCTGCCATTCTAACCTGTCTGCAGCTTCCAGTAGAGAAAAGTGCGGACGAGGATACAGGGCCCCTCTTCATGAAAACAAATTTCATTAGTAAGTTTCAGAGCAAGTTAAATGTTCAGATGACATGCCTGACATTTAAAATGTTAGCTGAAAAAACACTTTTTATCCTGAAAGGAAGAGAGACAGAGAGAAACCAGATGGCAAGGGAGGAAAATCAAACAACACAAGGGTTATTCAATTGCATTCGCATGGAACTCTTAGCTGGCTGCAAAAAGAGCTCCAGCCGAACCTTTCAAGCACAAAAACTTGGGAGTGCATACATGTATTTCCCAGGACATTTCCATGCATGGGATGGGAAGCCAGATATGTGAATAGCACACCCACACAAGTTCCATATGAATCCCCAACAACCAAGCAAAACAGCAGGATCTCGAGAGCTACGAACAATTTGTTTGCCAGAAACCGTTTGTCTGGTGGGCGAGGTTTGTAGCAGCAACCTCTGGGACCAACAAAAAGGCACTTCTTTAAGCACCCATGCTTGTGGGACACAAAATTGTGCATGGTGACCAAAATACAACAGGCCCATAGCTCTGGCATGCTCTCTCACAGATGATCATAGAATCATAGAATCATAGAGTTGGAAAAGACCACAAGGGCCATCGAGTCCAACCCCCTGCCAAGCAGGAAACACCATCAGAGCACTCCTGACATATGGCTGTCAAGCCTCTGCTTAAAGACCTCCAAAGAAAGAGACTCCACCACACTCCTTGGCAGCAAATTCCACTGTCGAACAGCTCTCACTGTCAGGAAGTTCCTCCTAATGTTTAGGTGGAATCTTTTTTCTTGTAGTTTGGAACCATTGCTCCGTGTCCGCTTCTCTGGAGCAGCAGAAAACAACCTTTCTCCCTCCTCTATGTGACATCCTTTTATATATTTGAACATGGCTATCATATCACCCCTTAACCTCCTCTTCTCCAGGCTAAACATGTCCAGCTCCCTTAGCTGTTCCTCATAAGGCATCGTTTCCAGGCCTTTGACCATTTTGGTTGCCCTCCAAAATGGTATTCTGGCTTCCTTCTGTGACTGTTTAGGCTTTCATCTTTTCAATATCATTACTTTTAAAGCAAGTTCCTATTTAGCTCTTTTATTGATGGAGACAGAAGGTAAAAATCTGCAGGCAGCACTCCACCCAATATCTCACAAAGTAATAAAGCTCTCAGTGTTCAGTCAATAAGTACAAAAGCGTTCAGGTAATCATTAAGCACTTGCACGCTTCACATTTTATTTTTAAGGGTGCTAAGGTATTTAATAAATTAACCTTTAGCCTATTAAACTACTATAATCTAGACTGTGCCACGCAGGTTCCCAAATTGTGGGCTGCAGTGTACTAAAGATAATCATGTGCCTTCCAGATAAATATTTAAAGGCGCACACTTTGAAAACTACAAAATACATCTCTTAACAAACCTTCCTGGAATTACTTCCCTCCGTTTCGCTGCCACAAACACAGACCTATATCTACTATTATTTCTGGTTATTTGTTTGAAATATTAGTTAAAGAAGCATGTATTTAAAATATTTTAAATATTACTAATATTTTAAACAATTACCAAGTCGAAATTACATGTGATATTAATTGTGTGAATGCAATTAACATGCACATTTTAAAAACGTAAATACTACTTTGCATTTATTTATATATTTATATACCACTTTTCAGCCCAAAGCAATGGACAGCATATTGCAACAAAATACACAGTAGAGTGCAATCAAATGTCAATCCATCAAAACAATGTGAAACATCAAAATCACAACATAGGAGGACCACAAAATGGCAGCCATGGGAGTACGAGCTGTATCACAATCTCAGGAGGCAGAAAGCAATTAGTTCAATGCTTCCCCGCATTCTGAAGTGTAGAAAGCTGTGCTCTCCTCCCACCAATGCTGTTGTTTCCAACTGAAACCAGTGAAATCTTCCCTCCAAGAGCAAGTAAGAACTTTGCGGGGGGGGGGGGGATTTTGTGCGGACCACAGCAGCGGATGGTTAAATTTTCCCTTCCTACCCTACTGTGGTGCAGATCCTGCTTAAAACTCCCTGTGGCTACAATTTCTGCTTATAAATGAGCTTAAAACGCCAAAAGCAAAGTAGTCTCGGCATTTACTGCTGTGTAATAACCTACCCGCTGCAATTCCAAGTGATGCAGAATACAGTCGTGCCTTGGAAGTCAAACGGAATCCTTTCAGGAAGTCCGTTTGACTTCCAAAATGTTCGGAAACCAAAGTGCGGCTTCTGATTGGCTGCAGGAAGCCCAATCGGAACCCACGTTGGATGTTCAGTTTCCAAAAGAGAGTTCGAAAACCGAAACAGTCGCTTCCAGGTTTCGATCGTTCAGGAGCCAATTTGTTCAGAAGCCAAGGCGTTTGAGATCCAAGGTACAACTGTACAACAGTTCATGTTACCAAACATCCCCACCTCTGCCAAATTCTATAAATATAGCCCAACATCTGTTACCAAGATACTATGACACGTCAAAGCATACCGGTACATATTCATAATCTGCAACCAGAAGAAAGAAAGGGTAGTAAAGAATTATGCATTTTTATTACACTACTAGTCATGACAGCTATATGTTGTCTCCAGTATCAAACATGCTGTGCCTCGGAATATTATTGTTGGAGAACACAGCTTGGAGGTCTTGCTTGTGGGTCACCCCCATTTTATTCTCACATTAAACTTGTGAAGAAGAGGAGGTTTAGAAATGGTTGCTGACCCACAGACATTTCTTCATGGCTTCATGTCTGAGTGGCAATTTTAACCTAAGTAGTACTAATCCTATATAAACACTCTAACCCAGGGTGCAAGGTAAAAAGTTAAAGGTAAAGGATCCCTGGACAGTTAGGTCCAGGCTAAGGCGACTATGAGGTTGCAGCACTCATCTCACTTTCAGGCCAAGGGAGGCGGTGTTGGTCCACAGACAGCTTTCTGGGTCATGTGGCCAGCAGGACTAAACTGCTTCTGGCACAACAAAACACCGTGACGGAAACCAGAGTGCACAGAAACGGTGTTTACCTTCCAGCCTCAGCGGTACCTATTTATCTACATTTACTGGTGTGCTTTTAATAATAATAATAATAATAATAATAATAATAATAATAATAATTTTTATTTATACCCCGCCCTCCCCAGCCAAGACCGGGCTCAGGGTAGCTAACAACCAATATAAAAACAAATTGATTGAAGTACAACTTAAAAACAAGATTAAAATACAACATTAAAACTTTAAAACATTAAAATGCAGCCTCATTTCAATGGAAACTCACATCAAAAGCTTTTTGGGGATGAAAACATCAGGTCTTTACCAAAGCTAACTATCCAGACTGGTCCTACATGGGCCAGAAAAAAGCCAGGGAAGTCCCCAGATAGGAGTTCCATCACAGGAGGAGAAAGGGAAAAAAAGGGGGGGGAGGGAATCAAATTGATTCCAAGCCAAAGGCCAGGCGGAACAACTCTGTCTTATAGGCCCTGCGGAAAGAAATCAGATCCTGCAGGGCCCTGGTCTCGTGAGACAGAGCGTTCCACCAGGCCTGTGTTGAAAAGGCCCTGGCTCTGGTTGAGGCTAATCTAACTTCCTATGGGCCCGGGACCTCTAGGGTGTTGCTATTTATGGACCTTAAGGTCCTCCGTGGGGCATACCGGGAGAGGCGGTCCTGTAGGTTTTCGAACTGCTAGGTTGGCAGCAGCTGGGACAGAGCAACGGGAGCTCACCCCGTCGTGGGGATTTGAACCACTGATCAGCAAGCCCCAGACTGGCATATATTGCGTGAGCTACTCACAAACAGAAGTAGATGCCTACTAATGCTACCATCCTTGCCTCTCCTTGACGTTTAGCATAAACTGAGAAAGCTGGCAAGGGATGGCTGCCCTTTCCCTGCCAACAATTACCATAGGCACTGAAGAGTCCCACATTTGGAAGTCTGATCTAAGATCTGCTCCACCACTGGTTCATGCCTGAAGCAACTGAGGAGTTGGGAAGTTGCTCAACTCCCTTTCTCATGTAAAAATTGGACACACTTTGCACTTGAATGGGGACTGAATCAGCAGAATCAGCTGCCATGTTCCAGTCTATTTAGGCCATAGGGGAAATGGGAGTTTTCGAATACACCAGAAAAAAGGAAGAAGAAACTGAAAACCAGCAAGAAACAATGAATTCAGAAGGAAGGAGATCTCATCCTAATTGCTTCAGAAAGGGAATGCACTACCTTGAGAGTCTGCAAAACCTGCTTCTCTAGAGGTTTTTGGGAGGAGATGGGAAAGCCATCTGGCAGAGGTATTTTAGGTATAGGATATCCCACTGCTGGAAAAATCCCAGATGCCTGAAAATGCGGTGCTGATTCCTAGGCAACTGAAATGATTTCCCAGCTCTGGGAGTTCCACTGCACTCAATGACCCACCAAGTTCCAGCCAACATTACGACTCTAGATGCAAAGCAGGTATGCACAAGTGTTAGGCCAAAGGGAGCTGCAACGCCTCTTAGAGAAGCACAGGGAGAAAGCTTATAACCGCCTGTTGTTTCAGTATGCACAAGGCTTGAAACAAAGGAAGGAGAGGGTTGGATTGTTTGCAGGAAAGAAAGCAGGCCCAGGAAAGGGCAACCAAGTGGAAACAAGCTATAAATACCCAAAAGGATTCTGGAACAAGAAACGACGTGGTAGGAGTTCAGAGACACAGGTGCTTCTTTCTGAGCTCAAGCCAACACACAATATCCAGATTTTTAAAATGTATCAACACATGCAATGTATCAACCTTCTGCTGGTGTATTTGAGGGCCACTTGCAACCCTCAATGCATTGGGGTTGTTTTCTAATGCTTATCGTCTTATTCAATCTCCCCAACCCTTTCTGCAAATGGAACATTTATTTAAGACTTGCATTTGGAAAATCTGTACATGAAGGAAGTATTTCGAAAACTCTGGAAAAGCCCAGTGGAAAAGTAACTGTGTTAGCTCAAGTTTTATTACCTTAAAAGTGAACAGAAAATAAACAGATTCAACAGAACACAAAATCATCCCTTATCCCCGCCCTTTTGCATTACAAAAGTGAGAAGTAGAGCTGTTAAGTGGTAAAAGCAGGTCATCGCATGGAAAGCACAGCTGCATCGGCCAAAACTCCAGCACATGTTAAAAGGAAGCAGAGGAGGGACATGGCTGGTATTTTATTTATCTTTGGTGCATCAGAGAAACCAGAAAAGTCTTGAAAGACTTTTGTGAGTGTTTGGTATTGGGTGGGGAGGATGTGGGGACAGACGGGACTTTATTGTCACCAAATGCATTCCATGTCATCTAGATTGGAGCGCCAATGGATTATCATGTCAAGGGCTGATTTCAATTCATTACCACAATGATTTTGGCGAGACAGAGCACAGAAAGAAAAAATTGAAGTTAAACCTCTGCAGCGCTAGGACACATCAAAGAAAGTCTGGGTGCTTTATAAAATACATTTATCAATTAATTGCTCAGAGTCCCTTCACACAAACATTCTTCACAATGTTTTCTTCTATGGGGAAAGCACTGTAGACAACAGCAAACATTTCTACTTAGCTAAGCTGCAACCACTGGACATGGCAAAATGCACACATGTGTACTCATCGCATGTGTAGTATTTCTTTTTATTTGTTTGTTTGTTTGATTTTGATTTTATTTTGACCAAGTAATCATAAATAAATAAGAATAAAAATGTGCAACCCACCACTGAGACCATTCCATTGTAACGAGCCAACCTCCCAAAACTTCAACACCTCTTTTGGTTTGACCCCTTTCCCTTTTAACACTATAAATTCTACAAACACCTTCCATATCACCTCAAAATCATTTCTCTTGCATATTCCCAGTCTTACCTTAATGGCACACGCTAATTTATCATTAATATCCCACACCTCTTTATACCATTCTTCCATTTTATATTCTGCTTACCCCTTCCACTTCCTAGCTATAATAATGTGTGCAGCTGTCAATAAATTTGTGAGCAAGTCCTTCAAAGCTTGCAAACCTTTCACCCCATCGTAAATTGATAATAATGCTACCCCTGGACTTTGGGTCAGCTTCAACCCAGTGTGATTTCTGTTATCTCCTTAAACACACTTTGCCAAAAAAATTGTACATATTTACACACACACCCAAACCACATGTGAACATAATTCCCTGTTTTCTGCAATCCCTTCCAACCTAACACCGAATATTCACATGTAGTATTTCGACAATCAGCTATATCCACCCAAGGCATGGCCATGTGAAGTTACCCTCACCCAGATGTCTGAAAATACTGGGTGCCCAAAAGATGCCAACAACACTGAATTTAAGCAAACCTTTATCCAGTGTGTAAGTTCTGACAGACAGTCGATACACATGTTGACTACAGCTGATCATCCACAGTCTCCTCATTTTCCCCTATCCCAAATTGCAATAAGAACAGAAATACTCTCATGACCAGTTTCTCATATTTCCTCATATGAGAAGACCACCCAAAAAGTGCTTTATTGCAAAGACTGAACTGTTTGGTTTCCCTAGAAGTAGAACGACTTTTATCTCATGGAGTAGACTATTAATACCACAGAACTGAAGCAAGAAATACACATGTAAAGTCCTGGTGGAATTCTAAACTTCTGAGCGGCTTACAATTAATAATGAATGGGATCTGGAGCCAATAATAACAGTTACTACACAAGAGTGGTTTTTTGTAGCGGATAGAGACTAAGGACAGGTGGAAGCCTAAATAGCCAAATTCCAATCGGGCCTGGAAAGTGTTTTAAAAGATACAAACTCCATTATGAATTGCCTAAAACACACCCATTCACACAACACGGAAGTGGAAATTATTTATTTCTTTTTTTTATAAATATTTATTAAAATTTTTGAATACAAATGCATAAATAATAAACAACATTACTTATATCATAACATAATTTCATCACTTCTTTGGACTCCCTCACGTCTCCCGCTCCCACTTGCATCGTTAAAAAGTTTTTTCAAACAAATTATCATCTTGTTTACAATCTTATATCCGCTCATTTAAGTATAATCTAGCAATTCTCCAAAAGGTTTATATTTTCCTTAGTCTCACTTATCATCGAATTCAAATCTAATTTAGTGGTGGACAATTTTTTATGATCTAGCATCCTTCTTAACATTCAACCAAATTACAATATTTTTGTAAATAAATCTTAAATTTCTTCCAGTCTTCTTCAACCCTCTCTTCTCCCAGGTCTCGGATTCTGCCAGTCATCTCGGCCAGTTGCATATAGTCCAACAGCTGCATCTGCCATTCTTCCAGTGTGGGTAGATCTTGCGTTTTCCAGTTCTTAGCGATGAGTATCCTTGCTGCCGTTGTTGCATACATAAAAAATGTTCGGTCCTTCTTTAGCACCTTCTGACCGACAATACCCAGAAGGAAGGCCTCTGGTTTCTTAGTGAAGGTATACTTAAATACCTTTTTCAACTCATTATATATCATTTCCCAGAAGGCCTTCACTTTAGGGCAAGTCCACCAGAGGTGAAAGAATGTTCCTTCACTTTCTTTACATTTCCAACATTTATTTTCAGACAAATGGTATATTTTGGCAAGTTTAACTGGGGTCATGTACCATCTATATATCATTTTCATTACATTTTCCTTCAGAGCATTACATGCAGTGAAGTTCAGCCCAGTGGTCCACAACCTTTCCCAGTCCTCAAACATAATGTTATGCCCAATGTCCTGTGCCCACTTTATCATAGCCGATTTAACCATTTCGTCTTGTGTATTCCATTTTAACAGCAAGTTATACATTCTTGATAGTACCTTAGTCTTTGGTTCTAACAATTCTGTTTCCAACTTCAATTTCTCCACCTGGAACCCTAACTTTTTGTCGTTTTTAAAGACTTCTTTAATCTGAGCATAATGTAACCAGTCTCGCACTTTATCCTTCATTTTCTCCAAACTCTGCAATTTCCAATTGTCTCCATCTTTTTCTAATATTTCCCAATATTTTGGCCATTTGGCCTCCATATTGGGTCTTTTTCGGGCCTTAGCTTCCAGAGGTGAAAGCCACCTTGGAGTTTTGTTTTCCAATAAGTCTTTGTATTTTGTCCAGACATTAAATACTGCTTTCCTGACAATATGGTTCTTAAAGGCCTTATTGATCTTAACCTTGTCATACCATAAGTATGCATGCCAACCAAAAGCATTGTTAAAGCCTTCCAGGTCCAGTACATCAGTGTCCTCCAGAAGTAGCCAGTCTTTTAGCCAGCAGAAAGCTGCGGCTTCATAGTACAGCTTTAGGTCTGGCAGGGCAAAGCCCCCTCTTTCTTTCGCATCAGTTAATATCTTAAACTTAATTCTGGGCTTTTTGCCCTGCCAGACAAATTTAGAGATATCTCTCTGCCACTTCCGGAAGCACTCTGTCTTGTCCACAATCTGCAATGTTTGAAACAAAAACAACATTTTTGGCAATACATTCATCTTAATAGCAGCAATTCGGCCTAGCAAAGAAAGCTTCAATTTTGTCCAACTGTCCAAGTCTCTCTTAATTTCAGACCAACATTTTTCATAATTATCCTTAAATAGACTCAGATTTTTTGCTGTTATATTTATCCCTAGGTACTTTACTTTTTTAACCACAGTTAGTTCTGAAATTATTTATTTCAATCCCAATGTGAACGGTTATCCAAACTTTTCCATCTCTCACTCAGAAATGTCACGTTCAAACTACAGCACTTAATGGTAAATGAGAATACAAAGTATGCGGTTAACAATGAATGTCTAGGATCTTAACAGTAAAATAAAGAGCTGTGAAACTTTTTCAAATTAAATTTGATGCATTCCACATTTTCGCTGCCGGAATAGAGCAGGAACTCTTGAGGAGATCATATTTAAAACAAACCAAGTTTTTTTTTGTGGTGAAATGTTGTTATATAACTATGCAGATGTTATATGCAACAACAACAACAAAATCAAACTGCAAATCTAGTCCTATGCTGACAGCTGTCAGTGAGCCAATTTTACTTGATATGATGGGCCTGAACCACACACTGAGGAAATGATATACACATTTAACGTGCATATGTGCATGCAATACTATCAAAACGTATCATTTCATCCAGTTACATCCCAGACCTCAGACATGTTAGACAGTAACTTAGACACTTAGAGCAAATTTGGGTCAAGAATATGCCATGAGAGCCCCATGTCCCCCCAAAATGGCTGAAGCCCAATCCAAGTGAGAGTAATTCATTAATAAACTGTAACAACAACAACAACTGTGACCTATCTAGAGGAATAGGCTTTCACATCGTCATCTCTCATTAGGTAAAAAGGACCCCTGGACAGTTAAGTCCAATCAACAGCGACTATGGGGTTGCGGCGCTCATCTCGCTTTCAGGCCAAGGGAGCCGGCGTTTGTCCACAGACAGCTTTCCGGGTCATGTGGCCAGCAGGACTAAACGTTTCTGGCACAACAGGACACCGTGATGGAAGCCAGAGGGCACGGAAACGCTGTTTACCTTCCTGCCGCAGCGGTACCTCTTTATCTACTTGCACTGGCATGCTTTCGAACTGCTAGGTTGGCAGGAGCTGGGACAGAGCAACAGGAGCTCACCCTGTCGTGGGGATTCGAACTGTCGTCCTTCCAATCGGCAAGCCCAAGAGGCTCAGTGGTTTAGACCACAGCACCACCCGTGTCCCTAATCTCCCATTAGGAAAAGTTTTCAAGCAGAAACCTAAATCCACAGCTCTGCCATTTCCTCAGGTACCCTCATTGTTCATTAAGCAGACATAGTCCTCACAGAAACTGATCAGTAACAACAAAAGGCACATTTTGAAGCTAGCACTCAACTAACTTAAAAGCAGAGCTTGGATACTGATCATGCGCTAATAATAATAATAATAATAATAATAATAATAATAATAATAATTTGTTATTATTTATTCCCCAGCCACTCTGGGCGGCTCCCAACAGAATATTAAAAACACAATAAAACATCAAACATTAAAAACTTCCCTAAAAAGGGCTGCCTTCAGATGTCTTCTACAAGTCAGATAGCTATTTATTTCCTTGACATCTAACGGGAGGGCGTTCCACAGGGTGGCCGCCACCACTGAGAAGGCCCTCTGCCTGGTTTAGAGATTAGGGCTTCTATAAAGTTCAGACCATTATGAAAGTATTGTCTTGATTCCCCTGAGATCTCCCAAGGGTGTCGTGGATCTTGATTACCTGGAATTTGCCACAACTTCCACCAGATCATCCCATGGAAACACAGCTTAGCAAACTAACAGCTTTCAGCCTGATACAGACTGCCTTCTTCTTCTTCTTCTTCTTCTTCTTCTTTTTTAGGAGGGGTGTCAAAGAAGGGTTAATAATAGGACACCAATTAAGTGCGAGCCACAGCAGCATGTGCTGTCATATACATACCTACTGAATGGTATTTCCTCCTTCACCATCATTTGAACCAGCCCTTAATGTAATGGAAATTAAATGATGGTTATTTTATTTAGATATTTTCAGCAGGCTGAAGCCCCTTAGAGCACAGTCTCTCTCAGAAACAAATTTAAACCGGTTTGGGTAAGTTCAGCTGATGGTGCTGGAAGACATTCTCCACAAATGTATAACATCTAACAGCCAAGCAAATGCAAAAAAACTTCTGTAGTTAGGAAATATACTCAACTGCATAAGATGTAAAAAAAAAAAAAAATTAATTCTGCATTCTAACTTGCTGGAAGGAGAAGCCATGAATGATATCCTATAGCTAAAAATATTTGTTTTTTTCCTGTTTAAAGGTTAACTTGCATTAGCTCTCAGCAAATAAAGGAATGTCTGAAAAGTTTTGGGGGTTTTTTTGCATTTCATCTTAAAGTACAATTTAAAGCTGCCCTGAGCTTCAATTAACAAATAAATTATTTTTTCTCCCCCATTCCAGAGGCTAAACTGACCAGAGTAGAGATATCTTATCACTTCATTAGTCTCTTCTTAACCACCAAACTATGACCAATGCAGGATAATTCATTGTACGACAGAATATACAACGAACACGTTTTTGTACTTTTTTGCGCCCTCTCTCTCCTTTTACAAAAGGCAATGTAAACCATAACACTTGCAAAAGAAAAGTCCAGTGAGGGAAGACAATGGGACAAGGTAGAAGAAATAAAATTTTGGACATTTTTCCAACGTAAATTTCATTACCATTTGGCAGTCTCTGATCTGACAGGACTAACTCAGAATCAGATGAGAGACCAACCAACCCTGTCAGTTCAAAGACAAAGAGCAGTAGGACTCCTTACATACACACCTTCCTATAAAACAATGGAACAAATAAACAAATTAAAAATGGAAACCTGCCCTATTTCACTAATTCATCAATTAGATGAAGTAAGGGGTGTGTTATGAAGGAGCCCAGCTTTGCAGATGACGCCAAATTCTTCAGGACAGGGAAATCGCAAGGAACTACAAAAGGCTCTCCCCGAATCTGGTGAGAAGACAACAAATGGCAGACAAAGGTCATTAGAAGTGCAAAGTTGATGCACACTGGAACCAACAAATTCTTACTTCACACATGGAGCATGAACCATCTGCAGCCATCCAGGAAACAAATATTCCGGGGTCACTGTTGTGACTTTACTAAAAGTCCAGCTCAACATATTGACTCATTCTCCTCTCACACAGAATTATCATCACAGAAGGTGTAGACGAGAAACCCATTGGCTCCTCCTCCACTGGTTACCATTCCTGCATGTGGGGGCATGTGTTCGAGTCTGAGTGTCTGCTATGGGGAGATTGTTCTATTCAAATACACATCCCCCTATGGTTCCTCCAAGCCCTCTGTCCCCTACACACAATGCGTTGGAGGATAAATGGAGAGCCTGCTGTTGTCAAATACCTCCCTGTGTGGATTAGAACCCAGTTCCGCAGCAGACCTTCACCCCGCAATACACATAAGGAGAGAATGAGTGAACTGGGTACATATGGGCAACGCCAGGATTCCAGCTGACCATGGGTGCCGAACCTGGAACCTGAGAGATATCAGGCATGATTCAACACAATAAAACAGTGAACAGGGTGGCGATACAATGACTACTAGGGAAGCAGGTGGCACTGTGGTCTAAACCACTAGGCCTCTTGGGTTTGCCAATCAGAAGGTCGGTGGTTCGGATCCGCGCAACAGGATAAGCTCCTGTTGCTTTGTCCCAGCTCCTGCCAACCAATCAAAAGCACACCAGTGCAAGTAGATAAATAGGTACCACTGTGGCGGGAAGGTAAGTGGCGTTTCCGTGCGCTCTGGTTTCCATCACGATGTTCTGTTGCACCAGAAGCGGTTTAGTCCTGCTGGCTGCATGACCCAGAAAGCTGTCTGTGGACAAATGCTGGTTCCCTTGGCCTGAAAGCGAGATGAGCACCGCAACCCCATAGTCGCTGTTGATTGGACTTCACTTCACTTCCAGGAACTTCACTTCACGACTTCACTTCACTTCCAGGAACTTGCCAGGACTAACAGGCGATGAAAATGGCATTACATACATCTATATTTATGGTGTTGACACTGATGGAATTGAGGTCCAGAAATTCAGGGTCCACTAGCAAGCTCTCTTCTTCTTCTTCTTCTTCTTCTTCTTCTTCTTCTTCTTCTTCTTCTTCTTCTGACAGAATCCCACCCACTGTACCAAGCTCAGAGAAGGCCGTGGCTCTCCCAGATCATGGCGGCACTGAGATCCTTTAAAGTTTTCAGCCTTTCTCAACCTGTGGGTCCCCAGATGTTGTTGAACTACAACTCCCATCACCCCTAGCTAGGAAGGCCAGAGCTCAGGGATGATGGGAGTTGTAGTCCAACAACATCTGGGGACCCACAGGTTGAGAACCGCTGCAAGTTTAAATGGAGATTCTAGAAAGTGATTCTGGTACCTAATGTATACAAAATACCTGAGCTATGTCCCCTTACTTACACATATACAGTCGTACCTTGGAAGTTGAACAGAATCCGTTCCGGAAGTCCATTCGACTTCCAAAACGTTCGACTTCCAAAGCATAGCTTCTGATTGGCTGTAGGAAGCTCCTGCAGCCAATCGGAAGCCACGGAAGGCCTGTCGGACGTTCGGCTTCCAAAAGAATGTTTGAAAACCGGAACACTCACTTCCGGTTTTCGATTGTTCAGCAGCCGGAACGTTTGACTCCCCAGGTGTTCGGGAGCCGAAGTACAACTGTATAAAAATTCTCACCACACCTATTAATTATAGCTACTACCTCCCCCACCTAAAAAAGAATGAAAGAACTGTAATTCTCGAGAGCTTAGGAAATGCTTTAAAAACACAAAGGCATCCTCTGACCACAACAGGAAAGATGTGGGATTGGGAGTCAAAACAATGAGAACCACATAGGCATGGCATGAGTTTAAAGCAAGCCACGCCTTTGGTTAGCTACATCACTCATGAGTTGGGCTACACAGGGACAAGGACCCCAAATGATCAAACCTGCCTGCTGACAGAAAAGCCAAAGATCATTTACTGGGAAATCTGGGGAAGGGAGCAGACTAACATGGAAGAAGATCTAGACAAGCCTATGGCAACCTGGTTGCCCATCTATGTCTACTTAAATTGTCAGTCTCGGTCTTTTCTTTTTCTTCTGACCTCACTGCTTGCAATTCCTTCATGTATGTATACAGTGGTACCTCAGGTTACATACGCTTCAGGTTACAGATTCCGCTAACCCAGAAATAATGCTTCAGGTTAAGAACTTTGCTTCAGGATGAGAACAGAAATCGTGCTCCGGCAGCGTGGCAGCAGCAGGAGACCCCATTAGCTAAAGTGGTGCTTCAGGTTAAGAACAGTTTCAGGTTAAGTACGGACCTCCGGAATGAATTAAGTACTTAACCCGAGGTACCACTGTACTTGCAAGTGAGGCTTACACTTCATGCACAGGATAAAGTGGCTCTAGTAAATTACTGCTTATGCCATAATAAATCTTCATAGTATTACAATACTAGTTTCCCTATAAAATCATATAATTGTAGAATTGAAAGGGACCCTGGGGTTCATCTAGTCCAGAGGTCGGCAAAATTTTTTAGCCGCGGGCCAGTACACTGTCCCTCAGACGTTGTGGCGGGCTGGAGAATCGGCACCGGGGGGGGTGAGGCTGGAAGAAGAGGTGAGGGGGGCAAGTAGTCCTCCACCCCACCCCCCAACCCCAGCCGCTGCGCTTACCTTCCCTGGGGCTACCACTGCCACTGCTGCTTCTTGTGGGTAGGCAGAGCGAGCTCATACGCTCCGCTCTCTGGCCCACAGGAGCACCAGGGCAGGGTGGCAGCGGAAGGAAGATGAGCGGCGCAAAAGATGTGGCTCCAGAGAGGGGCTGCTTAAAATGGTGCTCAGCCAACTCAGTCCAGCCCCCTTCCTCCTCTAGGCAGGGCAGGGAGAAGCCAGGAGGAGGGAGGCAGGAGGCGCCGCCGCAGTGTGTGTGAGGGAGGGGGAAATGGAATGGCGCAGGGGGGGGGAATGGCACAGCCTGAACAAACAGACTCCCCATGCCAATCCACGAACAGTCCGCAGGCCAGATCCTGAAGGCAATTGAGCCTGATCTGGCCTGTGGCCCTTAGTTTGCTGACCCCGATCTAGTCCAACCCCCTGCAATGGAGGAATCGCAGCTAAAGTGTCCATGACAGATGGCCATCCAACCTCTGCTTAAAAACCTCAAATGAAGAAGAGTCCACAACTTCCTGAGGGAGTCCTTTCCCCTGTCAAGTAGCTCTTACTGCCAGAAAGATTTTCCTGATGTTTAGTCAGAATCTCCTTTCATGTAAATTGAATTTATTGGTTCAATATATTATTGTTTAAATATCACTTACATTTATTCTTTATGACACTTATTCCTAAGTGCTCTCAAAACTCATTCAGGGCTATAATCAACAATGGTTTTTTAAAAAATCTTTGGCAGATTCCTGAAAACTAGATGTAATACATTTCCTTTAAAATTTATTTAAGGAAAGGAAGAAGTGGCTGGGGAAACCCAGCCAGATGGGTGGGGTATAAATAATAAATTATCATCATCATCATCATCAAGAAAGAACCTTCTGCCTGTCAGACCAATTGAAAAAGAGCATGTTTTATATAAGATCTGAGCATGGAGTGTTCTGAAAAGTTTATGTGCAACGGCAACAAGCCCTAGAAAGCTGTTCTCATGCATCTTTGACCAGGCATAGAATTCACATCCCAGCACACAACGGTAAGCACTGTAAAAATACCATTTGATAACATGTGATGCACACAATGGGAGTGTTCAGAAAATCATATTGCAGCTTAATAAGCTGAGATAGGAACAAGGTTTTGGGGCGCACATAAAGCCCATTCGTCAACCAGAAAGTATCCCATTAATTACAGGTTCCCATTTAGTCCAAACTCGTAAACCATAGTTCACAACTTCAGGAAAAAAGTTGGATGTTAAGCCAACTTCAATTCATGACTTGATATCTTGGCTTGTTCTGAAGCTATCAACCATAGCTTCCTGGTTTGGGTAAAACAGGAAAGTATTGTAAATTAAAAGCTTTCTGGTTTGGTGGTTTCTTTGCTCAGGAAGAAGAGCAATGGGGTTGTGTGTGGCGCCAAATGGATCGTTCATATTTCAGCTTATTACACCCAGATGTGATCATCCAGGCACTGTATACTCATGGGTAAGTATACTAAGCACAACTGGCTTGCAACAGACAAGAGACCCATCTTGCACAAAATCGTTGAATGGTCATCATCACATGCCCAGAAGCCTAGAGGAAAATCTGAATTCACTTGATGCAATTTTAATTTGAACTTTTTTAAAAAAAAATCTATTAACTATTTCCACATTAAATGTTCTGAACCTGAAAAATATTATGAATGATCTTCACAATGCAAAATATAAAACATTTTCTGGGATAGTTTTATGATTCAGTTAGACAGTTATGAGGCCTGTGTTGAAAAGTTAACTTTCACACTCAATTAATCCCAACTCTAACCTGCTGCAGAACCCTGGCTGAATTTATCTTTTCTTTACACAGCATGCAAAGCCTTTTAGTTAAATACACAAAAGTATAGAAAAATAATGTCAGGGCATTAAATTGGGAAAAGCAAGCAAATTCAGTTACAGCAGCCACTTCACTGTGAAATAATACTTACCAGATGAACTGTTACTGAATGGCTTAAAACTAGTCTAGCACATTCAAGCAGGATTGGCCTAAACTACTGAAGAAAATGTTCAAGTTACAGCTATTAGGGGATGTATTTGGGAGTTTGGTAATGCAGGATATGCAAGCTTTTGAATTTCATGTAACTAAAGGCAGGCACAAAACAGGTAACTCAGTGGTTCTCAAACTTTTTGCAGTGGCGGACTCCTTGCAGTAAAATCTTTTAAATTTATACTTTTATACTGGGAGAGCAAGCAAGGGAGAGTCAGACAGAGCAGCAACTTTGAAAAAGAAGAAAAGAAGCTCTTATCATGCAGAGTTCTTCTTATCTTAAAGGAGCAGCATATTTAACCCTTGCTGCCAGGCTGCGGCTCACAGCAAGGTGCTAGGAAAGGTACATGGGTTTCAACAGCACATTTAACCCAGGGGCAGGGTGGCATGGAAAGGACAGCACTGTTTACCTGGCTTTCTAAAAAAAGCATTGTTTACCTGGCTGTCCATAAACCCCATTTACAGCATAATGTGGATGGGGGAAGATGGCTTAGAGCAGCATTGTCCAACAGGTCAATCGGGATCAACTTCTTGTTGTTGTTGTTTAGTCATTTAGTCGTGTCTGACTCTTCGTGACCTCATGGACCAGAAGCACTCCAGGCTTCCAATGCCTCCCGCAGTTTGGTCAAACTCATGTTGGTAGCTTCGAGAACATTGTCCAACCATCTCGTCCTCTGTCGTCCCCTTCTCCTTGTGCCCTCCACCTTTCCCAACATCAGGGTCTTTTCCAGGGAGTCTTCTCTTCTCATGAGGTGGCCAAAGTATTGGAGCCTCAGCTTCAGGATTTGTCCTTCCAGTGAGCACTCAGGGCTGATTTCCTTCAGAATGGAGAGGTTTGATCTTCTTGCACTCCATGGGACTCTCAAGAGTCTCCTTCAGCACCATAATTCAAAAGCATCAATTCTTCGGCGATCAGCCTTCTTGATGGTCCAGCTCTCACTTCCATACATCACTACTGGGAAAACCATAGCTTTAACTATATTGTTTCTTGGCGATCTGTCAATCTCTCTCTCCCCACAAAACAGCTCTTTCTCAGAGCCAACATGCAGGGCCTCTCTTTCTCCCTCTCTATGGAGGAGGGGAAGCAAGTGGGCACAAAGAGGGCAGAGGCAGGGCCGTCTTACCCATATCTTACCCATAGCCGCTAAGGGTGCGGGGCACCTGGGCACCGGGCTCTCAGGGATGCCAGGCCAAGAGTCCGGAGAAGAGCCTGCCCATCGGTCGGAGTGCCGCAGCAGGCTCTTCTGCTGCGGGCGGCTCTGCGTCGCGAGTTCGGGGGTGACCAAGCCATTGAGATGCTGAGGCGGCCAACCGGCTCCTCCTTTCTGTGCACCTGGGTCTGGGCAACTTGGGGGGGGGCACTGGGTGGATCTTTGCACCCCGGCGCAGCATATGCTTAAAACAGCCCTGGGCGGAGGCATATGCAGACAGAGAGGCTGGGCAAGAGAGAGAAGCCCTGCGCGCTGGCTCCTCGAGAGAAAGGGCTGGTTTGGAGAGAGAGAGAGATGGTGCTGGACCTTCCAGGATCCAGCTCTCGAGGAGAGGACTGCCTTGCCCCCCTCCCCACTGTAAAGCGATGAGCTCTCTCACTGAGTGCAATGATTGAGCGCGTGGTTGCTGAACAACTCCAGGCACGCCTGGAGGATGCGGACCATTTGGATCCCTTCCAATCGGGATTCAGGCCTCATCATGGGACTGAAACTGCATTGGTCGCGCTGGTTGATGATCTCCGGCGAGCTAGGGACAAAGGTGAGAGCTGTTTCCTAGTTCTGCTGGATCTCTCAGCGGCCTTTGATACAATCGACCATAACATCCTTCTGGACCGTCTAGAGGGGCTGGGATATGGGGGCACTGTTATACAGTGGTTTCGCTCCTTCCTCCTGGGCCGTGTTCAGAAAGTGGTGGTGGGGGATGAGTGTTCAGACCCCTGGGCCCTCACTTGTGGGATGCCTCAGGGTTCCGTCCTCTCCCCCATGCTTTTCAACATCTATATGAAGCCGCTGGGAGAGATCATCAGGGGGTTTGGACTGGGTGTCCATCAGTATGCAGATGATACCCAGCTCTACCTCTCTTTCAAATCAGAACCAGTGAAGGCGGTGAAGGTCCTGTGTGAGTGCCTGGAGGCGGTTGGAGGATGGATGGCGGCTAATGGATTGAGGTTGAATCCTGACAAGACAGAAGTACTGTTTTGGGGGGACAGGGGGTGGGCTGGTGTGGAGGACTCCCTGGTCCTGAATGGGGTAACTGTGCCCCTGAAGGACCAGGTGCGCAGCCTGGGAGTCATTTTGGACTCACAGCTGTCCATGGAGGCGCAGGTCAATTCTGTATCCAGGGCAGCTGTCTAGCAACTCCACCTGGTACGCAGGCTGAGACCCTACCTGCCCGCGGACTGTCTCGCCAGAGTGGTGCATGCTCTAGTTATCTCCCGCTTGGACTACTGCAATGCGCTCTACGTGGGGCTACCTTTGAAGGTGACTCGGAAACTACAACTAATCCAGAATGCGGCAGCTAGACTGGTGACTGGGGGCAGCCGCCGAGACCACATAACACCGGTCTTGAAAGACCTACATTGGCTCCCAGTACGTTTCTGAGCACAATTCAAAGTGCTGGTGTTGACCTTTAAAGCCCTAAACGGCCTCGGCCCAGTATACCTGAAGGAGCGTCTCCACCCCCATCGTTCTGCCCGGACGCTGAGGTCCAGCGCCGAGGGCCTTCTGGCGGTTCCCTCATTACGAGAAGCAAAGCTACAGGGAACCAGGCAGAGGGCCTTCTCGGTAGTGGCACCCGCCTTGTGGAACGCCCTCCCATCAGATGTCAAAGCGATAAATAACTACCTGACATTCAGAAGACATCTTAAGGCAGCCCTGTTCAGGGAAGTTTTTAATCTGTGATATTTTAGTGTATTTCTGGTTTTTATGGAAGCCGCCCAGAGTGGCTGGGGAAACCCAGCCAGATGGGCGGGGTACAAATAATAAATTATTATTATTATTATTATTATTATTATTATTATTATTATGAGGCTTACTCCCAAGTAAACACACGCAAGGGAGTGGGGGGACCCTTCTTGGCTGCTGCCATCCCATCCACACAGGGAGGGGTGCATGGGTGAATGTGCAGCCCTGCGTGCTAGCTCCTCAGAGAGAGAAAGGGCTGGTTTAGGTTTACTCAAAAGGAAGGAAAGGGTGGGTTGGATCCAGGTGATTTCTACGGGTTTCATCCAGTTCTTAAGGTGGTGCTTGAAGGCTGTCAATTCTGCAGTTCAGTTTACGCAATTTCTGTTTCGAAATACAGTGGACCCTCCAGATACGAATTTAATACGTTCGTCCTTATGTACCCCTGAAAAGTCCGCAACATGAGGCGCTGCTTCTGCGCACATGCGCAGCACGATAGAGCACTTCTGCGCATGCGTGCACGGCAAAACCCAGACGTATACACTTCTGGGTTTGCCACATTCACAACGCAAAAGTTACGTTACCAGAAGGTAACATAACCCGAGGATCCACCGTATGGGGGACACCCTGACTCATTTGAAAAACAGCAAGAGTCCTGAGGTACTTTAAAGACTTAACACATTTATTATGGCATGAGCTTTTGTGAACAACAATCCCTGCATCATGTTCTGATTATGTAGGACCCTGTCCTCAATGTAATTTCCTTATGTTATTACAAGTATACAAAGTACGCATTTTTTAAAAAATATTGATTTATGAGAAACTTTCCTAGTTTTATGGAAGCGACTGTCATTTGTTATTACAGTGGTACCTCGGGTTACATACGCTTCAGGTTACAGACGCTTCAGGTTACAGACTCCACTAACCCAGAAATATTACCTTGGGTTAAGAACTTTGCTTCAGGGTGAGAACAGAAATCGTGCAGCAGTGGCACTGCGGCAGCTGGAGGCCCCATTAGCTAAAGTGGTCTTCAGGTTAAGAACAATTTCAGATTAAGAATGGACCTCCGGAATGAATTAAGTACTTAACCCGAAGTACCACTGTATTTTTATCATAAGCTCAGTCAAATATAATCTGTTTAACTTGAAGAATGACCATGGGAGAGTGTGGTACATCACTGCCCGTTTTTGATACTGGTCTCAGGCAACTTATGGTTGGACATACCTGGCTTAAAGCATGTGGCACCTCTGCTAAAACATGCACAGTGGGTTCAATGTTCTTATTTTGATGTACAATGTCCTGAACTTGTGTTCATGATATCTTAAAGGGCAGTTATATCCCACCTCGATCACCTGCAGCAATGCAGTTAGACATTCCCTGTTTTGCCGAGGCTCAACTGGCCTCTGACTAGAAGTCAGGCATTATGGGATGCTGATTCCATGCTGTGGAACAGAATCCCCCCCCCCCCCCGTATCCTTGCATTTGACTTTCAGGTGTCTCTTGCAGACTTTTTTTATGCCACCAGGCCTTTGCAGCTGTTTATTTCTTTTTTAATCAGCCAGTGAATGATTAGCTGAATTGTTGCAATGGTTTTTTAAGTTTAATGTTGCACACCACCAGAATGTAGTTGATATAATGGTATAGAAATACTTCAATAAATAAACAAACAGTTTCTATGTCTATATAAGGAAAGTCTTTACAGTCTGCTTTCTTAAGTGGACATTAAGCAAGAAGAACACAATTCATGTACAGTGGTGCCCCGCAAGACGAATGCCTCGCTAAACGAAAAACCCACAAGACGAAAGGGTTTTCCGATTTTTAGCGGCTTCGCAAGACGAATTTCCCTATGGGCTTGGTTCGCAAGACGAAAGCCCATAGGGAAATCTCCGGGGACAGTGGTGGAAGCGCAGCTCACCTTCTCCTCTGTTCCCGGACCTGTCCTGAAGACTTGCGGTGGGAGGAAGGTTTTCCTCCCCACCGCCAACATTCAGAACAGCATTCTGAATGTTGGCGGTGGGGAGGAAAGCCCTCCTCCCACCACAAGCCTTCAGGACAGGTCCGGGAACAGAGGGGAAGGCGCGCAGCGCTTCTCCTCTGTTCCTGGACCTGTTTTGAAGACTTGCGGTGGGAGGAAGGTTTTCCTCCCCACCGCCAACATTCAGAAGGCTGTTCTGAAGGCTGGCGGTGGGAAGAAAAGCCCTTCTCCCCCACCAGCCTTCAGAAGAGTTCCCTGCAGGGTTCTCCACGCTGTGGATAGCAGCCTGCTGCCCCTATCCGCAGCTTGGAGAGTCCTGCGGGGAAGTCCTGCAGGGCTCCCCAAGCTGCAGATGTCTGCCCCGCGCGAGGGGTGCTCTGCTTCAGAGCGCCCCTCGCGCCCGGCAGCAGGCTGCTATCCACAGCCTAGGCAGCCCTGCAGGAACTCTTCTGAAGGCTGGCGGTGGGAGAAGGGCTTTTCTTCCCACCGCCAGCCTTCAGAAGGCTGTTCTGAAGGCTGGCGGCGGGGAGAAAAGTCCTTCTCCCCCCGCCAGCCTTCAGAAGAGGTCCGGGGACAGACTGTCCCTGGACCTGGTCTGAAGGCAGTCTCCCTAGGAACGCATTAATTGATTTTCAATGCATTCCTATGGGAAACCGTGCTTCGCAAGACGAAAAACTCGCAAGAAGAAAAAACTTGTGGAACGAATTAATTTCGTCTTGCGAGGCACCACTGTATCAACTAATATCCTGAGTTCCTGTTTAGATTGTATGTTTTGCTTACTTCAGTTCGGTTGGCGATTCTATTGAGTTCTATCTTTCTATTGCTAAATCTGAAGACCACAACCTCAGTTCTTTTCAACACTAGTTTAACCATGGGGAGAAGAGGGTACAGTAATACAGATGCATCATAATCCTATTAATGTTTATCCAGGGAGTTAGTGGTTTCTTCCATTTTGCAGTGGTACCTTGGTTCCCAAATGCTGTCAACTATTGTTTCCGGGAAGCCTGCACCAATCAGAAACTGCACTTTGGTTTTCTAACATTTCAGAAGTCAAACAGGCTTCCAGAATGGATTAAGTTTGGTGCTTTTGTTTTTGCTATTTATTTTGCATTTTTGTGTTTGAGGCATTTTCGGTTAATTTGTTTTTGTGACTGTGTGGAACTCAGTTCAGCTACGGATTGATTGATTGATTGACTGATTGATTGAGTGTGTGTCTGCAGAAATGGATAAAAGCCCCCATCCAAACAATGACTTATCATCAGTGCAGGTAAGGAAGAAAATATTTTAATTTTTATCATCTACAATACTGTCTTATTTATTTTATAGTACAGTACATTGATTGTTGCTTTCATTTTGTGGATCAATGGTCCCGTTAGATAGTAAAATTCATGTCAAATTGCTGTTTTAGGGGTTGTTTTTAAAAGTCTGGAACAGATTACAGTGGTACCTCGGGTTACATACTATTCAGGTTACATACGCTTCAGGTTACAGACTCCGCTAACCCAGAAATAGTACCTCGGGTTAAGTACTTTGCTTCAGGATGAGAACAGAAATCGTGCTCTGGCAGCGCAGCAGCAGCAGGAGGCCCCATTAGCTAAAGTGGTACCTCAGGTTAAGAGCAGTTTCAGGTTAAGAACGGACCTCCGGAACGATTTAAGTACTTAACCCGAGGTACCACTGTAATTCATTTTGGATTATTTTCAATGGGAAAGCACCCTTTGGTTTTGAAATGCGTGGGTTTTGGAACTGACTTCTGGAACGGATTAAGTTTGAGAAACAAGGTACCACTGTACGTGCACATCTACAGTCAAAGAAAAACAAAAGCAATGGCTTGCACAATGAACTGGATTGGAATAAATAGTATTGCTATAACATAATAAAAACCAGCAGTGTCACTGCACAATCATTTAAACAAACACCCCCACCCACCCCCAAAAAAGCAGCAGTAGCTGTTGCTAGTGGCATCAAAACTTCCAACAGAAGCCTGACAGAGAGAAAGAAAGAAGCCTTAGACTACTCAGAAGTCTATTTCAAGTATGATACCATGGCAGCTCTATAAAAAGCTCACCATTTGTAAGCGAGTAGGGGACCTCCAACGTTTTGCTCTCAGTTGGCCCCTAAATCCCAGAAGCAGCAAGACAGTGCAAAGTGAAAATTCTCTCATGCTGCCTCCCACCTTTTTGGCTGCCCATGCCAAGGGAAAATAACAGCACAGCTGCCAGTCTTTGGGCTCCAGAAAATGCCTGACCTTGCTATGTTCTTAGTCTGGCTGGCAGAGAAGGAACTGAAGGGAAGAAAGAAAACTGTGAGTTCACAGCAACAGAAGAAGGGGTCCAAGGAGTAGGGAATCATTTTTTTGTCAGAGAAAGGAATTATACCAATTATTACACATGGAGTTATGGGCACTATTGTAATATTGTTGAGGGGGGGTGGTTTATGGGTTGATAGAGGTAATGTTTGATATGGTGAATGGTAGCAGCGCTTGGCTGGCTGACACCCTTTTAAAATGTGTTGGGGAGGAGGAATTATTGGGTTCTTCTTGTTTTTATTTCTATTATCTATTTTGTGCCTTTAGATTGTGATTTTATCATGTGAACTGCTCTGAGACCTGCGGGGATAGGGCAGTATATAAAATTATTATTATTATTATTATTATTATTATTATTATTATTTATTACAAAGAATGTGATAGAAACATGTTGTCACCAACAGCTTGGTCCAGGTTGGAGGAGCCTCTTGACCAACCAATCTCTGGTGATCAAAGCAGCCAGATAATTTAGTAGTGCTTTCTTTTCTGTTATTCACAAGAGTCAAAGAGCTTTCTTGAATATATCTTTCTTCAAAAGGGTTAGGGGGAAAAACTGAGCGAACAATGACCCCTTTCCATGAAACAACTTGCTATTGTCTCGCAGGATCCTTTCATTCAAGTTCATCACATTTTGGCAACCTGGCTACATTTATTTTTAAATTTTCATCTGTCATATAGATACATCCAGAAATGCAAATCAAGAAGATTTCCCCCACACAGTTGAAGCAGCTGTCAATAAGTGTGCAAGGAATCGCAGTGTTAACTAGCTTATTTGGCCATACAGTGGTACCTCGGGTTGCATATGCTTCAGGTTACATACCGGTACATTTCAGATTACAGACTCCGCTAACCCAGAAATAGTACCTCGGGTTAAGAACTTTGCTTCAGGATGAGAACAGAAATCGTGCTCTGGCGGCATGGCGGCAGCAGGAGGCCCCATTAGCTTAAGTAGTGCTTCAGGTTAAGAACAGTTTCAGGTTAAGAACAGACCTCCGGAATGAATTAAGTACTTAACCCGAGGCACCACTGTATTCAATAGGGTAGGTTATTTGATTCAATATTTGTATGATGCTTTTCCAATAACCAAGCAGAGCTCAAAGCATCTCTCAAAACTTGAAATGTGTCTAAGCATGAAAGCTGATGTTATTCTAACCACCTATTTGCAGATTTCAAAATGAAACATTAACCTAGTAGAAACATTTGTTTCTTTTTCTATGAATACAGAATACCTTCTGATAAGCTACAGGTTTCGTTTTGAAGTGAGGGCGCTGGAGGAAACTTTAAATTACATGTTATTTTTTTAAAATACAAAATGTAACAGGGTAAATCAGTTGCCACCAACCTGGTGCCCCCCAGATGTTTCGGACCACAACTCCCAAGAACTGAGCCCAAAATATCTGTAGGGTACCAGGTTGTTGAAAGCAGGGCAAAAGACTCAAAATCAGACAAAAAGTTGCACAAAAGGTAAGCTGGGAAGGGACCTTTAACTTCAAACCTCTCCCATGGTTCAGTCAAAACACAAAGAAAAGACGATCATTTATGTCAAATTGCTATTTGTTCCAAATGGTTACAGGGTATGCTACAGGAGCCAGCAGTCTAAATAACAATAAAAAACAGGATTAACAAACAATGCTGCCTCTTTCATTGCAGCAAAAGCCTGTCATTCGTTTCCTTTGAAGCCCTAACTAGTTTGTACTCACTGGATTAGAAAAGACTTGGGTACTTGCATACTTTCCAGACATACTGAGCTTAATGACAGCTTCCTTTTATAAAGAAACAAGGCCAGGGAGAACAAACAAGCTTAAATTGCACCTCCTTCCTTTACACAAGGAAGCCTACTACAAAAGTAACAGAATTTGAACCAAAGTAACAGTAAAATATGGAACAAACATATCAGAATTCAAAGACATTCTAAACCATGGACACTAGCTAGATGTAGCTAGATGTAGCCTGTAAGATGTTAGCTATGCTTATAATGATCAGGGCTCTGAGAAAAACTTAGTATTCTTTTCTGGAATGTAATTATATATTTCAGGTGCTACATGCTTCTAACTTATGAGTTCACCGAATACAAACTTTTAACTTGGCAGTTGTATCCAAACTACACGCAAGAGGCCTGAAATCTAGGGCACATTTATCAAGCACATTTTGCAGCACAAGGAAACAAAAAACTTTTTTACATTTTAATCTTAGCCACCCAGAGCATGAATGCTCATTTCGTAATTAGTTATCAAATTGCTTCCATACATCCGACTAATACTCAGCGCTGTTAACACCTTGCCCAGAGTGAAATGTATTTTTTAAAAAAGTAGGATCAGCTTTCCTGCAAACAACTGAAAGCTTCCTAAATAGGATTAATCTGACAAGTTTGTCAATCTTCCATTCTTCCCCTACCGCCACATTTCTGTGCTTTCCGCAAAAGACAAGATTGTGGAATCCCAGCATTTGTGACATAACTACTGCTTAAAAAAACACACAAAAACCAGCACATGCCCTGGGAAGAACTATTTTTAGTGGAAGTCTTAACTGCTTCTTTGACCCAAACTTAAGATTCTTTCATTATCAATTTAAGTGTAAAACAAAGGAGATGGATTTTTGTAACTAGTGAAACGGTTTCACATTAAAGTCTGCAATACAAAATTCATTACAAACTGAATGAATGACAATCTAAGTGGCATTGCTCATGGTGTTAGTTATCCAACAGCCATATTTATTCAGGAATAAGTTCCACAAATTTCAGTGCAACTTAACTCTCAGATGTGCATAGGACTGCTCAGTTGTAATCCGACAGGTTGGGTCCAGACTTAGTTATGATCAGAATAAACCCCTTGAAATTTACTGGTGTTTTGTTGCTGATTTAAAACATGTTCTGTTACAACCTACTGAACCCAAAAAAAGACAAGCCGTATTTTAATTCAATGTCATTTACTTGCCTACATTTATTTGAATGAACTGCTGGATCCCAGGAACATTGGCTCAGAATATTTGTGCGCCCGTAAGTTCCACTTAATAGGACTTACTTCAGAGTAGCCAAGCATAGGGTTGCATTGTTAGGCCTCCACCATGTACCCACAAAAATCAAGCCACCTATTGCAGTACAGTCATACCCTGGTTGTCGAACGGAGTCCGTTCAACTTCCGAAAACGTTCAAAAACCGAGGCGGGGCTTCCGATTAGCTGCAGGAGCTTCCTGCACTCGTGTTGGAAATTTGGGTTCCAAAGACCATTCGCAAACCGGAAAACTCACTTCCAGTTTTACGGCGTTCAGCAGCCAAAACGTTCGAGTCACAAGGCATTCGAGAACCAAGGTATGACTGTACATATGTGAATGGGGATGATCATGTGATCTGATGGGCACCCCAAGGGGTGTAACTATTAGGTTTAAAAGGACTATGCCAGCAGTCGGCAATCTTTTTCAGCAGGGGGCCAGTCCACTGTCCCTCAGACCTTGTGGCGGGCTGGACTATATTTTGAAGAAAAAAATGGACGAATTCCTATGCCCCACTAATAACCCAGAGATGCATTTTAAATAAAAGCACACATTCTACTCATGTAAAAACACCAGGCAGGCCCCACAAATAACCCAGAGATGCATTTTAAAGGCAGGCCCCACAAATAACCCAGAGATGCATTTTAAATAAAAGGACACGTTCTACTCATGTAAAAACATGCTGATTCCTGGACCGTCCGCAGGCTGGATTTAGAAGTCGATTGGGCTGGATCTGGGCCCTGGGCCTTAGTTTGCCCACCCATGGACTATGCAATCAATGAAAGCAACTGCATGCACACACATTCATGTGATATTTACACACATATGTGAGATTATACCATAGAGAAGCAGCTTCCATGTGGCTTGGTGAGTATGACTGAAGGAGGTCTTACAGCTAAAATGAATTAAAGAGTGCTTCCAGATGAATGTTTACTGTGATACCAGTGCTCTTCAGTCATGCAAGTTGTTTTTTTTTTTTTTTGCAGTGTCTTTTTTTTGGGGGGGGGGAAGACACTGTTGGCATCAAAATGCCACTCAGCATGTATTTTCCCTATTTAATCCAGATTTACCCTATTCACAGAAAATGGGATAAGTTAAAAAGAAGCCATACTGCTGCTCATGACTGATTTGCAATATCAGTACAATCTGTTTCCAATATTAAGCCCCCATCTGAAGCACCCTAAAAGTGCATAAGATCAGAACATTATACTGCAATTTTAAATAGGTAAACCCTGTTAAGAGTGAAGGGAACACTGTTTCTGAGCGAACAGTGCTAAACATCAGTCTGAAATGCACCCCATTTTCTCCCTAATGTTTCCAATTAACCTTTTTTTTTTGCAATTAAGGCATGAAGGTACAAGTTACACTCCTATGGATCAAGAGGAAGGCTTAAGTCTCTACTTATTTAGGGTATAGCCCCAAATAAAGATGAAACAGTAAATTTCTGTGACTTAATTAGCTGTATACCTCCAGATCATACCATCTTTTGGATCTTTACAGTGGTACCTCGTGTTACAGACGCTTCAGGTTACAGACTCCGCTAACCCAGAAATAGTACCTCGGGTTAAGAACTTTGCTTCAGGATGAGAACACAAATCGTGTTCCAGTGGCGCGGCGGCAGCAGGAGGCCCCATTAGCTAAAGTGGTGCCTCAGGTTAAGAACAGTTTCAGGTTAAGAACGGTCCTCCAGAACAAATTAAGTTCTTAACCCGAGGTACCAATGTTATTACGAAACCATGGTGCATGTGTAATACAAACTCTTCTCCACCACCATGCAAATAGCCTATCATGTTTGCTGAAACCTCCACAAGAGCGTCTGATTATGTGGAGGCTCGGTTTGTGAAATTAGGCCCCTCAAAAATAGGGAAAGAGAAATCAAGCAAGCAAATCTCTGTGCAATTGGGGCTCATCTATGGATGCCCTGTCTAACATGGGAGAGTTTTCCATGTGGTCAACAAGAGTGGCTTGCACAGCACCAACCCATCCCTGTTCAAGTATAAACTATGTTAAGTCCCACAGCTGGTAAGGCAAACTTATTGCACTGAAATTCAGAGAGGCCAGTCCCAGCAAGAGTCGTTTTGTCAAAGTAAACCACAAACATATGTGGATATTTTCTACGCTACTCAATAGGCTGGCACTCTTTGTCCCTTTGAAGTACAAACTTCCAACACATCCCACGAAGAGGCTATACCCCGAAGAAAGCAAACAAATCCTTCTCTATCTGAAATTGTGTGCAACATGTTGTTGTTTTTTAAGAGAGTCAAATCATTCCACAGTAAATAAGGTGCGACCACTACCTGGAAACAGCA
This sequence comes from Podarcis erhardii, assembly GCF_964252035.2. NCBI lineage: Eukaryota > Metazoa > Chordata > Lepidosauria > Squamata > Lacertidae > Podarcis > Podarcis erhardii. Next base: position 12,359,719 of record NC_138501.1, read on the forward strand.
ATTTAGAATCTCACACTAAAAAACATTTTTGCAGATGGAAGAGACATGAGATTCTTTAAAAATAAAAATAAAAAGGCACTTCTGGGAAAAAGACTTGAAAGCTGACCCCTAACCTTGCTGATTTCTCAATCAAAATATTTCCAGTATTTTGCAAAAACGGCATTCCCCCATGATTTTTAATTTTTATTTTTTTTTTTAAGGAGAAAGAAGAACAAGTATTTATTCATAATAGCACAAAGGTCAGTCAAGTTATCGGAGCAAAAGTAACTCTTGTTAAAAAGAACAGGGCTCCATTATGACACTGAGTGAAGGGAGCTGCCTGAAATCTGTCAAAGGAGGAAGGAGAACCTCTTGCGGTGAGAAACAAGGGGCGGGAGACTTTTTGGAGCTTTCAGGGCTGGCCCCCTAAAACAGATCCAGCTGTTGAAAGGAAATAGGGTTGGGGTGGGAGGTTATATCTCACTTTGTGCCTGGAACTTCCAGCCATCCTCACTCCAGCAGCTCCCAAGTCTTTTTAAAGAGCATGCAGACATAATTTCTATCATATTTTCAGCCATTTCTCAGTCCTGGGGGTATTTCAGTCTGGGAATGATAAAAGTGCCTCCCCAACAGAGACAAAAGCCCACAGGAGGGAGGGGGAGAATCCAGGGTACTTGCAACTTGTGTGTATATATATATAGCTCTTGTTGATTTTGCAACCTTGCCCTGAGTCCTTCAAGGCAGCCATAAGGTTTTCCCCTTAAAAAAAGCCAGAAATGTTATCTCCTGCCCTATGCTAAAGCAACAAATGGCAAGACCCTGGGACCCTAGAGCTGAATAACAGGAAATCTAGGCATCTGTCACCTCCTGGGGGGAGGTAAATGGATTAGAGGGTTCAGCAAAAGGAAGAGAAAAGTTCTTTTAAACATGCAACTGATTAACAGGCCCTCTCTAATCTGCAGTTTGGGCCTGTTATTTTTCTATTGGGGATGGGATCCCTTTTCAGGGCAATCAAAGTTAAGGCATTTTTTTAAAAAATAAAACCAAACAAAATGGAAGCTCCACTGGCTACCTGCCAAATTACCCCGCGGCCAAGTGATTAAGCATGATTCAAAGGTGTGGGGAATGACTTTGTATTATTTCTCTGTCATTGCTGGGCAAATCTAGCCAAAGTTAAGAGTGCAAAGGAGCCACACACACACACACAAAATTACTTGGAAAGAGGATGATTGGCCATAGAATTATTTTGCCCCAGGATCAAAGCCTCAGTCTAACCTAAGTCTTAACAGCGCCTGGGGTGGAGGGGATAAAATGCAAGGCTGAGAAGAAAGCGCCACAAATCCACAGCTGGACATAAAATGCAAGATCAGGCAATTGCTTTTGCAAGGACTGTTAAGTCTTCCACCAGTCTCATATTCACTCTGCACACTCCCGGCTCCTCCCTCTCCGAAGAGCTCCCATAAATCTTGCTGCTGTTAAGGCAGGGAGAAAGAGAGATGCCGGACGAGCTGGCAAGCATTCAACAGCAGCAGCCAGCCAGTGTGCAAGGTCAGATGTTAATAGGGCCGCTTGAATTCAGGCTCTCCAAACAATCGCAAGGCTTGTTGAACCGAATCCTAATGTTTCCTGATCGCCCGGGCTTCCCCCCCCTCCCCCCGCTCTGTGATCCTCTCTGCACTCTTTCTGGGTTAGGTCAGTCAGGTAACACACAGGAAATGGGACTCACAAAAAGCACTCCTGGGAAGGGGGGGGGGGAGAAGGGCAAAACTCCAAAACAACAACACACTATCCCCACTGCAAGAGAATGCTGATGGACTTTCTGCCCATTATGGGTTCGGTTTCTTGGAAGCGCCATGCAAGAGGCAGGCACTCCGCTCCCAAAACATTTTGTCTGCCCTCTCCCAAAACCCCACTGGAAAATAATGTGCAATTAAAAGGAGGGAAATCCCCTTTATTTCCTCATCTCCACAAGGTGAAAACTTCACGTCTCCTACAGAGGCGGGGGCGGGGGCGGGGGGGCGCGCGTAATGCTGGATGGAGCCGCGTAACTCTGCCCAAACTTTCCAAACCACCATTACGCATCATGATGCTCACCTTCCCCATCCCATCTTCTCTCCCTCTCGGTGGGGAATACTGCGATGTTTTTATTTTGCACAATAAAGTATAAGAGGTAGGGGGTGGGGGTGGGATGGAGAGAGAGGAGGGCAGGATGGCGCTGCTGGGCTTTTGCAGATGAAAGGATTTGGCAGGGCAACTCCCAACACGAGTGCACGGACGTAAATGTTCAATGGTGCTTCAGGAGAGCAGCAGCAGCCCCCAATGGACTCTGCAGGGCGCCTTTCTGCGCGCCAAGTACAATTCAGCCCGAGATTCGACCACGATCCTTCGCGTAACCCAACGAGACGGACTGTTGCGCCTCAAGATGCGCGGATCCTGGGAAGCAAGCCGCCCCGCCCGCTTTCCTTCCCAGTAAGCATTAAAAAGGGCACCGCTCCAAAAGTCCTACATAGGTAACTTACTTCCGAGTAAGCACACAAAGGGCGCATCTTCGAAAGTCCTATCCAGATAACTTACTTCCGAGTAAGCATCAAAAAGCGCGCAGCTTCAAAAGTCCTACCTAGGTAACTTACTTCCGAGTAAGCATACAAGCGTCAAAAGTCCTACCTAGATAAACTATTTTCTAGGGGGCGCGGTGGCACGTTTCCTAGGCTCCCTCGTCCTCCCCCCTCCCCCGAAGGTTGCCGTTGTACCCGAGGTGAAAAGGCACCAAGCAGGACTACTCGAGTGCAACCGGTTCGCCCCTCGACGGAGCTGCCACGGATTCCGATCGGGCTACTCCCGAGTTAAAAAAATTAAATAAAATCGCCTTTCTACTCCTCCTGCACGCCTTTGCCTAGACAGCAACTGGTTTTCGACGTCTCTTGGGGGCGAAGTCTACACAGGGCTACTCGAGAGTAATCCTCCCAGCCGAGGGAGTCCAGAGAGCTCTCCCTTCCAAGGCATAAATGGGGCTGCTCTGGAGCGGCGCGCACCCTCGACGGCATCCCGTGGCACGGGTCTACTCGAGAGCAAGCCGGGGGTCGGCCGACGGGGAAACAGGCGAGCCGTCGGGGCGACTCCGGAGTAAGACCGGCGGTGGTGGTGCTGCTGCTGCAGCCCGAGAGCCGCCGTCGGGGCGCTTCCAGCCTTACCTGCCGCGTCGAGGAAGAGGACGAAGGCGGACGCCGCCAGCACGGCTACGAAGGTGGCGCTGGCTGCCCCCATGCTGGCGCCGGCCAAGAGAGAAGGACGAAGGGGCCGCCGCCGCCGCCGCCGCACAAAGAGCCCTTTGTGGCCGCCCTCGCCTCTTCGGCTGGCGAAGGTGGCGGACGCTGCTGGCGGCGCTTCCCGAGGATGCTGCCTTCTTGCGGGCTCCCTGGACGTCGAGCGACGGAGAAGCTGCTGCTGCTGCTGCCGCCTCCTCTCCTCCTCCTCCTCCCGCGAGCGGACGCTGCCCGAGGGGAGGAACGCGGCGGCGGCGCCGACTGAGTCCGCCTGCTGGGAGCGCGCCTCCCTTCGCCCGCCGGCCAGCCCAGTCAGCCCAGCCAGCCGCTGCTCCTCGCGCGCACGGAGCGAGCGCACGGCAGCCCCCAAGGGAAGGCGAGGGGCGGGGAAGGCGCGCCCCCGACGCCGCTATCGCGATCCCTCGCGCCGAGCGAGCGGAGAAGCAGGGGGCGCGCCGCCGCGAGGCGTGAGGGGAAGGGTGGCCGGGTTCGGGCAGGGGGCGCGCATCTGGAGGAGAGCGAATGGAGATCAGAAAGCACAGAGTTGGAGAACTGGAAGGGACCTTCGCGGGTCATTTGTGCAATCGAATCTTTTGCTCAGCATGGGACTCGAACCCACGACTCTTCAATTAAGTCTCATGCTTAGAGTTGCCATATTTCAGAAAGGATGAGGGCTGCCGTATTTTAAAAAGTAGTAGAATCATAGAATCATAGAGTTGGAAGAGACCACAAGGGCCATCGAGTCCAACCCCCTGCCAAGCAGGAAACACCATCAGAGCACTCCTGACATATGGTTGTCAAGCCTCTGCTTAAAGACCTCCAAAGAAGGAGACTCCACCACACTCCTTGGCAGCAAATTCCACTGTCGAACAGCTCTTACTGTCAGGAAGTTCTTCCTAATGTTTAGGTGGAATCTTCTTTCTTGTAGTTTGGATCCATTGCTCCGTGTCCGCTTCTCTGGAGCAGCAGAAAACAACCTTTCTCCCTCCTCTTATGTGACATCCTTTTATATATTTGAACATGGATATCATATCACCCCTTAACCTCCTCTTCTCCAGGCTAAACATGCCCAGCTCCCTTAGCCGTTCCTCATAAGGCATCGTTTCCAGGCCTTTGACCATTTTGGTTGCCCTCCTCTGGACACGTTCCAGTTTGTCAGTGTCCTTCTTGAACTGTGGTGCCCAGAACTGGACACAGTACTCCAGGTGAGGTCTGACCAGAGCAGAATACAGTGGCACTATTACTTCCCTTGATCTAGATGCTATACTCCTATTGATGCAGCCCAGAATTGCATTGGCTTTTTTAGCTGCCGCGTCACACTGTTGGCTCATGTCAAGTTTGTGGTCAACCAAGACTCCTAGATCCTTTTCACATGTACTGCTCTCAAGCCAGGTGTCACCCATCTTGTATTTGTGCCTCTCATTTTTTTTGCCCAAGTGCAATACTTTACATTTCTCCCTATTAAAATTCATCTTGTTTGTTTTGGCCCAGTTCTCTAATCTGTCAAGGTCATTTTGAAGTGTGATCCTTGACATACTATTTACTAGATTTTTTAAATGTGGGTTTTAAAACTGGTTCTTACATTAGAATTTACAGTTTGTGGAGAATATTCTCCGGAGAGTTTTCTAGCAGAGAATATTCTTGAAATTATTCTCATTCTCGAGAATATTCTCCGGAGAATATTCTCACCTCACATCACTAGGCAAAGAATTAGAAAGTGGGCAGGATTCTGGGGAAAATGACTTTGGAAATCTCACCTGCCATCGAACCCAATACACAATTTTAGCTTCAGGCACAATCCCTGGCATATAACCCCCCATGTAAATTGTGGACTTTGCTGTACAGTGTAATGGGCCCAGAATATCCTCTTGGCGCCCTTCAAAGGCCTACGAGTTCCCAACCACAAATTAAAAGTCTATTAAGAGCTAACTAATCTGCATTAAATCTTAGGCCATCCTTTCTCTGAAGTGATTTCATGTCTCTCCTCCAGGGCTGTTCCAGTAAAAGGACAGTTTGCATGTTTATATCCCTGGAAACTTGCAGCACAGCAGGAGAGGCATGTAGGAAGTATTCCTCCATGCGAAAAATCTCCTGTGTCTTTTCTCATGGGACCAGTTTCTTCAGTTTGACTAGTTCTGGTCAGCACAGACGAGGAGGGAGTGAATTTTTAATTTCCTGGGAAATGGAGCTTCTGCCAACCTTGAGTGGGAGATTTACTGCAGGCAAGCCAGACCTTCCCTTAGTTGTTAAAAAAGAGAATTCCTGACTTAAGATTCTTTTTTTTTGCAGTGAAGAAAGCAGGGGTCGACCTCAACTGAGTGATCCTTCTCCGTGCCCTCTAACCCACGACTCCTTTAGATCCGATTCTGTTTTTCGTCTGGGGTCATGAAAGAAGGGCATTTCTTGCTCAGAAATAACTTGCTGCTTACTCTATAAAGGTAAAGGGACCCCTGACAATTAGGTCCAGTCATGACTGACTCTGGGGTTGCGGCGCTCACCTCGCTTTATTGGCCGAGGAAGCCGGCGTACAGCTTCCGGGTCATGTGGCCAGCATGACTAAGCCGCTTCTGGCGAACCAGAGCAGCGCACGGAAACGCCGTTTACCTTCCTGCCGGAGTGGTACCTATTTATCTACTTGTACTTTGGTGTGCTTTCAAACTGCTAGGTTGGCAGGAGCAGGGACCGAGCAACGGGAGCTCACCCCGTCGCGGGGATTCAAACCGCCAACCTTCTGATCGGCAAGCCCTAGGCTCTGTGGTTTAACCCACAGCGCTGCCCGCGTCCCGCTTACTCTATATTCACCCACATTTCAAGAACATGGCTTCACCCAAAGAATCCTGGGAGCTGTCATTTAACCCTGCCACAGCTACAATTCCCAGTACCCTTAGCGGCGGTATCAAAATTCTTAGCAGCAGTATCGGAAGTCATGTACTTTAAATGTGGAAAGTTAGGGTATGGGTTAGTGGAAGCTCCCCTATAGGGCAAAGTGGGGCACAGCCCTCCCAAGATTCTGATTCCCCAAAACCTCCAGAAAGCATTATCCTTGGCCAAAGTCTTTCTGTGGCTTTTCAAAGCCAAAGTTCAGTCTCTCTCTTGTCACCCAGAGTTACAAGGTGTGACTGGAAAGTTCAGTGAATGGTCACAGAAATTGGACAGCGATAAATATTTGAACATATACCTTGCAGGCCTTCAATGTAGGCCCCCTCGGATATAATTCACCATTGACAACGTCCGTAGAACTGTTGGAAACTTCTGGAGAAGTCCTCTTTTCGCACTGCTTCCAGTTCCCTCGTCACAGCAGCTTGGGCGTGTGAAATGTTGGGAAATCTGTGCCCTTTCAGTGCAGATTTCAGTTTTGGAAAAAGAAAGAAATCCGGTGGGGCCAGATTGGGAGAATATGGAGGGTGGGACAACTTAGTAACCTTAGTAACGATCGTGGTTCAAATCCCCGCGACAGGGTGAGCTCCCATTGCTCGGTCCCAGCTCCTGCCAACCTAGCAGTTTGAAAGCACGCCAAAAAGTACAAGTAGATAAATAGGTACCACTCTGGCAGGAAGGTAAATGGCGTTTCTGGGCTCTGCTCTGGTCTCGGTGTTCCATTGCGCCAGAAGCGGCTTAGTCATGCTGGCCACATGACCCAGAAAAACTGTTTGCGGACAAACGTCGGCTCCCTCGCCTGTAAAGTGAGATGAGCGCCACAACCCCAGAGTCATCTGCTACTGGACTTAAGTGTCAGGGGGTCCTTTACCTTTTTTATGCAATTCTTCGGCCACCATGAGGACGGTCAAATGCCAATCCCACATCAATAACTCACGATCTCTGTTGACATCTGTCGCCTTTCTGCTCATTGACGGTCTTCCAGACCAAGGGTCATCTTCAATGGTTTGCCAACCTTCACGGAGAGGCTTAAACCACTCATACACTGTCTTTTGTGTTAGAGCTTCACCTGAGTACACAATTTGTGAGCATTTCGTGGGTTTCCGATGCCGACTGTATGTTTGAATATTTCTCGCTGTCCAATTTCTGTGACCATTCACCAAACTTTCCAGTCACACCTTGGTATTATTACAACATTTACTCAGAGTCAGTATTGTGTAGTGGTTAGTGTGTTAGACTAGGACCCGGGAGACCAGAGTCATTAGGTTCTTGTTGTTTTTATTTTGATTATATTGGGCCTTCTCGGTAATGGTGCCCACCCTGTGGAACGCCCTCCCTTCAGATGTGAAGGAAATAAGCAGCTATCCTATCTTTAAAAGACATCTGAAGGCAGCCCTGTTTAGGGAAGTTTTTACTATTTAATGCTGTATTGTTTTTAACACTCAATTGGGAGCCGTCCAGAGTGGCTCGGGAAACTCAGCCAGGTGGGCAGGGTATAAATAATAAATTATTATTATTATTATTGTTATTATTATGTATTTTGTGGTTTTATATTCTGATTTTATTCTGTGAACTTCCCTGAGACCTATGGGTGTAGGACAGTATATAAATTCTATTATTATTATTATTATTATTATTATTAATCCCCAGTCATCCATTCCATGACCCTCTTTATGTGACCTTGGGTCAGTCACTGTCTCAGCATAATCCCCCTTACAGGGTTGTTGTGGGGGAGAACTATATATACCACTGGCAGATGAGATGGATGTGGTCCCACTAGTGCAAGCTTCCTCAACCTCAACCTCGGCCCTGCAGATGTTTTTGGCCTACAACTCCCATGATCCCTAGCTAGCAGGACCAGTGGTCAGGGATGATGGGAATTGTAGTCTCAAAACATCTGGAGGGCCGAGGTTGAGGAAGCCTGCACTATGGTGTATGGTTTTTACCATCATGGACCCCTCTCTGTTAGGAATGTTTGTGTGGCCTCCCAACCCACAAATCTAGCGATTTTGATTGCTCAGTAAAACAAAATAGACGGGAAAAATGAGAAATAACTTTAGGACACATTGTAAAAAATGATTTGTGAAATGGTGTCTTTTTTTTTTAACGGTCCCGCTTATTCTTTAAATGATAGTAAAAATAATAATCTTAAAATATTGATGTGATGATATCTAATCCCTGATATGTTAATCAGTATAGTTTGGCTAATTATTAGAAGCAGTGACATGAAACAGGAAATGATTTGTATGCCCTGTGGTCATGCCTGTACGGCAAAGCGTTTGGATAAGAATCCATCAATGAATAAGAGGAATAATTGACTTCATTAGAGACAAATCCTCTTATAGTCTTCTTGAGTTACATTGAGAGGAAATCTCCCATTCTTGTAAAAATCTGAATCAACTTATGCTGACAGCAGCTCATGTATTAATCACTCAGCTTTGGAAAAACTCAAAGACGCATGCTGCAGATGACTAGATAGCAAAAGTTATGAGATGTTTTAATGACCGGCAAGCTTTCCCTTGAATTAAATACAGTTGATGGGGGAAAGAAAATTGTATGCAGGAATGCGCTGAATATTTAGTATACACACAATTGCGTAGAGAGCCACAAATATTTAAACGATTTGGTATATGTTGATAACAGTCTTATGGTAGACGTTTTTGGTTATGGCATGCAACAATAATATGGACTGAATGATGGGTAAGTGGAAAGAATTGCTGCATCTTCAGTAGATAGTTTATAGCTGGTGTTTTCCTGGGATTATCTTTTAATACTGTGCTGATTTAAACACACATACAAATATAGATTTTAAATAAATAGTAATATTAAAGGTAAAGGGACCCCTGACCATTAGGTCCAGTCGTGACTGACTCTGGGGTTGTGGCGCTCATCTCGCTTTATTGGCCGAGGGAGCCGGCGTACAGCTTCCAGGTCATGTGGCCAGCATGACTAAGCCACTTCTGGTGAACCAGAGCAGTGCATGGAAATGCCATTTAGCTTCCCACCACAGTGGTACCTATTTATCTACTTGTACTGGTGTGCTTTCGAACTGCTAGGTTGGCAGGAGCAGGGACTGAGCAACGGGAGCTCACCACATTGCAGGGATTCGAACCGCCAGCCTTCTGATCGGCAAGCCCTAGGCTCTGTGGTTTTTAACCCACAGCGCCACCCGTGTTAATAGTAATATGAATAGTTACTAGTTAATAGTTAATAGTAATATTACCAATCAATATATAACAGTAATATTACCAATCAATATATAACAGTAATATTACCAATCAATATATAATAGTAATATTACCAATCAAGATAGACTTAATCAAAAAGACTAATAGATTAGTGAATCAATGAGCAGCAAAATCTGAAAGCTGCTGGCAGGACATTGAACCATTTTTCCTCCCATTGATTCCAGCTGGAGGAATTACCTACACAATCTTCAGGGCTGGTGCAGTCTGTCTCCCGTTCCATGGGGAAGGTGTGTTAGTGGAAGGACCTGGGATTCTGCAAACCCACAGCCTCTCCCACTAGTCCCATGACACTCCTTGGAAATGCATCTTTTTTTCCCAAGCTCCAAAGTCCGAGGGCTTACCTTTCAACAACCTCACAGAAAAGTCTTACAAGGTTGGACCTCTTAACTGCAAGGGCAGGACTCCTTTGCTGACCTCTGAAAGGGAGTTCTGAAGAACAATGTTTCATGGAAAGCCTTAAGGGGGGACTTGTATCTGGGTAGATGTTGGGGACACTGAGGTCCAGCTCTGTGGGCCTTCTGGCGGTTCCCTCACTGTGAGAAGTGAGGTTACAGGGAACCAGGCAAAGGGCCTTCTCGGTGGTGGCACCCGGCTTGTGGAATGCCCTCCCATCAGATGTCAAGGAAATAAACAACTATCTGACTTTTAGAAGACATCTGAAGGCAGCCCTGTTTAGGGAAGTTTTTAATGTTTGATTTTTTTTTTAAATTAATATTTATTCAGATTTTCAAGATACAAAAACATTTAAAGCATAAACAAACAAAAACAGAAAAAAGGCAAAAGAAAAAAAGAAAGAAAAGTAAACAAGATTCAAAATCACTTCATTTCATTATCTTGTGTCTTAGACTTCCTCATACCTCCCTTTTTTGTATTCCAATTTAATCATTGTTTCAGCAAATTCTTCCCATATTTATCAAAAATAGGGAATAATTTATCTTAACAATCTATTTCAAATTTATCAATATTACCTTTAACTTTATCTTTACTTTCAAAACCATATACCTTTAAATTTAGACTTTAAATTATATTTATACTTATTATCTTCGAATCTTTCTACTAACGCCAATTATTTCCTTTCCGCCACAGTCTATTATTTCACAAATGTTACTCAGAAATAGCCAAATATATAAAAGAAAGTTCAATTCTAGTTTTGTCCATCGTCCCTTTCTTCCTGGTTTCGGGTTTAATGTTTGATGTTTTATTGTGTTTTTAATATTATTTTGGGAGCCACCCAGAGTGGCTAGGGAAACCCAGCCAGATGGGTGGGGTATAAATATGTTGTTGTTGTTGTTGTTGTTGTTGTTGTTGTTGTTGTTGTTGTTGTTATGCTGTAGATATCCTTAACCAGTTGACCCCCTGCTAAAATAGCTGCCCTGTGGATTTGCAGAACAGGAAGGTGGGATATAAATATTTTAATAAATATGCACAGGAAGAGTCGCATCTTACAGGATTAATGTGTTTCAAAGTGCTGTCACTCATGTCATGTGTCAAACAATATGAGGGTGGGGGAGGAAAATATTTGTGGAGGGTTGTAAACTTTGAAGCCTGCATAAATAAAAGTATGGCTATGGATGTGGCTTTACCAGTTTGTTTTCTTATTCTTAACTGCAGCCTGATCATCTATGTAACTTCTAAGTGAAGTGATCAAAAACCAATTGCTCTTTCTAACAAACTGTCCAGATTCATTATAAGAGCACAACGCAGTCTTAAGAAGAAGCTGTCCCAGAGAGCATGACCCTCTCTTGAAAACACAGGGGGATTACATTTCACTAATTTCACTGTTAAAAGTAAATTTGTGTAACTTTACCCAATAAGGGACTGAAAACTCTTTCTGTTCGTTCTTTGAAACTTGCAAAACATTTCAAAAGTGATTTATTGCAGTTGTCAAAGTCTTTTGGACAAGAACTCAAACAGTATGTTGTCTTGCTTATTTTAGTTATTTTGTTTTGTATGCATGTAAAGAAGGCTTCAGTTGGGAGGAATCATTCTATAATGCAACCACAGAAATATTCTGAGCAGATTTCGCAGGAGGACACGGCTAACAAAGCAGCATTCTTTGCCTGGAGGTCAGCGGTTCTTCAGGCTTGTTTAAGAAACTCTAGGGGGTATTTTTTAATCCAAAGTCCATTTTCCATATTGCCTCAGAACCATGCAAACATTCTCCTATGTGTCTGTAGGTGTTGGGACTTACATTTAAAGCTCTAAATGGCTTGGGCTTTCCTATGTCTTAAGATTGCCAATTGCATTGCACCGAGAGCATTTCTTACAAGAAGAATGTTTGTAATTAAGAAGTTTTAATTTTATTGTACACCACTTAAATAAGAAATTTTAAAGCAAAATATACATATTAAAACATCATCAGCATCTTTTTGGCACCAGCTTACGACATTTTTATTCGCCCAGGCATTTGTATTACAGTGGTACCTCTGGTTGCGAACGAGATCCGTTCCGGAGGCCCGTTCGCAAATATGAAAAGCCCGCAACCTGAAGTGCCGTATCTGCGCAGGTGCGTGGCGCAATTTGGTGCTTGTGGGAGGGAGCAGAAACAAGGCAGAGGACAGAGCTCTGTGTGCTGTGCAGTTTGCCTTGTACCCCCTAAGCCAGGCGTAGGCAAACTCCAGCCCTCCAGATGTTTGGGACTACAATTCCCATCATCTCTGACCACTGGTCCTGTTAGCTAGGGATGGTGGGAATTGTAGTCACAAACATCTGGAGGGCCGGAGTTTGCCTATGTCTGCCCTAAGCTAACCTGCTGCTCTCATGTAATGTGGAGAACATTGTCCCACTTGTAGCCAGTGTTGAAGTCAAGTGAGGGAGGCAGGAATATTGTCCGCCTCAGACGGCAAAATCTCTTGGGTTGGTCATGATGAATCTGTAACAGAATGATTGAGTGCATTCAAGCAACTTTAGCTTTGTCCTGTATTTAGGATAGGAAGAAGCACAAAACAGTGCATTCACTAGTGTGGACACAGGGGAATCTACCCAGGTTTCATCAAGCTGACTTTCATGGTTTGAAAATAAAACAAATGGTCAGTGCCTTAGATCCAGAATTGGCCTCCACAGTCACTTACGGACTCATTGTTAAAACCGTGTTTATGGAAGATAATCTTACTTGGCTACGAGTGATCGCCAAAGAAGAAGATCTCTGTATCATCGGAAGAAAGTTATGTTGAAATAAATATGCTGTTTCCAAGCAAATGTTTTCAGGACCCACATTATCCACAAATTCTTTCTTAAATGCATATTTCTTCTATCTCCATTAATATATTTTCAGACATTAGCTCATCAGATGAAACAAGGTCTTCTTAACAAACATTTAAACTATAATAAAAGGGTTGGTTGTTCAGCTGCCACTGTGTTGTTTTCTCTCATAGCAAACGGGTCCTCCTCTAGAAACTAAATAATAGATAACACATTAAAACTTTATAGTGATATCTCCATGAATCTTTAAACATTTGCTGTCACTTACTGATTTTAGTTCCGACAAGGAAAATTACTGGTCAGTATCCTTTTCTGAAAAGTCAGTTTGCATTTGTGAATTTTGTCTCAATACAGCTGTTTTGGGCAACTCTTACCTACTGAGTATAATATATGGATGATGGAAATAATAACAAAAGGAGCAGCATTCTTGCCCATTTTAAAATAAATTATATTTTTATTTATAAAAGTTATAGTGTAGTGAAATGGGTAGAGAGGCTACAAATTCCCAATGAGCTGTGAACCTCACTAGGTGACCTTGGGCTAGTCACTGTCTTTCATGATAACCTACTTCACAGGTTTCTTGTGATGATGATGATTATAAAATTAGGCTGGATTTCCCCAGCCACTCTGGGCAGCTTCCAGCACATAAAAAAACAAAAAACGTCAAACATTAAAAACTTTCCGATACAGGGCTGCCTTCAGATGTCTTCTAAAAGTTGTCTACGTCAGAATTAAAATGGATTCCATCCCAGAAGTCCGTTCGACTTCCAAAATGTTTGGAAACCAAGGCACAGCTTCCAATTGGCTGCAGGAAGCTCCTGTAGACAATTGGAAGCCGTGGAAGTTGCGTCGGATGTTCGGGTTCCAAAAAATGTTTGCAAACCGGAACACTCACTTCTGGCTTTGTGGCGTTCAGGAGCCAAGGCGTTTGGGATCCAAGGTACGACTGTAGCTCCTTATCTCCTTGACATCTGATGGGAGGGTGTCCCACAGGGCAGGCACCACTACCGAGAAGGCCCTCTGCCTGGTTCCCAGTAACTTCACTTCTCACAGTGAGGGAACCGCCAGAAGACCCTTGGAGGTGGACCACAGTGTCTGGGCTGAACAATGGGGGTTGAGATGCTCTATCCCTATTAAGATAAAATAGTGAGTTGTAGAATCATGCACACCACATTGAGCTCCATGGAGGAAAGTTAGGATACACAGTCATACCTTGGAAGTCAAACAGAATCCGTTCTGGAATTCCGTTCGACTTCTGAAACATTCAACTTCCAAAGCTTGGCTTGTGATTGGCTGCAGAAGCCCCATCAGATGTTTGGCTTCCAAAAGAACATTCAAAAACTCACTTCTGGTTTTTGATTGTTCGGGGGCCAAACGTTTGACTCCCAAGGCATTTGGAACTGAGGTACGATTGTATGTGTAATGATAAATATAATGACATAATTATATTTGGGGCCCATGGTTTTGCAAGCTCCTATTCATTTAAATGGGGCTTCTCTATTCCCTAGTGCAGAGAAACCTCCTGGTGGATTGCGTCCTTTAAAAAATATCTGACTTGCTCAGCATAAAAAACTGGAACTGTATAGACATCCTTCTTGCTAACTTCCCACCGTCAAAGCCAGCTGACTCAAAAACTCGCATTGCTTCCAAGACGTGCTTAGACTTATTACCTGGCAAGTCACCAAGAGAAGGTTTTACACACTTGAGAAGCAGACACAAAGAATGTCGTTCTGTGCACCTTTGCACAGCGAATACATTAGACTGAGACAGTATTGGGAAGAAGTCATCATCTGTTATTCAAAACCAAACGTTGCTATGAATGCAGAGGGGGATGTGGTCTCTACAACTCATGCTCTCAAATTGTGGAGCAAACTTGCTCAAATGTTTGGCACTGTCTCTGTTGTGCAGCTGACGGGCTTTAGATCTATGGCAGATCTTGACAGTTCTCAGCATCTGATCTCTTGACAATTCCCTTAAAATGCTACATAGGTGTTATTGTATCCCAGTGCACATAGCAAAACAGGAGATGGATCTGTGAATTGATAGAGGGGGTGTAGGTTTTAAAAATCATACTTCCACCTAGGGTGGGAATGCCCCTTGCTTGACATGTATTGGGATGATGTAATCATGGAATCATCTTCATAAAACGTGAGTCGCTTGTTAGACTAATGTCTTAACTTGCCCTTGTCTATACCTCTCATGCCCCTGTTGTACCTTGTAACTTGTGCCTTGCCTATGTACCAATCTGAATGATGCATTAAAGCTTTTGGCAGAAACAGCGCTGCGAGCTGGAGTTCATTGTCTGGCAGTGAAGGCCAGGACAGGTAGATGGATTGGGAAAGATCTCTGACTGAGGGCAGAAAACACACTATGCAAAAATGCACATAGCAACCAGCCCAAAGGGGTGAGTGTGAAATACAGGAAAGAAGTGGCGCTGTGGTCTAAACCACTGAGCCACTTGGCTTGCCGATCGGAAGGTCAGCGGTTCGAATCCCTGCGACAGGGTGCGCTCCTGTTGCTCTGTCCCAGCTTCTGCCAACCTAGCAGTTTGAAAGCATGCCAGTGCAAGTAGATAAATAGGTACCGCTGTGGCGGGAAGGTAAATGGCGTTTCCATGCGCTCTGGTTTCCATCACGGTGTCCCGTTGTGCCAGAAGCAGTTTAGTCCTGCTGGCCACATGACCCGAAAAGCTGTCTGTGGCAAACACTGGCTCCCTCTGCCTGGAAAGCGAGATGAGCGCCACAACCCCATAGTCGCCTTTGACTGGACTTAACCATCCAGGGGTCCTTTACCTTACAGGAAAGAGTGCTTGAACCTTTTACTCTCTCTTTGAAACTGCTCCATTCAAAGACTGCTTTTCATGAAAATTAAGGAGCCACCAAGGTGTCATGAAACACACTTGTGTATAACTTGTAGTTAGGCCCGAGGTCTTGGAGAGCTGCTAGGTGACATGGACAGTATGAGGCCAGATGGATCAATGGTCTGACTCAGCATAAGACCAGAAACTCCAAGTGTCCCTATTTTCCAGGCCCAGATTTACAGAAACTCTCCTGATTTCTGATTTGACCCCGGAATGTCCCATTTTTCCTTAGGATGTTCCTATTTTCATTGGAGAAATGTTGAAGGGTATGGAGTTATGCAACCACCAAGCCAAGGAGATAAGTAACTATACAACCTTTAGAAGACATCTAAAGGAAGCTCTGTATTGCGAAGTTTTAAAATGTTTAATGTTTTATTATGTTTTTATATATGTTGGAAGCTGCCCAGAGTGACTGGGGCACCCCAGTCAGATGGATGCAGTATGAAATTATTATTATTATTATCATCATCATCATCATCATCATCATCATCATTATCATCATCAGTGCTTTTTTCTAAAAAAAATGTTTAGAGGTACTCTCATTTCGACTCAAGTAAAATCTCCCTTTTATAGTTCTAATTGGGAAAAATAAATACAGTAAATGGACAAAAGTACAAAAATTCATTAAATGTTTAAGGGGGATGCGTACCCCTACATACCCCCAGAAAAAAGCATGGATGATGATGATGATTAGATGCCCTTATTTTAATTGGAGAAATGTTGAAGAGTATGTAAGACTTCTTTGTTGGTTCTCACGATGCTCACACGTCACACAGCTGAGATACCGGTAATCAACCCCCCAAATCTTAGCCTCATGAAGGGTAAAACCACCCACCATATAAATTCCTACTCCATGCTGAAAACATAAAATAAAGGCCCACATGTACAAAAAAGCAGACAGCTTCTGGTTTGCTCACCCTATTCCTTTACATCTTTAGAATGTATGCTGGTGCTCTTCAACATCTGGTCCCAAACTGTTTGCTTTCCATTTGATGAAAAAACATCTACGCAGAAATCTGCTTCCATGACCATCTGGTTTTAAAATGTGTCTGATGCTACAAGCCATAGATGCTTTCCGATAGTTGACTAACACCCCGATCCTATGCATGCTTTCTGAAAAGCGAGTGCCAATAAATTCAATGAGCCTTCCTTCCCAGTAAGTGTGCTTAGGATTGTAGCCACATACTTCAAAACCATCGATAAACTTTGGACAGATTAATTTTTTTAAAAGCCTATTTTATATTTATATATTGACTCGTTTCTTCATGTTGCTGTTGAGATCTGGTGTTGCTAAGGCTTTAGTTCGTAAAGTTTCCAATGGTCTCATAATTGCTTCCAGAATCCAGAGAAACTTTGTCTGGCTCAGCACACTCAACCTACCACAAATGTTGGTTGTTTATTGGGGGCCTGCCCCCCCACTAGTGTCATGGAAACAGCCATGGCTGAAACAGCTCCCCCCCCCCACTTAAAATGCACGGTTGGAACTAACGAGATAATTGGTCCCGCTTTTGTAAAGTTATCACTTCCCCAGCAGTTGTTATATCTAATTTAGTTTGCATTGGCAGAACTGTCTTAGCACCAGGTTCGTGCTCCTTCATTCCAGAGGAATGCATCTAGAATTATCATCTCACACTAATTTTGTGTCTACGGTTGTTAATATAGGTTAAAATCATCATTCAGTCTAGAAGAATACATTGAAACTAGGGCTGGAGAGGTGAGGGGTCTGCCCTCTTAAACATTATTTAACCACTGTGGTTGCTTAAAATGTATACAGTGGTACCTCTGGTTACGTACTCAATTCGTTCCAGAGGTCCGTTCTTAACCTGAAGCACCACTTTAGCTAATGGGGCCTCCTGCTGCTGCCACGCTGCTGGAGCACAATTTCTGTTCTCATCCTGAAGCAAAGTTCTTAACCTGAGGTACTATTTCTGGGTTAGCGGAGTCTGGAACCTGAAGCGTATGTAACCTGAAGTGTATGTTACCCGAGGTACCACTGTAAAGGGAAAAATACTGAATTGTATCCAGTGATCATGGCCTTCAGCAGCCAGCAGAGACATTGCCAGGGGTGAATTCATGGGGTCCAGGGGTCTGACTTTGGAGTGTTTCCAGGAAGGTTATTAATTTCGGGGAAACTGAATTGGATTATGGTCCTAGTTACCGTGGAGGATATTACTTTGGGAGGCTAAATTAATTCAAATGACTTTAGCTTGCCTCTTGTGACATTTAAAGTTAAACTCGTGTCTATGCATATGAATTAGAATTTGCAAAGATCATGCAAATTTGTGTCTGTAGCGCTTTTAAGTACCTATCCATGCCCCTGGCTATCGCTGAAAGTGTTTCTGCTTGCGCAAAGTGAGGCACCCAATTTTTGCCAATCCTTTGCCACCGCAGCCACCTGCAGCCTCTGAAAAGCAGTTTCTGGGGATTGAGGGATGTTCTAGAACAGTATAGGATACAGCTTAGAAAACTGAAGGAGAGGGAGATCAGGGACAAGTGCCATAGCAAAAGCATTTCCTGCTACCATAAAGCCACCATTTAGATACAGTCCTATGTTATTCAGAATGTGATCCTAATTACAACCGGTGTTTGTGTGTGTGTGTGTGTGTGTGTGTGTGTGTGTGTGTGTGTGTGTCTATATCTGTTTTCCTTAACAAATGTTGCTATCTTTTGTATTATCCAGTGCATTTAAAAGTTGCACAATAGGCAGAAATTCCACAGGTGACTCTTTTGCATCACACAAACTTCACGCCATGGTATGTTTCAGTTTCATTCATTCATTCATTCATGACCCACCCTTCCTCTAAGCAGCTCAAGGCGATACAAAAAACTAAAGTGCTGCACCAACAAGCACAAAATAACTCCCCTGCAGTGCCACAAATCCAACTCAGTGGTGTAACGTTGGAAAATGTCGGTCACTTCTCCTACCTGGGCACTTATCATTCCACAAGGGCTGACAATGATGCTGAAATCCAGCATCACCTGAGCTCTGCGAGTGCGGCTTTCTCCCAATTGAAGTGCAGAGTGTTTGAGGACTGGGACATCTGCAGGGAAACCAAAATGTTTGTTTACAAAGCTATTGTACTACCAACCTTACTGTACGCTTGTGAAACTGGGACCACTTATAAACGCCATCTCTAACTCTCAAAAGATTCCATCAACGGTGTCTCCGGAAATTTTGACACATCACTTGGGAAGACAGGCGAATTAATGCCAGTGTACTGGAAGAAGCAAAGATCACCAGTGTCCAAGCAATGATTCTTCAACATCAACTTCGTTGGACTGGTCAAGTTGTTCATATGCCTGATTATCGTCTTCCAAAGCAACTACTCTATTTCGAACGTAAAAATGGAAAGCATAATGCTGGTGGTCAACAAAAGAGGTTCAAAGACTCTCTCAGGGCAATTTTTTTAAAAAGTAGTATAAACACCGACAACTGGTAAACACTGGCCTGCAAGCGCTCTAATTGGAGAACAGCCTTTACCAAAGGTGTCATGGACTTTGAAGACACTCAAACTCAGGATGAAAGGGAGAAACGTGCTAAGAAGAAGGCATGCTTGGCAAACCCTCACCGTGATCAACTCCCACCCAGAAACCTATGTCTCCACTGTGGAAGGACGTGTGGATTCAGAATTGGCCTCCACAGTCACTTACAGACTAACTTTTAAAACCATGTTTATGGAAGACAATCTTACTCGGCTACGAGGGATCGCGAAAGAGAAGAGACATCGCTCTCCTCCTCTTTATCTCCACAATAACCCTGTGATGTTAGTTAGGCTGAGAGATTGTGACTGGTCCAAGGTCACGCAATGAGTATCATGGTCAAGTGGGGATTTCAACCTGGTTCTGCCACTCCCACTCAAACCATTTTTGAGAGCCAGGGTGGTGTAGTGGTTAAGAGCGGTGGACTTGTAATCTGGTGAACCAGGTTTGCGTCTCCGCTCCTCCACATGCAGCTGCTGGGTGACCTTGGGCTAGTCACACTTCTCTGAAGTCTCTCAGCCTCACTCACCTCACAGAGTGTTTGTTGTGGGGGAAAAAACAAAATAAAAAAATTCCTTCCAGTAGCACCTTAAAGACCAACTGAGTTATTGGTCTGCCATGGTCAAAACAAAATAAAAAAATTCCTTCCAGTAGCACCTTAAAGACCAACTGAGTTAACTCAGTTGGTCTTTAAGGTGCTACTGGAAGGAATTTTTTTATTTTGTTTTGACCATGGCAGACCAGCACGGCTACCTATCTGTAACTGTTGTGGGGGAGGAAAGGAAGGAGAATGTTAGCCGCTTTGAGACTCCTTCGGGTAGTGATAAAGCGGGATAACAAATCCAAACCTCCTCCTCTTCCTCCTCCATTCCACTGCACTGACTCTCATGCCCTGTCTCACCTCTGACTTCTGCCTGTCAGAAGTTCAAAAGCCACGAAAAGTGAGAACAGAACAGATGGCTGAACAGCCTTTGCAAATATCTTCTGTGTTTGCTTTCTTCTTATAAAAGATCATGAGACAATTGCTGCTTTTTTCGTTCGCCGTGAACAACACAAGCCTTCCCGTGAAGCTGCTGCACTTTGCTACGAGATGGGATTTTGCTGCCATTGCCCTCCTTTGATCTTTCAGTCACTCTGTGTGATATTCCAAGCTCTCACACTGAATAAAAAGGACATGAGGAACTGCCTTCTCTTTTCTCAATCCATCTCACTCAAGACTGCCTGGTCTAATCAGCAACAGTTCCTGAAAACATCTTTACAAGCCGTGCTGTACACTGCATAAAGCACAATTTTTATAGCTTATTTTTATTCTCATTATTCTATAGCTAAATGCATGCAGCAGCAAATGGCAGCCTTTCTAATGAGCACATCCAGGTAAATTACAGGCCAACCCTGTGATAGTTCTTCATACCCAATTCATTGTAATCCCCATCTCTTTACACCAGCTGGTGTATAATACAGGAAGCAGTTTCCCCAGTTATATCATGGAGGTCTTTGTTTCCTCAGGTGTAAACATGCCCTATTTTTATACAGTGGGATCTCATCTCCCAAATGCCTTGAGAGCCGAACGTTCCGGCTCCTGAATGGATGAAAACCAGAAGTAATTGTTCCGGTTTTTGAATGTTCTTTGGAAGCCGAACGCCCTGTGTTGCTTCCGTGGCTTCTGATTGGCTGCAGGAAGCTGCTGCAGCCAATCAGAAGCTGTGCCTTTGTTCCTGAACTGTTTCAGGAATCAACCAGACTCTCAGAATGGATTAAATTTGGGAACCCAGGTTCCACTGTATCTGTAAAATACGCAAAACATTCAGATCCCATTCCAGTTGTCGCATATTATTGGGGGAGTGTGTTGAACTCCAACACAGTGCATACAGGACTCATAACACTTTGGGTAAAATTGAGTGAGATGTGACCTTCTCTCAAACTGAAAGTGGAAACTTGTTTTTACTACTGACACAGCAAATTGTGGTGAAATCAATCACTGTGTGGAGAGCCAGGATATGACATAGGCTTCACTTATGTTCTTACTTGAAGGCTCAAAATAGGACATGGGCAGGGTGTAGGCTTTCTGTGTGGAAGTCCAATTCACCCTGGATAAGAAAGTGCTTTTTAGCATGACATAGGGAGCCATACTAGTCTAGTGCAGCAAAACCACCCAAAAGTCTTATGAAACCTTTAATTATTATCATGTTACCATGTTGTTGTTGTTTCTCATCACAATAGGACTTGTGCAGTTCTTATTTAGGAAAGTGTGCTCTGTCACATGTGCAGAGTGCCGTTGCCTCTATTTCTTCCTAAAAAAACTTTGGCAGGATTATTGTAACAACCTGCAGTTTTATAAGAGTATATATTTAAAGAAGATGAATAAACGAGCAAATTAAGTTAATTTGGATATGCAGAAGATATTAAAAATAAATTTAAGGAACCGCAGAAAGAGGGAGAAGGGAGTCCAGTTTTGAAATGTCAAAATGATGGTACAATTAGTGAAATGTATAAATTTGAAAAGTATAATTTTTAAAAAAAATTAAAAATGCACTTCCATGATCAGGGAGAGAACTTCTATGTAAGGGAGCCCAAGTATGATTTTGCACAAGATTTACTCCATATTTCTCATACAGAAATCAATGCCAAGCATAAGTTTTTGAATTCATTTTTCTTTACACCTACACATCTGTTGCCCAAAAACTAAATACAAAAAATACAAAAACTTTTAAAATGCAAGGAAAACTTGCTTCCAGTTGCAAACAGATTTCCTCTCCCCACACCCCCTAAAATAAATAAAAGTAGTTGAACTATTCATCGTCCAACACCTTTTTCTCTAAATTCAAAGAGCGAAGCATTCCAACCAATAGACAGAGGTCCTGATTCCTGGTTCACTGGATTGATTCTACCAGTGCATATGGACAACACCAACCTCTCTGGTGCCTCACTCCTCTTCCTCCTGGTTATTAATAGTGACAACCTTCCCTGCCAGATTTCATAGAATTTCCTGGACTGGACTTTCCTTCTCCCATTTGCGGGTCCTCTGGTTAATCATTTCCTCCTGCATCTTTTATAATAATCCAAATCTTTTACCTCTCCATTACAGTGGTACCTCGGGTTAAGTACTTAATTCGTTCCGGAGGTCTGTTCTTAACCTGAAACTGTTCTTAACCTGAAGTACCACTTTAACTAATGGGGCCTCCTGCTGCTGCCGCGCCACTGGAGCACAATTTCTGTTCTCATCCTGAAGCAAAGTTCTTAACCTGAGGTACTATTTCTGCGTTAGCGGGGTCTGTAACCCGAGGTACCACTGTATAGCAAAAATTCACCATTAAACTACAAGTGTTATTCCAATCCTACTAGCAATTTTAACTGTTGAAAATGTTTTTTAAGATTAATTGTAAACTTCCCCCTTTCTTTATTACAATTTTGGTTTTCCTGATTTCTGATTCTTCTGGTCATTTCAGCCATTTCAGCATAATCCATCCACTTCATCGGCCATTCTTTTCTGGTCGGGCCTTTATACTCTGTCCATTTCTGGAGCAATAACATCCGTGCAGCTGTGGGCATATACATACACAACCTTTTCTGCTCCGTTGGTATTTTGACACCTAAAATTCCTAAAAGAAAGGATCCGGGCTTTTTAGAAAAAGTTATTTCAAACATTTTTTTCCAGTTCAGTATACAGTCGTACCTTGGTTTTTGAACAGCTTAGTTCACGAACAACTCCCCTGTCTAATGAAACACATAAGAAATAAGACAAACGATAAAAAATATTGTAAGAATGTATTAGAAAAAAAATATAAAGAATAAGCTAATAATGACAGGTACATTCATTATCAGAATGAGAGTATACACTGGGATATGATAGGAAGTTCAATTACATTCTTTTAATTTATGTTAGTAAATAGATAAGAAAATAAGAGATAGTAAAAATATAAATTAAGTTTAATTTCTGTAATTATATAGAATATTGCTTGCATATGGTTTTTGTTTATACTGTTTATATTTTTGTTTATTCAAGAAGATGTACACCATATTTGTTATATAAGATTGTCAACAAAGCATCAATAAAATAAAATAAAATAAAAAGTTCACGAACAACTTGGAACTCAAGCGTTGCGAACCCGGAAGTAGGTGTTCCGGTTTGTGAACTTTGACTTGGAAGCCGAACGTCCGGCGCGACTTCCTCAGCTTCCAATTGGCTGCAGGATGTTCCTGCAGCCAATCGGAAGCTGCGCCTTGCTTTCCAAACGTATCAAAAGTTGAACAGACTTCTGAGATGCATTCTGTTCGAAAACCAAGGTACTACTGTAATGAGTAGCATTTTCATTCAAACCAGTACAGCTACTGCTTTCAGCTACAGACCAACATATCTTAGAGCCAATCTCAATCTGCTGCTCATCTATGGCATGGATTTTCCACACCAACCCTGATAACTATGTAAAACAACCTCAGTAGTTCAGAAAGGACTTTGATACATTGTGCGCCTCCCCGAAGTAATTTCCTAAATCATTAAAAAATATTTGGAAGGCATCTCTCCCCTTGTTTCCTTCTCTTTCAAGTCCACACACAAAGCATCTGTCTCCGGGTTTCTCTTGCCCCTGTAAACACGCCACATGTTGCTGAAACAGATGTTGGACAATTCCATGCAGAAGACAGATGCTGACGAGCTTTCATGTCATCAGAAGTGATATGTGGGAAAGCGGTACACACTATAATATTTCTGGCATTTCCTCTTCCAAAACACAAAAGCAAAAACTCAACACTTAACTTTTTTATTATTTTTTGGGAAAAAAAGAGCAGCTCAGATACGTTCAAAGGAACAGATCCCCAGCGATCTGCATTAATGAGATCCTGAGTAGTATTTTGCAGTCTGAACTCTCTGACCCCTCATAAAAACCAGAAATACCTTTTGTTCTAAAGGAGAGGAGGAGGGAATATTTCACTCTTAATTTCTCAGGGCCTTGTTTCTACAATTTAAATATGGAAAATTGCAACGGTGCTAGAAATGCAGTTTGATGGTGCTGAAAAATGGGGTGGATGCCATAATGGTTCCTTCAAAAAAAACACATTAAAAAATTGATAGTTGCTCAAAACCAAACTCTCCTTTTTGTAGCTATTTGTAGCTTAGGTGGAATTTTTTTCCGGCTGCTCCCACCATGAGAACGGAAAGATAATGATAACTTTTGCTGTTATTATTGGTTGGCATACAGCATGTAAAGCAATGGAGAATGCTTTAAGTTGAAGCATCAAAGAATTTTTACAAGCTTGGCCTGGAGGTGTTAGTTTTAGCATGATGCAGCCATCATGCTAAAACTAAGCAGGGGTAGGTCTGGGCAGCGGCTGGATGGGAGAGTCTTTCATAACCCGCAATGTATTATTTTGAGTCCCAGGGAAGAAAGGTGGGATATAAATAAAGCAAATTACTAGGTGGAATTCAATAGTGAGGTGGAGCTCTGTGCTACATACACAAATGCTTTACCGAGTGACATGCACAGCGCATAACCTGAGCCTTTAGAAATGTGGAATGAACTCAATCCAAGTTCTCGTCATGAAAAGGTGAAATCGGCAACCCTGCATACATTTTCCAAATTCGGCCTGCATGTGGTAAGTTATCTGTGCCTTGGGGAAGAATAAAGAGCAATGTTTACTTTTGAAATTCCTTCCAGTAGCACCTTAGAGACCAACTAAGTTTGTTATTGGTATGAGCTTTTGTGTGCATGCACACTTCTTCAGATACACACTTCTTCAGATACCTGGAGAAGTGCATGCACACGAAAGCTCATACCAATAACAAACTTAGTTGGTCTTGAAGGTGCTACTGGAAGGATTTAAAAATTTTTGTTTCGACTACAGTAGACCAACACAGCTACCTACCTGTAACTAGTACTTTTGAAATGTTTAAGATTTTATTTTTTGCTTTTCGTTAACTTTGCTTCTGTTAAATATGTCTTCTGTAGTTGACCTCCTTTGTAATGTTTTATTTTGAAATCGTTGAGATGGTATTTTGGTTTCCTGTTAATTGTGTTGCATTGACTGCGTGCTGCGTGCTGCGTATCAGATTTTTTAATTTAAATCAGATTATTTTTTTTAATGGATTTTTTAAATAAAATGCTTTTGGAGGAAAAATCTTTCTAAAGATAGTTTTCTATTTAAGTTACATTATAGTCCAAAGGCAATTCATCAGGAAATAAGGATTTGTTTTAAGTTTTTCATGTGTGCTAAAACTCACTCTGTGTTTTTTAAAAAAGAAATGTTTAACCACATCAGTTAACAAACATGGATACATATGCTATAATGTTATTGTTTTGGCTAAATAAATTGTTTAAATTGTTGTTAAGGAAATGACGATTTGTCCCCTTCCAATAAAGTACAGCACTTCCAATAAAGTTGCCCAAATATAAGCAGCGAACTTATTAAACCTCACCATAATTTCATAATTATCTGTCTATGTATTTCTAATAGTATAACCAAAACAGTAATTTTTGATATAACTAAAAAACTACTTTGAAAATTTATTTTTACAAAAATGAAATCTTCATCTGGTTGTAAGTATTAAGATTATACCAGCAAGAATGAGATTTTCTGTAAAAAATAATGATGATTTAAATCAAGTCTTACTGACGTGATTTAAATTGATTTGATTTAAATCAAATCCACCCTGGCCCAGAGGCACCCTGTTCTTTAATTTTAAACTTTATGTCTTTTGCAGCTGGCTTACATGGAAATTACCTTTTTACCCATTCAGACCATTGGGCCGTCTAGCTCAATGATGTCTATACAGTGGTACCTTGGTTCTCAAACGCCTTGGTTCCCATACAATGAAAACCCGGAAGTAAGTGTCCCAGTTTTCAAACATTTTTTCTGAAGCCAAACGTCTGATGCGGTTGTCGGCTATTGTTTCTGGGGCGCCAGCACCAATCAGAAACTGCACCTTGGTTTTCGAACATTTTAGAAGTCAAACAGACTTCCGGAACAGATTAAGTTGGCACTTTTTGTTTTTGCTATTTATTTTGCATATTTGTTTTTGAGACTTTTTTGGTTAATTTGTTTTTGTGACTGTCTGGAACCCAGTTTAGTGACTGATTGATTGTGTGACTGTGGAAATGGATAAAAAAACCCCATCCAAAAAAATGACTATCATCAGTGCAGGGAAGAAGAAAAAATAATTTAAACTTTTATCACCTACAATACT
Organism: Podarcis erhardii; assembly: GCF_964252035.2. Taxonomy (NCBI): domain Eukaryota; kingdom Metazoa; phylum Chordata; class Lepidosauria; order Squamata; family Lacertidae; genus Podarcis; species Podarcis erhardii. Next base: position 12,385,804 of record NC_138501.1, read on the forward strand.
GTCTTATTTATTTTATAGTACAGTACATTGATTATTGCTTTCATTTTATGGATCAGTGGTCTCATTCGATAGTAAAATTCATGTTAAATTGCTGTTTTAGGGGTTGTTTGTAAAAGTCTGGAATGAATTAATCCATTTTCCATTACTTTCTATGGTTTTGGAACGCTTGGGTTTCGGACTTCTGGAAAGGATTATGTTTGAGAACCAAGGTATATCCTGACTGGCAATGACTCTTTGGGGTTTCAGGCAAGATTCTCTTCCAGCTCAAAAGCACCTTTTATCATATGCGGTGGTCTTGTAAGGTAATAAAGGCATTCTGGGAAATGATATATAATGAATTGAAAAAAATGTTTAAGATAACTTTTATTTTATTTTTTTAAAAGAGGCTTTTCTATTAGGAATTGTAAGTGCCAATATTCCAAGGGAGCAGAAAAGACTTTTTATGTATGCGATGACTGCAGCATGGATGCTACTAGCCCAGAGATGGAAAGAAGATAAAGTCCCTACCAGAGAAGAATGGCAAATTAAATTGTTGGACTATGCTGAAATGGCAAAACTGATCGGAAAGCTCAAGTACCAAGAAGTCCAAAACAAGGAATGGGATTTTTAAAAATAATTTATCTTGGAGACCACTGTAAGCAGACGAGAACATTAGGAGGAGTGCAATAACACTTGTAATGTAACAAGTACTACGGAGATAATGGAGTTATAAAAGACATAGATTGCTGAAAAAGATGCAGTAGAAAAAGTTTAACTTCAGAACCCCTGGAGGGGAAGATGGGAAGTCCAGAGATCCAGAAGAATCTTTCTATTATGGATGTGTGCTGTGGTATTATTATAATTGTATATTTGTAAAACCAAATATATATTTTTTTTTGGGGGGGGGAAGGATTCTCTTCCAGCCCTACCTGGAAATGTCAGGCATTGGACCAGGGAGTTTCTGAATGCAAAGCAGATGTGTTGCCACTGAGTTGTGCAGTCCCTCTTGATGGCAGATGTTGGGGTTCTGTTATTAATTTAATAAATTCTAGAGAGAGAAACACACAAAGGAGATGCAACCAGTCCAAAGTGGGCTTATCCCTGCCCCCAGGTGCATAGATGAGAAAACTGCAAAGATAGAACATCTACATGCAGCCGCTGGGAGATGTCATCCGGGGGTTTGCGTTGGGTGTTCATCAGTATGCAGACCCAGCTCTACCGCTCTTTCAAATCAGAACCAGTGAAGGCGGTGAAGGTCCTGTGTGAGTGTCTGGAGGTGGTTGGAGGATGGATGGCGGCTAACAGATTGAGGCTGAATCCTGACAAGACAGAAGTACTGTTTTGTGGGGACAGCAGGCGGGCAGGTGTGGAGGACTCCCTGGTCCTGAATGGGGTAACTGTACCCCTGAAGGACCAGGTGCGCAGCCTGGGAGTCATTCTGGACTCACAGCTGTCCATGGAGACGCAGGTCAATTCTGTGTCCAGGGCCGCTGTTTATCAGCTCCATCTGGTACGCAGGCTGAGACCCTACCTGCCCACCGACTGTCTTCCCAGAGTAGTGCATGCTCTGGTTATCTCTCGCTTGGACTACTGCAATGCGCTCTATGTGGGGCTACCTTTGAAGGTGACCCAGAAACTACAGCTAATCCAGAATGTGGCAGCTAGACTGGTGACTGGGAGCAGCTGCCAAGACCATATAACACTGGTCTTGAAAGACCTACACTGGCTCCCAGTATGTTTCCGAGCACAATTCAAAGTGTTGGTGCTGACCTTTAAAGCCCTAAACGGCCTCGGTCCAGTATACCTGAAGGAGCATCTTCACCCCCATCATTCTGCCCGGACACTGAGGCCCAGTGGCGAGAGAAGCCAAGTTACAGGGAACCAGGCAGAGGGCCTTCTCGGAAGTGGCACCTGCCCTGTGGAAAGCCCTCCCACCAGATGTCAAAGAGAAAAACAACTACCAGACTTTTAGAAGACATCTGAAGACAGCCCTGTTTAGGGAAGCTTTTAATGTTTAATAGATTATTGTATTTTAATATTCTATTGGAAGCTGCCTAGAGTGGCTGGGGAAACCCAGCCAGATGGGCAGGTATAAATAAATTATTATTATTATTATTATTATTATTATTATTATTATTATTATTATCACGGAACACTGTTTTGTCATCTCTTCTTCTGGGCGTAGCCAGGGACCAACCAGAACCGAAATGGGGCAAAACGTGGCCCATTAGGAGAAAGACAGACAGGAGCATCTGTAGGTGGCAACTTTTTTGGCCTTCTTCCTGAGAACATCTGGTATTTGTGCTTAACGCACTGGAACCACAGTGGAACATCAAACGAGACACCCATACTGCAGTGGAAAGATATTCCCCAACCAAGACGATGAGGTATTACTGCTTGCTCAGAGTTTGGTTTTGCTTATTTGGGAACATATTCTGTGGACAGCTCTCCACATTTCTTTTCTCATCCCTCACCACCTACATTTATCTAGGTCATTTCTCTTGCCCCGTTGTCACAGGGATTAAGATATAGTCCTGCTTTCAGAAATAAAGTGCAAGATTCGAAGGGTGTTTGCTTTTAGTAAAAGCTGGGAAATGCAGAGTTTTTCAAATACGCTCACATTTTAAAAATAATGAATGTTCGGCAAAGTTCTCTTGTGCAGGGCACATAAGAAACTTGCTTAATTTGCTATATGAAGTGTTATGTACTAAGTTGAATAGGATCCAAATTGCAACAGTCTGATTGGTCCTAGAACAGACCTTCACAGCGCAGAATGCCATACGCCACCACCGCTCAGCGCCATTCCACCCTGCCACCAATGGCCAAGCAGAGTGCATGGTGCTGACCACCAAGGACACCCTCCATGACACAAGGGGATTGGGAGTACCGCCTGGCCACATTCCTTCTAGCACAGCACAGCACCCCCAGCTCAACGACTGGCCGGAGCACCGCTGAACTACTAATGGGCCGGTGCCTCGCAATCAGACTGGACCGCCTATACCCCAACAGAACTGTGATGGCCTGGGATTCCGATTCAGAGGCTGAACCAGAGGAATCCCAGCCTGCACAGGAGTCCCCGCCTCCAGGGCCGGCTGAACTGGGGCAGGGCCTTGATTCTGAAGCGCCTGCACCTGTGCCGGATCCTCAGGAGCAGGCACCAGGTGAATCCACTCTGGCTCCAGAGGTGGTTGAGGACTCAGTGCCTGCAGGTGAGTCTCCCCCTGGGCCCAGTAACCCTTCAGCCTCTCCTGAACTGCAGAGGCTCAGGGCAGAGAGGCGAAGGGAACTGGTTTCTCCCAGGAGGAGTGCTCACCTTAAGGCCAGGAGAGGCGGGTCTCCTGGGGGCCGGGACCGCCCCTGGCCTCAGAACAGATAAAGGCCAGTCGGCCCGGTCCCAGGTTGTGGGAGCAACGTCGTTGTTGAGTACCTGTTCCTGCCCGGACCCAGACCTGACTCTCCAGTGCTCCTGTCCCCGCCCGGCTTCCTGCTTCGGACCTCACCCCGCTCCTTGTGGACTGTTTCCAGGCTAGTGACCCAGGACCGGACTTTGACTACGCCAATGGTAACCTTTCCCCCGGGACCAGCACAAGAACTCAGGATGAGGTAGTGATGGGGAAAGGCAGGAACCCCCGGACCTTCGTGGCCCAGGACCAGGTGTACATAAAGAATTTCAGGGCAGGCCTGGCATGGGTACCCGCCACAGTCACCAGGGTCACTGGCCTCATGTCGTACAAGGTGCTAACGGAGGGGGGGGGGCAATGCTGGCGCCGCCACTGCGACCAGATACGGTGACGATTCCCGGGAGAAAACCAGTAGGAGGACAGGTCAGAGGAGTCCCAAGGGAACAACGTGGCAGTGGGGCCCGTAGAGCAGGAGGGGCCAGCAGGAGAGGCAGAATCAGTAAATACAGAGAGGACCCTCGAGGCTGAAAGGACATCGGAACCAGAGCCAAGACTGAGCGAGCCGGTTGCGCCACACCAAACAGCCCCATCACAGCCAGAATCCTCGGAACATGAGCCAGAACCTGAACCCCTGACCAGGGAACGCCCCAGGCCGCAGCGCACACGTAGGCGGCCAGCGTACCTTGAGGACTATGAATGCTACCTTCCAGGCAGGACTAGAACTTAGAGGGGAGGGGTGTTATGTACTGAGTTGAATAGGATCCAAATTGCAGCAGTTTGATTGGTCCTAGAACAATAGGATCCAGAATGCAGCAGTCAGATTGGTCTGCAGGAGCCACCCAATCCAACTCCAGGTGGAAGTGAATCCGCAACCTGATTGGCCTACAGGAGAATCCCGGAATTAGCCAATCACGTGGGGCCCACTGTGTAAATAATGTATATAAAGCAGACATTTTGGGGGAATTTCCATTCCTGCTCACTACTATGAGCTAAAAAAAGAGCATGAAATCCACACTCGACTCCGAGTATATTTCATGAAGCAACTTAGTTCATTTGCTTTTCAGCAAGGATCTTTGCAACATGGCCCTGCATGCTTCATTGCTTCTAACCCATCCCTCTTATTCAGATACTTGGCCCTTTTCTCTTGGTCACGTTGCAGTGCAACCAAGACATGCTAAGGCTTTTATATATAGGAAACATAAAGTGAGAAAAACTGATGTAACATGTTCTACAACTAATATTCCCTACAAGGATTTATAAAGATTCGACCTTAGATTTTTTTGAGTTTTTATAGCCCAGTTTATAAGAAAGAGAGATGAGCATGTTCTGAAGGCATGAAGTATCAAATCTTCTTGTTCTGTGTTGTAAAAATGAGGTGATCCAACATTATATGGTCATTATTGATATGTTGTGATACTTAGGAGCACTTCTTTTCTTGTTCTTGTTCTTGTTCTTGTTGTACTATACAGTGGTACCTCAGGTTACATACGCTTCAGGTTACATACGCTTCAGGTTACAGACTCTGCTAACCCAGAAATAGTGCTTCAGGTTAAGAACTTTGCTTCAGGATGAGAACACAAATCGTGCTCTGGCGGCGCGGCAGCAGCAGGAGGCCCCATTAGCTAAAGTGGTGCTTCAGGTTAAGAACAGTTTTAGGTTAAGAACGGACCTCCGGAACGAATTAAGTACTTAACCCGAGGTACCACTGTACAGTGGAACCTCGGTTGTCGAATGCTTTGGAAGTCGAACATTTCGGCTTTTGAATGCCAACAACCCAGAAGTGAATGCTTCCATTTTCGAACACGCCTTGGAAGTCGAACGGCTTCCGAGGTGCATTTCTCCATTTTCTCAATTACAAATGCCAACCGGCAATTGTGCCTCAGTTGTCAAAGATTTCGGAAGTCAAACAGTCTTCTGGAATGGATTACGTTCGACACCCTTGGTCACTGTACAACTTTTAGAAGACATCTGAAGGCAGCCCTGTATTGAGAAGTTCATAATGTTTGATGTTTTATTATGTTTTATATGTGCTGGGTGGCTCTCAGATGGGCAGGGTATAAATAATAAACTGTTGTTGTTGCTGCTGCTGCTGCTGCTGTTGTTGTTACAGTGGAACCTCGGTTGTCGAACATAATCTGTTCTGAAAGACCGCTCGACTTCTGAAACGTTCGACAACCGAGGCGCAATTGCCAGTCGGCGTATTCCTTTTAAAAAATGGAGAAATGTGCCTCAGAAGCCGTTCAAAAACGGAAGCATTCACTTCCATGTTGTCAGCGTTCGTGTTCTGAATTGTTCAGCTTTCAAAACTGTATGATTATTTCCACCCAAGGCATGCTAGAAGAGAAGGCCTCTGTGTTGGAACTGTTCTAGGGATGTTTCCATTGATGCGGTCTTGAATTCTGAAACAGACTGAAACCCCCACACACTCATCAAAACACAATATCCAAATGCAACCATAATAAGCAACCAGTTGCTAGTGCAATATGCCTGATAACAACATGATCAACTAATGCTCATATTTGGAAATCAAGGTGCACAATAAGGAGTGATAAAAAGGTTCTTGAAGAAGGCTAGGGTGCTGAAAGCCCAGAATTTCACAGGGTCAACTATTTCACCCATAACTGCCTTAAACACATTTTCCTCTCGGCCATCTGGACTAGGGGAACACTGGCGGAAGATGAAGGAATTTGCATGTGTATTGTAGGGACTGGATTCACTCTTTTACTGACCTCCCAGATAGCATCTGTGCAGATGTGTTGCTAGGTTTAAGGCTTAAGCATTAAGCAATGGAAATATCTGTAGTTCAGCCTTCAGCTTTGTGCAATTCATCATCACTCGTCTTGCACAGAAATATTTAGTATCCTGTGTAGATGTCATTTATAGGAAGAAAATAGCCAGTGTGAGTTACTAAAATAAATTTCATTTCAATTTCTAGCCCGGCCTCCATCTATTCATGATCCCAGGTTGGTTAATATCAATACAATTCATCTTAGCACCATTAAAACATAAAATAAAATGTACAGTATCAGAATACAATTTTACAGCAGATCGATAACCAATCATTTGCAGTTTACTACCTTAGGTTAACTAGCTCTGAAAGCCTAGGCAGATAAGTGAGTCTTTACCTGGGGCTGAAAGAGGAGGAACAGCAGTGCCAATCATATATTAAGGAGAAAGGAGTTGCATTAACTGGGTGCCACCACAGAGAAGTCTCTGTCTCATTAAACTGAACTCATTAAACTTGTCCCCTAAAGATGGGACAAGGAGGAGGACATTCCCCTGCCCTGATCTTGGGGAAGCTGGTAAATCAAAAGGTCCACTTTTAGTCCAAGTCCTTTTGGGTTTTATAAGTTACCTTGGATTTGACTACATAGCTTTTAGGCAACCAATACAGGCCCTTAAGAATTGGCGTTATGCAAGTTTGACTTGCAGAGTTGATCAGAATTCTGGGGTCTGCATTATACATTTATTGTGATTCCACCCAGAGGCGTAGCGTGGAGGACTAGGGGGGCCATGGCCCTGGGCAGACATTTTTAATGGCACCCCCACAACAGGCATGGAGCCCTCGCAGCTGGAGGCAGGTTGGTCTAGTGGGCAGGTGGATGGAGGCAGTGGGCAAGGAGGCAGGCTCCATTCACCCTCCATGCGGGCTGCCAAGTCCACCAGGGGGTGCAACAATTGCCCTGCCCCAGGCACCAGCAACCCATGCTATGCCACTGATTCTACCCCACAAAAACCATCCACAGTATCTTTAGTTTCCATAGGAGATCAGAATTCCCAAACTTTAGGAATCATGATTATTCACTCATTATTATCAGTGGCGTAGCGTGGGGGGTGCCAGGGGTGCCGGCCGCACCGGGCGCAACTTCTGGGGGGGCGCGAGTCCAGAGGGAAGGGACAAGTTCCTTCCTCCGCCGGGCTCCCTGCCGCCACCGCCAGCCTCGCGCCCTAGTGCGCGCGCGCCCCCCGCCGCCGCCGCTGCGGCTGCGCTCCACTCACTGCTCGCAGGAGGAGCAGCCGCTGCAGCAGCGCCGCCGCCGCCACCAACGCCTGGCCGGCACGGGCAGCCTCCGCACCCCGCCGCCGCCGCCATCCCCTCGGCCCAGCCACAGGCGGCGGCTGCTTCTGCCGACTGGGGGGGAGGAGAGCTCCGAGGGGCCTCGCCGCGCCCTGCGCTCCCCAACACCCTCCGAGAGGAAGCCGGCGGGCGGGCAAGGGTCTCCCGGCTGAAGGGGGCGCCGCTGGCTCCGGCTCTCAGCGCAACTCTCAGCTGGGGGGGGGGGTCGGGCGAGGACGGAGCGCGGCTGGAAGCCCCCGGTCCAGGCCGGGGGGAGGAGAGGCACTCGCCAAGCCCGGATCTGGAGCGCCTCGGAGCGCGGGCTCCACCTACAGCCCAAGGAGAGGAGGGGGCGGGGAGGCGCCCGAGGGGAGGGGGCTTCGGCTGCCTCGGCCCGCGGGGGCGCCGCAAATAATAAATTTAATAAATTCCTGGTGAGCCTTAAGGGGGGGTCCTTGGCTCCTTCGCTCGCCCCCAGCCCCAGTGGCGTAGCATGGGGGTGCAGGGGGGCCGGCCGCAACATCTGGGGGGGCGCGCTCGCACTCGAGTGCTAAAATCCAGGGGTTAGGGGGCGCAAATTACTTGCCTTGCCCCGGGTGCTGACAACCCACGCTACGCCACTGATTATTATTATTATTAAATGTCCTTGAATATTAGTTCCCCAGTGATTGTTGGCCTCCAACTGTCCTGTCCTGATCCCCAACTAGCATGGTCAGTAGTTAGGAATGATAGGAATTAGAGGTCAAATGCATCAGGAGAGTCACAGATTCACCAGTCTTGCCTTAAGGGTAGAGGCCAGGCAAACTATTTTCACTGGAAAGTGCACTGCTAAGTTTGAAGGACTCCTAAGACAGAGGTGCTTTGGGGTTTAGACTGTGACTTTCTTGAAGTACAAATGGCAGAGGCTTTCCCACACTTGAGCAGCTGCTGAAAAGACAGTGTGATAATTGTAAATTGCTTAGAAGGATAAGATATAAACGTTGTCTGCACATCATCAGTAACTCACCAAAAACAGAACAAATTTGCTGAGGTTTCTTGCATCTTTATTTCTTTTAAAGAGTGTGACAAATGTAGGTTTCTTTCACAGTGCTGAACTGCTAATGGGTACAAATAAGGAGTCGTGTGACTTTTAAAGAGACCTTGAAAAATGTCATAGCTTCAACAGCTGGAGATTTACAGAATACCAGAATTCCCCACATGCTAGGGTTGATTTGTACGGCCAGTTCGATATGGTGGACAGGATGATTAAGCCACCAGGAGATTGTTGCTGTTAGAAATTGTGGTGAGTTTTGTGCATGCTCTTTAATATTCTCCTGCCTGATTGCAAAATTTAACTGCAGACCACCAATGCCCTGAATAATGAGTGTGAGATGGTGAATTGTTTATTTGCTCATTCATTTGATTTTTCATCCTGTCCTACCTAAAAGGAGCACAGGGAGGGATTTGAGATGCTGTTTTAATCTACTCTGGGAGGCTGGTTAGGATAACAACAACAGCAGCAGCAGCAACAGCAGCAGCAACAACAACTTAGGCCCTATACAGCCTAGGACCCTCGTACTTACGGGACCGGCTCTCCTGGTATGTCCCATGGAGGACCTTACGGTCTTCAAATAAAAACATCTTGGAGGTCCTGGGCCACAGGGAGGTTAGGCTGGCCTCAACCAGAGCCAGGGCTTTTTCGGCCGTGGCTCCGATCTGGTGGAACACTCTGCCACAAGAGCGTTGTGCCCTGCGGGACTTGACATCTTTCCGCAGGGCCTGCAAGACAGAGCTGTTCCACCTGGCCTTTGGCCAGGGCACAGCATGACCCCCTCCTTCTATAATCCTCTTAGAACTCGAGCCCAATGGTTGCCATTAATGTGACTCTGAATTGATTTTAGAATTGAATTGATTTTAGAAAATATTTCAATTAATTGATTGTGATTTTATGTAAACTGTGTTATTTTTACTTGTTAGCTGCTCTGAGCCCGGCTTCAGCTGGGGAGGGCGGGATATAAATAAAAAATATTTATTTATTTATTTATACATACATACATACATCCATACATCCCCCCCAGCCACTCTCGGCAGCTCTCAACAGAATATTAATAATAATAAAAAAGTGATAAAACAGATTAAAACTTCAAACATTAAGAACTTCCCTAAACAGGGCTGCCTTCAGATGTCTTCTAAAAGTCAGATGGTTGTTTATTTCCTTGACTTCTGATGGGAGGGTGTTCCACAGGGTGGGTGCCACTACTGAGAAGGCCCTTTGCTTGGTTCCCTGTAACTTGGCTTTTCATAGGGAAGGAACCGGCAGAAGACCCTCGGCGCTGGACCTCAGTGTCAGGGCTGAATGATGAGGATGGAGACGCTCCTTCAGGTATACTGGGCCAAGGCTGTTTAGGGCTTTCAAGGTCAGCACTAACACTTGAATTGTGCTCAAAACACACTGGGAGCCAATGTAGGTCTTTCAGGGCTGGTGTTATATGGTCCCAGTGGCCACTCCCCGTCAGCAGTCTGGCAGCCACATTCTGGATTAGTTGTAGTTTCCGGGTCACCTTGAAAGGTAGCCCCACGTAGAGGCATTGCAGTAGTCCAAGGATAAGAGACAATGACCGGGCCAAAGTCACTAAGTCTTACAACTCAGTAAGGATTTAAATATCCAGTCCAGTACCATATTAACTAGTTCCCTGTGATGGAACTAATGCATACTTTTTTCCTACAGCTGCTGGTGGTATGTGGGATAATTCTGATGGGTTTGTTGCTGCAGATACATTGATATAAAACCTCCCCTCCCTGAGTGCTGTATGAAGATCTGATTAAAATCTCCTTCTCCATGTCTGTTTAAAACAAAAAAACAATAAGACATGTTTACAAGCTCCTCTACTTAACATCTAGTTTGGGTCTAGGATTGTGCACTTAGCATTGACTGTGTTTATGATTTTAAGAGTTGTTTATTTCTTGTAATGTCTTTTATAGGTGCTTTAACCATTTTACATCTTGAGCAGTTTCTTTTGCAGTGGTGATGGAATTTTGGCTTTTTAAAAAATGTAGTAAGAATCTAGATTAATATTTTTAAAATAAAAAATAGCACATTCCAAAGTTGCATTTTGTGAAAAAAATACTAGTGTAGCAAAGTTAACAGTCGTCTCTAAGCAAAAGCTTAGTACTTTTGATTCGAAATCCCCAAAGCCATAATCACAGGCAGGAGTTCTTTAAAAATATATTAAAGACATCCATCTAAGTTTAATTGTATTAGCTATTATGCATAGTCCCCCCCCCCAGTCTAACCAAGGAACTGATTTTTCCCATTAATGCTAAATTCCAAAGCTTCTTAATCCAGCATTTTACTCCAAGGACTTCACTATCTTCCCATGCTTTCATTACACGTATCATTGCCAGAAGATACTGAATAACCCTCCTGTTTATGACCTCATAGATGTATCCCATCTGAATCATCTGTGGATTTTCTGGCAAGCTTATACACCCCATCACACATGTATCAGTTTTATCACCTCTTTCCAGAAACATTTTCTTTACAGCCATTCCCACCTAATATGAATAATATTCCCTTCAGAACACTGTTTTCTTAGCCTTTAGCTTGGCCCAAATGTGTGGTTTTTAAAAGACTCAAAGGAATATAATGCAATCTATAGATCATTTAAAAATAAGATTCCTTGAACCAAACCTACACAGCATTAGACTTATCAGCTAATTGCAGCCCGTTGGGAGGATTCCAAATTTCCATTGTTTATAGCACTTTCCCTCCTCTTCGTCAGAAATCTGAAGTCTTCCTTAGAGCATAAAAAGGGGGGGGGATAGGAGGATACGGTCATCACTGTGGGGTGAAAGACATGTGGGGTGTCATTGTTGTGTGGGGGGGCTAGGCCTGCTCACCATCATGCCCAGTGGTCAATACTCCCATGTCTTCAGAGTGTATTGGAAAGTGTGTGTGCATGTCGATTGGGCCAAGGCTCCACCTTTTATTAAGGCACTCTACATCACAGAGCCACCTTCTGGTGCACCTCAAGGGCACAAATGGTGCACATCCCTGCATTCTTTCAGTGTAGTCCGAGTCCCGTGCGTCTCTGCGTTGTTCCTTCTTATCCCCGATTGCCTCTGGGACCCTCTCTCTAGAAGCTGGATTCCCCCCTCCCTTTAGTTCCTTATTACAGTGGTACAGAGCCAGTGTGGTGTAGTGGTTAAGAGCGGTAGACTCGTAATCTGGGGAACTGGGTTCGCTTCCCCGCTCTTCCACATGCAGCTGCTGGGTGACCTTGGGCCAGTCACACTTCTCTGAAGTCCCTCAGCCCCACTCATCTCACAGAGTGTTTGTTGTGGGGGAGGAAGGGAAAGGAGATTGTTAGCCGCTTTGAGACTCCTTTGGGTAGTGATAAAGCGGGATATCAAATCCAAACTACTACTACTACTACTACTCTTCTTCTTCTTCTTCTTCTTCTTCTTCTTCTTCTTCTTCTTCTTCTTCTTCTTCTTCTTCTTCTTCCTCTGGTTACAGACGCTTCAGGTTACAGACTCTGCTAACCCAGAAATAGCACCTCGGGTTAAGAACTTTGCTTCAGGAGGAGAACAGAAATCGTGTGGTGGCAACGGGAGGCCCCATTAGCTAAAGTGGTACCTCAGGTTAAGAATAGTTTCAGCTTAAGAACGAATCTCCAGAACAAATTAAGTTCTTAACCCGAGGTACCACTGTATTGGTATTTTGCATTCTTTACCTGAAAAACACAGCAATATACAAAAATATCAATGACAAAACAGCAAGTTTATTTTCTACGTTAAAAAGAATCACAGTGGTGGTATCTGAAATTAAGTATTTTAATGGACACAATAAGTCATGTGTTGAATTTTGTTATATATTGTGGGAGGGATGTGGGTGGCGCTGTGGTCTAAACCACTTAGCCTCTTGGGCTTGCCATTTGGAAGGTTGGCGGTTCAAATCCCCACAACAGGGTGAGCTCCCGTTGCTCTGTCCCAGCTCCTGTCAACCTAGCAGTTCGAAAGCACACCAGAGCAAGTAGATAAATAGGTACCATTGCGGCGGGAAGGCAAACAGCATTTCCGTGTCCCATTGTGCCAGAAGCGGTTTAGTCATGCTGGCCACATGACCTGGAAAGGCCAGCTCCCTCGGCCTGAAAGCGAGATGAGCGCCAGAACCCCATAATTGCCTTTGACTGGACTTAATGATCCAGGGGTCATTTACCTTTACCACACACACACACACACACACACACACACACACACACATATTGTGGGGCCCCAGGAAGATGTTGCCAGGAGCAACAAAGAGCTCCTGCTTTATGGTTATGTGTTTTTCTTAAATTAAAAGTAGTTGCGACTCTACTGATCTGTTTGACCCAGTAACTACCAGCTCATCCTTGCAGAATGTTCTAGTGATTTACATGTTTATACAGCAGTACATCCCACTTTCTCCAATGGACTTTCTTCTAGTGAATTGGCACACACTGCAGCTTCCGTTTTCGTAAGATTGTACCTTTGACATGCATAATAGAGCCACTTTAACAGCAGCAACAAGGGGTTTCTTCCCAAACAGCCCTAGGGAGGCATATGGAGCACTCTTCCATCAGATGTCTGACTTGTGGAACAACTATCTGACTTGTGGAAGACATCTGAAGGCAGTTCTGTTTAGGGAAGTTTTTAATGTTTGACTTTTTATCGTGTTTTTAATATTCTGTTGGGAGTCGCCCAGAGTGGCTGGGGAAAACCAGCCAGATGGGTATATTATTATTATTATTATTATTATTATTATTATTATTATTATTACCAGGCAAGTCACAGGATGTAAATAATCATGTCTGCATTGGGTATAGGGTGGTATATAAGTTCAATAAATCATCACCATCCTGCTTATAGGCTTCCCTCATTGGCCACCATGAGAACAGGACACTGGACTAGATAAGTCTTCTGTTCGATCCCGCAGGGCTTTTCTAATATTGAAGCTGTTTGGACCAATCCTATACAACAAGCCATTATGATGTTTTGCCTGGCTTATAGGGCTATTACTTCAGCATAGCAAGAAGGCCTGCCAACACATATGTTTAGAACCAAATTGCCAGTGCGCAAATGAAGGCATAAGATGGCCAAGTAAATTGAACGTGCCGTTCCAGGAAGTCTTGGAAACTCTCATTAGCTTCAATGGGAATTACATAAATACATCCAGAGAAGACTATACCCCCCAAAGTTTCTATTTAAAAAAAAAAAATCAAGGATAAGTTTTTAAAGGCAGAGATTTGAATCAGCATTAAGCAATAATTGTCCAAGGATTTTGATTTGATCCACACTCTGTGGGGTGCTTTCGGTTATTCAAACCATGTGTTATCTGCCTGGTATTTAGGTCCAGTCCTGCTGCTGTCAGCATTTATTTTAAAATCTGATGCAATATATTAAGTTGATTTGAAGAACAACAACTAGAATTTGTTGGGCTGGGGGTGGGGGGGAGAGACTTGAAACAAAGAACTGAATGAGATGGAAAGCTTATGGAAATAATAAAAGCTCCAATGCTAGAAAATGAAATGGCGTGTTCCCAGGGGAACAAGTTTACAACCTTCTTGGCAAATCCTAATTAGACATATGTAACAAAAGTAACGTAACCAGCTTCTATATAAACAAAAAACATGCATACCTTCCAACAAAGGGATTACATTTTAACATCCCCGTATTTTGCAGAATTACCATATATAGAAATATGAATCACAGTCATATGGCGCTGAGCTTGGAGCAAAACACTTCCTTAGAAGAAAGGGCCATTCATAAAAGATGCATCCTTTATCAGGACGTCATTTACCAACTTTATTTTTCACGTGGAGGAAGAATGCAGTCACATTCACGTTTACAAGGTAATCCTATCAGCATTTCCCCCGTGGAAGAACTCTTTGGACAGGCTTTTGTTTTTGCAAAGTCTTTAGAGAGACAAAGCTCATATTGTCAGCTGAGGAATCTTACCGCAAATAAAAGTTTATGCCAAATGCCTGTCTATATGGCTCTAACAGGGGACCTTAATGGGTCCCTGCTAGGACACAGGGAGGAGATGGAAAGGGAACCCAGAATTTCTCAAAGCAATTTAGATGTTGTTGTTCTTTAGTCATTTAGTTGTGTCCGACTCTTCGTGACGCCGTGGACCAGAGCACGCCAAACACTCCTATCTTCTACTGCCTCCCGCAGTTTGGTCAAACTCATGCTGGTAGCTTCGAGAACACTGTCCAACCATCTCGTCCTCTGTCGTCCCCTTCTCCTTGTGTCCTCAATCTTTCCCAACATCAGGGTCTTTTCCAGGGAGTCTTCTCTTTTCATGAGGTGGCCAAAGTATTGGAGCCTCAGCTTCAGGATCTGTCCTTCCAGTGAACACTCAGGGCTGCTTTCCTTAAGAATGGATAGGTTTGATCTTCTTGCAGTCCATGGGACTTTCAAGAGTCTCCAATTTAGATAGGATTAAAAAAACAAAAAACCCCAGAGCATACACTACAGGAAATAAAATACCAAATTTATAAAAGTTAATGCATTTTCTTTTCTTTTCTTGTATTCAGGAGCAAGGTTTGCCTAACGTATGGCCTAACAACCAAACTCCAACTTTTGTGAAACTTCTCTGCCTGATATTGGATAGCTCTGTTAGTAGAGCATGAGACTGTTAATCCGAGGGTTGATGGTTTGAGCCCTATGTTGGGTAAAGATTCCTGCATTGCCGGAATGCAATCGTGGTCCCTTCCAAGTACAATCCTCTGGTTCTACAATCACCTAGAGGTGATTCTGATGCCACCCATCAGGAACCTAGGAGAATGACTGGAAATAGACCTCACCTGGATTTAAGACTTGCAATATGAGCA
Source organism: Podarcis erhardii (assembly GCF_964252035.2). Lineage (NCBI taxonomy): Eukaryota > Metazoa > Chordata > Lepidosauria > Squamata > Lacertidae > Podarcis > Podarcis erhardii. The sequence continues at coordinate 12,401,079 of NC_138501.1, forward strand.
AATAACATGACTGTCTCGCCAGAGTGGTGCATGCTCTAGTTATCTCCTGCTTGGACTACTGCAATGCACTCTATGTGGGGCTATGTTTGAAGGTGACCCGGAAACTGCAATTAATCCAGAATGCGGCAACTGGACTGGTGACTGTTAGTGGCCGCCGGGACCACATAACACCTGTCCTGAGAGATCTGCATTGGCTCCCAGTACGTTTCCGAGCACAGTTCAAAGTGTTGGTGCTGACCTTGAAAGCCCTAAACAGCCTTGGCCCAGTATACCTGAAGGAGCGTCTCCACCCCCATCGTTCAGCCTGGACGCTGAGATCCAATGCCAAGGGCCTTCTGGTGGTTCCCTCATTGCGAGAAGTGAGGTTACAGGGAACCAGGCAGAGGGCCTTCTCGGTAGTGGCGCCTGCCCTGTGGAACGCCCTCCGTTCAGACGTGAAGGAAATAAGCAGCTATCTTATACTGAAAACACATCTGAAGGCAGCCCTGTTTAGGGAAGTTTTTAATATTTAATGCTGTGTTGTTTTTAACACTTGATTGGAAGCTGCCCAGAGTAGCTGGGAAAACTCAGCCAGATGGGAGGGGTATAAATAATAATAATAATAATAATTATTATTATTATTATTATTATTATTATTAATACTAGCTTGGAGCTTTTATAACTTTGCCAAACCAGATTTCATTGATATTAACTCAAATCATTTTGTACCAGTTGTTTGGTCTTTGCCATGCGTCCAATATTTGGAGACACACACACACACACACATTAGTTGATTACTAATCAAGCACATGGCAAAATTATGATCACTTTTATTCCTATCATAAGTCTAGAAACAAGCAAGAAGTGTGTTCAAGGTGTGCTGTTATCACATAATAAAACATTTCCCAACATAATGTAATTTCTTCTTGGTTTTAATTTGAGTCAGATGCAACAATAACGGTGAGCCAAAATAATTCCTGGTTCAGTTAACTTTTACCCCCCCCCTCCCCTTTTGCAATGATAAAAAACATGAGTTCCCTGCCATTTCAGTTTTTTCTTCTTCCAGATGACTCATTTTCTGGGAAAGAAAAGGAGAGTTTGACATGAAACAACGAGAACCCAGACCTACTTACTTCCTTTCCCAGAATCCTTTGAGGGAGGAGACTTAAGAGAGACTTTTTATGGGTTGTGCAAATGTGAGGAGGAGGAGAAGGAGGAGAAATCCTTCTTTTTTCTCCACTCAGAATAAAAGCTGAGGATTTGCCAGAGATCCCCAGAATCTTGTACGATACCGTTGGCTATGCCTTCCAGCTGCTAATTCTGGCATAGAAACAAACTGGCATAATAACAGCTTTAAGTACAGTCTAGTTAGCATCCTCATCTATCTATGCCTCCATAAGTGAAAAGTGAAAAACCTTCCTGGGTGGCAATATGGAGGCTATAAACCAAACAGCTATATTTCTAAAACAATAGGAGTACTGATTGGGAAAGAAAACCACAGATGTTAAATGTGCTGCTAAACCTTCTACGATTAAAAAAAAAACGTTTTTGGATTATCAATTATAACTGACCACCTAAATTATGTGGCGCACGAACACATTCACAGCAACAGACTTTGGTCTTTCAGTTTTCAGTGACCCTGTATGAGGCCGAAATTCGGTGCCCCCTTCTCCCACCTTCCATTCTGTGTGCAAGGTAAAGGTAAAGGGACCCCTGACCACTAGGTCCAGTCGTGACCAACTCCGGGGTTGCGGCGCTCATCTTGCTTTATTGGCCGAGGGAGCCGGCGTACAGCTTCCGGGTCATGTGGCCAGCATGACTAAGCCTCTTCTGGTGAACCAGAGCAGTGCACGGAAATGCTGTTTACCTTCCCGCCGGAGTGGTACCTATTTATCTACTTGCACTTTGATATGCTTTTGAACTGCTAGGTTGGCAGGAGCAGGGTTCGAGCAACGGGAGCTCACCCTGTCGCAGGGATTCGAACCGCTGACCTTCTGATCGGCAAGTCCTAGGCTCTGTGGTTTAACCCACAGCGCCACCCGCTTCCCTATTCTGTGTGTACCCTATGTCATAGTTGCAGTGCCCTGCATTGCCCCCTTGGCTCAGCGCCCTGTGTGGGAATCTGGTTGCACTGCCCTAAATCTGCCTCTGCACACAAACACACACAGAGAGAGAGTTGTTTCTTATAGACTTCACGCTTGAACTGTATCCCCCCACCCCATGAAAAGAGCATCTTAATGCAAGAATCTTAGGAGTCAAACTAGATGTGATATAGCAGGGCCACAGAATAGGATGCCTGACAAAACTGAGGGGTGGTAGATCAAAGCAGTCGTGGGGAGAGTATGCAAGTTGGGGATGTGGTTTTAAACTTATCTCCTCACACCATTTCCAGATGCCACACACACACACACACACACACACACACACACACACACACAGGCAGATGGTATTTCTGCAACAGAAACAATAGCAACTTTGAGAAGTGGTCTAAACTGGGGAAATGGCAAAGGGGGCAGGGGAATTCAGATTCCCAGTCTGAATAGTGGTCACCTGCAGCTGTTTTGGTGTATCAAAGCAACAAAACAGTTTGCAGTTCTGTTCCTGCATCATTTGGGCCAGAATAGATAAATCGGGTCCTCCCTTTAAGAGGGCACGTATTGTGGTGAGACCTGGACAACCGACACCCTGTGTTGTGGGTAGGTACAATTGGTTAGCCACAACACCCGACTGGTAGGTCCCTCAAAGCTGGGTACAATCTGGCCAATGGGACACAGTCTAAATGGTTTGAGGGACCTATTTATGCCCATGCACGTGACCCAGAGCTTCCTCTTTCGGCTCGTTCATTGGAACACTTACCCACCTCTCTCTACCTTTAGGGCTTGTTGCGCTTGACCTTGCTATGCCGTCGTGTGTCATCTGTCGTTGGGACAGGGGCACGGCAGGAATTTTCCCCACTTGGCTGATTGGCTGTTGCCATTTGGGTTTCGCCTGCCATGTAGCAAATCGTCACAACTTGTAAGGTTGCGGCTAGGCTCTGGTTCAGGTGATAGGGATGGAAGAATGCTCTCGCCATCCCTATGTGAAGGGTATTCCGTTAAAGGAATCCAGGGACTCAATGGTTTGGTCAATCCCTGTGAGGGGGTTGTGCCCGTGCCTGAGTCCAGGGGGATATTTGGGTGGCGGAGAAAGCCTGTTCCCAGCTTTCTGCTTATCCAGGTGTTTACCCTAGGCTGACCTATGCTGGTGTCCTGGGTCAGCGCTACCTGCAACGGTGCAGAGAGCTAGTCGAACCAGAGCCTATGCAACCACTCACTCTCTGTAATCAGTAAAGTTGTGGCCTAAATTCTGCCAAAAACCAAAACCAAAATTTGAATCAAGTGTGAATTTATTTAGGGGGGAGGTTTCTAGGTCTGAGCACGCAAGAAAACATCCCTTCAGAACCATTAAAAAGAACAGTTAAAATCACAGACTCTTTTACTTCATATAAACATCATTGGAATATTAGAAAGTGGTTTGCCACCTAGTGAAAATCTTGGCCCCAGGAGAAACATGCCCTGTTTGGGTGCTCAGTGTCCGTGCTTCATTTCTGAGCTGTGTGTGTTCGTGAAGAGAGCCTCGGACACACAATAATACATGTGGCTACTTTTTATTTATTTCAATTTTGTTACAAACCACTTAAGCTTTAAGACACGTTACCAAGCTGTATACAAAGAATAAAAACACCAACACATGACAACATAAAATAAAGCCAGTATAAAAACCACACTAATTCCACATATCCACTTGGATCATAGAATTGTAGAGTAGGAAAGGACCCTGAGGGTCATTTAGTTCAACCCTCTGCAATGCAGGGCTATGCAGCTGTCCCATATTAAATTCCTGGGAGTTTCCCTCAGTGAAGACCTCACTTGGAAAAACAAGATAACTCAGGTAGTTAGGGAGGCCCAACAGAAACTCCATTTCCTCAGGGTCTTGCAAAAGAGCAATGTTAAACAACAATTGATGACCTCCTTCTACCGGTCCACAATAGAAAGTGTCCTCTCATATTGTATCACATTGTGGTACGTTGCCTTGACAGCCACGGACAGAAAGTCTTTACAGAGGGTGGTGAACACAGCACATGATACCATGGGCTGTCCTCTGAGCCCACTAGATGACATCGCAAGGGATTGTTGCCGTAGGAGAGCGAGAAAAATTCTCAGGGACAATTCACACCCCGGCCAGAAGTATAATCAGCTGTACTAACAGGCTAAAAAACAGTTTCTATCCGTGGGCTGTTAGGCTGCTGAACGGAAAATAATATAGTGCGACTGACTTTTGGGGTTGGTGTGTTGTGCAACAAGCACACAGAGTGCAATGAGACTGAGTGTTTGTGTGGGGAGGAGGGAGGCTCGGTTAATTTCATTGTACACAGGTTGTACATTGACAATAAAGATATTATTATTATATGGGGATCAAACCTGCAACCTTGGCATTAAAGGTAAAGGTAAAGAGATCCCTGACCATTAGGTCCAGTCGTGACCGACTCTGGGGTTGCGGCGTTCATCTCGCTTTATTGGCCGAGGGAGCTGGCGTACAGCTTCCAGGTCATGTGGCCAGCATGACTAAGCCACTTCTGGTGAACCAGAGCAGTGCACGGAAATGCCGTTTACCTTCCCGCTGGAGTGGTACCTATTTATCTACTTGCACTTTGACATGCTTTTGAACTGCTAGGTTGGCAGGAGCAGGGACCGAGCAACGGGAGCTCACCCCATCGCGGGGATTCGAACCGCTAACCTTCTGATCGGCAAGTCCTAGGCTCTGTGGTTTAACCCATAGCGCCACCCACATCCCTTGGCATTATCAGCACTAAACTCTAAGCAACACAGTAACCATCACTATATGCAACCCATAGAATCATCCAGGAAAGCATGGGTCAAAAGAAAAGCTTTGAGTGTGCACAGAAAACATGTAATCATTGACACATGCTGTATTTCCAGGGGAAGGGAGTTCCAGAGAGCAGGATAATGGCAAGATGAATTATCAGAGAATGCAGCATTATTTGTGGGGCTTGATTGCAGTGTCCAGGCAGGTGTGTAAGGAGAAAGATGGACTCTCAGGTAGCTAGTTTATCCTGGAAACTGCAATTAATCCAGAATGCAGCAGCCAGACTGGTGACTGGGAGTGGCCGCTGAGACCATATACCGTAACACTGGTCCTGAAAGATCTACCTTGGCTCCCACTACATTTCCGAGCACAATTCAAAGTGTTCGCGCTGACCTTTAAAGCCCTAAATGGCCTTGGCCCAGTATACCTGAAGGAGCGTCTCCATCCCCATTGTTCAGCTCGGACACTGAGGTCCAGCGCCAAGGGCCTTTTGCCATTCCCTCACTGTGAGATTACAGGGAACCAGGCAGAGGGCCTTCTCGGTGGTAGCGCCCACCCTGTGGAACGCCCTCCCATCAGATGTCAAGGAAATAAACAACTATCTGACTTTTAGAAGACATCTGAAGGCAGCCCTGTTTAGGGGAGTTTTTAATGTTTGAAGTTTTATCAAATGGATCATTTTACAGTTGTTGGTCGCTCTGAGCCCGGCTTCGGCTGGGGAGGGCGGGATATAAATAAAATTTTATTATTTATTATTATTATTTATTGTGTTTTTTATACAGTGGTACCTCTAGTTACGAACTTAATTCGTTCCAGTCTGTTCTTAACCTGAAACTGTTCTTAACTAGAGGTGTGCTTTCGCTAATGGGGCCTCTTGCTGCCGCTGCGTCGCCGGCAGACGATTTCCGTTCTCATCCTGGGGCAAAGTTCTCAACTCAAGGCAACTCTTCCAGGTTAGCGGAGTTTGTAACCTGAAGCATTTGTAACCTGAGGCGTTTGTAACTCAAGGTACCACTGTATTCTGTTGGGAGCCACCCTGAGTAGCTGGGGAAACCCAGCCAGATGGGCAGGGTATAAATATATTATTATTATTATTATTATTATTATTATTATTATTATTATTATTATTTACTACTACTACTACTACTTCTACTTCTGTTCAGGAAGTGAATTAATGTGCAAAGGTTGGAGGTGGAGCAAGGTGTCCCCATCCCATTAATTCATTGAACATGTTTTTTAAAATGCTTGAACAGAAAAAGAAAGGAGTGGTTTTCTATGTTAAAGAAAAATGGAATCCAAAATTGATATTTAAAGATGAAGAGGAAAGATACATTGCAGTTGAGATTACTGCACAAGGCAAAAAATATTTATTGCTGGGAATTTATGCACCAAACGATGGCAAAGCAGAATTTTTCAAGAATTTGGAAACAAGACTTCTGGACTATTTGGATTATAAATTAATCCTAATGGGGGATCTGATTGGAGTTGCATCAGCTTTAATGGATAGGACACCGAGACAGAAAATATTGAATGCTGGCAGACTACCAAAGACTTTTTTTGATATGATAGACAAATTTGATCTGTCAGATATATGGTGAATTAGAAATCCAACTGAAAAAGACTTCGCATTCTATTCAGATGCAAAAAGAAGTAAATTGAATTAGTTAACTCTATTAGAAAGTGGATATTGGAAAATTGCTAAAATGAGACTCAACAAAAATCAGTTAGGAAGGAGTCGAGGAAGTCATTTAACAATGGAAATTAAGTTGGATTTTTAAATGTAAGAAGTTTTGTATGTTTGTTTGTTTTTCTTTTTAACATGTTTTGTTATTTTGTGCTGTGTTATATTTGTTATAAATCTGAAAAAAACTAATAAATTTTTTTGAAAAATAAAAAATAAAATGCTTGAACAGGGTGTATTTACTGCAAGAGTAGTTAACACCCTTTAGGGTTTTTTTGTGGGTGAGGGGGGTACTCCTGGCCCACCCAGCAATTTTTTCTGCCTTCACCATACCCCATTGATTTGGCAACAGTGGCAAAAGAGTGGGAAACTGCTGAGGCTCTTTCCTGAACAATATGGGATGAGGCATGTTGGTTGCTCATGGGGAGGTAAAGGTAAAGGTAAAGGTAAAGGTAAAGGTAAAGGTAAAGGTAAAGGTAAAGGTAAAGGTAAAGGTAAAGGTAAAGGTAAAGGTAAAGGTAAAGGTAAAGGTAAAGGTAAAGGTAAAGGTACCCCTGCCCGTACGGGCCAGTCTTGCCAGACTCTAGGGTTGTGCGCTCATCTCACTCTATAGGCCGGGAGCCAGCGCTGTCCGCAGACACTTCCGGGTCACGTGGCCAGCGTGACAAGCTGCATCTGGCGAGCCAGCGCAGCACACGGAACGCCGTTTACCTTCCCGCCGGTAAGCGGTCCCTATTTATCTACTTGCACCCGGAGGTGCTTTCGAACTGCTAGGTTGGCAGGCACTGGGACCGAACGACGGGAGCGCACCCCGCCGCGGGGATTCGAACCGCCGACTTGACGATCGGCAAGTCCTAGGCGCTGAGGCTTTAACCCACAGCACCACCCGCGTCATGGGGAGGAGGATGGCATAATAGACTTCCATGAACGTCCTTAACTTCTCGTCACATTTGAGATGGAAACAGGGCACTTTCCTCTTCCCCTTCCAGTCCTCTACAGCCAAAACTTGCTTAGGAGGGGCCCCTAACCTTCACAGAGGCTTTTCTGGGAGATGCCAGGGTGGAAGAAGGGGTGAGAATATTTCACTTTGTGAAATTCTTATAGTTACCTTATATTTGCATCCTTGCCACCATCTTCCCTGATCAGCAATTTATCTCTGCATGACACCCAAAAGCAGTTACTGCTCACATAACTACGCTTCCAAAGGAAGCCGGTACTTAAATCTCACTAGCTTACCACTTCTCAGGTTAATAAAAAATTGTGATCAAAACGAAAAGCTTTTCAATTAGCGCTATGTGTTATGATACTGTTAAAAACAGAAAAACCTTGTGGGATAGTTCAACAGAATCACCAATACCTTCCACTAGCATTTCTGCTGCTATAAGTAACCTTCCATCCCAAAGCATTTTTACGGAATAGAAATGGACAAGTCAATTGCCCCCTTTTCCAGATAAAATGCTCAAAATATGCTCTCGTGTGAGAGTTCCAGAAAGGGAACTCTAAAATGTAGGGGTGGAAAGAAGACTTAAGAAATTATTACCAACTTAATTGTCTTCAGTAGCTATCAAATTATGATATTTTAAAAATTGCAATTAAAATTCTTCTACCTGCTTATTTTTTCTTTTAACCTTAACATTAGAATTTTTTTTGTTTGTTTGTTTTGTTTTTAAATTCATAGGCATGAGAAGAAACACACTTCTGGAGTTACAGCTTTGGGTTTAAATAATGACTTTTAGACAACTGTTTCTTATTGTTATATATATATATTTGTTTTGTTTTCACTGAATAAGAATGCGCTTTGTGCTTTGTTCTCCCGTGGTGGAAATGTGTTCTGTATTAAAGTTCCGGGATAAACGTGAACAGTCCCAAATCGCAACCTTCAGCTTTCTATAACGCAAGAGCTAAGGGAAGATAGTGAATGTGGTTTTATGACCAACAGATGGTGTAATTGGTGTCAGAGATGTTTTTATGTTAAGGGGTTGCGGGTTCAGCTTCCATCTGGAACCTTCTCTGATCTACTGTATATCTAAATGATTAAAGGAGCTGCGTGTATACAAGGTCAAAGACATAACCACCTGCCTGGAGGGGGGGAAAGTGTTACTTTCTCAATTTGGCAATTAATTAAGCTTCAGTTATGCTCCATTGACTCCCTAGAATAGGCCCTCAGTGGTCACACTGATATAGCTAGCAACAAGATCAAGTCTCCCATCCAAATGAATGATTCCCCCATGCAATTTTTCTCTTTATAGGAAGGTGAGGAAGGAATCTTAAACCTATAAATTCCATTGTATGTTCTGGTCCAGGGACAATTTTCACCATGGCCAAGTCTCAAATGGAAACAATGGAAAATTCAATGGCACCTAATGTTAACCCCCATTAGGACTTTTAAGTAAGTCTGCACAGAATTGCATTTTAAGTCTCACTGAACTTAAGTGAGGCTCCTGTCCAAGCTAGAAGTGCAAAAAAGAGGACACAGTGCCGACTCTCAATTTAAATACCCCTACTATATGTAGGTTGGGGACGTGGGTGGCGCTGTGGGTTAAACCACTGAGCCTCTTGGACTTGCCAATTGAAAGGTCATGGTTCGAATCCCCGCGAGAGGGTGAGCTCCTGTTGTTTGGTCCCAGCTCCTGCCAACCTAGCAGTTCGAAAGCACGCCAATGCAAGTAGATAAATAGGTACCCCTCCGGCGGGAAGGTAAATGGCATTTCTGTGCGCTGCTCTGGTTTCACCAGAAGAGGCTTAGTCATGCTGGCCACATGACCTGGAAAAACTGTCTGCAGAAGCGGACAAACACCGGCTCCTTCAGCCTTTAAAACAAAATGAGCGTCGCAACCCGAGTCATTCGCTACTGGACTTATTGTCAGGGGTCCCTTTACCCAGTGGCGTAGCATGGGTTGTCAGCACCCGGGGCAAGGCAAGTAATTTGTGCCCCCTAACCTGTGGGTTTTAGTAGGGGCAGAGAGCTGCGAGTGCGAGCGCCCCCCCAGATGTTGCGCCCGGTGCGGCCGGCTCCCCCTGCACCCCCCACGCTACACCACTGCCTTTACTTTTTACTATATGTAAGTTACAGAAGCTGTGATATATATTGATGAGCGGGGCAGGAGAAGAGAAGAGGAAGGCAAGTCTTCAGCCACCAGTTATGCCTATGTCTCATCCAGAAAGAATAGCCAGAGACGTTTTGGAAAATTTTAAAAATCCACCTGGACAGAAATTTTACCCTGTAAAAAGACGACATATCCTGGAAAAAGATGACACATGGCAACCCTCTCATTGCTCATGACAATTTAACCTTAGCTAAACGGGGGCTTGGATCTTAAGATTGGTTGTTGCCAATCCTAAATGATAGGGGAACACAATGGGCAAATGATCCAAATGACAAGTGGAATACTGAGAGCCTGGTCACTTATTACGCAGGCAAAACAGACGGATGGGAGAGGGAAGAGGAAGAAAGGATTAACATGAGGAAAGGCACATACAGTACTTAAATTACACCTCTCTGCTCCTTTTGGAGGCTGAGCAAGGGCTTTGTAGATTCGGTGTGCAGCCTAGCATTAATGCAGGGGATGGACTAGGAGTGAGAAAGCACTGATTGCCAAATCACTGCCATCCAGTATGGCGAAATTACACAATTTACGTAATTTTACCTAATGTTGGTACATTATTCCACTCTGTTTCAGTGCAATGGAAACAGAATGCAAATAGGGTGGAAGGGATTAGGTTTGCAGACTGAAAGCAACGACAGTGAATGTCAACTGTTTTCACCTATTGGTTTCTGTTCCAGATTTGGGACGGATAATCGGACACCAGCCATTTCCCCTCCCCTTTCTGTCAGAATTCTCTGACCTCCCTAACTGGGAGGCACACAATTGCTTGTTATGAGCACACACGAACCGCAATTGCTAAATGAAAACAATTGCCATTCACCGTGTGCTAGCTTTGTTTTGCTGCAGTTCTGACCTGTGTGGGTCTGTGAGTGTTGGCTTATCATTGCAGATAACAATGGTTCTCAAAGTGAACCATTCACAGTGGGATCAGGTGTTAAACAGGGTTGTGTTATTGCCCCAACTCTATTCATTATTTTCATTGCCATGATCCTACACTTTGTCGAAGGGAAACTCCCCACCGGAGTAGAAATCATATATCGAACAGATGGAAAGCTCTTCAATCTGAGCAGGCTGAAAGCAAAGAGTAAGGTTACCATAACTTCGTCATAGAGCTTCAGTATGCTGATGACAACGTAGTGTGTGCACGCTCAGAGGATGACCTCCAAACCATCCTAAATATCTTTGCAGAAGCTAAGAAAAGCTTGGCCTATCACTCAACATCCAAAAAACCAAAGTGCTGCACCAACAAGTACAAAATAACCCCCTTGCAGCACCACAAATCCAACTCAATGGTGTAACGTTGGAAAATGTTGATCACTTCTCCTACCTAGGAGCCAACCTTGATGCCAAAATCCAGCATCACCTGAGCTCTGCGAGTGCGGCTTTCTCCCGATTGAAGTGCAGAGTGTTTGAGGACAGGGACATTCGCAGGGAAACCAAAATGCTTGTTTACAAAGCTATTGTACTACCAACCTTACTGTATGCTTGTGAAACATGGACCACTTATAAATGCCATCTCCTTGAAAGATTCCATCAACGGTATCTCAGAAAAAATTTACACATCATTTGGGAAGACAGGTGAACTAATATCAGTGGACTGGAAGAAGCAAAGATCACCAGTGTTGAAGCAATGATTCTTCAACATCAACTTCGTTGGACTGGTCATGTTGTGTGGATGCCTGATTATCGTCTTCCAAAGCAACTACTCTATTACGAACTTAAAAATGGAAAGTATAATGCTGGTGGTCAACAAAAGAGGTTTAAAGACAGTCTCAAGGCAAATCTTTTAAAATGTAGCATAAACACTGACAACTGGTAAACACTGGCCTGCGAGTGCTCCAGTTGGAGAACAGCCTTTACCAAAAGTGTCATGGGCTATGAAGACACTCGAACTCAGGACTCAAGGGAGAAACATGCTGAGAGAAGGCATGCTTGGCAAATCCACACTGTGATCAACTCCTGCCTGGAAACCAATGTCCCCACTGTGGAAGGACGTGTGGATCCAGAATTGGCCTCAACAGTCACTTAGGGACTCATTGTTAAAACCATGTTTATGGAAGACAATTTTACTTGAATACAGTGATCACCAAAGAAGAAGATGATGATCCTGGCCCCATACTGCTTGCCTCCTGCTCTACAAGCAAGACAATAAGATGCACTGCTTGTTAAGAGGACAAAAAATGGTCTACATACATACATGCAAAACTATTGTAGGAAAACAAGTGTTTTATTTCACTGTTCTGAAGTTGTAATTTAACTTGTCAAGTTTCTGGCTGAAAGAGAAAGCAAGCCTGAAACAAACTCCAGAAGGATATTTCAAGCCAAGCAGGGGAAGAAGTTGGTTTTTTAAAAAAGGTTATTTCCTCACAAAACAGATTTAAAAATAAAATCTATGTCTATCACAACTAAAGCAAGATGTAAACGGACTGGTTTTTAAAACAGCATGAAAAGAGTTTCCCCACAATCAATTTTCTAGTGTTATCTTGTGCTCAAAAATAGCATCTACATGCTGCTGACAGAACTGAGCCTATTTTGCTCATGTCAGTTGCGGCCACAGTTAGTTTGGCTTTGGGTTTCTGTTTACTCTCTCCTGTACTTCTAAATCTACTAAATTGTATTTACATATATTCAAGAATTGCACTCTGAAAATTCAAACACTGGTATCGAGTACAGGATTTTACATCCTCTAGAGACGTTTGTTTTTGTGCTCTTTAAAGCAAGTTTCTAGTCTTTAAGGCTAAAAAACTAAAAACCCAAAGTCTAGAAAGCTTGATGAAATATCAGAAGGGGGCCCAACTGGAGTTGGCTAAAAGAAAAACCATTATTGTTCTTGCAGGCTCTGAGTGTAATGTTTCAGTAGGAGTATATGTCCTCAGAGGACATTTGATGGCTGGCTTTCTTAGGAATGATACTCAATTCTAGAATCTCCCGCCAGTGAAGGGTATGACCCAGAGTTCTCCACTCCTGCCTCAGAGTGAGGATTAGGGAGTATTAGATATTAATATTTTCATAGAATCACATTTATGCATTCATTCAGTCTTTTTAATGCATTCATTCAGTATTATAACAGTAGAACCAAACATCCCAGGTATGCAGCGCTACAAGTGAACAAAAAATACTTTTTGGCGCTTTTTCAAGGGCTGAGCAAGCTGAAAGAGCATTCTAATCCACACTCAGGAGAGTCATAAAAGTGCAATATTCTGAATATTCTTGGCCCTGATCAACCAGTTTCGTCTTCATTTATAAAAGTTGTAACGCTCCGGCAACTTGCTGCAAAGGAATCTTTCTTTCCCTCTCGCCTTTTGCTATTTGTAGATACCGAGTCAGTTTTCCAATTAGAGCTATTTCCCAGACTTTGCTAAATCATTGTTTCAACATATGCACTTGCAAATCCTTCCACTGCTGGGCTATTAAGAGTTCTTGCCTGTTAGCTAGCTTTGTTATGGAGAAGGAAATAGTTATGCTAGGTACCTGATGTCACTAGTACTGTACCTAGTGACATCTAGTGATATATACCTAGTGATATATGAGGAATGCATGTGGATGCTTAATAGTGGTAAATTGATACATCTATATTCCCAGTTTCAGTGGGTCCAGTGTGGGTGAGGAACCTGTGGCCAGATGTTGATGATGGAACTGTGGTCTAAACCACTGAGCCTCTTGGGCTTGCTGATTAGAAGGTTGGTGGTTCTAATCCATGACGGGATTAGCTCCCGTTGCTCTGTCCCAGCTCCTGCCAACCTAGCAGTTCGAAAGCACGCCAGTGTGAGTAGATAAATAGGTACTGCTGTGGCGGGAATGTAAACAGCATTTTCATGCGCCCTGGTTTCCGTCACGGTGCCCTGTTGCACCAGAAGCGGTTTAGTCATGCTGGCCACATGACCCAGAAAGCTGCCTGTGGACAAACGCCGGCTCCCTTGGCCTGAAAACAAGATGAATGCCCCAACCCCATAGTCACCTTTGACTGGACTTAACCACCCAGCGATCCTTTACCTATGGGAAGAAAAACCATGTTCCTGCTGTTAAAGTGGCTGAATAGTTAGAGACTCTACTATGCATTGTCAAAGGTACAATCTTACAAAAACTGACCCTGTCTGGGTCTGATGGGAGTCAGGAGTCCTACAAAATCTTAAAACGGCTCAGGTTCGTCATCCCCAGAGTATAGATTGAGGCATGCTAATCAGCTCCCAGTATGTTTCGGAGCACAATTCAAAGTGTTGGTGTTGACCTTTAAAGCCCTAGATGGTCTTGGCCCAGTACACCTGAAGGAGCATCTCCACCCCCATCGTTCTGCCCAGACAATGAGGTCCAGCTCCGAGGGCCTTCTGGTGGTTCCCTCACAGCGAGAAGCAAAGCTACAGGGAACCAGGCAGAGGGCCTTCTCAGTAGTGGCGCCCGCCTGGTAGAACGCCCTTCCATCAGATGTCAAAGAGATAAGCAACTACCTGACATTTAGAAGACATCTGAAGGCAGCCCTGTTCAGGTAAGTTTTTAATGTGTGACATTTTAATGTATTTTTAATCTTTGTTGGAAGCCGCCCAGAGTGGCCGGGGAAACCCAGTCAGATGGGCGGGGTACAAATAAATTTATACCCTGCCCATCTGGCTGAGTTTCCCCAGCCACTCTGACCTGACCTGATGGAGAGAAATGGATGCCATTTCCTGATTCAGCAGTGCAAAAATACCCTAAATCAGTTATAGAAATCTAGACAACATTCAAAAAGTAAAAAATTGTTGCCCAGTGTTGTTGTTGTTGTTGTTGTTGTTATCATTATCATCATCATTATTATTATTACTCCGTATCACTCCCAGTGTATTTTTCCATGTATTGAATGAGGTTTTTTGACAAGAAAATCATGTCAAAAAAGTGGGGTTGTCCAATACATGGATAGTGGCATGGGGGTGGGGAGATGCCGCTGAGTGCAGGGAGTGATCTGGGGGCGCTGGCTAGTGGCGCATAGCTTCCCCCGATGCCGCTGCACATGGGAAGCACTCTCTGGATCATTTCCCACATGGGGGAAGGTGCCCTCTGGCCAACCAGCTGGCTGGCTGGAGCGCAACTTCCCTCGATGCTGCTGCACGAGGGAACACTTCCTACCTGCAAGCAGGAAATAATCTAGGGGGTGTTTCCTGCCCGCAGCTGCATGGGGGGAGAGGCTCAACAACTGTGGGCCATCTCCCCTCATTTTCTTAAAATTGAGTCCCCCCAAATAGGGGTGGGGGTCTTATACATGAGGGCATCTAATAGACGGAAAAGTAAGGTATATGCTGCCTAAATATTTTTTTCTGTTTGGGGTGGGTGGGGTGGCAAAGCAGGGAACCCCATTCTGCTGCACTTACAGAATCCAGAGAAGTATGAGCATGCAAAATATTCAAGGTGGTTTACAATCCAAAAGAGAACAAAGCCAATACAAGATATTAGCTTCTCTTGCCTTTTGGCCCAGAATCTCAAAATAGCAAGTTACAACTACCAGAATGTAAAATGCGGAACACTGCAAAATGAGTCTTACAAACCCTAACCTTAACCCTTATGATTGTGAGAGGTTCTTTATTTGCCATGTTTCTCAATGCCTTCTTTATTTTCATTTTTTATTTTATAAATAATTTTTATTTGGTTTTACAATCCATTCACACTCATATTCATCCGTAATAAAAAAATTACACAAGATTCTTCTGAATCTCCAGACTTTATTCCTCCCCTCCATGGGTTCTTTGAATAACTTTTAAACTGCCTAAGTCCATCCAATTTACAGTCCTCCATTGTGTCCAAAATCTATGTATCATTGCAAGAGCTATTTAAAACCTGCTAAAGAGTTCAGGTGTTTACAGTGGTCTTTTGACTATAATATAAATTTGTCCCATTCTTTGTTGAAGTTTTGATCCTCCTCGTTTCTGATTTTCCTGGTTAATCATACCATCTCTGCATAGTCCAATAGTTTCGTCTGCCAATCCACCCTGGTAGGTATTATTTCTCTTCTTTTTGGCGTGATGTCCAAGGCAATGTAACAATGGACTTTAACAGTGTAGCACCACTTTCAATCAATGAGAGCAATAAGGGGATGTTGTACCAATTGATTTACATTGAGTGAGGGGCTTCCTCTATAGCATGGGGAAGCTGTAGGCCTCTGAAACACAGAGATGGGGAAGGAAATAGAGGAGTCTACTAAATCTAGCTCTAATGACCAATTTGATTTATTAACGCGGATTTCTGGCTTACTTTAATTGTACATGCTTTGAATGGATCAGTGTCTAGAAGAAACTGGTCATTTTATATATATATAACACAGCTTTGGTCCAATCGCCATACATACGCGCTTCCAGACATTTCCTTTTATTGGAGCCCTGAAATTGTTAAGTACACAAATGCTTGGGGTTAACCCTAAATATTTCCTTTGCCAGAGTAGCATTTACGGCTCCTGCACATTTTGTGAATCATCACAGGATGCAAAACTTGGTTTGCAGTAGCAGCTTCAGAGATTGGCGAATGCCAACACCCCACAGCCCCTTTTGAAGTAATAAAGACCAGATGGGGTGACAAAAAGACAAGACGAAGACAGCCCTCCATTCTTTGCCGCGACCAGGATCACATTTCTAAAGTGCAGAGGAAGTCAAAGCTGTTCCCGCATACCAGCACTCTGAACTCAGTATTCTTGTTGTGTTTTACAGTTCCCAACCTCCAAATAAGCTTCAACTGAGAAGGATCAACTTTACTGTTCGAAATCACATTGTTGTTTTCTAAATGTTGCCCTTGATTTAATTTTCAGGCATTGAGGTGGCAAGGAAAAGGAAGCAACTGTACACCAACAGGCAATCTCATTTACTTGTATAAGGGCTGCTCTGGCACCAGCCGGTTTCAATAAAACATCACTTTTTAAGACATTTATTCTCTCGTCTAGCTGCTGGTACAAAACTATTAAGGACCAGTATGACAAACCTAGACAGCATCTTAAAAAGCAGAGACACCACCTTGCCAACAAAGGTCCGTATAGTTAAAGCTATGGTTTTCCCAGTAGTGATGTATGGAAGTGAGAGCTGGACCATAAAGAAAGCTGATCACCAAAGAATTGATGCTTTTAAATTATGGTGCTGGAGGAGACTCTTGAGGGTCCCATGGACTGCAAGAAGATCAAACCTATCCATTCTTAAGGAAATCAGCCCTGAGTGCTCACTGGAAGAACAGATCGTGAAGCTGAGGCGCCAATACTTTGGCCACCTCATGAGAAGAGAAGACTCCCTGGAAAAGACCCTGATGTTGGGAAAGATGGAGGGCACAAGGAGAAGGGGACGAAAGAGGACGAGATGGTTGGACAGTGTTCTTGAAGCTACCAACATGAGTCTGACCAAACTGTGGGAGGCAGTGGAGGACAGGAGTGCCTGGCGTGCTCTGGTCCATGGGGTCACGAAGAGTCAGACACGACTAAACAACTAAACAACAACAACAACATATCTGTGGACAGATTGACCTAGGGATATCTTACCATGATGATTTCTTTGCAAATACTTCTAGTCGGGAGCAGAGTGCGAGTATATCCTTCACTCTCTTCTCTTAACGTCATTTGAGAGAAGGCAACTATGGGTCAGCACACATCCTTAACATTGGTTTAAACAAGCGCACGCACACACACCTTTTGGAGTTCATACACAACACAAACAGTAGACCCTATAATTTTCTCCATCAAAGACCCCAAGGTAAAATATTTCTCATAGGAGAGCAATGTCAAAAAGAAATCTAATTGGGATTTTCATATTGTTTTCAGAGAAACCCTCAGCATCCTATGAGGGGTTTGCCACTGAGAAAATAGTAAAGGAATCTAAGCTTCCCTTCAACATAGCCAGTCTACTCAGTATGGATTTTTTCCTCACTGTGTACCCACAGGGAGTTTGGGGTACACTCTCCCACCAAGAATGTACAGCATGCTCTAGGACAGGGGTACCCCCAAATGTTGCTGAACTCACACCAGCCCCAGACAGCATGGCCAACGGCCAGAGATTATGGGAGTTGTAGTTTGGCAAACATATTTAAAACCACAACTTCTGTTCTTCATCTGACAAAGACACTTTAGCATTGTCACGGACAGTAATAATCTAGTATACTTTTGAAATATCAGTTTGCCAAGTTAGGTAAAGTAATCCCGCATTACAAACCTAGAGGCGCAATCAGATGTGGGGACTATTGTATTAGTTTTCCTGGCTATAAGGCCATTGTTTCTGTCTTGTTTTCTAATGTACACTGCCTGTTATTATATGGAACTGATGCTTTTTGACTGATATACTGGCACGCCTCTCTGCTTCCTTCTGCTAAAGTTGTACACTATTTTGCTCATTTTGTTCAGTAAACATTTACCAAGAAAAAACAACAACTGGTTTTTAACACAAATCAAAACTGGAAACATACCTTGAATGCAAGTTCAGGACTGACTTTCTCTTCCACTTGTGCTTCATGCAGTCTGCATTTTGTCACTTTGGTTTAAAGCAGCACCTATGAGTTTGTCTATATTCTCACACACATATCCTTTCTTTATCAACCCCACCTCCACTCCCACAAAATCATGAAAATTGTAAACAGTTGCAAAACTGGGATGAGGGATATTGCTGATATTATTTAGGGAAGCTTTTAATGTTTAATAGTAAAGGTAAAGGTACCCCTGCCCGTACGGGCCAGTCTTGACAGACTCTGGGGTTGTGCGCTCATCTCACTCAAGAGGCCGGGGGCCAGCGCTGTCCGGAGACACTTCCGGGTCACGTAGCCAGCGTGACAAAGCTGCATCTGGCGAGCCAGCGCAGCACACGGAAACGCCGTTTACCTTCCCGCCAGTAAGCGGTCCCTATTTATCTACTTGCACCCGAGGGTGCTTTCGAACTGCTAGGTTGGCAGGCGCTGGGACCGAGCAGCGGGAGCGCACCCCGCCGCGGGGATTCGAACCACCGACCTTTCGATCGGCAAGCCCTAGGCGCTGAGGCTTTTACCCACAACGCCACCCGCGTCCCTTTTAATGTTTAATAGACTACTGTATTTTAATATTTTGTTGGAAGCCACCCAGAGTAGCTGGCGAAACCCAGCCAGATGGGCGGGGTATAAATAATAATTAATTATTATTATTGTTACAGGAACTAGCCAATAGGTGCCAGAGACAGATGCCATTTGGCCACACTAGACACTTGTACAACTCAGTCTCTTACTGCAGCTTACTGCAGGATATTAATATATCCTGCATCCAGGAAAAGGCACTTTCAGACTGCCTCACCATCAGGAAAGCAGAATGCTTTAGCTTTACATTAAAAAAATCACAACACAGAAAGTGATAGGACTGTTTTTATCTAGTATTTATCTGGAAATCCATACCATTATTTTTATTTCTGCCATTTATACACTTTCCAGCTGACCATGTCCTCTGGCTGCTTCAGATATATTTTTTTAAAAAACCAACCCAATTAATAAACCACATTAATACAATAAAAAAATCAATACTAAAACACAGAGCAGCATAAAACCAAAGGCATGAAAACGATTGTGGAAAAGCAGGACACCCTGTTTTAAATGAGATGTCCCAACCCTTTTCTGATCTCATTTGAAAGAGAATTTGGGAGTCTACAGTCCTGAAAATATTTTCAGTTTACAATTAGCATAACTGTCGGCAGCTGATAAAGTTACACTGGACTATACCACGTTTGGCCACAATCCTGAAACCGCATTTTGAAGAAAACCAGAAACTCATCAACGTAGCAAATTAAGTGGCTTGGGTATGGAAGGCAGCACAGCCTGAAGCATGATGGAAAAATTTATACCTTTGATACCCACCTCAAGTTACCATGAAGCACTTTAAGCCGATTTAACCCTACTGAGTTCAGGGACTGTAGCTCAAATCCAATTATTTCCCCCCTTAATGAGATTGTAGCTGATAGGGAAGATGGTGCAGTCGGAATATGAAGAAAGAAGGACAAAACCAGGGTCAAATATATGCTTTTATTTTTTAAAAAAATTATGTGTCAAATAGAGCGCTGGAATATGTAGCAGCAACCAAAAAAGGCACAGGAGTGTAGAACAACCCAGATATAACAGAAAGTTTTTTAAAAATAGTATTCACCAGAAATCTGGAACACTTATCATGGCAAATTCATTGAAGGGTGAAAGAGGTCCTTCTGACTCTAGGTGGAATACTGAAACTTCTACGGTATCAATGACAGTCCCTTTTCTGCACATCTTTAGCAGAGACCTGAGTGGTGGTCTCAAGCAAGTAATTGAGAGAAAGAGAAAGAGAAAGAGAGAGAGAAAAAAAATGGAACTTCCTGATTACAGTAGGGATATGTGCCCATGCAACAAATGTTAAGTATTTCTAATGTATTCATGGTTTTTAAAAGTATTCATGAGTAAACATGGACAATAAACATCATGAGTGAATTAGTTTCCCCATTAATTTATGCACCCACCAGATTATGGTAAGAGATCGATATTTGTTTTGTTTGCTTGGTGGAAGAAATTCTACCAGCATTTCATCTGTGTGTGCCTACAGATTGTACTGTACAATGCTGAACTCAATCCAATGGAGATTGAGACTGAAATTTAACTGAGAGCTCCAATGTGTGCACAGCACTGGCAATCACCGGTATAAAAGTTAAATGCGTGGTAAAATCACAGGAAAGGTCAACTTGTATAGAATAAAGGAATTGGCATGAGACAAGACATTTAATGGAAACCGGACAGACAGTTAGAAAAACAGCTCTTTCTGGGAATTTCAAAAACCAAAAGATCTTTAAAAAAAAGTGTACAAAATTCCCACATACCCAGTGTAATAAAAGCTACTTAAGTACATTATTCAAAAGCATAATTCCATAATACCGTTTAACTATCTGGTCTGACAGTAATAGGAACCTGTTCGGGGGAATGTTATTTAAAATAAGAGTTTAAATGAAGAATATTGTGTAAGTTTTTTCACCCTTTTCATGTTCATTAGCGTTAAACACAAAACTCTCAAAAATAGCTCGGCTTGTTTTACACATTTAGAGAGCTAGGGAAAGGAATAAGGCCCTTTAAGAACAGAGGTGAAACTCATGTAAAATGCCAGTGATAACAATGATCTCCAATCGAAACAGTACTTATACAGTGAGCAGAGTTTCACATTTCCATATTTGTGACTTTGTTTTGTTTTGTTCTGGAATGACTCAGTGGAAGTTGAGCTTTCCACTCCGTCAGAAGAGAAAGTCAACGAGCTTGAACCTTGGGAGCACAAGCCAATCCACCATACAGTAGGAAAACCGGTATTCCCAGTGTTGGATGAAGAACGAAGACTCAAGTATGCAGGCCTCAATTCAGCACTGACTCCGCAGCTTCCCTGATAAGCGAGGCAGCTTTGTCCAATTCCGGTTCTGTCTGTTCTACTGTCACTACGACTCGGATGCTGTCAAGGGCAAAAACACGGTAGTCGGTCAAAGTTGTTGTCTTTTCGTTGCGTGGCAAAATGTGTGCAACCTTACAGCACAAACCAGACTCTTTAAGCTCCGGAACGCTGTTGCCAGTCAGAGAAGACATTACCTGCTTAGGCAGATCAGTGGCCTGACTTAAATAAATAAATAAGACAGCTGCACATGTACAGTACTCAGTCTCCTAATACTTTCCTTTGCCCATCAATACTTTTTGCTTCACATAACAGTAGTGATCGCTTCCCCTGTCAATTCAATAATAAGGATTATGAAGTCTAGCTGTGGTGACTGGTATAGTTCAGTAGCTAGAAAAGGTACAGCGAGATGATGATGTTAATAATAATAATAATAATAATAATTTATTACTTATATCCCACCCATCTGGCTGGGCCCTGAGTCATTCTGTTGTTTCTAGTGACAACAGAATGTAAGTGACCTTATTCTCCCTCCCCAGGCTTGATCTCAAGTAACCGTCAGACAGCATTTTATTAGCTATTCTTAAAAAAACCTCACACATATTCCTGCCCGGAACCCTATTTAGGTATAGATGAGCAAGCCATTTAGGACAGTCTGCTTGTTCAATAGATGAGTCCATGACTTATAAAACAACAGCGACCTTTAAAATCCAGAGGTTCCAACACAAGCTACGGCATGCTTCTCAACCCACCCATTCTGCCTGCCGTCAGAAGAGCACAGTTTTGTTTTAATAGCAAGGTGAGCAAGTATTTACGAACCTGGGTGGTGGGAGAAATTTCTCTTCTTTCTCCAAATAGCGAGCCTGGGTTAATGCAATACCTCTGTTCATACACTGAGGAGAGAAACAGGAACATCAGGTGCCATGCTCATGTGTTATCGGACTGTTAAGTAACATGTGATACCCTGCCACAAGGAGCTAAATGCATTTTTAGTCCTGGTTTGTAATACTGTCCTCTCTCTTCTAGCCATCACCACGACTGCTCCTTGCTCTACAGGGCAGTTTAATTGGCCCACAAGCCGCCCCCAAACCGAGCTGCCCACTTGGCGAGTCCCCGCGCGCTGCGCTAAACTGGTGCAGCATGGCGACTCGCTACTGCGGTGCCGGAAATCGCATCTGCGCATGTCTAGATGCCAGAAATTGTGTCTGCTCCCCAATCCCAGAACCTGGCAAGCCTTAAAAGTAGGAGAGCAAAGAACTCGAAGACAGACGGCATGTAGCAGCACCCGTAAAAGTGATGAATGAAGAAGTGAGGGAGACGGGGGGGGTGGACATTCACTCTGGACAATGCCATTATCCAAGAGGCTGCGTTCTACAGCCTCTCTCTATAAAAACTGAATAAAAAGCAGACGGTAAGAGACATTTCCTTATCTTCGTACGTTCCTGGGCAACCGACTGGGAGTCGCCTGTCATTGTGGGACCACACGGCTCAAGAGCCAGTGAATTTAGAGACATTCGTCCAGTGGTGTCTTGCCTTCAATACCCATCTCCCATAGCGGGTACAATGCTGCCTTTTATATGCCTTATTTTAAAAAGGGACCAATCCCAGATGATTGCTGTAGCAATCTTAGGATTGCCATATTTCAAAGTGTGAAAATCCTTTTCGGCCAAAGTTGTTGAACTTTCCTTTTCTCTTTTTACAAAAAACAGTTCTGGAGTTATTTTTAAGGGAATTTGCCTAAATCTACACTTTTGGTATGGGCTGCCATACGTCCGGATTTTCCCAGACATTAAAGTGATTTCCGCCGAATCCCGGCTATGCCCAGGAAATTCCCGGTGTATGGCAACCCTACTTTTCAAATGTAACCTTGCAACCCAGCACATGGAGGAATTCTAGAAGGAAGTGCAACAGAGACTTCAATACAGAACACCGTTCTTTTCATTGTTAGGCTTTGAGGACTGTAAAAAAGGACTCTTACATAATCAACAATTTCCTTCAGTAGTCTTGCATCACTCTCTCGAGATCCAGTGCTTTCTTCTAAGCGGAGGTGTAATGCTGGAGAAATGGATTGCCCCACTACACGTAGACCAGGAATCCTAAAAAAAAAAAAAAAAGAAAAAAGGTCAACATATCAAAAACGCTGATATGGTCAGCAATCAAATGAAAGAAAAACTGGCAACGTAAATTAGCAGTCGCTTTGTGAGAACAGTGAACTCAATGGAATGCATTCTCTGCTTTCCTGTAGGATTGCATGACCGAAACAGCCAACCACACGGTCAAGTCAGGAAGGCTGCCCCATCCAATGGAACTCACCCCTTCCTTCCTTCCATTCCTATACCAACTCATGATGGATCACAAACAGAGAGCAGAAGCAAACACCATGCATTATAGCAGGTTGCCTAAGCAGCAGCAGGTGGCCCATCTGCAGACTACAGGCAAACTTCCCATCTCCCAAACCTTCAATTACTGTACTTTTCTTGGCCTCTGGATGTGATAGGACCAGTATCCAAATAAACTAATTTGAGAAATGGAACTACCTTCCTACATGGACAGAATCAAATGTTTAACCACAGCAAGAACAGCTTTTCAGCACTGGATCAGCCAATTTCTACAGTATCGTCTAGTTCTGTGTAACCTGGAGTGTGGATAACAAAACATCTGGAAACGGCCATGTCAATTCTACCATTTTCTTTCAGCAACTTCCTATCCCACAGCTACATGGGTACTTGTTTTAGATGCTAAACAGCTAAATTCTAGCGTGCCAAAGAGTGTCTAGGAGGAACAAAGCAGAGACAACACTGGGTTGATCAAATCTAGAAACAGAGATGACACATTCGACTTGGGGAGGCAGTTTCAACTCCTGTAAGAGTGCCAGTAGAATCTGCCTAAACTGCACTTCTAAATTAAGAGGTGAGGCACTTCCTTGAACTGTGGAAGAATATATTTTCCTCCAACTAGGTCAGCATAAAAGCCCTGCCAGCCACGAGTTTTTCACTGGGCAAGTGGACAATGCTGTCAACAGGACAAAGATATGCAAAAACAAATTAAGAGTTTTGCTCAATTTAATTTAGAATTTAATCTCTAGAAACATCTCAATTTTCAATTATTCCACATTAAAATTGCTGGAAAGCATCTTGTTAAGAGCCTGAAATCTAATGGAAGGCTATTTACTGGAAGGAAATCAGTAACACGAGAGAGAGAGAGAGAGAGAGAGAGAGAGAGAGAGAGAAGCAGTGTTTGGAGATTAATATCATAAAGCAAGCAATCATCTAGTCACAAGCAAAATCATGAATGCAACTGTATGTTAGTTTACGGGGCAGATTTTTATGGAACCATGTGAGAGGCTTGCATGCTGAAGACTTACAAAATAACTTTAGATCATTTATGAAGAACTTAAAAAGCTCAGGTCCCAATACCAATGCTTCATGTCAAATTCTAACAGACAGTTTAAGTTATAAAATGGACCATTAGCATGTTTCAGAAATGAAGGCAACTAACTGCTACAAAAGGAAGAGGTGGTTTAATAAGAGAAACCGCCTTTGAATGCCAGCCAATTTAAAGCTTTGACATTTGCAGATTTCTCCCCAACCGCACTTTGTCATAAATGTACTGTACATTTCTAGAGGCTGCTTTAGAAGTCCCAAGTTGATATCCAAGTTCCTTTTGCCACTTACTTAAAATAAACCAACATCTGACTCAAGTACACATCAAGCTAGAGAAGAACAATAAGCAAAGTGTCAGACAAAGCTCTTCCAGACAAAAGGTCAGTTAATGTTTGTGTTAAGAGAAGAGAGTCTGGCTTTGCTGGTATGGCAACCCTATTCGAAAGGATATTTTACATAGGCAGAGGATGGGGAATTTGGCACAATGAAATGTATGCCTAATGAAAACTTGTGCTACAGAAGATGTATGGAAAAGCTAAGGATAGGATGTACGATGCACCTGATTACGGAAAAGAGAATTGCAGCATCGCCTTCAAAAAAGGGAACAGATATCGTGCAACTGCCTAGGGCCAAGGCTCTTTTGTGATTTGAAAGATGTGCTGAACACTGATGTGTTGAAGACGCTCAACACATAAGTGAATTCAGAGACCCTAATCTAAACTTGGGATATATTGATTCACAACCTCTTGTGGTAAATAAAGTGAAATGCGCAGATATTAATTTTGCACAAGAGGCTCAAACCTGAAGCATCCAAAATCTTGATGCTAGTCTTTGCAAATATTCCTGCATTAATACTTGGGAGTGTTCCAAAGTGAGCCCAGAGCAAAGTCTTGGAAACAGGGTCTCCCACAAGTATCTATTTTCTGCAGTGGTTTTGGCCAGCTACATCTTAATTATGACCATATTTACAGACATGGACTGCATCTTTGATATCAATCGAAGACTGAATTCCCTGCTAATAATTCAATGTGCAAGTAAAATAGCTAGGAGTGCCTAGGAACAAAGGCTATTTTACACACGACATGTTTATTTACCTCAGCTATAAAATTTTATATAGCACTATTAGAGGGAGTATGATCTTTTAAACGCATGTCTGATATTGAAATGCCACAGAGAAGAATTTTAAACTGAAGATAAATTACGGCTAAACTGCCCATATTGTATTTCAAGAAATTGTTCCCTGCTTTAACTGTAACTGCAGTCAAACGCAGAAGCGGGATTTTCTAAAGTAGATCAAACTTTAACAGAGCTGGGGGGGGGGGAACCCCACTAGGAGGTGCAATCTTAAACAATCCTCTATATGCCTATTCAGAAGCAAGCCCTATTCCGCTCACTAGGGATTACTCCTGAATAATATGGTATAGGATGTTTGGAAAACTATAGCTTTTTTAGGAGGCATTTTCTGTTCAACGTGGAGTTCAAAGTAAGAAGGCAAAGCATTCACTTACCCTTGTAAAGCCTGGTGTATTCGCTTGCATTTTTCTCGTAAAATCTGAAAAATGCCTAAACAAAACAGTTTTAAGTTGGGGTATCTAAAACTGAGCAGCATAAATATAAACAGCTGTTTAAGTCTTGTGCTAGAGTTGCCACTTCTACAAATCTGCCTTTCTACCACTCAAGAGGTTACAGGGAATTATACAGAGAAAATAAATGCTTAGCGATACAAATATGGGGCTCCCATGCTACCTTAGACCATGGGGAACAGACAACAAGCACCGTAGAACAGAAGAAGACCACATGGTCAACAGTGGGGCATTTTTCAAGCTCATGAATCAATGAACTTCACCTTCTCTCAAAGGCAGAGCTGGAGAACTGCTAGAGAGCAAAAAGGCTTTCTCTTATCTCAGCTTCTGGGTAAACAGAAGTGAAGGATGGTAGCAGAATAGTTCAGGCCTCTAAAGGAGAAATTCTCTTTCCTGGAGGGAGAACAACATAAGCCAGCGGAGGAGGCAAGGCTGAGAGGTGCTCTAACCCAGTGTTTCCCAACCTTTGGTCTTCAGCTGTTTTTGGACTGCAACTCCCATCATCCCTAGCTAGCAAGACCAGCGGTCAGGGATGATGGGAATTGTAGTCCAAAAACAGCTGGAGACCAAAGGTTGGGAAACACTGTACCCCTAGCCACTTAATTATTTCTGCTGTCATTTTTCCTACACCTTTTCCAACTGTAATCCAGTACAACTGGAATTGTGCACAATGTAATAGATTTTGCCATTCTGAGATTTACATGATGCCATTATGCTACTAGCTGTTTTCAATTCCCTTCGCAAGGATTTCCAACGCTGAATTTGCCTTTTTCTGGCACATTCTGAATGACTTCTCAACTAGAGAGAAGACTCTCTTTCCTGGTAGCCATTGCTATTGCCATTTATTTTTCTTCTCTATTCAAAAAAAATAAAAACTCCCTCCCTCATCCTTTGCCTACATAACTTTTAATGGAACAAATCATTTATATCATTTGTGGCCCATTCAACAAGCCTGGTGAGATTTCTTAGGAGATTTCTTGGGATTTCATCACTCTCAAAAAATTACAAACTTTCCTACTGCACTATGTACTAGGTGATATAGCACAACTATCCTCCGGATAACATAGGCATCTTTAAAAAAGAAGAAGGGCTGAGTCAACTATCAAGCATACCAAAATGTGAACTGCAATTTCTACAGTGAACCTACGAGCAATCTCTCATAAGAACAGGAAGTCAAACCCATCTCACAAGTATGGCAGTTTATGCTAAACAGTTTTCTGCTTTTTTAAAAAAGATACCTGGGTTTTCCTCCATGATATTGAGGCCCTCAATGGCGGCAGCAGCTAGGAGAGGAGGCAGAGAGGCTGAAAAGCAGTACCCCTGGCCAGATAATCTCTGGAAAGAAAAAGGAGCATGGAGTGACCACACTTTATATAGATAATTCATTGGTAAACAAGTTGGAATTTATCTGGATGCTTAGTTTGCCCTTGTTCCAAAGACCTAATCTGAAATTATGTCCAACAGCTACATGTGTGCAACACAGTATCTTTATTTGCATCAACCACTAGCCATAGCAATAAAATAAAATAAAATGTACTGAAGATAAATACATTTTGGAGGTTTACATCAATAATCAGATAATATATCTTATTCTGATTGCCCCTGCTAAAAACCTTGCAGTTTTTGCTGTCACCTGAACACCTTGATCTGCTAAAATAAAGGACACAGTAGCAATGGCTGAGTGACCTGGCATGGACAATAACAGAGGAGTAATAACCTCACTCCTCAAATCCTTATAAAGAGTGCAAGCCAGAAGCACATGAGCCACTGACTCAATACTGCCCTCTCCACAAGGACATAACCGTTTTCCCAGCGGGATTTTTTAGAATTGACCCTCAAGTACAGCCGAAGGCAGTATATTCAATCTTGCGAAAGTGAAAGCTGGTCTGTATTTTGGAATTGTTAAATTTTGCAAAGAGGGTGCCAAAGTGACTAGGTGGAAAACAATCATACCGTGGACAAAATGTCCTTGTTGTGGCCAAATTATTCTGTCGCTCGATATCATATAGGTAAAGGTAAAGGGACCCCTGACCATTAGGTCCAGTCGCGGACGACTATGGGGTTGCGACGCTCATCTCACTTTACTGGCTGAGGGAGTCGGCGTACAGCATGACTGCTGTGACCAGCATGACTAAGCCGCTTCTGGAGAACCAGAGCAGCGCACGGAAACACCGTTTACCTTCCTGCCAGAGCGGTACCTATTTATCTACTTGCATTGGTCTGCTTTCAAACTGCTAGGTTGGCAGGAGCTGGGACTGAGCAATGGGAGCTCACTCCGTCGTGGGGATTCGAACTGCCGACCTTCTGATTGGCAATCCCTAGGCTCTGCGGTTTAACCCACAGCGCCACCCGTGTCCCTTTCGATATCATATAGGTGCTGCCTAATTAAATTATTTGTTTTACTGAAGCCCAGGCTCTCCTTTGCTCTAGGACCTTCCCCTCTACTATCAACTACTTCTCCCCAATTCTTCCCTGGTCAGCCACCTTCCTTTATGTATACTGGGCACCAATTCAGCTGCATCCAGCGAAACCTTTGCCCCATTCCGCAGCAATAGATGTTGATGCTCCTTGTTTGCTGTGGCTCCCTTTAATGGTCATAATAAATAACAAGGTGAAAGATGAAAACATCTTTCAGTAATTCCAGTGGCACCTTAAAGATCAACTAAATATAAGCTTTCAAGGTATGAGCTTTCATGTATAATACACACTTCGTCAGAGGTCGCTTCAACCTTACAACTGTCGATGACTGTTATGGCAGTTGGTTTCACAGGGAAGGGCAAGGGATTTTTAAAGGGATAGATGACCAAAATTAGCTTTGGTGTATATAATGGGACCTGAATCCAATATCTCTATTCAGACCAGGTCTCTCCATAGTTTTTAGTTTGGTAATGAGTTGTAATTCAGCAACTTCTCTTTCAAGTGTACAGTGGTGCCCCGCAAGACGAACGCCTCGCAAGACGGAAAACCCGCTAGACGAAAGGGTTTTCCGTTTTGGAGGCGGTTCGCTAAACGAATTTCTCTATGGGGTTGCTTCGCAAGACGAAAAGATCTTGCGAGTTCCCGCGGGTTTCCCCCCGCTTTTTTCACCCCTTTCCTAAGCCGCTAAGCCGATTATCAGCTGTTCCGCTGATAAGCCGCTTAACAGCTGATCGCTAAAAGCCACTAGACCGCTAATAGTGCTAATCCGCTAAGCTGTCAATGGGCTTGCTTCGCAAGACGAAAAAACCGCTAGACGAAGAGAATCGCGGAACGGATTCTTTTCGTCTTGCGAGGCACCACTGTATTTCTAAAATTCTTTTCCAATAAGACAGCTACTTTAAGATCTTGTATAGAATGTCCTGGGAGATCGAAGTGTTCTCCTACTGGTTTTTCTGTTTTATGATTCCTGATGTCAGATTTATGCCCATTTAGCCTTTGGCATAAAGTTTGTCCTGTTTGTCCAATGTAGAGAGCTGAAGGGCACTGTTGGCATTTGATATCATATATAATGCTGGAAGATGAACAAGATGGTGTTATTCTCAACTGACAACATGAAGAGGAGATGCTCCCACCAGCCTGCCAACATCTGCCAGACTGGCCAAGTGTGACTCCACTATATCAAATACCTGTCTTGGTCACAGTATTCTACTGGAACTGCAAAACATACAACATATCACACATTTCCGGTTTTTACACCTACCTGGTGATCAATAACAAAGGATCGCCCGCAGCAAAACCCTCCAATAGAAGCCAGGGAGTTTTCCATGTTTGCACTTATAAGATCAATGTCATCCATCTGTTGCACAAACAAGGCAATACCAGAGATAGTTAAAAACAGCATGTTTGGTAACCAGCCATATAGCCGTAGAAAGGTTAGATTGGCTTCTGAATTATTTAACCCTCCCAAACG
Source organism: Podarcis erhardii (assembly GCF_964252035.2). Classification (NCBI taxonomy): domain Eukaryota; kingdom Metazoa; phylum Chordata; class Lepidosauria; order Squamata; family Lacertidae; genus Podarcis; species Podarcis erhardii. Next base: position 12,430,899 of record NC_138501.1, read on the forward strand.
TGCCCATAATTAATAAAGACACGAACTCTTTAAATTCATCTAGAGAAGGACAGACAGCAAAATACAAGATAAATTATTAAAGTGGCACTCAATGCAAATTTCTGGTGTCAGTGGGTATCATACAAAGTAGAGTGGTACTTTGGTTCTCGAACTTAATCCGTTTTGGGAGTCCGTGGAAGGTGCATTGGATGTTCTGCTTCCAAAAAATGTTCGCAAACTGAAACTCTTACTTCTGGGTTTGCTGCATTTGGGAGCCAATTTGTTTGGCTAACTAAGCTCTTTGGGAACCAAGGTACCGCTGTATCCACAATTTAAGTTTTCCTGTTTTAACCACTGAGATCTAAAATAGCAAAGTGGATCTGAAGCAGCTCTCAACTTAACTGTAGAATACATTCAGTTAACACATTTGACCCGAGTGTCAATATTAATGTAAATTTCTACATGCACTTTCCAGAATGATTACAATGACACAACCCATCTGGAATAAAAATGCTCAACGAATCAAAAGATGAACAGGGAGCAGGATTTTTTTCCCTTCCAAGATTAGCTCCTTGCGGCTTTCCAAGTTCTACTTTATGAGCTCTTTTCCTCTTTGTGGATAAACAGTTCCTGAACATGTAGAGGACACTACAAGTAGCACCCTGAATCCTAGCCAGTAATTTGTAAAACGTTCTGAATGATTTATATAAAGTTATGTGTTAGTTTGCATCATGCGGGTATATTAATGTATACGGCATCTCTGTGTTAAGTATGTTCTTTCATATCAGAAAATTCACCCATTCATTTGTCCGTTCCCAAAGCAGATTCTTGACAAATTCAGAAAAAGGCAAAGCAGTAACAAAAACCTGCAAACTAAGTCACAGTAGATTGTTTTAAAAGGACAATGATTTTGATAACTTGAAGATGCTTTACGTATTTGTTGCTAGTAATAATCCCACCTATATTTAAATTTTCTTTGCAAAGCTAATATTTAAGGGATTATGCAAGAGACAAGATTGCCATGCACAGAATTTGCATATAATGGCTGCTAAGCCACTGCTATAAACATGACAAACATATCAAAAGTTGTTTCTTCCTTTTGGCGCAAAAAAGCATTGTCATCAGAGAAAAGCATGCACTTACATTTATTCCAAAATGTTCTGTAACTCCTCGTCCATGTTCTCCCAGCACTCCGAAGGAAAGACTTTCTTCCAAAAATAACCTCACTTTGTATTTGTATTTCAATTTCACCTACATATTTATTCAATTGCAAGTGACACAAGAGAGCACAAGATTATCGAGTGCTCAGGACAAGAAACCAGATTCATGTACAAGTTGTCAAGTGTTCAATCAGACTGTTGCTCAGTCAACTTCATTCTAAAAATGCAAACCTCCATGCACTTTAATTCCTTGACATTGTTGTAAGATATGGAACATATTTAGCCTGATTATGCATAGAATATAATTTTCTGTGCACTGGTGCCTCACTGAATAGCTGGACTTTTGGGAGTCCAGAGTGTGTGTGCGGTGAAATATCGAAATACAGAACTAGTACCCTTAAAACTTTGGGAGTAGGAACAGACTTCCTTGAAGAAATAAATAGAAAGCCTTCTTACTGAGAAATTGCCCAAATGCGTTGTAACAAAACTTTCCCCAGTTATAGGGGAAAGTTATCAATGCACAACTAGAGTTTTAGGCAGAACACAGCAGCATCAATATAACATGCCTCATTCCCAGTGTGAGAATATTGTCTCCTGCCTCAAAATTGCTGCACCCCATTCTTCTGACCCCTGCACTAGCTAAGTGATCTCATATATAAGGGGTGAAGCCCTCAATCCCTACCTAAGGTAAAGGTAAAGGAACGCTGGGCAGTTAAGTCCAGTCAAAGGCAACTATGGGGTTGTGGTGCTCATCTCACTTTCAGGCTGAGAGAGCCAGCGTTTGTCCGCAGGCAGCTTTTTGGGTCATGTAGCCCGCATGACTAAACCACTTCTGGCTCAACTGAACACCGTGACGGAAAACCAGAGCACACGGAAATTCCGTTTACCTTCCTGCCACAGTGGTATCTATTTATCTACTCACACTGGCATGCTTTCGAACTGCTAGGTAGGCAGGAGCTGAGACAGAGCAACAGGAGCTCACCCCATTGTGCAGATTCGAACCGCCAACCTTCTGATCAGCAAGCCCAAGAGGCTCAGTGGTTTAGGCCCCCCCCCATCACTAAACAGTCTAGTATTTTTCTGTTCGTTCTTCACATAGCACATAATGACTGGTAGGGAAAATACCTATTGATAAAAACTACCTACTCACCAATTCCGGAAGAGGACAAATATCTCCAGCGTTAACATACAAACCCTCAACCACGATAAAGCGCCGGGTTACACGAGCTTTACGAGGGTTCTGCAGAGAAATAAAAGTTTTGTATGGATGCTTCTTAACAGATGCTTGTTATGAGATAATCTCACTTAGGTTACTATTAAAATGCCACCAAAAGTTGACAGAATGTATAGAAGAAAAGCTTGCGCTTATGCCAGCAGACATCAATGGCCTTAAACACATTTTTAACAATATGATACTTTGCGGTTAAGCATTCTTTATAGCCAGTAAGCTCTGCAGCCAGGATAAAGGCTTAATGCTATTAACTCCGAGCCTTTTACATGTTGATGTATAAAGAAATGTGCATGGCTCTGTTTTGATACTACTTTAATACAAAAATGGTGCTTACAGTGTGGTTGTGAAACAAAATGGAACTCTTCAGTATTTTTTACACTGCACTGATATTGCGGTGGTGTGTGTTCTGGTTATTTTGAGATTTTTTTTTTAAAAAAAGAAAAAGTGGGTGAACAGCATCTCTTACAGTTCCATCTGTAGATTTTTCAAAAGTTAAGTGAAAGTTGCAGACACCAAGCACGGCTATCTGAATAAATGAAACACAGCTGCCAAACCTACTTCAAAAGATACACAACACTTCATTTCCAGAATGGACTCGAAGATAAATAATGAGCAATGAAGGCATCAAAATATGTTAGCTTAAAAATACACCCTACAACACATCAATGACTTCAAAAATACCGTACCTTCTGATCTTCAATCTCCTGCTCTTTGAGTAGATGCTCAAGGTCAGCCATATCATTATGTTTAAAAAACTTAATGTTGCTTCTGGATGCCTGTAAGCCTTTCTGAATAGCAAAGCAGGCTGCTTCATCACTGTAAATACACAGAATTGTGTCAGTTCACTCTTAGCATGAGCTGCCTTTTTGAAGTCTGATTTCTCTCCATAATGTACTTTTCACGAACTGCTACACAATGTGTTTTTTTGACTATATGAGCAGCCTCAACCACCTCCAGCTACAGAAGTGGACAGCAAGACTGCATTCGATTAGCAATATCGTCACATGATGGGGCTCTTGCATTCTTCTCTCTCTGAAATGGCCACAAGGAGATGACATGCTTTTGCTTCTATTTCCAATTGCAGTTTAACCGTGTTATTTTTATCTATGGTTTATTGAAACAAACCAGCTTCATGAACAATGTTTCCCGGTTTGCCTGTTTTAGCAAACCATAGTTAACATTCATGACAGCTTCCCTAGGTTTTGCTACAACACTAAAATGTGAAGCTTCCAATCTTCTTCACTGGTGACAGTACGGAAAATGAATGTGCCTGAGGCTCATTCACATAATGATAAAACCATAATTTGTTATGTTTGAATGCAGCCAGTGTATGAGAGTTACCTAATCAATAGGCAACAATTTTGTTTTTCCTGTGTTCACAGGAACTGTTACTAACATCATTTTGTTTATTAAAACGTTTCTATCCCTCTGTATGAATCAAAAAGATCCCTAAGGTGTAAAAATACACACACACACACACACACACACACACACAGAGTACTTTTTTCTGGGGGGACGAATACTCCTAAACATTTTGTGAATCTTTGTACTTTTGTCCATTTAATGTATTTATTTCCTCCGATTTGAACTTTAAAATGGTGATTTTCTTGAGTCAAACTGAGAGTATATAGAGATCCTTTAAAGGATAGATTCAGAAGGTGGCATCACTCCTCCAACCCATCACCTTTGGCATACAGGATGTCACACTTGATTCATCTTGTCTCTCAACATGAACATGAAACAGCTAGATCATCCCGGTATTTGGGCTAGAGATCATCTATATGCAGATCAAAACTGGCTTTCATTTCCATCTTTTGATGCAATGGAAGTTCTAAACTGGTGAGTTCTGCAGTAGATTAAGGTGAACAAACCGAAGCTTAATCCAGACAAGGCAGAGGTGCTGCTAGCTGGATGTTCTGGCAGCCTGGAAGAGGTTTGGGAGAGGCCTTCCTCTTAAAAAAAGAAATCTGGTTTGCAGCTTGGCAGTGCTCTTAGGTAAAGCCTTGCTTAAGGATGTTCAGATAGCAGAAGTTGTTACGGCTGCCTTTTGCCAGATCTGGCTAGTGGAGCTGCTGTGCCCTTATCTCGGAAACCAGACTCAGACATATCCTAGTCACTTCTAGCCGATCATTGTAACACTATGTTAGGGCTGCCTTTGATGGCAGAGCAAAAACTTCAAATAGACCACAATCCCTCTGGCCCAGCACTGACAGGAGATAGCAGTTTGCAGCATAAAACTGAAATACTGCATCATCTGAACTGTCTACCTATTTGTTTCTATACTCAACTCAAACTCCAGTTAATAAGAGTCTGTAGGTCTATAGTCATCACCTAAAACTGAGCCCAGCGACAAACTGGTACCTAGTGAAGATGGAACAGTATCAGGGTTTTATGGTTTGTTTTTCCAGTCATTTTTATTAGTTTTGTGTAGGATTCCGTGGTTTTGAACTTTAGAGCCCTATATGGCCTGGGAACAGAGCACCAACTATCTCCACCCATATGAATCTGCCTAACCCCAGAGATTAGCTCCATGGGTTTGAAATGTGGACAGAAAATTTTCTGAGCTGATGGCAAGATAACCACATCCTTCCAAAAGGCTCAAACTGAGCTTGTCTTCTGAAGAGCAGCTAAGACATTAGGGCTGGGGCAGAGGGACCACAGACATCTTTAGGTATTACTCCTTTAATTAGTTATTTGATTACACTCCTCATAATCTCTTAATTGTAATTTTAAACATAAAGGCTATTTTAATATTCTTTTATTCACCGTTTTACATTTTTTAAAAAAAGTTTGCTTGCCACCTTCAATAATTTTTTTAAAGGAAGCTAGTATATTAATTAGGAGAAAACTGCCAGGGCTAGGTAATTCCTAGCCATTGAACTCATTCAGTTCATAGGTTACGTGGGGGGGAAATGGAAAGGGGGAAAAAATCAGACTACGTATGCTACAGACACATTTATCTGGGAATGTCTCATTGAGTTCTATGAGATTTACACACGCACACACACAATTTCAGTTAGTATCAACTAACACATAACAAGCACAAGCTCAGTAAGAGTGCTCTAGAGGAGATTTTTGTCTGACATTAAGTAAATTCATTCCAACCACTCATCAAGTGCATTTCTTTGCTTGGCTGTAACCTATGGGGGATACTGACAAAACGTTTCAACAGCTGCTAGCAATTTTAAAAGAGTTGATTCTGAAGCAGCAATTGATCGTTAAAACCAAGTAGTCATTTTGAAAGCATTTCATAAGCGATTAAAACTACCCCTTAATAGGCATTTAAAATGGTATCAAGATACAGCTTTGAAAATGACAAGATCATATAAGCGATCCTACACTGGCGCTGAAAAATTGTGCATAACCACTTTCCTAACAATCACGTTCAGCCCTTCTTCTAGGAGAAGGCCTATTAAAGCGCTTTTATAACTGTCCCAGTTAATCTCATTTTTAAACAATTGAGATTGATAGCTCATAATGCATGTTCACTAAAACAGACCACAGAACCCACTAAGAGCTGGTAACCAGAAGCAACAGCTTGTAGGTTGTCCCTTTGAGAGAAATATCTATGGTTAACTTGGGTGTACACAGATGTTGCCAGCAGTGGCTGGCAACAATTCGCAGATTGCTACAGCTGGGAAAAGTGTCACTACAACAGGGGAGATTGTCCCTATCAGGTATATGAGATGCCCCCATCTATAGCCCAGCTCATAGGCTTCTTCCTCCAAGCAGTTTTGCATCTGTAAGCCATTGGTAGAGACTGAAGGAGGAAGGCACACAATGCATATATTCACTGGCCACCTTACTGTACTCTAGCTTAGTTTGGAAATCTCTTCCCCAAAGGCTCAACCAAACCTCAAGCATGCACAACTGTTCTAAGAGCGGCAAGACAAATCTGTTTGAAAAGGGTTTGACTTGAAGTGGTTCAAACAGAAAGAATAAGTTCTGTTTTAGTTTAAATCGATTCTATCTGGTTATCTCCCGCTTGGACTACTGCAATATGCTCTACATGGGGTTAGCTCTGAAGGTGACTCAGAAACTACAACTAATCCAGAATGAGAGAGCTAGACTGGTGACTGGGAGTGGCCGCCGAGACCTAAAGCATCTTCATTGGCTCCTAATACATTTCTGAGCACAATTCAAAGTGTTGGTACTTTAAAGCCCTAAATGGCCTCGGCTCAGTAGACCTGAAGGAGCATCTCCACCCCCATCATTCACCCTGGACACTGAGGTCCAGCTCTGAGGGCCTTCTGGCGGTTCCCTCATTGCGACAAGTGAGGTTGCAGGGACAAGGCAGAGGGCCTTCTCGGTGGTGGCGCTTGCCCTAGGGAATGCCCTCCCACCAAATATCAAGGAAATAAACAACTATCTGACTTTTAGAAGACATCTGAAGGCAACCCTGTATCAGGAAAATTTTAATGTCTAATGTTTTACCATTTTTTATGTGCTGTAGGCCACCCAGAATTGCTGGGTGAAGCTAGCCAGATGGGCAGGGTATAAATGATAAAATTAATGTTGTTGTTGTTGTTGTTAAGCCAGATAAAGGTAAAGGTAAAGAGACCCCTGACCATTAGGTCTAGTCGTGACCGACTCTGGGGTTGCAGCGTTCATTTTGCTTTATTGGCCAAGGGAGCCAGCGTACAGCTTCCGGGTCATGTGGCCAGCATGACTAAGCTGCTTCTGGCAAACCAGAGCAGCACACGGAAACACCGTTTACCTTCCTGCCAGAGTGGTACCTATTTATCTACTTGCACTTTTGACGTGCTTTCGAACTGCTAGGTTGGCAGGAGCAGGGACCGAGCAACGGGAGCTCACCCCATCGCGGGGATTCGAACCGCCGACCTTCTGATCGGCAAGTCCTAGGCTCTGTGGTTTAATCCACAGCGCCACCCGCATCCCTGTTAAGTCAGATAGGCAGGTATAAATAATAGAATTATTGTTTTATGATGATGATGTAGTAATAGTAGTAGTGGGGTTAACTACCACACACAGGATTCTATGATTCTTGGATTTGAAGGAAGAAAATTAGGTGAACAAGGGAAGTCACAGGATAAAAATAGCCACATCTGCATTGGTACTCCCCCCACCTCCAAGTGCTGCAATTCCAGGAATTGCTATCAACTGAAATGTTGCTTGCTCACGAACATACAGTCCAGTATGGTAGGGATTCCTCTTTTGATAGAGAGAGTGTAAACTGGCTGTAAAATTTTTACCTTTTGTGAAATATGGTACCTAGAAACAAGTGGATTTTGCTATGAAGAACCTCAGCCTTACAGAGAGGAGAAGAGATACTACAGAGATTCTGAAGGAGCCTCTTCAGAAAGTCCCACGTACAGTCGTACCTCTACTTACGTATCCGCCTGGATATGGAATCTTTGGGTTACGGCCACGGCAAACCCAGAAGTGTATACTTCCGGGTTTCGCCCCGCGCACATGCGCACAAGCGCTCCACATACCTTGCGCATGCGCACAAGCGTGTCTCTATTTACATAATTTTGGGGGTGAAAACAGACCCCCAGAACAAATTAAGTTTGTATCCAGAGGGTCCACTGTAATATAGAAAAAGTGAAGATTACGTACACAAAAACAATGTCTCCTCGTTTTGAATAGGCAGGAATAGCACTGGCAATTGTAGCAAATCCATAGGAATATATGATAGCTTCCTCGGTCCTCATAAATTTGGCAAGTCGTTCCTCCAGTTCCAGATGTACATCTGTTTGAGAAGGGTAGTTTATGTTTTAGAAAAGTCACACAAAGATGCAAAGTCATTAACAGCATGAAAATCTATTCAACTCTGCCCAGGTTATTTTCTCCTTCACACACACACACACATGGACGGAACAAGTACAGGCTGACAATCCTGTCATTCTAACCAGGTGCAAAGTAACTCATCTGAGTGTTTGACTGCATTACCTTAAAAGGGCACTTATGTTTTGTGAGTAAAAGTAAGCAAGCCACACTCAGATACCTGTCAGAAATATTCCAGAAACGAATACCAAAATGTGTCTGTTGTTGGGAAACTAGAAACAGAGGGAATCAACACTGCCAAGTGTCAGAGGCTTGTTTAGAAAGCTAAGGGGTAATTATCTTAGCTCTATATTAACATAGTGCATTCCAAGTGGAATTCCCCAAGCAGGTTTCAGGCTCGATAAACCAACAAAGCAATCAGTGGAGTTAAATCTCTTCTCCGGACACTTATTCCTATCTTGCATTTTTCCACTTTTTTTTTTTTTTGCCTTCTCTCATCCCCTACCTTCCTACTCCTCCCCAACTCATTTTCTGAACATCCCTCATTTCGAATGAAACATTCGCATCTATCACTTACTGAGCCCTATTTTACAGATTCATCCATTATTATTTAAAAAATGTTTTTACTGAATATTTCCTGGGGTTACCAAAGTACATACATCACCTCTATTTTCAGATTCTAAAGTTTTTTTCTGCAGATCAGTGAGACTTCAATATTGCATATTGCATACAAGGGTGGGGGAGAAGAGAGTTGGGGGGGGGAGAAGGGAGGTAGTAAACTTTCGTTGTTTTACATGGTATATGTGCAAGGTTTTTGTGTCAGCGTCACGTGGGTAGGTTCTTTCTATTCCTTTATCAGTTTTCTTTGGCACTGAGAGCGGTTGGGGGCCCAAGGCATGGATGGTCACCTACAGTTGACTGCAGTGAGTTTTGTTTGCCCTGTGTGTGTGGCGTTGTTGAGTCAAGCTAACCATCGATTCATATGCTGCCAGTGGGTTCACCTTTATTACACACACAACCCAGCAAGATCCACCCATTTAAGAAGAATTAACCGTTGTCCCCAAATATAATTTCAACCATGGTGAATTAAGATCCATCTCATTCTGGGGGTGGGTGCTGGAGGGGCTCAATCCAGCGTAGCAGGAGTGACTGTAGTGTACACAAATGAGTGCCATAGAGCCCAATAGTTCCACTTTCTCCCACCCATCTTCCATCAAATATGGAAAAGGATAGCAAGCTCATTGTTTTGTTTACATATATACTGCTTATATAAGGACACAGGTGGCGCTGTGGGTTAAACCACAGAGCCTAGGGCTTGACGATCAGAAGGTCGGCGGTTCGAATCCCTGCAACGGGGTGAGCTCCCGTTGCTCGGTCCCTGCTCCTGCCAACCTAGCAGTTCGAAAACACGTCAAAGTGCAAGTAGATAAATAGGTACCGCTCCGGTGGGAAGGTAAACGGCGTTTCCATGCGCTGCTCTGGTTCGCCAGAAGCGGCTTAGTCATGCTGGCCACATGACCTGGAAGCTGTACGCCGGCTCCCTCAGCCAATAAAGCAAGATGAGCGCTGCAACCCCAGAGTCGGCCACGACTGGACCTAATGGTCAGGGGTCCCTTTACCTTTATACCGCTTACATGGTAAAATGGCTTCTAAGTTGTTTAAGGCAGCACAAGCGAGCACTGCAAGGAATGGGGTATCTATTCCTCCAAGCACAAGTGGTGGGGAAGAGAGTTTTACTGAGCCTCATGAGAGTCCTCCAGGAGTGGCCACTGTGTCTGTGGAGTCTGCCTCCCCATTCTGCCCCTTCCAGGGAGGAGGAGGAAGAAGACAGTATAGATTTACAACAGGGGTTTGAGGAAGGTCACAGCTCAGAGGCAGATGAGGGGAAAAGTTGGGAAATCATGGGAGAGCCGGAACAACACCCGGCTGACACGTTGTCATTAGAAAGCATTCCAGACCCTCCATCTCCCAGAACCTGGCAAGCCTTAAAAGTGGGAGAGCAAAGAGCTCAAAGACAGAGGGCATGTAGCAGCACCCGTAGAGATGATGAGAACGACGAACGAGGAAGTGGGAGAGATTTGGGGGATGGGGGGTGGAGATTCACTCAGGGCAACGCCATTATCCAAGAGCCTGGGGTCTATAGCCTCTCTCTGTAAAGATTCAAATAAAAAAGGAAAGCAAGAAACTTTTCCTTGTCTTTATACTTTCCTGGGCAACCATCCGGGAGCCGGTGACAGCATCCTGAGAGTCTGATAGGATGAAACCTATTAGTTCAGACCATCTCTTTTCAATATAAAGAAAGTTGCCAGGATTAGAGTTACTGGGGAACTGGTAACAGGCCAGATTAATGAACCTTATTAATGAACCTTATTTTTTCAGCTCAAAATCTCTCATTATCACATCGGGAGGGGGGCAGTTTGGACCCAATTTAGTGACCAACATTCCTAAGAGAATCTGCTGTTAAAATCCAAGGAAAAGGGGCAGGGCGTAAACCTTTCTCTTCTCGTATTCCTATGCACCCTAGGTATTAAGCAGGAGCATGAGAAGATGACACATACACTGGAAAGAACAGCCAAACCTTCAGAGTAAGAAGTCTTTCACCATACTGAAAACCACATGGCTTTAAAATTAAGAAGTCAGGATATCTAGATGGGAATCTAGTCAAAACAACATCAGTTATGGTCATGGATAGTGTTTCGCCACAATCTTCCAGTAACAAGGAAGGTAAGAGAGAATTTTAGCACCACCACTGAAATGATTAAAAGGAGAAGGGAGCATGGAAGACATTGTTCTCATATGGTAAACTATCAAATCACAGTGCCCAAAATGCCGACGATAAGATGAACACTTTGCCTTGTGAAACCTGAACAGTCCCAAGTGGCTTCCTGGAAGCCGTTCCCAATCCTCTAGGTAAAAACACCAGCAAGTTAAGCAACTCGCACCAGAAAGTCAGACTATAGGGGAGATAAAGGAAAACGTTTAGGCTCACTGTACTGCTGTCTCTATAGTGCTCTGCAGAGACAGGAGAGGAATGTGAAACACCCTCACACTGTGATTAAATGCAGACTAGGAGCTTCACAGCAGGATTTGTATTACAAAAACCCTCCGCTTGAGGTTTGAATCCAAACCTCTTGATTACCACACAGATATAGTATGTTGGCAATATCTACATTACTGTGTTCGCAAGCGGTCAAGATGTTTCGGCCAGAAATCAGACTGCCCCCTCGTGGCCTCTTTGGAAAGCTCAGTATTTAGTCTTTGCTTTAGCTCTGCCAATTATCCCTGTATGACATTTGAATAACCGCGAAAAGAAGCTGTGAAGCATTCTTGAAACAAGCTTAAGGCATCATCCAGCAATGTATTCTGCTCAAACAAGATAGATTCTGTAACCGATACACATGGGAGAATCTAACGAAGCTTCTGTAAATAATCGGCTGTAACGGTTTCATGACCCTGGAAAAAGCTGCAACTTCTATTGCAAGCAGAGATTGTGTGAAGGCTGTTGCTGTGAAAAAAATCAGGAACTGATCTGGAAAGTTTAAGGGAAGCACAGGGAAAAAACAGAAGCTAGGATGCTGTTGCAACTGTCCTGCCCAGATCTGCCTTCAGGTCCAGTTGATGTGGCCAGAGGCAGTCTGAGACTGGCCAGAGGCAAGTCATAGGAATTCTTTTTTAAAATTATGTCAAGGCAATAGCTGAATTCTTTAACGAAAAGCTTCACAGTTCCTATTTCTTGCTACTGGCATTACAGAATATTCAAAGACTAGGATTGCCAGTGGAAATCTGAGCAGCCCCTCAGACCAATGCAGAAGTAGCTCTAGGGTCCTGGGTGTCAATCTTTCGGGGAGAACATACATCTCATCCATTATAAGTACATTTATGCCCAACTAACTCACTTGCTTTTGTCTGGATCAAGTTGTATTGGCATGGTTAAAAAGTTGTGTTTCTGCATCTGTAGGCCGATGAATGGCTCTAGAGAATTAAGAAGCATTTAATTCTGAGTGAGAATTCCTCTTGCTTCTTTCAGGCATTACAATCCAACTGGGGTCTAGTTTATCCTAATTATAATACTTTGTTAAGTATTCAATCAATCAATCAATCAAACCTTTATTGCATTAGCATACAGCCATAGCAGGATAAAAAATAAAAATAAAAATGCTAGTTTATCCTAATTATAATACTTTGTTAAGTATTGTAGCTTCACTTTCACAAGATGCAAAAGTGATCTCTTTTCACTCAAAAAGTACAAAACTGCCCAGCAAAGTACTCTCCCTGAAAAGACTGAGGGTGCAACCATGGGTATACTTCTGGATGCAGACTAAAAGCTGCTTCAAACTCATATGGATAATTCTGGTTTTGGAAATATCTAATTCCGATTTTGGAAATATCTTCTAAGCAGCAGCCAAAAAAAGAAGACAGAAATGTGGACTTTCCAGCAGTTACTCTTTCCCTTCAAATCCCTCCTGTGAACTCACTTTTTCTCTGATGTCTTTGGCAGAACCTCTTAGCTCTCATTTGCTACTGATGCAGTTCTGTACCTAGCTTCCCCGAGTGTAAAGGCCCTCAAACTCCGTGAGCAGACATGTGTATCTTGTGTGTGTGTATCTATATAAATATCTATATATCTCATCTTCCAAAGCAACCTCTATTTCGGACTTACAAATGGAAAGCGTAATACTGGTCAACAAAAGAAATTTAAAGACTGACTCAAGGCAAATCTTAAAAAAATGTAGTATAAGCACCGACAACTGGGAAAGACTGGCCTGAGAGCGCTACAACTGGCAAACAGCCTTGACCAAATGTGTCATGGGCTTTGAAGACGCTCAGACTCAAGACGAAAGGGAGAAACGTGCTAAGAGGAAGGCACGCTTGGCAAATCCACACCATGATCAACTCCTGCCTGGAAACCTATGTCCCCACTGTGGACGGATGTGTGGATCCAGAACTGGCCTCCACAGTCACTTACGGATTCACTGTTAAAACCGTGTTTATGGAAGACAATCTTACTCACTGAAGAAAAGGGGGAGGATTGAGCTGTAGTATGTTCAACTGAACTGAATGGAAACTCCTTTTCTGTTTATGCTCAGTTTCAGCTTTCTTTCTGCTGCCTCCCCATGTCAAACTCTAGTTTGTGTGCTTCTCAGGAAAGGGACCATGTGCTCTTGTTATTACTCCATGTGTTTGCATGTTAATGACACTATGCAAAAAAACCCCACAAGCTTACATGCCAATTCATCTGAATGAGGAATACGTCAGCATTGGTTCCCATCTCCCAATTCCTTTATGTGACGTCAACATTCAATTAGCTACCTTTAATGCTCTACTGGAAAAAAACAGGTTATACATACCAAAGGTTCCATAAAATCCCCTTGGGCCACAGGTGCCAACACCGTATTTTGTCAGAGAATTCTGGGCTGCATTCTTTGAATAAGCATAACAGGAGAAGAGTTGTTAAGTACAGTTAGAAAAGAAATGATTTCTATAGTATTCAGAGAATCACAAAATTGACCATGAGGACTGGCGTTGGATACGCCTATTGTTCCAGTCGCATTTTGCCACTGGCAACCCACCTTTTGCGACTGGACGGAGATGTCCGCGAGCCTCTATTGCGTCAAGGTATCTCCACCCTGGCCTGGCTGCAGTCCACTGATCTGCAGGGTGCAGCAGCAGCAAAAGACATGCCTTTTGCTACTGCTCTATCCCACAAAACACCTGATTCGCCCAGGTGCAGAGCAGCAGCAGCAAAAGACTGTCTCTCAACACCCCCCACCCCCACCACGCTGCTGGGAGAATCAGGTGTTTTATACCAATTTGTATAAAAAATTATTAACTGCTGATCTTAGAATGCTAAGTCAGGACACTTGATTAAAAAAACAAAACAGGTTACATTTTTGTTTTTAATGGATTATTTTTGTTTATTTTAAATAAAAAGATAGTGTTTAAAACACCCACGTTTATTAATTGACCTGACTTGAACCCCTCTCCAAAATGTTTTCTCAAAGGCTCTATCTGCACCTACTTCTTACAAAACACTTTTGCTTGCTGTATTGGGCACTTTAACATAGACAGCAATGCTTGTGTGATAATATAATATCCCTTTATAATGTGGCTAGGGATATCAGACTGCCTTCAAAGAGGACCTACAAAGGCACCAGGAAGCATCAGTGCTTTTGTGCTTCCTGTTGTGTCCTCTCCCCCCACCTTACTGTTTGCAAGGGATCACTTGCATCTCCCCTAGCAGGTTCTCTTCCACAAATATTCCTGTAGGGAAATTGGTGGGTAGGCTGCTTACTGTTGGAAAGGGCAGTGTCCTCATTATAGGATTCCCCTCTGTTGCTCTTACACGTACATAGCTGTATTAAGAAATCCCTCCTACACTATTACTTCTCTCATGTTATTAAACCTGCCTGGATTAAATGTGTGCCAAAATCTGGTTTTTTTAAACAGAAAACTTTTAGTGTCTTTAAAAAAGAAATCCCTATATAAATAAAAAAGTAGCATCAAGACATTCTGTTTTTGCACCTACAATTCCAGCCCCAGGAGCAACGTAGCTCCTAGCTTTTGTATCCCAGTTCCTAACACTGATGAGAACCATTTAGTCCAACTCCCTGCAATGCAAGCATCTTTGGCTCAACAAGGGGCACAAACTCATGACCCTGAAATTAAGAATCTCATGTTACTGAGCAGGGGTCGGCAAAGTTTTTGTGGCTTGGGCCAGTTCACGGTCCTGCAGACGCCGCGGTGAGCCGGAGTACACACGTGCACACGCTATTTCCGGCGCTCCTTCTGGCGCAGAGGAGGTGTGCACAGCTTCCCATTGGTTGCAGGAGCTTCCTGCAGCCAATGGGAAGCTGGCTAGCATCGCAGAAGGTGGTCCCCGCTCTGCTCCATGCCCGGTTTAGTGAGGTGCACAGAAGCCAGCTGGGCGGGCGGCGGGGGTCCATGGGTTGGTTAAACGACCTCCATGGGCCGCTTGTGGCCCATAGGCCTTAGGTTGCCGACCCCAGCTACGGAGCTATCCCTTGGGACATTCAATAGCTATTCCTTGGGACATTCAACAGTGTTAGTATTGGCACTTTCATGTCCCAGCGAGTACAAATGAATGCAACACAGTTGCCCTACAAACAAGATGCTAGACAAGGGTTTGAAAGCATACTGTATTTATTTACAGGTAGGTAGCCGTCTTGGTCTGCCGTAGTCAAAACAAAATAAAAAAATTCCTTCCAGTAGCACCTTAGAGACCAACTAAGTTTGTTACTGGTATGAGCTTTCGTGTATCTGAAGAAGTGTGCATGCACACGAAAGCTCATACCAGTAACAAACTTAGTTGGTCTCTAAGGTGCTACTGGAAGGAATATATTTATTTAGATCTCTAAATCCAAGCAGGTCTGTTGCCAGGGGTTCATTACCTAAAAGGGAGGTTTCGCCTAGGATTCTCATGTAGTCTTTTCAAGCACAATATGAACAGCAGTATTATAAAACTGTGGCACTGAGTTCAAGATTCAACTGCAGTTGCCCCTTTGGGCAACTTTAAACTATGGCTTAAAGTGAACAGCACTAACCGAATCTGGTATGCAAAGTATAGCACAGCGACAGGATGCTCCCTCCCTGCTTAATAAACAGTAGATTATTAAGGCAGGATTGTTACACCTGAGCCAATACCTTCAGATGAGCAACAGTGCAGGCACTTACCTTGACCCTTTCATTATCCAAAAGCCCAAGAAAATTAAATGACGCAAAGTTTATGCATTCCTTGCCATTCACGACAATGTTATGAATTGGAGGCCTGAAAAGAAAAGAAAACCAAACTTTTCTTAGCTTACTAATAATCCTAACTTTGTTTCAGGCACTTGGTAAGAGAACAGCGCTTTAAAAAAATCTGCACAACACTGTAAACACAACTAATTTGAAAATACATATTGCAATGGTGGAAACTGTTCAGTCTTTCTGGTGCGGGGATTCCTTTTTTAGTATTTATATCACATTTCAAACAGCTGCATTCCTGTTGATGAAGCCATGCCTTTGAAGGTAAGGTAAATGACTCCTGGATGGTTAAGTCCAGTCAAAGGCAACTATGGGGTTGTGGCACTCATCTCGCACAGAATTTGGCATTTTTGGACACTAACTACTTTAAAGAACCCATATCTGAAACTCTGGAACATGCAGTGGGGAGGAAAATTTAAGAGGGATCTTGGGAAACATAGAACTACCTTATGACAATCAGAAATTAAAACTGCTCTAGTTAAAGATCACTTTGCTTTCAACAGAGCTAAAATAAAGAGGTTTCTTACCTTTCCTCAATAATCAAATATCCATTTACTTTTTTAATTTTATTACTGAACTACTACTGCAGGACATGCAAGGTAGAAAACAAATCTTTATGTCTAACTACTAGTTTTAGGATAACTTTGGGATCAACATTAACATTCAGAATATTATAGGTTTTGCTTCTTAACCGGGGTGTATGGGAGGCCGGTGGCGCTGTGGGTTAAACCACAGAGCCTAGGACTTGCCGATCAGAAGGTCGGCAGTTCGAATCCCCGCAACAGGGTGAGCTCCCATCGCTCAGTCCCTTTTCCTGCCAACCTAGCAGTTCGAAAGCACGTCAAAGTGCAAGTAGATAAATAGGTACCACTCCGGCGGGAAGGTAAACAGCATTTCCATGCGCTGCTCTGGTTCGCCAGAAGCGGTTTAGTCATGCTGGCCACGTGACCCGGAAGCTGTACGCTGGTTCCCTCGGCCAATAAAGCGAGATGAGCGCCGCAACCCCAGAGTCGACCACGACTAGACCTAATGGTCAGGGGTCCCTTTACCTTTATGGGGTGTTAGGGGAGGGGTGGTGAGAGACATGTTAGGCTCCTTCTGGGGTAGTTTGTCCACATTTGGTGCCCAACCTGCACTCAGCTCTCACCTGTGGCTCCTCAAAGCTGTCAGAATGTGGCAGCAGCAACACCCTGGGAATGGCTTCGACTGGCTGGCTAAAGCAGGTGAGAGTAGCCAATGGGTCTCAAACCCTTAGTGAGTTAGGAACTTCCCCTGCATGTGAAAACAGGCTCCAGCAAACTGAGTGGACGAGGCCAATAAACAGTGGGTTCAATGGTCAAGAAGGCGGTTTCTGGAAGGAAAACTCTGATCCTAAACCTCTGCTGCCTTGCAGGATATCTTTGGGAGAAGAAAAGGCGAAGGAGTAAACCCGACACAAATCCAGAGTGGAGTCCCTAAGATGGTTGGATGTCCACCTTGTCCACCTCCTTCCGGCAACTCCTACAGCCAAGCGTGTGCCAAACGTATTGCTTTCCTTTCCTTTGGACCACATCAGCGAGGCCGAGAGGGGGGTCTTGTCGCCTGGGCAGCCCAGGGCCCCCATACACACTGCCCAGGCTTGCATCCCAGAGAGATCACTTTGGTACTGCTAACACAGTGGTTTGCCTTCACTCTCGGAGGCGCATAGAAGCCAGCAACCATTTCTTAACCACTGAAATCTCCCAGCTTAAAAAGTTTAGATTTGATGACAAGCTTTCACAATAACATTTCTGAAAAGTCACCAGGCAAGTCTCTAATATCAATTAAGCAGCTGAATGCCAACTAAGTGAACCAGACGCCAGGCATCTTCATGAGGGTTTTTTTAAAAAACAAAATTTTGTTGCGAGCTAAAAGTTCAATCCATTCTGTAACCTGGTTCTCAAAGTTTGCAAGAGAACAAATCACAATTTCCCCTGAAAGTAATCAAAGCTGCAATATTAAGCATACTAACTATGAAGCAAGCACCTTTGAAGTCAGGAGGACTGGCTTTCAAGTAAGCATGCAAGGGATTGGGCTGTTTAGTCAAACGTGGAATTGATTTATTCTAGGATTACCCTGAAACAACATTGTAGTTGAGAGCTGGATGGTCTTTGGATACAGGAGGAACAAGTGGTTCTGGCTGCCATTCTTCAATCAACTCTTCCTTTTCCTAAAACAGAAAGAAGCCAAAATATTGGTTGTTAATAATTTTATTGAGAAAATCAGGAAGAGATTTTTGATCTAAGCAGATGGATTTTACATGCACATCTGGTAAGTTAAATGGATACAAAAATGTAATTCATTCATATTAATATGCTTCCCATTTTCTAATCCACATATGTATTTCATGTTCTATGCATGCCAGTTGGCACTGTAACTATTGCCACATATTTGTTAGCGCTGGGAAAACATTTGATTATGCTGACAACATGTTTTTCCAAGAGCAATATAGACATTAAAAGGATCATTATGAAATTAATAGACTTCTCTGTACAGAAGCACCAAGCAAGTCCACCCACCTGAATACTGGTTTTATTATCATCTTTATTTCTTCATTGTCCAGTATACGTGAAGGAGCGTCTTCACACCCATCATTCTGCCTAGACACTGAGGTCCAGTGCCGAGGGCCTTCTGCAAGTTCACTCGCTGCGAGAAGCCAAGTTACAGGGAACCAGGCAGAGGGCCTTCTCGGTAGTGGCACCTGCCCTGTGGAACACCTTCCCACCAGATGTGAAAGAGAAAAACGACTACCAGACTTTTATAAGACATCTGAAGGCAGCCCTGTTCAGAGAAGCTTTTAATGTTTAATATACTATTGTATTTTAATATTCTGTTGGAAGCTGCCCAGAGTGGCTGGGGAAACCCAGACAGATGGGCGGGGTATAAATAAATTATTATTATTATTATTATTATTATTATTATTATTATTATTATTATTATGCCAAAAAGGCCTCAGGGCAACGTACTGCCTGGATACAGTGATGGGATGGATGAGGGAAAGAAAGCAGAACTTGAATCCTGGCAACACACTATGGGTGAGTGGTTCTTGTGTCTGAGAAATTGGTCAAGTGCCTGGCCTGGGTGGATCTATACTCCCCCTGAAGGAGCAGGCAGGCTGTTTAGGGGTGCTTCTGGACCCAACTCTGACACAGGTGGCCCAAGATGTTTCAGTGGCTAGAATTCCTTTTATCAGCTGTGACTGGTGTGACAGCTAAAATCATGCCTGAAATGGGACAGCTTCACTTCAGGCTTTGGTGATATCAAG
The DNA here is from genome assembly GCF_964252035.2 of Podarcis erhardii. Taxonomy (NCBI): domain Eukaryota; kingdom Metazoa; phylum Chordata; class Lepidosauria; order Squamata; family Lacertidae; genus Podarcis; species Podarcis erhardii. The sequence continues at coordinate 12,450,064 of NC_138501.1, forward strand.
AATGGATCACTGCAATGCACTCTATGTGAGGCTTCCTTTGCAGCAGGAAAGATGCAGGTGAGGCAGAATACTGCGGCAGGCTGCTGACAGGTAAAAGGACCCCTGGACGGTTATGTCCAGTCAAAATCGACTATGGGGTCCGGTGCTCATCTCGCTTTTCAGGCTGAGGGAGCTGGCGTTTCTCCGCAGACAGCTTTCTGGGTCATGTGGCAAGCAGGACTAAACTGCTTCCAGCACAACGGGACACCGTGACGAATGCCAGAGCACACGGAAACGGCGCTCACCTTCCCGCTGCAGCAGTACCTATTGATCTACTTGCACTGGCGTGCTTTCGAACTGCTAGGTTGGCAGAAACTGGGACAGAGCAACGGGAGCTCACCCCGTCACAGGGATTCAAACCGCTGACCTTCCGATCAGCAAGCCCAAGAGGCTCAGTGGTTTAGACCACAGCGCCACCATCAACATTTGGCCACAGGTTCCTCACCCACACTGTTTTTGAACTGCTAGGTTGGCAGGAGCTGGGACAGAGCAACAGGAGCTCACCTTGTCACGCGGATTCAAACAACCAGCCTTATGATCGGCAAGCCCAAGAGACCAAGTGGTTTAGATCAGTGTTTCCCAACCTCTGGTCTCCATCTGTTTTCAGACTACAATCCCATCGTCCCTGACTACTGGTTTTGAAAGCTAGGGATGATGGGAGTTGTAGTCCAAAAACAGCTGGAGACCCAAGCTTGGAAAACATTGGTTTAGACCATAGTGCCACCCGCATCACTGACAAGAGGGAGATCTTGCCCACTCAGATTTCTGTACTGGTTGCCCATACACTACCGAGCCAAGTTCAAAGTGTTACTTTTAGTATATTAAGCCCTTAAAAGCTTGGAATCAGTTTACTTACAGGACCACTTTACTCCATATATGTCCAATTGACTGCTTTGGGCTGTGGGCCACTTAATATTTGCTCCACACTTGTAAGAAATCCGTATTTTAGTGGGGGTGTCTTTGTTATACTTTTTCCAACACCCGCTGAAAACATTTTTGTTTAGGCAAGCCTCTCCTGGCATGTAGAACTTACGTGTGTTTTGTATTTTTATCTACTGCTGATTTTAATAACCTTTTGAATGTTTTTAAATACCTATTTTAAACTGTTTATTGAGAATTGTAATGTTTTAGTTTATATTTTTGCAAACTGCTTGGAAGTTTTCTTATAACCAAGCAATACAGTCAAACCTTGGTTGTCAAACATAATCCGTTCCAGATCTATTTGGATATATATTGCATAAACAACTTAATTAAAGAAGAGCACACAACCAGGGTTTGGTAGAAGCTCAGGATGTGCTTTAATAAACACAACTAGTTATGAAAGTGGAAATTATTCATTTTGTTGTTGCTATAACGTGAACACAAGTTATACTTAGAATGCCCCATCTCACTTGTGGGCAAGTAGTCATTACTATTCATTACGCTAAAGGAAAAGCAGAAATGAAAGCTTCCCAGGGGCTAAGAAACATCATTAGGTCTCTGAGGTACTTTTAGTTCCTTCTATTTCAATGCTAAGTCCTGCTTTCAAATGAGTAAGATAGATAAATATAGCATTTACCCTAGATCTCACTAACCATAAAGCAGTCATAAATGCCCTACCTTTTCCAACCTATTTAACACCACAAATTGTAATAACCACTAAATTAGATGGGGTTTTTTAATAAAAAAAACCTGCATCATGAACAATTATTTCACAATGGATGCTTAACATTAGAGGCAGGCTACCCCTGAACATTCTGTACTGAAGTCAACTTCATATCATGCTTGTGAGCTTTCCAGAGATACCTGGCTGGCTACTGTTGGAAACAGATGAAAGACTAGATGGACCTTTTGCAAGGAATCTTTATGCAGTTAAAGGAGAGAAAAAGCATGCTGCCTCGCAAATCTCCCCGTCAAACGAAAAACAAATCGCAGAACAATGTGTGTAAGACTATCTATTCCTAAAGAGCTGCATGGACCCAACCATAGTAGCATCTACTTCGAGGGATGGGGCCTTCTAGATGTTGCTGAACTACAACTCCCATCATCCTTTGCCACGCTAACGGGGGCTGTTTTGAGTTGGAGTCCAAAAACATCTAGAGCAGACATCTACAACCGGGTGACAGCAAACAACAGGTAGATCTCCAGGCTATTGTGGTCAATTGCGGGATCGTATTCGATCACCAAATATGAAACAAAGGGGAATGGAATATTCCCCTGCCTGCCCCCTTGCTGTATTCCTCTGTCATGTCCTATGTGCGGTCCCCTGGTGCTATGTCCAATTGCTGCTGTAGCTGTGAAAGCTATCATGTCATGCACTGACGTTTGAGTGTTGTAAGTAGCTACTGCTGCGGACTTAAGTAATATCGAATTAAAACATTCTCAACAACCCTGGTAGTCTCTCCTTCCCAAAAAAGTTCAAAAAAATGAAAGTGGGTAGATCACTCCCGGTGTTATTTTACTGGGAGTAGATCACAGTCTCTAGAGTTGAACGTTCCTGGCCTAGAGGTTAAAGGTAAATGGACTCTGGTGTTGTTAGCTGCCTTGACTCTTGGAAAGGTGAACTAGGCATATTTTAAAATAAAAAGCAAATTGCATCTCCACTTCGTTATGAGTGACAGCTGTGAAGAAACTAAACATCTGGATCAGTAAAGAAAAGGTAGAGCATTTTCCAGCCATATTGCCATCATATCTGTTCTCCTGTGGAAAACTGCTGTACGACACACAGGGTCCAGTATACCTGAAGAAGCGTCTCCACCCCCATCATTCTGCCCGGACGCTGAGGTCCAGCGCCGGGGGCCTTCTGGCGGTTCCCTCATTGCGAGAAGCAAAGCTACAGGGAACCAGGCAGAGGGCCTTCTCGGTAGTGGCGCCCGCCCTGTGGAACGCCCTTCCAGCAGATGTCAAAGCGATAAACAACTACCTGACATTCAGAAGACATCTTAAGGCAGCCCTGTTCAGGGAAGTTTTTAGCGTGTGATATTTTACTGTAATTTTGGTTTCTATGGAAGCCGCCCAGAGTGGCTGGGGAGGCCCAGCCAGATGGGCGGGGTATAAATAATAAATTATAATATTATTATTATTATTATTATTATTATTATTATTATTATTATTATTATTAAACTGGGCAATCACCTTTTAGAATAACTTTGGTATCAGGTGGGGAACTGGATCCAGCCAGTCTTGTCATTATATCCCCTCCCATTCTGCAACCCAACATGGTTCAGCCATGACTATCACCTTGCATTACAATGACATAATGACTTGAAATCAACCTGTTTACTCCTAATGCTGATCAGCTGATTGTTAGGTTTGGGGAAGTAATGTGCACTGGGCTTCACAATTGCCACCAATCAATGGACTTTTAGATCTTCCAAAGCCCTGGGTACAGAAGTGCTGCCAATCAGCTGATCAGTGGAACTTGCCAAGGTAAGCACATAGCACCACTTTCAAAGAGTAATTGTCAGAGGAACTTTTTTTTTTTTGCTACACAGAAACCAACATCACTTTTTAAAACAGCACCCCTAAATACCACAACTTATTTAACAGGTTTGGAGCCAGAGAAAAACATGGGCTGTGGGTGTCCTAAACAGCACCCCACACAGTGTGTCTGTCAGCCACAACCTCCCTGCTTATGCAATCATACTTCTCTAGAGCCAAGTCATTAGTAATACGAATTAACACAGTCCATAATTGAACAGGGTTTTTGTGTGTGTGAGAGGCTTTAGGAAAAACAGTCACACTTGTATATACAACTATGATTAGACTCAGCCCCCTCTTCTCTCCCCCCCCTCCATTTCTCTCTTCCTACCTCTGTTCTCCCCCAATCTTATACAGTGGTACCTCGGATTACATACGCTTCAGATTACATACGCTTCAGGTTACAGACTCCGCTAACCCAGAAATAGTGCTTCAGGTTAAGAATTTTGCTTCAGGATGAGAAAAGAAATTGTGCTCCGGCGGCGCAGCAGCAGCAGGAGGCCCTATTAGCTAAAGTGGTGCTTCAGGTTAAGAACATTTTCAGGTTAAGAACGGACCTCCGGAACGAATTAAGTACATAACCAGAGGTACCACTGTATTGTATACATTAATGTTTCACATCAAATATAACTGATATGTAAAACGGACTTTATGATCTGAAAATAGAGGTGATGTATGTACTTTTGTAACCCAAGAAAATCTTTAATAAAAACACGTTGTTGTTTTTTTAAAAAACAATGATTAGACTGAAGTGCTTATTTCAAGCATTACAGCTATTAATCATACTGACTTTTAGTTTTTTGTCAGAGCATATTGAGACTATTTTGGAACATCAAACCTTAGGTGTGAGGTCAGATCGCTCCTGAAGCTTGTACGTCTTGGAGAAAAGAAGTCTGATTATCCATAGGATTAGAATACCTTCCAAAATAAGATGGTAAGTTGGAGCCTGGAAAGTAAACAAAAATACCAGCTGCACATTAATCATTGCTCTAAGTTTACCATCTCTTTAAAAGTGTACAAGTTAAATTTACCACTTTTTGCTGTTTTAGCCAAACTTGTAACCTGACTGAAATGTTTAGGAAGCCCAGCACTGCCCAATCGGAAGGTTTCAAAAGAGAAAATGGACAAAGGCTGGATTTATTCTCTTGGATCCAATAACACAGCCTTGTAAAAAAGACTGCAAAGGTTAGGAAGTCCCCTCCTCTGCACTGAACATGGAAATTCAGGGCACTAGGCAAAAGAGAATACCTTCTCCCAAGAAGGTTGCTGTTGGAGACAGTGGTCCATTCTTTCTCCACTCGTTGATGGTATGGAACTGCTGGCTGCCAAACAAGTTCTTACATTTCCTAATAGGCAACTTTATGCAACTGGTATAGCTCAGAACAAGTGTTCTATACACTTAGCTATGTCTCCATACACAGAGTATCTTTCTTACTTAAGATCTCTACACTCCCATTAGAGCTGTGTTAAGTGGACATGTTGTAGACACACAGGATCTTCAAAGAGTTCAACAGTCTCTTCTCTGGGAAGATTGCTTCAACAAGCATCAGGTCAATGGGTTTGAACAGAATAGGTACACACCACTCCCTTAGAAGCAGAGGCCAAAAGGTTAATCTGCTCCCTCAAAGTGTCCATGCCGTTTCCACCCCCAGCATTACTTAGAACTATAAATCATGAAGTTAGATTTCTCAACTTACCACTCACCTACAGAAGTATAACTATGCCAGGCCAACCAAACTGCTCTGCCAATCCAAATTAAAAGATGTAGTCTCTGAATACAGACAGCGCTAAAAATATGGTACAGTCATACCTCGGGTTACAGACGCTTCGGGCTATGCGTTTTCAGGTTACGGACACGCCGAAACCCAGAAGTACCAGAACGGGTTACTTCCGGGTTTTAGTGCTCGCACATGCGAATAAGCACTAAATTGCGAACTGCTCATGCGCAGACGCGGCACTGCAGGTTGCAAAGGTGCCTCCCACACGGATCACGTTCGGAATTCGAGCGTCCACTGTATTATGGGTAAGCCAACCAATGGCAATGGGATTTTGTACTAGGTATTAAGACTACCCAATGCAGCACTGTCTGTTCTGACTGAAAGCCAGAAGGCTTGGGATATGAGCTCTGTCACCAACCCATGCTATAAACAAACAGAAGCCTATTCATTTAAAACATAATGTCCTTCATCAAAACTGATTTCAGAGTGGCTTATTAGGTTAAAAAATACAAATAATAAAAAAGTAAGCCAGGAAATAAAAATTAAGAATACTTAAATGTATGTAAACTACTTTAAGACACCTGAATAAGAAGGTGTTTGTTTGCCTAAAGCAAAAAAATAAGTCCATGTTGGAGGACTGGGAATTAATTCAGCAGAGCGTTCTAGACAGACACCCACTGAATGATAACCAAGATTATGCACATTTACCCCATATTTATAAGCGACACATACAAACAGAACCTATACGTTTGCTCAGAATTCAATGGTGCTCATGCCTAAATAACCCTTATAACTGCAATATTTAATGACACCTTCTTATATCTTGATGGGAGCTATGGGGTGGGAACCCAAAGCTATCTAAATCCAGTTTGCCCTACAGCAGGAAAGAGTAATAAGAATAAGGATAATGTGGCACACACACACCATTTGAATGGGAATTCCCCTGAACTTTGGGGGCCCAGCTTCCTCAATAATAATAATAATAATAATAATAATAATACTAATGTTGCACAGACACACACCATTTGAATGGGAATTCCCCTGAATTTTGGGGACCCAGCTCCCTCAATAACAATAATACTAATGTGGCACAGACACACACCATTTGAATGGGAACTCCCCTGAACTTTGGGGGCCCAGCTTCCTCAATAATAATAATAATAATAATAATAATAATAATAATAATGTTGCACAGACACACACCATTTGAATGGGAATTCCCCTGAATTTTGGGGACCCAGCTCCCTCAATAACAATAATACTAATGTGGCACAGACACACACCATTTGAATGGGAATTCCCCTGAACTTTGGGGGCCCAGCTTCCTCAATAATAATAATAATAATACTAATGTTGCACAGACACACACCATTTGAATGGGAATTCCCCTGAATTTTGGGGGCCCAGCTCCCTCAATAACAATAATACTAATGTGGCACAGACACACACCGTTTGAAAGGGAATTCCCCTCAACTTTGGGGGCCCGTCCCCCTCAAATTTTTATTTTCTTGGGAGGGGGGGCTGCGAAGGGAACTCTGCCCCTTGTTGTTAGCCCCTATGCGTCCTCCTGACGGCCAGGCGTGGCGACCCCTTCCCCCCCCCCGCCCACGGGCCCCTCCCCCGGGCAGCCACCCTCCTCCCGGCGCCCCACCCCGGCCTCAGCCTCCCTCTTCGGTCGTGGGGGCGGACGAGGAAGGGACCCCCGCCGGCCCCTGCTCCTGCCCCGACCCCTCGGCAAGCCTCCAGCCTCTCCTCGCTCCGTTCCGCGGAGCCCTGCGGCGACCCACCCGGCCGGCCACCTCGAGGGGCCCGCTCACCTCATAGAAGGCCTGGACCATCTCCACCAGCACCCACTGCTGCCCCGCGCCCTCCGCCGCCATCGCCGAGAGATGCTTCCGGGTCCCGGCGCGCGCCGCGACGTCACGCCGCGTGCGGGGGCGGGGCGGGGAGCCCGCGGCGGACACGCCCGCCGCCCCGCCCCCTTTTAACCCCTTCCACTCCCCGGAGGAGACTGCCTGGTAGAGAGACGAGGAGGAAGAGGCGCAGGTGGAGGCGGCGGGTCTTCTTACTCGCTGACGCGCACACACACACACACACACACAGACACACACACACAAAACTTACGTAAATAAAATATTGGAAGGGTTGCAAAGATGCCCCATCCCATAGGATCGGTCGCAAGATGCAGAATAGTGGAAGCGTTGCAAGGATGCCCCACCCTATAGGATCTAAGGGTTGCAAGGACGCCCCACCCTATAGGATTGGTTGCAAGCTGCAGACTATTGGAAGGGTTGCAAGGATGCCCCGCCCCATAGGATCTAAGGGTTGCTAGGATGCCCCACGCCATAGGATCGGTCACAAGATGCAGCAGTGCACGCACACCATTGGAATGGCAATGCCGTTTCTTAATTTACAAAAATAGGTTCATTATCTCTTTTTTTCAAGTTGTGCTTTCTACAGATCAGTTTCAATTGTTGTGAGACGTGTGTTGCATTAGATTCAGCAGGGCTTACTCTCAGGTAAGTGCAGCTGCAGCCTTTGTGACCCAAGTTTTGGGTCCTTTTTTAGGTTCAGGATGTCACTGATTTACACTCACCCCCACGCCACCCCTCACAATATTTGAAAATGTACACTTTGTAATTTGTACATAAATTGGCCGGGAAATTCATTCTCGGTGTCTTTTATCAATTTATTTAAAGAACAACAAACTGGTGATTCCTTTAACTTTTGGATATGTGGTGATTTGAATCATGAGGATGAATTAGAAGATCTGCCGAGTCTTGAATGAGTCTTGCTTTGGAATTGAGGACTTCATTAGATTTTCCTCTGCCTTTTCATTTTATTTTGTTCCAAGAGCTTGTTAGAGATAATGTGTAAGCATGGTCAGCTCCCTAAAATAGGTCAGCAACTCTGGGGTCCCCCCCTTAAAAAAGGTGGACAACTCTGGGGGGGGCACCGGAGGGATCTTTGAACCACGGCGCCGGATATGCTTAAGACAGCCTTCCGTCTGCTCTCCAGTAGTTCTCTTAAACCTCCGTCGCAAAGCTATCGCTGCCACCTTATTATTTTAAGAGGATGGTTCCAACTTGTGTTCTCACATTTTTTCAATGGGCCCTGGATGGTGCTGTCCTATTGGTTCAAAACGCAGCCGGCGTTAAGGCCAGTGGTATAGGACACAAAGCTTGCTGTGAAAGAACAAGAACAAGAGCATCATAATTCACAAGAATTACTTGCGAGTTGCAGTTCAGCACCATCTGGAGGGTGAAAAGTTCCCCACATGGCCTCACCTGATTCTAAATGGTCTCTGTTTACTCTTTTATACAGCAACTTGAATTCACAGCACTTCGTGTAGAAACATAAAGGGGTTCATGAGTCTTTGCCACATGAAGCTTCCAGGAGATCATTTAGCAGTACGTTTTGGATTGAGCCAGGGGAGGTTGCAGGATCGCCTAAATCAGGGTTTCCCAAACTTGAGTCTACAGCTGTTTTTGGACTACAGCTCCTATCATCGCTAGCTAGCAAGACCAGTGGTCAGGAAAGATGGGATCTGTAGCCCCAAAACAGCTGGAGACCCAAGCTTTGGGACACCCTGGCCTAAATTGTGGACCAGATGTGACATCAGATACTTCTTCCAAAACGACATCAGAGTATGTAGGTATAAGCTGTCCCTCTCCAGCTGCAATCCCAACAATCTCTTCCAACCACTGGCATGGCTATGAGTTATGGTCCCAATGGGAGCCCTCTCCCCTCTGGATTTGATGCGGTTTCTAAGTACACATTTAGCATCATGCTCTAGTTTGGACCCTGAGTTATTAATATATATTTTTTATTATTATTTATTGAATTTATATACCACCCTATACCCGGAGGTCTCAGGGCGGTTCACAAAACAAGATCAACATATAAAACCACAATATATATAATCAACATAAAAACAGGTTACCTCTATTATTATTACAGTGGTACCTCGGGTTACAGATGCTTCAGGTTACATACTCCGCTAAGAACTTTGCTTCAGGATGAGAAAGGAAATTGCGCGGCGGCAGCGGGAGGCCCCATTAGCTAAATTGGTGCTTCAGGTTAAGAACAGTTTCAGGTTAAGAACAGACCTCCAGAACAAATTAAGTTCTTAACCCAAGGTACCACTGTATTATTATTATTATTATTATTATTATTATTATTACTACTACTACTACTACTATTACTATTATTACTATGCCACCCATCTGACATTATTATTATTATTATTATTATTATTATTATTATTATTTTGCCGCCCACTCTGGGCAGCTTCCAACGAGGTAAAACACAATTCAAGCAGACAAAATCTACGCATGGATATGTGGGAGTCACATGCCTACGATAAGCGAAGAAAGGAGGCGAACCAGCTTCAGTTCTGCACTTCTTGTTCTTCCTGCTGCAATCTAGAGAAGAAGGTATTTTGCTCATCTCATTGACACTTCCTTTATTGGCTCACATGGTAGGCTTAGCCCAGAACTGCGGCCTGAGGAATCAGTGAGTCAACACCTAACCAAAGTGATTCAATATTCTCTCCTCCTATTTCTCTTCTGGAAAATGGCGAGAAACAAATACAGTGGTGCCTCGCAAGACGAATGCCTCGCAAGACGAAAAACGCGCAAGACGAAAGAGTCTTGAGTCGTTCCGCAAGACGAATTTCCCTATGGGCTTGCTTCGCAAGACGAAACGTCTTGTGAGTTCTTGCGAGTTTGTTTCCTTTTTCTTAAAGCCGCTAAGCCGCTAATAGCTGTGCTTCGCAAGACAAAAAAACCGCAAGACGAAGAGACTCGCGGAACGGATTAATTTCGTCTTGTGAGGCACCACTGTATTACAAAACGTTCAAGTTGCAATCATTCATATGGTCACGTTTGCAACACCGACATTGAGCATATTTCCTAGGAAGTAGGTGCTTATGAACTCAGGGGGACTTTACTTCTGTGTAAATCTGCAATCCTAATCCCGTTTACCTGCGACTGGGAGTAAATGTCGCAGAATTCAATATGACTCAATTAATGGCTGTGGTAGCAGAGCAACATATAAATGCAGAGTTACTTATACTTTGAGGGCAAGTGAGAAATTGTATGAATTAATTCTGAGTAGATATGGTTAGGGCTGACTAAGAAATGACTGTGTTAGCATTTTAATTAGGAATAATTTAAAGCAAAGCAAAACAACTTGTTTATTAAGATGACTTTGGGCACACCCAGAAGGGATTGCTGATTTTGCCTGGTCCCTTGTAACACCTTGAAGAGAGGCACATCTTTAAATTGGGAAAAAGGAGGACGGGCAGTGGAAGCATAATAATGCAGATCTACAGCTGCTTTGCCACCTGTGTTTTGAAAGAGTGGCCTGTCCCACTTCTTCCGTTCACCTGTGCAGTATTTCCTAAGAAAAGGGCGCGGCAGCTAAAAAAGCCAATGCAATTCTGAGCTGCATCAATAGGAGTATAGCATCTAGATCAAGGGAAGTAATAGTGCCACTGTATTCTGCTCTGGTCAGACCTCACCTGGAGTGCTGTGTCCAGTTCTGGGCACCACAGTTCAAGAAGGACACTGACAAACTGGAACGTGTCCAGAGGAGGGCAACCAAAATGGTCAAAGGCCTGGAAACAATGCCTTATGAGGAATGGCTAAGGGAGCTGGGCATGTTTAGCCTGGAGAAGAGGAGGTTAAGGGGTGATATGATATCCATGTTCAAATATATAAAAGGATGTCACATAGAGGAGAGAGAAAGGTTGTTTTCGGCTGCTCCAGAGAAGCGGACATGGAGCAATGGATCCAAACTACAAGAAAAAAGATTCCACCTAAACATTAGGAAGAACTTCCTGACAGTAAGAGCTGTTTGACAGTGGAATTTGCTGCCAAGGAGTGTGGTGGAGTCTCCTTCTTTGGAGGTCTTTAAGCAGAGGCTTGACAACCATATGTCAGGAGTGCTCTGATGGTGTTTCCTGCTTGGCAGGGGGTTGGACTCGATGGCCCTTGTGGTCTCTTCCAACTCTATGATTCTATGATTCTAAGGGTAAAAGTGGGACCAATGCTACCATCCCGGTTGTGATAAATTACCCATGTAACCACTCTGCACGCAACTCCCAGCACTTTATGAAACACTATTTGCCACAACACCAGATGGGAAGCAAATTGTACGGAAGGGAGAGGGGGAGTGAAGTAATAATGCTTTTCAGCTGGTGGCCACAGGCAAAGCAAGTAGAAAAACAGGACTTCAGTTTTGTACTTTCAGCCACACCCTTCTTTAGCGTGTCCTGGATTACATTTTCGGTAAACACCAACCAGAATAAATAATGCATGCTCCAATTTACATAATCCTACGGGTCTTGGGGTGTGAGTGTGTCATAGTCTCCCAGTTTTATTATTTTGTTATAACTTGCAAAGAGCAGCGTGAAAAAGGAGTAACAGTGAAATAATAGCAGAGAAAGGTTTTGAAAATACAGAAAAGTAGTTCACTGAAAGGGGGAAGAAGGGGGTGTAACAGGTTTAAGGAAACCAGGTAATAATGATGATGATGATGATGTTTTATTTATATCCTGCCCTCCCCAGCCAAGACTGGGCTCAGGGCGGCTAACACCAGGTACAGTGGTACCTCAGGTTAAGTACTTAATTCGTTTCGGAGGTCCGTTCTTAACCTGAAACTGTTCTTAACCTAAATCTCCACTTTAGCTAATGGGCCTCCTGCTGCCGCTGCGCCGCCAGAGCACGATTTCTGTTCTCATCCTGAAGCAAAGTTCTTAACCCGAGGTAATATTTCTGGGTTAGCGGAGTCTGTAACTTGAAGCGTATGTAACCTGAAGCATATGTAACCTGAGGTACCACTGTATAAAACAATTGATTAAAATACAACTTAAAAACAAGATTAGAATAGAACATTAAAATGCATCTTCATTTCAGTAGAAACTCAAATCAAAAACTTTTGGGGGATGAAAATGTCAAATCTTCACCAAGGCCAACTATCCAGACTGGTCCTACATGGGCCCGAAAAAAGCCAGGGAAGTCACCAAATAGGAAATCAGAGGAGGAAATTCAGAGAGAGCATTCCACTCTGACCATTGCAGAGTTGGCATAAAGAAGGAAATCAAAGGAGCTTCATTACCATGTGACCTCAAAATTCTGGATACCCCCCCCAAAAAAAACTGATGCCAAAGTTTTGTGCTGTGAACCCCACTTTTCGTGCTGCCCCCTGCCACCAGGTAATTGGCCCAGCAAATCAGGATCACAGGTTAATTCCCCCAAATCTAACCTTGTCCGATGGACTCCAAACAAGTGTTGCAGTTTGTGCCACAAATCCCACATTGATGAAGCTGATCAAAGGAGTTGGTCAAAAAGAGAAAGCTCGAGGATGGGGATAGATAGAAAGATAAGGAGCACTAGGATTGATATCCCGCAAGACTAATCTCCGGAGAGGGAGAGTGAGTGGGGAAATATGACTGAGCTATAAAGGGGCTGACAGTCACCTATCAGGCAGAGGGGAATGACAGAAGATAATGAAAAGAGGAGGTGGCAAAGGCTGAAAATGGCACCTTTTATTTGTTTGCTCAATTCATATCTCACATTTCCTCCAAGGAGCTCAAGGCAGTTTACATTCTCCCCTGTTATTTATCTTCACAACAACCCTGTGGTTAGCCTGAGATATGGTGACAGGCCCATGAAGACCCAATGAGCTTCATGGCTGATGGAGGACTTTGAGCCCTGGTCCCCCAGGCCCTAGTCCAACCCTCTAACCACTACACCACACTACCTTTCCAGTTGGGGTGAGCTGGGGAGGAAAGCTCCTCCCCCTATCAGAACAGAGACTATGGGGGGGGGGGGGACAAAGCATATACTATGTTCCCCTCAGTGGAAGAAATGGAAGAGGTTCTGCCTTGAAAGAGGGATGAGAGTGTGGCTCAAATACCCTCCAGGTTCCATTGCAGGTCTTTTCTTTTCTTCTTTTCTTCCAGTTGTGTGCTTGCATACGAAACCAGAAGTGCAGGAGTCTTGAACCCCATTGTTCAACCCGGACACTGAGGGCCAACGCCGAGGGCCTTCTGGTGGTTCCCTCACTGCAAGAAACCAAGTTACAGTGAACCAGGCAGAGGGGCTTTTCAGTAGTGGCACCTGACCTGTGGAACGCCCTCCCATCAGATGTCAAGGAAATAGGCAACTATAGGACTTTTAGAAGACATCTGAAGGTAGCCCTGTTTAGGGAAGTTTTTAATGACTGATGTTTTAATGAATTTTTAATCTTTTATTGGAAGCTGCCCAAAGTGGCTGGGGAAACCCAGACAGATGGGCGGGGTATAAATAATAAATTTATTATTATTATTATTATTATTATTATTATTATTATTATTATTATTAAGCCCTAGGCTGAAATTAACAGAATCTGGATATAGAATATAGAAATATATTCTATATTTCTGGATATAGATATATTTCTTCAGCCTAGCAATAAGGCATAAACCAGACTACCATAAATCTTTCACTACAAACATTTTTTGGTATTCATATTTTATTGAAAAGGTTTCCATTATAAAGAAATAAAGCCATACAAAGAAAATAAAAGCAAAAATACAAACATAAGGATAACCCACAAGCATTGTATAAGGAAGCTGTAAGGTTGTTCTTGCCACCAATGTTACAGAATAAAAGGTCCTAAGAGTTAACAGTACAGTATATATTTCTACAGTGCTGGAATGCCAGCGCACAGTCTCAAGTTTTTCCCATGGTGCCAAAATACTCTGTGATTTTCAATGTTGTATAGTTGTTTAAAATCTGAGGTCTGCAGAGCTGATGCTGAAACCACCAGACCAGCCTTGCTATCCTTAAAACCCATTTGTCAACTAGAAAAACGTTAAGCAGTCGATCCTGTCGTCTTGCTTAAGTTCATAAGGGCATTGCTGTGTTTACAGATCATGTAATCCAAACCAGAAGGCAAACAGGAATTCCTTCTACTTATGGGTAAAACATGCGTGGAGGTGATGGCAGAACACTTCGAGCCTGACAGGCGTAGCCACAACAATTTAGGATGCTGAGAAAATCAGAGATTTTCATTGTCTCCGGTCTTGGGAAATACAGGAGTCATCCTTAGTAAGGTCTGAGCAATGAGTTATGGATTTGATGCCAGAACTACGCACTGCCCAATAAAATACGTAGATCTGGTGTGCTGCCATAGATCTGCACCACTCCATTGCAAAAATACCTTGAACTCTTTGTAACTGTGGAACTATTTGTAATTAATTTGGGCAGGGTGAGTTTGCTTGCTCAATTTGCAGTGTACTGTATACTAAATATGCATATGTGGAAATGATTCACAGGCAAGTTGTATCCCTCTACTGTGTCAGGAAAGGGAAACAATAATTGTTTCAAAGATAAGCAAATCTTGGATCCAGATAAGTATTTGCAGCCTTTTCTGCCTCTAAAAAGCCTCTCTGAAGGTCTATGGGCCTCCACAGAATAGTTTGTAATGTAGCATGGAACGTTCCTACATAGAAATTGTGTGCAAAAAAGGTACATTATAAAATTAGTTGCAAGAAAGAAAAATATCTGACCCTATAAACCCTGTCCCTATTTATTATTGTTGTGGTATATTTAATTGTTCTCTATACCTCTTAGCATTTCCCCAATTTAAATAACTCTGTTTCCTCTTTGTTGTTACACAGTACCTAATTTGTGGCTTGCTGTAGTTTGAAATGTTTAAATTGTAAAACTGCCCCACGACAAATGCATACATAAACGATCTTATGAGCCAGCTATGGAATTTAGGCTTGTAAAGATAGTGCTCAATTCCTTTTGTGCAGATATTTTTCTGTTTCCCTCTATCAATAAAAGAAAAAAGAGGATACTTGGGGAAGCTGGAAACAAAACAGGGCATTGTGGCTTGGGTGGTATACAAATGATGTAAAATAAGCAAATAAATACAATTTTCATATGCGGTAAAAACTTAAGGTATGAGAATTTCCACATGTTCTTTTAAAATTTGAAATTCCAAGATGTTCGTAAGATTTATTTTGTTTGAAGTTTGAATGCTAACACAATAGACCACTTTTGGCGAAAGAAAGAAAGAGAGGGAGAAAGATGTTGATGGATTCCAACTCGTGTCAGCCCCAGCCAGCTTGATCGATGGTCAGGGAAAAGGAGAGTTGTATTTCAGCAACATCTGGGGAGGTCACAGGTTTCCCATCCCTACTTACTTCAATGGTTCTCTGACCTACCACCAAGTTTTGCCCATACAAGTTTTAGGCTACAGCCTTATACACACTTTTCTGGGAATAAGTCCCATTGAACACCGTGGCTTCACTTCTGTGGAAACAAGCATAGGATCGTGCCGTAACTTCTCCATCTTCATTAGCATGAAGTTGACCCGCAACAAGATTAAAGCAGGACCTTTCCAAGGAGTAGACTAAATATGTGCAAACTTGTTTCATGAATCATACATCCCAGGGCACTGGTAATAATAAAAAAGGTATTTACTGAGCGCAGAAGGAAATACATTGAACGTGATTCATTGGGTTTATTGCCTTCTCCATATTCAATGAGGCAAAGCAGGTAAGGCAATTACTTTTATTGGACCAGCCCCTGATGGCGAGAGTTCATAAACTTCCAAAGTTCACAGTTCTGTTCTTCTGGCATGGACAGAGTAGTATGCTATTGAGGCAGTAAAAGTAATGGCAATGTGGAGAGCATATCTACCCATGAGACAGACGGGATATTTATTCTGCATATTGGCCCTTCAGGAGGTACTAGCTGCCTTTGGGATCTAGGAGAAAGAAAGAGAAGCATGGATGTTACTAAGCAAACGCAGTCCTGGTTTTCCCTGAGTGAGGAAGCCTGACCTGGGAAAATAGCTGAGCTGGGGACAGAGGTGTCAGGTTGCCCCAAAGATTGAGGGGGGGGGGCCTGTCGCACGCTGCATGCGTGTGATGTCATGTGGACAACGTCGCATTGTCTGCAGAGGCCAATAATAATAATAATTTATTATTTATACCCCACCCATCTGGCTGGGTTTCCCCAGCCACTCTGGGCAGCTTCCAACAAAATATTAAAATACTGTAGTCCAAACATTAAAAGCTCCTCTACTCAGGGCTGTCTTCAGATGTCTTCTAAAAGTCTGGTAGTTATTGTTCTCTTTGACATCTGGTGGGAGGGCGTTCCACAGGGCGGGTGCCACTACCGAGAAGGCCCTCTGCCTGGTTCACTGTAACTTGGCTTCTCGCAGTGAGGGAACCGCCAGAAGGCCCTCAGTGCTGGATCTCAGTGTCCAGGCAGAATGATGGGGTGGAGACACTCCTTCAAGTATACTGGACTGAGGCCGTTTAGAGCTTTAAAGGTCAGCACCAACACTTTGAATTGTGCTCGGAAACGATTTGGGAGCCAATGTAGGTCTTTCAAGACCAGTGTTATGTGGTCCCAGCGGCCACTCCCAGTCACCAGTCTGGCTGCCGCATTCTGGATTGGCTGTAGTTTCCGGGTCACCTTCAAAGGTAGCCCCACATAGAGCACATTGAGATAACCAAGGAGCTGACCACTGAAACGGTGTGTGATGCGCATTGCGCATGACATGCACGCACAACACTCCCCAGGCCCCCTCAACATTGAGTCACGGTGGGTAAAGTCATGGTGGGTAAAGTAATCTAATAAACTTTAATCTCAGCTGGATTTTAGAAGAACAAATCACAGAAATTCTATTTCCCCCTAAATTTGCAGAAGCCCAGAGTCATGTTGCCCATTGTGAATAAATAACTCCAGCTACAGATTGTTTGACATTCTGATGGCAACATGCTCAACTGACTTAAATATCTTATGTCACAACTAGGCATAGAAATAATCTGCAGTGGTATATCTTTTCCACTAGGGAGCAGTTATGCACTAGCTACAACAATGCTTGCAAATTGGAAAGCTTCCAAAATCTGAAAGGCCACCAGTATTGTTCAAAGTGGCAACATATGTAGGTTTCCTGTTTGTTATCTCTGAGCTGGTTTGACCTGAGATATTATTACTACCACTACTGTAGGTTATTTACATGTGAAAGAGGATAGCTACAAAATCAGCTGTTTTCAGGACACTTAACCTTGCTTCCTAAAATTTCAGACATAGGCAATCTAGAGATATGAGGAAAACCTATTACATTAGTAAACATAATTTCTTTCTCAGGTGCCAGATCTGATAAAGATAAATTTTAATTAAGATTAATGAGATCTTGTCAGCTTGTACACTGTATATCTATTATTTATATTTATTGAATTTATATACCGCCCTATACCCAGAGGTCACAGGGAGGTTCACAGAACAAAATCAAAATATAGAACCGCAAAATATATAATCAAAATAAAAACAAGAACCCAATAATGCCCCCCAAAAAGCACATTTAAAAAGGGCATATCTACAATTCATTGAACAATTGTGCATCTACGATTCATTGAACAATACAGCCGATGCTTTCAATGGTTTATGTTTAAACGCACCCATAATAATTTTAATATTGCAGGTATTTATGTGGCATATGCAATGGTCGATTCCCCTTGGCACTACGTAGCTTTAAATTCAAATTACATGTGTAGCCAGCTTGGGATGTGATTGTGCTAAGACTATGAAAATAATTATTAGTTAATGATAATTAAGAGTAATAGAGAAATTAAGAAATGCAGAATAAGTGATAAAGAATGGAAAATCATCAGAGGTTGTTGACGGAAGTCCAAAACATTGTATAAGATAAGAATTTATGTTAAATGATTGTTGGAAATGATATGTTTAAAAAAACCCAAATATATATACAGTGGTACCTCTGGTTACATACGCTTCAGGTTACAGACTCCACTAACCCAGAAATAGTGCTTCAGGTTAAGAACTTTGCTTCAGGATGAGAACAGAAATTGTGCTCCAGCAGCGCGGCAGCAGCAGGAAGGCCCCATTAGCTAAAGTGGTGCTTCAGGTTAAGAGCAGTTTCAGGTTAAGTACGGACCTCCGGAACAAATTAAGTACTTAACCCGAGGTACCACTGTATACACACACACACACACACACACACACACACACACAGTGTCTCTGTCTTATCAGGATTGAGCTTCAGTTTGGTGGCTCTCATCCAGTCCAAGCACTGGTCCAGCACTTCCACTGCCTCACCTGCAGATGTAAAGGAGAAATCGAGCTGAGTGTCACCAGCATAGTGCTGACAACGTACTCCAAACCTCCCAATAACCCCACCAGCGGTTTCATGTAGACGTCAAACAACATGGGGGATAGGACTGAGCCCTGCGGAACCCCACATTGAAGGTTCCACGGAGAATTGACAGAGATCCCGGCAACATAGAACCACTTTTGCCCCAATTTCAGATGTTGCTTTGTGATGTGGGTTCTGCAATCCACCGAAGTCCCTCACTTGGACAGGTGCTGTTTTCCTCCTTAGGGCTCACTCAGAGGCAATTGCTATTCCTCCCAGGTGAACAGGTAATTGGCAGACCGTAATACATGAAACTCGTAATCCGGCTGAGCAATAAAATATTATTGAAAAATAATGAGAAATTTAAAGGGGTCAGAGTAATGAAACCCTGACCAAAAAAAACCCCACACCCCATTAATGTGAAGATGGACTTAAAGGGAGAGCACCTGTTCCTTTTACAGTCTCCTGGAGAAATATTCAGGTTGTAACATCTTCCAGTCCTGCTTTACCACGTGACGGAGGTGGGGGCAGACTGCAGCCGTCAAATCTCACTGTCAAGCAAATGTTAAAGGTAAAAGAGTATTCCTAAAAGCAAAGGATTTAGCATCAATATTGGCTTTTGGGATTAACTAAATCCCCAAAGTGTGCAGAGTCTCTGGCTGTGCCATCGCTGCTTTTGCTTTTGTTGGAAGGAAGACAGGAATGAGAACAGCTTGAGGTGGCCCAAGCATCTTTCTCTGGGAAGGGGAAGATGCACAGCTCACCTGGCTATCTTCCAGTATAAACCCTGCTTACATTTCACATTCTTCAGTGTCCTATCCTTTTTTTAAACAGGGAGGCTGAGGTCAGGGTAAATCATGGGAAGAGAACGTCGAAGTTTCTGCACAACAAGAAACAAAAGAAGAAAGTTGTGCTCAGACACATCAGTCATATCAAACAGAGGTATGAGGGCCAGACCTGACCTTTTGGACTCAAGGAGAGGAAGTATTAGAGAGATAAGGACAGGAGACTGTGATGTGCTGTCTCTCAAAATTTACAGTCTCACATTTTTGTGGCTTGTTCAGCTGCTGTTTTCTTTTGTTAAAAGCAGCTGTGAAAGGGGAGGCTTCGGATGAAGGCTGCAGTGCCTGGAGAAATATATCCACAATATGGATATCCCCTCTGTCGCATCTAGTTTCACCATTAAGCAGGAACGTATTGTGGCTACAATCTTTGCACAAATTAGAAAACACTTTCATTTTAAATTTCTTTGCTTGGTTTTCAGATCAAAGTTTTACAATGACATATCCAATATATAACATAAAAAACAATATTCCAAGGAATCTCCTGGACTTCCTTCCTTCCCTTTGTGGGTCCTATTGTTAATCATTTCCTCCTGCATCTTTTATAATAATCCAAATCTTTTACATCTCCATTACGTCCACCATTAAACTACAAGTTTATTCCAGTCCTGCTAACAGTTTTAACTGTTTACAATGGTTTATAAGATAAATTATAAAGTATAAATTTTCCCATTCCTTATTGAAATTTTGGTCTTCCTGATTTCTGATTGTTCCGGTCATTTTTTTGCCAAAATTAGAAAACACATTCAGACACCCAGGGCTGGTGCTGGACTTCACGGAGCCCGTGGTTTGGTGCTGCTGATGTCCCCCCACTCAACATCAGGCTCTGCTCTTCTTGTGACAACCTTGGCCATCACAAGCTTTCTCTGATGCCACATCCATCAGCCTCCTAGACATGCTTCAGTGGTAGATGGGAGACAGAGCTTTCAATGAGAGCTAAGCTCAGCTCTCATCTGTGGAAGCAACCAACATCTTAATTCACCCAAAATGCAATGCCTTGGCCAATGAAATGTCTAGATGTAGCCCTACCTGGACTATAGCTCTATGGAATGAATAAATTTAATAGATTTAGGCATCAGGACATTGAATTTTAGGTAATTTAAAATGGTGTTTGGTCCATGTTGATAGGACCACTTGAGCTTGGTTCCTGTTCTAAACTGGCACTGGTACCTACCACAGAAAACCATCTTGGGTCCAGGCAGGGAAAGCAATGGCTGGCAGTGCATCTAATTTGGACTGGTGAGGGGCCCTGCCAAGCCCTGAAGGCCTCAGCTTCCAACTTCCAAACACTCTCTTCTTGCCAACGTAGCTCAGCTTCATGCCACAAAGATGTACACATACACTGTGCGTACATTACCAACTTTTGATTTCGAAATGACTTAATCTCCCTTCCAGGACTTGGTCAGGCATGTAGAAGCAGCTGGTGACTCAGCAGAAGAGGCTGAGGAAAGCTGAAGGATCAAAGGAGCGCTAGGAGCAAAAATTGACGTGTCAGGTCAGGGTGGGATCTGAAACAATGTGGATTTTTACAGCTTCTTCAGACCTTGATAGTAGTTCATAAAATATTCCTTGGATGGCAAGACAAGCTATAAAACCAAAACTCTACCAATCTTGTAAGGGCTTTCAGCAGCAGATGCAAGCAGATGCAGGCATCATGCTATGTTTAGGTACTCTCAAGTTGCTTCTTTGTAACATCAGTAATAAGTGACACATAGCCCAAATGTCTGTTGTCTTTGTCCATGGAGTTTTCTTGGCAGGGATACTGGAGTGGCTTGCCGGTTCCTGCTCCAGGTGGATCACGTTTGGTCAAAACTCTCCACTATGACCTGTCCATCTTGGGTGGCCCTGCACAGCATAGCTCATAGCTTCTCTGAGTTATTCAAGCCCCTTCACCATGGCAAGGAGAGTCCCATGGACTGCAAGAAGATCAAACTATCCATTCTGAAGGAAATCAGCCCTGAGTGCTCACTGGAAGGACAGATCCTGAAGCTGAGGCTCCAATACTTTGACCACCTCATGAGAAGAGAAGACTCCCTGGAAAAGACCCTGATTCTGGGAAAGATGGAGGGCACAAGGAGAAGGGGACGACAGAGGACGAGATGTTTGGACAGTGTTCTCGAAGCTACCAACATGAGTTTGACCAAACTGCAGCAGGCAGTGGAAGACAGGAGTGCCTGGCGTGCTCTGGTCCATGGGGTCACAAAGAGTCACACTGTTTTCTTTTTGTGTACAGGAGAACCTTGAACCCAACTGTGGGCAGCCAGGACCAGAGTGTGGCCAGAATCAGCAAAATTCAAAGAGAGGGTAATAAGAAGCTGCCATTGCAATGGAGATATCTGCCAACACAGCCCAAGTAAACAGATCAGGATGAGTGGAGGGTTGCAGAGCTCTGTTGGCACTGTTGGTGGAACAGCGACACTATACCCCGGCCTAAATACTTATGAGATGGAGCTCCTCATCAGGTAAGACAGCCTACGTCATCCTTTTGAAGCCTTGACCAATCTTTCAGCCAAGGAGGACCATTCTGGAGGTGAGTCAGGAGCCAGAAAGACAGAGGAGAATCCTGGGTGAAATTTAAAGCACTCTTAGGATGAAGCCTGCAGGGTGGACAGACAAAGCACAGCCCCAACCCCCATGTGGGTAGGGACCAGAAGCAGATGTGGCATCATAATTTATCTGCAATTTTAAACATATGCGTTGATTGTTTCAGAGGACAAGTAGGCAAATAATCATGTAAAAGCAGCCTTTGAATCACCATCCTAAATATATTTTGACTGAGCAGTTAGTGTCACCGCAAAGCTAGAAAAATAACTGAAGAGTGATCAAAACCTCTGCAAGAAGAACAAAGTAATTCCAAATATTCCATGAGGAATTGATATAAGGAGAAGCCCTGATGCAACATTCCAGCATATATTAGTAAGCTTGGCCACTTGAATAAGCAGATGGTGCAAGATGCTCTAGAACAGGAATGGTTACCAGTACACAGAGCAGCACTTTGTTCTCCAGACCTTTGCCAGGGTGAGGCTCAATTTGAAAAGTTTTTGCTATCAAGCCTAAAGGGTTTGTGTGCTCACTCAGGTATAGAACAGTATACAAACACACACATTAATATATCACGTACACTGTTCAAATGAGAGATGGAACACTAAAATTATTTATTTATTAATTAAACATCTATGCGCTGTAATCTAAACCACTGAGCCTCTTGGGCTTGCCGATCAGAAGGTCGGTGGTTTGAATCCCCGCAACAGGGTGAGCTCCCGTTGCTCTGTCCCAGCTCCTGCCAACCTAGCAGTTCGAAAGCATGCCAGCGGGTTTGAGCCCCACTTTTGGCAAAAGATTCCTGCATTGTAAGGGGCTGGGCTAGATGACCCTCATGGTCCCTCCCAAACTCGATTCCCTGATTCTATGATTCCTTGAAACCAATATCCCCCTCCCCTGGGTTTCATCTATTCATGAATATCTACCTTTCACACATTACATTTGTGCACACAGAAACACCATTCTGCCTCAACCACATTTGAAACCCCCCATGTACTCACACAAACATATACCAGCCGACATCCAAAAACATGACATCCATTCACGTTTGTGTCCCGGCTTCAATCTACAAATATCCCCTGGCTTCTGTTGACTGGCTTCCAAAGGTGAACTTCCATCAGCCGACATCCACAAACATCAGTCTGCTTTAGCCTTGTAGCCTCCACCAACTTCCGAATCCACATGCCACTGGCTTCCATCCACCAACATCTGCCAGCTTTTCTTAGGTCCATCATGAGATGTCCACCAGCTTCCAACCACAGATACCAGCAGCCTTCAAGCAAGAAAACTTGCCTTATTATCGCTCCCTAGCGCGGGACGCGGGTGGCGCTGTGGGTAAAACCACAGTGCCTAGGACTTGCCGATCGCATGGTCGGCGGTTCGAATCCCCGCGGCGGGGTGAGCTCCTGTCTTTTGGTCCCAGCTCCTGCCCACCTAGCAGTTCGAAAGCATCCCAAAGTGCAAGTAGATAAATAGGTACCGCTTTATAGCGGGAAGGTAAATGGCGTTTCCGTGTGCTGCGCTGGTGCTGGCTCGCCAGAACAGCTTCGTCACGCTGGCCACGTGACCCGGAAGTGTCTCTTAAGTGAGATGGGCACACAACCCTAGAGTTGGACACGACTGGCCCATACGGGCAGGGGTACCTTTACCTTTACCTTAGCATCCTACTGCCAGAGGATTGCCTCCTTCCATTCACCAGTTTGCCTCCTCCAAGTGGAAGAAACCTGGGCAGTGCTGAATGTCACATCCATTGCCAGGTGTGTCCTGCTGGAAAAAGAAAAGGGCTTTCCCTTTGGCCTGTCTTTATATCCACTCAGTTGCCAAGTGCTTTTGTGACATCACAAGAAACCCACAGCCAATGGCAACAGCCGGGGAGGCATCATCTTCATTGCTTTGAGCCTCACAATGGCGGGTGGACCTATCAGTGATTGTGTGCTTGTTTATTCAGGAACCGGGTGGTGTTGTGGTCTAAACCACTAAGCCTCTTAGGCTTGCCGATGAGAAGGTCAGCAGTTCCATTCGCCATGATGGGGTGAACTCCCGTTGCTCTGTCCTAGGGCATTTACAATATAAAAACACAAAAATACATACCATAAGGGTAAAGGGAAAAGGTAAAGGGACCCATGGACGGTTAAGTCCAGTCAAAGGTGACTATGGGATTGTGGCACTCATCTCGCTCTCAGGCCGAGGGAGCCAGCATTTGTCCACAGATAGCTTTCTGGGTCATGTGGCCAGTAGGACTAAACTTCTGGCACAACGGGACACTGTGATAGAATCCAGAGCACATGGAAATGCCGTTTACCTTCCCACGCAGCAGTACCTATTAATCTACTCACGCTGGTATGCTTTTGAACTGCTAGGTTGGCAGGAGCTGGAATGAAATGACAGGAGCTCACCCCATCGTGCGGATTCGAACTGCTGACCTTACAATTTAGACCACAGCGCCACCCATGTCCCCAAATAACAAATAAAATGCCATAATAACAAAACAAAAACAAAAACAAAACCAATAGCACCCTTCCCCCCCGCCATACAGTTTAAAAGGCCATTGATTGGCCAATGAAACAAAGGCCTGGGAAAAGACCAATGTTTTTGCCTGGTGCCTAAAGTTATGTAATGAAGGTGCCAGGCAAACCTCTTGGGGGAGTTACAGATGGAAGGAAGGAATTTTTTTATTTTGTTTTGACTCCTGGGGGAGAGCATTCCACTAAGAAGGAGCCACCACAGAAAAGGCCCCTTTTCAACTGAGAAATGTTGGAGGGTATGCCGTAACAACAGTAACTGCATCCTAGCACTATGAACAACAGAACAGAGCCTTGTCCTGACATTTTAATGAATTGCACATGTCAAAGAAAAGTTAATTCATTTAACTGCACCACATAGTACTGAGTAGTTTAGACTGTGTACACACTATAACTTCATAGCACATTCAAAGCACATTTCCCCCTCTAGGAATTCTGAGAGCAGTAGATTGTTAAGGATTTCTGGGAATTGTAACTATGTGGAAGGTAACCTGTGGTGCCTAGAATTCTTTGAGGGAAATAATGATCTTTGAATGTGTGGAATTTAGCATATCCTCCGAATGAGGATAAACTGAGTTTTGTAAGAAACGGCTAGTCTAATATTTTCCTTCAGTCTCCTTTTTAGCAGCCTTCAGATGAACTTGATAATCTTTAAGGTATATTTTAGATACCAAAACATCTGCCTCAATCGAGGCATTAACACATCTCAACTGTCATTAACTTTCAGTAGTGTGGGATCAGCTTTTCACAAATGTTCAAGAGATTAGATTTTGTATTATATCCTCTGCCTTTTTCCTATGTAAGGAGTTACAAAAATGCCTTTCTGTGCTAGTATTAGCGTAACTGAGTGGGCCTCTATACTTCTTAGGCTAAGGTGGGCACTAGCCAAATAAATGTGTTTGGTTTGGCACATTTCGAGTCTGCATTGCTGCTAAAGGCTGAATCTGGATCTTGTCTCATTGCAGTTATTAGTGAGGTCATGTCCTGAGTTTTCAATTACAGCTTCATCAAATGGGTCGAAGTGTGCCCTGGCCTTGCACAAATCATTATCTGTTAGATAGAGTCCTACTAAATTGTCAATATACTTCTTCCCTTCAGCAAACCTTATTTTTAAACCATTTTTTATCTTTCTGAAGTCTTGTCTTGTGAACCAAACACTATGAAGCTACCAGAAGAGAACAACACGCCCCTCTGTCTTGCCCTCAGTCTGCACCCATGAGTCAGACTCAGAGACTTCTCCTATGCAGTACGATTGTTATCGAAGCTGCATATGTTTCTCACCACTAAAGGCATTTAAGCATCCACACAGATGTATCATTCACAAGTTTTTGTGTGGTTTTGGCTAAGATCCACATGAACAATGAGATCAGAAAAGCAGTCAGTTCTCTGAATTGAAGTTTGGTCTGTGTCATATGGAAGTGAGAGCTGGACCATAAAGAAGGCTGATCGCCGAAGAATTGATGCTTTTGAATTATGGTGCTGGATGAGACTCTTGAGAGTCCAATGGACTGCAAGAAGATCAAACCTATCCATTCTGAAGGAAATCAGCCCTGAGTGCTCACTGGAAGGACAGATCGTGAAGCTGAGGCTCCAGTACTTTGGCCACCTCATGAGAAGAGAAGACTCCCTGGAGAAGACCCTGATGTTGGGAAAGATGGAGGGCACAAGGAGAAGGGGGCGACAGAGGACAAGATGGTTGGATAGTGTTTTTGAGGTTACCAGCATGAGTTTGACCAAACTGCGGGAGGCAGTGGAGGACAGAGGTGCCTGGCGTGCTCTGGTCCATGGGGTCACGAAGAGTCGGACATGACTAAACGACTAAACAACTGTGTCATAGACACTGAAGAAGCAAAGATCACCAGTGTCAAAGCAATGATTCTTCAACATCAACTTCGTTGGACTGGTCATGTTGTTTGGATGCCTGATTATCATCTTCCAAAGCAACTACAGTGGTACCTCGGGTTAAGTAAATTCGTTCCGGATATCCGTTCTTAACCTGAAACTGTTCTTAACCTGAAGCACCACTTTAGGTTATGGGGCCTCCTGCTGCCGCCACGTCGCCAGAGCATGATTTCTGTTCTCATCCTGAAGCAAAGTTCTTAACCCAAGGTACTATTTCTGGGTTAGCAGAGTCTGTAACCTGAAGCGTATTTATCCTGAAGCATATTTAATCCGAGGTACCACTGTACTCTATTCAAAACTTAAAAATGGAAAGCTGGAGGTCAACAAAAGAAGTTTAAAGATTCTTGCAGGGCAAATCTAAAAAAAATGTAGTATAAACACCGACAACTGGGAAACACTGGTCTGCGAGTGCTCCAATTAGAGAACAGTCTTTACCAAATATGTCATGGGCTTTGAAGACACTCAAACTCAGGATGAAAGGAGAAATGTGCTAGGAGGAAGGCACGCTTGGCAAACCTTCACCGTGATCAACTCCCACCTGGAAACCTCTGTCCCCACTGTGGAAGGACGTGTGGATCCAGAAATAGCCTCGACGATCACTTACAGAATCACTGTTAAAACCATGTTTATGGAAGACAATTTTACTCGGCTACGAGGGATTGCCAAAGAAGAAGATGTGAAACTGCTGTTTTCCGGCTTCTCCACGACACTGCCACGACTTTATCACCACGCCGAAGACTGACAGATTCTGTCACAAGCCCTGTTGAGACATCCAGGAGGGGCTGGTTGGATCAGGACATGGGGTGAGAGGAGCTCAAAGAGTTGGAGACCAATGATCCCACGGAGAGACCCTTCTCCAAGATAGGACAAAAACAACATACAATGGATTGGTAACAATGGCGTCAGGAGTCTCTAAAAATGAAGTCAGCTGAAGATGCAGTGAGGAACCTAAGCTGAGGTGACATTTCTGTGCATGCTTACCTGAAAGAAAGGTTAGCTGAAGATTGCAGGACTTCTTTCTGAGTAAACATGAATGGGATTGGCTGCTAGAAATACAAAAAGAGAGAGAGATTTGAAAAATCCAAATACTGAGTGATGCCTTGCTTTGTTTTAAAATGGTGTTTGGGGACATATTGGTAACTTTCAGCTATTTCAACAGAAAATTCTGTATTGCTGACTTTTCCTTGGTGTCCTCTGCCAGCCCCCCATGCCTAGAAATAAACTTGGCAATACTTTTGTCTTTTCCCATACAAGCTGAATTCACTACTTTCTCTTGTGCAAAAACTTCGATACAAGTCTAATGAGGCCAAGAAGTGTTAAGACTATGAAAGAATGTTGTTTTAGAAAAGGTATAAAACAGCTGGAAAAATAAATTGCCAGACATTTTACAGCTGAACAAAAATGTAACTTTAAAAATGGATTGCAGTGTTGCTGGCTTGAAGTGTGCCAGAAAACCATGTAAACCAAACACAAGACCCTCCTGATAGTCTTTGAGCCAAGATAGTGCTAAGAAGCACGGGTCTTCCTATCTATCAAGAAAAGAATGCTGCAAATACTGACACATTTGAGAAGGAAATGTCTTTATCTTTTCATTTCAAATTGATCTTCCTAGGTTAGTATACCTGAAGGAGTGTCTCCACCCCCATCCTTCAGCCCGGACACTGAGGTCCAGCGCCGAGGGCCTTCTGGTGGTTCCCTCACTGTGAGAAGTGAGGTTACAGGGAGCCAATCAGAGGGCCTTCTCGGTAGTGGTGCCCGCCCTGTGGAACGCCTTCCCATCAGATGTCAAGGAAATAAACAACTCTCTGACTTTTAGAAGACCTCTGAAGGCAGCCCTGTTTAGGGAAGTTTTTAATGTTTGATGTTTTATCACATTTTTAATATTCTGTTGGAAGCCGCCCAGCGTGGCTGGGGAAACCCAGCCAAATGGGTATAAAAATCATCATTATTATTATAGTTGCACTCTTCTTTATTTTCCATCAATAGCCTGTATGCAACTCTTTTGGCCAATAGCTTCATTTCAACAGACATTCGTACATGAAAGCATGGTGCCATTTGCCTCCACCACCGCCTAGCGAGGAAGGGAAAGGACTTGAAGGGACAACTCAGTTTGTGCACTGCTATCAATGATGGCTGATAGTTACTGGGAATCACAAGTGGAGAATCTGCTTCTCTGCTCAGTTCTACTTTTGAGCTTCCCGTAGGCATCGCTGGTGGACAACTGTGAGAACAAGAGGCTAGAACCTTCATTGGAGGTATTTAGACAGAGGTTGGATGGTCCTCTGTTAGGAGCTTTTAAGCTAAAATTCCTGCATTTGTGCGGATTGGACTATATGATTCTTGAGTTACCTTCCAACTCTAGAATTCTGTGATTCTGAGGTCAAGGATTCTTTAGTCTGAGCCAACAAAGTTCTTCTTACATTTTGGAGGCCTGAGATTGTGCAGAGGCTTATAGATGGCCCTGTCAGCATGAACCTCTTCTACCCAACAAGAGGACGGATGATGTTCTCTCTCTCCTTCTTTTTTGGAAATAATTTTTATTTGATTTTAAAGGTATAAAATTAGAAAAATAACTTAACACATATTCACAATTAAGAGATTCCTCCAAATCTCTGGACTTCCCACCTTCCCCTCCATGGGTTCTATTATTAAATCT
Organism: Podarcis erhardii; assembly: GCF_964252035.2. NCBI lineage: Eukaryota > Metazoa > Chordata > Lepidosauria > Squamata > Lacertidae > Podarcis > Podarcis erhardii. The sequence goes on from NC_138501.1 coordinate 12,478,910, forward strand.
TTTCTACTGCATCTTTTTCAGTACTCTCTCTCTCTCTCTATATATATATTCCTTCATTATCTTCATAATACCCGTTATATTACAAGTGTTATTGCAATCCTGCTAATGTTTTCATCTGTTTACAGTGGTCTCCAAGATAAATTATAATTTCCTCCCATTCCTTATTAAAGTTTTGGTCTTCTTGGTTCCTGAACTTTCCGGACAATTTTGCCATTTTGGCATAGTCCAACAGTTTAATTTGCCATTCTTCTCTGGTAGGGACTTTATTTCCTTCCCATCTCTGGGCTAATAGCATCCATGCTGCTGTCGTCACGTACATAAAAAGTCGTTTCTGCTCAGGACAGATTATGTTTTCAGTTCGTCTGACAAAGGCAGAGGAAAAAGCATTTTTCCTCTAGCACTGGCTGCTGTGAAAACTTAACACGAAGTCTTCCTCTTCCATGTTGACTTGCCTCCAGCTAGCGGGTGAAATGTGATGCTCAGCTTGTTTTGGCTTGGGATTCAAAAATTAAGATAGGAGATGGGATTGAGTTACTCCTGGCATGCTAAAAAAAGGTTTCTTTGTCAGCCTGAATGCAAAGCTGTCCCTCCCCGCTCTTGTTAAATGTCACCACACTCTTCCTTGTTAAAAATAACGGATATGTTTCATGCAGATAGTGCCCTTAAGGTGAAATATGTGGTAACCTTGAGGGGATCATTTGTGTGTGTGTGTCTTGAAAAGAATTTCCCCACCCCCTCCAATTTGAGGTATGCATCCATCATCAATACTGCAGTGAAATGAGGCAAGCCGTCGATTTCAGAGGGGCTATTAGGAGAAATATTTCACTCTTGATCTTATGAAACAGGAAGCCAAGTGACTCGAAGCACCTGGCAAAGGTAATAATCCATGGGCAACACATCGTCTCAAATGCCTTGAAGCTGTTTCCCAATACAAGGGGGGCAGTTCGTAGGCAGGCACTTGTCATAACTCGCCGCTAGTCAATCCTGCCCTGCCAGCCTGGAATGAGGCTTGATCCATTGCCTCCAGCCTCCCAGGAGGCAAATTGACTGAACCTTAAAACAAAGGTTGTTGTATTATTCGCCTTTTGCTATGTTTTTAAATCAGGGCGCCGCTAGACTGTCAGTATTTTGCATGAGCATTTTGAGCACCTACCAGGAAATTTAAGGTAAAGGTAAAGGGACCTCTGACCATTAGGTCCAGTTGTGACTGACTCTGGGGTTGCGGCGCTCATCTTGCTTTACTGGCCGAGGGAGCTGGTGTACAGCTTCCGGGTCATGTGGCCAGCATGACTAAGCCACTTCTGGCGAACCAGAGCAGCACACAGAAATACCGTTTACCTTCCCGCCAGAGCGGTACCTATTTATCTACTTGCACTTTGACGTGCTTTCGAACTGCTAGGTTGGCAGGAGCAGGGACTGAGCAACGGGAGCTCACCCTGTCGCGGGGATTCGAACCGCCGACCTTCTGATTGGCAAGTCCTAGGCTCTGTGGTTTAACCCACAGCGCCACCCACATTTAGGCTGGCACAATTAAAGTGAAGTTCTCCCTCACCCTAGCACAACAGATCCACTTTGAGAAAGAGGCAGACTTTTTTTTAGTTAGGAAAGTGAATGAACTGAAATGTGCAGGCTGTTTTAGGATGTGCGTGCTCGTTTATTCATTTAAAATATGTTGGGCAGATATTTGTAGACTGCCTTCTGAAGGGGGCTAAATGCAAGACAATAAACTAATTGCACAAAGATCACAAAATGCTGAAATATGCATCACATAAAGATCACAAGACTGGCCATAACAAGGAGGTGAATCGGTCCAGCATGACAGAACCAATTTAAAACCAGTCAAAACCCTTCAGACTCTCCGACCACAACATTTTACTCAAAAGCCATCTGAAACAAGTGAGGCATCCATACCTACTGTATTTAAAGGCCCATTTAAAGGTCTGCAAAAAAAGGGCCATTTGAACACTCCTCAAGAGATAATATGATAATCATGGGGTCACCACTTAAAAAGCTCACATCTCCCTCCCTTCCTCGCCAACCTAATGGATAGTATTGCATACCCTCCAACATTTCTCCAATGAAAATAGGGACGTCCCATTCCATAATGATAATTTTACTATTTATGCCCCACACATCTTACTGGGTTGCCCCAGCCACTCTGGGCAGCTCCCAACATATATAAAAAAAACATTATAAAACATTAAAATAACCTTCCCTATACAGGATTGCCTTCAAACAGTTTGGGAGTCAGATAACTTCATACCTTTTAACATTTATCCAATGAAAATAGGGACATCCTAAGGAAAAGTGGGACATTCCAGGATCAGCTTCTCTAAATCAGGGATGTCCCTGGAAAATAGGGACACTTGGAGGGTCTGGTATTGACTAATAAATGAGGAGAATGTCTGAAGCTTTTTCAATGCAGGCAGCCTGATACAACTTCAGGTAGTCCTTCAAGTACTCTGGTCCCAAACTTGTTATGGCTTTATCGGCTAACATCAGCATCTTGAACCTGCAAGTGTACTAGCGGCTAAGGTGTAATCTGTGTAGTACCGGTATTGTATATTTTTCTGCGGACTGTCTAACCGGAGTGGTGCATGCTCTAGTTATCTCCCGCTTGGACTACTCTACATAGGGCTACCTTTGAAGGTGACCTGGAAACTACAACTAATCCAGAATGCGGCAGCTAGACTGGTGACTGGGAGCAGCTGCCGAGACCACGTAACACTGGTCCTGAGAGATCTGCATTGGCACCCAGTATGTTTCCGAGCACAATTCGAAGTGTTGGCGCTGACCTTTAAAGCCCTAAACGGCCTTGGTCCTGTAGACCTGAAGGAGCGTCTCCACCCTCATCGTTCAGCCCGGACACTGAGATCCAGCACCGAAGGCCTTCTGGCGGTTCCCTCACTGTGAGAAGTGAGGTTACAGGGAACCAGGCAGAGGGCCTTCTCAGTAGTGGCGCCCGCCCTGTGGAACACCCTCCCATCAGATGTCAAAGAAATAAGCAGCTATCCTATTTTTAAAAGACATCTGAAGGCAGCCCTGTTTGGGAAGTTTTTAATATTTAATGCTGTATTGTTTTTAACACTCAACTGGGAGCCACCGGCTGGGGAAACTCAGCCAGATGAGTAGGATATAATAAATAATAAATAATAAATAATAAAAATAATAGCCACACCTCTACAAACATGCGAACAGCTTCATTTTGCACTGTAAAATTTGGCACCACAGCTAGTGTGATCAGGAAAGAATATTTGTGTAAGGAAATTGTGACACCTCCTTCTCCCTATTGTCTCCTCCAACCTGCCAAATCGTCTCCTGAAAATACAGCCTGGTATGTGGGAGCTGCTGAAAGAGGGAGAGGAATCTGTTAGAGACACCCTCCCTGAGCAGAGCAGATGTAATCTGGAAATACTGAAATATATTTATGGTTTTATATCGCTATTATATCCATCACCAGTTTATGCAACACAATTTGTCAATTGCTCATCCCCCCCCCCACCAAGAAGGAAGTACAGTGGTACTTCAGATTACATACGCTTCAGGTTACAGACTCCGCTAATCCAGAAATAGTACCTCGGGTTGAGAACTTTGCTTCAGGATGAGAACAGAAATTGTGCAGCGGTGGTGTGGTGGCAGCAGGAGGCCCCATTAGCTAAAGTGGTGCTTCAGGTTAAGAACAGTTTCAGGTTAGGAACGGACCTCCGGAACGAATTAAGTACATAACCACAGGTACCACTGTATCTGCCTTCAAATATCTTACAGAGATTGATAAATTGCACACACACAATATAAGTTAACGGTGGTAAACTCAGGCTCAGGGTTGGTTTAATGTTTTTTCATGCAGAAAGACTAAACACAACCCAAAGGATCTTAGGAAATTTATGAGACCGTGAACTTTCCTATGACATGGATTCTGCTACTCAAGGTCCTTAGACTTTTCGGGATGTGATGATTCAAGTAGGCATGTTTCTGCTTGCCCTGGACCTCTTTAACTACAGGTGGGTGTTTCATATACGTGTGTGTTTTAAAAACACCTCCTAGCAAGTAAAAAAAGCCCACCCTAATAACGCATCAGGCAGAGGATGTGCCTGATTTATACTGTTATATTGATATGTCCGTGACATATTGGCAAAACGGAACTCTCAGCATCCCTGTTTGTGTTGAGATTTCTGCAGATATTTCATGGCCCTACCTGTGTATGCTGCTGGTTTCTCTAACGCAGGGGTCAGCAAACCTTTTCAGCCATGGGCCAGTCCATCGTCCCTCAGACCTTGTGGGGGGCTGGACTATATTTTTTTTTTGGGGGGGGGAATGAACAGATTCCTATGCCCCACAAATAACCCAGAGATGTATTTTAAATAAAAGCACACATTCTACTCATGTGAAAACACCAGGCAGGCCCCACAAACAAGCCAGAGATGCATTTTAAATAAAAGGACACATTCAACTCATATAAAAACACGCCCATTCCCAGACTGTCCATGGGCCAGATTGAGAAGGCAATTGGGCTGCATCCGGCCCCCGGGTCTTAGCTTGCCTACCCCTGCTCTAACGCATTGCCATGTTTCATAACGTTAACGTTTCAAGCCACTTCAATCTCTTAAGAGCTTGTTTCTCTTTATAAAAGGAGACAGAATTTGCTGGGAGAAAGGCCCCAGCAGATGGCATGATATAGAACAGTCTCCTTAACACCAGCATGCAACTCAGCATTCGATTTAAGCGCTACAAATCTTCAGACACATGTTTTGCATTAGGCCCAAGTGATTGCCGTAGCTGCCAAATGTCATAAAAATCCACTCTATATTATTTCAGCCAATGGATTCCACCCCACCCCCCACAAATTATGATGTCAGTGAGAAATCCTGATAGACCTTGAGGTAGATTGAATGTAAAATTGCATGCATAAGGATTTTAAAAATTATTATTAAAACTAATTAAGTGTTAAGTGTAGAGATTGGGACCAATCACAATTCAGAACTCATGGTTTTGTTTTTGTTCTTTAAAAGTTCCTCTGTTTATTAGGTACCGTCCCCGGCATTTAGCAATTAGTTGCATGCCAAACAGTTCAGAAATTTGTGGTATGAGGCTGTGAATCCATTAGGAGGGAAATGGCCTTTTCCTTCTATCTTTTCCAAATGCAAGGTGGGGGAAATTCTCTTCGGTCATCTTCGCAGATCAGATTTGTTCGCTCAAGTTGAAAAGGGGAAGCTTAGAAATATGGTCTGCTTCAAAAGTGATGAAGGGAGGTTGAATTTCAAATTCTATATGCATGTTTGGATGTTGAAGTTACAGCTCCCCCTAGAGGTGTACTTAGTAAGGTCTCAGTTTGGAAGCAGATTATCAAAATAATATCCACCCTAAGCCCTTTGTTATTAACTTCTGTAGTAGCTGTGATGATGTCGATGATAAATATGGGCACAAATCATTTCATGTGCTAAAGATGCTCACATGATATGCAATAATTAATGTTTTTTACACCGAGGTCAACCCTACCGTTAGGTAGAGTGCGGCAGACACCTCAAACCTTGGGTGTCATGAATGGGCTATAGTATAAATCATTAGTCATTTAATCTATGGCTATTTTACTTTTTGTGGCAGGCAGTGAGAGAGGTGCTTGTAGGATGTTCTGCCTCAGGTGGCAAAATGGCCTAACTCTGCACCTTGACATCTGAGAGGAAGAAGTGCCTTTTGGTGCAAAAACATTTCTTCTTGCATACCGTACTTTAGGGCATGAAGTGATTTGTGCCATTTGCTGCCAACTCAGGCAGCAAAATGTCTTGGATGAACCCTGGTTTACATAGCAGTCAAGAGAAATTTATCACAGCTGGAGTTAGACGGCAGAATTCTCCCGTATAGAAGCTGCCGGCCTGCAAGAATATCAAGTTTTGTTTTTGTAAAAACAAAATGTTTTGTTGGTCCTGTTTCTTTTACAATTTAGTAATATGCAAAAGCCGAAGCAACTTGGAGAGACCAGGGAAACTGTGCAGGAAACAGTTGCAAAACTGCACGTGCATGGATCTATCACAATAGGTAAAAAAAATGGGTAAAGGACCCCTGGACGGTTAAGTCCAGTCAAAGGTGACTATGGGGTTGCAGAGCTCATATCACTTTCAGGCCAAGGGAGCCAGCGTTTGTCCACAGACAGCTTTCTGGCTTATGTGGCTAGCATGACTGAACCACTTCAGATGGAAACCAGAGTGCACGGAAACACCATTTACCTTCCCGCCGCAGTGGTACCTATTTATCTACTTGAACTGGTGTGCTTTCAGACTGCTAGGTTGGCAAGAGCTGGGACAAAGCAATGGGAGCTCACCACTTTGCGAGGATTCGAACCACCAACCCTCCGCTTGGCAAGCCAAGAGGCTTGGTGGTTTAGACCACAGCGCCACCCACATTCCAAATAAACAAGCACACAATCACTGATAGGTCCACCCGCCATTGTGAGGCTCAAAGCAATGAAGATGATGCCTCCCCAGCTGTTGCTATTGGCTGTGAGTTTTTTGTGATGTCACAAAAGCACTTGGCAACTGAGTGGATATAAAGGCAGGCCAAGAGGAAAGCCCTTTTCTATTTCCAGTAGGACACACCTGGCAATGGGTGTGACATTCAGCGCTGCCCAGGTTTCTTCCGATTGGAGGAGGCAAATTGGTGAATAGAAGGAGACAATCCTTTGGCAGTGGGATGCTAAGGAGCAATAATAAGGCAAGTTTGCTTGCTTGAAGGTTGCTGGTATCTGTGGCTGGAAGCTGGTGGACGTCTCATGATGGACCTAACAGTAGCTTCTGGCACAATGGGATACCATGATGGACACCAGAGCGCACGGAAACACAGTTTCCCTTCCTGCCGCAGTGGTACCTATTTGTCTACTCGCACTGGCGTGCTTTTTAACTTCTAGGTTGTCAGGAACTGGGACAGAGCAACGTGAGCTCACTGCTTCACAGGGATTCGAACCGCCAACCTTCCGATTGGCAAGCCCTGGCTTCCGTTATGATGTCCCATTGCACCAGTAGTGGTTTATTCCTTCTGGCCACATGACCTGGAAAACTGTCTGTCGACAAACACTGGCTCCCTCGGCCTGAAATCGAGATGAGCGCCAAAACCCCATAGTTGAATTCAACTGGACTTAAACCATCCAAGGGTCCTTTAACTTTACCATACCTATTATTTTTAAGTGCTTTGGGATATTTGGAGTAGGCTCCCCGACTGTGGAATGCTTTCCCCAGGGAAGTCCGCCTGGTATCTTCATTATACAATGGAACCTCGCTTGTCAAATGCTTCAGAAGCTGAACAATTCAGAACCCAAACTCTTGAAAGGCTTCCAAGGCACGTTTCTCCATTTTAAAAAAAATTGCCAACTGGCAATTGTGCCTTGGTGTCGGACATTTCAGAAGTTGAACAGTCTTCCAGAACAGGTTATGTTCAACAACCAATGTTCCACTGTACACCTTTAGGAACCAGGGAAAAAAGTTCCCAATCAGGCCTTTGGTTGATTGGATTGACATCCTATGTCCCTTTAAAATATGGGGATTTTGGGGGGGGTGTTATTGGGTTGTTGTTTTTATTTTGATTATGTATTTTGTGGTTTTATATTTTGATTTTATTTTGTGAACGTCCCTGAGACCTCCGGGTATCGGGCAGTATATAAAATCTATTATTATTATTACAGTATTATTATTATTATTAGGCAGTTGCTACTGGTGTTAGACACTGCTTGTACTTCAGCACTGAGTAGTGTGGAAAATGCAGCTATAGCAAATATTTCAGATTGGGTCATCGTGACTTGAACATCCCTCTGATAATGGAGAAAAGGCTTTTGCCAGGAAATTACGGTGAGGAAGGCTGTGGACACTGGAGATCCGAGATGGAAAATCATCATGGAAGAATAGCTATATAATTCTGAAGTAGGAATGTGTGTTGTCTGCCTATCCTTTGGACACAGAGCACAACCTTTGGAAATGAAACTCAGTTCAATGTTTTCCTTCTGTCTTGAAGCAGATTATCTCTTTATGTTTAGAAATACTACATGGAGGAAAGTTCTGGTTTTCTCAGAGGAAAGCTGGCTAATTTTGTAAAGAAGAACCCCATATATCTGCTCAGAAGTCCCTTCGCAGTCATCTGTGCACATCTGTTATCCACACTTTATTGGAAATAAATGGGAGGTGGCCGGTGGATGGGGAAAATGTATTTGTGAATAAATTCTTTGCCAGCCTTCCTCTCCCAGTTCACAGATAATTCATCCGAGTTTCCATCAGCAACACAAATCTCCTAGATTAGACAGAGACAGACCAAGAGCTAGAACAGAGGCAAGGGAACGAATGGGAGACAGACTGTCTGATATGAGTGGCAAATGGATGTTTTCTCGTTTGTACTTATGTCAAAAGCCACAGATTATTATTATTTTTGGTATGCACTGTTTTTGGCAGTATGCTCACATTTGTGTTATGTATTTTTTGGGGGGGAGGGGTTACATTTAACATTCCACAGATGGAGAAGTGTGTGTTTGTTCTGAACACCACACATAAAAACCTTCTAGTGTGGTGCGCACATTAAATACTTCAATTTAAAGATCACAAAAGAAATGTAGGAAACTTCCATTGGGCCCCATTCACACCATAGATTTAAAGCACCAGCTTATCACTTTAAACAGTCATAGTATCTCCTATAAATTCTGGAAGCTGTGGTTATATTAAGGGTGGTGTGAGTTGTTGTCGACTCAGTTTTATTTTATTATACAACAACTGCGATATTAGTAACTTCTATTTGTGTTGACACAAATTTATAAATCTACAAGTGAGGAACTCAAAACTATATGCTTGTGGCAACTAAAAACTATATCCTTGAGGCAACACGAGAACGGGGCCTTCTCTGCAGTGGCTCCTCATTTATGGAATACTCTCCCCAAGAAGGTTCGCCGGGTGCCTTCATTATACATTTTTAGGCTGGCAATGTTGACAAGGCGCCACCTATTCTGGTCCTCCTCATCTTTTTTGCCAGCAGGAAAGGTTGTTCCCTTGGCACAAAAGCACCTTGGGGAAGTGATGCCAAATGGCAAAGGAACAGGAGTGCGGAGGGAACGGACTGCCCCTGGCACCACTATTCTGGTAGGGTGCCATCGTGACGCCCCCCCAGACACGTGCTGCGTGCTCCCCACGCACCTGGCACAATGCCCCCACAGGTGGTGTATCATGTCCCCAGAACACGCACCACACCCTTGTGGGTGGCGTGGCATGCCTGCTCTCCGCCTCCAGTAGCGGAGCATTTAGCTTCACCACTGGTGATAATAATAATTTATATAATAATAATTTATTATTTATACCCTGCCCATCTGGCTGGGCTTCCCCTCCCGTGCCATTTAGAAAAGCCGAGTCCTGAAGTGAACTTTGTCCGGGGAGTTTCCGCATAGCAGTCGGGGGCAAAGGTGAGGGAAGAGAGCTGGTTTTGCTTCGGATTCCTTGGCTACGCCCAGGAAAGCATGTTCTGTTACGATATGGATGCAATGCAGCTGCAAAGTGCTAGCTTGAAAAGTAAACATGTTGGGACTGCCCGTGGGAAACAGAGGGACAGTCAATTCACAGTGCGAAGCACCGGAATTAGCTCAGAGTGTAATATGAGCTCTTCCGTTTGTTCCTATCCAGGAAGTGTTAGTCTCTAGACTGCTGGAGCTTGAAGAGAGCAGTCATGTTTTTTGTAACGCTGCAAAGACAGAAATAAAGGCATGTAAATACGTTTCTGTCTATCTCTTTCCCCTGCCCGGGGGGGCAGGAAAGAGGGGTGTGTTTTTCTCACGTTTGAGAAGAATCGCCGATCGAGACCTTGCCTGCGCCTGCTGGGGAATGCAGCCAGGGAGGTCAACAGGGAATCAAGCCGGGTGCCTGGGAGAGTTGCCAGTTTCTCCTGATAAAGGGCTTGATATCCCGACATGTTCTACTACACTCAAAAAGTCCTTTGAGATTTCAAACCAACATTCCCTCCTGCCGGGTGGAGAGTTAGAGGCCTGTTTTACATACGTCAGCTTCTGATAGCATGAATTAATCATAGGTGATCACAACCCTTTCAGGAGGAGGCAAGGCTGCCATATTTCAAAAAGGAAAAACCAGGATACCCCGAAAGTATTTCAGCTTTTGGAAGGAAAGCCCCAAGGGCGTTGAGCTTTTCTGACTTGTCTAAGATCCAGAGCAAAGTGCCGCCTTTCGGAAATTCCCCCTGGACGTCAATTCCGCCTTGGAAATCCCGGTAATGTCCAGGAAAATCTGGACCTATGGCACCCGTAGATATAAGCATAGATATAAGATATAAGATAGATATAAGGCAGCTAGACTGGTGACAGGGAGCGGCCGCCGAGACCATATAACGCCGGTCTTGAAAGACCTACACTGGCTCCCAGTATGTTTCCGAGCACAATTCAAAGTGTTGGTGCTGACCTTTAAAGCCCTAAACGGCCTTGGTCCAGTATACCTGAAGGAGCATCTCCACCTCCATCGTTCTGCCCGGACACTGAGGTCCAGCGCCAAGGGCCTTCTGGCAGTTCTCTCACTGCGAGAAGCCATGTTACAGGGAACCAGGCAGAGGGCCTTCTCGGTAGTGGCACCCGCCCTGTGGAACGCCTCCCACCAGATGTCAAAGAGAAAAATAACTACCAAACTTTTAGAAGACATCTGAAGTTAGCCCTGTTTAGGGAAGCTTTTAATGTTTAATAGGTTATTGTATTTTAGTGTTCTGTTGGAAGCCGCCCAGAGTGGCTGGGGAAACCCAGCCAGATGTGTGGGGTATAAATCATAAATTATTATTATTATTATTAGGAAGTTGTTGCATCACAAGAAGATTAAAGCTTTTTCTTTACGCAGAGTCATAGCTGGGGGGGGGGCTAGTCCTATTTTTTGCCCCAGGTGACTCCTCCACCCAAATGCACATGGGTGGGTATGTGCCAAACCGAGTCTTTGACCCGTGTGAAATAAATCCTAGTTTCACTCCTGCTTTACAGGTCAAAACTGGACAGACAGAAAGGAACACACACCGGGGGTTGATTGTTTAGATTGTGTACGTGTGACTCAAAACCCAAATCTATGCATTTAATAATAATAATATAAAAATAATAACTTACACACAGGATAAAATCAGGCATGTACTGGGTACATGGAGATGCTACATTCAGTTCTTCCACCAGAGAGGTTAACATTGAGAACACTGACAGCCATCTGCTCATTGATGTGTGGGTGGCATTTGAATCCAGCAATTGGGATGGTGCAAAGTCTGTGTGCCAAACGCAGAGATCTGTCAATGGGCACTATGTGCATAGCGTCTACTCCAGAAAGGAATCTTCCTATAAAACACCATATGTTGTCGTTCAGTCGTGTCCGACTCTTTGTGACCCCATGGACCAGAGCACGCCAGGCATTCCTGTCTTCCACTGCCTCCCGCAGCTTGGTCAAACTCATGCTGGTAGCTTCGAGAACACTGTCCAACCATCTCGTCCTCTGTCGTCCCCTTCTCCTTGTGCCCTCCATCTTTCCCAACATCAGGGTCTTTTCTAGGGAGTCTTCTATTCTCATGAGGTGGCTAAAGTATTGGAGTCTCAGCTTCAGGATCTGTCCTTCCAGTGAGCACTCAGGGCTGATTTCCTTCAGAATGGAGAGGTTTGATCTTCCTGCAGTCCATGGGACTCTCAAGAGTCTCCTCCAGCACCATAATTCAAAAGCATCAATTCTTCGGTGATCAGCCTTCACATCCATACATCACTACTGAGAAAACCATAGCTTTAACTATAAGGGCCTCAAAATACTATATACAGTGGTACCTCAGGTTAAGAACTTAATTCGTTCTGGAGGTCTGTTCTTAACCTGAAACGGTTCTTAACCTGAGGTACCACTGTAGCTAATGGGACCTCCCACTGCCGCCACACGATTTCTGTTCTCATCCTGAAGCAAAGTTCTTAACCTGAGGTACTATTGCTGGGTTAGCAGAGTCTGTAACCTGAAGCGTCTGTAACCTGAGGTACTACTGTATATTTTTTAAAATAAATAAATGCGTAAGCACGATTCCTTCATCAGTGCAGCCTCAGCACTTTCAGTTTTGGGCTAAAGCTCCCATAATCCCTGATCATCAGCCTCAATGGCTGATAAGGTTCAAAAATATACATCTAGACAACACCAGGTTGGGGAAGGTTGCAGGATTGGACCATTAGATCAGGCCAGGACATGTGCATTAATAAATCCACTTAGCAGTGTTCGTATAGGACTTCTGTGCTGCCAGAAGAGGGAGATCTAAAGACATAAGGAAGGCGAGCGACTGAGAGGGAGAGATTTGGAGATCGCAGACTGCAAGGCAAACTTCGATGAGTGGCAATCAAAGTTGGTAAAGAGATATTGCATTTAATTATATAACTGCAGAGAAAAATCAGCGTGGTTGCTTAGTAAGGTAAGGCATGCTAGGTTTGCTAAACCACAAAGTACATTCCTCCTTCGGCAAGTTACAGCTTTGGGGCTTTATAAAAGAAGCCAATTGACCTTTGAGGATTTCATGCTTTCAGGCAAGGTAGGATACTTAGGAATCAACAGCGTAAAAGGAAAACAAAACAACTGCTTAAAATGCACACTGGTTACTGTGAACTACACCAGTCCCTCCAAAAAACCATAAAGCTTGCCTTCCCAAAGAATCCTGGCAACTGCAGTTTTTTTTAAAGGGTGTTGGGAGCTGTAACTATTTGAGGGATAAACTACAGTTCCCAGATTTTTCTGCGGGGAAAACAAAAATGTGCTTTAAATATTTGGTGTGTACCCAGACCCCCAGGTTACATTGTGTGTCACTGTTGTACAGTCCCAATGTGATGATCTATGGAAAATGACTCTTCTCTCTCTCTCATGCTTTTTAGAGTTATACATTTCACTAATTTTACAATAATTTTAACATTTCAAAACTTGACTTCCTTCCTCATCTATTTCATCTATTATTCATCTATTTTAAATATATTCTCTTATAAAACTGCAGGTTATTACAATAATCCTGCCAATCTCATCCATTTACAATTCATCTGTAAATATTCAATAAATAATTTCCATTCTGTTATCTTGATTTCTTATTCTTCCAGTAAGTTTCACCATTTCTGCATATTCCACAAGGTTTTGTATCTGTTATGTACTGAGTTGAATAGGATCCAAACTGCAGCAGTCTGATTGGTCCTAGAACAATAGGATCCAAATTGCAGCAGTCTGATTGGTCCTAGAACAATAGGATTCAGAATGCAGCAGTCTGATTGGTCCTAGAACAATGCAGCAGTATGATTGGTTGGCAGGACCACCCAATCATGCTCCAGATATAAGCGAATCCACAACCTGATTGGCTTACAGTAGAATTCCAGAATTAGCCAATCACGTGTAGCCCATTGTGTAAATAACGTATAAAAAGCAGATACTTTGAGGAGACATTCATTCATTCCTCCTCACCACTATGAGCTGAATAAAGAGCATGAAATCACTTTGCGACTCTGAGTATATTTCAGTATCCGTTCTTCCTTTGCTGGGACTTCTGCTTCTTGGGTTACATTTTGGGGCAAGTAACATTCTTGTCGCTGTAGTGGCATCCATGAATATGTTTCTATACAGTTTAGGTAGTTCTGTCCCTATAATTCCCAGTCTCTTTTGGAAACTGAGAGAGTAAAATACCTCCTCCTTTCCCACGGCGGCTTTGCGATAACATGATCAGCAATCTTTCAGAAGTTTTACTACAGCTGTGTACACATCATGCCTTTAACGTTCCTGCCCCCAAAATCCTGGGGGGTGCAGTTTAGACTCCACTGAGATACATTGTCCTGCAAATACTTAACAAACATTCCTGGTTCCAAGGATTCTCTTTGCGGGGCAGAGATGTGCTTTAAATGTACAGTGGTACCTCAGTTTAAGAACAGCCCTGTTTACGAACAATTCAGTTTACGAACTCAGCAAAACTGGAAGTAGTGTCAGTTTGCGAGCTTTACCTCGGTCTAATCCAGAATCTAATTAATCCAGAAGGCGGCAGCTAGATTGGTGACTGGGAGTGGCCGCTGAGACCATATAACACCAGTCCTGAAAGATCTTCATTGGCTCCCAGTACGTTTCCAAGCACATATCAAAGTGTTGGTGCTGACCTTTAAAGCCCTAAGCGGCCTCAGTCCTGTATACCTGAAGGAACATCTCCACACCCATCATCCAGCCCGGGCAATGAGGTCCAGCGCCGAGGGCCTTCTGGCGGTTCCCTCGCTGCAAGAAGTGAGGTTACAGGGAACCAAGCAGAGGGCCTTCTCAGTAGTGGCACCTGCCCTGTGGAACGCCCTCCCAGCAGATGTCAACAACTATTTTACTTTTAAAAGACAACTGTTTCGGGAAGTGTTTAATGTCTGAGGCTGTATTGTTTTTAATATTCAGTTGGAGGCCACCCAGAGAGGCTGGGGAAACCCAGCCAGATGGGCAGGGTATAAATAATAAATTATTATTATTATTATTATTAAGAACAGAAGCCAAACAGTGGAAGGGCACTGGCGGCGGGAGGCCTCATTAGGAAAAGTGTGCCTCTGTTTAAGAATGGATTCAGTTTAAGAACGGACTTCCGGTACGGATTAAGTTTGTAAACCAGGGTGCCAATGTACATCCCTTGTCGAGGCGACACACATCTTGCTCAAGTATGTTGTCTCGCTTTCAAATACGAGTCAGCCCAAATCCCCCTTCACCTCCACTCCCAACTATGCTTCCCTGCGATGCTGCAAGTTTGCTGAAAAGCATATAAAGCCCTGGGTGTCATGCTGCATCGGCGGGGGGGGGGGGCGCTGGTTTAACACAGCGAGCCCTATTTTCCCCCAGAGCCCTGACCTGTACATCAGCTGATGCTTGATATTCGCACATCTGGAAGGCTTGGCAGCAACCCAGCATGAGGGCATGTGGTTTAGGAAAGCTTCAAAAATTTGCCAAGAAGAGCTTCAAAAAGGCTGCATTGTTAAAGTGGGGGGAAATATCAGATTGCGTTTCCTAGGCCGCTGTTTATTTAGCCATGCAGCCACCAGCCTGGCAAGGCTAGGATCCTAGCAGGAAAGACATTGAGTAACATTTCTACAAGTTGCTAGATAGTGTTTAAAATCAGGCAAATTAAGATCAAGACCAGGAGCAACAAATACCGTATTTTCCCGTGTATAAAACGCCCCCATGCATAAGACGACCCCTATTTTGGGGGACTCAAAATTAAGAGAATGGGGGGATTGCCTATAATCACTCACCTGTCTGCCGGCACTAACACTCACACACTTCCCAAAAGCCGCAGATCGCATGCTCCATTGCCATAGCAACCAATAACATGCCCAATAGCCACTGATGATCTCTGGACCAACCAATTCCACATCCCACCTTATGTGTTATCTGTGTATAAGATGACCCCAATTTTGGGGCATAACTTTTAAAGAAAGAAACCACGTCTTATACACAGAAAAGTACGGTACCTTGCATGTAAGAAAACAGTCAAATCCAATTTCCCTTTTTAAAATTATGGATGTGATCAGTTGTCCTATCTTAGATCTCATGCAGAGATGTAGGAGGCTTCATTCTGATGAATGGTGCATTTAATTTAAATCTTTTGCAGAATCCCACCCTAAGAGCAGACTCTTCAAGTGTCCAGGGACACGCCTGGATTTACAGAAGCCATCCCAGTTTCTGATTTGATCCCGGAATGTCCCGCTTTCCCTTAGGACATCCCTAATTTCATGGGAGAAATGTTGGAGGGTATGGAATATGACATCCCCAGGCCTTTTTTTCCAGCTGGAATTCACCAGAACTCAGTTCTGGCACCTCTCAGGTGGGCATCATTGCCATTCTAAGAGAACAAGGTGAGTTCATGGTGAGTTCCAGCAGCAACTTTTCTAGAAAAATAGCACAGGGCATCCCTATTGTCATTGGAGAGATGATGGAAGGTATGTGAGCAGTTCCTGATGGACTAACTGCTTGAGGAACTACCACCTGACTATTTCCATGCTGGATTTGAAATTTCAAGTGTCAGCTTGGAAGTGGTGTGTGTGTGTGTAAGTAGGGATTTATTGTTATTATTATTTTGCACCAGAGTTAAAAGTAAAGGTAAAGGGACCCCTGACCATTAGGTCCAGTTGCGGACGACTCTGGAGTTGTGGCACTCATCTCGCTTTATTGGCCGAGGGAGCCGTCGTACAGCTTCTGGGTCATGTGGCCAGCATGACTAAGCCACTTCTGGTGAACCAGAGCAGCGCACGGAAACACTGTTTACCTTCCCGCCGGAGTGGTACCTATTTATCTACTTGCAATTTGACGTGCTTTCGAACTGCTAGGTTGGCAGGAGCAGGGACCGAGCAACGGGAGCTCACCCCATCGCAGGGATTCAAACCACCAACCTTCTGATCAGCAAGTCCTAGGCTCTGTGGTTTAACCCACAGTGCCACCCGCGTCCCTCTGCTTTTAATCCAATTTAATTGTGCAAGCCCATTTTGGGGGTATGCGACTGAATCTGTCCTGTAGGTTGGGGTGGCTAGCACAGAATGACTGAAGTTATGTGGATCTTATTGGCCCAGAGATGGAAAGAAGGTCCAGTCCCTACCAGAGAAGAATGGCAGATTAAGTTGATGGATTATGCTGGAAATGGCAAAAATGACTGGAAGAGTCAGAAATCAGGAAGACCAAGATTTTTATAAGGAATAGGGGAATTTTATAATTTATCTTGAAAAACCATTGTAAACAGCTAAAATCGTTAGTAGGATTGGAATAACACTGGTAGTTTAATGGTGAATTTTGGACATAATGGAGTTGTAAAAGATTTGGATTATTATAAAATGTAAAAGATTTGATTATAAAACATGCAGGAGGAAACGACTAACAATAAGACCCACAAAGGGGAAGAGGGAAGTCCAGGAGATTCTTTGGAATCTGTTTTTATGTTGTATGTTGAATAGGTGATTGTAAAACTTGAATCTGAAAAACCAAATAAATAAATAAATAAATATTTTTTTCTGCGTTGAGGTAAGGATGAAATAACAGGTGGAGGGGATTTGGTTTGCTGGTTTTAGATAACTGATCAATAAAACACAAATACTACTATTTATGAGAATAATAAAGATGTGTATGTGTTTTGTGCAAATTGAAGGAGCCCAGATTCTCCAGACAATCAGGTGTGACCTATTGGCAGTATGTACTCAGACTGGATGTTTATAAATGCTCCCCCCCCCCCTTTCAAGACTAAATACTAACCTGCAGGGCACATACAATTTCTCTTCTGGTTGAAGATTTAGGAGGCAGGTTAAGACTAAAGACAGGCTTGGTGTAGCCTGAGGAGCAGAAGTCAGAGTGTGGAATTTTGTGCAGGAAGTGGAAAAACCATTGACCCCTTCTCTTAATGCTTTGTTTATTTTGTGATGCCTGAAGCTTTGTGTCTGAATCAGATCAGACAGCACCACTCTAGCCGGGAACAATGTCAAAAGACCACATCTTACGATACAAAAATAAAGCTACTGAAACCAAGACTTTATGTAATGTAGTGTTGCAAATGCCTGGTTACACTGCGGTAAGGCTGTGCTACTTACACAATATCAAGCATTTGCAACCGTGTGGCACCATTTTTGAATGAATTTGAAAACGTCAGATTTTTGCTGAAATTGTGAGCCCGGGGTTTAGGGATTTTTTCAAAAAAATCTTTTTGCGCCGGTTCAGTTTTCGAAGGCAGATTTCTTGTTCTGTGATAAAAAGCCTTCTGTTTTCAACGCCAAAACTTTCATTGGAACATTTCCAACCGTGTGGCACCATTTTGGAGTGTTTTGACAAAAGTCAGATTTTTGCTGAAATTGTGACCCCGGGGCTTAGGGATTTTTTCAAAAAAATCTTTTTCCACCGGTTAGGTTTTCGAGGGCAGATTCCTTGTCCTGTGATAAAAAGCCTTCTGTTTCAACCACCAATCCTTTCAGGGAGCATTTGCAACCGTGTGGCACCATATTTGAATGAATTGGAAAACGTCGGATTTTTGCTGAAATTGTGACCTCGGGGCTTAGGGATTTTTTCAAAAAAATATTTTTCGGCTGGTTAAGTTTTCAAGGGCAGATTCCTTGTTCTTAAAAAAAAAAGTTTCTGTTTCGACCGCCAAACCTTTCAGGGGAGCATTGGCAACCGTGTGGCACCATTTTTGAATGAATTGGAAAACGTCAGATTTTTGCTGAAGTTGTGACCCCAGGGCTTAGGGATTTTTTCAAAAACATATTTTTCCGCCGGTTAACTTATTGAGGGCCTATTACTTGTCTCGTGAAAAAAACCCTTCTGTTTCAGATGCCAAACATTTCAGGGGAGCAATTGCCACCGTGTGGCACCATTTTTGAATGAATTGTAAAACGTCATATTTTTGCTGAAATTGTGACTCTGGACCTTAGGGAGTTTTAAAAAAAATCTTTTTCCGCCCGCTAAGTTTTCGAGGGCAGATTCCTTGTCCTGTGATAAAAAGCCTAGTGTTTCAACCGCCAAACCTTTCAGGGGAGCATTTGCAACCGTGTGGCACCATTTTTGAATGAATTGGAAAACGTCAGATTTTTGCTGAAATTGTGACTCTGGACCTTAGGGAGTTTTTAAAAAAATCTTTTTCCGCCCGCTAAGTTTTCGAGGGCAGATTCCTTGTCCTGTGATAAAAAGCCTAGTGTTTCAACCGCCAAACCTTTCAGGGGAGCATTTTCAACCGTGTGGCACCATTTTTGAATGAATTGGAAAACGTCAGATTTTTGCTGAAATTGTGACTCTGGACCTTAGGGAGTTTTAAAAAAAATCTTTTTCCGCCCGCTAAGTTTTCGAGGGCAGATTCCTTGTCCTGTGATAAAAAGCCTAGTGTTTCAACCGCCAAACCTTTCAGGGGAGCATTTGCAACCGTGTGGCACCATTTTTGAATGAATTGGAAAACGTCAGATTTTTGCTGAAATTGTGACCCCGAGGCTTAGGGATTTTTTCAGAAAAATCTTTTTCCGCCGGTTCAGTTTTCGAAGGCAGATTTCTTGTTCTGTGATAAAAAGCGTTCTGTTTTCAAAGCCAAAACTTTCATTGGAGCATTTCCAACCATTTGGCACCATTGTGGAGTGTTTTGACAAAAGTCAGATTTTTGCTGAAATTGTGACCCCGGGGCTTAGGGATTTTTTCAGAAAAATCTTTTTCCGCCGGTTAAGTTTTCGAAGGCAGATTTCTTGTCCTGTGATAAAAACCCTTCGGTTTCGACCGCCAAGCCTTTCAGGAGAGCATTTGCATCTGTGTGGCATCATTTTTGAATGAATTGTAAAACGTCAGATATTTGCTGAAATTGTGACCCCGGGGCTTAGGGATTTTTTCAGAAAAATCTTTTTCCGCCGGTTAAGTTTTCGAAGGCAGATTTCTTGTCCTGTGATAAAAACCCTTCGGTTTCGACCGCCAAACCTTTCAGGAGAGCATTTGCATCTGTGTGGCATCATTTTTGAATGAATTGTAAAACGTCAGATATTTGCTGAAATTGTGACCCCGGGGCTTAGAGATTTTTTTCAAAGAAATATTTTTCCGCCGGTTAAGTTTTTGAAGGCAGATTTCTTGTCCTGTGATAAAAAGCCTTCTGTTTCGACCGCCAAACCTTTCAGGGGAGCATTTGCAACCGTGTGGCATCATTTTTGAATGAATTGTAAAACGTCAGATATTTGCTGAAATTGTGACCCCGGGGCTTAGGGATTTTTTTCAAAAAAATCTTTTTCCGCTGGTTAAGTTTTCTAGGGCAGATTTCTTGTCCTTTGATAAAATGCCTTCTGTTTCGACCGCCAAACCTTTCAGGGGCGCATTTGCAACCGTGTGGCACCATTTTTTGAATGAATTGGAAAACGTCAGATTTTTGCTGAAATTGTGACCCCCGGTCTTAGGGATTTTTTCAAAAAAATCTTTTTCCACCGGTTAAGTCTTCGAGGGCAGATTCCTTGTCCTGTGATAAAAAGCCTTCTGTTTCGACCACCAATCCTTTCAGGGAGCATTTGCAACCGTGTGGCACCATTTTTGAATGAATTGGAAAACGTCGGATTTTTGCTGAACTTGTGACCCCGGGGCTTAGGGATTTTTTCAAAAAAATCTTTATCCGCCGGTTAAGTTTTGCGAGGGCAGATTTCTTGTCCTGTGATAAAAAGGTTTCTGTTTTGACCACCAAACCTTTCAGGGGAGCATTTGCAACCTTGTGGCACAATTTTTCCATGAATTGGAAAACGTCAGATTTTTGCTGAAATTGTGACACCGGGGCTTATGGTTTTTCTCAAAAAAATATTTTTCGCCGGCTAAGTCTTCGAGGGCAGATTCCTTGTCCTGTGATAAAAAGCCTTCTGTTTCGACCACCAATCCTTTCAGGGAGCATTTGCAACCGTGTGGCATCATTTTTGAATGAATTGTAAAACGTCAGATATTTGCTGACATTGTGACCCCGGGGCTTAGGGATTTTTTTCAAAAAAATCTTTTTCCGCCGGTTAAGTTTTCTAGGGCAGATTTCTTGTCCTTTGATAAAATGCCTTCTGTTTCGACCGCCAAACCTTTCAGGGGCGCATTTGCAACCGTGTGGCACCATTTTTTGAATGAATTGGAAAATGTCAGATTTTTGCTGAAATTGTGACCCCCGGTCTTAGGGATTTTTTCAAAAAAATCTTTTTCCACCGGTTAAGTCTTCGAGGGCAGATTCCTTGTCCTGTGATAAAAAGGTTTCTGTTTTGACCACCAAACCTTTCAGGGGAGCATTTGCAACCTTGTGGCACAATTTTTCCATGAATTGGAAAACGTCGGATTTTTGCTGAAATTGTGACACCGGGGCTTATGGTTTTTCTCAAAAAAATATTTTTCGCCGGCTAAGTTTTCGAATGCAGATTTCTAGTTCTGTGATAAAAAGCCTCCTGTTTTCAACGCCAAAACTTTCATGGGAGCATTTCCAACCATTTGGCACCATTTTGGAGTGTTTTTACAAAAGTCAAATTTTTGCTGAAATTGTGACCCCGAGGCTTAGGGATTTTTTCAAAAAAATCTTTTTCCGCTGGTTAAGTTTTCGAAGGCAGATTTCTTGTTCTGTGATAAAAAGCCTGCTGTTTTCAACGCCAAAACTTTCATTGGAGCATTTGCAACCATGTGGCACCATTTTGAAGTGTTTTGACAAAAGTCAGATTTTTGCTGAAATTGTGACCCCGGCTTAGGGATTTTTTTTTTAAAAAAAATTTCCGCCGGTTAAGTTTTCGAAGGCAGATTTCTTGTTCTATGATAAAAAGCCTTCTGTTTCGACCGCCAAACCTTTCAGGGGAGCATTTGCAACCGTGTGGCATCATTTTTGAATGAATTATAAAACGTCAGATATTTGCTGACATTGTGACCCCGGGGCTTCGGGATTTTTTTCAAAAAAATATTTCTCCGCCGGTTAGGTTTTTGAAGGCAGATTTCTTGTCCTGTGATAAAAAGCCTTCTGTTTTGACTGCCAAACCTTTCAGGGGAGCATTTCCAACCATTTGGCACCATTTTGGAGTGTTTTGACAAAAGTCAGATTTTTGCTGAAATTGTGACCCCGGGGCTTAGGGTTTTTTTCAAAAAAATCTTTTTTCCACTGGTTAAGTTTTTGAGGGCAGATTTCTTGTCCTATGATAAAAAGCCTTCTGTTTCGACCACCAAACCTTTCAGGGGAGCATTTGCAACCGTGTGGCATTATTTTTGAATGAATTGGAAAACGTCAGATTTTTGCTGAAATTGTGACCCCGGGGCTTAGGGATTTTTTTCAAAAAAATATTTTTCCGCCGGTTAACTTATTGAGGGCTGATTACTTGTCCAGTGATAAAAAGCCGTCTGTTTGGACCGCCAAACCTTTCAGGGGAACATTTGGAACCGTGTGGCACCATTTTTGAATGAATTGGAAAACGTCAGATTTTTGCTGAAATTGTGACCCCGGACATTAGGGATTTTTTCAAAAAAATCTTTTTCCGGTGGTTAAGTTTTCGAAGTCAGATTTCTTGTTCTGTGATAAAAAGCCTTCTGTTCTCAACGCCAAAAATTTCATTGGAGCATTTCCAACCATTTGGCACCATTTTGGAGTGTTTTGACAAAAGTCAGATTTTTGCTGAAATTGTGACCCCGGGGCTTAGGGATTTTTTTCAAAAAAATATTTTTCCTCCGGGTAACTTCTTGAGGGCTGATTACTTGTCCTGTGAAAAAAAGCCTTCTGTTTCCACGGCAAAACCTTTCAGGGGAGCATTTGCAACCGTGTGGCATCATTTTTGAATGAACTGTAAAACGTCAGATTTTTGCTGAAATTGTGACTCTGGACCTTAGGGAGTTTAAAAAAAAATCTTTTTCCGCCGGCTAAGTTTTCGAGGGCAGATTCCTTGTCCTGTGATAAAAAGCCTTCTGTTTCGACCGCCAAACCTTTCAGGGGAGCATTTGCAACCGTGTGGCACCATTTTTGAATGAATTGGAGAATGTCAGATTTTTGCTGAAATTGTGACCCCGAGGCTTAGGGATTTTTTCAAAAAAATCTTTTTCCGCCTGTTAAGTTTTCGAAGGCAGATTTCTTGTCCTGTGATAAAAAGCCTTCTGTTTCGACCGCCAAAGCTTTCAGGGGAGCATTTGCAACCGTGTGGCATCATTTTTGAATGAATTGTAAAACGTCAGATATTTGCTGAAATTGTGACCCCGGACCTTAGGGATTTTTTTTTAAAAAAAATTTCCGCCGGTTAAGTTTTCGAAGGCAGATTTCTTGTCCTGTGATAAAAAGCCTTCTGTTTTGACTGCCAAACCTTTCAGGGGAGCATTTCCAACCATTTGGCACCATTGTGGAGTGTTTTGACAAAAGTCAGATTTTTGCTGAAATTGTGACCCCGGACCTTATGGATTTTTTCAAAAAAATCATTTTCCGCCGGTTAAGTTTTCGAAGGCAGATTTCTTGTCCTGTGATAAAAAGCCTTCTGTTTTGACCACCAAACCTTTCAGAGGAGCATTTGCAACCATTTGGCACCATTTTGGAGTGTTTTGACAAAAGTCAGATTTTTGCTGAAATTGTGACTCTGGACCTTAGGGAGTTTTTAAAAAAATCTTTTTCCGCCGGCTAAGTTTTCGAGGGCAGATTCCTTGTCCTGTGATAAAAAGCCTTCTGTTTCGACCGCCAAACCTTTCAGGGGAGCATTTGCAACCGTGTGGCACCATTTTTGAATGAACTGGAAAACGTCTGATTTTTGCTGAAATTGTGACGCCGAGGCTTAGGGATTTTTTCAAAAAAATCTTTTTCCGCTGGTTAAGTTTTCGAAGGCAGATTTCTTGTTCTGTGATAAAAAGCCTGCTGTTTTCAACGCCAAAACTTTCATTGGAGCATTTCCAACCATTTGGCACCATTTTGGAGTGTTTTGACAAAAGTCAGATTTTTGCTGAAATTGTGACCCCGGGGCTTAGGGATTTTTTCAAAAAAATCTTTTTCCGCCGGTTAAGTTTTCGAGGGCAGATTTCTTGTCCTGTGATAGAAAGCCTTCTGTTTCTTTATATATATATATATATATATATTTATTAAGGTTTTAAACATAAATGCAGAAATAAAAAAACAATGAAACATATATCATAACATATTTTCTTAGCTTCATTGGACTCCCTCACGTCTCCCGCTCCCACTTGCATCATTGTCAATTCTTACCCGCAATTTATCATCTTGTTTACATTCTTGTGTCCCATTCATTTAAAATATAATCTAATAATTCTCCCAAAGGATTATGTTTTTCCCTCAATCTCACTTGTCATCCTAATTCCATCTAATTTAGTGGTGCTCAATTATTTATGATCTAGCATCCTTCTTAACATTCTACCAAATTACAATGCTTTTTAAAATAAATCTTAAATTTCTTCCAGTCTTCTTCAACCTTCTCTTCTCCCAGGTAAAAAGCCTTCTGTTTCGACCACCAAACCTTTCAGGGGAGCATTTGCAACCGTGTGGCATCATTTTGGAGTGTTTTTACAAAAGTCAGATTTTTGCTGAAATTGTGACTCTGGACCTTAGGGAGTTTAAAAAAAAATCTTTTTCCGCCGGCTAAGTTTTCGAGGGCAGATTCCTTGTCCTGTGATAAAAAGCCTTCTGTTTCGACCGCCAAACCTTTCAGGGGAGCATTTGCAACCGTGTGGCACCATTTTTGAATGAACTGGAAAACGTCTGATTTTTGCTGAAATTGTGACGCCGAGGCTTAGGGATTTTTTCAAAAAAATCTTTTTCCGCTGGTTAAGTTTTCGAAGGCAGATTTCTTGTTCTGTGATAAAAAGCCTGCTGTTTTCAACGCCAAAACTTTCATTGGAGCATTTCCAACCATATGGCACCATTTTGAAGTGTTTTGACAAAAGTCAGATTTTTGCTGAAATTGTGACCCCGGGCGGGGCTTAGGGATTTTTTTTTTAAAAAAAATTTCCGCCGGTTAAGTTTTCGAAGGCAGATTTCTTGTTCTATGATAAAAAGCCTTCTGTTTCGACCGCCAAACCTTTCAGGGGAGCATTTGCAACCGTGTGGCACCATTTTTGAATGAATTGGAAAACGTCAGATTTTTGCTGAAATTGTGACCCCGAGGCTTAGGGATTTTTTCAAAAAAATCTTTTTCCGCTGGTTAAGTTTTCGAAGGCAGATTTATTGTTCTGTGATAAAAAGCCTGCTGTTTTCAACGCCAAAACTTTCATTGGAGCATTTCCAACCATATGGCACCATTTTGAAGTGTTTTGACAAAAGTCAGATTTTTGCTGAAATTGTGACCCCGGGCGGGGCTTAGGGATTTTTTTTTAAAAAAAAATTTCCGCCGGTTAAGTTTTCGAAGGCAGATTTCTTGTTCTATGATAAAAAGCCTTCTGTTTCGACCGCCAAACCTTTCAGGGGAGCATTTGCAACCGTGTGGCATCATTTTTGAATGAATTGTAAAACGTCAGATATTTGCTGACATTGTGACCCCGGGGCTTCGGGATTTTTTTCAAAAAAATATTTCTCCGCCGGTTAGGTTTTCGAAGGCAGATTTCTTGTCCTGTGATAAAAAGCCTTCTGTTTTGACTGCCAAACCTTTCAGGGGAGCATTTCCAACCATTTGGCACCATTTTGGAGTGTTTTGACAAAAGTCAGATTTTTGCTGAAATTGTGACCCCGGACCTTAGTGATTTTTTCAAAAAAATCTTTTTCCGCTGGTTAAGTTTTCGAAGGCAGATTTCTTGTTCTGTGATAAAAAGCCTTCTGTTTCGACCGCCAAACCTTTCAGGGGAGCATTTCCATCCATTTGGCAACATTTTGGAGTGTTTTGACAAAAGTCAGATTTTTGCTGAAATTGTGACGACCTTAGGGATTTTTTCAAAAAAATCTTTTTCCGCCGGTTAAGTTTTCGAGGGCAGATTTCTTGTCCTGTGATAAAAAGCCTTCTGTTTCGACCACCAAACCTTTCAGGGGAGCATTTGCAACCGTGTGGCATCATTTTTGAATGAATTGTAAAACGTCAGATTTTTGCTGAAATTGTGACCCCGGGGCTTAGGGATTTTTTTCAAAAAAATATTTTTCCTCCGGTTAACTTCTTGAGGGCTGATTACTTGTCCTGTGAAAAAAAGCCTTCTGTTTCCACGGCAAAACCTTTCAGGGGCGCATTTGCAACCGTGTGGCACCATTTTTGAATGAATTGGAAAACGTCAGATTTTTGCTGAAATTGTGACCCCGGGGCTTAGGGATTTTTTTCAAAAAAATATTTTTCCTCCGGTTAACTTCTTGAGGGCTGATTACTTGTCCTGTGAAAAAAAGCCTTCTGTTTCCACGGCAAAACCTTTCAGGGGCGCATTTGCAACCGTGTGGCACCATTTTTGAATGAATTGGAAAACGTCAGATTTTTGCTGAAATTGTGACCCCGGGGCTTAGGGATTTTTTTCAAAAAAATCTTTTTCCGCCGGTTAAGTTTTCGAAGGCAGATTTCTTGTCCTGTGATAAAAAGCCTTCTGTTTTGACTGCCAAACCTTTCAGGGGAGCATTTCCAACCATTTGGCACCATTGTGGAGTGTTTTGACAAAAGTCAGATTTTTGCTGAAATTGTGACCCCGGACCTTAGTGATTTTTTCAAAAAAATCTTTTTCCGCTGGTTAAGTTTTCGAAGGCAGATTTCTTGTTCTGTGATAAAAAGCCTGCTGTTTTCAACGCCAAAACTTTCATTGGAGCATTTCCAACCATATGGCACCATTTTGAAGTGTTTTGACAAAAGTCAGATTTTTGCTGAAATTGTGACCCCGGGCGGGGCTTAGGGATTTTTTTTAAAAAAAAAATTTCCGCCGGTTAAGTTTTCGAAGGCAGATTTCTTGTTCTATGATAAAAAGCCTTCTGTTTCGACAGCCAAACCTTTCAGGGGAGCATTTGCAACCGTGTGGCACCATTTTTGAATGAATTGGAAAACGTCAGATTTTTGCTGAAATTGTGACCCCGAGGCTTAGGGATTTTTTCAAAAAAATCTTTTTCCGCTGGTTAAGTTTTCGAAGGCAGATTTATTGTTCTGTGATAAAAAGCCTGCTGTTTTCAACGCCAAAACTTTCATTGGAGCATTTCCAACCATATGGCACCATTTTGAAGTGTTTTGACAAAAGTCAGATTTTGGCTGAAATTGTGACCCCGGGCGGGGCTTAGGGATTTTTTTTTAAAAAAAAATTTCCGCCGGTTAAGTTTTCGAAGGCAGATTTCTTGTTCTATGATAAAAAGCCTTCTGTTTCGACCGCCAAACCTTTCAGGGGAGCATTTGCAACCGTGTGGCATCATTTTTGAATGAATTGTAAAACGTCAGATATTTGCTGACATTGTGACCCCGGGGCTTCGGGATTTTTTTCAAAAAAATATTTCTCCGCCGGTTAGGTTTTCGAAGGCAGATTTCTTGTCCTGTGATAAAAAGCCTTCTGTTTTGACTGCCAAACCTTTCAGGGGAGCATTTCCAACCATTTGGCACCATTTTGGAGTGTTTTGACAAAAGTCAGATTTTTGCTGAAATTGTGACCCCGGGGCTTAGGGTTTTTTTCAAAAAAATCTTTTTTCCACTGGTTAAGTTTTCGAGGGCAGATTCCTTGTCCTGTGATAAAAAGCCTTCTGTTTCGACCGCCAAACCTTTCAGGCGAGCATTTGCAACCGTGTGGCATCATTTTTGAATGAATTGGAAAACGTCAGATTTTTGCTGAAATTGTGACCCCGGGGCTTAGGGATTTTTTTCAAAAAAATATTTTTCCTCCGGTTAGGTTTTCGAAGGCAGATTTATTGTCCTGTGATAAAAAGCCTTCTGTTTTCACTGCCAAACCTTTCAGGGGAGCATTTCCAACCATTTGGCACCATTGTGGAGTGTTTTGACAAAAGTCAGATTTTTGCTGAAATTGTGACTCTGGACCTTAGGGATTTTTTCAAAAAAATCTTTTTCCGCCTGTTAAGTTTTCGAAGGCAGATTTCTTGTCCTGTGATAAAAAGCCTTCTGTTTCGACCGCCAAAGCTTTCATGGGAGCATTTGCAACCGTGTGGCATCATTTTTGAATGAATTGTAAAACGTCAGATATTTGCTGAAATTGTGACCCCGGACCTTAGGGATTTTTTTTTAAAAAAAATTTCCGCCGGTTAAGTTTTCGAAGGCAGATTTCTTGTCCTGTGATAAAAAGCCTTCTGTTTTGACCACCAAACCTTTCAGAGGAGCATTTGCAACCATTTGGCACCATTTTGGAGTGTTTTGACAAAAGTCAGATTTTTGCTGAAATTGTGACGCCGGACCTTATGGATTTTTTCAAAAAAATCATTTTCCGCCGGTTAAGTTTTCGAAGGCAGATTTCTTGTCCTGTGATAAAAAGCCTTCTGTTTTGACCACCAAACCTTTCAGAGGAGCATTTGCAACCATTTGGCACCATTTTGGAGTGTTTTGACAAAAGTCAGATTTTTGCTGAAATTGTGACTCTGGACCTTAGGGAGTTTTTAAAAAAATCTTTTTCCGCCGGCTAAGTTTTCGAGGGCAGATTCCTTGTCCTGTGATAAAAAGCCTTCTGTTTCGACCGCCAAACCTTTCAGGGGAGCATTTGCAACCGTGTGGCACCATTTTTGAATGAATTGGAAAACGTCAGATTTTTGCTGAAATTGTGACGCCGAGGCTTAGGGATTTTTTCAAAAAAATCTTTTTCCGCTGGTTAAGTTTTCGAAGGCAGATTTCTTGTCCTGTGATAAAAAGCCTTCTGTTTTGACTGCCAAACCTTTCAGGGGAGCATTTCCAACCATTTGGCACCATTGTGGAGTGTTTTGACAAAAGTCAGATTTTTGCTGAAATTGTGACCCCGGACCTTATGGATTTTTTCAAAAAAATCATTTTCCGCCGGTTAAGTTTTCGAAGGCAGATTTCTTGTCCTGTGATAAAAAGCCTTCTGTTTTGACCGCCAAACCTTTCAGAGGAGCATTTGCAACCATTTGGCACCATTTTGGAGTGTTTTGACAAAAGTCAGATTTTTGCTGAAATTGTGACTCTGGACCTTAGGGAGTTTTAAAAAAAATCTTTTTCCGCCGGCTAAGTTTTCGAGGGCAGATTCCTTGTCCTGTGATAAAAAGCCTTCTGTTTCGACCGCCAAACCTTTCAGGGGAGCATTTGCAACCGTGTGGCACCATTTTTGAATGAACTGGAAAACGTCAGATTTTTGCTGAAATTGTGACCCCGGACATTAGGGATTTTTTCAAAAAAATCTTTTTCCGCTGGTTAAGTTTTCGAAGTCAGATTTCTTGTTCTGTGATAAAAAGCCTTCTGTTCTCAACGCCAAAAATTTCATTGGAGCATTTCCAACCATTTGGCACCATTTTGGAGTGTTTTGACAAAAGTCAGATTTTTGCTGAAATTGTGACCCCGGGGCTTAGGGATTTTTTTTCAAAAAAATATTTTTCCTCCGGTTAACTTCTTGAGGGCTGATTACTTGTCCTGTGAAAAAAAGCCTTCTGTTTCCACGGCAAAACCTTTCAGGGGAGCATTTGCAACCGTGTGGCATCATTTTTGAATGAACTGTAAAACGTCAGATTTTTGCTGAAATTGTGACTCTGGACCTTAGGGAGTTTAAAAAAAAATCTTTTTCCGCCGGATAAGTTTTCGAGGGCAGATTCCTTGTCCTGTGATAAAAAGCCTTCTGTTTCGACCGCCAAACCTTTCAGGGGATCATTTGCAACCGTGTGGCACCATTTTTGAATGAATTGGAGAACGTCAGATTTTTGCTGAAATTGTGACTCCGAGGCTTAGGGATTTTTTCAAAAAAATCTTTTTCCGCCTGTTAAGTTTTCGAAGGCAGATTTCTTGTCCTGTGATAAAAAGCCTTCTGTTTCGACCGCCAAACCCTTCAGGGGAGCATTTGCAACCATGAGGCACCATTTTTGAATGAATTGTAAAACGTCAGATTTTTGCTGAAATTGTGACTCTGGACCTTAGGGAGTTTAAAAAAAAATCTTTTTCCGCCCGCTAAGTTTTCGAGGGCAGATTCCTTGTCCTGTGATAAAAAGCCTTCTGTTTCGACCGCCAAACCTTTCAGGGGAGCATTTCCATCCATTTGGCAACATTTTGGAGTGTTTTGACAAAAGTCAGATTTTTGCTGAAATTGTGACGACCTTAGGGATTTTTTCAAAAAAATCATTTTCCGCCGGTTAAGTTTTCGAAGGCAGATTTCTTGTCCTGTGATAAAAAGCCTTCTGTTTTGACCGCCAAACCTTTCAGAGGAGCATTTGCAACCATTTGGCACCATTTTGGAGTGTTTTGACAAAAGTCAGATTTTTGCTGAAATTGTGACTCTGGACCTTAGGGAGTTTTAAAAAAAATCTTTTTCCGCCGGCTAAGTTTTCGAGGGCAGATTCCTTGTCCTGTGATAAAAAGCCTTCTGTTTCGACCGCCAAACCTTTCAGGGGAGCATTTGCAACCGTGTGGCACCATTTTTGAATGAACTGGAAAACGTCTGATTTTTGCTGAAATTGTGACGCCGAGGCTTAGGGATTTTTTCAAAAAAATCTTTTTCCGCTGGTTAAGTTTTCGAAGGCAGATTTCTTGTTCTGTGATAAAAAGCCTGCTGTTTTCAACGCCAAAACTTTCATTGGAGCATTTCCAACCATTTGGCACCATTTTGGAGTGTTTTGACAAAAGTCAGATTTTTGCTGAAATTGTGACCCCGGGGCTTAGGGATTTTTTCAAAAAAATCTTTTTCCGCCGGTTAAGTTTTCGAGGGCAGATTTCTTGTCCTGTGATAGAAAGCCTTCTGTTTCTTTTTATATATATATATATATATATATATATTAAGGTTTTAAACATAAATGCAGAAATAAAAAAACAATGAAACATATATCATAACATATTTTCTTAGCTTCATTGGACTCCCTCACGTCTCCCGCTCCCACTTGCATCATTGTCAATTCTTACCCGCAATTTATCATCTTGTTTACATTCTTGTGTCCCATTCATTTAAAATATAATCTAATAATTCTCCCAAAGGATTATGTTTTTCCCTCAATCTCACTTGTCATCCTAATTCCATCTAATTTAGTGGTGCTCAATTATTTATGATCTAGCATCCTTCTTAACATTCTACCAAATTACAATGCTTTTTAAAATAAATCTTAAATTTCTTCCAGTCTTCTTCAACCTTCTCTTCTCCCAGGTAAAAAGCCTTCTGTTTCGACCACCAAACCTTTCAGGGAAGCATTTGCAACCGTGTGGCATCATTTTGGAGTGTTTTTACAAAAGTCAGATTTTTGCTGAAATTGTGACTCTGGACCTTAGGGAGTTTAAAAAAAAATCTTTTTCCGCCCGCTAAGTTTTCGAGGGCAGATTCCTTGTCTTGTGATAAAAAGCCTTCTGTTTCGACCGCCAAACCTTTCAGGGGAGCATTTGCAACCGTGTGGCATCATTTTTGAATGAACTGTAAAACGTCAGATTTTTGCTGAAATTGTGACCCCGGGGCTTGGGGTTTTTTTCAAAAAAATCTTTTTCCACCCGTTAAGTTTTCGAGGGCAGATTTCTTGTCCTGTGATAAAAAGCCTTCTGTTTCGACCGCCAAACCCTTCAGGGGAGCATTTGCAACCGTGTGGCATCATTTTGGAGTGTTTTTACAAAAGTCAGATTTTTGCTGAAATTGTGACTCTGGACCTTAGGGAGTTTAAAAAAAAAATCTTTTTCCGCCCGCTAAGTTTTCGAGGGCAGATTCCTTGTCCTGTGATAAAAAGCCTTCTGTTTCGACCGCCAAACCTTTCAGGGGAGCATTTGCAACCGTGTGGCATCATTTTTGAATGAATTGGAAAACGTCAGATTTTTGCTGAAATTGTGACCCCGGGGCTTAGGGATTTTTTTCAAAAAAATATTTTTCCTCCGGTTAGGTTTTCGAAGGCAGATTTATTGTCCTGTGATAAAAAGCCTTCTGTTTTGACTGCCAAACCTTTCAGGGGAGCATTTCCAACCATTTGGCACCATTGTGGAGTGTTTTGACAAAAGTCAGATTTTTGCTGAAATTGTGACCCTGGACCTTAGGGAT
Source organism: Podarcis erhardii (assembly GCF_964252035.2). NCBI lineage: Eukaryota > Metazoa > Chordata > Lepidosauria > Squamata > Lacertidae > Podarcis > Podarcis erhardii. Next base: position 12,510,412 of record NC_138501.1, read on the forward strand.
TTTTTCAAAAAAAATCTTTTTCCGCCTGTTAAGTTTTCGAAGGCAGATTTCTTGTCCTGTGATAAAAAGCCTTCTGTTTCGACCGCCAAAGCTTTCAGGGGAGCATTTGCAACCGTGTGGCATCATTTTTGAATGAATTGTAAAACGTCAGATATTTGCTGACATTGTGACCCCGGGGCTTCGGGATTTTTTTCAAAAAAATATTTCTCCGCCGGTTAGGTTTTCGAAGGCAGATTTCTTGTCCTGTGATAAAAAGCCTTCTGTTTTGACTGCCAAACCTTTCAGGGGAGCATTTCCAACCATTTGGCACCATTTTGGAGTGTTTTGACAAAAGTCAGATTTTTGCTGAAATTGTGACCCCGGGGCTTAGGGTTTTTTTCAAAAAAATCTTTTTTCCACTGGTTAAGTTTTCGAGGGCAGATTCCTTGTCCTGTGATAAAAAGCCTTCTGTTTCGACCGCCAAACCTTTCAGGCGAGCATTTGCAACCGTGTGGCATCATTTTTGAATGAATTGGAAAACGTCAGATTTTTGCTGAAATTGTGACCCCGGGGCTTAGGGATTTTTTTCAAAAAAATATTTTTCCTCCGGTTAGGTTTTCGAAGGCAGATTTATTGTCCTGTGATAAAAAGCCTTCTGTTTTCACTGCCAAACCTTTCAGGGGAGCATTTCCAACCATTTGGCACCATTGTGGAGTGTTTTGACAAAAGTCAGATTTTTGCTGAAATTGTGACTCTGGACCTTAGGGATTTTTTCAAAAAAATCTTTTTCCGCCTGTTAAGTTTTCGAAGGCAGATTTCTTGTCCTGTGATAAAAAGCCTTCTGTTTCGACCGCCAAAGCTTTCATGGGAGCATTTGCAACCGTGTGGCATCATTTTTGAATGAATTGTAAAACGTCAGATATTTGCTGAAATTGTGACCCCGGACCTTAGGGATTTTTTTTTAAAAAAAATTTCCGCCGGTTAAGTTTTCGAAGGCAGATTTCTTGTCCTGTGATAAAAAGCCTTCTGTTTTGACCACCAAACCTTTCAGAGGAGCATTTGCAACCATTTGGCACCATTTTGGAGTGTTTTGACAAAAGTCAGATTTTTGCTGAAATTGTGACGCCGGACCTTATGGATTTTTTCAAAAAAATCATTTTCCGCCGGTTAAGTTTTCGAAGGCAGATTTCTTGTCCTGTGATAAAAAGCCTTCTGTTTTGACCACCAAACCTTTCAGAGGAGCATTTGCAACCATTTGGCACCATTTTGGAGTGTTTTGACAAAAGTCAGATTTTTGCTGAAATTGTGACTCTGGACCTTAGGGAGTTTTTAAAAAAATCTTTTTCCGCCGGCTAAGTTTTCGAGGGCAGATTCCTTGTCCTGTGATAAAAAGCCTTCTGTTTCGACCGCCAAACCTTTCAGGGGAGCATTTGCAACCGTGTGGCACCATTTTTGAATGAATTGGAAAACGTCAGATTTTTGCTGAAATTGTGACGCCGAGGCTTAGGGATTTTTTCAAAAAAATCTTTTTCCGCTGGTTAAGTTTTCGAAGGCAGATTTCTTGTCCTGTGATAAAAAGCCTTCTGTTTTGACTGCCAAACCTTTCAGGGGAGCATTTCCAACCATTTGGCACCATTGTGGAGTGTTTTGACAAAAGTCAGATTTTTGCTGAAATTGTGACCCCGGACCTTATGGATTTTTTCAAAAAAATCATTTTCCGCCGGTTAAGTTTTCGAAGGCAGATTTCTTGTCCTGTGATAAAAAGCCTTCTGTTTTGACCGCCAAACCTTTCAGAGGAGCATTTGCAACCATTTGGCACCATTTTGGAGTGTTTTGACAAAAGTCAGATTTTTGCTGAAATTGTGACTCTGGACCTTAGGGAGTTTTAAAAAAAATCTTTTTCCGCCGGCTAAGTTTTCGAGGGCAGATTCCTTGTCCTGTGATAAAAAGCCTTCTGTTTCGACCGCCAAACCTTTCAGGGGAGCATTTGCAACCGTGTGGCACCATTTTTGAATGAACTGGAAAACGTCAGATTTTTGCTGAAATTGTGACCCCGGACATTAGGGATTTTTTCAAAAAAATCTTTTTCCGCTGGTTAAGTTTTCGAAGTCAGATTTCTTGTTCTGTGATAAAAAGCCTTCTGTTCTCAACGCCAAAAATTTCATTGGAGCATTTCCAACCATTTGGCACCATTTTGGAGTGTTTTGACAAAAGTCAGATTTTTGCTGAAATTGTGACCCCGGGGCTTAGGGATTTTTTTTCAAAAAAATATTTTTCCTCCGGTTAACTTCTTGAGGGCTGATTACTTGTCCTGTGAAAAAAAGCCTTCTGTTTCCACGGCAAAACCTTTCAGGGGAGCATTTGCAACCGTGTGGCATCATTTTTGAATGAACTGTAAAACGTCAGATTTTTGCTGAAATTGTGACTCTGGACCTTAGGGAGTTTAAAAAAAAATCTTTTTCCGCCGGATAAGTTTTCGAGGGCAGATTCCTTGTCCTGTGATAAAAAGCCTTCTGTTTCGACCGCCAAACCTTTCAGGGGATCATTTGCAACCGTGTGGCACCATTTTTGAATGAATTGGAGAACGTCAGATTTTTGCTGAAATTGTGACCCCGAGGCTTAGGGATTTTTTCAAAAAAATCTTTTTCCGCCTGTTAAGTTTTCGAAGGCAGATTTCTTGTCCTGTGATAAAAAGCCTTCTGTTTCGACCGCCAAACCCTTCAGGGGAGCATTTGCAACCATGAGGCACCATTTTTGAATGAATTGTAAAACGTCAGATTTTTGCTGAAATTGTGACTCTGGACCTTAGGGAGTTTAAAAAAAAATCTTTTTCCGCCCGCTAAGTTTTCGAGGGCAGATTCCTTGTCCTGTGATAAAAAGCCTTCTGTTTCGACCGCCAAACCTTTCAGGGGAGCATTTCCATCCATTTGGCAACATTTTGGAGTGTTTTGACAAAAGTCAGATTTTTGCTGAAATTGTGACGACCTTAGGGATTTTTTCAAAAAAATCATTTTCCGCCGGTTAAGTTTTCGAAGGCAGATTTCTTGTCCTGTGATAAAAAGCCTTCTGTTTTGACCGCCAAACCTTTCAGAGGAGCATTTGCAACCATTTGGCACCATTTTGGAGTGTTTTGACAAAAGTCAGATTTTTGCTGAAATTGTGACTCTGGACCTTAGGGAGTTTTAAAAAAAATCTTTTTCCGCCGGCTAAGTTTTCGAGGGCAGATTCCTTGTCCTGTGATAAAAAGCCTTCTGTTTCGACCGCCAAACCTTTCAGGGGAGCATTTGCAACCGTGTGGCACCATTTTTGAATGAACTGGAAAACGTCTGATTTTTGCTGAAATTGTGACGCCGAGGCTTAGGGATTTTTTCAAAAAAATCTTTTTCCGCTGGTTAAGTTTTCGAAGGCAGATTTCTTGTTCTGTGATAAAAAGCCTGCTGTTTTCAACGCCAAAACTTTCATTGGAGCATTTCCAACCATTTGGCACCATTTTGGAGTGTTTTGACAAAAGTCAGATTTTTGCTGAAATTGTGACCCCGGGGCTTAGGGATTTTTTCAAAAAAATCTTTTTCCGCCGGTTAAGTTTTCGAGGGCAGATTTCTTGTCCTGTGATAGAAAGCCTTCTGTTTCTTTTTATATATATATATATATATATATATATTAAGGTTTTAAACATAAATGCAGAAATAAAAAAACAATGAAACATATATCATAACATATTTTCTTAGCTTCATTGGACTCCCTCACGTCTCCCGCTCCCACTTGCATCATTGTCAATTCTTACCCGCAATTTATCATCTTGTTTACATTCTTGTGTCCCATTCATTTAAAATATAATCTAATAATTCTCCCAAAGGATTATGTTTTTCCCTCAATCTCACTTGTCATCCTAATTCCATCTAATTTAGTGGTGCTCAATTATTTATGATCTAGCATCCTTCTTAACATTCTACCAAATTACAATGCTTTTTAAAATAAATCTTAAATTTCTTCCAGTCTTCTTCAACCTTCTCTTCTCCCAGGTAAAAAGCCTTCTGTTTCGACCACCAAACCTTTCAGGGAAGCATTTGCAACCGTGTGGCATCATTTTGGAGTGTTTTTACAAAAGTCAGATTTTTGCTGAAATTGTGACTCTGGACCTTAGGGAGTTTAAAAAAAAATCTTTTTCCGCCCGCTAAGTTTTCGAGGGCAGATTCCTTGTCTTGTGATAAAAAGCCTTCTGTTTCGACCGCCAAACCTTTCAGGGGAGCATTTGCAACCGTGTGGCATCATTTTTGAATGAACTGTAAAACGTCAGATTTTTGCTGAAATTGTGACCCCGGGGCTTGGGGTTTTTTTCAAAAAAATCTTTTTCCACCCGTTAAGTTTTCGAGGGCAGATTTCTTGTCCTGTGATAAAAAGCCTTCTGTTTCGACCGCCAAACCCTTCAGGGGAGCATTTGCAACCGTGTGGCATCATTTTGGAGTGTTTTTACAAAAGTCAGATTTTTGCTGAAATTGTGACTCTGGACCTTAGGGAGTTTAAAAAAAAATCTTTTTCCGCCCGCTAAGTTTTCGAGGGCAGATTCCTTGTCCTGTGATAAAAAGCCTTCTGTTTCGACCGCCAAACCTTTCAGGGGAGCATTTGCAACCGTGTGGCATCATTTTTGAATGAATTGGAAAACGTCAGATTTTTGCTGAAATTGTGACCCCGGGGCTTAGGGATTTTTTTCAAAAAAATATTTTTCCTCCGGTTAGGTTTTCGAAGGCAGATTTATTGTCCTGTGATAAAAAGCCTTCTGTTTTGACTGCCAAACCTTTCAGGGGAGCATTTCCAACCATTTGGCACCATTGTGGAGTGTTTTGACAAAAGTCAGATTTTTGCTGAAATTGTGACCCTGGACCTTAGGGATTTTTTCAAAAAAAATCTTTTTCCGCCTGTTAAGTTTTCGAAGGCAGATTTCTTGTCCTGTGATAAAAAGCCTTCTGTTTCGACCGCCAAAGCTTTCAGGGGAGCATTTGCAACCGTGTGGCATCATTTTTGAATGAATTGTAAAACGTCAGATATTTGCTGAAATTGTGACCCCGGACCTTAGGGATTTTTTTTTAAAAAAAAATTTCCGACGGTTAAGTTTTCGAAGGCAGATTTCTTGTCCTGTGATAAAAAGCCTTCTGTTTCGACCGCCAAACCTTTCAGGGGAGCATTTGCAACCGTGTGGCACCATTTTTGAATGAATTGGAAAACGTCAGATTTTTGCTGAAATTGTGACCCCGAGGCTTAGGGATTTTTTCAAAAAAATCTTTTTCCGCTGGTTAAGTTTTCGAAGGCAGATTTCTTGTTCTGTGATAAAAAGCCTGCTGTTTTCAACGCCAAAACTTTCATTGGAGCATTTCCAACCATTTGGCACCATTTTGGAGTGTTTTGACAAAAGTCAGATTTTTGCTGAAATTGTGACCCCGGGGCTTAGGGATTTTTTCAAAAAAATCTTTTTCCGCCGGTTAAGTTTTCGCGGGCAGATTTCTTGTCCTATGATAAATAGCCTTCTGTTTCGACCACCAAACCTTTCAGGGGAGCATTTGCAACCGTGTGGCACCATTTTTGAATGAATTGGAAAACGTCAGATTGTTGCTGAAATTGTGACCCCGGACATTAGGGATTTTTTCAAAAAAATCTTTTTCCGCTGGTTAAGTTTTCGAAGTCAGATTTCTTGTTCTGTGATAAAAAGCCTTCTGTTCTCAACGCCAAAAATTTCATTGGAGCATTTCCAACCATTTGGCACCATTTTGGAGTGTTTTGACAAAAGTCAGATTTTTGCTGAAATTGTGACCCCGGGGCTTAGGGATTTTTTTCAAAAAAATATTTTTCCTCCGGTTAACTTCTTGAGGGCTGATTACTTGTCCTGTGAAAAAAAGCCTTCTGTTTCCACTGCAAAACCTTTCAGGGGAGCATTTGCAACCGTGTGGCATCATTTTTGAATGAACTGTAAAACGTCAGATTTTTGCTGAAATTGTGACTCTGGACCTTAGGGAGTTTAAAAAAAAAATCTTTTTCCACCGGCTAAGTTTTCGAGGGCAGATTCCTTGTCCTGTGATAAAAAGCCTTCTGTTTCGACCACCAAACCTTTCAGGGGAGTATTTGCAACCGTGTGGCACCATTTTTGAATGAATTGGAAAACGTCAGATTTTTGCTGAAATTGTGACCCCGAGGCTTAGGGATTTTTTCAAAAAAATCTTTTTCCGCCTGTTAAGTTTTCGAAGGCAGATTTCTTGTCCTGTGATAAAAAGCCTTCTGTTTCGACCGCCAAAGCTTTCAGGGGAGCATTTGCAACCGTGTGGCATCATTTTTGAATGAATTGTAAAACGTCAGATATTTGCTGAAATTGTGACCCCGGACCTTAGGGATTTTTTTAAAAAAAAAATTTCCGCCGGTTAAGTTTTCGAAGGCAGATTTCTTGTCCTGTGATAAAAAGCCTTCTGTTTTGACCGCCAAACCTTTCAGGGGAGCATTTGCAACCATTTGGCACCATTTTGGAGTGTTTTGACAAAGGTCAGATTTTTGCTGAAATTGTGACTCCGGGGCTTAGGGATTTTTTCAAAAAAATCTTTTTTCACCGGTTAACTTCTTGAGGGCTGATTTCTTGTCCTGTGTTAAATAGCTTTCTGTTTTGACCGTCAAACCTTTCAGGGGAGCATTTGCAACCATTTGGCACCATTTTGGAGTGTTTTGACAAAAGTCAGATTTTTGCTGAAATTGTGACCCCGGACCTTAGGGATTTTTTCAAAAAAATCTTTTTCCACCGGTTAACTTCCTGAGGGCTGATTTCTTGTCCTGTGATAAAAAGCCTTCTGTTTTGACTGCCAAACCTTTCAGGGGAGCATTTGCAACCATTTCGCAACATTTTGGAGTGTTTTGACAAAAGTCAGATTTTTGCTGAAATTGTGACCCCGGGGCTTAGGGATTTTTTCAACAAAATCTTTTCCCGCAGGTTAAGTTTTCGAAGGCAGATTTCTTGTCCTGTGATAAAAAGCCTTCTGTTTTGACCGCAAAACCTTTCAGGGGAGCATTTCTTACCATTTGGCAACATTTTGGAGTGTTTTGACAAAAGTCAGATTTTTGCTGAAATTGTGACCCCAGACCTTAGGGATTTTTTCAAAAAAATCTTGTTCCGCCAGTTAAGTTTTCGAAGGCAGATTTTTTGTCCTGTGTTTAAAAGATTTCTGTTTTGACTGCCAAACCTTTCAGGGGAGCATTTCCAACCATTTGGCACCATTTTGGAGTGTTTTGACAAAAGTCAGTTTTTTGCTGAAATTGTAACCCCGGACCTTAGGGTTTTTTTTCCAAAAAATCTTTTTCCGACGGTTAAGTTTTCGAGGGCAGATTCCTTGTTCTGTGATAAAAAGCCTTCTGTTTCGACCGCCAAACCTTTCAGGGGAGCATTTGCAACCATTTGGCACAATTTTGGAGTGTTTTGACAAAAGTCAGATGAGGGATGTTTTCAAAAAAATATTTTTCCACCGGTTAACTTCTTGAGGGCTGATTTCTTGTCCTGTGATAAAAAGGCTTCTGTTTTGACTGCCAAACCTTTCAAGGGAGCATTTGCAACCATTTCGCACGATTTTGGAGTGTTTTGACAAAAGTCAGATGAGGGATTTTTTCAAAAAAATATTTTTCCACCGGTTAACTTCTTGAGGGCTGATTTCTTGTCCTGTGATAAAAAGCTTTCTGTTTCGACCGCCAAACCTTTCAGGGGAGCATTTCCAACCATTTGGCACCATTTTGGAGTCTTTTGACAAAAGTCAGATTTTTGTTGAAATTGTGACCCCGGACCTTAGGGATTTTTTCAAAAAAATCTTTTTCCGCCGGTTAAGTTTTCGAGGGCAGATTTCTTGTCCTGTGATAAAAAGCCTTCTGTTTTGACCGCCAAACCTTTCAAGGGAGCATTTGCAACCATTTCGCACCATTTTGGAGTGTTTTGACAAAAGTCAGATTAGGGATTTTTTCAAAAAAATCTTTTTCCACCGGTTAACTTCTTGAGGGCTGATTTCTTGTCCTGTGATAAAAAGCTTTCTGTTTTGACTGCCAAACCTTTCAAGGGAGCATTTGCAACCATTTCGCACCATTTTGGAGTGTTTTGACAAAAGTCAGATTAGGGATTTTTTCAAAAAAATCTTTTTCCACCGGTTAACTTCTTGAGGGCTGATTTCGTGTCCTGTGATAAAAAGGCTTCTGTTTTGACTGCCAAACCTTTCAAGGGAGCATTTGCAACCATTTCGCACCATTTTGGAGTGTTTTGACAAAAGTCAGATTAGGGATTTTTTCAAAAAAATCTTTTTCCACCGGTTAACTTCTTGAGGGCTGATTTCGTGTCCTGTGATAAAAAGGCTTCTGTTTTGACTGCCAAACCTTTCAAGGGAGCATTTGCAACCATTTCGCACCATTTTGGAGTGTTTTGACAAAAGTCAGATTAGGGATTTTTTCAAAAAAATCTTTTTCCACCGGTTAACTTCTTGAGGGCTGATTTCTTGTCCTGTGATAAAAACCCTTCTGTTTTGACCGCCAAACCATTCAGGGGAGCATTTGCAACCATTTGACACCATTTTGGAGTGTGTTGACAAAAGTCAGTTTTTTGCTGAAATTGTGACCCCGGACCTTAGGGTTTATTTCCAAAAAATCTTTTTCCGCCGGTTAAGTTTTCGAGGGCAGATTCCTTGTTCTGTGATAAAACGCCTTCTGTTTCGACCGCCAAACCTTTCAGGGGAGCATTTGCAACCATTTGGCAAAATTTTGGAGTGTTTTGACAAAAGTCAGATGAGGGATTTTTTCAAAAAAATATTTTTCCACCGGTTAACTTCTTGAGGGCTGATTTCTTGTCCTGTGATAAAAAGCCTTCTTCATCGACCAACAAACCTTTCAGGGGAGCATTTGCAACCATTTGACACCATTTTGGAGTGTTTTGACAAAACTCAGATTTTTGCTGAAACTGTGACCCCGGACCTTAGGGATTTTTTCAAAAAAATCATTTTCCACCGGTTAACTTCTTGAGGGCTGATTTCTTGTCCTGTGATCAAAAGGCTTCTGTTTTGACTGACAAACCTTTCAAGGGAGCATTTCGAACCATTTCGCACCATTTTGGAGTGTTTTGACAAAAGTCAGATTAGGGATTTTTTCAAAAAAATCTTTTTCCACCGGTTAACTTCTTGAGTGCCTTTTTCCTTTCCTGTGATTAAAAGCCTTCTGTTTCGACCACCAAACGTTTCAGGGGAGCATTTGCAACCATTTGGCACCATTTTGGAGTGTTTTGACAAAAGTCAGATTTTTGCTGAAATTGTGACCCCGGACCTTAGGGATTTTTTCTAAAAAATCCTTTTTCCTCAGGTTAAGTTTTTGAACGCAGATTTCCTGTCCTGTGATAAAAAGCCTTCTGTTTTGACCGCAAAACCTTTCAGGGGTGCATTTCTTACCATTTGACACCATTTTGGAGTGTTTTGACAAAACTCAGATTTCTGCTGAACTTGTGACCCCGGGGCTTAGGGATTTTTTTAAAAAAATCTTTTTCCACCGGTTTACTTCTTGAGGGCTGATTTCTTGTCCTGTGATAAAAAGCCTTCTGTTTTGACCGCCAAACCTTTCAGGGGAGCATTTCCAACCATTTGGCACCATTTTGGAGTCTTTTGACAAAAGTCAGATTTTTGCTGAAATTGTGACCCCGGACCTAAGGGATTTTTTCAAAAAAATCTTTTGCCGCCGGTTAAGTTTTCGATGGCAGATTTCTTGTCCTGTGATAAAAAGCCTTCTGTTTCGACCACCAAACCTTTCAGGGGAGCATTTCCAACCATTTGGCACCATTTTGGAGTCTTTTGACAAAAGTCAGATTTTTGCTGAAATTGTGACCCAGGACCTTAGGGATTTTTTCAAAAAAATCTTTTTCCGCCGGTTAAGTTTTCGAAGGCAGATTTCTTGTCCTGTGATAAAACGCCTTCTGTTTCGACCACCAAACCTTTCAGGGGAGCATTTCCAACCATTTGGCACCATTTTGGAGTATTTTGACAAAAGTCAGATTTTTGCTGAAATTGTGACCCCGGACCTTAGGGATTTTTTCAAAAAAATCTTTTTCCGCCGGTTAAGTTTTCGAACGCAGATTTCCTGTCCTGTGATAAAAAGCCTTCTGTTTTGACCGCCAAACCTTTCAGGGGAGCATTTGCAACCATTTGGCACCATTTTGGAGTGTTTTGACAAAGGTCAGATTTTTGCTGAAATTGTGACTCTGGGGCTTAGGGATTTTTTCAAAAAAATCTTTTTCCACTGGTTAACTTCCTGAGGGCTGATTTCTTGTCCTGTGATAAAAAGCCTTCTGTTTTGACTGCCAAACCTTTCAGGGGAGCATTTGCAACCATTTCGCAACATTTTGGAGTGTTTTGACAAAAGTCAGATTTTTGCTGAAATTGTGACCCCGGGGCTTAGGGATTTTTTCAACAAAATCTTTTCCCGCAGGTTAAGTTTTCGAAGGCAGATTTCTTGTCCTGTGATAAAAAGCCTTCTGTTTTGACCGCAAAACCTTTCAGGGGAGCATTTCTTACCATTTGGCAACATTTTGGAGTGTTTTGACAAAAGTCAGATTTTTGCTGAAATTGTGACCCCGGACCTTAGGGATTTTTTCAAAAAAATCTTGTTCCGCCTGTTAAGTTTTCGAAGGCAGATTTTTTGTCCTGTGTTTAAAAGATTTCTGTTTTGACTGCCAAACCTTTCAGGGGAGCATTTCCAACCATTTGGCACCATTTTGGAGTGTTTTGACAAAAGTCAGTTTTTTGCTGAAATTGTAACCCCGGACCTTAGGGTTTTTTTTCCAAAAAATCTTTTTCCGACGGTTAAGTTTTCGAGGGCAGATTCCTTGTTCTGTGATAAAAAGCCTTCTGTTTCGACCGCCAAACCTTTCAGGGGAGCATTTGCAACCATTTGGCACAATTTTGGAGTGTTTTGACAAAAGTCAGATGAGGGATGTTTTCAAAAAAATATTTTTCCACCGGTTAACTTCTTGAGGGCTGATTTCTTGTCCTGTGATAAAAAGGCTTCTGTTTTGACTGCCAAACCTTTCAAGGGAGCATTTGCAACCATTTCGCACCATTTTGGAGTGTTTTGACAAAAGTCAGATGAGGGATTTTTTCAAAAAAATATTTTTCCACCGGTTAACTTCTTGAGGGCTGATTTCTTGTCCTGTGATAAAAAGCTTTCTGTTTCGACCGCCAAACCTTTCAGGGGAGCATTTCCAACCATTTGGCACCATTTTGGAGTCTTTTGACAAAAGTCAGATTTTTGTTGAAATTGTGACCCCGGACCTTAGGGATTTTTTCAAAAAAATCTTTTTCCGCCGGTTAAGTTTTCGAGGGCAGATTTCTTGTCCTGTGATAAAAAGCCTTCTGTTTTGACCGCCAAACCTTTCAGGGGAGCATTTGCAACCATTTGGCACAATTTTGGAGTGTTTTGACAAAAGTCAGATTTTTGCTGAAATTGTGACCCCGGACCTTAGGGATTTTTTCAAAAAAATCATTTTCCACCGGTTAACTTCTTGAGGGCTGATTTCGTGTCCTGTGATAAAAAGGCTTCTGTTTTGACTGCCAAACCTTTCAAGGGAGCATTTGCAACCATTTCGCACCATTTTGGAGTGTTTTGACAAAAGTCAGATTAGGGATTTTTTCAAAAAAATCTTTTTCCACCGGTTAACTTCTTGAGGGCTGATTTCTTGTCCTGTGATAAAAAGCTTTCTGTTTTGACTGCCAAACCTTTCAAGGGAGCATTTGCAACCATTTCGCACCATTTTGGAGTGTTTTGACAAAAGTCAGATTAGGGATTTTTTCAAAAAAATCTTTTTCCACCGGTTAACTTCTTGAGGGCTGATTTCGTGTCCTGTGATAAAAAGGCTTCTGTTTTGACTGCCAAACCTTTCAAGGGAGCATTTGCAACCATTTCGCACTATTTTGGAGTGTTTTGACAAAAGTCAGATTAGGGATTTTTTCAAAAAAATCTTTTTCCACCGGTTAACTTCTTGAGGGCTGATTTCGTGTCCTGTGATAAAAAGGCTTCTGTTTTGACTGCCAAACCTTTCAAGGGAGCATTTGCAACCATTTCGCACCATTTTGGAGTGTTTTGACAAAAGTCAGATTAGGGATTTTTTCAAAAAAATCTTTTTCCACCGGTTAACTTCTTGAGGGCTGATTTCTTGTCCTGTGATAAAAAGCTTTCTGTTTTGACCGCCAAACCATTCAGGGGAGCATTTCCAACCATTTGGCACCATTTTGGAGTCTTTTGACAAAAGTCAGTTTTTTGCTGAAATTGTGACCCCGGACCTTAGGGATTTTTTCAAAAAAATCTTTTTCCACCGGTTAACTTCTTGAGGGATGATTTCTTGTCCTGTGATAAAAACCCTTCTGTTTTGACTGCCAAACCTTTCAGGGGAGCATTTGCAACCATTTGACACCATTTTGGAGTGTGTTGACAAAAGTCAGTTTTTTGCTGAAATTGTGACCCCGGACCTTAGGGTTTTTTTCCAAAAAATCTTTTTCCGCCGGTTAAGTTTTCGAGGGCAGATTCCTTGTTCTGTGATAAAAAGCCTTCTGTTTCGACCGCCAAACCTTTCAGGGGAGCATTTGCAACCATTTGGCAAAATTTTGGAGTGTTTTGACAAAAGTCAGATGAGGGATTTTTTCAAAAAAATATTTTTCCACCGGTTAACTTCTTGAGGGCTGATTTCTTGTCCTGTGATAAAAAGCCTTCTTCATCGACCAACAAACCTTTCAGGGGAGCATTTGCAACCATTTGACACCATTTTGGAGTGTTTTGACAAAACTCAGATTTTTGCTGAAACTGTGACCCCGGACCTTAGGGATTTTTTCAAAAAAATCATTTTCCACCGGTTAACTTCTTGAGGGCTGATTTCTTGTCCTGTGATCAAAAGGCTTCTGTTTTGACTGACAAACCTTTCAAGGGAGCATTTCCAACCATTTCGCACCATTTTGGAGTGTTTTGACAAAAGTCAGATTAGGGATTTTTTCAAAAAAATCTTTTTCCACCGGTTAACTTCTTGAGGGCCTTTTTCCTTTCCTGTGATTAAAAGCCTTCTGTTTCGACCACCAAACGTTTCAGGGGAGCATTTGCAACCATTTGGCACCATTTTGGAGTGTTTTGACAAAAGTCAGATTTTTGCTGAAATTGTGACCCCAGACCTTAGGGATTTTTTCTAAAAAATCCTTTTTCCTCAGGTTAAGTTTTCGAAGGCAGATTTCTTGTCCTGTGATAAAAAGCCTTCTGTTTCAAATGGCAAACCTTTCAGGGGAGCATTTGCAACCATTTGACCCCATTTTGGAGTGTTTTGACAAAAGTCAGATTTTTGCTGAAATTGTGACCCCGGACCTTAGGGATTTTTTCAAAAAAATCTTTTTCCGCCGGTTAAGTTTTTGAACGCAGATTTCCTGTCCTGTGATAAAAAGCCTTCTGTTTTGACCGCCAAACCTTTCAGGGGAGCATTTGCAACCATTTGACACCATTTTGGAGTGTTTTGACAAAACTCAGATTTCTGCTGAACTTGTGACCCCGGGGCTTAGGGATTTTTTTAAAAAAATCTTTTTCCACCGGTTTACTTCTTGAGGGCTGATTTCTTGTCCTGTGATAAAAAGCCTTCTGTTTTGACCGCCAAACCTTTCAGGGGAGCATTTCCAACCATTTGGCACCATTTTGGAGTCTTTTGACAAAAGTCAGATTTTTGCTGAAATTGTGACCCCGGACCTAAGGGATTTTTTCAAAAAAATCTTTTTCCGCCGGTTAAGTTTTCGATGGCAGATTTCTTGTCCTGTGATAAAAAGCCTTCTGTTTCGACCACCAAATCTTTCAGGGGAGCATTTCCAACCATTTGGCACCATTTTGGAGTCTTTTGACAAAAGTCAGATTTTTGCTGAAATTGTGACCCAGGACCTTAGGGATTTTTTCAAAAAAATCTTTTTCCGCCGGTTAAGTTTTCGAAGGCAGATTTCTTGTCCTGTGATAAAAAGCCTTCTGTTTCGACCACCAAACCTTTCAGGGGAGCATTTGCAACCATTTGGCACCATTTTGGAGTCTTTTGACAAAAGTCAGATTTTTGCTGAAATTGTGACCCCGGACCTTAGGGATTTTTTCAAAAAAATCTTTTTCCGCCGGTTAAGTTTTCGAGGGCAGATTCCTTGTTCTGTGATAAAAAGCCTTCTATTTCGACCGCCAAACCTTTCAGGGGAGCATTTCCAACCATTTGGCACCATTTTGGAGTCTTTTGACAAAAGTCAGATTTTTGCTGAAATTGTGACCCCGGACCTTAGGGATTTTTTCTAAAAAATCCTTTTTCCTCAGGTTAAGTTTTCGAAGGCAGATTTCTTGTCCTGTGATAAAAAGCCTTCTGTTTCAAATGGCAAACCTTTCAGGGGAGCATTTGCAACCATTTGACCCCATTTTGGAGTGTTTTGACAAAAGTCAGATTTTTGCTGAAATTGTGACCCCGGACCTTAGGGATTTTTTCAAAAAAATCTTTTTCCGCCGGTTAAGTTTTTGAACGCAGATTTCCTGTCCTGTGATAAAAAGCCTTCTGTTTTGACCGCCAAACCTTTCAGGGGAGCATTTGCAACCATTTGACACCATTTTGGAGTGTTTTGACAAAACTCAGATTTCTGCTGAACTTGTGACCCCGGGGCTTAGGGATTTTTTCAAAAAAATCATTTTCCACCGGTTTACTTCTTGAGGGCTGATTTCTTGTCCTGTGATAAAAAGCCTTCTGTTTTGACCGCCAAACCTTTCAGGGGAGCATTTCCAACCATTTGGCACCATTTTGGAGTCTTTTGACAAAAGTCAGATTTTTGCTGAAATTGTGACCCCGGACCTAAGGGATTTTTTCAAAAAAATCTTTTTCCGCCGTTTAAGTTTTCGATGGCAGATTTCTTGTCCTGTGATAAAAAGCCTTCTGTTTCGACCACCAAACCTTTCAGGGGAGCATTTCCAACCATTTGGCACCATTTTGGAGTCTTTTGACAAAAGTCAGATTTTTGCTGAAATTGTGACCCAGGACCTTAGGGATTTTTTCAAAAAAATCTTTTTCCGCCGGTTAAGTTTTCGAAGGCAGATTTCTTGTCCTGTGATAAAAAGCCTTCTGTTTCGACCACAAAACCTTTCAGGGGAGCATTTCCAACCATTTGGCACCATTTTGGAGTCTTTTGACAAAAGTCAGATTTTTGCTGAAATTGTGACCCCGGACCTTAGGGATTTTTTCAAAAAAATCTTTTTCCGCCGGTTAAGTTTTCGAGGGCAGATTCCTTGTTCTGTGATAAAAAGCCTTCTATTTCGACCGCCAAACCTTTCAGGGGAGCATTTCCAACCATTTGGCACCATTTTGGAGTCTTTTGACAAAAGTCAGATTTTTGCTGAAATTGTGACCCCGGACCTTAGGGATTTTTTCAAAAAAATCTTTTTCCGCCGGTTAAGTTTTCGAACGCAGATTTCCTGTCCTGTGATAAAAAGCCTTCTGTTTTGACCGCCAAACCTTTCAGGGGAGCATTTGCAACCATTTGGCACCATTTTGGAGTGTTTTGACAAAGGTCAGAATTTTGCTGAAATTGTGACTCCGGGGCTTAGGGATTTTTTCAAAAAAATCTTTTTTCACCGGTTAACTTCTTGAGGGCTGATTTCTTGTCCTGTGTTAAATAGCTTTCTGTTTTGACCGTCAAACCTTTCAGGGGAGCATTTGCAACCATTTGGCACCATTTTGGAGTGTTTTGACAAAAGTCAGATTTTTGCTGAAATTGTGACCCCGGACCTTAGGGATTTTTTCAAAAAAATCTTTTTCCACCGGTTAACTTCCTGAGGGCTGATTTCTTGTCCTGTGATAAAAAGCCTTCTGTTTTGACTGCCAAACCTTTCAGGGGAGCATTTGCAACCATTTCGCAACATTTTGGAGTGTTTTGACAAAAGTCAGATTTTTGCTGAAATTGTGACCCCGGACCTTAGGGATTTTTTCAAAAAAATCTTGTTCCGCCTGTTAAGTTTTCGAAGGCAGATTTTTTGTCCTGTGTTTAAAAGATTTCTGTTTTGACTGCCAAACCTTTCAGGGGAGCATTTCCAACCATTTGGCACCATTTTGGAGTGTTTTGACAAAAGTCAGTTTTTTGCTGAAATTGTAACCCCGGACCTTAGGGTTTTTTTCCAAAAAATCTTTTTCCGACGGTTAAGTTTTCGAGGGCAGATTCCTTGTTCTGTGATAAAAAGCCTTCTGTTTCGACCGCCAAACCTTTCAGGGGAGCATTTGCAACCATTTGGCACAATTTTGGAGTGTTTTGACAAAAGTCAGATGAGGGATGTTTTCAAAAAAATATTTTTCCACCGGTTAACTTCTTGAGGGCTGATTTCTTGTCCTGTGATAAAAAGGCTTCTGTTTTGACTGCCAAACCTTTCAAGGGAGCATTTGCAACCATTTCGCACCATTTTGGAGTGTTTTGACAAAAGTCAGATGAGGGATTTTTTCAAAAAAATATTTTTCCACCGGTTAACTTCTTGAGGGCTGATTTCTTGTCCTGTGATAAAAAGCCTACTGTTTCGACCGCCAAACCTTTCAGGGGAGCATTTCCAACCATTTGGCACCATTTTGGAGTCTTTTGACAAAAGTCAGATTTTTGCTGAAATTGTGACCCCGGACCTTAGGGATTTTTTCAAAAAAATCTTTTTCCGCCGGTTAAGTTTTCGAGGGCAGATTTCTTGTCCTGTGATAAAAAGCCTTCTGTTTTGACCGCCAAACCTTTCAGGGGAGCATTTGCAACCATTTGGCACAATTTTGGCGTGTTTTGACAAAAGTCAGATTTTTGCTGAAATTGTGACCCCGGACCTTAGGGATTTTTTCAAAAAAATCATTTTCCACCGGTTAACTTCTTGAGGGCTGATTTCGTGTCCTGTGATAAAAAGGCTTCTGTTTTGACTGCCAAACCTTTCAAGGGAGCATTTGCAACCATTTCGCACCATTTTGGAGTGTTTTGACAAAAGTCAGATTAGGGATTTTTTCAAAAAAATCTTTTTCCACCGGTTAACTTCTTGAGGGCTGATTTCTTGTCCTGTGATAAAAAGCTTTCTGTTTTGACTGCCAAACCTTTCAAGGGAGCATTTGCAACCATTTCGCACCATTTTGGAGTGTTTTGACAAAAGTCAGATTAGGGATTTTTTCAAAAAAATCTTTTTCCACCGGTTAACTTCTTGAGGGCTGATTTCGTGTCCTGTGATAAAAAGGCTTCTGTTTTGACTGCCAAACCTTTCAAGGGAGCATTTGCAACCATTTCGCACCATTTTGGAGTTTTTTGACAAAAGTCAGATTAGGGATTTTTTCAAAAAAATCTTTTTCCACCGGTTAACTTCTTGAGGGCTGATTTCGTGTCCTGTGATAAAAAGGCTTCTGTTTTGACTGCCAAACCTTTCAAGGGAGCATTTGCAACCATTTCGCACCATTTTGGAGTGTTTTGACAAAAGTCAGATTAGGGATTTTTTCAAAAAAATCTTTTTCCACCGGTTAACTTCTTGAGGGCTGATTTCTTGTCCTGTGATAAAAAGCTTTCTGTTTTGACTGACAAACCTTTCAAGGGAGCATTTCCAACCATTTCGCACAATTTTGGAGTGTTTTGACAAAAGTCAGATTAGGGATTTTTTCAAAAAAATCTTTTTCCACCGGTTAACTTCTTGAGGGCCTTTTTCCTTTCCTGTGATTAAAAGCCTTCTGTTTCGACCACCAAACGTTTCAGGGGAGCATTTGCAACCATTTGGCACCATTTTGGAGTGTTTTGACAAAAGTCAGATTTTTGCTGAAATTGTGACCCCGGACCTTAGGGTTTTTTTCCAAAAAATCTTTTTCCGCCGGTTAAGTTTTCGAGGGCAGATTCCTTGTTCTGTGATAAAAAGCCTTCTGTTTCGACCGCCAAACCTTTCAGGGGAGCATTTGCAACCATTTGGCACAATTTTGGAGTGTTTTGACAAAAGTCAGATTTTTGCTGAAATTGTGACCCCGGACCTTAGGGATTTTTTCAAAAAAATCCTTTTTCCGCTGGTTAAGTTTTCGAAGTCAGATTTCTTGTCTTGTGATAAAAAGCCTTCTGTTTTGACCGCCAAACCTTTCAGGGGAGCATTTGCAACCATTTGGCAACATTTTGGAGTGTTTTGACTAAAGTCAGATTTTTGCTGAAATTGTGACCCCGGACCTTAGGGATTTTTTCAAAAAAATCTTTTTCCGCCGGTTAAGTTTTCGAAGGCAGATTTCTTGTCCTGTGATAAAAAGCCTTCTGTTTCGACCACCAAACCTTTCAGGGGAGCATTTGCAACCATTTGGCACCATTTTGGAGCCTTTTGACAAAAGTCAGATTTTTGCTGAAATTGTGACCCCGGACCTTAGGGATTTTTTCAAAAAAATCTTTTTCCGCCGGTTAAGTTTTCGAGGGCAGATTCCTTGTTCTGTGATAAAAAGCCTTCTATTTCGACCGCCAAACCTTTCAGGGGAGCATTTCCAACCATTTGGCACCATTTTGGAGTCTTTTGACAAAAGTCAGATTTTGGCTGAAATTGTGACCCCGGACCTTAGGGATTTTTTCAAAAAAATCTTTTTCCGCCGGTTAAGTTTTCGAACGCAGATTTCCTGTCCTGTGATAAAAAGCCTTCTGTTTTGACCGCCAAACCTTTCAGGGGAGCATTTGCAACCATTTGGCACCATTTTGGAGTGTTTTGACAAAGGTCAGATTTTTGCTGAAATTGTGACCCCGGACCTTAGGGATTTTTTCAAAAAAATCTTTTTTCACCGGTTAACTTCTTGAGGGCTGATTTCTTGTCCTGTGTTAAATAGCTTTCTGTTTTGACCGTCAAACCTTTCAGGGGAGCATTTGCAACCATTTGGCACCATTTTGGAGTGTTTTGACAAAAGTCAGATTTTTGCTGAAATTGTGACCCCGGACCTTAGGGATTTTTTCAAAAAAATCTTTTTCCACCGGTTAACTTCCTGAGGGCTGATTTCTTGTCCTGTGATAAAAAGCCTTCTGTTTTGACTGCCAAACCTTTCAGGGGAGCATTTGCAACCATTTCGCAACATTTTGGAGTGTTTTGACAAAAGTCAGATTTTTGCTGAAATTGTGACCCCGGACCTTAGGGATTTTTTCAAAAAAATCATTTTCCACCGGTTAACTTCTTGAGGGCTGATTTCGTGTCCTGTGATAAAAAGGCTTCTGTTTTGACTGCCAAACCTTTCAAGGGAGCATTTGCAACCATTTCGCACCATTTTGGAGTGTTTTGACAAAAGTCAGATTAGGGATTTTTTCAAAAAAATCTTTTTCCACCGGTTAACTTCTTGAGGGCTGATTTCGTGTCCTGTGATAAAAAGGCTTCTGTTTTGACTGCCAAACCTTTCAAGGGAGCATTTGCAACCATTTCGCACCATTTTGGAGTGTTTTGACAAAAGTCAGATTAGGGATTTTTTCAAAAAAATCTTTTTCCACCGGTTAACTTCTTGAGGGCTGATTTCTTGTCCTGTGATAAAAAGCTTTCTGTTTTGACCGCCAAACCATTCAGGGGAGCATTTCCAACCATTTGGCACCATTTTGGAGTCTTTTGACAAAAGTCAGTTTTTTGCTGAAATTGTGACCCCGGACCTTAGGGATTTTTTCAAAAAAATCTTTTTCCACCGGTTAACTTCTTGAGGGATGATTTCTTGTCCTGTGATAAAAACCCTTCTGTTTTGACTGCCAAACCTTTCAGGGGAGCATTTGCAACCATTTGACACCATTTTGGAGTGTTTTGACAAAAGTCAGTTTTTTGCTGAAATTGTGACCCCGGACCTTAGGGGTTTTTTCCAAAAAATCTTTTTCCGCCGGTTAAGTTTTCGAGGGCAGATTCCTTGTTCTGTGATAAAAAGCCTTCTGTTTCGACCGCCAAACCTTTCAGGGGAGCATTTGCAATCATTTGGCAACATTTTGGAGTGTTTTGACAAAAGTCAGATTTTTGCTGAAATTGTGACCCCGGACCTTAGGGATTTTTTCAAAAAAATCTTTTTCCACCGGTTAACTTCTTGAGGGCTGATTTCTTGTCCTGTGATAAAAAGCCTTCTGTATCGCCCACCAAACCTTTCAGGGGAGCATTTGCAACCATTTGGCACCATTTTGGAGTGTTTTGCCAAAATCAGATTTTTGCTGAAATTGTGACCGCGGACCTTAGGGATTTTTTCAAAAAAATCATTTTCCACCGGTTAACTTCTTGAGGGCTGATTTCTTGTCCTGTGATAAAAAGCTTTCTGTTTTGACCGCCAAACCATTCAGGGGAGCATTTCCAACCATTTGGCACCATTTTGGAGTCTTTTGACAAAAGTCAGATTTTTGCTGAAATTTTGACCCCCGAACTTAGGGATTTTTTCAAAAAAATCTTTTTCTGCCGGTTAAGTTTTCGAGGGCAGATTTCTTGTCCTGTGATAAAAAGCCTTCTTTTGACCGCCAAACCTTTCAGGGGAGCATTTGCAACCATTTGGCACAATTTTGGAGTGTTTTGACAAAAGTCAAATTTTTGCTGAAATTGTGACCCCGGACCTTAGGGATTTTTTCAAAAAAATCTTTTTCCACCGGTTAACTTCTTGAGGGATGATTTCTTGTCCTGTGATAAAAACCCTTCTGTTTTGACTGCCAAACCTTTCAGGGGAGCATTTGCAACCATTTGACACCATTTTGGAGTGTTTTGACAAAAGTCAGTTTTTTGCTGAAATTGTGACCCCGGACCTTAGGGTTTTTTTCCAAAAAATCTTTTTCCGCCGGTTAAGTTTTCGAGGGCAGATTCCTTGTTTTGTGATAAAAAGCCTTCTGTTTCGACCGCCAAACATTTCAGGGGAGCATTTGCAACCATTTGGCAAAATTTTGGAGTGTTTTGACAAAAGTCAGATGAGGGATTTTTTCAAAAAAATATTTTTCCACCGGTTAACTTCTTGAGGGCTGATTTCTTGTCCTGTAATAAAAAGCCTTCTTTATCGACCACCAAACCTTTCAGGGGAGCATTTGCAACCATTTGACACCATTTTGGAGTGTTTTGACAAAACTCAGATTTTTGCTGAAATTGTGACCCCGGACCTTAGGGATTTTTTCAAAAAAATCATTTTCCACCGGTTAACTTCTTGAGGGCTGATTTCTTGTCCTGTGATAAAAAGCTTTCTGTTTTGACCGCCAAACCATTCAGGGGAGCATTTCCAACCATTTGGCACCATTTTGGAGTCTTTTGACAAAAGTCAGATTTTTGCTGAAATTGTGACCCCGGAACTTAGGGATTTTTTCAAAAAAATCTTTTTCCACCGGTTAACTTCTTGAGGGATGATTTCTTGTCCTGTGATAAAAACCCTTCTGTTTTGACTGCCAAACCTTTCAGGGGAGCATTTGCAACCATTTGACACCATTTTGGAGTGTTTTGACAAAAGTCAGTTTTTTGCTGAAATTGTGACCCCGGACCTTAGGGTTTTTTTCCAAAAATTTTTTTTTCCCGCCGGTTAAGTTTTCGAGGGCAGATTCCTTGTTCTGTGATAAAAAGCCTTCTGTTTCGACCGCCAAACCTTTCAGTGGATCATTTGCAACCATTTGGCAAAATTTTGGAGTGTTTTGACAAAAGTCAGATGAGGGATTTTTTCAAAAAAATATTTTTCCTCCGGTTAACTTCTTGAGGGCTGATTTCTTGTCCTGTGATAAAAAGCCTTCTTTATCGACCACCAAACGTTTCAGGGGAGCATTTGCAACCATTTGACACCATTTTGGAGTGTTTTGACAAAACTTAGATTTTTGCTGAAATTGTGACCCCGGACCTTAGGGATTTTTTCAAAAAAATCATTTTCCACCGGTTAACTTCTTGAGGGCTGATTTCTTGTCCTGTGATAAAAAGTCTTCTGTTTTGACTGACAAACCTTTCAAGGGAGCATTTCCAACCATTTCGCACCATTTTGGAGTGTTTTGACAAAAGTCAGATTAGGGATTTTTTCAAAAAAATCTTTTTCCACCGGTTAACTTCTTGAGGGCCTTTTTCCTTTCCTGTGATTAAAAGCCTTCTGTTTCGACCACCAAACGTTTCAGGGGAGCATTTGCAACCATTTGGCACCATTTTTGAGTGTTTTGACAAAAGTCAGATTTTTGCTGAAATTGTGACCCCGGACCTTAGGGATTTTTTCTAAAAAATCCTTTTTCCGCAGGTTAAGTTTTCGAAGGCAGATTTCTTGTCCTGTGATAAAAAGCCTTCTGTTTCAAATGGCAAACCTTTCAGGGGAGCATTTGCAACCATTTGACCCCATTTTGGAGTGTTTTGACAAAAGTCAGATTCTTGCTGAAATTGTGACCCCGGACCTTAGGGATTTTTTCAAAAAAATCTTTTTCCACCTTTTAACTTCTTGAGGGCTTTTTTCCTTTCTGTGATAAAAAGCCTTCTGTTTCAACCACCAAATCTTTCAGGGGAGCATTTCCAAACATTTGGCACCATTTTGGAGTGTTTTGACAAAAGTCAGATTTTTGCTGAAATTGTGACCCTTAGGGATTTTTTCAAAAAAATCTTTTTCCACAGGTTAAGTTTTCGAAGGCAGATTTCTTGTCCTGTGATAAAAAGCCTTCTGTTTCGACGACCAAACCTTTCAGGGGAGCATTTCCAACCATTTGGCAACATTTTGGAGTGTTTTGACAAAAGTCAGATTTTTGCTGAAATTGTGACCCCGGACCTTAGGGATTTTTTCAAAAAAATCTTTTTCCGCCCGTTAAGTTTTCGACGGCAAATTCCTTGTTCTGTGATAAAAAGCCTTCTGTTTCGACCGCCAAACCTTTCAGGGGAGCATTTGCAACCATTTGGCAACATTTTGGAGTGTTTTGACAAAAGTCAGATTTTTGCTGAAATTGTGACCCCGGACCTTAGGGATTTTTTCAAAAAAATCTTTTTCCACCGGTTAACTTCTTGAGGGCTTTTTTCCTTTCTGTGATAAAAAGCCTTCTGTTTCAACCACCAAATCTTTCAGGTGAGCATTTCCAACCATTTGGCAACATTTTGGAGTGTTTTGACAAAAGTCAGATTTTTGCTGAAATTGTGACCCCGGACCTTAGGGATTTTTTCAAAAAAATCTTTTTCCACAGGTTAAGTTTTCGAAGGCAGATTTCTTGTCCTGTGATAAAAAGCCTTCTGTTTGGACCACCAAACCTTTCAGGGGAGCATTTGCAACCATTTGGCACAATTTTGGAGTGTTTTGACAAAAGTCAGATTTTTGCTGAAATTGTGACCCCGGACTTTAGGGATTTTTTCAAAAAAATCTTTTTCCGCCGGTTAAGTTTTCGAGGGCAAATTCCTTGTTCTGTGATAAAAAGCCTTCTGTTTCGACCGCCAAACCTTTCAGGGGAGCATTTGCAACCATTTGGCAACATTTTGGAGTGTTTTGACAAAAGTCAGATTTTTGCTGAAATTGTGACCCCGGACCTTAGGGATTTTTTCAAAAAAATCTTTTTCCGCCGGTTAAGTTTTCGAGGGCAAATTCCTTGTTCTGTGATAAAAAGCCTTCTGTTTCGACCGCCAAACCTTTCAGGGGAGCATTTGCAACCATTTGGCACCATTTTGGAGTGTTTTGACAAAAGTCAGATTTTTGCTGAAATTGTGACCCCGGACCTTAGGGATTTTTTTCAAAAAAATCCTTTTTCCGCAGGTTAAGTTTTCGAAGGCAGATTTCTTGTCCTGTGATAGAAAGCCTTCTGTTTCGACCACCAAACCTTTCAGGGGAGCATTTGCAACCATTTGGCAACATTTTGGAGTGTTTTGACAAAAGTCAGATTTTTGCTGAAATTGTGACCCCGGACCTTAGGGATTTTTTCAAAAAAATCTTTTTCCACCGTTTAACTTCTTGAGGGCTTTTTTCCTTTCCTGTGATAAAAAGCCTTTTGTTTCGACCACCAAATCTTTCAGGGGAGCATTTCCCAACATTTGGCACCATTTTGGAGTGTTTTGACAAAAGTCAGATTTTTGCTGAAATTGTGACCCTGGACCTTAGGGATTTTTTCAAAAAAATCCTTTTTCCGCAGGTTAAGTTTTCGAAGTCAGATTTCTTGTCTTGTGATAAAAAGCCTTTTGTTTTGACCGCCAAACCTTTCAGGGGAGCATTTCCAACCATTTGGCAACATTTTGGAGTGTTTTGACAAAAGTCAGATTTTTGCTGAAATTGTGACCCCGGACCTTAGGGATTTTTTCAAAAAAATCTTTTTCCACCGGTTAACTTCTTGAGGGCTTTTTTCCTTTCTGTGATAAAAAGCCTTCTGTTTCAACCACCAAATCTTTCAGGGGAGCATTTCCAACCATTTGGCAACATTTTGGAGTGTTTTGACAAAAGTCAGATTTTTGCTGAAATTGTGACCCCGGACCTTAGGGATTTTTTCAAAAAAATCTTTTTCCGCCGGTTAAGTTTTCGATGGCAGATTTCTTGTCCTGTGATAAAAAGCCTTCTCTTTTGACCGCCAAACCTTTCAGGGGAGCATTTCCAACCATTTGGCAACATTTTGGAGTGTTTTGACAAAAGTCAGATTTTTGCTGAAATTGTGACCCCGGACCTTAGGGATTTTTTCAATAAAATCTTTTTCCGCCGGTTAAGTTTTCGAGGGCAAATTCCTTGTTCTGTGATAAAAAGCCTTCTGTTTCGACCGCCAAACCTTTCAGGGGAGCATTTGCAACCATTTGGCAACATTTTGGAGTGTTTTGACAAAAGTCAGATTTTTGCTGAAATTGTGACCCCGGACCTTAGGGATTTTTTCAAAAAAATCTTTTTCCACCGGTTAACTTCTTGAGGGCTTTTTTCCTTTTCTGTGATAAAAAGCCTTCTGTTTCGACCACCAAATCTTTCAGGGGAGCATTTCCAACCATTTGGCAACATTTTGGAGTGTTTTGACAAAAGTCAGATTTTTGCTGAAATTGTGACCCCGGACCTTAGGGATTTTTTCAAAAAAATCTTTTTCCGCCGGTTAAGTTTTCGAGGGCAAATTCCTTGTTCTGTGATAAAAAGCCTTCTGTTTCGACCGGCAAACCTTTCAGGGGAGCATTTCCAAACATTTGGCACCATTTTGGAGTGTTTTGACAAAAGTCAGATTTTTGCTGAAATTGTGACCTTTAGGGATTTTTTTCAAAAACATCTTTTTCTGCCGGTTAAGTTTTCGAAGGCAGATTCCTTGTCCTGTGATAAAAAGCCTTCTGTTTCGACCGCCAAACCTTTCAGGGGAGCATTTCCAACCATTGGGCACCATTTTGGAGTGTTTTGACAAAAGTCAGATTTTTGCTGAAATTGTGACCCCCGACCTTAGGGATTTTTTCAAAAAAATCTTTTTCCGCCGGTTAAGTTTTTGAAGTCAGATTTCTTGTCCTGTGATAAAAAGCCTTCTGTTTCGACCACCAAACCTTTCAGGGGAGCATTTGCAACCCAGTGGCACCATTTTGGAGTGTTTTGACAAAAGTCAGATTTTTGCTGAAATTGTGACCCCCGACCTTAGGGATTTTTTCAAAAAAATCTTTTTCCGCCAGTTAAGTTTTCGAAGGCAGATTTCTTCTCCTGTGATAAAAAGCCTTCTGTTTCGACCACCAAACCTTTCAGAGGAGCATTTGCAACCATTTGGCACCATTTTGGAGTGTTTTGACAAAAGTCAGACTTTTGCTGAAATTGTGACCCCGGACCTTAGGGATTTTTTCAAAAAAATCTTTTTCCGCCGGTTAAGTTTTCAAAGGCAGATTTCTTGTCCTGTGATAAAAAGCCTTCTGTTTCGACCACCAAACCTTTCAGGGGAGCATTTGCAACCATTTGGCACCATTTTGGAGTCTTTTGACAAAAGTCAGATTTTTGCTGAAATTGTGACCCCGGACCTTAGGGATTTTTTCAAAAAAATCTTTTTCCGCCGGTTAAGTTTTCGAAGGCAGATTTCTTGTCCTGTGATAAAAAGCCTTCTGTTTTGACCGCCAAACCTTTCAGAGGAGCATTTTCAACCGCGTGGCACCATTTTGGAGTGTTTTGACAAAAGTCAGATTTTTGCTGAAATTGTGACCCCGGACCTTAGGGATTTTTTCAAAAAAATCTTTTTCCGCCGGTTAAGTTTTTGAAGTCAGATATCTTGTCTTGTGATAAAAAGCCTTCTGTTTTGACCGCCAAACCTTTCAGGGGAGCATTTCCAACCATTTGGCACCATTCTGGAGTGTTTTGACAAAAGTCAGATTTTTGCTGAAATTGTGACCCCGGACCTTAGGTATTTTTTCAAAAAAATCTTTTTCCGCCGGTTAAGTTTTCGAAGGCAGATTCCTTGTCCTGTGATAAAAAGCCTTCTGTTTCGACCACCAAACCTTTCAGGGGAGCATTTGCAACCATTTGGCACCATTTTGGAGTGTTTTGACAAAAGTCAGATTTTTGCTGAAATTTTGACCCCGGACCTTAGGGATTTTTTTCAGAAAAATCTTTTTCCGCCGGTTAAGTTTTCGAAGGCAGATTTCTTGTCCTGTGATAAAAAGCCTTCTGTTTCGACCGGCAAACCTTTCAGGGGAGCATTTCCAAACATTTGGCACCATTTTGGAGTCTTTTGACAAAAGTCAGATTTTTGCTGAAATTGTGACCCCGGACCTTAGGGATTTTTTCAAAAAAATCTTTTTCCGCCGGTTAAGTTTTTGAAGTCAGATATCTTGTCTTGTGATAAAAAGCCTTCTGTTTTGACCGCCAAACCTTTCAGGGGAGCATTTCCAACCATTTGGCACCATTCTGGAGTGTTTTGACAAAAGTCAGATTTTTGCTGAAATTGTGACCCCGGACCTTAGGTATTTTTTCAAAAAAATCTTTTTCCGCCGGTTAAGTTTTCGAAGGCAGATTCCTTGTCCTGTGATAAAAAGCCTTCTGTTTCGACCACCAAACCTTTCAGGGGAGCATTTGCAACCATTTGGCACCATTTTGGAGTGTTTTGACAAAAGTCAGATTTTTGCTGAAATTGTGACCCCGGACCTTAGGGATTTTTTTCAAAAAAATCTTTTTCCGCCGGTTAAGTTTTCGAAGGCAGATTTCTTGTCCTGTGATAAAAAGCCTTCTGTTTCGACCGGCAAACCTTTCAGGGGAGCATTTCCAAACATTTGGCACCATTTTGGAGTCTTTTGACAAAAGTCAGATTTTTGCTGAAATTGTGACCCCGGACCTAAGGGATTTTTTCAAAAAAATCTTTTTCCGCCGGTTAAGTTTTTGAAGTCAGATTTCTTGTCCTGTGATCAAAAGCCTTCTGTTTCGACCGCCAAACCTTTCAGGGGAGCATTTCCAACCATTTGGCACCATTTTGGAGTGTTTTGACAAAAGTCAGATTTTTGCTGAAATTGTGACCCCGGACCTTAGGGATTTTTTCAAAAAAATCTTTTTCCGCCGGTTAAGTTTTTGAAGTCAGATTTCTTGTCCTGTGATAAAAAGCCTTCTGTTTCGACCACCAAACCTTTCAGGGGAGCATTTGCAACCGTGTGGCACCATTTTGGAGTGTTTTGACAAAAGTCAGATTTTTGCTGAAATTGTGACCCCGGACCTTAGGGATTTTTTCAAAAAAATCTTTTTCCGCCGGTTAAGTTTTTGAAGTCAGATATCTTGTCTTGTGATAAAAAGCCTTCTGTTTTGACCGCCAAACCTTTCAGGGGAGCATTTCCAACCATTTGGCACCATTCTGGAGTGTTTTGACAAAAGTCAGATTTTTGCTGAAATTGTGACCCCGGACCTTAGGTATTTTTTCAAAAAAATCTTTTTCCGCCGGTTAAGTTTTCGAAGGCAGATTCCTTGTCCTGTGATAAAAAGCCTTCTGTTTCGACCACCAAACCTTTCAGGGGAGCATTTGCAACCATTTGGCACCATTTTGGAGTGTTTTGACAAAAGTCAGATTTTTGCTGAAATTGTGACCCCGGACCTTAGGGATTTTTTTCAAAAAAATCTTTTTCCGCCGGTTAAGTTTTCGAAGGCAGATTTCTTGTCCTGTGATAAAAAGCCTTCTGTTTCGACCGGCAAACCTTTCAGGGGAGCATTTCCAAACATTTGGCACCATTTTGGAGTCTTTTGACAAAAGTCAGATTTTTGCTGAAATTGTGACCCCGGACCTTAGGGATTTTTTCAAAAAAATCTTTTTCCGCCGGTTAAGTTTTTGAAGTCAGATTTCTTGTCCTGTGATCAAAAGCCTTCTGTTTCGACCGCCAAACCTTTCAGGGGAGCATTTCCAACCATTTGGCACCATTTTGGAGTGTTTTGACAAAAGTCAGATTTTTGCTGAAATTGTGACCCCGGACCTTAGGGATTTTTTCAAAAAAATCTTTTTCCGCCGGTTAAGTTTTTGAAGTCAGATTTCTTGTCCTGTGATAAAAAGCCTTCTGTTTCGACCACCAAACCTTTCAGGGGAGCATTTGCAACCGTGTGGCACCATTTTGGAGTGTTTTGACAAAAGTCAGATTTTTGCTGAAATTGTGACCCCGGACCTTAGGGATTTTTTCAAAAAAATCTTTTTCCGCCGGTTAAGTTTTTGAAGTCAGATATCTTGTCTTGTGATAAAAAGCCTTCTGTTTTGACCGCCAAACCTTTCAGGGGAGCATTTCCAACCATTTGGCACCATTCTGGAGTGTTTTGACAAAAGTCAGATTTTTGCTGAAATTGTGACCCCGGACCTTAGGTATTTTTTCAAAAAAATCTTTTTCTGCCGGTTAAGTTTTCGAAGGCAGATTTCTTGTCCTGTGATAAAAAGCCTTCTGTTTCGACCACCAAACCTTTCAGGGGAGCATTTGCAACCATTTGGCACCATTTTGGAGTGTTTTGACAAAAGTCAGATTTTTGCTGAAATTGTGACCCCGGACCTTAGGGATTTTTTCAAAAAAATATTTTTCCGCCGGTTAAGTTTTTGAAGTCAGATATCTTGTCTTGTGATAAAAAGCCTTCTGTTTTGACCGCCAAACCTTTCAGGGGAGCATTTCCAACCATTTGGCACCATTCTGGAGTGTTTTGACAAAAGTCAGATTTTTGCTGAAATTGTGACCCCGGACCTTAGGGATTTTTTCAAAAAAATCTTTTTCCACCGGCTAACTTCTTGAGGGCTGATTTCTTGTCCTGTGATAAAAAGCCTTCTGTTTTTACCGCCAAACCTTTCAGGGG
Source organism: Podarcis erhardii (assembly GCF_964252035.2). Taxonomy (NCBI): domain Eukaryota; kingdom Metazoa; phylum Chordata; class Lepidosauria; order Squamata; family Lacertidae; genus Podarcis; species Podarcis erhardii. The sequence continues at coordinate 12,539,549 of NC_138501.1, forward strand.
AGCATTTGCAACCATTTGGCACCATTTTGGAGTCTTTTGACAAAAGTCAGATTTTTGCTGAAATTGTGACCCCGGACCTTAGGGATTTTTTCAAAAAAATCTTTTCCGCCGGTTAAGTTTTCGAAGTCAGATTTCTTGTCTTGTGATAAAAAGCCTTCTGTTTTGACTGCCAAACCTTTCAGGGGAGCATTTTCAACCGCGTGGCACCATTTTGGAGTGTTTTGACAAGTCAGATTTTTGCTGAAATTGTGACCCCGGACCTTAGAGATATTTTCAAAAAAATCTTTTTCCGCCGGTTAAGTTTTCGAGGGCAAATTCCTTGTTCTGTGATAAAAAGCCTTCTGTTTCGACCGGCAAACCTTTCAGGGGAGCATTTCCAAACATTTGGCACCATTTTGGAGTGTTTTGACAAAAGTCAGATTTTTGCTGAAATTGTGACCCCGGACTTTAGGGATTTTTTCAAAAAAATCTTTTTCCGCCGGTTAAGTTTTTGAAGGCAGATTTCTTGTCCTGTGATAAAAAGCCTTCTGTTTGGACCACCAAACCTTTCAGGGGAGCATTTGCAACCATTTGGCACAATTTTGGAGTGTTTTGACAAAAGTCAGATTTTTGCTGAAATTGTGACCCCGGACTTTAGGGATTTTTTCAAAAAAATCTTTTTCCGCCGGTTAAGTTTTCGAGGGCAAATTCCTTGTTCTGTGATAAAAAGCCTTCTGTTTCGACCGCCAAACCTTTCAGGGGAGCATTTGCAACCATTTGGCAACATTTTGGAGTGTTTTGACAAAAGTCAGATTTTTGCTGAAATTGTGACCCCGGACCTTAGGGATTTTTTCAAAAAAATCTTTTTCCGCCGGTTAAGTTTTCGAGGGCAAATTCCTTGTTCTGTGATAAAAAGCCTTCTGTTTCGACCGCCAAACCTTTCAGGGGAGCATTTGCAACCATTTGGCACCATTTTGGAGTGTTTTGACAAAAGTCAGATTTTTGCTGAAATTGTGACCCCGGACCTTAGGGATTTTTTTCAAAAAAATCCTTTTTCCGCAGGTTAAGTTTTCGAAGGCAGATTTCTTGTCCTGTGATAGAAAGCCTTCTGTTTCGACCACCAAACCTTTCAGGGGAGCATTTGCAACCATTTGGCAACATTTTGGAGTGTTTTGACAAAAGTCAGATTTTTGCTGAAATTGTGACCCCGGACCTTAGGGATTTTTTCAAAAAAATCTTTTTCCACCGTTTAACTTCTTGAGGGCTTTTTTCCTTTCCTGTGATAAAAAGCCTTTTGTTTCGACCACCAAATCTTTCAGGGGAGCATTTCCCAACATTTGGCACCATTTTGGAGTGTTTTGACAAAAGTCAGATTTTTGCTGAAATTGTGACCCTGGACCTTAGGGATTTTTTCAAAAAAATCCTTTTTCCGCAGGTTAAGTTTTCGAAGTCAGATTTCTTGTCTTGTGATAAAAAGCCTTTTGTTTTGACCGCCAAACCTTTCAGGGGAGCATTTCCAACCATTTGGCAACATTTTGGAGTGTTTTGACAAAAGTCAGATTTTTGCTGAAATTGTGACCCCGGACCTTAGGGATTTTTTCAAAAAAATCTTTTTCCACCGGTTAACTTCTTGAGGGCTTTTTTCCTTTCTGTGATAAAAAGCCTTCTGTTTCAACCACCAAATCTTTCAGGGGAGCATTTCCAACCATTTGGCAACATTTTGGAGTGTTTTGACAAAAGTCAGATTTTTGCTGAAATTGTGACCCCGGACCTTAGGGATTTTTTCAAAAAAATCTTTTTCCGCCGGTTAAGTTTTCGATGGCAGATTTCTTGTCCTGTGATAAAAAGCCTTCTCTTTTGACCGCCAAACCTTTCAGGGGAGCATTTCCAACCATTTGGCAACATTTTGGAGTGTTTTGACAAAAGTCAGATTTTTGCTGAAATTGTGACCCCGGACCTTAGGGATTTTTTCAATAAAATCTTTTTCCGCCGGTTAAGTTTTCGAGGGCAAATTCCTTGTTCTGTGATAAAAAGCCTTCTGTTTCGACCGCCAAACCTTTCAGGGGAGCATTTGCAACCATTTGGCAACATTTTGGAGTGTTTTGACAAAAGTCAGATTTTTGCTGAAATTGTGACCCCGGACCTTAGGGATTTTTTCAAAAAAATCTTTTTCCACCGGTTAACTTCTTGAGGGCTTTTTTCCTTTTCTGTGATAAAAAGCCTTCTGTTTCGACCACCAAATCTTTCAGGGGAGCATTTCCAACCATTTGGCAACATTTTGGAGTGTTTTGACAAAAGTCAGATTTTTGCTGAAATTGTGACCCCGGACCTTAGGGATTTTTTCAAAAAAATCTTTTTCCGCCGGTTAAGTTTTCGAGGGCAAATTCCTTGTTCTGTGATAAAAAGCCTTCTGTTTCGACCGGCAAACCTTTCAGGGGAGCATTTCCAAACATTTGGCACCATTTTGGAGTGTTTTGACAAAAGTCAGATTTTTGCTGAAATTGTGACCTTTAGGGATTTTTTTCAAAAACATCTTTTTCTGCCGGTTAAGTTTTCGAAGGCAGATTCCTTGTCCTGTGATAAAAAGCCTTCTGTTTCGACCGCCAAACCTTTCAGGGGAGCATTTCCAACCATTGGGCACCATTTTGGAGTGTTTTGACAAAAGTCAGATTTTTGCTGAAATTGTGACCCCCGACCTTAGGGATTTTTTCAAAAAAATCTTTTTCCGCCGGTTAAGTTTTTGAAGTCAGATTTCTTGTCCTGTGATAAAAAGCCTTCTGTTTCGACCACCAAACCTTTCAGGGGAGCATTTGCAACCCAGTGGCACCATTTTGGAGTGTTTTGACAAAAGTCAGATTTTTGCTGAAATTGTGACCCCCGACCTTAGGGATTTTTTCAAAAAAATCTTTTTCCGCCAGTTAAGTTTTCGAAGGCAGATTTCTTCTCCTGTGATAAAAAGCCTTCTGTTTCGACCACCAAACCTTTCAGAGGAGCATTTGCAACCATTTGGCACCATTTTGGAGTGTTTTGACAAAAGTCAGACTTTTGCTGAAATTGTGACCCCGGACCTTAGGGATTTTTTCAAAAAAATCTTTTTCCGCCGGTTAAGTTTTCAAAGGCAGATTTCTTGTCCTGTGATAAAAAGCCTTCTGTTTCGACCACCAAACCTTTCAGGGGAGCATTTGCAACCATTTGGCACCATTTTGGAGTCTTTTGACAAAAGTCAGATTTTTGCTGAAATTGTGACCCCGGACCTTAGGGATTTTTTCAAAAAAATCTTTTTCCGCCGGTTAAGTTTTCGAAGGCAGATTTCTTGTCCTGTGATAAAAAGCCTTCTGTTTTGACCGCCAAACCTTTCAGAGGAGCATTTTCAACCGCGTGGCACCATTTTGGAGTGTTTTGACAAAAGTCAGATTTTTGCTGAAATTGTGACCCCGGACCTTAGGGATTTTTTCAAAAAAATCTTTTTCCGCCGGTTAAGTTTTTGAAGTCAGATATCTTGTCTTGTGATAAAAAGCCTTCTGTTTTGACCGCCAAACCTTTCAGGGGAGCATTTCCAACCATTTGGCACCATTCTGGAGTGTTTTGACAAAAGTCAGATTTTTGCTGAAATTGTGACCCTGGACCTTAGGTATTTTTTCAAAAAAATCTTTTTCCGCCGGTTAAGTTTTCGAAGGCAGATTCCTTGTCCTGTGATAAAAAGCCTTCTGTTTCGACCACCAAACCTTTCAGGGGAGCATTTGCAACCATTTGGCACCATTTTGGAGTGTTTTGACAAAAGTCAGATTTTTGCTGAAATTTTGACCCCGGACCTTAGGGATTTTTTTCAAAAAAATCTTTTTCCGCCGGTTAAGTTTTCGAAGGCAGATTTCTTGTCCTGTGATAAAAAGCCTTCTGTTTCGACCGGCAAACCTTTCAGGGGAGCATTTCCAAACATTTGGCACCATTTTGGAGTCTTTTGACAAAAGTCAGATTTTTGCTGAAATTGTGACCCCGGACCTAAGGGATTTTTTCAAAAAAATCTTTTTCCGCCGGTTAAGTTTTTGAAGTCAGATTTCTTGTCCTGTGATCAAAAGCCTTCTGTTTCGACCGCCAAACCTTTCAGGGGAGCATTTCCAACCATTTGGCACCATTTTGGAGTGTTTTGACAAAAGTCAGATTTTTGCTGAAATTGTGACCCCGGACCTTAGGGATTTTTTCAAAAAAATCTTTTTCCGCCGGTTAAGTTTTTGAAGTCAGATTTCTTGTCCTGTGATAAAAAGCCTTCTGTTTCGACCACCAAACCTTTCAGGGGAGCATTTGCAACCGTGTGGCACCATTTTGGAGTGTTTTGACAAAAGTCAGATTTTTGCTGAAATTGTGACCCCGGACCTTAGGGATTTTTTCAAAAAAATCTTTTTCCGCCGGTTAAGTTTTTGAAGTCAGATATCTTGTCTTGTGATAAAAAGCCTTCTGTTTTGACCGCCAAACCTTTCAGGGGAGCATTTCCAACCATTTGGCACCATTCTGGAGTGTTTTGACAAAAGTCAGATTTTTGCTGAAATTGTGACCCCGGACCTTAGGTATTTTTTCAAAAAAATCTTTTTCCGCCGGTTAAGTTTTCGAAGGCAGATTCCTTGTCCTGTGATAAAAAGCCTTCTGTTTCGACCACCAAACCTTTCAGGGGAGCATTTGCAACCATTTGGCACCATTTTGGAGTGTTTTGACAAAAGTCAGATTTTTGCTGAAATTGTGACCCCGGACCTTAGGGATTTTTTTCAAAAAAATCTTTTTCCGCCGGTTAAGTTTTCGAAGGCAGATTTCTTGTCCTGTGATAAAAAGCCTTCTGTTTCGACCGGCAAACCTTTCAGGGGAGCATTTCCAAACATTTGGCACCATTTTGGAGTCTTTTGACAAAAGTCAGATTTTTGCTGAAATTGTGACCCCGGACCTTAGGGATTTTTTCAAAAAAATCTTTTTCCGCCGGTTAAGTTTTTGAAGTCAGATTTCTTGTCCTGTGATCAAAAGCCTTCTGTTTCGACCGCCAAACCTTTCAGGGGAGCATTTCCAACCATTTGGCACCATTTTGGAGTGTTTTGACAAAAGTCAGATTTTTGCTGAAATTGTGACCCCGGACCTTAGGGATTTTTTCAAAAAAATCTTTTTCCGCCGGTTAAGTTTTTGAAGTCAGATTTCTTGTCCTGTGATAAAAAGCCTTCTGTTTCGACCACCAAACCTTTCAGGGGAGCATTTGCAACCGTGTGGCACCATTTTGGAGTGTTTTGACAAAAGTCAGATTTTTGCTGAAATTGTGACCCCGGACCTTAGGGATTTTTTCAAAAAAATCTTTTTCCGCCGGTTAAGTTTTTGAAGTCAGATATCTTGTCTTGTGATAAAAAGCCTTCTGTTTTGACCGCCAAACCTTTCAGGGGAGCATTTCCAACCATTTGGCACCATTCTGGAGTGTTTTGACAAAAGTCAGATTTTTGCTGAAATTGTGACCCCGGACCTTAGGTATTTTTTCAAAAAAATCTTTTTCTGCCGGTTAAGTTTTCGAAGGCAGATTTCTTGTCCTGTGATAAAAAGCCTTCTGTTTCGACCACCAAACCTTTCAGGGGAGCATTTGCAACCATTTGGCACCATTTTGGAGTGTTTTGACAAAAGTCAGATTTTTGCTGAAATTGTGACCCCGGACCTTAGGGATTTTTTCAAAAAAATATTTTTCCGCCGGTTAAGTTTTTGAAGTCAGATATCTTGTCTTGTGATAAAAAGCCTTCTGTTTTGACCGCCAAACCTTTCAGGGGAGCATTTCCAACCATTTGGCACCATTCTGGAGTGTTTTGACAAAAGTCAGATTTTTGCTGAAATTGTGACCCCGGACCTTAGGGATTTTTTCAAAAAAATCTTTTTCCACCGGCTAACTTCTTGAGGGCTGATTTCTTGTCCTGTGATAAAAAGCCTTCTGTTTTTACCGCCAAACCTTTCAGGGGAGCATTTGCAACCATTTGGCACCATTTTGGAGTCTTTTGACAAAAGTCAGATTTTTGCTGAAATTGTGACCCCGGACCTTAGGGATTTTTTCAAAAAAATCTTTTCCGCCGGTTAAGTTTTCGAAGTCAGATTTCTTGTCTTGTGATAAAAAGCCTTCTGTTTTGACTGCCAAACCTTTCAGGGGAGCATTTTCAACCGCGTGGCACCATTTTGGAGTGTTTTGACAAGTCAGATTTTTGCTGAAATTGTGACCCCGGACCTTAGAGATATTTTCAAAAAAATCTTTTTCCGCCGGTTAAGTTTTCGAGGGCAAATTCCTTGTTCTGTGATAAAAAGCCTTCTGTTTCGACCGGCAAACCTTTCAGGGGAGCATTTCCAAACATTTGGCACCATTTTGGAGTGTTTTGACAAAAGTCAGATTTTTGCTGAAATTGTGACCTTTAGGGATTTTTTTCAAAAACATCTTTTTCTGCCGGTTAAGTTTTCGAAGGCAGATTCCTTGTCCTGTGATAAAAAGCCTTCTGTTTCGACCGCCAAACCTTTCAGGGGAGCATTTCCAACCATTGGGCACCATTTTGGAGTCTTTTGACAAAAGTCAGATTTTTGCTGAAATTGTGACCCCAGACCTTAGGGATTTTTTCAAAAAAATCTTTTTCCGCCGGTTAAGTTTTTGAAGTCAGATTTCTTGTCCTGTGATAAAAAGCCTTCTGTTTCGACCACCAAACCTTTCAGGGGAGCATTTGCAACCCAGTGGCACCATTTTGGAGTGTTTTGACAAAAGTCAGATTTTTGCTGAAATTGTGACCCCCGACCTTAGGGATTTTTTCAAAAAAATCTTTTTCCGCCAGTTAAGTTTTCGAAGGCAGATTTCTTCTCCTGTGATAAAAAGCCTTCTGTTTCGACCACCAAACCTTTCAGAGGAGCATTTGCAACCATTTGGCACCATTTTGGAGTGTTTTGACAAAAGTCAGACTTTTGCTGAAATTGTGACCCCGGACCTTAGGGATTTTTTCAAAAAAATCTTTTTCCGCCGGTTAAGTTTTCAAAGGCAGATTTCTTGTCCTGTGATAAAAAGCCTTCTGTTTCGACCACCAAACCTTTCAGGGGAGCATTTGCAACCATTTGGCACCATTTTGGAGTCTTTTGACAAAAGTCAGATTTTTGCTGAAATTGTGACCCCGGACCTTAGGGATTTTTTCAAAAAAATCTTTTTCCGCCGGTTAAGTTTTCGAAGGCAGATTTCTTGTCCTGTGATAAAAAGCCTTCTGTTTTGACCGCCAAACCTTTCAGAGGAGCATTTTCAACCGCGTGGCACCATTTTGGAGTGTTTTGACAAAAGTCAGATTTTTGCTGAAATTGTGACCCCGGACCTTAGGGATTTTTTCAAAAAAATCTTTTTCCGCCGGTTAAGTTTTTGAAGTCAGATATCTTGTCTTGTGATAAAAAGCCTTCTGTTTTGACCGCCAAACCTTTCAGGGGAGCATTTCCAACCATTTGGCACCATTCTGGAGTGTTTTGACAAAAGTCAGATTTTTGCTGAAATTGTGACCCCGGACCTTAGGTATTTTTTCAAAAAAATCTTTTTCCGCCGGTTAAGTTTTCGAAGGCAGATTCCTTGTCCTGTGATAAAAAGCCTTCTGTTTCGACCACCAAACCTTTCAGGGGAGCATTTGCAACCATTTGGCACCATTTTGGAGTGTTTTGACAAAAGTCAGATTTTTGCTGAAATTTTGACCCCGGACCTTAGGGATTTTTTTCAAAAAAATCTTTTTCCGCCGGTTAAGTTTTCGAAGGCAGATTTCTTGTCCTGTGATAAAAAGCCTTCTGTTTCGACCGGCAAACCTTTCAGGGGAGCATTTCCAAACATTTGGCACCATTTTGGAGTCTTTTGACAAAAGTCAGATTTTTGCTGAAATTGTGACCCCGGACCTTAGGGATTTTTTCAAAAAAATCTTTTTCCGCCGGTTAAGTTTTTGAAGTCAGATATCTTGTCTTGTGATAAAAAGCCTTCTGTTTTGACCGCCAAACCTTTCAGGGGAGCATTTCCAACCATTTGGCACCATTCTGGAGTGTTTTGACAAAAGTCAGATTTTTGCTGAAATTGTGACCCCGGACCTTAGGTATTTTTTCAAAAAAATCTTTTTCCGCCGGTTAAGTTTTCGAAGGCAGATTCCTTGTCCTGTGATAAAAAGCCTTCTGTTTCGACCACCAAACCTTTCAGGGGAGCATTTGCAACCATTTGGCACCATTTTGGAGTGTTTTGACAAAAGTCAGATTTTTGCTGAAATTGTGACCCCGGACCTTAGGGATTTTTTTCAAAAAAATCTTTTTCCGCCGGTTAAGTTTTCGAAGGCAGATTTCTTGTCCTGTGATAAAAAGCCTTCTGTTTCGACCGGCAAACCTTTCAGGGGAGCATTTCCAAACATTTGGCACCATTTTGGAGTCTTTTGACAAAAGTCAGATTTTTGCTGAAATTGTGACCCCGGACCTTAGGGATTTTTTCAAAAAAATCTTTTTCCGCCGGTTAAGTTTTTGAAGTCAGATTTCTTGTCCTGTGATCAAAAGCCTTCTGTTTCGACCGCCAAACCTTTCAGGGGAGCATTTCCAACCATTTGGCACCATTTTGGAGTGTTTTGACAAAAGTCAGATTTTTGCTGAAATTGTGACCCAGGACCTTAGGGATTTTTTCAAAAAAATCTTTTTCCGCCGGTTAAGTTTTTGAAGTCAGATTTCTTGTCCTGTGATAAAAAGCCTTCTGTTTCGACCACCAAACCTTTCAGGGGAGCATTTGCAACCGTGTGGCACCATTTTGGAGTGTTTTGACAAAAGTCAGATTTTTGCTGAAATTGTGACCCCGGACCTTAGGGATTTTTTCAAAAAAATCTTTTTCCGCCGGTTAAGTTTTTGAAGTCAGATATCTTGTCTTGTGATAAAAAGCCTTCTGTTTTGACCGCCAAACCTTTCAGGGGAGCATTTCCAACCATTTGGCACCATTCTGGAGTGTTTTGACAAAAGTCAGATTTTTGCTGAAATTGTGACCCCGGACCTTAGGTATTTTTTCAAAAAAATCTTTTTCTGCCGGTTAAGTTTTCGAAGGCAGATTTCTTGTCCTGTGATAAAAAGCCTTCTGTTTCGACCACCAAACCTTTCAGGGGAGCATTTGCAACCATTTGGCACCATTTTGGAGTGTTTTGACAAAAGTCAGATTTTTGCTGAAATTGTGACCCCGGACCTTAGGGATTTTTTTAAAAAAATATTTTTCCGCCGGTTTAGTTTTTGAAGTCAGATATCTTGTCTTGTGATAAAAAGCCTTCTGTTTTGACCGCCAAACCTTTCAGGGGAGCATTTCCAACCATTTGGCACCATTCTGGAGTGTTTTGACAAAAGTCAGATTTTTGCTGAAATTGTGACCCCGGACCTTAGGGATTTTTTCAAAAAAATCTTTTTCCACCGGCTAACTTCTTGAGGGCTGATTTCTTGTCCTGTGATAAAAAGCCTTCTGTTTTTACCGCCAAACCTTTCAGGGGAGCATTTGCAACCATTTGGCACCATTTTGGAGTCTTTTGACAAAAGTCAGATTTTTGCTGAAATTGTGACCCCGGACCTTAGGGATTTTTTCAAAAAAATCTTTTCCGCCGGTTAAGTTTTCGAAGTCAGATTTCTTGTCTTGTGATAAAAAGCCTTCTGTTTTGACTGCCAAACCTTTCAGGGGAGCATTTTCAACCGCGTGGCACCATTTTGGAGTGTTTTGACAAGTCAGATTTTTGCTGAAATTGTGACCCCGGACCTTAGAGATTTTTTCAAAAAAATCTTTTTCCGCCGGTTAAGTTTTCTAAGGCAGATTTCTTGTCCAGTGATAAAAAGCCTTCTGTTTTGACCGCCAAACCTTTCAAAGGAGCATTTGCAACCATTTGGCACCATTTTGGAGTGTTTTGACAAAAGTCAGATTTTTGCTGAAATTGTGACCCCGGACCTTAGGGATTTTTTCAAAAAATCTTTCTTGATCTGTGATCAAAAGCCTTCTGTTTCGACCGCCTAACCTTTCAGGGGAGTATTTGCAACAGTGTGGAACCATTTTGGAGTGTTTTGACAAAAGTCAGATTTTTGCTGAAATTGTGACCCTTAGGGATTTTTTTCAAAAACATCTTTTTCCGCCGGTTAAGTTTTCGAAGGCAGATTTCTTGTCCTGTGATAAAAAGCCTTCTGTTTCGACCGGCAAACCTTTCAGGGGAGCATTTCCAAACATTTGGCACCATTTTGGAGTGTTTTGACAAAAGTCAGATTTTTGCTGAAATTGTGACCTTTAGGGATTTTTTTCAAAAAAATCTTTTTCTGCCGGTTAAGTTTTCGAAGGCAGATTCCTTGTCCTGTGATAAAAAGCCTTCTGTTTCGACCGCCAAACCTTTCAGGGGAGCATTTCCAACCATTGGGCACCATTTTGGAGTCTTTTGACAAAAGTCAGATTTTTGCTGAAATTGTGACCCCGGACCTTAGGGATTTTTTCAAAAAAATCTTTTTCCGCCGTTTAAGTTTTTGAAGTCAGATATCTTGTCCTGTGATAAAAAGCCTTCTGTTTTGACCGCCAAACCTTTCAGGGGAGCATTTCCAACCATTTGGCACCATTCTGGAGTGTTTTGACAAAAGTCAGATTTTTGCTGAAATTGTGACCCCGGACCTTAGGGATTTTTTCAAAAAAATCTTTTTCTGCCAGTTAAGTTTTTGAAGTCAGATATCTTGTCTTGTGATAAAAAGCCTTCTGTTTTGACCGCCAAACCTTTCAGGGGAGCATTTCCAACCATTTGGCACCATTCTGGAGTGTTTTGACAAAAGTCAGATTTTTGCTGAAATTGTGACCCCGGACCTTAGGGATTTTTTCAAAAAAATCATTTTCCGCCGGTTAAGTTTTCGAAGGCAGATTTCTTGTCCTGTGATAAAAAGCCTTCTGTTTTGACCGCCAAACCTTTCAGAGGAGCATTTGCAACCATTTGGCAAGATTTTGGAGTGTTTTGACAAAAGTCAGATTTTTGCTGAAATTGTGACCCCGGACCTTAGGGATTTTTTCAAAAAAATCTTTTTCCGCCGGTTAAGTTTTCGAAGGCAGATTTCTTGTCCAGTGATAAAAAGCCTTCTGTTTTGACCGCCAAACCTTTCAGAGGAGCATTTGCAACCATTTGGCACCATTTTGGAGTGTTTTGACAAAAGTCAGATATTTGCTGAAATTGTGACCCCGGACCTTAGGGATTTTTTCAAAAAATCTTTCTTGATCTGTGATCAAAAGCCTTCTGTTTCGACCGCCTAACCTTTCAGGGGAGTATTTGCAACAGTGTGGCACCATTTTGGAGTGTTTTGACAAAAGTCAGATTTTTGCTGAAATTGTGACCCTTAGGGATTTTTTTCAAAAACATCTTTTTCCGCCGGTTAAGTTTTCGAAGGCAGATTTCTTGTCCTGTGATAAAAAGCCTTTTGTTTCGACCGGCAAACCTTTCAGGGGAGCATTTCCAAACATTTGGCACCATTTTGGAGTGTTTTGACAAAAGTCAGATTTTTGCTGAAATTGTGACCTTTAGGGATTTTTTTCAAAAAAATCTTTTTCTGCCGGTTAAGTTTTCGAAGGCAGATTCCTTTTCCTGTGATAAAAAGCCTTCTGTTTCGACCGCCAAACCTTTCAGGGGAGCATTTCCAACCATTGGGCACCATTTTGGAGTCTTTTGACAAAAGTCAGATTTTTGCTGAAATTGTGACCCCGGACCTTAGGGATTTTTTCAAAAAAATCTTTTTCCGCCGGTTAAGTTTTTGAAGTCAGATTTCTTGTCCTGTGATAAAAAGCCTTCTGTTTCGACCACCAAACCTTTCAGGGGAGCATTTGCAACCCAGTGGCACCATTTTGGAGTGTTTTGACAAAAGTCAGATTTTTGCTGAAATTGTGACCCCGGACCTTAGGGATTTTTTCAAAAAAATCTTTTTCCGCCGGTTAAGTTTTTGAAGTCAGATATCTTGTCTTGTGATAAAAAGCCTTCTGTTTTGACCGCCAAACCTTTCAGGGGAGCATTTCCAACCATTTGGCACCATTCTGGAGTGTTTTGACAAAAGTCAGATTTTTGCTGAAATTGTGACCCCGGACCTTAGGGATTTTTTCAAAAAAATCTTTTTCCGCCGGTTAAGTTTTCGAAGGCAGATTTCTTGTCCTGTGATAAAAAGCCTTCTGTTTCGACCACCAAACCTTTCAGGGGAGCATTTGCAACCATTTGGCACCATTTTGGAGTCTTTTGACAAAAGTCAGATTTTTGCTGAAATTGTGACCCCGGACCTTAGGGATTTTTTCAAAAAAATCTTTTTCCGCCGGTTAAGTTTTTGAAGTCAGATTTCTTGTCCTGTGATAAAAAGCCTTCTGTTTTGACCGCCAAACCTTTCAGAGGAGCATTTGCAACCATTTGGCAACATTTTGGAGTGTTTTGACAAAAGTCAGATTTTTGCTGAAATTGTGACCCCGGACCTTAGGGATTTTTTTCAAAAAAAATTTTTTCCGCCGGTTAAGTTTTCGAAGGCAGATTTCTTGTCCTGTGATAAAAAGCCTTCTGTGTCGACCGGCAAACCTTTCAGAGGAGCATTTCCAAACATTTGGAACCATTTTTGAGTGTTTTGACAAAAGTCAGATTTTTGCTGAAATTGTGACCCCGGACCTTAGGGATTTTTTCAAAAAAATCATTTTCCGCCGGTTAAGTTTTTAAAGTCAGATTTCTTGTCCTGTGATAAAAAGCCTTCTGTTTCGACCACCAAACCTTTCAGGGGAGCATTTGCAACCGTGTGGCACCATTCTGGAGTGTTTTGACAAAAGTCAGATTTTTGCTGAAATTGTGACCCCGGACCTTAGGGATTTTTTCAAAAAAATCTTTTTCCGCCGGTTAAGTTTTCGAAGGCAGATTTCTTGTCCTGTGATAAAAAGCCTTCTGTTTCGACCGCCAAACCTTTCAGGGGAGCATTAGCAACCATTTGGCACCATTTTGGAGTGTTTTGACAAAAGTCAGATTTTTGCTGAAATTGTGACCTTTAGGGATTTTTTTCAAAAAAATCTTTTTCCGCCAGTTAAGTTTTTGAAGTCAGATTTCTTGTCCTGTGATAAAAAGCCTTCTGTTTCGACCACCAAACCTTTCAGGGGAGCATTTGCAACCGTGTGGCACCATTTTGGAGTGTTTTGACAAAAGTCAGATTTTTGCTGAAATTGTGACCCCGGACCTTAGGGATTTTTTCAAAAAAATCATTTTCCGCCGGTTAAGTTTTCGAAGGCAGATTTCTTCTCCTGTGATAAAAAGCCTTCTGTTTTGACCGCCAAACCTTTCAGAGGAGCATTTGCAACCATTTGGCAACATTTTGGAGTGTTTTGACAAAAGTCAGATTTTTGCTGAAATTGTGACCCCGGACCTTAGGGATTTTTTTCAAAAAAATCTTTTTCCGCCGGTTAAGTTTTCGAAGGCAGATTTCTTGTCCTGTGATAAAAAGCCTTCTGTTTCGACCGGCAAACCTTTCAGAGGAGCATTTCAAAACATTTGGAACCATTTTTGAGTGTTTTGACAAAAGTCAGATTTTTGCTGAAATTGTGACCCCGGACCTTAGGGATTTTTTCAAAAAAATCTTTTTCCGCCGGTTAAGTTTTCGAAGGCAGATTTCTTGTCCTGTGATAAAAAGCCTTCTGTTTCGACCGGCAAACCTTTCAGGGGAGCATTTCCAAACATTTGGCACCATTTTGGAGTGTTTTGACAAAAGTCAGATTTTTGCTGAAATTGTGACCCCGGACCTTAGGGATTTTTTTCAAAAAAATCTTTTTCCGCCAGTTAAGTTTTTGAAGTCAGATTTCTTGTCCTGTGATAAAAATCCTTCTGTTTCGACCACCAAACCTTTCAGGGGAGCATTTGCAACTGTGTGGCACCATTTTGGAGTGTTTTGACAAAAGTCAGATTTTTGCTGAAATTGTGACCCCGGACCTTAGGGATTTTTTCAAAAAAATCATTTTCCGCCGGTTAAGTTTTTGAAGGCAGATTTCTTGTCCTGTGATAAAAAGCCTTCTGTTTTGACCGCCAAACCTTTCAGAGGAGCATTTGCAACCATTTGGCACCATTTTGGAGTGTTTTGACAAAAGTCAGATTTTTGCTGAAATTGTGACCCCGGACCTTAGGGATTTTTTTCAAAAAAATTTTTTTCCGCCGGTTAAGTTTTCGAAGGCAGATTTCTTGTCCTGTGATAAAAAGCCTTCTGTTTCTTTCGGCAAACCTTTCAGAGGAGCATTTACAAACATTTGGAACCATTTTTGAGTGTTTTGACAAAAGTCAGATTTTTGCTGAAATTGTGACCCCGGACCTTAGGGATTTTTTCAAAAAAATCTTTTTCCGCCGGTTAAGTTTTTGAAGTCAGATTTCTTGTCCTCTGATAAAAAGCCTTCTGTTTCGACCACCAAACCTTTCAGGGGAGCATTTGCAACCGTGTGGCACCATTCTGGAGTGTTTTGACAAAAGTCAGATTTTTGCTGAAATTGTGACCCCGGACCTTAGGGATTTTTTTCAAAAAAATCTTTTTCCGCCGGTTAAGTTTTCGAAGGCAGATTTCTTGTCCTGTGATAAAAAGCCTTCTGTTTCGACCGGCAAACCTTTCAGAGGAGCATTTCAAAACATTTGGAACCATTTTTGAGTGTTTTGACAAAAGTCAGATTTTTGCTGAAATTGTGACCCCGGACCTTAGGGATTTTTTCAAAAAAATCTTTTTCCGCCGGTTAAGTTTTCGAAGGCAGATTTCTTGTCCTGTGATAAAAAGCCTTCTGTTTTGACCGGCAAACCTTTCAGGGGAGCATTTCCAAACATTTGGCACCATTTTGGAGTGTTTTGACAAAAGTCAGATTTTTGCTGAAATTGTGACCCCGGACCTTAGGGATTTTTTCAAAAAAATCTTTTTCCGCCGGTTAAGTTTTCGAAGGCAGATTTCTTGTCCTGTGATAAAAAGCCTTCTGTTTCGACCGCCAAACCTTTCAGGGGAGCATTAGCAACCATTTGGCACCATTTTGGAGTGTTTTGACAAAAGTCAGATTTTTGCTGAAATTGTGACCTTTAGGGATTTTTTTCAAAAAAATCTTTTTCCGCCAGTTAAGTTTTTGAAGTCAGATTTCTTGTCCTGTGATAAAAAGCCTTCTGTTTCGACCACCAAACCTTTCAGGGGAGCATTTGCAACCGTGTGGCACCATTTTGGAGTGTTTTGACAAAAGTCAGATTTTTGCTGAAATTGTGACCCCGGACCTTAGGTATTTTTTCAAAAAAATCTTTTTCCGCCGGTTAAGTTTTCGAAGGCAGATTTCTTGTCCTGTGATAAAAAGCCTTCTGTTTTGACCGCCAAACCTTTCAGAGGAGCATTTGCAACCATTTGGCAACATTTTGGAGTGTTTTGACAAAAGTCAGATTTTTGCTGAAATTGTGACCCCGGACCTTAGGGATTTTTTTCAAAAAAAATTTTTTCCGCCGGTTAAGTTTTCGAAGGCAGATTTCTTGTCCTGTGATAAAAAGCCTTCTGTTTCTTCCGGCAAACCTTTCAGAGGAGCATTTACAAACATTTGGAACCATTTTTGAGTGTTTTGACAAAAGTCAGATTTTTGCTGAAATTGTGACCCCGGACCTTAGGGATTTTTTTCAAAAAAATCTTTTTCCGCCAGTTAAGTTTTTGAAGTCAGATTTCTTGTCCTGTGATAAAAAGCCTTCTGTTTCGACCACCAAACCTTTCAGGGGAGCATTTGCAACCGTGTGGCACCATTTTGGAGTGTTTTGACAAAAGTCAGATTTTTGCTGAAATTGTGACCCCGGACCTTAGGGATTTTTTCAAAAAAATCATTTTCCGCCGGTTAAGTTTTTGAAGGCAGATTTCTTGTCCTGTGATAAAAAGCCTTCTGTTTTGACCGCCAAACCTTTCAGAGGAGCATTTGCAACCATTTGGCACCATTTTGGAGTGTTTTGACAAAAGTCAGATTTTTGCTGAAATTGTGACCCCGGACCTTAGGGATTTTTTTCAAAAAAAATTTTTTCCGCCGGTTAAGTTTTCGAAGGCAGATTTCTTGTCCTGTGATAAAAAGCCTTCTGTTTCTTTCGGCAAACCTTTCAGAGGAGCATTTACAAACATTTGGAACCATTTTTGAGTGTTTTGACAAAAGTCAGATTTTTGCTGAAATTGTGACCCCGGACCTTAGGGACTTTTTCAAAAAAATCTTTTTCCGCCGGTTAAGTTTTTGAAGTCAGATTTCTTGTCCTCTGATAAAAAGCCTTCTGTTTCGACCACCAAACCTTTCAGGGGAGCATTTGCAACCGTGTGGCACCATTCTGGAGTGTTTTGACAAAACTCAGATTTTTGCTGAAATTGTGACCCCGGACCTTAGGGATTTTTTTCAAAAAAATCTTTTTCCGCCGGTTAAGTTTTCGAAGGCAGATTTCTTGTCCTGTGATAAAAAGCCTTCTGTTTCGACCGCCAAACCTTTCAGGGGAGCATTAGCAACCATTTGGCACCATTTTGGAGTGTTTTGACAAAAGTCAGATTTTTGCTGAAATTGTGACCTTTAGGGATTTTTTTCAAAAAAATCTTTTTCCGACAGTTAAGTTTTTGAAGTCAGATTTCTTGTCCTGTGATAAAAAGCCTTCTGTTTCGACCACCAAACCTTTCAGGGGAGCATTTGCAACCGTGTGGCACCATTTTGGAGTGTTTTGACAAAAGTCAGATTTTTGCTGAAATTGTGACCCCGGACCTTAGGTATTTTTTCAAAAAAATCTTTTTCCGCTTGTTAAGTTTTCGAAGGCAGATTTCTTGTCCTGTGATAAAAAGCCTTCTGTTTTGACTTCCAAACCTTTCAGGGGAGCATTTCCAACCATTTGGCACCATTTTGGAGTGTTTTGACAAAAGTCAGATTTTTGCTGAAATTGTGACCCCGGACCTTAGGGATTTTTTTCAAAAAAATCTTTTTCCGCCGGTTAAGTTTTCGATGGCAGATTTCTTGTCCTGTGATAAAAAGCCTTCTGTTTCGACCGGCAAACCTTTCAGGGGAGCATTTCCAAACATTTGGCACCATTTTGGAGTGTTTTGACAAAAGTCAGATTTTTGCTGAAATTGTGACCCCGGACCTTAGGGATTTTTTTCAAAAAAATCTTTTTCCGCCAGTTAAGTTTTTGAAGTCAGATTTCTTGTCCTGTGATAAAAAGCCTTCTGTTTCGACCACCAAACCTTTCAGGGGAGCATTTGCAACCGTGTGGCACCATTTTGGAGTGTTTTGACAAAAGTCAGATTTTTGCTGAAATTGTGACCCCGGACCTTAGGGATTTTTTCAAAAAAATCATTTTCCGCCGGTTAAGTTTTTGAAGGCAGATTTCTTGTCCTGTGATAAAAAGCCTTCTGTTTTGACCGCCAAACCTTTCAGAGGAGCATTTGCAACCATTTGGCACCATTTTGGAGTGTTTTGACAAAAGTCAGATTTTTGCTGAAATTGTGACCCCGGACCTTAGGGATTTTTTCAAAAAAATCATTTTCCGCCGGTTAAGTTTTCGAAGGCAGATTTCTTGTCCTGTGATAAAAAGCCTTCTGTTTTGACCGCCAAACCTTTCAGAGGAGCATTTGCAACCATTTGGCAACATTTTGGAGTGTTTTGACAAAAGCCAGATTTTTGCTGAAATTGTGACCCCGGACCTTAGGGATTTTTTTCAAAAAAATCTTTTTCCGCCGGTTAAGTTTTCGAAGGCAGATTTCTTGTCCTGTGATAAAAAGCCTTCTGTTTCGACCGGCAAACCTTTCAGAGGAGCATTTCAAAACATTTGGAACCATTTTTGAGTGTTTTGACAAAAGTCAGATTTTTGCTGAAATTGTGACCCCGGACCTTAGGGATTTTTTCAAAAAAATCTTTTTCCGCCGGTTAAGTTTTCGAAGGCAGATTTCTTGTCCTGTGATAAAAAGCCTTCTGTTTCGACCGGCAAACCTTTCAGGGGAGCATTTCCAAACATTTGGCACCATTTTGGAGTGTTTTGACAAAAGTCAGATTTTTGCTGAAATTGTGACCCCGGACCTTAGGGATTTTTTTCAAAAAAATCTTTTTCCGCCAGTTAAGTTTTTGAAGTCAGATTTCTTGTCCTGTGATAAAAAGCCTTCTGTTTCGACCACCAAACCTTTCAGGGGAGCATTTGCAACCGTGTGGCACCATTTTGGAGTGTTTTGACAAAAGTCAGATTTTTGCTGAAATTGTGACCCCGGACCTTAGGGATTTTTTCAAAAAAATCATTTTCCGCCGGTTAAGTTTTTGAAGGCAGATTTCTTGTCCTGTGATAAAAAGCCTTCTGTTTTGACCGCCAAACCTTTCAGAGGAGCATTTGCAACCATTTGGCACCATTTTGGAGTGTTTTGACAAAAGTCAGATTTTTGCTGAAATTGTGACCCCGGACCTTAGGGATTTTTTTCAAAAAAAATTTTTTCCGCCGGTTAAGTTTTCGAAGGCAGATTTCTTGTCCTGTGATAAAAAGCCTTCTGTTTCTTTCGGCAAACCTTTCAGAGGAGCATTTACAAACATTTGGAACCATTTTTGAGTGTTTTGACAAAAGTCAGATTTTTGCTGAAATTGTGACCCCGGACCTTAGGGACTTTTTCAAAAAAATCTTTTTCCGCCGGTTAAGTTTTTGAAGTCAGATTTCTTGTCCTCTGATAAAAAGCCTTCTGTTTCGACCACCAAACCTTTCAGGGGAGCATTTGCAACCGTGTGGCACCATTCTGGAGTGTTTTGACAAAAGTCAGATTTTTGCTGAAATTGTGACCCCGGACCTTAGGGATTTTTTTCAAAAAAATCTTTTTCCGCCGGTTAAGTTTTCGAAGGCAGATTTCTTGTCCTGTGATAAAAAGCCTTCTGTTTCGACCGCCAAACCTTTCAGGGGAGCATTAGCAACCATTTGGCACCATTTTGGAGTGTTTTGACAAAAGTCAGATTTTTGCTGAAATTGTGACCTTTAGGGATTTTTTTCAAAAAAATCTTTTTCCGCCAGTTAAGTTTTTGAAGTCAGATTTCTTGTCCTGTGATAAAAAGCCTTCTGTTTCGACCACCAAACCTTTCAGGGGAGCATTTGCAACCGTGTGGCACCATTTTGGAGTGTTTCGACAAAAGTCAGATTTTTGCTGAAATTGTGACCCCGGACCTTAGGTATTTTTTCAAAAAAATCTTTTTCCGCCGGTTAAGTTTTCGAAGGCAGATTTCTTGTCCTGTGATAAAAAGCCTTCTGTTTTGACTTCCAAACCTTTCAGGGGAGCATTTCCAACCATTTGGCACCATTTTGGAGTGTTTTGACAAAAGTCAGATTTTTGCTGAAATTGTGACCCCGGACCTTAGGGATTTTTTTCAAAAAAATCTTTTTCCGCCGGTTAAGTTTTCGATGGCAGATTTCTTGTCCTGTGATAAAAAGCCTTCTGTTTCGACCGGCAAACCTTTCAGGGGAGCATTTCCAAACATTTGGCACCATTTTGGAGTGTTTTGACAAAAGTCAGATTTTTGCTGAAATTGTGACCCCGGACCTTAGGGATTTTTTTCAAAAAAATCTTTTTCCGCCAGTTAAGTTTTTGAAGTCAGATTTCTTGTCCTGTGATAAAAAGCCTTCTGTTTCGACCACCAAACCTTTCAGGGGAGCATTTGCAACCGTGTGGCACCATTTTGGAGTGTTTTGACAAAAGTCAGATTTTTGCTGAAATTGTGACCCCGGACCTTAGGGATTTTTTCAAAAAAATCATTTTCCGCCGGTTAAGTTTTTGAAGGCAGATTTCTTGTCCTGTGATAAAAAGCCTTCTGTTTTGACCGCCAAACCTTTCAGAGGAGCATTTGCAACCATTTGGCACCATTTTGGAGTGTTTTGACAAAAGTCAGATTTTTGCTGAAATTGTGACCCCGGACCTTAGGGATTTTTTCAAAAAAATCATTTTCCGCCGGTTAAGTTTTCGAAGGCAGATTTCTTGTCCTGTGATAAAAAGCCTTCTGTTTTGACCGCCAAACCTTTCAGAGGAGCATTTGCAACCATTTGGCAACATTTTGGAGTGTTTTGACAAAAGCCAGATTTTTGCTGAAATTGTGACCCCGGACCTTAGGGATTTTTTTCAAAAAAATCTTTTTCCGCCGGTTAAGTTTTCGAAGGCAGATTTCTTGTCCTGTGATAAAAAGCCTTCTGTTTCGACCGGCAAACCTTTCAGAGGAGCATTTCAAAACATTTGGAACCATTTTTGAGTGTTTTGACAAAAGTCAGATTTTTGCTGAAATTGTGACCCCGGACCTTAGGGATTTTTTCAAAAAAATCTTTTTCCGCCGGTTAAGTTTTCGAAGGCAGATTTCTTGTCCTGTGATAAAAAGCCTTCTGTTTCGACCGGCAAACCTTTCAGGGGAGCATTTCCAAACATTTGGCACCATTTTGGAGTGTTTTGACAAAAGTCAGATTTTTGCTGAAATTGTGACCCCGGACCTTAGGGATTTTTTTCAAAAAAATCTTTTTCCGCCAGTTAAGTTTTTGAAGTCAGATTTCTTGTCCTGTGATAAAAAGCCTTCTGTTTCGACCACCAAACCTTTCAGGGGAGCATTTGCAACCGTGTGGCACCATTTTGGAGTGTTTTGACAAAAGTCAGATTTTTGCTGAAATTGTGACCCCGGACCTTAGGGATTTTTTCAAAAAAATCATTTTCCGCCGGTTAAGTTTTTGAAGGCAGATTTCTTGTCCTGTGATAAAAAGCCTTCTGTTTTGACCGCCAAACCTTTCAGAGGAGCATTTGCAACCATTTGGCACCATTTTGGAGTGTTTTGACAAAAGTCAGATTTTTGCTGAAATTGTGACCCCGGACCTTAGGGATTTTTTTCAAAAAATTTTTTTTCCGCCGGTTAAGTTTTCGAAGGCAGATTTCTTGTCCTGTGATAAAAAGCCTTCTGTTTCTTTCGGCAAACCTTTCAGAGGAGCATTTACAAACATTTGGAACCATTTTTGAGTGTTTTGACAAAAGTCAGATTTTTGCTGAAATTGTGACCCCGGACCTTAGGGACTTTTTCAAAAAAATCTTTTTCCGCCGGTTAAGTTTTTGAAGTCAGATTTCTTGTCCTCTGATAAAAAGCCTTCTGTTTCGACCACCAAACCTTTCAGGGGAGCATTTGCAACCGTGTGGCACCATTCTGGAGTGTTTTGACAAAAGTCAGATTTTTGCTGAAATTGTGACCCCGGACCTTAGGGATTTTTTTCAAAAAAATCTTTTTCCGCCGGTTAAGTTTTCGAAGGCAGATTTCTTGTCCTGTGATAAAAAGCCTTCTGTTTCGACCACCAAACCTTTCAGGGGAGCATTTGCAACCATTTGGCACCATTTTGGAGTGTTTTGACAAAAGTCAGATTTTTGCTGAAATTGTGACCCCGGACCTTCGGGATTTTTTTCAAAAAAATCTTTTTCCGCCGGTTAAGTTTTCGAAGGCAGATTTCTTGTCCTGTGATAAAAAGCCTTCTGTTTTGACCGCCAAACCTTTCAGTGGAGCATTTGCAAACATTTGGCACCATTTTGGAGTGTTTTGACAAAAGTCAGATTTTTGCTGAAATTGTGACCCCGGACCTTAGGGATTTTTTCAAAAAAATCTTTTTCCGCCGGTTAAGTTTTCGAAGGCAGATTTCTTGTCCTGTGATAAAAAGCCTTCTGTTTTGACCGCCAAACCTTTCAGAGGAGCATTTGCAACCATTTGGCAACATTTTGGAGTGTTTTGACAAAAGCCAGATTTTTGCTGAAATTGTGACCCCGGACCTTAGGGATTTTTTTCAAAAAAATCTTTTTCCGCCGGTTAAGTTTTCGAAGGCAGATTTCTTGTCCTGTGATAAAAAGCCTTCTGTTTCGACCGGCAAACCTTTCAGAGGAGCATTTCAAAACATTTGGAACCATTTTTGAGTGTTTTGACAAAAGTCAGATTTTTGCTGAAATTGTGACCCCGGACCTTAGGGATTTTTTAAAAAAAAAATCTTTTTCCGCCGGTTAAGTTTTCGAAGGCAGATTTCTTGTCCTGTGATAAAAAGCCTTCTGTTTCGACCGGCAAACCTTTCAGGGGAGCATTTCCAAACATTTGGCACCATTTTGGAGTGTTTTGACAAAAGTCAGATTTTTGCTGAAATTGTGACCCCGGACCTTAGGGATTTTTTTCAAAAAAATCTTTTTCCGCCAGTTAAGTTTTTGAAGTCAGATTTCTTGTCCTGTGATAAAAAGCCTTCTGTTTCGACCACCAAACCTTTCAGGGGAGCATTTGCAACCGTGTGGCACCATTTTGGAGTGTTTTGACAAAAGTCAGATTTTTGCTGAAATTGTGACCCCGGACCTTAGGGATTTTTTCAAAAAAATCTTTTTCCGCCGGTTAAGTTTTTGAAGGCAGATTTCTTGTCCTGTGATAAAAAGCCTTCTGTTTTGACCGCCAAACCTTTCAGAGGAGCATTTGCAACCATTTGGCACCATTTTGGAGTGTTTTGACAAAAGTCAGATTTTTGCTGAAATTGTGACCCCGGACCTTAGGGATTTTTTTCAAAAAATTTTTTTTCCGCCGGTTAAGTTTTCGAAGGCAGATTTCTTGTCCTGTGATAAAAAGCCTTCTGTTTCTTTCGGCAAACCTTTCAGAGGAGCATTTAGAAACATTTGGAACCATTTTTGAGTGTTTTGACAAAAGTCAGATTTTTGCTGAAATTGTGACCCCGGACCTTAGGGACTTTTTCAAAAAAATCATTTTCCGCCGGTTAAGTTTTTGAAGTCAGATTTCTTGTCCTCTGATAAAAAGCCTTCTGTTTCGACCACCAAACCTTTCAGGGGAGCATTTGCAACCGTGTGGCACCATTCTGGAGTGTTTTGACAAAAGTCAGATTTTTGCTGAAATTGTGACCCCGGACCTTAGGGATTTTTTTCAAAAAAATCTTTTTCCGCCGGTTAAGTTTTCGAAGGCAGATTTCTTGTCCTGTGATAAAAAGCCTTCTGTTTCGACCACCAAACCTTTCAGGGGAGCATTTGCAACCATTTGGCACCATTTTGGAGTGTTTTGACAAAAGTCAGATTTTTGCTGAAATTGTGACCCCGGACCTTCGGGATTTTTTTCAAAAAAATCTTTTTCCGCCGGTTAAGTTTTCGAAGGCAGATTTCTTGTCCTGTGATAAAAAGCCTTTTGTTTCGACCGGCAAACCTTTCAGAGGAGCATTTCAAAACATTTGGAACCATTTTTGAGTGTTTTGACAAAAGTCAGATTTTTGCTGAAATTGTGACCCCGGACCTTAGGGATTTTTTCAAAAAAATCTTTTTCCGCCGGTTAAGTTTTCGAAGGCAGATTTCTTGTCCTGTGATAAAAAGCCTTCTGTTTTGACCGGCAAACCTTTCAGGGGAGCATTTCCAAACATTTGGCACCATTTTGGAGTGTTTTGACAAAAGTCAGATTTTTGCTGAAATTGTGACCCCGGACCTTAGGGATTTTTTCAAAAAAATCTTTTTCCGCCGGTTAAGTTTTCGAAGGCAGATTTCTTGTCCTGTGATAAAAAGCCTTCTGTTTCGACCGCCAAACCTTTCAGGGGAGCATTAGCAACCATTTGGCACCATTTTGGAGTGTTTTGACAAAAGTCAGATTTTTGCTGAAATTGTGACCTTTAGGGATTTTTTTCAAAAAAATCTTTTTCCGCCAGTTAAGTTTTTGAAGTCAGATTTCTTGTCCTGTGATAAAAAGCCTTCTGTTTCGACCACCAAACCTTTCAGGGGAGCATTTGCAACCGTGTGGCACCATTTTGGAGTGTTTTGACAAAAGTCAGATTTTTGCTGAAATTGTGACCCCGGACCTTAGGGATTTTTTTCAAAAAAATCTTTTTCCGCCGGTTAAGTTTTCGAAGGCAGATTTCTTGTCCTGTGATAAAAAGCCTTCTGTTTCGACCACCAAACCTTTCAGGGGAGCATTTGCAACCATTTGGCACCATTTTGGAGTGTTTTGACAAAAGTCAGATTTTTGCTGAAATTGTGACCCCGGACCTTCGGGATTTTTTTCAAAAAAATCTTTTTCCGCCGGTTAAGTTTTCGAAGGCAGATTTCTTGTCCTGTGATAAAAAGCCTTTTGTTTCGAC
This sequence comes from Podarcis erhardii, assembly GCF_964252035.2. Taxonomy (NCBI): domain Eukaryota; kingdom Metazoa; phylum Chordata; class Lepidosauria; order Squamata; family Lacertidae; genus Podarcis; species Podarcis erhardii. The sequence goes on from NC_138501.1 coordinate 12,563,620, forward strand.
CGGCAAACCTTTCAGAGGAGCATTTCAAAACATTTGGAACCATTTTTGAGTGTTTTGACAAAAGTCAGATTTTTGCTGAAATTGTGACCCCGGACCTTAGGGATTTTTTCAAAAAAATCTTTTTCCGCCGGTTAAGTTTTCGAAGGCAGATTTCTTGTCCTGTGATAAAAAGCCTTCTGTTTTGACCGGCAAACCTTTCAGGGGAGCATTTCCAAACATTTGGCACCATTTTGGAGTGTTTTGACAAAAGTCAGATTTTTGCTGAAATTGTGACCCCGGACCTTAGGGATTTTTTCAAAAAAATCTTTTTCCGCCGGTTAAGTTTTCGAAGGCAGATTTCTTGTCCTGTGATAAAAAGCCTTCTGTTTCGACCGCCAAACCTTTCAGGGGAGCATTAGCAACCATTTGGCACCATTTTGGAGTGTTTTGACAAAAGTCAGATTTTTGCTGAAATTGTGACCTTTAGGGATTTTTTTCAAAAAAATCTTTTTCCGCCAGTTAAGTTTTTGAAGTCAGATTTCTTGTCCTGTGATAAAAAGCCTTCTGTTTCGACCACCAAACCTTTCAGGGGAGCATTTGCAACCGTGTGGCACCATTTTGGAGTGTTTTGACAAAAGTCAGATTTTTGCTGAAATTGTGACCCCGGACCTTAGGTATTTTTTCAAAAAAATCTTTTTCCGCCGGTTAAGTTTTCGAAGGCAGATTTCTTGTCCTGTGATAAAAAGCCTTCTGTTTTGACTTCCAAACCTTTCAGGGGAGCATTTCCAACCATTTGGCACCATTTTGGAGTGTTTTGACAAAAGTCAGATTTTTGCTGAAATTGTGACCCCGGACCTTAGGGATTTTTTTCAAAAAAATCTTTTTCCGCCGGTTAAGTTTTCGATGGCAGATTTCTTGTCCTGTGATAAAAAGCCTTCTGTTTCGACCGGCAAACCTTTCAGGGGAGCATTTCCAAACATTTGGCACCATTTTGGAGTGTTTTGACAAAAGTCAGATTTTTGCTGAAATTGTGACCCCGGACCTTAGGGATTTTTTTCAAAAAAATCTTTTTCCGCCAGTTAAGTTTTTGAAGTCAGATTTCTTGTCCTGTGATAAAAAGCCTTCTGTTTCGACCACCAAACCTTTCAGGGGAGCATTTGCAACCGTGTGGCACCATTTTGGAGTGTTTTGACAAAAGTCAGATTTTTGCTGAAATTGTGACCCCGGACCTTAGGGATTTTTTTCAAAAAAATCTTTTTCCGCCAGTTAAGTTTTTGAAGTCAGATTTCTTGTCCTGTGATAAAAAGCCTTCTGTTTCGACCACCAAACCTTTCAGGGGAGCATTTGCAACCGTGTGGCACCATTTTGGAGTGTTTTGACAAAAGTCAGATTTTTGCTGAAATTGTGACCCCGGACCTTAGGGATTTTTTCAAAAAAATCATTTTCCGCCGGTTAAGTTTTTGAAGGCAGATTTCTTGTCCTGTGATAAAAAGCCTTCTGTTTTGACCGCCAAACCTTTCAGAGGAGCATTTGCAACCATTTGGCACCATTTTGGAGTGTTTTGACAAAAGTCAGATTTTTGCTGAAATTGTGACCCCGGACCTTAGGGATTTTTTTCAAAAAAATTTTTTTCCGCCGGTTAAGTTTTCGAAGGCAGATTTCTTGTCCTGTGATAAAAAGCCTTCTGTTTCTTTCGGCAAACCTTTCAGAGGAGCATTTACAAACATTTGGAACCATTTTTGAGTGTTTTGACAAAAGTCAGATTTTTGCTGAAATTGTGACCCCGGACCTTAGGGACTTTTTCAAAAAAATCTTTTTCCGCCGGTTAAGTTTTTGAAGTCAGATTTCTTGTCCTCTGATAAAAAGCCTTCTGTTTCGACCACCAAACCTTTCAGGGGAGCATTTGCAACCGTGTGGCACCATTCTGGAGTGTTTTGACAAAAGTCAGATTTTTGCTGAAATTGTGACCCCGGACCTTAGGGATTTTTTTCAAAAAAATCTTTTTCCGCCGGTTAAGTTTTCGAAGGCAGATTTCTTGTCCTGTGATAAAAAGCCTTCTGTTTCGACCACCAAACCTTTCAGGGGAGCATTTGCAACCATTTGGCACCATTTTGGAGTGTTTTGACAAAAGTCAGATTTTTGCTGAAATTGTGACCCCGGACCTTCGGGATTTTTTTCAAAAAAATCTTTTTCCGCCGGTTAAGTTTTCGAAGGCAGATTTCTTGTCCTGTGATAAAAAGCCTTCTGTTTCGACCGGCAAACCTTTCAGAGGAGCATTTCAAAACATTTGGAACCATTTTTGAGTGTTTTGACAAAAGTCAGATTTTTGCTGAAATTGTGACCCCGGACCTTAGGGATTTTTTCAAAAAAATCTTTTTCCGCCGGTTAAGTTTTCGAAGGCAGATTTCTTGTCCTGTGATAAAAAGCCTTCTGTTTTGACCGGCAAACCTTTCAGGGGAGCATTTCCAAACATTTGGCACCATTTTGGAGTGTTTTGACAAAAGTCAGATTTTTGCTGAAATTGTGACCCCGGACCTTAGGGATTTTTTCAAAAAAATCTTTTTCCGCCGGTTAAGTTTTCGAAGGCAGATTTCTTGTCCTGTGATAAAAAGCCTTCTGTTTCGACCGCCAAACCTTTCAGGGGAGCATTAGCAACCATTTGGCACCATTTTGGAGTGTTTTGACAAAAGTCAGATTTTTGCTGAAATTGTGACCTTTAGGGATTTTTTTCAAAAAAATCTTTTTCCGCCAGTTAAGTTTTTGAAGTCAGATTTCTTGTCCTGTGATAAAAAGCCTTCTGTTTCGACCACCAAACCTTTCAGGGGAGCATTTGCAACCGTGTGGCACCATTTTGGAGTGTTTTGACAAAAGTCAGATTTTTGCTGAAATTGTGACCCCGGACCTTAGGTATTTTTTCAAAAAAATCTTTTTCCGCCGGTTAAGTTTTCGAAGGCAGATTTCTTGTCCTGTGATAAAAAGCCTTCTGTTTTGACTTCCAAACCTTTCAGGGGAGCATTTCCAACCATTTGGCACCATTTTGGAGTGTTTTGACAAAAGTCAGATTTTTGCTGAAATTGTGACCCCGGACCTTAGGGATTTTTTTCAAAAAAATCTTTTTCCGCCGGTTAAGTTTTCGATGGCAGATTTCTTGTCCTGTGATAAAAAGCCTTCTGTTTCGACCGGCAAACCTTTCAGGGGAGAATTTCCAAACATTTGGCACCATTTTGGAGTGTTTTGACAAAAGTCAGATTTTTGCTGAAATTGTGACCCCGGACCTTAGGGATTTTTTTCAAAAAAATCTTTTTCCGCCAGTTAAGTTTTTGAAGTCAGATTTCTTGTCCTGTGATAAAAAGCCTTCTGTTTCGACCACCAAACCTTTCAGGGGAGCATTTGCAACCGTGTGGCACCATTTTGGAGTGTTTTGACAAAAGTCAGATTTTTGCTGAAATTGTGACCCCGGACCTTAGGGATTTTTTCAAAAAAAACATTTTCCGCCGGTTAAGTTTTTGAAGGCAGATTTCTTGTCCTGTGATAAAAAGCCTTCTGTTTTGACCGCCAAACCTTTCAGAGGAGCATTTGCAACCATTTGGCACCATTTTGGAGTGTTTTGACAAAAGTCAGATTTTTGCTGAAATTGTGACCCCGGACCTTAGGGATTTTTTTCAAAAAAATTTTTTTCCGCCGGTTAAGTTTTCGAAGGCAGATTTCTTGTCCTGTGATAAAAAGCCTTCTGTTTCTTTCGGCAAACCTTTCAGAGGAGCATTTACAAACATTTGGAACCATTTTTGAGTGTTTTGACAAAAGTCAGATTTTTGCTGAAATTGTGACCCCGGACCTTAGGGATTTTTTCAAAAAAATCTTTTTCCGCCGGTTAAGTTTTTGAAGTCAGATTTCTTGTCCTCTGATAAAAAGCCTTCTGTTTCGACCACCAAACCTTTCAGGGGAGCATTTGCAACCGTGTGGCACCATTCTGGAGTGTTTTGACAAAAGTCAGATTTTTGCTGAAATTGTGACCCCGGACCTTAGGGATTTTTTTCAAAAAAATCTTTTTCCGCCGGTTAAGTTTTCGAAGGCAGATTTCTTGTCCTGTGATAAAAAGCCTTCTGTTTCGACCACCAAACCTTTCAGGGGAGCATTTGCAACCATTTGGCACCATTTTGGAGTGTTTTGACAAAAGTCAGATTTTTGCTGAAATTGTGACCCCGGACCTTCGGGATTTTTTTCAAAAAAATCTTTTTCCGCCGGTTAAGTTTTCGAAGGCAGATTTCTTGTCCTGTGATAAAAAGCCTTCTGTTTCGACCGGCAAACCTTTCAGAGGAGCATTTCAAAACATTTGGAACCATTTTTGAGTGTTTTGACAAAAGTCAGATTTTTGCTGAAATTGTGACCCCGGACCTTAGGGATTTTTTCAAAAAAATCTTTTTCCGCCGGTTAAGTTTTCGAAGGCAGATATCTTGTCCTGTGATAAAAAGCCTTCTGTTTTGACCGGCAAACCTTTCAGGGGAGCATTTCCAAACATTTGGCACCATTTTGGAGTGTTTTGACAAAAGTCAGATTTTTGCTGAAATTGTGACCCCGGACCTTAGGGATTTTTTCAAAAAAATCTTTTTCCGCCGGTTAAGTTTTCGAAGGCAGATTTCTTGTCCTGTGATAAAAAGCCTTCTGTTTCGACCGCCAAACCTTTCAGGGGAGCATTAGCAACCATTTGGCACCATTTTGGAGTGTTTTGACAAAAGTCAGATTTTTGCTGAAATTGTGACCTTTAGGGATTTTTTTCAAAAAAATCTTTTTCCGCCAGTTAAGTTTTTGAAGTCAGATTTCTTGTCCTGTGATAAAAAGCCTTCTGTTTCGACCACCAAACCTTTCAGGGGAGCATTTGCAACCATTTGGCACCATTTTGGAGTGTTTTGACAAAAGTCAGATTTTTGCTGAAATTGTGACCCCGGACCTTAGGTATTTTTTCAAAAAAATCTTTTTCCGCCGGTTAAGTTTTCGAAGGCAGATTTCTTGTCCTGTGATAAAAAGCCTTCTGTTTTGACTTCCAAACCTTTCAGGGGAGCATTTCCAACCATTTGGCACCATTTTGGAGTGTTTTGACAAAAGTCAGATTTTTGCTGAAATTGTGACCCCGGACCTTAGGGATTTTTTTCAAAAAAATCTTTTTCCGCCGGTTAAGTTTTCGAAGGCAGATTTCTTGTCCTGTGATAAAAAGCCTTCTGTTTTGACCGCCAAACCTTTCAGAGGAGCATTTGCAACCATTTGGCACCATTTTGGAGTGTTTTGACAAAAGTCAGATTTTTGCTGAAATTGTGACCCCGGACCTTAGGGATTTTTTTCAAAAAAATTTTTTTCCGCCGGTTAAGTTTTCGAAGGCAGATTTCTTGTCCTGTGATAAAAAGCCTTCTGTTTCTTTCGGCAAACCTTTCAGAGGAGCATTTACAAACATTTGGAACCATTTTTGAGTGTTTTGACAAAAGTCAGATTTTTGCTGAAATTGTGACCCCGGACCTTAGTGATTTTTTGAAAAAAATCTTTTTCCGCCGGTTAATTTTTCGAAGGCAGATTTCTTGTCCTGTGATAAAAAGCCTTCTGTTTCGACCACCAAACCTTTCAGGGGAGCATTTGCAACCGTGTGGCACCATTCTGGAGTGTTTTGACAAAAGTCAGATTTTTGCTGAAATTGTGACCCCGGACCTTAGGGATTTTTTTCAAAAAAATCTTTTTCCGCCGGTTAAGTTTTCGATGGCAGATTTCTTGTCCTGTGATAAAAAGCCTTCTGTTTCGACCACCAAACCTTTCAGGGGAGCATTTGCAACCATTTGGCACCATTTTGGAGTGTTTTGACAAAAGTCAGATTTTTGCTGAAATTGTGACCCCGGACCTTAGGGATTTTTTTCAAAAAAATCTTTTTCCGTCGGTTAAGTTTTCGAAGGCAGATTTCTTGTCCTGTGATAAAAAGCCTTCTGTTTCGACCGGCAAACCTTTCAGAGGAGCATTTCAAAACATTTGGAACCATTTTTGAGTGTTTTGACAAAAGTCAGATTTTTGCTGAAATTGTGACCCCGGACCTTAGGGATTTTTTCAAAAAAATCTTTTTCCGCCGGTTAATTTTTCGAAGGCAGATTTCTTGTCCTGTGATAAAAAGCCTTCTGTTTCGACCGGCAAACCTTTCAGGGGAGCATTTCCAAACATTTGGCACCATTTTGGAGTGTTTTGACAAAAGTCAGATTTTTGCTGAAATTGTGACCCCGGACCGTAGGGATTTTTTCAAAAAAATCTTTTTCCGCCGGTTAAGTTTTCGAAGGCAGATTTCTTGTCCTGTGATAAAAATCCTTCTGTTTCGACCGCCAAACCTTTCAGGGGAGCATTAGCAACCATTTGGCACCATTTTGGAGTGTTTTGACAAAAGTCAGATTTTTGCTGAAATTGTGACCTTTAGGGATTTTTTTCAAAAAAATCTTTTTCCGCCAGTTAAGTTTTTGAAGTCAGATTTCTTGTCCTGTGATAAAAAGCCTTCTGTTTCGACCACCAAACCTTTCAGGGGAGCATTTGCAACCGTGTGGCACCATTTTGGAGTGTTTTGACAAAAGTCAGATTTTTGCTGAAATTGTGACCCCGGACCTTAGGGATTTTTTCAAAAAAATCTTTTTCCGCCGGTTAAGTTTTTGAAGTCAGATTTCTTGTCCTGTGATAAAAAGCCTTCTGTTTCGACCACCAAACCTTTCAGGGGAGCATTTGCAACCGTGTGGCACCATTCTGGAGTGTTTTGACAAAAGTCAGATTTTTGCTGAAATTGTGACCCCGGACCTTAGGGATTTTTTTCAAAAAAATCTTTTTCCGCCGGTTAAGTTTTCGAAGGCAGATTTCTTGTCCTGTGATAAAAAGCCTTCTGTTTCGACCACCAAACCTTTCAGGGGAGCATTTGCAACCATTTGTCACCATTTTGGAGTGTTTTGACAAAAGTCAGATTTTTGCTGAAATTGTGACCCCGGACCTTAGGGATTTTTTTCAAAACAATCTTTTTCCGCCGGTTAAGTTTTCGAAGGCAGATTTCTTGTCCTGTGATAAAAAGCCTTCTGTTTCGACCGGCAAACCTTTCAGAGGAGCATTTCAAAACATTTGGAACCATTTTTGAGTGTTTTGACAAAAGTCAGATTTTTGCTGAAATTGTGACCCCGGACCTTAGGGATTTTTTCAAAAAAATCTTTTTCCGCCGGTTATGTTTTCGAAGGCAGATTTCTTGTCCAGTGATAAAAAGCCTTCTGTTTTGACCGCCAAACCTTTCAGTGGAGCATTTGCAACCATTTGGCACCATTTTGGAGTGTTTTGACAAAAGTCAGATTTTTGCTGAAATTGTGACCTTTAGGGATTTTTTTCAAAAAAATCTTTTTCCGCCAGTTAAGTTTTTGAAGTCAGATTTCTTGTCCTGTGATAAAAAGCCTTCTGTTTCGACCACCAAACCTTTCAGGGGAGCATTTGCAACCGTGTGGCACCATTTTGGAGTGTTTTGACAAAAGTCAGATTTTTGCTGAAATTGTGACCCCGGACCTTAGGGATTTTTTCAAAAAAATCTTTTTCCGCCGGTTAAGTTTTTGAAGTCAGATTTCTTGTCCTGTGATAAAAAGCCTTCTGTTTCGACCACCAAACCTTTCAGGGGAGCATTTGCAACCGTGTGGCACCATTCTGGAGTGTTTTGACAAAAGTCAGATTTTTGCTGAAATTGTGACCCCGGACCTTAGGGATTTTTTTCAAAAAAATCTTTTTCCGCCGGTTAAGTTTTCGAAGGCAGATTTCTTGTCCTGTGATAAAAAGCCTTCTGTTTCGACCACCAAACCTTTCAGGGGAGCATTTGCAACCATTTGTCACCATTTTGGAGTGTTTTGACAAAAGTCAGATTTTTGCTGAAATTGTGACCCCGGACCTTAGGGATTTTTTTCAAAACAATCTTTTTCCGCCGGTTAAGTTTTCGAAGGCAGATTTCTTGTCCTGTGATAAAAAGCCTTCTGTTTCGACCGGCAAACCTTTCAGAGGAGCATTTCAAAACATTTGGAACCATTTTTGAGTGTTTTGACAAAAGTCAGATTTTTGCTGAAATTGTGACCCCGGACCTTAGGGATTTTTTCAAAAAAATCTTTTTCCGCCGGTTATGTTTTCGAAGGCAGATTTCTTGTCCAGTGATAAAAAGCCTTCTGTTTTGACCGCCAAACCTTTCAGTGGAGCATTTGCAAACATTTGGCACCATTTTGGAGTGTTTTGACAAAAGTCAGATTTTTGCTGAAATTGTGACCCCGGACCTTAGGGATTTTTTCAAAAAATCTTTTTTGATCTGTGATCAAAAGCCTTCTGTTTCGACTGCCTAACCTTTCAGGGGAGCATTTGCAACCGTGTGGCACCATTTTGGAGTGTTTTGACAAAAGTCAGATTTTTGCTGAAATTGTGACCCTTAGGGATTTTTTCAAAAAAATCTTTTTCCGCCGGTTAAGTTTTCGACGGCAGATTTCTTGTCCTGTGATAAAAAGCCTTCTGTTTCGACCACCAAACCTTTCAGGGGAGCATTTGCAACCATTTGGCACGATTTTGGAGTGTTTTGACAAAAGTCAGATTTTTGCTGAAATTGTGACCCCGGACCTTAGGGATTTTTTTCAAAAAAATCTTTTTCCGCCGGTTAAGTTTTCGAAGGCAGATTTCTTGTCCTGTGATAAAAAGCCTTCTGTTTCGACCGGAAAACCTTTCAGAGGAGCATTTCCAAACATTTGGCACCATTTTTGAGTGTTTTGACAAAAGTCAGATTTTTGCTGAAATTGTGACCCCGGACCTTAGGGATTTTTTCAAAAAAATCTTTTTCCGCCGGTTAAGTTTTCGAAGGCAGATTTCTTGTCCTGTGATAAAAAGCCTTCTGTTTCGACCGGCAAACCTTTCAGGGGAGCATTTGCAACCATTTGGCACCATTTTGGAGTGTTTTGACAAAAGTCAGATTTTTGCTGAAATTGTGACCCCGGACCTTAGGGATTTTTTCAAAAAAATCTTTTTCCGCCGGTTAAGTTTTCGAAGGCAGATTTCTTGTCCTGTGATAAAAAGCCTTCTGTTTCGACCGGCAAACCTTTCAGGGGAGCATTTCCAAATATTTGGCACCATTTTGGAGTGTTTTGACAAAAGTCAGATTTTTGCTGAAATTGTGACCCCGGACCTTAGGGATTTTTTCAAAAAAATCTTTTTCCGCCGGTTAAGTTTTCGAAGGCAGATTTCTTGTCCTGTGATAAAAAGCCTTCTGTTTCGACCGCCAAACCTTTCAGGGGAGCATTAGCAACCATTTGGCACCATTTTGGAGTGTTTTGACAAAAGTCAGATTTTTGCTGAAATTGTGACCCCGGACCTTAGGGATTTTTTCAAAAAAATCTTTTTCCACCGGTTAAGTTTTTGAAGGCAGGTTTCTTGTCCTGTGATAAAAAGCCTTCTGTTTCGACCGGCAAACCTTTCAGGGGAGCATCTGCAACCATTTGGCACCATTTTGGAGTGTTTTGACAAAAGTCAGATTTTTGCTGAAATTGTGACCTTTAGGGATTTTTTTCAAAAAAATCTTTTTCCGCCGGTTAAGTTTTCGAAGGCAGATTTCTTGTCCTGTGATAAAAAGCCTTCTGTTTGGACCACCAAACCTTTCAGGGGAGCATTTGCAACCGTGTGGCACCATTTTGGAGTCTTTTGACAAAAGTCAGATTTTTGCTGAATTTGTGACCCCGGACCTTAGGGATTTTTTCAAAAAAATCTTTTTCCGCGGGTTAAGTTTTTGAGGGCAGATTCCTTGTTCTGTGATAAAAAGCCTTCTGTTTGGACCACCAAACCTTTCAGGGGAGCATTTGCAACCGTGTGGCACCATTTTGGAGTCTTTTGACAAAAGTCAGATTTTTGCTGAATTTGTGACCCCGGACCTTAGGGATTTTTTCAAAAAAATCTTTTTCCGCGGGTTAAGTTTTTGAGGGCAGATTCCTTGTTCTGTGATAAAAAGCCTTCTGTTTGGACCACCAAACCTTTCAGGGGAGCATTTGCAACCATTTGGCACCATTTTGGAGTCTTTTGACAAAAGTCAGATTTTTGCTGAAATTCTGACCCCGGACCTTAGGGATTTTTTCAAAAAAATCTTTTTCCGCCGGTTAAGTTTTCGAAGTCAGATTTCTTGTCCTGTGATAAAAAGCCTTCTGTTTCGACCACCAAACCTTTCAGGGGAGCATTTGCAACCATTTGGCACCATTCTGGAGTGTATTGACAAAAGTCAGATTTTTGCTAAAATTGTGACCCCGGACCTTTAGGGATTTTTTTCAAAAAAATCTTTTTCCGCCGGTTAAGTTTTCGAAGGCAGATTCCTCGTCCTGTGATAAAAAGCCTTCTGTTTTGACCGCCAAATCTTTCAGGGGAGCATTTCCAACCATTTGGCACCATTTTGGAGTGTTTTGACAAAAGTCAGATTTTTGCTGAAATTGTGACCCCGGACCTTAGGGATTTTTTCAAAAAAATCTTTTTCCACCGGTTAACTTCTTGAGGGCTGATTTCTTGTCCTGTGATAAAAAGCCTTCTGTTTCGACCGGCAAACCTTTCAGGGGAGCATTTGCAACCATTTGGCACCATTTTGGAGTGTTTTGACAAAAGTCAGATTTTTGCTGAAATTGTGACCCCGGACCTTAGGGATTTTTCAAAAAAATCTTTTTCCGCCGGTTAAGTTTTCGAAGGCAGATTTCTTGTCCTGTGATAAAAAGCCTTCTGTTTCGACCGGCAAACCTTTCAGGGGAGCATTCGCAACCATTTGGCACCATTTTGGAGTGTTTTGACAAAAGTCAGATTTTTGCTGAAATTGTGACCCCGGACCTTAGGGATTTTTTCAAAAAAATCTTTTTCCGCCGGTTAACTTATTGAGGGCTGATTTCTTGTCCTGTGATAAAAAGCCTTCTGTTTCGACCGACAAACCTTTCAGGGGAGCATTTGCAACCGTGTGGCACCATTTTGGAGTGTTTTGACAAAAGTCAGATTTTTGCTGAAATTGTGACCCTTAGGGATTTTTTCAAAAAAATCTTTTTCCGCCGGTTAAGTTTTCGAAGGCAGATTTCTTGTCCTGTGATAAAAAGCCTTCTGTTTCGACCGGCAAACCTTTCAGGGGAGCATTTGCAACCATTTGGCACCATTTTGGAGTGTTTTTGACAAAAGTCAGATTTTTGCTGAAATTGTAACCCCGGGGCTTAGGGATTTTTTCAAAAAAATCTTTTTCCGCCGGTTAACTTATTGAGGGCTGATTTCTTGTCCTGTGATCAAAAGCCTTCTGTTTCGACTGCCTAACCTTTCAGGGGAGCATTTGCAACCGTGTGGCACCATTTTGGAGTGTTTTGACAAAAGTCAGATTTTTGCTGAAATTGTGACCCTTAGGGATTTTTTCAAAAAAATCTTTTTCCGCCGGTTAAGTTTTCGACGGCAGATTTCTTGTCCTGTGATAAAAAGCCTTTTGTTTCGACCACCAAACCTTTCAGGGGAGCATTTGCAACCATTTGGCACCATTTTGGAGTGTTTTGACAAAAGTCAGATTTTTGCTGAAATTGTGACCTCGGACCTTAGGGATTTTTTTCAAAAAAATCTTTTTCCGCCGGTTAAGTTTTCGAAGGCAGATTTCTTGTCCTGTGATAAAAAGCCTTCTGTTTCGACCGGAAAACCTTTCAGAGGAGCATTTCCAAACATTTGGCACCATTTTTGAGTGTTTTGACAAAAGTCAGATTTTTGCTGAAATTGTGACCCCGGACCTTAGGGATTTTTTCAAAAAAATCTTTTTCCGCCGGTTAAGTTTTCGAAGGCAGATTTCTTGTCCTGTGATAAAAAGCCTTCTGTTTCGACCTGCAAACCTTTCAGGGGAGCATTTGCAACCATTTGGCACCATTTTGGAGTGTTTTGACAAAAGTCAGATTTTTGCTGAAATTGTGACCCCGGACCTTAGGGATTTTTTCAAAAAAATCTTTTTCCGCCGGTTAAGTTTTCGAAGGCAGATTTCTTGTCCTGTGATAAAAAGCCTTCTGTTTCGACCGGCAAACCTTTCAGGGGAGCATCTGCAACCATTTGGCACCATTTTGGAGTGTTTTGACAAAAGTCAGATTTTTGCTGAAATTGTGACCTTTAGGGATTTTTTTCAAAAAAATCTTTTTCCGCCGGTTAAGTTTTCGAAGGCAGATTTCTTGTCCTGTGATAAAAAGCCTTCTGTTTTGACCGCCAAACCTTTCAGGGGAGCATTTGCAACCATTTGGCACCATTTTGGAGTGTTTTGACAAAAGACAGATTTTTGCTGAAATAGTGACCCCGGACCTTAGGGATTTTTTCAAAAAAATCTTTTTCCGCGGGTTAAGTTTTTGAGGGCAGATTCCTTGTTCTGTGATAAAAAGCCTTCTGTTTGGACCACCAAACCTTTCAGGGGAGCATTTGCAACCGTGTGGCACCATTTTGGAGTCTTTTGACAAAAGTCAGATTTTTGCTGAATTTGTGACCCCGGACCTTAGGGATTTTTTCAAAAAAATCTTTTTCCGCGGGTTAAGTTTTTGAGGGGAGATTCCTTGTTCTGTGATAAAAAGCCTTCTGTTTGGACCACCAAACCTTTCAGGGGAGCATTTGCAACCATTTGGCACCATTTTGGAGTCTTTTGACAAAAGTCAGATTTTTGCTGAAATTGTGACCCCGGACCTTAGGGATTTTTTCAAAAAAATCTTTTTCCGCCGGTTAAGTTTTCGAAGGCAGATTTCTTGTCCTGTGATAAAAAGCCTTCTGTTTCGACCACCAAACCTTTCAGGGGAGCATTTGCAACCATTTGGCACCATTCTGGAGTGTATTGACAAAAGTCAGATTTTTGCTAAAATTGTGACCCCGGACCTTTAGGGATTTTTTTCAAAAAAATCTTTTTCCGCCGGTTAAGTTTTCGAAGGCAGATTCCTCGTCCTGTGATAAAAAGCCTTCTGTTTTGACAGCCAAATCTTTCAGGGGAGCATTTCCAACCATTTGGCACCATTTTGGAGTGTTTTGACAAAAGTCAGATTTTTGCTGAAATTGTGACCCCGGACCTTAGGGATTTTTTCAAAAAAATCTTTTTCCACCGGTTAACTTCTTGAGGGCTGATTTCTTGTCCTGTGATAAAAAGCCTTCTGTTTCGACCGGCAAACCTTTCAGGGGAGCATTTGCAACCATTTGGCACCATTTTGGAGTGTTTTGACAAAAGTCAGATTTTTGCTGAAATTGTGACCCCGGACCTTAGGGATTTTTTCAAAAAAATCTTTTTCCGCCGGTTAAGTTTTCGAAGGCAGATTTCTTGTCCTGTTATAAAAAGCCTTCTGTTTCGACCGGGAAACCTTTCAGGGGAGCATCTGCAACCATTTGGCACCATTTTGGAGTGTTTTGACAAAAGTCAGATTTTTGCTGAAATTGTGACCTTTAGGGATTTTTTTCAAAAAAATCTTTTTCCGCCGGTTAAGTTTTCGAAGGCAGATTTCTTGTCCTGTGATAAAAAGCCTTCTGTTTCGACCGGCAAACCTTTCAGGGGAGCATTCGCAACCATTTGGCACCATTTTGGAGTGTTTTGACAAAAGTCAGATTTTTGCTGAAATTGTGACCCCGGACCTTAGGGATTTTTTCAAAAAATCTTTTTTGATCTGTGATCAAAAGCCTTCTGTTTCGACCGCCTAACCTTTCAGGGGGCCAAACCTTTCAGAGGAGCATTTGCAACCATTTGGCACCATTTTGGAGTGTTTTTGACAAAAGTCAGATTTTTGCTGAAATTGTGACCCCGGGGCTTAGGGATTTTTTCAAAAAAATCTTTTTCCGCCGGTTAACTTATTGAGGGCTGATTTCTTGTCCTGTGATAAAAAGCCTTCTGTTTCGACCGACAAACCTTTCAGGGGAGCATTTGCAACCGTGTGGCACCATTTTGGAGTGTTTTGACAAAAGTCAGATTTTTGCTGAAATTGTGACCCTTAGGGATTTTTTCAAAAAAATCTTTTTCCGCCGGTTAAGTTTTCGAAGGCAGATTTCTTGTCCTGTGATAAAAAGCCTTCTGTTTCGACCGGCAAACCTTTCAGGGGAGCATTTGCAACCATTTGGCACCATTTTGGAGTGTTTTTGACAAAAGTCAGATTTTTGCTGAAATTGTAACCCCGGGGCTTAGGGATTTTTTCAAAAAAATCTTTTTCTGCCGGTTAACTTATTGAGGGCTGATTTCTTGTCCTGTGATCAAAAGCCTTCTGTTTCGACTGCCTAACCTTTCAGGGGAGCATTTGCAACCGTGTGGCACCATTTTGGAGTGTTTTGACAAAAGTCAGATTTTTGCTGAAATTGTGACCCTTAGGGATTTTTTCAAAAAAATCTTTTTCCGCCGGTTAAGTTTTCGACGGCAGATTTCTTGTCCTGTGATAAAAAGCCTTTTGTTTCGACCACCAAACCTTTCAGGAGAGCATTTGCAACCATTTGGCACCATTTTGGAGTGTTTTGACAAAAGTCAGATTTTTGCTGAAATTGTGACCTCGGACCTTAGGGATTTTTTTCAAAAAAATCGTTTTCCGCCGGTTAAGTTTTCGAAGGCAGATTTCTTGTCCTGTGATAAAAAGCCTTCTGTTTCGACCGGAAAACCTTTCAGAGGAGCATTTCCAAACATTTGGCACCATTTTGGAGTGTTTTGACAAAAGTCAGATTTTTGCTGAAATTGTGACCTTTAGGGATTTTTTTCAAAAAAATCTTTTTCCGCCGGTTAAGTTTTCGAAGGCAGATTTCTTGTCCTGTGATAAAAAGCCTTCTGTTTTAACCGCCAAACCTTTCAGGGGAGCATTTGCAACCATTTGGCACCATTTTGGAGTGTTTTGACAAAAGTCAGATTTTTGCTGAAATTGTGACCCCGGACCTTAGGGATTTTTTCAAAAAAATCTTTTTCCGCCGGTTAAGTTTTCGAAGGCAGATTTCTTGTCCTGTGATAAAAAGCCTTCTGTTTCGACCGGCAAACCTTTCAGGGGAGCATCTGCAACCATTTGGCACCATTTTGGAGTGTTTTGACAAAAGTCAGATTTTTGCTGAAATTGTGACCTTTAGGGATTTTTTTCAAAAAAATCTTTTTCCGCCGGTTAAGTTTTCGAAGGCAGATTTCTTGTCCTGTGATAAAAAGCCTTCTGTTTTGACCGCCAAACCTTTCAGGGGAGCATTTGCAACCATTTGGCACCATTTTGGAGTGTTTTGACAAAAGTCAGATTTTTGCTGAAATTGTGACCCCGGACCTTAGGGATTTTTTCAAAAAAATCTTTTTCCGCGGGTTAAGTTTTTGAGGGCAGATTCCTTGTTCTGTGATAAAAAGCCTTCTGTTTGGACCACCAAACCTTTCAGGGGAGCATTTGCAACCGTGTGGCACCATTTTGGAGTCTTTTGACAAAAGTCAGATTTTTGCTGAATTTGTGACCCCGGACCTTAGGGATTTTTTCAAAAAAATCTTTTTCCGCGGGTTAAGTTTTTGAGGGCAGATTCCTTGTTCTGTGATAAAAAGCCTTCTGTTTGGACCACCAAACCTTTCAGGGGAGCATTTGCAACCATTTGGCACCATTTTGGAGTCTTTTGACAAAAGTCAGATTTTTGCTGAAATTGTGACCCCGGACCTTAGGGATTTTTTCAAAAAAATCTTTTTCCGCCGGTTAAGTTTTCGAAGTCAGATTTCTTGTCCTGTGATAAAAAGCCTTCTGTTTCGACCACCAAACCTTTCAGGGGAGCATTTGCAACCATTTGGCACCATTCTGGAGTGTATTGACAAAAGTCAGATTTTTGCTAAAATTGTGACCCCGGACCTTTAGGGATTTTTTTCAAAAAAATCTTTTTCCGCCGGTTAAGTTTTCGAAGGCAGATTCCTCGTCCTGTGATAAAAAGCCTTCTGTTTTGACAGCCAAATCTTTCAGGGGAGCATTTCCAACCATTTGGCACCATTTTGGAGTGTTTTGACAAAAGTCAGATTTTTGCTGAAATTGTGACCCCGGACCTTAGGGATTTTTTCAAAAAAATCTTTTTCCGCCGGTTAAGTTTTTGAGGGCAGATTTCTTGTTCTGTGATAAAAAGCCTTCTGTTTGGACCACCAAACCTTTCAGGGGAGCATTTGCAACCGTGTGGCACCATTTTGGAGTCTTTTGACAAAAGTCAGATTTTTGCTGAATTTGTGACCCCGGACCTTAGGGATTTTTTCAAAAAAATCTTTTTCCGCGGGTTAAGTTTTTGAGGGCAGATTCCTTGTTCTGTGATAAAAAGCCTTCTGTTTGGACCACCAAACCTTTCAGGGGAGCATTTGCAACCATTTGGCACCATTTTGGAGTCTTTTGACAAAAGTCAGATTTTTGCTGAAATTGTGACCCCGGACCTTAGGGATTTTTTCAAAAAAATCTTTTTCCGCCGGTTAAGTTTTCGAAGTCAGATTTCTTGTCCTGTGATAAAAAGCCTTCTGTTTCGACCACCAAACCTTTCAGGGGAGCATTTGCAACCATTTGGCACCATTTTGGAGTCTTTTGACAAAAGTCAGATTTTTGCTGAAATTGTGACCCCGGACCTTAGGGATTTTTTCAAAAAAATCTTTTTCCGCCGGTTAAGTTTTCGAAGTCAGATTTCTTGTCCTGTGATAAAAAGCCTTCTGTTTCGACCACCAAACCTTTCAGGGGAGCATTTGCAACCATTTGGCACCATTCTGGAGTGTATTGACAAAAGTCAGATTTTTGCTAAAATTGTGACCCCGGACCTTTAGGGATTTTTTCAAAAAAATCTTTTTCCACCGGTTAACTTCTTGAGGGCTGATTTCTTGTCCTGTGATAAAAAGCCTTCTGTTTCGACCGGCAAACCTTTCAGGGGAGCATTTGCAACCATTTGGCACCATTTTGGAGTGTTTTGACAAAAGTCAGATTTTTGCTGAAATTGTGACCCCGGACCTTAGGGATTTTTTCAAAAAAATCTTTTTCCGCCGGTCAAGTTTTCGAAGGCAGATTTCTTGTCCTGTGATAAAAAGCCTTCTGTTTCGACCGGCAAACCTTTCAGGGGAGCATCTGCAACCATTTGGCACCATTTTGGAGTGTTTTGACAAAAGTCAGATTTTTGCTGAAATTGTGACCTTTAGGGATTTTTTTCAAAAAAATCTTTTTCCGCCGGTTAAGTTTTCGAAGGCAGATTTCTTGTCCTGTGATAAAAAGCCTTCTGTTTTGACCGCCAAACCTTTCAGGGGAGCATTTGCAACCATTTGGCACCATTTTGGAGTGTTTTGACAAAAGTCAGATTTTTGCTGAAATTGTGACCCCGGACCTTAGGGATTTTTTCAAAAAAATCTTTTTCCGCGGGTTAAGTTTTTGAGGGCACATTCCTTGTTCTGTGATAAAAAGCCTTCTGTTTGGACCACCAAACCTTTCAGGGGAGCATTTGCAACCATGTGGCACCATTTTGGAGTGTTTTTGACAAAAGTCAGATTTTTGCTGAAATTGTAACCCCGGGGCTTAGGGATTTTTTCAAAAAAATCTTTTTCTGCCGGTTAACTTATTGAGGGCTGATTTCTTGTCCTGTGATCAAAAGCCTTCTGTTTCGACTGCCTAACCTTTCAGGGGAGCATTTGCAACCGTGTGGCACCATTTTGGAGTGTTTTGACAAAAGTCAGATTTTTGCTGAAATTGTGACCCTTAGGGATTTTTTCAAAAAAATCTTTTTCCGCCGGTTAAGTTTTCGACGGCAGATTTCTTGTTCTGTGATAAAAAGCCTTTTGTTTCGACCACCAAACCTTTCAGGAGAGCATTTGCAACCATTTGGCACCATTTTGGAGTGTTTTGACAAAAGTCAGATTTTTGCTGAAATTGTGACCTCGGACCTTAGGGATTTTTTTCAAAAAAATCTTTTTCCGCCGGTTAAGTTTTCGAAGGCAGATTTCTTGTCCTGTGATAAAAAGCCTTCTGTTTCGACCGGAAAACCTTTCAGAGGAGCATTTCCAAACATTTGGCACCATTTTTGAGTGTTTTGACAAAAGTCAGATTTTTGCTGAAATTGTGACCCCGGACCTTAGGGATTTTTTCAAAAAAATCTTTTTCCGCCGGTTAAGTTTTCGAAGGCAGATTTCTTGTCCTGTGATAAAAAGCCTTCTGTTTCGACCTGCAAACCTTTCAGGGGAGCATTTGCAACCATTTGGCACCATTTTGGAGTGTTTTGACAAAAGTCAGATTTTTGCTGAAATTGTGACCCCGGACCTTAGGGATTTTTTCAAAAAAATCTTTTTCCGCCGGTTAAGTTTTCGAAGGCAGATTTCTTGTCCTGTGATAAAAAGCCTTCTGTTTCGACCGGCAAACCTTTCAGGGGAGCATCTGCAACCATTTGGCACCATTTTGGAGTGTTTTGACAAAAGTCAGATTTTTGCTGAAATTGTGACCTTTAGGGATTTTTTTCAAAAAAATCTTTTTCCGCCGGTTAAGTTTTCGAAGGCAGATTTCTTGTCCTGTGATAAAAAGCCTTCTGTTTTAACCGCCAAACCTTTCAGGGGAGCATTTGCAACCATTTGGCACCATTTTGGAGTGTTTTGACAAAAGTCAGATTTTTGCTGAAATTGTGACCCCGGACCTTAGGGATTTTTTCAAAAAAATCTTTTTCCGCGGGTTAAGTTTTTGAGGGCAGATTCCTTGTTCTGTGATAAAAAGCCTTCTGTTTGGACCACCAAACCTTTCAGGGGAGCATTTGCAACCGTGTGGCACCATTTTGGAGTCTTTTGACAAAAGTCAGATTTTTGCTGAATTTGTGACCCCGGACCTTAGGGATTTTTTCAAAAAAATCTTTTTCCGCGGGTTAAGTTTTTGAGGGCAGATTCCTTGTTCTGTGATAAAAAGCCTTCTGTTTGGACCACCAAACCTTTCAGGGGAGCATTTGCAACCATTTGGCACCATTTTGGAGTCTTTTGACAAAAGTCAGATTTTTGCTGAAATTGTGACCCCGGACCTTAGGGATTTTTTCAAAAAAATCTTTTTCCGCCTGTTAAGTTTTCGAAGTCAGATTTCTTGTCCTGTGATAAAAAGCCTTCTGTTTCGACCACCAAACCTTTCAGGGGAGCATTTGCAACCATTTGGCACCATTCTGGAGTGTATTGACAAAAGTCAGATTTTTGCTAAAATTGTGACCCCGGACCTTTAGGGATTTTTTTCAAAAAAATCTTTTTCCGCCGGTTAAGTTTTCGAAGGCAGATTCCTCGTCCTGTGATAAAAAGCCTTCTGTTTTGACAGCCAAATCTTTCAGGGGAGCATTTCCAACCATTTGGCACCATTTTGGAGTGTTTTGACAAAAGTCAGATTTTTGCTGAAATTGTGACCCCGGACCTTAGGGATTTTTTCAAAAAAATCTTTTTCCGCGGGTTAAGTTTTTGAGGGCAGATTTCTTGTTCTGTGATAAAAAGCCTTCTGTTTGGACCACCAAACCTTTCAGGGGAGCATTTGCAACCGTGTGGCACCATTTTGGAGTCTTTTGACAAAAGTCAGATTTTTGCTGAATTTGTGACCCCGGACCTTAGGGATTTTTTCAAAAAAATCTTTTTCCGCGGGTTAAGTTTTTGAGGGCAGATTCCTTGTTCTGTGATAAAAAGCCTTCTGTTTGGACCACCAAACCTTTCAGGGGAGCATTTGCAACCATTTGGCACCATTTTGGAGTCTTTTGACAAAAGTCAGATTTTTGCTGAAATTGTGACCCCGGACCTTAGGGATTTTTTCAAAAAAATCTTTTTCCGCCGGTTAAGTTTTCGAAGTCAGATTTCTTGTCCTGTGATAAAAAGCCTTCTGTTTCGACCACCAAACCTTTCAGGGGAGCATTTGCAACCATTTGGCACCATTCTGGAGTGTATTGACAAAAGTCAGATTTTTGCTAAAATTGTGACCCCGGACCTTTAGGGATTTTTTCAAAAAAATCTTTTTCCACCGGTTAACTTCTTGAGGGCTGATTTCTTGTCCTGTGATAAAAAGCCTTCTGTTTCGACCGGCAAACCTTTCAGGGGAGCATTTGCAACCATTTGGCACCATTTTGGAGTGTTTTGACAAAAGTCAGATTTTTGCTGAAATTGTGACCCCGGACCTTAGGGATTTTTTCAAAAAAATCTTTTTCCGCCGGTTAAGTTTTCGAAGGCAGATTTCTTGTCCAGTGATAAAAAGCCTTCTTTTTCGACCGGTAAACCTTTCAGGGGAGCATTTGCAACCATTTGGCACCATTTTGGAGTGTTTTTGACAAAAGTCAGATTTTTGCTGAAATTGTGACCCCGGACCTTAGGGATTTTTTCAAAAAATCTTTTTTGATCTGTGATCAAAAGCCTTCTGTTTCGACCGCCTAACCTTTCAGGGGAGCATTTCCAACCATTTGGCAACATTTTGGAGTGTTTTTGACAAAAGTCAGATTTTTGCTGAAATTGTGACCCCGGGGCTTAGGGATTTTTTCAAAAAAATCTTTTTCCGCCGGTTAACTTATTGAGGGCTGATTTCTTGTCCTGTGATAAAAAGCCTTCTGTTTCGACCGACAAACCTTTCAGGGGAGCATTTGCAACCGTGTGGCACCATTTTGGAGTGTTTTCACAAAGGTCAGATTTTTGCTGAAATTGTGAACCTTAGGGATTTTTTCAAAAAAATCTTTTTCCGCCGGTTAAGTTTTCGAAGGCAGATTTCTTGTCCTGTGATAAAAAGCCTTCTTTTTCGACCGGTAAACCTTTCAGGGGAGCATTTGCAACCATTTGGCACCATTTTGGAGTGTTTTGACAAAAGTCAGATTTTTGCTGAAATTGTGACCTTTAGGGATTTTTTTGAAAAAAATCTTTTTCCGCCGGTTAAGTTTTCGAAGGCAGATTCCTTGTCCTGTGATAAAAAGCCTTCTGTTTCGACCGGCAAACCTTTCAGGGGAGCATCTGCAACCATTTGGCACCATTTTGGAGTGTTTTGACAAAAGTCAGATTTTTGCTGAAATTGTGACCTTTAGGGATTTTTTTCAAAAAAATCTTTTTCCGCCGGTTAAGTTTTCGAAGGCAGATTTCTTGTCCTGTGATAAAAAGCCTTCTGTTTTGACCGCCAAACCTTTCAGGGGAGCATTTGCAACCATTTGGCACCATTTTGGAGTGTTTTGACAAAAGTCAGATTTTTGCTGAAATTGTGACCCCGGACCTTAGGGATTTTTTCAAAAAAATCTTTTTCCGCGGGTTAAGTTTTTGAGGGCACATTCCTTGTTCTGTGATAAAAAGCCTTCTGTTTGGACCACCAAACCTTTCAGGGGAGCATTTGCAACCATGTGGCACCATTTTGGAGTCTTTTGACAAAAGTCAGATTTTTGCTGAATTTGTGACCCCGGACCTTAGGGATTTTTTCAAAAAAATCTTTTTCCGCGGGTTAAGTTTTTGAGGGCAGATTCCTTGTTCTGTGATAAAAAGCCTTCTGTTTGGACCACCAAACCTTTCAGGGGAGCATTTGCAACCATTTGGCACCATTTTGGAGTCTTTTGACAAAAGTCAGATTTTTGCTGAAATTGTGACCCCGGACCTTAGGGATTTTTTCAAAAAAATCTTTTTCCGCCGGTCATGTTTTCGAAGTCAGATTTCTTGTCCTGTGATAAAAAGCCTTCTGTTTCGACCACCAAACCTTTCAGGGGAGCATTTGCAACCATTTGGCACCATTTTGGAGTCTTTTGACAAAAGTCAGATTTTTGCTAAAATTGTGACCCCGGACCTTTAGGGATTTTTTTCAAAAAAATCTTTTTCCGCCGGTTAAGTTTTCGAAGGCAGATTCCTCGTCCTGTGATAAAAAGCCTTCTGTTTTGACCGCCAAATCTTTCAGGGGAGCATTTCCAACCATTTGGCACCATTTTGGAGTGTTTTGACAAAAGTCAGATTTTTGCTGAAATTGTGACCCCGGACCTTAGGGATTTTTTCAAAAAAATCTTTTTCCACCGGTTAACTTCTTGAGGGCTGATTTCTTGTCCTGTGATAAAAAGCCTTCTGTTTCGACCGCCAAACCTTTCAGGGGAGCATTTGCAACCATTTGGCACCATTTTGGAGTGTTTTGACAAAAGTCAGATTTTTGCTGAAATTGTGACCCCGGACCTTAGGGATTTTTTCAAAAAAATCTTTTTCCGCCGGTTAAGTTTTCGAAGGCAGATTTCTTGTCCAGTGATAAAAAGCCTTCTTTTTCGACCGGTAAACCTTTCAGGGGAGCATTTGCAACCATTTGGCACCATTTTGGAGTGTTTTTGACAAAAGTCAGATTTTTGCTGAAATTGTGACCCCGGACCTTAGGGATTTTTTCAAAAAATCTTTTTTGATCTGTGATCAAAAGCCTTCTGTTTCGACCGCCTAACCTTTCAGGGGAGCATTTCCAACCATTTGGCAACATTTTGGAGTGTTTTTGACAAAAGTCAGATTTTTGCTGAAATTGTGACCCCGGGGCTTAGGGATTTTTTCAAAAAAATCTTTTTCCGCCGGTTAACTTATTGAGGGCTGATTTCTTGTCCTGTGATAAAAAGCCTTCTGTTTCGACCGACAAACCTTTCAGGGGAGCATTTGCAACCGTGTGGCACCATTTTGGAGTGTTTTCACAAAGGTCAGATTTTTGCTGAAATTGTGAACCTTAGGGATTTTTTCAAAAAAATCTTTTTCCGCCGGTTAAGTTTTCGAAGGCAGATTTCTTGTCCTGTGATAAAAAGCCTTCTTTTTCGACCGGTAAACCTTTCAGGGGAGCATTTGCAACCATTTGGCACCATTTTGGAGTGTTTTGACAAAAGTCAGATTTTTGCTGAAATTGTGACCTTTAGGGATTTTTTTGAAAAAAATCTTTTTCCGCCGGTTAAGTTTTCGAAGGCAGATTCCTTGTCCTGTGATAAAAAGCCTTCTGTTTTGACCGCCAAACCTTTCAGGGGAGCATTTCCAACAATTTGGCACCATTTTGGAGTGTTTTGACAAAAGTCAGATTTTTGCTGAAATTGTGACCCAGGACCTTAGGGATTTTTTCAAAAAAATCTTTTTCCACCGGTTAACTTCTTGAGGGCTGATTTCTTGTCCTGTGATAAAAAGCCTTCTGTTTCGACCACCAAACCTTTCAGGGGAGCATTTGCAACCATTTGGCACCATTTTGGAGTGTTTTGACAAAAGTCAGATTTCTGATGAAATTGTGACCCCGGACCTTAGGGATTTTTTTCAAAAAAATCTTTTTCCGCCGGTTAAGTTTTCGAAGGCAGATTTCTTGTCCTGTGATAAAAAGCCTTCTGTTTCGACCGGAAAACCTTTCAGAGGAGCATTTCCAAACATTTGGCACCATTTTTGAGTGTTTTGACAAAAGTCAGATTTTTGCTGAAATTGTGACCCCGGACCTTAGGGATTTTTTCAAAAAAATCTTTTTCCGCCGGTTAAGTTTTCAAAGGCAGATTTCTTGTCCTGTGATAAAAAGCCTTCTGTTTCGACCACCAAACCTTTCAGGGGAGCATTTGAAACCATTTGGCACCATTTTGGAGTGTTTTGACAAAAGTCAGATTTTTGCTGAAATTGTGACCCAGGACCTTAGGGATTTTTTCAAAAAAATCTTTTTCCGCCGGTTAACTTCTTGAGGGCTGATTTCTTGTCCTGTGATAAAAAGCCTTCTGTTTCGACCGCCAAACCTTTCAGGGGAGCATTTGCAACCATTTGGCACCATTTTGGAGTGTTTTGACAAAAGTCAGATTTTTGCTGAAATTGTGACCCTTAGGGATTTTTTCAAAAAAATCATTTTCCGCCGGTTAAGTTTTCGAAGTCAGATTTCTTGTCTTGTGATAAAAAGCCTTCTTTTTTGACCGCCAAACCTTTCAGGGGAGCATTTTCAACCATTTGGCACCATTTTGGAGTGTTTTGACAAAAGTCAGATTTTTGCTGAAATTGTGACCCCGGACCTTAGGGATTTTTTCAAAAAAATCTTTTTCCGCCGGTTAAGTTTTCGAAGGCAGATTTCTTGTCCTGTGATAAAAAGCCTTCTGTTTCGACCGGAAAACCTTTCAGAGGAGCATTTCCAAACATTTGGCACCATTTTTGAGTGTTTTGACAAAAGTCAGATTTTTGCTGAAATTGTGACCCCGGACCTTAGGGATTTTTTCAAAAAAATCTTTTTCCGCCGGTTAAGTTTTCAAAGGCAGATTTCTTGTCCTGTGATAAAAAGCCTTCTGTTTCGACCACCAAACCTTTCAGGGGAGCATTTGAAACCATTTGGCACCATTTTGGAGTGTTTTGACAAAAGTCAGATTTTTGCTGAAATTGTGACCCAGGACCTTAGGGATTTTTTCAAAAAAATCTTTTTCCGCCGGTTAACTTCTTGAGGGCTGATTTCTTGTCCTGTGATAAAAAGCCTTCTGTTTCGACCGCCAAACCTTTCAGGGGAGCATTTGCAACCATTTGGCACCATTTTGGAGTGTTTTGACAAAAGTCAGATTTTTGCTGAAATTGTGACCCTTAGGGATTTTTTCAAAAAAATCATTTTCCGCCGGTTAAGTTTTCGAAGTCAGATTTCTTGTCTTGTGATAAAAAGCCTTCTTTTTTGACCGCCAAACCTTTCAGGGGAGCATTTTCAACCGCGTGGCACCATTTTGGAGTGTTTTGACAAAAGTCAGATTTTTGCTAAAATTGTGACCCTTAGGGATTTTTTCAAAAAAATCTTTTTCCGCCGGTTAAGTTTTCGAAGGCAGATTTCTTGTCCTGTGATAAAAAGCCTTCTGTTTCGACCACCAAACCTTTCAGGGGAGCATTTGCAACCATTTGGCACCATTTTGGAGTGTTTTGACAAAAGTCAGATTTTTGCTGAAATTGTGACCCCGGACCTTAGGGATTTCTTCAAAAAAATCTTTTTCCGCCGGTTAAGTTTTCGAAGGCAGATTTCTTGTCCTGTGATAAAAAGCCTTCTGTTTCGACCGGCAAACCTTTCAGGGGAGCATTTCCAAACATTTGGCACCATTTTGGAGTGTTTTGAGAAAAGTCAGATTTTTGCTGAAATTGTGACCCCGGACCTTAGGGATTTTTTCAAAAAAATCATTTTCCGCCGGTTAAGTTTTTGAAGGCAGATTTCTTGTCCTGTGATAAAAAGCCTTCTGTTTTGACCGCCAAACCTTTCAGGGGAGCATTTGCAACCATTTGGCACCATTTTGGAGTGTTTTGACAAAAGTCAGATTTTTGCTGAAATTGTGACCCCGGACCTTAGGGATTTTTTCAAAAAAATCTTTTTCCGCCGGTTAAGTTTTCGAAGGCAGATTTCTTGTCCTGTGATAAAAAGCCTTCTGTTTCGACCACCAACCCTTTCAGGGGAGCATTTGCAACCATTTGGCACCATTTTGGAGTCTTTTGACAAAAGTCAGATTTCTGATGAAATTGTGACCCCGGACCTTAGGGATTTTTTTCAAAAAAATCTTTTTCCGCCGGTTAAGTTTTCGAAGGCAGATTTCTTGTCCTGTGATAAAAAGCCTTCTGTTTCGACCGGCAAACCTTTCAGAGGAGCATTTCCAAACATTTGGCACCATTTTTGAGTGTTTTGACAAAAGTCAGATTTTTGCTGAAATTGTGACCCCGGACCTTAGGGATTTTTTCAAAAAAATCTTTTTCCGCCGGTTAAGTTTTCGAAGGCAGATTTCTTGTCCTGTGATAAAAAGCCTTCTGTTTCGACCGGCAAACCTTTCAGGGGAGCATTTCCAAACATTTGGCACCATTTTGGAGTGTTTTGACAAAAGTCAGATTTTTGCTGAAATTGTGACCTTTAGGGATTTTTTTCAAAAAAATCTTTTTCCGCCGGTTAAGTTTTCGAAGGCAGATTTCTTGTCCTGTGATAAAAAGCCTTCTGTTTCGACCACCAAACCTTTCAGGGGAGCATTTCCAAACATATGGCACCATTTTTGAGTGTTTTGAGAAAAGTCAGATTTTTGCTGAAATTGTGACCCCGGACCTTAGGGATTTTTTCAAAAAAATCTTTTTCCGCCGGTTAAGTTTTCGAAGGCAGATTTCTTGTCCTGTGATAAAAAGCCTTCTGTTTCGACCACCAACCCTTTCAGGGGAGCATTTGCAACCATTTGGCACCATTCTGGAGTCTTTTGACAAAAGTCTGATTTTTGCTGAAATTGTGACCCCGGACCTTAGGGATTTTTTTCAAAAAAATCTTTTTCCGCCGGTTAAGTTTTCGAAGGCAGATTTCTTGTCCTGTGATAAAAAGCCTTCTGTTTCGACCGGCAAACCTTTCAGAGGAGCATTTCCAAACATTTGGCACCATTTTTGAGTGTTTTGACAAAAGTCAGATTTTTGCTGAAATTGTGACCCCGGACCTTAGAGATTTTTTCAAAAAAATCTTTTTCCGCCGGTTAAGTTTTCGAAGGCAGATTTCTTGTCCTGTGATAAAAAGCCTTCTGTTTCGACCGGCAAACCTTTCAGGGGAGCATTTCCAAACATTTGGCACCATTTTGGAGTGTTTTGACAAAAGTCAGATTTTTGCTGAAATTGTGACCTTTAGGGATTTTTTTCAAAAAAATCTTATTCCGCCGGTTAAGTTTTCGAAGGCAGATTCCTTGTCCTGTGATAAAAAGCCTTCTGTTTTGACCGCCAAACCTTTCAGGGGAGCATTTCCAACCATTTGGCACCATTTTGGAGTGTTTTGACAAAAGTCAGATTTTTGCTGAAATTGTGACCCCGGACCTTAGGGATTTTTTCAAAAAAATCTTTTTCCGCCGGTTAAGTTTTCGAAGGCAGATTTCTTGTCCTGTGATAAAAAGCCTTCTGTTTCGACCACCAACCCTTTCAGGGGAGCATTTGCAACCATTTGGCACCATTTTGGAGTCTTTTGACAAAAGTCAGATTTTTGCTGAAATTGTGACCCCGGACCTTAGGGATTTTTTTCAAAAAAATCTTTTTCCGCCGGTTAAGTTTTCGAAGGCAGATTTCTTGTCCTGTGATAAAAAGCCTTCTGTTTCGACCGGCAAACCTTTCAGGGGAGCATTTCCAAACATTTGGCACCATTTTTGAGTGTTTTGACAAAAGTCAGATTTTTGCTGAAATTGTGACCCCGGACCTTAGGGATTTTTTCAAAAAAATCTTTTTCCGCCGGTTAAGTTTTCAAAGGCAGATTTCTTGTCCTGTGATAAAAAGCCTTCTGTTTCGACCACCAAACCTTTCAGGGGAGCATTTGCAACCATTTGGCACCATTTTGGAGTGTTTTGACAAAAGTCAGATTTTTGCTGAAATTGTGACCCCGGACCTTAGGGATTTTTTCAAAAAAATCTTTTTCCGCCGGTTAAGTTTTCGAAGGCAGATTTCTTGTCCTGTGATAAAAAGCCTTCTGTTTCGACCACCAACCCTTTCAGGGGAGCATTTGCAACCATTTGGCACCATTTTGGAGTCTTTTGACAAAAGTCAGATTTCTGATGAAATTGTGACCCCGGACCTTAGGGATTTTTTTCAAAAAAATCCTTTTCCGCCGGTTAAGTTTTCGAAGGCAGATTTCTTGTCCTGTGATAAAAAGCCTTCTGTTTCGACCGGCAAACCTTTCAGAGGAGCATTTCCAAACATTTGGCACCATTTTTGAGTGTTTTGACAAAAGTCAGATTTTTGCTGAAATTGTGACCCCGGACCTTAGGGATTTTTTCAAAAAAATCTTTTTCCGCCGGTTAAGTTTTCGAAGGCAGATTTCTTGTCCTGTGATAAAAAGCCTTCTGTTTCGACCGGCAAACCTTTCAGGGGAGCATTTCCAAACATTTGGCACCATTTTGGAGTGTTTTGACAAAAGTCAGATTTTTGCTGAAATTGTGACCTTTAGGGATTTTTTTCAAAAAAATCTTATTCCGCCGGTTAAGTTTTCGAAGGCAGATTCCTTGTCCTGTGATAAAAAGCCTTCTGTTTTGACCGCCAAACCTTTCAGGGGAGCATTTCCAACCATTTGGCACCATTTTGGAGTGTTTTGACAAAAGTCAGATTTTTGCTGAAATTGTGACCCCGGACCTTAGGGATTTTTTCAAAAAAATCTTTTTCCGCCGGTTAAGTTTTCGAAGGCAGATTTCTTGTCCTGTGATAAAAAGCCTTCTGTTTCGACCACCAACCCTTTCAGGGGAGCATTTGCAACCATTTGGCACCATTTTGGAGTCTTTTGACAAAAGTCAGATTTTTGCTGAAATTGTGACCCCGGACCTTAGGGATTTTTTTCAAAAAAATCTTTTTCCGCCGGTTAAGTTTTCGAAGGCAGATTTCTTGTCCTGTGATAAAAAGCCTTCTGTTTCGACCGGCAAACCTTTCAGGGGAGCATTTCCAAACATTTGGCACCATTTTTGAGTGTTTTGACAAAAGTCAGATTTTTGCTGAAATTGTGACCCCGGACCTTAGGGATTTTTTCAAAAAAATCTTTTTCCGCCGGTTAAGTTTTCGAAGGCAGATTTCTTGTCCTTTGATAAAAAGCCTTCTGTTTCGACCACCAAACCTTTCAGGGGAGCATTTGCAACCATTTGGCACCATTTTGGAGTGTTTTGACAAAAGTCAGATTTTTGCTGAAATTGTGACCCCGGACCTCAGGGATTTTTTCAAAAAAATCTTTTTCCACCGGTTAACTTCTTGGGGGCTGATTTCTTGTCCTGTGATAAAAAGCCTTCTGTTTCGACCGCCAAACCTTTCAGGGGAGCATTTGCAACCATTTGGCACCATTTTGGAGTCCTTTGACAAAAGTCAGATTTTTGCTGAAGTTGTGACCCCGGACCTTAGGGATTTTTTCAAAAAAATCTTTTTCCGCCGGTTAAGTTTTCGAAGGCAGATTTCTTGTCCTGTGATAAAAAGCCTTCTGTTTCGACCGGCAAACCTTTCAGGGGAGCATTTCCAAACATTTGGCACCATTTTGGAGTGTTTTGACAAAAGTCAGATTTTTGCTGAAATTGTGACCCCGGACCTTAGGGATTTTTTTCAAAAAAATCTTTTTCCGCCGGTTAAGTTTTCGAAGGCAGATTTCTTGTCCTGTGATAAAAAGCCTTCTGTTTCGACCGGCAAACCTTTCAGAGGAGCATTTCCAAACATTTGGCACCATTTTTGAGTGTTTTGACAAAAGTCAGATTTTTGCTGAAATTGTGACCCCGGACCTTAGGGATTTTTTCAAAAAAATCTTTTTCCGCCGGTTAAGTTTTCGAAGGCAGATTTCTTGTCCTTTGATAAAAAGCCTTCTGTTTCGACCACCAAACCTTTCAGGGGAGCATTTGCAACCATTTGGCACCATTTTGGAGTGTTTTGACAAAAGTCAGATTTTTGCTGAAATTGTGACCCCGGACCTTAGGGATTTTTTCAAAAAAATCTTTTTCCGTCAGTTAAGTTTTCGAAGGCAGATTTCTTGTCCTGTGATAAAAAGCCTTCTGTTTCGACCGGCAAACCTTTCAGGGGAACATTTCCAAACATTTGGCACCATTTTGGAGTGTTTTGACAAAAGTCAGATTTTTGCTGAAATTGTGACCCCGGACCTTAGGGATTTTTTCAAAAAAATCTTTTTCCGCCGGTTAAGTTTTCGAAGGCAGATTTCTTGTCCTGTGATAAAAAGCCTTCTTTTTTGACCGCCAAACCTTTCAGAGGAGCATTTGCAACCATTTGGCACCATTTTGGAGTGTTTTGACAAAAGTCAGATTTTTGCTGAAATTGTGACCCCGGACCTCAGGGATTTTTTCAAAAAAATCTTTTTCCACCGGTTAACTTCTTGGGGGCTGATTTCTTGTCCTGTGATAAAAAGCCTTCTGTTTCGACCGCCAAACCTTTCAGGGGAGCATTTGCAACCATTTGGCACCATTTTGGAGTCTTTTGACAAAAGTCAGATTTTTGCTGAAGTTGTGACCCCGGACCTTAGGGATTTTTTCAAAAAAATCTTTTTCCGCCGGTTAAGTTTTCGAAGGCAGATTTCTTGTCCTGTGATAAAAAGCCTTCTGTTTCGACCGGCAAACCTTTCAGGGGAGCATTTCCAAACATTTGGCACCATTTTGGAGTGTTTTGACAAAAGTCAGATTTTTGCTGAAATTGTGACCCCGGACCTTAGGGATTTTTTTCAAAAAAATCTTTTTCCGCCGGTTAAGTTTTCGAAGGCAGATTTCTTGTCCTGTGATAAAAAGCCTTCTGTTTCGACCGGCAAACCTTTCAGAGGAGCATTTCCAAACATTTGGCACCATTTTTCAGTGTTTTGACAAAAGTCAGATTTTTGCTGAAATTGTGACCCCGGACCTTAGGGATTTTTTCAAAAAAATCTTTTTCCGCCGGTTAAGTTTTCGAAGGCAGATTTCTTGTCCTTTGATAAAAAGCCTTCTGTTTCGACCACCAAACCTTTCAGGGGAGCATTTGCAACCATTTGGCACCATTTTGGAGTGTTTTGACAAAAGTCAGATTTTTGCTGAAATTGTGACCCCGGACCTTAGGGATTTTTTCAAAAAAATCTTTTTCCGTCAGTTAAGTTTTCGAAGGCAGATTTCTTGTCCTGTGATAAAAAGCCTTCTGTTTCGACCGGCAAACCTTTCAGGGGAACATTTCCAAACATTTGGCACCATTTTGGAGTGTTTTGACAAAAGTCAGATTTTTGCTGAAATTGTGACCCCGGACCTTAGGGATTTTTTCAAAAAAATCTTTTTCCGCCGGTTAAGTTTTCGAAGGCAGATTTCTTGTCCTGTGATAAAAAGCCTTCTTTTTTGACCGCCAAACCTTTCAGAGGAGCATTTGCAACCATTTGGCACCATTTTGGAGTGTTTTGACAAAAGTCAGATTTTTGCTGAAATTGTGACCCCGGACCTCAGGGATTTTTTCAAAAAAATCTTTTTCCACCGGTTAACTTCTTGGGGGCTGATTTCTTGTCCTGTGATAAAAAGCCTTCTGTTTCGACCGCCAAACCTTTCAGGGGAGCATTTGCAACCATTTGGCACCATTTTGGAGTCTTTTGACAAAAGTCAGATTTTTGCTGAAGTTGTGACCCCGGACCTTAGGGATTTTTTCAAAAAAATCTTTTTCCGCCGGTTAAGTTTTCGAAGGCAGATTTCTTGTCCTGTGATAAAAAGCCTTCTGTTTCGACCGGCAAACCTTTCAGGGGAGCATTTCCAAACATTTGGCACCATTTTGGAGTGTTTTGACAAAAGTCAGATTTTTGCTGAAATTGTGACCCCGGACCTTAGGGATTTTTTCAAAAAAATCTTTTTCCGCCGGTTAACTTCTTGAGGGCTGATTTCTTGTCCTGTGATAAAAAGCCTTCTGTTTCGACCGCCAAACCTTTCAGGGGAGGATTTGCAACCATTTGGCACCATTTTGGAGTCTTTTGACAAAAGTCAGATTTTTGCCGAAATTGTGACCCCGGACCTTAGGGATTTTTTCAAAAAAATCATTATCCGCCGGTTAAGTTTTTGAAGGCAGATTTCTTGTCCTGTGATAAAAAGCCTTCTGTTTTGACCGCCAAACCTTTCAGGGGAGCATTTTCAACCGCGGGGCACCATTTTGGAGTGTTTTGACAAAAGTCAGATTTTTGCTGAAATTGTGACCCCGGACCTTAGGGATTTTTTCAAAAAAATCTTTTTCCGCCGGTTAACTTCTTGAGGGCTGATTTCTTGTCCTGTGATAAAAAGCCTTCTGTTTCGACCGGCAAACCGTTCAGAGGAGCATTTCCAAACATTTGGCACCATTTTTGAGTGTTTTGACAAAAGTCAGATTTTTGCTGAAATTGTGACCTTTAGGGATTTTTTCAAAAAAATCTTTTTCCGCCGGTTAAGTTTTCGAAGGCAGATTTCTTGTCCTGTGATAAAAAGCCTTCTGTTTCGACCGGCAAACCTTTCAGGGGAGCATTTCCAAACATTTGGCACCATTTTGGAGTGTTTTGACAAAAGTCAGATTTTTGCTGAAATTGTGACCCCGGACCTTAGGGATTTTTTTCAAAAAAATCTTTTTCCGCCGGTTAAGTTTTCGAAGGCAGATTTCTTGTCCTGTGATAAAAAGCCTTCTGTTTCGACCGGCAAACCTTTCAGAGGAGCATTTCCAAACATTTGGCACCATTTTTGAGTGTTTTGACAAAAGTCAGATTTTTGCTGAAATTGTGACCCCGGACCTTAGGGATTTTTTCAAAAAAATCTTTTTCCGCCGGTTAAGTTTTCGAAGGCAGATTTCTTGTCCTTTGATAAAAAGCCTTCTGTTTCGACCACCAAACCTTTCAGGGGAGCATTTGCAACCATTTGGCACCATTTTGGAGTGTTTTGACAAAAGTCAGATTTTTGCTGAAATTGTGACCCCGGACCTCAGGGATTTTTTCAAAAAAATCTTTTTCCACCGGTTAACTTCTTGGGGGCTGATTTCTTGTCCTGTGATAAAAAGCCTTCTGTTTCGACCGCCAAACCTTTCAGGGGAGCATTTGCAACCATTTGGCACCATTTTGGAGTCTTTTGACAAAAGTCAGATTTTTGCTGAAGTTGTGACCCCGGACCTTAGGGATTTTTTCAAAAAAATCTTTTTCCGCCGGTTAAGTTTTCGAAGGCAGATTTCTTGTCCTGTGATAAAAAGCCTTCTGTTTCGACCGGCAAACCTTTCAGGGGAGCATTTCCAAACATTTGGCACCATTTTGGAGTGTTTTGACAAAAGTCAGATTTTTGCTGAAATTGTGACCCCGGACCTTAGGGATTTTTTTCAAAAAAATCTTTTTCCGCCGGTTAAGTTTTCGAAGGCAGATTTCTTGTCCTGTGATAAAAAGCCTTCTGTTTCGACCGGCAAACCTTTCAGAGGAGCATTTCCAAACATTTGGCACCATTTTTGAGTGTTTTGACAAAAGTCAGATTTTTGCTGAAATTGTGACCCCGGACCTTAGGGATTTTTTCAAAAAAATCTTTTTCCGCCGGTTAAGTTTTCGAAGGCAGATTTCTTGTCCTTTGATAAAAAGCCTTCTGTTTCGACCACCAAACCTTTCAGGGGAGCATTTGCAACCATTTGGCACCATTTTGGAGTGTTTTGACAAAAGTCAGATTTTTGCTGAAATTGTGACCCCGGACCTTAGGGATTTTTTCAAAAAAATCTTTTTCCGTCAGTTAAGTTTTCGAAGGCAGATTTCTTGTCCTGTGATAAAAAGCCTTCTGTTTCGACCGGCAAACCTTTCAGGGGAACATTTCCAAACATTTGGCACCATTTTGGAGTGTTTTGACAAAAGTCAGATTTTTGCTGAAATTGTGACCCCGGACCTTAGGGATTTTTTCAAAAAAATCTTTTTCCGCCGGTTAAGTTTTCGAAGGCAGATTTCTTGTCCTGTGATAAAAAGCCTTCTTTTTTGACCGCCAAACCTTTCAGAGGAGCATTTGCAACCATTTGGCACCATTTTGGAGTGTTTTGACAAAAGTCAGATTTTTGCTGAAATTGTGACCCCGGACCTCAGGGATTTTTTCAAAAAAATCTTTTTCCACCGGTTAACTTCTTGGGGGCTGATTTCTTGTCCTGTGATAAAAAGCCTTCTGTTTCGACCGCCAAACCTTTCAGGGGAGCATTTGCAACCATTTGGCACCATTTTGGAGTCTTTTGACAAAAGTCAGATTTTTGCTGAAGTTGTGACCCCGGACCTTAGGGATTTTTTCAAAAAAATCTTTTTCCGCCGGTTAAGTTTTCGAAGGCAGATTTCTTGTCCTGTGATAAAAAGCCTTCTGTTTCGACCGGCAAACCTTTCAGGGGAGCATTTCCAAACATTTGGCACCATTTTGGAGTGTTTTGACAAAAGTCAGATTTTTGCTGAAATTGTGACCCCGGACCTTAGGGATTTTTTTCAAAAAAATCTTTTTCCGCCGGTTAAGTTTTCGAAGGCAGATTTCTTGTCCTGTGATAAAAAGCCTTCTGTTTCGACCGGCAAACCTTTCAGAGGAGCATTTCCAAACATTTGGCACCATTTTTCAGTGTTTTGACAAAAGTCAGATTTTTGCTGAAATTGTGACCCCGGACCTTAGGGATTTTTTCAAAAAAATCTTTTTCCGCCGGTTAAGTTTTCGAAGGCAGATTTCTTGTCCTTTGATAAAAAGCCTTCTGTTTCGACCACCAAACCTTTCAGGGGAGCATTTGCAACCATTTGGCACCATTTTGGAGTGTTTTGACAAAAGTCAGATTTTTGCTGAAATTGTGACCCCGGACCTTAGGGATTTTTTCAAAAAAATCTTTTTCCGTCAGTTAAGTTTTCGAAGGCAGATTTCTTGTCCTGTGATAAAAAGCCTTCTGTTTCGACCGGCAAACCTTTCAGGGGAACATTTCCAAACATTTGGCACCATTTTGGAGTGTTTTGACAAAAGTCAGATTTTTGCTGAAATTGTGACCCCGGACCTTAGGGATTTTTTCAAAAAAATCTTTTTCCGCCGGTTAAGTTTTCGAAGGCAGATTTCTTGTCCTGTGATAAAAAGCCTTCTTTTTTGACCGCCAAACCTTTCAGAGGAGCATTTGCAACCATTTGGCACCATTTTGGAGTGTTTTGACAAAAGTCAGATTTTTGCTGAAATTGTGACCCCGGACCTCAGGGATTTTTTCAAAAAAATCTTTTTCCACCGGTTAACTTCTTGGGGGCTGATTTCTTGTCCTGTGATAAAAAGCCTTCTGTTTCGACCGCCAAACCTTTCAGGGGAGCATTTGCAACCATTTGGCACCATTTTGGAGTCTTTTGACAAAAGTCAGATTTTTGCTGAAGTTGTGACCCCGGACCTTAGGGATTTTTTCAAAAAAATCTTTTTCCGCCGGTTAAGTTTTCGAAGGCAGATTTCTTGTCCTGTGATAAAAAGCCTTCTGTTTCGACCGGCAAACCTTTCAGGGGAGCATTTCCAAACATTTGGCACCATTTTGGAGTGTTTTGACAAAAGTCAGATTTTTGCTGAAATTGTGACCCCGGACCTTAGGGATTTTTTCAAAAAAATCTTTTTCCGCCGGTTAACTTCTTGAGGGCTGATTTCTTGTCCTGTGATAAAAAGCCTTCTGTTTCGACCGCCAAACCTTTCAGGGGAGGATTTGCAACCATTTGGCACCATTTTGGAGTCTTTTGACAAAAGTCAGATTTTTGCCGAAATTGTGACCCCGGACCTTAGGGATTTTTTCAAAAAAATCATTATCCGCCGGTTAAGTTTTTGAAGGCAGATTTCTTGTCCTGTGATAAAAAGCCTTCTGTTTTGACCGCCAAACCTTTCAGGGGAGCATTTTCAACCGCGTGGCACCATTTTGGAGTGTTTTGACAAAAGTCAGATTTTTGCTGAAATTGTGACCCCGGACCTTAGGGATTTTTTCAAAAAAATCTTTTTCCGCCGGTTAACTTCTTGAGGGCTGATTTCTTGTCCTGTGATAAAAAGCCTTCTGTTTCGACCGGCAAACCGTTCAGAGGAGCATTTCCAAACATTTGGCACCATTTTTGAGTGTTTTGACAAAAGTCAGATTTTTGCTGAAATTGTGACCTTTAGGGATTTTTTCAAAAAAATCTTTTTCCGCCGGTTAAGTTTTCGAAGGCAGATTTCTTGTCCTGTGATAAAAAGCCTTCTGTTTCGACCGGCAAACCTTTCAGGGGAGCATTTCCAAACATTTGGCACCATTTTGGAGTGTTTTGACAAAAGTCAGATTTTTGCTGAAATTGTGACCCCGGACCTTAGGGATTTTTTTCAAAAAAATCTTTTTCCGCCGGTTAAGTTTTCGAAGGCAGATTTCTTGTCCTGTGATAAAAAGCCTTCTGTTTCGACCGGCAAACCTTTCAGAGGAGCATTTCCAAACATTTGGCACCATTTTTGAGTGTTTTGACAAAAGTCAGATTTTTGCTGAAATTGTGACCCCGGACCTTAGGGATTTTTTCAAAAAAATCTTTTTCCGCCGGTTAAGTTTTCGAAGGCAGATTTCTTGTCCTTTGATAAAAAGCCTTCTGTTTCGACCACCAAACCTTTCAGGGGAGCATTTGCAACCATTTGGCACCATTTTGGAGTGTTTTGACAAAAGTCAGATTTTTGCTGAAATTGTGACCCCGGACCTCAGGGATTTTTTCAAAAAAATCTTTTTCCACCGGTTAACTTCTTGGGGGCTGATTTCTTGTCCTGTGATAAAAAGCCTTCTGTTTCGACCGCCAAACCTTTCAGGGGAGCATTTGCAACCATTTGGCACCATTTTGGAGTCTTTTGACAAAAGTCAGATTTTTGCTGAAGTTGTGACCCCGGACCTTAGGGATTTTTTCAAAAAAATCTTTTTCCGCCGGTTAAGTTTTCGAAGGCAGATTTCTTGTCCTGTGATAAAAAGCCTTCTGTTTCGACCGGCAAACCTTTCAGGGGAGCATTTCCAAACATTTGGCACCATTTTGGAGTGTTTTGACAAAAGTCAGATTTTTGCTGAAATTGTGACCCCGGACCTTAGGGATTTTTTTCAAAAAAATCTTTTTCCGCCGGTTAAGTTTTCGAAGGCAGATTTCTTGTCCTGTGATAAAAAGCCTTCTGTTTCGACCGGCAAACCTTTCAGAGGAGCATTTCCAAACATTTGGCACCATTTTTGAGTGTTTTGACAAAAGTCAGATTTTTGCTGAAATTGTGACCCCGGACCTTAGGGATTTTTTCAAAAAAATCTTTTTCCGCCGGTTAAGTTTTCGAAGGCAGATTTCTTGTCCTTTGATAAAAAGCCTTCTGTTTCGACCACCAAACCTTTCAGGGGAGCATTTGCAACCATTTGGCACCATTTTGGAGTGTTTTGACAAAAGTCAGATTTTTGCTGAAATTGTGACCCCGGACCTTAGGGATTTTTTCAAAAAAATCTTTTTCCGTCAGTTAAGTTTTCGAAGGCAGATTTCTTGTCCTGTGATAAAAAGCCTTCTGTTTCGACCGGCAAACCTTTCAGGGGAACATTTCCAAACATTTGGCACCATTTTGGAGTGTTTTGACAAAAGTCAGATTTTTGCTGAAATTGTGACCCCGGACCTTAGGGATTTTTTCAAAAAAATCTTTTTCCGCCGGTTAAGTTTTCGAAGGCAGATTTCTTGTCCTGTGATAAAAAGCCTTCTTTTTTGACCGCCAAACCTTTCAGAGGAGCATTTGCAACCATTTGGCACCATTTTGGAGTGTTTTGACAAAAGTCAGATTTTTGCTGAAATTGTGACCCCGGACCTCAGGGATTTTTTCAAAAAAATCTTTTTCCACCGGTTAACTTCTTGGGGGCTGATTTCTTGTCCTGTGATAAAAAGCCTTCTGTTTCGACCGCCAAACCTTTCAGGGGAGCATTTGCAACCATTTGGCACCATTTTGGAGTCTTTTGACAAAAGTCAGATTTTTGCTGAAGTTGTGACCCCGGACCTTAGGGATTTTTTCAAAAAAATCTTTTTCCGCCGGTTAAGTTTTCGAAGGCAGATTTCTTGTCCTGTGATAAAAAGCCTTCTGTTTCGACCGGCAAACCTTTCAGGGGAGCATTTCCAAACATTTGGCACCATTTTGGAGTGTTTTGACAAAAGTCAGATTTTTGCTGAAATTGTGACCCCGGACCTTAGGGATTTTTTCAAAAAAATCTTTTTCCGCCGGTTAACTTCTTGAGGGCTGATTTCTTGTCCTGTGATAAAAAGCCTTCTGTTTCGACCGCCAAACCTTTCAGGGGAGGATTTGCAACCATTTGGCACCATTTTGGAGTCTTTTGACAAAAGTCAGATTTTTGCCGAAATTGTGACCCCGGACCTTAGGGATTTTTTCAAAAAAATCTTTTTCCGCCGGTTAAGTTTTCGAAGCAGATTTCTTGTCCTGTGATAAAAAGCCTTCTGTTTTGACCGCCAAACCTTTCAGGGGAGCATTTTCAACCGCGTGGCACCATTTTGGAGTGTTTTGACAAAAGTCAGATTTTTGCTGAAATTGTGACCCCGGACCTTAGGGATTTTTTCAAAAAAATCTTTTTCCGCCGGTTAACTTCTTGAGGGCTGATTTCTTGTCCTGTGATAAAAAGCCTTCTGTTTCGACCGGCAAACCTTTCAGAGGAGCATTTCCAAACATTTGGCACCATTTTTGAGTGTTTTGACAAAAGTCAGATTTTTGCTGAAATTGTGACCTTTAGGGATTTTTTCAAAAAAATCTTTTTCCGCCGGTTAAGTTTTCGAAGGCAGATTTCTTGTCCTGTGATAAAAAGCCTTCTGTTTCGACCGGCAAACCTTTCAGGGGAGCATTTCCAAACATTTGGCACCATTTTGGAGTGTTTTGACAAAAGTCAGATTTTTGCTGAAATTGTGACCCCGGACCTTAGGGATTTTTTTCAAAAAAATCTTTTTCCGCCGGTTAAGTTTTCGAAGGCAGATTTCTTGTCCTGTGATAAAAAGCCTTCTGTTTCGACCGGCAAACCTTTCAGAGGAGCATTTCCAAACATTTGGCACCATTTTTGAGTGTTTTGACAAAAGTCAGATTTTTGCTGAAATTGTGACCCCGGACCTTAGGGATTTTTTCAAAAAAATCTTTTTCCGCCGGTTAAGTTTTCGAAGGCAGATTTCTTGTCCTTTGATAAAAAGCCTTCTGTTTCGACCACCAAACCTTTCAGGGGAGCATTTGCAACCATTTGGCACCATTTTGGAGTGTTTTGACAAAAGTCAGATTTTTGCTGAAATTGTGACCCCGGACCTTAGGGATTTTTTCAAAAAAATCTTTTTCCGTCAGTTAAGTTTTCGAAGGCAGATTTCTTGTCCTGTGATAAAAAGCCTTCTGTTTCGACCGGCAAACCTTTCAGGGGAACATTTCCAAACATTTGGCACCATTTTGGAGTGTTTTGACAAAAGTCAGATTTTTGCTGAAATTGTGACCCCGGACCTTAGGGATTTTTTCAAAAAAATCTTTTTCCGCCGGTTAAGTTTTCGAAGGCAGATTTCTTGTCCTGTGATAAAAAGCCTTCTTTTTTGACCGCCAAACCTTTCAGAGGAGCATTTGCAACCATTTGGCACCATTTTGGAGTGTTTTGACAAAAGTCAGATTTTTGCTGAAATTGTGACCCCGGACCTCAGGGATTTTTTCAAAAAAATCTTTTTCCACCGGTTAACTTCTTGGGGGCTGATTTCTTGTCCTGTGATAAAAAGCCTTCTGTTTCGACCGCCAAACCTTTCAGGGGAGCATTTGCAACCATTTGGCACCATTTTGGAGTCTTTTGACAAAAGTCAGATTTTTGCTGAAGTTGTGACCCCGGACCTTAGGGATTTTTTCAAAAAAATCTTTTTCCGCCGGTTAAGTTTTCGAAGGCAGATTTCTTGTCCTGTGATAAAAAGCCTTCTGTTTCGACCGGCAAACCTTTCAGGGGAGCATTTCCAAACATTTGGCACCATTTTGGAGTGTTTTGACAAAAGTCAGATTTTTGCTGAAATTGTGACCCCGGACCTTAGGGATTTTTTTCAAAAAAATCTTTTTCCGCCGGTTAAGTTTTCGAAGGCAGATTTCTTGTCCTGTGATAAAAAGCCTTCTGTTTCGACCGGCAAACCTTTCAGAGGAGCATTTCCAAACATTTGGCACCATTTTGGAGTGTTTTGACAAAAGTCAGATTTTTGCTGAAATTGTGACCCCGGACCTTAGGGATTTTTTCAAAAAAATCTTTTTCCGCCGGTTAAGTTTTCGAAGGCAGATTTCTTGTCCTTTGATAAAAAGCCTTCTGTTTCGACCACCAAACCTTTCAGGGGAGCATTTGCAACCATTTGGCACCATTTTGGAGTGTTTTGACAAAAGTCAGATTTTTGCTGAAATTGTGACCCCGGACCTTAGGGATTTTTTCAAAAAAATCTTTTTCCGTCAGTTAAGTTTTCGAAGGCAGATTTCTTGTCCTGTGATAAAAAGCCTTCTGTTTCGACCGGCAAACCTTTCAGGGGAACATTTCCAAACATTTGGCACCATTTTGGAGTGTTTTGACAAAAGTCAGATTTTTGCTGAAATTGTGACCCCGGACCTTAGGGATTTTTTCAAAAAAATCTTTTTCCGCCGGTTAAGTTTTCGAAGGCAGATTTCTTGTCCTGTGATAAAAAGCCTTCTTTTTTGACCGCCAAACCTTTCAGAGGAGCATTTGCAACCATTTGGCACCATTTTGGAGTGTTTTGACAAAAGTCAGATTTTTGCTGAAATTGTGACCCCGGACCTCAGGGATTTTTTCAAAAAAATCTTTTTCCACCGGTTAACTTCTTGGGGGCTGATTTCTTGTCCTGTGATAAAAAGCCTTCTGTTTCGACCGCCAAACCTTTCAGGGGAGCATTTGCAACCATTTGGCACCATTTTGGAGTCTTTTGACAAAAGTCAGATTTTTGCTGAAGTTGTGACCCCGGACCTTAGGGATTTTTTCAAAAAAATCTTTTTCCGCCGGTTAAGTTTTCGAAGGCAGATTTCTTGTCCTGTGATAAAAAGCCTTCTGTTTCGACCGGCAAACCTTTCAGGGGAGCATTTCCAAACATTTGGCACCATTTTGGAGTGTTTTGACAAAAGTCAGATTTTTGCTGAAATTGTGACCCCGGACCTTAGGGATTTTTTCAAAAAAATCTTTTTCCGCCGGTTAACTTCTTGAGGGCTGATTTCTTGTCCTGTGATAAAAAGCCTTCTGTTTCGACCGCCAAACCTTTCAGGGGAGGATTTGCAACCATTTGGCACCATTTTGGAGTCTTTTGACAAAAGTCAGATTTTTGCCGAAATTGTGACCCCGGACCTTAGGGATTTTTTCAAAAAAATCATTATCCGCCGGTTAAGTTTTTGAAGGCAGATTTCTTGTCCTGTGATAAAAAGCCTTCTGTTTTGACCGCCAAACCTTTCAGGGGAGCATTTTCAACCGCGTGGCACCATTTTGGAGTGTTTTGACAAAAGTCAGATTTTTGCTGAAATTGTGACCCCGGACCTTAGGGATTTTTTCAAAAAAATCTTTTTCCGCCGGTTAACTTCTTGAGGGCTGATTTCTTGTCCTGTGATAAAAAGCCTTCTGTTTCGACCGCCAAACCTTTCAGGGGAGCATTTGCAACCATTTGGCACCATTTTGGAGTGTTTTGACAAAAGTCAGATTTTTGCTGAAATTGTGACCCCGGACCTTAGGGATTTTTTCAAAAAAATCTTTTTCCGCCGGTTAACTTCTTGAGGGCTGATTTCTTGTCCTGTGATAAAAAGCCTTCTGTTTCGACCGGCAAACCTTTCAGAGGAGCATTTCCAAACATTTGGCACCATTTTTGAGTGTTTTGACAAAAGTCAGATTTTTGCTGAAATTGTGACCCCGGACCTTAGGGATTTTTTCAAAAAAATCTTTTTCCGCCGGTTAAGTTTTCGAAGGCAGATTTCTTGTCCTGTGATAAAAAGCCTTCTGTTTCGACCGGCAAACCTTTCAGAGGAGCATTTGCAACCATTTGGCACCATTTTGGAGTGTTTTGACAAAAGTCAGATTTTTGCTGAAATTGTGACCCCGGACCTTAGGGATTTTTTCAAAAAAATCTTTTTCCGCCGGTTAAGTTTTCGAAGGCAGATTTCTTGTCCTGTGATAAAAAGCCTTCTGTTTCGACCACCAACCCTTTCAGGGGAGCATTTGCAACCATTTGGCACCATTTTGGAGTCTTTTGACAAAAGTCAGATTTTTGCTGAAATTGTGACCCCGGACCTTAGGGATTTTTTTCAAAAAAATCTTTTTCCGCCGGTTAAGTTTTCGAAGGCAGATTTCTTGTCCTGTGATAAAAAGCCTTCTGTTTCGACCGGCAAACCTTTCAGAGGAGCATTTCCAAACATTTGGCACCATTTTGGAGTGTTTTGACAAAAGTCAGATTTTTGCTGAAATTGTGACCCCGGACCTTAGGGATTTTTTCAAAAAAATCTTTTTCCGCCGGTTAAGTTTTCGAAGGCAGATTTCTTGTCCTTTGATAAAAAGCCTTCTGTTTTGACCACCAAACCTTTCAGGGGAGCATTTGCAACCATTTGGCACCATTTTGGAGTGTTTTGACAAAAGTCAGATTTTTGCTGAAATTGTGACCCCGGACCTTAGGGATTTTTTCAAAAAAATCTTTTTCCGTCAGTTAAGTTTTCGAAGGCAGATTTCTTGTCCTGTGATAAAAAGCCTTCTGTTTCGACCGGCAAACCTTTCAGGGGAACATTTCCAAACATTTGGCACCATTTTGGAGTGTTTTGACAAAAGTCAGATTTTTGCTGAAATTGTGACCCCGGACCTTAGGGATTTTTTCAAAAAAATCTTTTTCCGCCGGTTAAGTTTTCGAAGGCAGATTTCTTGTCCTGTGATAAAAAGCCTTCTGTTTCGACCTGCAAACCTTTCAGGGGAGCATTTGCAACCATTTGGCACCATTTTGGAGTGTTTTGACAAAAGTCAGATTTTTGCTGAAATTGTGACCCCGGACCTTAGGGATTTTTTCAAAAAAATCTTTTTCCGCCGGTTAAGTTTTCAAAGGCAGATTTCTTGTCCTGTGATAAAAAGCCTTCTGTTTCGACCACCAACCCTTTCAGGGGAGCATTTGCAACCATTTGGCACCATTTTGGAGTCTTTTGACAAAAGTCAGATTTTTGCTGAAATTGTGACCCCGGACCTTAGGGATTTTTTTCAAAAAAATCTTTTTCCGCCGGTTAAGTTTTCGAAGGCAGATTTCTTGTCCTGTGATAAAAAGCCTTCTGTTTCGACCGGCAAACCTTTCAGAGGAGCATTTCCAAACATTTGGCACCATTTTTGAGTGTTTTGACAAAAGTCAGATTTTTGCTGAAATTGTGACCCCGGACCTTAGGGATTTTTTCAAAAAAATCTTTTTCCGCCGGTTAAGTTTTCGAAGGCAGATTTCTTGTCCTTTGATAAAAAGCCTTCTGTTTCGACCACCAAACCTTTCAGGGGAGCATTTGCAACCATTTGGCACCATTTTGGAGTGTTTTGACAAAAGTCAGATTTTTGCTGAAATTGTGACCCCGGACCTTAGGGATTTTTTCAAAAAAATCTTTTTCCGTCAGTTAAGTTTTCGAAGGCAGATTTCTTGTCCTGTGATAAAAAGCCTTCTGTTTCGACCGGCAAACCTTTCAGGGGAACATTTCCAAACATTTGGCACCATTTTGGAGTGTTTTGACAAAAGTCAGATTTTTGCTGAAATTGTGACCCCGGACCTTAGGGATTTTTTCAAAAAAATCTTTTTCCGCCGGTTAAGTTTTCGAAGGCAGATTTCTTGTCCTGTGATAAAAAGCCTTCTTTTTTGACCGCCAAACCTTTCAGAGGAGCATTTGCAACCATTTGGCACCATTTTGGAGTGTTTTGACAAAAGTCAGATTTTTGCTGAAATTGTGACCCCGGACCTCAGGGATTTTTTCAAAAAAATCTTTTTCCACCGGTTAACTTCTTGGGGGCTGATTTCTTGTCCTGTGATAAAAAGCCTTCTGTTTCGACCGCCAAACCTTTCAGGGGAGCATTTGCAACCATTTGGCACCATTTTGGAGTCTTTTGACAAAAGTCAGATTTTTGCTGAAGTTGTGACCCCGGACCTTAGGGATTTTTTCAAAAAAATCTTTTTCCGCCGGTTAAGTTTTCGAAGGCAGATTTCTTGTCCTGTGATAAAAAGCCTTCTGTTTCGACCGGCAAACCTTTCAGGGGAGCATTTCCAAACATTTGGCACCATTTTGGAGTGTTTTGACAAAAGTCAGATTTTTGCTGAAATTGTGACCCCGGACCTTAGGGATTTTTTTCAAAAAAATCTTTTTCCGCCGGTTAAGTTTTCGAAGGCAGATTTCTTGTCCTGTGATAAAAAGCCTTCTGTTTCGACCGGCAAACCTTTCAGAGGAGCATTTCCAAACATTTGGCACCATTTTTGAGTGTTTTGACAAAAGTCAGATTTTTGCTGAAATTGTGACCCCGGACCTTAGGGATTTTTTCAAAAAAATCTTTTTCCGCCGGTTAAGTTTTCGAAGGCAGATTTCTTGTCCTTTGATAAAAAGCCTTCTTTTTTGACCGCCAAACATTTCAGAGGAACATTTTCAACCGCGTGGCACCATTTTGGAGTGTTTTGACAAAAGTCAGATTTTTGCTGAAATTGTGACCCCGGACCTCAGGGATTTTTTCAAAAAAATCTTTTTCCACCGGTTAACTTCTTGGGGGCTGATTTCTTGTCCTGTGATAAAAAGCCTTCTGT
Organism: Podarcis erhardii; assembly: GCF_964252035.2. Classification (NCBI taxonomy): domain Eukaryota; kingdom Metazoa; phylum Chordata; class Lepidosauria; order Squamata; family Lacertidae; genus Podarcis; species Podarcis erhardii. Next base: position 12,607,656 of record NC_138501.1, read on the forward strand.
TTCGACCGCCAAACCTTTCAGGGGAGCATTTGCAACCATTTGGCACCATTTTGGAGTCTTTTGACAAAAGTCAGATTTTTGCTGAAGTTGTGACCCCGGACCTTAGGGATTTTTTCAAAAAAATCTTTTTCCGCCGGTTAAGTTTTCGAAGGCAGATTTCTTGTCCTGTGATAAAAAGCCTTCTGTTTCGACCGGCAAACCTTTCAGGGGAGCATTTCCAAACATTTGGCACCATTTTGGAGTGTTTTGACAAAAGTCAGATTTTTGCTGAAATTGTGACCCCGGACCTTAGGGATTTTTTCAAAAAAATCATTATCCGCCGGTTAAGTTTTCGAAGGCAGATTTCTTGTCCTTTGATAAAAAGCCTTCTGTTTTGACCACCAAACCTTTCAGGGGAGCATTTGCAACCATTTGGCACCATTTTGGAGTGTTTTGACAAAAGTCAGATTTTTGCTGAAATTGTGACCCCGGACCTTAGGGATTTTTTCAAAAAAATCTTTTTCCGTCAGTTAAGTTTTCGAAGGCAGATTTCTTGTCCTGTGATAAAAAGCCTTCTGTTTCGACCGGCAAACCTTTCAGGGGAACATTTCCAAACATTTGGCACCATTTTGGAGTGTTTTGACAAAAGTCAGATTTTTGCTGAAATTGTGACCCCGGACCTTAGGGATTTTTTCAAAAAAATCTTTTTCCGCCGGTTAAGTTTTCGAAGGCAGATTTCTTGTCCTGTGATAAAAAGCCTTCTGTTTCGACCTGCAAACCTTTCAGGGGAGCATTTGCAACCATTTGGCACCATTTTGGAGTGTTTTGACAAAAGTCAGATTTTTGCTGAAATTGTGACCCCGGACCTTAGGGATTTTTTCAAAAAAATCTTTTTCCGCCGGTTAAGTTTTCAAAGGCAGATTTCTTGTCCTGTGATAAAAAGCCTTCTGTTTCGACCACCAACCCTTTCAGGGGAGCATTTGCAACCATTTGGCACCATTTTGGAGTGTTTTGACAAAAGTCAGATTTTTGCTGAAATTGTGACCCCGGACCTTAGGGATTTTTTCAAAAAAATCTTTTTCCGCCGGTTAAGTTTTCGAAGGCAGATTTCTTGTCCTTTGATAAAAAGCCTTCTTTTTTGACCGCCAAACCTTTCAGAGGAACATTTTCAACCACGTGGCACCATTTTGGAGTGTTTTGACAAAAGTCAGATTTTTGCTGAAATTGTGACCCCGGACCTCAGGGATTTTTTCAAAAAAATCTTTTTCCACCGGTTAACTTCTTGGGGGCTGATTTCTTGTCCTGTGATAAAAAGCCTTCTGTTTCGACCGCCAAACCTTTCAGGGGAGCATTTGCAACCATTTGGCACCATTTTGGAGTCTTTTGACAAAAGTCAGATTTTTGCTGAAGTTGTGACCCCGGACCTTAGGGATTTTTTCAAAAAAATCTTTTTCCGCCGGTTAAGTTTTCGAAGGCAGATTTCTTGTCCTGTGATAAAAAGCCTTCTGTTTCGACCGGCAAACCTTTCAGGGGAGCATTTCCAAACATTTGGCACCATTTTGGAGTGTTTTGACAAAAGTCAGATTTTTGCTGAAATTGTGACCCCGGACCTTAGGGATTTTTTCAAAAAAATCATTATCCGCCGGTTAAGTTTTTGAAGGCAGATTTCTTGTCCTGTGATAAAAAGCCTTCTGTTTTGACCGCCAAACCTTTCAGGGGAGCATTTTCAACCGCGTGGCACCATTTTGGAGTGTTTTGACAAAAGTCAGATTTTTGCTGAAATTGTGACCCCGGACCTTAGGGATTTTTTCAAAAAAATCTTTTTCCGCCGGTTAACTTCTTGAGCGCTGATTTCTTGTCCTGTGATAAAAAGCCTTCTGTTTCGACCGCCAAACCTTTCAGGGGAGCATTTGCAACCATTTGGCACCATTTTGGAGTGTTTTGACAAAAGTCAGATTTTTGCTGAAATTGTGACCCCGGACCTTAGGGATTTTTTCAAAAAAATCTTTTTCCGCTGGTTAACTTCTTGAGGGCTGATTTCTTGTCCTGTGATAAAAAGCCTTCTGTTTCGACCGGCAAACCTTTCAGAGGAGCATTTCCAAACATTTGGCACCATTTTTGAGTGTTTTGACAAAAGTCAGATTTTTGCTGAAATTGTGACCTTTAGGGATTTTTTCAAAAAAATCTTTTTCCGCCGGTTAAGTTTTCGAAGGCAGATTTCTTGTCCTGTGATAAAAAGCCTTCTGTTTCGACCGCCAAACCTTTCAGGGGAGCATTTGCAACCATTTGGCACCATTTTGGAGTGTTTTGACAAAAGTCAGATTTTTGCTGAAATTGTGACCCCGGACCTTAGGGATTTTTTCAAAAAAATCTTTTTCCGCCGGTTAAGTTTTCGAAGGCAGATTTCTTGTCCTGTGATAAAAAGCCTTCTGTTTCGACCGGCAAACCTTTCAGGGGAGCATTTCCAAACATTTGGCACCATTTTGGAGTGTTTTGACAAAAGTCAGTTTTTTGCTGAAATTGTGACCTTTAGGGATTTTTTTCAAAAAAATCTTTTTCCGCCGGTTAAGTTTTCGAAGGCAGATTTCTTGTCCTGTGATAAAAAGCCTTCTTTTTTGACCGTCAAACCTTTCAGAGGAGCATTTGCAACCATTTGGCACCATTTTGGAGTGTTTTGACAAAAGTCAGATTTTTGCTGAAATTGTGACCCCGGACCTTAGGGATTTTTTCAAAAAAATCTTTTTCCACCGGTTAACTTCTTGAGGGCTGATTTCTTGTCCTGTGATAAAAAGCCTTCTGTTTCGACCGGCAAACCTTTCAGAGGAGCATTTACAAACATTTGGAACCATTTTTGAGTGTTTTGACAAAAGTCAGATTTTTGCTGAAATTGTGACCCCGGACCTTAGGGATTTTTTCAAAAAAATCTTTTGCCGCCGGTTAAGTTTTCGAAGGCAGATTTCTTGTCCTGTGATAAAAAGCCTTCTGTTTCGACCACCAAACCTTTCAGGGGAGCATTTGCAACCATTTGGCACCATTTGGGAGTGTTTTGACAAAAGTCAGATTTTTGCTGAAATTGTGACCCCGGACCTTAGGGATTTTTTTAAAAAAATCTGTTTCCACCGGTTAAGTTTTCAAAGGCAGATTTCTTGTCCTGTGATAAAAAGCCTTCTGTTTCGACCACCAAACCTTTCAGGGGAGCATTTGCAACCATTTGGCACCATTTCTGAGTCTTTTGACAAAAGTCAGATTTTTGCTGAAATTGTGACCCCGGACCTGAGGGATTATTTCAAAAAAATCTTTTTCCGCCGGTTAAGTTTTTGAAGGCAGATTTCTTGTCCTGTGATAAAAAGCCTTCTGTTCCGACCGGCAAACCTTTCAGAGGAGCATTTGCAACCATTTGGCACCATTTTGGAGTGTTTTGACAAAAGTCAGATTTTTGCTGAAATTGTGACCCCGGACCTTAGGGATTTTTTCAAAAAAATCTTTTTCCGCCGGTTAACTTCTTGAGGGCTGATTTCTTGTCCTGTGATAAAAAGCCTTCTGTTTCGACCGCCAAACCTTTTAGGGGAGCATTTGCAACCATTTGGCACCATTTTGGAGTCTTTTGACAAAAGTCAGATTTTTGCTGAAATTGTGACCCCGGACCTTAGGGGTTTTTTCAAAAAAATCTTTTTCCGCCGGTTAAGTTTTTGAAGGCAGATTTCTTGTCCTGTGATAAAAAGCCTTCTGTTTCGACCGCCAAACCTTTCAGGGGAGCATTTGCAACCATTTGGCACCATTTTGGAGTCTTTTGACAAAAGTCAGATTTTTGCCGAAATTGTGACCCCGGACCTTAGGGATTTTTTCAAAAAAATCATTATCCGCCGGTTAAGTTTTTGAAGGCAGATTTCTTGTCCTGTGATAAAAAGCCTTCTGTTTTGACCGCCAAACCTTTCAGGGGAGCATTTTCAACCGCGTGGCACCATTTTGGAGTGTTTTGACAAAAGTCAGATTTTTGCTGAAATTGTGACCCCGGACCTTAGGGATTTTTTCAAAAAAATCTTTTTCCGCCGGTTAACTTCTTGAGCGCTGATTTCTTGTCCTGTGATAAAAAGCCTTCTGTTTCGACCGCCAAACCTTTCAGTGGAGCATTTGCAACCATTTGGCACCATTTTGGAGTGTTTTGACAAAAGTCAGATTTTTGCTGAAATTGTGACCCCGGACCTTAGGGATTTTTTCAAAAAAATCTTTTTCCGCCGGTTAACTTCTTGAGGGCTGATTTCTTGTCCTGTGATAAAAAGCCTTCTGTTTCGACCGGCAAACCTTTCAGAGGAGCATTTCCAAACATTTGGCATCATTTTTGAGTGTTTTGACAAAAGTCAGATTTTTGCTGAAATTGTGACCCCGGACCTTAGGGATTTTTTCAAAAAAATCTTTTTCCGCCGGTTAAGTTTTCGAAGGCAGATTTCTTGTCCTGTGATAAAAAGCCTTCTGTTTCGACCGGCAAACCTTTCAGGGGAGCATTTCCAAACATTTGGCACCATTTTGGAGTGTTTTGACAAAAGTCAGATTTTTGCTGAAATTGTGACCTTTAGGGATTTTTTTCAAAAAAATCTTTTTCCGCCGGTTAAGTTTTCGAAGGCAGATTCCTTGTCCTGTGATAAAAAGCCTTCTGTTTCGACCGCCAAACCTTTCAGGGGAGCATTTGCAACCATTCGGCACCATTTTGGAGTGTTTTGACAAAAGTCAGATTTTTGCTGAAATTGTGACCCCGGACCTTAGGGATTTTTTCAAAAAAATCTTTTTCCGCCGGTTAACTTCTTGAGGGCTGATTTCTTGTCCTGTGATAAAAAGCCTTCTGTTTCGACCGGCAAACCTTTCAGAGGAGCATTTCCAAACATTTGGCACCATTTTTGAGTGTTTTGACAAAAGTCAGATTTTTGCTGAAATTGTGACCTTTAGGGATTTTTTCAAAAAAATCTTTTTCCGCCGGTTAAGTTTTCGAAGGCAGATTTCTTGTCCTGTGATAAAAAGCCTTCTGTTTCGACCTGCAAACCTTTCAGGGGAGCATTTGCAACCATTTGGCACCATTTTGGAGTGTTTTGACAAAAGTCAGATTTTTGCTGAAATTGTGACCCCGGACCTTAGGGATTTTTTCAAAAAAATCTTTTTCCGCCGGTTAAGTTTTCGAAGGCAGATTTCTTGTCCTGTGATAAAAAGCCTTCTGTTTCGACCGGCAAACCTTTCAGGGGAGCATTTCCAAACATTTGGCACCATTTTGGAGTGTTTTGACAAAAGTCAGTTTTTTGCTGAAATTGTGACCCCGGACCTTAGGGATTTTTTCAAAAAAATCTTTTTCCGCCGGTTAAGTTTTCGAAGGCAGATTTCTTGTCCTGTGATAAAAAGCCTTCTGTTTCGACCGGCAAACCTTTCAGAGGAGCATTTGCAACCATTTGGCACCATTTTGGAGTGTTTTGACAAAAGTCAGATTTTTGCTGAAATTGTGACCCCGGACCTTAGGGATTTTTTCAAAAAAATCTTTTTCCGCCGGTTAACTTCTTGAGGGCTGATTTCTTGTCCTGTGATAAAAAGCCTTCTGTTTCGACCGGCAAACCTTTCAGAGGAGCATTTCCAAACATTTGGCACCATTTTTGAGTGTTTTGACAAAAGTCAGATTTTTGCTGAAATTGTGACCCCGGACCTTAGGGATTTTTTCAAAAAAATCTTTTTCCGCCGGTTAAGTTTTCGAAGGCAGATTTCTTGTCCTGTGATAAAAAGCCTTCTGTTTCGACCTGCAAACCTTTCAGGGGAGCATTTGCAACCATTTGGCACCATTTTGGAGTGTTTTGACAAAAGTCAGATTTTTGCTGAAATTGTGACCCCGGACCTTAGGGATTTTTTCAAAAAAATCTTTTTCCGCCGGTAAAGTTTTCGAAGGCAGATTTCTTGTCCTGTGATAAAAAGCCTTCTTTTTTGACCGTCAAACCTTTCAGAGGAGCATTTGCAACCATTTGGCACCATTTTGGAGTGTTTTGACAAAAGTCAGATTTTTGCTGAAATTGTGACCCCGGACCTTAGGGATTTTTTCAAAAAAATCTTTTTCTGCCGGTTAACTTCTTGAGGGCTGATTTCTTGTCCTGTGATAAAAAGCCTTCTGTTTCGACCGCCAAACCTTTTAGGGGAGCATTTGCAACCATTTGGCACCATTTTGGAGTCTTTTGACAAAAGTCAGATTTTTGCTGAAATTGTGACCCCGGACCTTAGGGATTTTTTCAAAAAAATCATTTTCCGCCGGTTAAGTTTTTGAAGGCAGATTTCTTGTCCTGTGATAAAAAGCCTTCTGTTTTGACCGCCAAACCTTTCAGGGGAGCATTTTCAACCGTGTGGCACAATTTTGGAGTGTTTTGACAAAAGTCAGATTTTTGCTGAAATTGTGACCCCGGACCTTAGGGATTTTTTCAAAAAAATCTTTTTCCGCCGGTTAACTTCTTGAGGGCTGATTTCTTGTCCTGTGATAAAAAGCCTTCTCTTTCGACCGCCAAACCTTTCAGGGGAGCATTTGCAACCATTTGGCACCATTTTGGAGTGTTTTGACAAAAGTCAGATTTTTGCTGAAATTGTGACCCCGGACCTTAGGGATTTTTTCAAAAAAATCTTTTTCCGCCGGTTAAGTTTTCGAAGGCAGATTTCTTGTCCTGTGATAAAAAGCCTTCTGTTTCGACCGGCAAACCTTTCAGAGGAGCATTTGCAACCATTTGGCACCATTTTGGAGTGTTTTGACAAAAGTCAGATTTTTGCTGAAATTGTGACCCCGGACCTTAGGGATTTTTTCAAAAAAATCTTTTTCCGCCGGTTAACTTCTTGAGGGCTGATTTCTTGTCCTGTGATAAAAAGCCTTCTGTTTCGACCGGCAAACCTTTCAGAGGAGCATTTCCAAACATTTGGCACCATTTTTGAGTGTTTTGACAAAAGTCAGATTTTTGCTGAAATTGTGACCCCGGACCTTAGGGATTTTTTCAAAAAAATCTTTTTCCGCCGGTTAAGTTTTCGAAGGCAGATTTCTTGTCCTGTGATAAAAAGCCTTCTGTTTCGACCTGCAAACCTTTCAGGGGAGCATTTGCAACCATTTGGCACCATTTTGGAGTGTTTTGACAAAAGTCAGATTTTTGCTGAAATTGTGACCCCGGACCTTAGGGATTTTTTCAAAAAAATCTTTTTCCGCCGGTAAAGTTTTCGAAGGCAGATTTCTTGTCCTGTGATAAAAAGCCTTCTGTTTCGACCGGCAAACCTTTCAGGGGAGCATTTCCAAACATTTGGCACCATTTTGGAGTGTTTTGACAAAAGTCAGTTTTTTGCTGAAATTGTGACCTTTAGGGATTTTTTTCAAAAAAATCTTTTTCCGCCGGTTAAGTTTTCGAAGGCAGATTTCTTGTCCTGTGATAAAAAGCCTTCTTTTTTGACCGTCAAACCTTTCAGAGGAGCATTTGCAACCATTTGGCACCATTTTGGAGTGTTTTGACAAAAGTCAGATTTTTGCTGAAATTGTGACCCCGGACCTTAGGGATTTTTTCAAAAAAATCTTTTTCCACCGGTTAACTTCTTGAGGGCTGATTTCTTGTCCTGTGATAAAAAGCCTTCTGTTTCGACCGGCAAACCTTTCAGAGGAGCATTTACAAACATTTGGAACCATTTTTGAGTGTTTTGACAAAAGTCAGATTTTTGCTGAAATTGTGACCCCGGACCTTAGGGATTTTTTCAAAAAAATCTTTTGCCGCCGGTTAAGTTTTCGAAGGCAGATTTCTTGTCCTGTGATAAAAAGCCTTCTGTTTCGACCACCAAACCTTTCAGGGGAGCATTTGCAACCATTTGGCACCATTTGGGAGTGTTTTGACAAAAGTCAGATTTTTGCTGAAATTGTGACCCCGGACCTTAGGGATTTTTTAAAAAAAATCTTTTTCCACCGGTTAAGTTTTCAAAGGCAGATTTCTTGTCCTGTGATAAAAAGCCTTCTGTTTCGACCACCAAACCTTTCAGGGGAGCATTTGCAACCATTTGGCACCATTTCTGAGTCTTTTGACAAAAGTCAGATTTTTGCTGAAATTGTGACCCCGGACCTGAGGGATTATTTCAAAAAAATCTTTTTCCGCCGGTTAAGTTTTTGAAGGCAGATTTCTTGTCCTGTGATAAAAAGCCTTCTGTTCCGACCGGCAAACCTTTCAGAGGAGCATTTGCAACCATTTGGCACCATTTTGGAGTGTTTTGACAAAAGTCAGATTTTTGCTGAAATTGTGACCCCGGACCTTAGGGATTTTTTCAAAAAAATCTTTTTCCGCCGGTTAACTTCTTGAGGGCTGATTTCTTGTCCTGTGATAAAAAGCCTTCTGTTTCGACCGCCAAACCTTTTAGGGGAGCATTTGCAACCATTTGGCACCATTTTGGAGTCTTTTGACAAAAGTCAGATTTTTGCTGAAATTGTGACCCCGGACCTTAGGGATTTTTTCAAAAAAATCATTTTCCGCCGGTTAAGTTTTTGAAGGCAGATTTCTTGTCCTGTGATAAAAAGCCTTCTGTTTTGACCGCCAAACCTTTCAGGGGAGCATTTTCAACCGTGTGGCACAATTTTGGAGTGTTTTGACAAAAGTCAGATTTTTGCTGAAATTGTGACCCCGGACCTTAGGGATTTTTTCAAAAAAATCTTTTTCCGCCGGTTAACTTCTTGAGGGCTGATTTCTTGTCCTGTGATAAAAAGCCTTCTGTTTCGACCGCCAAACCTTTCAGGGGAGCATTTGCAACCATTTGGCACCATTTTGGAGTGTTTTGACAAAAGTCAGATTTTTGCTGAAATTGTGACCCCGGACCTTAGGGATTTTTTCAAAAAAATCTTTTTCCGCCGGTTAAGTTTTCGAAGGCAGATTTCTTGTCCTGTGATAAAAAGCCTTCTGTTTCGACCGGCAAACCTTTCAGAGGAGCATTTCCAAACATTTGGCACCATTTTTGAGTGTTTTGACAAAAGTCAGATTTTTGCTGAAATTGTGACCCCGGACCTTAGGGATTTTTTCAAAAAAATCTTTTTCCGCCGGTTAACTTCTTGAGGGCTGATTTCTTGTCCTGTGATAAAAAGCCTTCTGTTTCGACCACCAACCCTTTCAGGGGAGCATTTGCAACCATTTGGCACCATTTTGGAGTCTTTTGACAAAAGTCAGATTTTTGCTGAAATTGTGACCCCGGACCTTAGGGATTTTTTTCAAAAAAATCTTTTTCCGCCGGTTAAGTTTTCGAAGGCAGATTTCTTGTCCTGTGATAAAAAGCCTTCTGTTTCGACCGGCAAACCTTTCAGAGGAGCATTTCCAAACATTTGGCAACATTTTGGAGTGTTTTGACAAAAGTGAGATTTTTGCTGAAATTGTGACCCCGGACCTTAGGGATTTTTTCAAAAAAATCTTTTTCCACCGGTTAACTTCTTGAGGGCTTTTTTCCTTTCCTGTGATAAAAAGCCTTCTGTTTCGACCACCAAATCTTTCAGGGGAGCATTTCCAAACATTTGGCACCATTTTGGAGTGTTTTGACAAAAGTCAGATTTTTGCTGAAATTGTGACCCCGGACCTTAGGGATTTTTTCAAAAAAATCTTTTTCCGACGGTTAAGTTTTTGAGGGCAAATTCCTTGTTCTGTGATAAAAAGCCTTCTGTTTCGACCGCCAAACCTTTCAGGGGAGCATTTGCAACCATTTGGCACCATTTTGGAGTGTTTTGACAAAAGTCAGAGTTCTGCTGAAATTGTGACCCCGGACCTAAGGGATTTTTTCAATAAAACCTTTTTCCGCCGGTTAAGTTTTGGAAGTCAGATTTCTTGTCTTGTGATAAAAAGCCTTCTGTTTTGACCGCCAAACCTTTCAGGGGAGCATTTTCACCTGCGTGGCACCATTTTGGAGTGTTTTGACAAAAGTCAGATTTTTGCTGAAATTGTGACCCCGGACCTTAGGGATTTTTTCAAAAAAATCTTTTTCCACCGGTTAACTTCTTGAGGGCTTTTTTCCTTTCCTGTGATAAAAAGCCTTCTGTTTCGACCACCAAATCTTTCAGGGGAGCATTTCCAAACATTTGGCACCATTTTGGAGTGTTTTGACAAAAGTCAGATTTTTGCTGAAATTGTGACCCCGGACCTTAGGGATTTTTTCAAAAAAATCTTTTTCCGACGGTTAAGTTTTCGAGGGCAAATTCCTTGTTCTGTGATAAAAAGCCTTCTGTTTCGACCGCCAAACCTTTCAGGGGAGCATTTGCAACCATTTGGCACCATTTTGGAGTGTTTTGACAAAAGTCAGTTTTTTGCTGAAATTCTGACCCCGGACCTTAGGGATTTTTTCAAAAAAATCTTTTTCCACCAGTTAACTTCTTGAGGGCTTTTTTCCTTTCCTGTGATAAAAAGCCTTCTGTTTCGACCACCATATCTTTCAGGGGAGCATTTCCAAACATTTGGCACCATTTTGGAGAGTTTTGACAAAAGTCAGATTTTTGCTGAAATTGTGACCCCAGACCTTAGGGATTTTTTCAAAAAAATATTTTTCCGCCGGTTAAGGTTTCGAGGGGAAATTCCTTGTTCTGTGATAAAAAGCCTTCTGTTTCGACCGCCAAACCTTTCAGGGGAGCATTTGCAACCATTTGGCAACATTTTGGAGTGTTCTGACAAAAGTCAGATTTTTGCTGAAATTGTGACCCCGGACCTTAGGGATTTTTTCAAAAAAATCTTTTTCCACCGGTTAACTTCTTGAGGGCTTTTTTCCTTTCCTGTGATAAAAAGCCTTCTGTTTCGACCACCAAATCTTTCAGGGGAGCATTTCCAAACATTTGGCACCATTTTGGAGTGTTTTGACAAAAGTCAGATTTTTGCTGTAATTGTGACCCCGGACCTTAGGGATTTTTTCAAAAAAATCTTTTCCCGCCGGTTAAGTTTTCGAAGGCATATTTCTTGTCCTGTGATAAAAAGCCTTCTGTTTCGACCACCAAACCTTTCAGGGTAGCATTTTCACCTGCGTGGCACCATTTTGGAGTGTTTTGACTAAAGTCAGATTTTTGCTGAAATTGTGACCCCGGACCTTAGGGATTTTTTCAAAAAAATCTTTTTCCACCGGTTAACTTCTTGAGGGCTTTTTTCCTTTCCTGTGATAAAAAGCCTTCTGTTTCGACCACCAAACCTTTCAGGGGAGCATTTCCAAACATTTGGCACCATTTTGGAGTGTTTTGACAAAAGTCAGATTTTTGCTGAAATTGTGACCCCGGACCTTAGGGATTTTTTCAATAAAACCTTTTTCCGCCGGTTAAGTTTTCGAAGGCAGATTTCTTGTCCTGTGATAAAAAGCCTTCTGTTTCGACCGGCAATCCTTTCAGGGGAGCATTTGCAACCATTTGGCACCATTTTGAAGTGTTTTGACAAAAGTCAGATTTTTGCTGAAATTGTGACCCCGGACCTTAGGGATTTTTTCAAAAAAATCTTTTTCCGCCGGTTAAGGTTTCGAGGGGAAATTCCTTGTTCTGTGATAAAAAGCCTTCTGTTTCAACCGCCAAACCTTTCAGGGGAGCATTTGCAGCCATTTGGCAACATTTTGGAGTGTTCTGACAAAAGTCAGATTTTTGCTGAAATTGTGACCCTGGACCTTAGGCATTTTTTCAAAAAAAATCTTTTTCCACCGGTTAACTTCTTGAGGGCTTTTTTCCTTTCCTGTGATAAAAAGCCTTCTGTTTCGACCACCAAACCTTTCAGGGGAGCATTTCCAAACATTTGGCACCATTTTGGAGTGTTTTGACAAAAGTCAGATTTTTGCTGAAATTGTGACCCCGGACCTAAGGGATTTTTTCAATAAAACCTTTTTCCGCCGGTTAAGTTTTCGAAGGCAGATTTCTTGTCCTGTGATAAAAAGCCTTCTGTTTCGACCGGCAATCCTTTCAGGGGAGCATTTGCAACCATTTGGCACCATTTTGAAGTGTTTTGACAAAAGTCAGATTTTTGCTGAAATTGTGAGCCCGGACCTTAGGGATTTTTTCAAAAAAATCTTTTTCCGCCGGTTAAGGTTTCGAGGGGAAATTCCTTGTTCTGTGATAAAAAGCCTTCTGTTTCGACCGCCAAACCTTTCAGGGGAGCATTTCCAAACATTTGGCACCATTTTGGAGTGTTTTGACAAAAGTCAGATTTTTGCTGTAATTGTGACCCCGGACCTTAGGGATTTTTTCAAAAAAATCTTTTCCCGCCGGTTAAGTTTTCGAAGGCATATTTCTTGTCCTGTGATAAAAAGCCTTCTGTTTCGACCACCAAACCTTTCAGGGTAGCATTTTCACCTGCGTGGCACCATTTTGGAGTGTTTTGACTAAAGTCAGATTTTTGCTGAAATTGTGACCCCGGACCTTAGGGATTTTTTCAAAAAAATCTTTTTCCACCGGTTAACTTCTTGAGGGCTTTTTTCCTTTCCTGTGATAAAAAGCCTTCTGTTTCGACCACCAAACCTTTCAGGGGAGCATTTCCAAACATTTGGCACCATTTTGGAGTGTTTTGACAAAAGTCAGATTTTTGCTGAAATTGTGACCCCGGACCTAAGGGATTTTTTCAATAAAACCTTTTTCCGCCGGTTAAGTTTTCGAAGGCAGATTTCTTGTCCTGTGATAAAAAGCCTTCTGTTTCGACCGGCAATCCTTTCAGGGGAGCATTTGCAACCATTTGGCACCATTTTGAAGTGTTTTGACAAAAGTCAGATTTTTGCTGAAATTGTGACCCCGGACCTTAGGGATTTTTTCAAAAAAATCTTTTTCCGCCGGTTAAGGTTTCGAGGGGAAATTCCTTGTTCTGTGATAAAAAGCCTTCTGTTTCAACCGCCAAACCTTTCAGGGGAGCATTTGCAGCCATTTGGCAACATTTTGGAGTGTTCTGACAAAAGTCAGATTTTTGCTGAAATTGTGACCCTGGACCTTAGGCATTTTTTCAAAAAAAATCTTTTTCCACCGGTTAACTTCTTGAGGGCTTTTTTCCTTTCCTGTGATAAAAAGCCTTCTGTTTCGACCACCAAACCTTTCAGGGGAGCATTTCCAAACATTTGGCACCATTTTGGAGTGTTTTGACAAAAGTCAGATTTTTGCTGAAATTGTGACCCCGGACCTTAGGGATTTTTTCAAAAAAATCCTTTTTCCGCAGGTTAAGTTTTCGAAGGCAGATTTCTTGTCTTGTGATAAAAAGCCTTCTGTTTTGACCGCCAAACCTTTCAGGGGAGCATTTCCAACCATTTGGCAACATTTTGGAGTGTTTTGACTAAAGTCAGATTTTTGCTGAAATTGTGACCCCGGACCTTAGGGATTTTTTCAAAAAAATCTTTTCCCGCCGGTTAAGTTTTCGAAGGCAGATTTCTTGTCCTGTGATAAAAAGCCTTCTGTTTCGACCGGCAATCCTTTCAGGGGAGCATTTGCAACCATTTGGCACTATTTTGAAGTGTTTTGACAAAAGTCAGATTTCTGCTGAAATTGTGACCCCGGACCTCAGGGATTTTTTCAAAAAAATCTTTTCCGCCGGTTAAGTTTTCGAGGGCAAATTCCTTGTTCTGTGATAAAAAGCCTTCTGTTTGGACCACCAAACCTTTCAGGGGAGCATTTGCAACCATTTGGCAACATTTGGGAGTGTTTTGACAAAAGTGAGATTTTTGCTGAAATTGTGACCCCGGACCTTAGGGATTTTTTCAAAAAAATCTTTTTCCACCGGTTAACTTCTTGAGGGCTTTTTTCCTTTCCTGTGATAAAAAGCCTTCTGTTTCGACCGGCAAACCTTTCAGAGGAGCATTTCCAAACATTTGGCACCATTTTTGAGTGTTTTGACAAAAGTCAGATTTTTGCTGAAATTGTGACCCCGGACCTTAGGGATTTTTTCAAAAAAATCTTTTTCCGCCGGTTAAGTTTTCGAAGGCAGATTTCTTGTCCTGTGATAAAAAGCCTTCTGTTTCGACCTGCAAACCTTTCAGGGGAGCATTTGCAACCATTTGGCACCATTTTGGAGTGTTTTGACAAAAGTCAGATTTTTGCTGAAATTGTGACCCCGGACCTTAGGGATTTTTTCAAAAAAATCTTTTTCCGCCGGTAAAGTTTTCGAAGGCAGATTTCTTGTCCTGTGATAAAAAGCCTTCTTTTTTGACCGTCAAACCTTTCAGAGGAGCATTTGCAACCATTTGGCACCATTTTGGAGTGTTTTGACAAAAGTCAGATTTTTGCTGAAATTGTGACCCCGGACCTTAGGGATTTTTTCAAAAAAATCTTTTTCTGCCGGTTAACTTCTTGAGGGCTGATTTCTTGTCCTGTGATAAAAAGCCTTCTGTTTCGACCGCCAAACCTTTTAGGGGAGCATTTGCAACCATTTGGCACCATTTTGGAGTCTTTTGACAAAAGTCAGATTTTTGCTGAAATTGTGACCCCGGACCTTAGGGATTTTTTCAAAAAAATCATTTTCCGCCGGTTAAGTTTTTGAAGGCAGATTTCTTGTCCTGTGATAAAAAGCCTTCTGTTTTGACCGCCAAACCTTTCAGGGGAGCATTTTCAACCGTGTGGCACAATTTTGGAGTGTTTTGACAAAAGTCAGATTTTTGCTGAAATTGTGACCCCGGACCTTAGGGATTTTTTCAAAAAAATCTTTTTCCGCCGGTTAACTTCTTGAGGGCTGATTTCTTGTCCTGTGATAAAAAGCCTTCTCTTTCGACCGCCAAACCTTTCAGGGGAGCATTTGCAACCATTTGGCACCATTTTGGAGTGTTTTGACAAAAGTCAGATTTTTGCTGAAATTGTGACCCCGGACCTTAGGGATTTTTTCAAAAAAATCTTTTTCCGCCGGTTAAGTTTTCGAAGGCAGATTTCTTGTCCTGTGATAAAAAGCCTTCTGTTTCGACCGGCAAACCTTTCAGAGGAGCATTTGCAACCATTTGGCACCATTTTGGAGTGTTTTGACAAAAGTCAGATTTTTGCTGAAATTGTGACCCCGGACCTTAGGGATTTTTTCAAAAAAATCTTTTTCCGCCGGTTAACTTCTTGAGGGCTGATTTCTTGTCCTGTGATAAAAAGCCTTCTGTTTCGACCGGCAAACCTTTCAGAGGAGCATTTCCAAACATTTGGCACCATTTTTGAGTGTTTTGACAAAAGTCAGATTTTTGCTGAAATTGTGACCCCGGACCTTAGGGATTTTTTCAAAAAAATCTTTTTCCGCCGGTTAAGTTTTCGAAGGCAGATTTCTTGTCCTGTGATAAAAAGCCTTCTGTTTCGACCTGCAAACCTTTCAGGGGAGCATTTGCAACCATTTGGCACCATTTTGGAGTGTTTTGACAAAAGTCAGATTTTTGCTGAAATTGTGACCCCGGACCTTAGGGATTTTTTCAAAAAAATCTTTTTCCGCCGGTAAAGTTTTCGAAGGCAGATTTCTTGTCCTGTGATAAAAAGCCTTCTGTTTCGACCGGCAAACCTTTCAGGGGAGCATTTCCAAACATTTGGCACCATTTTGGAGTGTTTTGACAAAAGTCAGTTTTTTGCTGAAATTGTGACCTTTAGGGATTTTTTTCAAAAAAATCTTTTTCCGCCGGTTAAGTTTTCGAAGGCAGATTTCTTGTCCTGTGATAAAAAGCCTTCTTTTTTGACCGTCAAACCTTTCAGAGGAGCATTTGCAACCATTTGGCACCATTTTGGAGTGTTTTGACAAAAGTCAGATTTTTGCTGAAATTGTGACCCCGGACCTTAGGGATTTTTTCAAAAAAATCTTTTTCCACCGGTTAACTTCTTGAGGGCTGATTTCTTGTCCTGTGATAAAAAGCCTTCTGTTTCGACCGGCAAACCTTTCAGAGGAGCATTTACAAACATTTGGAACCATTTTTGAGTGTTTTGACAAAAGTCAGATTTTTGCTGAAATTGTGACCCCGGACCTTAGGGATTTTTTCAAAAAAATCTTTTGCCGCCGGTTAAGTTTTCGAAGGCAGATTTCTTGTCCTGTGATAAAAAGCCTTCTGTTTCGACCACCAAACCTTTCAGGGGAGCATTTGCAACCATTTGGCACCATTTGGGAGTGTTTTGACAAAAGTCAGATTTTTGCTGAAATTGTGACCCCGGACCTTAGGGATTTTTTAAAAAAAATCTTTTTCCACCGGTTAAGTTTTCAAAGGCAGATTTCTTGTCCTGTGATAAAAAGCCTTCTGTTTCGACCACCAAACCTTTCAGGGGAGCATTTGCAACCATTTGGCACCATTTCTGAGTCTTTTGACAAAAGTCAGATTTTTGCTGAAATTGTGACCCCGGACCTGAGGGATTATTTCAAAAAAATCTTTTTCCGCCGGTTAAGTTTTTGAAGGCAGATTTCTTGTCCTGTGATAAAAAGCCTTCTGTTCCGACCGGCAAACCTTTCAGAGGAGCATTTGCAACCATTTGGCACCATTTTGGAGTGTTTTGACAAAAGTCAGATTTTTGCTGAAATTGTGACCCCGGACCTTAGGGATTTTTTCAAAAAAATCTTTTTCCGCCGGTTAACTTCTTGAGGGCTGATTTCTTGTCCTGTGATAAAAAGCCTTCTGTTTCGACCGCCAAACCTTTTAGGGGAGCATTTGCAACCATTTGGCACCATTTTGGAGTCTTTTGACAAAAGTCAGATTTTTGCTGAAATTGTGACCCCGGACCTTAGGGATTTTTTCAAAAAAATCATTTTCCGCCGGTTAAGTTTTTGAAGGCAGATTTCTTGTCCTGTGATAAAAAGCCTTCTGTTTTGACCGCCAAACCTTTCAGGGGAGCATTTTCAACCGTGTGGCACAATTTTGGAGTGTTTTGACAAAAGTCAGATTTTTGCTGAAATTGTGACCCCGGACCTTAGGGATTTTTTCAAAAAAATCTTTTTCCGCCGGTTAACTTCTTGAGGGCTGATTTCTTGTCCTGTGATAAAAAGCCTTCTGTTTCGACCGCCAAACCTTTCAGGGGAGCATTTGCAACCATTTGGCACCATTTTGGAGTGTTTTGACAAAAGTCAGATTTTTGCTGAAATTGTGACCCCGGACCTTAGGGATTTTTTCAAAAAAATCTTTTTCCGCCGGTTAAGTTTTCGAAGGCAGATTTCTTGTCCTGTGATAAAAAGCCTTCTGTTTCGACCGGCAAACCTTTCAGAGGAGCATTTCCAAACATTTGGCACCATTTTTGAGTGTTTTGACAAAAGTCAGATTTTTGCTGAAATTGTGACCCCGGACCTTAGGGATTTTTTCAAAAAAATCTTTTTCCGCCGGTTAACTTCTTGAGGGCTGATTTCTTGTCCTGTGATAAAAAGCCTTCTGTTTCGACCGGCAAACCTTTCAGAGGAGCATTTCCAAACATTTGGCACCATTTTTGAGTGTTTTGACAAAAGTCAGATTTTTGCTGAAATTGTGACCCCGGACCTTAGGGATTTTTTCAAAAAAATCTTTTTCCGCCGGTTAAGTTTTCGAAGGCAGATTTCTTGTCCTGTGATAAAAAGCCTTCTGTTTCGACCTGCAAACCTTTCAGGGGAGCATTTGCAACCATTTGGCACCATTTTGGAGTGTTTTGACAAAAGTCAGATTTTTGCTGAAATTGTGACCCCGGACCTTAGGGATTTTTTCAAAAAAATCTTTTTCCGCCGGTAAAGTTTTCGAAGGCAGATTTCTTGTCCTGTGATAAAAAGCCTTCTGTTTCGACCGGCAAACCTTTCAGGGGAGCATTTCCAAACATTTGGCACCATTTTGGAGTGTTTTGACAAAAGTCAGTTTTTTGCTGAAATTGTGACCTTTAGGGATTTTTTTCAAAAAAATCTTTTTCCGCCGGTTAAGTTTTCGAAGGCAGATTTCTTGTCCTGTGATAAAAAGCCTTCTTTTTTGACCGTCAAACCTTTCAGAGGAGCATTTGCAACCATTTGGCACCATTTTGGAGTGTTTTGACAAAAGTCAGATTTTTGCTGAAATTGTGACCCCGGACCTTAGGGATTTTTTCAAAAAAATCTTTTTCCACCGGTTAACTTCTTGAGGGCTGATTTCTTGTCCTGTGATAAAAAGCCTTCTGTTTCGACCGGCAAACCTTTCAGAGGAGCATTTACAAACATTTGGAACCATTTTTGAGTGTTTTGACAAAAGTCAGATTTTTGCTGAAATTGTGACCCCGGACCTTAGGGATTTTTTCAAAAAAATCTTTTGCCGCCGGTTAAGTTTTCGAAGGCAGATTTCTTGTCCTGTGATAAAAAGCCTTCTGTTTCGACCACCAAACCTTTCAGGGGAGCATTTGCAACCATTTGGCACCATTTGGGAGTGTTTTGACAAAAGTCAGATTTTTGCTGAAATTGTGACCCCGGACCTTAGGGATTTTTTAAAAAAAATCTTTTTCCACCGGTTAAGTTTTCAAAGGCAGATTTCTTGTCCTGTGATAAAAAGCCTTCTGTTTCGACCACCAAACCTTTCAGGGGAGCATTTGCAACCATTTGGCACCATTTCTGAGTCTTTTGACAAAAGTCAGATTTTTGCTGAAATTGTGACCCCGGACCTGAGGGATTATTTCAAAAAAATCTTTTTCCGCCGGTTAAGTTTTTGAAGGCAGATTTCTTGTCCTGTGATAAAAAGCCTTCTGTTCCGACCGGCAAACCTTTCAGAGGAGCATTTGCAACCATTTGGCACCATTTTGGAGTGTTTTGACAAAAGTCAGATTTTTGCTGAAATTGTGACCCCGGACCTTAGGGATTTTTTCAAAAAAATCTTTTTCCGCCGGTTAACTTCTTGAGGGCTGATTTCTTGTCCTGTGATAAAAAGCCTTCTGTTTCGACCGCCAAACCTTTTAGGGGAGCATTTGCAACCATTTGGCACCATTTTGGAGTCTTTTGACAAAAGTCAGATTTTTGCTGAAATTGTGACCCCGGACCTTAGGGATTTTTTCAAAAAAATCATTTTCCGCCGGTTAAGTTTTTGAAGGCAGATTTCTTGTCCTGTGATAAAAAGCCTTCTGTTTTGACCGCCAAACCTTTCAGGGGAGCATTTTCAACCGCGTGGCACAATTTTGGAGTGTTTTGACAAAAGTCAGATTTTTGCTGAAATTGTGACCCCGGACCTTAGGGATTTTTTCAAAAAAATCTTTTTCCGCCGGTTAACTTCTTGAGGGCTGATTTCTTGTCCTGTGATAAAAAGCCTTCTGTTTCGACCGCCAAACCTTTCAGGGGAGCATTTGCAACCATTTGGCACCATTTTGGAGTGTTTTGACAAAAGTCAGATTTTTGCTGAAATTGTGACCCCGGACCTTAGGGATTTTTTCAAAAAAATCTTTTTCCGCCGGTTAAGTTTTCGAAGGCAGATTTCTTGTCCTGTGATAAAAAGCCTTCTGTTTCGACCGGCAAACCTTTCAGAGGAGCATTTCCAAACATTTGGCACCATTTTTGAGTGTTTTGACAAAAGTCAGATTTTTGCTGAAATTGTGACCCCGGACCTTAGGGATTTTTTCAAAAAAATCTTTTCCCGCCGGTTAAGTTTTCGAAGGCAGATTTCTTGTCCTGTGATAAAAAGCCTTCTGTTTCGACCGCCAAACCTTTCAGGGGAGCATTTGCAACCATTTGGCACCATTTTGGAGTGTTTTGACAAAAGTCAGATTTTTGCTGAAATTGTGACCCCGGACCTTAGGGATTTTTTCAAAAAAATCTTTTTCCGCCGGTTAAGTTTTCGAAGGCAGATTTCTTGTCCTGTGATAAAAAGCCTTCTGTTTCGACCGCCAAACCTTTCAGAGGAGCATTTGCAACCATTTGGCACCATTTTGGAGTGTTTTGACAAAAGTCAGATTTTTGCTGAAATTGTGACCCCGGACCTTAGGGATTTTTTCAAAAAAATCTTTTTCCGCCAGTTAAGTTTTTGAAGGCAGATTTCTTGTCCTGTGATAAAAAGCCTTCTGTTTCGACCGGCAAACCTTTCAGAGGAGCATTTCCAAACATTTGGCACCATTTTTGAGTGTTTTGACAAAAGTCAGATTTTTGCTGAAATTGTGACCCCGGACCTTAGGGATTTTTTCAAAAAAATCTTTTTCCGCCGGTTAACTTCTTGCGGGCTGATTTCTTGTCCTGTGATAAAAAGCCTTCTGTTTCGACCGCCAAACCTTTCAGGGGAGCATTTGCAACCATTTGGCACCATTTTGGAGTGTTTTGACAAAAGTCAGATTTTTGCTGAAATTGTGACCCCGGACCTTAGGGATTTTTTCAAAAAAATCTTTTTCCGCCGGTTAAGTTTTCGAAGGCAGATTTCTTGTCCTTTGATAAAAAGCCTTCTGTTTCGACCGGCAAACCTTTCAGAGGAGCATTTCCAAACATTTGGCACCATTTTTGAGTGTTTTGACAAAAGTCAGATTTTTGCTGAAATTGTGACCCCGGACCTTAGGGATTTTTTCAAAAAAATCTTTTCCCGCCGGTTAAGTTTTCGAAGGCAGATTTCTTGTCCTGTGATAAAAAGCCTTCTGTTTCGACCGCCAAACCTTTCAGGGGAGCATTTGCAACCATTTGGCACCATTTTGGAGTGTTTTGACAAAAGTCAGATTTTTGCTGAAATTGTGACCCCGGACCTTAGGGATTTTTTCAAAAAAATCTTTTTCCGCCGGTTAAGTTTTCGAAGGCAGATTTCTTGTCCTGTGATAAAAAGCCTTCTGTTTCGACCGCCAAACCTTTCAGAGGAGCATTTGCAACCATTTGGCACCATTTTGGAGTGTTTTGACAAAAGTCAGATTTTTGCTGAAATTGTGACCCCGGACCTTAGGGATTTTTTCAAAAAAATCTTTTTCCGCCAGTTAAGTTTTCGAAGGCAGATTTCTTGTCCTGTGATAAAAAGCCTTCTTTTTTGACCGCCAAACCTTTCAGAGGAGCATTTGCAACCATTTGGCACCATTTTGGAGTGTTTTGACAAAAGTCAGATTTTTGCTGAAATTGTGACCCCGGACCTTAGGGATTTTTTCAAAAAAATCTTTTTCCGCCGGTTAACTTCTTGCGGGCTGATTTCTCGTCCTGTGATAAAAAGCCTTCTGTTTCGACCGCCAAACCTTTCAGGGGAGCATTTGCAACCATTTGGCACCATTTTGGAGTGTTTTGACAAAAGTCAGATTTTTGCTGAAATTGTGACCCCGGACCTTAGGGATTTTTTCAAAAAAATCTTTTTCCGCCGGTTAAGTTTTCGAAGGCAGATTTCTTGTCCTGTGATAAAAAGCCTTCTGTTTCGACCGGCAAACCTTTCAGAGGAGCATTTTCAACCGCGTGGCACCATTTTGGAGTGTTTTGACAAAAGTCAGATTTTTGCTGAAATTGTGACCCCGGACCTTAGGGATTTTTTCAAAAAAATCTTTTTCCGCCGGTTAAGTTTTCGAAGGCAGATTTCTTGTCCTGTGATAAAAAGCCTTCTGTTTCGACCGGCAAACCTTTCAGAGGAGCATTTCCAAACATTTGGCACCATTTGGAGTGTTTTGACAAAAGTCAGATTTTTGCTGAAATTGTGACCCCGGACCTTAGGGATTTTTTCAAAAAAATCATTTTCCGCCGGTTAAGTTTTCGAAGGCAGATTTCTTCTCCTGTGATAAAAAGCCTTCTTTTTAGACCGCCAAACCTTTCAGGGGAGCATTTGCAACCATTTGGCACCATTTTGGAGTCTTTTGACAAAAGTCAGATTTTTGCTGAAATTGTGACCCCGGACCTTAGGGATTTTTTCAAAAAAATCATTTTCCGCCGGTTAAGTTTTTGAAGGCAGATTTCTTGTCCTGTGATAAAAAGCCTTCTGTTTTGACCGCCAAACCTTTCAGGGGAGCATTTTCAACCGCGTGGCACCATTTTGGAGTGTTTTGACAAAAGTCAGATTTTTGCTGAAATTGTGACCCCGGACCTAAGGGATTTTTTCAAAAAAATCTTTTTCCGCCGGTTAACTTCTTGAGGGCTGATTTCTTGTCCTGTGATAAAAAGCCTTCTCTTTCGACCGCCAAACCTTTCAGGGGAGCATTTGCAACCATTTGGCACCATTTTGGAGTCTTTTGACAAAAGTCAGATTTTTGCTGAAATTGTGACCCCGGACCTTAGGGATTTTTTCAAAAAAATCTTTTTCCGCCGGTTAAGTTTTCGAAGGCAGATTTCTTGTCCTGTGATAAAAAGCCTTCTGTTTTGACCGCCAAACCTTTCAGAGGAGCATTTTCAACCGCGTGGCACCATTTTGGAGTGTTTTGACAAAAGTCAGATTTTTGCTGAAATTGTGACCCCGGACCTTAGGGATTTTTTCAAAAAAATCTTTTTCCGCCGGTTAAGTTTTCGAAGGCAGATTTCTTGTCCTGTGATAAAAAGCCTTCTGTTTCGACCGGCAAACCTTTCAGAGGAGCATTTCCAAACATTTGGCACCATTTTTGAGTGTTTTGACAAAAGTCAGATTTTTTCCTGAAATTGTGACCCCGGACCTTAGGGATTTTTTCAAAAAAATCTTTTCCCGCCGGTTAAGTTTTCGAAGGCAGATTTCTTGTCCTGTGATAAAAAGCCTTCTGTTTCGACCGCCAAACCTTTCAGGGGAGCATTTGCAACCATTTGGCACCATTTTGGAGTGTTTTGACAAAAGTCAGATTTTTGCTGAAATTGTGACCCCGGACCTTAGGGATTTTTTCAAAAAAATCTTTTTCCGCCGGTTAAGTTTTCGAAGGCAGATTTCTTGTCCTGTGATAAAAAGCCTTCTGTTTCGACCGCCAAACCTTTCAGAGGAGCATTTCCAAACATTTGGCACCATTTTTGAGTGTTTTGACAAAAGTCAGATTTTTGCTGAAATTGTGACCCCGGACCTTAGGGATTTTTTCAAAAAAATCTTTTTCCGCCGGTTAACTTCTTGCGGGCTGATTTCTTGTCCTGTGATAAAAAGCCTTCTGTTTCGACCGCCAAACCTTTCAGGGGAGCATTTGCAACCATTTGGCACCATTTTGGAGTGTTTTGACAAAAGTCAGATTTTTGCTGAAATTGTGACCCCGGACCTTAGGGATTTTTTCAAAAAAATCTTTTTCCGCCGGTTAAGTTTTCGAAGGCAGATTTCTTGTCCTTTGATAAAAAGCCTTCTGTTTCGACCGGCAAACCTTTCAGAGGAGCATTTCCAAACATTTGGCACCATTTTTGAGTGTTTTGACAAAAGTCAGATTTTTGCTGAAATTGTGACCCCGGACTTTAGGGATTTTTTCAAAAAAATCTTTTCCCGCCGGTTAAGTTTTTGAAGGCAGATTTCTTGTCCTGTGATAAAAAGCCTTCTGTTTCGACCGCCAAACCTTTCAGGGGAGCATTTGCAACCATTTGGCACCATTTTGGAGTGTTTTGACAAAAGTCAGATTTTTGCTGAAATTGTGACCCCGGACCTTAGGGATTTTTTCAAAAAAATCTTTTTCCGCCGGTTAAGTTTTCGAAGGCAGATTTCTTGTCCTGTGATAAAAAGCCTTCTTTTTTGACCGCCAAACCTTTCAGAGGAGCATTTGCAACCATTTGGCACCATTTTGGAGTGTTTTGACAAAAGTCAGATTTTTGCTGAAATTGTGACCCCGGACCTTAGGGATTTTTTCAAAAAAATCTTTTTCCGCCGGTTAACTTCTTGCGGGCTGATTTCTCGTCCTGTGATAAAAAGCCTTCTGTTTCGACCGCCAAACCTTTCAGGGGAGCATTTGCAACCATTTGGCACCATTTTGGAGTGTTTTGACAAAAGTCAGATTTTTGCTGAAATTGTGACCCCGGACCTTAGGGATTTTTTCAAAAAAATCTTTTTCCGCCGGTTAAGTTTTCGAAGGCAGATTTCTTGTCCTGTGATAAAAAGCCTTCTGTTTCGACCGGCAAACCTTTCAGAGGAGCATTTTCAACCGCGTGGCACCATTTTGGAGTGTTTTGACAAAAGTCAGATTTTTGCTGAAATTGTGACCCCGGACCTTAGGGATTTTTTCAAAAAAATCTTTTTCCGCCGGTTAAGTTTTCGAAGGCAGATTTCTTGTCCTGTGATAAAAAGCCTTCTGTTTCGACCGGCAAACCTTTCAGAGGAGCATTTCCAAACATTTGGCACCATTTGGAGTGTTTTGACAAAAGTCAGATTTTTGCTGAAATTGTGACCCCGGACCTTAGGGATTTTTTCAAAAAAATCATTTTCCGCCGGTTAAGTTTTCGAAGGCAGATTTCTTCTCCTGTGATAAAAAGCCTTCTTTTTAGACCGCCAAACCTTTCAGGGGAGCATTTGCAACCATTTGGCACCATTTTGGAGTCTTTTGACAAAAGTCAGATTTTTGCTGAAATTGTGACCCCGGACCTTAGGGATTTTTTCAAAAAAATCATTTTCCGCCGGTTAAGTTTTTGAAGGCAGATTTCTTGTCCTGTGATAAAAAGCCTTCTGTTTTGACCGCCAAACCTTTCAGGGGAGCATTTTCAACCGCGTGGCACCATTTTGGAGTGTTTTGACAAAAGTCAGATTTTTGCTGAAATTGTGACCCCGGACCTTAGGGATTTTTTCAAAAAAATCTTTTTCCGCCGGTTAACTTCTTGAGGGCTGATTTCTTGTCCTGTGATAAAAAGCCTTCTCTTTCGACCGCCAAACCTTTCAGGGGAGCATTTGCAACCATTTGGCACCATTTTGGAGTCTTTTGACAAAAGTCAGATTTTTGCTGAAATTGTGACCCCGGACCTTAGGGATTTTTTCAAAAAAATCTTTTTCCGCCGGTTAAGTTTTCGAAGGCAGATTTCTTGTCCTGTGATAAAAAGCCTTCTGTTTTGACCGCCAAACCTTTCAGAGGAGCATTTTCAACCGCGTGGCACCATTTTGGAGTGTTTTGACAAAAGTCAGATTTTTGCTGAAATTGTGACCCCGGACCTTAGGGATTTTTTCAAAAAAATCATTTTCCGCCGGTTAAGTTTTCGAAGGAAGATTTCTTGTCCTGTGATAAAAAGCCTTCTGTTTCGACCGGCAAACCTTTCAGAGGAGCATTTCCAAACATTTGGCACCATTTTGGAGTGTTTTGACAAAAGTCAGATTTTTGCTGAAATTGTGACCCCGCACCTTAGGGATATTTCAAAAAAATCATTTTCCGCCGGTTAAGTTTTCGAAGGCAGATTTCTTCTCCTGTGATAAAAAGCCTTCTGTTTTGACCGCCAAACCTTTCAGAGGAGCATTTTCAACCGCGTGGCACCATTTTGGAGTGTTTTGACAAAAGTCAGATTTTTGCTGAAATTGTGACCCCGGACCTTAGGGATTTTTTCAAAAAAATCTTTTTCCGCCGGTTAAGTCTTCGAAGGCAGATTTCTTGTCCTGTGATAAAAAGCCTTCTGTTTTGACCGCCAAACCTTTCAGAGGAGCATTTGCAACCATTTGGCACCATTTTGGAGTGTTTTGACAAAAGTCAGATTTTTGCTGAAATTGTGACCCCGGACCTTAGGGATTTTTTCAAAAAAATCTTTTTCCGCAGGTTAACTTCTTGAGGGCTGATTTCTTCTACTGTGATAAAAAGCCTTCAGTTTCGACCGCCAAACCTTTCAGGGGAGCATTTGCAACCATTTGGCACCATTTTGGAGTCTTTTGACAAAAGTCAGATTTTTGCTGAAATTGTGACCCCGGACCTTAGGGATTTTTTCAAAAAAATCATTTTCCGCTGGTTAAGTTTTCGAAGGAAGATTTCTTGTCCTGTGATAAAAAGCCTTCTTTTTTGACCGCCAAACCTTTCAGGGGAGCATTTGCAACCATTTGGCACCATTTTGGAGTCTTTTGACAAAAGTCAGATTTTTGCTGAAATTGTGACCCCGGACCTTAGGGATTTTTTCAAAAAAATCTTTTTCCACCGGCTAACTTCTTGAGGGCTGATTTCTTGTCCTGTGATAAAAAGCCTTCTCTTTCGACCGCCAAACCTTTCAGGGGAGCATTTGCAACCATTTGGCACCATTTTGGAGTCTTTTGACAAAAGTCAGATTTTTGCTGAAATTGTGACCCCGGACCTTAGGGATTTTTTCAAAAAAATCTTTTTCCACCGGTTAACTTCTTGAGGGCTGATTTCTTGTCCTGTGATAAAAAGCCTTCTCTTTCGACCGCCAAACCTTTCAGGGGAGCATTTGCAACCATTTGGCACCATTTTGGAGTCTTTTGACAAAAGTCAGATTTTTGCTGAAATTGTGACCCCGGACCTTAGGGATTTTTTCAAAAAAATCTTTTTCCGCCGGTTAAGTTTTCGAAGGCAGATTTCTTGTCCTGTGATAAAAAGCCTTCTGTTTTGACCGGCAAACCTTTCAGAGGAGCATTTTCAACCGCGTGGCACCATTTTGGAGTGTTTTGACAAAAGTCAGATTTTTGCTGAAATTGTGACCCCGGACCTTAGGGATTTTTTCAAAAAAATCTTTTTCCGCCGGTTAAGTTTTCGAAGGCAGATTTCTTGTCCTGTGATAAAAAGCCTTCTGTTTTGACCGCCAAACCTTTCAGAGGAGCATTTTCAACCGCGTGGCACCATTTTGGAGTGTTTTGACAAAAGTCAGATTTTTGCTGAAATTGTGACCCCGGACCTTAGGGATATTTCAAAAAAATCATTTTCCGCCGGTTAAGTTTTCGAAGGCAGATTTCTTCTCCTGTGATAAAAAGCCTTCTGTTTTGACCGCCAAACCTTTCAGGGGAGCATTTTCAACCGCGTGGCACCATTTTGGAGTGTTTTGACAAAAGTCAGATTTTTGCTGAAATTGTGACCCCGGACCTTAGGGATTTTTTCAAAAAAATCTTTTTCCGCCGGTTAAGTTTTCGAAGGCAGATTTCTTGTCCTGTGATAAAAAGCCTTCTGTTTCGACCGGCAAACCTTTCAGAGGAGCATTTCCAAACATTTGGCACCATTTTGGAGTGTTTTGACAAAAGTCAGATTTTTGCTGAAATTGTGACCCCGGACCTTAGGGATTTTTTCAAAAAAATCTTTTTCCGCCGGTTAAGTTTTCGAAGGCAGATTTCTTGTCCTGTGATAAAAAGCCTTCTGTTTCGACCGGAAACCTTTCAGAGGAGCATTTCCAAACATTTGGCACCATTTTGGAGTGTTTTGACAAAAGTCAGATTTTTGCTGAAATTGTGACCCCGGACCTTAGGGATTTTTTCAAAAAAATCTTTTCCCGCCGGTTAAGTTTTCGAAGGCAGATTTCTTGTCCTGTGATAAAAAACCTTCTGTTTCGACCGCCAAACCTTTCAGGGGAGCATTTGCAACCATTTGGCACCATTTTGGAGTGTTTTGACAAAAGTCAGATTTTTGCTGAAATTGTGACCCCGGACCTTAGGGATTTTTTCAAAAAAATCTTTTTCCGCCGGTTAAGTTTTCGAAGGCAGATTTCTTGTCCTGTGATAAAAAGCCTTCTGTTTCGACCGCCAAACCTTTCAGAGGAGCATTTTCAACCGCGTGGCACCATTTTGGAGTGTTTTGACAAAAGTCAGATTTTTGCTGAAATTGTGACCCCGGACCTTAGGGATTTTTTCAAAAAAATCTTTTTCCGCCGGTTAAGTTTTCGAAGGCAGATTTCTTGTCCTGTGATAAAAAGCCTTCTGTTTTGACCGCCAAACCTTTCAGAGGAGCATTTGCAACCATTTGGCACCATTTTGGAGTGTTTTGACAAAAGTCAGATTTTTGCTGAAATTGTGACCCCGGACCTTAGGGATTTTTTCAAAAAAATCTTTTTCCGCCGGTTAACTTCTTGAGGGCTGATTTCTTCTACTGTGATAAAAAGCCTTCTGTTTCGACCGCCAAACCTTTCAGGGGAGCATTTGCAACCATTTGGCACCATTTTGGAGTCTTTTGACAAAAGTCAGATTTTTGCTGAAATTGTGACCCCGGACCTTAGGGATTTTTTCAAAAAAATCTTTTTCCGCCGGTTAAGTTTTCGAAGGAAGATTTCTTGTCCTGTGATAAAAAGCCTTCTTTTTTGACCGCCAAACCTTTCGGAGGAGCATTTGCAACCATTTGGCACCATTTTGGAGTCTTTTGACAAAAGTCAGATTTTTGCTGAAATTGTGACCCCGGACCTTAGGGATTTTTTCAAAAAAATCTTTTTCCGCCGGTTAAGTTTTCGAAGGCAGATTTCTTGTCCTGTGATAAAAAGCCTTCTGTTTTGACCGGCAAACCTTTCAGAGGAGCATTTTCAACCGCGTGGCACCATTTTGGAGTGTTTTGACAAAAGTCAGATTTTTGCTGAAATTGTGACCCCGGACCTTAGGGATTTTTTCAAAAAAATCATTTTCCGCCGGTTAAGTTTTCGAAGGCAGATTTCTTGTCCTGTGATAAAAAGCCTTCTGTTTTGACCGCCAAACCTTTCAGAGGAGCATTTTCAACCGCGTGGCACCATTTTGGAGTGTTTTGACAAAAGTCAGATTTTTGCTGAAATTGTGACCCCGGACCTTAGGGATATTTCAAAAAAATCATTTTCCGCCGGTTAAGTTTTCGAAGGCAGATTTCTTCTCCTGTGATAAAAAGCCTTCTGTTTTGACCGCCAAACCTTTCAGGGGAGCATTTTCAACCGCGTGGCACCATTTTGGAGTGTTTTGACAAAAGTCAGATTTTTGCTGAAATTGTGACCCCGGACCTTAGGGATTTTTTCAAAAAAATCTTTTTCCGCCGGTTAAGTTTTCGAAGGCAGATTTCTTGTCCTGTGATAAAAAGCCTTCTGTTTTGACCGCCAAACCTTTCATAGGAGCATTTGCAACCATTTGGCACCATTTTGGAGTGTTTTGACAAAAGTCAGATTTTTGCTGAAATTGTGACCCCGGACCTTAGGGATTTTTTCAAAAAAATCTTTTTCCGCCGGTTAAGTTTTCGAAGGCAGATTTCTTGTCCTGTGATAAAAAGCCTTCTGTTTCGACCGGCAAACCTTTCAGAGGAGCATTTCCAAACATTTGGCACCATTTTTGAGTGTTTTGACAAAAGTCAGATTTTTGCTGAAAATGTGACCCCGGACCTTAGGGATTTTTTCAAAAAAATCTTTTCCCGCCGGTTAAGTTTTCGAAGGCAGATTTCTTGTCCTGTGATAAAAAGCCTTCTGTTTCGACCGCCAAACCTTTCAAGGGAGCATTTGCAACCATTTGGCACCATTTTGGAGTGTTTTGACAAAAGTCAGATTTTTGCTGAAATTGTGACCCCGGACCTTAGGGATTTTTTAAAAAAATCATTTTCCGCCGGTTAAGTTTTTGAAGGCAGATTTCTTGTCCTGTGATAAAAAGCCTTCTGTTTTGACCGCCAAACCTTTCAGGGGAGCATTTTCAACCGCGTGGCACCATTTTGGAGTCTTTTGACAAAAGTCAGATTTTTGCTGAAATTGTGACCCCGGACCTTAGGGATTTTTTCAAAAAAAGCTTTTTCCGCCGGTTAAGTTTTCGAAGGCAGATTTCTTGTCCTGTGATAAAAAGCCTTCTTTTTTGACCGCCAAACCTTTCAGAGGAGCATTTGCAACCATTTGGCACCATTTTGGAGTGTTTTGACAAAAGTCAGATTTTTGCTGAAATTGTGACCCCGGACCTTAGGGATTTTTTCAAAAAAATCTTTTTCTGCCGGTTAAGTTTTCGAAGGCAGATTTCTTGTCCTGTGATAAAAAGCCTTCTTTTTTGACCGCCAAACCTTTCAGAGGAGCATTTGCAACCATTTGGCACCATTTTGGAGTGTTTTGACAAAAGTCAGATTTTTGCTGAAATTGTGACCCCGGACCTTAGGGATTTTTTCAAAAAAATCTTTTTCCGCCGGTTAACTTCTTGAGGGCTGATTTCTCGTCCTGTGATAAAAAGCCTTCTGTTTCGACCGCCAAACCTTTCAGGGGAGCATTTGCAACCATTTGGCACCATTTTGGAGTCTTTTGACAAAAGTCAGATTTTTGCTGAAATTGTGACCCCGGACCTTAGGGATTTTTTCAAAAAAATCTTTTTCCGCCGGTTAAGTTTTCGAAGGCAGATTTCTTGTCCTGTGATAAAAAGCCTTCTGTTTCGACCGGCAAGCCTTTCAGAGGAGCATTTTCAACCGCGTGGCACCATTTTGGAGTCTTTTGACAAAAGTCAGATTTTTGCTGAAATTGTGACCCCGGACCTTAGAGATTTTTTCAAAAAAATCTTTTTCCGCCGGTTAAGTTTTCGAAGGCAGATTTCTTGTCCTGTGATAATAAGCCTTCTGTTTTGACCGCCAAACCTTTCAGGGGAGCATTTGCAACCATTTGGCACCATTTTGGAGTCTTTTGACAAAAGTCAGATTTTTGCTGAAATTGTGACCCCGGACCTTAGGGATTTTTTCAAAAAAAGCTTTTTCCGCCGGTTAACTTCTTGAGGGCTGATTTCTCGTCCTGTGATAAAAAGCCTTCTGTTTCGACCGCCAAACCTTTCAGGGGAGCATTTGCAACCATTTGGCACCATTTTGGAGTGTTTTGACAAAAGTCAGATTTTTGCTGAAATTGTGACCCCGGACCTTAGGGATTTTTTCAAAAAAATCTTTTTCCGCCGGTTAAGTTTTCGAAGGCAGATTTCTTGTCCTGTGATAAAAAGCCTTCTGTTTCGACCGGCAAACCTTTCAGGGGAGCATTTGCAACCATTTGGCACCATTTTGGAGTGTTTTGACAAAAGTCAGATTTTTGCTGAAATTGTGACCCCGGACCTTAGGGATTTTTTCAAAAAAAGCTTTTTCCGCCGGTTAACTTTTCGAAGGCAGATTTCTTGTCCTGTGATAAAAAGCCTTCTTTTTTGACCGCCAAACCTTTCAGGGGAGCATTTGCAACCATTTGGCACCATTTTGGAGTGTTTTGACAAAAGTCAGATTTTTGCTGAAATTGTGACCCCGGACCTTAGGGATTTTTTCAAAAAAATCTTTTTCTGCCGGTTAAGTTTTCGAAGGCAGATTTCTTGTCCTGTGATAAAAAGCCTTCTTTTTTGACCGCCAAACCTTTCAGAGGAGCATTTGCAACCATTTGGCACCATTTTGGAGTGTTTTGACAAAAGTCAGATTTTTGCTGAAATTGTGACCCCGGACCTTAGGGATTTTTTCAAAAAAATCTTTTTCCGCCGGTTAACTTCTTGAGGGCTGATTTCTCGTCCTGTGATAAAAAGCCTTCTGTTTCGACCGCCAAACCTTTCAGGGGAGCATTTGCAACCATTTGGCACCATTTTGGAGTCTTTTGACAAAAGTCAGATTTTTGCTGAAATTGTGACCCCGGACCTTAGGGATTTTTTCAAAAAAATCTTTTTCCGCCGGTTAAGTTTTCGAAGGCAGATTTCTTGTCCTGTGATAAAAAGCCTTCTGTTTCGACCGGCAAGCCTTTCAGAGGAGCATTTTCAACCGCGTGGCACCATTTTGGAGTCTTTTGACAAAAGTCAGATTTTTGCTGAAATTGTGACCCCGGACCTTAGAGATTTTTTCAAAAAAATCTTTTTCCGCCGGTTAAGTTTTCGAAGGCAGATTTCTTGTCCTGTGATAATAAGCCTTCTGTTTTGACCGCCAAACCTTTCAGGGGAGCATTTGCAACCATTTGGCACCATTTTGGAGTCTTTTGACAAAAGTCAGATTTTTGCTGAAATTGTGACCCCGGACCTTAGGGATTTTTTCAAAAAAATCTTTTTCCGCCGGTTAAGTTTTCGAAGGCAGATTTCTTGTCCTGTGATAATAAGCCTTCTGTTTTGACCGCCAAACCTTTCAGGGGAGCATTTGCAACCATTTGGCACCATTTTGGAGTGTTTTGACAAAAGTCAGATTTTTGCTGAAATTGTGACCCCGTACCTTAGGGATTTTTTCAAAAAAATCTTTTTCCACCGGTTAACTTCTTGAGGGCTGATTTCTTGTCCTGTGATAAAAAGCCTTCTGTTTCGACCGCCAAACCTTTCAGGGGAGCATTTGCAACCATTTGGCACCATTTTGGAGTCTTTTGACAAAAGTCAGATTTTTGCTGAAATTGTGACCCCGGACCTTAGGGATTTTTTCAAAAAAATCTTTTTCCGCCGGTTAAGTTTTCGAAGGCAGATTTCTTGTCCTGTGATAAAAAGCCTTCTGTTTTGACCGGCAAACCTTTCAGAGGAGCATTTCCAAACATTTGGCACCATTTGGAGTGTTTTGACAAAAGTCAGATTTTTGCTGAAATTGTGACCCCGGACCTTAGGGATTTTTTCAAAAAAATCATTTTCCGCCGGTTAAGTTTTTAAGGCAGATTTCTTGTCCTGTGATAAAAAGCCTTCTGTTTTGACCGCCAAACCTTTCAGGGGAGCATTTTCAACCGCATGGCACCATTTTGGAGTGTTTTGACAAAAGTCAGATTTTTGCTGAAATTGTGACCCCGGACCTTAGGGATTTTTTCAAAAAAATCTTTTTCCGCCGGTTAACTTCTTGAGGGCTGATTTCTTGTCCTGTGATAAAAAGCCTTCTGTTTTGACCGCCAAACCTTTCAGGGGAGCATTTTCAACCGCGTGGCACCATTTTGGAGTGTTTTGACAAAAGTCAGATTTTTGCTGAAATTGTGACCCCGGACCTTAGGGATTTTTTCAAAAAAATCTTTTTCCGCCGGTTAACTTCTTGAGGGCTGATTTCTTGTCCTGTGATAAAAAGCCTTCTGTTTCGACCGCCAAACCTTTCAGGGGAGCATTTGCAACCATTTGGCACCATTTTGGAGTCTTTTGACAAAAGTCAGATTTTTGCTGAAATTGTGACCCCGGACCTTAGGGATTTTTTCAAAAAAATCTTTTTCCGCCGGTTAAGTTTTCGAAGGCAGATTTCTTCTCCTGTGATAAAAAGCCTTCTGTTTTGACCGCCAAACCTTTCAGAGGAGCATTTTCAACCGCGTGGCACCATTTTGGAGTGTTTTGACAAAAATCAGATTTTTGCTGAAATTGTGACCCCGGACCTTAGGGTTTTTTTCAAAAAAATCATTTTCCGCCGGTTAAGTTTTCGAAGGCAGATTTCTTGTCCTGTGATAAAAAGCCTTCTGTTTCGACCGCCAAACCTTTCAGGGGAGCATTTGCAACCATTTGGCACCATTTTGGAGTCTTTTGACAAAAGTCAGATTTTTGCTGAAATTGTGACCCCGGACCTTAGGGATTTTTTCAAAAAAATCATTTTCCGCCGGTTAAGTTTTCGAAGGCAGATTTCTTGTCCTGTGATAAAAAGCCTTCTGTTTTGACCGCCAAACCTTTCATAGGAGCATTTGCAACCATTTGGCACCATTTTGGAGTGTTTTGACAAAAGTCAGATTTTTGCTGAAATTGTGACCCCGGACCTTAGGGATATTTCAAAAAAATCATTTTCCGCCGGTTAAGTTTTCGAAGGCAGATTTCTTCTCCTGTGATAAAAAGCCTTCTGTTTTGACCGCCAAACCTTTCAGAGGAGCATTTTCAACCGCGTGGCACCATTTTGGAGTGTTTTGACAAAAGTCAGATTTTTGCTGAAATTGTGACCCCGGACCTTAGGGATTTTTTCAAAAAAATCATTTTCCGCCGGTTAAGTTTTCGAAGGCAGATTTCTTGTCCTGTGATAAAAAGCCTTCTGTTTTGACCGCCAAACCTTTCAGAGGAGCATTTGCAACCATTTGGCACCATTTTGGAGTGTTTTGACCAAAGTCAGATTTTTGCTGAAATTGTGACCCCGGACCTTAGGGATTTTTTCAAAAAAATCTTTTTCCGCCGGTTAACTTCTTGAGGGCTGATTTCTTCTACTGTGATAAAAAGCCTTCTGTTTCGACCGCCAAACCTTTCAGGGGAGCATTTGCAACCATTTGGCACCATTTTGGAGTCTTTTGACAAAAGTCAGATTTTTGCTGAAATTGTGACCCCGGACCTTAGGGATTTTTTCAAAAAAATTTTTTTCCGCCGGTTAAGTTTTCGAAGGAAGATTTCTTGTCCTGTGATAAAAAGCCTTCTTTTTGACCGCCAAACCTTTCGGAGGAGCATTTGCAACCATTTGGCACCATTTTGGAGTCTTTTGACAAAAGTCAGATTTTTGCTGAAATTGTGACCCCGTACCTTAGGGATTTTTTCAAAAAAATCTTTTTCCACCGGTTAACTTCATGAGGGCTGATTTCTTGTCCTGTGATAAAAAGCCTTCTCTTTCGACCGCCAAACCTTTCAGGGGAGCATTTGCAACCATTTGGCACCATTTTGGAGTCTTTTGACAAAAGTCAGATTTTTGCTGAAATTGTGACCTTTAGGGATTTTTTCAAAAAAATCTTTTTCCGCCGGTTAAGTTTTCGAAGGCAGATTTCTTGTCCTGTGATAAAAAGCCTTCTGTTTTGACCGGCAAACCTTTCAGAGGAGCATTTTCAACCGCGTGGCACCATTTTGGAGTGTTTTGACAAAAGTCAGATTTTTGCTGAAATTGTGACCCCGGACCTTAGGGATTTTTTCAAAAAAATCTTTTTCCGCCGGTTAAGTTTTCGAAGGCAGATTTCTTGTCCTGTGATAAAAAGCCTTCTGTTTTGACCGCCAAACCTTTCAGAGGAGCATTTTCAACCGCGTGGCACCATTTTGGAGTGTTTTGACAAAAGTCAGATTTTTGCTGAAATTGTGACCCCGGACCTTAGGGATTTTTTCAAAAAAATCATTTTCCGCCGGTTAAGTTTTCGAAGGAAGATTTCTTGTCCTGTGATAAAAAGCCTTCTTTTTTGACCGCCAAACCTTTCAGAGGAGCATTTGCAACCATTTGGCACCATTTTGGAGTGTTTTGACAAAAGTCAGATTTTTGCTGAAATTGTGACCCCGGACCTTAGGGATATTTCAAAAAAATCATTTTCCGCCGGTTAAGTTTTCGAAGGCAGATTTCTTCTCCTGTGATAAAAAGCCTTCTGTTTTGACCGCCAAACCTTTCAGGGGAGCATTTTCAACCGCGTGGCACCATTTTGGAGTGTTTTGACAAAAGTCAGATTTTTGCTGAAATTGTGACCCCGGACCTTAGGGATTTTTTCAAAAAAATCTTTTTCCGCCGGTTAAGTTTTCGAAGGCAGATTTCTTGTCCTGTGATAAAAAGCCTTCTGTTTTGACTGCCAAACCTTTCAGAGGAGCATTTGCAACCATTTGGCACCATTTTGGAGTGTTTTGACAAAAGTCAGATTTTTGCTGAAATTGTGACCCCGGACCTTAGGGATTTTTTCAAAAAAATCTTTTTCCGCCGGTTAACTTCTTGATGGCTGATTTCTTGTCCTGTGATAAAAAGCCTTCTGTTTCGACCGGCAAGCCTTTCAGGGGAGCATTTTCAACCGCGTGGCACCATTTTGGAGTGTTTTGACAAAAGTCAGATTTTTGCTGAAATTGTGACCCCGGACCTTAGGGATTTTTTCAAAAAAATCTTTTTCCGCCGGTTAACTTCTTGAGGGCTGATTTCTTGTCCTGTGATAAAAAGCCTTCTGTTTCGACCGCCAAACCTTTCAGGGGAGCATTTGCAACCATTTGGCACCATTTTGGAGTCTTTTGACAAAAGTCAGATTTTTGCTGAAATTGTGACCCCGGACCTTAGGGATTTTTTCAACAAAATCTTTTTCCGCCGGTTAAGTTTTCGAAGGCAGATTTCTTGTCCTGTGATAAAAAGCCTTCTTTTTTGACCGCCAAACCTTTCAGAGGAGCATTTGCAACCATTTGGCACCATTTTGGAGTGTTTTGACAAAAGTCAGATTTTTGCTGAAATTGTGACCCCGGACCTTAGGGATATTTCAAAAAAATCATTTTCGGCCGGTTAAGTTTTCGAAGGCAGATTTCTTCTCCTGTGATAAAAAGCCTTCTGTTTTGACCGCCAAACCTTTCAGAGGAGCATTTTCAACCGCGTGGCACCATTTTGGAGTGTTTTGACAAAAGTCAGATTTTTGCTGAAATTGTGACCCCGGACCTTAGGGATTTTTTCAAAAAAATCTTTTTCCGCCGGTTAAGTTTTCGAAGGCAGATTTCTTGTCCTGTGATAAAAAGCCTTCTGTTTCGACCGCCAAACCTTTCATAGGAGCATTTGCAACCATTTGGCACCATTTTGGAGTGTTTTGACAAAAGTCAGATTTTTGCTGAAATTGTGACCCCGGACCTTAGGGATTTTTTCAAAAAAATCTTTTTCCGCCGGTTAACTTCTTGAGGGCTGATTTCTTCTACTGTGATAAAAAGCCTTCTGTTTCGACCGCCAAACCTTTCAGGGGAGCATTTGCAACCATTTGGCACCATTTTGGAGTCTTTTGACAAAAGTCAGATTTTTGCTGAAATTGTGACCCCGGACCTTAGGGATTTTTTCAAAAAAATCTTTTTCCGCCGGTTAAGTTTTCGAAGGAAGATTTCTTGTCCTGTGATAAAAAGCCTTCTGTTTCGACCGGCAAACCTTTCAGAGGAGCATTTTCAACCGCGTGGCACCATTTTGGAGTGTTTTGACAAAAGTCAGATTTTTGCTGAAATTGTGACCCCGGACCTTAGGGATTTTTTCAAAAAAATCATTTTCCGCCGGTTAAGTTTTCGAAGGCAGATTTCTTCTCCTGTGATAAAAAGCCTTCTTTTTTGACCGCCAAACCTTTCAGAGGAGCATTTGCAACCATTTGGAACTATTTTGGAGTGTTTTGACAAAAGTCAGATTTTTGCTGATATTGTGACCCCGGACCTTAGGGATTTTTTCAAAAAAATCTTTTTCCGCCGGTTAAGTTTTCGAAGGCAGATTTCTTGTCCTGTGATAAAAAGCCTTCTTTTTTGACCACCAAACCTTTCAGAGGAGCATTTGCAACCATTTGGCACCATTTTGGAGTGTTTTGACAAAAGTCAGATTTTTGCTGAAATTGTGACCCCGGACCTTAGGGATTTTTTCAAAAAAATCTTTTTCCGCCGGTTAACTTCTTGAGGGCTGATTTCTTGTCCTGTGATAAAAAGCCTTCTGTTTCGACCGCCAAACCTTTCAGGGGAGCATTTGCAACCATTTGGCACCATTTTGGAGTCTTTTGACAAAAGTCAGATTTTTGCTGAAATTGTGACCCCGGACCTTAGGGATTTTTTTAAAAAAATCATTTTCCACCGGTTAAGTTTTTGAAGGCAGATTTCTTGTCCTGTGATAAAAAGCCTTCTGTTTTGACCGCCAAACCTTTCAGGGTAGCATTTTCAACCACGTGGCACCATTTTGGAGTGTTTTGACAAAAGTCAGATTTTTGCTGAAATTGTGACCCCGGACCTTAGGGATTTTTTCAAAAAAATCTTTTTCGGCCGGTTAAGTTTTCGAAGGCAGATTTCTTGTCCTGTGATAAAAAGCCTTCTGTTTTGACCGCCAAACCTTTCAGAGGAGCATTTCCAACCATTTGGCACCATTTTGGAGTGTTTTGACAAAAGTCAGATTTTTGCTGAAATTGTGACCCCGGACCTTAGGGGTTTTTTCAAAAAAATCATTTTCCGCCGGTTAAGTTTTCGAAGGCAGATTTCTTGTCCTGTGATAAAAAGCCTTCTGTTTTGACCGCCAAACCTTTCAGAGGAGCATTTGCAACCATTTGGCACCATTTTGGAGTCTTTTGACAAAAGTCAGATTTTTGCTGAAATTGTGACCCCGGACCTTAGGGATTTTTTCAAAAAAATCATTTTCCGCCGGTTAAGTTTTTGAAGGCAGATTTCTTGTCCTGTGATAAAATGCCTTCTTTTTTGACCGCCAAACCTTTCAGGGGAGCATTTTCAACCGCGTGGCACCATTTTGGAGTGTTTTGACAAAAGTCAGATTTTTGCTGAAATTGTGACCCCGGACCTTAGGGATTTTTTCAAAAAAATCATTTTCCGCCGGTTAAGTTTTCGAAGGCAGATTTCTTGTCCTGTGATAAAAAGCCTTCTGTTTTGACCGCCAAACCTTTCAGAGGAGCATTTGCAACCATTTGGCACCATTTTGGAGTGTTTTGACAAAAGTCAGATTTTTGCTGAAATTGTGACCCCGGACCTTAGGGATTTTTTCAAAAAAATCTTTTTCCGCCGGTTAACTTCTTGAGGGCTGATTTCTCGTCCTGTGATAAAAAGCCTTCTGTTTCGACCGCCAAACCTTTCAGGGGAGCATTTGCAACCATTTGGCACCATTTTGGAGTCTTTTGACAAAAGTCAGATTTTTGCTGAAATTGTGACCCCGGACCTTAGGGATTTTTTCAAAAAAATCATTTTCCGCCGGTTAAGTTTTTGAAGGCAGATTTCTTGTCCTGTGATAAAATGCCTTCTTTTTTGACCGCCAAACCTTTCAGGGGAGCATTTTCAACCGCGTGGCACCATTTTGGAGTGTTTTGACAAAAGTCAGATTTTTGCTGAAATTGTGACCCCGGACCTTAGGGATTTTTTCAAAAAAATCATTTTCCGCCGGTTAAGTTTTCGAAGGCAGATTTCTTCTCCTGTGATAAAAAGCCTTCTTTTTTGACCGCCAAACCTTTCAGAGGAGCATTTGCAACCATTTGGAACTATTTTGGAGTGTTTTGACAAAAGTCAGATTTTTGCTGATATTGTGACCCCGGACCTTAGGGATTTTTTCAAAAAAATCTTTTTCCGCCGGTTAAGTTTTCGAAGGCAGATTTCTTGTCCTGTGATAAAAAGCCTTCTTTTTTGACCACCAAACCTTTCAGAGGAGCATTTGCAACCATTTGGCACCATTTTGGAGTGTTTTGACAAAAGTCAGATTTTTGCTGAAATTGTGACCCCGGACCTTAGGGATTTTTTCAAAAAAATCTTTTTCCGCCGGTTAACTTCTTGAGGGCTGATTTCTTGTCCTGTGATAAAAAGCCTTCTGTTTCGACCGCCAAACCTTTCAGGGGAGCATTTGCAACCATTTGGCACCATTTTGGAGTCTTTTGACAAAAGTCAGATTTTTGCTGAAATTGTGACCCCGGACCTTAGGGATTTTTTTAAAAAAATCATTTTCCACCGGTTAAGTTTTTGAAGGCAGATTTCTTGTCCTGTGATAAAAAGCCTTCTGTTTTGACCGCCAAACCTTTCAGGGTAGCATTTTCAACCACGTGGCACCATTTTGGAGTGTTTTGACAAAAGTCAGATTTTTGCTGAAATTGTGACCCCGGACCTTAGGGATTTTTTCAAAAAAATCTTTTTCGGCCGGTTAAGTTTTCGAAGGCAGATTTCTTGTCCTGTGATAAAAAGCCTTCTGTTTTGACCGCCAAACCTTTCAGAGGAGCATTTCCAACCATTTGGCACCATTTTGGAGTGTTTTGACAAAAGTCAGATTTTTGCTGAAATTGTGACCCCGGACCTTAGGGGTTTTTTCAAAAAAATCATTTTCCGCCGGTTAAGTTTTCGAAGGCAGATTTCTTGTCCTGTGATAAAAAGCCTTCTGTTTTGACCGCCAAACCTTTCAGAGGAGCATTTGCAACCATTTGGCACCATTTTGGAGTCTTTTGACAAAAGTCAGATTTTTGCTGAAATTGTGACCCCGGACCTTAGGGATTTTTTCAAAAAAATCATTTTCCGCCGGTTAAGTTTTTGAAGGCAGATTTCTTGTCCTGTGATAAAATGCCTTCTTTTTTGACCGCCAAACCTTTCAGGGGAGCATTTTCAACCGCGTGGCACCATTTTGGAGTGTTTTGACAAAAGTCAGATTTTTGCTGAAATTGTGACCCCG
Source organism: Podarcis erhardii (assembly GCF_964252035.2). NCBI lineage: Eukaryota > Metazoa > Chordata > Lepidosauria > Squamata > Lacertidae > Podarcis > Podarcis erhardii. Next base: position 12,647,134 of record NC_138501.1, read on the forward strand.
GACCTTAGGGATTTTTTCAAAAAAATCATTTTCCGCCGGTTAAGTTTTCGAAGGCAGATTTCTTGTCCTGTGATAAAAAGCCTTCTGTTTTGACCGCCAAACCTTTCAGAGGAGCATTTGCAACCATTTGGCACCATTTTGGAGTGTTTTGACAAAAGTCAGATTTTTGCTGAAATTGTGACCCCGGACCTTAGGGATTTTTTCAAAAAAATCTTTTTCCGCCGGTTAACTTCTTGAGGGCTGATTTCTCGTCCTGTGATAAAAAGCCTTCTGTTTCGACCGCCAAACCTTTCAGGGGAGCATTTGCAACCATTTGGCACCATTTTGGAGTCTTTTGACAAAAGTCAGATTTTTGCTGAAATTGTGACCCCGGACCTTAGGGATTTTTTCAAAAAAATCATTTTCCGCCGGTTAAGTTTTTGAAGGCAGATTTCTTGTCCTGTGATAAAATGCCTTCTTTTTTGACCGCCAAACCTTTCAGGGGAGCATTTTCAACCGCGTGGCACCATTTTGGAGTGTTTTGACAAAAGTCAGATTTTTGCTGAAATTGTGACCCCGGACCTTAGGGATTTTTTCAAAAAAATCTTTTTCCGCCGGTTAAGTTTTCGAAGGCAGATTTCTTGTCCTGTGATAAAAAGCCTTCTGTTTTGACCGCCAAACCTTTCAGAGGAGCATTTGCAATCATTTGGCACCATTTTAGAGTGTTTTGACAAAAGTCAGATTTTTGCTGAAATTGTGACCCCGGACCTTAGGGATTTTTTCAAAAAAATCTTTTTCCGCCGGTTAAGTTTTCGAAGGCAGATTTCTTGTCCTGTGATAAAAAGCCTTCTGTTTCGACCGTCAAACCTTTCAGGGGAGCATTTGCAACCATTTGGCACCATTTTGGAGTCTTTTGACAAAAGTCAGATTTTTGCTGAAATTGTGACCCCGGACCTTAGGGATTTTTTCAAAAAAATCTTTTTCCGCCGGTTAAGTTTTCGAAGGCAGATTTCTTGTCCTGTGATAAAAAGCCTTCTGTTTTGACCGCCAAACCTTTCAGAGGAGCATTTGCAACCATTTGGCACCATTTTGGAGTGTTTTGACAAAAGTCAGATTTTTGCTGAAATTGTGACCCCGGACCTTAGGGATTTTTTCAAAAAAATCTTTTTCCGCCGGTTAACTTCTTGAGGGCTGATTTCTTCTACTGTGATAAAAAGCCTTCTGTTTCGACCGCCAAACCTTTCAGGGGAGCATTTGCAACCATTTGGCACCATTTTGGAGTCTTTTGACAAAAGTCAGATTTTTGCTGAAATTGTGACCCCGGACCTTAGGGATTTTTTCAAAAAAAATTTTTTCCGCCGGTTAAGTTTTCGAAGGAAGATTTCTTGTCCTGTGATAAAAAGCCTTCTTTTTTGACCGCCAAACCTTTCGGAGGAGCATTTGCAACCATTTGGCACCATTTTGGAGTCTTTTGACAAAAGTCAGATTTTTGCTGAAATTGTGACCCCGTACCTTAGGGATTTTTTCAAAAAAATCTTTTTCCACCGGTTAACTTCATGAGGGCTGATTTCTTGTCCTGTGATAAAAAGCCTTCTCTTTCGACCGCCAAACCTTTCAGGGGAGCATTTGCAACCATTTGGCACCATTTTGGAGTCTTTTGACAAAAGTCAGATTTTTGCTGAAATTGTGACCCCGGACCTTAGGGATTTTTTCAAAAAAATCTTTTTCCGCCGGTTAACTTCTTGAGGGCTGATTTCTTGTCCTGTGATAAAATGCCTTCTTTTTTGACCGCCAAACCTTTCAGGGGAGCATTTTCAACCGCGTGGCACCATTTTGGAGTGTTTTGACAAAAGTCAGATTTTTGCTGAAATTGTGACCCCGGACCTTAGGGATTTTTTCAAAAAAATCTTTTTCCGCCGGTGAAGTTTTCGAAGGCAGATTTCTTGTCCTGTGATAAAAAGCCTTCTGTATTGACCGCCAAACCTTTCAGAGGAGCATTTGCAATCATTTGGCACCATTTTGGAGTGTTTTGACAAAAGTCAGATTTTTGCTGAAATTGTGACCCCGGACCTTAGGGATTTTTTCAAAAAAATCTTTCTCCGCCGGTTAAGTTTTCGAAGGCAGATTTCTTGTCCTGTGATAAAAAGCCTTCTGTTTCGACCGTCAAACCTTTCAGGGGAGCATTTGCAACCATTTGGCACCATTTTGGAGTCTTTTGACAAAAGTCAGATTTTTGCTGAAATTGTGACCCCGGACCTTAGGGATTTTTTCAAAAAAATCATTTTCCGCCGGTTAAGTTTTCGAAGGAAGATTTCTTGTCCTGTGATAAAATGCCTTCTTTTTTGACCGCCAAACCTTTCAGAGGAGCATTTGCAACCATTTGGCACCATTTTGGAGTCTTTTGACAAAAGTCAGATTTTTGCTGAAATTTTGACCCCGGACCTTAGGGATTTTTTCAAAAAAATCTTTTTCCGCCGGTTAACTTCTTGAGGGCTGATTTCTTGTCCTGTGATCAAAAGCCTTCTGTTTCGACCGCCAAACCTTTCAGGGGAGCATTTGCAACCGCGTGGCACCATTTTGGAGTCTTTTGACAAAAGTCAGATTTTTGCTGAAATTGTGACCCCGGACCTTAGGGATTTTTTCAAAAAAATCATTTTCCACCGGTTAAGTTTTTGAAGGCAGATTTCTTGTCCTGTGATAAAAAGCCTTCTGTTTTGACCGCCAAACCTTTCAGGGGAGCATTTTCAACCACGTGGCACCATTTTGGAGTGTTTTGACAAAAGTCAGATTTTTGCTGAAATTGTGACCCCGGACCTTAGGGATTTTTTCAAAAAAATCTTTTTCGGCCGGTTAAGTTTTCGAAGGCAGATTTCTTGTCCTGTGATAAAAAGCCTTCTGTTTTGACCGCCAAACCTTTCATAGGAGCATTTGCAACCATTTGGCACCATTTTGGAGTGTTTTGACAAAAGTCAGATTTTTGCTGAAATTGTGACCCCGGACCTTAGGGATTTTTTCAAAAAAATCTTTTTCCGCCGGTTAAGTTTTCGAAGGCAGATTTCTTGTCCTGTGATAAAAAGCCTTCTGTTTTGACCGCCAAACCTTTCAGAGGAGCATTTGCAACCATTTGGCACCGTTTTGGAGTGTTTTGACAAAAGTCAGATTTTTGCTGAAATTGTGACCCTGGACCTTAGGGATTTTTTCAAAAAAATCTTTTTCCGCAGGTTAACTTCTTGAGGGCTGATTTCTCGTCCTGTGATAAAAAGCATTCGGTTTCGACCGCCAAACCTTTCAGGGGAGCATTTGCAACCATTTGGCACCATTTTGGAGTCTTTTGACAAAAGTCAGATTTTTGCTGAAATTGTGACCCCGGACCTTAGGGATTTTTTCAAAAAAATCATTTTCCACCGGTTAAGTTTTTGAAGGCAGATTTCTTGTCCTGTGATAAAATGCCTTCTTTTTTGACCGCCAAACCTTTCAGGGGAGCATTTTCAACCGCGTGGCACCATTTTGGAGTGTTTTGACAAAAGTCAGATTTTTGCTGAAATTGTAACCCCGGACCTTAGGGATTTTTTCAAAAAAATCATTTTCCGCCGGTTAAGTTTTCGAAGGCAGATTTCTTCTCCTGTGATAAAAAGCCTTCTTTTTTGACCGCCAAACCTTTCAGAGGAGCATTTGCAACCATTTGGAACTATTTTGGAGTGTTTTAACAAAAGTCAGATTTTTGCTGAAATTGTGACCCCGGACCTTAGGGATTTTTTCAAAAAAATCTTTTTCCGCCGGTTAAGTTTTCGAAGGCAGATTTCTTGTCCTCTGATAAAAAGCCTTCTTTTTTGACCACCAAACCTTTCAGAGGAGCATTTGCAACCATTTGGCACCATTTTGGAGTGTTTTGACAAAAGTCAGATTTTTGCTGAAATTGTGACCCCGGACCTTAGGGATTTTTTCAAAAAAATCTTTTTCCGCCGGTTAACTTCTTGAGGGCTGATTTCTTGTCCAGTGATAAAAAGCCTTCTGTTTCGACCGCCAAACCTTTCAGGGGAGCATTTGCAACCATTTGGCACCATTTTGGAGTCTTTTGACAAAAGTCAGATTTTTGCTGAAATTGTGACCCCGGACCTTAGGGATTTTTTCAAAAAAATCTTTTTCCGCCGGTTAAGTTTTCGAAGGCAGATTTCTTGTCCTGTGATAAAAAGCCTTCTGTTTCGACCGTCAAACCTTTCAGGGGAGCATTTGCAACCATTTGGCACCATTTTGGAGTCTTTTGACAAAAGTCAGATTTTTGCTGAAATTGTGACCCCGGACCTTAGGGATTTTTTCAAAAAAATCATTTTCCGCCGGTTAAGTTTTCGAAGGAAGATTTCTTGTCCTGTGATAAAATGCCTTCTTTTTTGACCGCCAAACCTTTCAGAGGAGCATTTGCAACCATTTGGCACCATTTTGGAGTCTTTTGACAAAAGTCAGATTTTTGCTGAAATTTTGACCCCGGACCTTAGGGATTTTTTCAAAAAAATCTTTTTCCGCCGGTTAACTTCTTGAGGGCTGATTTCTTGTCCTGTGATCAAAAGCCTTCTGTTTCGACCGCCAAACCTTTCAGGGGAGCATTTGCAACCGCGTGGCACCATTTTGGAGTCTTTTGACAAAAGTCAGATTTTTGCTGAAATTGTGACCCCGGACCTTAGGGATTTTTTCAAAAAAATCTTTTTCTACCGGTTAAGTTTTTGAAGGCAGATTTCTTGTCCTGTGATAAAAAGCCTTCTGTTTTGACCGCCAAACCTTTCAGGGGAGCATTTTCAACCACGTGGCACCATTTTGGAGTGTTTTGACAAAAGTCAGATTTTTGCTGAAATTGTGACCCCGGACCTTAGGGATTTTTTCAAAAAAATCTTTTTCCGCCGGTTAAGTTTTCGAAGGCAGATTTCTTGTCCTGTGATAAAAAGCCTTCTGTTTTGACCGCCAAACCTTTCAGGGGAGCATTTGCAACCATTTGGCACCATTTTGGAGTGTTTTGACAAAAGTCAGATTTTTGCTGAAATTGTGACCCCGGACCTTAGGGATTTTTTCAAAAAAATCATTTTCCGCCGGTTAAGTTTTCGAAGGCAGATTTCTTGTCCTGTGATAAAAAGCCTTCTGTTTCGACCGTCAAACCTTTCAGGGGAGCATTTGCAACCATTTGGCACCATTTTGGAGTCTTTTGACAAAAGTCAGATTTTTGCTGAAATTGTGACCCCGGACCTTAGGGATTTTTTCAAAAAAATCATTTTCCGCCGGTTAAGTTTTCGAAGGAAGATTTCTTGTCCTGTGATAAAATGCCTTCTTTTTTGACCGCCAAACCTTTCAGAGGAGCATTTGCAACCATTTGGCACCATTTTGGAGTCTTTTGACAAAAGTCAGATTTTTGCTGAAATTTTGACCCCGGACCTTAGGGATTTTTTCAAAAAAATCTTTTTCCGCCGGTTAACTTCTTGAGGGCTGATTTCTTGTCCTGTGATCAAAAGCCTTCTGTTTCGACCGCCAAACCTTTCAGGGGAGCATTTGCAACCGCGTGGCACCATTTTGGAGTCTTTTGACAAAAGTCAGATTTTTGCTGAAATTGTGACCCCGGACCTTAGGGATTTTTTCAAAAAAATCATTTTCCACCGGTTAAGTTTTTGAAGGCAGATTTCTTGTCCTGTGATAAAAAGCCTTCTGTTTTGACCGCCAAACCTTTCAGGGGAGCATTTTCAACCACGTGGCACCATTTTGGAGTGTTTTGACAAAAGTCAGATTTTTGCTGAAATTGTGACCCCGGACCTTAGGGATTTTTTCAAAAAAATCTTTTTCGGCCGGTTAAGTTTTCGAAGGCAGATTTCTTGTCCTGTGATAAAAAGCCTTCTGTTTTGACCGCCAAACCTTTCATAGGAGCATTTGCAACCATTTGGCACCATTTTGGAGTGTTTTGACAAAAGTCAGATTTTTGCTGAAATTGTGACCCCGGACCTTAGGGATTTTTTCAAAAAAATCTTTTTCCGCCGGTTAAGTTTTCGAAGGCAGATTTCTTGTCCTGTGATAAAAAGCCTTCTGTTTTGACCGCCAAACCTTTCAGAGGAGCATTTGCAACCATTTGGCACCATTTTGGAGTGTTTTGACAAAAGTCAGATTTTTGCTGAAATTGTGACCCTGGACCTTAGGGATTTTTTCAAAAAAATCTTTTTCCGCCGGTTAACTTCTTGAGGGCTGATTTCTCGTCCTGTGATAAAAAGCATTCGGTTTCGACCGCCAAACCTTTCAGGGGAGCATTTGCAACCATTTGGCACCATTTTGGAGTCTTTTGACAAAAGTCAGATTTTTGCTGAAATTGTGACCCCGGACCTTAGGGATTTTTTCAAAAAAATCATTTTCCACCGGTTAAGTTTTTGAAGGCAGATTTCTTGTCCTGTGATAAAATGCCTTCTTTTTTGACCGCCAAACCTTTCAGGGGAGCATTTTCAACCGCGTGGCACCATTTTGGAGTGTTTTGACAAAAGTCAGATTTTTGCTGAAATTGTAACCCCGGACCTTAGGGATTTTTTCAAAAAAATCATTTTCCGCCGGTTAAGTTTTCGAAGGCAGATTTCTTCTCCTGTGATAAAAAGCCTTCTTTTTTGACCGCCAAACCTTTCAGAGGAGCATTTGCAACCATTTGGAACTATTTTGGAGTGTTTTAACAAAAGTCAGATTTTTGCTGAAATTGTGACCCCGGACCTTAGGGATTTTTTCAAAAAAATCTTTTTCCGCCGGTTAAGTTTTCGAAGGCAGATTTCTTGTCCTCTGATAAAAAGCCTTCTTTTTTGACCACCAAACCTTTCAGAGGAGCATTTGCAACCATTTGGCACCATTTTGGAGTGTTTTGACAAAAGTCAGATTTTTGCTGAAATTGTGACCCCGGACCTTAGGGATTTTTTCAAAAAAATCTTTTTCCGCCGGTTAACTTCTTGAGGGCTGATTTCTTGTCCAGTGATAAAAAGCCTTCTGTTTCGACCGCCAAACCTTTCAGGGGAGCATTTGCAACCATTTGGCACCATTTTGGAGTCTTTTGACAAAAGTCAGATTTTTGCTGAAATTGTGACCCCGGACCTTAGGGATTTTTTCAAAAAAATCTTTTTCCGCCGGTTAAGTTTTCGAAGGCAGATTTCTTGTCCTGTGATAAAAAGCCTTCTGTTTCGACCGTCAAACCTTTCAGGGGAGCATTTGCAACCATTTGGCACCATTTTGGAGTCTTTTGACAAAAGTCAGATTTTTGCTGAAATTGTGACCCCGGACCTTAGGGATTTTTTCAAAAAAATCATTTTCCGCCGGTTAAGTTTTCGAAGGAAGATTTCTTGTCCTGTGATAAAATGCCTTCTTTTTTGACCGCCAAACCTTTCAGAGGAGCATTTGCAACCATTTGGCACCATTTTGGAGTCTTTTGACAAAAGTCAGATTTTTGCTGAAATTTTGACCCCGGACCTTAGGGATTTTTTCAAAAAAATCTTTTTCCGCCGGTTAACTTCTTGAGGGCTGATTTCTTGTCCTGTGATCAAAAGCCTTCTGTTTCGACCGCCAAACCTTTCAGGGGAGCATTTGCAACCGCGTGGCACCATTTTGGAGTCTTTTGACAAAAGTCAGATTTTTGCTGAAATTGTGACCCCGGACCTTAGGGATTTTTTCAAAAAAATCATTTTCCACCGGTTAAGTTTTTGAAGGCAGATTTCTTGTCCTGTGATAAAAAGCCTTCTGTTTTGACCGCCAAACCTTTCAGGGGAGCATTTTCAACCACGTGGCACCATTTTGGAGTGTTTTGACAAAAGTCAGATTTTTGCTGAAATTGTGACCCCGGACCTTAGGGATTTTTTCAAAAAAATCTTTTTCCGCCGGTTAAGTTTTCGAAGGCAGATTTCTTGTCCTGTGATAAAAAGCCTTCTGTTTTGACCGCCAAACCTTTCAGGGGAGCATTTGCAACCATTTGGCACCATTTTGGAGTGTTTTGACAAAAGTCAGATTTTTGCTGAAATTGTGACCCCGGACCTTAGGGATTTTTTCAAAAAAATCATTTTCCGCCGGTTAAGTTTTCGAAGGCAGATTTCTTGTCCTGTGATAAAAAGCCTTCTGTTTTGACCGCCAAAACTTTTAGAGGAGCATTTGCAACCATTTGGCACCATTTTGGAGTCTTTTGACAAAAGTCAGATTTTTGCTGAAATTGTGACCCCGGACCTTAGGGATTTTTTCAAAAAAATCCTTTTCCGCCGGTTAAGTTTTCGAGGGCAGATTTCTTGTCCTGTGATAAAAAGCCTTCTGTTTCGACCGCGAAACCTTTCAGGGGAGCATTTGCAACCATTTGGCACCATTTTGGAGTCTTTTGACAAAAGTCAGATTTTTGCTGAAATTGTGACCCCGGACCTTAGGGATTTTTTCAAAAAAATCTTTTTCCGCCGGTTAAGTTTTCGAAGTCAGATTTCTTGTCTTGTGATAAAAAGCCTTCTGTTTTGACCGCCAAACCTTTCAGGGGAGCATTTGCAACCGCGTGGCACCATTTTGGAGTCTTTTGACAAAAGTCAGATTTTTGCTGAAATTGTGACCCCGGACCTTAGGGATTTTTTCAAAAAAATCATTTTCCACCGGTTAAGTTTTTGAAGGCAGATTTCTTGTCCTGTGATAAAAAGCCTTCTGTTTTGACCGCCAAACCTTTCAGGGGAGCATTTTCAACCACGTGGCACCATTTTGGAGTGTTTTGACAAAAGTCAGATTTTTGCTGAAATTGTGACCCCGGACCTTAGGGATTTTTTCAAAAAAATCTTTTTCCGCCGGTTAAGTTTTCGAAGGCAGATTTCTTGTCCTGTGATAAAAAGCCTTCTGTTTTGACCGCCAAACCTTTCAGGGGAGCATTTGCAACCATTTGGCACCATTTTGGAGTGTTTTGACAAAAGTCAGATTTTTGCTGAAATTGTGACCCCGGACCTTAGGGATTTTTTCAAAAAAATCATTTTCCGCCGGTTAAGTTTTCGAAGGCAGATTTCTTGTCCTGTGATAAAAAGCCTTCTGTTTTGACCGCCAAAACTTTTAGAGGAGCATTTGCAACCATTTGGCACCATTTTGGAGTCTTTTGACAAAAGTCAGATTTTTGCTGAAATTGTGACCCCGGACCTTAGGGATTTTTTCAAAAAAATCCTTTTCCGCCGGTTAAGTTTTCGAGGGCAGATTTCTTGTCCTGTGATAAAAAGCCTTCTGTTTCGACCGCGAAACCTTTCAGGGGAGCATTTGCAACCATTTGGCACCATTTTGGAGTCTTTTGACAAAAGTCAGATTTTTGCTGAAATTGTGACCCCGGACCTTAGGGATTTTTTCAAAAAAATCTTTTTCCGCCGGTTAAGTTTTCGAAGTCAGATTTCTTGTCTTGTGATAAAAAGCCTTCTGTTTTGACCGCCAAACCTTTCACGGGAGCATTTTCAACCGCGTGGCACCATTTTGGAGTGTTTTGACAAAAGTCAGATTTTTGCTGAAATTGTGACCCCGGACCTTAGGGATTTTTTCAAAAAAATCTTTTTCCGCCGGTTAAGTTTTCGAAGGCAGATTTCTTGTCTTGTGATAAAAAGCCTTCTGTTTTGACTGCCAAACCTTTCAGAGGAGCATTTGCAACCATTTGGCACCATTTTGGAGTGTTTTGACAAAAGTCAGATTTTTGCTGAAATTGTGACCCCGGACCTTAGGGGATTTTTCAAAAAAATCTTTTTCCGCCGGTTAAGTTTTCGAAGGCAGATTTCTTGTCCTGTGATAAAAAGCCTTCTTTTTTGACCGCCAAACGTTTCAGAGGAGCATTTTCAACCGCGTGGCACCATTTTGGAGTGTTTTGACAAAAGTCAGATTTTTGCTGAAATTGTGACCCCGGACCTTAGGGATTTTTTCAAAAAAATCTTTTTCCGCCGGTTAAGTTTTCGAAGGCAGATTTCTTGTCCTGTGATAAAAAGCCTTCTGTTTTGACCGCCAAACCTTTCAGAGGAGCATTTGCAACCATTTGGCACCATTTTGGAGTGTTTTGACAAAAGTCAGATTTTTGCTGAAATTGTGACCCCGGACCTTAGGGGATTTTTCAAAAAAATCTTTTTCCGCCGGTTAAGTTTTCGAAGGCAGATTTCTTGTCCTGTGATAAAAAGCCTTCTTTTTTGACCGCCAAACGTTTCAGAGGAGCATTTGCAACCATTTGGCACCATTTTGGAGTGTTTTGACAAAAGTCAGATTTTTGCTGAAATTGTGACCCCGGACCTTAGGGATTTTTTCAAAAAAATCTTTTTCCGCCGGTTAAGTTTTCGAAGGCAGATTTCTTGTCCTGTGATAAAAAGCCTTCTGTTTTGACCGCCAAACCTTTCAGAGGAGCATTTGCAACCATTTGGCACCATTTTGGAGTGTTTTGACAAAAGTCAGATTTTTGCTGAAATTGTGACCCTGGACCTTAGGGATTTTTTCAAAAAAATCTTTTTCCGCCGGTTAACTTCTTGAGGGCTGATTTCTCGTCCTGTGATAAAAAGCCTTCGGTTTCGACCGCCAAACCTTTCAGGGGAGCATTTGCAACCATTTGGCACCATTTTGGAGTCTTTTGACAAAAGTCAGATTTTTGCTGAAATTGTGACCCCGGACCTTAGGGATTTTTTCAAAAAAATCTTTTTCCGCCGGTTAAGTTTTCGAAGTCAGATTTCTTGTCTTGTGATAAAAAGCCTTCTGTTTTGACCGCCAAACCTTTCAGGGGAGCATTTTCAACCGCGTGGCACCATTTTGGAGTGTTTTGACAAAAGTCAGATTTTTGCTGAAATTGTGACCCCGGACCTTAGGGATTTTTTCAAAAAAATCTTTTTCCGCCGGTTAAGTTTTCGAAGGAAGATTTCTTGTCCTGTGATAAAAAGCCTTCTGTTTTGACCGCCAAACCTTTCAGAGGAGCATTTGCAACCATTTGGCACCATTTTGGAGTGTTTTGACAAAAGTCAGATTTTTGCTGAAATTGTGACCCCGGACCTTAGGGATTTTTTCAAAAAAATCTTTTTCCGCCGGTTAAGTTTTCGAAGGCAGATTTCTTGTCCTGTGATAAAAAGCCTTCTGTTTTGACCGCCAAACCTTTCAGGGGAGCATTTGCAACCATTTGGCACCATTTTGGAGTGTTTTGACAAAAGTCAGATTTTTGCTGAAATTGTGACCCCGGACCTTAGGGATTTTTTCAAAAAAATCATTTTCCGCCGGTTAAGTTTTCGAAGGCAGATTTCTTGTCCTGTGATAAAAAGCCTTCTGTTTTGACCGCCAAAACTTTTAGAGGAGCATTTGCAACCATTTGGCACCATTTTGGAGTCTTTTGACAAAAGTCAGATTTTTGCTGAAATTGTGACCCCGGACCTTAGGGATTTTTTCAAAAAAATCCTTTTCCGCCGGTTAAGTTTTCGAGGGCAGATTTCTTGTCCTGTGATAAAAAGCCTTCTGTTTCGACCGCGAAACCTTTCAGGGGAGCATTTGCAACCATTTGGCACCATTTTGGAGTCTTTTGACAAAAGTCAGATTTTTGCTGAAATTGTGACCCCGGACCTTAGGGATTTTTTCAAAAAAATCTTTTTCCGCCGGTTAAGTTTTCGAAGTCAGATTTCTTGTCTTGTGATAAAAAGCCTTCTGTTTTGACCGCCAAACCTTTCACGGGAGCATTTTCAACCGCGTGGCACCATTTTGGAGTGTTTTGACAAAAGTCAGATTTTTGCTGAAATTGTGACCCCGGACCTTAGGGATTTTTTCAAAAAAATCTTTTTCCGCCGGTTAAGTTTTCGAAGGCAGATTTCTTGTCTTGTGATAAAAAGCCTTCTGTTTTGACTGCCAAACCTTTCAGAGGAGCATTTGCAACCATTTGGCACCATTTTGGAGTGTTTTGACAAAAGTCAGATTTTTGCTGAAATTGTGACCCCGGACCTTAGGGGATTTTTCAAAAAAATCTTTTTCCGCCGGTTAAGTTTTCGAAGGCAGATTTCTTGTCCTGTGATAAAAAGCCTTCTATTTTGACCGCCAAACCTTTCAGAGGAGCATTTGCAACCATTTGGCACCATTTTGGAGTGTTTTGACAAAAGTCAGATTTTTGCTGAAATTGTGACCCCGGACCTTAGGGATTTTTTCAAAAAAATCATTTTCCGCCGGTTAAGTTTTCGAGGGCAGATTTCTTGTCCTGTGATAAAAAGCCTTCTGTTTCGACCGCCAAACCTTTCAGGGGAGCATTTGCAACCATTTGGCACCATTTTGGAGTCTTTTGACAAAAGTCAGATTTTTGCTGAAATTGTGACCCCGGACCTTAGGGATTTTTTCAAAAAAATCTTTTTCCGCCGGTTAAGTTTTCGAAGTCAGATTTCTTGTCTTGTGATAAAAAGCCTTCTGTTTTGACCGCCAAACCTTTCAGGGGAGCATTTTCAACCGCGTGGCACCATTTTGGAGTGTTTTGACAAAAGTCAGATTTTTGCTGAAATTGTGACCCCGGACCTTAGGGATTTTTTCAAAAAAATCTTTTTCCGCCGGTTAAGTTTTCGAAGGCAGATTTCTTGTCTTGTGATAAAAAGCCTTCTGTTTTGACTGCCAAACCTTTCAGAGGAGCATTTGCAACCATTTGGCACCATTTTGGAGTGTTTTGACAAAAGTCAGATTTTTGCTGAAATTGTGACCCCGGACCTTAGGGGTTTTTTCAAAAAAATCTTTTTCCGCCGGTTAAGTTTTCGAAGGCAGATTTCTTGTCCTGTGATAAAAAGCCTTCTGTTTTGACTGCCAAACCTTTCAGAGGAGCATTTGCAACCATTTGGCACCATTTTGGAGTGTTTTGACAAAAGTCAGATTTTTGCTGAAATTGTGACCCCGGACCTTAGGGGATTTTTCAAAAAAATCTTTTTCCGCCGGTTAAGTTTTCGAAGGCAGATTTCTTGTCCTGTGATAAAAAGCCTTCTATTTTGACCGCCAAACCTTTCAGAGGAGCATTTGCAACCATTTGGCACCATTTTGGAGTGTTTTGACAAAAGTCAGATTTTTGCTGAAATTGTGACCCCGGACCTTAGGGATTTTTTCAAAAAAATCTTTTTCCGCCGGTTAAGTTTTCGAAGGAAGATTTCTTGTCTTGTGATAAAAAGCCTTCTGTTTTGACTGCCAAACCTTTCAGGGGAGCATTTGCAACCATTTGGCACCATTTTGGAGTGTTTTGACAAAAGTCAGATTTTTGCTGAAATTGTGACCCCGGACCTTAGGGGTTTTTTCAAAAAAATCTTTTTCCGCCGGTTAAGTTTTCGAAGGCAGATTTCTTGTCCTGTGATAAAAAGCCTTCTGTTTTGACCGCCAAACCTTTCAGAGGAGCATTTGCAACCATTTGGCACCATTTTGGAGTGTTTTGACAAAAGTCAGATTTTTGCTGAAATTGTGACCCCGGACCGTAGGGATTTTTTCAAAAAAATCTTTTTCCACCGGTTAACTTCTTGAGGGCTGATTTCTTGTCCTGTGATAAAAAGCCTTCTGTTTCGACCGCCAAACCTTTCAGGGGAGCATTTGCAACCATTTGGCACCATTTTGGAGTCTTTTGACAAAAGTCAGATTTTTGCTGAAATTGTGACCCCGGACCTTAGGGATTTTTTCAAAAAAATCATTTTCCGCCGGTTAAGTTTTCGAGGGCAGATTTCTTGTCCTGTGATAAAAAGCCTTCTGTTTTGACCGCCAAACCTTTCAGGGGAGCATTTGCAACCATTTGGCACCATTTTGGAGTGTTTTGACAAAAGTCAGATTTTTGCTGAAATTGTGACCCCGTACCTTAGGGATTTTTTCAAAAAAATCTTTTTCCGCCGGTTAAGTTTTCGAAGGCAGATTTCTTGTCCTGTGATAAAAAGCCTTCTGTTTTGACCGCCAAACCTTTCAGAGGAGCATTTGCAACCATTTGGCACCATTTTGGAGTGTTTTGACAAAAGTCAGATTTTTGCTGAAATTGTGACCCCGGACCTTAGGGATTTTTTCAAAAAAATCCTTTTCCGCCGGTTAAGTTTTTGAGGGCTGATTTCTTGTCCTGTGATAAAAAGCCTTCTGTTTCGACCGCCAAACCTTTCAGAGGAGCATTTGCAACCATTTGGCACCATTTTGGAGTCTTTTGACAAAAGTCAGATTTTTGCTGAAATTGTGACCCCGGACCTTAGGGATTTTTTCAAAAAAATCTTTTTCCGCCGGTTAAGTTTTCGAAGTCAGATTTCTTGTCTTGTGATAAAAAGCCTTCTGTTTTGACCGCCAAACCTTTCAGGGGAGCATTTTCAACCGCGTGGCACCATTTTGGAGTGTTTTGACAAAAGTCAGATTTTTGCTGAAATTGTGACCCCGGACCTTAGGGATTTTTTCAAAAAAATCTTTTTCCGCCGGTTAAGTTTTCGAAGGCAGATTTCTTGTCTTGTGATAAAAAGCCTTCTGTTTTGACTGCCAAACCTTTCAGGGGAGCATTTGCAACCATTTGGCACCATTTTGGAGTGTTTTGACAAAAGTCAGATTTTTGCTGAAATTGTGACCCCGGACCTTAGGGATTTTTTCAAAAAAATCCTTTTCCGCCGGTTAAGTTTTTGAGGGCAGATTTCTTGTCCTGTGATAAAAAGCCTTCTGTTTCGACCGCCAAACCTTTCAGGGGAGCATTTGCAACCATTTGGCACCATTTTGGAGTGTTTTGACAAAAGTCAGATTTTTGCTGAAATTGTGACCCCGGACCTTAGGGATTTTTTCAAAAAAATCTTTTTCCGCCGGTTAAGTTTTCGAAGTCAGATTTCTTGTCTTGTGATAAAAAGCCTTCTGTTTTGACCGCCAAACCTTTCAGGGGAGCATTTTCAACCGCGTGGCACCATTTTGGAGTGTTTTGACAAAAGTCAGATTTTTGCTGAAATTGTGACCCCGGACCTTAGGGATTTTTTCAAAAAAATCTTTTTCCGCCGGTTAAGTTTTCGAAGGCAGATTTCTTGTCCTGTGATAAAAAGCCTTCTGTTTTGACCGCCAAACCTTTCAGAGGAGCATTTGCAACCATTTGGCACCATTTTGGAGTGTTTTGACAAAAGTCAGATTTTTGCTGAAATTGTGACCCCGGACCTTAGGGATTTTTTCAAAAAAATCCTTTTCCGCCGGTTAAGTTTTTGAGGGCAGATTTCTTGTCCTGTGATAAAAAGCCTTCTGTTTCGACCGCCAAACCTTTCAGGGGAGCATTTGCAACCATTTGGCACCATTTTGGAGTGTTTTGACAAAAGTCAGATTTTTGCTGAAATTGTGACCCCGGACCTTAGGGATTTTTTCAAAAAAATCTTTTTCCGCCGGTTAAGTTTTCGAAGTCAGATTTCTTGTCTTGTGATAAAAAGCCTTCTGTTTTGACCGCCAAACCTTTCAGGGGAGCATTTTCAACCGCGTGGCACCATTTTGGAGTGTTTTGACAAAAGTCAGATTTTTGCTGAAATTGTGACCCCGGACCTTAGGGATTTTTTCAAAAAAATCTTTTTCCGCCGGTTAAGTTTTCGAAGGCAGATTTCTTGTCTTGTGATAAAAAGCCTTCTGTTTTGACTGCCAAACCTTTCAGAGGAGCATTTGCAACCATTTGGCACCATTTTGGAGTGTTTTGACAAAAGTCAGATTTTTGCTGAAATTGTGACCCCGGACCTTAGGGATTTTTTCAAAAAAATCCTTTTCCGCCGGTTAAGTTTTTGAGGGCAGATTTCTTGTCCTGTGATAAAAAGCCTTCTGTTTCGACCGCCAAACCTTTCAGGGGAGCATTTGCAACCATTTGGCACCATTTTGGAGTGTTTTGACAAAAGTCAGATTTTTGCTGAAATTGTGACCCCGGACCTTAGGGATTTTTTCAAAAAAATCTTTTTCCGCCGGTTAAGTTTTCGAAGGCAGATTTCTTGTCCTGTGATAAAAAGCCTTCTGTTTTGACCTCCAAACCTTTCAGGGGAGCCTTTGCAACCATTTGGCACCATTTTGGAGTGTTTTGACAAAAGTCAGATTTTTGCTGAAATTGTGACCCCGGACCTTAGGGATTTTTTCAAAAAAATCATTTTCCGCCGGTTAAGTTTTCGAAGGCAGATTTCTTGTCCTGTGATAAAAAGCCTTCTGTTTCGACCGCCAAACCTTTCAGGGGAGCATTTGCAACCATTTGGCACCATTTTGGAGTGTTTTGACAAAAGTCAGATTTTTGCTGAAATTGTGACCCCGGACCTTAGGGGATTTTTCAAAAAAATCTTTTTCCGCCGGTTAAGTTTTCGAAGGCAGATTTCTTGTCCTGTGATAAAAAGCCTTCTATTTTGACCGCCAAACCTTTCAGAGGAGCATTTGCAACCATTTGGCACCATTTTGGAGTGTTTTGACAAAAGTCAGATTTTTGCTGAAATTGTGACCCCGGACCTTAGGGATTTTTTCAAAAAAATCATTTTCCGCCGGTTAAGTTTTCGAGGGCAGATTTCTTGTCCTGTGATAAAAAGCCTTCTGTTTCGACCGCCAAACCTTTCAGGGGAGCATTTGCAACCATTTGGCACCATTTTGGAGTCTTTTGACAAAAGTCAGATTTTTGCTGAAATTGTGACCCCGGACCTTAGGGATTTTTTCAAAAAAATCTTTTTCCGCCGGTTAAGTTTTCGAAGTCAGATTTCTTGTCTTGTGATAAAAAGCCTTCTGTTTTGACCGCCAAACCTTTCAGGGGAGCATTTTCAACCGCGTGGCACCATTTTGGAGTGTTTTGACAAAAGTCAGATTTTTGCTGAAATTGTGACCCCGGACCTTAGGGATTTTTTCAAAAAAATCTTTTTCCGCCGGTTAAGTTTTCGAAGGAAGATTTCTTGTCTTGTGATAAAAAGCCTTCTGTTTTGACTGCCAAACCTTTCAGGGGAGCATTTGCAACCATTTGGCACCATTTTGGAGTGTTTTGACAAAAGTCAGATTTTTGCTGAAATTGTGACCCCGGACCTTAGGGGTTTTTTCAAAAAAATCTTTTTCCGCCGGTTAAGTTTTCGAAGGCAGATTTCTTGTCCTGTGATAAAAAGCCTTCTGTTTTGACCGCCAAACCTTTCAGAGGAGCATTTGCAACCATTTGGCACCATTTTGGAGTGTTTTGACAAAAGTCAGATTTTTGCTGAAATTGTGACCCCGGACCTTAGGGATTTTTTCAAAAAAATCCTTTTCCACCGGTTAAGTTTTCGAGGGCAGATTTCTTGTCCTATGATAAAAAGCCTTCTGTTTCGACCGCGAAACCTTTCAGGGGAGCATTTGCAACCATTTGGCACCATTTTGGAGTGTTTTGACAAAAGTCAGATTTTTGCTGAAATTGTGACCCCGGACCTTAGGGATTTTTTCAAAAAAATCTTTTTCCACCGGTTAACTTCTTGAGGGCTGATTTCTTGTCCTGTGATAAAAAGCCTTCTGTTTTGACCGCCAAACCTTTCAGAAGAGCATTTGCAACTATTTGGCACCATTTTGGAGTGTTTTGACAAAAGTCAGATTTTTGCTGAAATTGTGACCCCGGACCGTAGGGATTTTTTCAAAAAAATCTTTTTCCACCGGTTAACTTCTTGAGGGCTGATTTCTTGTCCTGTGATAAAAAGCCTTCTGTTTCGACCGCCAAACCTTTCAGGGGAGCATTTGCAACCATTTGGCACCATTTTGGAGTCTTTTGACAAAAGTCAGATTTTTGCTGAAATTGTGACCCCGGACCTTAGGGATTTTTTCAAAAAAATCATTTTCCGCCGGTTAAGTTTTCGAGGGCAGATTTCTTGTCCTGTGATAAAAAGCCTTCTGTTTCGACCGCCAAACCTTTCAGAGGAGCATTTGCAACCATTTGGCACCATTTTGGAGTGTTTTGACAAAAGTCAGATTTTTGCTGAAATTGTGACCCCGGACCTTAG
Organism: Podarcis erhardii; assembly: GCF_964252035.2. Lineage (NCBI taxonomy): Eukaryota > Metazoa > Chordata > Lepidosauria > Squamata > Lacertidae > Podarcis > Podarcis erhardii. Next base: position 12,664,998 of record NC_138501.1, read on the forward strand.
GGATTTTTTCAAAAAAATCCTTTTCCGCCGGTTAAGTTTTTGAGGGCAGATTTCTTGTCCTGTGATAAAAAGCCTTCTGTTTCGACCGCCAAACCTTTCAGAGGAGCATTTGCAACCATTTGGCACCATTTTGGAGTCTTTTGACAAAAGTCAGATTTTTGCTGAAATTGTGACCCCGGACCTTAGGGATTTTTTCAAAAAAATCTTTTTCCGCCGGTTAAGTTTTCGAAGTCAGATTTCTTGTCTTGTGATAAAAAGCCTTCTGTTTTGACCGCCAAACCTTTCAGGGGAGCATTTTCAACCGCGTGGCACCATTTTGGAGTGTTTTGACAAAAGTCAGATTTTTGCTGAAATTGTGACCCCGGACCTTAGGGATTTTTTCAAAAAAATCATTTTCCGCCGGTTAAGTTTTCGAGGGCAGATTTCTTGTCCTGTGATAAAAAGCCTTCTGTTTCGACCGCCAAACCTTTCAGGGGAGCATTTGCAACCATTTGGCACCATTTTGGAGTGTTTTGACAAAAGTCAGATTTTTGCTGAAATTGTGACCCCGGACCTTAGGGGATTTTTCAAAAAAATCTTTTTCCGCCGGTTAAGTTTTCGAAGGCAGATTTCTTGTCCTGTGATAAAAAGCCTTCTATTTTGACCGCCAAACCTTTCAGAGGAGCATTTGCAACCATTTGGCACCATTTTGGAGTGTTTTGACAAAAGTCAGATTTTTGCTGAAATTGTGACCCCGGACCTTAGGGATTTTTTCAAAAAAATCTTTTTCCGCCGGTTAAGTTTTCGAAGGAAGATTTCTTGTCTTGTGATAAAAAGCCTTCTGTTTTGACTGCCAAACCTTTCAGGGGAGCATTTGCAACCATTTGGCACCATTTTGGAGTGTTTTGACAAAAGTCAGATTTTTGCTGAAATTGTGACCCCGGACCTTAGGGGTTTTTTCAAAAAAATCTTTTTCCGCCGGTTAAGTTTTCGAAGGCAGATTTCTTGTCCTGTGATAAAAAGCCTTCTGTTTTGACCGCCAAACCTTTCAGAGGAGCATTTGCAACCATTTGGCACCATTTTGGAGTGTTTTGACAAAAGTCAGATTTTTGCTGAAATTGTGACCCCGGACCGTAGGGATTTTTTCAAAAAAATCTTTTTCCACCGGTTAACTTCTTGAGGGCTGATTTCTTGTCCTGTGATAAAAAGCCTTCTGTTTCGACCGCCAAACCTTTCAGGGGAGCATTTGCAACCATTTGGCACCATTTTGGAGTCTTTTGACAAAAGTCAGATTTTTGCTGAAATTGTGACCCCGGACCTTAGGGATTTTTTCAAAAAAATCATTTTCCGCCGGTTAAGTTTTCGAGGGCAGATTTCTTGTCCTGTGATAAAAAGCCTTCTGTTTCGACCGCCAAACCTTTCAGGGGAGCATTTGCAACCATTTGGCACCATTTTGGAGTGTTTTGACAAAAGTCAGATTTTTGCTGAAATTGTGACCCCGTACCTTAGGGATTTTTTCAAAAAAATCTTTTTCCGCCGGTTAAGTTTTCGAAGGCAGATTTCTTGTCCTGTGATAAAAAGCCTTCTGTTTTGACCGCCAAACCTTTCAGAGGAGCATTTGCAACCATTTGGCACCATTTTGGAGTGTTTTGACAAAAGTCAGATTTTTGCTGAAATTGTGACCCCGGACCTTAGGGATTTTTTCAAAAAAATCCTTTTCCGCCGGTTAAGTTTTTGAGGGCTGATTTCTTGTCCTGTGATAAAAAGCCTTCTGTTTCGACCGCCAAACCTTTCAGAGGAGCATTTGCAACCATTTGGCACCATTTTGGAGTCTTTTGACAAAAGTCAGATTTTTGCTGAAATTGTGACCCCGGACCTTAGGGATTTTTTCAAAAAAATCTTTTTCCGCCGGTTAAGTTTTCGAAGTCAGATTTCTTGTCTTGTGATAAAAAGCCTTCTGTTTTGACCGCCAAACCTTTCAGGGGAGCATTTTCAACCGCGTGGCACCATTTTGGAGTGTTTTGACAAAAGTCAGATTTTTGCTGAAATTGTGACCCCGGACCTTAGGGATTTTTTCAAAAAAATCTTTTTCCGCCGGTTAAGTTTTCGAAGGCAGATTTCTTGTCTTGTGATAAAAAGCCTTCTGTTTTGACTGCCAAACCTTTCAGGGGAGCATTTGCAACCATTTGGCACCATTTTGGAGTGTTTTGACAAAAGTCAGATTTTTGCTGAAATTGTGACCCCGGACCTTAGGGGTTTTTTCAAAAAAATCTTTTTCCGCCGGTTAAGTTTTCGAAGGCAGATTTCTTGTCCTGTGATAAAAAGCCTTCTGTTTTGACCGCCAAACCTTTCAGAGGAGCATTTGCAACCATTTGGCACCATTTTGGAGTGTTTTGACAAAAGTCAGATTTTTGCTGAAATTGTGACCCCGGACCTTAGGGATTTTTTCAAAAAAATCCTTTTCCGCCGGTTAAGTTTTTGAGGGCAGATTTCTTGTCCTGTGATAAAAAGCCTTCTGTTTCGACCGCCAAACCTTTCAGGGGAGCATTTGCAACCATTTGGCACCATTTTGGAGTGTTTTGACAAAAGTCAGATTTTTGCTGAAATTGTGACCCCGGACCTTAGGGATTTTTTCAAAAAAATCTTTTTCCGCCGGTTAAGTTTTCGAAGTCAGATTTCTTGTCTTGTGATAAAAAGCCTTCTGTTTTGACCGCCAAACCTTTCAGGGGAGCATTTTCAACCGCGTGGCACCATTTTGGAGTGTTTTGACAAAAGTCAGATTTTTGCTGAAATTGTGACCCCGGACCTTAGGGATTTTTTCAAAAAAATCTTTTTCCGCCGGTTAAGTTTTCGAAGGCAGATTTCTTGTCCTGTGATAAAAAGCCTTCTGTTTTGACCGCCAAACCTTTCAGAGGAGCATTTGCAACCATTTGGCACCATTTTGGAGTGTTTTGACAAAAGTCAGATTTTTGCTGAAATTGTGACCCCGGACCTTAGGGATTTTTTCAAAAAAATCCTTTTCCGCCGGTTAAGTTTTTGAGGGCAGATTTCTTGTCCTGTGATAAAAAGCCTTCTGTTTCGACCGCCAAACCTTTCAGGGGAGCATTTGCAACCATTTGGCACCATTTTGGAGTGTTTTGACAAAAGTCAGATTTTTGCTGAAATTGTGACCCCGGACCTTAGGGATTTTTTCAAAAAAATCTTTTTCCGCCGGTTAAGTTTTCGAAGTCAGATTTCTTGTCTTGTGATAAAAAGCCTTCTGTTTTGACCGCCAAACCTTTCAGGGGAGCATTTTCAACCGCGTGGCACCATTTTGGAGTGTTTTGACAAAAGTCAGATTTTTGCTGAAATTGTGACCCCGGACCTTAGGGATTTTTTCAAAAAAATCTTTTTCCGCCGGTTAAGTTTTCGAAGGCAGATTTCTTGTCTTGTGATAAAAAGCCTTCTGTTTTGACTGCCAAACCTTTCAGAGGAGCATTTGCAACCATTTGGCACCATTTTGGAGTGTTTTGACAAAAGTCAGATTTTTGCTGAAATTGTGACCCCGGACCTTAGGGATTTTTTCAAAAAAATCCTTTTCCGCCGGTTAAGTTTTTGAGGGCAGATTTCTTGTCCTGTGATAAAAAGCCTTCTGTTTCGACCGCCAAACCTTTCAGGGGAGCATTTGCAACCATTTGGCACCATTTTGGAGTGTTTTGACAAAAGTCAGATTTTTGCTGAAATTGTGACCCCGGACCTTAGGGATTTTTTCAAAAAAATCTTTTTCCGCCGGTTAAGTTTTCGAAGGCAGATTTCTTGTCCTGTGATAAAAAGCCTTCTGTTTTGACCTCCAAACCTTTCAGGGGAGCCTTTGCAACCATTTGGCACCATTTTGGAGTGTTTTGACAAAAGTCAGATTTTTGCTGAAATTGTGACCCCGGACCTTAGGGATTTTTTCAAAAAAATCATTTTCCGCCGGTTAAGTTTTCGAAGGCAGATTTCTTGTCCTGTGATAAAAAGCCTTCTGTTTCGACCGCCAAACCTTTCAGGGGAGCATTTGCAACCATTTGGCACCATTTTGGAGTGTTTTGACAAAAGTCAGATTTTTGCTGAAATTGTGACCCCGGACCTTAGGGGATTTTTCAAAAAAATCTTTTTCCGCCGGTTAAGTTTTCGAAGGCAGATTTCTTGTCCTGTGATAAAAAGCCTTCTATTTTGACCGCCAAACCTTTCAGAGGAGCATTTGCAACCATTTGGCACCATTTTGGAGTGTTTTGACAAAAGTCAGATTTTTGCTGAAATTGTGACCCCGGACCTTAGGGATTTTTTCAAAAAAATCATTTTCCGCCGGTTAAGTTTTCGAGGGCAGATTTCTTGTCCTGTTATAAAAAGCCTTCTGTTTCGACCGCCAAACCTTTCAGGGGAGCATTTGCAACCATTTGGCACCATTTTGGAGTCTTTTGACAAAAGTCAGATTTTTGCTGAAATTGTGACCCCGGACCTTAGGGATTTTTTCAAAAAAATCTTTTTCCGCCGGTTAAGTTTTCGAAGGCAGATTTCTTGTCCTGTGATAAAAAGCCTTCTGTTTCGACCGCCAAACCTTTCAGGGGAGCATTTGCAACCATTTGGCACCATTTTGGAGTGTTTTGACAAAAGTCAGATTTTTGCTGAAATTGTGACCCCGGACCTTAGGGATTTTTTCAAAAAAATCTTTTTCCGCCGGTTAAGTTTTCGAAGGCAGATTTCTTGTCCTGTGATAAAAAGCCTTCTGTTTTGACCGCCAAACCTTTCAGAGGAGCATTTGCAACCATTTGGCACCATTTTGGAGTGTTTTGACAAAAGTCAGATTTTTGCTGAAATTGTGACCCCGGACCGTAGGGATTTTTTCAAAAAAATCTTTTTCCACCGGTTAACTTCTTGAGGGCTGATTTCTTGTCCTGTGATAAAAAGCCTTCTGTTTCGACCGCCAAACCTTTCAGGGGAGCATTTGCAACCATTTGGCACCATTTTGGAGTCTTTTGACAAAAGTCAGATTTTTGCTGAAATTGTGACCCCGGACCTTAGGGATTTTTTCAAAAAAATCATTTTCCGCCGGTTAAGTTTTCGAGGGCAGATTTCTTGTCCTGTGATAAAAAGCCTTCTGTTTCGACCGCCAAACCTTTCAGGGGAGCATTTGCAACCATTTGGCACCATTTTGGAGTGTTTTGACAAAAGTCAGATTTTTGCTGAAATTGTGACCCCGGACCTTAGGGGTTTTTTCAAAAAAATCTTTTTCCGCCGGTTAAGTTTTCGAAGTCAGATTTCTTGTCTTGTGATAAAAAGCCTTCTGTTTTGACCGCCAAACCTTTCAGGGGAGCATTTTCAACCGCGTGGCACCATTTTGGAGTGTTTTGACAAAAGTCAGATTTTTGCTGAAATTGTGACCCCGGACCTTAGGGATTTTTTCAAAAAAATCTTTTTCCGCCGGTTAAGTTTTCGAAGGCAGATTTCTTGTCTTGTGATAAAAAGCCTTCTGTTTTGACTGCCAAACCTTTCAGAGGAGCATTTGCAACCATTTGGCACCATTTTGGAGTCTTTTGACAAAAGTCAGATTTTTGCTGAAATTGTGACCCCGGACCTTAGGGGATTTTTCAAAAAAATCTTTTTCCGCCGGTTAAGTTTTCGAAGGCAGATTTCTTGTCCTGTGATAAAAAGCCTTCTATTTTGACCGCCAAACCTTTCAGAGGAGCATTTGCAACCATTTGGCACCATTTTGGAGTGTTTTGACAAAAGTCAGATTTTTGCTGAAATTGTGACCCCGGACCTTAGGGATTTTTTCAAAAAAATCATTTTCCGCCGGTTAAGTTTTCGAGGGCAGATTTCTTGTCCTGTGATAAAAAGCCTTCTGTTTCGACCGCCAAACCTTTCAGGGGAGCATTTGCAACCATTTGGCACCATTTTGGAGTCTTTTGACAAAAGTCAGATTTTTGCTGAAATTGTGACCCCGGACCTTAGGGATTTTTTCAAAAAAATCTTTTTCCGCCGGTTAAGTTTTCGAAGTCAGATTTCTTGTCTTGTGATAAAAAGCCTTCTGTTTTGACCGCCAAACCTTTCAGGGGAGCATTTTCAACCGCGTGGCACCATTTTGGAGTGTTTTGACAAAAGTCAGATTTTTGCTGAAATTGTGACCCCGGACCTTAGGGATTTTTTCAAAAAAATCTTTTTCCGCCGGTTAAGTTTTCGAAGGAAGATTTCTTGTCTTGTGATAAAAAGCCTTCTGTTTTGACTGCCAAACCTTTCAGGGGAGCATTTGCAACCATTTGGCACCATTTTGGAGTGTTTTGACAAAAGTCAGATTTTTGCTGAAATTGTGACCCCGGACCTTAGGGGTTTTTTCAAAAAAATCTTTTTCCGCCGGTTAAGTTTTCGAAGGCAGATTTCTTGTCCTGTGATAAAAAGCCTTCTGTTTTGACCGCCAAACCTTTCAGAGGAGCATTTGCAACCATTTGGCACCATTTTGGAGTGTTTTGACAAAAGTCAGATTTTTGCTGAAATTGTGACCCCGGACCTTAGGGATTTTTTCAAAAAAATCCTTTTCCACCGGTTAAGTTTTCGAGGGCAGATTTCTTGTCCTATGATAAAAAGCCTTCTGTTTCGACCGCGAAACCTTTCAGGGGAGCATTTGCAACCATTTGGCACCATTTTGGAGTGTTTTGACAAAAGTCAGATTTTTGCTGAAATTGTGACCCCGGACCTTAGGGATTTTTTCAAAAAAATCTTTTTCCACCGGTTAACTTCTTGAGGGCTGATTTCTTGTCCTGTGATAAAAAGCCTTCTGTTTTGACCGCCAAACCTTTCAGAAGAGCATTTGCAACTATTTGGCACCATTTTGGAGTGTTTTGACAAAAGTCAGATTTTTGCTGAAATTGTGACCCCGGACCGTAGGGATTTTTTCAAAAAAATCTTTTTCCACCGGTTAACTTCTTGAGGGCTGATTTCTTGTCCTGTGATAAAAAGCCTTCTGTTTCGACCGCCAAACCTTTCAGGGGAGCATTTGCAACCATTTGGCACCATTTTGGAGTCTTTTGACAAAAGTCAGATTTTTGCTGAAATTGTGACCCCGGACCTTAGGGATTTTTTCAAAAAAATCATTTTCCGCCGGTTAAGTTTTCGAGGGCAGATTTCTTGTCCTGTGATAAAAAGCCTTCTGTTTCGACCGCCAAACCTTTCAGAGGAGCATTTGCAACCATTTGGCACCATTTTGGAGTGTTTTGACAAAAGTCAGATTTTTGCTGAAATTGTGACCCCGGACCTTAGGGATTTTTTCAAAAAAATCCTTTTCCGCCGGTTAAGTTTTTGAGGGCAGATTTCTTGTCCTGTGATAAAAAGCCTTCTGTTTCGACCGCCAAACCTTTCAGAGGAGCATTTGCAACCATTTGGCACCATTTTGGAGTCTTTTGACAAAAGTCAGATTTTTGCCGAAATTGTGACCCCGGACCTTAGGGATTTTTTCAAAAAAATCTTTTTCCGCCGGTTAAGTTTTCGAAGTCAGATTTCTTGTCTTGTGATAAAAAGCCTTCTGTTTTGACCGCCAAACCTTTCAGGGGAGCATTTTCAACCGCGTGGCACCATTTTGGAGTGTTTTGACAAAAGTCAGATTTTTGCTGAAATTGTGACCCCGGACCTTAGGGATTTTTTCAAAAAAATCATTTTCCGCCGGTTAAGTTTTCGAGGGCAGATTTCTTGTCCTGTGATAAAAAGCCTTCTGTTTCGACCGCCAAACCTTTCAGGGGAGCATTTGCAACCATTTGGCACCATTTTGGAGTCTTTTGACAAAAGTCAGATTTTTGCTGAAATTGTGACCCCGGACCTTAGGGATTTTTTCAAAAAAATCTTTTTCCGCCGGTTAAGTTTTCGAAGTCAGATTTCTTGTCTTGTGATAAAAAGCCTTCTGTTTTGACCGCCAAACCTTTCAGGGGAGCATTTTCAACCGCGTGGCACCATTTTGGAGTGTTTTGACAAAAGTCAGATTTTTGCTGAAATTGTGACCCCGGACCTTAGGGATTTTTTCAAAAAAATCATTTTCCGCCGGTTAAGTTTTCGAAGGAAGATTTCTTGTCTTGTGATAAAAAGCCTTCTGTTTTGACTGCCAAACCTTTCAGGGGAGCATTTGCAACCATTTGGCACCATTTTGGAGTGTTTTGACAAAAGTCAGATTTTTGCTGAAATTGTGACCCCGGACCTTAGGGGTTTTTTCAAAAAAATCTTTTTCCGCCGGTTAAGTTTTCGAAGGCAGATTTCTTGTCCTGTGATAAAAAGCCTTCTGTTTTGACCGCCAAACCTTTCAGAGGAGCATTTGCAACCATTTGGCACCATTTTGGAGTCTTTTGACAAAAGTCAGATTTTTGCTGAAATTGTGACCCCGGACCTTAGGGATTTTTTCAAAAAAATCTTTTTCCGCTGGTTAAGTTTTCGAAGGCAGATTTCTTGTCCTGTGATAAAAAGCCTTCTGTTTTGACTGCCAAACCTTTCAGAGGAGCATTTGCAACCATTTGGCACCATTTTGGAGTGTTTTGACAAAAGTCAGATTTTTGCTGAAATTGTGACCCCGGACCTTAGGGATTTTTTCAAAAAAATCTTTTTCCGCCGGTTAAGTTTTCGAAGGCAGATTTCTTGTCCTGTGATAAAAAGCCTTCTGTTTTGACCGCCAAACCTTTCAGGGGAGCATTTTCAACCGCGTGGCACCATTTTGGAGTGTTTTGACAAAAGTCAGATTTTTGCTGAAATTGTGACCCCGGACCTTAGGGATTTTTTCAAAAAAATCTTTTTCCGCCGGTTAAGTTTTCGAAGGCAGATTTCTTGTCCTGTGATAAAAAGCCTTCTGTTTTGACCGCCAAACCTTTCAGAGGAGCATTTGCAACCATTTGGCACCATTTTGGAGTGTTTTGACAAAAGTCAGATTTTTGCTGAAATTGTGACCCTGGACCTTAGGGATTTTTTCAAAAAAATCTTTTTCCGCCGGTTAACTTCTTGAGGGCTGATTTCTCGTCCTGTGATAAAAAGCCTTCGGTTTCGACCGCCAAACCTTTCAGGGGAGCATTTGCAACCATTTGGCACCATTTTGGAGTCTTTTGACAAAAGTCAGATTTTTGCTGAAATTGTGACCCCGGACCTTCGGGATTTTTTCAAAAAAATCATTTTCCGCCGGTTAAGTTTTTGAAGGCAGATTTCTTGTCCTGTGATAAAAAGCCTTCTGTTTTGACCGCCAAACCTTTCAGGGGAGCATTTTCAACCGCGTGGCACCATTTTGGAGTGTTTTGACAAAAGTCAGATTTTTGCTGAAATTGTGACCCCGGACCTTAGGGATTTTTTCAAAAAAATCTTTTTCCGCCGGTTAAGTTTTCGAAGGCAGATTTCTTGTCCTGTGATAAAAAGCCTTCTGTTTTGACCGCCAAACCTTTCAGGGGAGCATTTGCAACCATTTGGCACCATTTTGGAGTGTTTTGACAAAAGTCAGATTTTTGCTGAAATTGTGACCCCGGACCTTAGGGATTTTTTCAAAAAAATCTTTTTCCGCCGGTTAAGTTTTCGAAGGCAGATTTCTTCTCCTGTGATAAAAAGCCTTCTTTTTTGACCGCCAAACCTTTCAGAGGAGCATTTGCAACCATTTGGAACTATTTTGGAGTGTTTTGACAAAAGTCAGATTTTTGCTGAAATTGTGACCCCGGACCTTAGGGATTTTTTCAAAAAAATCTTTTTCCGCCGGTTAAGTTTTCGAAGGCAGATTTCTTGTCCTCTGATAAAAAGCCTTCTTTTTTGACCACCAAACCTTTCAGAGGAGCATTTGCAACCATTTGGCACCATTTTGGAGTGTTTTGACAAAAGTCAGATTTTTGCTGAAATTGTGACCCCGGACCTTAGGGATTTTTTCAAAAAAATCTTTTTCCGCCGGTTAACTTCTTGAGGGCTGATTTCTTGTCCAGTGATAAAAAGCCTTCTGTTTCGACCGCCAAACCTTTCAGGGGAGCATTTGCAACCATTTGGCACCATTTTGGAGTCTTTTGACAAAAGTCAGATTTTTGCTGAAATTGTGACCCCGGACCTTAGGGATTTTTTCAAAAAAATCATTTTCCGCCGGTTAAGTTTTTGAAGGCAGATTTCTTGTCCTGTGATAAAAAGCCTTCTGTTTTGACCGCCAAACCTTTCAGGGGAGCATTTTCAACCGCGTGGCACCATTTTGGAGTGTTTTGACAAAAGTCAGATTTTTGCTGAAATTGTGACCCCGGACCTTAGGGATTTTTTCAAAAAAATCTTTTTCCGCCGGTTAAGTTTTCGAAGGCAGATTTCTTGTCCTATGATAAAAAGCCTTCTGTTTTGACCGCCAAACCTTTCAGGGGAGCATTTGCAACCATTTGGCACCATTTTGGAGTGTTTTGACAAAAGTCAGATTTTTGCTGAAATTGTGACCCCGGACCTTAGGGATTTTTTCAAAAAAATCATTTTCCGCCGGTTAAGTTTTCGAAGGCAGATTTCTTCTCCTGTGATAAAAAGCCTTCTTTTTTGACCGCCAAACCTTTCAGAGGAGCATTTGCAACCATTTGGAACTATTTTGGAGTGTTTTGACAAAAGTCAGATTTTTGCTGAAATTGTGACCCCGGACCTTAGGGATTTTTTCAAAAAAATCTTTTTCCGCCGGTTAAGTTTTCGAAGGCAGATTTCTTGTCCTCTGATAAAAAGCCTTCTTTTTTGACCACCAAACCTTTCAGAGGAGCATTTGCAACCATTTGGCACCATTTTGGAGTGTTTTGACAAAAGTCAGATTTTTGCTGAAATTGTGACCCCGGACCTTAGGGATTTTTTCAAAAAAATCTTTTTCCGCCGGTTAACTTCTTGAGGGCTGATTTCTTGTCCAGTGATAAAAAGCCTTCTGTTTCGACCGCCAAACCTTTCAGGGGAGCATTTGCAACCATTTGGCACCATTTTGGAGTCTTTTGACAAAAGTCAGATTTTTGCTGAAATTGTGACCCCGGACCTTAGGGATTTTTTCAAAAAAATCATTTTCCGCCGGTTAAGTTTTTGAAGGCAGATTTCTTGTCCTGTGATAAAAAGCCTTCTGTTTTGACCGCCAAACCTTTCAGGGGAGCATTTTCAACCACGTGGCACCATTTTGGAGTGTTTTGACAAAAGTCAGATTTTTGCTGAAATTGTGACCCCGGACCTTAGGGATTTTTTCAAAAAAATCTTTTTCCGCCGGTTAAGTTTTCGAAGGCAGATTTCTTGTCCTGTGATAAAAAGCCTTCTGTTTTGACCGCCAAACCTTTCAGAGGAGCATTTGCAACCATTTGGCACCATTTTGGAGTGTTTTGACAAAAGTCAGATTTTTGCTGAAATTGTGACCCCGGACCTTAGGGATTTTTTCAAAAAAATCTTTTTCCGCCGGTTAACTTCTTGAGGGCTGATTTCTCGTCCTGTGATAAAAAGCCTTCTGTTTCGACCGCCAAACCTTTCAGGGGAGCATTTGCAACCATTTGGCACCATTTTGGAGTCTTTTGACAAAAGTCAGATTTTTGCTGAAATTGTGACCCCGGACCTTAGGGATTTTTTCAAAAAAATCATTTTCCGCCGGTTAAGTTTTCGAAGGAAGATTTCTTGTCCTGTGATAAAATGCCTTCCTTTTTGACCGCGAAACCTTTCAGAGGAGCATTTGCAACCATTTGGCACCATTTTGGAGTCTTTTGACAAAAGTCAGATTTTTGCTGAAATTGTGACCCCGGACCTTAGGGATTTTTTCAAAAAAATCTTTTTCCACCGGTTAACTTCTTGAGGGCTGATTTCTTGTCCTGTGATCAAAAGCCTTCTGTTTCGACCGCCAAACCTTTCAGGGGAGCATTTGCAACCGCGTGGCACCATTTTGGAGTCTTTTGACAAAAGTCAGATTTTTGCTGAAATTGTGACCCCGGACCTTAGGGATTTTTTCAAAAAAATCATTTTCCGCCGGTTAAGTTTTTGAAGGCAGATTTCTTGTCCTGTGATAAAAAGCCTTCTGTTTTGACCGCCAAACCTTTCAGGGGAGCATTTTCAACCGCGTGGCACCATTTTGGAGTGTTTTGACAAAAGTCAGATTTTTGCTGAAATTGTGACCCCGGACCTTAGGGATTTTTTCAAAAAAATCTTTTTCCGCCGGTTAAGTTTTCGAAGGCAGATTTCTTGTCCTGTGATAAAAAGCCTTCTGTTTTGACCGCCAAACCTTTCAGGGGAGCATTTGCAACCATTTGGCACCATTTTGGAGTGTTTTGACAAAAGTCAGATTTTTGCTGAAATTGTGACCCCGGACCTTAGGGATTTTTTCAAAAAAATCATTTTCCGCCGGTTAAGTTTTTGAAGGCAGATTTCTTGTCCTGTGATAAAAAGCCTTCTGTTTTGACCGCCAAACCTTTCAGGGGAGCATTTTCAACCACGTGGCACCATTTTGGAGTGTTTTGACAAAAGTCAGATTTTTGCTGAAATTGTGACCCCGGACCTTAGGGATTTTTTCAAAAAAATCTTTTTCCGCCGGTTAAGTTTTCGAAGGCAGATTTCTTGTCCTGTGATAAAAAGCCTTCTGTTTTGACCGCCAAACCTTTCAGAGGAGCATTTGCAACCATTTGGCACCATTTTGGAGTGTTTTGACAAAAGTCAGATTTTTGCTGAAATTGTGACCCCGGACCTTAGGGATTTTTTCAAAAAAATCTTTTTCCGCCGGTTAACTTCTTGAGGGCTGATTTCTCGTCCTGTGATAAAAAGCCTTCTGTTTCGACCGCTAAACCTTTCAGGGGAGCATTTGCAACCATTTGGCACCATTTTGGAGTCTTTTGACAAAAGTCAGATTTTTGCTGAAATTGTGACCCCGGACCTTAGGGATTTTTTCAAAAAAATCATTTTCCGCCGGTTAAGTTTTCGAAGGAAGATTTCTTGTCCTGTGATAAAATGCCTTCTTTTTTGACCGCGAAACCTTTCAGAGGAGCATTTGCAACCATTTGGCACCATTTTGGAGTGTTTTGACAAAAGTCAGATTTTTGCTGAAATTGTGACCCCGGACCTTAGGGATTTTTTCAAAAAAATCTTTTTCCGCCGGTTAACTTCTTGAGGGCTGATTTCTTGTCCAGTGATAAAAAGCCTTCTGTTTCGACCGCCAAACCTTTCAGGGGAGCATTTGCAACCATTTGGCACCATTTTGGAGTCTTTTGACAAAAGTCAGATTTTTGCTGAAATTGTGACCCCGGACCTTAGGGATTTTTTCAAAAAAATCATTTTCCGCCGGTTAAGTTTTTGAAGGCAGATTTCTTGTCCTGTGATAAAAAGCCTTCTGTTTTGACCGCCAAACCTTTCAGGGGAGCATTTTCAACCGCGTGGCACCATTTTGGAGTGTTTTGACAAAAGTCAGATTTTTGCTGAAATTGTGACCCCGGACCTTAGGGATTTTTTCAAAAAAATCTTTTTCCGCCGGTTAAGTTTTCGAAGGCAGATTTCTTGTCCTGTGATAAAAAGCCTTCTTTTTTGACCGCCAAACCTTTCAGAGGAGCATTTGCAACCATTTGGAACTATTTTGGAGTGTTTTGACAAAAGTCAGATTTTTGCTGAAATTGTGACCCCGGACCTTAGGGATTTTTTCAAAAAAATCTTTTTCCGCCGGTTAAGTTTTCGAAGGCAGATTTCTTGTCCTCTGATAAAAAGCCTTCTTTTTTGACCACCAAACCTTTCAGAGGAGCATTTGCAACCATTTGGCACCATTTTGGAGTGTTTTGACAAAAGTCAGATTTTTGCTGAAATTGTGACCCCGGACCTTAGGGATTTTTTCAAAAAAATCTTTTTCCGCCGGTTAACTTCTTGAGGGCTGATTTCTTGTCCTGTGATAAAAAGCCTTCTGTTTCGACCGCCAAACCTTTCAGGGGAGCATTTGCAACCATTTGGCACCATTTTGGAGTCTTTTGACAAAAGTCAGATTTTTGCTGAAATTGTGACCCCGGACCTTAGGGATTTTTTTAAAAAAATCATTTTCCACCGGTTAAGTTTTTGAAGGCAGATTTCTTGTCCTGTGATAAAAAGCCTTCTGTTTTGACCGCCAAACCTTTCAGGGTAGCATTTTCAACCACGTGGCACCATTTTGGAGTGTTTTGACAAAAGTCAGATTTTTGCTGAAATTGTGACCCCGGACCTTAGGGATTTTTTCAAAAAAATCTTTTTCGGCCGGTTAAGTTTTCGAAGGCAGATTTCTTGTCCTGTGATAAAAAGCCTTCTGTTTTGACCGCCAAACCTTTCAGAGGAGCATTTCCAACCATTTGGCACCATTTTGGAGTGTTTTGACAAAAGTCAGATTTTTGCTGAAATTGTGACCCCGGACCTTAGGGGTTTTTTCAAAAAAATCATTTTCCGCCGGTTAAGTTTTCGAAGGCAGATTTCTTGTCCTGTGATAAAAAGCCTTCTGTTTTGACCGCCAAACCTTTCAGAGGAGCATTTGCAACCATTTGGCACCATTTTGGAGTCTTTTGACAAAAGTCAGATTTTTGCTGAAATTGTGACCCCGGACCTTAGGGATTTTTTCAAAAAAATCATTTTCCGCCGGTTAAGTTTTTGAAGGCAGATTTCTTGTCCTGTGATAAAAAGCCTTCTGTTTTGACCGCCAAACCTTTCAGGGGAGCATTTTCAACCGCGTGGCACCATTTTGGAGTGTTTTGACAAAAGTCAGATTTTTGCTGAAATTGTGACCCCGGACCTTAGGGATTTTTTCAAAAAAATCATTTTCCGCCGGTTAAGTTTTCGAAGGCAGATTTCTTCTCCTGTGATAAAAAGCCTTCTTTTTTGACCGCCAAACCTTTCAGAGGAGCATTTGCAACCATTTGGAACTATTTTGGAGTGTTTTGACAAAAGTCAGATTTTTGCTGAAATTGTGACCCCGGACCTTAGGGATTTTTTCAAAAAAATCTTTTTCCGCCGGTTAAGTTTTCGAAGGCAGATTTCTTGTCCTCTGATAAAAAGCCTTCTTTTTTGACCACCAAACCTTTCAGAGGAGCATTTGCAACCATTTGGCACCATTTTGGAGTGTTTTGACAAAAGTCAGATTTTTGCTGAAATTGTGACCCCGGACCTTAGGGATTTTTTCAAAAAAATCTTTTTCCGCCGGTTAACTTCTTGAGGGCTGATTTCTTGTCCAGTGATAAAAAGCCTTCTGTTTCGACCGCCAAACCTTTCAGGGGAGCATTTGCAACCGTGTGGCACCATTTTGGAGTCTTTTGACAAAAGTCAGATTTTTGCTGAAATTGTGACCCCGGACCTTCGGGATTTTTTCAAAAAAATCATTTTCCGCCGGTTAAGTTTTTGAAGGCAGATTTCTTGTCCTGTGATAAAAAGCCTTCTGTTTTGACCGCCAAACCTTTCAGGGGAGCATTTTCAACCACGTGGCACCATTTTGGAGTGTTTTGACAAAAGTCAGATTTTTGCTGAAATTGTGACCCCGGACCTTAGGGATTTTTTCAAAAAAATCTTTTTCCGCCGGTTAAGTTTTCGAAGGCAGATTTCTTGTCCTGTGATAAAAAGCCTTCTGTTTTGACCGCCAAACCTTTCAGAGGAGCATTTGCAACCATTTGGCACCATTTTGGAGTGTTTTGACAAAAGTCAGATTTTTGCTGAAATTGTGACCCCGGACCTTAGGGATTTTTTCAAAAAAATCATTTTCCGCCGGTTAAGTTTTTGAAGGCAGATTTCTTGTCCTGTGATAAAAAGCCTTCTGTTTTGACCGCCAAACCTTTCAGGGGAGCATTTTCAACCGCGTGGCACCATTTTGGAGTGTTTTGACAAAAGTCAGATTTTTGCTGAAATTGTGACCCCGGACCTTAGGGATTTTTTCAAAAAAATCTTTTTCCGCCGGTTAAGTTTTCGAAGGCAGATTTCTTGTCCTGTGATAAAAAGCCTTCTGTTTTGACCGCCAAACCTTTCAGGGGAGCATTTGCAACCATTTGGCACCATTTTGGAGTGTTTTGACAAAAGTCAGATTTTTGCTGAAATTGTGACCCCGGACCTTAGGGATTTTTTCAAAAAAATCATTTTCCGCCGGTTAAGTTTTTGAAGGCAGATTTCTTGTCCTGTGATAAAAAGCCTTCTGTTTCGACCGCCAAACCTTTCAGGGGAGCATTTGCAACCATTTGGCACCATTTTGGAGTCTTTTGACAAAAGTCAGATTTTTGCTGAAATTGTGACCCCGGACCTGAGGGATTTTTTCAAAAAAATCTTTTTCCGCCGGTTAAGTTTTCGAAGTCAGATTTCTTGTCTTGTGATAAAAAGCCTTCTGTTTTGACCGCCAAACCTTTCAGGGGAGCATTTTCAACCGCGTGGCACCATTTTGGAGTGTTTTGACAAAAGTCAGATTTTTGCTGAAATTGTGACCCCGGACCTTAGGGATTTTTTCAAAAAAATCTTTTTCCGCCGGTTAAGTTTTCGAAGGCAGATTTCTTGTCCTGTGATAAAAAGCCTTCTATTTTGACCGCCAAACCTTTCAGAGGAGCATTTGCAACCATTTGGCACCATTTTGGAGTGTTTTGACAAAAGTCAGATTTTTGCTGAAATTGTGACCCCGGACCTTAGGGATTTTTTCAAAAAAATCATTTTCCGCCGGTTAAGTTTTCGAGGGCAGATTTCTTGTCCTGTGATAAAAAGCCTTCTGTTTCGACCGCCAAACCTTTCAGGGGAGCATTTGCAACCATTTGGCACCATTTTGGAGTCTTTTGACAAAAGTCAGATTTTTGCTGAAATTGTGACCCCGGACCTTAGGGATTTTTTCAAAAAAATCTTTTTCCGCCGGTTAAGTTTTCGAAGGCAGATTTCTTGTCCTGTGATAAAAAGCCTTCTGTTTCGACCGCCAAACCTTTCAGGGGAGCATTTGCAACCATTTGGCACCATTTTGGAGTGTTTTGACAAAAGTCAGATTTTTGCTGAAATTGTGACCCCGGACCATAGGGATTTTTTCAAAAAAATCTTTTTCCGCCGGTTAAGTTTTCGAAGGCAGATTTCTTGTCCTGTGATAAAAAGCCTTCTGTTTTGACCGCCAAACCTTTCAGGGGAGCATTTTCAACCGCGTGGCACCATTTTGGAGTGTTTTGACAAAAGTCAGATTTTTGCTGAAGTTGTGACCCCGGACCTTAGGGATTTTTTCAAAAAAATCATTTTCCGCCGGTTAAGTTTTCGAAGGCAGATTTCTTGTCCTGTGATAAAAAGCCTTCTGTTTTGACCGCCAAACCTTTCAGAAGAGCATTTGCAACCATTTGGCACCATTTTGGAGTCTTTTTACAAAAGTCAGATTTTTGCTGAAATTGTGACCCCGGACCTTAGGGATTTTTTCAAAAAATCTTTTTTGATCTGTGATCAAAAGCCTTCTGTTTCGACCGCCTAACCTTTCAGGGGAGCATTTCCAACCATTTGGCACCATTTTGGAGTGTTTTTGACAAAAGTCAGATTTTTGCTGAAATTGTGACCCCGGACCTTAGGGATTTTTTCAAAAAAATCTTTTTCCGCCGGTTAACTTATTGAGGGCTGATTTCTTGTCCTGTGATAAAAAGCCTTCTGTTTCGACCGACAAACCTTTCAGGGGAGCATTTGCAACCGTGTGGCACCATTTTGGAGTGTTTTGACCAAAATCATATTTTTGCTGAAATTGTGACCCTTAGGGATTTTTTCAAAAAAATCTTTTTCCGCCGGTTAAGTTTTCGAAGGCAGTTTTCTTGTCCTGTGATAAAAAGCCTTCTGTTTTGACCGCCAAACCTTTCAGGGGAGCATTTGCAACCGTGTGGCACCATTTTTGAATAAATTGGAAAACGTCAGATTTTTGCTGAAATTGTGAACCTTAGGGATTTTTTCAAAAAAATCTTTTTCTACCGGTTACGTTTTCGAGTGCTGATTTCCTGTCCTGTGATAAAAAGCCTTCTGTTTCGACCGCCAAACCTTTCAGAGGAGCATTTGCAACCATTTGGCACCATTTTGGAGTGTTTTGACAAAAGTCAGATTTTTGCTGAAATTGTGACCCCGGACCTTAGGGATTTTTTCCAAAAAATCTTTTTCCGCTGGTTAAGTTTTCGAAGGCTGATTTCTTGTCCTGTGATAAAAAGCCTTCTGTTTCGACCGCCAAACCTTTCAGGGGAGCATTTGCAACCATTTGGCACCATTTTGGAGTCTTTTGACAAAAGTCAGATTTTTGCTGAAATTGTGACCCCGGACCTTAGGGATTTTTTCAAAAAAATCTTTTTCCGCCGGTTAAGTTTTCGAAGTCAGATTTCTTGTCCTGTGATAAAAAGCCTTCTGTTTCGACCGCCAAACCTTTCAGAGGAGCATTTGGAACCATTTGGCACCATTTTGGAGTGTTTTGACAAAAGTCAGATTTTTGCTGAAATTGTGATCCCGGACCTTAGGGATTTTTTCAAAAAAATCTTTTTCCGCCGGTTAAGTTTTCGAAGGCAGATTTCTTGTCCTGTGATAAAAAGCCTTCTGTTTTGACCGCCAAACCTTTCAGAGGAGCATTTGCAACCATTTGGCACCATTTTGGAGTGTTTTGACAAAAGTCAGATTTTTGCTGAAATTGTGACCCCGGACCTTAGGGATTTTTTCAAAAAAATCATTTTCCGCCGGTTAAGTTTTCGAAGTCAGATTTCTTGTCTTGTGATAAAAAGCCTTCTGTTTTGACCGCCAAACCTTTCAGGGGAGCATTTGCAACCGCGTGGCACCATTTTGGAGTGTTTTGACAAAAGTCAGATTTTTGCTGAAATTGTGACCCCGGACCTCAGGGATTTTTTGAAAAAAATCTTTTTCTACCGCTTACGTTTTCAAGTGCTGATTTCCTGTCCTGTGATAAAAAGCCTTCTGTTTCGACCGCCAAACCTTTCAGAGGAGCATTTGCAACCATTTGGCACCATTTTGGAGTGTTTTGACAAAAGTCAGATTTTTGCTGAAATTGTGACCCCGGACCTTAGGGATTTTTTCAAAAAAATCATTTTCCGCCGGTTAAGTTTTCGAAGGCAGATTTCTTGTCCTGTGATAAAAAGCCTTCTGTTTTGACCGCCAAACCTTTCAGAGGAGCATTTCCAACCATTTGGCACCATTTTGGAGTGTTTTTGACAAAAGTCAGATTTTTGCTGAAATTGTGACCCCGGACCTTAGGGATTTTTTCAAAAAAATCTTTTTCCGCCGGTTAACTTATTGAGGGCTGATTTCTTGTCCTGTGATAAAAAGCCTTCTGTTTCGACCGACAAACCTTTCAGGGGAGCATTTGCAACCGTGTGGCACCATTTTGGAGTGTTTTGACCAAAATCATATTTTTGCTGAAATTGTGACCCTTAGGGATTTTTTCAAAAAAATCTTTTTCCGCCGGTTAAGTTTTCGAAGGCAGTTTTCTTGTCCTGTGATAAAAAGCCTTCTGTTTTGACCGCCAAACCTTTCAGGGGAGCATTTGCAACCGTGTGGCACCATTTTTGAATAAATTGGAAAACGTCAGATTTTTGCTGAAATTGTGAACCTTAGGGATTTTTTCAAAAAAATCTTTTTCTACCGGTTACGTTTTCGAGTGCTGATTTCCTGTCCTGTGATAAAAAGCCTTCTGTTTCGACCGCCAAACCTTTCAGAGGAGCATTTGCAACCATTTGGCACCATTTTGGAGTGTTTTGACAAAAGTCAGATTTTTGCTGAAATTGTGACCCCGGACCTTAGGGATTTTTTCCAAAAAATCTTTTTCCGCTGGTTAAGTTTTCGAAGGCTGATTTCTTGTCCTGTGATAAAAAGCCTTCTGTTTCGACCGCCAAACCTTTCAGGGGAGCATTTGCAACCATTTGGCACCATTTTGGAGTCTTTTGACAAAAGTCAGATTTTTGCTGAAATTGTGACCCCGGACCTTAGGGATTTTTTCAAAAAAATCTTTTTCCGCCGGTTAAGTTTTCGAAGTCAGATTTCTTGTCCTGTGATAAAAAGCCTTCTGTTTCGACCGCCAAACCTTTCAGAGGAGCATTTGGAACCATTTGGCACCATTTTGGAGTGTTTTGACAAAAGTCAGATTTTTGCTGAAATTGTGATCCCGGACCTTAGGGATTTTTTCAAAAAAATCTTTTTCCGCCGGTTAAGTTTTCGAAGGCAGATTTCTTGTCCTGTGATAAAAAGCCTTCTGTTTTGACCGCCAAACCTTTCAGAGGAGCATTTGCAACCATTTGGCACCATTTTGGAGTGTTTTGACAAAAGTCAGATTTTTGCTGAAATTGTGACCCCGGACCTTAGGGATTTTTTCAAAAAAATCATTTTCCGCCGGTTAAGTTTTCGAAGTCAGATTTCTTGTCTTGTGATAAAAAGCCTTCTGTTTTGACCGCCAAACCTTTCAGGGGAGCATTTGCAACCGCGTGGCACCATTTTGGAGTGTTTTGACAAAAGTCAGATTTTTGCTGAAATTGTGACCCCGGACCTCAGGGATTTTTTGAAAAAAATCTTTTTCTACCGCTTACGTTTTCAAGTGCTGATTTCCTGTCCTGTGATAAAAAGCCTTCTGTTTCGACCGCCAAACCTTTCAGAGGAGCATTTGCAACCATTTGGCACCATTTTGGAGTGTTTTGACAAAAGTCAGATTTTTGCTGAAATTGTGACCCCGGACCTTAGGGATTTTTTCAAAAAAATCATTTTCCGCCGGTTAAGTTTTCGAAGGCAGATTTCTTGTCCTGTGATAAAAAGCCTTCTGTTTTGACCGCCAAACCTTTCAGAGGAGCATTTGCAACCATTTGGCACCATTTTGGAGTGTTTTGACAAAAGTCAGATTTTTGCTGAAATTGTGACCCCGGACCTTAGGGATTTTTTCAAAAAAATCTTTTTCCGCTGGTTAAGTTTTCGAAGGCAGATTTCTTGTCCTGTGATAAAAAGCCTTCTGTTTTGACCGCCAAACCTTTCAGAGGAGCATTTGCAACCATTTGGCACCATTTTGGAGTGTTTTGACAAAAGTCAGATTTTTGCTGAAATTGTGACCCCGGACCTTAGGGATTTTTTTCAAAAAAATCATTTTCCGCCGGTTAAGTTTTCGAAGTCAGATTTCTTGTCCTGTGATAAAAAGCCTTCTGTTTCGACCGCCAAACCTTTCAGGGGAGCATTTGCAACCATTTGGCACCATTTTGGAGTGTTTTGACAAAAGTCAGATTTTTGCTGAAATTGTGACCCCGGACCTTAGGGATTTTTTCAAAAAAATCTTTTTCCGCCGGTTAAGTTTTCGAAGGCAGATTTCTTGTCCTGTGATAAAAAGCCTTCTGTTTTGACCGCCAAACCTTTCAGAGGAGCATTTGCAACCATTTGGCACCATTTTGGAGTCTTTTGACAAAAGTCAGATTTTTGCTGAAATTGTGACCCCGGACCTTAGGGATTTTTTCAAAAAAATCTTTTTCCGCCGGTTAAGTTTTCGAAGGCAGATTTCTTGTCCTGTGATAAAAAGCCTTCTGTTTTGACCGCCAAACCTTTCAGGGGAGCATTTGCAACCATTTGGCACCATTTTGGAGTGTTTTGACAAAAGTCAGATTTTTGCTGAAATTGTGACCCCGGACCTTAGGGATTTTTTCAAAAAAATCTTTTTCCGCCGGTTAAGTTTTCGAAGGCAGATTTCTTGTCCTGTGATAAAAAGCCTTCTGTTTTGACCGCCAAACCTTTCAGGGGAGCATTTTCAACCGCGTGGCACCATTTTGGAGTGTTTTGACAAAAGTCAGATTTTTGCTGAAGTTGTGACGCCGGACCTTAGGGATTTTTTCAAAAAAATCTTTTTCCGCCGGTTAAGTTTTCGAAGGCAGATTTCTTGTCCTGTGATAAAAAGCCTTCTGTTTTGACCACCAAACCTTTCAGAGGAGCATTTGCAACCATTTGGCACCATTTTGGAGTCTTTTGACAAAAGTCAGATTTTTGCTGAAATTGTGACCCCGGACCTTAGGGATTTTTTCAAAAAATCTTTTTTGATCTGTGATCAAAAGCCTTCTGTTTCGACCGCCTAACCTTTCAGGGGAGCATTTCCAACCATTTGGCACCATTTTGGAGTGTTTTTGACAAAAGTCAGATTTTTGCTGAAATTGTGACCCCGGACCTTAGGGATTTTTTCAAAAAAATCTTTTTCCGCCGGTTAACTTATTGAGGGCTGATTTCTTGTCCTGTGATAAAAAGCCTTCTGTTTCGACCGACAAACCTTTCAGGGGAGCATTTGCAACCGTGTGGCACCATTTTGGAGTGTTTTGACCAAAATCATATTTTTGCTGAAATTGTGACCCTTAGGGATTTTTTCAAAAAAATCTTTTTCCGCCGGTTAAGTTTTCGAAGGCAGTTTTCTTGTCCTGTGATAAAAAGCCTTCTGTTTTGACCGCCAAACCTTTCAGGGGAGCATTTGCAACCGTGTGGCACCATTTTTGAATAAATTGGAAAACGTCAGATTTTTGCTGAAATTGTGAACCTTAGGGATTTTTTCAAAAAAATCTTTTTCTACCGGTTACGTTTTCGAGTGCTGATTTCCTGTCCTGTGATAAAAAGCCTTCTGTTTCGACCGCCAAACCTTTCAGAGGAGCATTTGCAACCATTTGGCACCATTTTGGAGTGTTTTGACAAAAGTCAGATTTTTGCTGAAATTGTGACCCCGGACCTTAGGGATTTTTTCAAAAAAATCATTTTCCGCCGGTTAAGTTTTCGAAGGCTGATTTCTTGTCCTGTGATAAAAAGCCTTCTGTTTCGACCGCCAAACCTTTCAGAGGAGCATTTGCAACCATTTGGCACCATTTTGGAGTGTTTTGACAAAAGTCAGATTTTTGCTGAAATTGTGACCCCGGACCTTAGGGATTTTTTCAAAAAAATCATTTTCCGCCGGTTAAGTTTTCGAAGGCAGATTTCTTGTCCTGTGATAAAAAGCCTTCTGTTTCGACCGCCAAACCTTTCAGGGGAGCATTTGCAACCATTTGGCACCATTTTGGAGTGTTTTGACAAAAGTCAGATTTTTGCTGAAATTGTGACCCCGGACCTTAGGGATTTTTTCAAAAAAATCTTTTTCCGCCGGTTAAGTTTTCGAAGGCAGATTTCTTGTCCTGTGATAAAAAGCCTTCTGTTTCGACCGCCAAACCTTTCAGAGGAGCATTTGGAACCATTTGGCACCATTTTGGAGTGTTTTGACAAAAGTCAGATTTTTGCTGAAATTGTGACCCCGGACCTTAGGGATTTTTTCAAAAAAATCTTTTTCCGCCGGTTAAGTTTTCGAAGGCAGATTTCTTGTCCTGTGATAAAAAGCCTTCTGTTTTGACCGCCAAACCTTTCAGGGGAGCATTTTCAACCGCGTGGCACCATTTTGGAGTGTTTTGACAAAAGTCAGATTTTTGCTGAAGTTGTGACCCCGGACCTTAGGGATTTTTTCAAAAAAATCATTTTCCGCCGGTTAAGTTTTCGAAGGCAGATTTCTTGTCCTGTGATAAAAAGCCTTCTGTTTTGACCGCCAAACCTTTCAGAGGAGCATTTGCAACCATTTGGCACCATTTTGGAGTCTTTTGACAAAAGTCAGATTTTTGCTGAAATTGTGACCCCGGACCTTAGGGATTTTTTCAAAAAATCTTTTTTGATCTGTGATCAAAAGCCTTCTGTTTCGACCGCCTAACCTTTCAGGGGAGCATTTCCAACCATTTGGCACCATTTTGGAGTGTTTTTGACAAAAGTCAGATTTTTGCTGAAATTGTGACCCCGGACCTTAGGGATTTTTTCAAAAAAATCTTTTTCCGCCGGTTAACTTATTGAGGGCTGATTTCTTGTCCTGTGATAAAAAGCCTTCTGTTTTGACCGACAAACCTTTCAGGGGAGCATTTGCAACCGTGTGGCACCATTTTGGAGTGTTTTGACCAAAATCATATTTTTGCTGAAATTGTGACCCTTAGGGATTTTTTCAAAAAAATCTTTTTCCGCCGGTTAAGTTTTCGAAGGCAGTTTTCTTGTCCTGTGATAAAAAGCCTTCTGTTTTGACCGCCAAACCTTTCAGGGGAGCATTTGCAACCGTGTGGCACCATTTTTGAATAAATTGGAAAACGTCAGATTTTTGCTGAAATTGTGAACCTTAGGGATTTTTTCAAAAAAATCTTTTTCTACCGGTTACGTTTTCGAGTGCTGATTTCCTGTCCTGTGATAAAAAGCCTTCTGTTTCGACCGCCAAACCTTTCAGAGGAGCATTTGGAACCATTTGGCACCATTTTGGAGTCTTTTGACAAAAGTCAGATTTTTGCTGAAATTGTGACCCCGGACCTTAGGGATTTTTTCAAAAAAATCTTTTTCCGCCGGTTAAGTTTTCGAAGGCAGATTTCTTGTCCTGTGATAAAAAGCCTTCTGTTTTGACCGCCAAACCTTTCAGAGGAGCATTTGCAACCATTTGGCACCATTTTGGAGTGTTTTGACAAAAGTCAGATTTTTGCTGAAATTGTGACCCCGGACCTTAGGGATTTTTTCAAAAAAATCATTTTCCGCCGGTTAAGTTTTCGAAGTCAGATTTCTTGTCCTGTGATAAAAAGCCTTCTGTTTTGACCGCCAAACCTTTCAGGGGAGCATTTGCAACCGCGTGGCACCATTTTGGAGTGTTTTGACAAAAGTCAGATTTTTGCTGAAATTGTGACCCCGGACCTCAGGGATTTTTTGAAAAAAATCTTTTTCTACCGCTTACGTTTTCAAGTGCTGATTTCCTGTCCTGTGATAAAAAGCCTTCTGTTTCGACCGCCAAACCTTTCAGAGGAGCATTTGCAACCATTTGGCACCATTTTGGAGTGTTTTGACAAAAGTCAGATTTTTGCTGAAATTGTGACCCCGGACCTTAGGGATTTTTTCAAAAAAATCATTTTCCGCCGGTTAAGTTTTCGAAGGCAGATTTCTTGTCCTGTGATAAAAAGCCTTCTGTTTTGACCGCCAAACCTTTCAGAGGAGCATTTGCAACCATTTGGCACCATTTTGGAGTGTTTTGACAAAAGTCAGATTTTTGCTGAAATTGTGACCCCGGACCTTAGGGATTTTTTCAAAAAAATCTTTTTCCGCTGGTTAAGTTTTCGAAGGCAGATTTCTTGTCCTGTGATAAAAAGCCTTCTGTTTTGACCGCCAAACCTTTCAGAGGAGCATTTGCAACCATTTGGCACCATTTTGGAGTGTTTTGACAAAAGTCAGATTTTTGCTGAAATTGTGACCCCGGACCTTAGGGATTTTTTCAAAAAAATCATTTTCCGCCGGTTAAGTTTTCGAAGGCAGATTTCTTGTCCTGTGATAAAAAGCCTTCTGTTTCGACCGCCAAACCTTTCAGGGGAGCATTTGCAACCATTTGGCACCATTTTGGAGTGTTTTGACAAAAGTCAGATTTTTGCTGAAATTGTGACCCCGGACCTTAGGGATTTTTTCAAAAAAATCTTTTTCCGCCGGTTAAGTTTTCGAAGGCAGATTTCTTGTCCTGTGATAAAAAGCCTTCTGTTTTGACCGCCAAACCTTTCAGAGGAGCATTTGCAACCATTTGGCACCATTTTGGAGTGTTTTGACAAAAGTCAGATTTTTGCTGAAATTGTGACCACGGACCTTAGGGATTTTTTCAAAAAAATCTTTTTCCGCCGGTTAAGTTTTCGAAGGCAGATTTCTTGTCCTGTGATAAAAAGCCTTCTGTTTTGACCGCCAAACCTTTCAGAGGAGCATTTGCAACCATTTGGCACCATTTTGGAGTGTTTTGACAAAAGTCAGATTTTTGCTGAAATTGTGACCCCGGACCTTAGGGATTTTTTCAAAAAAATCTTTTTCCGCCGGTTAAGTTTTCGAAGGCAGATTTCTTGTCCTGTGATAAAAAGCCTTCTGTTTTGACCGCCAAACCTTTCAGGGGAGCATTTTCAACCGCGTGGCACCATTTTGGAGTGTTTTGACAAAAGTCAGATTTTTGCTGAAGTTGTGACCCCGGACCTTAGGGATTTTTTCAAAAAAATCATTTTCCGCCGGTTAAGTTTTCGAAGGCAGATTTCTTGTCCTGTGATAAAAAGCCTTCTGTTTTGACCGCCAAACCTTTCAGAGGAGCATTTGCAACCATTTGGCACCATTTTGGAGTCTTTTGACAAAAGTCAGATTTTTGCTGAAATTGTGACCCCGGACCTTAGGGATTTTTTCAAAAAATCTTTTTTGATCTGTGATCAAAAGCCTTCTGTTTCGACCGCCTAACCTTTCAGGGGAGCATTTCCAACCATTTGGCACCATTTTGGAGTGTTTTTGACAAAAGTCAGATTTTTGCTGAAATTGTGACCCCGGACCTTAGGGATTTTTTCAAAAAAATCTTTTTCCGCCGGTTAACTTATTGAGGGCTGATTTCTTGTCCTGTGATAAAAAGCCTTCTGTTTCGACCGACAAACCTTTCAGGGGAGCATTTGCAACCGTGTGGCACCATTTTGGAGTGTTTTGACCAAAATCATATTTTTGCTGAAATTGTGACCCTTAGGGATTTTTTCAAAAAAATCTTTTTCCGCCGGTTAAGTTTTCGAAGGCAGTTTTCTTGTCCTGTGATAAAAAGCCTTCTGTTTTGACCGCCAAACCTTTCAGGGGAGCATTTGCAACCGTGTGGCACCATTTTTGAATAAATTGGAAAACGTCAGATTTTTGCTGAAATTGTGAACCTTAGGGATTTTTTCAAAAAAATCTTTTTCTACCGGTTACGTTTTCGAGTGCTGATTTCCTGTCCTGTGATAAAAAGCCTTCTGTTTCGACCGCCAAACCTTTCAGAGGAGCATTTGCAACCATTTGGCACCATTTTGGAGTGTTTTGACAAAAGTCAGATTTTTGCTGAAATTGTGACCCCGGACCTTAGGGATTTTTTCAAAAAAATCTTTTTCCGCCGGTTAAGTTTTCGAAGTCAGATTTCTTGTCCTGTGATAAAAAGCCTTCTGTTTCGACCGCCAAACCTTTCAGAGGAGCATTTGGAACCATTTGGCACCATTTTGGAGTGTTTTGACAAAAGTCAGATTTTTGCTGAAATTGTGACCCCGGACCTTAGGGATTTTTTCAAAAAAATCTTTTTCCGCCGGTTAAGTTTTCGAAGGCAGATTTCTTGTCCTGTGATAAAAAGCCTTCTGTTTTGACCGCCAAACCTTTCAGGGGAGCATTTGCAACCGCGTGGCACCATTTTGGAGTGTTTTGACAAAAGTCAGATTTTTGCTGAAATTGTGACCCCGGACCTTAGGGATTTTTTCAAAAAAATCATTTTCCGCCGGTTAAGTTTTCGAAGGCTGATTTCTTGTCCTGTGATAAAAAGCCTTCTGTTTTGACCGCCAAACCTTTCAGAGGAGCATTTGCAACCATTTGGCACCATTTTGGAGTGTTTTGACAAAAGTCAGATTTTTGCTGAAATTGTGACCCCGGACCTTAGGGATTTTTTCAAAATAATCTTTTTCCGCTGGTTAAGTTTTCGAAGGCTGATTTCTTGTCCTGTGATAAAAAGCCTTCTGTTTCGACCGCCAAACCTTTCAGAGGAGCATTTGCAACCATTTGGCACCATTTTGGAGTGTTTTGACAAAAGTCAGATTTTTGCTGAAATTGTGACCCCGGACCTTAGGGATTTTTTCAAAAAAATCTTTTTCCGCTGGTTAAGTTTTCGAAGGCAGATTTCTTGTCCTGTAATAAAAAGCCTTCTGTTTTGACCGCCAAACCTTTCAGAGGAGCATTTGCAACCATTTGGCACCATTTTGGAGTGTTTTGACAAAAGTCAGATTTTTGCTGAAATTGTGACCCCGGACCTTAGGGATTTTTTCAAAAAAATCTTTTTCCGCTGGTTAAGTTTTCGAAGGCAGATTTCTTGTCCTGTGATAAAAAGCCTTCTGTTTTGACCGCCAAACCTTTCAGAGGAGCATTTGCAACCATTTGGCACCATTTTGGAGTCTTTTGACAAAAGTCAGATTTTTGCTGAAATTGTGACCCCGGACCTTAGGGATTTTTTCAAAAAAATCTTTTTCCGCCGGTTAAGTTTTCGAAGTCAGATTTCTTGTCCTGTGATAAAAAGCCTTCTGTTTTGACCCCCAAACCTTTCAGGGGAGCATTTACAACCGTGTGGCACCATTTTGGAGTGTTTTGACAAAAGTCAGATTTTTGCTGAAATTCTGACCCCGGACCTTAGGGATTTTTTCAAAAAAATCATTTTCCGCCGGTTAAGTTTTCAAAGGCAGATTTCTTGTCCTGTGATAAAAAGCCTTCTGTTTTGACCGCCAAACCTTTCAGAGGAGCATTTGCAACCATTTGGCACCATTTTGGAGTGTTTTGACAAAAGTCAGATTTTTGCTGAAATTGTGACCCCAGACCTTAGGGATTTTTTCAAAATAATCATTTTCCTCCGGTTAAGTTTTCGAAGGCAGATTTCTTGTCCTGTGATAAAAAGCCTTCTGTTTTGACCGCCAAACCTTTCAGAGGAGCATTTGCAACCATTTGGCACCATTTTGGAGTCTTTTGACAAAAGTCAGATTTTTGCTGAAATTGTGACCCCGGACCTTAGGGATTTTTTCAAAAAAATCTTTTTCCGCCGGTTAAGTTTTCGAAGTCAGATTTCTTGTCCTGTGATAAAAAGCCTTCTGTTTTGACCCCCAAACCTTTCAGGGGAGCATTTACAACCGTGTGGCACCATTTTGGAGTGTTTTGACAAAAGTCAGATTTTTGCTGAAATTCTGACCCCGGACCTTAGGGATTTTTTCAAAAAAATCATTTTCCGCCGGTTAAGTTTTCAAAGGCAGATTTCTTGTCCTGTGATAAAAAGCCTTCTGTTTTGACCGCCAAACCTTTCAGAGGAGCATTTGCAACCATTTGGCACCATTTTGGAGTGTTTTGACAAAAGTCAGATTTTTGCTGAAATTGTGACCCCAGACCTTAGGGATTTTTTCAAAATAATCATTTTCCTCCGGTTAAGTTTTCGAAGGCAGATTTCTTGTCCTGTGATAAAAAGCCTTCTGTTTTGACCGCCAAACCTTTCAGAGGAGCATTTGCAACCATTTGGCACCATTTTGGAGTGTTTTGACAAAAGTCAGATTTTTGCTGAAATTGTGACCCCGGACGTTAGGGATTTTTTCAAAAAAATTTTTTTCCGCTGGTAAAGTTTTCGAAGGCTGATTTCTTGTCCTGTGATAAAAAGCCTTCTGTTTCGACCGCCAAACCTTTCAGGGGAGCATTTGCAACCATTTGGCACCATTTTGGAGTCTTTTGACAAAAGTCAGATTTTTGCTGAAATTGTGACCCCGGACCTTAGGGATTTTTTCAAAAAAATCATTTTCCGCCGGTTAAGTTTTCGAAGGCAGATTTCTTGTCCTGTGATAAAAAGCCTTCTGTTTTGACCGCCAAACCTTTCAGAGGAGCATTTGCAACCATTTGGCACCATTTTGGAGTGTTTTGACAAAAGTCAGATTTTTGCTGAAATTGTGACCCCGGACCTTAGGGATTTTTTCAAAAAAATCTTTTTCCGCTGGTTAAGTTTTCGAAGGCAGATTTCTTGTCCTGTAATAAAAAGCCTTCTGTTTTGACCGCCAAACCTTTCAGAGGAGCATTTGCAACCATTTGGCACCATTTTGGAGTGTTTTGACAAAAGTCAGATTTTTGCTGAAATTGTGACCCCGGACCTTAGGGATTTTTTCAAAAAAATCTTTTTCCGCTGGTTAAGTTTTCGAAGGCAGATTTCTTGTCCTGTGATAAAAAGCCTTCTGTTTTGACCGCCAAACCTTTCAGAGGAGCATTTGCAACCATTTGGCACCATTTTGGAGTCTTTTGACAAAAGTCAGATTTTTGCTGAAATTGTGACCCCGGACCTTAGGGATTATTTCAAAAAAATCTTTTTCCGCCGGTTAAGTTTTCGAAGTCAGATTTCTTGTCCTGTGATAAAAAGCCTTCTGTTTTGACCCCCAAACCTTTCAGGGGAGCATTTACAACCGTGTGGCACCATTTTGGAGTGTTTTGACAAAAGTCAGATTTTTGCTGAAATTCTGACCCCGGACCTTAGGGATTTTTTCAAAAAAATCATTTTCCGCCGGTTAAGTTTTCAAAGGCAGATTTCTTGTCCTGTGATAAAAAGCCTTCTGTTTTGACCGCCAAACCTTTCAGAGGAGCATTTGCAACCATTTGGCACCATTTTGGAGTGTTTTGACAAAAGTCAGATTTTTGCTGAAATTGTGACCCCGGACCTTAGGGATTTTTTCAAAATAATCATTTTCCTCCGGTTAAGTTTTCGAAGGCTGATTTCTTGTCCTGTGATAAAAAGCCTTCTGTTTTGACCGCCAAACCTTTCAGAGGAGCATTTGCAACCATTTGGCACCATTTTGGAGTGTTTTGACAAAAGTCAGATTTTTGCTGAAATTGTGACCCAGGACCTTAGGGATTTTTTCAAAAAAATCTTTTTCCGCTGGTTAAGTTTTCGAAGGCTGATTTCTTGTCCTGTGATAAAAAGCCTTCTGTTTCGACCGCCAAACCTTTCAGGGGAGCATTTGCAACCATTTGGCACCATTTTGGAGTCTTTTGACAAAAGTCAGATTTTTGCTGAAATTGTGACCCCGGACCTTAGGGATTTTTTCAAAAAAATCATTTTCCGCCGGTTAAGTTTTCGAAGGCAGATTTCTTGTCCTGTGATAAAAAGCCTTCTGTTTTGACCGCCAAACCTTTCAGAGGAGCATTTGCAACCATTTGGCACCATTTTGGAGTGTTTTGACAAAAGTCAGATTTTTGCTGAAATTGTGACCCCGGACCTTAGGGATTTTTTCAAAAAAATCTTTTTCCGCCGGTTAAGTTTTCGAAGGCAGATTTCTTGTCCTGTGATAAAAAGCCTTCTGTTTTGACCGCCAAACCTTTCAGGGGAGCATTTTCAACCGCGTGGCACCATTTTGGAGTGTTTTGACAAAAGTCAGATTTTTGCTGAAGTTGTGACCCCGGACCTTAGGGATTTTTTCAAAAAAATCATTTTCCGCCGGTTAAGTTTTCGAAGGCAGATTTCTTGTCCTGTGATAAAAAGCCTTCTGTTTTGACCGCCAAACCTTTCAGAGGAGCATTTGCAACCATTTGGCACCATTTTGGAGTCTTTTGACAAAAGTCAGATTTTTGCTGAAATTGTGACCCCGGACCTTAGGGATTTTTTCAAAAAATCTTTTTTGATCTGTGATCAAAAGCCTTCTGTTTCGACCGCCTAACCTTTCAGGGGAGCATTTCCAACCATTTGGCACCATTTTGGAGTGTTTTTGACAAAAGTCAGATTTTTGCTGAAATTGTGACCCCGGACCTTAGGGATTTTTTCAAAAAAATCTTTTTCCGCCGGTTAAGTTATTGAGGGCTGATTTCTTGTCCTGTGATAAAAAGCCTTCTGTTTTGACCGACAAACCTTTCAGGGGAGCATTTGCAACCGTGTGGCACCATTTTGGAGTGTTTTGACCAAAATCATATTT
This sequence comes from Podarcis erhardii, assembly GCF_964252035.2. Classification (NCBI taxonomy): domain Eukaryota; kingdom Metazoa; phylum Chordata; class Lepidosauria; order Squamata; family Lacertidae; genus Podarcis; species Podarcis erhardii. Next base: position 12,696,377 of record NC_138501.1, read on the forward strand.
TTGCTGAAATTGTGACCCTTAGGGATTTTTTCAAAAAAATCTTTTTCCGCCGGTTAAGTTTTCGAAGGCAGTTTTCTTGTCCTGTGATAAAAAGCCTTCTGTTTTGACCGCCAAACCTTTCAGGGGAGCATTTGCAACCGTGTGGCACCATTTTTGAATAAATTGGAAAACGTCAGATTTTTGCTGAAATTGTGAACCTTAGGGATTTTTTCAAAAAAATCTTTTTCTACCGGTTACGTTTTCGAGTGCTGATTTCCTGTCCTGTGATAAAAAGCCTTCTGTTTCGACCGCCAAACCTTTCAGAGGAGCATTTGCAACCATTTGGCACCATTTTGGAGTGTTTTGACAAAAGTCAGATTTTTGCTGAAATTGTGACCCCGGACCTTAGGGATTTTTTCAAAAAAATCATTTTCCGCCGGTTAAGTTTTCGAAGGCTGATTTCTTGTCCTGTGATAAAAAGCCTTCTGTTTCGACCGCCAAACCTTTCAGGGGAGCATTTGCAACCATTTGGCACCATTTTGGAGTCTTTTGACAAAAGTCAGATTTTTGCTGAAATTGTGACCCCGGACCTTAGGGATTTTTTCAAAAAAATCTTTTTCCGCCGGTTAAGTTTTCGAAGTCAGATTTCTTGTCCTGTGATAAAAAGCCTTCTGTTTCGACCGCCAAACCTTTCAGAGGAGCATTTGGAACCATTTGGCACCATTTTGGAGTGTTTTGACAAAAGTCAGATTTTTGCTGAAATTGTGACCCCGGACCTTAGGGATTTTTTCAAAAAAATCTTTTTCCGCCGGTTAAGTTTTCGAAGGCAGATTTCTTGTCCTGTGATAAAAAGCCTTCTGTTTTGACCGCCAAACCTTTCAGAGGAGCATTTGCAACCATTTGGCACCATTTTGGAGTGTTTTGACAAAAGTCAGATTTTTGCTGAAATTGTGACCCCGGACCTTAGGGATTTTTTCAAAAAAATCATTTTCCGCCGGTTAAGTTTTCGAAGTCAGATTTCTTGTCCTGTGATAAAAAGCCTTCTGTTTTGACCGCCAAACCTTTCAGGGGAGCATTTGCAACCGCGTGGCACCATTTTGGAGTGTTTTGACAAAAGTCAGATTTTTGCTGAAATTGTGACCCCGGACCTTAGGGATTTTTTGAAAAAAATCTTTTTCTACCGCTTACGTTTTCAAGTGCTGATTTCCTGTCCTGTGATAAAAAGCCTTCTGTTTCGACCGCCAAACCTTTCAGAGGAGCATTTGCAACCATTTGGCACCATTTTGGAGTGTTTTGACAAAAGTCAGATTTTTGCTGAAATTGTGACCCCGGACCTTAGGGATTTTTTCAAAAAAATCATTTTCCGCCGGTTAAGTTTTCGAAGGCAGATTTCTTGTCCTGTGATAAAAAGCCTTCTGTTTTGACCGCCAAACCTTTCAGAGGAGCATTTGCAACCATTTGGCACCATTTTGGAGTGTTTTGACAAAAGTCAGATTTTTGCTGAAATTGTGACCCCGGACCTTAGGGATTTTTTCAAAAAAATCTTTTTCCGCCGGTTAAGTTTTCGAAGGCAGTTTTCTTGTCCTGTGATAAAAAGCCTTCTGTTTTGACCGCCAAACCTTTCAGGGGAGCATTTGCAACCGTGTGGCACCATTTTTGAATAAATTGGAAAACGTCAGATTTTTGCTGAAATTGTGAACCTTAGGGATTTTTTCAAAAAAATCATTTTCCGCCGGTTAAGTTTTCGAAGGCTGATTTCTTGTCCTGTGATAAAAAGCCTTCTGTTTCGACCGCCAAACCTTTCAGGGGAGCATTTGCAACCATTTGGCACCATTTTGGAGTCTTTTGACAAAAGTCAGATTTTTGCTGAAATTGTGACCCCGGACCTTAGGGATTTTTTCAAAAAAATCTTTTTCCGCCGGTTAAGTTTTCGAAGTCAGATTTCTTGTCCTGTGATAAAAAGCCGTCTGTTTCGACCGCCAAACCTTTCAGAGGAGCATTTGGAACCATTTGGCACCATTTTGGAGTGTTTTGACAAAAGTCAGATTTTTGCTGAAATTGTGACCCCGGACCTTAGGGATTTTTTCAAAAAAATCTTTTTCCGCCGGTTAAGTTTTCGAAGGCAGATTTCTTGTCCTGTGATAAAAAGCCTTCTGTTTTGACCGCCAAACCTTTCAGAGGAGCATTTGCAACCATTTGGCACCATTTTGGAGTGTTTTGACAAAAGTCAGATTTTTGCTGAAATTGTGACCCCGGACCTTAGGGATTTTTTCAAAAAAATCATTTTCCGCCGGTTAAGTTTTCGAAGTCAGATTTCTTGTCCTGTGATAAAAAGCCTTCTGTTTTGACCGCCAAACCTTTCAGGGGAGCATTTTCAACCGCGTGGCACCATTTTGGAGTGTTTTGACAAAAGTCAGATTTTTGCTGAAATTGTGACCCCGGACCTTAGGGATTTTTTGAAAAAAATCTTTTTCTACCGCTTACGTTTTCAAGTGCTGATTTCCTGTCCTGTGATAAAAAGCCTTCTGTTTCGACCGCCAAACCTTTCAGAGGAGCATTTGCAACCATTTGGCACCATTTTGGAGTGTTTTGACAAAAGTCAGATTTTTGCTGAAATTGTGACCCCGGACCTTAGGGATTTTTTCAAAAAAATCTTTTTCCGCCGGTTAAGTTTTCGAAGGCAGATTTCTTGTCCTGTGATAAAAAGCCTTCTGTTTTGACCGCCAAACCTTTCAGAGGAGCATTTGCAACCGCGTGGCACCATTTTGGAGTGTTTTGACAAAAGTCAGATTTTTGCTGAAATTGTGACCCCGGACCTTAGGGATTTTTTCAAAAAAATCATTTTCCGCCGGTTAAGTTTTCGAAGTCAGATTTCTTGTCCTGTGATAAAAAGCCTTCTGTTTTGACCGCCAAACCTTTCAGAGGAGCATTTGCAACCATTTGGCACCATTTTGGAGTGTTTTGACAAAAGTCAGATTTTTGCTGAAATTGTGACCCCGGACCTTAGGGATTTTTTCAAAAAAATCTTTTTCCGCCGGTTAAGTTTTCGAAGGCAGTTTTCTTGTCCTGTGATAAAAAGCCTTCTGTTTTGACCGCCAAACCTTTCAGGGGAGCATTTGCAACCGTGTGGCACCATTTTTGAATAAATTGGAAAACGTCAGATTTTTGCTGAAATTGTGAACCTTAGGGATTTTTTCAAAAAAATCATTTTCCGCCGGTTAAGTTTTCGAAGGCTGATTTCTTGTCCTGTGATAAAAAGCCTTCTGTTTCGACCGCCAAACCTTTCAGGGGAGCATTTGCAACCATTTGGCACCATTTTGGAGTCTTTTGACAAAAGTCAGATTTTTGCTGAAATTGTGACCCCGGACCTTAGGGATTTTTTGAAAAAAATCTTTTTCTACCGCTTACGTTTTCAAGTGCTGATTTCCTGTCCTGTGATAAAAAGCCTTCTGTTTCGACCGCCAAACCTTTCAGAGGAGCATTTGCAACCATTTGGCACCATTTTGGAGTGTTTTGACAAAAGTCAGATTTTTGCTGAAATTGTGACCCCGGACCTTAGGGATTTTTTCAAAAAAATCATTTTCCGCCGGTTAAGTTTTCGAAGGCAGATTTCTTGTCCTGTGATAAAAAGCCTTCTGTTTTGACCGCCAAACCTTTCAGAGGAGCATTTGCAACCATTTGGCACCATTTTGGAGTGTTTTGACAAAAGTCAGATTTTTGCTGAAATTGTGACCCTTAGGGATTTTTTCAAAAAAATCATTTTCCGCCGGTTAAGTTTTCGAAGTCAGATTTCTTGTCTTGTGATAAAAAGCCTTCTTTTTTGACCGCCAAACCTTTCAGGGGAGCATTTTCAACCGCGTGGCACCATTTTGGAGTGTTTTGACAAAAGTCAGATTTTTGCTAAAATTGTGACCCTTAGGGATTTTTTCAAAAAAATCTTTTTCCGCCGGTTAAGTTTTCGAAGGCAGATTTCTTGTCCTGTGATAAAAAGCCTTCTGTTTCGACCACCAAACCTTTCAGGGGAGCATTTGCAACCATTTGGCACCATTTTGGAGTGTTTTGACAAAAGTCAGATTTTTGCTGAAATTGTGACCCCGGACCTTAGGGATTTTTTGAAAAAAATCTTTTTCTACCGCTTACGTTTTCAAGTGCTGATTTCCTGTCCTGTGATAAAAAGCCTTCTGTTTCGACCGCCAAACCTTTCAGAGGAGCATTTGCAACCATTTGGCACCATTTTGGAGTGTTTTGACAAAAGTCAGATTTTTGCTGAAATTGTGACCCCGGACCTTAGGGATTTTTTCAAAAAAATCATTTTCCGCCGGTTAAGTTTTCGAAGGCAGATTTCTTGTCCTGTGATAAAAAGCCTTCTGTTTTGACCGCCAAACCTTTCAGAGGAGCATTTGCAACCATTTGGCACCATTTTGGAGTGTTTTGACAAAAGTCAGATTTTTGCTGAAATTGTGACCCTTAGGGATTTTTTCAAAAAAATCATTTTCCGCCGGTTAAGTTTTCGAAGTCAGATTTCTTGTCTTGTGATAAAAAGCCTTCTTTTTTGACCGCCAAACCTTTCAGGGGAGCATTTTCAACCGCGTGGCACCATTTTGGAGTGTTTTGACAAAAGTCAGATTTTTGCTAAAATTGTGACCCTTAGGGATTTTTTCAAAAAAATCTTTTTCCGCCGGTTAAGTTTTCGAAGGCAGATTTCTTGTCCTGTGATAAAAAGCCTTCTGTTTCGACCACCAAACCTTTCAGGGGAGCATTTGCAACCATTTGGCACCATTTTGGAGTGTTTTGACAAAAGTCAGATTTTTGCTGAAATTGTGACCCCGGACCTTAGGGATTTTTTCAAAAAAATCATTTTCCGCCGGTTAAGTTTTCGAAGGCAGATTTCTTGTCCTGTGATAAAAAGCCTTCTGTTTTGACCGCCAAACCTTTCAGAGGAGCATTTGCAACCATTTGGCACCATTTTGGAGTGTTTTGACAAAAGTCAGATTTTTGCTGAAATTGTGACCCCGGACCTTAGGGATTTTTTCAAAAAAATCTTTTTCCGCCGGTTAAGTTTTCGAAGGCAGATTTCTTGTCCTGTGATAAAAAGCCTTCTGTTTTGACCGCCAAACCTTTCAGGGGAGCATTTTCAACCGCGTGGCACCATTTTGGAGTGTTTTGACAAAAGTCAGATTTTTGCTGAAGTTGTGACCCCGGACCTTAGGGATTTTTTCAAAAAAATCATTTTCCGCCGGTTAAGTTTTCGAAGGCAGATTTCTTGTCCTGTGATAAAAAGCCTTCTGTTTTGACCGCCAAACCTTTCAGAGGAGCATTTGCAACCATTTGGCACCATTTTGGAGTCTTTTGACAAAAGTCAGATTTTTGCTGAAATTGTGACCCCGGACCTTAGGGATTTTTTCAAAAAATCTTTTTTGATCTGTGATCAAAAGCCTTCTGTTTCGACCGCCTAACCTTTCAGGGGAGCATTTCCAACCATTTGGCACCATTTTGGAGTGTTTTTGACAAAAGTCAGATTTTTGCTGAAATTGTGACCCCGGACCTTAGGGATTTTTTCAAAAAAATCTTTTTCCGCCGGTTAAGTTATTGAGGGCTGATTTCTTGTCCTGTGATAAAAAGCCTTCTGTTTTGACCGACAAACCTTTCAGGGGAGCATTTGCAACCGTGTGGCACCATTTTGGAGTGTTTTGACAAAAGTCAGATTTTTGCTGAAATTGTGACCCTTAGGGATTTTTTCAAAAAAATCTTTTTCCGCCGGTTAAGTTTTCGAAGGCAGTTTTCTTGTCCTGTGATAAAAAGCCTTCTGTTTTGACCGCCAAACCTTTCAGGGGAGCATTTGCAACCGTGTGGCACCATTTTTGAATAAATTGGAAAACGTCAGATTTTTGCTGAAATTGTGAACCTTAGGGATTTTTTCAAAAAAATCTTTTTCTACCGGTTACGTTTTCGAGTGCTGATTTCCTGTCCTGTGATAAAAAGCCTTCTGTTTCGACCGCCAAACCTTTCAGAGGAGCATTTGCAACCATTTGGCACCATTTTGGAGTGTTTTGACAAAAGTCAGATTTTTGCTGAAATTGTGACCCCGGACCTTAGGGATTTTTTCAAAAAAATCATTTTCCGCCGGTTAAGTTTTCGAAGGCTGATTTCTTGTCCTGTGATAAAAAGCCTTCTGTTTCGACCGCCAAACCTTTCAGGGGAGCATTTGCAACCATTTGGCACCATTTTGGAGTCTTTTGACAAAAGTCAGATTTTTGCTGAAATTGTGACCCCGGACCTTAGGGATTTTTTCAAAAAAATCTTTTTCCGCCGGTTAAGTTTTCGAAGTCAGATTTCTTGTCCTGTGATAAAAAGCCTTCTGTTTCGACCGCCAAACCTTTCAGAGGAGCATTTGGAACCATTTGGCACCATTTTGGAGTGTTTTGACAAAAGTCAGATTTTTGCTGAAATTGTGACCCCGGACCTTAGGGATTTTTTCAAAAAAATCTTTTTCCGCCGGTTAAGTTTTCGAAGGCAGATTTCTTGTCCTGTGATAAAAAGCCTTCTGTTTTGACCGCCAAACCTTTCAGAGGAGCATTTGCAACCATTTGGCACCATTTTGGAGTGTTTTGACAAAAGTCAGATCTTTGCTGAAATTGTGACCCCGGACCTTAGGGATTTTTTCAAAAAAATCATTTTCCGCCGGTTAAGTTTTCGAAGTCAGATTTCTTGTCCTGTGATAAAAAGCCTTCTGTTTTGACCGCCAAACCTTTCAGGGGAGCATTTGCAACCGCGTGGCACCATTTTGGAGTGTTTTGACAAAAGTCAGATTTTTGCTGAAATTGTGACCCCGGACCTTAGGGATTTTTTGAAAAAAATCTTTTTCTACCGCTTACGTTTTCAAGTGCTGATTTCCTGTCCTGTGATAAAAAGCCTTCTGTTTCGACCGCCAAACCTTTCAGAGGAGCATTTGCAACCATTTGGCACCATTTTGGAGTGTTTTGACAAAAGTCAGATTTTTGCTGAAATTGTGACCCCGGACCTTAGGGATTTTTTCAAAAAAATCATTTTCCGCCGGTTAAGTTTTCGAAGGCAGATTTCTTGTCCTGTGATAAAAAGCCTTCTGTTTTGACCGCCAAACCTTTCAGAGGAGCATTTGCAACCATTTGGCACCATTTTGGAGTGTTTTGACAAAAGTCAGATTTTTGCTGAAATTGTGACCCCGGACCTTAGGGATTTTTTCAAAAAAATCTTTTTCCGCCGGTTAAGTTTTCGAAGGCAGTTTTCTTGTCCTGTGATAAAAAGCCTTCTGTTTTGACCGCCAAACCTTTCAGGGGAGCATTTGCAACCGTGTGGCACCATTTTTGAATAAATTGGAAAACGTCAGATTTTTGCTGAAATTGTGAACCTTAGGGATTTTTTCAAAAAAATCATTTTCCGCCGGTTAAGTTTTTGAAGGCTGATTTCTTGTCCTGTGATAAAAAGCCTTCTGTTTTGACCGCCAAACCTTTCAGAGGAGCATTTGCAACCATTTGGCACCATTTTGGAGTGTTTTGACAAAAGTCAGATTTTTGCTGAAATTGTGACCCTGGACCTTAGGGATTTTTTCAAAAAAATCTTTTTCCGCCGGTTAAGTTTTCGAAGTCAGATTTCTTGTCCTGTGATAAAAAGCCTTCTGTTTCGACCGCCAAACCTTTCAGAGGAGCATTTGGAACCATTTGGCACCATTTTGGAGTGTTTTGACAAAAGTCAGATTTTTGCTGAAATTGTGACCCCGGACCTTAGGGATTTTTTCAAAAAAATCTTTTTCCGCCGGTTAAGTTTTCGAAGGCAGATTTCTTGTCCTGTGATAAAAAGCCTTCTGTTTTGACCGCCAAACCTTTCAGAGGAGCATTTGCAACCATTTGGCACCATTTTGGAGTGTTTTGACAAAAGTCAGATTTTTGCTGAAATTGTGACCCCGGACCTTAGGGATTTTTTCAAAAAAATCATTTTCCGCCGGTTAAGTTTTCGAAGTCAGATTTCTTGTCCTGTGATAAAAAGCCTTCTGTTTTGACCGCCAAACCTTTCAGGGGAGCATTTGCAACCGCGTGGCACCATTTTGGAGTGTTTTGACAAAAGTCAGATTTTTGCTGAAATTGTGACCCCGGACCTTAGGGATTTTTTGAAAAAAATCTTTTTCTACCGCTTACGTTTTCAAGTGCTGATTTCCTGTCCTGTGATAAAAAGCCTTCTGTTTCGACCGCCAAACCTTTCAGAGGAGCATTTGCAACCATTTGGCACCATTTTGGAGTGTTTTGACAAAAGTCAGATTTTTGCTAAAATTGTGACCCCGGACCTTAGGGATTTTTTCAAAAAAATCATTTTCCGCCGGTTAAGTTTTCGAAGGCAGATTTCTTGTCCTGTGATAAAAAGCCTTCTGTTTTGACCGCCAAACCTTTCAGAGGAGCATTTGCAACCATTTGGCACCATTTTGGAGTGTTTTGACAAAAGTCAGATTTTTGCTGAAATTGTGACCCCGGACCTTAGGGATTTTTTCAAAAAAATCTTTTTCCGCCGGTTAAGTTTTCGAAGGCAGTTTTCTTGTCCTGTGATAAAAAGCCTTCTGTTTTGACCGCCAAACCTTTCAGGGGAGCATTTGCAACCGTGTGGCACCATTTTTGAATAAATTGGAAAACGTCAGATTTTTGCTGAAATTGTGAACCTTAGGGATTTTTTCAAAAAAATCATTTTCCGCCGGTTAAGTTTTCGAAGGCTGATTTCTTGTCCTGTGATAAAAAGCCTTCTGTTTCGACCGCCAAACCTTTCAGGGGAGCATTTGCAACCATTTGGCACCATTTTGGAGTCTTTTGACAAAAGTCAGATTTTTGCTGAAATTGTGACCCCGGACCTTAGGGATTTTTTCAAAAAAATCTTTTTCCGCCGGTTAAGTTTTCGAAGTCAGATTTCTTGTCCTGTGATAAAAAGCCGTCTGTTTCGACCGCCAAACCTTTCAGAGGAGCATTTGGAACCATTTGGCACCATTTTGGAGTGTTTTGACAAAAGTCAGATTTTTGCTGAAATTGTGACCCCGGACCTTAGGGATTTTTTCAAAAAAATCTTTTTCCGCCGGTTAAGTTTTCGAAGGCAGATTTCTTGTCCTGTGATAAAAAGCCTTCTGTTTTGACCGCCAAACCTTTCAGAGGAGCATTTGCAACCATTTGGCACCATTTTGGAGTGTTTTGACAAAAGTCAGATTTTTGCTGAAATTGTGACCCCGGACCTTAGGGATTTTTTCAAAAAAATCATTTTCCGCCGGTTAAGTTTTCGAAGTCAGATTTCTTGTCCTGTGATAAAAAGCCTTCTGTTTTGACCGCCAAACCTTTCAGGGGAGCATTTTCAACCGCGTGGCACCATTTTGGAGTGTTTTGACAAAAGTCAGATTTTTGCTGAAATTGTGACCCCGGACCTTAGGGATTTTTTGAAAAAAATCTTTTTCTACCGCTTACGTTTTCAAGTGCTGATTTCCTGTCCTGTGATAAAAAGCCTTCTGTTTCGACCGCCAAACCTTTCAGAGGAGCATTTGCAACCATTTGGCACCATTTTGGAGTCTTTTGACAAAAGTCAGATTTTTGCTGAAATTGTGACCCCGGACCTTAGGGATTTTTTCAAAAAAATCTTTTTCCGCCGGTTAAGTTTTCGAAGGCAGATTTCTTGTCCTGTGATAAAAAGCCTTCTGTTTTGACCGCCAAACCTTTCAGAGGAGCATTTGCAACCGCGTGGCACCATTTTGGAGTGTTTTGACAAAAGTCAGATTTTTGCTGAAATTGTGACCCCGGACCTTAGGGATTTTTTCAAAAAAATCATTTTCCGCCGGTTAAGTTTTCGAAGTCAGATTTCTTGTCCTGTGATAAAAAGCCTTCTGTTTTGACCGCCAAACCTTTCAGGGGAGCATTTGCAACCGCGTGGCACCATTTTGGAGTGTTTTGACAAAAGTCAGATTTTTGCTGAAATTGTGACCCCGGACCTTAGGGATTTTTTGAAAAAAATCTTTTTCTACCGCTTACGTTTTCAAGTGCTGATTTCCTGTCCTGTGATAAAAAGCCTTCTGTTTCGACCGCCAAACCTTTCAGAGGAGCATTTGCAACCATTTGGCACCATTTTGGAGTGTTTTGACAAAAGTCAGATTTTTGCTAAAATTGTGACCCCGGACCTTAGGGATTTTTTCAAAAAAATCATTTTCCGCCGGTTAAGTTTTCGAAGGCAGATTTCTTGTCCTGTGATAAAAAGCCTTCTGTTTTGACCGCCAAACCTTTCAGAGGAGCATTTGCAACCATTTGGCACCATTTTGGAGTGTTTTGACAAAAGTCAGATTTTTGCTGAAATTGTGACCCCGGACCTTAGGGATTTTTTCAAAAAAATCTTTTTCCGCCGGTTAAGTTTTCGAAGGCAGTTTTCTTGTCCTGTGATAAAAAGCCTTCTGTTTTGACCGCCAAACCTTTCAGGGGAGCATTTGCAACCGTGTGGCACCATTTTTGAATAAATTGGAAAACGTCAGATTTTTGCTGAAATTGTGAACCTTAGGGATTTTTTCAAAAAAATCATTTTCCGCCGGTTAAGTTTTCGAAGGCTGATTTCTTGTCCTGTGATAAAAAGCCTTCTGTTTCGACCGCCAAACCTTTCAGGGGAGCGTTTGCAACCATTTGGCACCATTTTGGAGTCTTTTGACAAAAGTCAGATTTTTGCTGAAATTGTGACCCCGGACCTTAGGGATTTTTTCAAAAAAATCTTTTTCCGCCGGTTAAGTTTTCGAAGTCAGATTTCTTGTCCTGTGATAAAAAGCCGTCTGTTTCGACCGCCAAACCTTTCAGAGGAGCATTTGGAACCATTTGGCACCATTTTGGAGTGTTTTGACAAAAGTCAGATTTTTGCTGAAATTGTGACCCCGGACCTTAGGGATTTTTTCCAAAAAATCTTTTTCCGCCGGTTAAGTTTTCGAAGGCAGATTTCTTGTCCTGTGATAAAAAGCCTTCTGTTTTGACCGCCAAACCTTTCAGAGGAGCATTTGCAACCATTTGGCACCATTTTGGAGTGTTTTGACAAAAGTCAGATTTTTGCTGAAATTGTGACCCCGGACCTTAGGGATTTTTTCAAAAAAATCATTTTCCGCCGGTTAAGTTTTCGAAGTCAGATTTCTTGTCCTGTGATAAAAAGCCTTCTGTTTTGACCGCCAAACCTTTCAGGGGAGCATTTTCAACCGCGTGGCACCATTTTGGAGTGTTTTGACAAAAGTCAGATTTTTGCTGAAATTGTGACCCCGGACCTTAGGGATTTTTTGAAAAAAATCTTTTTCTACCGCTTACGTTTTCAAGTGCTGATTTCCTGTCCTGTGATAAAAAGCCTTCTGTTTCGACCGCCAAACCTTTCAGAGGAGCATTTGCAACCATTTGGCACCATTTTGGAGTGTTTTGACAAAAGTCAGATTTTTGCTGAAATTGTGACCCCGGACCTTAGGGATTTTTTCAAAAAAATCATTTTCCGCCGGTTAAGTTTTCGAAGGCAGATTTCTTGTCCTGTGATAAAAAGCCTTCTGTTTTGACCGCCAAACCTTTCAGAGGAGCATTTGCAACCATTTGGCACCATTTTGGAGTGTTTTGACAAAAGTCAGATTTTTGCTGAAATTGTGACCCCGGACCTTAGGGATTTTTTCAAAAAAATCTTTTTCCGCTGGTTAAGTTTTCGAAGGCAGATTTCTTGTCCTGTGATAAAAAGCCTTCTGTTTTGACCGCCAAACCTTTCAGAGGAGCATTTGCAACCATTTGGCACCATTTTGGAGTGTTTTGACAAAAGTCAGATTTTTGCTGAAATTGTGACCCCGGACCTTAGGGATTTTTTCAAAAAAATCTTTTTCCGCTGGTTAAGTTTTCGAAGGCAGATTTCTTGTCCTGTGATAAAAAGCCTTCTGTTTTGACCGCCAAACCTTTCAGAGGAGCATTTGCAACCATTTGGCACCATTTTGGAGTCTTTTGACAAAAGTCAGATTTTTGCTGAAATTGTGACCCCGGACCTTAGGGATTTTTTCAAAAAAATCTTTTTCCGCCGGTTAAGTTTTCGAAGTCAGATTTCTTGTCCTGTGATAAAAAGCCTTCTGTTTCGACCGCCAAACCTTTCAGAGGAGCATTTGGAACCATTTGGCACCATTTTGGAGTGTTTTGACAAAAGTCAGATTTTTGCTGAAATTGTGACCCCGGACCTTAGGGATTTTTTCAAAAAAATCTTTTTCCGCCGGTTAAGTTTTCGAAGGCAGATTTCTTGTCCTGTGATAAAAAGCCTTCTGTTTTGACCGCCAAACCTTTCAGAGGAGCATTTGCAACCATTTGGCACCATTTTGGAGTGTTTTGACAAAAGTCAGATTTTTGCTGAAATTGTGACCCCGGACCTTAGGGATTTTTTCAAAAAAATCATTTTCCGCCGGTTAAGTTTTCGAAGTCAGATTTCTTGTCCTGTGATAAAAAGCCTTCTGTTTTGACCGCCAAACCTTTCAGGGGAGCATTTGCAACCGCGTGGCACCATTTTGGAGTGTTTTGACAAAAGTCAGATTTTTGCTGAAATTGTGACCCCGGACCTTAGGGATTTTTTGAAAAAAATCTTTTTCTACCGCTTACGTTTTTAAGTGCTGATTTCCTGTCCTGTGATAAAAAGCCTTCTGTTTCGACCGCCAAACCTTTCAGAGGAGCATTTGCAACCATTTGGCACCATTTTGGAGTGTTTTGACAAAAGTCAGATTTTTGCTGAAATTGTGACCCCGGACCTTAGGGATTTTTTCAAAAAAATCTTTTTCCGCCGGTTAAGTTTTCGAAGGCAGATTTCTTGTCCTGTGATAAAAAGCCTTCTGTTTTGACCGCCAAACCTTTCAGAGGAGCATTTGCAACCATTTGGCACCATTTTGGAGTCTTTTGACAAAAGTCAGATTTTTGCTGAAATTGTGACCCCGGACCTTAGGGATTTTTTCAAAAAAATCTTTTTCCGCCGGTTAAGTTTTCGAAGTCAGATTTCTTGTCCTGTGATAAAAAGCCTTCTGTTTTGACCGCCAAACCTTTCAGGGGAGCATTTACAACCGTGTGGCACCATTTTGGAGTGTTTTGACAAAAGTCAGATTTTTGCTGAAATTCTGACCCCGGACCTTAGGGATTTTTTCAAAAAAATCATTTTCCGCCGGTTAAGTTTTCGAAGGCAGATTTCTTGTCCTGTGATAAAAAGCCTTCTGTTTTGACCGCCAAACCTTTCAGAGGAGCATTTGCAACCATTTGGCACCATTTTGGAGTGTTTTGACAAAAGTCAGATTTTTGCTGAAATTGTGACCCCGGACCTTAGGGATTTTTTCAAAAAAATCATTTTCCTCCGGTTAAGTTTTCGAAGGCAGATTTCTTGTCCTGTGATAAAAAGCCTTCTGTTTCGACCGCCAAACCTTTCAGGGGAGCATTTGCAACCATTTGGCACCATTTTGGAGTCTTTTGACAAAAGTCAGATTTTTGCTGAAATTGTGACCCCGGACCTTAGGGATTTTTTCAAAAAAATCATTTTCCGCCGGTTAAGTTTTCGAAGTCAGATTTCTTGTCCTGTGATAAAAAGCCTTCTGTTTTGACCGCCAAACCTTTCAGAGGAGCATTTGCAACCATTTGGCACCATTTTGGAGTGTTTTGACAAAAGTCAGATTTTTGCTGAAATTGTGACCCCGGACCTTAGGGATTTTTTCAAAAAAATCTTTTTCAGCCGGTTAAGTTTTCGAAGGCAGATTTCTTGTCCTGTGATAAAAAGCCTTCTGTTTTGACCGGCAAACCTTTCAGAGGAGCATTTGCAACCATTTGGCACCATTTTGGAGTGTTTTGACAAAAGTCAGATTTTTGCTGAAATTGTGACCCCGGACCTTAGGGATTTTTTCAAAAAAATCTTTTTCCGCCGGTTAAGTTTTCGAAGGCAGATTTCTTGTCCTGTGATAAAAAGCCTTCTGTTTTGACCGCCAAACCTTTCAGAGGAGCATTTGCAACCATTTGGCACCATTTTGGAGTGTTTTGACAAAAGTCATATTTTTGCTGAAATTGTGACCCCGGACCTTAGGGATTTTTTCAAAAAAATCATTTTCCGCCGGTTAAGTTTTCGAAGGCAGATTTCTTGTCCTGTGATAAAAAGCCTTCTGTTTTGACCGCCAAACCTTTCAGAGGAGCATTTGCAACCATTTGGCACCATTTTGGAGTGTTTTGACAAAAGTCAGATTTTTGCTGAAATTGTGACCCCGGACCTTAGGGATTTTTTCAAAAAAATCTTTTTCCGCCGGTTAAGTTTTCGAAGGCAGATTTCTTGTCCTGTGATAAAAAGCCTTCTGTTTTGACCGCCAAACCTTTCAGGGGAGCATTTTCAACCGCGTGGCACCATTTTGGAGTGTTTTGACAAAAGTCAGATTTTTGCTGAAGTTGTGACCCCGGACCTTAGGGATTTTTTCAAAAAAATCATTTTCCGCCGGTTAAGTTTTCGAAGGCAGATTTCTTGTCCTGTGATAAAAAGCCTTCTGTTTTGACCGCCAAACCTTTCAGAGGAGCATTTGCAACCATTTGGCACCATTTTGGAGTCTTTTGACAAAAGTCAGATTTTTGCTGAAATTGTGACCCCGGACCTTAGGGATTTTTTCAAAAAATCTTTTTTGATCTGTGATCAAAAGCCTTCTGTTTCGACCGCCTAACCTTTCAGGGGAGCATTTCCAACCATTTGGCACCATTTTGGAGTGTTTTTGACAAAAGTCAGATTTTTGCTGAAATTGTGACCCCGGACCTTAGGGATTTTTTCAAAAAAATCTTTTTCCGCCGGTTAAGTTATTGAGGGCTGATTTCTTGTCCTGTGATAAAAAGCCTTCTGTTTTGACCGACAAACCTTTCAGGGGAGCATTTGCAACCGTGTGGCACCATTTTGGAGTGTTTTGACCAAAATCATATTTTTGCTGAAATTGTGACCCTTAGGGATTTTTTCAAAAAAATATTTTTCCGCCGGTTAAGTTTTCGAAGGCAGTTTTCTTGTCCTGTGATAAAAAGCCTTCTGTTTTGACCGCCAAACCTTTCAGGGGAGCATTTGCAACCGTGTGGCACCATTTTTGAATAAATTGGAAAACGTCAGATTTTTGCTGAAATTGTGAACCTTAGGGATTTTTTCAAAAAAATCTTTTTCTACCGGTTACGTTTTCGAGTGCTGATTTCCTGTCCTGTGATAAAAAGCCTTCTGTTTCGACCGCCAAACCTTTCAGAGGAGCAGTTGCAACCATTTGGCACCATTTTGGAGTGTTTTGACAAAAGTCAGATTTTTGCTGAAATTGTGACCCCGGACCTTAGGGATTTTTTCAAAAAAATCATTTTCCGCCGGTTAAGTTTTCGAAGGCTGATTTCTTGTCCTGTGATAAAAAGCCTTCTGTTTCGACCGCCAAACCTTTCAGGGGAGCATTTGCAACCATTTGGCACCATTTTGGAGTCTTTTGACAAAAGTCAGATTTTTGCTGAAATTGTGACCCCGGACCTTAGGGATTTTTTCAAAAAAATCATTTTCCGCCGGTTAAGTTTTCGAAGGCAGATTTCTTGTCCTGTGATAAAAAGCCTTCTGTTTTGACCGCCAAACCTTTCAGAGGAGCATTTGCAACCATTTGGCACCATTTTGGAGTCTTTTGACAAAAGTCAGATTTTTGCTGAAATTGTGACCCCGGACCTTAGGGATTTTTTCAAAAAATCTTTTTTGATCTGTGATCAAAAGCCTTCTGTTTCGACCGCCTAACCTTTCAGGGGAGCATTTCCAACCATTTGGCACCATTTTGGAGTGTTTTTGACAAAAGTCAGATTTTTGCTGAAATTGTGACCCCGGACCTTAGGGATTTTTTCAAAAAAATCTTTTTCCGCCGGTTAAGTTATTGAGGGCTGATTTCTTGTCCTGTGATAAAAAGCCTTCTGTTTTGACCGACAAACCTTTCAGGGGAGCATTTGCAACCGTGTGGCACCATTTTGGAGTGTTTTGACCAAAATCATATTTTTGCTGAAATTGTGACCCTTAGGGATTTTTTCAAAAAAATATTTTTCCGCCGGTTAAGTTTTCGAAGGCAGTTTTCTTGTCCTGTGATAAAAAGCCTTCTGTTTTGACCGCCAAACCTTTCAGGGGAGCATTTGCAACCGTGTGGCACCATTTTTGAATAAATTGGAAAACGTCAGATTTTTGCTGAAATTGTGAACCTTAGGGATTTTTTCAAAAAAATCTTTTTCTACCGGTTACGTTTTCGAGTGCTGATTTCCTGTCCTGTGATAAAAAGCCTTCTGTTTCGACCGCCAAACCTTTCAGAGGAGCAGTTGCAACCATTTGGCACCATTTTGGAGTGTTTTGACAAAAGTCAGATTTTTGCTGAAATTGTGACCCCGGACCTTAGGGATTTTTTCAAAAAAATCATTTTCCGCCGGTTAAGTTTTCGAAGGCTGATTTCTTGTCCTGTGATAAAAAGCCTTCTGTTTCGACCGCCAAACCTTTCAGGGGAGCATTTGCAACCATTTGGCACCATTTTGGAGTCTTTTGACAAAAGTCAGATTTTTGCTGAAATTGTGACCCCGGACCTTAGGGATTTTTTCAAAAAAATCTTTTTCCGCCGGTTAAGTTTTCGAAGTCAGATTTCTTGTCCTGTGATAAAAAGCCTTCTGTTTCGACCGCCAAACCTTTCAGAGGAGCATTTGGAACCATTTGGCACCATTTTGGAGTGTTTTGACAAAAGTCAGATTTTTGCTGAAATTGTGACCCCGGACCTTAGGGATTTTTTCAAAAAAATCTTTTTCCGCCGGTTAAGTTTTCGAAGGCAGATTTCTTGTCCTGTGATAAAAAGCCTTCTGTTTTGACCGCCAAACCTTTCAGAGGAGCATTTGCAACCATTTGGCACCATTTTGGAGTGTTTGGACAAAAGTCAGATTTTTGCTGAAATTGTGACCCCGGACCTTAGGGATTTTTTCAAAAAAATCATTTTCCGCCGGTTAAGTTTTCGAAGGCAGTTTTCTTGTCCTGTGATAAAAAGCCTTCTGTTTTGACCGCCAAACCTTTCAGGGGAGCATTTGCAACCGTGTGGCACCATTTTTGAATAAATTGGAAAACGTCAGATTTTTGCTGAAATTGTGAACCTTAGGGATTTTTTCAAAAAAATCTTTTTCTACCGGTTACGTTTTCGAGTGCTGATTTCCTGTCCTGTGATAAAAAGCCTTCTGTTTCGACCGCCAAACCTTTCAAAGGAGCAGTTGCAACCATTTGGCACCATTTTGGAGTGTTTTGACAAAAGTCAGATTTTTGCTGAAATTGTGACCCCGGACCTTAGGGATTTTTTCAAAAAAATCATTTTCCGCCGGTTAAGTTTTCGAAGGCTGATTTCTTGTCCTGTGATAAAAAGCCTTCTGTTTCGACCGCCAAACCTTTCAGGGGAGCATTTGCAACCATTTGGCACCATTTTGGAGTCTTTTGACAAAAGTCAGATTTTTGCTGAAATTGTGACCCCGGACCTTAGGGATTTTTTCAAAAAAATCTTTTTCCGCCGGTTAAGTTTTCGAAGTCAGATTTCTTGTCCTGTGATAAAAAGCCTTCTGTTTCGACCGCCAAACCTTTCAGAGGAGCATTTGGAACCATTTGGCACCATTTTGGAGTGTTTTGACAAAAGTCAGATTTTTGCTGAAATTGTGACCCCGGACCTTAGGGATTTTTTCAAAAAAATCTTTTTCCGCCGGTTAAGTTTTCGAAGGCAGATTTCTTGTCCTGTGATAAAAAGCCTTCTGTTTTGACCGCCAAACCTTTCAGAGGAGCATTTGCAACCATTTGGCACCATTTTGGAGTGTTTGGACAAAAGTCAGATTTTTGCTGAAATTGTGACCCCGGACCTTAGGGATTTTTTCAAAAAAATCATTTTCCGCCGGTTAAGTTTTCGAAGTCAGATTTCTTGTCCTGTGATAAAAAGCCTTCTGTTTTGACCGCCAAACCTTTCAGGGGAGCATTTGCAACCGCGTGGCACCATTTTGGAGTGTTTTGACAAAAGTCAGATTTTTGCTGAAATTGTGACCCCGGACCTTAGGGATTTTTTGAAAAAAATCTTTTTCTACCGCTTACGTTTTCAAGTGCTGATTTCTTGTCCTGTGATAAAAAGCCTTCTGTTTCGACCGCCAAACCTTTCAGAGGAGCATTTGCAACCATTTGGCACCATTTTGGAGTGTTTTGACAAAAGTCAGATTTTTGCTGAAATTGTGACCCCGGACCTTAGGGATTTTTTCAAAAAAAATCATTTTCCGCCGGTTAAGTTTTCGAAGGCAGATTTCTTGTCCTGTGATAAAAAGCCTTCTGTTTTGACCGCCAAACCTTTCAGAGGAGCATTTGCAACCATTTGGCACCATTTTGGAGTGTTTTGACAAAAGTCAGATTTTTGCTGAAATTGTGACCACGGACCTTAGGGATTTTTTCAAAAAAATCTTTTTCCGCTGGTTAAGTTTTCGAAGGCAGATTTCTTGTCCTGTGATAAAAAGCCTTCTGTTTTGACCGCCAAACCTTTCAGAGGAGCATTTGCAACCATTTGGCACCATTTTGGAGTGTTTTGACAAAAGTCAGATTTTTGCTGAAATTGTGACCCCGGACCTTAGGGATTTTTTCAAAAAAATCTTTTTCCGCTGGTTAAGTTTTCGAAGGCAGATTTCTTGTCCTGTGATAAAAAGCCTTCTGTTTTGACCGCCAAACCTTTCAGAGGAGCATTTGCAACCATTTGGCACCATTTTGGAGTCTTTTGACAAAAGTCACATTTTTGCTGAAATTGTGACCCCGGACCTTAGGGATTTTTTCAAAAAAATCTTTTTCCGCCGGTTAAGTTTTCGAAGTCAGATTTCTTGTCCTGTGATAAAAAGCCTTCTGTTTTGACCGCCAAACCTTTCAGGGGAGCATTTACAACCGTGTGGCACCATTTTGGAGTGTTTTGACAAAAGTCAGATTTTTGCTGAAATTCTGACCCCGGACCTTAGGGATTTTTTCAAAAAAATCATTTTCCGCCGGTTAAGTTTTCGAAGGCAGATTTCTTGTCCTGTGATAAAAAGCCTTCTGTTTTGACTGCCAAACCTTTCAGAGGAGCATTTGCAACCATTTGGCACCATTTTGGAGTGTTTTGACAAAAGTCAGATTTTTGCTGAAATTGTGACCCCGGACCTTAGGGATTTTTTCAAAAAAATCTTTTTCCGCCGGTTAAGTTTTCGAAGGCAGATTTCTTGTCCTGTGATAAAAAGCCTTCTGTTTTGACCGCCAAACCTTTCAGAGGAGCATTTGCAACCATTTGGCACCATTTTGGAGTGTTTGGACAAAAGTCAGATTTTTGCTGAAATTGTGACCCCGGACCTTAGGGATTTTTTCAAAAAAATCATTTTCCGCCGGTTAAGTTTTCGAAGGCAGATTTCTTGTCCTGTGATAAAAAGCCTTCTGTTTTGACCGCCAAACCTTTCAGGGGAGCATTTGCAACCGCGTGGCACCATTTTGGAGTGTTTTGACAAAAGTCAGATTTTTGCTGAAATTGTGACCCCGGAACTTAGGGATTTTTTCAAAAAAATCTTTTTCTACCGGTTACGTTTTCAAGTGCTGATTTCCTGTCCTGTGATAAAAAGCCTTCTGTTTCGACCGCCAAACCTTTCAGAGGAGCATTTGCAACCATTTGGCACCATTTTGGAGTGTTTTGACAAAAGTCAGATTTTTGCTGAAATTGTGACCCCGGACCTTAGGGATTTTTTCAAAAAAATCTTTTTCCGCCGGTTAAGTTTTCGAAGGCAGATTTCTTGTCCTGTTATAAAAAGCCTTCTGTTTTGACCGCCAAACCTTTCAGAGGAGCATTTGCAACCATTTGGCACCATTTTGGAGTGTTTTGACAAAAGTCAGATTTTTGCTGAAATTGTGACCCCGGACCTTAGGGATTTTTTCAAAAAAATCATTTTCCGCCGGTTAAGTTTTCGAAGTCAGATTTCTTGTCCTGTGATAAAAAGCCTTCTGTTTTGACCGCCAAACCTTTCAGGGGAGCATTTGCAACCGCGTGGCACCATTTTGGAGTGTTTTGACAAAAGTCAGATTTTTGCTGAAATTGTGACCCCGGACCTTAGGGATTTTTTCAAAAAAATCTTTTTCTACCGGTTACGTTTTCAAGTGCTGATTTCCTGTCCTGTGATAAAAAGCCTTCTGTTTCGACCGCCAAACCTTTCAGGGGAGCATTTGCAACCATTTGGCACCATTTTGGAGTCTTTAGACAAAAGTCAGATTTTTGCTGAAATTGTGACCTCGGACCTTAGGGATTTTTTCAAAAAAATCATTTTCCGCCGGTTAAGTTTTCGAAGTCAGATTTCTTGTCTTGTGATAAAAAGCCTTCTGTTTTGACCGCCAAACCTTTCAGGGGAGCATTTTCAACCGCGTGGCACCATTTTGGAGTGTTTTGACAAAAGTCAGATTTTTGCTGAAATTGTGACCCCGGACCTTAGGGATTTTTTCAAAAAAATCATTTTCCGCCGGTTAAGTTTTCGAAGGCAGATTTCTTGTCCTGTGATAAAAAGCCTTCTGTTTTGACCGGCAAACCTTTCAGAGGAGCATTTGCAACCATTTGGCACCATTTTGGAGTGTTTTGACAAAAGTCAGATTTTTGCTGAAATTGTGACCTCGGACCTTAGGGATTTTTTCAAAAAAATCTTTTTCCACCAGTTCACTTCTTGAGGGCTGATTTCTTGTCCTGTGATAAAAAGCCTTCTGTTTCGACCGCCAAACCTTTCAGGGGAGCATTTGCAACCATTTGGCACCATTTTGGAGTCTTTTGACAAAAGTCAGATTTTTGCTGAAATTGTGACCCCGGACCTTAGGGATTTTTTCAAAAAAATCATTTTCCGCCGGTTAAGTCTTCGAAGGCAGATTTCTTGTCCTGTGATAAAAAGCCTTCTGTTTTGACCGCCAAACCTTTCAGAGGAGCATTTGCAACCATTTGGCACCATTTTGGAGTGTTTTGACAAAAGTCAGATCTTTGCTGAAATTGTGACCCCGGACCTTAGGGATTTTTTCAAAAAAATCATTTTCCGCCGGTTAAGTTTTCGAAGTCAGATTTCTTGTCCTGTGATAAAAAGCCTTCTGTTTTGACCGCCAAACCTTTCAGGGGAGCATTTGCAACCGCGTGGCACCATTTTGGAGTGTTTTGACAAAAGTCAGATTTTTGCTGAAATTGTGACCCCGGACCTTAGGGATTTTTTCAAAAAAATCTTTTTCTACCGGTTACGTTTTCAAGTGCTGATTTCCTGTCCTGTGATAAAAAGCCTTCTGTTTCGACCGCCAAACCTTTTAGAGGAGCATTTGCAACCATTTGGCACCATTTTGGAGTGTTTTGACAAAAGTCAGATTTTTGCTGAAATTGTGACCCCGGACCTTAGGGATTTTTTTTAAAAAAAATCTTTTTCCGCCGGTTAAGTTTTCGAAGGCAGATTTCTTGTCCTGTGATAAAAAGCCTTCTGTTTTGACCGCCAAACCTTTCAGAGGAGCATTTGCAACCATTTGGCACCACTTTGGAGTGTTTTGACAAAAGTCAGATTTTTGCTGAAATTGTGACCCCGGACCTTAGGGATTTTTTCAAAAAAATCTTTTTCCGCCGGTTAAGTTTTCGAAGGCAGATTTCTTGTCCTGTGATAAAAAGCCTTCTGTTTTGACCGCCAAACCTTTCAGAGGAGCATTTGCAACCATTTGGCACCATTTTGGAGTGTTTTGACAAAAGTCAGATTTTTGCTGAAATTGTGACCCCGGACCTTAGGGATTTTTTCAAAAAAATCATTTTCCGCCGGTTAAGTTTTCGAAGTCAGATTTCTTGTCCTGTGATAAAAAGCCTTCTGTTTCGACCGCCAAACCTTTCAGGGGAGCATTTGCAACCATTTGGCACCATTTTGGAGTGTTTTGACAAAAGTCAGATTTTTGCTGAAATTGTGACCCCGGACCTTAGGGATTTTTTCAAAAAAATCTTTTTCCGCCGGTTAAGTTTTCGAAGGCAGATTTCTTGTCCTGTGATAAAAAGCCTTCTGTTTTGACCGCCAAACCTTTCAGAGGAGCATTTGCAACCATTTGGCACCATTTTGGAGTGTTTTGACAAAAGTCAGATCTTTGCTGAAATTGTGACCCCGGACCTTAGGGATTTTTTCAAAAAAATCTTTTTCCGCCGGTTAAGTTTTCGAAGTCAGATTTCTTGTCCTGTGATAAAAAGCCTTCTGTTTTGACCGCCAAACCTTTCAGGGGAGCATTTACAACCGTGTGGCACCATTTTGGAGTGTTTTGACAAAAGTCAGATTTTTGCTGAAATTCTGACCCCGGACCTTAGGGATTTTTTCAAAAAAATCATTTTCCGCCGGTTAAGTTTTCGAAGGCAGATTTCTTGTCCTGTGATAAAAAGCCTTCTGTTTTGACTGCCAAACCTTTCAGAGGAGCATTTGCAACCATTTGGCACCATTTTGGAGTGTTTTGACAAAAGTCAGATTTTTGCTGAAATTGTGACCCCGGACCTTAGGGATTTTTTCAAAAAAATCTTTTTCCGCCGGTTAAGTTTTCGAAGGCAGATTTCTTGTCCTGTGATAAAAAGCCTTCTGTTTTGACCGCCAAACCTTTCAGAGGAGCATTTGCAACCATTTGGCACCATTTTGGAGTGTTTGGACAAAAGTCAGATTTTTGCTGAAATTGTGACCCCGGACCTTAGGGATTTTTTCAAAAAAATCATTTTCCGCCGGTTAAGTTTTCGAAGGCAGATTTCTTGTCCTGTGATAAAAAGCCTTCTGTTTTGACCGCCAAACCTTTCAGGGGAGCATTTGCAACCGCGTGGCACCATTTTGGAGTGTTTTGACAAAAGTCAGATTTTTGCTGAAATTGTGACCCCGGAACTTAGGGATTTTTTCAAAAAAATCTTTTTCTACCGGTTACGTTTTCAAGTGCTGATTTCCTGTCCTGTGATAAAAAGCCTTCTGTTTCGACCGCCAAACCTTTCAGAGGAGCATTTGCAACCATTTGGCACCATTTTGGAGTGTTTTGACAAAAGTCAGATTTTTGCTGAAATTGTGACCCCGGACCTTAGGGATTTTTTCAAAAAAATCTTTTTCCGCCGGTTAAGTTTTCGAAGGCAGATTTCTTGTCCTGTTATAAAAAGCCTTCTGTTTTGACCGCCAAACCTTTCAGAGGAGCATTTGCAACCATTTGGCACCATTTTGGAGTGTTTGGACAAAAGTCAGATTTTTGCTGAAATTGTGACCCCGGACCTTAGGGATTTTTTCAAAAAAATCATTTTCCGCCGGTTAAGTTTTCGAAGTCAGATTTCTTGTCCTGTGATAAAAAGCCTTCTGTTTTGACCGCCAAACCTTTCAGGGGAGCATTTGCAACCGCGTGGCACCATTTTGGAGTGTTTTGACAAAAGTCAGATCTTTGCTGAAATTGTGACCCCGGACCTTAGGGATTTTTTCAAAAAAATCTTTTTCTACCGGTTACGTTTTCAAGTGCTGATTTCCTGTCCTGTGATAAAAAGCCTTCTGTTTCGACCGCCAAACCTTTCAGGGGAGCATTTGCAACCATTTGGCACCATTTTGGAGTCTTTAGACAAAAGTCAGATTTTTGCTGAAATTGTGACCTCGGACCTTAGGGATTTTTTCAAAAAAATCATTTTCCGCCGGTTAAGTTTTCGAAGTCAGATTTCTTGTCTTGTGATAAAAAGCCTTCTGTTTTGACCGCCAAACCTTTCAGGGGAGCATTTTCAACCGCGTGGCACCATTTTGGAGTGTTTTGACAAAAGTCAGATTTTTGCTGAAATTGTGACCCCGGACCTTAGGGATTTTTTCAAAAAAATCATTTTCCGCCGGTTAAGTTTTCGAAGGCAGATTTCTTGTCCTGTGATAAAAAGCCTTCTGTTTTGACCGGCAAACCTTTCAGAGGAGCATTTGCAACCATTTGGCACCATTTTGGAGTGTTTTGACAAAAGTCAGATTTTTGCTGAAATTGTGACCTCGGACCTTAGGGATTTTTTCAAAAAAATCTTTTTCCACCAGTTCACTTCTTGAGGGCTGATTTCTTGTCCTGTGATAAAAAGCCTTCTGTTTCGACCGCCAAACCTTTCAGGGGAGCATTTGCAACCATTTGGCACCATTTTGGAGTCTTTTGACAAAAGTCAGATTTTTGCTGAAATTGTGACCCCGGACCTTAGGGATTTTTTCAAAAAAATCATTTTCCGCCGGTTAAGTCTTCGAAGTCAGATTTCTTGTCTTGTGATAAAAAGCCTTCTGTTTTGACCGCCAAACCTTTCAGGGGAGCATTTTCAACCGCGTGGCACCATTTTGGAGTGTTTTGACAAAAGTCAGATTTTTGCTGAAATTGTGACCCCGGACCTTAGGGATTTTTTCAAAAAAATCTTTTTCCGCCGGTTAAGTTTTCGAAGGCAGATTTCTTGTCCTGTGATAAAAAGCCTTCTGTTTTGACCGCCAAACCTTTCAGAGGAGCATTTGCAACCATTTGGCACCATTTTGGAGTGTTTTGACAAAAGTCAGATCTTTGCTGAAATTGTGACCCCGGACCTTAGGGATTTTTTCAAAAAAATCATTTTCCGCCGGTTAAGTTTTCGAAGGCAGATTTCTTGTCCTGTGATAAAAAGCCTTCTGTTTTGACCGCCAAACCTTTCAGAGGAGCATTTGCAACCATTTGGCACCACTTTGGAGTGTTTTGACAAAAGTCAGATTTTTGCTGAAATTGTGACCCCGGACCTTAGGGATTTTTTCAAAAAAATCTTTTTCCGCCGGTTAAGTTTTCGAAGGCAGATTTCTTGTCCTGTGATAAAAAGCCTTCTGTTTTGACCGCCAAACCTTTCAGAGGAGCATTTGCAACCATTTGGCACCATTTTGGAGTGTTTTGACAAAAGTCAGATTTTTGCTGAAATTGTGACCCCGGACCTTAGGGATTTTTTCAAAAAAATCATTTTCCGCCGGTTAAGTTTTCGAAGTCAGATTTCTTGTCCTGTGATAAAAAGCCTTCTGTTTCGACCGCCAAACCTTTCAGGGGAGCATTTGCAACCATTTGGCACCATTTTGGAGTGTTTTGACAAAAGTCAGATTTTTGCTGAAATTGTGACCCCGGACCTTAGGGATTTTTTCAAAAAAATCATTTTCCGCCGGTTAAGTCTTCGAAGTCAGATTTCTTGTCTTGTGATAAAAAGCCTTCTGTTTTGACCGCCAAACCTTTCAGGGGAGCATTTTCAACCGCGTGGCACCATTTTGGAGTGTTTTGACAAAAGTCAGATTTTTGCTGAAATTGTGACCCCGGACCTTAGGGATTTTTTCAAAAAAATCTTTTTCCGCCGGTTAAGTTTTCGAAGGCAGATTTCTTGTCCTGTGATAAAAAGCCTTCTGTTTTGACCGCCAAACCTTTCAGAGGAGCATTTGCAACCATTTGGCACCATTTTGGAGTGTTTTGACAAAAGTCAGATTTTTGCTGAAATTGTGACCCCGGACCTTAGGGATTTTTTTTTAAAAAAATCTTTTTCCGCCGGTTAAGTTTTCGAAGGCAGATTTCTTGTCCTGTGATAAAAAGCCTTCTGTTTTGACCGCCAAACCTTTCAGAGGAGCATTTGCAACCATTTGGCACCACTTTGGAGTGTTTTGACAAAAGTCAGATTTTTGCTGAAATTGTGACCCCGGACCTTAGGGATTTTTTCAAAAAAATCTTTTTCCGCCGGTTAAGTTTTCGAAGGCAGATTTCTTGTCCTGTGATAAAAAGCCTTCTGTTTTGACCGCCAAACCTTTCAGAGGAGCATTTGCAACCATTTGGCACCATTTTGGAGTGTTTTGACAAAAGTCAGATTTTTGCTGAAATTGTGACCCCGGACCTTAGGGATTTTTTCAAAAAAATCATTTTCCGCCGGTTAAGTTTTCGAAGTCAGATTTCTTGTCCTGTGATAAAAAGCCTTCTGTTTTGACCGCCAAACCTTTCAGTGGAGCATTTGCAACCGCGTGGCACCATTTTGGAGTGTTTTGACAAAAGTCAGATTTTTGCTGAAATTGTGACCCCGGACCTTAGGGATTTTTTCAAAAAAATCTTTTTCTACCGGTTACGTTTTCAAGTGCTGATTTCCTGTCCTGTGATAAAAAGCCTTCTGTTTCGACCGCCAAACCTTTCAGGGGAGCATTTGCAACCATTTGGCACCATTTTGGAGTCTTTAGACAAAAGTCAGATTCTTGCTGAAATTGTGACCTCGGACCTTAGGGATTTTTTCAAAAAAATCATTTTCCGCCGTTTAAGTTTTCGAAGTCAGATTTCTTGTCTTGTGATAAAAAGCCTTCTGTTTTGACCGCCAAACCTTTCAGGGGAGCATTTTCAACCGCGTGGCACCATTTTGGAGTGTTTTGACAAAAGTCAGATTTTTGCTGAAATTGTGACCCCGGACCTTAGGGATTTTTTCAAAAAAATCATTTTCCGCCGGTTAAGTTTTCGAAGGCAGATTTCTTGTCCTGTGATAAAAAGCCTTCTGTTTTGACCGGCAAACCTTTCAGAGGAGCATTTGCAACCATTTGGCACCATTTTGGAGTGTTTTGACAAAAGTCAGATTTTTGCTGAAATTGTGACCTCGGACCTTAGGGATTTTTTCAAAAAAATCTTTTTCCACCGGTTAACTTCTTGAGGGCTGATTTCTTGTCCTGTGATAAAAAGCCTTCTGTTTCGACCGCCAAACCTTTCAGGGGAGCATTTGCAACCATTTGGCACCATTTTGGAGTCTTTTGACAAAAGTCAGATTTTTGCTGAAATTGTGACCCCGGACCTTAGGGATTTTTTCAAAAAAATCATTTTCCGCCGGTTAAGTCTTCGAAGTCAGATTTCTTGTCTTGTGATAAAAAGCCTTCTGTTTTGACCGCCAAACCTTTCAGAGGAGCATTTGCAACCATTTGGCACCATTTTGGAGTGTTTGGACAAAAGTCAGATTTTTGCTGAAATTGTGACCCCGGACCTTAGGGATTTTTTCAAAAAAATCATTTTCCGCCGGTTAAGTTTTCGAAGGCAGATTTCTTGTCCTGTGATAAAAAGCCTTCTGTTTTGACCGCCAAACCTTTCAGGGGAGCATTTGCAACCGCGTGGCACCATTTTGGAGTGTTTTGACAAAAGTCAGATTTTTGCTGAAATTGTGACCCCGGAACTTAGGGATTTTTTCAAAAAAATCTTTTTCTACCGGTTACGTTTTCAAGTGCTGATTTCCTGTCCTGTGATAAAAAGCCTTCTGTTTCGACCGCCAAACCTTTCAGAGGAGCATTTGCAACCATTTGGCACCATTTTGGAGTGTTTTGACAAAAGTCAGATTTTTGCTGAAATTGTGACCCCGGACCTTAGGGATTTTTTCAAAAAAATCTTTTTCCGCCGGTTAAGTTTTCGAAGGCAGATTTCTTGTCCTGTTATAAAAAGCCTTCTGTTTTGACCGCCAAACCTTTCAGAGGAGCATTTGCAACCATTTGGCACCATTTTGGAGTGTTTGGACAAAAGTCAGATTTTTGCTGAAATTGTGACCCCGGACCTTAGGGATTTTTTCAAAAAAATCATTTTCCGCCGGTTAAGTTTTCGAAGTCAGATTTCTTGTCCTGTGATAAAAAGCCTTCTGTTTTGACCGCCAAACCTTTCAGGGGAGCATTTGCAACCGCGTGGCACCATTTTGGAGTGTTTTGACAAAAGTCAGATCTTTGCTGAAATTGTGACCCCGGACCTTAGGGATTTTTTCAAAAAAATCTTTTTCTACCGGTTACGTTTTCAAGTGCTGATTTCCTGTCCTGTGATAAAAAGCCTTCTGTTTCGACCGCCAAACCTTTCAGGGGAGCATTTGCAACCATTTGGCACCATTTTGGAGTCTTTAGACAAAAGTCAGATTTTTGCTGAAATTGTGACCTCGGACCTTAGGGATTTTTTCAAAAAAATCATTTTCCGCCGGTTAAGTTTTCGAAGTCAGATTTCTTGTCTTGTGATAAAAAGCCTTCTGTTTTGACCGCCAAACCTTTCAGGGGAGCATTTTCAACCGCGTGGCACCATTTTGGAGTGTTTTGACAAAAGTCAGATTTTTGCTGAAATTGTGACCCCGGACCTTAGGGATTTTTTCAAAAAAATCATTTTCCGCCGGTTAAGTTTTCGAAGGCAGATTTCTTGTCCTGTGATAAAAAGCCTTCTGTTTTGACCGGCAAACCTTTCAGAGGAGCATTTGCAACCATTTGGCACCATTTTGGAGTGTTTTGACAAAAGTCAGATTTTTGCTGAAATTGTGACCTCGGACCTTAGGGATTTTTTCAAAAAAATCTTTTTCCACCAGTTCACTTCTTGAGGGCTGATTTCTTGTCCTGTGATAAAAAGCCTTCTGTTTCGACCGCCAAACCTTTCAGGGGAGCATTTGCAACCATTTGGCACCATTTTGGAGTCTTTTGACAAAAGTCAGATTTTTGCTGAAATTGTGACCCCGGACCTTAGGGATTTTTTCAAAAAAATCATTTTCCGCCGGTTAAGTCTTCGAAGTCAGATTTCTTGTCTTGTGATAAAAAGCCTTCTGTTTTGACCGCCAAACCTTTCAGGGGAGCATTTTCAACCGCGTGGCACCATTTTGGAGTGTTTTGACAAAAGTCAGATTTTTGCTGAAATTGTGACCCCGGACCTTAGGGATTTTTTCAAAAAAATCTTTTTCCGCCGGTTAAGTTTTCGAAGGCAGATTTCTTGTCCTGTGATAAAAAGCCTTCTGTTTTGACCGCCAAACCTTTCAGAGGAGCATTTGCAACCATTTGGCACCATTTTGGAGTGTTTTGACAAAAGTCAGATCTTTGCTGAAATTGTGACCCCGGACCTTAGGGATTTTTTCAAAAAAATCATTTTCCGCCGGTTAAGTTTTCGAAGGCAGATTTCTTGTCCTGTGATAAAAAGCCTTCTGTTTTGACCGCCAAACCTTTCAGAGGAGCATTTGCAACCATTTGGCACCACTTTGGAGTGTTTTGACAAAAGTCAGATTTTTGCTGAAATTGTGACCCCGGACCTTAGGGATTTTTTCAAAAAAATCTTTTTCCGCCGGTTAAGTTTTCGAAGGCAGATTTCTTGTCCTGTGATAAAAAGCCTTCTGTTTTGACCGCCAAACCTTTCAGAGGAGCATTTGCAACCATTTGGCACCATTTTGGAGTGTTTTGACAAAAGTCAGATTTTTGCTGAAATTGTGACCCCGGACCTTAGGGATTTTTTCAAAAAAATCATTTTCCGCCGGTTAAGTTTTCGAAGTCAGATTTCTTGTCCTGTGATAAAAAGCCTTCTGTTTCGACCGCCAAACCTTTCAGGGGAGCATTTGCAACCATTTGGCACCATTTTGGAGTGTTTTGACAAAAGTCAGATTTTTGCTGAAATTGTGACCCCGGACCTTAGGGATTTTTTCAAAAAAATCATTTTCCGCCGGTTAAGTCTTCGAAGTCAGATTTCTTGTCTTGTGATAAAAAGCCTTCTGTTTTGACCGCCAAACCTTTCAGGGGAGCATTTTCAACCGCGTGGCACCATTTTGGAGTGTTTTGACAAAAGTCAGATTTTTGCTGAAATTGTGACCCCGGACCTTAGGGATTTTTTCAAAAAAATCTTTTTCCGCCGGTTAAGTTTTCGAAGGCAGATTTCTTGTCCTGTGATAAAAAGCCTTCTGTTTTGACCGCCAAACCTTTCAGAGGAGCATTTGCAACCATTTGGCACCATTTTGGAGTGTTTTGACAAAAGTCAGATTTTTGCTGAAATTGTGACCCCGGACCTTAGGGATTTTTTTTTAAAAAAATCTTTTTCCGCCGGTTAAGTTTTCGAAGGCAGATTTCTTGTCCTGTGATAAAAAGCCTTCTGTTTTGACCGCCAAACCTTTCAGAGGAGCATTTGCAACCATTTGGCACCACTTTGGAGTGTTTTGACAAAAGTCAGATTTTTGCTGAAATTGTGACCCCGGACCTTAGGGATTTTTTCAAAAAAATCTTTTTCCGCCGGTTAAGTTTTCGAAGGCAGATTTCTTGTCCTGTGATAAAAAGCCTTCTGTTTTGACCGCCAAACCTTTCAGAGGAGCATTTGCAACCATTTGGCACCATTTTGGAGTGTTTTGACAAAAGTCAGATTTTTGCTGAAATTGTGACCCCGGACCTTAGGGATTTTTTCAAAAAAATCATTTTCCGCCGGTTAAGTTTTCGAAGTCAGATTTCTTGTCCTGTGATAAAAAGCCTTCTGTTTTGACCGCCAAACCTTTCAGTGGAGCATTTGCAACCGCGTGGCACCATTTTGGAGTGTTTTGACAAAAGTCAGATTTTTGCTGAAATTGTGACCCCGGACCTTAGGGATTTTTTCAAAAAAATCTTTTTCTACCGGTTACGTTTTCAAGTGCTGATTTCCTGTCCTGTGATAAAAAGCCTTCTGTTTCGACCGCCAAACCTTTCAGGGGAGCATTTGCAACCATTTGGCACCATTTTGGAGTCTTTAGACAAAAGTCAGATTCTTGCTGAAATTGTGACCTCGGACCTTAGGGATTTTTTCAAAAAAATCATTTTCCGCCGTTTAAGTTTTCGAAGTCAGATTTCTTGTCTTGTGATAAAAAGCCTTCTGTTTTGACCGCCAAACCTTTCAGGGGAGCATTTTCAACCGCGTGGCACCATTTTGGAGTGTTTTGACAAAAGTCAGATTTTTGCTGAAATTGTGACCCCGGACCTTAGGGATTTTTTCAAAAAAATCATTTTCCGCCGGTTAAGTTTTCGAAGGCAGATTTCTTGTCCTGTGATAAAAAGCCTTCTGTTTTGACCGGCAAACCTTTCAGAGGAGCATTTGCAACCATTTGGCACCATTTTGGAGTGTTTTGACAAAAGTCAGATTTTTGCTGAAATTGTGACCTCGGACCTTAGGGATTTTTTCAAAAAAATCTTTTTCCACCGGTTAACTTCTTGAGGGCTGATTTCTTGTCCTGTGATAAAAAGCCTTCTGTTTCGACCGCCAAACCTTTCAGGGGAGCATTTGCAACCATTTGGCACCATTTTGGAGTCTTTTGACAAAAGTCAGATTTTTGCTGAAATTGTGACCCCGGACCTTAGGGATTTTTTCAAAAAAATCATTTTCCGCCGGTTAAGTCTTCGAAGTCAGATTTCTTGTCTTGTGATAAAAAGCCTTCTGTTTTGACCGCCAAACCTTTCAGGGGAGCATTTTCAACCGCGTGGCACCATTTTGGAGTGTTTTGACAAAAGTCAGATTTTTGCTGAAATTGTGACCCTGGACCTTAGGGATTTTTTCAAAAAAATCTTTTTCCGCCGGTTAAGTTTTCGAAGGCAGATTTCTTGTCCTGTGATAAAAAGCCTTCTGTTTTGACCGCCAAACCTTTCAGAGGAGCATTTGCAACCATTTGGCACCATTTTGGAGTGTTTTGACAAAAGTCAGATTTTTGCTGAAATTGTGACCCCGGACCTTAGGGATTTTTTCAAAAAAATCTTTTTCCGCCGGTTAAGTTTTCGAAGGCAGATTTCTTGTCCTGTGATAAAAAGCCTTCTGTTTTGACCGCCAAACCTTTCAGAGGAGCATTTGCAACCATTTGGCACCATTTTGGAGTGTTTTGACAAAAGTCAGATCTTTGCTGAAATTGTGACCCCGGACCTTAGGGATTTTTTCAAAAAAATCATTTTCCGCCGGTTAAGTTTTCGAAGTCAGATTTCTTGTCCTGTGATAAAAAGCCTTCTGTTTTGACCGCCAAACCTTTCAGGGGAGCATTTGCAACCGCGTGGCACCATTTTGGAGTGTTTTGACAAAAGTCAGATTTTTGCTGAAATTGTGACCCCGGACCTTAGGGATTTTTTCAAAAAAATCTTTTTCTACCGGTTACGTTTTCAAGTGCTGATTTCCTGTCCTGTGATAAAAAGCCTTCTGTTTCGACCGCCAAACCTTTTAGAGGAGCATTTGCAACCATTTGGCACCATTTTGGAGTGTTTTGACAAAAGTCAGATTTTTGCTGAAATTGTGACCCCGGACCTTAGGGATTTTTTTTAAAAAAAATCTTTTTCCGCCGGTTAAGTTTTCGAAGGCAGATTTCTTGTCCTGTGATAAAAAGCCTTCTGTTTTGACCGCCAAACCTTTCAGAGGAGCATTTGCAACCATTTGGCACCATTTTGGAGTGGTTTGACAAAAGTCAGATTTTTGCTGAAATTGTGACCCCGGACCTTAGGGATTTTTTCAAAAAAATCTTTTTCCGCCGGTTAAGTTTTCGAAGGCAGATTTCTTGTCCTGTGATAAAAAGCCTTCTGTTTTGACCGCCAAACCTTTCAGAGGAGCATTTGCAACCATTTGGCACCATTTTGGAGTGTTTTGACAAAAGTCAGATTTTTGCTGAAATTGTGACCCCGGACCTTAGGGATTTTTTCAAAAAAATCATTTTCCGCCGGTTAAGTTTTCGAAGTCAGATTTCTTGTCCTGTGATAAAAAGCCTTCTGTTTTGACCGCCAAACCTTTCAGGGGAGCATTTGCAACCGCGTGGCACCATTTTGGAGTGTTTTGACAAAAGTCAGATTTTTGCTGAAATTGTGACCCCGGACCTTAGGGATTTTTTCAAAAAAATCTTTTTCCGCCGGTTAAGTTTTCGAAGGCAGATTTCTTGTCCTGTGATAAAAAGCCTTCTGTTTTGACCGCCAAACCTTTCAGAGGAGCATTTGCAACCATTTGGCACCATTTTGGAGTCTTTTGACAAAAGTCAGATTTTTGCTGAAATTGTGACCCCGGACCTTAGGGATTTTTTCAAAAAAATCATTTTCCGCCGGTTAAGTTTTCGAAGGCAGATTTCTTGTCCTGTGATAAAAAGCCTTCTGTTTTGACCACCAAACCTTTCAGAGGAGCATTTGCAACCATTTGGCACCATTTTGGAGTGTTTTGACAAAAGTCAGATTTTTGCTGAAATTGTGACCCCGGACCTTAGGGATTTTTTCAAAAAAATCATTTTCCTCCGGTTAAGTTTTCGAAGGCAGATTTCTTGTCCTGTGATAAAAAGCCTTCTGTTTTGACCGCCAAACCTTTCAGAGGAGCATTTGCAACCATTTGGCACCATTTTGGAGTGTTTTGACAAAAGTCAGATTTTTGCTGAAATTGTGACCCCGGACCTTAGGGATTTTTTCAAAAAAATCTTTTTCCACCGGTTAACTTCTTGAGGGCTGATTTCTTGTCCTGTGATAAAAAGCCTTCTGTTTTGACCGCCAAACCTTTCAGAGGAGCATTTGCAACCATTTGGCACCATTTTGGAGTGTTTTGACAAAAGTCAGATTTTTGCTGAAATTGTGACCCCGGACCTTAGGGATTTTTTCAAAAAAATCATTTTCCGCCGGTTAAGTTTTCGAAGGCAGATTTCTTGTCCTGTGATAAAAAGCCTTCTGTTTTGACCGCCAAACCTTTCAGGGGAGCATTTTCAACCGCGTGGCACCATTTTGGAGTGTTTTGACAAAAGTCAGATTTTTGCTGAAGTTGTGACCCCGGACCTTAGGGATTTTTTCAAAAAAATCTTTTTCCGCCGGTTAAGTTTTCGAAGGCAGATTTCTTGTCCTGTGATAAAAAGCCTTCTGTTTTGACCGCCAAACCTTTCAGGGGAGCATTTGCAACAATGTGGCACCATTTTTGAATAAATTGGAAAACGTCAGATTTTTGCTGAAATTGTGAACCTTAGGGATTTTTTCAAAAAAATCTTTTTCTACCGGTTACGTTTTCGAGTGCTGATTTCCTGTCCTGTGATAAAAAGCCTTCTGTTTCGAAGGCCAAACCTTTCAGAGGAGCATTTGCAACCATTTGGCACCATTTTGGAGTGTTTTGACAAAAGTCAGATTTTTGCTGAAATTGTGACCCCGGACCTTAGGGATTTTTTCAAAAAAATCATTTTCCGCCGGTTAAGTTTTCGAAGGCAGATTTCTTGTCCTGTGATAAAAAGCCTTCTGTTTTGACCGCCAAACCTTTCAGAGGAGCATTTGCAACCATTTGGCACCATTTTGGAGTGTTTTGACAAAAGTCAGATTTTTGCTGAAATTGTGACCCCGGACCTTAGGGATTTTTTCAAAAAAATCTTTTTCCGCCGGTTAAGTTTTCGAAGGCAGATTTCTTGTCCTGTGATAAAAAGCCTTCTGTTTTGACCGCCAAACCTTTCAGAGGAGCATTTGCAAACATTTGGCACCATTTTGGAGTCTTTTGACAAAAGTCAGATTTTTGCTGAAATTGTGACCCCGGACCTTAGGAATTCTTTCAAAAAATCTTTTTTGATCTGTGATCAAAAGCCTTCTGTTTCGACCGCCTAACCTTTCAGGGGAGCATTTCCAACCATTTGGCACCATTTTGGAGTGTTTTTGACAAAAGTCAGATTTTTGCTGAAATTGTGACCCCGGGGCTTAGGGATTTTTTCAAAAAAATCTTTTTCCGCCGGTTAAGTTTTCGAAGGAAGATTTCTTGTCCTGTGATAAAAAGCCTTCTGTTTTGACCGCCAAACCTTTCAGAGGAGCATTTGCAACCATTTGGCACCATTCTGGAGTGTTTTGACAAAAGTCAGATTTTTGCTGAAATTGTGACCCCGGACCTTAGGGATTTTTTCAAAAAAATCTTTTTCCGCCGGTTAAGTTTTCGAAGGCAGATTTCTTGTCCTGTGATAAAAAGCCTTCTGTTTTGACCGCCAAACCTTTCAGGGGAGCATTTGCAACCGTGTGGCACCATTTTTGAATAAATTGGAAAACGTCAGATTTTTGCTGAAATTGTGAACCTTAGGGATTTTTTCAAAAAAATCTTTTTCTACCGGTTACGTTTTCGAGTGCTGATTTCCGGTCCTGTGATAAAAAGCCTTCTGTTTCGACCGCCAAACCTTTCAGAGGAGCATTTGCAACCATTTGGCACCATTTTGGAGTGTTTTGACAAAAGTCAGATTTTTGCTGAAATTGTGACCCCGGACCTTAGGGATTTTTTCAAAAAAATCTTTTTCCGCCGGATAAGTTTTCGAAGGCAGATTTCTTGTCCTGTGATAAAAAGCCTTCTGTTTTGACCGCCAAACCTTTCAGAGGAGCATTTGCAACCATTTGGCACCATTTTGGAGTCTTTTGACAAAAGTCAGATTTTTGCTGAAATTGTGACCCCGGACCTTAGGAATTCTTTCAAAAAATCTTTTTTGATCTGTGATCAAAAGCCTTCTGTTTCGACCGCCTAACCTTTCAGGGGAGCATTTCCAACCATTTGGCACCATTTTGGAGTGTTTTTGACAAAAGTCAGATTTTTGCTGAAATTGTGACCCCGGGGCTTAGGGATTTTTTCAAAAAAATCTTTTTCCGCCGGTTAAGTTTTCGAAGGCAGATTTCTTGTCCTGTGATAAAAAGCCTTCTGTTTTGACCGCCAAACCTTTCAGAGGAGCATTTGCAACCATTTGGCACCATTCTGGAGTGTTTTGACAAAAGTCAGATTTTTGCTGAAATTGTGACCCCGGACCTTAGGGATTTTTTCAAAAAAATCTTTTTCCGCCGGTTAAGTTTTCGAAGCAGATTTCTTGTCCTGTGATAAAAAGCCTTCTGTTTTGACCGCCAAACCTTTCAGGGGAGCATTTGCAACCGTGTGGCACCATTTTTGAATAAATTGGAAAACGTCAGATTTTTGCTGAAATTGTGAACCTTAGGGATTTTTTCAAAAAAATCTTTTTCTACCGGTTACGTTTTCGAGTGCTGATTTCCTGTCCTGTGATAAAAAGCCTTCTGTTTCGACCGCCAAACCTTTCAGAGGAGCATTTGCAACCATTTGGCACCATTTTGGAGTGTTTTGATAAAAGTCAGATTTTTGCTGAAATTGTGACCCCGGACCTTAGGGATTTTTTCAAAAAAATCTTTTTCCGCCGGTTAAGTTTTCGAAGGCAGATTTCTTGTCCTGTGATAAAAAGCCTTCTGTTTTGACCGCCAAACCTTTCAGAGGAGCATTTGCAACCATTTGGCACCATTTTGGAGTCTTTTGACAAAAGTCAGATTTTTGCTGAAATTGTGACCCCGGACCTTAGGGATTTTTTCAAAAAAATCTTTTTCCGCCGGTTAAGTTTTCGAAGGCAGATTTCTTGTCCTGTGATAAAAAGCCTTCTGTTTTGACCGCCAAACCTTTCAGAGGAGCATTTGCAACCATTTGGCACCATTCTGGAGTGTTTTGACAAAAGTCAGATTTTTGCTGAAATTGTGACCCCGGACCTTAGGGATTTTTTCAAAAAAATCTTTTTCCGCCGGTTAAGTTTTCGAAGGCAGATTTCTTGTCCTGTGATAAAAAGCCTTCTGTTTTGACCGCCAAACCTTTCAGAGGAGCATTTGCAACCATTTGGCACCATTTTGGAGTCTTTTGACAAAAGTCAGATTTTTGCTGAAATTGTGACCCCGGACCTTAGGGATTTTTTCAAAAAAATCTTTTTCCGCCGGTTAAGTTTTCGAAGGCAGATTTCTTGTCCTGTGATAAAAAGCCTTCTGTTTTGACCGCCAAACCTTTCAGAGGAGCATTTGCAACCATTTGGCACCATTCTGGAGTGTTTTGACAAAAGTCAGATTTTTGCTGAAATTGTGACCCGGACCTTAGGGATTTTTTCAAAAAAATCTTTTTCCGCCGGTTAAGTTTTCGAAGGCAGATTTCTTGTCCTGTGATAAAAAGCCTTCTGTTTTGACCGCCAAACCTTTCAGAGGAGCATTTACAACCATTTGGCACCATTTTGGAGTCTTTTGACAAAAGTCAGATTTTTGCTGAAATTGTGACCCCGGACCTTAGGAATTCTTTCAAAAAATCTTTTTTGATCTGTGATCAAAAGCCTTCTGTTTCGACCGCCTAACCTTTCAGGGGAGCATTTCCAACCATTTGGCACCATTTTGGAGTGTTTTTGAGAAAAGTCAGATTTTTGCTGAAATTGTGACCCCGGGGCTTAGGGATTTTTTCAAAAAAATCTTTTTCCGCCGGTTAAGTTTTCGAAGGCAGATTTCTTGTCCTGTGATAAAAAGCCTTCTGTTTTGACCGCCAAACCTTTCAGAGGAGCATTTGCAACCATTTGGCACCATTCTGGAGTGTTTTGACAAAAGTCAGATTTTTGCTGAAATTGTGACCCCGGACCTTAGGGATTTTTTCAAAAAAATCTTTTTCCGCCGGTTAAGTTTTCGAAGGCAGATTTCTTGTCCTGTGATAAAAAGCCTTCTGTTTTGACCGCCAAACCTTTCAGGGGAGCATTTGCAACCGTGTGGCACCTTTTTTGAATAAATTGGAAAACGTCAGATTTTTGCTGAAATTGTGAACCTTAGGGATTTTTTCAAAAAAATCTTTTTCTACCGGTTACGTTTTCGAGTGCTGATTTCCTGTCCTGTGATAAAAAGCCTTCTGTTTCGACCGCCAAACCTTTCAGAGGAGCATTTGCAACCATTTGGCACCATTTTGGAGTGTTTTGACAAAAGTCAGATTTTTGCTGAAATTGTGACCCCGGACCTTAGGGATTTTTTCAAAAAAATCATTTTCCGCCGGTTAAGTTTTCGAAGGCAGATTTCTTGTCCTGTGATAAAAAGCCTTCTGTTTTGACCGCCAAACCTTTCAGGGGAGCATTTGCAACCATTTGGCACCATTTTGGAGTCTTTTGACAAAAGTTAGATTTTTGCTGAAATTGTGACCCCGGACCTTAGGGATTTTTTCAAAAAAATCTTTTTCCGCCGGTTAAGTTTTCGAAGGCAGATTTCTTGTCCTGTGATAAAAAGCCTTCTGTTTTGACCGCCAAACCTTTCAGAGGAGCATTTGCAACCATTTGGCACCATTCTGGAGTGTTTTGACAAAAGTCAGATTTTTGCTGAAATTGTGACCCCGGACCTTAGGGATTTTTTCAAAAAAATCTTTTTCCGCCGGTTAAGTTTTCGAAGGCAGATTTCTTGTCCTGTGATAAAAAGCCTTCTGTTTTGACCGCCAAACCTTTCAGGGGAGCATTTGCAACAATGTGGCACCATTTTTGAATAAATTGGAAAACGTCAGATTTTTGCTGAAATTGTGAACCTTAGGGATTTTTTCAAAAAAATCTTTTTCTACCGGTTACGTTTTCGAGTGCTGATTTCCTGTCCTGTGATAAAAAGCCTTCTGTTTCGAACGCCAAACCTTTCAGAGGAGCATTTGCAACCATTTGGCACCATTTTGGAGTGTTTTGACAAAAGTCAGATTTTTGCTGAAATTGTGACCCCGGACCTTAGGGATTTTTTCAAAAAAATCATTTTCCGCCCGTTAAGTTTTCGAAGGCAGATTTCTTGTCCTGTGATAAAAAGCCTTCTGTTTTGACCGCCAAACCTTTCAGAGGAGCATTTGCAACCATTTGGCACCATTTTGGAGTGTTTTGACAAAAGTCAGATTTTTGCTGAAATTGTGACCCCGGACCTTAGGGATTTTTTCAAAAAAATCTTTTTCCGCCGGTTAAGTTTTCGAAGGCAGATTTCTTGTCCTGTGATAAAAAGCCTTCTGTTTTGACCGCCAAACCTTTCAGAGGAGCATTTGCAACCATTTGGCACCATTCTGGAGTGTTTTGACAAAAGTCAGATTTTTGCTGAAATTGTGGCCCCCGACCTTAGGGATTTTTTCAAAAAAATCATTTTCTACCGGTTAAGTTTTCGAAGGCAGATTTCTTGTCCTGTGATAAAAAGCCTTCTGTTTTGACCGCCAAACCTTTCAGAGGAGCATTTGCAACCATTTGGCACCATTTTGGAGTCTTTTGACAAAAGTCAGATTTTTGCTGAAATTGTGACCCCGGACCTTAGGAATTCTTTCAAAAAATCTTTTTTGATCTGTGATCAAAAGCCTTCTGTTTCGACCGCCTAACCTTTCAGGGGAGCATTTCCAACCATTTGGCACCATTTTGGAGTGTTTTTGACAAAAGTCAGATTTTTGCTGAAATTGTGACCCCGGGGCTTAGGGATTTTTTCAAAAAAATCTTTTTCCGCCGGTTAAGTTTTCGAAGGCAGATTTCTTGTCCTGTGATAAAAAGCCTTCTGTTTTGACCGCCAAACCTTTCAGAGGAGCATTTGCAACCATTTGGCACCATTCTGGAGTGTTTTGACAAAAGTCAGATTTTTGCTGAAATTGTGACCCCGGACCTTAGGGATTTTTTCAAAAAAATCTTTTTCCGCCGGTTAAGTTTTCGAAGGCAGATTTCTTGTCCTGTGATAAAAAGCCTTCTGTTTTGACCGCCAAACCTTTCAGGGGAGCATTTGCAACCGTGTGGCACCATTTTTGAATAAATTGGAAAACGTCAGATTTTTGCTGAAATTGTGAACCTTAGGGATTTTTTCAAAAAAATCTTTTTCTACCGGTTACGTTTTCGAGTGCTGATTTCCTGTCCTGTGATAAAAAGCCTTCTGTTTCGACCGCCAAACCTTTCAGAGGAGCATTTGCAACCATTTGGCACCATTTTGGAGTGTTTTGACAAAAGTCAGATTTTTGCTGAAATTGTGACCCCGGACCTTAGGGATTTTTTCAAAAAAATCTTTTTCCGCCGGTTAAGTTTTCGAAGGCAGATTTCTTGTCCTGTGATAAAAAGCCTTCTGTTTTGACCGCCAAACCTTTCAGAGGAGCATTTGCAACCATTTGGCACCATTTTGGAGTCTTTTGACAAAAGTCAGATTTTTGCTGAAATTGTGACCCCGGACCTTAGGGATTTTTTCAAAAAAATCTTTTTCCGCCGGTTAAGTTTTCGAAGGCAGATTTCTTGTCCTGTGATAAAAAGCCTTCTGTTTTGACCGCCAAACCTTTCAGAGGAGCATTTGCAACCATTTGGCACCATTCTGGAGTGTTTTGACAAAAGTCAGATTTTTGCTGAAATTGTGACCCCGGACCTTAGGGATTTTTTCAAAAAAATCATTTTCCGCCGGTTAAGTTTTCGAAGGCAGATTTCTTGTCCTGTGATAAAAAGCCTTCTGTTTTGACCGCCAAACCTTTCAGAGGAGCATTTGCAACCATTTGGCACCATTCTGGAGTGTTTTGACAAAAGTCAGATTTTTGCTGAAATTGTGACCCCGGACCTTAGGGATTTTTTCAAAAAAATCTTTTTCCGCCGGTTAAGTTTTCGAAGGCAGATTTCTTGTCCTGTGATAAAAAGCCTTCTGTTTTGACCGCCAAACCTTTCAGGGGAGCATTTGCAACAATGTGGCACCATTTTTGAATAAATTGGAAAACGTCAGATTTTTGCTGAAATTGTGAACCTTAGGGATTTTTTCAAAAAAATCTTTTTCTACCGGTTACGTTTTCGAGTGCTGATTTCCTGTCCTGTGATAAAAAGCCTTCTGTTTCGAACGCCAAACCTTTCAGAGGAGCATTTGCAACCATTTGGCACCATTTTGGAGTGTTTTGACAAAAGTCAGATTTTTGCTGAAATTGTGACCCCGGACCTTAGGGATTTTTTCAAAAAAATCATTTTCCGCCCGTTAAGTTTTCGAAGGCAGATTTCTTGTCCTGTGATAAAAAGCCTTCTGTTTTGACCGCCAAACCTTTCAGAGGAGCATTTGCAACCATTTGGCACCATTTTGGAGTGTTTTGACAAAAGTCAGATTTTTGCTGAAATTGTGACCCCGGACCTTAGGGATTTTTTCAAAAAAATCTTTTTCCGCCGGTTAAGTTTTCGAAGGCAGATTTCTTGTCCTGTGATAAAAAGCCTTCTGTTTTGACCGCCAAACCTTTCAGAGGAGCATTTGCAACCATTTGGCACCATTCTGGAGTGTTTTGACAAAAGTCAGATTTTTGCTGAAATTGTGGCCCCCGACCTTAGGGATTTTTTCAAAAAAATCATTTTCTACCGGTTAAGTTTTCGAAGGCAGATTTCTTGTCCTGTGATAAAAAGCCTTCTGTTTTGACCGCCAAACCTTTCAGAGGAGCATTTGCAACCATTTGGCACCATTTTGGAGTCTTTTGACAAAAGTCAGATTTTTGCTGAAATTGTGACCCCGGACCTTAGGAATTCTTTCAAAAAATCTTTTTTGATCTGTGATCAAAAGCCTTCTGTTTCGACCGCCTAACCTTTCAGGGGAGCATTTCCAACCATTTGGCACCATTTTGGAGTGTTTTTGACAAAAGTCAGATTTTTGCTGAAATTGTGACCCCGGGGCTTAGGGATTTTTTCAAAAAAATCTTTTTCCGCCGGTTAAGTTTTCGAAGGCAGATTTCTTGTCCTGTGATAAAAAGCCTTCTGTTTTGACCGCCAAACCTTTCAGAGGAGCATTTGCAACCATTTGGCACCATTTTGGAGTCTTTTGACAAAAGTCAGATTTTTGCTGAAATTGTGACCCCGGACCTTAGGAATTCTTTCAAAAAATCTTTTTTGATCTGTGATCAAAAGCCTTCTGTTTCGACCGCCTAACCTTTCAGGGGAGCATTTCCAACCATTTGGCACCATTTTGGAGTGTTTTTGACAAAAGTCAGATTTTTGCTGAAATTGTGACCCCGGGGCTTGGGATTTTTTCAAAAAAATCTTTTTCCGCCGGTTAAGTTTTCGAAGGCAGATTTCTTGTCCTGTGATAAAAAGCCTTCTGTTTTGACCGCCAAACCTTTCAGGGGAGCATTTGCAACCGTGTGGCACCATTTTTGAATAAATTGGAAAACGTCAGATTTTTGCTGAAATTGTGAACCTTAGGGATTTTTTCAAAAAAATCTTTTTCTACCGGTTACGTTTTCGAGTGCTGATTTCCTGTCCTGTGATAAAAAGCCTTCTGTTTCGACCGCCAAACCTTTCAGAGGAGCATTTGCAACCATTTGGCACCATTTTGGAGTGTTTTGACAAAAGTCAGATTTTTGCTGAAATTGTGACCCCGGACCTTAGGGGTTTTTTCAAAAAAATCTTTTTCCGCCGGTTAAGTTTTCGAAGGCAGATTTCTTGTCCTGTGATAAAAAGCCTTCTGTTTTGACCGCCAAACCTTTCAGAGGAGCATTTGCAACCATTTGGCACCATTTTGGAGTCTTTTGACAAAAGTCAGATTTTTGCTGAAATTGTGACCCCGGACCTTAGGGATTTTTTCAAAAAAATCTTTTTCCGCCGGTTAAGTTTTCGAAGGCAGATTTCTTGTCCTGTGATAAAAAGCCTTCTGTTTTGACCGCCAAACCTTTCAGAGGAGCATTTGCAACCATTTGGCACCATTCTGGAGTGTTTTGACAAAAGTCAGATTTTTGCTGAAATTGTGACCCCGGACCTTAGGGATTTTTTCAAAAAAATCATTTTCCGCCGGTTAAGTTTTCGAAGGCAGATTTCTTGTCCTGTGATAAAAAGCCTTCTGTTTTGACCGCCAAACCTTTCAGGGGAGCATTTTCAACCGCGTGGCACCATTTTGGAGTCTTTTGACAAAAGTCAGATTTTTGCTGAAATTGTGACCCCGGACCTTAGGAATTTTTTCAAAAAATCTTTTTTGATCTGTGATCAAAAGCCTTCTGTTTCGACCGCCTAAACTTACAGGGGAGCATTTCCAACCATTTGGCACCATTCTGGAGTGTTTTGACAAAAGTCAGATTTTTGCTGAAATTGTGGCCCCCGACCTTAGGGATTTTTTCAAAAAAATCATTTTCTACCGGTTAAGTTTTCGAAGGCAGATTTCTTGTCCTGTGATAAAAAGCCTTCTGTTTTGACCGCCAAACCTTTCAGAGGAGCATTTGCAACCATTTGGCACCATTTTGGAGTCTTTTGACAAAAGTCAGATTTTTGCTGAAATTGTGACCCCGGACCTTAGGAATTCTTTCAAAAAATCTTTTTTGATCTGTGATCAAAAGCCTTCTGTTTCGACCGCCTAACCTTTCAGGGGAGCATTTCCAACCATTTGGCACCATTTTGGAGTGTTTTTGACAAAAGTCAGATTTTTGCTGAAATTGTGACCCCGGGGCTTAGGGATTTTTTCAAAAAAATCTTTTTCCGCCGGTTAAGTTTTCGAAGGCAGATTTCTTGTCCTGTGATAAAAAGCCTTCTGTTTTGACCGCCAAACCTTTCAGAGGAGCATTTGCAACCATTTGGCACCATTCTGGAGTGTTTTGACAAAAGTCAGATTTTTGCTGAAATTGTGACCCCGGACCTTAGGGATTTTTTCAAAAAAATCTTTTTCCGCCGGTTAAGTTTTCGAAGGCAGATTTCTTGTCCTGTGATAAAAAGCCTTCTGTTTTGACCGCCAAACCTTTCAGGGGAGCATTTGCAACCGTGTGGCACCATTTTTGAATAAATTGGAAAACGTCAGATTTTTGCTGAAATTGTGAACCTTAGGGATTTTTTCAAAAAAATCTTTTTCTACCGGTTACGTTTTCGAGTGCTGATTTCCTGTCCTGTGATAAAAAGCCTTCTGTTTCGACCGCCAAACCTTTCAGAGGAGCATTTGCAACCATTTGGCACCATTTTGGAGTGTTTTGACAAAAGTCAGATTTTTGCTGAAATTGTGACCCCGGACCTTAGGGATTTTTTCAAAAAAATCTTTTTCCGCCGGTTAAGTTTTCGAAGGCAGATTTCTTGTCCTGTGATAAAAAGCCTTCTGTTTTGACCGCCAAACCTTTCAGAGGAGCATTTGCAACCATTTGGCACCATTCTGGAGTGTTTTGACAAAAGTCAGATTTTTGCTGAAATTGTGACCCCGGACCTTAGGGATTTTTTCAAAAAAATCTTTTTCCGCCGGTTAAGTTTTCGAAGGCAGATTTCTTGTCCTGTGATAAAAAGCCTTCTGTTTTGACCGCCAAACCTTTCAGAGGAGCATTTGCAACCATTTGGCACCATTCTGGAGTGTTTTGACAAAAGTCAGATTTTTGCTGAAATTGTGACCCCGGACCTTAGGGATTTTTTCAAAAAAATCATTTTCCGCCGGTTAAGTTTTCGAAGGCAGATTTCTTGTCCTGTGATAAAAAGCCTTCTGTTTTGACCGCCAAACCTTTCAGAGGAGCATTTGCAACCATTTGGCACCATTCTGGAGTGTTTTGACAAAAGTCAGATTTTTGCTGAAATTGTGACCCCGGACCTTAGGGATTTTTTCAAAAAAATCTTTTTCCGCCGGTTAAGTTTTCGAAGGCAGATTTCTTGTCCTGTGATAAAAAGCCTTCTGTTTTGACCGCCAAACCTTTCAGGGGAGCATTTGCAACAATGTGGCACCATTTTTGAATAAATTGGAAAACGTCAGATTTTTGCTGAAATTGTGAACCTTAGGGATTTTTTCAAAAAAATCTTTTTCTACCGGTTACGTTTTCGAGTGCTGATTTCCTGTCCTGTGATAAAAAGCCTTCTGTTTCGAACGCCAAACCTTTCAGAGGAGCATTTGCAACCATTTGGCACCATTTTGGAGTGTTTTGACAAAAGTCAGATTTTTGCTGAAATTGTGACCCCGGACCTTAGGGATTTTTTCAAAAAAATCATTTTCCGCCCGTTAAGTTTTCGAAGGCAGATTTCTTGTCCTGTGATAAAAAGCCTTCTGTTTTGACCGCCAAACCTTTCAGAGGAGCATTTGCAACCATTTGGCACCATTTTGGAGTGTTTTGACAAAAGTCAGATTTTTGCTGAAATTGTGACCCCGGACCTTAGGGATTTTTTCAAAAAAATCTTTTTCCGCCGGTTAAGTTTTCGAAGGCAGATTTCTTGTCCTGTGATAAAAAGCCTTCTGTTTTGACCGCCAAACCTTTCAGAGGAGCATTTGCAACCATTTGGCACCATTCTGGAGTGTTTTGACAAAAGTCAGATTTTTGCTGAAATTGTGGCCCCCGACCTTAGGGATTTTTTCAAAAAAATCATTTTCTACCGGTTAAGTTTTCGAAGGCAGATTTCTTGTCCTGTGATAAAAAGCCTTCTGTTTTGACCGCCAAACCTTTCAGAGGAGCATTTGCAACCATTTGGCACCATTTTGGAGTCTTTTGACAAAAGTCAGATTTTTGCTGAAATTGTGACCCCGGAC
Source organism: Podarcis erhardii (assembly GCF_964252035.2). Taxonomy (NCBI): domain Eukaryota; kingdom Metazoa; phylum Chordata; class Lepidosauria; order Squamata; family Lacertidae; genus Podarcis; species Podarcis erhardii. The sequence continues at coordinate 12,741,280 of NC_138501.1, forward strand.
CTTAGGAATTCTTTCAAAAAATCTTTTTTGATCTGTGATCAAAAGCCTTCTGTTTCGACCGCCTAACCTTTCAGGGGAGCATTTCCAACCATTTGGCACCATTTTGGAGTGTTTTTGACAAAAGTCAGATTTTTGCTGAAATTGTGACCCCGGGGCTTAGGGATTTTTTCAAAAAAATCTTTTTCCGCCGGTTAAGTTTTCGAAGGCAGATTTCTTGTCCTGTGATAAAAAGCCTTCTGTTTTGACCGCCAAACCTTTCAGAGGAGCATTTGCAACCATTTGGCACCATTCTGGAGTGTTTTGACAAAAGTCAGATTTTTGCTGAAATTGTGACCCCGGACCTTAGGGATTTTTTCAAAAAAATCTTTTTCCGCCGGTTAAGTTTTCGAAGGCAGATTTCTTGTCCTGTGATAAAAAGCCTTCTGTTTTGACCGCCAAACCTTTCAGGGGAGCATTTGCAACCGTGTGGCACCATTTTTGAATAAATTGGAAAACGTCAGATTTTTGCTGAAATTGTGAACCTTAGGGATTTTTTCAAAAAAATCTTTTTCTACCGGTTACGTTTTCGAGTGCTGATTTCCTGTCCTGTGATAAAAAGCCTTCTGTTTCGACCGCCAAACCTTTCAGAGGAGCATTTGCAACCATTTGGCACCATTTTGGAGTGTTTTGACAAAAGTCAGATTTTTGCTGAAATTGTGACCCCGGACCTTAGGGGTTTTTTCAAAAAAATCTTTTTCCGCCGGTTAAGTTTTCGAAGGCAGATTTCTTGTCCTGTGATAAAAAGCCTTCTGTTTTGACCGCCAAACCTTTCAGAGGAGCATTTGCAACCATTTGGCACCATTTTGGAGTCTTTTGACAAAAGTCAGATTTTTGCTGAAATTGTGACCCCGGACCTTAGGGATTTTTTCAAAAAAATCTTTTTCCGCCGGTTAAGTTTTCGAAGGCAGATTTCTTGTCCTGTGATAAAAAGCCTTCTGTTTTGACCGCCAAACCTTTCAGAGGAGCATTTGCAACCATTTGGCACCATTCTGGAGTGTTTTGACAAAAGTCAGATTTTTGCTGAAATTGTGACCCCGGACCTTAGGGATTTTTTCAAAAAAATCATTTTCCGCCGGTTAAGTTTTCGAAGGCAGATTTCTTGTCCTGTGATAAAAAGCCTTCTGTTTTGACCGCCAAACCTTTCAGGGGAGCATTTTCAACCGCGTGGCACCATTTTGGAGTCTTTTGACAAAAGTCAGATTTTTGCTGAAATTGTGACCCCGGACCTTAGGAATTTTTTCAAAAAATCTTTTTTGATCTGTGATCAAAAGCCTTCTGTTTCGACCGCCTAAACTTACAGGGGAGCATTTCCAACCATTTGGCACCATTTTGGAGTGTTTTTGACAAAAGTCAGATTTTTGCTGAAATTGTGACCCCGGGGCTTAGGGATTTTTTCAAAAAAATCTTTTTCCGCCGGTTAAGTTTTCGAAGGCAGATTTCTTGTCCTGTGATAAAAAGCCTTCTGTTTTGACCGCCAAACCTTTCAGAGGAGCATTTGCAACCATTTGGCACCATTCTGGAGTGTTTTGACAAAAGTCAGATTTTTGCTGAAATTGTGACCCCGGACCTTAGGGATTTTTTCAAAAAAATCATTTTCCGCCGGTTAAGTTTTCGAAGGCAGATTTCTTGTCCTGTGATTAAAAGCCTTCTGTTTTGACCGCCAAACCTTTCAGGGGAGCATTTTCAACCGCGTGGCACCATTTTGGAGTCTTTTGACAAAAGTCAGATTTTTGCTGAAATTGTGACCCCGGACCTTAGGAATTTTTTCAAAAAATCTTTTTTGATCTGTGATCAAAAGCCTTCTGTTTCGACCGCCTAAACTTACAGGGGAGCATTTCCAACCATTTGGCACCATTTTGGAGTGTTTTTGACAAAAGTCAGATTTTTGCTGAAATTGTGACCCCGGACCTTAGGGATTTTTTCAAAAAAATCTTTTTCCGCCGGTTAAGTTTTCGAAGGCAGATTTCTTGTCCTGTGATAAAAAGCCTTCTGTTTTGACCGCCAAACCTTTCAGGGGAGCATTTGCATCCATTTGGCACCATTTTTGAATAAATTGGAAAACGTCAGATTTTTGCTGAAATTGTGAACCTTAGGGATTTTTTCAAAAAAATCTTTTTCTACCGGTTACGTTTTCGAGTGCTGATTTCCTGTCCTGTGATAAAAAGCCTTCTGTTTCGACCGCCAAACCTTTCAGAGGAGCATTTGCAACCATTTGGCACCATTTTGGAGTGTTTTGACAAAAGTCAGATTTTTGCTGAAATTGTGACCCCAGACCTTAGGGATTTTTTCAAAAAAATCATTTTCCACCGGTTAAGTTTTCGAAGGCAGATTTCTTGTCCTGTGATAAAAAGCCTTCTGTTTTGACCGCCAAACCTTTCAGAGGAGCATTTGCAACCATTTGGCACCATTTTGGAGTGTTTTGACAAAAGTCAGATTTTTGCTGAAATTGTGACCCCGGACCTTAGGGATTTTTTCAAAAAAATCTTTTTCCGCCGGTTAAGTTTTCGAAGGCAGATTTCTTATCCTGTGATAAAAAGCCTTCTGTTTTGACCGCCAAACCTTTCAGAGGAGCATTTGCAACCATTTGGCACCATTTTGGAGTGTTTTGACAAAAGTCAGATTTTTGCTGAAATTGTGACCCCGGACCTTAGGGATTTTTTCAAAAAAATCATTTTCCGCCGGTTAAGTTTTCGAAGGCAGATTTCTTGTCCTGTGATAAAAAGCCTTCTGTTTTGACCGCCAAACCTTTCAGAGGAGCATTTGCAACCATTTGGCACCATTTTGGAGTCTTTTGACAAAAGTCAGATTTTTGCTGAAATTGTGACCCCGGACCTTAGGGATTTTTTCAAAAAAATCTTTTTCCGCCGGTTAAGTTTTCGAAGGCAGATTTCTTGTCCTGTGATAAAAAGCCTTCTGTTTTGACCGCCAAACCTTTCAGAGGAGCATTTGCAACCATTTGGCACCATTCTGGAGTGTTTTGACAAAAGTCAGATTTTTGCTGAAATTGTGACCCCGGACCTTAGGGATTTTTTCAAAAAAATCTTTTTCCGCCGGTTAAGTTTTCGAAGGCAGATTTCTTGTCCTGTGATAAAAAGCCTTCTGTTTTGACCGCCAAACCTTTCAGGGGAGCATTTGCAACCGTGTGGCACCATTTTTTAATAAATTGGAAAACGTCAGATTTTTGCTGAAATTGTGAACCTTAGGGATTTTTTCAAAAAAATCTTTTTCTACCGGTTACGTTTTCGAGTGCTGATTTCCTGTCCTGTGATAAAAAGCCTTCTGTTTCGACCGCCAAACCTTTCAGAGGAGCATTTGCAACCATTTGGCACCATTTTGGAGTGTTTTGACAAAAGTCAGATTTTTGCTGAAATTGTGACCCCGGACCTTAGGGATTTTTTCAAAAAAATCTTTTTCCGCCGGTTAACTTATTGAGGGCTGATTTCTTGTCCTGTGATAAAAAGCCTTCTGTTTCGACCGACAAACCTTTCAGGGGAGCATTTGCAACCGTGTGGCACCATTTTGGAGTGTTTTGACCAAAATCATATTTTTGCTGAAATTGTGACCCTTAGGGATTTTTTCAAAAAAATCTTTTTCCGCCGGTTAAGTTTTCGAAGGCAGATTTCTTGTCCTGTGATAAAAAGCCTTCTGTTTTGACCGCCAAACCTTTCAGGGGAGCATTTGCAACAATGTGGCACCATTTTTGAATAAATTGGAAAACGTCAGATTTTTGCTGAAATTGTGAACCTTAGGGATTTTTTCAAAAAAATCTTTTTCTACCGGTTACGTTTTCGAGTGCTGATTTCCTGTCCTGTGATAAAAAGCCTTCTGTTTCGAACGCCAAACCTTTCAGAGGAGCATTTGCAACCATTTGGCACCATTTTGGAGTGTTTTGACAAAAGTCAGATTTTTGCTGAAATTGTGACCCCGGACCTTAGGGATTTTTTCAAAAAAATCATTTTCCGCCCGTTAAGTTTTCGAAGGCAGATTTCTTGTCCTGTGATAAAAAGCCTTCTGTTTTGACCGCCAAACCTTTCAGAGGAGCATTTGCAACCATTTGGCACCATTTTGGAGTGTTTTGACAAAAGTCAGATTTTTGCTGAAATTGTGACCCCGGACCTTAGGGATTTTTTCAAAAAAATCTTTTTCCGCCGGTTAAGTTTTCGAAGGCAGATTTCTTGTCCTGTGATAAAAAGCCTTCTGTTTTGACCGCCAAACCTTTCAGAGGAGCATTTGCAACCATTTGGCACCATTCTGGAGTGTTTTGACAAAAGTCAGATTTTTGCTGAAATTGTGGCCCCCGACCTTAGGGATTTTTTCAAAAAAATCATTTTCTACCGGTTAAGTTTTCGAAGGCAGATTTCTTGTCCTGTGATAAAAAGCCTTCTGTTTTGACCGCCAAACCTTTCAGAGGAGCATTTGCAACCATTTGGCACCATTTTGGAGTCTTTTGACAAAAGTCAGATTTTTGCTGAAATTGTGACCCCGGACCTTAGGAATTCTTTCAAAAAATCTTTTTTGATCTGTGATCAAAAGCCTTCTGTTTCGACCGCCTAACCTTTCAGGGGAGCATTTCCAACCATTTGGCACCATTTTGGAGTGTTTTTGACAAAAGTCAGATTTTTGCTGAAATTGTGACCCCGGGGCTTAGGGATTTTTTCAAAAAAATCTTTTTCCGCCGGTTAAGTTTTCGAAGGCAGATTTCTTGTCCTGTGATAAAAAGCCTTCTGTTTTGACCGCCAAACCTTTCAGAGGAGCATTTGCAACCATTTGGCACCATTCTGGAGTGTTTTGACAAAAGTCAGATTTTTGCTGAAATTGTGACCCCGGACCTTAGGGATTTTTTCAAAAAAATCTTTTTCCGCCGGTTAAGTTTTCGAAGGCAGATTTCTTGTCCTGTGATAAAAAGCCTTCTGTTTTGACCGCCAAACCTTTCAGGGGAGCATTTGCAACCGTGTGGCACCATTTTTGAATAAATTGGAAAACGTCAGATTTTTGCTGAAATTGTGAACCTTAGGGATTTTTTCAAAAAAATCTTTTTCTACCGGTTACGTTTTCGAGTGCTGATTTCCTGTCCTGTGATAAAAAGCCTTCTGTTTCGACCGCCAAACCTTTCAGAGGAGCATTTGCAACCATTTGGCACCATTTTGGAGTGTTTTGACAAAAGTCAGATTTTTGCTGAAATTGTGACCCCGGACCTTAGGGGTTTTTTCAAAAAAATCTTTTTCCGCCGGTTAAGTTTTCGAAGGCAGATTTCTTGTCCTGTGATAAAAAGCCTTCTGTTTTGACCGCCAAACCTTTCAGAGGAGCATTTGCAACCATTTGGCACCATTTTGGAGTCTTTTGACAAAAGTCAGATTTTTGCTGAAATTGTGACCCCGGACCTTAGGGATTTTTTCAAAAAAATCTTTTTCCGCCGGTTAAGTTTTCGAAGGCAGATTTCTTGTCCTGTGATAAAAAGCCTTCTGTTTTGACCGCCAAACCTTTCAGAGGAGCATTTGCAACCATTTGGCACCATTCTGGAGTGTTTTGACAAAAGTCAGATTTTTGCTGAAATTGTGACCCCGGACCTTAGGGATTTTTTCAAAAAAATCATTTTCCGCCGGTTAAGTTTTCGAAGGCAGATTTCTTGTCCTGTGATAAAAAGCCTTCTGTTTTGACCGCCAAACCTTTCAGGGGAGCATTTTCAACCGCGTGGCACCATTTTGGAGTCTTTTGACAAAAGTCAGATTTTTGCTGAAATTGTGACCCCGGACCTTAGGAATTTTTTCAAAAAATCTTTTTTGATCTGTGATCAAAAGCCTTCTGTTTCGACCGCCTAAACTTACAGGGGAGCATTTCCAACCATTTGGCACCATTTTGGAGTGTTTTTGACAAAAGTCAGATTTTTGCTGAAATTGTGACCCCGGGGCTTAGGGGTTTTTTCAAAAAAATCTTTTTCCGCCGGTTAAGTTTTCGAAGGCAGATTTCTTGTCCTGTGATAAAAAGCCTTCTGTTTTGACCGCCAAACCTTTCAGAGGAGCATTTGCAACCATTTGGCACCATTTTGGAGTCTTTTGACAAAAGTCAGATTTTTGCTGAAATTGTGACCCCGGACCTTAGGGATTTTTTCAAAAAAATCTTTTTCCGCCGGTTAAGTTTTTGAAGGCAGATTTCTTGTCCTGTGATAAAAAGCCTTCTGTTTTGACCGCCAAACCTTTCAGAGGAGCATTTGCAACCATTTGGCACCATTCTGGAGTGTTTTGACAAAAGTCAGATTTTTGCTGAAATTGTGACCCCGGACCTTAGGGATTTTTTCAAAAAAATCATTTTCCGCCGGTTAAGTTTTCGAAGGCAGATTTCTTGTCCTGTGATAAAAAGCCTTCTGTTTTGACCGCCAAACCTTTCAGGGGAGCATTTTCAACCGCGTGGCACCATTTTGGAGTCTTTTGACAAAAGTCAGATTTTTGCTGAAATTGTGACCCCGGACCTTAGGAATTTTTTCAAAAAATCTTTTTTGATCTGTGATCAAAAGCCTTCTGTTTCGACCGCCTAAACTTACAGGGGAGCATTTCCAACCATTTGGCACCATTTTGGAGTGTTTTTGACAAAAGTCAGATTTTTGCTGAAATTGTGACCCCGGACCTTAGGGATTTTTTCAAAAAAATCTTTTTCCGCCGGTTAAGTTTTCGAAGGCAGATTTCTTGTCCTGTGATAAAAAGCCTTCTGTTTTGACCGCCAAACCTTTCAGGGGAGCATTTGCAACCATTTGGCACCATTTTTGAATAAATTGGAAAACGTCAGATTTTTGCTGAAATTGTGAACCTAAGGGATTTTTTCAAAAAAATCTTTTTCTACCGGTTACGTTTTCGAGTGCTGATTTCCTGTCCTGTGATAAAAAGCCTTCTGTTTCGACCGCCAAACCTTTCAGAGGAGCATTTGCAACCATTTGGCACCATTTTGGAGTGTTTTGACAAAAGTCAGATTTTTGCTGAAATTGTGACCCCGGGGCTTAGGGATTTTTTCAAAAAAATCATTTTCCACCGGTTAAGTTTTCGAAGGCAGATTTCTTGTCCTGTGATAAAAAGCCTTCTGTTTTGACCGCCAAACCTTTCAGAGGAGCATTTGCAACCATTTGGCACCATTTTGGAGTGTTTTGACAAAAGTCAGATTTTTGCTGAAATTGTGACCCCGGACCTTAGGGATTTTTTCAAAAAAATCTTTTTCCGCCGGTTAAGTTTTCGAAGGCAGATTTCTTATCCTGTGATAAAAAGCCTTCTGTTTTGACCGCCAAACCTTTCAGAGGAGCATTTGCAACCATTTGGCACCATTTTGGAGTGTTTTGACAAAAGTCAGATTTTTGCTGAAATTGTGACCCCGGACCTTAGGGATTTTTTCAAAAAAATCATTTTCCGCCGGTTAAGTTTTCGAAGGCAGATTTCTTGTCCTGTGATAAAAAGCCTTCTGTTTTGACCGCCAAACCTTTCAGAGGAGCATTTGCAACCATTTGGCACCATTTTGGAGTCTTTTGACAAAAGTCAGATTTTTGCTGAAATTGTGACCCCGGACCTTAGGAATTTTTTCAAAAAATCTTTTTTGATCTGTGATCAAAAGCCTTCTGTTTCGACCGCCTAACCTTACAGGGGAGCATTTCCAACCATTTGGCACCATTTTGGAGTGTTTTTGACAAAAGTCAGATTTTTGCTGAAATTGTGACCCCGGGGCTTAGGGATTTTTTCAAAAAAATCTTTTTCCGCCGGTTAACTTATTGAGGGCTGATTTCTTGTCCTGTGATAAAAAGCCTTCTGTTTCGACTGACAAACCTTTCAGGGGAGCATTTGAAACCGTGTGGCACCATTTTGGAGTGTTTTCACAAAGGTCAGATTTTTGCTGAAATTGTGACCCTTAGGGATTTTTTCAAAAAAATCTTTTTTGATCTGTGATCAAAAGCCTTCTGTTTCGACCGCCTAACCTTACAGGGGAGCATTTCCAACCATTTGGCACCATTTTGGAGTGTTTTTGACAAAAGTCAGATTTTTGCTGAAATTGTGACCCCGGGGCTTAGGGATTTTTTCAAAAAAATCTTTTTCCGCCGGTTAACTTATTGAGGGCTGATTTCTTGTCCTGTGATAAAAAGCCTTCTGTTTCGACCGACAAACCTTTCAGGGGAGCATTTGCAACCGTGTGGCACCATTTTGGAGTGTTTTCACAAAGGTCAGATTTTTGCTGAAATTGTGACCCTTAGGGATTTTTTCAAAAAAATCTTTTTCCGCCGGTTAAGTTTTCGAAGGCAGATTTCTTGTCCTGTGATAAAAAGCCTTCTGTTTTGACCGCCAAACCTTTCAGGGGAGCATTTGCAACCGTGTGGCACCATTTTTGAATAAATTGGAAAACGTCAGATTTTTGCTGAAATTGTGAACCTTAGGGATTTTTTCAAAAAAATCTTTTTCTACCGGTTACGTTTTCGAGTGCTGATTTCCTGTCCTGTGATAAAAAGCCTTCTGTTTCGAACGCCAAACCTTTCAGAGGAGCATTTGCAACCATTTGGCACCATTTTGGAGTGTTTTGACAAAAGTCAGATTTTTGCTGAAATTGTGACCCCGGACCTTAGGGATTTTTTCAAAAAAATCTTTTTCCGCCGGTTAAGTTTTCGAAGGCAGATTTCTTGTCCTGTGATAAAAAGCCTTCTGTTTTGACCGCCAAACCTTTCAGAGGAGCATTTGCAACCATTTGGCACCATTTTGGAGTGTTTTGACAAAAGTCAGATTTTTGCTGAAATTGGGACCTCGGACCTTAGGGATTTTTTCAAAAAAATCATTTTCCTCCGGTTAAGTTTTCGAAGGCAGATTTCTTCTCCTGTGATAAAAAGCCTTCTGTTTTGACCGCCAAACCTTTCAGAGGAGCATTTGCAACCATTTGGCACCTATTTGGAGTGTTTTGACAAAAGTCAGATTTTTGCTGAAATTGTGACCCCGGACCTTAGGGATTTTTTCAAAAAAATCTTTTTCCACCGGTTAACTTCTTGAGGGCTGATTTCTTGTCCTGTGATAAAAAGCCTTCTGTTTTGACCGCCATACCTTTCAGGGGAGCATTTGCAACCATTTGGCACCATTTTGGAGTCTTTTGACAAAAGTCAGATTTTTGCTGAAATTGTGACCCCGGACCTTAGGGATTTTTTCAAAAAAATCATTTTCCGCCGGTTAAGTTTTCGAAGGCAGATTTCTTGTCCTGTGATAAAAAGCCTTCTGTTTTGACCGCCAAACCTTTCAGAGGAGCATTTGCAACCATTTGGCACCATTTTGGAGTGTTTTGACAAAAGTCAGATTTTTGCTGAAATTGTGACCCCGGACCTTAGGGATTTTTTCAAAAAAATCATTTTCCGCCGGTTAAGTTTTCGAAGGCAGATTTCTTGTCCTGTGATAAAAAGCCTTCTGTTTTGACCGCCAAACCTTTCAGAGGAGCATTTGCAACCATTTGGCACCATTTTGGAGTCTTTTGACAAAAGTCAGATTTTTGCTGAAATTGTGACCCCGGACCTTAGGAATTCTTTCAAAAAATCTTTTTTGATCTGTGATCAAAAGCCTTCTGTTTCGACCGCCTAACCTTTCAGGGGAGCATTTCCAACCATTTGGCACCATTTTGGAGTGTTTTTGACAAAAGTCAGATTTTTGCTGAAATTGTGACCCCGGGGCTTGGGATTTTTTCAAAAAAATCTTTTTCCGCCGGTTAAGTTTTCGAAGGCAGATTTCTTGTCCTGTGATAAAAAGCCTTCTGTTTTGACCGCCAAACCTTTCAGAGGAGCATTTGCAACCATTTGGCACCTATTTGGAGTGTTTTGACAAAAGTCAGATTTTTGCTGAAATTGTGACCCCGGACCTTAGGGATTTTTTCAAAAAAATCTTTTTCCACCGGTTAACTTCTTGAGGGCTGATTTCTTGTCCTGTGATAAAAAGCCTTCTGTTTTGACCGCCATACCTTTCAGGGGAGCATTTGCAACCATTTGGCACCATTTTGGAGTCTTTTGACAAAAGTCAGATTTTTGCTGAAATTGTGACCCCGGACCTTAGGGATTTTTTCAAAAAAATCATTTTCCGCCGGTTAAGTTTTCGAAGGCAGATTTCTTGTCCTGTGATAAAAAGCCTTCTGTTTTGACCGCCAAACCTTTCAGAGGAGCATTTGCAACCATTTGGCACCATTTTGGAGTGTTTTGACAAAAGTCAGATTTTTGCTGAAATTGTGACCCCGGACCTTAGGGATTTTTTCAAAAAAATCATTTTCCGCCGGTTAAGTTTTCGAAGGCAGATTTCTTGTCCTGTGATAAAAAGCCTTCTGTTTTGACCGCCAAACCTTTCAGAGGAGCATTTGCAACCATTTGGCACCATTTTGGAGTCTTTTGACAAAAGTCAGATTTTTGCTGAAATTGTGACCCCGGACCTTAGGAATTCTTTCAAAAAATCTTTTTTGATCTGTGATCAAAAGCCTTCTGTTTCGACCGCCTAACCTTTCAGGGGAGCATTTCCAACCATTTGGCACCATTTTGGAGTGTTTTTGACAAAAGTCAGATTTTTGCTGAAATTGTGACCCCGGGGCTTGGGATTTTTTCAAAAAAATCTTTTTCCGCCGGTTAAGTTTTCGAAGGCAGATTTCTTGTCCTGTGATAAAAAGCCTTCTGTTTCGACCGCCAAACCTTTCAGAGGAGCATTTGCAACCATTTGGCACCATTCTGGAGTGTTTTGACAAAAGTCAGATTTTTGCTGAAATTGTGACCCCGGACCTTAGGGGTTTTTTCAAAAAAATCTTTTTCCGCCGGTTAAGTTTTCGAAGGCAGATTTCTTGTCCTGTGATAAAAAGCCTTCTGTTTTGACCGCCAAACCTTTCAGAGGAGCATTTGCAACCATTTGGCACCATTCTGGAGTGTTTTGACAAAAGTCAGATTTTTGCTGAAATTGTGACCCCGGACCTTAGGGATTTTTTCAAAAAAATCATTTTCCGCCGGTTAAGTTTTCGAAGGCAGATTTCTTGTCCTGTGATAAAAAGCCTTCTGTTTTGACCGCCAAACCTTTCAGAGGAGCATTTGCAACCATTTGGCACCATTTTGGAGTCTTTTGACAAAAGTCAGATTTTTGCTGAAATTGTGACCCCGGACCTTAGGAATTTTTTCAAAAAATCTTTTTTGATCTGTGATCAAAAGCCTTCTGTTTCGACCGCCTAACCTTACAGGGGAGCATTTCCAACCATTTGGCACCATTTTGGAGTGTTTTTGACAAAAGTCAGATTTTTGCTGAAATTGTGACCCCCCGCGGGGCTTAGGGATTTTTTCAAAAAAATCTTTTTCCGCCGGTTAAGTTTTCGAAGGCAGATTTCTTGTCCTGTGATAAAAAGCCTTCTGTTTTGACCGCCAAACCTTTCAGAGGAGCATTTGCAACCATTTGGCACCATTCTGGAGTGTTTTGACAAAAGTCAGATTTTTGCTGAAATTGTGACCCCGGACCTTAGGGATTTTTTCAAAAAAATCTTTTTCCGCCGGTTAAGTTTTCGAAGGCAGATTTCTTGTCCTGTGATAAAAAGCCTTCTGTTTTGACCGCCAAACCTTTTAGGGGAGCATTTGCAACCATTTGGCACCATTTTTGAATAAATTGGAAAACGTCAGATTTTTGCTGAAATTGTGAACCTTAGGGATTTTTTCAAAAAAATCTTTTTCTACCGGTTACGTTTTCGAGTGCTGATTTCCTGTCCTGTGATAAAAAGCCTTCTGTTTCGACCGCCAAACCTTTCAGAGGAGCATTTGCAACCATTTGGCACCATTTTGGAGTGTTTTGACAAAAGTCAGATTTTTGCTGAAATTGTGACCCCAGACCTTAGGGATTTTTTCAAAAAAATCATTTTCCACCGGTTAAGTTTTCGAAGGCAGATTTCTTGTCCTGTGATAAAAAGCCTTCTGTTTTGACCGCCAAACCTTTCAGAGGAGCATTTGCAACCATTTGGCACCATTTTGGAGTGTTTTGACAAAAGTCAGATTTTTGCTGAAATTGTGACCCCGGACCTTAGGGATTTTTTCAAAAAAAATTTTTTCCACCGGTTAAGTTTTCGAAGGCAGATTTCTTATCCTGTGATAAAAGGCCTTCTGTTTTGACCGCCAAACCTTTCAGAGGAGCATTTGCAACCATTTGGCACCATTTTGGAGTGTTTTGACAAAAGTCAGATTTTTGCTGAAATTGTGACCCCGGACCTTAGGGATTTTTTCAAAAAAATCATTTTCCGCCGGTTAAGTTTTCGAAGGCAGATTTCTTGTCCTGTGATAAAAAGCCTTCTGTTTTGACCGCCAAACCTTTCAGAGGAGCATTTGCAACCATTTGGCACCATTTTGGAGTCTTTTGACAAAAGTCAGATTTTTGCTGAAATTGTGACCCCGGACCTTAGGAATTTTTTCAAAAAATCTTTTTTGATCTGTGATCAAAAGCCTTCTGTTTCGAACGCCAAACCTTTCAGAGGAGCATTTGCAACCATTTGCCACCATTTTGGAGTGTTTTGACAAAAGTCAGATTTTTGCTGAAATTGTGACCCCGGACCTTAGGGATTTTTTCAAAAAAATCTTTTTCCACCGGTTAACTTCTTGAGGGCTGATTTCTTGTCCTGTGATAAAAAGCCTTCTGTTTTGACCGCCAAACCTTTCAGGGGAGCATTTGCAACCATTTGGCACCTATTTGGAGTGTTTTGACAAAAGTCAGATTTTTGTTGAAATTGTGACCCCGGACCTTAGGGATTTTTTCAAAAAAATCTTTTTCCACCGGTTAACTTCTTGAGGGCTGATTTCTTGTCCTGTGATAAAAAGCCTTCTGTTTTGACCGCCAAACCTTTCAGGGGAGCATTTGCAACCATTTGGCACCATTTTGGAGTCTTTTGACAAAAGTCAGATTTTTGCTGAAATTGTGACCCCGGACCTTAGGGATTTTTTCAAAAAAATCATTTTCCGCCGGTTAAGTTTTCGAAGGCAGATTTCTTGTCCTGTGATAAAAAGCCTTCTGTTTTGACCGCCAAACCTTTCAGAGGAGCATTTGCAACCATTTGGCACCATTTTGGAGTGTTTTGACAAAAGTCAGATTTTTGCTGAAATTGTGACCCCGGACCTTAGGGATTTTTTCAAAAAAATCATTTTCCGCCGGTTAAGTTTTCGAAGGCAGATTTCTTGTCCTGTGATAAAAAGCCTTCTGTTTTGACCGCCAAACCTTTCAGAGGAGCATTTGCAACCATTTGGCACCATTTTGGAGTCTTTTGACAAAAGTCAGATTTTTGCTGAAATTGTGACCCCGGACCTTAGGAATTCTTTCAAAAAATCTTTTTTGATCTGTGATCAAAAGCCTTCTGTTTCGACCGCCTAACCTTTCAGGGGAGCATTTCCAACCATTTGGCACCATTTTGGAGTGTTTTTGACAAAAGTCAGATTTTTGCTGAAATTGTGACCCCGGGGCTTGGGATTTTTTCAAAAAAATCTTTTTCCGCCGGTTAAGTTTTCGAAGGCAGATTTCTTGTCCTGTGATAAAAAGCCTTCTGTTTCGACCGCCAAACCTTTCAGAGGAGCATTTGCAACCATTTGGCACCATTCTGGAGTGTTTTGACAAAAGTCAGATTTTTGCTGAAATTGTGACCCCGGACCTTAGGGGTTTTTTCAAAAAAATCTTTTTCCGCCGGTTAAGTTTTCGAAGGCAGATTTCTTGTCCTGTGATAAAAAGCCTTCTGTTTTGACCGCCAAACCTTTCAGAGGAGCATTTGCAACCATTTGGCACCATTCTGGAGTGTTTTGACAAAAGTCAGATTTTTGCTGAAATTGTGACCCCGGACCTTAGGGATTTTTTCAAAAAAATCATTTTCCGCCGGTTAAGTTTTCGAAGGCAGATTTCTTGTCCTGTGATAAAAAGCCTTCTGTTTTGACCGCCAAACCTTTCAGAGGAGCATTTGCAACCATTTGGCACCATTTTGGAGTCTTTTGACAAAAGTCAGATTTTTGCTGAAATTGTGACCCCGGACCTTAGGAATTTTTTCAAAAAATCTTTTTTGATCTGTGATCAAAAGCCTTCTGTTTCGACCGCCTAACCTTACAGGGGAGCATTTCCAACCATTTGGCACCATTTTGGAGTGTTTTTGACAAAAGTCAGATTTTTGCTGAAATTGTGACCCCCCGCGGGGCTTAGGGATTTTTTCAAAAAAATCTTTTTCCGCCGGTTAAGTTTTCGAAGGCAGATTTCTTGTCCTGTGATAAAAAGCCTTCTGTTTTGACCGCCAAACCTTTCAGAGGAGCATTTGCAACCATTTGGCACCATTCTGGAGTGTTTTGACAAAAGTCAGATTTTTGCTGAAATTGTGACCCCGGACCTTAGGGATTTTTTCAAAAAAATCTTTTTCCGCCGGTTAAGTTTTCGAAGGCAGATTTCTTGTCCTGTGATAAAAAGCCTTCTGTTTTGACCGCCAAACCTTTTAGGGGAGCATTTGCAACCATTTGGCACCATTTTTGAATAAATTGGAAAACGTCAGATTTTTGCTGAAATTGTGAACCTTAGGGATTTTTTCAAAAAAATCTTTTTCTACCGGTTACGTTTTCGAGTGCTGATTTCCTGTCCTGTGATAAAAAGCCTTCTGTTTCGACCGCCAAACCTTTCAGAGGAGCATTTGCAACCATTTGGCACCATTTTGGAGTGTTTTGACAAAAGTCAGATTTTTGCTGAAATTGTGACCCCAGACCTTAGGGATTTTTTCAAAAAAATCATTTTCCACCGGTTAAGTTTTCGAAGGCAGATTTCTTGTCCTGTGATAAAAAGCCTTCTGTTTTGACCGCCAAACCTTTCAGAGGAGCATTTGCAACCATTTGGCACCATTTTGGAGTGTTTTGACAAAAGTCAGATTTTTGCTGAAATTGTGACCCCGGACCTTAGGGATTTTTTCAAAAAAATTTTTTTCCACCGGTTAAGTTTTCGAAGGCAGATTTCTTATCCTGTGATAAAAGGCCTTCTGTTTTGACCGCCAAACCTTTCAGAGGAGCATTTGCAACCATTTGGCACCATTTTGGAGTGTTTTGACAAAAGTCAGATTTTTGCTGAAATTGTGACCCCGGACCTTAGGGATTTTTTCAAAAAAATCATTTTCCGCCGGTTAAGTTTTCGAAGGCAGATTTCTTGTCCTGTGATAAAAAGCCTTCTGTTTTGACCGCCAAACCTTTCAGAGGAGCATTTGCAACCATTTGGCACCATTTTGGAGTCTTTTGACAAAAGTCAGATTTTTGCTGAAATTGTGACCCCGGACCTTAGGAATTTTTTCAAAAAATCTTTTTTGATCTGTGATCAAAAGCCTTCTGTTTCGAACGCCAAACCTTTCAGAGGAGCATTTGCAACCATTTGCCACCATTTTGGAGTGTTTTGACAAAAGTCAGATTTTTGCTGAAATTGTGACCCCGGACCTTAGGGATTTTTTCAAAAAAATCTTTTTCCACCGGTTAACTTCTTGAGGGCTGATTTCTTGTCCTGTGATAAAAAGCCTTCTGTTTTGACCGCCAAACCTTTCAGGGGAGCATTTGCAACCATTTGGCACCATTTTGGAGTCTTTTGACAAAAGTCAGATTTTTGCTGAAATTGTGACCCCGGACCTTAGGGATTTTTTCAAAAAAATCTTTTTCCACCGGTTAACTTCTTGAGGGCTGATTTCTTGTCCTGTGATAAAAAGCCTTCTGTTTTGACCGCCAAACCTTTCAGGGGAGCATTTGTAACCATTTGGCACCATTTTGGAGTCTTTTGACAAAAGTCAGATTTTTGCTGAAATTGTGACCCCGGACCTTAGGGATTTTTTCAAAAAAATCATTTTCCGCCGGTTAAGTTTTCGAAGGCAGATTTCTTGTCCTGTGATAAAAAGCCTTCTGTTTTGACCGCCAAACCTTTCAGAGGAGCATTTGCAACCATTTGGCACCATTTTGGAGTGTTTTGACAAAAGTCAGATTTTTGCTGAAATTGTGACCCCGGACCTTAGGGATTTTTTCAAAAAAATCATTTTCCGCCGGTTAAGTTTTCGAAGGCAGATTTCTTGTCCTGTGATAAAAAGCCTTCTGTTTTGACCGCCAAACCTTTCAGAGGAGCATTTGCAACCATTTGGCACCATTTTGGAGTGTTTTGACAAAAGTCAGATTTTTGCTGAAATTGTGACCCCGGACCTTAGGGATTTTTTCAAAAAAATCTTTTTCCGCCGGTTAAGTTTTCGAAGGCAGATTTCTTGTCCTGTGATAAAAAGCCTTCTGTTTCGACCACCAAACCTTTCAGGGGAGCATTTGCAACCATTTGGCACCATTTTGGAGTCTTTTGACAAAAGTCAGATTTTTGCTGAAATTGTGACCCCGGACCTTAGGGATTTTTTCAAAAAATCTTTTTTGATCTGTGATCAAAAGCCTTCTGTTTCGAACGCCAAACCTTTCAGAGGAGCATTTGCAACCATTTGGCACCATTTTGGAGTGTTTTGACAAAAGTCAGATTTTTGCTGAAATTGTGACCCCGGACCTTAGGGATTTTTTCAAAAAAATTTTTTTCCACCGGTTAAGTTTTCGAAGGCAGATTTCTTATCCTGTGATAAAAGGCCTTCTGTTTTGACCGCCAAACCTTTCAGAGGAGCATTTGCAACCATTTGGCACCATTTTGGAGTGTTTTGACAAAAGTCAGATTTTTGCTGAAATTGTGACCCCGGACCTTAGGGATTTTTTCAAAAAAATCATTTTCCGCCGGTTAAGTTTTCGAAGGCAGATTTCTTGTCCTGTGATAAAAAGCCTTCTGTTTTGACCGCCAAACCTTTCAGAGGAGCATTTGCAACCATTTGGCACCATTTTGGAGTCTTTTGACAAAAGTCAGATTTTTGCTGAAATTGTGACCCCGGACCTTAGGAATTTTTTCAAAAAATCTTTTTTGATCTGTGATCAAAAGCCTTCTGTTTCGAACGCCAAACCTTTCAGAGGAGCATTTGCAACCATTTGCCACCATTTTGGAGTGTTTTGACAAAAGTCAGATTTTTGCTGAAATTGTGACCCCGGACCTTAGGGATTTTTTCAAAAAAATCTTTTTCCACCGGTTAACTTCTTGAGGGCTGATTTCTTGTCCTGTGATAAAAAGCCTTCTGTTTTGACCGCCAAACCTTTCAGGGGAGCATTTGCAACCATTTGGCACCTATTTGGAGTGTTTTGACAAAAGTCAGATTTTTGCTGAAATTGTGACCCCGGACCTTAGGGATTTTTTCAAAAAAATCTTTTTCCACCGGTTAACTTCTTGAGGGCTGATTTCTTGTCCTGTGATAAAAAGCCTTCTGTTTTGACCGCCAAACCTTTCAGGGGAGCATTTGCAACCATTTGGCACCATTTTGGAGTCTTTTGACAAAAGTCAGATTTTTGCTGAAATTGTGACCCCGGACCTTAGGGATTTTTTCAAAAAAATCTTTTTCCACCGGTTAACTTCTTGAGGGCTGATTTCTTGTCCTGTGATAAAAAGCCTTCTGTTTTGACCGCCAAACCTTTCAGAGGAGCATTTGCAACCATTTGGCACCATTTTGGAGTGTTTTGACAAAAGTCAGATTTTTGCTGAAATTGTGACCCTCCGGACCTTAGGGATTTTTTCAAAAAAATCATTTTCCGCCGGTTAAGTTTTCGAAGGCAGATTTCTTGTCCTGTGATAAAAAGCCTTCTGTTTTGACCGCCAAACCTTTCAGAGGAGCATTTGCAACCATTTGGCACCATTTTGGAGTCTTTTGACAAAAGTCAGATTTTTGCTGAAATTGTGACCCCGGACCTTAGGAATTCTTTCAAAAAATCTTTTTTGATCTGTGATCAAAAGCCTTCTGTTTCGACCGCCTAACCTTTCAGGGGAGCATTTCCAACCATTTGGCACCATTTTGGAGTGTTTTTGACAAAAGTCAGATTTTTGCTGAAATTGTGACCCCGGGGCTTGGGATTTTTTCAAAAAAATCTTTTTCCGCCGGTTAAGTTTTCGAAGGCAGATTTCTTGTCCTGTGATAAAAAGCCTTCTGTTTCGACCGCCAAACCTTTCAGAGGAGCATTTGCAACCATTTGGCACCATTCTGGAGTGTTTTGACAAAAGTCAGATTTTTGCTGAAATTGTGACCCCGGACCTTAGGGGTTTTTTCAAAAAAATCTTTTTCCGCCGGTTAAGTTTTCGAAGGCAGATTTCTTGTCCTGTGATAAAAAGCCTTCTGTTTTGACCGCCAAACCTTTCAGAGGAGCATTTGCAACCATTTGGCACCATTCTGGAGTGTTTTGACAAAAGTCAGATTTTTGCTGAAATTGTGACCCCGGACCTTAGGGATTTTTTCAAAAAAATCATTTTCCGCCGGTTAAGTTTTCGAAGGCAGATTTCTTGTCCTGTGATAAAAAGCCTTCTGTTTTGACCGCCAAACCTTTCAGAGGAGCATTTGCAACCATTTGGCACCATTTTGGAGTCTTTTGACAAAAGTCAGATTTTTGCTGAAATTGTGACCCCGGACCTTAGGAATTTTTTCAAAAAATCTTTTTTGATCTGTGATCAAAAGCCTTCTGTTTCGACCGCCTAACCTTACAGGGGAGCATTTCCAACCATTTGGCACCATTTTGGAGTGTTTTTGACAAAAGTCAGATTTTTGCTGAAATTGTGACCCCCCGCGGGGCTTAGGGATTTTTTCAAAAAAATCTTTTTCCGCCGGTTAAGTTTTCGAAGGCAGATTTCTTGTCCTGTGATAAAAAGCCTTCTGTTTTGACCGCCAAACCTTTCAGAGGAGCATTTGCAACCATTTGGCACCATTCTGGAGTGTTTTGACAAAAGTCAGATTTTTGCTGAAATTGTGACCCCGGACCTTAGGGATTTTTTCAAAAAAATCTTTTTCCGCCGGTTAAGTTTTCGAAGGCAGATTTCTTGTCCTGTGATAAAAAGCCTTCTGTTTTGACCGCCAAACCTTTTAGGGGAGCATTTGCAACCATTTGGCACCATTTTTGAATAAATTGGAAAACGTCAGATTTTTGCTGAAATTGTGAACCTTAGGGATTTTTTCAAAAAAATCTTTTTCTACCGGTTACGTTTTCGA
The DNA here is from genome assembly GCF_964252035.2 of Podarcis erhardii. Taxonomy (NCBI): domain Eukaryota; kingdom Metazoa; phylum Chordata; class Lepidosauria; order Squamata; family Lacertidae; genus Podarcis; species Podarcis erhardii. Next base: position 12,760,384 of record NC_138501.1, read on the forward strand.
GTGCTGATTTCCTGTCCTGTGATAAAAAGCCTTCTGTTTCGACCGCCAAACCTTTCAGAGGAGCATTTGCAACCATTTGGCACCATTTTGGAGTGTTTTGACAAAAGTCAGATTTTTGCTGAAATTGTGACCCCAGACCTTAGGGATTTTTTCAAAAAAATCATTTTCCACCGGTTAAGTTTTCGAAGTCAGATTTCTTGTCCTGTGATAAAAAGCCTTCTGTTTTGACCGCCAAACCTTTCAGAGGAGCATTTGCAACCATTTGGCACCATTTTGGAGTGTTTTGACAAAAGTCAGATTTTTGCTGAAATTGTGACCCCGGACCTTAGGGATTTTTTCAAAAAAATTTTTTTCCACCGGTTAAGTTTTCGAAGGCAGATTTCTTATCCTGTGATAAAAGGCCTTCTGTTTTGACCGCCAAACCTTTCAGAGGAGCATTTGCAACCATTTGGCACCATTTTGGAGTGTTTTGACAAAAGTCAGATTTTTGCTGAAATTGTGACCCCGGACCTTAGGGATTTTTTCAAAAAAATCATTTTCCGCCGGTTAAGTTTTCGAAGGCAGATTTCTTGTCCTGTGATAAAAAGCCTTCTGTTTTGACCGCCAAACCTTTCAGAGGAGCATTTGCAACCATTTGGCACCATTTTGGAGTCTTTTGACAAAAGTCAGATTTTTGCTGAAATTGTGACCCCGGACCTTAGGAATTTTTTCAAAAAATCTTTTTTGATCTGTGATCAAAAGCCTTCTGTTTCGAACGCCAAACCTTTCAGAGGAGCATTTGCAACCATTTGCCACCATTTTGGAGTGTTTTGACAAAAGTCAGATTTTTGCTGAAATTGTGACCCCGGACCTTAGGGATTTTTTCAAAAAAATCTTTTTCCACCGGTTAACTTCTTGAGGGCTGATTTCTTGTCCTGTGATAAAAAGCCTTCTGTTTTGACCGCCAAACCTTTCAGGGGAGCATTTGCAACCATTTGGCACCATTTTGGAGTCTTTTGACAAAAGTCAGATTTTTGCTGAAATTGTGACCCCGGACCTTAGGGATTTTTTCAAAAAAATCTTTTTCCACCGGTTAACTTCTTGAGGGCTGATTTCTTGTCCTGTGATAAAAAGCCTTCTGTTTTGACCGCCAAACCTTTCAGGGGAGCATTTGTAACCATTTGGCACCATTTTGGAGTCTTTTGACAAAAGTCAGATTTTTGCTGAAATTGTGACCCCGGACCTTAGGGATTTTTTCAAAAAAATCATTTTCCGCCGGTTAAGTTTTCGAAGGCAGATTTCTTGTCCTGTGATAAAAAGCCTTCTGTTTTGACCGCCAAACCTTTCAGAGGAGCATTTGCAACCATTTGGCACCATTTTGGAGTGTTTTGACAAAAGTCAGATTTTTGCTGAAATTGTGACCCCGGACCTTAGGGATTTTTTCAAAAAAATCATTTTCCGCCGGTTAAGTTTTCGAAGGCAGATTTCTTGTCCTGTGATAAAAAGCCTTCTGTTTTGACCGCCAAACCTTTCAGAGGAGCATTTGCAACCATTTGGCACCATTTTGGAGTGTTTTGACAAAAGTCAGATTTTTGCTGAAATTGTGACCCCGGACCTTAGGGATTTTTTCAAAAAAATCTTTTTCCGCCGGTTAAGTTTTCGAAGGCAGATTTCTTGTCCTGTGATAAAAAGCCTTCTGTTTCGACCACCAAACCTTTCAGGGGAGCATTTGCAACCATTTGGCACCATTTTGGAGTCTTTTGACAAAAGTCAGATTTTTGCTGAAATTGTGACCCCGGACCTTAGGGATTTTTTCAAAAAATCTTTTTTGATCTGTGATCAAAAGCCTTCTGTTTCGAACGCCAAACCTTTCAGAGGAGCATTTGCAACCATTTGGCACCATTTTGGAGTGTTTTGACAAAAGTCAGATTTTTGCTGAAATTGTGACCCCGGACCTTAGGGATTTTTTCAAAAAAATCTTTTTCCACCGGTTAACTTCTTGAGGGCTGATTTCTTGTCCTGTGATAAAAAGCCTTCTGTTTTGACCGCCAAACCTTTCAGGGGAGCATTTGCAACCATTTGGCACCATTTTGGAGTCTTTTGACAAAAGTCAGATTTTTGCTGAAATTGTGACCCCGGACCTTAGGGATTTTTTCAAAAAAATCATTTTCCGCCGGTTAAGTTTTCGAAGGCAGATTTCTTGTCCTGTGATAAAAAGCCTTCTGTTTTGACCGCCAAACCTTTCAGGGGAGCATTTGCAACCATTTGGCACCATTTTGGAGTCTTTTGACAAAAGTCAGATTTTTGCTGAAATTGTGACCCCGGACCTTAGGGATTTTTTCAAAAAAATCATTTTCCGCCGGTTAAGTTTTCGAAGGCAGATTTCTTGTCCTGTGATAAAAAGCCTTCTGTTTTGACCGCCAAACCTTTCAGAGGAGCATTTGCAACCATTTGGCACCATTTTGGAGTCTTTTGACAAAAGTCAGATTTTTGCTGAAATTGTGACCCCGGACCTTAGGAATTTTTTCAAAAAATCTTTTTTGATCTGTGATCAAAAGCCTTCTGTTTCGACCGCCTAACCTTACAGGGGAGCATTTCCAACCATTTGGCACCATTTTGGAGTGTTTTTGACAAAAGTCAGATTTTTGCTGAAATTGTGACCCCGGGGCTTAGAGATTTTTTCAAAAAAATCTTTTTCCGCCGGTTAACTTATTGAGGGCTGATTTCTTGTCCTGTGATAAAAAGCCTTCTGTTTCGACCGACAAACCTTTCAGGGGAGCATTTGCAACCGTGTGGCACCATTTTGGAGTGTTTTCACAAAGGTCAGATTTTTGCTGAAATTGTGACCCTTAGGGATTTTTTCAAAAAAATCTTTTTCCGCCGGTTAAGTTTTCGAAGGCAGATTTCTTGTCCTGTGATAAAAAGCCTTCTGTTTTGACCGCCAAACCTTTCAGGGGAGCATTTGCAACCGTGTGGCACCATTTTTGAATAAATTGGAAAACGTCAGATTTTTGCTGAAATTGTGAACCTTAGGGATTTTTTCAAAAAAATCTTTTTCTACCGGTTACGTTTTCGAGTGCTGATTTCCTGTCCTGTGATAAAAAGCCTTCTGTTTCGACCGCCAAACCTTTCAGAGGAGCATTTGCAACCATTTGGCACCATTTTGGAGTGTTTTGACAAAAGTCAGATTTTTGCTGAAATTGTGACCCCGGACCTTAGGGATTTTTTCAAAAAAATCATTTTCCGCCGGTTAAGTTTTCGAAGGCAGATTTCTTGTCCTGTGATAAAAAGCCTTCTGTTTTGACCGCCAAACCTTTCAGAGGAGCATTTGCAACCATTTGGCACCATTTTGGAGTGTTTTGACAAAAGTCAGATTTTTGCTGAAATTGTGACCCCGGACCTTAGGGATTTTTTCAAAAAAATCTTTTTCCGCCGGTTAAGTTTTCGAAGGCAGATTTCTTGTCCTGTGATAAAAAGCCTTCTGTTTTGACCGCCAAACCTTTCAGAGGAGCATTTGCAACCATTTGGCACCATTCTGGAGTGTTTTGAGAAAAGTCAGATTTTTGCTGAAATTGTGACCCCGGACCTTAGGGATTTTTTCAAAAAAATCATTTTCCGCCGGTTAAGTTTTCGAAGGCAGATTTCTTGTCCTGTGATAAAAAGCCTTCTGTTTTGACCGCCAAACCTTTCAGAGGAGCATTTGCAACCATTTGGCACCATTTTGGAGTGTTTTGACAAAAGTCAGATTTTTGCTGAAATTGTGACCCCGGACCTTAGGGATTTTTTCAAAAAAATCATTTTCCGCCGGTTAAGTTTTCGAAGGCAGATTTCTTGTCCTGTGATAAAAAGCCTTCTGTTTTGACCGCCAAACCTTTCAGGGGAGCATTTTCAACCGCGTGGCACCATTTTGGAGTGTTTTGACAAAAGTCAGATTTTTGCTGAAATTGTGACCCCGGGGCTTAGGGATTTTTTCAAAAAAATCATTTTCCGCCGGTTAAGTTTTCGAAGGCAGATTTCTTGTCCTGTGATAAAAAGCCTTCTGTTTTGACCGCCAAACCTTTCAGAGGAGCATTTGCAACCATTTGGCACCATTTTGGAGTCTTTTGACAAAAGTCAGATTTTTGCTGAAATTGTGACCCCGGACCTTAGGAATTTTTTCAAAAAATCTTTTTTGATCTGTGATCAAAAGCCTTCTGTTTCGACCGCCTAACCTTTCAGGGGAGCATTTCCAACCATTTGGCACCATTTTGGAGTGTTTTTGACAAAAGTCAGATTTTTGCTGAAATTGTGACCCCGGGGCTTAGGGATTTTTTCAAAAAAATCTTTTTCCGCCGGTTAACTTATTGAGGGCTGATTTCTTGTCCTGTGATAAAAAGCCTTCTGTTTCGACCGACAAACCTTTCAGGGGAGCATTTGCAACCGTGTGGCACCATTTTGGAGTGTTTTGACCAAAATCATATTTTTGCTGAAATTGTGACCCTTAGGGATTTTTTCAAAAAAATCTTTTTCCGCCGGTTAAGTTTTCGAAGGCAGATTTATTGTCCTGTGATAAAAAGCCTTCTGTTTTGACCGCCAAACCTTTCAGGGGAGCATTTGCAACCGTGTGGCACCATTTTTGAATAAATTGGAAAACGTCACATTTTTGCTGAAATTGTGAACCTTAGGGATTTTTTCAAAAAAATCTTTTTCTACCGGTTACGTTTTCGAGTGCTGATTTCCTGTCCTGTGATAAAAAGCCTTCTGTTTCAACCGCCAAACCTTTCAGAGGAGCATTTGCAACCATTTGGCACCATTTTGGAGTGTTTTGACAAAAGTCAGATTTTTGCTGAAATTGTGACCCCGGACCTTAGGGATTTTTTCAAAAAAATCATTTTCCTCCGGTTAAGTTTTCGAAGGCAGATTTCTTGTCCTGTGATAAAAAGCCTTCTGTTTTGACCGCCAAACCTTTCAGAGGAGCATTTGCAACCATTTGGCACCATTTTGGAGTGTTTTGACAAAAGTCAGATTTTTGCTGAAATTTTGACCCCGGACCTTAGGAATTTTTTCAAAAAATCTTTTTTGATCTGTTATCAAAAGCCTTCTGTTTCGACCGCCTAACCTTACAGGGGAGCATTTCCAACCATTTGGCACCATTTTGGAGTGTTTTTGACAAAAGTCAGATTTTTGCTGAAATTGTGACCCCGGGGCTTAGGGATTTTTTCAAAAAAATCTTTTTCCGCCGGTTAAGTTTTCGAAGGCAGATTTCTTGTCCTGTGATAAAAAGCCTTCTGTTTTGACCGCCAAACCTTTCAGGGGAGCATTTGAAACCGTGTGGCACCATTTTTGAATAAATTGGAAAACGTCAGATTTTTGCTGAAATTGTGAACCTTAGGGATTTTTTCAAAAAAATCTTTTTCTACCGGTTACGTTTTCGAGTACTGATTTCCTGTCCTGTGATAAAAAGCCTTCTGTTTCGACCGCCAAACCTTTCAGGGGAGCATTTGCAACCATTTGGCACCATTTTGGAGTGTTTTGACAAAAGTCAGATTTTTGCTGAAATTGTGACCCCGGACCTTAGGGATTTTTTCAAAAAAATCATTTTCCTCCGGTTAACTTCTTGAGGGCTGATTTCTTTTCCTGTGATAAAAAGCCTTCTGTTTTGACCGCCAAACCTTTCAGGGGAGCATTTGCAACCATTTGGCACCATTTTGGAGTCTTTTGCCAAAAGTCAGATTTTTGCTGAAATTGTGACCCCGGACCTTAGGGATTTTTTCAAAAAAATCATTTTCCGCCGGTTAAGTTTTCGAAGGCAGATTTCTTGTCCTGTGATAAAAAGCCTTCTGTTTTGACCGCCAAACCTTTCAGGGGAGCATTTTCAACAGCGTGGCACCATTTTGGAGTGTTTTGACAAAAGTCAGATTTTTGCTGAAATTGTGACCCCGGACCTTAGGGATTTTTTCAAAAAAATCATTTTCCGCCGGTTAAGTTTTCGAAGGCAGATTTCTTGTCCTGTGATAAAAAGCCTTCTGTTTTGACCGCCAAACCTTTCAGAGGAGCATTTGCAACCATTTGGCACCATTTTGGAGTCTTTTGACAAAAGTCAGATTTTTGCTGAAATTGTGACCCCGGACCTTAGGGATTTTTTCAAAAAATCTTTTTTGATCTGTGATCAAAAGCCTTCTGTTTCGACCGCCTAACCTTTCAGGGGAGCATTTCCAACCATTTGGCACCATTTTGGAGTGTTTTTGACAAAAGTCAGATTTTTGCTGAAATTGTGACCCCGGGGCTTAGGGATTTTTTCAAAAAAATCTTTTTCCGCCGGTTAACTTATTGAGGGCTGATTTCTTGTCCTGTGATAAAAAGCCTTCTGTTTCGACCGACAAACCTTTCAGGGGAGCATTTGCAACCGTGTGGCACCATTTTGGAGTGTTTTGACCAAAATCAGATTTTTGCTGAAATTGTGACCCTTAGGGATTTTTTCAAAAAAATCTTTTTCCGCCGGTTAAGTTTTCGAAGGCAGATTTCTTGTCCTGTGATAAAAAGCCTTCTGTTTTGACCGCCAAACCTTTCAGGGGAGCATGTGCAACCGTGTGGCACCATTTTTGAATAAATTGGAAAACGTCAGATTTTTGCTGAAATTGTGAACCTTAGGGATTTTTTCAAAAAAATCTTTTTCTACCGGTTACGTTTTCGAGTGCTGATTTCCTGTCCTGTGATAAAAAGCCTTCTGTTTCGACCGCCAAACCTTTCAGGGGAGCATTTCCAACCGTTTGGTACCATTTTGTTTTGACAAAAGTCAGATTTTTGCTGAAATTGTGACCCCGGGGCTTAGGGATTTTTTCAAAAAAATATTTTTCCGCCGGTTAGGTTTCGAGGGCAGATTTCTTGTCCTGTGATAAAAAGCCTTCTGTTTCGACCACCAAACCTTTCAGGGGAGCATTTGCAACCATTTGGCACCATTTTGGAGTGTTTTGACAAAAGTCAGATTTTTGCTGAAATTGTGACCCCGGACCTTAGGGATTTTTTCAAAAAAATCATTTTCCGCCGGTTAAGTTTTCGAAGGCAGATTTCTTGTCCTGTGATAAAAAGCCTTCTGTTTTGACCGCCAAACCTTTCAGAGGAGCATTTGCAACCATTTGGCACCATTTTGGAGTCTTTTGACAAAAGTCAGATTTTTGCTGAAATTGTGACCCCGGACCTTAGGAATTCTTTCAAAAAATCTTTTTTGATCTGTGATCAAAAGCCTTCTGTTTCGACCGCCTAACCTTTCAGGGGAGCATTTCCAACCATTTGGCACCATTTTGGAGTGTTTTTGACAAAAGTCAGATTTTTGCTGAAATTGTGACCCCGGGGCTTAGGGATTTTTTCAAAAAAATCTTTTTCCGCCGGTTAAGTTTTCGAGGGCAGATTTCTTGTCCTGTGATAAAAAGCCTTCTGTTTTGACCGCCAAACCTTTCAGGGGAGCATTTGCAACCATTTGGCACCATTTTGGAGTGTTTTGACAAAAGTCAGATTTTTGCTAAAATTGTGACCCCGGGGCTTAGGGATTTTTTCAAAAAAATCTTTTCCGCCGGTTAAGTTTTCGAAGGCAGATTTCTTGTCCTGTGATAAAAAGCCTTCTGTTTCGACCGCCTAAACTTTCATGGGAGCATTTGTAACGGTGTTGTCAGGGAACTGCCATCGGAGAGTCAGGTGTTGGAAGGGCTCACAGAGGCTAAGAGACCCTCGGATTCGGAGGAAGGAACCAGCAGGGGGAGAGGGAGAGTTCCTGCAGAAACTCAATTGGAGGGATGGCTCCAAGATGCTTCCAGTGAAAACAGCGGGGAGGGCTCAGGACCTCCGCTGGGGACGCCTACTCCGCACTGGAAACTGTCACGCCGAGAATCCCGAAGGATAGTTTCCGTCAAAGAACTCTTATGTTGGCGCAAATTCCGGAAACGCCCACTGACAGATTCTGCCAGCGATTGAGGTAGCCATGCACCCATGGCTCCGTGGACTGGGAGAGTTTTTAGAAACTGATTGCATGAGTTGAGAGCTCAACCATTTACGCACAAGCAGCCCCCTTAACCCATAACAGGTGTGGTACCATTTTTGAATGAATTGGAAAACGTCAGATTTTTGCTGATATTGTGACCCCGGGGCTTAGGGATTTTTTCAAAAAAATCTTTTTCCACCGGTTAACTTCTTGAGGACTGATTTCTTGTCCTGTGATGAAAAGGCTTCTGTTTCGACCACCAAACAATTCAGGGGAGCATTTGCCACTGTTTGGCACCATTTTTGAATGAATTGGAAAACGTCAGATTTTTGCTGAAATTGTGACCCTGGGGCTTAGGGATTTTTTCAAAAAAATCTTTTTCCGCTGGTTAACTTTTCGAGGGCTGATTTCTTGTCTTGTTATAAAAAGCCTTCTGTTTCGACTGCCAAACCTTTCAGGGGAGCATTTGCCACCGTTTGGCACCATTTTTGAGTGAATTGGAAGACGTCAGATTTTTGCTGAAATTGTGACTAAGGGATTTTTTCAAAAACATCTTTGTCCGCCGGTTAAGTTGTCGAGGGCTGATTTCTTGACCTGTGATAAAAGGCCTTCTTTGCATGTAATTATTTAAGAGAAAATATTATGAAAATGATATATAGGTGGTACATGTCCCCAGTCAAGCTTGCAAAAATTTATCATTTGCCGGATAATAAATGCTGGAAATTTAAAGAAACTGAGGGAACATTCTTTCACTTTTGGTGGACGAGCCCAAGGATTAAGGCTTTCTGGGAAATGATCTATAATGAACTAAAAAAGGTATTTAAGTATACCTTCCTTAAGAAACCAGAGGCCTTTCTCCTGGGCATTGTCGGCCAGTTGGTGCCAAAGATAGAACATTCTTTATCTATGCAACAACCGCAGCAAGAATACTCATCGCAAAGTATTGGAAGACACAAGATTTACCCACTCTGGAAGAATGGCAGATGCAAGTGATAGACTATATGGAATTGGCAGAAATGACTGGCAGAATCCGAGACCTGGGAGAAGAAGTCGTGGAAGAGGACTGGAAGAAGTTTAAAGATTATCTTTAAAAACATTGTAAAATGTTTGAATGTTAAAATGCTGTTGGATATAAACTTAATATAGCATCAGTGACATAGTTAAAAGGAAATGCAAAAATGTTTTTAAAGAAAAGGGTGAAAAGACCAGAAATTAAACAAAATGATATAAGGGAATAAGCTTTAAAGAATATGCAAAAATGGATCTAAAAGGAAAAGAAAAATCGGAGACATAATGGGTAGAAATGTATGATATTGAATAAGAGTTGAAAGAGGGTAAGGAACTGCTGAATTTGATTGTGTAAAGGGGAACACAGAAAAGGGAGATGTGAGGAAGTCAGGAAAAAGGGTTATAAAGATAATAAGTAAAAAACTAGATTTTCTTTGTTTTTTGTTTTTTCTTATTGCTTTTTATGTTTTTTATTGGTTTGTTCGATTGTGTTGTTGTATATTGTTGTTTTCTCTATTGTTTTGTTGAATTGTTATTATATAAAATCTTAATAAATATCTTTTTTTAAAAAAAAGCCTTCTCTATCGACTGCCAAACCTTTTCAGTGGAGCATTTGCAACTGTGTGGCACCATTTTTTAATTAATTGGAGAACGTCAGATATTTGCTGAGATTGAGACCCTGGGGTTTACGGAGTTTTTCAAAAAAATCTTTGTCCGCCAGTTACGTTTTCGAAGGCATATTTCTTGTCCTGTGATAAAAAGCCTTCTGTTTCGACCGCCAAACCTCTCAGAGGAGCATTTGCAACCGCTTGGCACCTTTTTTGAGTGAATTGATGAAATTCAGATTTTTGATGAAATTGTGACCCCGGGGCTTAGGGATTTTTTCAAAAAATCTTTTTCCACCGGTTAACTTTTCAAGGGCTGATTTCTTGTCCTGTTATAAAAAGCCTTCTGTTTCGACTGCCAAACCTTTCAGGGGAGCATTTGCCACCGTTTGGCACCATTTTTGAATGAATTGGAGAACGTCAGATTTTTTACGAAATTGTGACCCGAGGGGCTTAGGAATTTTTTAAAAAAAATCTTTGTCCACAGGTTAAGTTGTTGAGGGCCGATTTCTTGTCCTGTGAGAAAAAGCCTTCTGTTTCGACCGCCAAACCTTTCAGGGGGGCATTTGCAAGCGTTTGGTACCATTTTGGAGTGAATTTCTGAATGTCAGATTTTTTCAGAATTTTGTGACCCCAGGGCATAGGGATTTTTTCAAAAAAATATTTTCCCGCCGGTTAAGTTGTTGAGGGCTGATTTCTTGTCCTGTGATAAAAAGCCTTCTGTTTCAACCGCCAAACCTCTCAGGGGAGCATTTGCAATCGTTTGGCACCATTTTTGAATGAATTGCCGAAAGTCATATTTTTTGAGAAATTGTGACCCCGGGGCTTAGGGTTTTTTTCAAAAAAAATCTTTGTCCGAGCGTTCAGTTGTCAAGGGTTGATTTCTTCTCCTGTGATAAAAAGCCTTCTTTTTCGATCGCCAAACCTTTCAGGGGAGCATTTGCAACCGTTTGGCACCATTTTCGAGTGAATCACAGAAAGTCAGATTTTTGATGAAATTGTGACCCCGGGACTTAGGGATTTTTTTCAAAAAAATCTTTGTCCGCCGGTTAAGTTGTTGAGGGCTGATTTCTTGACCTGTGATAAAAAGCCTTTTGTTTCGATCGCCAAACCTGTCAGGGGAGCCCTGTCGATATGAACCACCTCAAGCTCCCCCTGGTGTTTCCGTCGAGGTCGTGTCAAGGCCCTAGACCCAAGCCGGACTTCAGACTAGATCTACACCCCTGGATTCCCGGAATACCCTTAAGCATGGAGGGGCAGGTGATGGCCACACCTCCCCTCCCCCCACACAAGGTCAAGCAATGCTTAACCAGAACCCTAATAAAGTTGTGACGATTGCTATGAGGTAGGGGGAGAGCAAGTGGCCAGTGGCAATTTGCCAAGTGGAAAAAAATCCTACCAGGCCCCTCAGACAACCAAGACGACTGAAGTCCATACAACTGAAGTCCATAGCAAGGCCAGTGCCTAACCTGCAAAATAGGGAGGAGGGGGATGATTGAGGAAGCGAGCCAAAGAGCTGACTCCTCAGTTTAAACGGCTCCGGCCACGCCCCCCCTGGCAAGTGTATTGGCTGGCCGAGCTCTGATGTGGCCGGGGTTTCCCAGGCAATGAGGGACAAGGTCCCCACCCCTGGTGGGGGGGTGAGTGGCCACGTGGTCCACCGCAACTCCTCCCCACTGGGAAGTGGAGCAGATTCACAGGAAATACATGCTTGATAGGAAGGACCATAGTTCCATACAACAAAAGTGGAGATGACTTGAGTCATCCCAACACGTCCATCTAATAACAGGATCACTTTACGCATATTTCGTATCTTTCATTCAGAGGGACCAATATAGTAGCCACTCTTCATACCAAACTACTGATGAGTGGGAAACAAGGAAGTTACAGTCCAACATTATTTAGGTTTTCCCGTAAAGTAACCTTAAGGTGTCTACACTTAGTTTGAAGTCCAGATTCCTTTTCAGAATCACAGGGACAAGGCAGTTAATATCAGAATTGAGTTTTGCCTGTTTTGTTTTGTTTTGTTTTTGGCACGTCATGGCACTTTGAGGTTTTGGATCCGGTAGATTCAGAGAGCTGAGAGTGATGGGACAACAGTGTTAGAGCTGGTGTATTATCCCTGCTGCCCCTTGGACTTGCAGTCAGCTGTACTTTCATCTCATCTTGATTTGCCCTTCATGCAAACCGACTTCAGAGAACAGCTTGGAACCTCTATGACCTTCCTAGAATCTGATAGAAAGGAGAAGCCGAGTTCTGTGTCATCGATGTTTGGATGGCAACACATCCTGAATCTCTAGGTTACCTTCCTCCATGGCTTCATGCTGATGTTAAGCTGCACACTAGATAAAAAGGATTCTTGCAGAACCCTGAATGGCAAAGGCCCCAAGGAACAGCAATGGTTTTCCTTCTGGAATCTACCTCCCAGGAAGGAGTGGAAGGAGTGGAACAACGGCAAAACTGTGCCCATAGCTGCTCCCATTCCAGCAGGATGGCCCCCCACAGCTGAAACCATGGATAGTGCTATTGAAAGTCATCTTCTCAACAATTCAGTGAGGTGCGTCAGGCTGAGAGAAAGTGACTGGCCAGAGATCACCCAGTGAGCTCCATAGCTGAGTAGGGATTTGAACTGTGGTCTCCCAGGTCTAATCACTACAGCACCTTGATTGATATGTTATGAACACTTTCATTTGGAAAAAAACAGAATCCTTTCTCCCAGGTATCATGTCAGAGGAAATAAAAAGAATGGTCAGACTACGGCGGCAAGGTTATTGATTGCCCAAAACTGGAAAAGCAGTGCGTCCCAACTAAAACAGACTGGTTATCTAAAATGATGGACTACTTCCATATTGCCAAACTAACAGGGAGGATAAGAGGAGATATGGTACAAAAAGTGAATAAGGAGTGGGCTATCTTTAAGGAATACATCCAAATTTATGTGGGAAAAGTAGAATTTCTGACAGTTATTGAGTGAATCCAGAAAATGATTAGAGTGAAAGGAGAGTAAAGTCAAGATAGAAGAAGAGATGAAAGAAATAATGAAATGAGTTTAAGCTAGTTGGAAAAATAAAGTAGCGTAACAAGAACGGCTGGAAGTCTAGTCACTTGGTGGGTGTCCGTGTGATGGTAGGTGTGTAGGTATGTTGATATGTATAGTATAAGGTAAAGGGACCCCTGACCATTAGGTCCAGTCGTGGCTAACTCTGGAGTAGCGGCGCGCATCTCTCTTTATTGGCTGAGGGAGCCGGCGTACAGCTTCCGGGTCATGTGGCCAGCATGACTAAGCAGCTTCTGGCAAACCAGAGCAACGCACAGAAACGCCGTTTACCTTCCCGCCAGAGTGGTACCTATTTATCTACTTGCACTTTGATGTGCTTTTGAACTGCTAGGTTGGCAGGAGCAGGGACCGAGCAACGGGAGCTCACCCCGTTGCGGGGATTCGAACCGCCGACCTTCTAATCAGCAAGTACTAGGCTCTGTGGTTTAACCCACAGTGCCACCCGCGTCCCTATGTATAGTATAGGTAGGTATTATATAGAGTAATGTAGGTATGCTTTATGTTATGAAAATAAGGTAGTGTGTTGTGTATGTGTATTGTGTAAATGTATATGTATGTGTTTTATATGTTAATAAAATTTAAATAATAAAAAAGTTATGTCATGAACGCTAGATGGAGTCCACTTCTGATAGCTGCCCCAGCTACTGATTGCAACCTGATTCATTTTGAGCAGTGGTCCTCCAGCAGAATTTCCATCCATTGTCAGGAATTTCTGCTAGTGGCACATGACAGAGGACATCCCTGATAGTGAACTGGGCCACCAATTGTGACTGGTGCCAAGAACAGTACAGGCTAACTCTGAGTCAGCCATCTGCAAAGTGATCGTTGTAATGAGCAATGATATTTCACTCCCAGACAGTCTTGTCATGGGCGTGAAAAAGATTTAGCGCTGCTGTTTAGTGGCGCTCAGTTACGCATGCCGAAGCAAATGGACTTCAATGGGGCCAAGCATATATCTGCAAAGCTCCATTCTGGGTTCAGTTTCTTAGTGAGAAGAAACAGTGTGTGCAGGAATGTTTGGAACTGTGAGATAGCTGCCTATATTTATTATATAAAGATCCCTTTTGATCTTTCTCCCGGGCACCATCATATGATCCAAACCAAAACCAGGTGGATTAATTTTTCAGTGTTTTAAGTCAAAACTTCAAGCATGTACACATATTTCACACCCCTCGCCCTCCAAACCTGCAGAAATATATAATAAAGCATGTTGAATGCAGCAATATAGTACTGGAATGATGGTTCGTGTAGGATTCTTCTATTGCTGGCACATAAAAAGAGTCTGTAATCCCTTTGATGAACTTGACCTATTTGGCTGAACTGGTGAAGAACAAGGTAGTGTGCTATTTTCGACTGTTATATTTCATTCCTTTCCTTGCATTCTTCACGGCTAAGCTCATTTGCATGGAAAATAAAAGGATTCTGGATTTTTTAAGTTCATTAGTCCCCACTGCTTATTCCGTCTAATCCCTTGTGAATATGATGCTGATGCCATTCAGCTTGAAAGGATTAGAATAACAGTAGCAATGAAATTTCTAAGGAGACCCTTCCCTCTCCCCCCCTTGATTTCCATTCCGAAAGCTCCCACAAAGGATGTACACACACACACACACACACAGAGAGAGAGAGAGACCCTCAGGGCCTAGAAATTGATAATATAGTATGTCAGCAGAAATTACTGGAGGAGAGAGAGAGAGAGAGAGAGAGAGAGAGAGAGAGAGAGAGAGAGAGATGTTTAAAGTTCCCCACTTGTTCTAAAGTAGGAAAACAGCAGCTGTGAAATGCAAATTCACAGGAATGAATCAACACTTTTATAAAACATCTGATTTTATTTTGCAGCTTTCCGCTCCCAGGAAAAGTGTAGAAGCTTGTCCTTGTTTTCCCCATGCCTCTGTATCCTCACTTGCTAACCTCGCTGATATAATCATGTTCTTTTATGAAGACTGTCTCATAGAAAAGCTCAGGTTCCACTGTTTGCTAATATCTGTCCTTTCTGTACCTTCCTCAGAATTGGGGAAGTTGGGAATACAAAATGCACTGGATGGAAAGAGGCAGAAGGCAGTCAGATGGCTGCTAAGATGAGATGAAAGCTAATCGGGGATTACAAATATTTCTCATAAATATTCTTAAATGTTTCTTATACGTCAAGGCTGCAGATACCTTCAGAACTAACATCTGGGCAGAATCGGGGTCTTGTTTAGGACCAGTTCCTGCTTACTTGAAATCTTACAGTATAAAAACCCAACCGGGACAGCTCACTATGGTAGATGAAACATTATGGTAGATGAAAAAGGTGCTGCCACAATTGTAGAAATTATGTGAAGGGGCCAATGCCCATGTTTGGGGAAAGATATAGTTATTATGATTCTTTATTCCTTGTACCCTGCCCATCTGACTGGGTTAGGATCCTGAGCTTATTTTAGGCAGTCTGAAAATGGCCTTCATAGACTGTGTCACTTGCAATAATCTGCGACGTGTAAAGAATTCCGCATCATAGTTGACACCTGTCTGATCTGAAGTTTAAGTCTTAACCAAGCCAGATGACTTTCAGTCGAATCAAGTGCAAGAGCGATGGCGTTCCCAGAACATGTGCAAACCAGCTCTTTGAAGTTTTAAAAAGTTATCTTAACAGCAGTGTATGGGAATGTTGGAAAAGAAGTGTTGATGGTCTCTCAACACCCCCCCCCCACCCATTTGTATTCATGGCAGACTTTTGGATCAGAGGTCTTGCCACTGAAACAGCAGCTCAGGCTGGGCTAAATGCCTGGCCCCAAGCACATCATCCTGGCCTCAGCTATCAACTCTGCGCATGCTCAATGACAGAACCCATTAAGCCTTTGCACACAAATTCAAATAAAGGCAGTTATATTGATATCCTGTTTTGTATCACAGATTTGGAGAAGTGCTCCTCCTGCCCCACTTTGCAGCATCTGGGAGGAAAATACATTATTGTTGTTGTTGTTGTTGTTGTTATTTATACCCCACCCATCTGGCTGGGTTTCCCCAGCCACTCTGGGCAGCTCCCAACATAATAATAATAATAATAATAATAATAATAATAATAATAATAAAGTGATAAAACATCAAACATTAAAAACTTCCCTAAACAGGGTTGCCCTCCAATGTCGTCTAAAAGTCAGTTTATTTCCTTGACATCTGATGGGAGGGTGTTCCACAGGGTGGGCACCACTACCGAGAAGGCCCTACAGCAATGCATCATATTTGAGACTGCCTAGATCAATGACCAAGGAATTGCAACAGGAGGTTCACAAATAATCTTGTGGACGGATTATTAACTGCTACCCACCATGTTGATTCTGTTTCACAGGTACTGAAAGATAGCCATTGGCTTCCAGTTTGTATGTGGGTGCCATTCAAAGGGCTGATTTGGACTTACAACACCCTAATATCTCGAGAATTTAACATCACTACTTCAGATGTCTTCTAAAAGTCAGATAGTTGTTTATTTCCTTGACATCTGATGGGAGGGCATTCCACAGAGAGGGCGCCACTGCTGAGAAGGCCCTCTGCCTGGTTCCCTGTAACCTCACTTCTCGCAGTGAGGGAACCACCAGAAGGCCCTCGGAGCTGGACCTCAGTGTCTGGGCTGAACAATGTGAGTGGAGACACTCCTTCAGGTATACTGGGTTGAAGCCATTTAGGACTTTAAAGGCCAGCACCAACACTTTTAATTGTGCTTGGAAACGTACTGGGAGGCAATGTAGGTTTTTAAAGACCGGTGTTATGTGGTCTCAGCTGCCACTCCCAGTCACCATTCTAGCTGCCGCATTCTGGATTAATTGTAGGTTCCAGGTCACTTTCAAAGGTAGAGCTCATTGCAGTAGTTCAAGCAGGAGATAGCCAGAGCATGCACCACTCAGTCCCTCCTAATCTTCCCCAAATCATGTGGGTTTATCTGCCTAACCAAAGCATTCCATCCTATTCCTTAGCATTCTTCCCTAACATTGCTAGCCTGTGCATGTCAACTCAAAAGTAAATCTCCCTGAGTTTAATGGGACTTACTCCCAGATAAGCTTGCAGCCTCAGGCTTTCTGCACAATTCCCAGTGTTATGCATGGAATGACACCTTGTGCTGTCTAAAACACATAAGCTTGCACAGGGACAAATGTCCCTATTAGGACGAAATGATGTTTCTGATTTCACACAATAATCTAGATGAGGTTTATGTGGCTTCCAGTAATCAGGTGATTCAACTCAGTGCTTTCCAAGTATTATATCCCCTTTCGTCACCCCAGTTCTTTCATATAAAAATGAGGGTAGGCATTATTATAGCAAAGGATGAAACTTAAGTAGACAGACAATGTGCAAAATATTCCAATTTTTAGACTTACCCTGTGACAGAAATGTGCTCTTCTTGATATATGTATACATCGACTTAAAATCAGTTACCACAGAGCAATTACATAAGGTAACAGGAGACAGACTAGACTAGACCATTAAAATATACTACTGAAATATGCTTCATTTTAATTCAAGCAGTGTTGCTCGAGGCAACCAATTTTGGATGAACACTGATATGGTGACAACACATTCTTACTGCAGATTAAAAATGAAATAACAGAGTTGAAATTGTGGTGTGTGTGTTTTTTTTGGGGGGGGAGGGTAGATGCCTAGCAAGTGCCTTAAGTAGCTTCTCTGCGTATTCTAGAAATGGTAGCAATAGTCAAAGGGAAGGGATGCAGGTGGCGCTGTGGTCTAAACCACAGAACCTAGGGCTTGCTGATCAGAAGGTCGGTGGTTTGAATCCCTGTGACGGGGTGAGCTCCCATTGTTCGGTCCCAGCTCCTGCCCACCTAGCAGTTTGAAAGCATGTCAAGTGCAAGTAGATAAATAGGTACCGCTCTGGCGGGAAGGTCAACGGTGTTTCCGTGCGTTGCTCTGGTTCACCAGAAGTGGCTTAGTCATGCTGGCCACATGACCCAGAAGCTGTCTGCGGACAAACGCTGGCTCCCTTGGCCTACAGAGCGACATGAGCGCACAACCTCAGAATTGTCCGTGACTTGTCCTAATGGTCAGGGGTACCTTTGCCTTTGCCTTTAGTCAAAGGAAAAGTTCAGAATTAACACCAGCCATTGTTCCTTTGATAACTTCCCCAACATAAGAACCTCCCCCAGTTTGTGCAACCATTTTTTCTATAGTTTTAGGTCCCCTGGGCCATATTTGCAAAAGCACTGCTTTTTTTTCTTTAAAATTGTTTAGTGGTACTCTCATTTTGACTAAAGAAAATCATCATTTTATAGTTCAAATCAGGAAAAAGAAATGCAGTAAATGGACAAAAGTACAAAGATTCACAAAATGTTTAGAGGTGTGCGTCCCACTGCGTCCCCCCAGAAAAAAGCACTGTGCAAAAGTAACTGGAAAAAATCTGAGTCTTCTTAATATTACAACTCGAACACTGTGACACACAGCTATGCATAATTTTGGGGGAAAAGACCACCTGGGTTGAGCTAAATTGAGAAAATGGGATAGTTTGAAATTACATGGGGAGATGGGGAGTTCTGTAACAAAGTGTGGGTGTAGACTGGTGTATATATATATATTCAATGGCAATTTCTTTGCCTGGATTTCTCAGCAGTTTTAAATCTACCACAGCAGAGCAACTCAAAGTACCTCCTTCAGGCTGCCCAGACAAACTAGGTTTTCTCTCTCCAGTGATACCTGATAGAGGTTGTCAGAAGTAGGCCAAGATTCACGAAAAGTAGGGCAGAATTTTGCAAGAACCACAGACGCTCACTGTGAACTCAGCCGAGCAGATGATGCTCAAATCGTTACAGCGGAAGTGACAGAACTGTTTTTCAGCTTCTCATGGGACGGCTTTTGCGTGTTGAGTCCCACAATGCCACCCACCAAAAAATTCACACTTCACACATGATTTTTTGTTTAAGGTTTTTGGCATAATTTTGGCCACAACTTTATTAAAATACAAAAAATGTGAGTGGTTGCTTAGGCATTGGTTATGACTATCTGTCCTTGCCCTCAGGGACAGAGCTGGCCTTCCGGACACCAGCGGAAGCCAGCTGGCCTTCCGGACACCAGCGGAAGCCAGCGTGGGAAACAAGTATTGGGTGAGAAAATGAAGCTGGGCAACAGTCTAACACTTCTCACCCTCATGTTCCGGTGGGGCTTGCACGGCCCAAGTCCGACTCCGGGGACAAGGACGAAAAGAATGGCAAGCCCCTGGATTCCTTTAACGGAATTCCCTTCGCATCATTTGGAGGGATAGGCACTTACCCCTCCAAGCACCAATTTAACCAATGCCTAACCGCCAACCTTACAAGTTGTGACGATTTGCTACGCAGTAGGCAAAAACCAAATGGCACCAGCCAATCAGCCAGATGGCAAAATTCCTACCAGGCCCCCGCACCAAGGCGAACGACCCCATGACAGGCATAGCAAGGTCAAGCGATATGAAAAAACCACCCTATAAAAGGGAGGGAGGGCGGGTGATCCGGTGCAAAAATGGCCAAGAGGACGTCCTACGTCTGGCCCCTGTATTTAAAGACTCTGACCCCTCCTCCAAATTGGCAACAATCAAAACTCCCCAGCAACCCAAAGTTAACCACTTAAAGGCTTGGGTTCCTCACCAAATTTGCTTAGTCACTGCAGGGTGGCCTGTTTCCCCAACCGCAACACGTGCTCTCTGTTATGGAGAACACGCTTTGCGTGTGAGTCCCACAATGCCACCCACCAAAAAATTCACACTTCACACATGATTTTTTGTTTAAGGTTTTTGGCATAATTTTGGCCACAACTTTATTAAAATACAAAAAATGTGAGTGGTTGCTTAGGCATTGGTTATGACTATCTGTCCTTGCCCTCAGGGACAGAGCTGGCCTTCCGGACACCAGCGGAAGCCAGCTGGCCTTCCGGACACCAGCGGAAGCCAGCGTGGGAAACAAGTATTGGGTGAGAAAATGAAGCTGGGCAACAGTCTAACACTTCTCACCCTCATGTTCCGGTGGGGCTTGCACGGCCCAAGTCCGACTCCGGGGACAAGGACGAAAAGAATGGCAAGCCCCTGGATTCCTTTAACGGAATTCCCTTCGCATCATTTGGAGGGATAGGCACTTACCCCTCCAAGCACCAATTTAACCAATGCCTAACCGCCATGGAGCCCTCAGCTCACCGCCAAACCACTCACAGCCCCAACCAAGACCTCAGCTTGGTCACCACCGCACCAATCCAAGCCTCATTCCCTGAAGCAGAAAGGTGCACACCATCAGCTCTGAAAAAGGATGGCCTCTGAAAAAGAATATCGGGGTGGGAAATCACATCACCACCCAGCTCCAAAACCTTTTTGACCACCGCAGCATTGATGCGTTTTCTGGCCCTTTCAGTGGCGGCCGGGCAACGACTGCCCCTCCAAACGCAGCGTTGCAAGAGCTTTGACCAAAAGATTCTCGCTGTTGGCACCATTGCCCGCAGCATCTCCAGGTCACCCAAAATTGCAGCACGTAGTGACAAGCAGTCCATGGTCACCATGTCGTTCTCGCCCAGCTGCACCACAATAGCAGCTGGCGGCCCCTCCAGGAGCAACTGCCTCCGGATACTTGGCAGGAACTCTGACCAGCGCATTCCTCGTCTGGACAGCCAGGACAACCGAACGTGTGGAGGAAGGCCGAGATCTGGACCCCATCCAGATTGCCGTGCTGCGACACCAGCCCAATGGACGATACTGTGCCCCACCATCCAAATGCGGACCACTGCTAAACCTAATAAAAGTATAAAATAAAAGCAGTGTAAGGTACCAATTGTCAGCGAACATAACCTTTGAACGCATTTGATTTCCAGCGACCCAAATCCTTTATTCTGGCAGCTGACAAGCCCCAGTGGGCAGCTGTCGTGGCAGCCCCTATCCTAAAAGAATGGGGGGGCGAAACCTTGTGCTGTGCCGCCACAAGCCAGATTCGCCTTACGCATCACCTTTGCAAACTGGTGTCTTGACAGGGGCAAACCATTCTCATGCCTTAGCAGAGGCCCCATTGGTTCACGACTAGCAGCACCTGACCTCAGCAGGGCAGCACTGATGACTGGGCCCCACCATATCGTCAGTACCAGCAAACATTGAGGGGGAGCAAAGAATCCCAAGGCAATTGCATCCCGCCAGGTGTCGTTCCCCTTAGGGGAAAGATGCACCCCATCTGCCCTAAAGAGGGCAACAGCCTTGAAGAAAATAGCAGGGTGCAATATTACGGAACCACCTGAAGCAAGGACCTATTTTATTTTATTTTATTTGTTATTTTATTTTATTATATTTACTTTATTTTATTCTATTGTCCACCGCCTTATTAACATGCTTTCTGGCCTGCTCAGTGGTAGTTTGTCTAGGCATTGGTTCCCGACTAGCTGCACCTGACCTTAGCAGGGCAGCACTGACGACTGGGCCCCACCATATCGTCAGTACAAATAAACAGCGTGGGGGAGCAATGAAACAGTATCAGACTCAAGCTCACCCACAAATGCTCCCAGGGACTCTTGTGTGGCCCTACCCCTCAAAAAGGGTCGACAAAAGCATAGCGAACCCTTGGAGTCCCTTAATGGAATATCTTTGCGCATTGGAGGGGACATGTGCTCCAACCCCCCCTCCAGACCACCTTGAACCAATGCCTTAAGTTATTTTGAGTCCAGGGAGAGCTGCCATCAACTCAATCCAAGCCCTCTTGCATGCAGGAATGCAAACTTATGCTGGAGGAAGACAGCAAACATTCTCGCCCAGCTGTACCACCAGCACTGCGGGAGGACCTGCACAGGTCACACTCGACTACACCAAAGGAAGGATCTCCTCCCAAAGCATTCCCCATCTGGACATCCAGTAAATGTTCACATGGGCAGGAAGACTGAGATGGCGACCCAGTCCAAACTCGTCAACATGCTTGCCAGCCTAGTGTACGATGCTGTGGCCCAAATGTGCACAGCTGCTCCTATGAAAAAAGGAAATAACAGACAAGCATCAGCACAGACATCATTTGACACTTCTTGATACAACCCTTGTCAGCGTAAGACTTCCAATGACCCATATTCACAATCCTGTCTACTGACAGGCCCCCAGTCTGCAGCCTTTTCAGCAGTCCTATTCGAAAGGAATGAGGCATGTTCAGCGGTAAGCAAGCCGCAGGCCGTAATAACTGGTGCACGACGTAAGCACATTGATGCCTGGCTAACGGGAACCCATTTTCATGCACTAGGAGCGGGCCAGCCCCCAGGGAATGAAAAGCCAAATATTCTGTTATCCATAACTGGGCAAGGGCCCTCCTCACTTGTGGCAGGAACCCTGATTGTGGCACTCCTGCCCACTAAGTCTGTTTTTGAGTTCCCAATTCTAAAGACAAGCTCCAAAGGATAAAGAAAAGTCCTGAAGCAATAAGCCTCCAAACTCTCAGCCCCATGCTGGCACCAACAACCATTTTCCCAACCCTCAGTGTGAAAATGCAATGGGCTACTGAAAGGAATCTCGCCTTGATTTTTAACCAGCAGACAAGTTTTAACTTGTTGCAGATACTGCATAGGTAAAATTGACAAACTTCCTGCCCGCTGTACTATGAGGTTGGAGCCTATTCCAACCTTCCAAGGCCCTGCACACTATAAACTTTATACAAGGGTCTCTGAAAATTAAGCTTCAGTGTAACAGACATTGCAGCGGACTGAATTCTGATAGTTATAACAGCACGCCCAATCTGCAGCAGGTGGACCAAATACTGCAGGATCTGCTCAGAGGATGGGGGCTAATTCATCTGAATGGCCGAGGACTGCCAGCTTAAGGCTAAGAAATCCATCCAGGCCATCCCATAAGAGCTAAAAGCAGAAGGGGAAATGGAAGCTGCTGCTCTCTGTAAATACTAATTTTTTTATTTTTTTTTTTCAAAATGCCACAGGTGGTCTGGAAAAGTCTGGCAACAGCTGAGTCTGGAGCCCAGGATCTGAAGCGCTTCATCTGAAAATGGGATAGAGTGACAGCAACATCATTAGAGGATCCCATAATTTGGAGAGTAGAAAGCACAATATTAAACCTTAAGCGGCGCAGTTCGAAAGCGTGAGCGGAGGGGCGGAGAATCTGCTGGAGCGTGAGGACTGTTTTGCCAAGACGCTCACCACTACCTGGTTATCAGACCAAAAGCAGATCCGATGGTCACTGAACTCCTCCGGCCACAAGTGAACTGCTACTACAATGTGGAAAACTCAAGAAAAGTTATGTCACATGATTGCCTCACCACACCGGGCTTGAGGCCATAGCTTTGCACACCAGCGGCCCTTGAAATAAAACCAAAGGGCAAAGATCCAGCAGCACCAGCACGAACCCGAAAATCCTTGTGCGGGTTCAAGGTATCCTGCCATGGCGAACTACTATTTCATCCATTCAGGAATTGCTACCATCGCCTGATATCTGCCTTCACCACACTTGGTAGGCATGCACAAAGGTAAGGGGACCTCAGGCCGCAGGCAGCCTGGCCTAGTGGGAAGATTAATTAAGTGGCCCAGCAAGATCGGATCTGATAAAGCATCACTTGCTACAGAGGAAGTATTACAAAATAACTTCCTTCAAGGCAGAGAGCTTCTCCATAGGCAAGTGGTTTGTTTTAGCAACGATATCCACTGGATCCCTAAATAAAATGGGAATAAGGGCAAAAGGTATTGAGCTATTGCTTGCCAGCTTCCAGCCCCCGCTTGGGCAGGGGGCATCTTGTGCTGCCATCATGATATGTAAATTTACAGGGCCGACGCTGGCCAGAACCCCTAAAGGAGTCCTGACAAAGCTGCCGCCGAGCCAGCTTCCTTTTCCGACACACACTCTGTGCAATGCAACTACACACTCCGTGCAATGCAAAAAACACGCTCTGTGCAATGCAACTACACACTCCGTGCAATGCACACACAAACCCTCCGTGCAATGCAACTACACACTCCGTTCAATGCAACTACACACTCCCTGCAATGCAAAAAACACGCTCTGTGCAATGCAAATACACACTCCGTGCAATGCACACACAAACCCTCCGTGGAATGCAACTACGCACTCGGTTCAATGGAGCTACACTCCATGCAATGCAACTACACACTCTGTGCAATGCAACTACACCCTCCGTGCAATGCACACACACTCTGTGCAATGCAAAAAATAGACTCTGTGCAATGCAACTACACCCTCCATGCAATGCACAGAGATTCCGTGCAATGCAACAACACACTCCGTGCAATGCAACAATACACTCCGTGCAATGCAAACACTCTCTGTGCAATGCACACACCCCTGTGCAATGCAACTGCAAATCTCTCACACAATGCAATGCAATTGCAGCCCGTGCAGCGCTGTGCCCTGCAACGCACAGAGCAAACTCCAATGCGGGCACGCAAAGGTGCTTTCTCCCACTTGCATATTGCAAATGTGGCGCCCATTACATCCCTTGCAGTGAGGTAACCACCAAAAAGAACCTAAGTGTCCAGGTAGAGCAATGGGGGAGCTCTACCTGGCACTATGCACTGACCCAGTGAAAGCAATGCTTATAGACCACATGGGGACACTATTCAGGCCAGAAACGCTTCCAGGCCATCAAATTCTAGGACAAAGCCCTAGGATCACCTGCTAGGCCAGGCATAATTGTTTCCAGTGAAATAGGAGAGTTGAGGTAGCCCACAGCTTGTCCAGGTACCCCTGCTTGCACTTTTTGAAGGAAGCACCCCTTCAAGAAAACCCAAAGTTCTTTTATCACAAATGGGCAGAACTACCCAGCAACAGAATAGCCTAAAAGGAGCAGTTAGTTTTGTTTTGTTATAACAATGGCTAAGAGGGGGATATGAGTCCCCTCTTCCAGGTACTAGTCTTACACTTTAGCCAGTAGGCCACAATGGCTCGTCTCTAAAATGGCATTCGCCACTATCAGGGCAAAACAAACTTAAAGAAAATAAACTTGTTCAGAAATGGCATAGTTCAAGAGCATATACAGAGTGCTCTAATCCTTGGAGGCACAGAGAGCCTCTGGGGCCCTCTGTCTGCCTCAGATATACATTAGGAGCAACTGGGCCTGCAAGCAGATACATTCCTATAGCGAGAATGAGTCACGTGTCAGAGACTTAACAATTAACTGCTACCTGTAGCAGACTTAGGCTTGGAAGTTAATGTGCAGGCCGAATAGGCCTCCCTGTTTCTGCTCTTGAGAATCTTAGTCTCATAGCAATATTAAAGGAAGCCAAATTAGTGCTCCCACCCAAGGCTAGCTTAAAATTTGGCCAACAGCGCTGCACACACTCAAATTAAAGCCAACCTTCGGGGATACTATAAACGAAAGTGATTCCAGCTAAGCTGGGAACAGCCCTGACTAGCCCCACAATTTCAACGAGAGAAATGGGGGAAACCTTTTGCGAAAGAAAGCCCCTAACGGGGGCTCTTTCCCTATTGGGAAAGGCATGCCACGGATATAGGGAGAATCTTCCCACAGGGGTAAGGGGTGGGGTGGGAAATCGAACAGGAAAAGGGGGGGAATTAGATTATTTAAGGGACTAGAGAGGATTAAAAGGAAAGGGGAAATAAAGAAATAAAGAAATGTAACCAGACAATGAGAAGATTGTCCAAATGCTCCATGTGATCCGGTGCAAAAATGGCCAAGAGGACGTCCTACGTCTGGCCCCTGTATTTAAAGACTCTGACCCCTCCTCCAAATTGGCAACAATCAAAACTCCCCAGCAACCCAAAGTTAACCACTTAAAGGCTTGGGTTCCTCACCAAATTTGCTTAGTCACTGCAGGGTGGCCTGTTTCCCCAACCGCAACACGTGCTCTCTGTTATGGAGAACACGCTTTATCAGAGCACTTGAATGTTGAGGGGGACAGACAGACAGATGGCTGTCACTCCACCGGCATGCCCATGTTCAGGGCCAGATTTAGGTTTGATGAGGCCCTAAGCTACTGGAGGTAATGGGGCCCTTTATATGTCCAGCTGTCCTTTGTCAACAACCAATTGTCACTGTTTTTTGTGTTGAATACAGTGGTGCCCCGCAAGACGAACGCCTCGCAAGACGAAAAACCCGCTAGACGAAAGGGTTTTCCGTTTTTGGAGGTGCTTCGCTAAACGAATTTCTCTATGGGGTTGCTTCGCAAGACGAAAAAATCTTGCGAGTTCCCGCTTCCCCCCCGCTTTTTTCCGCCCTTTCCCTAAGCGCTAAGCCGCTTATCAGCTGTTCCGCTGATAAGCCGCTTCTCAGCTGATCGCTAAAAGCCGCTAGACCGCTAATAACGCTAATCCGCTAAGCTGTCAATGGGCTTGCTTCGCAAGACGAAAAAACCGCTAGACGAAGAA
Source organism: Podarcis erhardii (assembly GCF_964252035.2). Lineage (NCBI taxonomy): Eukaryota > Metazoa > Chordata > Lepidosauria > Squamata > Lacertidae > Podarcis > Podarcis erhardii. The sequence continues at coordinate 12,786,297 of NC_138501.1, forward strand.
AATCACAGAACGGATTAATTTCGTCTTGCGAGGCACCACTGTATATGCTATATGGTAACTTATGGACCTAATAGGTATCTAACCAGTGATATTTTAGGGAGTAGGTTAGCAGGCGGGGCCCATTACTTATATCATAGGAGCCTACACAACACAAAACACTGTTGCTGTTTGTAGGTTTTATTTTAATTGTTTTTTATCTCCCCCCTTTAATTTTTTGGGGGCCTCCAAGAGAGTGGGGCCCTGAGCTATAGCTTGTTTAACTTATACATATATCCGACACTGCTCATGTTAATGCATGCACTCTTCATTCCAAATGATCATTCCAATTGCTAGACAACACAGAAAAACTTCATTGATTTCATGCATCACTTCTGGTTACTGAACATCATTCCATGTGGTGTGATTATTGCTCATATAACCTGGAAGCTTTCTCAACCTGTCTCTCTCTGTGTGTTTTAAATCAGATATAAAGTAACTTCTCTTATGTGGAGGCTGAACTCCTATATTCACCTACCTGAGAATAAACCCCCTTGAACACAATGGAATTTACTTCTGCAGCTACGTATATAGGACTGCACTGTTAATGATGTGTTGGTACAAATGTCCACTATAAATTCAGGACGATAAGCCAGTTGGTGTTGAGTCAGTTTTGCTATAACATTTATAATCCGTGGGGAGTGGTTGGGTGGAGTTCCTGGCAGTTCTTCCTCCAGGGAATAGCAACACTAGAATTCGAAATCCTTTTTGTTTATACAGCATTCCATTATTAGATTTGACGGAACATGGAAGCCTTGCAGAAGAACGGCACAGAAGCTTCATGCTGATTGTTGACGACAGGAGTCTATGGCAAGAATTATTCCTCAATACACCTTGGTAAGTTTTGCTTTGAGGAACGCGGGTGGCGCTGTGGGTAAAACCTCAGTGCCTAGGACTTGCTGATCGTATGGTCGGCGGTTCGAATCCCGGTGGCGGGGTGAGCTCCCGTCTTTCGGTCCCAGCTCCTGCCCACCTAGCAGTTCGAAAGCACCCCTAAGTGCAAATAGATAAATAGGGACCGCTTTATAGCGAGAAGGTAAATGGCGTTTCCGTGCGCTGCGCTGGTGCTGGCTCGCCAGAGCAGCTTCGTCACGCTGGCCACGTGACCCGGAGGTGTCTCCGGACAGCGCTGGCTCCCGGCCTCTTAAGCGAGATGAGCACGCAACCCTAGAGTCGGACACGACTGGCCCGTACGGGCAGGGGTACCTTTACCTTTACCTTTAAGTTTTGCTTTAAATTCCAGCTGAGAAGGAAGAGCAGCATCATTAGAATAACATAGCATGCTACTTTAGAATAAAAATCCACAAGTAAGTGCAAGTTATAAAAAAAATTGGCCAGTGAATGCCAAGAGAAAAATAATGGTCATGCATCGTGATAATTTTACCCTAGCAACTAAAATACTGAGAATCACAGCTTGCATATTATTTATATTTGTATGAGGTGATGATGGCAATTTTCAACCTGGGAGTTTCAGAGATGGCAGGCACTGGTGTGAACTGTTGTACTATGACAGAGAATGGCTGTTCCTTCAGATCCTTGCCCTCCGTGAATTCCTGTACAGTGGTACCTCTGGTTACGTACTTAATTCGTTCCGTAGGCCCGTTCTTAACCTGAAACTGTTCTTAACCTGAAGCACCACTTTAGCTAATGGGGCCTCCTGCTGCCACCGCACCACAGGAGCACAATTTCTGTTCTCATCCTGAAGCAAAGTTCTTAACCTGAAGCACTATTTCTGGGTTAGCAGAGTCTGTAACCTGAAGCGTATGTAACCTGAAGCGTATGTAACCCGAGGTACCACTGTAATCCTCGTTTGAAGCCATCCCAGTTGGTGGCCTGCCCATAGGATTGTCTGATCAGCTAGGGCTCTTCTTATTCTTTCTTGCAGAAATCCCCAAATGCCTGCTTCAGGTCTTGTGATGTGTATCTGATTGGTTGTCAGGCATGTCAGCCACTGTCAGACTCGAAACGCCAGCCTTCTCAGCGTTGAACTGAAGCCCTGCTCTGCTGAGAACAAGAGTTGCAGGTTCCCTGGAGGGCCAAACAGCTTTACCACCACCTGCTTGTCTCGCTCCACCTCTCCTTACTGTGCTTGATTGCTATCCCCTATAGAAAAAGATCTCCCTTTTTGCTTTAGTCGATGTTGGGCTGAAATAGATGCTGCGTCAGAAACGGGCAACGTGTTGTCATGTATAAGGTCCCTTCCTATGAAAAGCAGACCCATTTGCATGTAAAATTAGCACGTTTCCCATTGGTGGGTGGGTGTGATAAGAAGCCATTATTTATTTAGCTTTAAATAAATTTATTTAGCTCTTGTTTGTGCTTTCATTTAATCTCTTCCACCAGGAAAGCGCTCTGTGGACAAATGCCAGCTCCCTCGGCCTGAAAGTGGAGTGGAATCCAGCACCACTCGCATTTGACTGGACTATTATTTCCAGGGATGCAGGTGGTGCTGTGATCTAAACCACTGAGCCTCTTGGGCTCGCCAATCAGAAGGTCGGCAGTTTGAATCCCCGCGACAGGGTGAGCTCCTGTTGCTCTGTCCCAGTTCCTGCCAACCTAGTAGTTCGGAAGCACGCCAGTGGGTTTGAGCCCCACTTTTGGCAAAAGATTCCTGCATTCTAAAGGGTTGGGCTAGATGACCCTCATGGTCGCTCCCAAACTCAATTCCCTGATTCTCTGATTCCATGAAGCCAATATCCCGCTTCCCATGGGCTCCATCTATTCATGAATATCCACCTTGCACACATCACATTTGTGCACATGCAAACACCATTCTGCCTCAACCACATTTGAAACCTCCCATGTACTCACACAAACATATACCAGCCGACATCCAAAAACATGGCATCCATTCACATTCCTGCCCTGGCTTCAATCCACAAACATCCACTGGCTTCTGTTGACTGTCTTCCAAAAGTGAACTTCCATCAGCCGACATCCAGAAACATCAGTCTGCTTTACCCTTGTAGCCTCCACCAACTTCCGAATTCAAAAGCCACTGGCTTCCATCCACCAACATCTGCCAACTTCTCTTAGGTCCATCATGAGACATCCACCAGCTTCCAACCACAGATACCAGCAGCCTTCAAGCAAGCAAACTTGCCTTATTATCGCTCCCTAGCATCCCACTGCCAGAGGGTTGCCTCCTTCCATTCTCCAGTTTGCCTCCTCCAAGTGGAAGAAACCTGGGCAGTGCTGAATGTCATATCCATTGTCAGGTGTGTCCTGCTGGAAATAGAAAAGGGCTTTCCCCTTGGCCTGCCTTTATATCTACTCAGTTGCCAAGGCCTTTTGTGACATCACAAGAAACCCACAGCCAATGGCAACAGCTGGGGAGGCATCATCTTCATTGCTTTGAGCTTCACAATGGTAAGATGATGTATCAGTGATTTTGTGCTTGTTTATTTGGGACACGGGTGGTGCTGTGGTCTAAACCACTGAGCCTCTTGGCCTTCCTGATCAGAAGGTTGGTGGTTTGAATCTCCATGATGGGGTGAGCTCCCGTTGCATTGTCCCAGCTCCTGCCAACCTAGCAGTTCGAAAGCACACCAGTGCAAGTAGATAAATAGGTACCTCTGTGGCGGAAGGTAAATGGCATTTCCGTGTGCTCTGGTTTCCGTCAGGGTGTTCCATTGCTCCAGAAGTGGTTTAGTCCTGCTGGCCACATGACCCGGAAAGCTGTCTGTGGACCAATGGTGGCTCCCTCGGCCTGAAAACAGAGATGAGTGCCAGACCCCATAGTCGATTTTGACTGGACCTAACCATCCAGGGGTCCTTTACCTTTTACCAAAGCACAAAGAGCAGGAGAAGGAGAAGAAGCTTGCCAAGAATGTCTATTTGTGGCATCCCTGGTTCAAATAATCTGAAGGAGGTGAACTGAGAAAGGCCTTTGCTGAAGACAGTGTGATGCCGCTATCAGTCTAAGTACTGTAGAGAATATTGATCTAAGGCATTGCTTTTTAATGACAGTGTAGAAACCACTCCCAGCTGTTCCAAACTAGACTCTGACCTGACCCAACAATGCTGCAAAACAGGCTATGGGTTTATGTTTTTTATTCCTTGCATTTATATTCAATCTTTCTTCCAAGGAGCTCAAGATGGCATACAGAGTTCTCCTCCCCATTTTTCCTCAGAACAACCTTGTGAAATAGGTTAGGCAAAGAGTGAGGAGCTGGCCCAAGACCACCCATTGAGCTTTATGGTTGAATGAGGATTTGAATTCTCGTTTCCCAGGTCCAGCACTCTAACCACTACAGAAAACTGGATTTGTGCTTGCCAAGTCCTTTGGAAGGAAGAACACAATTCACTGATAAGTATTTTGTATCTAGGTTTGTGATGACATGGCAGCAAAAACTGAGCTTTCGTGAATATATATATACTGTATATATATGTATGTATATATATATATATATATATATATATATATATATATGTATCTATATTCTGTTTTACAATTTAGAATATTCATTTAAACAACCTTAAAATATCAGTGACTTCCCTTCCTCTCCTTCCATGGTTCATTTTGCATATCATAAATCCCTGCATATTTTACATAAACTAAACCATTCCGTATTCCATTATTATATCCATCAAAACTTACTTATACTGTTGAATTTATCTTAATGCTGCCAATGTTTTCAAGCGTACACAATTTTCCCCGATATATTCAATAAATATTTTCCAATCTTCTTTAAACATATTTCTTCTTGTTCTTTTATTCTATATATTAAGTCTGCAAGCTGCGCATTTTCCATCGGTTTAACTTGCCATTCTTCTTTGGTTGGGACCTCGCTAGTTTTCCATTTTGGGGCTAACAAAACACAGGCCTTGGTAGTGGCATACAAAAATAACCTTTTTTGACACCTGGGAATTTCCATCTGAATTATCCGCAACTAAAAGGACTCTGTTTTTTTGGGAAAGTGCTTTTAAACACCTTTTTCAATTCATTATGGTTTTTTTTCCATTAAATTTTTATTGGATTTTCACATTTTATAACAACACATACAAAAAAACAACAAAAAAAACACATGAATATTTTCATATCCTTACTTTCATAACCCTCTTTCCCTGACTTCCCCCCACCCCCCCATACATCCCAATTTCCATATTTAATTCAGCAAGTTCTTGTTTCTCTCCTTAACCCTATTCTTATTATGTATAGACTTAATTCTTTCTGTTAGGCCCAATTTATTGTCCCATTCACTTATATACATTAGATCCTTTATCTAAGATCGATCAAGGTTCTTATACCATAAATTTCCCTTTTTTATATTGAAATATAAATCAAAATTATAAAACCCCAAAATCATAAAATTTTTGAATTCTGTTTTTCCCCCTTCCTCCCTGCCCAGGTATCTGTCCCTTCCCAAATAACTGTCCTCCCATGAAACTCCTAGCCCGGATTCCTCACATCAGAGGCCTTTAAGTCTCTTTCAGTCTCTCTCTGTCTGTTCTGTTGATAGTCTTTTTTGTTGGTCTTCAGATCTCGAGGGATGTCTGTCACAGTCACTTCATCTTTTCTCGAATCAAACCTAATTGGAAAAGCTTGCTGCCAGGGTTCTGCCAGGGGTCCCCAAATTTCAAAGTCATCCAAGCCAGAAAAGAGGAGGAAGTCCCAGTTATGTTTCTTTACTCTTTTAACTTCCCATGTTCCATAGTGTCCAATGGCTTCCTCCTTTGCTTTTCTCTTCTCATGGTTTGTAATCCAAAAAACTTCTCTGTTCCCTGACTGCAAAAGGTCCTGTTCAAAATTTTTTATCTGTACTTTTTCCCCTCCAGCCTCCTTTTCCACCAGCTCCAAAGATATCTTTTCTGTTTCAGCTGCAGAATCTTTCAGAGTCAGATCCTTAGTTCCATCAGCAAGATTACTTGTTTTAGCGATCAAGGTCGTGAGTTGTTTGTCCATAGCCATAGCTTGCTCTTGTAAAGTTCCCACGAGAAAAAAGGCTCTTTCTATTTGTGCTAGTAATTTTCCTTCTGCAGCCATTGTAGTGTCACTGGTTCCCCCTAGGGGGATTGCCATTGTTAGAGTTCTTTGCCAACAGTCTTATACCTTGTTATTTACTTTGTTTCCAACCACTTCTAGTTAAATGTAACACCTTTAAATCAGAGAGATATAAAGTAATGCAGTTCTTATCTTGATCCAGCCGTTTGACAGCTCAATTGACAGCTGTCAAACTCCTGTTCTTTCACGCTAGGTTGATGCAGGATGCTCCCGGGTCCAGGGGGGGGGGGTACACAAAAGTTTTCAAAGTTCACCTCTTCCCTCCAGCGCAACTTAAAAATAAATAAAAGCTTATTCTCACAAATTAATGGAATCTCTTATCAGTCCCAAAAGACGCGAAATTTTTTATTCCGATCTTAGGTTTTCGCTCCTTGCTTTAAATTGTCTGTATGTAGGGGGGGTGCGGACTTCCCTTTAGCACATCCCCCCGTTCGTTCCAAATTAAAGGTATAAATTTCTTTTAAAGTCCAAATTTCCTTCTACTCACGGGGTATTTATTTCCAGTCCAAATGTCGGGAAGAAAGTTGACGCTCTCCGGTAATGGCTTGCGGCTTCACTCCACTGAAGTAGCGGTCTACTCCCAGCACCACGCCATTCCTCGTACCCTCTCCGCAGCCTTTAAAAAGGCTCTTCGATTGTCGAGGAGGGCGCTTAAGGTGCCCACTGAGTCACCAAGTCCACCAAGTCCACAGGTATCAGCACCTGTGGTTTCTAAGGGTCCCCGCGTCGCCGGCGCGGCAAGACCCGTCCTCAGCGGAGCCGATTCCCTCCGGAGCTCGGAGGGAATCCGCCATTAGACCGATCGCGTCAACCCGGAAGTCCCTTTTTCAATTCATTATGAATTATTTCCCAATTCTCTTTTACCCTTTTACAGGTCCACCACATATGAAAGAACCTTCCCTCAACCTCATTGCAACTCTAGAATGTATCCAATTCAATCTTAGCAGGCCTACTCAGAATTAAATACTATCTGTAAACTGAGCTTTCGTTTTTCCAGCAGAGCAAGTTTCACAACTTGGCTGTTAATGTTTAACAAGTTTAAGTTCTTGGAGCACATTCTTGTTTGAATTAGGAATGCTCACCTCCCAAGTTTGACACTTGTGCAAAGTACAATAGAAGACAAATGTTTGAATGTCAGGAGATGGTGAGACAAGAGATTGAAACTGTCAGGTTAAGTCAGGAGACTTTTCAAACAAACAAGAAAATGGGAGGAAAGGGGGAGAGGAAAAAAAAACCCAGAAGCTTACAGAGATAGAGATGAATTACACATTCCATTACATAAGTCAGGTCCTCCATCATGAGGACACATGTTGCAGTGAGATCACAAGAAACTGCCTCCCTGTTGTGAGGCGGGACCATCTGGATGGCCACAATACCTCATTGGTTGCCTCTCTGTTGGCTATTGGCTGCTGAGGGGCTACTTAGGCTGCTGCACATCGTTGGAGAGTTTCACTTTCTTACAACATGCAGCGGATCACCCACCCTCATCTCCCTATATTTAGGGTTGTTCTTATGGCCTTGAAGGCTGATTGCTGAAGAATTGATGCTTTTGAATTATGGTGCTGGAGGAGACTTTTGAGAGTCCCATGGACTGCAACAAGATCAAACCTCTCCATTCTGAAGGAAATCAGCCCTGAGTGCTCACTGGAAGGACAGATTGTGAAGCTGAGGCTCCAATACTTTGGCCACCTCATGAGAAGAGAAGACTCCCTGGAAAAGACCCTGATGTTGGGAAAGATGGAGGGCACAAGGAGAAGGGGACGACAGAGGATGAGATGGCAGGACAGTGTTCTTGAAGCTACCAGCATGAGTTTGACCAAACTGCGGGAGGCAGTGGAAGACAGGAGTGCCTGGCGTGCTCTGGTCCATGGGGTCACGAAGAGTTGGACACGACTAAATGACTAAACAACAACAATGCCTGTCTAGGGGTCTCTATTTTGGAGCAGGGGCCCGGTAGGAATTTTGCCATTTGGCTGATTGGCTGCTGCCACTTGGTTTTTGCCTACCGTGTAGCAAATCATCACAACTTTGTAAGGTTGGCGGTTAGGCATTTGGTTCAATGTTTTGAGGAGGGGACGTGGTTTGCTGTGCCGGCCCCTCCACTGCTGCTGTTAGGGAATTCCGTTAAAGGAATCTAGGGGCTTGCCTTGCTTTTGTCCGAACCCTGTCCAGGGGCTAAGGCCACGCCAGAGCCCCTGGGAGCATCTCGGGTGAGCTGTGAGATGGAAGGAGTTCTCGCTCCCCCAGGATGCTTTCCCTTACTGACATATGGTGGTGCCCAGTGTCAGTCCTGTTCCTGCCAGCGTGCAGGTTCAGATGGTCTGGAACCAATGCCTAAGCAACCAGTCGCATGCTGCAATCAATAAAGTTGTGCCCAAAATTTAATGCCAAAAACCTTAAACTAAAATCTGTGTCTATTGTGTCTTCATTTGGGGGTGGTTTTGAGGGTCTTCACACGCAACTAGGCCAAGAATATGTTTTACGCAGTGTTAAATATATCAACAAGATCCTGACATGGAATTATCAACGAGTATTCCAAATTAAATATTAATTTAAAAACTACTTGTGTTTTGGTTCTTTTTTGGGGGTTATTTTAAAACTTTTTATTTATTCTAGCTGCTTAGCTGAGACATATCAAATAGAAGAGAGAAATAATAAAGACCATATAAATAATGAGTTAAGCATTAAAAGCAGGGATACTGGTAAGGAAGTTGCTTGTGATAGAGAAGTTCTCCTGGGGTTGGTGTCCCCAAGCTTTGAAGAATTATTGGAAAAAGCCAAGGAAGATGCAGCATCTTCTGCAACATTTTGAGGACCAAAATTTATTTATGTATTATTTATTAGATTTATACCCCACCCATCTTCCCAACGGAGTCCATTTCTCTGAATACATGCTAATTTATTGGTAACCCTTGGGTTGATCTGACAGCCCTGGAGAGGATTCTATTCTTACTCCCCTCGCTCAATTTTCCGTCCAGTCCCCCAATAATTTTTATTAGTTTTCAATTACAATAATCCAATGGTAGCCTCATTATAACAATGCCCACTTATAATACAATTTCTCATCCCAATCATTCAGGTGCCAAATTGTATAATTTAGGTGGCCTCCCGTGTGCTAGAATTGATGGTTTGATGGTTTACTTTGTTTCTGCGTTCCAAAATCTTATTCAACTCAATTACATTCCAGCCAAAATAACAATCCCTTATACGACAACTGCAATATTGATGACATCCATTCGCCTTGACACATTAAATGATTTATAAAGCTATAGGTGAGGCATTCAAACTATTTTCATATTCCTCCTGTGTGTGGCAATTATTCTGTCCGTGTTGTATCTTCCTGTCCTTGTAAAATGTTATGTCTTATCTTTTCCCAGCCGTTGCTGCTTTCCATCATGCCTTGGGCAGAGCTAATATCCCATTGTGGTTTCAGAAGTTCTCCATTGCTCCGCCCCGTTCATTGCTTTACAATTTCAACAGCAGCTGCAAGCACCACCCAGTTTTCAATCCCTCCACCCCCAACACTCAGTCAACTTCCCATGGCCACTGAGTATACTCTGTCTGCATTGGGTTGTTTGGGGGGGCTCCTTCCCTCCTTAGATTTACCTCCCCCGAGCCTGTATATACCTCACTCTTGGGCAGGTGTGGAGCCATTTGGACTACATAAGCAATGACACTCAGAGACTAACATAAATATATGGAACTACTCACATGTTCCCATTGGTGTATGATTCATCCATGCCGTCCTTTAGGTGTGGGTTCCCCATCCCTATAGTGACCTAAACGGCCTCGGCACAGTAGACCTGAAGGAGCTTCTCCACCCCCAACATTCAGCCCGGACACTGAGGTCCAGCTCCGAGGGCCTTCTGGCGGTTCCCTCGCTGCGAGAAGTGAGGTTACAGGGAACCAGGCAGAGGGCCTTCTCAGTAGTGGTGCCCGCCCTGTGGAATGCCCTCCCATCAGATATGAAGGAAATAAACAACTATCTGACTTTTAGAAGACATCTGAAGTAGTGATGTTAAATTCTCGAGATATTAGGGTGTTATAAGTCCAAATCAGCCCTTTGAATGGCACCCACATACAAACTGGAAGCCAATGGCTATCTTTCAATACTTGTGAAACAGAATCAACATGGTGGGTAGCAGTTAATAATCCGTCCACAAGATTATTTGTGAACCACCTGTTGCAATTCCTTGGTCATTGATCTAGGCAGTCTCAAATATGATGCATTGCTGTGGGGCCTTCTCGGTGGTGGCGCCTGCCCTGTGGAACGCCCTCCCATCAGATGTCAAGGAAATAAGCAACTATCTGACTTTTAGAAGACATCGGAAGGCAGCCCTGTTTAGGGAAGCTTTAAATGTTTGATGTTGCTCCTTTTTTATTATTGTTATTGGTGTTCTGTTGCGAGCCGCCCAGACACCCAGACAGATGGGCAGGGTGTATATATAATTATTTCTACAGAATCTGATTTGAGAAAAGTGGGTGAAATCTTCCATAGCAATGCTCCAGGCTTCAATATTTTGTCAAATAGTGATCTAAAAGAGAATGTACAAAGCTGCTTTCATATGGTCCCCACCTTTACCTTCCAGTATAGCACTAAAACTGAAAAGGTGAAACTGTGTTTCAAAGGCCTGCAGGCTCTGATCCCTCCAAACCAAGAGGTACCAAGAGTGGTTATGATAAAGAATTAGGTAAACCAGCAGCTGAAAGAAAACATTTATTGAATCAAAAGTCAATATTCTCCTTTTAATATCTACAAGACAACATTGAACTTACATTATTTAAGAATGAACATAATGTACAAAAAAAAGTATGCTTGTTATAAAAATATGTCTCTCTTTTCTGGCGACTGAGCTGAAGATTATTACTTTTCCCCCCAGACAAAACAAATGCTCCAAAAATTTTATTTTCCGTCAGCAAGGACAAAAGTGAAAATAATTCTGAAATCCTATATTTTGAAGAGCATTTTTGAGAATGTACACAATTGAACTAAGATAACTATCATCAAGTTGCCATTTATTTGACCCAAACAGCCACAGAGAGGTGCAACCTCATAAATCAGGACTTCCAGTCAGTGAAGATGATTTGATGGGACATCTAAATTGGATCTTTGCCCCACAAAATCATATTACGGTCCTATAGCCTTGCTGTCCTCAGAAAGTCTATGGGATCGATGAACTTAGCTCACTGAAATGAATGTGGAGCAGTATCTTGCACAGATGTGCTCAGCCGCTGCTTCTACTCATTTCAGAGATGTTTAGACATATGACTTCCTTGGTAGATTGGGCCTTCAACAGTGGTCTTGGATCCTTATCCAATTGATGTTGTTTTATTAGCTTTTGAAAAATATTAATACTTTCAGTAGTACCAGGAAAAAAAATTAAAACTGTTTTTTTATTACTTTTCATTCTAGTGTTTTCCCATTACAAATTATCAGTGGGAGCAGAGAGAAATATTTTGGCATTAACTACAAAGCAATGCTAGTTTCATGACGTTTCTGCATGAACCATGTGGAAATGAATGGATTTTATGCAGCAAATTCTCTTTTCTTGCTTTCTCTCTCTTTTGTGTTGTGTCTATCTGTGCTTGTCACTTTCAAAAACTTTCCCAATTAGGCTCAGTAATGCCACTTGCCAGTTAAGATGTTAAAAATGTATGAGGAGCATTCTAAATGTGGTTTTTAAAAAATATTTTGCTAGTGTTTAATCAACTGACTTCAGCTTCTTATGACCAAGGGGGCACGAGGGTAGGGAAGATGAAGAAAGAAAAGAAAATAGGACCACTTACAGAAATATTTCAAGAACAGTGCAATATTAAAAAACACAATTTTCACACTTTCTGAAAGAGGAACATGCTTTGGAACCTGAGCAAAAGGCTTCTTGACCAATATAGCAAAAAGCCACCCTGTATGTTGTTTTCGCTGGCACCAGTTTCTGCCAGGTTACTATGTTGCTTTCAGCAACTTACATGGCCCCTAAATATTTAGTACGCAGAAACTGCCAACTACTTAGAGAGGTCAACTAAATTCCAGCTATAATATTGCAGGCAGTTCAACATGCTGCTACTGGCAATGCCGGAATGGCCTAAAATTAAGCTTTTTTTTAAAAAAAAAAAGTGGGGGGAGAGAGAAAAGAAAAAAGCAGCCAACATAACAATGCCTCTTTAACCAGACAAAAGCGCAACCACAACATTTAGTATGTACGTTACTACACCGGGTTACAATCTTGAGGTCAGCTCTTTCAAATAAATATACTGAACATTTACAACAAGATGCCTTATGAATGCAAGCTCTCTTTATTATTTCAAGATCAGCTGGATCAAAACCTAAGACGATGTATTTCCAAAGCAGCTAACAGATACAAGACCTTTTCCCCCAGAGAGATTAGCATGATCTGGTGCCATTGCAAAACTTTTTAATCAGCAATAATATCATCCATCTGAAAGAACAAGCATTAAAAAAAAAAATGTTTTTGGCACCCAACAGGCCACCATACCAAGCAAATTCACAAAGCATGCGCTCATATACTCTGCTGATTTCTGACTGTGTGAAATGATCATTGTGCTTGCAGGTCCCAGACCTTTTCCCTAAAAAATAATAAAATTATATTAACAATGACAGGTTCAACATATTAATAGGAACTTGCTTGCTTCTAATCACAGAAAAGGAAATAAGGATTAAAAAAAACCACAACCAACCGATGAGAATGCCATAAACGAGGCCTTGCAGAGGGAGTACAAATAAAGAGGTCAACCCAACACCAAACTACATGTTTCGATCGCTTAGAAATGTTGTTTTAAAATGCTGAGAATAGACTAAAAATGTCCCCCAAAGAACAACTCAACCAACCAATACATGTCCACAGATGTTTTGGTAGCAGTGAGATGTAAGCTTGCCACTTGAAAAGCATGACAAGACCAGTCTGATAAATGCCACCCTCACAGCAGAAAAGGAATGTTTCAACGGCATAATCACAAGGGGTGGGTGATGAACCATCAACTTCTCTCATGAGCACAGGAAGCAGTCACCAAGGCATAGAGGAACACAGGAAAGAAGGTACAGATATTCACAAGGATCTGTGGGGGAAAAACAGAGCAATGAATGAGTAAGAAGACAAACAAGACATTCTCAGAACGAGGGCAGAAATGTAGCTTGCGGAATTATGTTCACATGTGGTAGGGGTGTAAATATGTAAAAATATATATAACAGAAATTACTGGGGTAAAGTTGACCAAAGTTCCAGAGGCAGCACTATTATCAATCTACGATGCGGTTGAAGGTTCGCAGCCTATGAAGGACTTGCTCACAAATTTATTGACAGCCGCACAAATGATGATAGCCAGGAAGTGGAAGGGGGAAGCAGAATATAAAACGAAAGAATGGTATAAAGAGATGTGGGATATTGCTATTCATGCTAAATTAACATGTGCCATTAAGGTAAGCCGGGGAATATACAGAGGAAATGATTTTGAGGAGATATGGAGGATGTTTGTAGAATTTGTACTGTTAAAAGGGAAAGGGGTCAAACCATCATTGGAAGAGGTGCTGAAATTTTGGGAGGCTAGATAGTTACAATGGAATGGTCTTGGTGGTGGGGTTTATTTATTCTTATTACTTTGTAAAAAAAAAAAGTGTATAAAATGTAAATAAATGCATAAAATAGAAATAAAAGAATGAATAAAAAGTGGGAAAAGAAGGAAATGTAGCTTGCAAGCAGCTACCACTGAACATGGCAGCCATAGGCTGTGTTCTCTCAAACTGTGACACATAGCGCAAATTTCATCTCACGTTGAGACATCATTACAATGTGTGTTTCCTATCCTCCAGCAGCAGCAGGAAACCATGTGTGGGAGCAGGGAACTAAGGAACTTAAGAGATTGTTTGATGAAACCACCTACTGCTATCAGAAATAAAAAAATGCTTGCATGCTCTATTTATGCAATCATGCTTTAACTGTGATGTTCCCCCTTCTCTGCAATTTAACTGTTCCCATTTTGGTACCATTGAGAACTTCAGGGGCCAACAATTCCTACAAAGATGAGCGCCAAAGGTCTAAAGCTAATTCCTGGCGGACGAGTGTGCGAAATCAGTCAAACAAAATCTCTTTCTCATAATTGGTACTGGAAGTACTTGATCTTATCGCTCATTGCATAATACCTAACACACATTTGCAGGCACATATTTCTTGCATCAGGCTCCTGGGCTAGCGGCAAATATAACGAACAAGCTATTTACAGAGAATCGCTTAAAAGGAGCACAGCAGCTTCTTTTCTGTTACTAGCAGAGAAAAGTCTGCAATAGTGCTTGCAAATTCTGTAATACTCACTCAAAGTATGTCCCACGGTTATCCCGCCTTTGTATCTACAAGCTGCATTTGAACATTTGCAGACATTCCTCCTCCATAGCCTCCTTTGGACTGCATTTGGTTCTGAATTGAACTCACCTAGACATACAGGGAAAGGGTAGGAAAGAAAGGGGTACGATCAGCCATGAACTGGTGGACTTTCAAGTTCAGACACAGAAACCTCCCCCTAAAATAAATTCATACTTGACTCAAATTTTGGTTTTTGTCAGAAATTAGGCCACAACTTTATTGATTACAGAAAGTAACTGGTTGCATAGGCTCTGGTTCGACTAGCTCCCTGCCATGCAGGTAGCGCTGACCCAGGACACCAGCATAGGTTAGCCAAGGGTGAACACCTGGATAAGCGGAAAGCCGAGAACGGGCTAACTCTGCCACCCAAATGTCTCCCTGGATTCAGGCACGGGCACAGCCCCTTCACAGGGGTTGACCAAACCATCGAGTCCCCGGATTCCTTTAGCGGAATACCCTTCACATAGGGATGGCGAGAGCGTTCTCCCATCCCTATCACCTGAACCAGAGCCTATCCGCAACCTTACAAGTTGTGACAATTTGCTACGCGGCAGGCGAAACCCAAATGGCAACAGCCAATCAGCCAAGTGGGGAAAATTCCTGCCGTGCCCCGTCCCAATGACAGACGACACATGACGGCATAGCAAGGTCAAGCGCAACAAACCCTAAAAGTAGGGAGAGGTGGGCGGGTGTTCCGAATGCATGTGCCGAAAGAGGAAGCTCTGGGTCACGTGCATGGGCATAAATAAGTCCCTCGAACCGCTTGGACTGCGTCCCATTGGCCAGATTATACCCAACTTCGGGGGACCTACCAATCGGGTGTTGTGGCTGATCAAATGTACCCACCCACAACACAGGGGGTCAGTTGTCCAGGTCTCACCACAACACGTGCCCTCTTTAAGGGAGGACACGATTTAACACAAGTTCATTCCTAGACGGTAGGTTTTCTGGTATTTTAACACATTTGACATGGATAGCACTTTTACTAGTTGTTTAGTTTCCATAAGGAGAATAATATCTCTTTACTAAACCAATGCTGTCCCCAAAGGCGACTATGGGGTTGCAGAGCTCATCTCAATTTCAGGTTGAGGGAGCTGGTGTTTGTCCACGGACAGTTTTCCAGGTCAAGTGACCAGCAGGACTAAACCGCTTCTGGCGCAACGGGACACTGTGATGGAAACCAGAGCGCATGGAAATGCCATTTACCTTCCCGCCACAGTGGTACCTGTTTTTCTACTTGCACTGGCATGCTTTTGAACTGCTAGCTTGGCAGGAGCTGGGACAGAGCGACGGGAGCTCACCCCGTCGTGGGGGTTCTCATGCCTAATGCCTGGACATCAGGGCCAGGGGGAACTGTGTGATCACATGATCACCACTTTGTGTGAGTAACATATGAAGGGACCTTTGGTCCCTCGAAGCTGCAGCATGGGATTAGTGTTTTGTACATCGTTTGATGTTGCAGCTGATATACATGTGTGATCTTGAATTATAAACATAGCTTAGAAACAGAAAATGTTTTTCTTTTTAGGAGAGACAAATAGAATTGTGAATATCATATAAGAGTCCAAATTTTCTTATACAGGATGTATGCACTGTAACAGATGTCTTAAAAATAGATGTATACATAGCTATGCAAAAAAGATCCATGTTTTCTTCCAACTGATTCATCTCTTACTCTCTTAACAGGAGATTTATTTAAGCGGAATGTTAACATATCAATTCTGTTAGGTGAAATAAATTCTTCTAGGACGAAATAGACAGAGACAAAAATGTTTTGAAACGCTTATCCATAATAATATAAGAAAATGGCATTTATTACTGTGATTTGTAAGCCATGAATCAAAACAACCTTTAGGGAGAACAAACTTATTTGGGAAAATTGGGAAAAAGTTATGTGTGCAATAAAAACGCAAAACAGCTTAGCATGAAGTCATAATAATATTGTACATGCATAATTTATTTTAAAAATGCAAGAATTCAGATTTTAAAATCAGATATTAGTATGCCCCTTTTTGTAAGGTGAAATTTAAAATTCTCTTTATTTTTGCAATTTTTTAAATTGAAATATGTATTCTGGGAGCTCAGATCCCCAAGCAGCATGAAATGAGGAGATGATAAAGAGAACACCGATTTAAGGGCATTTGGATCTGTAACTTCAATGCAGCTCATTCCCCATGCCTTCACAGAAACTCCAAATCCATATAAGGAATGGACAGGGATTTCTCCAACCTTGTAAACACCTTTAATGCATTTTAAATATAGTGCTGTCCTGGCGGAACAAAAAACACAGCGAGTTTGTTCCCTCTGTGCTTGTGCAGCAAGTTAACAGCCAAACCTGCCCTCCAATATGTGCAGCCTAAACCTCAATTATTCATCTCAATTCTAGGTTTGCAAACACCATCTCTGGCCTTCCTCAGTGAAGATGTGAGTTCTTTTGATTCTTGCTTCTAGTGAACTATGTTAACATACGAATGTGTGACTTTAGGGATTTCTAGCTAGGGCTATCCAAGTTTTCCCCAGGATATTTCAAAGGTCATGCCAATCAAAGAATTTTAGAACAGCTGATATGTTAATTTTATCAGTGGTGAGCGTTATTTTCCTTCATTAGCAGCTCCTAGGTTTTTTTCTTGTACAGTTAGATAGCTAGCTGCAGGCAAACACACATTTTGGCCTTTCAAGAAACAGTTTCAGCCTTTCCTTTGAAGAAACTAGTTAGCATACATTTTTACATGGCAGATTTGCGCCTATTAAAAAAATGATAACAAGAGTTTCTTGTACAATAAAAGGGATATAGGAAAGAGCATTTTGGGTTGCAAGAAGGAAGCTGAAGCTGTCTGTGTTCTAACATGCATTTTTTATTACAGACTGACATCTTCTTGGGGAGAAAGTACAACATTTTCTGTTTACTAGACAACACTACAAATGTTCTGAAAAGAGAAGTGATATTATGCTTCTAACACTGTTTACCCCCCCTTACTTTGAAACAATCTATAATATGCCATTTAGGTTGTCTGTGTTACAGGCTTTCTGATATTATTCATTTGAGTGAATCAGCTACAATACTCTTATATTTGATATGCTGGTGTGTTAAAGGTATAAATGAATCCATAATTTTCTTAATAGGATACACCAAGGCTACAGTCCTATATATAAACTTATTCAAACACAAGCACAATTACACTGTAAATATATACAGTAGTACCTCGGTTTTCTAACGTCTCAGAAGTTGAACGTTTCGGTTTTCGAATGCCAAAAACCCGGAAGTAACTGCTTCGGTTTTCGAATGCTTTTTGGAAGTCGAACGTGCCACGTGGCTTCCATATTGAGTTTTCCATAAGTAAATGCATCCAGAAATAAATGCTTCCGTTTTCGAATGTTTTGGAAGTTGAACGGTCTTCCGGAATGGATTACATTTGAAAACTGAGGTACCACTGTATTTGTTTTCTAGCTGCCCGTGAAGAAGACTTCTTTAACTAATTACAAATGGTGATGCTTGAATAAGTTAACCAATTCCTTTGCACCTTTGAGTTTTCCTTTCTACTTCTTTTCCCAGTACTCATCCATTCCCTCCTGCCCTCCTGAATATATACTGCCTCGTAAGAGCTGCAAAATGGCGTGGCCAAAAGGCATCCAACCTATTTTTGGCATTAAAATATAAGTAATTGAGCATCTGTGTCATCTTGTAAAAAAAATTGAAGCAATATTTTACGTCACATCTCTAATCTTTAGTGTAGGGTGGACTACACCACAAATCTAAATTGTTTAATGTTTTAGGATATATAGATATTCAAGGATACAGTCTAAAATGCTGCAGGGATGGGGTGCAAGGTTCACAGGCTATGAAGGACTTACTCACAAATTTATTGACAGCTGCATGCATTATTATAGCTAGGAAGTGGAAGGGCCAAGCGGAATATAAAATGGAAGAATGGTATAAAGAGGTGTGGGATATAGCTATTAATGATAAATTAACATGTGCCATTAAGGCAAGACAGGGAATATGTGGGAGAAATTATTTTGAGGAGATATGGAGGGTGTTTGTAGAATTTGTACTTTTAAAAGGGAAAGGGGTCAAACCATCGCAAGGTGTTGAAATTTTGGGAGGTTGGATAGTTACCATGGAATGGTCTCGGCGGTGGGGTGCACATTTTTCTTCTTTATTTATGTTTATTACTTTGTCAAAAAAATGTATAAAATGTAAATAAATGTAATAAAGAAAAGAAAAAAGCTGGAAAAATAAAATAAAATGTTGCAGGATTCCTGGCAAAAACTTACCGAATTCATTCCACTAAAGAGATCTCCTGAACCTACATGAGCTGTGTGAACAAAGTTTGTTGGCTCACCAATCATACTCCGATCGATTCGCCGCCGTCTTTTCTGAAAGGGGAGAAAAAGACACCAGTTTCATTCAAAGGCAAATAAGGTTTAAATATGAAGCATGAGCCGAATAATAAATGCAACTGGAAACTTACTCTTAATCAGTGCTTTTTTTCCTTCTAAAAAAAAATGTTTAGGGGTACTCTCTTTTTGACTCAAGAAAATCACCATTTTAAAGTTCAAATCGGGAAAAATAAATACACAAGAAGTGCAAAGATTCACAAAATGTTTAGGGGTATGCGTACCCCTGTGTACCCCCAGAAAAAAGCACTGCTTTTAACTGCTTGCAAAGAGTTTAATGCATTTTAGTTCAGAACTCATCTTCTTGCTTGAAAGCACAATCCATGGTGTGTTTTTAAACGGCTCACATTGCCTCTATAAGCCATCTAGGTCAATTCATATACTTTTCCAGAGATGAGGCACACTCCTGGTGTCCTCATTCTTTGTATCACATTTGGGTAGCTGACTTCTCCGTGGTCCATATTTCATAACTTAATTTCTTTGTAATTGTTTATAAGTGCAAGTATAAGATGCGTGTGCAAGACAGGAGTCAGCAAAGGTATATCAAGGAGGAGTCAAATTCTAACTCTGTTTATAAAAGTAAAGAGACCCCTGACCATTAGGTCCAGTTGTGGCTGACTCGGGGGTTGCAGTGCTCATCTTGCTTTATTGGTCGAGGGAGCTGGCGTACATGTGGCCAGCATGACTAAGCTGCTTCTGGCGAACCAGAGCAGCACACGGAAACACCGTTTAATAATAATAATAATAATAATAATAATAAATTTTATTTATATCCCGCCCTCCCCAGCCGAAGCCGGGCTCAGGGCGGCTAACAACAATCAACAATCAAACAATCAGATATTCACACATTCTAAAAATATTACATTATAAAAATCAATTAAAATCAAATTAATGGCAACTAATTAAGCAAGATTCTAAGCAGGTTGCCAGAGGAGGGAGTCAGGCTGCGCCCTGACCAAAGGCCTGGTGGAACAACTCTGTCTTGCAGGCCCTGCGGAAGGATGTCAGGTCCCGCAGGGCCCTAGTCTCTTGTGACAGAGCGTTCCACCAGATTGGAGCCGCAGCCGAGAAGGCCCTGGCTCTAGTTGAGGCCAGCCTAACCTCTCTGAGGCCTGGGACCTTGAGGATGTTATTATTTGCAGACCGTAGGTTTCTCTGTGGGGCATACCAGGAGAGGCGGTCCCGTAGGTACGAGGGTCCTAGGCCGTATAGGGCTTTAAAGGTTAAAACCAGCACCTTAAACCTGATCCTGTACTCCACCGGGAGCCAGTGCAGCTGGTATAGTACCGGTTGAATGTGATCTCGCAGCGAAGACCCCATAAGGAGTCTCGCCGCGGCATTCTGCACCCGCTGGAGTTTCTGGGTCAGTCTTAAGGGCAGCCCCACGTAGAGCGAGTTACAATAATCCAGTCTGGAGGTGACCGTCGCATGGATCACAGTGGCTAGGTCAGGGCGAGAGAGATTGCCTTCCTGCCGGAGCGGTGACTATCTATTTACACTTTGATGTGCTTTCAAACTGCTAGGTTGGCAGGAGCTGGGACTGAGCAACGGGAGCTCACCCCATCGCAGGGATTTGAACCGCCAACCTTCTGATTGACAAGCCCAAGTGGTTTAACCCACAGTGCCACCCGCATCCCTCTGTACTCTGTTTATAATCTAGATCAAATGTTCCTCTTGTGCCTGGCTCCGTTCCTTTCTCCTTCTATACATATTCTATACAAGTCTGTAACTTGCCAAAGGGCTGACGAAAAGAGGTCCTCAACTGTTGAGCATAGAGGAGAGTTTAAAAAGAAAAACAGGAATCTTATGCTTTTTAAGATTTAATGTTTTATTACATTTTTATGTATGTTGGAAGCCACCCAGAGTGGCTGGGACAACCCAGTCAGATGGGTGGGGTACAAATAAATCATCATCATCATCATCATCATTATCATGTGTCCGGGGGAAAACCTGTTGTATGTATATGTTTAATCTGCTTTCACTTGATGCATGATAATTCCTTGTCTGAACTAGATATTTACTAGGACTTTTTGTGATTGCACTCACTGGGTATGGAGTAGGTTTTTTTGTGTTTGGTAGTCATTTTATGTTTGCACCCATGGCACTTTTATCAAGGTAAGAAGAATACTGGTACATCATCATCATGTTTTTAACTAAAGGATCACAGCTAATTTCTTTGTTTAATTACCACTTAACACACCTATTTGAACAGCTTGCTCTCTTTGAGAAAGCATAGTGTATTAAACTTTAATCTCCCGTGACTTCCATTTTTTCTAAGATGGAGCCAAATATCATGTTATTCCTAATATCAAGCAAACGCGGCATTCTTATGCTGTGTGGTGAGGTCACCCTACAGTGTCAGCACAGAATTACCATAAGTTGTTTTCTAACAACTTAACACTGGATTTGCCCTCTAAGTTTTGTTTTTGTTTTGAAATCTGTTTAGCAAGATGGAATTGAAATCTCGGTTTAGTAATCTTCATTCCAACATACAAAATATTCTCATACCTATCCGTGAAGCAGAATCAAATAGCTAATTCTAGGCATGTATTTCTTTTTTTAAGAGCCAAAAAAAATTAACATTATGCAATTGCCCTGAAGAGTTTTCTTGAGCCCTTCACTGCTGGCCCTATAAACCTGCTCTCCGTCACATATTTAAAGGGCTCAGTATCCTCCTACTCTTGGTATGTGATGAGATGGCAAGACCACCTAGAGCTCTGGGTGGGAGTTTACACGTCTCATCAGCAGGATTTTTTTGCTGTCCAAACACTGCCCCAGTTGAGTCACTGCAAATCAAAGCCACAGCTGAGAATACATCATGGGCCATAGCCCATAAAAGCAAAATATGTTTGGAATGAACTCGAGCCCACAACACACATGCCCTTCTCCCAGGCCCCCCACTTATTCCGGATAACTAACACACCAGGATTTCTGGACTCCTTTACATGAATGTTAAGTATCTCAAAACATGCCAGATCTACAAAACAAAAACAAGACTGCTGGCCCTATAATCCTAAACACATGTACTTGTATGCAGACCCCATCAATGTCAATGGAATTTACTTTTTTTTCAGGGCTTAAGATTGCACCCCCATCCTATTCTCCATTTTAGCCACTTCAAGAGAATGTTATCGAGGAACCTGTCAAATGGGAGAGGACAAAGGAGAGCGGCTTAAAAAATAACAATCCACACAATATTATGCTATTGAAGCTAAGGCCAAGTAGGGTTGGGCGATATATCAATATATAATCCAAAACCGTTTTCAAGCCCCTATCGTGATATCAGTTTCATAATTTTGATCTGGCAATATATTGCAAATCACTGTTTTGTGTGCGTGTGCAAAAAATGCAATGCGGGGAAAACCATGCAGCCAGCCAATGCCTCTACATAGCGCCATCCTTAATTCAGATATCGTGATATATCAGTATATCACCAGGTTTAGCTGGAAATATATCACAATGCTGAAAACCATATATTGCCCAGCTCTAATGTCAAGAGAGTACCGTATTTTTCGCTCTATAAGATGCACCCAACCATAAGACGCACCTAGTTCTAGAGGAGGAGAACAAGAAAAAAAATGTTCTCTCCCTCTCTGCTCAGTGCCTCTCCAGCAAAGCAGGAGGAGAAACGGAAGGGGCTCCGTTTCTCCTCCCGCTTCGCTGAGGGGACACTTCGCAGCTTTTCGTCTCTGCGCAGCGCCCCTTCAGCGAAGCGGCAGGAGAAATGGAAGAGGCTCTGTTCCTCCTGCCGCTTCACTGAAGGGGCACTACAGAGAGAGGGAAAGCTGTGCAGCGGCTCTCTTGCAAAGCGAAGCCAGGAGAGCAAGAGGGATCAATCCCTCTTGCTCTCCTGGCTTCAATGAAAGCAACGTGAAGCCTCCTGAGTGCAGCGGGAGCACTCCCGCTGCGCTCAGGAGGCTTCAGGCGGCTATCCCCGAAGCCAGGAGAGCAAGAGGGATCGGTGCGCACCGATTCTTCTCGTTCTCCTGGCTTCAGGGATAGCTGTGCAGCCTGCATTCGCTCCATAAGAGACACAGACATTTCCCCTTACTTTTTAGGAGGGGAAAAGTGTGTCTTATAGAGCGAAAAATACGGTACTTCTAGCACACAGCTAGAGGTGTCTTCCAGACATTTCCCCTTGCTGACCCAGAGGAAAATCAGCCTAAAGTTAAAAGGTAAAGGTACCCCCTGACCGTTAGGTCCAGTCGTAGACGACTGGGGTTGTGGTGCCCAGCTCGCTTTACTGGCCAAGGGAGCCGGCGTTTGTCCGTAGACAGCTTCCAGGTCATGTGGCCAGCATAACTAAGCCGCTTCTGGTGAACCAGAGCAGCACACGGAAACACTGTTTACCTTCCCACCAGAGTGGTACCTATTTATCTACTTGCACTTGACGTATTTTCAAACTACTACGTGGGTGGGAGCTGGGACCGAACAACGGGAGCTCACCCCACCACGGGGATTAGAACCGCTGACCTTCTGATTGGCAAGCCCAAGAGGCTCAGATAACCAAAGGGTCCTCCTGGATTAGGCCAAAGCCCAATTAGTCCAGCATCCTGTTGCCACACTGACAAACCAGATGCCCACAGGAAGCCCAGAAGCAGAACAGGAAGCCCAAGAACACTCTGCTCACCTGTGACTGACTGGTGGCCATCACTTTCTCATGGGGGCGAATTTCACAAACACAATTATCTTGCTATCGTAGCATGTATACTTATTCTCTAGATAAAGGTAAAGGTAAAGGGACCCCTGACCATTAGGTCCAGTCGCGGATGACTCTGGGGTTGCGGCGTTCATCTCGCTTTATTGGCCGAGGGAGCCGGCATACATGCTGGGTCATGTGGCCAGCATGACTAAGCCACTTCTGGCGAACCACAGCAGCGCATGGAAATGCCATTTACCTTCCCACCAGAGCGATACCTATTTATCTACTTACACTTAGAATCATAGAATCATAGAATCATAGAGTTGGAAGAGACCACAAGGGCCATCGAGTCCAACCCCCTGCCAAGCAGGAAACGCCATCAGAGTACTCCTGACATATGGTCGTCAAGCCTCTGCTTAAAGACCTCCAAAGAAGGAGACTCCACCACACTCCTTGGCAGCAAATTCCACTGTCAAACAGCTCTCACTGTCAGGAAGTTCCTCCTAATGTTTAGGTGGAATCTTTTTTCTTGTAGTTTGGAACCATTGCTCTGTGTCCGCTTCTCTGGAGCAGCAGAAAACAACCTTTCTCCCTCCTCTATGTGACATCCTTTTATATATTTGAACATGGCTATCATATCACCCCTTAATCTCCTCTTCTCCAGGCTAAACATGCCCAGCTCCTTTAGCCGTTCCTCATAAGGCATCGTTTCCAGGCCTTTGACCATTTTGGTTGCCCTCCTCTGGACACGTTCCAGTTTGATGCACTTTCAAACTGCTAGGTTGGCAGGAGCAGGGACCGAGCAATGGGAGCTAACCCCGTTGCGGGGATTTGAACAGCCGACCTGATAGGCAAGCCCTAGGTTATGTGGTTTAACCCACAGCACCACCCGTGTCCCTATGCTCTAGATAGGACAGTCATAATCCCCTGGGTCACCATGGAAGGACGTGTGGATCCAGAATTGCCCTTCACAGTCACTTATAACCCCCTCTCCCATCTCCCCTCAGTCTGCACTGATGAGTCAGACTGAAGAGACTTCCCCTAAACAGCCTGACAGTAGAATTGTTAACGAAGATGCATATGTTTCTCACCATTAAAGGCATTTAAGCATCTGCACGGATCTATCATTCACAGGTTTTTGTGTGGTTTTGGCTAAGATTCAAATGAACACTGAGATCACAAAAGCAGGCAGTTCTCTGAATTGAAGTTTGGTCTGTGCTATAGACACTGAAGAAGCAGAGATTGCCAGTGTCAAAGCAATGATTCTTCAACATCAACTTTGTTGGACTGGTCATGTTGTTCAGATGCCTGATTATCATTTTCCAAAGCAACAACTCTGTTCAAAACTTAAAAATGGAAAGCTGGAGGTCAACAAAAGAGGTTTAAAGACTCTCTTAAGGCAAATCTTTAAAAATGTAGTATACACACAGACAACTGGGAAACACTGGCCTGCGAGCGCTCCAGTTGAAGAACAGCCTTAACTAAAGGTGTCATGGGCTTTGAAGACGCTCAAACTCAAGATGAGAAACGTGCTAAGAGGAAGCCATGTTTGGCAAACCCTCACCATGATCAACTCCCGCCTGGAAACCTATGTCCCCACTGTGGAAGGACGTGTGGATCCAGAATTGGCCTCCATAGTCACTTACGGACTCACTGTTAAGAGCGTGTTCATGGAAGACAATCTTACTCGGCTAAGAGTTATCGCCAAAGAAGAAGAAGAAGAAGAATCCCCTGGGCATTCCACTGCCAACAATCATCTTGGAAATAAGGGTTTCATAACCTGTCCCCACCCCATTGGCTATATTATGAAAACAAGAAACTGCTTATATCAAGTCAGACCATCTAGTTCAGCAGCGGTCTTTTCCAGCTCTACTTGAAGACATCAAGGGCTCAACCTGGGCCACTGAGCTATGGCCTTCAACCAGGTTCTGAGTCTAGATGCTACAGAACCTAGTGGGCTTAATGTGAGAACCTATTCCTGTTATTACCTCTACATGATCCTGTGGTTTATAGCTACTACCACTTGCAAAAACAAATCGGTGTTCTCTTTGATTCCCTTTTATGTATGTGTGTGATTCATGTCCTCTTTTGGGGGGGGGCAACTGGCCATGCTGTGTAACCCCAACCTGCATGATCCCGTGCAAAAACTGTTAATTCAGACACTTGTTTGGGATCAAAATTGGGGGTGGGAGGTGAGATGTCTTCCCAGTGAAATTTCTTTTCAAAACATGGAGTCATGCCATATTGCAAGTCATCGCCTTCTCTTTTTTGACAATTTCTCTACCCATACATGGGGCGAACCTTTGAAAATACAGGCCCCAGTTACTATGGCAACCGAGGCACTAGTTGAAGTTGTTCCGTTTTAAAGCTGCTAAACACAAACGTCACACCCCCACAGAGCACTGCTAGAATATGCATAGGATCTAGTATCTCTCTCTCTCTGTGTGTGTGTGTATATATACATATATATATATATCAAATGTGCTTCTGTATCCTTTTCACTCCCACTCTTTCCCTTTCTTTCAGCGCCACTTAAAACAAGACCGTTTTCCTCTGTGGGAAGTTACAAGGGCAATACATGTACAGCATCACATTTTCTACCCACAAGCAATACCTGTGTAGGAAATTCAGAATGTGAGGGGCAGCTCTTAATGTAATTATTTACCTACTTACCTGCCTAACCCCGCCCCCTTTATAGATTTTAACATTTCAAATACTTGCCAAATTGCAGCTTTGATGAAAAATAAAATATGTTCTACAGTCCATCGCTTGAGCCAGGTAAACACTGTCCTGTCAAAGCTATATCTCTCTCACCCCACCCTTTCTTCCAAACATACAATGGGGAAAAAGAGTCATGAAGGATTCGAAAGTTTGTTTTCAGCATTTTAATTGCTAACTGCTGCAAATACAGACATGGTTCAATTAGATGCATCTAACTTTCAAAGGATTATGATGGGCGGCTGGATTATTTATCTAATTAGCAGTATCAAATCTTCTGTATAACCTCAGCATGAACTTTTCTTCATGCTTTTACTTGCCTCGCTCATTTTCATCAACCCTTTTTCTATTTCTCAGTTATTTCTGTGTCTTTCAGAAGACAACTCTTCTTATTACATTTCTAGTTTACCTCCCTTATCTTCTGCCAAAGGATGAAGTGCAGGAGCATCAACAGTGTAATTGCTACCTAGAAAACTGATGCCAATGACCCACTAGGTGAAGCACATTAAGCAGAGGTATTCAGGTGGAAAATAACTTCTGCAGAGAACACATGCACTGCACTCGTCCTTTCCATACCATGCTTAGAGCATTTTATGCTACAGACAAACTAATAGCCATTCCTGCTTCCATGGGGAACCCTGGGAGCTGTAGGTTGGAGAGTTAGGAAATCTAACTGAGGTCACCAAACCATGTTTCAGGATTCTTTGGAGAAAGCCATAATAATCAAACGCGAATAGGAGTGGGATGCATAAACTATGTCACCTTCTGTTTCAATATTCACTTTCACTTTGATGGTCCACTGAAGTTGATCGCAGTTCATTTTCATGTCCACTGACACGAAGATATACTTTACACAGCACACAAAAGATGTGCATATCTCAGCCATCAACAGATATTTAGAAATCTATTACATTCCCTGCATGTTCCATTTCAAAGTTAATGAATTTACAGAGGGGAAGTCTTTTGCAATGAAGAGTCTTGCAAATCCTTCAGACAAAGTCAATGAAGTGACTAAGTAAAAGGTAAAGGTAAAGGACCCCTGGATGGTTAAGTCCAGTCAAAGGAGACTATGGCTTTGCAGGGCTCATCTTGTTTGCAGGCCAAGGGAGCCAGCGTTTGTCCACAGACAGCTTTCCGGGTCACGTAGGCAGCAGGACTAAACCGCTTCTGGCAGAATAGAACACCATGACAGAAACCAGAGCGTACAGAAACGCCATTTACCTTCCCACCACAGTGGTACCCATTTCAAAGTGCTAGGTTAGCAGGAGCTGGGATAGAGCAACAGGAGCTCACCCCATCACAAAGATTCAAACTGCTGACCTTCTGATTGGCAAGCCCAAGAGGCTCAGTGCTTTAGACCACAACACCACCCACATCCCAAACAAACAAGCACACAATCACTGATAGGTCCACCCACCATTGTGAGGCTCAAAGCAATGAAGATGATGCCTCCCCAGCTGTTGCCATTGGCTGTGGGTTTCTTGTGATGTCACAAAAGCACTTGGCAACTGTGTGGATATACAGGCAGGCCAAGGGGAAAGCCCTTTTCTATTTCCAGCAGGACACATCACTGCCCAGGTTTCTTCCACTTGCAGGAGGCAAACTGGTGAAAGGAAGGAGGCAATCCTCTGGCAGTGGGATGCTAGGGAGTGATAATAAGGTAAGTTTGCTTGCTTGGAGGCTGCTGGTATCTGTGGTTGGAAGCTGGTGGACGTCTCATGATGGACCTTAGAGAAGCTGGCAGATATTGGTGGATGAAAGCTAGTGGCATTTGGATTTGGAAGTCAGTGGAGGCTACAAGGCTAAAGCAGACTGATGTTTGTGGATGTCGGCTGATGAAAGTTCATCTTTGGAAGACAGTCAACAGAAGCCAGTGGATCTTTGTGGAATGAAGCCAGGGCATGAATGTGATTGGATGTCATCTTTTTGGATGTCAGCTGGTATATGTTTGTGTGAGTACATGGGGGGTTTCAAATGTGCTTTAGGCAGAATGGTGTATGCATGTTCACAAATGTGATGTGTGAAAGGTAGATATTCATGAATAGACGGAACCCAGGGGAGGGGGGATATTGGTTTCATGGAATCAGAGAATCAGAGAATCGAGTTTGGGAGGGACCATGAGGGTCATCTAGCCCAACCCCTTATAATTCAGGAATCTTTTGCCAAATGTGGGGCTCAAACCCACTGGCATGCTTTCGAATTGCTAGGTTGGCAGGAGCTGGGACAGAGCAATGGGAGCTCAGTCCATCACAGGGATTCAAACCGCTGACTTTCTGAACAGCAAGCCCAAGAGGCTCAGTGGTTTAGACCACAACGCTACCTGCATCCCTTTTAAATTGTAAACGGTGTTTCCATGCGCTCTGGCTTCCATCACGGTGTTCCGTTGCGCCAGAAGCAGTTCAGTCATGCTGGCCATATGACCTGTCTGTGGACAAACATCAGCTCCCTTGGCCTGAAAGTGAGATGAGCGCCGCAACCCCATAGTCACCTTTGACTGGACTTAACCGTCCAGGGGTCCTTTACCTTTTTTGACTAAGTTAGGACCCACCACAAAGCCATGTATGTCTTCAAACCTAAGTGTGTAAGTTCTGTTGAATTCAGTGGGGATCACTCCCAGGTAAGATGGCAGCTACGTTGATTTCACACTTCAGTTTAAATTTGTCATCCTATATATAATTTCACTCACACAGGCAGTGGGTGGGAGAAAGTTTAGTTATGTCAGGAAAACTTTGGGCAGGGATAAAGAAAATCACTTTGTTGAAAAACAGGTTACCAAAAAATTACAAAACTAACCCATAGCCCATCTCTATGCCCAACCCACTTATAAAAGAGGCAGAAAAACCAAGAAGCAGCCCGTAGTCGAAAGAAAATTGAAGGAAAAAAGGAAGAGAAGTTAGCAACAGAGGAACCTGAGTAATATGACAATGAACGCAGAAGGTCCAGCACAGTTCAAAATGCACATATAAAGGGAAGTGAGGTTTTGAGGAGTATCGTTTTTATTATTAGCATTATATTTTTAAGCATCAAAGATCAAACATGTCACTGACCCACTAGTCTAAAGGTGAGGGGGAAATCTGTTGTATTTCTCTTGTTCCAAATATTGTCAATCTGCAGTCTAGTCTTTTACAGCCAGATGTCTGGGTTTTTGTTGGGGATTTTGTTGTCATTCTTTAAACAGATCCTGATTTTGTACAAAAACTAATCATCATACTTTGAAAGCAAAGACCTCACACACTGATGTTGCTCTGCTGAATCACAAAGTTCCTTTTCTTTTTAGCTGGCTCAGCACACCGTCACCTTAGCAATCTTTTAAAGTGAAGAATGCAGCCTCTAAACTGTTTACCCACTATGCCATTATGTTGTGGTGGTCTTAGTCATCACATGATAAACTAGCAATTTTGGGGCATGCTTCTTAAACAAACAGAAACATTTGTCAGATGATTCCTGAAAAATAATAGTTCTTTCAAGAAGCATGTTTAGACTGGATGACAGGGGGAAAGAATTCATCTGTCATTCTAAAGCTCTGCTCAAGCTCCATTAAGTATCTTTGGTAAATAATGTCCTTTAATACAAGTCTTTTACTTCTGATAAAATGAACATGGATAAAAGTCCTTTGCAACAGGAAGACAAACTAGAACTTCAATTTATCAGATCCTCATGCAACAAAAAGTTACTGTTAATAACTCAGTTCCATTAAAAAAAACCCAACTAATGGTTTTCTGCAATTCTAAGGGCCAAAGTATACATTACATTAAATGTGTGGCATGCAATCTTGTCTGCTCTTTTTTTGGGAGGGGGTGTCAACACTGAAACCCAGTTTTTCATCAGGACCTAAGTAGTCCTGAGAATGGGGTTTTAACCTTTCTGTAACTAGCTGCGATTTGCACAAAACTTAGCTTCTGTATGCAGCAATTGCCCATCAGAAAAGACGTTCCTGTGTACTTTCTACACTTAATGTTGAATTGATTTCTTATAAAATAGGGAAGCAGAAGATTTTTTTAAAGATCTCTTTGCCTAAGGTCAACTGTACGTGCAATAATCTATGTAATTTGTAAAAACCTGAATTTATGGGCAATTGTTTAATCAAATGAAAATAGGCATTTCTTTAAATCGTAAATATAATAGACTATGTCAAACTAATTTTGGTTTATGAACACAGAGTTCAGAGGAGGCACCTATTTTTATTTCTGAAAGCAACCGTCATAAAGCTTTTAAGGCTGCAATTCCACTACACATACAAAGCGTCTGGCTTTGAGGGGAAAGCTGCCTTTCAAACTAGTGCTAAATGGTTGCCATCCTGAAAACACCGGCCAGCTGACGAAGGAATTAAAAGGGCTCAATGATATTTGTGTTGCAGATTTCCTTCCAAACTTATTGTCCTACTAGACCATGGGTAGGCAAACTAAGGCCCGGGGGCTAGATCCGGCCCAAACACCTTCTAAATCCAGCCCGCGGATGGTCCGGGAATCAGCATATTTTTACATGAGTAGAATATGTCCTCATTTAAAAGGCATCTCTGGGTTATTTGTGGGGCATAGGAATTTGTTCATTTCTCCCCCCAAAAATATAGTCCCCCCCCCACAAGGTCTGAGGAACAGTGGACCAGCCACATGCTGAAAAAGTTTGCTGACCCCTGTACTAGACCATAACCTGGAAACTGTTTCCAGTGGGGAAGGTATGCTAATCTTTATGAATGCTTTCGGCTCCCTCGCAATTTATCATGGCAAAAATGGAAGCTGTTCTCTGAAGGCTGGCTTTATTTGTTTATTTATTTTTAAAACTTCTCTTAGCACATGGCATAGTTTTTCTATAGCCTTTTCCTGGGATAAAAATACATGTAATATGATAATGCAGAATTGACTTAATTGAATGAGGGTCCCTTCAGTTGTTGCCAGGCCCAGGCCAGTCCTCCCTTCCATCACTAAAGGAAGGATCTATAGTGGTACCTTGGAAGTCGAACGGAATCTGTTCTGGAAGTCCATTTGACTTCTAAAATGTTCAGGAACCAAGGCACAGCTTCCAATTGGCTGCTGGAAGCTCCTGCAGCCAATCAAAAGCTGCCGAAGTCACGTCGGACATTCAGGTTCCAAAGAACGTTCGAGAACTGGAACCATTACTTCCAGTTTTTGATTGTTCAGGAGCCAAAACGTTTGACTCCCAAGGCATTTGAAAACCAAGGTATGACTGTACAGTGGTACCTCAGGTTAAGTACTTAATTCGTTCCGGACGTCCGTACTTAACCTGAAACTGTTCTTAACCTGAAGCACCACTTTAGCTAATGGGGCCTCCTGCTGCTGCCGTGCCGCCGGAGCATGATTTCTGTTCTCAACCTGAAGCAAAGTTCTTAACCTGAAGCACTATTTCTGGGTTAGCAGAGTCTGTAACCTGAAGCGTATGTAACCTGAAGCGTATGTAACCCGAGGTACCACTGTATTTGCAAAACTTAACAGTTCCAAAATACAGACTCACGTTCACTGTCACAAGATAGAATATACTGCCTTTGGCTGTACTTGAGGGTCTATTTCAAAAAATTCTGCTGGAAAAACAGTTATGTCCCTGTGGAGATGGCAGTATTGAGTCAGTGGCTCATGTGCTTCTGGCTTGCACTCGTTATAAAGATTTGAGGAGTGAGGTTTTTACCCATCTACTATTGTCCATGACTGGTTGCTCAACCACTGCTACTGTGTCCTTTATTTTAGCAGATCAGGATGATCAGGTGACAGCAAAAACTGCAAGGTTTTCAGCAGGGGCAATTAGAATAAGATCTATTATTTGATTATTGATGTAAACCTGCAAAATGTATTTTCTATCGCTGTTTTTACCTCTATCTTCACTACATTTTATGTTATTTTATTGCTATGGCTAGTGGCTGATGCAAATAAAGATTATTCTGATTCTGTAAAGAAGGATCTAACAGCTGAATTTCAAGATCCTGTGTTTATTTGAATGTAGGATCTTGCAAGAACTTGGCAGAAAAAGCCTTAGGTCTGCCCTCAACCCAAGTAGGCTCTCAGGAGCCAAGTAATAAATGAACAAGGGCAGAAGTCACTGTGGCTAAAAGAACATTCCTAATATCTACTTTTTAAAAAGAAATCAGAAAATTAAATATAATATGTAAAGAGTACACTGGCAGTTACTAAAGTGATAGCTGCTTATAAACAAAGAGTAGTAACAAGGGAGGGGGGAGTTTAATTTTATTTGCTGAGTCTCTTGAAACTTGCACAGGAAATATTTAGAGAGAGGTCAACCGACATGATGAAACGCTACAGCTCCACGACAGGATGTGTGTCAGTAGTTACAACATGAAAACCCTTCCTATTCAACCAAATAAATGTCAGTTCCAATTGAGAAGGAAAAAAGCAGAGAGTTGGCGTTCAGAAAAAAACAGCAACAGTGTAGGGAACAAGTATCTCTGCAGGAACCCACAGCCTACTAAGGAGAATAAACTTCCTTCTAGTTTTCATGTCATTTTGTAGTTCAGTTGATTTACAGACAATTCAGGTGCTCCTTAAAGTAAGAATAATTCAGCCATCAAATACAGATGTGCAGAATATGGTGGACATACCCCTTTGCAGGCAAATACTCAAAATGTAATCAAATATATTTTGTATTGCACTTCTTAAAAAAGAAAACAGACATTCTAGGGACACACTAGATGTGGTGCTCAGGCCCAATGGATTTTATTCATGCATGTGTCCTATTTATATATAATACAGTTGGGGTGGAAGGTCTGTTTTTACATGAAGTGAATGCTTGGGAAGTGAAATTAGCATGGCAATGTAACTGGGAGAAACCTGCTTTCCCAGAGCCCTCCAAATGGGGAGGTGGGTTGTGACCAGAATCGGTACTTACATTGAACCCCTAGGCTGTTAGACACATGCAGGGGTAGCCAACGAGGTGCTCTCCAGATACTGCAAATGACATTACAGTCGTACTTTGGAACTCAAACGGAATCCGTTCCAGAAGCCTGTTTGACTTCCAAAACCGAAGTGCGGCTTCTGATTGGCTGCAGGAAACTCATAGAGTTGGAAGAGACCACAAGGGCCATCGAGTCCAACCCCCTGCCAAGCAGGAAACACCATCAGAGCACTCCTGACATATGGTTGTCAAGCCTCTGCTTAAAGACCTCCAAAGAAGGAGACCCCACCACACTCCTTGGCAGCAAATTCCACTGTCGAACAGCTCTTACTGTCAGGAAGTTCTTCCTAATGTTTAGGTGGAATCTTCTTTCTTGTAGTTTGGAGCCATTGCTCCGTGTCCGCTTCTCTGGAGCAGCAGAAAACAACCTTTCTCCCTCCTCTATGTGACATCCTTTTATATATTTGAACATGGCTATCATATCACCCCTTAACCTCCTCTTCTCCAGGCTAAACATGCCCAGCTCCCTTAGCCGTTCCTCATAAGGCATCGTTTCCAGGCCTTTGACCATTTTGGTTGCCCTCCTCTGGACACGTTCCAGTTTGTCAGTGTCCTTCTTGAACTGTAGTGCCCAGAACTGGACACAGTACCCAGGTGAGGTCTGACCAGAGCAGAATACAGTGGCACTATTACTTCCCTTGATC
Source organism: Podarcis erhardii (assembly GCF_964252035.2). Lineage (NCBI taxonomy): Eukaryota > Metazoa > Chordata > Lepidosauria > Squamata > Lacertidae > Podarcis > Podarcis erhardii. The sequence continues at coordinate 12,820,029 of NC_138501.1, forward strand.
TAGATGCTATACTCCTATTGATGCAGCCCAGAATTGCATTGGCTTTTTTAGCTGCCGCGTCACACTGTTGGCTCATGTCAAGTTTGTGGTCAACCAAGACTCCTAGATCCTTTTCACATGTACTGCTCTCAAGCCAGGTGTCACCCATCTTGTATTTGTGCCTCTCATTTTTTTTGCCCAAGTGCAATACTTTACATTTCTCCCTGTTAAAACTTCCGGGTTTCAATTGTTCGGGAGCCGAAACGTATGAGTCCCAAGGCGTTCGACAACCAAGGTACGACTGTATTGCCTATGTTGGCTGAGCTGATGGGAGTTGTCCAAAATATCTCAAAGGCACCAACCTGACTATCTCTGTCAAGACCTCGCTTTTCTCCTCGTCAACTTGCTGGCTCGTACTTTAAGCCCTTATCTTAAGAACGGTGCTTGTTTAATCTTCTCACCAGACAGAACAGTAATACCTTTATGCGTATTCTAAACAACAAAACAGCGGTCATATTTCACAGGAAGATACTAGGCAACAGATTTACTAGGGAAAACGGATGGTTCCCTAACAGCCTCACATAATAGCTATGAAACACAGATGTGTTTCTCCTTCAAACAATCAAAATAAATTGTTTTTTCAGACAGACAACCACAGTCATTCTTTACTGTGATCTGAGACTTCACAAGTTATTGTGGCTGTTTCATCTGATTGAAGCACTGGAAAAAAAGAAACAAGTTATAGTACTTAGAAGTGGGAAACTGTTTTTTAGAAAGAGCTGCTTTTCCTGGACCACAACAAAGCTTCTACAAGGGGCAGACAGGTTCTACAAGGGGCAGACTGTGTAATGAGTTACACACACATATGTACCTGGACATATAATTTAGTTTCCTATATCTGTTTTATAAAGTTTTTTATATTTTATGGGGATAGTTTTATGTATACAGTGGTGCCTCGCAAGACGAAAAGAATCCGTTCCGCGAGTCTCTTCGTCTAGCGGTTTTTTCGTCTTGCGAAGCAAGCCCATTGACGGCTTAGCGGATTAGCGCTATTAGCGGTTTAGCGGCTGTTAGCGGCTTTTAGCGGCTTATCGGCTTAGCGGATAAGCGGCTTAGAAAAAGGGGGGGAAGGGGAAAAAACCCGCAGGAACTCGCAAGACATTTTCATCTTGCAAAGCAAGCCCATAGGAAATTCGTTTTGCGAAGCACCTCCAAAACGGAAAACTCTTTCGTCTAGCGAGTTTTCCGTCTTGCGAGGCATTCGTCTTGTGGGGCACCACTGTATTTGTTTTCTAATTGGTTTGTGGATTTTAGCTGTGTTTATGTGCATACACAGCTTGGAGAGGGTTTTTTTGTTTTTTTGTTTTAACATGATTTCAGATTTCTTTTTAAACTCTTAAACCCTTCTCTCTTAAAGCTCAATTCATGACCCCCTAAATTGCAGGCCTCTTGGTTTCAGTCACTTGAACTACAGCTGTTGAACTTCTGCCAAGTTGTAGACTGAATAAAGGTGAATCAGATCTGAACCATTGTTGATCCATTTGACAGTTTCCTTCTGGGTGGCTCTCTCTGTCCTGGGCTCCTTTCAGTTTATCTGTCAGTTTTTCCTTATGTAACAGTTCTCCAGAGAGTGTTCTCTCTCAGGCCTTAACACTCCATTGCAGTAAGAGACACATCTCTTTCTCCTCAACAGGTTCAGCTCAAGGGAATTTACTGCCAGGCACAATAGTCCACAGGGCTGGCAGCTGAACCTTATTTCAATGATGGTGACAGGACAACATATCCCATAGTTCCACCACACTTGAGGGAAGCAGGCTTTGGAGGCACATGGCAAGCCAGGTGGTACCCACAGCTCTGTCCTCCCAACTCCTTGCCAACATTTCCTACTCCGCAGCACCTACTGCCTTAGCTAGACAACTCACTCTGCCCATCAGTCAGGCTAGTCTTGCTCCTCAGCAACTGTGCATGGCTCCTTAGCTCATGCTGGCTTGAAGAAATGGACTCGTATCCAATCTCTGATAATCCTGAAATTGGTCTGCAGGTGAAGGCATACAAGTGGACTAGAAATTGCCCAGGAACCTAACTTTGTGACAACACCTTTCCCCTCTGTCCAGCCCACTATTTCTACCACTCATTTCATTTTCACCGCAATTCCCATGCACACACAAAGCTTCAAATATCTGCCCAATGAAGGCAAAATAACTTATTCAGATATTGTTGTTCACTTTTCGTCTTGGATTCACTTTTCATCTGGAGGCGGCGGCCATTTTGCAATCTTGCGATTATTCAGCAGCTGTAGGCAGGTTATGAAATTCAGATGTGTATGTGGAGCACACCACTTTAAGCACCTATCCCATTTCAAAATCAGCAAAATAATTTCAAAAAATGCAGCATGCTCCTTAAAGGAAGGATGTCAGGATGTACACACAAACCACACTACTCCCCCCCCCCCCGCAATATCTCATTTAAGGGTTTTTGCAGGTAGCAGTGGCTGTTGTAAAACCTGCCCAGGGTACGTACACCTGCCTGCCCTTTTGCTGAGCAGACAGGGCTCACCAGTAGAATGATGCTAGCAGAGGTTGTCGGAGCTGTTCTAGGCTGGGTGCAGGGAGACCTCTGCCTCATCTACCCTGCCCAGCACATAACATCGGTGATTTGCATTGTGCTGTAATTCGGGCCAAGCAGTGACATTTTGTATGTTTTGAAGTGACTCTGAAATCTTAATAGCTATCACTTTGAAAGACTAACACCTCGACCCAGTACAGTCATACCTCGGGTTACAGCCACTTCAGATTGCGTTTTTTTCGGGTTACAGACTGCCAAAACCTGGAAGTACCGGAATGGGTTACTTCAGGGTTTTGGCAGTTGCGCATGCGCAGAAGCGCTAAATCGTGCTTTGTGCATGTGCAGAAGTGCCGAACTGCAACCCGCGCGTGCGCAGATGTGCAAACGCGGGTTGTGAACGTGCATCCTGCATGGATCACGTTCGCAACCCGAGCATCCACTGTAGTGTCATTCCAATACTGGAGAGCCTCTTTTACTCATGGAAAGTCTAAACCCAGCCTAGCAGAAAAGTAATAAAAGTGTTCCCAAATACAGGGAAATCTGTCATTTTCTGCATGTTGTCTTTCTTTAAAGACTCTTTCATAGTCTACAAGAGCTTTTACAAGTTGTGACCAGAAAATTCGGTGAATGGTCACAGAAATCGGACAGTGAGAAATATTAAACTATGCATACCTTACAGGCTTTCAAAGTAGGCCACCTCTGATACAATGCACCATTGACAATGTTCGTAGAACTGTTGGAAACTTCTGGAGAAGTCCACTTTTTGTACTGCTTTCAGTTCCCTCATCACAGCAGCTTGGACATATAAAATGTTGGAAAATCTGTGCCCTTTCAGTGCAGATTTCAGTTTTGGAAAAAGAAAGAAATCTGGTGGAGCCAGATCGGGAGGATATGGAGGGTGGGACAACTCAGTAACTTCAGGAACAATTTCACGTGGAATATGCAATTCTTCCGCCATCATTCGGATGGACAAATGCCGATCCCACACCAATAACTCACCAACTCTGCCACCATTTGCCACTGTTCTGCTCATCAATGGTCACACAATTTGTGAGCATTTCATGGGTTTCCGATGCCGGCTGTATGTTCGAATATTTCTTGCTGTCTGATTTCTGTGACCATTCATCAAACTTTCCGGTCACACCGTGTATGATAAAGCTTGCATCTTACTTATTCACCAGGTTTCTCATACTGTAATACTGTACACGGTGACATTGCAAGGCAATAAGTGTTGCACTAGCTTGCCCATGAGTTTGTGGAATATCTCAAACAGATCTTTTTAATTCTGCTCATGGTTCTTTGGAGCGAAAGGCACCATGTAAGCTCTGATTCAAGCTGTGGATGTCCAATTCAAACATTGAGGTGTTCCAGCACAAATGCATTCTAACACTGGCAGGAACATGACTCATTTTAGATGAACATCTCCTGTGGGCATGCAACTAGATGAATATATGAAAAAGATATACAGTAGATAAACATATATTCATTCAATGCCAGGAAAATGCCCATATACTGGTGTCAGCAGCTCAGTAAGACTCAGAAAGTGTAGCATATCTAGAGCACTCTTACAGATTTGTTTTGCTGTGTGTGCCTAAAGGGAATTTAATGCCCTACTTTAGAACTGGTTGATCACTCGTTTCATTTTAGCAGACAAGGAATTGAATTGCTTTAATTCACTATGAAGGGGTGCAACACGTTCAGAACAAGATTTGTTCAGAGTGACTAGCCAGATGACATCTACTTGTCCATTTCAATTTTACAGAAGGGCTATGAAAACACTGTTCACTTTGCAGAAGTATCTCCCCCCACCAATCCCAGGGGAAGGTTGCGAGTCAGAAAGAACAGCTTTGTAAGACGTGGTGCAGCAACAATTACATCTGTGCAGCGGTTTTCCTTGCACAAAGTCACATTGCTCTGGTTTCTGCAGCAATTGAGTCTGTTGTGAGTTTGTCTTTTAAACATCGAGGGGAACGGACTCTAAACAGCAAAGTGTGCAGATACAATGAGAGCCGAGAGAGTCTTTGACCTACATGTTACTCTCAAGCTTTCAAACATCTGCAGTCCTTGAAGAACCTATCTAGAGGTCTTAAAGTGCTAGTGCCATCACTGGTAGATATTACTGTCTAAAGAACACCAAGAAATCTACGTCTAAGGCGTCTGAGTCTAAGGCGGGGAAGTGCTGTTGCTTTACCCAACCACAGCAAGGTGTATACAAAACAGCAATTCTAGCTGCAACTGGAAACTTGTACAGGGCAAGAGATTGCCATTCCATACTGTTGATATGCAGACAAATTCTAATTTGATGCCCCTCACAACATTTTGTACTGCCTAAGTAGACACACCCTGAAAATGGTCCTCACCCATTTAAGCAACTGGTGCTTTTAAGCAACCACAGGCTTTTCCTGATGGTCATTTCTGCAGAAGCAATACTTCACATAGAGCACGCTGAATTCAGAACTAATACGTGGCCTTCTATCACTTCTCTTGTTTTCCTCTCAAGTGAAATATTTTTGGCCAAGAAAGGAACTCAGCATGGTAATCCTGTTTCATCCCTTACCATCCTGATTACCACTGACTTAACAGAGATGGCAAAGATGCTATCTATAATGACCATACTATAATATACTGCTTATCTCCAGTGGAATCAGAGTCCAATTAAAATCCTCGCATTACTCCATTATTTTTGTGAATGGTTCCCCCCCCCCAGTTTGTTAGATGATGTCAAACTCATCAGAAAATGAAGTGCTCTTATCTTAGGATGAGCAGAAAATAGAGCCAAGATGATCAGAGGCTGGAAGTGCATGATGGAAATACAGTGGTACCTCGCAAGACGAATGCCTCGTAAGATGAAAAACTCGCAAGACAAAAGAGTTTTTCGTTTTTTGAGTTGCTTCGCAAGACGAATTTCCCTATGGGCTTGCTTCACAAGACAAAAACGTCTTGCAAGTTTGTTTCCTTTTTCTTAAAACCGTTAATACCCAGGGTGCATTCAGGGGGTGCAGTTGCGACTTTACTTCGAGGAGCAACTCATAGCACGCGGTGTGGTAGCCTTTTTTGAGGTTTTTGAAGACTTTGGTGATTTTTGAAGCTTTTCCAAAATCCGTGCTTCGCAAGATGAAAAATTCGCAAGACGAAAAAACTCACGAACGAATTAATTTCGTCTTGCGAGGTACCACTGTATATAAAAGGACATGTGGAGAAAGTGGCAAGATTCTCCCACACCCCGGCTGTCATAATAAAAGAATTTGGGACTTTCCCCATTCCCAGCTGCTCCTATGGAAACCGGATATCCTGCTAGTAAGTGGTTGGGTTGCACTGGCTTGTCTGCTAATATTGCCCAGATCTGCCAGTGCCCCTTTCTCCTATGGGTTCTCGCCCTGTTTTAATAGTATTATACATGCTACCAAAGTAAGCACAGGTTCTCTCCCTGGTCAGCATTTGCAGTCTCAGAGGATGTGTATCAAGATGTTCTTATGTTGGCATCAGTGGCACCAAATCACTGTGCCATGGCATTTTTTACTCTGGGATGGGTGGGACCAGGTCTTTAGCAGATGCGGCGCCGGGGTGCAAATATCTGCCCAGCGCCCCCAAATACCATGGTTAGTGCTGGGGCGGCCATAGCTGTGCACTGTCAGCCATCCAGGCGGGGCGCAACTCTCCCCCATGCCGCTGCGGGAGAGTGATCCCCGCAGAGGCTTGGGAGTGAAGTTGCGTGCCTGCCAGCCTTATGGTTGGCGGGGCACGGCTGGTGGGCGTGCAGGGAAAGGGGAGGCTGCCAGGAAAGCCACACAGCTCCCGCACTTGCTGGGGTGCCCCTGAGAGGCTGGTGCCCTGGCGCGACGCACCACTAAGCCCTATGGGAAAGACGGCTCTGGGTGGGACGTACCACGTAGCCTTTGAGGAGATCCTATTGGTGTGACACCTAGAAATACTTCGGGTAATTAGAGACTGATTAAGTGGAGGTTTTTTTCAAAAAATAGCAAGCCCCCCTCCTTGCTTTGCAAGCAATTATTTTAAGAAGTCAGCAACCTTGAATTGTGTGGAGATTTTGAAGACTGCAAAAACAGTGTACTGAAATATTCATTTAGACCATGCATTAAAGATAATTTTATATGCACAACATTTTAATTAAAATTAAAACCAGGAACAGTTACAGGTTAAGAACGGACCTCCGGAACAAATTAAGTATGTAACCAGAGGTACCACTGTATTTACATGCTGGTCAGCCTTCATCCATTAATAATTTGCTAGAATGTAAGATATTTGAGCAATCAAACACCTTTAATCAGTTGGCAGTCCCACCAATGGCATCTAATGCCGGCTGTGTTTATACCAATACCAAGCTGAATAAGATCACAGTTCAAAAGGAGTGACGCTACATGCACAAACATGCCCTTTTGGTGATCTCGCTGAACAGCCAAGTTTGAATCACTGGAAGTGGAGCTTTTACTGGCTGAAGTAATCTCAGAGCATTCAAAAAAAAGTATACGGTCCTTTAAATCAGTGTTTCCCAAACTTGGGTCTCTAGATTTTTTTTTGGACTACAATTCCCATCATCCCTGACCACTGGTTCTGCTAGCTAGGAATGATGGGAGTTGTAGTCCAAAACCTGCTAGAGACCCAAGTTTGGGAAAAACTGCTTTAAAGAGAGATTATACAGCAGAATTCATGTGGGGAGATTAGCAAGGAGACATTAGCCTAATAAAACACATCTGAGTTTTGAAATAAATTAACAGTCAATGCCCTTAACTGTAATTGACACATCCAGTTTTAAATTCTAATTAGAACTGCAGGGCAGGTGGGGGGCAAACCAGGATCCATACCAATGCAAATTGCTGTCCCTAGGTGCATATCAGTTTTGGGACAGGCATGATTTTCATTGGGACTATGGTTGCCGAGATTAAGCCATATTCCCAATCCCAATATCCTACCTGCAGCTACTATTCCCATTTAAAAATAAATAGACAGACTCATTAATAATGAGCATACACTGAACATCATATCCAGTTTGGTCCTAAATGCTGGACTGCAGTACTGTCCAGCATCCATTTTGGAGCCAAGGTACAACTGTACTGACATTATAGTTTTCTGAATTATGGAGAATGCTTCGAAACTTGTAAATAAATACCAGGGAGAGAATGCTGCAGGAATAGTTTTGTCCTATTCATTTGAGTAGGGAGCCACTTCCATCTGAGCTCTGTATATACTTAATTCCAGTGCCCACACATGGTCACAGAGTACATGCTTTCAAATGGTTTAAAAGTTAGAAACAAAATAAATCATTAGCTAAACTGAAATACTGCTAACTCTAGACAGGAAAAAGTTCTACAAACCACCTGAGAAAGATGTCTGGCTGAGAGAGCTTTTTAATATTATTTGCAAATATTTTTACATACCTCACCTTTCAATTAAAGTATGTGTTTGCAGATGACACGGAATTTTTCTACAAGTAAAAAATTCCAAAATATAGTACTGACAAATTCAGAGTTTTATGCTACATCTGACCACTGTGCAAGATATAGCTACCAATCGAATTGGTTATTCTTCATTGCATGTGAAATTGACTTGTTTTTAGGGGCAGCAGCTGCTTCACCTATTTTCCACAAAAATTATTAGAATTGAAGCACGGTACCAACTACAGATGACATTCTGCAGTATTCATTTTACAAGTACATAAAGTATATCCTAAGTCCAAGCAAATCACTTAGAAATAAATCACAGTAGCCCACTTTTTGAGAGAGAGCTTGAACTGCTATAGAAATCTCAAGCTCTGGAAGTGTATCCAAAAGGGAACAATGGCCAATTGTGCTACAGATGTATTGCATACATTGAAATATTCCATGAATGTTTTTTTTGCCTAAGTAGCAGCCCAATCCTCTTCCCCAAAGTTTCCATTTATCACAAACACCCAGCGGTCGATATATGATCTTAATATCATTTCATTAACTGCCAATGCAATTTTAAGTAAAAAGAATGAGAATATGTATCTGTCTCTCTGTGTATGCATACATACAAACACCCACACACCCACTAGATGTTTCTAAAATAAATGTGAGGCATTTTAACTTTAGTGTGTCCAAGCTGCTTAAACTGAATTGAATTATTTTAATGGCTACTGTCAAATATTCTATAGCAGGCTTCCTCAACCTTGGCCCTCCAGATGTTTTGAGACTACAATTCCCATCATTCCTGACCACTGGTCCTGCTAACTAGGGATCATGGGAGTCGTAGGCCACAAACATCTGGATGGCCGAGGTTGAAGAAGCCTGTTCTATAGGTATAATCATACCTTGGTTCTCAAACGTAATTGGGTATTTGTATTTATGTAATTGGGTATTTGACTGATTGATATTGGAATTGATATTATAATTTGGTATTGATACAATGAGGCATATATTGGATTGTTATTGAAAACTAATAAAAATATATTTTTTTTTAAAAAAAGAAGAAAAATGACTTTCAATGTTTTTGTAGTTCCTACAATTAAAAAATGTGGAAATGATTTTGGATTTTATCTCAGAAAGCTTTCATAAATCACATATGCACATTTACTCATATCCAAGCACTCTGTTTTGAAACTTTAGATGTTAATAGAAGACAATGTGCCTAAGAGTTAATCTGCACTTTCCTGAAACAAGCAAGGAAATAAGTAGTTTGCACAGCTCTTCTGGAACGCAACACCTCCAGAATTCAATAGAAGAGTTTATGTTGGGGATCTGTTTGTGTTCAGTTACGTGGCTGTCCAATAGCATTATCAAGTAATACAGCCCTAGAAGGACAAAACATTTAAATCAGCCCGAAGAGTTCAAAATTGACACTTTATTTTTAAAGATCTAGTAACTCCCCATTCTGGCATCTAAGGCATCAAGTCCTCCCAAAATTCTGTTCATTAAAGCTGGCATTTGGTCATTTTTATAGTGTGAACTGTGGAGGAGTAACTTGCTCACAGTCAAATATTAGCATCATTTTCAGAATATTCCTTTGTCAGGCTCTTCAAAATTGCATTCTCAGACAGTCTCAGCAGCAGTGCAGCTGAGGTTTCTGTTTTTGCAAAGGTTTGAAATTTTCAAAAAAACTGAAATCCATCTAGATAGTGTCTGAATGTAACCATTCACATTATGATTTCAAGTACTTTACAGTCCCTATTTTGCCTTCTGTATGTTTTCATCCAAGGCATGGTACCCCCACACACCTAAGTTTCTTGAAGGAGCATCTCCACCCCCATCGTTCAGCCCAGCCACTGAGATCCAGCTCCGAGGGTCTACTGGCGGTTCCCTCCCTGCAAGAAGGAAGGTTACAGGGAACCAGGCAGAGGGCCTTCTTGGTGGTGGTGCCCGCCCTGTGGAATGCCCTCTCATTTTGACTCAAGAAAATCACCGTTTTATAGTTCAAATTGGGAAAAATAAATACAGTAAATGGACAAAAATACAAAGATTCACAAAATGTTTAGGGGTATGTGTACCCCTGCGTGCCCCCAGAAAAAAGCACTGATTATTTTATTTTTTATTTTAAAAAAACATTTCCATTTCTACCACACCTTTTAAATCAGTTGATTTTAACTCTGCTCCTTGCTGATAAGTGTTCTTTGCTGCATTTCTCATTCATGTTTATTATTATTTTATCGCCTGATTGTCATGGGGTTGTAATTCAACTAAATCACTGTGCAAGCAGAACAAATTCCCCATGCGCAACGGAACTGCTGTCCCCCAATCTGTTGCAAAGGGTTGGGAGGAAAGTAGATTTGGGGGCCCACAGGATGAAAATATATTCCACCGTGCTCACAGAAGTTGTTCTGTCTACATAACAACTTAGTTGCACACAGCCCATGTATTTTAACTTTCTTCCAAGGGAACTCTGTGTGTCTTTTAAAGAGCAAAGTATAAATATTAGAAATAACATTTAGTTTGTGAATCACATAGCAACCACCTCTGTTCTGGCACTGAGATATGTAAGCCTGCATGTTTCTCCCTCCCTCCCTCCCGCTGTTGCTATGTCAGATGAGTATATAGCCACTGTCAAGCTTGATATGGACTAGTTTAATAGCACAATATGCTCTACACAAATCTGGTAATATAATAGTATTTAGAACTTCATATCTGGCATTAGAGCAAGAGATGAAACATGCCTTTGCCTGAGAGGCATATTTGTAATATGTACTCCTTTTCTTAGGTGCAAATTATTACAAGCCAGCATCTAGGAGGCATAAAAGGAAAATAGGCAAAGTTGAAGGGTACTCGTTTATATATAACATTCAGATTATATATGGGTGTGTGTGTGTGTGTTTCTATCTACATGCACTAAACGATATTTTCAAATCAGAACTACAGTATGAATGGAAAGAGGTGCGGCTGCTGTAAGTTTGTCACTTGTCACATCAGAGGACTGATTTGCAGGGCTGTCTTAAGAATACAGTGGTACCTCGGGTTAAGTACTTAATTCATTCCAGAGGTCCATACTTAACCTGAAACTGTTCTTAACCTGAAGCATCACTTTAGCTAATGGGGCCTCCTGCTGCTGCCGCTCTGCCGAAGAACGATTTCTCTTCTCATCCTGAAGCAAAGTTCTTAACCTGAAGCACTATTTCTGGGTTAGCAGAGTCTGTAACCTGAAGCATATGTAACCTGAAGTGTATGTAACCCAAGGTACCACTGTATACGGTGCCAGGGTGCAAAGATTCTCCTGGCGTCCCCGCCCCCCCCCCAGGCACACAGGAGGGCGGAGCCAGCCGGCCGTCTCAGTGTCTCGCTGGTTCGGTCACCCCCGAACTCGTGGCTCAGATCCACTTGCAGAAGAGCCGACCATGGCGCTCCGACCGACGGGCGGGCTCTTCCCCGGACTCAACTCTCGGGCCCCGGACTCTCGGCCTGGCACCCCTGAGAGCCCAGTGCCTGGGTGCTCCACACCCCAGCACCTATGGGTAAGACGGCCCTGCTGATTTGAGTCCAACCAGATACATCAAAAAGGACTTGTTCCACAGCACTAATGGAACTTAGGAATAGCCATTGTCAACACTATATTGGACAAAAGCCAGCAGGTTTGACTGCTTCTACAATGCAGCAGAGACATCACGATAGCCCACGTATGAAAATGCACAAGAAAAAGTGAATGGAACCAACATTACCGAACAATGGAAAGCAATGCAAAATTCATACTTACGGGCTGAGGCTGTTCTGCAATACAGCAGTTGAAACACAACCAGAACTCGCTCATTTTTGCTACCAGTTCAAAGTGCAAATACAGAGGTTAGGAGCGAGAGATAAAGCTCCAAATCTGTGAGATAGTATCTCCTCTTAGTACTTAGTCAATGTGCACAGGTCCCACAAAGGGGAAATAAAATCCGTCTTTTAAACTTTCCCCTGCAGTTCGCGTTGGCACCAGAGTAGCTGCTTTCTCTTTCTCTTCCCTCTCAAGATATTGGGCCCGGCATTACAGAAAACAATGTTCTACTCCAGCTTCCAAATTGTAACCTGGGAAAAGAAAAAGTAAAAATAAAATTCACAATGCTGGTTTAAAATCTGTTGCTCGGCACTTAGAACCTACTAGGTTCGAGAACATTCTAGGTTCTACAACATTATGCACCAGACATCATTCAATATAAAAAATAATCCGTTTTTACTCAGTAGAAAATAAATCTCAAAATACAGAGAATCAGAGCACAAACACTATATTACCTTTCTTCCTCTCCTATGAGTATTAAGGGCTTAACAGTACCCCCACCAAACCCACGCAAATAGTCTATACTTTCTACATTGTATTACAATGTGACAAGGGCAACGAAGTCCTCCTCCAGCTTTAAAAATATTCCTTTTTTTTCCCCTTAACACAATTAAGGTACTGACAGAGTGCCCCCTCCACGCCACCACTGTTTGTTCATACCACAAGCTCATTAAATAACCCAGCCTTGTTTAAGTGTGTTTCAACAACCTGGTTGGTGTCCGCATGCTGCCAGACGGGCATAATTTACAACTGCTATCCTGCTGCTTCAAGTAATAGTGTTTTTCAAAACGGAAAATAATATTTGAAGTATGAGCTGTTACCTTAAAAGGTTTTAAGCTCCTGGAGCGGAAAAACTGAGACACACAAAATTCCACCCATTCTTTTGTGAAATTGAAGGGCTAGTTAATCTCTAACCTGAAACTATATAGCAGTTACACTTTGAAAGGGCAATGAAGCATTACTTTGGTCATTTGGCATATTACCTCTTTTCCCAGCCTTGCCTTGTAAATCAAGGTCAAAATATATTACGCAGAAGACAGAGAACGCCAAAGGCACCATTGTGAGCCCTTTGTGAAATTCATATAATCGCGTGTGTCACAGCCACCCAGGTGGGTCCCAGCTCACGAGAGACCCTACTCCGTTATAGTTTACTTACAGGAAAAGTTTATTGAAGATAATTGCTTCTTTCACAGTTCAGCATTGTGGCTGTACGTCTGTCACGTTAGACCGCCGAAGTCCCCCTCTGACTCCTCCCCTCCTCCACACCAACTTAATAGCCTGGCTCTAGACCACCTCTTCCTCTCCTTTCTTTTCCGCAGGGTCTTTCTGCCCCCCTGGGTCCTCTCTTTCCGGGATTCGCCTGAGGCTGAATCCTCTGCCGCCTCCTGCCCCCTCCTTCTGGCTTTGGGGCCGGGCTCCTCCTCTGAACTTTCCCCACTTCCGCGCGCCTCTATGTTTGAACTTGGCGCGCGTACGTTGCTTTTGACCTTTCCTTCGTCCTCTCTACTGCCCCCTGTTCCACTCTCTACCCTTTCCGGCTGAACACCTTGCTCCAACCCCCTCTCTCTGTTTTCTCCTGTTCCTCCTCCCTCCGAGAGGCTGACAACTCCACCCCCTTTACTCCGTTCCGGCTGAGACCCCTCTGACAGCGTCTGTGCTTCACTGGGCTTTCTCCCCTCCTTTCCTGACTTTTCACAGCTTCTCTCTTCTCCTGCTTTTCGCCTGATCATGCTAGCTCCCTTTTGGGAATCCTCTGACTCACTGCTTAGGCTCATAGATTCCCTTCGAATTCCGTCATCTTCTTCCTCGTCTCTCTCTCCCTCCTCCCACTCGCTTTCCGTCTCCTCTGCCATCTCCTCACTTCTCCCAGAAACCCTGACATCCATCCCCCCCTCGAAGCCCCCCCTTCCCCCCTCCCGGTCGCTGGGTGCAGGTTGAGGGAAATGTGGTTCTTCCTGGGTCGGTTCAGGATACCGGGTGTCCACGTCAATCTTCTCCTCTGGCAGCTCCGTATACGTGTGTTCGAACTCGGGTTCCCCCCCTGAAGGCATCACAGTCTCTTCCTCCCTCACTGCTTCTCCTGGCGCTGCCTGCCAAGGACCTATCATCCACCTCTGACTCCATACCTCCCTCGGCTGATCCACCCACCAATAAGGGTTTGTCTCTCCCCCCCCCAGGCGGGGATCCCTGGTCGGGCTTGTTTTGGGCGTAGAGCCCTCGGGCGAGGAGAAACCCCCGAACGTGCTGCCCGACAAGGTGGGCGTGAAAAGCCAATCATCAAAATACTCCTCGGGCATGGGTTTGTGCGGAAAAATTGCATGAAACTCCTCCTTCAACAGGGGTTCGTCCAAAGCGTAACCCGGCACCCAGCTATTTGCAGAGACTGGAGTGCCTTCCCTGGCGAGAAAATATTCAACTCCCTCCTCCCCCCATCGTGAATCCAGTATCTCTGTGACCTCATTAAGAGGTTCTGGTCTTGGCGACTCCCCTCCCTCAGGCGCCCTTCTACGTGGCTCTGGAGGTGCTCCTGACTCTTGAAACCTGTGTGGGGCTTTGTAGGGAGTGAGCACCGACCTATGAAAGACCGGGTGCACCCTGGAGCCCTCCGGAAGGGCTAGGCGAAAAGCCACCGGATTGATCTTAGCCTCAACTTGATATGGTCCTAGCTGCCTGTGTTCTAACTTCTTTTTGGCCAACGACCTGGCCGGCATCGCGTGGGCTGCTAACCATACCCAGTCCCCAACCTGAATGTCTTCCCCCGCCCTTCTGTGTTTATCGGCTTGCACCTTATACGCCTGCTTTGCCAGCTCCAAATGTCTCCGCAGCTCCTCGTGCACCTCTTGCAACTCTGCTGCAAACTGGTCGGCATTTTGAGGTCCCCCCCCTTCAGGCGCTGTAAAGCTCGGGAAGGTTCTGGGATGACGTCCATAGTTCGCGAAGAAAGGCGTCACCCCGGTGGATGCGTGCTTCGTGTTGTTGTAGGCGAACTCAGCCATCGGCAGGTAGTCCACCCACGCCGCGGGTCGCTGGTTGGCGTAACACCGTAGGTACTGCTGCATGATCGCGTTGACCCTCTCCGCTTGACCGTTGGTCTGTGGATGCCTCGCCGACGTTAGGTTGATCTTGACGTGCAAGATGCCCAGAAGCTTCCGCCAGAAAGTGGAAACAAATTGGCGCCCCCTGTCGGACAAGACGGACTGCGGTAGTCCATGCACTCTGAAGACGTGATCGATGAAGAGCTTTGCGGTCTGTTCTGCCGTCGCCACCTTGGCACAAGGAATGAAGTGCGCCATCTTGGTGAACAAGTCCACAACCACTAACACCGCCGTCTTACCTCTGGAGCTGGGCAGGTCTGTAACAAAGTCCAACGCTACCCTCTCCCACGGTTGCTGCGGTGTCTCCAGCGGTTCTAACAATCCCGCCTGCTTCTGATGCACTGGTTTGGACCTCTGGCAGATATCGCACCTGGCTACGTAGTCCGCCACCTCTCCTCTCATCTGGGGCCACCAAAAGTCCCTTGCCACCAACTCCATCGTCTTCTCTTTGCCGAAATGGCCCGCACTCGGGGCATCGTGCAATTGTTGCAAAACCGTGGCGCGAAGCTCGTCGGTGGGCACGTAAAGGGCGCCCTTGCGAGTCAAAAGTCCATCCTGCAACTGAAACTCATTGTTGTCAGGCGACCCTCTGCGGAGCTCCTCCATCTTGGATTGTGCAAACTGATCCTCTTGCAGCGCGCGTCGCACCGCGTCCAGGTCGACTGCGATGGTAGCGCACGTCCACGCCTGCGGTGCGAAAATGTACTTTGCTGCGATTGGAGCTACTTCCTCCAGGTATTGAGGCTTTCGGGACAGCGCGTCTGCTATAACATTGGAGTCTCCAGGGATGTATTCTATTTTGAAATCGAAATCCGCAAAGAATTCCGCCCAGCGCATGTGTCGTTGGGTTTGCAATTTAGCCGTCCGCCAATACTCCAAGTTCTTGTGATCCGTGCGGACCTGCACCGTGTGCTTGGCTCCTATCAAGAAGTGTCGCCACGCTTTGAAAGCTGCATGAATGGCCAACAACTCCCTGTCCCATATGGTGTAGTTGCGCTCCGTCTTGCTGAGCTTCCGGGAGTAGAATGCACCCGGTCTCCAGTTGCCTTGCGAATCCTCTTGCAAGAGGACGGCCCCAACTGCTCTGTCTGATGCATCTGTCTCTACCCGCATGGGCCTGCCAGGATTCACGTGCAGCAGCTGCTCCTCGGAGGCGAAAAGGCTTTTAAGCTTCCGAAAGGATCGCTCTGCTTGTTCGGTCCAGACGAACTTCTTCTTCTTGGAACTGAGGGTGTCAGTGATTGCCGCCGTCGCGTTTGCAAAACCTTTAATAAACTTGCGATAAAAATTGGCAAAGCCGATGAACCTCTGGACCTCCTTCCGATTTCGAGGGCTCTTCCAGTCCAACAGCGCTTGGACTTTAGTCTTGTCCATGGCCAGTCCCTCGTCGGACAGCTTGTAGCCAAGGAAATCTACCTCTCTCACATCAAACTGGCACTTCTCCAACTTGGCGTACAGCCTGTGTTCCTTCAGCCTCTGCAAAACTTCCTTCACGTCCTTATCGTGATCCTCTGGCGATTCCGAGAAAATCAGGATATCGTCGAGAAAACAGACACACTTCTTGTAGAGGAGACCTGCCAGGACGTGATGCATGAATGCTTGGAAAACATGGCTGCCATTTTGTAGACCGAAGGGCATAACTCTGTATTCGTACGTGCCCAAAGGAGTGAACATGGCCGTCTTCCACTCGTCGCCCTTCCTGATGCGGATGAGGTTGTAAGCTCCACGTAAATCCAGCTTGGTAAAAATCTTCCCCCTCCTGACTGTAGCCAAAAGGTCGTCAATTTTGGGCATGGGGAAGGCCTTGGGCTTAGTTAGTCTGTTTATGAACCGGTAATCCACAATGAGCCTCTTCTGGGGCGTGTCTTTCTTTTTCACAAAGAAAACAGGACTGCCTCCCGCTGCTTTAGATTCCTGGATGAATCCGCGCTTGAGGTTGTGTTCTATGAACTCCCGAAGCTCTTGCAGCTCGTCTTCCGACATGGAGTACAGCTTGGCAGTTGGCAACTGCGCGCCTGGCACTAAGTCAATCGCGCAGTCGTAAGGTCTGTGAGGCGGCAATTTGTCAGCTTCCTTTTCGCAGAAAACCTCCAAGAACTCCGCGTACTTGTGAGGAACCGCTTGCACCATACTCAGATGCAGCTGCTGTTCGGCTTCTCCTCCTTGATCGGTTTGGATGCAATTCTGGGCGCAATACGATGAACAAAAGGTGATCTGCCTCTGGTACCAAGCAACCGCGGGACTGTGCCTGTCCAGCCAACTCATGCCCAACACGATGGGCGTGTCCGATAAGTGGGTGACATTGAAACTAATAAGCTCTCGATGGTCTCCAATTTGCATCATCATGGGAGGGGTTTGCTGCACCACTTGCCCCCCCAGCAACTTCCTGCCGTCTACCGTGACCACGTTCAGAGGCGTCGTTGCAGGCAGGAGCGCTATGTTATGCTGCTTGACGAACTCTAATCCCACGAAATCGGCGTTGCTTCCCGAATCGATGGTTGTTGGAACCTCGAGAAGTCGCCCATCAGGCAGCTGGAGTGTTGCTGTGAGTAAAACTGCTGGTTTGGGAGGTAACGGGTCCATGCGCTGCAAGGATGCTGGGGACTTCTCTACAGATCCGCCTGGCTGAGCCCCAGTAGCTCTGCTTCCAGCCAGGCACTGCAGTTTCCCTGAAGCTGCTCCTCTGATTGCACCTGTGCTGTCACAGTTGCTAGTGCTGCAGTGTGCTTCTGGAGCCTCTGGGGGCA
Source organism: Podarcis erhardii (assembly GCF_964252035.2). Lineage (NCBI taxonomy): Eukaryota > Metazoa > Chordata > Lepidosauria > Squamata > Lacertidae > Podarcis > Podarcis erhardii. Next base: position 12,837,631 of record NC_138501.1, read on the forward strand.
CTCTTTCGCCATATGGTGTGCACTGTCGCAGATGTAACACTTCCTGGTCCCTCTAGGAGGCTTCGCTTTGGCTGCAGCAGGGATGGGGCTCTGGGATGGCTTTTGAGCCCTAGCACCACCAATCTCCATTGGCTCTTCGCCTTCCTTCCCCATTGGTGAGGGGTGCGCACGGCTGAAATCCCTGTGCACAAAAGGGAGAGCTTTTGCTTGCGCGCGCGCTTGGGGCCCCCCCTCCTCGTGCCACGGACGTCCCTCATGTCGAATTCCTATAGCCAAAGCCCGTTGCACCACGTCTTCCAGGGTCTGGGGTCTGTCCCCCCTTGCGATCTCATCCTTGACGGAGGGGCTCAATCCCTCCCAAAAAAGATCCCTGACCGGTAGACTGTCCTTCGGCCAATCTAAGGCGGTGAGCAATGCAAAAAATTTAGAATGATATTGGCGTACAGTGGCTCTCCCCTGCCTCAGCCCGTGCATCTGCCGGCGCGCAATGTCCTTATCCACAGAGGATTGAAAACAAGCATCCATTGCCTTGATAAACGCATCTGCATTGCGACGGGCTGGTCCATCTTCGCGCCACAGATTGCGTAGCCAAGCCCTGGCCTCCCCATGCAGGTGCGAAACAATAAATCCCACTCTCTCCTCCTCATCTCTAAAATCATGACGGAGTAAATGCAGTGCATACACGACATCTGCCCTGAAGTTGGGATAGTCTTGCAAGTTGCCATTAAAATGCGAAACTAGGGCACCCCCCCTCCTTCCAAGCGCAATGCCCTCCGCTCTGGAGCCCGGGGTCCCCGCCTTGTCCGCATTTTCCCACCTTGCTTGCAAATCCTGGCACGCTTTCTCCAAGTCAGCATTCTTCTTCTGCGAAGCAATGACTGCCGTTGTGAGAGTGGTAATCTGATCCCGGAGTGCAGCCAGCTGTTCCTCAGCACTCATGGCTGCCCCGTTCGTGAGCTTCGCAAAAAAAAATTTTTGCTTTCAGAGAGAGGGGGACTTTCTGTCACAGCCACCCAGGTGGGTCCCAGCTCACGAGAGACCCTACTCCGTTATAGTTTACTTACAGGAAAAGTTTATTGAAGATAATTGCTTCTTTCACAGTTCAGCATTGTGGCTGTACGTCTGTCACGTTAGACCGCCGAAGTCCCCCTCTGACTCCTCCCCTCCTCCACACCAACTTAATAGCCTGGCTCTAGACCACCTCTTCCTCTCCTTTCTTTTCCGCAGGGTCTTTCTGCCCCCCTGGGTCCTCTCTTTCCGGGATTCGCCTGAGGCTGAATCCTCTGCCGCCTCCTGCCCCCTCCTTCTGGCTTTGGGGCCGGGCTCCTCCTCTGAACTTTCCCCACTTCCGCGCGCCTCTATGTTTGAACTTGGCGCGCGTACGTTGCTTTTGACCTTTCCTTCGTCCTCTCTACTGCCCCCTGTTCCACTCTCTACCCTTTCCGGCTGAACACCTTGCTCCAACCCCCTCTCTCTGTTTTCTCCTGTTCCTCCTCCCTCCGAGAGGCTGACAACTCCACCCCCTTTACTCCGTTCCGGCTGAGACCCCTCTGACAGCGTCTGTGCTTCACTGGGCTTTCTCCCCTCCTTTCCTGACTTTTCACAGCTTCTCTCTTCTCCTGCTTTTCGCCTGATCATGCTAGCTCCCTTTTGGGAATCCTCTGACTCACTGCTTAGGCTCATAGATTCCCTTCGAATTCCGTCATCTTCTTCCTCGTCTCTCTCTCCCTCCTCCCACTCGCTTTCCGTCTCCTCTGCCATCTCCTCACTTCTCCCAGAAACCCTGACAGCGTGCTTCCTCTTAATGCTGATTTTGGGTGGTCCTATACTTATCAGTTTGGAACGAAATGGGCCATAAAAAAACAGAGATAACCCATTCTGCATACAAAGTGAGCTCCCCAGGTATGCAGAAGTATATTACTTTGCAAATTAAAAATGAAAGAAACGGGGGGGGGGGGGGGGACCTGATCAAGACCTATGTTCCTTGCCTTCCAGCACCTGCTGAGAACAGCTGAGCTATGAAATTTTGTGGCTATTAGTCCTTTAGCATTACAGTGGTACCTCGGGTTACATACACTTCAGGTTACAGACTCCGCTAACCCAGAAATAGTACCTCAGGTTAAGAACTTTGCTTCAGGATGAGAACAGAAATCGTGCTCCAGCGGCGTGGCAGCAGCGGGAGGCCCCATTAGCTAAAGTGGTGCTTCAGGTTAAGAACAGTTTCAGGTTAAGAACGGACCTCCGGAATGAATTAAGTACTTAACCTGAGGTACCACTGTATATAGCACAGTGGTGGAAAGTTTCAGGGTGGTGGGAAAGAATGAAAAAAGTATCTCCTCCCCGCCCCACTTCCAAAACCTCTCTCCCCACCCCCTAAGCATCTAAATAGTACTGCAAGGCTCCTATTAGAAATTAGGATAAACATCATTTTGTTGGGGGGGAGCTCCTCTTGAATTCTGGTGTTTAAAGTAAGAACAAGTGTAATCTCTCTTGTGGGTGAGTACATTAGGACAAGCTGTAAACCATGGGTAGGCAAACTAAGGCCTGGGGGCTGGATCCAGCCCAATCGCCTTCTAAATCCAGCTCGCAGACGGTCCGGGAATCAGCATGTTTTTACATGAGTAGAATGTGTGCTTTTATTTAAAGTGCATCTCTGGGTTATTTGTGGGGCATAGGAATTCGTTTAATATTTTTTTTCAAAATATAGTCCGGCCCCCCACAAGGCCTGAGGGAGAGTGGACCAGCCCCCTGTGAAAAATTTTGCTGACCCCTGCTGTAAACTACTGTCATAATCAATGTACCATTGATATTTGAAGCATAAAAATGAAAGTCTTTTACAAAAATTTATACAAAGAAACACCACAAGGACGTCAGTAGTTGCCCAAGACATTTAACAAAGTGGACTCTTTTGTAGAAGATTGTGTTTTAATAGTATTAATTGTCTGCTGACAGGATAACAGACAGAAGTTATTTTAAGCAATGTTGCAACATAATAACTCAACTGTGTGACTGGATGATACATGCCTAAAAAAAACAAGGTACATTGTTGGTGACCACTGAACTCAGAACTAGTCCATGACCTGGATCTGGATGTTGATCTAGATCTAGAATGCGATCTCATCTGAGATTTTGGATCTAGCTGGTTCTTTTCACATTGATTCTTTTTCTGAAGGCATGAGATTGACAGTGACCGCAGAAGGTCTTTTGGTCAAATGGGGTGTCAGTGACCTGCAGCAGGAGTAGTAGTGTTACCTTCCATAGTTTAAGGAGACAAGCATTTCTGAAGGCAGGGGGCAATTTGTGGTTAAACCACTGTGCCGCTTGGCCTTGCCGATCGAAAGGTTGGTGTTTCGAATCCCTACAATGGGGTGAGCTCCCATTGCTCAGTCCCAGCTCCTGCCAACCTAGCAGTTCGAAAGCACACAGTGCAAGTAAATAAATAGGTACCGCTCTGGCGGGAAGGTAAGTGGCGTTTCCGTGTGCTGCTCTAGTTTAGTCATGCTGGCTTAGTGTGATGGCCTGGGATTCGGACTCGGAGGCTGAACCTGAGGGATCCCAGCCTGCAGAGGATTCCCCACCTCCAGAACCAGCTGAGCCAGGGCTGGGGCTTGAGCCTGAAGGGTCCTCACCTGTGCTGGATCCTCAGGTGCAGGCACCAGCTGTATCTGCTCTGGCTCCAGAGGTGATGGAGGACCCATTGCCAGCAAGTGCTCCACTCTCAGCCCCATCAGAGGGAGCTGAGGTTGCCTCTGAGTCTGGTAATCCTCCAGCCTCTCCTGAGCTGCAGAGCCTCAGGGCAGAGAGGCAGAGGGAACTAAGTTCCCGCAGGAAGAGTGCTCGCCTCCAGGCCAGGAGAGGCGAGTCACCTGTGGACCGGGGCTGCCCTATGCCTCGGGGCAGATAAAAGCCAGCCAGCCCCAGTCCCAGGTTGCGGGAGCAACATTGTTGGTAACCTCTTCCTGCTGGCACCCTGTCCTGCTCTTCAGCCAGAGTTCCTGACCTCACCCGACTCCCTGCCTTGGACCCAGCTTCAGCTTTGATGGACAGCCTCCATACAGCACCCTCGACCTGGGACTGGACTTGGACCTCGCCGCACGGTTAACCCTCGGGACCAGCACACTTAGTCATGCTGGCCACATGGCCTGGAAAAACTGTCTGCGGACAAACGTCGGCTCTCTCGGCCAGTAAAGCGAGATGAGCGCCGCAACCCCAGAGTCATTCGCGACTGGACTTAACTGTCAGGGGTCCTTTACCTTTTTAAGAAAAGACTGTGCTTCTTTCTTTCCTCCATGACTGCAAGAACCAGGCCCAGTCTGTTGACACCGGATGCTATAGAGAAAGTCTGAGCCAGCCACAGTTTGGTAGGCTGAGGGCCAACGCACACAACTGCCAAATGTGTGGCCAGCTACTTTTCCTTCTTGGCCCAGATTGCATGTTGCTTCTGGTGAATGGATCAAAGCTTTCGACGACTCATGCGAGAGATGGAAAATCTATCTCTAAATGTGTGTTTCCATCTGCCGGTTCCAACACCTGCAGATCAGGCACTCCAATTAATTCCTAGAACTTCCTGTATAAATACTGCCATGAAAGCACAGGTTTATTACATGAAGTATAATTAAGCTAAGTCGGGCGTATAATTATTACTGGATTTTTAAGCAAGGAATTTTGTGACAGTTCAACTAGTTTCTCTAGGTAAAAATTAATCTTTATTGTTTTTCGGAAATGGAGTTATTAAGCTGTTCGTGGGGAGAAAAAGTATTTTGAAACATTCTGGTTCTGAGCAAGTGAAGTGATGGTGGCTACACTCTTGGTGGGTTTGAGGAAGAAGGGGATCAAACATTCAGGACAAACTTTGCATTGCTCAAAAACATAGTGGGGAAGACAGTGTGCTTGTGTATTATCCCGGTGCTAACTGTTTATGAGGATCAAGAGAATGGGCCTTTTCTGTAGTGGCTCCCCAATTATTTTATTTTTTAACATTGAGCACAATAATTTATTTGGAATACCAGAGCTGAATCGAATTCGCAGCCTTTCTGTTTTTCTTTTCTCTCTCTCCTTTTAATTTTTTATTTTATTTTGACAAAGTAATAACCATAAATAAATAAGAATAAAAAATGTGCACCCCATCACAGAGACCATTCCTCTGTAACTATCCAACCTCCCAAAATTTCAATGCCTCTTGCGATGGTTTGACCCCTTTCCGTTTCAACAGTACAAATTCTACAAACACCTTCCATATGTCCACAAAATCATTTCTCCTGCATATTCCCCATCTTACCTTAATGGCACATGTTAATTTATCATTAATAACTATATCCCACACCTCTTTATACCATTCTTCCATTTTATATTCTGCTTGCCCCTTCCACTTCCTGTCTATAATAATGCATGCAGCTGTCAAAAAAATTGTGAACAAGTCCTTCATAGCCTGTGAACCTTCTACCTCACTGTAAATTGATAATAATGCTCCCCGATGGTGGAATTCTCTCCCCAGAGAGGCTTGCCTGGCGCCATCACTACATGTCTTTAGTCACTAGGCAAAAACATTCCTCTTTACCCAGGCCAATGGCTATTAAATTATCTATGGCCGGGGAAAGTGTGGGGGAAAGGACTGTTATTCTGATGACTATTTTATTATTAGGCTGTCTGTCAGTATGCTTTTTATTAAGTTTTTATTTCATTTTTAGCATTGATGTTCTGAAATGTTGTACACTGCCCTGGGATCTTCTGATAAAGAGTGGTACAGTCATACCTCCGTATAAGTCTGCCCTGTCCGGCATCCATTTTGGCAGACATCTCTGGCAAACCCAGAATGGGTTACTTCTGGCTTTGCCGCTCGCGCAGGCACAAAAAAAGCTAAATCGCGCTTTGCAAATGCACAGCGGTTCTTTGTCGAGCACCCTTTTCATCAAGTGTCTGGGGCTCCAGAACGGATCCCAGACTCAAAACAAGGTAACACTGTATATAAATTGAATTAATAATAAACAAACAAACAAACAAATAAAAAAAATTACATCATGGGGCCTGCTGCTCTCCCTTCTTCCTGATGTTCATTATCTTTAAACAACACTTGGACCAGAAAGCCCTTCAAACAGAGGACTGCCCTCTGTAAAACAGGACATGTGGCTACCCCAAGGGGATTATATGACATTTTAAAAATACATTTATCTGTGCATAAGTATAATAAGATGCCAAGCATTCTAAATATATTTTTTTTTATTAATACTGATCTTTGGGAAACACAGCACAATGTGAGGAAAGTTCAGGACCTAAATGCTGCACTCTGAGAGACAAACCAAATTATTACATGTAGTACAGTTCTTGCCTGTCTAGGTTTCTCAGATTAATGAAGGCCCATGAGATTATCCCCTTAAACAAGATTGAAGTATAGTTGCAGACAACCAATATTTTTAATTGGCTAAAATTGTAGCGTTGCATAATTCAGCAACGGCATTCTAGGTAAAGGAGACTCTTGCAATGCACTCCTAATCACTTTATATCCCTAATCTTATTAGCTAGAGTGATGAATTTATTAAGAACTTAGATTTACAGCTAGCACTAGAGCTCAGAATTGGAGAGGCTTCCCTATCTTCTTCACCCACAACTATATTTGGTGTGAGAAACAGGACCATTATTCTCATTTCATAGATGACTAACCAAGGCTGAAGAGCTTGCTGTTTTCCCCACTGAAACTGTGCTACTGCCTTCCTTTAACAACATCACCTGGTTCCTGTAAACTTACAGGTGAAAGAGGAGAGAGGTTTTCAGAGGGGAACTTCCAAAACCCTTTCCTCTGTGAGGCAATATGTAAGGACCTAATCCCAGGTTTATTAACTTTACATGGGTACCTAAGCCAAATATGCCTATGCTTTCAGAACGAGGCTTTTGACACCTATTACCTGCATATTTCTTCACACAACCCTCCAGAGTTCACAACCACAAGATGTAGTGACAGCTAGGGATGGGCTATATATCAATATATTGTCCAAAACTGGTGCTATCGGTTTCATAATTTTTGACCTGGCAATATATCGCGAATCATGAAATGTGTTAGGGCTGGGCAAAATATTGTCCAGAACCAGTTTGAAGTCCACATTGTGATATCAGTTTCATAAATTTTAACCTGGCAGTATATCGCAAATTGTGTGTGTGTGTGTGTGTGTGTGTGTTTGTGTGTATGCAAAAATCACAATGTGGGGGAAAACGTGAGGCCATCCAATGCCTCTACATAGCTCCAGCCATATTTCAGACATCATGATATATCAGTACAGTGGTATCTCGGTTTACGAACTTAATCCGTTCCGGAAGTCTGTTCTTAAACTGAAACCGTGCGTAAACCGAGGCACACCATCCCTAATGAGGCCTCCCGCCGCAGGTGCCCTTCCACAGTTCGGTTCCTGTTCGTAGACCGAGGTAAAGTTTATAAACCGGGACACTACTTCCGGTTTTGTGGAGTTTGTAAACCAAATAGTTCGTAAACAGGGCTGTTCTTAAACCAAGGTACCACTGTATATCGTGATGTTGAGCTGGTGATACATCATGATGTTGAAAACCAGGTATCACCCAGCCCTCCTATTTGCCTCTACATAGTTCCAACCTTATTTCAGACATTGTGATATAGCAATATATTGTGATGTTTAGCTGGTGATATATCGTGATGTTGAAAACCAGATATCGCCCAGCCCTATTGATGGCCACCAATTGAAAGTGATTTTGACAAATTGTTGGAGGATAAGGCTATCAAGGGCTAAGAATGGCTACTAGTCATTATGGTTGTATTCTAGCTTCAGGATCACAGGTAGCACGTCTCTGAATACAACTTGCTGAGGAACAACAGTAGGGTAGGGCCATTGCCCTCATGTTTGTAGGCTTCCCAAAGGAATCTAGTTGTTGAACATGGGAAACAAGGCATGGAATTGCAGGCAAAAGTTCTTACATTAAGGAAACTAATAATATTACTAGTACACATAATAAAATTACAACCAAAGTAACGGGTATGCTAGCTGTACTTAGGTCCCATCAAGTTATTGACTTACTTCTCATTTATTTCAATGAAAATAAGCACAACTAACTTTTCCGAGCACAATTCAAAGTGTTGGTGCTGACCCTTCAAGCCCTAAATGGCCTCGGCCCATAAATGAAGTAGTGTCTCCACCCCCATCGTTCAGCCCAGATACTGAGGTCCAGCTCTGAGGGCCTTCTGGTGGTTCCCTCATGGCGAGAAGTGAGGTTACAGGGAACAAGGCAGAGGGCCTTCTCGGTGGTGGTGACTGCCCTGTGGAATGCCCTCCCATCAGATGTCAAGGAGATAAGTAACTATCTGACTTTTAGAAGACATCTGAAGGTGAGCCCTATTTAAGGAAGTTTTTGATGTTTGATGTTTTATCGTGTTTTTAATATTCTGTTGGGCACTGCCCAGAGTGGCTGGGCAAACCCAGCTAGATGGGCAGGGTATGTATGTATGTATGTATGTATGTATAAATCAATCAATCAATCAATCCAAGGCAACCTTATAGAAATTAAAAAGAAACCAAACAACCTTAAACCAACAATGCCACCAGGGCAGCAAATAAAGACCTCCGTCAGAAATGATAGGGAGCATGTGCCACGCACAACTCAGCAGGGCAAATTCTCAACAAAATAAAGGCAACGGACACATATGAAGGAGGAGATACATATCAACTAACTGAGCTTAGATGCCTCTCCAGCCCCTTTCAAATCATGGGCAGGTTTATGGTATTAGCTGGGGACTATAATGTATACAAGTGCCAATTCAGTCCATAGGGGAGCGCATCAGGGCACAAAGGGTTGCTGTCCAATTTGCGACATGCCCTTGTTTCTTTGAAATGGTGCTTCCTTATGGTGGCTATCTTCGTGGCCATTGCAATTTCTGCATTCGTGATGGCTTCAAAAAGCGCTGCCATGAGCATGCAAATCCCACTCGCTGCATATATGCAGGGCCGGATTTAGGTTTGATGAGGCCCTAAGCCAGGAACCCCCAAACTCTGCCCTCCAATGTTTTGGGACTACAACTCCCATCATCCCTAGCTAACAGGACCAGTGGAGGGTCCTGTTAGCTAGGGACCTGGACGGCTGAGTTTGGGGGCGCCTGCCCTAAGCTACTGAAGGTAATGGATCCCTTTATATGTCCAGCTGTCCTTTGTCAACAACAAATTGTCACTGTTTTTTGTGTTGAATATATGCTATATATGGTAATTTATAGACCTAATAGGTCAATACACAACACAAAGCACTGTTGCTGTATGTAGGTTTTATTTTATTTGTTTTTATCTTATATTTTGGAAATGTACATCCAGTTTTTTTTCTTTTTGGGAGGGGGGCCCAAGATAGTGGGGCCCTAAGCTATAGCTTGTTTAGCTTATACATAAATCCGGCACTGTATATACGACCCCAAAGACTAACAGCATCTCTATACAGTCCCTACTTGGCTGCATCTCAAAGCTTGCCAAGGAGCTGGCAGCAAAATATGCCTAATAATTCCAAAAACACTTTCAAGCTGCATGTACCCTCATCGTTCTAATGAACGAGAGGGTTCTTGTCTCTCTCGAAGCAGCATTTTTTTAGTCCTTAATCAAACCTCTTAATGAGTAACAACGGAGAACATGAAGTTACTAACTGAGAGCGGGGAGGTTACATAGTTGTAACTCTGAAGCAGGGAAAAGTAAAAGCGTTGCTCAGAGCGAACAGACTGGAAGCAGGATGATTTCAGAGCGGCAGCAGAAGTTTAATGTTAATAAACTCTCACAACGTGGCATAAGAAAAAATATAGCTTTTGTCAGGCTGCAGACCCCTCTCCCTCTATCTGAATATAAAGGCAACATCCAAATGAAATTGCTAAGTTATTACCATTCAAGAGCAGAAACCCCCTGGCACAATTTTTAAATATTTAAGAGGCTCACTTTTAAGGATCAACCCTTCTTTTCTTGCTTTCTGGCTGCCTTGCTTCTTTGCTGCAACTTCAGACAGGAAATGTGGTAATGCAGCTGCTTCAGTATTGGGAGGAAGAGATAAAGAGTACAGTACAGAAAACCAGAGGAAGAAGGACTGCAGGTGTTAACACATCATGAGGGTTCTGTCTACTGGGTATCGCTTGTCTGGGCTTCAAATACACACTCTGTGTATGTGTGTGTGAGAGAGGGGGGGGTGGCAGTATGTGCAACACTGCCAACTGGGTTATGGTCGATTCTGACCAAACTAAGACTCCTACGCTTAGTTTATATAAGTGTATACAGTGGTATAGGGACGCGGGTGGCGCTGTGGGTAAAACCTCAGTGCCTAGGACTTGCTGATCATATGGTCAGTGGTTCAAATCCCCGCGGCGGAGTGAGCTCCCGTCGTTCGGTCCCAGCTCCTGCCCACCTAGCAGTTCGAAAGCACACCAGTGCAAGTAGATAAATAGGTATTGCTTTATAGCGGCAAGGTAAACGGCGTTCCGTGTGCTGCGCTGGTGCTGGCTCGCCAGCTGCAGCTTCGTCATGCTGGCCACGTGACCCGGAAGTGTCTTCGGACGGCGCCGGCTCACGGCCTCTAGAGCGAGATGAGCATGCAACCCTAGAGTCTTTACCTTTATACAGTGGTACCTCAGATTACAGACGCTTCAGGTTACAGACTCCGCTAACCCAGAAATAGTACCTCAGGTTAAGAACTTTGCTTCAGGATGAGAACAGAAATCGCACTGCAGCAGCAACAGGAGGCCCCATTAGCTAAAGTGGTACTTCAGGTTAAGAATGGACCTCCAGAACGAATGAAGTTCTTAACCTGAAATACCACTGTACTGAGTTCTTCCTAGGCCTTTGCTCTAAGAGGCTTCCTTTGGTCAACATCAAGTATACACTCCCAGAGTTACGCTAAATATGTTACTTCCAGCAAATGAGCCACCATAGCCATTAGAGAGCCTTGAAAATTTGTGTCCCTGGCTTCTTAGACTCGTCTACACATCTACTATCTGAAATCCAAGGGGTGCATTGGTTGCCTGATCCGATTCTTTTTCAGCTTTCCTACCCCACTAGGGTGGAGGCAGAGCTGCTGGGCCACATTTAGTAATTCAGGGTATGTTAGCTAGCGAAACCCTGCACCTGTTTTGATGCCATGCTCTGGTAGTAATGGAAATAACAAGTCACAGTCCAGGGCCACCATTGTCTTGAGTTGTGCGTACAATGGACTATTTCTGTTTCTTGTCTGCCAGTGAATGCATGACTATTTCTACTTCTTGTATTTGAATGGACAGGTGTGTCTGATGTCAAAAACAGGGAAATGGGACTTCGAATGTTTCCTGCGTGCTTAACTCTTCTGATCATATGGGGCATGTGTGCCCCCTTACTGGGAGGTCTGCAACCCGGTGGACTTCCTTTAGCTACCTGCTTTGCAAGGAAGTTGGTTTTTTTGTTTTTGTTTTGCTTTCTGACCATGGCACAGTTGTAGCCTAGACTGAGTTCCAAGATCACGTACAGACATTACACAGTTGTGCAGGAATTATAAGAATGGATGGATATAGCTTTTGTACTGGACCCTTGCTTTTGGACCTCATGGGGCCTGACAGCTCCATCAGAAAACTCTAATGTCAAAAAATCTCTTCTACAACAGTATTATTTTCCCAAGGGGCCAAAAGATGCTAGTGTGGGAGTCATGTAATTCACTCCAGCCATTTCCAGCTGAAATAAAGCAGGTGATGCTTCACTGAGCCTCTTGGGCTTGCCGATCAGAAGGTCAGCGGTTTGAATCCCCGCAATGGAGTGAGCTCCCATTGCTCTGTCCCAGCTCCTGCCAACCTAGCAGTTCGAAAGCACGCCAGTGCAAGTAGATAAATAGGTACTGCGGTGGCTGGAAGGTAAACGGTGTTTCCGTTTGCTCTGGTTTCCATCATGGTGACCCGTTGTGCCAGAAGCTGAATGTCACATCCATAGCCAGGTGTGTCCTGTTGGAAATAAAAAGGGGCTTTCCCCTTGGCCTGCCTTGTGACATCACAAGAAACCCACAGCCAACGGCAACAGCTGGGGAGGCATTGTCTTCATTGCTCTGAGACTCACAATGGCGGGTGGACCTATCAGTGATTATGTGCTTGTTTATTCGGGACGTGGGCGGTGCTGTGGTCTAAACCACTGAGCCTCTTGGGCTTGCTGATCGGAAGGTCAGAGGTTTGAATCCCCGTGATGGGGTGAGCTCCTGTTGCATTGTCCCAGCTCCTGCCAACCTAGCAATTCGAAAGCATGCCAGTGCAAGTAGATAAATAGGTACCGCTGCAGTGGGAAGGTAAACAGCGTTTCCGTGTGCTCTGGTTGCCGTCACGGTGTCCCATTGTGCCAGAAGCAGCTTAGTCCTGCTGGCCACATGACCCGGAAAGCTGTCTGCGGACAAACGCTGGTTCCCTTGGCCTGAAAGCGAAATGAGTGCCAGAACCCCATAGTCGCCTTTGACTGGACTTAACCATCCATGGGTCCTTTACTTTTACCTTAGTGTGGGAGTCATGTAATTCACTTCAGCCATTTCTAGATGTTATCACAGCAACGTTGAGAAGATACCACGGAACTCCATAATTTATGTGATATTATATTTAGCCTGGGCCTTCCCTGGATAATTCCCCACCCCCCAATTAGGTTGCACAGTGTGGAAAAACAGGAGGTTTGTCAAGTACAGTGGACGCTCGGGTTGGGAACGTGATCCATGGGGGATGCACGTTCGCAACCCGTGTCTGCGCATGCACGGGTTGCGATTCGGTGCTTCTGCGCATGCGCAACTGCCGAAACCCGGAAGTAACCAATTCCGGTACTTCTGGGTTTTGGCAGCCTGCAACTCGAAAAAATGCAACCTGAAGCGGATGCAACATGAGGTATGACTGTACCTGGCAAACTATGTTATATGGTTTTGTAGACTACATTTGCCCCTCCATCCATGACATTCATAAGCTGGGCAGGCCTTCTTCAAAACTACTGCAGTACACAAAGTGCCAAAGAGCTCTGAAGAATTATCCTATCTTTCCTGGTTATGGATGTGGCTAGCACAGAAACTCTTCTACATTTCTCCCCCCACCCCACCCCATTCTCCCCCACCCCAGTTCATCATCATCATCATCATCATCATCATCATTATTAAAGTTTTATTGGTTTACAAAGGTATGTGCAATGTCTCTTTTTTCAAGTTACATTTTCCTTAGGTCAGTTTCATCTGTTGAGACATTAGGGTTACATTAGGAAGAAAAGGGGGGAGGAGAGGCGAGTGGGGGGGTGTTGGGAGGCGATGTTTCTAATTTGCTTCATGTATATGTGGGGTTTTGTGTCAGCGTCGTTTGTGCGGGTTCTCTTTATTTGCTTGTGTTCCTTTGGTGGTGAGAGAAATTGGGGTTGGCCTAGGGTGTGGATGCTTCTTTGTGATTGGCTGTGGTGAACTTTGTTTTTGTGTTTGAGTGGGGTGGGTGGGTGTTTCTGAATCAGGTTAGCCATATTGATTTGTATGCTGTTGGTGGATTCTTGTCGTTATCTTGTTGGGCTGTGTATGTGATAAAGGGGAGCCATACCGGGGTGAAGGTAAAGGTAAAGGGACCCCTGACCATTAGGTCCAGTCGCGGACAACTCTGGGGTTGCGGCGCTCATCTCGCTTTATTGGCCGAGGGAGCCGGCACACAGCTTCCGGGTCATGTGGCCAGCATGACTAAGCTGCTTCTAGCGAACCAGAGCAGCGCACGGAAGCGCTGTTTACCTTCCTGCTGGAGTGGTACCTATTTATCTACTTGCACTTTGAAGTGCTTTCGAACTGCTAGGTTGGCAGGAGCCGGGACCGAGCAACGGGAGCTCACCCTGTCGCGGGGATTCGAACTGCCAACCTTCTGATCAGCAAGTCCTAGGCTCTGTGGTATCTTCTTCTATTTGTCCCCATGTCAGTTTCAGTTTATTGGTTATTTTTTCTAGTAGGGCTGTTTCCCATACTATTTGGTACCATTGGTCCATGCTTACTCCTGACAGGTCTCTCCACCCACACCATTCTTTAGTATAAAACAGGTTATAAATAGTTCTGTGCACAGTCAGTTATTAAAACTATATTGCACTGAATTAGATATTAAAGCTAATGCCTGAATTAGATTGGCCCCTGCACTCGAAAGCAAAATGAATGTCTTCCCCACATTAATCATAATCTAAAAGTTTGTGTATTTTAAAGTTACGCATTACCATTCTCTTTCACACAGTACATCATGCTGCAGTTACTCCCACACCACTTCCTCTTGCAGCTGACGGGGCCTATGACTATTTAAGGTCTTGTAAGTAATGTGGTTATTTTTGGATTTTCGCTGCTTTGTGAGCGTTACTGTACTAGACAAAGCTCAACTAGAAGGAGATTTTTGCCGGATCTGCAGAACCTGAAAAAGATTTTAAGTCTTCTTCATCCTCTTGGCCTGCTTTAAAATGATGCAAACCATTTATCTCAACACAACAGATAGCATCAGTGAAGTAATTAAAGAAAATGTGAATGCTTTGGAAACAGACATTCGTTAATGCAGCCTCTGAGCTGAATTTATAACTCTGAATTTTTCATCTCTACCCTATAATTTTCTAAAAATAAGTTCCCCTCGCTGGTTCTTATGCATAGCTTACTTGGATTAAAGCTAATACATGTCAGTGCCACCTCCTGAACTTTGTTTACCCAAGCAGTCCAACACATGACACACCTACACCTGGCTTGCCAAATAATAACCACAATATTCATTTTAAAATGAAGTTAACACTTAGGTGAGAGGCAAGATGTCAACTATATGATCAAATTTGTGTTGTTTGAGGAGTAGGACAACCATTTAAGAGACCAGGAAAGCCAATTTTATGTCCCTCCCCATATGCTCTGATCACCATAAAGAAAATGTGCAGGACTTGGCCCCCTCCTATTCTCATGTTCTCTAATCTCATCCATCAGCCACTCATCAGATGAAGGGCATCCAAGTCAGTCAGCATGAATTCCAGGTAGGGATGAAACCCAGCCCCTCTCAGTTAAGCACTGCTCCAAAGAAAAGCTGAGAGAAAGAAAGCAGAACACACCAGCAATATGTCTGGCTCCCCCCATTTTGCAAAGATTTTTGCTCCACTTCTCTAATCACAACAGACAGTCTGCTAAGGGAACAATAGGCAAAATTCTAACATACAAAATTGCTGAAAGCTAGCGAAGAAGTGCACGCACAACTCCCATTTTCAAGCACAGCACTGTTGACAAAACTCAGTCATTTGACCTCATCATGCACGCAAAAATTCAGTTCCCAAGAAACATAATCTGATTTACAAAACGAGAAAATTTTTCAGCAGCTGAGAGTGGTAGACCTAAACTGAGCGCTGGTTTGCCTATGAGTAATACAATCAAGCCACATTTCCATCTATTGTAAAGTATTTATCCAGTGATGACAGACACCAAGTATCATAATGAAATATTTATCTTTTAAATGCACACCACCTAGCTTGCACAAGTAAAGTTTCCAAAAGTCTAAATTTTCACATGTGCTGCTACCAAACCAGATAACCAGGGCTGTCTTAAGCATATGCGGTGCTGGGGTACAAAGATCCACCCAGCCCCCCCCCCCAGGTTGCCCAGTCCCAGACGTGCAGGAGGGTGGAGCCAGCCGGCCACCTCAGCGTCTCACTGGCTCGGTCACCCCTGAACTCATGGTGCAGAGCCGCCCACGGCAGAAGAGCCTGCTGCCATGGTCCGACTGATGGGTGGGCTCTTCCCCGGACTCAAATCTCAGGCCCCGGACTCTTGGCCTGGCGCCCCTGAGAGCCCAGCGCCCGGGTGCCCCACACCCCTAGTGTCTATGGGTAAGACGGCCCTGCGGATAATCCTCATTCTGTACGTGTGTTTGCTTTTTTTTTTTTTTTTTGCACCTATGCAGGGTTTTATCATTTATCTCTCTTGAATATCATCCTATTGGTTTTGGCTCAGTGTTCCAAATCTGTCTAGATCAGTGTTTCCCAAACTTGGGTCTCCAGCTGTTTTTGGACTACAATTCCCATCATCCCTGACCACTGCTCCTTCCAGCTAGAGATGATGGAAGTTGTAGTCCAAAAACAGCTGGAGACTCAAGTTTGGGAAACCCTGGTCTAGATCAATTGAATCTTGAGTCTTCCATAGTGTTAGCTATCTCTCCAAGCTTCATGTCATCTGCAAATTTGTTTTTAAGGCTTGCGTGTTATTTGTAACCAAAAGAACAGTCTTAGTAAACTGCAGAAATAGCACAGGAAGTTCAGAATGCATATCAAAGCTGGACAATAGCACAACTAAATCCAGACTGCAATACGCTTCAAAACAAACAATAACTGGCAGCCTTAAGCTTTTGATTCTTGTCTAATGGGGGGGGGGGGCGTATTTACAACTAGATCGACATCTAAGGAAAATAACACTTCATTCGCTTACCTCATGTTGAAAACAAAGGTAGTATCTCACCATGCTGTGGACCTGGATAGAGGACCCAACAATGTTCCTACTGTTTCCCAGTTCTGGAGGACATGAGATAAGTATTGCTTTGAGAATTGGCTGACATTACATATAAGAATTCAGCACCATACACCACAAGCCATTCTCTGGTGGGGAAGGGCACAGTATGATTGTAAATCTGCTGTGTGTGCATGTATTAGGGCAGTAAAGAAGATTTAAACATGACATTTTTATTGCCTCTACTGTAACTCCACAATTTGCTTGTTAACCAAGCAGCTCGTATTATACCTTTCATCCTGTGCCTCAAGTTGAGCTAATATATTAAATATAACATTCCAAGTATAGGTCCTGGTGCTTAGTCAGCATATATATATCTGGGTACCAATCACTCAATACATCCATTAGGGCTATAATGCCCCTGATTATAGCTGAACAGATATAAAGTAATCTGATCTCAGTGAGATCAGTACCTGTTAGCATGGCTTCCGGCAAAATTATTCCTTGCCTACATGAAGCAGAAGCAGCAGCACACAGGTGTTTTAGTAAAATGCTACGATGATGTCAACAATTTTATAAATAAAAGGAGAGAGAGAAATCCTCTTAGCCAGGCACTCAGACAACCTTCAACAAGAGTGGTCAGCTGAAGTTTAAGCTTTTCAGTTTGAGCTGTCCATAATATGTATTCAGATATATGGGCAGCATCACTCTGAAGAGGTCCATTTGTGGACCTAAAGGTCCATAAATAACAACACTTTGGAGGTCCCGAACCTCGAGGAGGTTAGATTGGTGTCAACTAGGGCCAGGGCCTTTTTAGCACTGGCCCCGATTTGGTGGAATGCTCTGTCACAAGAGACCAAGGCCCTGCAGAATTTGACATCTTTCCACAGGGCCTGCAAGATGGAGCTGTTCTGCCTGGTCTTTGGCTTAGAATCACTCTGACCCCTTATATAAGATTTGGTATATAAATTTTCCCTTGACTTTTTTTGCTGGCCCATGTAGGACCAGCATGGATAGCTGGCCCAGGTGAATATCTGATGTTTCCTCCCTTTATGGTCTTGATCTATGGGCTACTACTAAAATGAGGCTATATTTTAAGCTGTATTTTAAGCCGCATTTTAATTAACTGTTGTGGTTTTTTGGGGGGGGTTCCCTATTACGTTTTATTGTAATTTATATTTGGTCTTAGCTTCCCTGAGCCCAGCCCTGCCCGGGGAGGGGGGGGTCTAAATAAATTATTATTATTATTATTATTATTATTATTATTATTATTATTATTATTATTTCCAGGTCATAAAGAAAACAGAGGACAGTGGCTGTCTACAGTGTGGAATCCCAGTGGCCAAAAGCTTGCTAGGATCAAATAAAAGCCCACGACACACTCCCCAGCTCAATCTGCTCTCAACCCAGTGCTTTTTTTGATAGAAAAAGAAGTGCCAGAACTCACCATGAATGTCTCCCTTGTTCTCTTATAATGGCAACGGCGCCCACCTGAGAGGTGCCGAAACAGAGTTCCAGTGAATTCCAGCTGGGGGGAAATCTCTGCTCTCACCTATATATGGTTTCAGAGTTACCATAGCAGAACTGTTCAGGGATTTGCTGCTATAGCGAAGCAAACAACAGCAGCTAAACGAGATCCATAATAACGGGATGTTAAATGTATATGATTTCAAGACTAAAGCGTCAAACCACGGATAAGTATTTGACTCAATGACACTGCATGCAACTTTTAAATATGTATCTGGATAGCTCAGTTGGTTAGAGGATGGTGATGATAGTGCCAAGTTTGCAGGTTCGATCCCTGTATAGGACAGCTACATATTCTTCCTATTGCAGAGGGTTGGACCCTTAGTGTCCTTTCCAACTGTACAATTCTATGATTCTATGGCATTACGCTTTTTCTAGGGAGAACTGTTCTCAGGACCGCAATACCTCAAGGACCGCCTCTTTCCATATGAACCTACCCAGTCCCTGAGATCATCTTCTGAGGCCCTTCTTTATGTGCCTCCTCCTCGAGAGGTCAGGAGGGTGACAACACAAAAAAGGGCCTTCTCTGCAGTGGCTCCCCATCTGTGGAATACTCTCCCCAGAGAAGTTCGCCTGGCACATTCATGATACACCTTTAGCTGCCAGGCAAAAATGTTCCTTTTTAAGCAGGCGAAATCAACCAGGTTGATTTGATTGACATTCTATGCCCTTTAAAAATGGGGGGGGGGTGTGGCAGGGAGTTATTGGGTTGTCGGTTTTATTTTTATTATGTATTTTTTGGTTTTATGTCTTAATTTTATTCTGTGAACTGCCCTGAGACCTCAGGGTATAGGGCAGTAAAAAAGGTAAAGGACCCCTGACTCTGGGGTTGCGGCGCTCATCTTACTTTACCGGCCGAGGGAGCCGGCGTTTGTCCGAAGAGAAGTTTTTCTGGGTCATGTGGCCAGCATGACTAAGCCGCTTCTGGTGAAACCAGAGCAGCACACGGAAACACTATTTACCTTCCTGCCGGAGCGGTACCTATTTATCTACTTGCACTTTGACGTGCTTTTGAACTGCTAGGTTGGCAGGAGCTGGGACCAAGCAACGGAGCCCCGTTCCGGGGATTCGAACCACCAACCTTCCAATCGGCAAGCCCTAGGTTCAGTGGTTTAGACCACAGCGCCACCTGCGTCCCATATAGGGTGGTATATAAATTCAATAAATAACTGCTACTACTGTTGGCTCACTTATAGCAGCTCTGTCCAATCTGCATGAAAGCAAACATTTTAATCAGGTTTTACATAGTGTGAACAGCAACAGTAGCACAACTATACCCTTGTGGGAAGGCTGTGTCTTGCCTTGCCTCCATTACATGTGAAATCACATTACAGCTGCTGAAAGGGGAGCTGTACTAGTTAGAATGCTATGCATATGAAAGGCTGCAGGAGCGTGTTCAGATAACAGCTTCGTTAAGATAAAGAGATCTATAAAGGAAGCTGAATAGATGCCATTCAAAGGCAGGTCTCTTATCGTGGACTCAAAGCACACATTCCCTTTTGCAGACTGTACAGTTCAAGTGGGCTTCTGTGAGAGCCCCGGCCTGGTGTGGGTTGACAAGAGATAAAAGGGAAACAGGATGACGCTGTAGGCATACATTGGCTGAAGGGCCCCCGTCAAAAACTCCAAGAATCAGACTTAGTACATCTGCAACTGACGTGTAAAGGACATGGGCAGCTATTTATCAGCACTGCACACAGGTACACCAACTAAGCTAAAGGAAAGAGAAATGCTGTTTTATACAGTGGTACCTCGGGTTACATACACTTCAGGTTACAGACTCTGCTAACCCAGAAATAGTGCTTCAGGTTAAGCACTTTGCTTCAGGATGAGAACAGAAATTGTGCTCTGGCGGCACGGCAGCAGCGGGAGGCCCCATTAGCTAAAGTGGTGCTTCAGGTTAAGAACAGTTTCAGGTTAAGTACGGACCTCCAGAACGAATTAAGAACTTAACCGGAGGTACCACTGTACAAGATCAGATCAACGGTCCATCAAGCACAGGGCTGTTGAAACTGACCAAGAATAACTGAACAAGGTTTTAGGCAGGAGTCTTTCTATAAGCAAAAGCAGTTCCAAACTCTGTTGCTTGCAGGGGGGAAATTAAGCTGCATCTCGACAACCTCCTTTGCTGACCGAAGCCTCAGTCAATCGTACACATAGGTTGCACAAGGCTATGTTTATATCTGCATGAGTGGCATTTTTGCGTCTCAAGGACGCCCTATGGATCATGGCCTTATATAATAACCATCTAGCTCAGTGGTTCCCAACCATTTTTTGGCCATGCCCCACCTTGTTGTTGTTGTTGTTTAGTCATGTCTGACTCTTCGTGACCCCATGGGCCAGAGCACGCCAGGCACTCCTGTCTTCCACTGCCTCCCACAGCTTGGTCAAACTCATGCTGGTAGCTTCGAGAACACTGTCCAACCATCTCGTCCTCTGTCGTCCCCTTCTCCTTGTGCCCTCCATCTTTCCCAACATCAGGGTCTTTTCCAGGGAGTCTTCTCTTCTCATGAGGTGGCCAAAGTATTGGAGCCTCAGCTTCAGGATCTGTCCTTCCAGTGAGCACTCAGGGCTGATTTCCTTAAGAATGGATAGGTTTGATCTTCTTGCAGTCCATGGGACTCTCAAGAGTCTCCTCTAGCACCATAATTCAAAAGCATAAATTCTTGGCATATAATTCTTATTATTCAAAAAGTGAACTCCCATTCACATGGAGGAGGCCTAAAAGGCCATTCACTGTTTATAACTCATTCTCAAATTGCCCCCCTTAAAAATCAAATTGCCCCCCTGTGTGCCCCATGTTGGGAACGACAGCTCTAGACTGTATCATGATGATCATTTAAGCCTGGCAGTTGCATCTTGGAGCATTAAATTGCTTTTGCACTCCCTAGTTTTGCATTAAAATCCATTTCTAGACCTGAACAGAGGAAACCTGCCCCAATCCTATGAGTTCCACGAGGTCTTGCAAAAATGCTCTGATTGCACAGTACACAGGAAGATAGATAACTTGCACTGAGTCTGATCATTGGTCCATCCACCCTAGTACTGTTGACCCAGACTGGCAGCAGCCGTACAAGCTTTCGGGCAAGGGCCTGTCTTCCCACTCCTACCTACAGATGCCAGGAATTGAGTTTTGGACCTTTGCAGCATGTGCTCTGCCTCTAGGCCAGGCCCTCTGTCCCTTCCCCACAGCCTTGCTGCTTTTTGTGTGGATGTGCATGAAAGCATTCCTATTAAAAGTACGGAGAAGAACAAGAGGACTGACAAAACAAAACAAAACAAATAATAATAATAATAATTCCTTCCAGTAGCACCTTAGAGACCAACTAAGTTAGTTATTGGTATGAGCTTTCGTGTGCATGCACACTTCTTCATGCACATGAAAGCTCATACCAATAACTAACTTAGTTGGTCTCTAAGGTGCTACTGGAAGGATTTTAGTTTATTTTATTTTAACTACGGCAGACCAACACAGCTACCTATCTGTAAAGAGGACTGACAGTATTTATCATTGCCACCAACTTATTACGGCCAACAGACAAAACCCCCAGCACTTAACCTACTTTGCACTGGATCTTTATTTTATTTTTACTATTCAGAAAAAGACAGACCTCCACTGATGTTTACTATTGGTTTTGCCGGGAACGACAACAAGAGAAACCAAAAAGGTAATTTGCATTAACCCAAATTTCTGAAAGTACTTCACCGTTTAATATACAGAGGTGAAGTATGCTTTCAACATTGCTTTGCAATGCATAGCCAGATTCATAGCTCCCTGTTTGTCACTAGGATGGGTAATGTCATTTTCTTGAGCTCTAGAGATTCATTCTACCCTTTCATGAACAATCAGGGGCTAGTTCACCCAAACTCTTATTCCTGCCAAGCCAGTAGTGCAACTCTGCTCATGGAATCACATTAAACAGCTGGGTAATTAATGAAGCCTATTGTATTCACATCAGCACTGTTATCCTTATTAAACCCGTGCTTACGCAAACAGCAAATCACACGGCTGAAGACACACATATCTTATTCCCAATGAAAGATTTTGAGTTAATGCCGTCAAAGGATTATGCAACAATAGGTATTGCTCATCAGCAAGAGTTTACACCATCTACCCCTAACCTTCTAAAAGTTGCATCAACAGACAGATGGGATAGAAAGAGAAATTAAAAGTATTACATTGAGGTTTTAAAGTATCAAGAGTGAGAGTTGTTGTGTTTTTTAATCAGTGCATCTCTCTCTCTCTCTCTCTCTCTCTCTCTCTCTCTCTCACACACACACACACACACACACACACTAGTGCTGGATTTACGTATAAGCTGAACAAGCTATAGCTTTGGGCCCCCAAAAAAATTAAAGGGAAAAAACCTGGATGTAACACTTCCAAAATATAAGATAAAAAACAAATAAAATAAAACCTACATACAGCAACCGTGTTTTGTAGGCTCCTATGAGGAAAGGGACGCGGGTGGCGCTGTGGGTTAAACCACAGAGCCTAGGACTTCCTGATCAGTGGTCGGTGGTTCGAATCCCTGGGACGGGATGAGCTCCCGTTGCTCAGTCCCAGCTCCTGCCAACCTAGCAGTTCGAAAGCACGTCAAAGTGCAAGTAGCTAAATAGGTACTGCTCCGGCGGGAAGGTAAACGGCGTTTCCGTGGACTGCTCTGGTTCGCCAGAAGCGGCTTAGTCATGCTGGCCACATGACCCGGAAGCTGTACGCCGGCTCCCTCGGCCAATAAAGCGAGATGAGCGCCGCAACCCCAGAGTCGGCCACAACTGGACCTAATAGTCAGGGGTCCCTTTACATTTATGATGTAAGTAATGGGCCCTGCCTGCTAGCCTGGTCCCTAAAATATCACTGGTTTGCTCATTTCTATATATAGGATGCCTACATTCTGCATGTGCAAATAGCTTTAGATACCTATTAGGTCCATAAATTACCATATAGCATATATTCAACACAAAAAACAGCAACAATTTGTTGTTGACAAAGTACAGCTGGACATATAAAGGGCCCCATTACTTTCAATAGCTTAGGGCCTCATCAAACCTAAATCTGGCCCTGACACACACACACAAAATAATACATGGATGTTTTAGGCTACCTAGTGAAATGGAGGGTGAGAAAGGGGGAATCTGAAACTGGCTTAGGTTTTTAAAACTTTCGCATGCATGCAAATCCTTTTCATGCAGTCATACAGGTTCCAGCTCACCATATATAATAAATAGATTACACACGTAACAGCAGCAGTCTGGAAGCTGCTATTTAGCTGTTTCAAAACAAAGAAAGAAAACAAAAATGCACCCTTATGCCTCAGGAAGGTGCTTCTCTTGCTTATCGCAGAAGCTTGGCATTTCATGCATCTCCAAATCTCTCTCTCTCTCTGCCTTGCATTTTGGAAGACTGCCCTAATTCTTTTCTGCCAGGTCTTGTTGCCAGGGTTGCAGCTGCACAGCCAATTCCTGCTGAAATGCAGGTCTTTGGAGGGGGTACAAAGGCCTTCATTATCTTTTTTTCAGTGCACAAACACAGAGAGAATAGAGCCCTTGCTGTCCCCTCCCACTTGAACAATCCCAGCCACTCAATCATGACTATTTACATATGAAGAGTCATGCAGGGAATACGGCCCAAGTTTCACAAGTCACATGTGTCTGCCAGAAGTTGTTCCAAGAAAGCAAAACGCTCTTCAAGACCATTTATTTGGAATCCAGTAACTTTTTTAAAAATGGCTTTACTCTAAATAATCAAATTAGGCATATGATTATTATTTTTATTTTAAAAACACACACACACAAACTTTTCAAGCCACATCTTGGGATTTGGAGGCCTGAAGACTGCAGTGTTCTTCACCCAACAAGGCAAAATAGTTGGCAAAATGGTATACGTGCGAAAACACTGCGTCAAAAAAAGTCATTCGTGGAATGTAACAGGAGACAATGAAATGGAATGATCTGGGAATTCAGTCCTGGGTAACAAAATCACACACTTTCACAAGAATACTGGTTGGTTTAATTGAATTCCCTACAAATTTTGCTTTGTGTCAAAACACAGTCAAAAGGAAGTAGAATCATGTTTTCTACCAGGAACTGAACATTTTAACTAGTCTGCAGTAGCACCAGCAAACTTTCAAATGTAGTAACAAGTATCAGAGGCAACTGCATGGGGCAAATTTTGAGAAAGCGGGCAGAAGAAGAGTAGGAAAAACAGGGTGATGGCAAAGCAGCATAGATTGGTAGAATACTCAGCTGTGAAAATATAGATCTCATATTAATTCATTTAGTACCGCGTAACAATGGTTCATTGTCTTGCTGATATAATCTTAAATGCTTGACGGGACTATCTTTTTTTACTGGAACAAATGACTGCATCTTGTAGCTGTATTAACCCAGAACCGTTACGGACAATAAGAGGGTCACCTTTGGCTATAGTTGGTTCAAAGCAAGTATCCAGTTGGGTGTGACAGCTTCTAAACTTTTCAAATATTATTATCTGAAGTGTCATTATAAAAGCTAACTGAAACTAAGGAAATGACCCTTAGAAGATTAGAAGACAATTTCCTCACCTCATAATTAGAGAAAAACACTGATGATGGAAGTTTCTCTGTCATTTTAAACCAGGATAAATTGAGAACTTCAACAAAGATCTTCTTGAAGAATAGGGTTGCCATATTTCAAAAAGTGAAATTCCAGAAACCAAAGTTGTTGAGCATTTTTGGCAAAGTTCAAGAAGACCACGTCTACCGTTAAAATTCAGCTCACTTAAACAATTGTGTTCGATCTAGGCTACTAGTTTTTAAATATGTTGCAATTTGGCATTGTAGAAGCACTAACAAGATGAACTTAAATGCTGCAGCAACAAATGACAGGCCACAGTCCACAGTGCCTTCTTTCAAAGGTGACCTGTAGAAGCAATCCCACCAGATGTCAAAGAGAACAACAACTACCAGACTTTTGGAAGACATCTGAAGGCAGTCCTGTTTAGGGAAGCTTTTAATGTTTGATGGATTACTGTATTTTAATATTTTGTTGGAAGCTGCCCAGAGTGGCTGGGGAAGCCCTGCTAGATGGGCAGGGTACATTATTATTATTATTATTATTATTATTATTATTATTATTATATCATCATCATTGGTTTTCAGAACAGCTATCTGCATAAAGATTATCTGTGCTTCTACCATACATAAGTATTTAATATTTGGCTGTGTCAATAACAAAAACAAACTTTGGTTGGAAGAAGAGTGACACAGAGATGTGCCTGAAGGACCAATGAATATTATTTAGCAGAACACCAAAACCAGAAAACCTCTGTGAAATTTCTGTTTCATTATGAGCACCACACACCCAAGGGAATCAAGATACTATGACAAAGTTTTTCTACCTACTTGCAGGTAGAGTAGGAAGAAACCTAACAGCGAAGTTTGACATGCTTCCAATAATTATAAAAAGAATGTGCTACAATATGTTTTAACAGAATTACAGTTTAAAAATAAAATAAAAGTCACCTTGTTATATATGCATAGGGTACTAAATGTAGGTAACTGTGCAGGCAATTTATTTTATCACTTTCTTTTGGCAAGAAAGGTAAAATATTGAACCCTATAAATAATGAATGAATGACTGATTAGAAGGTGCAACAGTCCTGCTAAAAACATGTGCAAAGATGGTTGTAAATAAACACCCCTGTGGATTGTGTTGCAGATGTTGCAAGTTATTAGCAATCTAATGGGCCTTAAAAAAAAAAAATCAGTTAGCTGTCCAAACAACTACCATTAAACAGAGCTGAAATAAATGGACTTTCTACATTAACAAATCTAATTGCATTCACACCTCTGAAACTCCCTGAAAACTTAATTTGTTTTGCTTTAAACCTTACCCCTTAATAGTGTAAGTTGTTTTTCCTGGCCCCTTGGACAACTGTGTGTCCTTACACTGAACCAATTTACGTGAAAGTTAAGTCCCACTGTGTGTCAAACTATGTGGTTAAGTACAAAGCCTTAAAGATAAAGGTAAAGGGACCCCTGACGATTAGGTCCAGTCACGGACGACTCTGGGGTTTCACGCTCATCTCGCTTTATTGGCCGAGGGAGCCGGCGTACAGCTTCTGGGTCATGTGGCCAGCATGACTAAGCCGCTTCTGGCGAACCAGAGCAGTGCACGGAAACGCCATTTACCTTCCCGCCAGAGTGGTACCTATTTATCTACTTGCACTTTGACATGCTTTCGAACTGCTAGGTGGGCAGGAGCAGGGACTGAGCAATTGGAGCTCACCCCATCGCGGGGATTCGAACCACCAACCTTCTGATTGGCAAGCCCTAGGCTCTGTGGTTTAGACCACAGCGCCACCCGCATTCAGCATTACAGCAGCGTATAGAAGTATGCAACTAAAACCCAATGGTCTTTGTAAACACTATTGTATTTGCATCTTGGACTTAGACACATGAACACAGATAATGAAAGATGCATTTACATGCAAATTTTATTTCAACCCTTAGGTGGAATTAGGGTCTACTTCACACATTCATTTTAGGAAATGTGCTCACATATTTCCTCTCATCATAGCTGTCAACTTTTCCCTTTTCTTGCGAGGAATCCTATTCGGAATAAGGGAATTTCCCTTAAAAAATGGGAAACGTTGACAGCTATGCCTCTCATATTGCCTAACAATAAGGGCTAGAGACTTTAAGAAAGGAAAAGATAAGAACTTCAGCAGGTGAATGGAGGCACATCTGGCTATTTGGGCTGTAGGGAAAATCTAACCAAAATCTATAGCCTTATATATGAAGTCATGTTTTGGGGGGTGGGGATTCTGGATTGAATGAAAATACAGTGGTACCTTGGGTTAAGTACTTAATTCATTCCTGGAGGTCCGTACTTAACCTGAAACTGTTCTTAACCTGAAGCACCACTTTATCTGATGGGGCCTCCTGCTGCTGCCACGCCGCCAGAGCGTGATTTCTGTTCTCATCCTGAAGCAAAGTTCTTAACCTGAAGCACTATTTCTGGGTTAGCGGCGTCTGTAACCTGAAGCGTATGTAACCTGAAGCGTATGTAACCCGAGGTACCACTGTAGTACTCTTAGTGGTCTTAATTGAATTTAAAACATGGGCATAATTCCTCAGCCACCACCTCCTTGAAGTTCAAGCAAACTATACACATTCAATTTAATCTTAGTGTGCCACATTAATAGCTAGGGGAAATAAATGCTCAAGCAGTATTCATAAAAGAAGACTCAAACATAATTGCCAATCACAGGTGCCTGTTGTTACAAAGAAGCTTACAAAAAGGGTTGCAGTCCCCGCCCCCAAGATGGTACTGAAAAATGACAGAAATGTAGCACATTGCAGGAATAAAAAAATATTCTAGATGGAAGATCATGTTCTACGATACAATAAAAGCTCTAATCTGGAATAACCTAGACATTTTGTCCATTGCAAACATCTAACTTGTTTCAACATATAAGTATTTTTCCAATGGAACAATTCCCTTTAAATTTTGATGAGAAGAATGGCCTTCATCCACATATTGACTAGTGAATTGTTTCTCCCATGCCAGAAAAACAAGAAGCAGAAAATTAGTCTACTTCTAAATTAAAGGTAGACTGGATGCCATAAACACTACTAATTCCAGTAGGGGCAGCAGGAGAAATAATTACTGTCAAAAATAATTCACTCAATTAACTGAGGGTCATAAAGCACCGGCACCTTTGGTCAAAGTTAGTTTGTATTATATATGAATATTAATAAGTCTGTTTCTCCTGTGGAAACAAAAGATATTTGCATATCATAATTCCAATGTACTGCTCTTCAGAGGCTCATTACCAGAGAGGTACTTCAAATGCTGTTTAGAAATTCATGAAAGAATGCCATGAAACCAGATCAAATCTATTTGAGGTTAAATGCCCTGTCATGCTTTGCTGAGCACAGTACCATGATGAATTTGCTTCCCCATCTGTTCTTGCTATTTAGCCTAACCATTTGGAGGGTTAAAAGCAAACAGATAGATTTCTGATTGCCTGGTTTCATAATCAGGCTCTCTTGCACCTCCAAACACCCACTACAGGCAGCTATGTCTAGTAAATGGAAATGATTCTTCTTCATTGCAGAGGCTACTCTGAAGAAGTGCTGCAGAAAAACAACAAGCTAGCATAATGAAACAGCACTTGCAAGACCACAACTGTAGAGTTACAAGAGGAGAGAGATGGCAAGAATTGTGGTTGGAAACATCAGCACAGGATTGAAGTCCCAATGGCTTTACCCAAATACAGGGCTGAGCTTGTGTCATGCTCAGTTGCAAGTTAAAGAGATGCAGAATGGTATACAGAAAGCACTACTTTGTTGACCAGGCAAGATTAGGAGGGCATTCCTGTTCATACCAGGTCTGCCAAACATAAGGTAAAAGGTAAAGGTAAAGGATCCCTGGATGGTTAAGTTCAGTCAAAGGTGACTATGGGGTTGCAGCGCTCATCTCACTTTCAGGCTGAGGGAGCCGGCCTTTGTCCACAGACAGTTTTCCAGGTCATGTGGCCGCTACTGGTGCACGGAGGACCTCGACGAGTGCCAGAGCGCATGGAAACGCCATTTGCCTTGCTGCTGCAGTGGTGCCTATTTATCTACTTGTACTGGTGTACTTTCAAAGTGCCAGGTTGGCAGGAGCTGGGACAGAGCAACATGAGCTCACCCCGTCACAGGGATTTGAACCACTGACCTTCTGATTGGCAAGTCCAAGAGGCTCCGTGGTTTAGACCACAGTGCCATCCGCGTCCTGAATAAACAAGCACACAATCGCTGATAGGTCCACCTGCCATTGTGAGGCTCAAAGCAATGAAGATGATGCCTCCTCAGCTGTTGCCATTGGCTGTGGGTTTATTATGATGTCACAAAAGCACTTGGCAGGTTTCTTCCACTTGCAGGAGGCAAAGTGGTGAATGGAAGGAGGCAGTCCTCTGGCAGTGGGATGCTAGGGAGTGATAAGGGAGCCCAAGAGGCTCGGTGGTTTAGACCACAGTACCACCCGTGCCAAACATAAGGTGCTATTCTTTCACATCTCTATTCTGACCTGTCCCTAAGAGGGCACCAAATCCTGAGCATGATCAGAGCCAAGAAATTCACTAGGTTAAGTCCCAGTCTCAAACCATATGGCTCCCAGTTCACACTCATTAACTATATGTATTTCAATTTTTTTCAAATATTTCAAAAGGGTACTAGAAGCAAGGATATTGGATGCCTATACTCCTATATCCACAGAGAATAGGACAAAATCAACAAACACCAGGGCTAGGTTTGAAAAAACAACTACCAAAAGAAAATAAAAGACTGATTATGTATCAACGATGGCAGCAAGAATGCTTCTAGCCCAAAGATGGAAGGAAGGAGAAGTGCGGACCAGAGAGGAATGGCAGACCAAGCTGATGGAATATGGTGAGGCAGATGGGAAAGATCAGAAACCAGGAAGATCAAGTATTCCTAAAAGATTGGAATACAGTGGTACCTTGGGTTAAGTACTTAATTCATTCTGGAGGTCTGTTCTTAACCTGAAACTGTTCTTAACCTGAAGCACCACTTTAGCTAATGGGGCCTCCCACTGCTGCTGCGCCACCGGAGCACGATTTCTGTACTTATCCTGAAGCAAAGTTCTTAACCTGAAGCACTATTTCTGGGTTAGCGGAGTCTGTAACCTGAAGCATATGTAACCTGAGGTACCACTGTAACTTTTTAACATACCGTACTTAAAAAGCCACCATAGACAGTTAAAATCATTGGCGGGGAGACAATGACACTTGTAATGTGAAATGAATTTTGGTTACTATGATTATGTAACAGATGGATAACGGTAAAAGATGCAGAAAAAATGAAAAATATAAAATCTTTGTAAATGGAACCCATGGAGGGAGGGGAGGAGGTCTGTAGATTCGAAAGAACCTTTTTATTTTTTTATGTTTTGGAATGGTTACAGTGATTGTGTAAAAATTTATGTAAAACCAATAAAACATTATAAAAAAGAAAGAAAAAACATAATATTCAAGTGACGATAGCTATCAATTGTACAGACAGAGAAAATGTGAGCAAATCTTATGTTTTTTAGACATGAAGTCACCAGCCCAGATGACATATATATAGATTGCCTTTTACCCAGAGCATTCTCTGGTGGGCAAAATACTAAAAGTGAAAACTAAAATCCTAATTTTCACATTACGATGCTCTCTGTTTCTGCCACAGAAGTTTTCATGGCTGAACTGGCATTTGCTGAGAGTGCCTTTCGGTACAGAACGTATCATCTTCCATGCAGAGAGTTGGGCTAAATGGCACGCTGGCTAGATCCTTTCCAACTCTAATGCATGTTTGTCTCAGCACTAAATTGATTTATGGAGATTTTCCATCAAGGTCTTTAATGGCAGGGACAGCAGAAAGAAAAAGAGGGAGGGGCATGCAAATGACATGCTGTAAATAAAAATGAAGGCTGAATTCTGGTAGCTCACAACTACATTCACTGCAAAACAAGTACAGTATTTTTTATATATTTTAAATCATGCTGTGTTGTACACTCAGTTAAATTATGGACTGTCAGTATGGCTTTATTTTACCTTTCTATATCAGCAGGATGGGGGTCAGCAAGATCATGCAGTATCAAAACAAGAATTAGATATGAGTTAAGCGGTTAAACATAATTCTGGCAAACTGTCAACGTCAGCAAACACCTCCAAGGCTACCTGCCTCTCTTAATTTGTGAATCCCTCAGTCGCTAGGCGTGCCTTTTACCATTTTCAGTTGGTAAGACCAGTGGCATAGCATGGGGGGTGCAGGGGGGGCCGGCCGCACCGGGCGCAACATCTGGGGGGGGCGCACTCGCCGCCTCCGGAGTCACCGAAGAGCCTCAGGCGCAGGCTGTAGCAGAGCCCCATGTCTCGCGGAACCGACGAGCTGTGTGTGCACGCAGGCAGCAGCAAGAAGAAGCTGGCAGCGGTGGCAGGTTAGGGGTTAGGGGCGCAAATTGCTTGCCTTGCCCTGGGTTAGGGGGCGCAAATTACTTGCCTTGCCCCGGGTGCTGACAACCGCTGGGTAAGACTATGGGCCATTCCTGCATCAGGTAGCTTTAACAGCTGGAATTGTGCACGCATTGCTAGCCTCGCAGTTGGATTACTGTGATGTAAACTGAATCCGAGCCAGCTGTATAGCATAGTACTACTGGTAAACCCCTGAAGGGGTAAGGTCTCTGGCGAAAAGCAAATCCGGAAAGAGAAATTGCATGCATACAAACCTTCCTAAGAGAATCTGAAATGGAAGGCAGAATTTGCACCAGTTACGCAGAAAAGACAACCATGCATATATGTAACATGCACAATAATTTGAAAATATTAAAAAATAAAAAAATATCAGTGCATTACTGAGCTTGATGGCAAATAAAGGTTGTCCAGAGTCTCCAAGGCTACAGCTGGTGCAGGAGAAAATGTGCTCATTTCAGAAACATTGCCCTTTAGGTTGACATCTGTAGCATGCAGAAATAAGGAGACGTAACGTATTCATAGCTGCTTTGACTCTTTGTGAGCACATACAAGGGGGAAATCAAAACAGACTACAGAGATGCATGTGAACATCTAGTTTTCATCCCTAATTAGAATCACTCTACAGTTGTTCAAAGAGAGCAGTTACTCAACGGGCCTAAGAAAATCCACACCCACACACACAAAATTATTAAGTAGCTCATTGTTAACAACACAGTCTTTGGTTATTTGGTTCTTGCAGTTGTCTGGCCATTACACCCAGAAATATTCAAAAGAAGGAAAGACCCCTATGCCAAGCAGTTTAGTCTGAAAGTGTTTGAAACACAGATCCTTGGCCAGTTCTGATACAACATGCATGAAACACAAATGGCTTGGTTTTGTGACTTCCTGGAATCACACAAACAATAGAAACTATGGCTTAAGGGGGTCACATGTACATGTGTGTTGCTAGAGAGGTGCACTTTGATCCACCCCAGCCCTTTTTGTTTCTACCCTGAGCTAAGCAAAGGTTTGGCTAAACTGGGACTCATGGTGAAGAACAGACCTTGCCTACAGCTAATAATAATAATAATAATAATAATAATAATAATAAACATTTCTATTTATACCCCGCCCTCCCCAGCCAAGACAGGGCTCAGGGAGGCTAACACCCGAAATAAAAACAAATTGATTGAAATACAACTTAAAAACAAGATTAAAATACAACATTAAAATATTAAAATACAGCCTCATTTCAATGGAAACTCGAATCAAAAACTTTTGGGGGGGATGAAAACGTCAAGTCTTCACCAAGGCTAACTTTCCAGACTGGTCCTACATGGGACAGGAAAAAGCCAGGGAAGTCCCCAAAGAGGAGTTCCATCACAGGAGGAGAAAGGTAAAAAGAAGAGGGGGAGGGAATCTCTTACTCACAGGCTGAAGATATTCTAGGATGTGTCCAGTATCAGAGTAACCAGGCCACAGAATCTTGCATAAACCTATTGTGGAGCACCCCCCTTTATGTCAGTTCCATTCATGAAAACTGTTTGTAGAACACACACACACATGCACATGGAGAACACTATGTTATTGCTAATGGTTTAGTGCAATATGAACAATTTCTGAGCAGAGGTGATTATCATCTGTCAGTGGTTAACAGATTGGCACCTTGAGTACCTTCTTATGCAAATCATGGACAATGTTTGATTAGTTGTTCACCCTGCATGTTAGTGATTTCACATTGCTTGTGACAAATGGCAATTTTATAGCCATTTTGACTTTATGCATGACCTTGTTTTACTATTGCATAACCCACTTTAGGATGCTCTGGTGAAGACTATTACCTAACAAATAAAGTCAAAGCTACTGAATACACAACAATATCCGCAAATGACACCTGTCACTTATTTGTGTGGGTGGGTGTGTAATTTGAAGGAGAAAAAACCCCTCCTGCAAATGGAAATTAAAAACAATAACCAAAATAAGCAGCACAGACTGCTCTTTCCCATTGCCAGGTCTGCATGAGCCCATGTAAACGTAAAGGTAAAGGGACCCCTGACCATTAGGTCAAGTCGCAAACAACTCTGGGGTTGCAGAGCTCATCTCGCTTTACTGGCTGAGGGAGCCAGTATACAGCTTCCGGGTCATGTAGCCAGCATGACTAAGCCGCTTCTGGAGAACCAAAGCAGCGCACGGAAATGCCGTTTACCTTCCTGCCGGAGCAAGTACCTATTTATCTACTTGCACTTTGACGTGCTTTCGAACTGCTAGGTTGGCAGGAGCAGGGACCGAGCAACGGGAGCACACCCCGTCATGGGGATTCGAACCGCCGACCTTCTGATCGGCAAGTCCTAGGCTCTGTGGTTTAACCCACAGCGACACCCACGTCCCTATGAGCCCATGTGGAAGGCCTTCTATTCCATCCCATTTGGGGAAGAGATTCCTGCTTGTTGCAGATGCAGCACAGCACTTAGCAACATAAAACATAAAACATAAAGGGTCTTCTGGCAAGCCTGAGGCTGGATGGTAGCAAACATCCCTCCATTGCAGCAGGAAGAAGCCATTTGGCAGCACCCTTGGAGTGCATATTTGAGACCACTCAAAGTGGATTATGTTAATCAGATGCCTACTTTCCTGACAGCCCTGTTTCAGTTTCATTCCAACCATTCCATTCCAGGAAGCTTTGGTACTCACAGTAGTGAAAATACCAGTATCTGCACCTTTACTAGTGCACACAGAGAACCTGATTCCACTCACATCTTGCATGATAAGCTGAACGTCACAGGAGTAGATACCTTTCTGCCTCTCATGCCCTGGCTGCAGTTCTCAGTCTACCCCTTTGTCACTCTAACCACCCTGAAAGGGATTAAGATAAAGTGGCTAAGCTTTTCTCAGTCTAGATTAATTTAACTACCTTCTTTTAATCCAATCACAGTTCTTTAAAGGAGTGGTAAAGGGATGGGTTTTCACATTATCTATTATTGATAAAAGTGACTCTCCATGAGAGAATATAAGTAGGAGTCCTAGGAATTGTTATACTAAAGAAGAATGGCAATTTCTACTGATGTAATATGTGCAGCTTGCAGACTTAACATATAGAATAAGAGAACAAGAAGAACATAGGTTTAAAGAAGATTGGAAAATGCTTATTGAAAATATTGGGGGGGGATTGTGTACACTCGGAAATGTTGGCAGCATTAAGATAAATTCAACAGTGTAAATAAGTTTTGATTGATGTAG
Source organism: Podarcis erhardii (assembly GCF_964252035.2). Classification (NCBI taxonomy): domain Eukaryota; kingdom Metazoa; phylum Chordata; class Lepidosauria; order Squamata; family Lacertidae; genus Podarcis; species Podarcis erhardii. The sequence goes on from NC_138501.1 coordinate 12,871,793, forward strand.
TAATGAAATACTGAATGGTTTAGTTTATGTAAAATATGCAGGGATTTATGTTATACAAAATGAACCATGGAAAGAGAAGAAAGGAAGTCACTGATATTTTAAGGTTGTGTAAATTAATATTCTACAAGGTATTTTTATGAATATTTATTAGCATTTTCAATAATAAACATAAACAAAAAAAAGAAAAAGAGAAAATAACAAAAAATACAAAAAACTTTAAAAAGACAATTAAAAACAAATAAAATTTCAGTTGCTTATTTTCATATAACTTCTTTCTCAGACCTCCTCACTCCTCCCCTTCTTGTATTCCCATTCAAGTTATTAATCCCGCAAATCCTTATTACTTATTTCTCAACCTTCACTTAATAATTTTTACATACTGTTGTTTTACCTTTCCTCTTTCTTCCATTTAATTACTTTTACATGCCTTAATTTCATTTCATTTTAACCATTCTAAAAACCAATTTTAACTTATCTAATCTAAAATATCTTATACATCATTTCTTATTCTTTAACATATTTCTTAAAGTCGATCAGTTTTTTCCTTCCACGGCTTTCCCAACTTCCATACAAATGACAGAACAAATTAAAACAAAATAGTTAATAATTATGTACCCTTTGGATTACCAAACTTCACCCCCCAAATTAATATTCTACAAGGTAAAACAGAAAAACGTAATGAAAATGATACCAAAAAGGGGAAGGAATTGTAGTCATAAAGTTGCCATCTTCACTGAAACAGCATTACTTGGAAGTAAAGTTCCTCTATGTGACTTTACAGCAAGTCCAAGTACTTATATCTGACATATCAGCACAATATACTCAAGTCAGCTGTCCAGCTCAGACCTGGAGCCAGCATGACATAGTGGATTGTGAATGGTCTTAAGAGACCTAGGGGAAACCCCGCTTGGCTATGAAACTCTGTGGGTAACTTTCAATCTAATTTGCCGCACAGGAATGTGAGGATTAAAGCTGGGGAGGGGGAGAGGGGGAACCTTGAACTGCTGGCAGTTTTCTTCTGAGCACAAACAGTGGTTTCTGGAAATGGGAATATTGATCAGGACCACAGTGTAGGAGGGGAGGAGTTTCAGGATGCCTCCTCCACCAATCATAGCACTCCCAATCATAGGAATATAGGAAAGTGGGCTACTCTTGCCTAAGTCATAGAACTGTAGAGTTGGAAGGGACCCTGAGGATCATCTAGTCCAACCACAGTCGTACCATTGGTCCATCTAGGACATGGGAGGCGGGTGGCACTGTGGTCTACACCACTGAGCCTCTTGGGCTTGCCGATCAGAAGGTCAGCAGTTCGAACCCCCATGATGGGGTGAGCTCCTGTTGTTCTGTCCCAGCTCCTGCCAAACTAGCAGTTCAAAAGCACACCAGTGCAAGTAGATAAATAGGTACCCCTCCAGCGGGAAGGTAAATGGCATTTCCGTGCGCTCTGATTTCCATCACGGTGTTCTGTTGTGCCAGAAGCGGTTTAGTCATGGTGGCCACATGACCTGGAAGCCTGTCTGCGGACAAACGCCAGCTCCCTCGGCCTGAGAGCAAGATGAGCACTGCAACCCCACAGTCACCTTTGGCTGGACTTTACCACCGAGGGGTCCATTACCTTTACCATCTAGCTCATGGGTAGGCAAACTAAGGCCCGGGGGCCAGATCCGGCCCAATTGCCTTCTAAATCCCTCACACAGAATGGTCCGGGAATCAGCATGCTTTCACATTAATGTGTGCTTTTATTTAAAAGGCATCTCTGGGTTATTTGTGGGGCATAGGAATTTGTTCTTTTGGTTTTTCCCAAAATATACCACCACCCCCCAGGTCTGAGGGACAGTGGACTGGCCCCCTGCTGAAAAAGTTTGCTGACCCCTGATCTAGCTCATTACTGTTTACACGGACAGGCATCAGCTCTCCAGGGTTTCAGGCAGGAATCTTTTACCAGACCTACTTGAAGATGCTAGCGATTGAACCAGGCATTTTTATTTTTGCATACAAAACATATGCTCTACCACCGAGCAACTCCAGGAGTCCCCTATGATGCTTTTCAAACACACACGTGCAAATGCACAACACATTAAAAATGGCGTGTAGCTTGAGCTTTGTTCTTTCTGCAGTTAAACAACCTGTTTAATCCTGGGGTTACTCTTGAACCCCCAGCTCTTGTGCCCTTGCCACAAAAAGGACTCTTTGGATAATGGTCCTTCCTTATCTTCCTAACTGCAGTATTTCCTTGTTCCTTCAAAAGCGAAAGCAAGTTAAGCTTCCAGAAGCGACATAGATGCTAAGCACAGTGGAGTTGTATCTGTATTGGCAATGACAACTGTTTACAACATTTCACTCAAGTCACCCCTAAGCCCCACCCCAAAAAATGTTGGTGTGTATAATGGAGGATAAACACTAAGATCCAGATTATAAACACGTAAAATAAACACTACTTTATAAATATGCAATAAATGCACCATTTGTCAGCAAGGGTGTTATGCTCCAGAGGTGGTAGAAACTATGTGGGAAGTCACAGATTCCCTTAGGGTTGCAACAATTTGCCAGTTTGTGGTATGCTGCAGCAGCAGAAAACAATTTAGAGAACTGGAAATAGGAACTTTGCACTGATATACTGTAATCTCTGCAAAACTACCCATATGAGCAGCTCTGTCAGTGATTTCAGTATTTAAGTTCAGGAAACACAGTTTGCTACTTGAAGAGAACATCCTAAAAGAGAGGCTGACAAGTTCTAAGCAGGCTTCCCTTTTTACCTAAATCATTTATATCAAAGTATTGCTCCTGTTGGACGCAGGTGACACTGTGGATTAAACCACAGAGCCTAGAACTTGCCGATCAGAAGGTCGGCGGTTCGAATCCCCGCGATGGGGTGAGCTCCCATTGCTTGGTCCCTGCTCCTGCCAACCTAGCAGTTCGAAAGCACGTCAAAGTGCAAGTAGATAAATAGGTACCGCTCCGGTGGGAAGGTAAACGGCATTTCCGTGTGCTGCTGTGGTTCGCCAGAAGCGGCTTAGTCATGCTGGCCACATGACCTGGAAGCTGTACACCGGCTCCCTCGGCCAATAAAGCGAGATGAGCGCTGCAACCCCAGAGATGGCCACGACTGGACCTAATGGCCAGGGGTCCCTTTACCTTTACCATGGGAGTTCAGTCAAGCTCACTGCATAAAACAGCCATTTAGCAGACTTGTCTTTACTAGGCAGACACCAACAAACACCACTATGCATACACACACTATTTACAGATGCTACAAGTAGTCTTCTCTCTCTGAGCCCAGAGAGGGTTCCTTGCTTCAAAGTCCTTGCTGCCAAGTCCTAAATTCAGCTGCTTTCAAACTCCTGCAACTCTTCAGTCTTGCCCAGAATCCCAATTCTTCCTCTTCCTTTTTCTGTTCCACACAGTCTCACACAGATTCTCTCAATGTCCTACCACAATAAATGCTATAGCCTGAGCGCCTTATCTACCCAGCCTCATGTGCCAATTCTGCCCAGCAATACTGATAAGGCAGTTACAAGATGTCTGCAGCTGCCTTGTGGGGCATGAGTCGTCTCTGCTGACTCATGGAAAATTAACCAATTTATCACTTTCCTTCAAAAGGCTTAATTTACGGCCTGGTGATTTTGATAGGCACTAAGCACAACTAACTTAGCCAGGACCCAACCCAGCACCACTGAACATAGACAGAGTGGATCCTTCTTCCTTATCCAGTTCTGGCCCAACTGTGCATGGAACCTAGTTGCTTTAAGACAGCAACTTTTAGGACATGAGTGAAGGAGCGTGCAGTTGGAGAGGTCCACCTACAGGTCCCGTTTAATGTAACAAAGGATGCTGAGTCAGAAATGCTGCATTGTGGGTAAGTGAGCATGAAGAGAGATTCTCATCTCAGCATCCCCTACAACACTAAAAGAAATCCTTAGTGACCCTCTTGGTTTATGCAGTGCAGCAACTCACAGCTGGTAGATACTCTCGGCCTGATCCTGCCCACATGCAGCAATTCATAAAAGACAGTTTATCAAGGCTTGTGGGGAAAAGCTTTAGTGTTAGGTGCTGCCATATCCTATCATTCATGAGTAGGAATGTGATGTAGTGGTTAAGAGCGGTAGACTCGTAATCTGGTGAACCGGGTTCGATTCCCCGCTCCGCCACATGCAGCTGCTGGGTGACCTTGGGCTAGTCACACTTCTCTGAAGTCTCTCAGCCTCACTCACCTCACAGAGTGTTTGTTGTGGGGGAAGGAAGGGAAAAGGAGAATGTTAGCTGCTTTGAGACTCCTTTGGGTAGTGTTAAAGTGGGATATCAAATCCAAACTCTTCTTCTTCTTCTTCTTCTCTGAAAAACTGAGCACTTCTTCTCAAAACAAGGCTCTCTGGTCAATTCCTATCACAGATTCTGTACATGTTCAAACTGGAGTAGCGTAGTTGGGGCAAGCATTCCCCACATATTTGGGGCAAGTGAGAGCCTTAGCAGAGTGTCCTATTATTCAAAGCTGACACCACAAAAGCTTTGAAAATTTACATGTCCTTTAAAAGGTCTTGGCAAACATTTCAACTGCTAGCAAAGCAGCCTCATACCTCAACAAGTCGACTGCAGAGTGTTTAATGAATCAGGACCTTACAAAGGTTCCCACTGTCGCCACCTTTCTAGGGACAACAACCTGGTTGCATGAGATAAGCCCACCCATAGCTGTTTCCTATCAAATTTATTCTCCGGGAAGAAATAACAGCTATATTAGCTCAGCTAGAGCTTAGATAAATGGGCTGTATCTTTTAACAAAGGGGTCTGTTTGTTAAAGGAGATGAACTGTATGCAAGGACAAATGGGTGTTTTCATCCAAGTATGTGTGATTCAGGAAGTTTTTCAAACAGTGGTATGAGTAATTCTGAAAATGTCAGAATTAAAGACGAACTTGGATGGATACTAACAATGGTAGTATAAGGCTTGTGGTTCTGCAAAAATGAAGCTTTCTTTCAGACACAGGAGCAAGTCTTCTCCGATGATGTATGGTAATTCTTCAATTATAAATAATTGTATTATCATTTAACGTTTCATAATAGTTGTTTCAACTGTTCTTTACCAATAATTTGATTGTTTTGCTCTTTTTGTGAACTGCTTTGGCGCTTTATTGCAGTCAAATGGTGTGTAAATGTTGTGAAGGGGAGGGAGGTGATTTTTTGTTTTGTTTCCAAAGATGGCAGTTAATTAACAAGAGAGATAAGTGATCCTTGGTAAATCCACCACTCTCATTTACAGCCATTTGTTTTTATCATTCACACTATGTCAAGATTTTGTTATCTCACACATACTCTAACAACCCCCAAAACATTCCTAGGGAGGACTCCCTCATACCTTGCAATACCTAGGACTCCCCCCCCCCCATTAACTTCTGATTTCTCTGCCTTAAAACATTTTTTCTCTAATTAAACTAAACACTTACCTAACCTACATTTGCTGTAATCCATGAACTCTGCTTCATCTGTAACAAGCGATTTAGCTCATCTCTTTTATTAACACTCCAGTTAACCGGTTTCTGACTGAAGGTATACAGTTTTTTAATAGCAATTCTCAGGCAATCTCTGCACTTCAGCCGACTTTTATTTCGCTGTTTGAGGTGTTTAAACTGCATTTATACTTTATCATGTACTCCTTCCAAGAACTCCACATTGATAAAGGCATCCTATGTTTGGTTAGACTGAATGAGTGATTCTCTTCATATTTTCCTCTCCTTGAAACGAACGAACAAAAGAAAGAGCTGCAATTCTTTGCAGATTCACCTACTCACAAATAAAGCAGGAGTATTAGTGGGACACGGGTGGCGCTGTGGGTTAAACCACAGAGCTTAGGGCTTGCCGATCAGAAGGTTGGCGGTTTGAATCCCCGCAACAGGGTGAGCTCCCGTTGCTCGGTCCCTGCTCCTGCCAACCTAGCAGTTCAAAAGCACCTCAAAGAGCAAGTAGATAAATAGGTACCGCTCCGGCGGGAAGGTAAATGGTGTTTCTGTGCGCTGCTCTGGTTCACCAGAAGCAGCTTAGTCATGCTGGCCACATGACCCGGAAGCTGTCTGCAGACAAATGCCGGCTCCCTCGGACAATAAAGTGAGATGAGCGCTGCAACCCCAGAGACGGTCACGACTGGACCTAATGGTCGGGGGTCCCTTTACCTTTTTTATTAGGCATAGTACCCTCCAGTCACTGTTGGACTATAACTCTCATCATCTTTGGCCATTGGCCATGCTAGCTGAGGCTGATGGGAGCTGTAGGCTAAATCACCTGGAGGGCTTAAGGTGGCTAAACAGAACATGTTTTGCAAACAGAACTGTTCAACAGCAATGACACATACTTCCAAGCAGCATAATATGCATTTTCCAAACCACTACATAGCTATTACTAAGACAACTCTTCCTTCAACACTGGTAAAAATGTAAAGGTAAAGGACCCCTGGACAGTTAAGTCCAGTCAAAGGTGACTATGGGGTTGCAACGCTCCTCTCGTTTTCAGGATGAGGGAGCCGGCATTTGTCCACAGACAGCTTTCCAGGTTATGTGGCCAGCATGACTGAACCACTTCTGGCACAATGGGACACCGTGACAGAAACCAGAGAACATGGAAACACTGTTTACCTTCCCGCTACAGTGGTATCTATTTATCTACTTGCACTGGCATGCTTTCAAACTGCTAGGTTGGCAGGAGCTGGGACAGAGCAACAGGAGCTCACTCCGTCGCGGGGATTCAAACCGCCAACCTTCTGATCGGCAAGCCCAAGAGGCTCAGTGGTTTAGACCACAGCGCCACCACAACCAAGAGATGTCAACAATTTCAGCACAGCCCACACAAGCAGTAGCTATCTCCACAGCTGGCTCCCCCAATTCACCCTGTGGATTGTCTCAGAAACAATGTTTCCCAAACTTGGGTCTCCAGTTGTTTTTGCACTACGACTCCCATCATTCCTAGCTAGCAAGACCAGTGGCTAGGATTGATGGGAATTGTAGTCCAAAAGCAACTGGAGACCCAAGTTTGGGAAGCACTGCCTCATAGGGAAAGATGCTTGTTTTTCTCGAAGACACTTTCCAATCTCAAAGAGAAGCCTCGATAAAACTTACATTGCTTGCCACACACGAGTACTGGCTAGGCATATCTAATCTGTCACATTGTTCAATTTTTATTTTTATTTTTGGAGTAGGGGAAATAGATGAGAGGTCAATTGAGGTGAGAATACGCGAGGCCTGTGGCACCTAAAGACAAACACAGTAACGTCCCCCGAGGAGTCCTCATAATGCAGAACTGTGCTTGTGGGTACAAAAATTCACAAAGCTGACCTTTGCTTTCCAAAGTCAGTGTAAGCATAATTTGCAAGTGATGAATTGCAGGTTTTAAACTAAACTTTGCCAGAACCTCTATTATGAGAAGTGCTATTAAACTTGAGTGTCCCACATGGACTCGGGCTCAGAAATGCTTTGACAAGAAGTGCCAAATTAAATAAAAAACCTAACAGCACATTATCTAAATGAAAGTGACTTCCACAAATTCCACGGGCTAAGATAACTATTCCGACTAGCTCTGAGCGTTATGAAAACAGGCAGGAGTGAGAATTATAGAAGTCCCTTAAAAATTATGCCTCTCCCCATGGCATGAATGAAACTCAGTTAATTCACACTGCAACTAAAAGAGTACAACCAATATCTTCTAGGTGCTATGTTTAAGTTTCACACATACACACAAAATTCAGATACATCCGGTATCAGATACATTGCTGAGGTAAATATGAAGTACGAACACTTTTCTTATCAATGAGAAAAGCTGCAGCTGCTTTTCAATCACAAAATTAAGTGCCTTATTGTATGAAATGAGATTTTTAAAACACACCCACAAACCTTGTCCATATCTGAGACACTGAAGAGCTATGCTATCCAAATGCAATTTATAACACTTTATTATTGTAATTGGCTTGCAATTTAGCCCTCTACCTAGGTAATCAGACAGTTGTAAACACAGCTGCATTTTGCATGCATAGATAACTTCGTGACTGTCACTGTAGGTCTCACTTCTTCTCCCCAGAAGCTGGTTCAGGAATAGAAATGACCGCATGCTTGCTGAGCACTACAATTTTGGCTATTATGAGATAGGCCATGTTCCAAATCTTGAGCAGCAGGTGTAAAATGCTTGGAGTTTCCTGCTAAAGAGACTGGATTCATTTTAGCACTGACCATATAGTTTCAGAGCTGTCTGCTGTGTCTGCTCTGGTCCTGGGATATTTTACTGTCCAAACTGCACCCCAAAACTGCTTCTTGTGACCCATGTTCACAAGAAGACTGTGTCTTTGCTTCCACATGAATTTCTGTGCTTGACTTCTAAAGAGAGACGATCTGTCACAATTATTACTGAGAGCAGCCAAAGCACCTGCTCTGAAAGACAACTGCAAACCACCATATTTTTTTTGGCAGCCATCAATGACTGCCAACTGGAGCTGTTTTTTTCCTCCACACGGCAGCTGAGATCATCTTGTGAGGCCCTTCTTCATGTGCCTCCTCCTCAAGAAATTCGGAGGGTGGCAACACGAGAACGGGGACTTTTCTGCTGTGGCTTCCTGTCTGTGGAATTCTCTCCCCTGGAAGGTTCACCTGGTGCCTTCATTATACACCTTTAGGCACCAAGCAAAAACGTTTCTTTTTAACCAGGTCTTTGGTTGATCTGATTGACATCCTATGCCCTTTTAAAATGTGGAGTTTGGGGGGGAGTGGGTTATTGGGTTGTTGTTGTTATTATTTTGATTATGGATTTTGCGGTTTTATATTTTGATTTTATTCTGTAAACCACCTTGAGACCTGCAAGTATAGGCCAGTAAATAAATTCAATTAATAATTATAATAATGGTCCCAGCAATACCCTGGAGAGAAAATCTGCTGTGCTTTTCCTCTGCATGGCAGTGTTGGGGTAGGGGAGATAGCGTTCTTGCTGAGAGTGAGTGTTTATGCATGCTACCGAGTCTCTCTGTTCCCTCCACTGTGTGCATGTGCTGTGTCAGTTTGCACATGTATGACATGCATGCACAAATGATGGCATACAGTCCTCATAGGGGTGACCAACCCTCAATGTGGCTGGGCCAAAAAAAAAAAAAAAAGTTAGCCACCCCTGCTCTAGACCCTTGGGCACAATAAATGAAAAATGGAAATTTGAAAAATAAGCTAGTAATGTTCCAAAAAACAAACAAACCCAAAAAACACCCACTCACACTTACCTACATGGACTTACTGGGAGCCATAGAACCTGAACAATGGGTCTAGCAAGCTACAAGCTACTTATTGCCATCACCTCTGTGGAATTTATCGTATACATGGCAAAGGTAAAGGGACACAGATGGCGCTATGGTCTAAACCACTGAGCCTCTTGGGCTTGCCAATCAGAAGGTTGGGGGTTCAAATCTGCGTGATGGGGTGAGCTCCTGTTGCTCTGTCCCAGCTCCTGCCAACCTAGCAGTTTGAAAGCATGCCAGTGCAAGTAGATAAATAGGTACTGCTCCTCTGTAACAGGAAGGGAAACTGTTTTCGTGCACTCTGGTTTCCGTCATGGTGTTCCATTCTGCCAGAAGCTACTGTTAGGTCCATCATGAGACATCTGCCAGCTTTTAGTCAGAGATACCAGCAGCCCTCAAGCAAGCAAACCTGCCTTATTATCGCTCCCTAGCATCCCACTGACAGAGGACTGCCTCCTTCCATTCACCAGTTTGCCTCCTCCAAGTGGAAGAAACCTGGGCAGTGCTGAATGTCACATCCACTGCCAGGTGTGTCCTGCTGGAAACAGAAAAGGGCTTTCCCCTTGGCCTGCCTTTCTATCCACTCAGCTGCCAAGTGCTTTTGTGACATCACAAGAAACCCACAGCCAATGGCAACAGCTGGGGAGGCATCATCTTCATTGCTTTGAGCCTCACAATGGCAGGTGGACCTATCAGTGATTGTGTGCTTGTTTATTTGGGACATGGGTGGCGCTGTGGTCTAAACCACTGAGCCTCTTGGGCTTGCAAATCAGAAGGTCAGCAGTTTGAATCTCCATGAGAAGGTGAGGTCCCGTCGCTCTGTCCCAGCTCCTGCCAACCTAACAGTTTGAAAGCACGCCAGTGTGAGTAGATAAATAGGTACTGCTGCGGCAGGAAGGTAAACGGCATTTCTGTGTACTCTGGCTTCCGTCACGGTGTCCCATCGTGCCAGAAGCAGTTTAGTCCTGCTGGCCACATGACCCGGAAAGCTGTCTATGGACAAACACCAGCTTCCTCGGCCTGAAAGCAGAGATGAGTGCCACACCCCATAGTCGATTTCAACTGCACTTATCTGTCCAGGGGTCCTTTACCTTTACCTTTTACCAAAGCACAAAGAGGAGTAGAAGCAGGAGAAACATAGCAATAATGTCTATTTGTGGCATCCCTGGTTCAAATAATCTGAAGGAGGCAAGCTGAGAAAGGCCTTTTCTGAAGACATTGTGATGTTGCTGTCAGTGTAAGTACTGTAGAAAGTATTGAGTTAGGGCATTGCTTTTAAATAACTTAACCGTCCCGGGGTCCTTTACCTTTTCCCTTTCTTTTTTAACATATACATGGAACTTTTATTTTTGCAAAGAACCTCACAGCCTTTATTGTACTTAGCCCTTGCAACATCACAATGAGGACATGATTTTGTTTGTGGGGAATTGAAACTCAGAGAGAGCGACTTGCCCACACAGTGAATTAATAACGAAAGGAACTTGAATCCAGTCCTTCCAAAAACTCTCTTTTCCAATGGACCCCTCTCCCTGGCACACACTCCCTAACTTGAGAGCAGGAGCAAGGGGGAGGAAATGCTAGAAAAATAAGTTGCAGCCCCCTTCCCCAGAAGGCACTGCCCACAATACCACCCTTACCTTGAATTATGGTGAGGAAAAGGCATACAAGGGGGTTGGGGAAAAGGTCCATTATTTCAGACAGGACAAGAGGCATATTTTTTATTTTAAAAACCCACAGCTTGTTAAAATAATATACAACAGACACAACAAAGTATTCCAGACCAGACACAAAGTCAGATCAGGTGTGCATCCCCTGAACTTTTGCACTAACACATAATTATTTTTGATACTAATGGAGATGTTTCCCAAGAAGTTACAACATTCCAGTACACGCGGTTACAAAGGTCCTTTGCCCAGCAACATTATATTTTGGGTGTAGGAGACTTAATGTCTTCTCTATAGAGATCTTTAATTTCAAAGCACTGTACTAGGCAGAGAGAATAATGAATGCTTTGAGTAACGCAACTAGTAGTTTTCCAAACATTATACCTACATGCAATTACATAACTTACATTAGGCAACCTAAACAAATAATTATGTTTAAACTTTCCATTCTAGTCTTAAATGTCAATGTCTCTACTGTTCTGTCCTCGAGCATTCCCACAGGATCTACTAAGCGTAACACCTGAGTATGCACCCTACTGGGACAAATCTCTTATTCACCAGAGAAAAAGAAATCTGCAGATGGTTTTTGAAGGTTAGCTGTATCTTTAAAAAGTTGCCTTACTATTTTTTTGAATGACCACATGGTAAACTGGTTCTGCAAACAATTTGTAAAAGCAAAGAATCATCATTTGAACCACAGTGGCTTCATGCAATTGCATGAGGATGAAGACGGGCACACAAAAGATTGCAAAGGAATTAGGGGGAAATCATCACTTAATATGATTAATGCACAGTACTTATTGCATTGCCAAGCATAAGGCATGGAAGCAAATGAAAGTCTCTGACCACTGTGTTTTGCATAAGCATCTACAATCACAGTGGTTAGACAAATTGCCACTGTTGTACCAAAATTCCTTCTGGCATCAGGGATCATGAAATCTCCTTAGACACAAAAAAGAGAATGTGAACTACACAATTCTCACAAACGTACCTTGTAAACAACTTAATTTCAAGTTCCTTTCAGAGATTTAGTAACTGCATTCTAACTTCTGGGAATCCGAATTCAGTATGGAATAAACTTTTAAAAACGAGACAAAATAAATCACTCTTAAGATTTGGTCAAGTCTACAGTACTGTAAATATATTTTGGAGGGAAAGTAGCAAAGTGTTTATTTAGTCAACAGTTTTCCTTATCTAAGTAAAAGGCATCCGACTAATACTATTTTAGGTGAGGAACGTGAAAGCTGACAGAAGTGATTAGCAGAAGGCAAGTCTACCCAGAGGTTTATTTTCTTTTAAAGTTCACTTAGCACTGGTTAAGTATCGGAGGACAGAAGCCTTTGCAGATCTATTGCAACTAACCCAGAGATCTAGCAACAGATCTCAATCTACCTGACCATTCCTGGTTGTCACTAATGTAAAGGCTATATATAAATCAATCAATCAATCATGACTTTGTAAGGTTCTGGGTAATACAGGAGACAAAGGCTTATGGGTCAGATAATGTCTCCCCTTCCGTAAAACAAAAAGGAAAACGTTCTACAACTGGACTTCCGGGTTAGCGCGAACGGCTAATGGCGGATTCCCTCCGAGCTCCGGAGGGAATCGGCTCTGCTGAGGACGGGTCTTGCCGTGCCGGCGACACGGGGACCCTCAGAAACCGCAGGCGCGGAAGCCTGCGGACTTGGTGACTCGGTGGGCACCTTAAGCGCCCTCCCCGACCCACGAAGAGCCTTTTTAAAGGCTGCGGAGAGGGTACGGAGAGTGGCGTGGTGCTGAGAGTAGACCGCTACCTCAGTAGAGCGAAGCCGCAAGCCATGGCCGGAGAGCGCTGACTTTCTTCCCAAAATTTGGACTGGATAACAAAGGACCCGTGAGTAGTGGAATTTGGACTTTAAAAATTTTATCCTGTGAATTCGGCACGATCGGGGGATGTGTTAAAGGGAAGTCCGCACCCCCTCTACTTATAGACGTTTCAAAGCAAGGAACGGAGAATTAAGGCGGAATGAATACTGTTTTGATGATTTAAAAGTTTCTCACAAATTTGATAGAACAAGACTTTTGTGCTGGAGAGAAAGGGAATTTGGAACTTTGTGTGTATCCCCCCCAAAAAACCCGGGAGTGTCCTATTTGGGTCCCGGAGGAAGAAGTGAAAGGAGTTTGACAGCTGTCAAAGAAGCTGTCAAACGGGCGGACAAAGTAAAGAATTTTGCTATTTAATAACTCGTGGAATTAAAGCTGATACATTTGGACTGAGGCGAATGGAAACAAAGTATTGATAATAACAAAGTAACAGATTATTGGAAAAGGACTACTAAATAACTGAAAGCCCCCTAGGGGGAATTAGTGACATTACAATGGCTGCAGAGGGAAAATTACTGGCGGAGATAGAAAAAATGTTCTTTCTCGTGGGAATCCTGCAGGAGCAGAGTATGGCTCTGAGTAAAGTTTTTATGACCTTGAATCCTGAAACAAACAACTCTGCTGAATGCACAAAGGAGATGTATGATAAAAATTCTGCAGCTGAGCAGGAAGAGATGCCTTTGGAATTGACAGAGAAAAAAGAAGGAGTTCAGACACTACAAGTGGAAAATATCAACCAGGAATCTGCAGCGTTAGAGTATGAGCAAGAAGACCTCTGGATTACAGACCTGCGAAAGATGAGAAAGAAGAAGAGAGAAGCCCCTGGAGTACTTGGAATATTAAAACTAGAAAGAACAAAGCAATATGATTGGGACTTTTCTCTTGAGTATGGAAAACTAGACGGTCTTTCGCAGCAAACACTCTTCAACATTCTGAATGAAAGAAAATATGATCTGACTCTGACTGAACTCCTTCGGGGTCTTAGGACCATCAAAGAGGACCACCAATATAGCTGGCAGAGAGGGACTGACAGAGAATCAGACGCCTCGGACGTGAGGAATCCGGGCTAGAAATATTTTTTGTTTGTTTTCTGGACATTTGTCTAGGAAGGGACAGAAACCGGGGCAGGGGGGGGAGAGAATAGAATTATAAAATGTTATGTTTTGTTTTACTTGGTCAATGTGACCTATAATTAATATAATAAAGGGAAAATTTGTGAAGGGGAAGTTAGATCGACCTTAAAAAAAAAAGAAATTAATGATTATAAGAGAATTGGATAGTTGAATATAGATAAACAAAAGAATTTAATTTTTAAAAGCAATGTGAATATCTTTAAGAGGTTAGGTAAGAACTTGCTGAATTAATTTTGGAATTGGGATGTAAGAGGAGGGGGTGGGGGGAAGTCAATGAAAGTGGGTAAAGAAACTTAGGGTATGTAATTGTATTTGTGTGTTTGTTTGTCTTTGTCTTTGTGTGTGTGTCTGTTGTTATAAAATGTAAAAACCCAATAAAAATTATTTAAAAAAAAAAAAAAAAAGGAAAACGTTCTACAACTAATGAAGATCAACAACATCAACATTCTTATGAACAAGCTAGTTTTCAAAGCTGTCTAAACAAGTACAAAAGATTATTGTGCTCGATTGAAAGAAAGAAAGAAAAAAACCAAAACACAGACGCAATACTTTGTTTTATACAACAGTTTTCTAAACATCGGTGGAAGGGTTTTGCTAAATATTTTCTTATTTCATTCAATATATACATATGCCATGGCATATACCTATATTAAAATGGATGCAGAAGAATATGAAATACTACCTGCCTAGCACCACAATTTCCCTATCTGAAGAATTGTGTACTTCACAGATTTGGGTTGCTATGAAAACTGAACCTGAGAGGAAGAGTGGAAGAGAGAAATTCATCTGCAAGCAAGAATTACACAATTAATTATAACCTTATAATACATTAGTATGTTTAGAAGCCACGTGTGACCTCTAGTTATTCCGCAAACAAATGGCTTGCTGTCTCTGGATCCTGTTTTATACAGAGAGAGAACAAATGGCTCATTGTTCTGCCCGAAAATAGTTGCAGAGAATTAAATATTTTATCCCTACTTGTGTCATAAAGTACTATTATTGTACAAGTACTCTACTGTGAAGATACATTAGATAAGATTTGGAGCAAGCAAAAATCAATCATCTTGACGTCTAAGGAACCACTTAAGCTAAATGTTCAAGAAAAAGAGCCACATTAAGTCTGTAGCACCAAGATGACAAATATATAATTAAAATGTTGTGGCACCTTTGAGGCTAACTGGTTTATATGCGGGCTGAGTTTTTGCTGGTCAATAGCTTACTTCATCAGATGCATTAAGCAGACAGACAAGATCATAGGCATAAAGGTAAAAGGTAAAGGATCCCTGGGTGGTTAAGTCCAGTCAAAGGTGACCACGGGGTTGTGGCGCTCATCCTTCTTTCAGGTCGAGGGAGCCAGCGTTTGTCCACTGACAGCTTTGTCCACCGACAGACCATGTGGGCAGCAGGACTAAACCACTTCTGGCGCAACGGGACACCGTGATGGAAACCAGAGCGCATGGAAATGCTGTTTACCTTCCCACTACAGTGGTACCTATTTATCTACTTGCACTGGTATGCTTTTGAACTGCTAGGTTGGCAGGCGCTGGGACAGAGCAACAGGAGCTCACTCCGTCGTGGGGATTCAAACCGCCGAACTTCTTATTGGCAAGCCCAAGAGCATGGGTAGGCAAACTAAGGCCCGGGGGCCTGATCTGACCCAATCGGCTTCTTAAGCCGGCCCGCAGATGGTCTGGGAATCAGTGTGTTTTTACATTAGTAGAATGTGTCCTTTTATTTAAAATGCATCTCTGGGTTATTTGTGGGGCATAGGAATTCATTCATTTCCCCCCCAAAAATATAGTCGGGCCCCCCCCACAAGGTCTGAGGGACAGTGGACCGGCCCCCTGCTGGAAAAGTTTGCTGACCCCTGCCCAAGAGGCTCAGAGGTTTAGACCACAGCGCCACCCATGTCAACCTGGACAGCTTTTGACAAATCAAGTTTTAAAAGTGGAAGTTTAAGAAGAGTTTGGATTTGATATCCCGCTTTATCACTACCCAAAGGAGTCTCAAAGCAGCTAACATTCTCCTTTCCCTTCCTCCCCCACAACAAACACTCTGTGAGGTGAGTGAGGCTGAGAGACTTCAGAGAAGTGTGACTAGCCCAAGGCCACCCAGCAGCTGCATGTGGAGGAGCGGAGACGCGAACCCAGTTCCCCATATTACAAGACTACCACTCTTAACCACTATAACCCACTTGCCAGAGCACAGAGTGTCACATGGATGCAATAGCTATGTACACACACTGTAAAGCTGACCAGCATGATGGAATTAATGAATTAATTCAGATTCTAAATCTCCCTATATCATCAACTACCCTTCTAAGTTTTCATTTAACTAGCATGACACACATTTAAGTAGCATGACACACATTAAAAAGCATGGAGCAGCCTGAGGATGCAGCTAAATGGAAGAAACACAGACTGTCCCTAGCACAGTCACAATTACTTGGTGGCAGGCAGAACATTTTCCAGTGAACAGCAGAATTATTATTATTATTATTATTATTATTATTATTATTATTATTATTTCTACCCCGCCCTCCCCAGCCAAGGCCAGGCTCAGGGTGGCTAACAAGCAATAATAAAAACAAGTTGAATGAATACAACTTAAAAACAAGATTAAAATACAACATTAAAATATTGAAACATTAAAATATTAAAATGCAGCCTCATCACAGGAGGAGAAAGGAAAAAGAAAGAGGGGGAGGGAATCAAATTCGCTCCAAGCCAAAGGCCAGGCGGAACAACTCTGTCTTACAGGCCCTGCGGAAAGAAATCAGATGTGGGGATGTGGGCACTTATTCAAAGCCCTGAACGAGCCCTGTAAGGAAAGTTTTCCTACTGATCCAAAGATTCAGCATGAAACTGGGAGCCAACTTCAGAAGTGGTCCAGATATTGTAAGTTTTTATATCTGGCGAACAGCCAATATTCAATTTGTATATATTCTCTCTATTGCAAGCCACTTTGGTTGAGTGGCTGGGACAACACAGTCAGATGGGTGGGAAATAATTTTATTATTATTATTAGCCTCCATGGTGGTCCCAAATCCATCTCAAAATAAATATGGCACAAATTGAAGCAGTAAGCTACCATTAAACAACCAAAACTAATTCTAGGGCACACCAACATCCAAGAGATTGTTTTATTTAAGGTGTATCAGTAATGCATCAACCTCATTTCTACCTTCATTTCTAACCCTTCATCAACCTTCATTTCTAACCCTGATGTGTTAATCACCTCTAAAGAAAGGAGACCATAACCGCTTAAAATGTCAATGCAAATCTCATTTAAAATTCTAATACAAATAAGCTTAATAGAGTAGTAAAGACGCCACATTATTGATCCAGCTTCCAAACAATTAAATAAAGTCATCCTTGATCTGGGATTCGAACAACAGCAAACCAAGGAAGGGAAGGATGAAGCAGGTGGAAATCATATATTTTTTAAAAAATAAAGCCAAACACTATCAACAAGAGTGACAACCAGTAGCCTCGGTCACAATTAGTGGTTTATTTACAAGGCAGAGGTTAATTGATTTTATGTCCG
Organism: Podarcis erhardii; assembly: GCF_964252035.2. Classification (NCBI taxonomy): domain Eukaryota; kingdom Metazoa; phylum Chordata; class Lepidosauria; order Squamata; family Lacertidae; genus Podarcis; species Podarcis erhardii. The sequence goes on from NC_138501.1 coordinate 12,889,248, forward strand.
CAATCCATTTTCCATTACATGCTTCTAGGGGACAATATGGCATTCACTCATGAAAATGCTAATTATACCGATTTGTACCACATCAACATGTTATTTTTCTTACACTTTACCGCAAAATCATTTGTCTTTTTTAAAAAATTGTGCAGTAAGAAAGAATGCATGCCATCCTGAAGAGATACAACAGCAAAAAAAGGAAAATAGACAGCACTGATTTTAACAGGTCTACTCTGATTGCAACACTGGGTTGCAGTTGGCTAAGCCCAACTCAAAGCAGACCCACTGAAATGAATGAATCTGAATTAGTGCTACTCTGAGCAGGCCTCTGAGTCTGAACGCTGTTGCTACATTTGCCTTTTGGTTACTTAGACTGCCCTTCCCTCTCTGCTGAATTCAGTCAAATTTTCTCCCCCTTGTCACAGGCAAGGAATACCATGGCAAGATGTTGAAAAAACTCCTGCTGTCTTTCTGTCCTGACAAGACATGAGGAGCCTTTGCTCATATAATGGCAGTTCAAATGAAGCAGGCTGCAGGAGAGCAATATGGGGGTCAGCGTTACTGAAAGGCCACTAGGCAGATTGCTTTATCTTGCTGCAGGGATTTGGTATGGAACTGCTTATAAGTCTTTGTACCAGAGCAAAGTTGCTTGCACTGGATTTCAGACATCTGATACAGATGTGCAGTGACCCAAGAACCCCCGTTCTCTTTGTTCTCCTTTTAAAGGCAGAAATCCTGTGCGAAGCTACTCAAGCTTATTAAATCTACCAAAATAGACAACTGTTGCCATACCCAAAGTTTCTAGACCACCTTGGCTGTGAAGAGAAGTTTGAGGGTATGTAGACAATATCAACAGAAGCCTCAAAAAGCAAAAATAAAGTTTGACCTAAGTTTTTTTTGGGGGGGGCTAGATTTCCTGGACAAGCACATATTTCTGTCCCCACAAGTTCTTGCGACAGAATTCAATAATGGTATTGTGTTGCAAACAGCTCAGGCAAACTAAGAAACTATGCAAAATGAATTTTGCATTTGGGTTTTCTTGCCACACAAATAGAATTCCTCACACACACACATTTGGAATAAGCAGTGTTTCTTTTCTGGGGGGGGGCACAGAGGTACACATACCCCTAAATCAGGCATAGGCAAACTCGGCCCACCAGATGTTTTGGGACTACAATTCCCATCATTCCTGACCACTGGTCCTGTTAGCTAGGGATCATGGGATTTGTAGTCCCAAAACATCTGGAGGGCCGAGTTTGCCTATGCCTGCCCTAAACGTTTTGTGAATCTTTGTACTTTTGTCCATTTACTGTATTTATTTTTATTTTTCCCAATTTGAACTATAAAATGGTGGTTTTCTTGAGTCAAAATGAGAGTACCCCTAAATTTTTTATTTTATTTTTTTAGAAAACGAACACTGGGCATAAGGGATTGCCAGCACTGGTTGTAACAAAAAGCTTGTGAAGTTGACAAAGTTATTCCTTAGTAGAGGGCCAGGATTTCAGAAGGCGCATTCACATTTAGTATTATTTTGATAGAAGACAGATTCTCTTCCCACAGGTAACTAGTATCTTCTATACTTTTCCAGATGAAATTATTATCTGTTTACTCCGATTTCTCTCTTTCTATGCTAAGAATTGGCTGTTCTCTACTCCCTTTCAACAACACGATGGAAGTTGTAAAGGCAATGCAAATTACCATCACGGAACTACTATTGGGAATTTCTGAAGCAGAATTAGTAGCAGTTCAAGCTGCAAGCCAGTTATGAAGTGGGCAGAGTTGTCTAACTGCAAAAGGGCTTAAAGGCTGCAATCCTAAGAATATCCACTCGGAAGTGAGCCTCACTGAACCCAGCCAGGCCCACCTCTGAGCAAACATGCATATGATTATGCTATAAGAAAGTTTTATGAGGGCAAAGAAAGAGTAGGGGATCCATGGCCCTCAAAAGTGGGGAGCCCAGTGCTACTGGACTCTAACTCCCATCAGTCCAAGTTCGCATGGGCAATGGTCAGAGATTACTGGAGTTTTAGTTTAGCAGTATCTGGAGGACTGTGGTCTCCCTGCTCTGGCAGTGAAGTCAACACAGATAATTGCTGCCAGCAGAGAATCTAATGCTTGTCAATCAAGGAGACAACCTACTGATATATATAAGGACCCAGTCCCAAAAGTATTTATTTACATACTTTAACTTGTACTGAAAAAATATTATTATTATTATTATTATTTAAATTTATATACCACCCTTCATCCAAGGACCACATAAAATGACTGAACTGACTAGGAAAATTGATAAGACTACTCAGTTGTGGAAGCATTTAATGACTTAAGGCCTTATCACCCTCCCAATACTTATCTCTAACACAGCATGCATAGGCAAAGAAAGAAATGTCAGTGTAAACCCGAGAAATAAGAAGACACAGAGCAAAACGCAAGGCTTTAAAATAATTGAGACATGGGGAAAATACAGTATGAAAGGGGCTTTCAATAATAGCTAAGGCCACGATCCTAAACCCACTTACTTTGGAGTCAGTTCTAACAAAGTCAGTAAGGCTTACTTTTGAGAAGGCTTACTTTAGGACTGCACTGAAGAGAACAGCTGAAAATAAGGTGACTCAAACAAACAAAAAGGGTTTACATAATAAAAAATTAAACAAGACATTATGGATATATGGGCAGGTCTCAAATATTGATCGGCCTACATAACTCCATTAAGTGAATGGAAATTGAATGGGCAAAATTGTCCAAGAACAAACTTTATGGCCTCATCCTGTTAATAGTATTAGTATACCATGCCAACAATGTGCACGGCACTTTGCAGAACAAGAGCCAAAAGAAAGGTCCCTGACCCAAGGAGCTGCCAATCTAAGATTTGCTACAGGTGAGTAATGGAGGGAAGAGAAAGTAAGCAATGAATGGAAATGAAAAATGTATTTTTAGTTACATGTGTAGAAATGGGTTGGGTGGAGGAGAATCTGAACCTGCCAAATAATTAATTTTTTTGTTTAATTTGCAGGGCAGTTCACAGCATAAAATGTGCACTTTCAAAGCAATACACAACCATTCCTTGAAATGCACACTTTCAATTTTGCAGTGTAGTTATCCAGCCATGTTATGTGTACAAAAAACATGCACATATTAGGGCAAGGTGGGCATAGAAGGAATATATGAGTGAAAACAATATACAAAATGCATTGTGCTAAGGGACACTGCCTTTGCAAAAACATGCACATTAGGGAGACTGCACACAAAAACATGTGTATTAGAAGAAATTCGCAGTAAGATGCTGGTTGATTTTTATGAGGGTTTTTTTTTTAAAAAAAAAGAACTGTAAACAGATATAGAAACATGGAGAACAGATTTAAGATTGGAAAAATGAAACAAGAAACGAAATCGCCACATTTCCCCATTTCTAGTACATGTATTTATGTTTACTTTCACTAGGGGATGACTAAGAGGTCGTGCCAAAGGCTTCACAGAAAAGGTAACTTTAAGGAGAGGTGGTACCATAAGTGCTCTGCAAGATGGGTCCACATTTAATTGGGAATTGGTGAGGAAAGGGCAAAAAATATTTAAGGGAGCTGGAGATCTTTGGGCAGACGAGGGTGGTGGATCTGGAAAAGTGAAAGCCACAGAGCAGGAATATTTTGGGATATGAGCAGATTGCTAAGAGGCGCAAGGCAAGAAAAGGGTTTAAGGGCTAGGAGGAAGAGTTTATGGCATAAACTTTATGCTGCATCCAGGACAAATAGAAACAAGGGCATTCCTGGGAATTTTTTGACAATGCAGTTTCTCATGCACAAAAGTGAGAAAAACAGTACCTGTACATTTGGCCCTATATTTCAGGGTCTTCAAACCTACAGATTCCGCAAATCCCTAAAAACATACCCTTTTTTAAAAGGTGACAGCTGGCAATCTGGGGGTTATGGTTCATTCAGGGGGGGCTATGGATGCCCATAGATAGCAAACCAGTGTAGGGATTTAAGGAGAGCCTGGGATTTTATTGTGGCCTGAATGACTAGAGAGGTGAATTATTAAGAGGTGGGATATCTCAATCAGTAGAGTAAAAGGTAAAGGGACCCCTGACCATTAGGTCCAGTCGTGGCCGACTCTGGGGTTGCGGCGCTCATCTCGCTTTATTGGCCAAGGGAGCCGGCGTACAGCTTCTGGGTCATGTGGCCAGCATGACTAAGCCGCTTCTGGCAAACCAGAGCAGTGCACGGAAATGCTGTTTACCTTCCCGCTGGAGCGGTACCTATTTATCAACTTGCACTTTGATATGCTTTCGAACTGCTAGGTTGGCAGGAGCAGGGACCGAGCAATGGGAGCTCACCCCGTCGCGGGGATTCGAACTGCCAACCTTCTGATCGGCAAGTCCTAGGCTCTGTGGTTTAACCCACAGCGCCACCCGTGTCCCATAATCTGTAGAGTATGGTGCTCCTAAACTCAGGATTGTGGGTTCAAGCCCCACATTGGGGAAAAGTTTCCTGCATTGCAGGGGTTTGGCCTAGATCATAGCTGTCAACTTTTCCCTTTTCTTGCGAGGAATCCTATTCGGAATAAGGGAATTTTCCTTCAAAAAAGGGAAACGTTGACAGCTACGGCCTAGATGACTGTCAGGGTCCCTTCTAACTCTCCAGTTCTATGATTCTATTTTGTCGGGAAAGCTCTGGCTAGAGGTGAAAGGGCTGTGAGAAAACAAGAGGATAAAACATCTCGTCTTCTGAGCTGAAATCAAACCAGAGCCTACGGTTAGTGATTAACATTCTACACTATATCAGCTCAGTTACTGAAAGATAGCACATTGACAAAACAGACATTTAGGATGGGGGCGTGACTCCTAAATCAACGCAGCATTATAGCTAGGGTGGGAGACAGATTTGCCCTTTCATGAGGGAAACCAGGATGTAACACCACCAGAAAAAAGCGCAGGTTTATATTTCCATGTCAGCAATAGATGCAGCGTAGCAGTTTTATACAAAGCATGGGTCCAGAGAGGTGAAAAGAGGACACAACTGGAAATGACTCACCAAAAATGGCAAGCTGAAGACCTGACGGAGTCACTTGCATAAGAACAACAACAAATACATAATACTTAAAATCAAGTTTTTTTTAAAAAAAATACATTAGACAGGGAAGGTCTTTCTGCCTTTCTCGTTTTTCTTCCTTTCTCTGCCCCAAGGATCCGTCTCACCAAAGGCAAGAGTAAACTTTAACAGCCATCACATTGTAACTATAAGAAACTTTAAAGCTCCCTGTTACAGCTCCAACATAACACTGTTGCCAGCCAGTGAGTTACTACAAACCGAAGTGATTCCCAGGTTTTCTTTTTGCCCAGGCCAAATAAGTGCATTTATAACATGAGAATGGCCACACCAGTGTATTCCCTTCACTGTGCCTGATACAGGTGCTGGAAATGTCTACCCAATGGGAAGCAATGTGGTATAATGGTTAGCGTGTCAGACTAGGAGATGTGGGTTCAAATCCTCGCTCAGACATGACGCTCACTGGGTAAACTTGGGCCATTAACTGCTGCTCATCCTAACTAATCTAATAGCGTTGTTGCGCCTGGGGATTGAATGAGAAAGGAGAGAATCATGTCTGCTGCCTTGAATTCCTTGGCGGAGAGCAAGAATGGGGCTTAAGTACAATAAATAATAAATAATGAGTATACTGGACAAAGAGAGAAAGAAGAACACACACTTATACAGTCATGTTCATTCCAAATACACCTGTGTCATAAACAATATGAATCCATATATAAACATGATCTAGGAATGAATCTTGAAAATGAGTATAATCAAAATATTCCAAACTACTTAGTTTCCTTCATTATTATTATTATTTTTTTTAAAGTATCCTTAAAACATGAACTCATCATTTAGAAATATCTAGCTTAGCATTATCACAGTTACCACTTCTAGGTTTCAGTTCAGAGTAACAGGTACATTTCAATTATCTGTAGATATGCCTATGCCATTGTATTTAAACTGCACCTCTTTAAGGAAAGGCAGGATTTGATTTGAAAGCATATTCACTCCAAAGCATGCATCACCCTTTAATTTACATCAGATTGGCCACTCTGGAGCCAGGATCCATGCATTTTGCAGCAGCTTGGAGAAATCATCTGTGGATGGGGAAACTCATCATACAAAAGGAGTCTCAATAAATTCAGGCCAAAATCCTAAAGACACCTCTGTGTCTACTGAAAAGCAAGCCCCAGTGAGTTAGTGGAGATTACTTCCAGGTAAATGGATATATGACTTACAGCCTTATCTGGAATGAAGCCTCATGAATCTCAGACAGGGATATCTTCTGAGTAAATATGAATGGGACTGAGCTGTTGCTGAATGTCGAGAGTTTAAAGCCAACTGGTAAAAATGCTCATAGAAATTAATGAAAATGGCTAACTTAGGTTAATTAATTTCAGTGGGTAAAACTTAGTTGAATATCACTGAATATATATTCACTGGAATATATATATTATAATATAATCAAATCTATTTTTATGGCGAGGTTTAGCACATACTGTTAGCTAGCTTCCTCTCTTCTACGCATTTATTTTAGTATATTGTTTTGACAGTGGGAGCTTTGGAAATTAAGCCTAAGGTAACATCTCTTCCCTCCGCCCTGCAAGATCTGTTTCTACTACACAGGCACAAGCAGCAGCCTCCTGCTTCCACGCAATGCTTAGCAGTGCTGCATTACAGAGGCATTGCCACCACACCCTCTCTCCCAAGGAAAAACACACACCAAACAAACTACAGAAGTAAAGAAGCCTCCATTTGTCCTTGAGTCCAGGAAATACTGCTACTGAACAACCTGTACACACCACCTTCTCCCTCGTGACTATTACCTTCACCCAGAACCAGCAATTAAAAAATTTGCAACTGTTGATGTTGTCCACTTCCGTCAAGTGCACGCTGGCTACTAAAAGATCACACGCTCCCGATTTCCCAGGCAGCAGTTATTGCAAGAACGAACCTGGCATCTTGAGACATTGTAAATAAATGGGAGGGTGGGTGCACCTTCTATCGCTTTAACCCCATAAGGAAAACGCAACCCATAAATGCTGTCCATATTCTTCTCTGCTATTTGAGTGGGAGAGGAATGAGCGAAGACTCTCGCCCCTTTACTTACTGAGCCAATCAATGGCAGAATTCAGAGAAAACAGAAAACCATCATTTTCTTTCCAAGCTCTGCATATACGAAGAAGACTCGATAGGGTATCATTTCCTGAAAATGGCAGAGGTGCCGATTGGTATGGCACTGCGAGACCTACCCAGCTCCTGGCAGCATGGCTGGCTAGCTCCATCCCCAGAAAGCACACAAAAATCAGCCAACGCTTTCCTTTTTTCTGACGCTTCCCCCTAATGCCTCTGAATTCTTGTCGGGGCGTGCGTGTGTTTGGTATTTGAGACTTCACCTTCTTGCCATGTTATTTCCCATTCGGCACCCCTCCTTTCCCTGGGAAGGAAAGGGCAGCGCCATGGAGCCGAGGACGGATTAGGGGGGGAAACAAAACACCCAGACTTTCACCCCCACCCAGCCCCCAGTATGGATCATAGGGCTGCAGCCAAGGGTGCCAGGGTTTGGGGAGGCCTCGGACTCCACATCGCTGGAGAGATGCAAAGGTGGAAGGAGAAAAAAAACCCACCCACCCCCGTCCCTCTCCCAGCTTCCCAAGAAGAGCACCTTATATCGCCAAGGGCTGAGCATTCTTGCAGCCACGATCCTTGCCCTGCGCCACCGCCACCTTTACGCAGCAGCCCGAGCGCGCCGCTCCATCAGTGCCTTCTCGCCGCCGCAGGCTGGATAGGCGGGATGCGATTGCGGGGGAGGGGAGGGGAAGGCGGGGGGGGGGCTTACCTGGTCTCTCCGACACCACCCTCCTAAGCAATGGAACGCCGGGCTTTGCGGGGGAGGGAGGGAGGGGGAAGCGTCCCTAACAAGGCGCCTCGCTCTCTCCGCCTGCCACTCACCTCTCCCTCTCCGGCAGCCTCCTTTGTCTAGCTCCCTTTCTGCACCGGCGTCCTGTCGCGTTTGGTCTCGGCTCCCCTCCCCGCAGCTCCGGGGATGGCGGAGAGGAAGCTGCGCTGAAGCCGACGCGGGCGAAGAGGCAGGCGGCCGGGGGGAAAGGAGGCGTCGCCGTCCCCGCTCGCTTCCTTTCGCTTTGCGCCCTCGCCTCGGCCTCGGTCTGCCTGGAGGGGAGAAGCCCGCGCAGCCCGGGTGGCGGAGGGATGAGGCGGCGGCGGCGGCTCCTGCTCACTCTCCCCCAGCCCCGGCAAGCGGGAGGGTAGATGGGTAGGACCTCCTCCTCTTCTTCCTCCTCCTCCTCCTCCCCAGCCCGCTGACACGGAGCGAATGCCGGTCGAGAGACGCGCCTCGGAGGGGCTGCGAAGGCGCTTCGGCGGACTGCGAGGAGAACCGCGCATGAGCGGCCTGGGGGGACCCGAGGCGGGGAAGAGGCGCGCCAAAGGAGGGGGAAGACCGGCCGGCCGGCTGGCTGGCTGGCTGGCTACGGGGGGAAGCGGGGTGCTGTCCAACGACCAGCAAGAGGCGTCTGCACCACAAATTGAAACGATTTTATGCTTGTTGTAACCTCGCCTTTCACACGCACACGCGCACACCAAAGGACTCTGGGAATTGTAGTTTGCGGGGAAAGGGTTCTCTCAGGAAACGCAATGTAGCAGCTGGTGTGGGTGGGTGGGTGGGTGCGCTTTTGGATAGGGCCAAACCGGTTTCTTGTGGTGCCAGTCACAACCTAGGCTCCGCCGTTTCAAAAGGTAAAGGGATCCCTGACCATTAGGTCCAGTTGCAGAGGACTCTGGGGTTGCGGCGCTCATCTCGCTTTATTGGCTGAGGGAGCCGGCGTACAGCTTCTGGGTGATGTGGCCAGCATGACTAAGCCACTTCTGGCGAACCAGAGCAGCGCATGGAAACACCGTTTACCTTCCCGCCAGAGCAGTACCTATTTATCTACTTGCACTTTGATGTGCTTTCAAACTGCTAGGTTGGCAGGAGCAGGGACCGAGCAATGGGAGTTCACCCCATTGCGGGGATTCGAACCGCCCACCTTCTGATTGGCAAGTCCTAGGCTTTGTGGTTTAACCCACAACGCCACCTGCGTCCCCTTTTAAATCAATAGGTAAAGGTAAAAGAAGGTAAAGGACCCCCGGATAGTTAGGTCCAGTCAAAGGCGACTATGGGGTTGTGGCGCTCATCTCGCCTTTTCTGGGTCATGTGGCCAGCAGGACTAAACCGCTTCTGGCGCAACAGAACACTGTGACAGAAACCTGAGTGCACAGAAACGCTGTTTACCTTCCTGCCGCAGCAGTACCTATTTATCTACTTGCACTGGTGTGCTTTCAAACTGCTAGGTTGGCAGGAGCTGGGACAGAGCAACAGGAGCTCACCCTGTCATGGGGATTCGAACTGCCAACCTTCTGATTGGCAAGCCCAAGAGGCTCAGTGGCCACCTGCACAACTTTAAATCAATAGATGAAATTCAGTCTGTATGGCCCTGGTCCTCCCTTTACTTAGTGCCTTCTGGGTTGTCAAGTAAAGATGCCAGTGACAACAGAAGCCGCAACTGGCAATATTTCTGCCATCAGCAACCCCTTCCTTAAGCCATCGTAACTGTTGACCAGCCTACCTGGCACGTCTTTCAGCTCCACCCTCCATTAGGGCTGGATGATATCTGGTTTTAACGTTGTGATATATGACCAGCTCAATATCTCAATATAGCAATACAGTGGTACCTCAGGTTAAAGACGCTTCAGGTTACAGACTCTGCTAACTCAGAAATAGTACCTCGGGTTAAGAACTTTGCTTCAGGATGAGAACAGAAATCGCACAACGGCGGCGCGGCGGCAGCGGGAGGCCCCATTAGCTAAAGTGGTGCTTCAGGTTAAGAACAGTTTCAGGTTAAGAACGGACCTCCAGAACTAATTATGTTCTTAACCCGAGGTACCACTGTATATCATGATGTCTGGAGGAAAAAGGAGGGACATATGTAGAGGCATTGAGTGGCTTCACAGTTTTTCCCACATTCTGTTTTTTGCATCACACATGCACATCGTGACTCATGATATATTGCCAGGTCAAAAACGATGAAATCGGTATCATTATATGGACTTCAAAGTGGTTGTGGATGATATACAATTGTACCTCTACTTATGTATCCTTCCGGATTTGGGTTGCAAACGCGGGAAACCCAGAAGTATATATTTCTGGGTTTTGCCCTGCACCCATGCGCAGAAGCACTCTGTGCACCTCGAGCATGTGTAGAAGTGTTCTATTGTGCCACATGTGTGGCGCCTCTGGATACAGACTTTTCAGGTTGTGGACAGACCCTCAGAATGAATTAAGTTCATATCCGGAGGGTTCACTGTATTGATATATTGCCCAGCCCTATACTCCATACCATACATTGGCCCATGATAGCTAGAATAGTTCCCCCTTGCATCCCACCCCACAATTCTCTCTGTGTTTGCATCCCTGTCCCATCTCCCCTTTTCCTCAAGCAACTTACCCTTCCTTCAGATTTCTTTTTTTTAAACCTGGCTCCCCACTCAGCCATGCTAGGATATCTCCCTAGTCCTCCGACTGCCTGCCCCCATTTGAGATTCGGATACCAACCAGTCAGCTTTTCCTTTTCGCACAGAAGTTGAGCTGAAGACATTTTAAGGATTCTCCATCCTTGGAGGTTTTTAAGCAGACACTGGATGGCCATCTGTCATGGTTGCTTTAGCTGAGATTGCCGCATTGCAGGGAGTTGGACTAGATGATCCTTTCCAGCTCTAAGATTCTATGATTCTATGAACATTCTGTCCCACCACACAGACCAGCCAGTTGTTGTCTTATTACAAAGACTGTGCTTTGGTCAATGTGCACTGATGTACACACATAATACAAATTCACGCAGAGGCGTCTTCCAAAAACCCATCCCAAACCCAACCCCCCCAAAAGTCACATGCAAATTGGCAAATGGTAATGGGGGCAGGACTGTGAAAACTCCCACCCAGAAACCTATGTCCCCACTGTGGAAGGGCGTGTCGATCCAGAATTGGCTTCCACAGTCACTTACGGACTCATTGTTAAAACCGTGTTCATGGAAGACAATCTTACTCGGCTACGAGTGATCGCCAAAGAATAAGAAAAAGAAGGTGTTTGAGACTTCGCTTCCACAAATACAGTGCTATATTTATAAGGTATCTGAAGAAGTGTGCATGCACACGAAAGCTCATGCCAATAACTAACTTTGTTGGTCTCTAAGGTGCTACTGGAAGGAATTTTTATTATTATTATATTTTATTTATTTTATTTTGTTTCAACTATGGCAGACCAACACGGCTCCCTACCTGTAACTAATGCTATATAGTTATCCAATATAGTTGTGTAAGTTAAAATAGGTGCTAGGTAAAGGTAAAGGTACCCCTGACCATTAGGTCCAGTCATGGATGACTCTGAGGTTGCAACGCTCATCTCGCTTTACTGGCCGAGGGAGCCGGCATTTGTCCGCAGACAGTTTCCGGGTCATGTGGCCAGCATGACGAAGCCGCTTCTGGCAAACCAGAGCAGCTTACGGAAACACCGTTTACCTTCCCACCGGAGCTTCGAACTGCTAGGTTGGCAGAAGCAGGGACCGAGCAACGGGAACTCACCCCGTCGCGGGGATTCGAACCGCCGACCTTCTGATCGGCAAGCCCTAGGCTCTGTGGTTTAGACCACAGTGCCACCTGCATCCCAAAATAGGTGCTACATGGAGGTCAAATAGAAATATGTCAAAGGAGAGTTTTCCTGGGAGTTGGTGGATTGAGCAAAGCAAAGGCTAGAAAGGAAGAAGCGCCTGAAAATTGACTGCAGATCAAACCAATCAATGCATTTGACTATAATATTCACATGCCCACTTTGAAAACACAGCAATGGGTGACGCTGTGCATAAGAACCACAGAGAGACAAATTATTGGAAGCCTTTCAGGGACGGCCCCTAGATGAGCCTGTGGTGGATTTCATTTGTTCCTCCTAAGCTCTTGGCTCTGAATGTGGTGCTCCCACTACAGACGATGTAAACTCTTAGGCAGAAGTTTCACAAATTGGAGATATTTCTGGAAAACACACAGAGGAAAAGAAGAGGATGTCAAGAAAAGTGAAAGAACTACTAAGTCTAGAGAAGAAGAGACTGATTCAGTGGCAAGTGGTAAACTCAGTTTGTCAAAGCTCACACTTATAAAAACTTACATATGGTCAACAATGTTGCAAAAGAGACTAGTTCGCTTGGCAGATATATCAACTGAACATGCCCCAAGCATCTGCACTTGAACAGCAGGAGTTGGTGACAACATTTGCAAAGCAAAAGGCATGCAAAGTGAGATTTTGATGTGCCTGAAGTTGAAACTTAAGAGACTTAAATTTTAACACCACAATTCACAATATTATTCGAAATGATTTGTGTGCGAAAACATGTTCTTTTGTATTTGAGAAAGATAATAAAAGATTCTTGTGTTACTTATTATTGCAATTTAATATAAATCTAGCAAGTTGTAAGTTTGTAATCTAGCAAGAGGTGTAAGTTTGGGGTATTTCATTATTTTTTTAAATGAAATGACAGTTGTGGTGTGGACAGGTGTGGACAATTGAAGTTAGCCATTTGGGGTGGGGTGCAAGTTGTTAGTCTTGTCTATAGCACAAAATAATCTGACGCTGGTACTGCCTCCAAGTGCCCCCCCTGTGGCACACTGAAGTGCAAACTTCCCAGAGTGGGTGGTCCTCTCTCCACCTTTTCTCAAATGGTTTGAACTGCACTTTCTCTTTTGCACAGAGCTGGGCATAGGCGCCATGCTCAGGGGTCTGAAGAGGTGTTTCGGTCAGCCAACCCATAGGGAGTCTGTTACCTTGGCAGCCTGGGGTTCTTCCGCAAGGGCATGGTGAGGTGATGGGACATTTCTCTTCCATGCTGTTTCCGGCCAGGCTTATGGCTCTCAGACTCACTATTTAGCAGCCCAAAAGGCTTGTGTTTCGTTTTCCTGAGTGTGTTTTTGAGTTTTGTGTGGAAGGGTCATTTCAGAAATATTTAGAATGGCTTGCCGATGCTCGAGAAAGTGGTGGTTTTTTTGCAATGGCTGTGTTCTCATTGTTCTATCAAAGAGACTCCATTATTTTATCAGAACCCTCCAAAGCCCCCTTCCTGTGCTACAAATAATGACATTGAGCAGAAGATTGTGTTGTGCAGACCCAGTCATTGCCATTATGATTTGATGTATGCCTCCTCCCATTATTGGCCTCTTCCCGATGCAACAGGCACCCCTGTGATGTCACACACATGCAACTAAGCACCTGTGATTGTAAGCCACTTTGGGTTTCCTTTTGAACGGAAAGCAGTATAAAAATACATTACATCCAATCAAGTGCATCTGAAAGAAGCAGGCTGCTTTATGAGGTGTCTGAGAGGTCTGAAGCACCCATAGCTCTGTGTTCCAACCCAAGGAAATAGCTTGGGAAGAGTGGCTGGGGTGGAGAATTTCCTCACTCTGCCTAATGGCAGAGCTGGCCCTGGCCTGTTGAGTCTTAGGTTCTCTAACATCACAGAGGTGTAGAGCAGGGGTCAGCAACCTTTTTCAGCTGTGGGCCAGTCCACCGTCCCTCAGACCATGTGGTGGACTGGACTATATATATATATATTTTTGGGGGGGAATGAACGAATTCCTATGCCCCACAAATAAACCAGAGGTGCATTTTAAATAAAAGCACACATTCTACTCATTGTAAAAACATGCTGATTCCCGGACCATGCGTGGGCCGGATTGAGAAGGCCATTGGGCCGCATCGAGCCCCCAGGCCTTAGGTTGCCTACCCCTGGTGTAGAGCAAGTACCGGTAATAGTTAGGAAACTACGAATAATGTAGAGATGGACTTGAGACCTTGAAAAGTTAATCTCCACCAGCAACCTTCATTAAGTTCAACGGAATAAATATTGCCACGGGTTTTAAACTACTTGGTTGGTGTTGCAAATCATTTGAGTGGTTTCAGAGAATTTCAGTGAGCAGGCACCAGAGACAGAAAAGCACTCGTTTATGAATGGGATTCCCATCTACCACCCAAAACAGCAAATTGTGGTTTAAAGGCACATGAAACCACGCCACCTTACAGAAATAAAGCAAGTTTGCATCTGGTAAGTGTCTGTGTAAGAGACCTCTTGGGAACCGCATGAATGAATGCCGGATTCCACGGGAGAAGGAAAATGCGGGATATAAATGTGAGAAAATGAATAATATAGCAGAACCATCTAGTTCTGTGCTAACAATCACTGATGCATTATGCTCTCCCTGCTGCAAACATAAACTATTAGAATAAAATAAATAATGAGAAAATGGTAGTTTAAAGTGGGTAGAAAAACTATAAATAAATAATAAAGCAGTTCTATCTCTGTCTTCTCAGAAGTACATACTATTGAAGTTCAATGGAATTGCCACATTTATCTCTGAGTAAACCTTGCTGATCATAATGGGACTTGCTTCTGAAGAGACATGCAGTGTACAGTAAGTTATTTTGAATCGGGGCCAAATTAGTGACTCCACAGAACTCTGTATTTTACCTATGCAACTTCCCCAAACCTTCCTCCTCAGGGATATGGTCTAGAAATATTACTTCTTATTCTGGGTAAATTAATATAAAAATATATATTTGTTTGATATTCTTGACCTCCAAAGCAGAATTAACCCTCAAAGATAAGAAACAGCCATCAAGTTGGTTGATGTTTAACATATTTATAATACTTCCGGCATCTACTCAAATGAAAACCCAATCCTAGTTTTATAATGCAGTGTTTCTGGGTATATTTTCACAACTTTTTGAGCCTTTGTAGCCCAAGACATTCTCAAATCCCTGGTGGGAATAAACTAAGATCTTTGCATCCACTTCTTAGGTGTCATCGACTATTACTAACAGATTTTAAAAAATCACTGCAGTCTGTTTCTTGAGCTCTTCTAGTTCCACTAGAATCAACAGTGATTATTATTTTGGGAATATTTGGGGGGATTACCTGTTAACACCCATTATATACAGACAAAATGGTCCATCCGCTTTATTAAAGCATGGTAAATGTTTAACCAATCTTTCATCTGATTTTACTACTTGTATAAATTTGCCTTATTACAGTGGTACTTCGGTTTTCGAGCAGCTTAGTTCCCGAACAACTCGGAACCTGAACGCTGCAAACCTGGAAGTAGGTGTTCCAGTTTTTGAACTTTGCCCCGGAAGCTGAATGTGATCCTGAGCTTCCGTTTTTACTGTTGTGCAGCAATTTTGAGTCCCCCGCATAGTAATTAAGGTTTATTTGCTCCCGTTTTTACCCTTCGTCCTAATTAAGGCTTATTTGCTCCTGTTTTACCCTTAAGCAGCAAATTAAAGGCCCCCCATCCTAATTAAAGCCTTCTATTTCTAATTGTAGTGTTCTGAGGTGATATTTGGTGCTTTTGTTTTTGCTATTTTTTTGTTTTTGTTTGTGTGGATTTTTCATTTTTGTGTCTGTGGCTTGTTTTTCATTTTATGATTGATGGATTGTGTGACTGTGGAAATGGATAAAAGCCCCCCATCCAAACAATGACCATCATCAGTGCAGTTAAGAAAAAAATAATAATTTTAATTTTTATCTTCTACAATACTGTCTTATTTATTTTATAGTACAGAACATTGATTATTACTTTCATTTTATGGATCAATGGTCTCGTTAGATAGTAAAATTCATGTTAAATTGCTGTTTTAGGGTGTGTGTTTTTAAAGCCTGGAATGGATTCATCCGTTTTGCATTACTTTCTATGGGAAAGTGTGCCTTGGTTTTGGAACGCTTTGGTTTTGGAACGGACTTCCGGAATGGATTAAGTTTGAGACCCATAGTACAGCTGTAAAGCTTAACCACCTGTTTGATCCAGAGACCAGCACTTTCTGATACGTAAATAGTTTTCACAGGGGGTGCTTAAAAAAGTGCATCTGGCAGCACATCTACTTAAAACTAAATCCCATTGGCTTCAGTGGGGCTTACCCCCGGGTAAGCAGGTAAGGAGGAAGGTGAGAGATTGGCTCAAGTTCACACAGGGAGCTTTATGGCCAGCAAAATGTGAGCCCCCGTCCAGCCCTACACTCCAACCCTTACACAGGACTGGCTTTCTCCATTCTTCCATTCACCCTTGGAGCTGTACTTTATCCACCTGATTCAACTAGATATTTAATTTATAGACCCGCAAACAAAACTAAATTTACCTAATGGATATGTGGCACTGCAAGCCGGCTGGGAAATATATTTTGGCCCTGGCGAAGGCAATCTGTTACCCCATTCCTTAATTATTGGACTGCCAGTTGCGTTGACAATTTATGGTGACTCAGGCATTGTTGACATTTTTGACTTGCAGCCAATTTTCTGGCTAATTTTGATACTCCCCCCCCCCCCAGCTACCAAACGTGATGGCTTCCCTTATGAACAAACAAAATTTTTAAAAAGGAGACAGAGACATATATGCAGTGCCAGATTTACGTATAAGCTAAACAAGTTATAGCTTAGGGCCCCACTCTCTTGGAGGCCCAAAAAAAATTTAAAGGAAAAAAACCTGGATGTACATTTACAAAATATAAGATAAAGAACAAATGAAATAAAACCTGTGTTGAGTAGGCTCTTAGGATGTTAGTAATGGGCCCTGCCTGCTAGCCTGCTCCCTAAAACATCATTAGTTTGCTCATTTCTATATATAGGGTGCCTACATTCTGCATGTGCAAATGGCTTTAGATATCTATTAGGTCCATAAATTACCATATAGCATATATTCAACACAAAAAAACATCAACAGTTTGTTGTTGACAAAGGACAGCTGAACATATAAAGGGCCCCATTACCTTCAGTAGCTTAGGGCCTCATCAAACTTAAATCTGGCCCTGCATATATGGGAAAATAACTACAGTATCGATATGCTTTATGAGCAAGATCAATATCACCCAAGGCTGCCATATCTACCCACAATGCTTTGGCTATCAGTTGAAACAATATATTCTGGATGTTCAACAGGTGGCATGCGGCGGTCTTGGGAAACACCTTTCCTTATTTTTAGCAGCAGAGGTGTTACATTGGTGCAAAGGCTCAGAGAGAGATGGTATCAGAAAATTCAGTGGCAATACCAGAGACTGAAGTGGCAGATTCACATGTGTGCATGGCATGGGTGTACCTTACTTTTGACTTTCAGGTGTATCTTGAAGAGGTTTTTTTAAATACCCACAGGCCTTTGCAGTTGTTTGAAATGTCCTTGAGTTGCCAGTCATTTTAATGATTGTTTTGTACTGGAGTGCTTTTTTAATATATTGCTGCAGGCCAGTTTGATATTTTATGAGAGGACGATATATTAGCCCGTTCCAAAACAAATAACATATTCTAGAATTTAGAATATATTTAATTTATTGTTTATCTGTGCCTTTCAGCCAAAGAAAAGGGCACCCAAGGTGCTTCCTGCAGAATAATGCACAAATACAAAATTCAAATGCTTAGAAAAAGATAGCAAAATCTTAACTTAAAACAACAACAACCAACCAAACACATTGATGTTCCTGCCAAGAAAGGCAAAGGGCAGCCCCTGCAAAAATGCAAGTGAAAGCAAGAGTAAATATATAGGAAACAGCTCTTCCTTATATGGGGCCCAGGTGGAAGAACTTGCCTTTCTCCCCGCCCCCTTTAATAGTGCCTCCCAGGCAACAGCTCCTCATTACAACCCAACCAATGGGGCAGGGCAGGGCTCTCTATCAGCTATCACTTTTCTAGGCCACATTAATTGAACTCCTATTTGTTTTGTTTTTGTTTTTGTTTTTTACAGCTGCTCCAAAATAGCAGAACCTGCATCCTTTGCAAACTCTCTTTCTGCTTAGGGAACTAACAAGTCCAGAGCTTGAACTATACATTGCTTTCGTTTAGAGGAACACTGGGTTGAGAACGCGGTGAATCATTTCAGCCAACAAGCGATAAACACATTTTATACGGCAGCTGCTTTGACACGGGGCAAAGTTCCTTCTAGGGTGTAACTTGATAACTTGCG
Organism: Podarcis erhardii; assembly: GCF_964252035.2. NCBI lineage: Eukaryota > Metazoa > Chordata > Lepidosauria > Squamata > Lacertidae > Podarcis > Podarcis erhardii. The sequence continues at coordinate 12,907,310 of NC_138501.1, forward strand.
GCAATATTCGCAAGTCAGTAGTAGCCCCTCCCCTAAAATAATATATCACTGTATAGAAATGCAGCTTCAATGCAGCTGTCTGTTCTGAAAAGGGTATAGCCTTTGGAAGCGCAGTCTTATTACCTGAAAATGTGTCAGGATGAAATTTCTATATTCTTTTCCTCAAGCAATGCTTACCAGTGATGCTCAGACCTCAGGTGTCCGCAGCCCAGTCACTGCAACACAGGTGAAGCCTCTCATACAAGTTTGAATCTATGGAAATACAGCTTTAAAGTTTATTAAATATTTTAAACATTCAAGCAAGAAGAGTGCAATCTGAAATGAAAATCACCTTTGGATTGATTGGAACAATGTACAAATTTCACTTTTAAATAATATTTCTCTCAATACCTGAAAATCATCTTGTAATCACATATATGCTCTGTGCTTCAGTGATGGTTTATTTATAAAGTGCCTTTCATTGTCTAGGTGCGGTAAAGGACATTTTTATTAAAATAAATAAACAAATAACAGGCCCTGGGCTTTCTTCTGTCTTATTATCTGTTAAGTCATTATTCAAATGGAAAATGGGAGAAGGAAAGAGGAAGACAAGCAAACCTTTCCAGTTATGAAATAATGACACACACACACACACACACACACACACATTTCCAGTTAAGTCAGATGGAACGAAACAACTACATTCAGCCTGATGCAAAAAGTTGCCACATACTTTGGAAAGACTTGTGCGTCAAACCACAATTGCTTGCAACTGAACAACATGTTTGGTAGCCTGATATGGAGAGTTGCTAAACACTCTACGAAGACCATGTCTCAAACAACATGCTTCCTTTTGGTGGAACAACACATTTGGTAGAAATCATGGTTTGTTGTTTAGTCGTTTAGTCGTGCCTGACTCTTCATGACCCCATGGACCAGAGCACGCTAGGCACTCTTGTCTTCCACTGCCTCCTGCACTTTGGTCAAACTCATGCTAGTAGTTTCGAGAACACTATCCAACCACCTTGTCCTCTGTCGTCCCCTTCTCCTTGTGCCCTCCATCTTCCCCAGCATCAGGGTCTTTTCCAGGGAGTCTTCTCTTCTCATGAGGTGGCCAAAGTACTGGAGCCTCAGCTTCACAATCTGTCCTTCCAGTGAGCACTCAGGGCTGATTTCCTTCAGAATGTATAGGTTTGTTCTTCTTGCAGTCCATGGGACTCTCAAGAGTCTCCTCCAGCACCATAATTCAAAAGCATCAATTCTTTGGTGATCAGCCTTCTTGATGGTCCATCTCTCACTTCCATACATCACTACTGGGAAAACCATAGCTTTAACTATACGGACCTTTGTTGGCAAGGTGATGTCTCTGCTTTTTAAGATGCTGTCTAGGTTTGTCATTGCTTTTCTCCCAAGAAGCAGGCGTCTTTTAATTTCGTGGCTGCTGTCACCATCTGCAGTGATCATGGAGCCCAAGAAAGTGAAATCTCTCACTGCCTCCATTTCTTCCCCTTCTGTTTGCCAGGAGGTGATGGGCCCAGTGGCCATGATCTTGGTTTTTTTGATGTTGAGCTTCATGGTATTGCCAACCAACTTGTTGCAAGGTAGAGAGGGCTAGGAAGCTGCCTTATATTGAGTCAGCCCATTGGTCCACCATGTTTTGATATTATCTACGCTGGCTGGCTGTGTCTCTCAAGTGTTTCAGATGGGGGGCATTCCTAGCCTACCTTGAGATGCTTCGGATTGCACCTTGAAACATCTGCATGCAATGGCGACACTTTACCACAGAGCTTCCCTTGAATTTGTAGGAGGGAAGTGAGAGAGAGTGTAATTTTTTTTGCATTAGTTGCTTTTCTTCTGTAACTCTTCCTTTTCAACCAGCAAATGCCAGCATTTATTTTCTGGTCAAGCAAAGAAATGTAGCCAGGGGAAAGTTTGTGGGAGATGGAAGGGAAAATAGCATGCAGGGAGGAAGTTAAAAACACCCCCTTCTGCCCACTGCTTCCTACATGCAAATGCTTCCCAACCATTGCTATGCAAAGTTGACTTTGAGAATGAGTGCAGTTCTGCCCTTAAAAAAAAGTTCTGTTGAAAGCAAGATCTTTGCTTCCATGTTTTGAGTAAGCATGTCTATGATTTGGATGCTATATTCTGATTGAGAGATGCAACCCTAGGTGCCTCAGAAGTAGGTGTATTATGGACAGAATAATTGCCGCACACAGGCAGAACAAGGATATAGTTTGAATACTTTACCTGTCGATGTATAAATCATTTAATGTGTCAATACGAATGGAAGTCATTAAAACTGCAGTTGCAATATAAGGGATTGTTATTTTGACTGGAGTGTAATTGAAATTTCTAAGATTTTGGAATGCAGAAATAAAGTAAATCATCAAACCATCAATTCTAGCATGCGGGAGGCCCACCTAAATTAAATAATTTGGCATCTCAATGATTAGTATTATTAATTGTATTAGAATTTGGCATTGCTATAATGAGGCTTTTATTGGATTGTTGTAATTGAAAACTAATAAAAAGTATTATCAAAGAAGAAGGAGGTTGTATGGATTTCAGTTACTCCCAGATAAGTGTGTATAGAATTGTAGCCTTACACACTTTTATTTTAAATCATAGAATTGTAGAGTTGGAAGGAACACTGAAGATCATCTATTCCAACCAATGCAGGAATATGCAGCTGTCGTATATAGACCCTGAACCTGCAACCTTGGCGTTATCAACACCACGTTCTAACCAACTTTGATGATGCTGTGGGTTAAACCACAGAGCCTAGGACTTGCCGATGAGAAGGTTGGCGTTTCGAATCCCCGTGACGGGGTGAGCGCCAGTTGCTCGGTCCCTGTTCCTGCCCACCTAGCAGTTTGAAAGCACGTCAAAGAGAAAGTAGATAAATAGGTACCGCTCCGGTGGGGAGGTAAAGAGCGTTTCTGTGCGCTTCTCTGGTTCGCCAGAAGTAGCTTAGTCATGTTGGCCACATGACCCGGAAGCTGTACGCCAGCTCCCTCGGCCAATAAAGTGAGATGAGCGCCGTAACCCCAGAGTCGGTCACAACTGAACCTAATGGTCAGGGGTCCCTTTACCTTTTTAAGTGGGTTTAGGACTGAAGCCTTTCACATGACTGGGTTTGGGGTGCATATAGTAAAAAAGAAGTGGGGGGGGAGAGTTTTTAATTAGCTACATATAGAATATGAAATAAATGACTGTAATTCCCACAGCTTCCAGGTTATGTGAGCACGGCTGCAAATTTAATTTTGAAAATTCACTTTTGTTTTTACTGCACTCCCTTTATTGTATCAGCGAGCAAGCTGCAAATCCTGGTATAGACTTGATTTACAGCCAATATTGCTATCGAGAGAGAAATAACTAAGAGGGTGTTAGCGAGTCAGCCGTCTTTATAAGGCCACAAGCTGCTGGTGGTTTAAGGCTGTGCATTCCAAAAGCCTGCTTTCATTTCAGGCCTCCTTTGCCCACGGAAAAAATAAATTGCAGAATCCTAGGCACTCTTATCTTGACAAGGAGACTGACAAGGAGGAAGAAGCAACTGTGTTATATCCTTCCTGTTTCTTGCTAGTGTTTACCTGCAGCTGGCAGTCAGGTGTGCTAGGAGACAGCTGACAAATAGTTTTCTTTTTTAACAACAAAAGTGGTGCCTGTTTTAAAGGTACAGTCATGCTCACACAGCATAAAAGATGTCCAGAAATGTCGGAGACATCAAAGGTAATGAGTATGGAGTGAAAAAGGGATTGTTCTTTCAATAGAATGCTTGAACTGAACAGGACTGCATAGACAGATGGGGAATTCATATCAGGTGTGATAGCTGTTCCTCCCTCTAACTGGCCCATATTTCACGCACCCTTTGGGAGTGCCATTTCAGATTCAACGCCCACCTCTCTGGCATTGGAACAAATGGAATATTTGCCTTCCTCCCCCATCTGCTAATATTGGGACTTGCTCTGGCTGCAAACACCAAACTGAAACTTGCAAATGCAAGTTACCCATACTCAGTGCCGGACTTACATATAAGCTAAACAAACAATAGCTTAGGGCCCTATTCTCTTGGGGGCCCCCAAAAAATTTAAAGGGGAAAAAACTGGATGGATACTTCCAAAATATAAGATAAAAAACAAATAAAATAAAACCTACATACAAATGATGAAAGCGAATGATGATTTAATAATAATAATAATAATAATAATAATAATAATAATAATAATTTATTATTTATACCCCGCCCATCTGGCTGGGCTTCCCCAGCCACTCTGGGCGGCTTCAAAAAAAAATTAAAATACCGTAATACATCAAACATTAAAAGCTTCCCTAAATGGGGCTGCCTTCAGATATCTTCTAAAAGTCTGGTAGTTATTTTTCTCTTTGACATCTGGTGGGAGGGCATTCCACAGGGCGGGCGCCACTACCGAGAAGGCCCTCTGCCTGGTTCCCTGTAACTTGGCTTCTCTCAGTGCTGGAACCGCCAGAAGGCCCTTGGTGCTGGACCTCAGCGTCCAGGTAGAACGATGGGGGTGGAGACGCTCCTTCAGATATAAACACCAACCGTGTTTTGTGTTGTGTAGGCTCCTATGATGTAAGTAATGGGCCCCACCTGCTCCCTAAAATATCACTGGTTTGCTCATTTCTATATATCGGGGGCCTACATTCTGCATAGACTGGCTGCAGGGCAACACGTAGCATGGAGCTGCAGACTGCAGTGAAGCACAGTTGAATGTAGGCCAAGCTGTTGTGCCTGTTATTAAAGAGTGCTTGTACACAAAAAACAGCAACAATTTGTTGTTGACAAAGGACAGCTGGACATATAAAGGGCCCCATTACCTTCAGTAGCTTAGGGCCTCATAAAACCTAAATCCGGCCCTGCGCATACCCTTCCCAGTCTGCTGGCTTCTAGATTTTTTGGACCAGGTAATGGGAGGAGGAAGAGACCAAGGCATCTGGAGGGCATCAGGTTAGAGAGGGCTGGTTTCCAAGCAAAGAATCTTGCCAGTCTGATGCAGTTAGAAGCAAGGGCAGGCAAGACTTTCCCCATAAATGCTGTATTCTGGAGTAGTCATGTGAAGCAACCCTTGGCCTTAATTGAGGAGGACAATACAAAACGGAGAACCCCACCTTTTGTGGGGTGGTGGTATTGAGCAATTGCAGGCCAAATGGGAGCAGATTCATCAGCATCTGGACGATCAGCCATCAATGAGGTGGTTACTCTAGAATATACTACAAACCCTCACAAACGGATTCATGGCGTGGGCTTCAAGAAGTGGGCTCTTCGTGCTTTCAAGGAGATCTGTAAATTTGCAATGAAGGAGATGGGGGACTCCTGGTGTACACACTGACACCAGCTTGAACAAGGCTGTCTGGCCAAAAGGAATAAAAAATGTTCCTTACCATATCCATATGTGTTTATCCAGAAAATGCAACGAAGATGAGGATTCGCCTAATAAACTGTGTATACACTGGTCCCATATGTGCCAGTTACCAATTTCAAAAGCCTACAGACTGTTAATGTGAATGAAAACTAATCTCTCATTACAATAAAAATGTTATGACATTAAAAAAAAAAAATCAATCTGGAGAACACCACCAGAGCTGTAGCTAGGTGATCTTGTGCTCCTGGCAGAAGCGTTCAGATTGCACCCCTTAGCCATGGACAAATTAGCTCTTCTTTCTGTCTCTCCTCTAAACCCCCCCCTTCAATTCACCCTCTATTAAAAACCATTTATTATGAGACAACAATCAATATTTATATTTATGGACATATTTTTTAGCCAATTTTGTGTCCCCCCCAAAAAAACACACCTGTGCCCCTGGCGGGGGCCCACCTCACCACCCCCTAGCTATGGTCCTGAACACCACATTAGCTACCCCAATAGAGAGTCTTGCTTGCTTATGCAATGACCGAGAATAGTTTGTGTCTCCAAGTTTCCCCGAAGCAATGGCAACAAGTCAATTGTTTCATCCTTCTTGTCCAATGACCCCGGGGCTCTCCCACTTCCCAAACCGTGGAAGAGAGGGCTTTGAAAGGAAATTAAGCATCCACTTGGAATAAACATGGACCGCTTTCGGCTATCATGTGCAATTGATCAACAACTGAGGCACATTTCCTCTTCGTTGCAACAGAAGCATATGACTGCCATAATAGGACCAGCACAAAGTTTGTTTGCCTGCTATTTTCGTGGGTGAGTTTAATCGCAACAAAGATTCCGGACGGTGAGTTTGCCAAAGAACACGCAAACCTGTTTTAATGAAAGAAAGCACTTAAGCATACTGTTAGGAGTTGGGGGGGGTAGGCTGTATGCCTGAGCCCCTTTCTAATTCCTGGATTCTAATTCCATGGATTTAGTTCCTGGAATAGCCAGGCTAGATTCCTGGTGAAGTAATGTCCCTCTACGTATGGGCCATTAAGATAGGAAAGGAAGTGGCTCTGTGACAGACAACAAATGGACAGGCTCCCCTCCTTCAACTTGCTAGTAGTTAGAAGACTAAGGTCAGATTTGAAAGCTGTAAAGGTAAAGGTAAAGGGACCCCTGAACATTAGGTCCAGTTGTGGCCGACTCGGGGGTTGCGGCACTCATTTTGCTTTATTGGCTGAGGGAGCCGGCGTACAGCTTCCGGGTCATGTGGCCAGCATGACTAAGCCGCTTCTGGCGAACTAGAGCAGTGCACAGAAACACCGTTTACCTCCCCGCCAGAGCGGTACCTATTTATCTACTTGCACTTTGACATGCTTTTGAACTGCTAGGTGGGTAGGAGCAGGGACCAAGCAACTGGCGCTCACCCCGTCACGGGGATTCAAACGGCCGACCTTCTGATCGGCAAGTCCTAGCTCTGTGGTTTAACCCACAGCGCCACCCACGTCCCTTGTTGAAAGCTGAGGTGTGTATAAATTAGAAGTTGGAAGCAAGGTTGCAGGCTGAAGCCTGTGAGACAGGGCCATGCCTGATTTCTGCTGGAATCCAAGGCTGCGGTTATGGGAGAAGCAAGACCCTCATGGGGTGTTAATGCTGTGAGCCCCTCTGTTGTAAACTCAGGCCATATATGTGTAAATAAAGTATATATCATAAAGAAACCAGTGTCTCCACTATCCCTCATTCCAAGGAAACTGAACCCTGGGTAAGCACCTGGAACCCTGCGAATTTTGCACCGCTTAGGGGTGGTGTGTAACAATTTTTTTATACTGCGTATACTTGAACGTACACGACACCAACCTGTATATCTCCTTCCAAGCGAGAAAGAGCAACCTGAGGGTAAGGGGAGTGATTCAAATCAGAAAAAATGGTTAAGTCTCCCTGCCACCAATAAATAAATAAATAAGTCTCCCTGCCACCAATAAATAAAATCCTAACCTACTTTAGGTCTATTCGTAACTAAGGCTGGGCGATATATCACAATATACCAATAAATCACAATGTCTGAAATAAGGATGGAGCTATGTGGAGGTATTGACTGGCTTCACAGTTTCCCACACATTGGGATTTTTGCATAGTACACACACATATCATGACTCACAATATATTTCCAGGTCCAAAATTATGAAAACGATATCACGATATGGACTTCAAAGCAGTTTTGGATGATATATTGATATATATATATTTGAAAATTTTGATCATGGGTCTCCTAGGTCCCATCTAGTTGTGTCCAGCCATTTTGTCTCTCATTGTTCCAGTAGTAAGCTTCTTGTGTTTCCTATTAAAAAATGCTTCCTTTATTGAAAATGGAATTTATGCAATTACAGATCTGTCCCAACAAACGAAATCTAATATGCCAACAACGACAAAAAGTGTCTCCCAAATGGGGTGGGGCCGAAAAGGGTCTGTGAAGTAGATGGTTCGCCAGATGGTGATGTAGCCTAGTTTGGCTTCTGCTTAAAGCATGAATGGAGACTGTGATCCTCCAAATATGGCTGGAGCATGAATGGAGACTATGACTGCCATTATCTCCAACCATTGACCATGCTCACTGGGCCTGATAGAAGTCTGCATCTGGGCAACCACAAGTTCCCCACTCCTGGCTTGAAAAAAGGAACAAAAATTAGCTGAAGAAACTAACGGGTGTCTTGGTGAATGGGCCACTTTTGCAATACAGCTCAAGAAATAAATGAAAAGGCAGCAAAGCAGGGAGAGCTAGGATAATGGATGAAAGCGCAGGACTTTGGCCCAAAACAATCACAGGAAATTATGCTGTACTTTAAGGAGTTAAGGACTCAGAGCACTAAATAGGAACAATAGGTGACATTATGTCATGGGATGGATGTGGATTGCACCTCCTGTTCAATGCAATTTTTAGTAGGAGATTGTGCAGAAAATTTCCAAGGCTATTATTATTATTTCAAAACATACGTTTATACTGGGTGGGCACAGCTAGTAAGAAAGACTATTCCTTCTACTATCAACCTTACACCAGCTTACACATTTCCATTGAGCAGGTGTGGGAAACCTTAGGCCCTTCAAGGGCCGCTGTACTACAACTCCCATCAACCTCAGCAAACAGGGCCAATGGGTAGGGATGATGGGAGCTGTAGTTCAGCAATATATGGAGGGACAAAGGTTTCATATGCCTGGTGGACCACAAATCTAACGTCAAATCTATTTTTCTCACTTTTGATTTCGTCACACATCTGAAAGGAAAAACACATGTGACATCATGTGCACACGACAAGCTCCTGCCCAATGTTGCGTGGATATTGGTGCCTCTGACCATAAAGAACAATATTGCTGTTGCTGTAGAACTGTGAAAGATCGATCGATCGATCGATCGATCGATCGATCGATAGATAGATGATAGAGACAGATAGACAGACGGAGGCAGAGAAGTACAGTGGTACCTTTGGTTACGAACTTAATTTGTTCCGGAGGTCCATTCTTAACCTGAAATTGTTCTTAACCTGAGGTACCACTTTAGCTAATGGGGCTTCCTGCTGTCACCATGCCACCACTGCACGATTTCTGTTCTCATCCTGAGGTAAAGTTCTTAACCCGAGGTACTATTTCTGGTTTAGCGGAGTCTGTAACCCGAAGTGTTTGTAACCCGAGGTGTTTGTAACACGAGGTACCACTGTAGTCTGACACTGAAGGAGGCCACTACAGTGGTACCTCGGATTAAGAACTTAATTCATTCTGGAGGTCCGTTCTTAACCTGAAACTGTTCTTAACCTGAGGTACCACTTTAGCTAATGGGGCCTCCCGCTGCCGCCGCGCCACCAGGGCACGATTTCTGTTCTCATCCTGAAGCAAATTTCTTAACCCAAGGTACTATTTCTGGGTTAGCGGAGTCCGTAACCTGAAGTGTCTGTAACCTGAAGCGTCTGTAACCTGAAGCATCTGTAACCCGAGGTACCACTGTACTTGGATGTTAACTTGACAAATGTAGCCCTAAGACAACATTTGCTGAGATAATAGGGAATGCAGGTGAAGGAGGCAGCAGCTTACAACTAGGGGTGTAAGGCAGCATTGATTTCTGTTCTGACCTGTATTCATCACAACCAGCCCTGTTTCCATTCTGCTGCAGTTTGGTTTCCCCTAAGTACTATATTATTCATTTCACTGTCTGCTATTCAACATAGGTTTTGCAACTCACTCAACTTACATAACTATTTACATAACTCACTTTCATTTCAATGGAAAGGAAATGTCAAACTACGAAGAGAAGGTTTATACACCCTGTCCCACTGATTCTCCCCTACAGAAGCCACCCAACCCTGTGCGAGATGGAAATAGCAGTGGCATGTTCCCCATATAATGTCTAAGTTTGGTCTTAGGACTGACGCTTCCTGAGGAAGAAAGAAAGAAGCAAATAAATAAATCCATGTCAGAGCCTCTGTTGAGCAAGTCAGACGGGTAGAGAGTCAAAAGAATAAGCTATGCTTCACATCTTGCCATTTGCCAGAAACGTTTATTATGTAAAAATACCTTCTCCACCACATATAATCTGAAATAGTTAAATAAAAGGCTAACAAAGCAAATTTTAATGTTACAGTCGTAAGGTTTGATCATATGAATGCATTCAGGGCTGCCTTAGGGGAAATAAACCCATATCCGGAAACACGGTGGCTAATCATTTGTGCCAGTTGCTGACTGAGCAAACTTGGCTTGGAGGAGTCGGAGCTAATCAGCTAATCACATACATGCCTAAAGCACTCCAACATTTGTATCATAGGACTAAAGCATATTCACTATTCTATATCATTACTCTGAAGAGTGAATATTAATTGTGGCATTCCTCTGGGGAAATCCTCTGTTGCCGTAACATTAAAATCCATTCATAATGTTGGGTCTTGGCATAAGCTCTTGGCATGTGCCAGTGTGGTGTAGTGGTTAAGAGTCTCACAATCTGGTGAACCGGATTCGATTCCCCACTCCTCCACATGCAGCTGCTGGGTGACCTTGGGCTAGTCACACTTCTCTGAAGTCTCTCAGCCTCACTCACTTCACAGAGTGTTTTTTTGTGGGGGAGGATATAAAATTTACAGCATGTTATGGTTTAGGACTTGCCGATCAGAAGGTCGGCGGTTCGAATCCTCGCGAAGGGGTGAGCTCCCATTGCTCAGTCCCTGCTCCTGCCAACTTAGCAGTTCGAAAGCATATCAAAGTGCAAGTAGATAAATAGGTACTGCTCCAGCGGGAAGGTAAACGGTGTTTCCGTGCGCTGCTCTGGTTTGCCAGAAGCAGCTTAGTCATGCTGGCCACATGACCCGGAAGTTGTACGCCGGCTCCCTCGGCCAATAAAGTGAGATGAGCGTGGTCCAGAGTTGGCCACGGCTGGACCTAATGGTCAGGGGTCCCTTTATCTTATGGTTTAAGAGGAAATTATATGAAAATGATATATCGTTGGTATCTAATACTGAGTAAACTGGCAAAAATATATACATCTAACAAGTATTGGAAATGTTAAGAGAAAGAAGGTTCTTTTTATCGTACGTGGTGGTCTTGTAGTAAGGTTAAAGCTTACTGGGAAATGATATACAATGAATTGAAAAGGATGTTCAAAATAACTTGGGAAAGGAGATTGGGAAAGGAGTCTAAATAGGATCAAACTTTTAAGAAATTCCTCTTATCACCTGATTTTGATAAGATAACATTCTCAAAGAGACATTCCCAGATTTTGTTCAGCCAGCCCTTCATAGGCTGCTTTGCATTTCCATTTAACTATTGTTATTTGCAGATATTCACCAGAATAAGCAAATCTGATCCTAAGCTGCATCTTCTTCTTCTCCTTTTTTGGAGCAATGTGTTTGGTAGCCCATGCTTACATGGGCCAAAGACCTGTGGATCCTGCACTACCAAGCCTGCTTGGTACTAACCCCAGCTGCCTTTGTCTTCATAGCATCCTACAGGAATCAGCCTGCTGACTCCGCCTACATCAGCGGCTGTACTGTAACAAAGCCCTTAATCTCTTAATAACAAAGTCTGTGAAAACACACACTTAAAAAATTACAACTTTACATGAAATACTCACCCACACACCCGATGAGGAGCCTTTCATGGGTACATGAAAGCTGTATTCAGAGCTGTCATCTTTGCAAAAATGAGTCATAATCAATACTGCAAAGAAAAATCCCTCGATGCAAGTAGAATGTGTGGGTGCAACTTTAATGAGCATGTTAAAAAAAATGAAGCAATGATGCCCACATAGAGGTACTACCAAGCAATATTTTTTCATAATGCCAATAGACATGCTTCGGCATGGCCGCTTAGATATTTTTATTTACTGCTGTGAACTGAGAGCAGATATGGGGGACTTGCATCTCTCCAGATGTTGTTGGACTTCAACTTCCATCTTCCTCAGTCAGGGATGATGGGAGATGGTCTGGAGGATCTCAGAAAAACCCATCTTAGAGGAAAGCAAAACAGGAACGATGGTTTCAGATCTCAAGGTGACTTTGCTGTGGAAATGAAGAAGTATTGACCACAGCAGCAAACAGAGTTATCTGAGGAATTTTGCAGGGTGTTGCTAGAAGGGATAACCAACATTTGGTTTCTTCCAGGTGTTTTTGGATTTCGTCTTCCATCAGCCTCAACCAGCTACGGATGCAGCACGTTGGCTAGATATGTTGCACACAAAGATGTATGAGATGTGATGTTTGCCTGGTGAGCATTGGGGTTTGGGGACAGTCAGGATGCCTTGCTGATTCTCAAAGTCACAGTTAGCCTGAGATGGTAGCTCACATTGAGGAAGCCACGAGATCAGCAGCATACACAGAGCTTGGCTCATTTTAATTTCTGACATGCCACACTGAGCAAGGGACAGTGGCGTAGTGTGGGGGGTGCCGGCCGCACCGGGCGCAACATCTGGGGGGGCGCTCGCACTCGCAGCTCTCTGCCCCTACCTGGCTCACTCAAGGTTAGGGGGCGCAAATTACTTGCCTTGCCCCGGGTGCTGACAACCCATGCTACGCCACTGGCAAGGGATCTGAAAGCCAATGTGAGAAACAGGTCCAAGCCAAGGCTTTTCTTGTTGTCATCCATCAGTGAATTAAAACTGACCTCCTCCAGAATCTGTTAATGTATGCTGAGCAAGGTAGCAATAGCACAGCAAATGATAAAGAACTAACGGCAATACTATTTTATTTTTGTTTTTAAGTTGATTGTTGTACCACTGTGATCTACGTTAATCAGTCTGGGGTCAAAACCATCTGTGCATACCTTGGAACTACCCTTAAAAATATACCTGATGCACTATTCTACCCAAGATTATTGAGTTGTTTTATTATGTATTTTCTGTTTTTTTTTATAATGTGATTTTAGGTTGTGAACTGCCCTGAGCTCTATGGATATAGGGCGATAGGCAGAACTTTTGGAATTTTGGCAGGTGAACCTAGAGGAAGAAGAATTTGAGATAACAACTGCCTTCAGATTGGGCAGAAGGCAAGGTAGAAAGATCCCAAGGGATTGCCTGATAACTTTGAGATCCAAAGAGGAAAGAGACAAAATATTAAACTTGCATTACCAGAAAACTCTTCAGATCGAAAACGCTACTGTGCAAATCTATAGGGACATCCCAAAATATATTCTAGAGGTAAGAACCTACTTCAAGAACTTGGTTGACCTGCTGAAAAAGAACAACATACCTTTCAGGTGGGAATATCCACAAGGTCTGTCCTTTAATTTCAAAGGAAAGAAAGTCAAGATAAGAACAGTACAAGATAAAGAACAATTCCTGGACAGATACGAGGAGGACTTGGTGAAAGGAGTGCTGAACTCGACATCTGACACAGACTTGGGAAACCTGACATTTGGGCTTAAGTCACCAACGGAAGAAGAACAGCCGCAGGGTGCGGCTGGAGGAAACTAACCAACAATGTCTCTGCGATTCCTAACCTGGAATTGTAACGGATTGAACCTTCCCAGAAAAAGGCGTGAAGTTTTTCATATTTTGAAAAGAGAACAATTGGATGTGATTTGTCTACAAGAAACCCATGTGACAAGGGCACATAGAAGATTACTTATAAACAAAAGATTAGGACAAGAGTTTATTTCATCAGATAAAGTCAAGAAAAGAGGCGTGGTGATTTATGTAAAAGAGAAACTGGACCCAAAACTGATTTTTAAAGATGAACATGGAAGAATTTTGGCAATTGAAATACAAATCCAAGGAGAAAAGTTTTTGATAGTTGGCATATATGCACCAAATGAAGGGAAGGCAGAATTTTACAAGAAATTGCATGAGACATTGATGGACTTTTTGGATTATAAGGTGATTCTTTTAGGAGATATGAACGGTGTCGTTTCTACAAATATGGACAAAGCACAAAGACAGGTGATTTCAAAGGATGGGAGATTACCTAAGATATTTTTTGAAATGACTGAAAATATGGACTTGATTGACATTTGGAGAACAAGAAACCCTCTCGAGAGAGAGGGGACATTCTTTTCAGAGTCACAGATGACATGGACAAGAATAGATCAAATATGGATTACTAGTGGAATGGCTCCAAAGATAAAAAAAGTGGAAATCTGCCCAAAGACATGCTCCGACCATAACGCGGTAAAGATGGAAATGAAGGTAACAACAACTGGTTCCTTTAGATGGAGAATGAATGACACCCTTTTTAGAGATCCAGAAGTTTACAAAAAGGCCCAAAAAACTTTGAGGGACTATTTTGAGATAAATTTGAGGACAGAGGTGGAGAAAAGAGTGATCTGGGACGCAAGCAAGGCCGTGATGCGAGGTTTCCTAATACAGCAGAATTCCTTAAAAAGGAGGAAACAAAATGAGAAGAAAGACAGGATTTTGGATAAAATTAAAGAAGGCGAAAAGAAACTGAGGTCGAAACCAAAGTCTCATGAGATTTTGAGAGAAATTAAGTTTTACCAGATGCAGTATATGGAATTGATGAATCAGGAGATAGAATGGAAAATTAAGCAAATGAGACAAAGGACATTTGAATCAGCAGATAAATGTGGGAAACTTCTATCATGGCAACTGAAGAAGAGACAGAAACTGAATACGGTCACAAGTTTGGAGGTGGATGGAAAGAATATCTCTAAGCCAAATGAGATTAGTAACTGCTTTCAGAGTTATTTCAGAAGACTGTATGCACAAGGGCCGGAAAATGAAGGAGAAATGGAAGATTTTCTTAAGAACTATGGATTACAAAAAATTTCGCAACAGAGTATGATGGTTTTAAATGAGAAAATAACCGAGCAAGAAATAGAGGGGGCCATTCAAAATATGCAATTAGGGAAATCTCCAGGACCAGATGGACTAACCTCCAGATACTACAAAGCACTAAAGGAATGGTTAATACAGCCGCTTAAGGAGGTTTGTAATGAAATATTAGAGGGGAGAAAGGCACCTGAATCGTGGAAAGAAGCTTTCATTTCACTTATACCAAAGACTGAAGCTGACAAGAAACAGATCAAGAACTATCGCCCTATATCATTACTTAATGTGGATTACAAAATATTTGCAGACATTTTGGCAAAAAGATTAAAGAAGGTGTTGGTGGAGGAGATTCAAAAGGACCAAGCAGGCTTTCTCCCGGGTAGACATTTATCAGATAACGTAAGGAATATAATTGACATTATAGAAATGTTGACAGTTAATACTAATACAAAGGCAGTTTTGATTTTTGTGGACGCGGAGAAAGCCTTTGACAATATCTCTTGGAATTTTATGAAGAAGAATCTCCATGGGATGGGGGTAGGCCAAAGGTTTGAAAACGGTATAGGTGCAATATATTCGGAACAAAAGGCAAAACTAATTGTAAATAATGTGGTTACTGATGAACTTTCCATAGAAAAAGGGACACGGCAGGGATGCCCAATTTCCCCGTTACTCTTTATATCAGTCCTGGAGGTTTTGTTGAATATGATAAGGGGGGACCAGCTGGTGAAAGGGGTTCAGGTCGGAGCCAGAGAGTACAAATTGAAGGCTTTTGCAGATGACTTAGTTTTGACCTTACAAGAGCCAGACACTAGTACAAAAAGAGTTTTAGAATTAATTCGAGTTTTTGGTCAGATTGCAGGATTTAAACTGAATAAGCAAAAAACTAAGGTTTTGGAAAAAAATTTAACAAATGTGGAAAGAGAGAGGTTCCAAGAGGAAACTGGATTAATTATGGTAAAAAGAGTGAAATATCTGGGAATTAACATGACATCTAAAAATGTGAACTTATTTAAAGACAATTATGATAAGTGCTGGACAGAGATAAAGAAAGACTTAGAAATATAGTCGAACTTGAAGCTTTCCTTGTTAGGCCGAATTGCAGTGATTAAAATGAATGTGCTGCCTAGAATGTTATTTTTGTTTCAGACACTACAAATTGTGGATAAATTAAATTGTTTCAAGAAGTGGCAGAAAGATATATCTAAATTTGTCTGGCAGGGCAAAAAGCCCAGAATAAAGTTTAAGATACTTACTGATGCAAAAGAAAGAGGGGGTTTTGCCCTGCCGGACTTAAGACTGTATTATGAAGCGGCAGCATTTTGCTGGTTGAAAGACTGGCTACTACTTGAAAATGCAGACATTCTGGATTTGGAAGGTTTTAACAATATGTTTGGTTGGCATGCATATATCTGGTATGACAAGCTTAAAGTGCACAAGGGTTTCAAAAACCATATTGTCAGGAAAGCACTATATAATGTTTGGATTCGGTATAAGGATTTGTTGGAAAACAAAACTCCCAGGTGGCTATCACCAATGGAGGCTAAAGAGGTGAAGAAACTTAATATGAGAACTAATTGGCCAAAATATTCTGAGATTTTGGAACTAGAAAGTGGTGAATTTAAATTACAGAGCTTTGAGAAGATAAAGTCCAAGGTACGAGATTGGCGCTATTATTTTCAAATAATGGAGGCCTTTAAAGAAGACAGGAAAATTGGATTCCAGGTGGAAAAATCGAAATTAGAAACTGAATTGTTAGAACCCAATACGAAGAATTTATCAAGGATGTATAACTTGCTGTTGAAGTGGAATACAATTGATGAGACAGTTAAATCAGCCATGATTAGATGGGCACAGGACTTAGGTCATGATATTATGTTTGCTGACTGGGAACAGTTGTGGACCACAGGTATTAAATTCACGGCTTGTAATGCCTTAAGAGAAAACATTATGAAAATGATTTACAGGTGGTACATGACCCCAGCCAAGCTTGCGAAGATTTATCATTTGCCCAATAATAAATGTTGGAAATGTAATGAGACCGAAGGTACCTTTTTTCACCTTTGGTGGACCTGCCCAAAGATTAAGGCCTTCTGGGAACTGATTTATAATGAAATTAAGAAAGTACTTAAATGTACTTTTCATAAGAAACCAGAGGCATTTCTTTTGGGTATGGTCGGCCAATTGGTGTCAAGGAGGGATAAGATCTTTTTTATGTACGCCACAACGGCAGCAAGGATCCTTCTAGCAAAGTATTGGAAGACACAAGAGTTACCCACGCTGGAAGAGTGGCAGGCGAAAGTGATCGACTTTATGGGATTGGCAGAAATGACCGGCAGAATCCATGACCAAGAGAAAGAGACTGTGGAGGAAGACTGGAAGAAGTTTAAAGCATATCTTAAAAATTGCTATAAAATTGAGGAGTGTTAAAGTGTTAAGGGAAAGGAAGATGTATAATTACAGCTATATATATCTTTTGATTCAAAGTGTAATTGAAAGGAGAATAAGTTACACTATAATTGGCTAAAAGGGTTGCTGAAAAATTTTGAAATTAGGATGCAAAAGGGGGAAGGTACGGGGAAGTCCGAGAAAAGAGGCTTATGAAAATGAGGTTAAGAAAGCAAAAATGTATGTATGTGTCTATGTTTGTTGTTGTTTGTATTGTTTGGTGTTCTTTCGTTGTTAAAATTGGAAAATTAATAAAAATTATAAAAAAAAAGATAGGCAGATTTAATAAATAATAACAATGGGTCACATTCTCTTAGAGTGCCCTTTACACAGCAGACCTCGCCAACTGATGCTGAGCAAAATGTTGGATCTCCGGCTCATAACTTCAAGAAGAAGTCAAATATGTTTCTCCTGGCAGATTGGGACAGAGATATTACAATTTTACCCGAAATGGTTCCCAACGAACTATCCTTTCGGGAAATAGATAGGGCGTAGCAGAACATCCAAATGCGCACAACTATAGCGTGACCTTATAACGCTTGATAGCTTCACCCTTGTCTTTTTAATTATTCCAATTACTTGAAACATTTTATACTGTGATGCCAATAAAGGTATTTGATTTAATAATAATAATAATAATATTAATAATAATAATAGCACACACACTGGAAAAAGATACAATCAAATATTTATCATAAATTAAAATAGATGTATACTCCAAGATTAATTCCTAACACAAGACTGATAGCATCTCTATGCAATTCACTCTGTGTGTGTGTTTATGAATGCTTTTGCTGTGCATCTGATTGCAGCAGCTTTTAGCAAGCAATTTATAGATCTGAAGTTCCTGCTGTGGACCGCAAAGAGATTAGAGCAGTGTGCTGTCCCCATGGGCAAATTCCTCCCCAGCAATATGTCTAAGCATTAAACATGCTGCTGTGTGTCTACGGAGGGCTTTGTGAAATGACCGTGGCAGCTCTTGTTAAAGTGTGACAAGAGGAGCACCCCCACAAAGCATCTATTTCTAAATGTTTCTGTCCAGCAATCAGGCCTTTTTGTGAAAGAATGGTGTTGACACAGGAAGGAGCAACAACAAAAATAAGGGAAATAATAGCCACTTGATGCAAATAAAACTAAATAAGGGATTGAGTCCCCCCCCCGCCCTATTATCAAGCAATTTTTGTGAGATAGCATTGGGTGGGATTTTTACCTCAAGATGAGCTGAGTTCATTCAACGCTTCCCTCCCTCAGCAGTCTGTGAGAACAAAGACTTGCCATTAATAGTGAAGACAAAGGAGTGTTTTATAGCCAAATAAATTGTATCGGGGAAATTTGAATTTATCCACCCTCCCACCCAAGGATCAAATAGATGTTAAGAAATGCAATGCAAAAAATATTGCTAAGATTTAACAGGGCAACAATAACAATCTCCTTCGCTTTTGCAAGGCTCAGATACACAGTACTTCCAACCTGGGGGCAAGGTCTTACAAATTGGTATTAATCAATGAGTTCTCTTGCCTTTTTTGTTTTGGCTTCAGTGGTCATAGATGGATTTGATTTTGCAGTAAATTATTTGCTGCCCTTGAAGCTGTTTGCAAAAAGATCTGGCAACAATCTCCTGCTGCCACATAAAATACAGACACCTTTAAATTTGTTCATATAAGTTAAACAAGCATGGTAAACAACTATTGAAATTCAGAACATTAAGCAGCAGAAGAGAAGCGCCAGCCTGAATGTTTATTCTGAAGACACATTACTTTCCCTCTTGGACATTGGTGGCGCTGTGGTATAAACTACTGAGCTCCTGGGGCCTGCCGATCAGAAGGTTGGCGGTTCGAATCCCCACAATGGGGTGAGCTCCCGTTGCTCAGTCCCAGCTCCTGCCAACCTAGCAGTTTGAAAGCATACTAGTGCAAGTAGATAAATAGGTACCGCTGCGGCAGGAAGGTAAACGGCATTTCTGTACTCTCTGGCTTCTGTCATAGTGTCCCGTTGCACCAGATGTGGCTTAGTCATGCTGGTCACATGACCCAGAAAGCTGTTTTTGGACAAACGCCCGCTCCCTCAGCCTGAAAGCAAGATGAGCACCACACCCCCATGGTCGCCTTTGACTGGACTTAAGCATCTAGTGGTCCTTTACCTTTTTACCTTTTTTACTTTCCCTCTTGCTCAACTCCAACAAAATCTCTCTCTTAACTTGTGCAAAGTAGATTTCTCCATTTCTGAGGACAGAACTATTCATGACAGTTAAAGGCTACAACTTCAAAAGTAGCTTGCCACTGAACAGCTAAGAACCACAGCAGCACACGGAAATGCCATTTACCTTTCCGCTGGAGTGGTACCTATTTATCTACTTGCACTGGCATGCTTTCAAACCGCTAGGTTGGCAGAAGCTGGGACAGAGCAACAGGAGCTCACCCCATTGCGGGGATTCAAACTGCTGACCTTCTGATCCGCAAGCCCAAGAAACTCAGTGGTTTAGACCACAGCTCCACCCGTGTCCCAAATAAACAAGCACACAACCACTGATAGGTCCACCCGCCATTGTGAGGCTCAAAGCAATGAAGATGATGCCTCCTCAGCTGTTGCCATTGGCTGTGGGTTTCTTGTGATGTCACAAAAGCACCTGTTGATCTACTTGCTCTGATGTGCTTTTGAACTGCTAGGTTGGCAGGAGGTGGGACAGAGCAACGGGAGCTCACCCCATTGCGGGGATTCGAACTGCCAACCTTCTGTTCAGTAAGCCCAAGAGGCTCAGTGGCTTAGACCACAGCGCCACCCGCATCCCTACAAAATGTACACATTGGTTTTGAGGAGGTATGGGGCAGGAAGAGTTTAAGTATGCACACTGATGAACTGGATTTGGGGGGCTGCTGCTTTTAGACACTATTATTCTTTCCCAAGACACTTCTTGTAGGGAATGTAGCTCCGGCAGGTTTAGTTTATTGCTGAAAAAAAGCCAAGAACACCAAGCTAAATATTCAGCAAAGCTGATTCACTGAGAAACAAAAGGTGGGTGCATTCTCTTGGTCCAGGAAGCAATTATAACCTCCTCCATTTCCTCTAGTTGTTTTTCTCTCTCAGCTGATCTTGCGTCAGTTTTATCCAGGCTAAGCAGCAGGCAAATAGGCTGGAAACCAACTTTACCTCAGACAGACCCTGGGAAAAGTATGGAAAAGGAAATTGCTGGGGGAGAAGGGGACAGACAAGGAAAGGGACTGCATGCACTCTGAGTGCATATAGAAAACTTAGTCACACTTGCAAAAAGGAATAGATATGTGAGGTTTTACCTTTAGAAAACAGGGAGCAGAGATCACTCTTAAACCTCGTAGTGAGGAGCCCCTCGGTGTGTCTCCTCTAGAGGTGCAGGGAGCACCAGAAAGTAAATATGTAAGGATGTTTTCCTGAAGTGGGAGCTCCTGGGATTATGGCACATCAGGCAGTCTCCTGGGCCTATAGGCTAATAGTAAACTAGTTATGTCAGTGCAGATCCTTACGTAGCCAATAGCACAGTCAGAAACTCAAGAGGGAAACAGAAGCAGGCTTGGAGGCTTGCAGAGGTACATTTTGAAAAAGTAAGTTTGTAGAAGTACAATTTTTAAAAAGACTCCCCCCTCTGAAATGGAGGGGCATTAAATATTGACTGTTAGAAAAATGGGCAAAGAACTCTGATGGATTATGCTGGCTGAGGGTGGGCTTGGCTGGAGCGCCAACCAGGAGAGCTCATTGTTCCAACATTTTGTTGCAGGTCTCACTTGTTTGCTTCTGTGGCTAGGAAATGCTCTGCTGTCGCTCTTCAGAATATTGAAAGAAATCATTTCGACCTGTATCACTTCTACTTATTAAAAAGCCAAGTACAAAAAAACTTGCAGGATAAATATGGGGAGTGTTGGAATATTTCCCGCCGTTCTGCCCGGACACTGAGGTCCAGCGCCAAGGACCTTCTGGTGGTTCCCTCACTGCGAGAAGCAAAGCTGCAGGGAACCAGGCAGAGGGCCTTCTCGGTAGTGGCACCTGCCCTGTGGAACACCCTCCCACCAGATGTCAAAGAGAAAAACAACTCCCAGACTTTTAGAAGACATCTTAGGGAAGTTTTTAATGTTTAATAGACTATTGTATTTTAATATTCTGTTGGAAGCCGCCCAGAGTGGGCGGGGTATAAATAAATTATTATTATTATTATTATTATTATTATTATTATTATTATTATTATTATTTCTAGCACATAGGAAAGGTTCAAATGACATGGTGGCTAGTTCCTAGATCAGTCTCTGAAGTGTGGTTTATGCGGGCTTTGGCAAGCCTGCCACATTTTAAGAATGTGCAGCGCAAATTTGTTGATGGTTTTCAAATACCACAGTAATATCATAGTGTCAGAGCTGCCTCTAGGTCCCAGCTCACAGAGGACCAACGCTAGCCAGTAATAACGTATAAAAGTCTTTATTGAAGGTTAGTTTCCATTTCCAAACCGCAGCGTGCAACTCTACATCTTAGAAGCTAGACCGGCGAAGCTCCATCTGAGTCTCCGCCTCCTAGACACCAGTTTAAGACTCTAGCCTTACTCCACCTCTTCCGTTGTTCTTTCCTCCTCTGGGTCCTTCTGCCCCCTGGGGTTTCCTCCTTTCTGGACTCTTCTGACGCTGACCCCCCTGAGTCTTGCCCCTCCTTCCGGCGGGCTTTAGGACCTGGCTCCCTACCTGCTGTGCCGCTCGCCTGTACATTTGAACTTGGCGCGCGCGCCCAGCCGGTAACCTTCCTCTTGACCGTTTCCCCGCTCTCCGATGGAGGCGTGGTCAATCCTGACTCATCTCCTCTCGCTGGTGGTGAGAACACTGGTCCCGATGCCTGGGACTCCTCCCCCCCACTGCGCTCTGGTGGGGAAGCTGGTCCTGATTTCCAACTGCTGCTCTGGGAGTCCCCGCTGGCCCCTTCCTTCTGGGGTTTCCCCCTTGGCACCCCCCTTGCCCTGGCCATTGGCGCTCCCTTCTGTGAATCTTCCGATTCGCTGGAGAGGCTCATGGAATCCCTCGGACCACTTTCATCTCCTGTGCTTCCCTCGGATTCCTCCCCCTCGCTCTCCATTTCCTCCCTCTCCTGTGCCTCTGCTCCTGAGCCCCTGACACATAGAATCATAGAATCATAGAATCATAGAATCATAGAGTTGGAAGAGACCACAAGGGCCATCGAGTATCTGGAGGCATGTGCTACATAACTGTGAATCCCTTATCCTGGTGCTTCCAAACTTACATATTGCGCACCTATTTTGAGAGCTTAGTCTTGGGCAAAGATTATTTGGGGGTAGTTTTAATAATAATACTTTATCTTTGAATTGTTTTCTGCAGCTAAAAAAAATCACGATTAAAAAATATGTCACGCACCCTTTGAAACCCAGGGGAATGTGTAATACTTTGGGGAAAATGACTTTACCCTATTACTACTTGGTGGCGCTATCGCTACCTGACCATCCATGAAAGGGAGTGTTTGTGTGGCAAAACACACTTGCAACCCTTAGATCATTATCTGAAAAATGGAGTAGTCCCTGGAAACACATGCTGATTTATGTTGCAAACTGTAGAGATCTCCAGGGAGTAACAAGAGAACCATTTTCACTGCAATCTGGTTGTAAAATGCTTCTTGCTGCCTAAAATGCTACCAATAAAGTGAAATTACACTATTGCGGCATCCTGCTCCCCCAGATGCATGAAGTCGCCTAAGAATGTAAGATGATGATGATTTTATTTATTTATTTATTTATTTATTTATTTATACATACATACATACATACATACATACATACCCCACCCATCCAGCTGGGTTTCCCCAGCCACTCTGAGCAGCTCCCAACAGAATATTAATAATAACTTTTTTTAAAGCGACAAAACATCAAACACTAAAAACTTCCCTAAACACGGCTGCCTTCAGATGTCTTCTAAAAGTCAGATAGTGTTTATTTCCTTGACATCTGATAGGAGGGTGTTCCACAGCGTGGATGCCACTACCGAGAAGGCCCTCTGCCTGGTTCCCTGTAATCTCACTTCTTGCAGCGAGGGAACCACCAGAAGGCACATGGAGCTGGACCTCAGTGTCCGGGCTGAACGATGGGGGTGGAGACACTCCTTCAGGTATACTGGGCCCAGGCCGTTTAGGGTTTTAAAGGTCAGCACCAACACTTTGAATTGTGCTCGGAAATGAACTGGGAGCCAATGGAGGTCTTTCAGGACCGCTGTTATATGGTCTCAGTGGCCACTCCCAGTCACCAGTCTAGCTACCACATTCAGGATTAATTGTAAGATGCATGTATACACACCTAAGTGTGCATATTTTATACACATTGGAGTATATGCCCTGTTAACTGGGTGTGACGTAGAGATAACTGGAATACAGAATACTCCCAGACTGAATTTATCATGAGTACAGTCTGTAAGCAAATGGGAAACCATTAATTTTTTTGTAACGAGACCCACCCATACTCACTGTCTAATACTTGATAAATATAATCACATTTGCTTATCAACTACCAGCTCTGTGGGTCCTTACCTACCAATAATGTTTGATATATACCTGCTTCTTTTATAAAGGTAAAGGGACACTTGACCATTAGGTCCAGTTGTGACCGACTCTGGGGTTGCGGTGCTCATCTCGCTTTATTGGCCGAGGGAGCCGGTGTACAGCTTCCGGGTCATGTGGCCAGCATGACTAAGCTGCTTCTGGCGAACCAGAGCAGCGCACGGAAACGCCGTTTACCTTCCCGCCGGAGCGGTACCTATTTATCTACTTGCACTTTGACATGCTTTCAAACTGCTAGGTGGGCAGGAGCTGGGACCGAGCAACGGGAGCTCACACCGTCACAGGGATTCGAACCGCTGAACTTCTGATCGGCAAGTCCTAGGCTCTGTGGTTTAACCCACAGTGCCACCCACGTCCCAATCTGCTTCTTTTAAGAACCATTAAATCAGAATCTGAACAATTCTTATCTTTTTACCAGCTTTTGATTGCCAGTTGGCAGGCAATTCTAAATAAAAATTCTTTATCATTATTGGGCCAGGAAGGCATGCATTTATCACTTGCTGAAGGCGATATAAGTACTATCCAGGAGTCAATCTTATGATTTGTTGCAGTGCTATCAAATATTGCTTAAATGACTCAGGAAGGAACTTGCTCCTGGCTGTGTGATTTTGAAGCTCGTCAGAGACTACAGATGAACATTCATCACCTAATGGTCTACTAAAGGCTAAAAGCACATAAGTCATCTTTATTCTGATTTTTGTCTTGCTGCATCATGTAGCTTCCAAAATCCTTTCCATTTCCCCTCTTAGGTAATGAAGTAGTTTGAGTTCAGCCATTTCGTGCTACTAACAATAAACATTTTTATAGCAGCGTGAACAAGGTACTTGAGAGAATGTGGCCATTGGATATTTGTAGCTCTGCTTAGCTATAGCAAAGCCATTAACTATTGTAACCACAGCATCTCTTTGACCTCTCTCATGCAAATTACAATGGCTGTTTTCTGGATCAAAACCTCAAGACTAAACCTATTCAATATTGTTTGTAACCAATGACCCATTTACTCCTTTTTTTGTCCTACATTTTTATAGCTACATTGCTCCTGATAAGATACATTAGACATTATAGTTTAGCTTATGCAAAGTCTATTATCCTTTCTTGGGAAGGGCCCCAGCCCTTATTCTAAGATAGATTCCCAAACTTTTGGTGCCTCCACACCTCGTATCAAAGATGGAAGGAAACCTCACCTTTACAATATACATGCAGTCCTCTTCTTTGCAGCTGTGGGACAGCTTGTTAATAGTACCATGGTACCTCGGGTTACAGACGCTTCAGGTTACAGACACTTCAGGTTACAGACTCCTCTAACCCAGAAATAGTACCTCGTATTAAGAACTTTGCTTCAGGATGAGAACAGAAATTGTCTGGCGGCAATGCAGCGGCAGTGGGAGGCCTCATTAGCTAAAGTGGTACCTCAGGTTAAGAACAGTTTCAGGTTAAGAACGGACCTCCAGAATGCATTAAGTTCTTAACCCGAAGTACCACTGTACTAAACTCTCATCAATAAAAATAACGGCACAAAATATCACAGAACATACAAAACCATGTGAAAGGATCAAACTGAGAAACAAGGACACACAACTTACCAAATTATTTTTAAGTCCTCGAGAACGAATTAAGTTTTTAACATGAGGTACCACTGTAACCTGATTTTAGGTGACAAATACAGTGCAGGCATGTGGCATGGGCAGCAGGCATATAACAAGCCCCCCCCCCCAACTTACATTGGCTTATGTTACAACTATTCCAAACTCCATTCATGGGGTATATGAATAATTTTGAATTCTTCCTTTTTGCTGGCTAGGATTTACCAGGTTGTTAGATCATCTGACACGGGTAGTGCTGTGGGTTAAACCTAGGGCTTGCCGATCAGAAGGTTGGCGGTTCGAATCCCCGCGATAGGATGAGCTCCCGTTGCTCAGTCCCTGCTCCTGCCAACCTAGCAGTTCGAAAGCATGAAGTGCAAGTAATTAAATAGGTACTGCTCTGGCAGGAAGGCAAACGGCGTTTCCATGTGCTGCTCTGGTTCGCCAGAAGCGGCTTAGTCATGCTGGCCAGATGACCTGGAAGCTGTACGCCGGTTCCCTCGGCCAGTAAAGCGAGATGAGCGCCGCAACCCCAGAGTAGGCCACGACTGGACCTAATGGTCAGGGGTCCCTTTACTAGATCATCTGACAAAGTCTAAAGGGGGTTGGAACAGGTGTTAAGTCTCTCCTTGCCAGTGGCGTAGCGTGGGTTGTCAGCACCCGGGGCAAGGCAAGTAATTTGCGCCCTCTAACCCGTGGATTTGCGCCCCCTAACCCGTGGATTTGCGCCCCCTAACCCTAACCCCCAGATGTTGCGCCCAGTGCAGCCGGCCCCCCCTGCACCCCCCACGCTACGCCACTGGGGGCGAGGATCCCCCAAGTCCCCCCCCCGCCACTCCTGACAAAGAATCTCGCGCAGCGCATCCCTCGCCCACCTGGACAGAGAGGAGCCCCTCCTGCTCCAAGCCACCCCCCCCTTCAAGCGGAGCGGAGAGCAGCCAGATCTCCCCCAAGAACCAAGAAAGAAAGAATGCAAGCGATGCTGCTGCGGCGGCGGCGGGGGGGGGCAGGCACAGCTACCAGACGGCAGAGCAACAGCCCCCCCCCCCGCAAACACCGCGGTCCCTGTGCGGGCGAAGCAGGCAGGGAGCAGACGAGGAGGCGGCGGTGAGGCCCCTTCCTCGAAGCCGAGACAAAGCAGGGGACCCCCCCGCGCGCGCGCCCGCGTATCGGAGAGGGAAAGGAGAGGCGAGCCCGGACCCCCCCCCCCGGCCTCACCCCGCCAGACGCGCCGGCAGCGCCCTCGGCTCCCTCCCGGCAGCGGCGCCTCCCGGCTCTTCCGCCTTCCTGCCTGGGCTCCGCAAGGTGGGCGGGCGGAGACGCGGAGCCAGGCCAGCCCCGTCAGCCAGCACTGTGAGAGAGAGAGAGTGAGCCAGGTAGGGGCAGAGAGCTGCGAGTGCGCCCCCAAAAATGCTGCGCCCGGTGCGGCTGGCACCCCCTGCACCCCCCACGCTACGCCACTGCTCCTTGCCTTTTCCTAACCCCATCCTTAAAACACCCCCTTTCAGGGGTGGAACTTATGCCAGTGCAAATTCTTCTGGCTGGTTGACTTAGGCCCAGGCCGAGCTGGGAAAATCCAATAATTTGTTGCATCCAATCTCGCTCATCCTAACAGATTGATGATTTGGACTGCACTGCTGAACATATACTACTGGCCAAAATTGTGGAAACCTTTAGGGAGAAGTGTATTTCTGAGGTTTGATGGCTCATAACACCACTTTATTTTTGAGTAATACCATAAAATTATATATCAATGGAAAGAAAATTTAATGACAATTGTAATGCAACAAAGTTTGATCAATTATCTGTATTCTATCAAATGTTATAGCCAAATAACCAGAAAAAGGAAGCACAACCTGCTTAGGTTGATACACAGTAGCTTTCTTTCACTTGAATGTAGCCAATGAGCATGAGTGTTTAGAGAGCCAATCAGGTGTTATGAGCCATCAGACCTTGGAAATACATCTTTTCCAAAAGGTTTCCACAGTTTTGGCCGCTAGTATATTTAAGCCCACTTAAATCTATGGGTTTAACCATACTGTGTTTGATACAGTAATCTGCCCTTCCCTTCTGTCCAGTGCATCAGGGTTGAGGGATAAGAAGGGGAAGAACCATGCTTCCTGGGTAGCAGTGATCCTTATGACATTTCTCTACATCTCTCATTGTAGCATACACTTCGTAAGGAAATCCTGTGTTTCATTACTCCAGCCTTTGGGATGATGCCACTGCCCATATACAGTATCGGCAAAGTTGCACGGAACCTCCCAACTTTAAGGGGCACAGAGTGCTCATGAAAAATGTAAGAAGAGCTCTGCTGGATTATCTGTTCCAACATGTTTCCACAGCGGCCAACTAGAAACCTCTGGAAAACTCTCAGCCCTCTCTCGCTGTTGTACCCCAGTAATGGCGCTGTGGTCTAAACCACTGGGCCTTTGGAGCTTGCTGATCAGAAAGTCGGCGGTTTGAATCCCCATGACGGGGTGAGCTCCCATTGCTCTGTCCCAGCTCCTGCCAAGCTAGCAGTTCAAAAGCATGCCAGCGGGTTTGAGCCCCACATTTGGCAAAAGATTCCTGCATTGTAAGGGGTTGGGCTAGATGGCCCTCATGGTCCCTCCCAAACTTGATTCTCTGATTCCATGAAACCAATATCCCCACTCCCAAGGGCTCCATTTATTAATGGATGGATCTATCCACCTTTCACACATCACAAACGTGAACATGTAAACACGATTCACGTTTGTGCCCTGGCTTCAGTCCACAAATATCTTTTTTTATGTTTTTTTCCCCTGTGTATATGTGCATATGTTGCTCTGTCCCAGCTCTTGCCAACCTAGCAGTTTGAAAGCATGCCATTGTAAGGAGATAAATCGGTACTGCTGCAGCGGGAAGGTAAACTGCATTTCCATGCGCTCTGGCTTCTGTCATGGTGTCCTGTTGTGCTGGAAGCGGTTTAGTCCTGCTGGCCACATGACCCCTAAAGCTGTCTGCCAGCAAACACCAACTCCCTTGGTCTGAAGCAAGATGAGCGCCGCAACCCCATAGTCGCCTTTGACTGGACTTAACCATCCAGGGGTCCTTTATTCATTTAACCATCATGAGTAGCTGTTATCCTAGTATCCATTTTGGTAACCCCCCCCCCCCCGTTTCAAGACTCAGGAACTTACGACCCTGTCTTCTGCTATCTCATACCAAACGTTCATGTAGCTCAGAATTGTCTATAGTGCATAGCAGGGGCATGGCAGGATTTCAGAGAAGGCTTTGGTAGGGACTGAACCTGCAGAACAGATGCTCTACCATTGAGCTTTGGCATACTTCAGGTCTCTTGGGGCATATTAATATGCCATGGGCCACAGTTTGGAATGGCTGCTCTTGAGATTCCATCCTTTAGGGCCTATGAGTCATCTACCATGTCTGGGTTCCCTGCTGTTACAAGTACAGGGACACATAACAAAGAAAACACCCCAATAAACTACTCTTGACACCAAAAAGAAAAATAAGAGGATGATTTTCAGCTTCCACAGAATCCACTTTCCACACAGTTAGGAAGGAAAGAGATGAGGCAGCCTCTGAAAATAAAAGCAGCACGATGACAATGCTTTGTGTTCTTTGGTCTGTTCTTGTTTTCCTGTTCTCCGAATGTTAATGTCCTCATCCTCATTCATGTTCTCATTTGTTTTGCATTACTGTTCATGCCACAGCTCTGTTTTCTTTGGTGAACTGCCTGTTTTGAAGGAATGACTACCATTCTCTTTTCAACAGGAGATTGCTGCAGACTTGCACTGGACCATAGCTCTAGTTTCTGAAGAACACCTCTTCCCATCTCCAAAACCAAGACTGAAATAATCACGAAGAACCGTAGAGGAGACTCCATACTGGAACTAAAGGCTTGACTATTTATGCCAATAAAAAGGAAACCATTGCAACTTTCCTTTCCAGATGCACAGTAAAACTAATTTTCTTCTCCCAATATTAATCTTTATCAGGACATAATTTTGTCATTGTTTTCAGTCAGATGATAGGTCAGTTGGAAGGAGCAAGGGGAAGCTGCATCCTGATGACTTTTTTGGTTTGTCTCAGGCATTCCCTGAAATGCAGAAAGATTCTACTCCTCCTCTTTCTCACCCTCCCTAATGCACTGAATTTCATGCACTGCATTGGAACCACAAGAATTGACCTCAGGCTTCATATGGGCCTAAGACACCATGAAGGCAATAACATAGGATCCATCCATGTAGACAACAATCAAACCAGCTGTGCTGTCTTGTTAGGAGATACACCAGTTAAAAAGCAATTGATCTCTCTCTTTTTGGTGTTAAAAACTGCAGTCTCACTTAAGAATGTCTTCTTTGGTTATCGTGTATATTTTAGCACCGTTATTATGCCTGCTAAAATGAATAAAAACCTCTTACCCGCTAATGCAGGTTATGTAGATGAAGGATCCATAAGAGAAGGTTGATAAGCCACTCAAGAAAGACTACTTTTGAGGGTCATCTTCCACTCTTTTCGGGAAGTCTTTCTATTCACGGTACAGCCATATTTACTTACAGCTCCTTCCTGGCCGAGTTCAATGTTCTATTTCCCAACTTAGGGTTTGAAAAAGCATTTAGGGAAACAGAAAACAGTTGCGGATGAATGGCTTTGTATTATCAGATCATACATAATCAGTGGTGCCTATTTATCTACTTGCACTGGCGTGCTTTCAAACTGCTAGGTTGGCAGGAGATGGGACAGAGCAACGGGAGCTCGCCCCATCGCTGGGATTCGAACCAGTAACCTTCTTATTGGGAAGCCCAAAAGGCTTGGTGGTTTAGACCACAGCACCACCCGTGTCCCCAATAAACAAGCACACAATCACTGATAGGTCCCCCCGCCATTGTGAGGCTCAGAGCAATGAAGACAATGCTTCCCCAGCTGTTGCCATTGGCTGTGGGTTTCTTGTGATGTCACAAAAGCACTTGGCAACTGAGTGGATATAAAGGCAGGCCAAGGGGAAAGCCCTTTTCTGTTTCCATCAAGACACACCTGGCAATGGATGTGACAGTCAGCACTGCCCAGGTTTCTTCCACTTGGAGGAGTGCAAAGTGGTGAATGGAAGGAGGCAATCCTCTGGCAGTGGGATGCTAGGGAGTGATAATAAGGCAAGTTTGCTTGCTTGAAGGCTCCTGGTATCTGTGGTTGGAAGCTGGCAGACATCTGATGATGGACCTGACAGAAGCTGGCAGATGTTAGTGAATGGAAGCCAGTGGCTTTTGGATTCTGAAGTTGGTGGAGGCTTCAAGGCTAAAGCAGACTGATGTTTGTGGATGTCGGCTGATGGAAGTTCACCTTTGGAAGACAGTCAACAGAAGTCAGTGAATGTTTGTGGATTGAAGCCAGAGCACAAACGTGAATGGATGTCATGTTTCTGGATGTCGGCTGGTATATGTTTGTGTGAGTACAAGGGAGGTTTCAAATGTGGCTGAGGCAGAATGGTGTTTGCATGTGCACAAATGTGATGTGTGAAAGGTAGATATTCATGAACAGATGGAACCCATGGGAGGGGGGATATTGGTTTCATGGAATCAGAGAATCAGAGAATCGAGTTTGGGAGGGACCATGAGGGTCATCTAGCGCAACCCCTTATAATTCAGGAATCTTTTGCCAAATGTGGGGCTCAAACCCACTGGTGTGCTTCCGAACTGCTAGGTTGGTAGGAGCTGGAACAGAGCAATGGGAGCTCACCCCATCACAGGGATTCGAACTGCCGACCTTCTGACTGGCAAGCCCAAGAGGCTCAGTGGTTTAGACTACCGCTCCACCCACTCCCTGGATAAGTGAACAAGAGAAGCCTGACTTGCAGTGAAAATCTCAGGAGCTTTGGAAGACAAAGCTTAAACTGGCTACTTTTCCAAGCAGGGCCTATAGTGATCTTTTATGTAGGACTGCATTTGCCACCTTTGATGCTTTTACTGAAGAATTTAGCAGTGGAAATAATCCTGAAAACAGTGACGTTTCGCCTTTCTGTTCCAAATGAGTGTTAGAAAGTGAACAAGTGTACTTCATATAGAGGAATGAAGTGGATGGAAAATGTAAAACAACAACAATTTATTTATACCCCACCCATCTGGCTGGGTTTCTCCAGCCACTCTGGGCAGCTCCTCACAGAATGTTAAAAACAATAAAACATCAAATATAAAAAATTCCCTAAATAGGGCTGCCTTCAGATGTCTTCTAAAAGTCAGATAGTTGCTTATTTCCTTGACAAGTGATGGAAGGGCGTTCCACAGGGCGGGCGCCACTACCAAGAAGGCCCTCTGCCTAGTTCCCTCTAACCTTTCTTCTCGCAGTGAGGGAACCACTAGAAGGCCCTCAAAGCTGGACCTCAGTGTTCGGGCTGAATGATGGGGGTACAGATGCTCTTTCAGGTATACTGGACCAAGGCCGTTTAGGGATTTAAAGGTCAGACCAACACTTTGAATTGTGCTTGGAAACATACCGGGAGCCAGTGTAGGTCTTTCAAGACTGGTGTTATATGGTCTCAGTGGCCACTCTCAGTCACCAGTCTAGCTGCCGCATTCTGGATTAGTTGTAGTTTCTGGGTCACCTTCAAAGGTAGCCCCACGTAGAGCACATTGCAGTAGTCCAAGCAGGAGATAACTAGAAACATGCACCACTCTGGCAAGACAGTCTGCAAGCAGGCAAGGTCTCAGCCTGCCTACCAGATGGAGCTGGTAGACATATTTCACAATGGAGCCAAGCAGGCAATATTCAATACCTGGATGATATAGAAATGTCTGAAGAACCTACAGATGTAATTATGTGTTGAATCTAATGCATTCTCAGCTGTCATGTCTAGATTGTGACAATGTGGCATGCCCAAAAAGATTTGTTGGCTCTCCTGAGCTTGTCAAGCTGCAAAGAGTCCCATTGCAGAAAAGGGTGGATATCATTGGATGTCGCCCATTAATTTCCGTTTATCTGCAGTAAGGTTACACAGATGCGTAACTGCATTCATGTCTATGCATTTCCCATTATTCATAACAGAGTGAATTGCTTTTATGCTAAGAAATAGGAAATCTTTCGGAAAGAGTCATCCCATGTAGTGAAAGATAAAAGTTTCTGTTCTTCCTGCAAAGGTTGGTTGGCCTTAAGTTTTAGTTTTCCAGTGCCAACACCTTCCCCCTATTTACAAAGGAAGTGTAAGGAACTGCCAGTACTAGAAATTAAATTGCCTTATTTACAACTCTAATACAATGCAAACCATTGCACTTCGGCTTCATACGGTTGACAGCAATCCAGCATTTTTCAGATGGGGGAAAATTGCAGGATTGAAAACTCATGCATATTGAAGTGATATTTTAAAAGGTGCTGTGGTATTTGTCCTCAGAGCCAAGACCAAGGGAAGCTGAATTAAATCGTTCATTAAATCAGTACTAGGTAATTCACAGTTTATAGTTTTATTAAATTTTTTTTAAAAACCTTGTGAATTTTCATTGGTCTCTCAGTAGATACGCCAAGAGCAAGAACACTATGTATTTTTGGCAGTTGCTATTAAAAGATAAAACTGCTCAAATTTGATTGAAAAATATGCAAGCGCATAGATTGTTCTAACCAATCATTTAATGAGTGCATCGAAAAAATGATGCTATTAACTAGTCTTTTCCAATGACTGAATCACTCTCTGCTCCTTTCCTAGACAACACTGGTGATTTTATATGGATAGATATAGACTGTGCTATATAGAGAACTATAATATGCAAACAATCAAACAAGACCAAAGTCAGAAAACATAAAAAGGTGCATTGTGGGTCAGATCCATGGGGATAATAATAATAATAATAATGTACACGGTTTTGGCCAGCTAGAAGAGCAAACTGTACACCATGAAATTGAAGTTCTAATTAACATGATTAGAGGAGCCCAATAAGATTCACTAATAAGGATGGCACACTTTTAATAACTTAGAATCCAGCATTTTAAATTAGATTTTATGACACTTCCATTTTTACTTCAAAACTTACGACTTTGGCTGAAATGTGACACATCTTAATAGGGGAAATTCTTCAGAGAGAGAGTTTGATAACATTTCATACTTGATCTTTGGGGTGAAAATATAGATTTATGAGGTAAAATTCTGAAAGAGGATGGTCTAATGGCCAGATATGGTATCTTTAAAGTCTGGGGATCAGGTTTATAAGCATATGCAACAGTGGCTAACCCCGTTGCCCCAGGGCAAAGCTAAAAACAATGGCTGGGGTTAATACAAGTTGACTGAAGAATGTGCACGATGGCCTGTTATTGTGCACATTCACCAGAAAGGAAGAATAATGAGCATGTATAAGAAGCAAAAATACGGAATTGGACACATCCACACGCATAACTTCCAATTAATATTGAAAGACGGGAGAGTTTCACACCTCAGTAAGTAAAGGTATACATTGCCCAAGAAAATAATAGACGGAAAGATCAAGCAATGTATGAAATGCCCCACATGAAATGCCCAACATTTTAAGCTTGGCTAATATGGGAAATCAAAATTTATGCTGTTCTTTTGTGCACATTCTCCAGTCCAATGATTCAGCACAATGGTTGGTTTTATGCACATTCTTCAAGGCAAATCACATTAACCACAAGTGAGTGTGTGTTTGTGTGTGTAGCAAGCACATATTGACATATCAGCCTTTTTTCTTTTTTGCCTCCACAGGGCTATTAAATTATACACCGTTTTTAAGAAGATGAGGTGATGACAGAATAGTAGACGTTAAATGCAGTAACAAAGCCACAGGCTAAAATATCTTAATCTTATTTTCGATTAGTCCACTGCAAGCTCCTGCAGAGAGCTCTTCTTCTATAGCACATATTTCAGCAAACTGAATTGCTGACAGGTGTCAGTACAAAAAACCCACGCAAGAAACCCAGATATAAAAGATACTTACGGAGATTCAGGCCTTGACATATGAAAAATATGGAACATAATGAACTTATATGCTGAAGCTTCCTTGGGATATTTTCTCTTCTTATTGCCACAAAGTATCTTTCAAATTAAGGTATCACGCCCAAGCTTCTTTTGCAAACAAGAGTTAGGCTAGGGGTGAGGAACCTCCAGCCCAAGGGCCAAATTTGGCTTCCCAGGCGTCCCCATTGTGCCCATGAGTTGTTTTGGGGGAGCCATGACTACTTCTGGGCCATGGAAAATTGCGGCTTGGCTCAAAGGAGTTGCGTAGGGACTGCAAAACCTCTTGCACACAGCTTCCCAAATGGCCAACAATCAGATAGTTGTTGGGCATTTGGGAAGCACTGGGCAAAAAGGCTGAGCAAGTCAACCCACGTTATATATTCTATATAGGGTTGAGGAAAAGAGAGTTTGTGTTGCTGGGATCCTTCAAAATTAAGCATGGAGAACCTGTGGCCCTCTGGGATGTTGCTGGACTAGAACTCCCACCATTCCTGGCCATTGGTCAGGATGGCTGGGACTGCAACTTCTGGAGAGCCACAGATTCCCCAATCAGGGGGACAGAATCCTCTATCACTTTCCCAGCAAATACTTCTCAATGCTCAAAGGCACAAGCGACAAAAATAATAGTCTATGGGGCTTCAATTATGCTGTTAAGTATAGATAGAGATTAAAGAGCTAAAAACAAAAAGGGCACAATGTGCCTGCAAATGAATGAAGAGGGCTTAAAAGTAATTTGATAAGTTGTGTGTCCTTGTTTCTCAATTTGATCCTTTCACATGGTTTTGTATGTTCTGTGATATTTTGTGCCGTTGTTTTTACTGATGACAGTTTAGTAACTCTTTATTGTAACTGATAACTGTAAACAGTTCAATTATTTTTTGCTGATAGTTGATTTTACTGTTTACTATTATATTCTAATGGATTACTGAATATTGCTTTATTTAATATAAGTTGTTTATTTTAAAGTTACTGCGACTTTTTTGCATTGGATCAGATTGTTATGTGTTTGACCTTGGCTGTTTATTTTGTTGTTTCTTCAGCTTGCAAACTGCCTCGTGTCTACAAATTAAAAGTGAAATGAAATGAAATTTAAGCCTGCAATCTTATTTACCCTTTCTTGGAAGTAAGCTTCCGTGAACACAGATGGACCAGCTTGTTTAATAAAATATTTCCAAACTCACCTTTTGAATTAAAGGGAGCTGCTTACTACCAGGTGTAAATATGCAGAGGAAGCAGTTCTGAATTCATTTCAGAATTCATTCCCTGAATATAAATATGGAAGAGCACCACCTGCTGTAGACACTGAGAAGATTTTAGAACAAGTCTTTCTCAACCATCTGTTCACACAGATACTAAAAATTAAATTGAAATGTCATTTGGAGGGGGTACAGAGTTAGGGAGGGTTCTTTGTAAGCCCCTTCAGTGATTGGCTGGCTGCGCAGTTCCCCTGCATAGAGAATCTTAGCTGGCTTGTTCTCACAGCCAATCACGAGAGAGCAAGCCTCTCCTGCCAGTTTTGTCACCTCTGCCTCTCACCTGATGTCACAGATGATGTCACCTATGGGGACACAGGCTGGACCTGATTAGGCCCATGGGCTGAAGGTTCCCCAGGAAAGAAATCTCAATATGCAAGGAAAGAAGTCACACTGCAGTTAATAATGACCAAAAAAACTTTATTCTCCCCAATTCATGACTTTTGCTTCGGTGTGTCGCTAAAAGGCACGTTGTCTAGCAGCAGTTCTTTTCTTGGTACAAGCACTAGAAGAGAAAAGGGTTACCTGTAAGAGTTCATATGTTCTTTACAAAATTCGAACTGTTTGTCAAACTACAGCAACTTTCTTTTTCTTAATGGCATTTTGCAGAGTGGATATATACCTATATCTTGTGCGTTAGAAGCATCCGTACATTTGTGCCACAGCAATAATTAGTAAGGACTTGACCAACTTGTTACTCTGATAGCGTGCCAATTAACTGTGCCCAAAGAAAAACAAATTTTAGCATTACTGAACAAGTGCCTTGCATTTAAATCAGGCATAGGCAAACTCCGGCCCTCCAGATGTTGGGGGTGACAATTCCCATCATCCCTAGCTAACAAGACCAGTGGTCAGGGATGATAGGAATTGTAGTCCCAAACATCTGGAGGGCTGGAATTTGCCTATGCCTTATTTAATCAAGTGCATAGGGAGGTTTGCTGCCAACTTATCTGCAGTTTTATTAAAGGTGGGAGGGTAGGAGGAGGGCAAGAGAGAAAGGCAGCCAGTTTACTTTGCTTGACTGCCTTGTCCTTTATCTGCCCTTGTCTCTACTGTAGTTCTGACCATCTGGCACCTTAAGCACCCGCTCAAGAGCTGGTCTCTAGGCTATTTAACCTAATCTGACAAAGGCTGCTACCCTAATATACACCTCTTTTGTACCAGCATTTAGTCTAAGGGTAGCATGCACAAATCAAAAGGCCCAGATATCCCTGTTAGGACCAAGGAAATAGGGAAGGGGCTACAGTTCAGTAGCAAAGTCCACCATTGGGACACACAAGATCCCAGCTTTGTTTTTTGGAATCACCAGCAAAAGGAAAGGGTCTGTTATCAGGTGATGGGAGAAGCCTGTCTGAAACCCTGGTGAGCTGCTGTCTGTCAGTCCACTGATCCACCTCGATCAGTATTGTCTACTCTAGGGGTTGCCAACTTTTTTGAACCTGTGGGCACAATTGCAAACTGAAGAAGCTGTTCTAGATGCCCACACACCCTGCAACCAAGCACACAACATAGTCTATTACGTTAACTGCAGTACAGTCTAGTGCTTCTTTCAAACCTAATTTCAACATAGGGAGGGGATCTGAGTGCCAGGAAAGGCCTATGTGGGTGCATGTGGTCCTATGTGGTCCATGCCAATAGCTCCTGGAGTTAAAAAAGGTAAAAGATCCCTGGACAGTTAAGTCCAGTCAAAGGCAACTATGGGGTTGCAGTGCTTTCAGGCTGAGGGAGCCAGCGTTTGTCCACAGACAGCTTTCTGAGTCATGTGTCTAGCATGACTATACCACTTCTGGTGCAACGGGACACCATGATGGAAACCAGAGCGCACAGACACATGGTTTACCTTCCTGCCACAGCAGTACCTATTTATCTACTTGCGTTGGTATGCTTTCAAACTGCTAGGTTGGCAGGAGCAGAGACCGAGCAAAGGGAGCTCACCCCGTTGCAGGGATTCAACCCCCCCAACCTTCTGATCGACGAGCCCAAGAGGCTCCATGGTTTAGACCACAGCGCCACCTGCATCCTAATAGCTCCTGGAGCAGACACTATGAGGCTACGTGGACGTGACTCTGCAGAAGACAGTTTCCAAAATTTTGTGGGCCATGACAGACAGACATCCATAGCTAGACTGGTCACAATGGATTCCCGCTTTTGTAGGAACGCAAGAGCCCTTTCTGAAGTCCAGCTTACATGGAGGAGAGAACATGTTCAGAAAGGAAACTGCATGCAGCCAAATGGTGAATCAGATGGATTTCAGGATACTTAATCGTTTCAGCATGGGGGGGTATTGTAATCCAGCACCACCACTGTATATTCGGTCGCCCAAAGAGGGCCATTGGCAAGAACACTTTTAAAGGTATAGATGTCACGATACGAGAACGAAGATTTGCTATGGTTGTGGGCCTAGAGGTGCAGCATTGCTTTTTTACACAACAAACAAATGTATCCCATATGTGGAAATAGGAGGCATAAGGCTATGCTCTGATATGAAAGATTCTGGTTCTATGTGGAAGACTCTCTGCGTTCTTGCAGCGTGGCATGACCTGTTTGCCAAGCTGAGTTGCAGCCTCCCTGCATCTTCAGTCCAGGTTTTTGTCTTGCTTTTTAAAGGGATGTGGGGGAAGCCCAAGATGGACAACAGGAATAATGGGTCGTAGCGAGCCTTATATTGGAGTAGGCAGTTGGGAGGGGTGTAGAAATGAAGCAAACGTCACCGGTTGCCAAGGAGATGGGAGAGAAGGCAGGGAAGAGGGAAAAATGTCAGAGCAGGGAGCTATGAAAGGCGGGTGGGAAGTAATGAGAGGTTTGGAGAAATGGGAACTATTACGCGAGTGATTTTTGCTTACTCTTGTTATACAGGGCTCTTTTCTTCACCCCCTTGCTGATCCAAAATACTCTGATCCCATTTTCAGCTAAGGAAATCCTATTCCTGTTTTTGAGAAAAGGCCAGTTTGCATACTGTTGGGTTTTTTTTAGGGCATTTGTTGATCTGAATCCCACTCTCTCTTCCAGGATCTCAGAACACTGTTTTATCCTTGCCACTGCCCAGTGAGGTAAGCTCAGGTTATGCTCAGTGGCAGAGGCTTCTAAAACCTTTCAGGGAGTTTCAGGACTGAACAGAGACCTGGACTTAGGTTTCTCCGTACAGTGGTACCTTGGTTCTCAATCTTAATCCGTTCCAGAAGTCCGTTCCAAAAACAAAGTGTTCCAAAACCAAGGCACGCTTTCCCATAGAAAGTAATGAAAAATGGATTAATCCGTTCCAGATTTTTAAAAACAACCCCTAAAAGCAGGAATTTAACATGAATTTTACTATCTAACGAGACCATGGATCCATAAAATGAAAGCAATAAATAATGTACTGCAGTCACACAATCAATCAATCAATCAATCAATCAGTAGCTGAGCTGGGTTCCACACAGTCACAAAAACAAAACAAAAAGAGCCGCAAAAACAAAAACACAAAATAGCAAAAACAGACAGCAAAACAGCAAAAAGACAGACATCTGCATAACACTCAAAACGGAAGCATAACACTCAAAAAAGAAGTGTGGCACTCAAATTGGAAACTTAACATTCAAAATGGAGCATGTTAGGTTTCCAAAAAAAGTTTGCAACTGGAACACTTACTTCTGGGTTTGCCATGTCTGGGTTCCAAGTTGTTTGAGTACCAAGGCATTTGAGAACCAAGGTACCACTGTATTTACGGTATGTCCAATATACTAAATGGCTGCTGAATGACACATCCATTTAGTTGATATTGTGAAGAACTGGGCAAGTAGGGCCACATAGAAAGCCACAATCAAAAACCAAGAGACAAAAAGCTCGCTAGCAGAGTGAGTACCGTGAGTGTTAATTTATTTCATACATTTATATCCATGACAAAATTCAAGACTGGATGAGCAGTCTCCCATCCCCAACACAGATCAGCCTCAGTCCACTGAGCTTCTGTGAGGCTGCCATGCTGCCACAATTGCACAGCATACATGTCCCTACACATATGTGCAATCTATTTCTCGGTGGTCAGGGAATAAACCCTTTTGAAACATAAATGGCTTAGGGGTGAGGAATTTAGCTTGAAAGTGCCTGGTGGGAAACTCTTCTTCACTATCATTCTGGTTCTAAGAGGATAGGGATGATGGTCAAAGCAGAGAGGGGCTTGAAACTAGCACATTTCCCCAAATACAGAAAAGCATGACTAATTTTGAGTTAATCTGGATAGCAGCATGCCCTAGGGCAACACCAATTGATAATATATACTTTCTCTTTCTCTCCCAAACCAGAGCGCTGTGGTCTAAACCACTGAGCCTCTTGGGCTTCCTGATCAGCAGGTAGGTGGTTTGAATCCCCGCGACGGGGTGAGCTCCCGTCGCTCTGTACCAGCTCCTGCCAACCTAGCAGTTAGAAAGCACGCCAGTGCAAGTAGATAAATAGGTACCACTGCGGCGGGAAGGTAAATGACGTTTCCTTGCGCCCTGGTTTACGTCACGGTGTCCCGTTGCGCCAGAAGTGGTTTAGTCATGCTGGCCACATGACACGGAAAGCTGTCTGTGGACCAACGCCGGCTCCCTTGGCCTGAAAGCGAGATGAGTGCTGCAACCCTATAGTCGCCTTTGACTGGACTTAACCATCCAGGGGTCCTTTCCCTTTTACCTTTATACTGGTGCGACAGTGAGCTGACTTGCATCTACTCAGTAAGACTTGCAATTACAAAGTGGGAGTTCGAGGCATGATGAGAGGCTCAGTTTTGCTCTCTTGGCCTGTATTAGTTGGAAATGCTATTACTTGCTAGTGCAAAGGTGTTGTTGAAAGTCTGCAGGTGAAGAACTGAAAACAGAATTTCTGTCGATTTGGATTTAAGTTGATAGGGCTGTTTCCTTGTAAACATGATAATTTCTGTTTTGAAATGCAATGTGTATTTACATATCTCATGTTCCCTGTAAAGCAGAGGCTGGAAAGCTACAGCAAATACATGCATTCTTCTTTTATATACCGGTTTTTGATATGTCGTTCAAATGAATGTAACATATTGGATAGCATCCTATGATGTCCACCCACTTGTGCAATTGGAACACCAGTTTCTCTTCAATCCCCGAGTGCCCTGCAAACTCCTCAGATCTGTTCCAGAGGGTCCTCCAATCATCTAGAGCAGATTTTGGGGTAAAATAGGGCAAGGAGAACAAACCCTGTTGTGTGAGTGAATACCTGCTTGAGCTACCTTGGTTCTGAACCACTGTTAGATTAAGATGTTAGTGGGAAAAGTATAACAGCTGTCAATATCAAGAAAAGCAGCAATGCCCTACCCCAGATAACAAAACAGATAAATTGAAAAATACATATATTCAGTGATACCTTGGTTCTCAAATGCCTTGGTACTCAAACAACTTGGAACCCAAACACTGCCAACCCAGAAGAAAGTGTTCCAGTTTGTGAACTTTTTTCAGAAGTTGAAAGTGCTCTGTTTTGAGTGCCACACTTCTGTTTTGAGCATTACGCTGAGATCTGCCTGTTTTTGCTATTTATTTTGAGATCTGTTTTTGTTTTTGCGGCTCATTGTTTTTGTTTTATGACTGTATGGAACCCAGTTCAGCTACTGACTGATTGACTGACTGACTGACTGACTGATTGAATGTAGGACATTATTTACTGCTTTCATTTTATGGATCAATGGTCTCGTTAGATAATAAAATTCATGTTAAGTTGTTGTTTTAGGGTTGTTTTTAAAGGTCTGGAATGGATTAATCCATTTTGCATTACTTTCTGTGGGAAAGTGCGCCTTGATTTTAGAACGCTTTGGTTTTGGAACGGACTTCCAAAACGGATTAAGTTTGAGAACCAAGATACCACTGTACAAACTATGTAAAGAAGAACAATTACAGATGGAACCAAGAAAACCCAAGCACTCTTCCTGTGGAAATAGAAGATAATTTCAAAGTTATTTTGGTAGTTCTCCCAAGATCTATTGCTTCTTTTAAACGTTATTCAGAAACTCACTAAATTTCATAACCAGCATTGTTTTTCTGAGCAATTAATGGTACCGCGTGCTCATTCCAAACAAACCTGGCACAAATGCTGAAGATAATCTTATAACGGAAGTAAACAACAGTTAAACCTGAAACCTGGTTTCATCATTTGAAAGGTTAGCAAAATTCTGAATGCATTTAGTGCTATGTACCCTTAAGGAAGCAGCAGTGTTCGGTGTTAAAGCAGACATGAAGCATTTACAACTTTCCAACTTCAAAGATTATTTACTTACATACTTGGTTGGAATCCACATGAACACCTTGAAGGACAGATGTTCTGAGTATAAATTCTACATCTGAACCTATTTTCACAAGCTGTTCATAAAAGGGGAGGGGGAAAAGAGAATTGTTTGAACACCTCAGCATTATTTTTGGAAGACATCACCTATGCTTGTTGAGAACGAAGTACCAAATCACTTACAATTCTACAGCACCTTTCATCTCTTAAACTTTCAAAAGAGGACTAACGAAAGGACCATTGTTAGATTTCAAATGTCAATAAAAGGAATAGTGATTTTCCAGAATTGGCAACAGACTTTCAGGCAGCTCCATATTTGGGAACAATAAATCATAACATCCATTTCAGATTAGACAAAAAGGCCGACTTCCAATTAATGCCCTTCATAATCTGCTAGGATTTCCACATTTTTTAAAAAAATAGCGGCTCTCTGTAACGGTCATGCAATATATAATACACAGAGAGGCATTTTTTTTAGAAGAGTGCACATAACTTAAATTTTATCAAGTTATCAATTTACAGGAACTTGTAAAGCAGTACAGTGGTACCTCCGGTTGCGAACGGGATCAATTCTGGAGGTCCGGTCGGATCCCGAGGTTTCCGTAACCTGAGGACCGCTTCTGCGCATGCACGCACGGCGAAACCCGGTAAAATACTTCTGGGCTTGCCGCGCGCACATTCCGAAGTTTATGTAACCAGAGGGTTACATAAACGGAGGTACAACTTACTAATAGAAAAACAAGCCAACCACATCACACTGTGTGTAAGATGAAGTTACACAGCAACCCCCCCTACTGCTAGGCAAAAAACCCCTTCCTTTTGTGGGCGACATGATCAACTCTGACGCCTGCAGGTGAATTATACTGTTTAATATCTGGGCACAAAAATTAGCTTACTTTACTTCCAAGCAGCCAGAATTGAAATTTTATCAGGCTCATGAAAATTATACTGGTGTGGTAGACATGTTGTGCTTCAAATCCAAAGAGCGACCTGCAAATACGGAGCTGGGATGGGAGGTTGCAGAGCAAGATGGAAATTAAGATTTGGATCATCATAAAAGATGCGGGTGGAATTGATTAATCATAGGACCCACAAAGGGGAGGATGGAAGTCCAGGAGATTCCTTGGAATCTTGTTTTTATGATTTTTGTTTGACATATCTCTGTAAAACTCTAATTTGAAAAATCAAACAGATAATTTTATTAAAAAGAAAAGAAAGAAAATTAAGTGGATCCCTAAAAGCACCTTTATATATTGACTGAAAGAATTGTGCTAGAAAATCCAAGCAAGGGTTCTCCTTGCACTTCTAATCCCAACCTTAACATTTTAGTGATCACATCCCCCCCCGCCAAAAAAACCACCCCTGATGTGGTCTCAATGTTATCAGATTAAAAAATACAAAACCCTGGGATTTAAAGACTAACAAATGCATCCTCAAGGGCTGGTTTTGAGCTGCCTTGGTCACCTCTGGTTAGGAAGCACAAACATCTATGATGAATTGATTCAAACATAGCTGTTACTGGGTGGGGAGGGGAACTTACAAAAAGTGATCTCTTCCATTGCTCCAGATTCTGCAAGTGGACTCATGAACATTTGTTCCGTGCAAGGTATCATTTTACCCATCTTGTGTTTGTATGAGTACCTGTCCTAGTTTTGAATGCAAATTACTATAAAGGCTGATTTAGGTTTATTTTACCACCCCCGAAAAAAAGAACCTTCAGGAATGCCACTCTTAAGAGCTCTTCTTTCCGAATTCCCATAATTGGTGTACATTTATAAATGGAAGCCTTTGTAAATAAATAATTCAGTGAATGGAAAAACTTTCCTGAAAGGG
Organism: Podarcis erhardii; assembly: GCF_964252035.2. NCBI lineage: Eukaryota > Metazoa > Chordata > Lepidosauria > Squamata > Lacertidae > Podarcis > Podarcis erhardii. Next base: position 12,950,791 of record NC_138501.1, read on the forward strand.
AACCACAAAGACTTATTCACTCGCCCTCTGCAGGTGGCAAAACCGAACACCTATGGTCAGTGGCGTAGTGTGGGGGGGTGCAGGGGGGGGGCCGGCCGCACCGGGCGCAACATTGGGGGGGGGGGCGCTCGCACTCGCAGCTCTCTGCCCCCTGCTAAAATCCACGGGTTAGGGGGCGCAAATTACTTGCCTTGCCCCGGGTGCTGACAACCCACGCTACGCCACTGCCTATGGTTAATGTTTCAATATAATTCAGCTCATAATTGAAGTAGTAAGTTATTTAGAAATGTGTTTCGTGACCCAAAGGAGAGTTTGTAAATGATTTAGCTTTGTTTTTTGGTTCAGCTGTCCCTTGCTCCCGTAGCAAGGAGCAAGACACACAGGCATCAACAGTGGCGGGGGGGGGGGGGGAGAGGAAGAGTTCCAACATACTAGTGTATCCCCTAGTGGTGGCAAAAATAAAGTTTTATGAAGTTGCTGAGAATTATCTGCTAGAAATCCCCCAAATTATAATTTGTGCATTAAAGAGCTTGGAAATGCAGAGGTGGTACCTGTGACAGTTAAGGATTTCTATTACAGTACCTCAGCTATTTTTTCAGAAGAAGTCTCATCTTTATTATTTTTGAATTCTTCATTTATCTTAAGTCTTGCAGCTGGATAAAGGGGGAAAAAGGGAAATGTTAATTTCGCTACATTTTGTCCTTTACGGATTCTACTTTTATATGCTAACAATATGCAAACCTGTTGTAATATACCATAGCAGTTGCAGACTTGATTCCACAAAAACCTCATGCAAAAATCCATAATTCTGTTACCAGAGTCATATTTGCATGCAGTAGGACTGGGGTAAAAATCTAGTTCATTTCCCCGACAGGCTAATGATAATACAGGATACCATGATGTGTTTCAAGAAACTCAAATGCTGCTCTTCAGTGTACAGGTTTAAATCTAGCGACAAATCCCACTACATGACGCAATTCACACAACTATAACCAACCAGATTTAAACACTCTTTATAGAATGCACCGGTTTAAGATGAATATGCTATTTTGGTTCTATCTCGCATCATTTTAAATGTGTAATAAAATTGCTAGTGACAAGAACTGTGTATTAATTGTCAGTCAGACATCATCATGCAAATATACAGCAGTATGCTAATGTACCACTATCTCTTATGGTATTGTCGTCAGCTGAAAAAAAAAGAATGTTTTGCAACAATACCGCAAGATGCTTTTGGTAGGCAAGGCTTCAGAAGAAGACAGTTCTGCATATATGGAAGAGTCACTCACATTGCTTCATTACATACCAGTATAAGCTATATTATATGGACGTGGGTGGCGCTGTGGGTTAAACCACAGAGCCTAGGACTTGCTGATCAGAAGGTTGGCGGTTCTAATCCCCGTAACGGGGTGAGCTCCCGTTGCTCGGTCCCTGCTCCTGCCCACCTAGCAGTTTGAAAGCACGTCAAAGTGCAAGTAGATAAATAGGTACCACTCCTGCGGGAAGGTAAACAGCGTTTCCATGCGCTGCTCTGGTTCACCAGAAGCGGCTTAGTCATGCTGGCCACATGACCCAGAGGCTGTACACCGGTGCCCTCAGCCAATAAAGCGAGATGAGCACAGCAACCCCAGAGTCGGTCACGACTGGACTTAATGGTCAGGGGTCCCTTTACCTTTACCTTTTTATAAGCTATATTAAAATCATGCTATAGTAATAACTTGACTATCAGTTATTCTAGTTCAGTGTTTTCTTCATTAATTGGAAGGGGCTCCCTAGGGTTTCAGAAGGGACATTTCCAGTCCTACCAGGATATGTTAGGGATTGAACTTGAACCCTTTTGCATGCAAAGCAGACGGTCTACCCCTGAGCTCTAGCCCAGTGTAAGAAAGTTTGTGTCTCACACGCCCCGAGTTCATCAGCCAGGTAAATAGTTTGGTGTATGTATAGCTGGCCTAAGTTATTCCATTAATACTGTAGCAACTTACATTCCCGTGTATTTAAATGTATTTCATTCAAATAAGCTTCCCTCCTGTTATTCACACCATGTATCAGCTACATGGAAGTCCAAAGGGACGGAATACTGCAGCTAACCTAAAGTTGCATCAGACAGTTTGTCACAGAAGAAATCGCCAATGGCGGCAATAAATTGCATGTTGACGAGTGGGTTGTTGAGGAGAGTGACACAGCACCCAGTCTCTACCCGGAATCCAGCATGGAAGCAGGCAGAGGGCCTTCCCGGTAGTGGCACTCGACCTGTGGAACGCCCTCCCATCAGATGTCAAGGAAATAAGCAACTATCTGACTTGAATACATCTGAAGGCAGCCCTGTTTAGGGAAGTTTTTAATGTTTGATGTATTTATTGTGTTTGTAATATTATATTGGGAGCCGCCCAGAGTGGCTGGGGAAACCCAGCCAGATGGGCGGGGTATATATAAATTATTATTATTATTATTATTATTATTATTATTATTATTATTATTATTATTATTATTATTAAAAATCAAGAAAGGTGCCCGAGAATGGAAGCCCCCTCCTCCAGCCTCTAACAAGCTATTATAAATTTTGACAGGCCAATGACACTTGCAGGGTTATTTACAAATCTATTAGTCTGGCAAACACCCCAAGAAAGCAAACTTCTAGAGAGTAGTTACAGATAGGTAGCCGTGTTGGTCTGCCATAGTCAAAACAAAACAAATTCCTTCCAGTAGCACCTTAAAGACCAACTAAGTCAGTTCTTGGTATGAGCTTTCGTGTGCATGCACACTTCTTCTAGAGAGTAGTCATGTAGTAAACCCTGCAAAAGCATATACCACAATGAAGTCAATAAGATGCCCAAAGACAGCTCTTAGTGCCAAGACAGCAAATATTTTATTTACCTTCTAGGGCTCTAGTATCATTTTTGAAAACGTGTTGTCTTGTTCTGTGCAAAGTTTTGAAAAGCTTCAAGACCTGAAAATGCAACAGAATATTGTGGTTTTTGTTTTGTTTTTTGCATTGTCATCAGTAGGAGACTATTCACTTTACATTGCTAAATAAGTACCATATACCTTTGTCAAGTATGGGGACAGGTGTGTGTGTGTGTGTGTGTGTGTGTGTGTGTGTGTGTTTGCAGGAGGTAGGTAGCTAAAGAAGAAAAATAACAACTTCCACTTTTTTCAAACATGCAAACTCAGTGATGGTGCTGTTTCTTGCCGCTCTTCCTCACAGTAACAACACGGACACCTAACAGTGCAGTACAATATGCGCTACTTGGTTGATAAATGCCCACAGGCAGCACAATAGTGCGTACTTCTTCACTTCTGTACAGTAAAAATGCATTTCCATCTAAGAGGCCATCAGCAGAAAGTACATTTCCGAGCACAATTCAAAGTGTTGGTGCTGACCTTTAAAGCCCTAAACGGCCTCGGTCCAGTATACCTGAAGGAGAGTCTCCACCCCCATCGTTCTGCCCGGACGCTGAGGTCCAGCGCCGAGGGCCTTCTGGCGGTTCCCTCGCTGCAAGAAGTGAGGTTACAGGGAACCAGGCAGAGGGCCTTCTTGGTAGTGGCACCTGCCCTGTGGAACGCCCTCCCAGGAGATGTCAAGGCAATAAACAACTATTTTACTTTTAAAAGACAACGGAAGAATATCTTCTGCATATCCAAATTAACTTAATTTACTCATTCATTCATCTTCTTTAAATATACACGCTTATGAAGCTGCAGGCTATTACAATGATAAAAAGAAAGTACAGTGGACGCTCGGGTTGCGGTCGTGATCCGTGCGGGAGGCACATTCGCGACCCAAAGCACTGTGTCTGTGCGCGCCCGGGTCACGATTCGGTGCTTCTGCGCATGCGCAAAGCGTGATTTAGTGCTTCTGCGCATGCGTGAGCACCGAAACCTGAAATGTCTGTAACCCGAGGTACGACTGCAATTTAAAACCCCTGGTTATTGAGACATTTCATTCCAAATCTGCTGGACAGAGGCAGATAGAGGTGGAGGTCCCCAAAATAAATCCTGGCTACGCCCATGTCCACCGCTAGGGATGCCAACTTGAATAAAGTGGGGTTTTTGGGGGGGGGGTAAGCCTTGCCCATAGCTGTCAACTTACAGATTTGAAAATAAGGGACCAGCAGCTTCGAAAATAAGGGATCAGCAGCCAAAATAAGGCATGTTGGCTTAGCTTATACATAAATCCGGCACTGATGGAGCCATGCTGCTTTTGTTGCGACTGACTGTGTTTTGCAGGGGGTTGGGCTAGATGATTCTGAGGGTCTACAACTCCGACCAAAGAAGAGTGGCAGACAAAACTGACGAACAACGTCAGTTGTCGGACATCAGGAATCACAAGACAGAGAAACCAGTAGGAGAACACTTCAATCTCCCAGGACATTCTATACAAGATCTCAAAGTAGCTGTTTTACTACAAAGGAATTTCAGAAATAGACTGGAAAGAGAAGCTGCTGAATTACAACTTATCACCAAACTTAAAACCATGGAGAAACCTGGTCTGAACAAAGACCTTGGATTCTTATCTCATTATACATGACAAAGCCATTTTTCACCTTTTCACCCCTTGCTTTTTCCTGTAAGACCTATTGCAGTCGTTAAGAGTCGTCAACAGGCTCATCACAGCTATCTGCCAATCACCCATTCCCACCACCCTTCTGAGTAATACCCCTCCCCACCTTCTCACTATATAGAAGGGTCTGGTGACTTCTGTTTCAGTGTATCTGAAGAAGTGTGCATGCACACGAAAGCTCATACCAAGAACTGACTTAGTTGGTCTTTAAGGTGCTACTGGAAGGAATTTGTTTTGTTTTGAACAACGTCGAGATGGCAAAGCTTACAGGCAGAATTAGAAACCAGGAAGAGGGCCTCTTTAATAAAGAATGGGGAAAGTTTATAATTTATTTGAAAAGCTATTGTAAAGAGTTACATACATTGGTAGGTTTGAGAGAAAACCTGTAGTAAAAATTTGAACTATGGCTGGACAAATGATTTATAAAAAGAGAGTTATGAAAGGGATGCAGAGGGCGAAATGACTACATTAAGATGCTGCACTGCTTGGAGGGTATGCTAAGCAGCACATCGGGGCTGCCGTCATCCTGGCGCGAGGAGTTCCATTGGCCCTTTCCCGCCCGAGAGAGAGGGAGGGAGACTCTCACCCATGCCGCCCGCAAGCCCAGCATGAGGCGGTTGTGGCACCACGGCAGCCGCTGAAGCGCTGCCCTTCTTTGTTCCTCCCCATCCCCTCCTCTTCCTCCTCCCTCTTGCTGCCACCGCCGGCTCCGACTTCCCCTGGCAGCGTGGAGGAAGTCTCGCAAGAGAGGGGCTGCCTGCCCGCCCACCGCCACCCATCTCCTCCCTTGAGGGGAAAAAGGGAGAGACGGAGACACGGCAGCTCGTGCGCACGCTCTCTCTTGCAGCAGAGGACCCCGAGCCGCTGCTTCCCTCCGGAGCTGGGCGAGCATGAAACCTGGGAAATTTAAGGGACATCATCAATATGGGGCAGCAGCGGGACACGGCGCTGGGATAAGGGAGTTTCCCACCAAATAAGGGACGGTTGGCAGCTATGGACCTGCCCCACATAATCAGTCACATGGCATGGCACAACACACCATTTGGGAATTCCCATCAACTATTTTTTTGGGGGGGTACCCATATATATATATGGGGGTGGAGAGACCTCTGCCCCCCAATGGGACCCCCACTCCCAAGCCCAGCTCTGCAAGGCTCTCAAACCAGCCCCCCACCTCACTCTGGGCAATGCAATTGGGTGAGTGGGGTACCCAGTTGGAAGGGTGTCATGTGACAGGTCACGTGGTCGCAGAAGGGGCATATTTACCTCCCGGCTTCTCATCGCAAGAGCAGCAGCAGCAGCAGCAGCAAACAGGCGCAGCAGCCAACGCTTTAAAGGCAGGGGCGAAACCACGCCCACTCACGCACGCTGCCGCTTCCCCGCGAGCCAATAGGAAGCGCCTCCTCTTGAGGACGGCCCCTACCCTTCGATGCTCTTCCAAGCGGCTGCGCGCGGCGCGCGAGCCATAGAGCTAGAAAAGTAGACTGGCATGCGCTGCTTCGGATTGCGGGAATCCCTGGAGACTTAGGGTGGGGTTGGTTTGCTTTTTTTTTTTTTTTTTTTTTTTTGAAACCGCGTTTGGTTAATGTACTGTACAAGGTAGAGGTAGTTGCCAGCTGCCTTGTGGTGCTTAGAAGGACCAGACCTCCGGAAACAGCAGCATGGCTCTAGGTCCTGCTTTCCAGAGGGCATCGGTCCTCTGTTTTAAGGTGACTTCTATTTGCAGAGCTTTCCGACAGTAGCCTACAGTTAAAGAACCGTCAGAAGGGAGAGCAGGGGCCTCGGAGTTGCCGGTCAGCACCGGGACAGCAGCCCGAGAGCGAGTCACAGAGTCACCCAAAGGAGATGGGTTGCATTCAAAAATAATAATTATGTCTACACTTACATACGTGCTAGCATATGAAGACTTTACTGTCTTCCTTTTTTGCGATGCTCACCCCAAGGGAGACGCAGCCTGCAACCAAAGATAAGCCCGGTTTTTAGCTAACTGCTTCTGGCTTGTGCGCACATTATTGGCTTTCAAATGCAGCCAGGAGGAGCTCGTTCTTTTTTCTCAACTTGCCTTGAAGCGGATTTGAACGAAGCGGAAAGCAGTGGGGTCCCTTTTCCCTAGATAAGCATTACTCCCTGTTGGAGGAATAGCCAGGCCCCTTTCCCCAGTCCCAAAATCTGATGTTTCATGGGGACCACGACGTACATTTGCCTCCCATTAGCTGTCGTCTCAGTTTCGACTGAGGCGCCTTTGCAAAGTGGCGACATGTATTTAGCAACAGTCCTACTTGGACAGCGAAGGGTTAAAGCCATAGAGCTGCGCGCTAGAAGGGGGGGAGAACGAACCACGGAGAAGAAAAGGGCTAGAGCGACCAATGCGGACCCCGTTGCTCCCTTATCCCCGCCCCTTTCCCCGCGAGCGCGCGTCCTGATTGACGCGTAGTAAGAAAAAGGCGGGGAGAAAGTTGACGGGCGGGAAGGCGAGCCAACAAGGCTCCGGCGTCACTCTTGGCGATTGGTCGGCTAGCCTCGTGAAGGTCTGTCATTGGTTGGATGGAACCGGAGGGGGTGGGGCCGAGGTGCGGAAGGCGGGGCGAGCGAGCGAGAGGGTCGCGTGAGGCGGCGGTTCGCGATGGCTGAGGAGATCAGCAAAGCGCAGGTGGCGCAGCCGGGAGGGGACACCATTTTCGGGAAGATCATCCGCAAAGAGATCCCGGCGAAGATCATCTTCGAGGACGAGAAGGTGAGGAGGAGGGCGGCGGGCTGAGCGGAGACCCCGGCGGGGCCTGGCAGCACCGCGAACGGCCAGCGGCTGAGGGAGACCTGCGCTGGGCCTGGCCAAAGTCCGCCCTCGAAGCTGCTGGAAGGCGGCTCCCGCCGCAGTGTTCGAAACTCAGCTATATAAGCTGGGCGCCAAAAGGCTCCTTCCACCAAGGTCTCAGGTTTAATGGAATGGCTAGCAGAAAAATGAGATGGTACAGTGGCACCTCGGGTTACATACGCTTCAGGTTACAGACTCCGCTAACCCAGAAATAGTACCTCGGGTTAAGAACTTTGCTTCAGGATGAGAACAGAAATGGTGCTCTGGTGGCGCAGCGCCAGCAGAGTGGTGCTTCAAGTTAAGAACAGTTTCAGGTTCAGAACGGACCTCCGGAACGAATTAAGTACTTAACCCAAGGTACCACTGTATTAAAATGTGCAATTAAAAAAGTGTTTTTCTATGTTTTTATACAGGTAAAGAGACCCCTGACCATTAGGTCCAGTCGCGGACGACTCGGGGGTTGCGGCGCTCATCTCGCTTTATTGGCCGAGGGAGCCGGCATACAGCTTCTGGGTCATGTGGCCAGCATGACTAAGCCGCTTCTGGTGAACCAGAGCAGTGCATGGAAACGCCGTTTACTTTCCTCCGGAGCGATACCTATTTAACCCACAGCGCCACCCATGTCCCTTTCTGTTTTTATATATGCTGGTAAAATGTGCAGTTAAAAAAAGTGCTTTACTATGTTTTTTTATATGCTGGGGAGGGATATGGGTAGGCATGTCGAAGTGCAAGTAGATAAATAGGTACCCGGTGGGAAGTTAAATGGCGTTTCTGTGCGCTGCTCTGATTCACCAGAAGTGGCTTAGTCATGCTGGCCACATGACACGGAAGCTGTACGCTGGCTCACTCGGCCAGTAAAGCGAGAGGAGCGCCGCAACCCCAGAGTCGGTCACGACTGGACCTAATGGTCAGGGCTCCCCTTAGCTTTACCTTTATATATGCTGGGAGCCACCCAGAGTGGCTGGAGCAACCCAGTCCAATGGGCGAGGTACAAATAAACCCTGGGCCAGCTTTAGGTTTGATGAGGCCCTAAGCTACTGAAGGTAATGGGGGCTCTTTATATATCCAGCTGTCCTTTGCCAACAACAAATTGTGGCTGTTTTTTTGTGTTGAATATATGCTATGTGGTAATTTATGGATCTAATAGGTATCTAACACTATTTGCACATAACAAAATAGGAGCCCACACAACACAAAACACTTGCTGTATGTAGGTTTTATTTGTTTTTTATCTTATATTTTTAAAATGTACACCCAGGTTTTTTCCTTTAAATTTTTTTGGGGGCCCGAAGAGAGTGGGGCCCTAAGCTATAGCTTGTTTAGCTTATACGTAAATCTGCCACTGAATAAACCACAGCAACAATAATAATTGCATGCCAGAAAAGAGGAGAGTTACATAAAATTCACTTTCAACAACAATAATAATTGCATGCATGGAAAGAGGAGTGTTAAATGAAACTCACTTTCATCTGCTGAAATGTGAGAACTAATCTCTGCAACCTGAGTCGTGAATCTTAAAACTGATGGAGTTGACCCAGAGTGGCTGGAGCAGCCCAGTTGTTTTATTACCCTTGTGCAAAGTTAACATGGGATGGGAGATGAATACGTTGATATTAAAATCTCCCTGGCAATGGCATGAAAGGTTTGGACAACTAATGCCAACGTTGCAGCAACAATAATATAATAGGGAAATGGGTACTACACATTTCTTCAGTGCTTAGGTTAACATTTTGAAGCACATCCTCCTCTCTGGCTCCTTTGCATCATAAACTAACAGCAAAGAATGTGATACTTGAAAAAGGAAAAGAAGTGTTGATGTAACTGTTTTTGCATCCACAGTATCTTAGATTATTAGCTTGACTAGGAGGACACATGACAGTTAGATAGCTACCCTGAAATCTTTGAAAACTCAGCTAGATGAGTCTGAAAAAATCTGTCCCAGAAATGTGTGTCAGCCTTGGGCAGATATTGCCCAGCTCTCACTGATACGCACCATGAAGTTGTTACAGGAAGTGCCACACTTAACAAGTGCCAGTTCTGAGTACCCTTGGGTACCCCCAGAAAAAAGCACTGAGAGTTAGGATGTCCATCATTGCCAGCTGTAATAGTAATAAATAATGATGTGAAACTGGAAACCAGAGCTGCATTTAGCCTACAGTATTTCTGGAGATCAACTGCTTATGTCATCATTTAAGATGCTAAGTCTGTTCTGCTGCCTTGCAAAGAGACTCCAGTCCCATACACAGTGGTACCTTGGTTTACAACCATAATCTGCTCTGGAGGTCCGTTTGTAAACCAAAACAGATTGTAACCCAAGGCGCGCTTTTGCCAATGGGGCCTCCAAAAAAAATTTGTTCGTAATCCAAAAAAATGGGTTGCAATCCAAAATAAGATTGTAAACAGGGACATGCACTTCCGGGTTTGACGTGTTTGTAATCCAAAACTTATGCAAACCAGGATGTAGGCAAACCAAGGTACCACTGTAATGAGCTCTAGAGACTCGGTAAAACTGTGTTCTAGTAAAAAAAGTAGTTTCTAGTTATGGGAAGAATTAAAATTGCTTGAAAAAAAAATATTGCATATGTCTTGACCCTGGCTTTTAAAAGAATGGTGTCTAAAAAAATTGATTCTCTCTCTTTCTCTTCCCTCTCCCCTGCAGTGCCTTGCATTCCATGATGTTTCCCCACAAGCTCCAACCCATTTCCTAGTAGTTCCGAAGAAGCCTATTGCTCAGATATCTCAAGCGCAAGATTCTGATGAAGCTGTAAGTATTGCACAAAGGCTTTTAAGTGGTGGTCTGCTTTTTGACTTTTCAGTAAAGCTAAGAATAAATGCTGCTCATATCTCGGTTCTTATTACAAGCTTTCCAAACAAATCCTAAAACCATTCTGTTGCATGCCTCAAACCTTTTTTGCTCTTGTGTTGTGTATAAGAACCACAACAGAGGTTGCGTCTTCCTGGTGCTCTGTGGACTATAGTTTGCTCTATATTTTTATTTGCTTGCATTTCTATCCTGCAATGCTTCCATTGCAGAAATTAGGTAGTGGATTAATTTCTGATGTTACCATCAGTATTACCATGTATGTTTGCTCATGGGACAACTTGATTGCATCAGAAATTATCCTCGGATGTATCTTGAAATTCCTGAAATTAGGAATAGATAGATATGGAGCCTGTGCCCCTTGAAATGTTGGACTTACACCTCCCATCATTCCTGACAATTGTCCATGCTGAAAGAAGTTCCCTGTCTCTGCCTTGAACCCATTCTGAGGAAGTGTAGTGTAGTGCTTGGGGGTGTCTGGGTTCAAATCTTCATTCAGACATGAAGCTCACTAGGCCAGTCGCCAGTTCTCGGCCTAACCTACTTCACAGCCTGTTGTGAGGATATTTTGGTGGAAGAAGGCATGTGTATGCCATCTTGAGCTTCATGAAGGAAAGATGGAATATAAATGCAAAAATAAATGCAAGAAGTAAAATCTTACTGTCTGTTTTGAGTTATATAATTATGAATTTTTAAAAAAATCTGATTATGTCTTCATGGTCAAGCTTAAAAGTGTACAATCCATTTATATTGGGCAAGCTTGCATCACTACTTTAATAAACAAAAGTCAGAAGACATGAAATGTCGATTGTTCTGATATGAGGCACTATAATGTAAATAGTTTTCCCGTTTTCCAAGTATAGTTGGTTGGCACTATACAACTATTCAGTGCATGCCAGGAAAGAGGAGAGTTAAATAAAACTCACTTTTGTATGCTGAAATGTGAGAACTCATCTCCGCAACCCGAGTCATGAATTGATGCAGTTGTGAAATTGATTTGAAATGGTTAATAGAAAACAAAATGGTATTAAAATGTGTATTATGTGGCTCAGAATGGTGGAATGCACAATGTTTTATTGCCCTTTTGCAAAGTTAACATGGGATGGGAAATGAATAGGTTGATTTTAAAATCTCCCTGGCAATGACAAGAAAGGTTTGGACAACTAACGCCAACATTCCAGCAAGAATAATAAAATAGGGAAATGGGTACTACACATTTCTTCAGTGCTTAGATTGACATTTTGAAGCACATTCTCCTCTCTGGCTCCTTTGTATCATAAACTAATAGCAAAGAATGTGATACTTGAAAAAGGAAAATAAGTGTTGGTGTAACTTTGCTTTTGCATCCACAGTATCTTAGATTATTAGCTTGACTAGGAGGACACATGGCAGTTAGATAGCTACCCTTAAATCTTTGAAAACTCAACTAGATGTCTCTGAAATATTTGCTCCTGGAATGTGTATTTATTGATATATGTATACACAAAGTCTTGGCTCAAATTCTTTTTTCATTATTTTGAACAATGAATGAACCCCAGGAGTGATTCAGGAACTTCTCAAGAAGGGTGTGTAAGAACACAAAACATTAGGGACTGTTAGATCAACCTGTGTGTGAACTTTAAAGATTATGTTTCTAGCTAGAGGCAAGATTTGTGAGTCCCACTTTAGGCAGCGCTTGAAAAGGAGTGAATTGACGTCCATCTGAGGGATGTTGAATATCTGAAACTCCTGGTGGCCGTGTATATGTGCACTTTCCCAACTGAACTCTTACTTTAGCTGCTCCATAAAAGCTGAATTTTTGCATTATTGGTGTGTTTTTCTTTTTCTTTCCCCAGCTTCTCGGACATTTAATGATTGTGGGCAAGAAATGTGCAGCTGAATTAGGCTTGACGAGGGGATACCGAATGGTGGTGAACGAAGGGCCGGATGGCGGTCAATCTGTCTACCATGTGCATCTCCATGTCCTTGGTGGCCGTCAGATGGGTTGGCCTCCGGGTTAAGAAGGTGGGAAGAAAGGATCTTGCCCCCCAACTATCTCTTGAACACCCTCAACAAATATTCTCAAAATCCAACTGTGATCAATACCCTCAGCCACTTAACCTTTCCTGTGGAGTACAGTAGAAGTCTGCGCAATCATTGTTCAATAAAGTTATAAGCATGTCGGCTCATCTTTTTTGTGTTCTTCTTCCACATTGTCTTTTAATTTTTTTTTCCCAAACAACCAAAACACAAACATTTTGAAAACAAACAGTGAAACCCCCCAGGCGGCTGATACATTGGGTATACATAACCAATAATAACATATTCAGATCAACCATATGTACAATTCTATATACCTTAACACTCCTCCCTCCACAAGGTTCATTTAACTTTTAACATTTTAATTGCCCCAAATTGTTCAAACCTGCCCAAATAATTCAATATCTTCTCAAACCAATCCTCCTCCTCACTGACCTTAAACCCTTTCATTTTATGTATCTTCACAGTTAAATATTCTAAGATTCCAATATTTTTCAATTTCCCCCTCCATTGGTTCACCCCTAGCACTTCTGCATTTTTCCAATTACGGTGGTACCTCGGGTTACATACGCTTCAGGTTACATATGTTTCAGGCTACAGACTCTGCTAACCCAGAAATAGTACCTCGGGTTAAGACCTTTGCTTCAGGATGAGTACAGAAATCGTGCTCCGACGGCGCAGCAGCAGCGGGAGGCCCCATTAGCTAAAGTGGTACCTCAGGTTAAGAACAGTTTCAAGTTAAGAACGGACCTCCGGAACGAATTAAGTTCTTAACCCGAGGTACCACTGTACTCGCTATAACATGTCTGGCTGCAATTACCATCAATTTTACCCATTTACATTCCTCTTTTGTTTCTAACTCGGTACTACATTGTCTAACACAGGCTTCCCCAACTTGGTGCCCTCCAACAGTTTTGAACCATTGTCCATGCTTACTGAGGCTGATGGGAGTTGTAGTCCAAACCATCATCTGAAAGGCATGACATTTCGTGAAGGCTGCTCTGATGGTTCTATCCCTTCAATACGTTAATGTCCTATTGAAGTCAAGGTGGCATAAGGAGATTCCTGGATCATCTCCCATCTAGGTACTGACTATGCTTTTAGTATAGCATTACTGCAGCTGAAGCCCTTAGCCTTTCCACCTTTACCATGTGCCACAATGTCTTTCCTTCTGTAATGAGTTGTTGCTATTTTACAAACGAGTTACGAAGGTCATTCCCTAAATGCAATGGTCAGGGATTTGAACTCTGCCCCTGAACTGAAGCTGTAGGCTTTCCTGAAACCTTTGGAGTATCATTAAGAAGAAGAAGAAACATGTGCAAGCTAGGTACTCATTGAGTATAAGGTTATTGTTTTCCCTGATTAAGGAAAAAATTCTACTTGTCCACATCCAGAGAAAAAAAGCGACTGAATATTACTTTGTTAATGGTTGGAGTGTTGTGGAGTTCATATAGAAATATATATATATATATCTCCCATATCACCTAAAGGCCTTTGTGTAATCTACCAAGCATGTGGGAAAGTATTTTATATAATGTATTTATATGCCCCCTTCATTGATGCTTTTGTATTATGGTGCTGGAGGAGACTCTTGAGAGAGTCCCATGGACTGCAGGAAGATCAAACCTATCCATTCTGAAGGAAATCAGCCCTGAGTGCTCACTGGAAGGACAGATCCTGAAGCTGAGGCTCCAATACTTTGGCCACCTCATGAGAAGAGAAGACTCCCTGGAAAAGACCCTGATGTTGGGAAGGATGGAGGGCACAAGGAGAAGGGGACGACCGAGGACGAGGTGGTTGGATAGTGTTCTCGAAGCTACCAGCATGAGTTTGACCAAACTGCGGGAGGCAGTGGAAGACAGGAGTGCCTGGCGTGCTCTGGTCCATGGGGTCACAAAGAGTCGGACACGACTAAACAACTTAACAACAACATTTATATGCCACCTTTCCTCCAAACGGAGATTCAGGGAAGCCAATAAGAGTTTGAAGATTGTGATGCTAACAGCCTTAAACAAAGTGTGTTCATGGGCATCATGGGTAGGGTGGGAGTTGGGCAATTCATTATATGACAAAGGTTGGAAGGGGGTATGGAGATTGTCCAGAAGTTGATTGAATGTTCTGCGCCAGTGCAGAAAATGCTGGATCAATAATGACGCCTGAACTGCTTTCTTCAGAAGGAGGTGAAGTTCTGGGGTTAATTAACAAATGAAAAATGCACATGGTGTCTAAAGATCACACACCTGAGTTCTTAATGTTCTAATGAAAATATGCATTTACAAAAATAGCTTACTGGATAACTGCAAACCAGCCAGTGTAATAATTTGCCCGCATGCGGAAAAGAACCCAGAGATATGACTTGGTAGGTAAATTACCTCAGTACAAATCATAAAGTTGATATTATTAAGCATATCAAAACTTGTTAGATAAGAATCTACTTAGCTTCTGCAAAGATAAATGATTATTTATTAAATTTATCAGTTGCTTTATCTTGCATCCAGGGCATCCCGAAGCAACTTACAACCAAACAAATAGACACACCTAAACCACATAGATGCATTAAAATCAAGACTTGCCATGGCAGTGGGGAATTTCCAAGAAGGGCTAGGCCCCCTCAAAATTCCCCTGGCAAGTTACCAGATAGTGGAGCAATGCTTCAGCTGTAGCCAATTCTACAAAATTTATATACTGCTTGATAGTTGTTTCTAAATGCAGTTTGACTTTTTAATACTGATGCAAACCCCCTTACTAGTCTGTTGTACCAGCGAACTCTGATAATGCTTAGCGCTTACCTAACTTTTGGCCTTGCCAGACATACTGTTTTTAGCACTTATTTCAGTGTTTTTTATTTGTTTTTTTATTCTATATGTTTCCACAAGATGCTGCTATCATTACATTGCTATGCCTGAATATCACAGTCATGAAACCACCAGGCATTTTTGAAAGGTCTGGACTGGTTCTGCGATATTTTCAAGGTGTGGAAGGTGTTTTGCACAATACTGAGCATTTTGCATGGTATTCAGAGTGTGGGCCTTGAGTAACTTCCATTTCACGACACCCCTCCACCAGTTTTTCTTTGACAGGTTAGTCATAGCCAGTGTTAGAAACTGAGACATGAAAGCTAGGAGCTAAATGACACCTTAAATCTAGGTTATGGGCGCAACAACGAAAGGCACACTTTTTTTTAATAACAAGAATACAAAGCTGAAAATGAATGAACTGCAGCTAAAATATTGTGTTCATTTTTCACATGGACTTGTCCTTCCCCTTTTTTATTAATTTTCAATTACCATCCAATAATAGCCTCATTATAACAATACCAAATTATAATGCAGTTACTAATACCAATTATTCTAATACCGAATTACATATTTTAGGTGCTCCCCTAGAATTGATGGTTAGATGATTTTCTTTATTTCTGTGTTCCAAAATCTTATTAATTTCAATTACATTCTGGTCAAAATAATAATCACTTATACAACAACTGCAATATTAATAACTTCTATTTGTGTTGACACATTAAATGATTTATAGAACTACAAGTGAGGCACTCAAACTATATCCTTGTTCTTCCTGTATGTGGCAATAAGTAGGCACCCCCCTAATATTCTTAAGGGGGTCTCTTCTGCCTTCAGAGAGTAGATGGAAGTGGGGAGGCAGAAAAAGCTCTTACTTTCCTTCCACTGCAGTTTTAATCTGAAATTTTAGGCACAGTACTGCTCCCAGAAACCGCTCTCGCTGATGAAATTCCCAGTCACAAAATGTGCCTAGAACAATGGGAGCTGGTCATAGCTTTGGTCAAAAGAGTCAATGTCCTGCTTTCTAATTTCTGTCACAAACAGAATTTTGGGATAGCAGCTAGTTAAATACCAAACAACAAGAAGAGCAACTAGCAACCTGTGAAAGGACTGTTGGTACCCGGTGCACCCGCTCATAACGCTGGCATTTGCTGGTTAGTAGAGGAAGCAGGGATTGGAACCAAGTGTGATGACAACCACAGAACTTTTCTCAGTCTGAACACATTCCATCATTGCTGTGGACACAGGAAACTGCAATGATACTCTAAAGAACAGAAGCATACAGTACAGTGGTACCTCAGGTTAAGTACCAGTACTTAATTGGTTCTGGAGGTCCGTTCTTAACCTGAAACTGTTCTTAACCTGAAGCACCACTTTAGCTAATGGGGCCTCCCGCTGCCGCCTCGCCGCCGGAGCACAATTTCTGTTCTCATCCTGAAGTAAAGTTCTTAACCCGAGGTACTATTTCTGGGTTAGTGGAGTCTGTAACCTGAAGCGTATGTAACTTGAGGTACCACTGTAGTATAGATGACCCACTTCAAGATTTGCAACAGAAAACATCAGGGCAAACAGCAGCTAAGGTAAATGGACCCCTGACTGTTAAGTCCAGTCACAGACGACTCGGGGGTTGTGGCGCTCATCTCACTTTACTGGCTGAGGGAGCCGGCATTTGTCAGCAGACAGCTTCTGGGTCATGTGACCAGCATGACTAAGCCGCTTCTGGTGAACCAGAGCAGTGCACAGAAATGCCGTTTACCTTTCCGCCAGAGCGGTACCTATTTATCTACTTGCACTTTTTGGTATGCTTTTGAACTGCTAGGTTGGCAGGAGCAGGGACCAAGCAATGGGAGCTCACCCCATCGCGGGGATTTGAACCGCCGACCTTCTGATCGGTAAGCCCAAGGCTCAGTGGTTTAGACCACAGTGCCACACTACTACAGTGCGACAAATGGTATACAGTGGTACCTTGGTTTAAGAACAGCTTAGTTTATAAACAACTTGGATTAAGAACACTGCAAACCAGGAAGTAGGTGTTTTGGTTTATGAACTTTGTCTTGGAAGCAGAACATGTTCTGCGTCCTGTTGAGTGTGTTTCATTTGTAAATCGAGTCCCCCGCTGCTATGGGAAAGCACGCTTTTGTTTAAGAACGCTTTGGTTTAAGAATGGACTTCTGCAGTGGCGTAGCGTGGGTTGTCAGCACCCGGGCAAGGCAAGTAATTTGCGCCCCCTAACCCGTGGATTTGCGCCCCCTAACCCTAACCCCCAGATGTTGCGCCCGGTGCGCCCGCCCCCCCCTGCACCCCCACGCTACGCCACTGGACTTCTGGAACGGATTTAGTTCGTAAACCAAGGTACCACTGTATTAGAAAGCGCCCCTTATATTTCATTTCTATACAGTGTAAAGTTTATTGTTTTGCCTTATCATTGGCTTGCCCTAATTTATTTGGCTGTATTATTACAGACGTTATGTGATTGTTGCATTTGTTGAATTGACCACACGAGGGCAGAGCAAGACTATTCCTAGTAATTCTGGGATGGTTTGGATTTCCTTGCCTCTCAAAAGCAGCATGGAAATATTCACCTGACTGGCGGGAGGCTTGAAAAGGGATTATAACTAAAGGTAGGGCAGGAATAAGTCTTCTCACTGAAGGAAACAGGGCACGTTACACGAAAAGGCAGATCACTGTGTCTTCTCTGGGAGCAGATCCATATGAACAGTCCCAGTCACCCCAAGTTCATGTCCGATAAAAGTATGAAACATGTGAACAGGAGCTTGTGCTAGCCCTGTAAAGGGCAGCCCAAAGATCTCACTGGTATAGAAAATATCAAGTCAAAAGCACGGCAAGTTAAAAGCAATTTATAGCACTTGATTTGCTTCTTCGAAAAAGCAAGCAGAACTTGGTTACACAAATTGCAACAAATATAATTATGTGAGGTTTCTGGTTATGCCACTTTAAAGGGCATCAATTCTTCCCCCCTGTTTCAATGGCTTTCACAGCAGCTTCTGAGCCATGGCTGAAAAACTCATGGGAAGAGACCTTGAATGAATGAATTTCCTTTATTCGGACACAGACCAGCATAAGCAAAACATCTAAATAAATAACAGTATGAATCTAAGCGAATAATTATTAAATAAATGGGAGCAAAAACCAACCGTAGATTAAAACATTTACATAGAGTACTTGATTAAGCATAAATAATGGGTGAATAAAAACTAATAAGAAGAATTTAAAAAGATCAGTTAAAACAGCTATTTGAGGTGGGGCTTCAGTGATACAGATCTAACAATATGAGCCTTTATTTTAGGACTGATTTGTAGCATAGACCATCCTTCAACGAGTATCTATCATGGCAGCGCAGAATCTGGCGACTGAATATGTGACTTCTGGGCTTTCGTCCTGTAGTAATAGGGAGATGTGTTGTTCTGAATGCCCTGGGAATTTATATAGGATGGGCTGGATAAACCTGGCTCGAATGTCTATATAATACTGGCAATGAAGAAGGGCATGCTCTGTTGTTTCCTGCTGCCCAGAGCCACATGGGAATTTCCTCTCCTCGTATGGTATAGAAGAGACCTTACAATCCAGCCTCCAAAGCTCAGCCAGTCCAGACCACATACCAGGACCCTCCCTCCTAAATTTCTGTGACTGCCACATTGCAAAAAGCATGCACTTGTGGGAATCGGTGTTTAATATATCCATATCACCTGGCTAGCACCAGGGATTGCCTGCATTTAAGATGCATTGTGTGGACTGCTTCGTAATTCGCTTGCTGGGACTTTCTAAATTAGTGCCCAGTAATCTCAAGATCCGTTGTAGCTTTCTAGAGGACCTTGTCCTGTCCTTGAGGGATCTGGCATGAAACCCTTCCAGATGCATTTATTTAATTGGATCATTCAGAACGACTTTTCCCACCAACCATCAGTTTGATGTTGATAATATTGGGTGAAGGCCAGTACACAATTTAGTGTCTTTTGTGGCATATACACGTAGAATCAGTATAGGGGGCTAAGTAGGACTGTAGTAAAGGGGGGGAGAGTTAACTGGATGCTACATGACCCCAGCCAGAACTTTGTTGTTGTAGTTTAGTCATTTAGTCGTGTCTGACTCTTCGTGACCCCATGGACCATAGCATGCCAGCCACTCCTGTCTTCCACTGCCTCCCGCAGTTTGGTCAAACTCATGCTGGTAGCTTCGAGAACACTGTCCATCCATCTCGTCCTCTGTCTTCCCCTTCTCCTTGTGCCCTCAGTCTTTCCCAGCATCAGGGTTTTTTCCAGGGAGTCTTCTCTTCTCATGAGGTGACCAAAGTATTGGAGCCTCAGCTTCAGGATCTGTCTTCCAGTGAGCACTCAGGGATGATTTCCTTCAGAATGGAGAGGTTTGATCTTCTTGCAGTCCATGGGACTCTCAAGAGTCTCCTCCAGCACCATAAGTCAAAAGCATCAATTCTTCGGTGATCAGCCTTCTTTATGGTTCAGCTCTCACTTGCATACATCACTACTGGGAAAACCATAGCTTTAACTAAACGGATCTTTGTCGGCAAGGTGATGTCTCTGCTTTTTAAGATGCTGTCCAGGTTTGTCATTGCTGTTCTCCCAAGAATAAAGGTGTCTTTTAATTTTTTGACTGCTGTCACCTTCTGCAGTTATCACGGAGCCCAAGAAATTTAAATCTCTCACTGCCTCCATTTCTTCCCCTTTTATTTTCCAGGAGGTGCTGGGACCAGTGGCCATGATCTTAGTTTTTTTGGTGTTGAGCTTAGCCAGAACTTTACTGGGCTTCTAATATATACAGTGGTACCTCGGTTTACGAATTTAATTCATTCCGGAAGTCCGTTCTTAAACCAAAGCATTCTTAAACCAAGGCGCGCTTTCCCTACTGAGGCCTCCAGCTGCCGGAGCCCTTCCACTGTTAAGACTCCCTGGAAAAGACCCTGATGTTGGGCAAGATGGAGTGCCTGGTGTGCTCTGGTCCATGGGGTCATGAAGAGTTGCACACAACTAAACGACTAAACAAGAACAACATCATGTCGGTCAGAGGTATGGCTAGGAATGGAGTCCTGCCCCCTGCCTCAAACTCTAACATGTTCAGTGAACATGTGAGGAAATGCCTGAACAGGATGAAGAACTCATCTTTGGGATCATTCGGCAGCAATGCGTTCTGATTCTTCTCAATTCTGGTTCTATCTTCTTTCTCGTCACGTTTACATCCTTTGTTCTAGTACAAAAGAAGCAAAGACTGCTGAGTTTTAAAGACAGATCCAGGGGGGCAATGATTGCCTATTTTGCTTTTCTTTTTTTGCGTACAGGTTCAAGGTGGTTAAATGATGCCGGGAAGAGAATTCAGTTATCTTGTGTGACGTGCCATTGACATCTTCATCAGGGTTCAGTTCTTGACTCTCATTGTTTTTGTGTATGATGTGCATAGAGACTGTTAATCTAGCGAATAAGAATGTATGGATGGTGTCGGTATTATTTGAAGCACTCCACAGCTTAAGATCAGGTGTGAGAAAATAGAGCTCTTTTTAATAAGTGGAAGTGACTAGAACTTTACTGACAGTGCTTCTTTCCCTGACAGTGAAATGAACAGAAAGAAACACCTTCTGAGATCCAGAAAGGAGACAGGTAATTATCTCAGAGTTAGATGTCTCTGCACTGTTTCTAAAGTAGGAGTTAAAGCACTTGCTGTAAAGAGCATTGTTGAAAGGCTACCATCACTTTTAGTTCTACAGTTTTTGTTGCATATTCCAGGAAAATATCAGGTTGATGCTGCAAATGAGTCTCTTTTGTTCAGATGCATAGCGGAGAGTTTTACACATGAAGGCTACATTCCTTAGTCTGCCTACTCCGTAGTAGTCAGGCTACAATAAATGGGACAATTTGTGAGGAAAGGGGTTGGAGATTTTCCCACATTTCTGCACACCTTTCTCTGCACACATTCTCTGACACCGTGGAAAGTTGGGTCGTTACTAGGGCTGGGTGATGTCTGGTTTTCAACATCGCAATATATCACAAGGTCTGAAATAAGGTGTGGATCTAGACACATGAAAAACCTGCTATTAATAAGTCAGAAATTAGATCATTATAACAAAAGGGGGGAAAATATCTATGGAAAATCGTGTTTTGAAATTTCCTGCTCTTTGGCACCATCTGGTGTTGCATGTTTATACTGCATTCAAATCGCAGTTTGTTTACTAATGTAGCTGGGTCCAAAGATGGAGCTATGTAGAGGCATTGGCTGGCTTCACGGTTTTTCTCTCATTGTTATTTTTGAATAGCTCTCTCTCTCACACACCATGATTTGCAATACGTTGCCAGGTCAAAAATTATGAAACCAATATTACAATATGGACTCGAAACCAGTTTTGAACAATATATCACACAGCCTTAGCACGCATCATGATTCATGATACATTGCCAGGTCAAAAACTATGAAACTGGTATCACGATGTAGACTTCAACCTAGTTTGGGATGATATATTGCCCAGCCCTAGTCATTACTAACAAAATGGGGAGTCTAGAATCTGTTAGCTTCCTTCCAAAAAGCTGAACAAGGTTGGAGACAAGTGATCTGACTTTGGAAGTGTGCGCTCTGTAATTTCAGTGTACACATATTCTCCAACCGGATTTGATTTGCATAGCACTGATTACCTGGCCCTTATCTCAGTTATAAAGAACCTCTTGCCATTTCTTGGAACAGGGCATTGCACAGTACTAATTGGCTGGCCGTTGTGTCTGTCAGGAAACAATCTCCCCAGTGAGACACAATTCGCCAGCGGAGCTTCTGCTGACAGATTTTGAGTATAAGGTTGTGCTCTGAACGATATGCCTGTGTGCTGAGAATTTGTGCTAGGCCTGCTTGCCAAATCCCTTTCCTCAAGAAAAGGTGATCGTTTAACTTGTGTTGGTTGCATTGCTATAGTTACTGTGTGATATAAAAAGAGTAAGCAGAGCAAATGCTCTTAAAATACACCCATTTCCCTCCATCCGTCCCTCCCAATTTACTCCTCAGTACAGGAAAGAGCAGACGTAGAAATGTTGTCTGGGAATCTTCCTCCATAAACCCTGAAATCTGAAATGGAGTGTTTGCCTTTCAAGAGGTGGATTAAATTCAGAAGAGCCCTGAGGATGCTAATGCTGGAGGACTACCTGCTCTTTGGGGAACCCATAATTGTGCCTTAAAATGATGGATAGTTGACATTTGGGTGTGGAAGGTGTCCGTGTGAAATTCTCCTTCCTTCACATGCCTGTCTCTGGGTTCTGCCTCCACCCCAGAAATCAGAGCTATCATATACTGTAAAGAGTAGAAATGTTTGCCTCAGAACCTTAATGAAACAGCTTGTTTATCGCTTCTGTGCATGCTGGGCAAAATATCAGACCAGGAAAAACCTTTGGAACAAGTTTCTCATTGGGTTTTTTATCATTATTTTTATTTATTTAGACAAAGTAATAGCACTGTTATGAGTGCTCTTCCCAATCCAACAAAGGGTACATGTGCAGATAGGGTTCTAACTTGATCAGCTTGCTTCTTCTTCTTCTTCTTCTTCTTCTTCTTCTTCTTCTTCTTCTGCTTCTGCTTCTGCTTCTGCTTCTGCTTCTGCTTCTGCTTCTGCTTCTTTGGTGATCACTCTTAGCCGAATAAGATTGTCTTCCATGAATAGGGTTTTAACACTGAGTCTGTAAGTGACTGTGGAGGCCAGTTCTGGGTCCACATGTCCTTCCACAGTGGGGACATAAGTATCCGGGCAGGAGTTGATCATGGGGAAGGTTTGCCAAGTGTGCCTTCCTCTTAGCACGTTTCTCCCTTTCATCCTGAGTTTGAGCATCTTCAAAGTCCATGACACTTTTGGTCAAGGCTGTTCTCCAATTGGAGTGCTCGCAGGCCAGTGTTTCCCAGTTGTCGGTGTTTATACTACATTTTTTAAAGATTTGCCTTTAGAGATTCTTTGAACCTCTTTTGTTGACCACCAGCATTACGCTTTCCATTTTTAAGTTTGGAATAGAGTAGTTGCTTTGGAAGACGATAACCAGGCATCCGAACAACATGACCAGTCCAACAAAGTTAATTAATGTTGAAGAATTGTTGCTTCGACACTGGTGATTTTTGTTTCTTCCAGTACACTGGCATTAGTTGGCCTGTCTTCCCAGGTGCTGTGTAAAATTATTCACAGACACAATCGATGGACTCTTTTGAGGAGTTGGAGATGGCATTTATAAGTGGTCCACGTTTCACAAGCATACAGTAAGGTTGGTAGTACAGTGGTACCTCAGGTTACATACGCTTTAGGTTACATACGCTTCAGATTACAGACTCCGCTAACCCAGAAATAGTGCTTCAGATTAAGAACTTTGCTTCAGGATGGGAACAGAAATCGTGCTCGGGCGGTGCAGCAGCAGCGGGAGGTCCCATTAGCTAAAGTGGTGCTTCAGGTTAAGAACAGTTTCAGGTTAAGTACGGACCTCTGGAATGAATTAAGTACTTAACCCGAGGTACCACTGTACACCCATGAGGAAGTAAGCCCAACTGAAATATGAGGATTATTTCTACTTCTTGGGCTCCATCATCACTGCAGATGGTGACAGCAGTCACGAAATTAAAAAACGCCTGCTTCTTGGGAGAAAAGCAATGACAAACCTGGACAGCATCTTAAAAAGCAGAGACATCACCTTGCCGACAAAGGTCCGTATAGTTAAAGTATGGTTTTCCCAGTAGTGATGTATGGAAGTGAGAGCTGGACCATAAAGAAGGCTGATCGCTGGAGAATTGATGCTTTTGCATTATGGTGCTGGAGGAGACTCTTGAGAGTCCCATGGACTGCAAGAAGATCAAACCTATCCATTCTTAAGGAAATCAGCCCTGAGTGCTCACTGGAAGGACAGATCCTGAAGCTGAGGCTCCAATACTTTGGCCACCTCCTGAGGAAAGAAGACTCCCTGGAAAAGACCCTGATGTTGGGAAAGATTGAGGGCCCAAGGAGAAGGGGACGACAGAGGACGAGATGGTTGGACAGTGTTCTCAAAGCTACCAGCATGAATTTGACAAAACTGCGGGAGGCAGTGGAAGACAGGAGTGCTTGGTGTGCTCTGGTCCATGGGATCACAAAGAGTCGGACATGACTAAACAACTTAACAACAACAAGAGCACAACGGATCAGGCGGCTCATCAGGTTTTATTCCATGCACTTGGAATTAGATGGATCTTGTTAGGGTTTGTTTTTTGAGACCTCGCCTCCCCACCCCAACACACACATATTTAGACAACTGTCAGGGA
This sequence comes from Podarcis erhardii, assembly GCF_964252035.2. Classification (NCBI taxonomy): domain Eukaryota; kingdom Metazoa; phylum Chordata; class Lepidosauria; order Squamata; family Lacertidae; genus Podarcis; species Podarcis erhardii. The sequence continues at coordinate 12,975,075 of NC_138501.1, forward strand.
ACTGCCATTGGAGGAACAGGTGGTGGAAAGGCTCCAGGAGAATAGGAGAGATTCTGCAGCTGAAGAAGGAACCAGTAGGGGGAGAGCAGGAGCTCCGGCGGAAGGGGAGTTGGAGGGGAGGCTCTGGGATACTTCCAGTGAGAATAGTGAAGAGGTAACAAGACCCCCCTTAGGAACTCCCACCCTTCGCCGGAAACTGTCACACAGAGAGTCCAGGAGGCGCATGTCCGTCAAACAGCTTTTATGCTGGAGTAAGTTCCGTAGACGCCCACTGTCAGATTCTACCAGCGACTGACGGAGTCATGTTTTGGGGGCTCCGTTAGTGACTCGGTTTGGTTGACCAGCCAAACCCCAGAGGGATCAAGCTTTTACGCACAAGCAGCTCATTATCCCATCACAACAACTATCAATTTCAGTGTTGGTGCATGAGAAGCTGCCTCCACATCAGTTGTGCAGTTTGGGTAGCTAAGAAATTCAGATTCCTGTACTGAGCTACTATTGATTATGGGAAGATTGATGTTGGAGTTGTACATGCCTCTCAAAACACAACTATTTAAAAAGGAAATATCTGACACCTCAGAATTTGCAAAAGTAATATGGTATACGTAACATAATAACGCTGAGCTACCAAGATCTCAATATTTAGAAAATGCAGGTTGCTGGTGGTCTGACATAGTGAAAAGCAACACATTTTTATTAGGGTAAGTGAGCTCCATCTTGCCAAGGTAATAAATCATTGTGGGTTATCCATCACAAGCATCACATTTTCATTTACCATACAATAATCACAGATTTTAAAAACTCAGACCTCATTATTATTATTATTATTGCTCACCCAGTCTGCTTAGACCTTTTCTTTGTTTCAGCAGAGTCATGCTATTTCTTTCCTTGCTCTTTCTGATACATAAAATGAAAGCCCCAGGTGCAATATTGGCATTGTATTATTGCTTTCAGAGCATTCAGTGACTGAACTTCTAAAATATTGATTTATTTTCTGTATAACAAGCCAGTTTTCGAATGGGAAGGAAAATTAAAATTCTCTATCAAACACAATAACAGCATCCTGGGGGAAATTTCTGTGAAGGATTTTCATCCAAAGGAAATTATTCGTATTTAATTATTGGCTTACCAGCCAATGCCAAGACTTGCTGTGCCAGCAAATAAAAGCTGGCACTGTGTTGTATTGATTTCTGAACCACTGCAATGCCCAGGCCAAATGCAAGCTCAAGCAATCCAAGGGTGAAGTTAGGTGTAGTATTTAAAGACTAATCCCAGCAGGCTTTTCATTGGTCCTTTAGAACTTCACATAATGTCACAATCCTTTACTTAAGGTCACAACACATTAATAGTGCATGCTCCCCCCAAAGACTCCTGGGAACTGTAATCTGTTAAGGGTGCTAGGAACTGTAGCTCTGTGAAGCTCTCGTGATTCTTTAGGGAAAACCACTTGCTTTAAATGTACAGTGTGGATATGTCCTAAAATGCTGTTTTGTGAGGATAACTAAGAGGTATCTGCTTTTCTGCTACAGAAAGCTACCCGGTGCTTGTTATCATTACATCCAATTCACAAGACTTTTCAGTGACTGAAGTATGGACTCAGCTACATTGGTCCAAAAACAGCGTTTTGAATGCATTATCAACATGCAATGGCAGATGGCACAGGAGAGCAAAAATAAATCTTTGTGATTTTCCATAGCGTTTTGTTTTTTTTGTTATAATAATTTAATTTCTGACATTTACAGCGTCGTCTCCCCCCTTGTGTGTAGATCCACCCTGGGTATACTTTGGTGTAGGCAAACACTACAGCTATAGCACAGGGCATGAAATTTTAGTCATTTTGGACTTAGGGAAAGCAAAATTGTTAACTGTGTGCATTCACTGGGTGTAATGTACCTTCGTTCTTTGCTAGGAAGGGGAAGAAGTCAACCTGGGACACATGGAACATATTTCCAGATGTTACAGATGCGTTTGTGACGCTGGCAGAAGACCCAGCACATATCTCTTGAAATAGTATTAGGCTATTTGAAATGTTTCTCGTATTCTATATGATAAAACTGGTGAGTTGTGCAAAGCGAGTGAGGCAAGGCAACATCTGTTTTTAAAGTCATGGTCCTTGGAGAATGCTCCAAAAACACAGGTGGCTTGCAAAGAGTACACAGTGTCTATCAGGAAAGACATTTATGGACGAAGAGATTTCAAAGAGATTCACAGTTGCCAAGACCTGCAGAATGGCTTTGGGACAGGAAAACTGGGTATCGGGGACAACCAAAGGGAACAGCTCTTCGCCAAGCTAATGAAAAGGTTTATGACCAGACACACTGTATCTGCAAGAAAGTATACATAAGAAGTCTATGCAAGTGCAACAAGTCGGCCTTTTTAAAAATAAAAATAAAATTATTTATACTTTTCAGATATATTCATTTCACTGATTTTACAATCATTTTGACATTTTAAAGCTTGACTTCCTTCCCCCTCTTTCTGCGGTTCCTTAAATTTATTTTTAATTCACTTAATTTACTCATTTATTTATCTTCTTTAAATATATACTCTTATGTAACTGCAGGTTATTACAACAATCCTGCCAGTGTTTTTATCTGCTTACAATTTATCTGTAAATATTCAACAAACCATTTCCACTCTCTTATAAAAAGTTTGTTATCTTGATTTCTTATTCTTCCAGTAAATCTCACAATTTCTGCATATTCTGTAAGTTTTTGTATCCATTCTTCCTTTGCTGGGACTTCTCATCTATGCCTTAACTGCTTTGCTCTTTGCCAGTTTGAAGTCCATATCATGATATCGGTTTCATAATTTTTGAGCTGGCAAAATATCGGTAATCATGAAGTGTGTGTGTGTTTGTGTGTGCTAGGCAAAAAAATCACAATGTGGGGAAAACCATGAAGCCAGCCAGTGCCTGTACATACAGTAGCTCCATCCTTATTTCAGACATATATCAGTATATTGCAATGTTTAGCTGGTGATATATTGCAATGTTGAAAACCGGATTTCACTCATCTCTAACATGAAGGACATTGCTTTCGGAAATAATTCAACTTGAATAACGGTAATCACAAAACATATGCGACAAACAGAACAAATTTCTAGAGTCCCAGTTGATCAATAAATTAGGTACGTGTCAGATCATATTTATACCTTTATAATAAAGTATCAATGTGTACATGCAACCAAGAACCAAGACATCTGCAAGTTTATTTTAGGGCTACGAATGCTCAATGTTAATATTAGGCCGCTTATAAATGTAACATTTTCCAGAGACTATTTTGCATTGCTTACCATTTTATAGTTAACAATTTTTGATGCATTTAGGTGATGTTACAGGATGCACACCATTTGTTTTATGTTTATTGCCTACGTACATACATTTTCTATTTGTTATCTGAATCTACTGGGACCTTGCCTTCACCATTGGGAATGTTGTCTCGACGCAGAGAATATTGGATGGTGTAGAAAGCATGATGGATCTATATCGGGAGATGTTTATGAATGATGGCTTCATGTCCATGATAAGTTTGATATTTTTAACCCAAACTGTATGTTTTGATTAAAAAACCCTAGGTTCAACACAGTACGTTTCCGAGCACAATTCAAAGTGTTGGCGCTGACCTTTAAAGCCCTAAATGGCCTTGGTCCAGTATATCTGAAGGAGCGTCTCCACCCCCATCGTTCAGCTCGGACACTGAGGTCCAGCACCGAGGGCCTTCTGGCGGTTCCCTCACTGTGAGAAGCCAAGTTACAGGGAAACAGGCAGAGGGCCATCTCGGTAGTGGCGCCCTCATTGTGGAACACCCTCCCATCAGATGTCAAGGAAATAAACAACCATCTGATGTTTAGAAGACATCTGAAGGCAGCCCTGTTTAGGGAAGCTTTTAATGTTTGATGTATTACAGTATTTTAATTTTTTTGGGAAGCCACCCAGAGTGGCTGCGGAAGCCCAGCCAGATTGGTGGGGTATAAATAAATTATTATTATTATTATTATTATTATTATTATTATTACACGGATGTCACTTCCTGTCAGTTCCCTTTTCTGCGACACAATTGACACATTCTTGTCTCAGAAAGGAAGCACTTGTTTTTCATCTACCCCTTTACCCATAAGAAATAGATGGCAATAATTGTCAGAGAGACCTTTATTCATAACCTTTCCCCTTGTGCATTCTTGTATACATTTAATCTTAAAATCCACATTTTTGTACACAGCTGAACCTGAAACTTGCACACGTTTTGGTATTTTTTTTGAGCTGGGTTGTAAAATGTGGAAACCGATAAAAATGGAAGGGTCACTTCTGTTCTGATCTATATCCTTTCAGCTTGGAAAGCGTGAATCAGACACTCTCATGTAAAAATGCAGGCTGAATAAAATCTGCACACTTCCGTGGCGTAGAATATTGGGGACTGAACAAATATCGCTTTCTGCTTCAGTTAGATTTCAATATCCCATCGTAAGAATCACTGCATGATTCATCCTGGCTATGACAGTGTGTGATGGAGGGGGGGAGGGCAGATGAAGAGCCCCTTACCTGAAAACAGATGGAACAACAGTTCACCTATCAAACAAAGTGTTGCAGCTTTCCTTATTAAATAGCATGAGGAGGCTCTATGAATGATAATTATACTTAGTCCTCTTTCTCACTCTTCCTTGTTCTCCATAGCAACAGTAAAGAAAGCGTGACAATCTCAAAATCTGTGCCGAAAAGGGTACACACGATTATTCTCAAACCTTTGTGTAAAAGGAATATGCAATTAGCCAAAGGAAACAAAGAGAGAAGGGGGAGAACAGTGTAGGGCTGTAAGCAAACAGGATGCTAGATTTCAGCTCACACTTTACCCTCGCTGATAGGGATGAGCCTTTTCGAAGCCTCCTGTTGTGCAAGATGTCAGATGTTTGAAAATAACAATGCCTTCCCATTGATTGGCAAACGCTGAGCAAATTTCCTGCCAGAGTGCGTATACAACCTTGCATAACCCCTCGTAAATAAATTGGCAGACGTTATCGGCAGCAGGGTGAACTTTCAGTAGCCGCGCTTCCGTGGACCACACAAGAGGGGTCATTTGACTGAAGGCCAGGGGTCACCAGGAATGGCCTCAGGCAGAAGGCAGCTTAGCAGTCACTCCTGTGCTACTCTTCCTAACTGTTGTTAGAAACATTACACCTCAAGAGTGTCCCTCATTGCTCCCCTGACAGCTTCAGCAAGCTTGGGCCTAAAGCAGCTGTCAGTCATGGCCCCTGGTCTCTCGATGCAGCCTCCTCCAGCCAGCGCCCCATGCAGTTCTGCCTTAATTTCCTCGTTCTTCCCAGAACACCTTGACAGAAAACCTCTGTGCACAACATTTTTTCCTGTGTGATATCACTCCCACGTTGCCCTGGCAACCTCCCCCTGGGTTACCAGTAGGGTTTTTGGCTTTTGTGATGGCCCATCATCTTCCTCTGCAGAAAAATAAGCTCTGGCTGTTAGTGTTACAAAAGTTGGGTGCCTCCCCTTCTCCCTGCCGAGCCCAGGGGGTTCCAGACACTCACCCAGGGTCTGTGGTCCTTTGAAGAGCTGACACACAGTGGAGATTGTCGTAGCTTTAAGAAATATGGTTTATTCACCTATTTGCACCTTCAGCCTGCATGGAGGGAGTCCAGATCTTACAGCAAGAGGGGCTTGTACTCTGCAGCAGCCGGCCTACCCAAGATGGCTCCCAGTCCATCTTCTTGCTTCTTCTTCCCAGCAAGAAGAAGAAGAAGAAGAAGAAGAAGAAGAAGAAGAAGAAGAAGAAGAAGAGTTTGGGTTTAATATCCCGCTTTATCACTACCCGAAGGAATCTCAAAGCGGCTAACATTCTCCTTTCCCTTTCTCCCCCACAAAAAACACTCTGTGGGGTGAGTGGGGCTGAGAGACTTCAGAGAAGTGTGACTGGCCCAAGGTCACCCAGCAGCTGCATATGGAGGAGCGGAGACGCAAACCCGGTTCACCAGATTACGAGTCTACTGCTCTTAACCACTACACCACACTGGCTCTCTTGCTCAGGACACTCTTCCTATCACCTCACACTTTGGCAACCTTCCAAACCCCTGTTCACACCTCAGAGCAAGGGGGAAAGACAGCTCTCTTGCCAATGACCCTCAATGTCCTTGTATTGTTTCTTAATGGCCCTAGTTCGGCCAGATTGTTCTGCACAGGCTAGCCCAGGAATTCCTCTGCGGCTTGTATTTCTCCCTTCACATCCCAAATAATCAAAAACCTACCATTTATTAATTTCTAGTGTTTTGGGGCCCCCCACTGATTAAACCCCAATACCCAAGAATCTAGAGGAAGAAATCTGGCTCTCAGGGAGATCCCTGCTCCCCCACTAACCCATAATACTGGAACTGGTGCTGCTGATGCTCTGCTAAGCCACAAAGGATTCTTCCTTAGCCTGTTGTCTCCCAACCCTTCAGTGCAGCTGCCAGGCTCCCTTGCTTTTCCTGCCTAGGTCTTGTGGCCTCAAGAACCACAGCCACTGGCTCAACTTCTCCCACCCCTCACAAGCCTTATGAGGGTATGGGGTTGTGACGGAGTCCTGCCGTCATAGATGGTGCTTAGCATAGCATAGAAAGAAGACACAGAGAGGCAGCAAGTATTTTCATAATGGCCGGGCAGCTCCTTCGAACCTCTCGCTTCCCCGGTAACTTTTATTACCCTTTGTCCTCACCAACAGCATGGTCATCTGGCAATGTCTCACGTTACATGCCTGGTAATGGTTTGACACTCCCCTCTCCATATAAGGAAACACTGCCCAGAGGAAACACAGCTCCATTTAAGATCAATACATCCTAATACATTGCAAGGCACAGAGTGCTGGTCAGCCGAGGTCAGGGGGCACCCTGTGGTATTTACAAGCCTCTGCCTTGGCTTTATGACTCCCACAGGGTTGTGTCCTCACTTTCAAGGCAACTGAGCAAGCATGTCTTACTATGCAATTCAGTCATGGATCTGCTGCCATTGTCCTTTCAGATGGCAGCTCAGCCAGCCCCATCATTCTGTCCTCTTCCTCTTTGGAAGAGCGATCTGAAGTTTACAGCATGCTATTCTTTGAAGGAGAATGTTATGTATTGAAGTTCTCACCCTGGCCACCAGGAGTATTGTGTATATACTGTAGTTTTCACTCAGGTCCACGTCAGTTACTTTAGGTGGGAAACCCTGGGTTGTTGTTGTTACAATGTTGACAGCCGGCTGCCTATAAAAGCAGGCCGGCTGAGCTGTTTGCTGTTCAGTTCAGTTCCAGCTTACTTATAAAGAACCACTTGGAGAAATCTCTGTGTCGTCTGCTTTGTCAACCCACTACTTAATAGAGAACTACTTGAAAATGATTTATGGATGGTATTTAACTCCAAGTAGGCTTGCTAAGAAGTACAAGACTGGGTCAGTAAGTGCTGCAGATGCAATGAAGTTGAGGGTAAGTTCTTTCATATGTGGTGGACCTGTAAAAGAGTAAAAAGAGTATTGGGAAATAATTCATAATGAATTGAAAAAAATGTTTAAAAGGACTTTCCCCCCAAAAAATCAGAGTCATTTTTGTTGGGGATAATTCAGATGGAAATTCCCAGGTGTCAAAAAAGATTATTTTTGTATGCCATTACTGTGGCTGTGTTTTGTTAGCCCCAAAATGAAAAACGAGCCAGGTCCCAACCAAAGAAGAACGGCAACTTAAGTTGACAGAATATGCACAACGTGTAGACTTAACATACAGAATTAAGAGAATAAGAAGAACATTCGTTTAAATAAGATTGGAAATTGTTTATTGAATATATGGGAAATAATTGTGTACAGCTGAAAACGCTGGCAGCATTAAGATAAATTCAACAGAGTAAACAAGTTTTGATGGAAATAATAATCGAATACCGAATGGTTTAGTTTATGTAAAATATGCAGGGATTTATGATATGTAAAATGAAAGATGGAAAGAAAAGGGAAGTCATCAACATTTTAAGGTTGTTTAAATGGAAGACGCAGGTGGCGCTGTGGGTTAAACCACAGAGCCTAGGACTTGCCAATCAGAAGGTCGGCGGTTCAAATCCCCGCGACGGGGTGAGCTCCCGTTGCTTGGTCCCTGCTCCTGCCAACCTAGCAGTTCAAACACACGTCAAAGTGCAAGTAGATAAATAGGTACTGCTCCAGCAGGAAGTTAAATGGCGTTTCCGTGCGCTGCTCTGGTTCACCAGAAGCGGCTTAGTCATGCTGGCCATATGACCCGGAAGCCAGCTCCCTCAGCCAATAAAGCGAAATGAGCTCCCTCGGCCAATAAAGTGAGATGAGCGCCGCAACCCCAGAGTTGGCCACGACTAGACCTAATGGTCAGGGGTCCTTTACCTTTACCTTTTTAAATGAAAGTTTTAAATTGTAAAACGGAAAATTTAATAAAAATCACACACACACACACACACACACACCCCACACTGTCCTCTTGCTTTGCTGGAACAAATAAATGTCTATACCACATGTCAACTTGTGCTGTTTGTCCCAAGCATGTGCCCATGTCTATTTTGCGATGACACCACTCTTTCTGCATGTATTTGCTGCCTATTTCAGGCTCTCTCTCTCTTCCTCCTCCAGGCTTACATATGTGTTGTTTGGGAACAAACAAAATGGAATCTGATATTGAGACAGCTACGTATATGCAGTTGTGGACGTTTGAGATTCTTCAGTGCCAGTATTTTTGATTGTGCTTTGGCACTGTGTCAGAACGTATAGGGTCCTCACTTATTCCAATGAGATGGCAAAAAAGTACAGCTTGAAGTTAAACTCTGCTTACTAGGCATTTATTTCCCTACCCTGACTTTCAGACTACATGAGATTCCAAAGGAGCAGGAGAAAGACACATCTAAAGGAACAATGCTTGTTAAATATTATAGCTATATACTGTAGTGTTATAGCTAGTCCAAGCACAATAGGCGCCAGATGGGAAGTTATGGTGGCAAACCATTCTCCTGGAACAGAGCTATAAACCAAAGTTCATGAAAACAACTGTGTGAAGGAACCTGCAGCAGGAATATTGTCAAGTATGGACAGATTTTTTCCAGTACTTGGACTTCCGCATGTCAAACTGACGGTGGGAATTTTAAGTAAGGGCTACTAGTAATGAGTTAAGTTCTGCTGGCTGAACAAACCAATCCCTGGCATCACCAGAAGGGGATGAGATACTCCAGAGAGCCAATGCCCGTCAATGAAGGCAACAATAGTCTAAATCAGTGTTTCCCAAACTTGGGCTTCCAGCTGTTTTGGACTACAAGTCCCATAATCCCTAGCTAGCAGGACCAGTGGTCAGGGATGATGGGAATTGTAGTCAGCTGGAGACCCAAGTTTCGGAAACCTTGGTCTAGACCAGTGATGGCCAAACTTGGCCCTCCAGATGTTTTGGGACTACAACTCCCATCATTCCTAGCTAACAGGACCAGTGGTCAGGGATGATGGGAATTGTAGTCCCAAAACAGCTGGAGGGCCGAGTTTGGCCACCACTGGTCTAGACAAACCAGTGGTCTGACTCCATAGAAGAGTAGTTCCCGGTGTTTGTAAGTCTTTCGTTTCTCAGGTGAGTCAATTATTCAAGCTAAAGCATATAATGAGAGCATTGCCTCAATAAAGAAAGACAAACATATGCCCATTTCCCCAAACCCCAGCAGAATTACTGCCCTGCTGCCATCAGCTCAAACTATATTAATTGCAAGACTGAAATGCCTGACACTTCATTCCCCACTGAGCAGCAGGAGGCTCTGTTTTAAATGGCTGCGCGGGACAATAAAAATCAGCAGCAAAATGACAGCAGGCTATAAATAGTGGTAGGATCCAATAGGTATTATAACTAAAAGGCACAAATGCCAGATGCTGAGCCCAAACAACTAATAAATAAATGCTTGACACACAGAGCTGCATCAAATAGAACCGAGGGGAGCTCTATGAGGCACCACAACTCAGGCCACGTTCACCCCATACATTTAAAGCACTATGACATCACTTTGAACAGCCAGGCCTTTCCCCCAAGGAATTCTGGGATCTGCAGTTTGTTAGGGGTGCTGAGAGTTGTTTCAGACATCCTGTCAACTGTGTGAGTTTAGTTAGATAGCCTTTCTTCCCTATAATTTCATACCCTCCAGCATTCTGATGAAAATAGGTACGTCCCATTCCATAATGATGATGATGATGATGATTTATTGAATTTATATACAGTGGTACTTTGGGTTACAGACACTTCAGGCTATAGACTCCGCTAACCCAGAAATAGTACCTTGGGTTAAGAACTTTACTTCAGGACGAGAACAGAAATCGCGCGTGGAAGGCCCCATTAGCTAAAGTGGTACCTCAGGTTAAGAACGGTTTCAGGTTAAAAAGGGACCTCCAGAATGAATTAAGTTCTTAACCCGAGGTACCACTGTACCGCCCTATACCTGGAGGTCTCAGGGCGTTTCACAGAAAAGATCAACATAAAATAATCAAAATAAAAACAACAACCCAATAACACACCCCTCCAAAAAAAGAGAGAGCCACATTTTTAAAAGGGCATAGGATGTTTTTACTATTTATACCCCACACATCTTGCTGGGTTGTCCCAGCCACTCTGGCCATCTTCCAACGTATATAAAAACATAATAAAACATTAAACTTTTTTAAAAAAAAACCTTCACTATACAGGATTTGCTTCAGATGGGGGTCAGATAACTCCATACCCTCCAAAATTTCTCCAATGAAAATTGGGACCACCCTAAGGAAAAGTGGGACATTCTGGAATCAAATCAGAAACCAAGATGGTGTCTCTAAATCAGGGACGTCTTGGGAAAACAGGGACACTTGGAGGGTCTGTAATTTGAGAACAGGTTGAGTACATGTTATGTTTCTGCCATCCCACAAGCCATAAGTACCACAAGAGCCCAATTGTTCTTAATGCACTTAGCCTAGCCATTGACATGATGGAGAGGGAAGATGAGCCACTGACCACCTGGTATTGTCAATTTGGGCTCCATGAGCCAAAAGAAACATCACCCCAGTCTTGCGGATACACACAACGATGCATCATTTATCAGGCAAAAGGGTTTCCCTTCTCTGATTAATATGCTACCCTTTTTGCTGCTGCGGATACGCCACTGCTTTGCCACATAGAGACCTGCCATTAATCAAGTTTTTAATGAGCTCTGAATGGGATGTAATTTGGTCAGGTACTATTGGCAAACAACCAGCTTGGACACCCCATCATTAGCAGGAAGTTATGCTACTGAACAGGTGCTTGTTTGTATCGTGAAACAGCTTTCGTCCTTCCCTTCTCCTTGTCTTTCCACACACAAAAACACACCTCCCCCCTGATTATTCACTCTAATTTGCACATCACCGCTGTGTCTAGATATAAACAGGATGGATCCTTGACCTTCAGCGTCCAGTTTTCCCTCCACAGACTTCAGGTTGTTTGTTTCTGTGACATTATCTCCGAACTTAGGGCGGTGCTTCTGGAAGAGTAACGTGGACTTTTCAACAACGGGGTGGACAATTAGTTTGACAGGCCAACCTCCTCCTTGATTTTCATACCCTGCCTGTTTTCTAGCATACTTTGATGAGCCAGCAAATGTAGTTTTGGAGACTGGTTTAGAATTTCAAAACAACACGATAGAATTTTTTATTTTTGAAAAGTATATAAAGCTCTACTTAACCTCCCACATCAGTTTGAAAATGTGGAGGCCCGTTGGATAATGTTGCAATTTGGAGTGTTTAACATGCCATGGACCAGCCTTGCCAGGAGTAAAAGGTAAAGGTAAAGGACGCGGGTGGTGCTGTAGGTTAAACCACAGAGCCTAGGACTTGCTGATCAGAAGGTCGGTGGTTCGAATCCCCGCGACGGGGTGATCTCCCGTTGCTCGCTCCCTGCTCCTGCCAACCTAGCAGTTCAAAAGCGCGTCAAAGTGCAAATAGATAAATAGGTACCGCTGTGGCAGGAAGGTAAATGGTGTTTCTGTGCGCTGCTCTGGTTCGCCAGAAGCAGCTTAGTCATGCTGGCCACATGACCTGGAAGCTGTACGCCGGCTCCCTCGGCCAATAAAGCGAGATGAGCGCTGCAACCCCAGAGTCGTTCATGACTGGACCTAATGGTCAGGGGTCCCTTTACCTTTACCTTTTAAAGGACCCCTGGACGGTTAACTCCAGTCAAAGGCGACTATGGGGTTGCAGCGCTCATCTTGCTTTCAGGCCAAAGAAGCTAGTGTTTGTCTGAAGACAGCTTTCCAGGTCATGTGGCCAGCAGGACTAAACTGCTTCTGTCTCAATGGGACACCATGACAAGTGCCAGAGCGCACGGAAACGCCATTTACCTTCCCACCACAGCAGTACCTATTTAACTACTTGCACTGGTATGCTTTTGAACTGTTAGGTTGGCAGGAGCTGGGACAGAGCAACGGGAGCTCACCTAGTTGTGGGGATTGGAACCGCCGACCTTCTGATTGGGAAGCCCAAGAGGCTCAGTGGTTTGGACCACAGCGCCACCTGTGTCATTGCCAGGAGTAATGTAGACTGAACAGACCACACTGGACCTTGCTTTAAGCCTCATTTTCTGTAAAGATGGACAAGGCTTAGCTTAATGCACACATGTATCTGCTCTGATGACCCTCCGATCACTTCCTTACCCAGCCCAAATCTATGAGAACTGTATTTACTCGCAACCTTGGCTATGACTGTTTACACTATATATTTAAAACACATCCTCCTCAAAGAATCCTGGGTACTGTAATTCCCAGTGCCCTTAACAATCTACGGTTCCCAGGATTCATAAGTAGTACTGTAGGAGGGAAGGGAATCTGCTTTACAAGTATGCTATACAGACAGCACTTGGCTCTTCAAACCTCCTTGTTCTTTCACTGCTTATATAGCTGTGAGATGTTCAAAGGACAGGGATAGGGATTTGCTTGTTCTGGAAATGGAAATAACATTTTGGTTTCATAACTGAAAGCTATTCCACGGACCCGCATTCAAATGAAATGATGAAATGTGATTTGGAATCCCAGTCCCGCTGCATGTACGGCAATCTCACTGGAATATAGCAGGTTTCAGAAGTGCTAGAAGCTGCACTTGTACACATGAATTCTGCAGCAGAAATGGGTGGTAGTGCCAAAATTACTTTTTTTTTTTAAAAAAAGTGATTTTTATTTAATTTTACAAAATCAACCACACAATTTGCATTCTTAAAAAACATTGCAAATAAAACAAGATTCTTTCAAATCTTAAGACTCCCCTCCATGGATTCTTTAAATATCCATTTCACCTGCATATTATAATTCATCCAAATTTCAGTTCTCCATTGTTTTAAAAGTTTTTGTAACATTGTGAGAGTTATTGAAAGAGTTCAAGTGTTTACAGTGTTCTTGTAAATACACTCTATATTTATCCCACTCAGTGCAGTCTTTAGAATATGTGCTGCCACGGTGCAAAGATCCGCCCAGCGCCCCCAAATTTAGTTTAGCCCCCAAATTAACTTTTATTATGATGTAAGAGTTAATTTTGCATGCACGGCGCCATTGAGAATGGCAAACACCGCTGCTGGTGGTCTTTGTTAAATGAGTGCACAAAGTCTAAAGTCCTTTAGGTATACATTTTGGTAATACCTAGGTATATATGCATTTTGTTTTTCTAGCTTGATCAAAAAAATTTATTATTTCATAACAGGTATATAGTTAAGAGCTTAGGTGGCTTTAGCAGTGGGCCCCTGGCTCCCCCCAGAATTCGGCACCCGGGTGCCCCACACCCCTTGCACCCCTGGGCAAAGACGGCCCTGATCCCATTCTTTATTAAAATTTTGATCTTCCTGATTTCTGATTCTCCCAGTCAGTCTTGCCATCAGGTATTCTGGTTTGTCAACCAACTCCTTCCATCTTTAGCCAGTAGCAGGAGACCAGACCTGTTCTTCTTGTCTTGTCATTTGCCACCAGTGGTAAATTTTGCCTCATTTCATATTGCATAAGAAAGCAGTCAACAGATACTGAATAACATGTGTGGGGTCTAAATAGAACTGGCAGTGCCATCAATCTGAGAAATTGGGGAGGGCCTCATTTTGTCTTTCGGAGGGAGGTTTTCCAGCCCGATGGGCTCGAAAAATCCAATAAACTAGGATGCTAGAGAACTTTCAGAGCCCCCTCCCCTGTTGAAACCCACCCATTTTGGTGGCAAGCCGAGCAGTGATGCCAGGCTGTCAGACAAGTGTGGCTATTACCCAGAATGGGTGGACTTACAGCTGTCACCCATGGATGCTGCATGAAAGCTCCTGGTTCATTGCTATTCAGCTATGCTGCAAAAAGGGTTACAAGGCCGTAGTTTTTTAGGCACAGTGTTAAAAAACCCCAGACAGGATATGTGTATATGCCTCTGAGACGACGGATGAGTTTTACGCTGCGAAGGAGGTTTTTGTTTTTGCTTCCTAGGTTCACACTGCACACTAGCCAGAAAAGAAAACCTGACATTATTTCGACACCAATTCTGAAGATACCCCAGTGCACAGTTCCAGTCTGGTGCAGAACGGTCGCTCATGACGACTCTCTGCATGACTTTTTAGTGACCTCCTGATATGAAGCGGCGAAGCCATCTGGTGCTTTCGAACTTGCACTTTTGCTATGGCATGATAGCTTATAAGTGGGCAATGAAAGTGGTGTTTTGTCAGGAGCAGCAAAATGCCATTTCGCTGCAGCTGCGCAGAAAAGGCAGGCCGGGTCTGCTTTTGTCTCAATTAACTGGTAACAGCTGCACTTAGCAGAAATGGTGCCTGAATCAAAAGTAGCTGAAATATACCGCTCAACAGTCCTGCTTGAAGCAGAACATCCCAGAATTATAGAAGCCATCCCAGCATCTGATTGGATCCTGGAATGTCTTGGTTTTTTTGGTCCAGTGCTTTGGCATGAGTCAGCTGGCTCCTGTGAGAGCTCAGGACCAAAAACCTGGCCCTCCAGATGTTTTGAGACTACAACTCCCATGATCCCTAGCTAACAGGACCAGTGGTCAGGGATGATGGGAATTGTAGTCCCAAAACAGCTGGAGGGCTGAGTTTGCCTATGCCTGACCTAGTCCAACCTTCTGCAATGCAGGAATTCTGCCTTGGGTGGGCTCATGTCATTGAAATTCTACTCAGTATTGATCCACAGCAGATTCCAGCATATGGTTAGCAGAGTAAAAACTTAAACATGTTGCAGGGTTCCCAAAAAATAGACCAGAGGCAATTAAAGCCCTAAACGGCCTCGGCCCAGTATACCTGAAGGAGCGTCTCCACCCCCATCGTTCTGCCCGGACGCTGAGGTCCAGCGCCGAGGGCATTCTGGCGGTTCTCTCATTGCGAGAAGCAAAGCTACAGGGAACCAGGCAGAGGGCCTTCTCGGTAGTGGCACCCGCCTTGTGGAACGCCCTCCCATCAGATGTCAAAGCGATAAATAACTACCTGACATTCAGAAGACATCTTAAGGCAGCCCTGTTCAGGGAAGTTTTTAATCTGTGATATTTTAGTGTATTTTTGGTTTTTATGGAAGCCGCCCAGAGTGGCTGGGGAAACCTAGCCAGATGGGCGGGGTACAAATAAATAATAATAATAATTATTATTTAAAAAATATAATAATAAAAAATATAATAATAATAATAATTATTATTATTATATTTCACGCGGCAGAGCTTTACTGCTACTGAAGGCAAATGAGCATAATAGTCACAAATCCCATACATTCAAGATTGGCCCTGTCCATAAGATATCCAGTTGCAGCAGACTTAACTTAAACTTACAATAACTTATAATAAGTCAAAAACCTTAACACTAAGCATACTATGCACAGAACACCACACCAGAAGGAAAATAGACTTTCAAAATGTTCGGATACCAAAGCACGGCTTCTGATTGGCTGCAGGAAGGTCCTGCAGCCAATCGGAAGCCATGGAAGCCCTGTCAGACGTTTGGATTCCAAAGAACATACACAAACTGGAACACTCACTCAGTGGTGTAGCGTGGGTTGTCAGCACCCGGGGCAAGGCAAGTAATTTGCGCCCCCTAACCCATGGATTTGCGCCCCCTAACCCGTGGATTTGCGCCCCCTAACCCTAACCCCCAGATGTTGCGCCCGGTGTGGCCGGCCCCCCCTGCACCCCCCACGCTACGCCACTGCACTCACTTACGGGTTTATGGCGTTTGGGAGCCAAAACGTCCGAGTAGCAAGGTGTTTGGGATCCAAGGTACAACTGTAATAAAAATAATAACACAATGAAAGAAAGGAATCCCTGTAACCTTTTACACATTTCCTTGTAACTTTTTACACATTTCCCCAGTTTTAATGGGAATTGTAATCTAGCCTGGAGGGCACCAGGTTGGGGGAGACTGCTAGAACTAATGCAGGGGGCCCACCTCCTGTTGCAACAGTGAAGATCATTTTCTCCAGCTAGGCCAGGAGCTCTACATATGAATCCCTTGTCTGGGAAGGCACTCTGCCTCCCAGACTGACTTGAAATCACCTTATTTCTATTAGAAAGTCCTGTCATGTCAGGCATATTCTGCTCTTCAGTTGGAAAATGGCTAAAAGCAGTATCAAAACACTGGGGCATCTCTGTGTGCAGGAGATACTAGATAGGAAGCAAGGGGAAATGTTTCCGTTATATCACCTAACGCTGAATTTCTTTTCTCCATTCCCGCGGCTATAGGGAGCCTGTAATATCTGACCGGCAAACCGTGCTAGGATTTTAGATTCGCTCATCACTCTCCTGCTTACTGAATGTGATGAGAGGTTCCCTCTGCAATTTTGAAGGAATAAGGTTAAAAATAATCTCAGGAGAGGCAAAGCCCAGGGTCTGATAAGCACAAATAAACATCATCCCTGGGTTGTATCCAGCAGTGCTGCTTAGCTGATGGTAAGGCTTCTGCAGGTGGAATATGTCGTGTACTGAGCCCAGGAAATCTTCTTGGCATCCCTGCAAGAAACTGCCAGGGACTTGGGCTTGTTGACATGGTTGGACCTCGCATGTCACAGCACATGGCAAGAGGCGGTGGGGTTGGCTATTTAAGGAAGCCTCACCTCTTCCGAGTAGGTCAGATTACTGTATTGCGCTATACATAGGGCTGCCTCTGAAGATGGTTCGGAAACTTCAGCTAGTGCAGAATTCAGCTGCCAGGTTGCTCACCGGTGCAAGACAGTTTAAGCATATTACACAGATCTTGGTCCGATTGCACTGGCTACCGATTAGTTTCCCGGCCTGATTCAAAGTGCTGCTGGTTTTGACCTATAAAGCCTTAAATGGCTCAGGACCGCAGTACCTCAAGGACCGCCTCTTTCCTTATGAAGCTACAGTGGTGCCTCGCAAGACGAAAAGAATCCGTTCCGCGATTCTCTTCCTCTTGCGGTTTTTTCGTCTTGCAAAGCAAGCCCATTAGCAGCTTAGTGGATTAGCGCTATTAGCGGCTTAGCGGATCAGCTGATAAGCGGCTTAGCGGCTTAGCGGATCAGCTGATAAGCGGCTTAGCGGATCAGCTGTTAAGCGGCTTAGCAGCTTAGCGGCTCAGCTGATAAGCGGCTTAGCGGATCAGCTGATAAGCGGCTTAGCAGCTTAGCGGCTCAACTGATAAGCGGCTTAGCAGCTTAGCGGATCAGCTGATAAGCGGCTTAGCGGCTTAGAAAAAGGGGGGGAGGGAAAAAAGCCCGCAGGAACTCGCAAGACATTTTTGTCTTGCGAAGCAAGCCCATAGGAAATTCGTTTTGCGAAGCACCTCCAAAACGGAAAACCCTTTCGTCTAGCGGGTTTTCTGTCTTGCGAGGCATTTGTCTTGCGGGGCACCACTGTACCTGGACGCTGAAATCATCTTCTGAGACTCTTCTTCATGTGCCTCCTCCTTGAGAGGTCCGGAGGGTAGCAACACAAGAACGGGGCCTTCTCTGCAGTGGCTACTGGTCTGTGGAATGCTCTCCCCAGGGAAGTCTCCCTGGTGCCTTCATTATACACCTTTAAGGCACCAGGCAAAAACGTTCCTTTTAAACCAGGCCTTTGGTTAATCTGATTGACATCCTATGCCCTTTTAACATGTGGCTCTTTTTTGAGGGGGGGGGTGTTATTGGACTGCTTTTATTTTTTATTATATATATAGTGGTTTTTATTTTGATCTTTTTTGTGAACCACCCTGAGACCTCTGGGTATAGGGCAGTATATAAATTCAATTAATAATAATAATAATAATAATAATAAGCCATGTGTCCTACTTTACAGAGGGCAATCCTTTGAAGATAAAGAGCCATAAGCATTGAGACCACAAGCACAAGACCACTGACAGCAGTGGTCTTGTAGTAAGGTTAAAGCTTACTGGGAAATGATATATAATGAATGGGAAAAAAAAATATGTTTAAAATGACGTTTGTAAAAAGCCCAGTTTTCCTTTTGAGAATCATAGGGACAGAATTCCTCAAACTGTATAGAAATTTATTCATGTACGTGACTACAGACTGCATTCACCCTGGCGGGAGGTGCCATTAGCTAAAGTGGTGCTTCAGGTTAAGAACAGTTTCAGGTTCAGAACGGACCTCTGGAATGAATTAAGTTCTTAACCCAAGGTACCACTGTACTTATCGGTAAAGGTAAAAAGGACCCCTGGATGGTTAAGTTCAGTCAAAGGAGATTATGGGGTTGTGGCGCTCATCTTGCTTTCAGGCCAAGGGAGCTGGCGTTTGTCCACAGGCAGCTTTCCAGGTCATGTGGTCAGCAGGACTAAACCACTTCTGGAACAACAGGACAGAAGC
Source organism: Podarcis erhardii (assembly GCF_964252035.2). Taxonomy (NCBI): domain Eukaryota; kingdom Metazoa; phylum Chordata; class Lepidosauria; order Squamata; family Lacertidae; genus Podarcis; species Podarcis erhardii. Next base: position 12,993,834 of record NC_138501.1, read on the forward strand.
CAGAGTGCACGGAAATGCCGTTTACCTTCCCACCACAGCAGTACCTATTTATCTACTTGCACTGGCATGCTTTTGAACTGCTAGGTTGACAGGAGCTGGGACAGAGCAATGGGAGCTCACCCCATCGCGTGGATTCAAACTGCTGACCTTCTGATCGGCAAGCCCAAAAGGCTCAGTGGTTTAGACCACAGCTCCACCTGTGTCCTGAATAAACAAGCACACTATCACTGATAGGTCCACCCACCATTGTGAGGCTCAAAGCAATGAAGATGATGCCTCCCCAGCTGTTGCCATTGGCTGTGGGTTTCTTGTGATGTCACAAAAGCACTTGGCAACTGAGTGGATATACAGGCAGGCCAAGGGGAAAGACCTTTTTTATTTCCAGCAGGACACACCTGACAATGGATGTGACATTCAGCACTGCCCAGGTTTCTTCCACTTGGAGGAGGCAAAAGTGGTGAATGGAAGGAGGTAGTGGCATGTTAGGGAGCGATAATAAGGCAGGTTTGTTTGCTTGAAGGCTGCTGGTATCTGAGGGTGGAAGCTGGTGGACGATTCATGATGGACCTAACAGTAGCTTCTGGCACAATGGGACACCGTGACGGAAACCAGAGTGCACAGAAATGCTGTTTACCTTACCGCCACAGCAGTACCTGTTTATCTAATTTCACTGGCATGCTTTTGAACTGCTAGGTTGGCAGGAGCTGGGACATAGCCAAGGGAGCTCACCCCGCCATGTAGATTCGAACTGCCAACCTTCTGATCGGCAAGCCCAAGAGCAGGCACCCCCAACCATTGGCCCTCCAGATGTTTTGGACTACAATTCCCATCATCCCTGACCACTGGTCCTGTTAGTTAGGGATCATGGGAGTTGTAGGCAAAAACATCTGGAGGGCCGCATGTTGGGGATGTCTGCCCAAGAGGCTCGGTAGTTTAGACCACAGCACCACCCACATCCATCTGAATGGGACATTTCTGTGGGCAGCCTGAGGAAGCACCTTGGGTCTGCCCATAAAAACCAAGTCTTAAGTGAGAGAGTAGGGTGGTATCCACTGCTTCCCAAAACTCTTTTTGTTGTGAGGCTTTCGTGGGTGAGCTGAGAGTTTGTTCAGAGCCTGCGCGGGAAGCCGGTGTCTGAGAGAAAGGGTGTGTCAGAAGGAAAATGAATTGATACCGATATGTGTGTGTGTGTGTGTGTGTGTGTGTGTGTGTGTGTGTATATATATATATATGGGTGGGCGTGCGCGTGGGCGCGCCTTAGTGGGAAATGATATACAGTGAGTTGAAAAGGATGTTCGAAACAACTTTTATTTTAAAAAAGCACAACCAGAAGCTTTTCTTTTAGGAATTATAGGGACAAAACTACCCAAATCATATAGAAATTTATTTATGTATGCTACTACAGAAGCAAGATTGTTACTTGCCCAAAAATGGAAAGAAGAAGAAGTCCTAGCCAAAAAAGAATGGACATGAAAACTTATGGAATGTGCAGAAATGGCGAAACTCACTGGAAAAATAAGAAATCAAGATAACAAACTTTTTATAAAAGAATGGAAATGGTTTACTGAATATTTACAAACAAACTGTAAACAGATAAGAACATTGACAGGATTATTGTAATAACCTGCAGTTTTAGAAGAGTATATATTTAAAGTACAGTGGTACCATGGGTTAAGAACTTAATTTGTTCTGGAGGTCTGTTCTTAACCTGAAACTGTTCTTAACCTGAGTTACCACTTTAGCTAATGGGGCCTCCCACTGTCGCTGTGCAATTTCTGTTCTCATCTTAAAGCAAAGTTCTTAACCTGAGGTACTATTTCTGGGTTAGCGGAGTCTGTAACCTGAAGCGTCTGTAACCTGAAGTGCCTGTAACCCAAGGTACGACTGTAGATGAATAAATGAGCAAATGGACTCCCTCTTTGCAGATTGAAGGTATAAATAGGTGAATAAACCATCTTTCTTAAAGCTATGACACTCTCTGCTGTGTCTCAGTTCTCCAAAGGAACCTGGAACCCCATGGGCTCTTGTCACTGCAAGGCAGAGCAAGGAGGGGGCATCCAACTTTTGGAACAGAATATGCAATGCTGACTGGCAATGACTTCCCAGGGCTTCAGACTGGGAGTCTCTCCCAAATTTACCTGGACACTGCGGCAATTGAACCAGGCAATTGAATCTGCTTTTCTATGCAAAGCAGATGCTCTACCACTGAGCAGTGGCCCGTCTTTTTGTCCGCTGAAATGTCAACTCACACACAATTTCTCTTTCTCTTCCATCTTCCCTGTGTGCAGCAAGGTTTCACCACTGCCACTGTAATACAATACAGCATGACAAAGAATAATCAGTCCAAAGCTTTCACATTTTTTCTCATATTGTAGAAACCAAAGGTAACCCTTAGGTGGTGCCAGATATCAAGAGACACCCTGAAAGTCTGTTTCTCTGGTTTCATATCAAATACTATGATGGTTTGCTGTGGTACCCTGTTGACTTCGACGCACGATGAGAAAATCTGTAGGTGAAAGGCTCATCTTGTGGCATCAACCACCACAGTTTAAAGTAGCTTTCATAAATCCACTCTGATTTTGTACATTTGCTTGTCGCAGAGCTTGCACACTCTGAAATTTGGTATCTCTAGGAATTGATAAGATATTGTCAGGGGTTGTACACATTCATGTAACTGTTTGTTTACAGGTAGCTGCTGCCATGTGGCACAGCTGTGTCCAAGGGCAAAACTTATGGGGTTGCGGCACTCATCTCGCTTTCAGGCCGAGGGAGCTGGCATTTGTCCACAGACAGCTTTCCGGGCCACGTGGCCAGCATGACTTAACCACTTCTGGCGCAACGGGACACCGTGACGGAAACCAGAGCGCACGGAGACGCAATTTACCTTCCTGCCGCAGAGGTACCTATTTATCTACTTGCACTGGTGTGCTTTCGAACTGCTAGGTTGGCAGGAGCTGGGACAGAGCAACGGGAGCTCACCCCGTCACGGGGATTCGAACTACTGACCTTCTGATCGGCAAGCGCAAGAGGCTCGGTGATTTAGACCACAGCGCCATCTGTTTTTACCTTTTACCAATCCAATGGAAGCATTCTACATGCACACTGAATTTAAGGGTATCTGTCCCCAACAGACCTGAAAAAGCAATAATGTCTGTTAAGTTGTGGAGAGATTTTGGCTTCTTTTAGACAAATTCATGGACGGCAAGACTGTCAACGGCAGCAAAGTCACAACAATGGTGTTCTACCTCTCCTGTCCGAGGCCCCATATCCGTTGCTGGGAATCGCACCTGGGGAGAGTGCCTTTGCCCTCATGTCCTGATGGCAACCTTCCCATAGGTCAGCCTCTGTGAGAACAGGATGCTGGCCTAGATGGGCCAGTGGTTTGATCCTGCGGGCTTGTCTTCAAGTCTTGTGTTCTTTCCTGGGAAGGAAGGGGAGTTAGCAAAAGCACCGCAGAGGCTAGTCCCTTCTGTGCTGCTGCAGGGGTCCTGCATGCATGGAAAAGTTGCACACATGTTGATTTATTTAATCGATTCATTGTGTTTATACCCTGCCTTTTTTCTTCAGGGAGCTCAAGGTGGCACACTTGGTTCTCCTCTTCCCCATTTGACCCTCGCCAGAGCTGTCTTAAGCATATGCGGCACCGTGGTGCAAAGATCTGCCCAGCGCCCCTGCCAGGTTGCCCAGTCCCAGGTGCACAGGAGGGCAGAGCTGGTCGGCTGCCTCAGCGTCTCGCTGGCTCGGTCACCCCCAAACTTGTGGTGCAGAGCCGTCCACAGCAGAAGAGCCCAACGCGGTGCTCTGTCTGAAAGGCGGGCTCTTCCTCGGACTCAACTCTCAGGCCTCGGACTCTCAGCCTGGTGCCCCTGAGAGCCTGGCACCCAGGTGCCCTGCACCCTATGCGCCTACGGGTAAGACGGCCCTGACCCTCGTAACCATCCTGTGAGGTGGGTGATGCTGAGAGGCAGTGGCTGGCCCATGGTCACCCAGTGAGTTTCAGGCTCAAAGGGATCCCCCTCTGAACCCGTCTCCCAGGTCCAAGTCCAGGCATAGGCAAACTCGGCCCTCCAGATGTTTCAGGACTACAACTCCCATGATCCCTAGCTAACAGGACAAGTCAGGGATGTTGGGAATTGTAGTCCCAAAACATCTGGAGGACGAGTTTGCCTATGCCTGTCCTATTCTGACAATCTATACCACACTGGCTCTGGTGCATAGGAAACAACTCCTAGGGGCTGAGGGCCCCCCAGTAAAATATTTGAGGGGGCTGCCCCCCCCAAAAAAGTTGATGGGCATTGCTGTTCAAATGGTGTGTGTGTCCCACATCATGTAATCAATTATGCTGGGCGGGGCTTACCTGCCCCCCAATATTTTATTCAAGTTAGCACCCCTGCTCCGGTGCACGTTGTTACATGCATACATCTTCTCACAGCTGGTGTTTGTATAGCCCTACTGCTATGACACACCAACACCAGCTTTTAACATGCAGAGGGATGAATGGTTATTATTTTTATAGCTGGGAGCAAACGTTTGTGAGTATATATATATATATATATATTTATATTTATATATATATATATATATATATATATATATATATATATGGGATGTGGGTGGTGCTGTGGGTTAAACCACTGAGCCTAGGGCTTGCCGATCAGAAGGTTGGCGGTTCAAATCCCCGCGACGGAGTGAGCTCCCGTTGCTCGGTCCCTGCTCCTGCCAACCTAGCAGTTCAAAAGCACACCAGTGCAAGTAGATAAATAGGTACTGTATTCGGTGGGAAGGTAAATGGCGTTTCCGTGTGCTGCTCTGGTTTCGCCAGAAGCGGCTTAGTCCTGCTGGCCACATGACCTGGAAGCTGTACATTGGCTCCCTCGGCCAGTAAAGCGAGATGAGCGCCGCAACCCCAGAGTCGTTCGCAATTGGACCTAACGGTCAGGGGTCCCTTTACACACACACACACACACACACACACGAGATTACATTTACTACTCACACTCTTTCAAACAGGCTAACATCTGTTTAATATCATGCATGTTAACAACTCTAGGGTTTCCACCTAGTTGAGGGGTTTTTAAAAAACTGCAGGTGTGAAATTTGGCACAACGTAGGTCCACCCAAATTTTAAAGGATCCACCTTGAGGAGACCACACAAGCACCATAACATAACATTCCATAACAGAGTTGGATACATTCAAAGTGGGGAAAGGGTGGCCGCAAGGAACAGGAAATCTATTCAGAGTTAATTATCACTGTATTAGATGACCAGCGTTCCAGGTGTTGCCAATGAGGAAAGCGAAGGAAAGCAGTAAATCAGCAGTCTGGACACTGTTTCTTCTGTTCAGACTAATGATGCTGATTTATTGCCCTCGTTGACATTGATACAGTACCTTTGTGGCTTGTTCAGCCTTCCAGAATTATTGCTTGCTGGCCAGGCCTATTGGACCTTTCGGATGACGAGCCTACAGTCTTCCAGATGTTGGGCTCCAATTCCCATCAGCCCCAGCTTGTATGATCAATGGTCAAAACAATGTTTGCTGTAGCTCAACCATATCTGGAGGGCAACAGGTCCCCCCCTGTGTCTTTTATTGATTCTGTTGGGCTTCATACCATGGGATTTGCAAGGCTTTACTGTCCAAATCCCTCGTATTTCTGCCCTTTGTTAGGGGAAGAAAATGTGCCGTCACAAGCAGCACAAAAAGGTGAGATGAGAAAACAGGAAACACCATGTGTAGATGGAATGACAAAGCTCTTGTCTGAGACGCTCCATAAAATGCGTGTGAAAGAAGGATGGCAATTGCAGACATTGTGGAAGCAACTTTGGTGAAAACATCTCTGCTTCTGCTACTTGCCTGAATAGAAATGTCAAATGCCAGTGGTGAAAGAGCTTGGTTTCCTTGAGTCTAATCTGCTCACAGGCCGTGTGGCTCCCTGCTAAAACACAAAGTAATGCAGAGGAACGATTGCCTGGTTGCGGTGTTTCATTAAGCACTGGGCGATTTTAACTCTCCTCTTTAATCACTCAAGTCTCATTTCCATATATCCATTCCCCTCTTTCTTATACTTTCCCCTTTCTGTTCTTTTCATTTGCCCACAGAGGTTCCCACTGGTGCAGCTATTATTAAGGGTTAGCTATTAGCTATTCTGATTAAGGGAACCTTAATGTGCTCATTATGGATATTGTTTTGGAGGCATTCGAGCTTATTTGCTTACAGCTCAGCGCTGGCCCTTTTGTGTCTTTCTTTAAAAAAATAAAAATCATTGCAATTTGCATCTCTTCTTTAGATTGCACACATAAGTTTGTTCCACTGCATAATGTCACAGAGAAGCAACTGAAATAAAATAAAATAGCTGATGATAATCTACAGATCAAGCAGAAGAAACTTAAAAGGTGGTGTCGGTGGGACAATTTGAGAAAGATAATAAGTAACGCAAGTCTTCTGAGCTTTAGCCCACTACCCTACCTTAAAGACCACCTTTCTGAAAACAGGCATTGGATATGATCTAACAGTGAAATCCTTTACATGTCTACTCAGAAGTAAGCCACACAGAGTTCATTGGGACTTACTAAGTATGCAAATAGCAATTTTTCTCAACCTGGTGCCCTACAGATGTTTTGGACCGCAACTTCCATCAACCCAAGCAACATGGTCATCAGTGGTCTGGGATGATGGGAGTTGTAGTCCAAAATATTTGGAGGGCATCAGGTAGGAGAAGGTTGGGGTACAAAATTGCAGCCTAAAGCATTTTGAGTGCTGTTGATTTAAATGGTTGATTTAACCTAAGGCATGTGCTTAAGGGTCTTAAACTTGGAGCATCATGCCTAATGTTGTCATTTAGTCATGTCCGACTCTTCGTGACCCCATGGACCAGAGCACGCCAGGGACTCCTGTCTTCCACTGCCTCCTGCAGTTTGGTCAAACTCATGCTGGTAGCTTCGAGAACACTGTCCAAGCATCTCGTCCTCTGTCATCCCCTTCTCCTTATGCCCTCCATCTTTCCAACATCAGGGTCTTTTCCAGGGAGTCTTCTCTTCTCATGAGGTGGCCAAAGTATTGGATCCTCAGCTTCAGGATCTGTCCTTCCAGTGAGCACTCAGGGCTGATTTCCTTCAGAATGGATAGGTTTGATCTTCTTGCAGTCCATGGGACTCTCAAGAGTCTCCTCCAGCACCAGAATTCAAAAGCATCAATTCTTTGGTAATCAGCCTTCTTTATGGTCCAGCTCTCTCTCTCTCTCTCTCTTCTTTATTGCCTAATACTAATTGCAAATCAGTAAATGAGAGATATGGCATTCCTATTACTCTTTTCAAATGGAGATAGTGCTACTAAATTTGGGTCACACAGCAGTAGTGTGTTTGGCCTCTAGAACGGGTGTTGGGTACCTTTGGCCATCCAGATGTTGCTCAGGCACAAGCTCTTGCCATCCCATACCCTCCAACATTTCTCTGATGAAAACAGGGACGTCTCATTCCATAATGATAATTTTAATATTTATGCCCCACACATCTTACTGGGTTGCCCCAACCACTCGGGGCAGCTTCCAACATATATAAAAACATAATTAAACATTTAACATTTTAAAAAAACTTCCCTGTACAGGATTGCCTTCAGATGGCTCGGGGGTCGGACATCCTACCATACCTTCCAATATTTCTCCAATGAAAATAGGGACATCCTAAGGAAAAGTTGGACATTCCGGAATCAGATCAGAAACCAGGACGGCTTCTCTAAATCAGGGATGTCCCTAGAAAATAGGGGCACTTGGAGGGTCTGCCATCCCTGACCGTTGGCCACGTTTGCAGGGGCTGATGAGAGAACCAAAGGTTCCCCAAACTTGCACTAGAGTTCCTATAATGTGGCCACTTTTGCCACTCATCCATAATGATATTTTGTTCATTGTCCAATAGATGACTACAACATGCTTGCGATGACATTCCACGCTATGTTCTTTATGGAAAACAGTATTTTCTCCAGCAGAAAAAATATCACGCTCCGAGCACTAGCAATATGTGTTTCCACCCCCATAAGAGCGTGAAACCAGTGAATGACAACAGCCTATTTATTGTGCCAGCAAGGTCCGAGACAAATGTTCTGAATCAAATCAATGGGAATTCTGATACAGGCGCAAAGCTTACAAGGCTACCATTTCCCCAAACCTCAGGACAATTATGCACACTTACGGCCTTTTGCCCTTGTGTGCTTTGGATTTCCTTGTGCGCAATGGAGTTCTTCAGGTTAGATGTTTACTTTAAAAAATACCAATGCACACAAAGGGGGCTTATAGAGAAAATCATGGTTCAAGGCAATAGAGAGAAGCCTCAGAATCTGCAGTGTGCAACCTGATTTAAGATGGGTTGGAGGAGCGGACCTAATCAGGACAGGCAATACTAGGTATAAAACAGATTCCAGGCTGTCCTGAGTAATAATGGGGCAGAGCTACAATGGTCAGTCTCTCTCTATTTAAAAATATAAAATTAGGAGTAATTGGAGCTTAGCTGTAGTGCTCATTGGAGCACATGGTTCCCCTGTAAGTTGTAGAACAGAAGGGGGGGGGGAGTACAACAATTGTTACATTAGTAAAGATGGAGATAGCTTTTAGGTGGTGCAGTAGGTAAAGAATTAATGGAAGTCAAATAGGGTTGTGTTACTTTATGTAGGGATAGGGAACCTTTGGCCTGCAGGCCCAACGTGGACCACCAGGTATTTGGCGTACATTTTAGCCAAGTTGCACCCACCACGTAGGTAAGGGTGGTCTTGGCTGAAACTGGCGTTGAAGGCACTGCCCTTTATGGTTCCCCAGCACTTGGCAACCAGTTGTTTGTTGGGCACTGGGAACTGCTGCACAAAGCACTTTGCAAGCCCTGTGATCAGTGCTTGAGAAGCACCAAGCACAGGGATCTAGATCTAGATCTGTAGATCGAGAACCCTTTGCAGAGAACTTCCAATCAGTTGGTTGCCTGGTGCTTGGGAATTCTCTCCTCTGTGTTCATCTGACTCACACAAACTTGAATGCCTTGCTATCCCTGCATTCAATTTCCCGATCATGGAGGCCCTGTTAATTTGGGGAGATGATATCATTGGTCCTGCTTTGGAAAAAGTATTGGAACTGTGTCGCCTTGTGTCCTCCCTTCACTGGTGACACAGTGCAACATAGCAGTTCTGACACGCTGCCTACCAACCTTTCTTTCCTCCATTTTCTTCTCATGCTTCTGAAACGGAATGTAAAAGGAAGGATTTGCTTTTTAATTCAGCCTGATGAGATCATTGTTGTTTATTACTGTTTTATTAGATTTCTGCCCCTTCCTTCCTCCCAAGGGAGGCTAGGAAAATGGTAAAACGACAGAATTAAAATGAAATAAAAATGTATTTTAAATGTTCCAAAGCAATAAAAAAAATACAAGGAAAACATTAACACTATTTGATTTCTAAAAGACAGTTCAGTGGCAAGTCTTAAGTAGCTCCAATGGGAGAAAAGCAATGACAAACCTAGACAGCATCTTAAAAAGGAGAGACATTACCTTGCCAACAAAGGTCCGTATAGTTAAAGCTATGGTTTTCCCAGTAGTGATGTATGGAAGTGAGAGTTGGACCATAAAGAAGGCTGATCGCTGGAGAATTGATGCTTTTGAATTATGGTGCTGGAGGAGACTCTTGAGAGTCCCATGGACTGCAAGAAGATCAAACCTATCCATTCTGAAGGAAATCAGCCCTGAGTGCTCACTGGAAGGACAGATCCTGAAGCTGAGGCTCCAATACTTTGGCCACTGTCAGGGAACTGACATCAAAGGGAGAAACGGAGGCAGGGCACCAGAGCGATGCCGGGGAGGGAACCAGCAGAGGGGAAGGATTTCAGCGTGACACCAATAGAGAGGGGAGGGAGATGGAGGAATCGGTGTCAGGGCTCCAAGACCCTTCAAGCGAAACTAGTGGAGAGAGTGCTGGCACGCCCTTGTCGTCCCCTTACTTGCGCAGACGCGTTCTGCGCAGGGAACATAGGCGGAGACTTGGGGTCAAACAGCTTTTATGCTGGAAGAGATTCAAGAAACGCCCACTGACGGATTCTGCAAGTGACTAACAGGTCACGGAGGGCGAGCTCTAACCCTAAACATGGTTGAGCAAACGATCTAACTGAAGTGGAGGCAATTTACGCACAAGTAACCCACCCATAACCATTACAGCAATCCGTCAGTCCCTTGCTGTTACTCGTGAGTAAGCAGTGGAAACATGAGCCAGACTGGAGGCGCCGGGGCAGCGGAGCCAGCTGCGGGGGCACCGGACCTGGTGAAGAGGAACCAGGAGCTGGAACGGCATGTAGCACTGCTGATGGCGTGGCTGGACGAGAGGCGCACCCAGGACGCGCAGGTGAGACCCACCCCAGTGGCAAAGAAGGTGCCCGGACTGGTACACAAATTTGGGGGGAAACCCCAAGAATATAATGGATTCCGGACAGAAATAGAGTACGCACTGCAGCTGCAGCATGATGACTTTGCTGACGAGGCAGCGCAGGTGGCGTATATCGTGGGGCACCTTGAGGGCAGCGCGAGGGAATGGGTTAGACCCCTAATGGCCGCGCACAACCCCGCCATGAAGGACGTCCGGAAGTTTCTTCAGGCAATGGACACTATGTATTCAAGCCAGTTGGGGGAGAGTGTGACCCAACGGGAGCTGATGAGATGCAAGCAGGGGGACCTTTCAGTTAGAGACTACTGGTCACGCTTTGCGATGCTAATACACAGGCTCAAATGGGATATGGACAGCCCGCCCATACGGATGCTGTTTGAGGAGGGGTTGTCCCCAGCCGTTAAAGATGAGCTCTCTCGTGTGCCCCGCCCAGAGACTATGGATCAGCTGACGAAAGCTGCGCTGGCGATAGGCGCTCGCCAGGAAGCGCGCGCTTTGGAAAGGCGGGAAGGGAGAGGGGAGCGTTGCCCTGACTACCGCATTCCTGAGATGCCAAGGCAGCCTTCCGATGACGTGGTGCCAATGGAAATTGATGGGGCACGCGCACGCGAGGTTCCGAGCACCCACCAAGTAGTCAAAAGGGAGGGAAAGGCTGGGAGAAACTCCAAGAAATGTTTCCTCTGCCAATGGCCAGGACACTTTGCCAGGGTCTGTCCACAAAGAAAGGCTTGGCAAGGGATGGTAGGAGCCGCTGGAAATGAGGAGGAGGGGGCAGAGGAAAAGGTGCAGGGAAACGCCAGCGCTTGACTGCCCACAGGGGGGCACAGCAGCCAAGCGAACAACTGACAGAAGTGCCCCAACCAGACCCACCCAAGGTTTCTATAGCGATAGAGGTGGTGCTAGAACTCCCAAATGGACACCCAGTCAAAGTGAAGGCAATGCTGGACTCAGGCAGCTCCTGTAATTTTTTTAGTAAGGAGTTTGCAATGGAGCACCAGATCCACTTGCTGCCACTGGATTTCCCACTCCAAGTGACCACGATAGATGGCAGGGAGCTGCTGGGAGGGGAGGTAACGCATCAAACCCCGCCAATGAGAATGAGTGTGTCCAGGCACAAGGAAACCATTGCCTTCCATGTGGCCACACTGGCGGGACCCCCTATAATACTGGGCATGAGCTGGCTAGTGCTACATGATCCAGTGGTGGCTTGGCATCAACGGACAGTCACCTTCGGGTCAGCGCACTGTTTGGAACACTGTCTAGGGGGAGTGAAGCCCAGAGTGAGGTTGGCCAGAGTGGCAGCAACTACTCTCAAGCGGAAAGCGGAAGTGCCGCCACAGTACGCGGACTTACAAGAGGTCTTCAGCGAGAGGGAAGCGGACAGGCTGCCGCCACATAGGCCCTTTGACTGACAAATCAACCTACTGCCTGGGGCGCAGCTGCCAGTGGGTAAGCTATATGCCATGTCAGACCGGGAGATGCAGGAGTTGCGGAACTTTATTGACAAGAACCTAAAGAGGGGTTTCATAAGGGAATCTAAGGCAGTGGGGGGCAGTCCTGTGTTCTTTGTGGACAAAAAAAACCACGGATCAGCCCAGGCTGGTCGTGGATTACAGAAGGTTGAACCTCGTATCGGAACCTGTGACCTTCCCAATGCCCAGAATTGATGACATTCTAACCCGGGTAAGGAAGGGGAAGATCTTTACCAAGCTGGACCTCAGGGGAGCATACAATTTGATTAGGATGAGGGAGGGGGACGAATGGAAAACCACCATGTTCACCCCCCTAGGGGCCTTTGAGTACTTAGTTATGCCATTTGGATTACAGTCGGGCTCAGTCTGTTTTCAAAGCTTCATGCACCATGCGCTGGGTCCCCTGCTGTACAAGAACTGCGTAGCATTTCTGGACGACGTCCTGATCTACTCGGACAATGAAAAACAGCATGTCCAGGACGTCAGGGAAGTGCTGAAAAGGCTACAAGAGCACCAGCTGTGGGTCAAGCTGGAAAAGTACCAGTTTCACGCCAAGGAAGTGGAATTCCTGGGATACATGTTGTCAGACAGAGGCCTAGCCATGGACCCCAACAAGGTGCACGCGGTGCTGGAATGGAAGGCCCCCAAAACCCGGAAGGATGTGCAGAGGTTCCTAGGGTTCAGCAACTTCTACCGGAAGTTCATCAAGAACTTCGCTCACTTGACCGCGCCCATCACGGATTGCCTCAGTAGCAAAAAGAAGTTCGTCTGGACGGAAAGTGCCCAACGATCCTTCGAAAGGCTAAAGAAGGCGTTCGCCTCGGAGGAACAGCTCCTGCATGTGGATCTGCAGAAGCCGATGAGGCTAGAAACCGACGCATTGGACAGAGCGATAGGAGCGGTGTTACTCCAGCCGGGACCGGGCCAACACACCTGGAGGCCGTGCGCCTTCTTCTCAAGGAAGTTGAATAAATCGGAACAGAACTACACGGTGTATGATCGCGAACTGTTAGCTATTTATGCAGCATTTCGCCAGTGGAGACATCTCCTAATAGGGGCTCAGCACAAAATTCAGGTTTGCACTGATCACAAGAACCTGGAATACTGGAGGACAGCGCGAGTCCTCAACCAGAGACAGATTCGGTGGGCACAGGAGTTCTCCGAGTTCTTCTTTGAGATCAAGTACGTGCCAGGAGAAGAGAATGTGAGAGCAGACGCGCTTTCCCGGAAACCGGAGTACACGGAAGGAGAAGGACCACCGGAAGCTCGACATGTATTCCCTGAGGAACGATGGGTTTGTGGGGGGGGGCGTTGGTTGGGAAACGAGAACTAACCGAGCTGATTTGCCAGGATGGATTTGCCCAAACCAGAATCAGGGAACTAAGGGAAAATGGGAGAGACCGGGGGGACTTCGAGGAAAGGGAAGGGTTACTGTATTACAAGGGAGCAATGTATGTGCCGGGGGGGGCACTACGGGAAAGGGTGCTCAAACAGCTTCACGACAACCCTACAGCGGGGCACTTTGGGCAACACAAGACTATGTGGCTGGTCACTAGGGAGTTTTGGTGGCCAAAGGTGAGGGAAGATGTACGAGAGTATGTACGGGGGTGTGACCGCTGCCAAAGAGCCAAGGGAGAGCAGGCAGCCCCGGCAGGGCTACTAGAACCCTTATCCATGCCGGGAAGACCCTGGGAGGTGGTGTCGATAGATTTCATGACAGATTTACCCAAATCCAGAGGTAAGACAGCAGTCATGGTAGTAGTAGATCTGCTAACCAAAATGTGCCATTTTATAGCATGCTCTCATGCGGTAACAGCAGAGGAAACCGCGCAGCTGTTCATCACTCACATATTCAGGTTGCATGGGGCCCCTTCGAGGGTTATCTCTGATCGAGGGAAACAATTTACCTCGAGGTTCTGGAGGAGGCTCATGAACTTATTGCAGGTGGAAGTGGGATTCTCGACGGCAAGGCACCCGGAGACTAACGGGCAAGCAGAGCGGGCGAACAGCATATTACAGCAATATCTCCGCTGTTATGTCAACGAGAGACAGAACGATTGGGTAGATAAGCTAGCTCTGGCCGAGTTTGCGTATAACAATGCGGAGCATGTGTCCACGGGGATGAGCCTGTTCTTGGCTAATTATGGGTGTCACCCCAGGGCCTTTCCCGGGAGGGGGGAGGAAGGGTGGAGCGTGCCCGCCGCAGAGCAGTTCGTGGAAGAAATGGAAGCACTACACCAGCAGCTTAAGATGAATCTGGACAGGGCCAAGGAGGAGAAGAAGGGCTCACACACCCACCACTGGAAGAGAGGGAACACCACCACCAGGTAATGGAGATCCTGGACTCGCGATGGCGGGGACGGCAGGTGCAGTACCTAGTAACTTGGGAGGGTGAACCCGAGTCAGAAAACACGTGGGTTCCAGCGGGGGAAATAGATGATGGGTATCTGGTGGAAGAGTTCCACAACAGGTATCCGAGGAAGCCCAAACCCCTGGAGAGATTCTGGGAGGAACAATTTGCCACCACCGATGACGATGAGGAGGATTTTGTGGGTTTTCCAGCGTCCCAAGAGGAAGGAGGAGAATCATCAGGAGAAGAGGAATCAGATTGGGAAGCCCCTCCCGTCAGAAATCGGAGCGGGTGGGAAGCGGGGTTTGAGTCCTCGGACGATGACGGCAGCTCCTTTCGAGGGTTCCCTGCATCGTCGGCCGAAGATGGGGACAAGGTCACGTCTCCTGGTCAGGCCGGGGGTGGAGGGGGTCCTGGGGGGGAGGTGGATGTCAGGGAACTGACATCAAAGGGAGAAACGGAGGCAGGGCACCAGAGCGATGCCGGGGAGGGAACCAGCAGAGGGGAAGGATTTCAGCGTGACACCAATAGAGAGGGGAGGGAGATGGAGGAATCGGTGTCAGGGCTCCAAGACCCTTCAAGCGAAACTAGTGGAGAGAGTGCTGGCACGCCCTTGCCGTCCCCTTACTTGCGCAGACACGTTCCGCGCAGGGAACATAGGCGGAGACTTGGGGTCAAACAGCTTTTATGCTGGAAGAGATTCAAGAAACGCCCACCGACAGATTCTGCAAGTGACTAACAGGTCACGGAGGGTGAGCTCTAACCCTAAACATGGTTGAGCAAACGATCTAACTGAAGTGGAGGCAATTTACGCATGAGTAACCCACCCATAACCATTACAGCCACCTCATGAGAAGAGAAGACTCCCTGGAAAAGACCCTGATGCTGGGAAAGATTGAGGGCACAAGGAGAAGGGGACGGCAGAGGACGAGATGGTTGGATAGTGTTCTCGAAGCTACCAGCATGAGTTTGACCAAACTGCGGGAGGCAGTGGAAGACAGGAGTGCCTGGCGTGCTCTGGTCCATGGGGTCACGAAGAGTCGGACACGACTAAACAAGTAAACAACAACAATTCTCGTTGACTCTAAGGCAGTGTTTCCCAACCTTGTGCCTCCAGCTGTTTTTGAACTACAACTCCCATCATCCCTGACTAGCAAGACCAGTGGCAAGGGATGATGGGAATTGTAGTCCAAAAACAGCTGGAGGCACAAGGTTGGGAAACACTGCTCTAAGGCAATGACTCAAGGCAAAGCTATTAAATGACTGCTGGTAAATTCTCTCTACTCTTTAGCATTTAATCTGACAATCCAGAATCAAACAGATGTGATGATGTTCCCGCCTGCAGCACTGGTGCATTCAGGACCACTGCTAGAGGGGTGCAGGGGGGTCTCTGCGTACCAGGCGCCAAACCAGCAGGCAGCCCATAGTCTTAGCTTTCATATTTTTGTGTATTGCATCAAATCTTAGGGTGCAGCCATTCCACAGTAAGCTAGAGGCTATTATTAACAGTACTAGAGTAGAGAGCTTTTGTACAGTATTTCCTGCCAGTTGGGACTTTATAAATACAAGCTCCTCCTTTCCGTGGGAGTCTCCGTCAGTTCAATCAGAAATGTAAAAAAGCAGCTCCCCATCTGCTGATGACTGCATCCCATTGTTCTTTCACAACCAGAGGTGAATCACGATCAAATGTTGCTATCCTTTGACGCAGTCCCTTTGTTTGCCAGACTTTTCCAAAGCAAAAAGTCTAAAGTAAAAAAGACCTAGATGCAGAGGTGGTTCAGGGGTATATATTAAACTGCATGGGTTCGGCAACACACAGTCATCGAATTAAAAACCTGGAGGAACAATAAACAACTGAACCAGCATGATCTTAAGAATACGTTGATGTTTGCATAATGTTAATAATATGCTATTTGAAGGTGGAAAAAAAAAGACTTCTCCACTACTCCAGATTTTTAGGTCTCTTGAGGAATTGCCTTTTATGTGCAGCAAGGAGTTAAGATTAAAATGTGAAGCAGAACATAAATGCCTATAGCAGTAAGAGATGAAAAAGCATGTCCAGAGAATGGAGACTTCAGCAATATAATTCCATATGAAAAAGATGTTGCTGAACAGTTTTGTTAAACACTTTCCACTTCCATCAGCTGTGGGAGGTTCCGGGGTTCAGTGAAAGGGATGTTGGAAAATTCCAACAGAAACGGGAGCAGAAACTGTCAATGTTTGCTTATTCATCCCATGTCCAGAATGGAAATCCACCCAGTGAATACAATCAATGCACGCCGTTCTTGTTTTTAGCCTGCAAATGATAATAAAATGATACTGCGCCCCCTCCTCCCATTTGCATTGCAAATCATTGTCCTGACCAATTTCCCTACTCTTGCAGTGCTGGGCTGGGCAAAGAAAGGAGAGGAAGATGATCAGTGCTTATGCAAACTCTTCTTTCGCCTTCTTGTGTGCTTCCATTGCTAGTAGGCTGGAGAGATCTGGGAACAGACAGATCAGAGCGCTGCAGTCCACTTGGGTGTTTCCTGAGAGATGGCTCCAATGATTCCCAGGAGATATGCCTTGCTCAGCACCAAGGCCACCACTCATTTTGCTGCTGCCAATGATAATTTGGCTCTGGGGATTTTCAAGCCATAGCAAATGTGCCTGATTCAATCATTCGTAGGAATTTGGACACCCTTACCAAAATTTCTATTTTCCTTTGCTATTTATTGTCAGCTGTGGCCTTTATTGATAAGCTACTTCTTATAATAGTGAATTGTTGACAACCCTGAGAAGGCCGTTTGTGTGATTTCAAAATTCAGAAAAGTCGAGCAGAAGCTGTGCAGGTGAAATGGTGTGGGAATGGTAGCTGTAGATTCAGAATTATTATTATTATTATTATTATTATTATTATTATTATTAATTGAATTTATATACCACCCTATACCCAGGAGTCTCAGAAGACCTTGCCTTCATGTAGCATGTTAAGTTTCTTTGGCTATGTTTTCTATATACAAAGAGAGAGGGGTTTTGTTTTGTTTTCTTTGTTTCTTTCCGTTCTAAAGAGAAGAGTTTTGGAAGGGTGTTGAAAAAGCAGAAAGACAGCAATGCCCTGGAGGGGGATAGTTGAGATCAGATTGAAAGAGGAAAGGCTGTCCAGCTGAGGAGGGTCAGAAAACTGAGGTGAATGCAAATGGAGATGGGATGGAATGTGCACTGGCTTGGCTTACAGTTGCTTTGCAATTTACTTTCGTTCTTTGATTACATATAATTACTGTTGTGCTGACTGTACAATTACATTTGCGTTGTGCTGACTGTTAAAATCCAGATTACTCTGTGTGCGCAGTGCAGCTTGGATTAGGCAGCACCAGTTGAATATTAAAAGTCAAGCATGAAGTGCGAAGCACCTTCTAAGCAATTTACAAGGGCAGAGTGGATAATGACCCAAGCAAGAGGGAACAATGAGATCCTTGCCTCCATTCTCTCAGCCAAAGGTTGTTATTACTAAAAGGGGGAAACTGTATTATTTTTTGTTTCAAAGAATGAGAGTTTGGGGGGTGGGAACCCCTTCTCTCTTTTATGGGCCCAAATATTCCCCTTGGCCCAATTAGTGCCAAAACCACCTAGAACAATTAGATCTAACCACTAAGGTCAATTAGAGCCAAAGCCCATTTCACAAACCCCTGAGAGGTTTTTGAAATCTCAAGTGGTATATAAATAAATTGTTTCGAACTCTGAACCGTACAAGATCCTTTAGTCACAGATATTCAGAGCACAAATACAAGTAAGTCAGAGCAAATTCTTATCATGTCCAAACACGGTTGATGGGCGCCTGGGTGGAAACTAGTCTAATCTTACAAAATTACTGATAGAGAATAGCATTAAAACATCTTCCGAAATGGTATGTTTATAAAAGGATGACCCCCAAGAGTGGCATCTGAGCCCCACACAGTTGTAAAAGGTGGGACATGGCTCTGAGAGGACTTTACCTCCTAAGGAGGAAGAAGGGTGGCCTGAAGAGAAAGATAAATAAGGAAAGCAAATGCTGACAGCTTTCAAACATTTAAAAACATTAAAGTCTCATAACTAGGGAAAATCTCTCTTCTTTCCATCTTTCCATATCTAAAGTAAAAGATGGACATGCTTCATAACACGCTATAAAAATTACATACATTATAGTTATGGTTTCAAGGTTTAACAGGCTTGAGATATAATAATTTTGAGTTTCCATCAATTTCAGACTGAGTATTATCAACTACATGATGGTGATGAGGGTGATATTTTAAAGTGGCTCAATCAATAACTTTAAAGAAATCAAATTAACTAACCGATTATGGTAAAATGTAAAATGCGCTTCTTAAATGGCCATTTTATTTTCCACCTCGTCACTAAGCATAATATAAAACATAGTATCATTTTAGCTTTAGCTCTACCGAACTGTTATAACTGAGAGCTATTCATCCGAGACAGAGCAGCGACTATTTTGGACAACATCTCCTCAATGTCAAATTGCCTGAAACCTTATTCAGTCTCAAGAAGATGGCTGAATGATTTCCCCTCAGGGAAATCAGCCTTCTCGGAAGTATCAGAAGCAAAAGACAAGGATCATGGAACAGCACAACAAAATGCCATGGTCGTGCCGAACACTTAGCTAGGTCCAACTAATGGCAATTGTGAGGTGAGCCCATCATTATTGTGGACTAAAGTGGACAACATATCTTCTCCAAGTAGTGACTACCTAGCTCTATTGCTTCTAACCCTTCCAGTTCAACTATCAGAAGAAGCCAAGATGGCAGGTTAGGCATAGAGCAATATGGGAACTAGGCAACGAGAAAATGTTATTAGCCCATGTGATGGCACAGCCTGTAACCTGCACCAAAAGGGCAAATGAAAGGATCATAGCTCAGGTCTCAGGTTCAATGCGATACGATAATCTTTATTGTCATTGTCCCGTACAGAACAATGAAATTGAAAAAATCTACACCAGACATTCAAAAACCAACAAGCTTGCTATCCCAGCTATCCCAGCCTGGTTAACCCCCTAGAAACTCTTATACCCCATAATTAAATACAATATACTCCCATAGAGACTACCTTATACTGCGTTTAAAACTAAAATCGCATTTGGATAGAAACTGTTTCTCAGGCGGCTAGTCCTAGTCTTTATAACCCTGTACCTTCTTCCAGAAGGCAGAAGCTGAAAGAGATCATTTCTGGGGTGCGCACTATCCTGCGCTATCTCTGAAGCTTTCTTGTGACACCTGGAAGCATAGATTTGATCCAAGGTGGGAAGAGTGCACCCAATTATTCTCTCCTCAGTCTTTACAACCCTGGACAGCATTGTTTTTTCCCTGAACATGCAGCTCCCAAACCACACACACAGACCATAAGTTAATCCATGGCATCCTCAGGTAGGGCTGGAAATTGTCCCTTGCCTGAAACCCTAGAAAGCAGCTGTCAGTCAGTGTAGACAAATCTGAGAAAGATGGACCAATGGCCTGACTTGGCAGCTTCCTATATTCCTGAGGAAATCAGCCTCCTTGTTTCCTTCAAGGCTGCCAAGAGCAGATATCATTGTTTTTCACTGTCTCCACTAAGTACGCATCCACTGGGATGCGGATGCTGCTGTGGTCTAAACCACTGAGCCTCTTGGGCTTGCCAGTCAGAAGGTTGGCAGTTTGAATCTCCACAACGGGGTGAGCTCCCGTTGCTCTGTCCCAGCTCCTGCCAACCTAGCAGTTCGAAAGCATGCCAGTGCAAGTAGATAAATAGGTATCGCTGTGGTAGGAAGGTAAACAGCGTTTCCTTGCGCTCTGGCACTCGTCACGGTGTCCCATTGAGACAGAAGTGGTTTAGTCCTGCTGTCCACATGACCCAGAAAGCTGTCTGTGGACAAGCGCTGGCTCCCTCAGCCTGAAAGCGAGATGAATGCCACAACCCCTTTGACTGGACTTAATCGTCCAGGGGTCCTTTACCTTTTTTATATATATATATAAAAAACCTTTTACACCTCAACCTTCTGGATTTTAACTGGCACAACCTACTCCTTAGAGTGGTAGGGGGTGAATGTCAAGTCTTCAAACTATTACACACACACACACACACACACACACACACACAGCTAAAAAAAAAAGAATCTGCTTTATTTAAAGTTGTAGTAAGGCAAATGATTTTTGAGAAAAAAATATTTTAAAGAAAAACAATTTAAGTAGTTACACATAGGAACCAAGAGAATATAAATGTCTTGCACCCCTCAGTTCAGATTCAGGGTTGCTTTGGGGTCTTCTCTTGGCTCCTTTCTGCTGCTTATCTGTGTCCTTATCTGTTCACAGACACTTTCCAGTGTTCCAGCTCCTTCCAGTTTTTGAGCCCCTTTTCCCATCACAGCCTCATTATGCTTTTTAGCTCCTCAAGTCTCTCACTCCATAGTGAACTTCCCTGTTTTCTAGGGTTGCGCGCTCATCTCGCTCAAGAGGCCGGGAGCCGGCACCATCTGAAGACACTTCCGGGTCACGTGGCCAGGGTGACGAAGCTGCAACTGGCGAGCCAGCACCAGTGCCGCACATGGAAACGCCGTTTACCTTCCCGCTATAAAGCGGTACCTATTTATCTACTTGCACTTAGGGGTGCTTTTGAACTGCTAGGTGGGCAGGAGCTGGGACTGAACAACGGGAGCTCACCCCGCCATGGGGATTCGAACCGCCGACCTTACGATCAGCAAGTCCTAGGCACTGAGGTTTTACCCACAGCACCACCCGCGTCCCTTCCCTGTTTTCTAGCATGACTTATTTACAATATTTTTACTCCTCCCAACCTTTTAGTCAATCAAGAGGAAAGGAGAGCCCTGTTAATTAATTGCCAGGTTCCTAGGATGAACCGTTAACCCTCCTTTGCAGAACATCACCTCTGAAACTTTTAACCTTCCTGTGCAAAATGTCCCATTGTACTTTTAACCTCCCTGAGAACTATTGACTCTCTGAGATGTGTGTGTGTGGGGGAACAGTTTTACAATCCGAGTTCTACTACAACAACAAACCCCCACACAAAATGGCTGTAAGTCCTATTCCTTCACAGTCCGCAAAGGACAAGTCTTGATTTAATAAACAAAGTACAGAACTCAGTGGTATAGGAAATGTTGCAGCCATTGAAAAAGGAACCCCGTGTCTCCTCCTGCTCTCTCCCTTCCATTCATGCAAATAAATATAAAATGCATTGCGGAATGTCACTGTGTGATGAGTTTTTCTGTCCCTGCAAGAGGCAGCCAATAATGTGACGTGGAGGCAGTGAAATTCTCAGATCAGTGGATAGGAATAGGAATAGTTCTGGTCCAGTTCACATGTGTTCATACAAAAGTCCAATTTCTGAGTTAATCTTCAATTTTCTTTTTTTTCCAGAAAACAGCACCACTATACAAATTGTATATTTATTTAAATAAACATAAATAAAATGATAATGATAATGATGATGATGATGATATTTCTATCTGACTTTTAGAAGATATCTGAAGGCAGCCCTGTATCGGGAGGTTTTTTAATGTTTGATGCTTTAGTATGTTCTGATATATGCTGTGAGCTGCCCAGAGTGGCTGGGGAAACCCAGTCAGATGGGTGGGTAACAACAACAACAACAACAACAACAACAATTTTGCCTTTCAAAATATGTATTTTGATTCATATTTGAATCAAAAGATTTCATAAGTGCAAAAGTTGGTTGGATAACAAAGTTTCTATCAATATGTTAGCCAGAGAGTCGAAAAATCTGTTGGGGTCCTACTATAATTTGCAAAGATAGAATTTCACAAAGCAGTTCCCATCACACATTTTGCATTAAGTAGATCTTCTTTTCAGGAGAGTTAGGAGGCAGCTGCTGCGTTTGGGTGCCCTCATGTGTCTCCTACAATGGCTGTTTATGACCTAAGTGCCACTTCTATGTGGCAATCTCTCCCTTTACATTTGGTAAAACAGTCATTTCTTGTTTGAGACCATTCAGTTAGACGTATCACTTTGGTGCTCTTGTTGCTCCTGTTTTATTCCTCCCCTTAGCTTTTTAAAAACTTTCTCATCAATGCCCCGAAATATCAATTTGAAAGAGGAACGTACCACCAGATGGCTCATCAACCTGTGATTGCAATTCTCAGAGTCCCAGTGGATTCTTCAGAGGGAATTTTCAAATACAGGTGGGCCTAGTTCTCTGCTTATTGCTGTATTACAAGACATTTTGCATAACTGGCTTTATCCGTGAGTGGTGATTCACTGTTTAGTGCGGTGGCTGAACAGTGTGAAAGAAATACATGAGACTGAAACTGACAGTGACCCAAAAATATTCAGGAAGAGATTGTTCAGTCACACTGCCTGGATGACATGGTGTGCAATGATGGGGAAAGTCTTCAACAGTAAAAGCATACAGCGATAAGCAGACTTCAAAGAGCTGGTCATCTATATTGTAAAAATCAGAGATGAAATCAACATGCAACATGTCAGATTTCTTGCTTTGCCTCTGCTTCACATTTCTCTTCCCAGCATTTACTCAGTTACAAACTCCCTCTTCATGGATTCTATATTTAGCCCCAATTCTAGAAAAATGACTGCAGTTTCAAACTGAAAATTTTAAATATTCTGATGATTGGTTTGACCTTGGTGCTCCCATGATACTAGAATAATTCCAAATCCTTCTTGATAAGTTTTCTGAATATTAATATTTAACTCCCGCAAATATTATATCTAAACCACTCTTTCTCCCATAGGAGCCCAGGACAGTTTACAGCATGGTAAAAATAAATAAAAATTACAAAATAATTTAAACATTTTAAACTCTCCCTCTCTCTTCTCTCCCCCACTTTCTGGTAAACATCCCTCTATTGGAAAAGTGATCTTATGTTCCTACGCTTTGCTTCCTGTCCTTCAGTCAGCTTCTGTTCCAGAAGATAGGGTTGCCATATTTCAAAAAGTACATCCTGGACATCCTCTTTTTTTCTTTTTCTTTTTTAGGAAGACCCCAAAACTGATGAGCCTTTTTTAAAGGGAACCACCAAAATTCTTGAGCTTTTCAAAGGAAAATACCCCAAAATCGTTGGCAAAACCCCAGAGTTGTTTGATCTTTTTGATTGACTTGCCTAAGATCCAGGCAGCCCTACATAAGAGGACCTCACCTCACAACTCTTAAGTTAACTCGGGAATCTTTATTGTAGGGCTTTTGTCAAAATCTTTAAGGAAATCCAGGTAGTAGTCTGTATAACTCCTATATACATGCTTATTGATGCTCCATAAGAACCACTAAGGCCGGAGAAGAAGGACATTCTTCTGCAGAAGCCATGCTAATTCTTCCCCAGGAAGACTGTTTTCTTTTGTGTGTTTAGTAATACTAGCTTTAATAATACGTTTCACCAAATTACCTGGGGTGCAAGTTAGGCAAACAGGTTTGTACTCCCCTCAGACCACTTTGGGTAAATCAACGTTACATGGGTAGATCATCTTCTGGCCCATAAAGAGGCCAATTTTAGTAACAAGCTGAATATGTGAATACTATGGAGGCCTGAGGAAGGTTTATCTGCAACTACAATTCTCTTTGAGAGTTCAGCTTGAGTTACCGTATTTTTCGCTCCATAAGACGCACCTGACTATAAGACGCACCTAATTTTTAGAGGAGGAAAACAGGAAAAAATATTCTGAACAAAACAGTGGATGTATGATTTTTGTGGTTCACACGGTGGCCACAGACATGTGATTTGACAGTGAGTTTTGGGTAGGCCAATGCAAAAATCCTGAGGATCCATGTGGATCCGTGCTTTGTAACCACATTTTTGCGCCATTGTGGCCCCACGAAACAGTGGATGCATGGCTTTTTTGGTGCAGGCTGTAGCCATGGACATGCTATGTGATCTGATGGTGAATTTGGGGTGAGCCAATGCAAAAATCCTGAGGATCCATGTGGCTTTGTTTCAACACCCAGGGACCACACATTCGCTCCATAACACACAGACATTTCCTCTTACTTTTTAGGAAGAAAAAAGTGCATCTTATGGAGCAAAAAATACAGTAGCTTTTCTATATCTATATATCTATATATGCAAACAAGCAGACCCATAGCATATATCTGTTTGTTTGTTTCTTTGTTTGTTTCTTTGTTTGTGTGTGTGTATGTGTGCTTTTTTATTTTGGGCTGGTTTTCTTTTTGGAAGGCTGGAAACTAGTGTAACTGCAGTGGAGTTTCATTTTCCCTCTGGATTTAAAATTCTGATGCTGTTTCTCAGAAGTCATTTCAATGGATTACATAAGATTGGAACCATATAGTTCTATCCGAGATCTTCTTTGACCTCTTCCAAAATGAGTTTGAAAAATGTCAATCAATGTAAACCAAATGGAAGAAAATTTCTAATTTCAGCCTGGGCCTGAAGAAAATACTGTTCTTGACCTATTCTGTTTCTGAGTTTCAGGCCACAATTCATACCTCCCTCCCTCCATTACAATGAAGCACAGGATAGAACATTTCTATCCTGAGTTTAAATCCTCTCTTTATTCTCCTCACAGTTTAATACTCTATCAAATTTATTTATGTGTTATTTTGGGATTGGCACAACTGTTGGAAACAGACAGAAAAAGGTAAACATTTTGTTTATCTATAGATATATAAATTCCCTCTGTGTGTGTCCTTCAGACAGTCCAAATATACAGATAATCCAAATTTCCCTCAGTGAGAGTATTGCTAATGGAATGGTGTTGTCTAATGATGGCTACTGTGGCTGCCATATCTGTCAACATTTCCCCCAATGAAAATAGGAACGCCCAGTGCTTTTTTCCTAAAAAAATGTTTAGCTATACTCTCATTTTCCTAATCATACTGAAATACTGCTCCTCAATGAGGCCAAACTTAGATTCACGAAATGTTTAGGGGTTTGCGTCTGCCTGAGTCCCCCCCCAGAAAAAAAGCACTGGGAACACTCCAATCCATAATGATAATTTTACTATTTAAGCCCTACACATCTTACTGGGTTGCCCCAGCCACTCTGGGCGGCTTCCAACATATCAAAAAACTTAACGAAACATTAAACATTTAAAAAACTTCCCTATACAGGATTGCCTTCAGATGGCTCATAGGTCAGATAATTCCATACCCTCCAACATTTTCCCCATGAAAATAGGGACATCCTAAGGAAAAGTGGGACATTCTGGGATCAAATCAGAAAGTGGGACAGCTTCTCCAAATCAGGGACATCCCTAGAAAATAGGGGCACTTGGAGGATCTGAGCTGCAAAAGTGATACCTCAAGTGGTGATGTCACTAAGGCCTATCTCACTTTTGATGATTTGAAAACTCTAACATATTACCGTAAGTGGCAACCAAGTGCCTCAGCATTTTCTGTGATGTACTCCTTGCTAAGTTTACTATGTCTGTTACCACCTCAGCTTTTCATCTGACAGATAGACATGGACGGATAAACAACTTCTCTCTCTCTGTTGGCAGATCAGGTTTAAAGGGACAATACAAAAATTATGGAATTCAAAGTAAAAAAATGTGAACTCATGGTCTAGCATGGCAAATTTTCAAACATGGCAGCCCGACAGCCTCTGTATTCTTTCATTCACTGCAAAGACTGGATAATAACCAAAGGCCAAACTACATGTTGTGCTAATCACATGTCCCCATTAGTGGTTGTGTTTTAGGTAACACCTATGAGACCCCAAACTTGATTTGGTCAACTTGCATAGATGTTAAGACCACCACCATCACAGCCACAATGCATCTATTTTCCCGGGAGGGAAGCTACTACAGTGGTACCTCTGGTTACGTACCCGTATTTTTTGCTCTATAAGACGCACCAGACCATAAGATGCACCTAGTTTTTGGAGGAGGAAAACAAGAAAAAAAATATTCTGAATCCCAGAAGCCAGAACAGCAAGAGGGATGGCTGTGCAGTGAAAGCAGCAGTCCCTCTTGCTGTTCTGGCTTCTGGGATAGCTGCGCAGCCTGCATTCGCTCCATAAGACGCAGACACATTTCCCCTTACTTTTTAGGAGGGAAAAAGTGAGTCTTATAGAGCAAAAAATACGATCCTTAATTCATTCCAGAGGTCCGCTCTTAACCTGAAACTGTTCTTTATTATTATTATTATTCAAAGTTATAACAAAACATATTATCCAAAAACATATCCTTATTTTCCCCATTTTTGGTCCCTGAAACTGTTCTTAACCTGAAGACCACTTTAGCTAATGGGGCCTCCCGCTGCTGCCGCGCCGCTTCAGCGTGATTTCTGTTCTCACCCTGAAGCGAAGTTCTTAACCTGAGGTATTTTTTCTCGTTTGGTGGAGTCTGTAACCTGAAGTGTATGTATGTAACCTGAAGCGTATGTAACCTGAGGTACCACTGCATTGGTTTTCTGGGGGGCAGGCAGGGGGTTGCCTGGACTGAGATGGTGAGGGCAACTCCTCCTTCATTCATGCTCTGATTCCAGACCACACTGGGGGTCCTAAGGCTCTTGTTTATACAACAATGACAAGTGCATGCAAATGTCACTACAAATTTAAGTTAACATATAACTTGGTTCCATAACACTAGATTCCTTTCAAGGTAGCAATCATAGACGCAGGATCTCAAGAAGGTATATTTCTTAGATTGGTGAACGTTGCCATTGAGGGCCATGTTCCTAATGTTCGTGAAGTGATTAAATGCTCTGCAAAACTGCTCTTCACATTGTTCAGCTGAGGCCTTGGCCTCAAAGGAAAATTTCCTATCTCTCACAATTGGATAGCCCGGAATCTGGCAGAGCTTTTCTGTGAAACATAAATGTCAAATTAGCTTTAAAAAATAAATAAAAAAGGAGTTTATGATAATTCCTATGTTCTCAGGTACATTTTTGCAAAAGCAACAGATCCCACCCCCCACCCCCATTCCTTCTACTCTTTTCTACAGTTTCTGGAACATGGAATCAAATTTGTGCAAATTTGCCTAGTTTTGTTGTTGTTTAGTCATTTAGTCATGTCTGACTCTTCGTGACGCCATGGACCAGAGCACGCCAGGCACTCCTGTCTTCCACTGCCTCCCGCAGTTTAGTCAAACTCATGCTGGTAGCTTCAAGAACACTGTCCGACCATCTCGTCCTCTGTCACCCCCTTCTCCTTGTGCCCTCCATCTTTCCCAACATCAGGGTCTTTTCCAGGGAGTCTTCTCTTCTCATGAGGTGGCCTCAGCTTCAGGATCTGTCCTTCGAGTGAGCACTCAGGGCTGATTTCCTTCAGAATGGATAGGTTTGATCTTCGTGCAGTCCATGGGACTCTCAAGAGTCTCCTCCAGCACCATAATTCAAAAGCATCAATTCTTTGGCGATCAGCCTTCTTTATGGTCCAGCTCTCACTTCCATACATCACTACCGGGAAAACCATAGCTTTAACTATACGGACCTTTGTTGGCAAGGTGATGTCTCTGCTTTTTAAAGCATACAAATAAAGTGAGTACAAAGCCAAGCAGCAACTGAAGAGATGAAGTGTGGGTGTGTGTTTAAACCCCATTCCGTAAACTAGGAAACAAATCCACAAATGAACCCAAATCCAAAATGATGATTTTGTTGTGTACGCTGCATTGAGAGATTCGGCAGACACAACACTTATCGGGGTTTAGTTTCCTTCGGAAAGAGGTCCCTGGAGGCTTGCTGGCATTTTGTAACCTGTGTGTTTATTTACAAGAATGGTGGTGGAAATACAGCTTAAGCACTCCCAACACCTGCAGTTCTGACATGAAATCTCTAGCGAGACGGTTGGCTCCCTAATACAATTGTCTGTGTTGGTCTTCAGTCTGCTTCAAATTGCAGCCTCTCTTCATAAAGTCACCCTGCACGTGCTGCTTTCTAAGGAGTATGGTGGGGCAGTGGCAGGCTTTGGGCTCTCAAATTTCAGCCATGCCCTAAATCTAGAGTATTGTTTGGGCACCCCCTGGAATGTGTCACCCAGTGAGATGGGACCAGTCATGCCACGCTAAAACTGCCTCTGGGTGGGAAGAGGGCAGACATGCCCCCTACTCAATAATAATAATAATAATAATAATAATAATAATAATAATAATAATAATAATAATATATTTATACCCCGCCCATCTGGCTGGGTTTCCCCAGCCACTCTGGACAGCTCCCAATAGAATATTAAAAACATGATAAATACATCGAACATTAAGAACTTCTCTAAATAGGGCTGCGTTCAGATGTTTTCTAAAAGTCAGGTTGTTGATTATTTCCTTGACATCTGGTGGAAATGATTGGGCCTGCAGAATGAAAACTTGGAATCCTAGCCTATATAAATTGGAATACTGAGAGCACCATATTGCTTCCTAGAAGCAAAACACCTCTGTTACTGTTGTTCTGCTCCACTGTGGGATATACAGATTATTCTCTTGAGATGCCATATTTATCATGAGTTAGCTGATTAAAGCTAGATTTGAGCCTTCTGACGTATGCCCAGATGCACTCCACTTATGATTCCAAAGGCTGCTCATCTTCTTATCCCAATGGAAAGGAGCTCTTCTCCTTTAAAGACAAATAAACAATATAACATAGCACTGGAAGAAAGTGCAGTTTCCATGCCAATCTCCTATACAAATCCATAAAACATCTTTTCCCTACCAAAATCCTCACTCACCTGGCACATCAATTTCCAACTTCGCTTTAAAACCAGTAATAACGGATGAATCACCTACCCACCCTTGGGGAACTGCGTGCAGTCTCGAATCCTCGGCATACATTTCGTTAAAGAAGATTAGGAACCATTCATGGACCTAGGACAATGCAAAGGGAGTGTGGTGATTTTCAAAATATTCTTTCAGGCTTGCAGGCGAGAACTGTGGCAAATGGCCAGAGGCCTTTAAATAACAACGGCTTCTGATAGTTTTGAGATATTCTCCCCTTGGAACATTAAGCAGATGATTATAATGCTCCTTTTCTGTCAATACGGCAATGACATGCACAGACATTTACATGATTCATTTCGTTCCGAAGCCAAGTGAATTGTGGGGGCACTGCAGCACTAGCGATTCTAGACTTTTTATTCTTTCAGATTCTGTCTTTATGCACATTTGCAACAGACGGATATAGAAATCACTTGCCTCCCTTTTTGTATCCCCTTTTTTTCACAGAAGCCACATGCAAGAAAGTACCCTTTCATGAGGACAATACTGAGAAAGTTACATGGACTTCTTTTAGGAAATAGTTTATTATCAATCTGTAATCCTCATGGTTGAAGAGTTGTTTAAACACAGACTTCCCACAACCGAACCTTACATGAGCCAAACACTCCATGGGTGACACCCTAACCACTAAACCACCCTGTCTCTAAGGTCTAAGTCCACCCTGTGAACGCATGGTAGAGGCAAAATTCAAACCAGTGATTGCCTGAGTCAAAGCTCAGCCTCTTAGCTGCTATACTGCATCAGCTCTCTGTCTGTGGTCTCCAGAAAGAGCACTTTATGGACTTTTTTTTTTAATAGCTGTGTTGAAACATTTATATTAACTGGTACGTACAGTATTCCATTGTGACATCTCTGCAGCTACAGGTACCAGATTCTTGCTCGGGGTGTTAACTTTTCAGGTCAGATTCCAGATTTAGCGCAGCTCAGCATGCTTGTGGAAGTGTAGAGTGCCCACAGCTCTGATGAGAAAGGCACAAATTAAGGCTGCAGTCCTGAAAGTAAGTCCCATTGAAGACAGTGGAATTTACCTCTGAGCAAATCGGCATAAGACTGGACCACACAAGCAGATTCAGTGCTGAAATCACAAATCTCTTCAGGGGCTTGTGTGAATCACCTGAAGATGTTGCTCTGGTTACCTGTGATTGGCTTGCGGCTGCTGCTGCTGCTGCTGCTTCTGCTTCTGCTAATAATAATAATAATAATAATAATAATAATAATAATAAAATTTATAATTTACACCCCGCCCATCTGGCTGGGTTTCCCCAGCCACTCTGGGTGGCTTCCAACAAAATATTAAAATAAAATATTCTATTAAACATTAAAAAGCTTCCCTAAACAGGGCTGCCTTCAGATGTCTTCTAAAAGTCTGGTAGTTGTTTTTCTCTTTTATATCTGGTGGGAGGGCATTCCACAGGGTGGGTGCCACCACCGAGAAGGCCCTCTGTCTGGTTCCCTGTAACTTGGCTTCTCGCATCGAGGGAACCACCAGAAAGCCCTCGGCACTGGACCTCAGTGTCCGGGCAGAACGATGGGGGTGGAGATGTTCCTTCAGGTATACTCGGCCGAGGCCATTTAGGGCTTTAAAGGTCAGCACCAACACTTGCTCAATCACTTTGGCTGAGAATGGAAGATTTGAGACTGGGCGATAGTTGGTCATATTGATTTTTTAATCTGAGCGACTTTATCTGCAAAAAAACTTTGCAAAATCATTGCAGGAGATCATGTGGCCCATACTGGGCCCCGATGGAGCAGGTGGTTCTGCTAAATTGCGAACCACCTGAAAGAGTCTCCTGCTGCTGTTTTCTGCAGATGCAATAGAGGTGGTGAAGAAAGTCTTCTTCGCCATCACTACCGCCACTTGGCAGGCTCGACATTGAGCTCTAACCCGTGTCCGGTCAGCTTCAGAATGAGTTATCCGCCACTGGCACTCTAGCCGTCTCAGCAATTGTTTCACTGCCCTCAGATCCATGGAAAACCACAGGGCTGTCCAGGCTCCATGCAATCGGAGAGGGCGTTTCAGAGGCAAACTATCAATAGCCCTGCTTAACTCCACATTCCAGCAGGCCACCAGGGAATCAGCTGAAAGGCCATCAACATGGGATAAAGCATCCCCTACTACTCTCTGGAAACCATTTGGATCCATTAAGTGGTGGGGGAGGACCATCCAAATCGGTCCCACCTCCCTGCAGAGGGGAAGGGTCGCGGAGAAGTCCAGTTGCACCAGGAAGTGATCTGACCATGGCACTTCTTTGGTTTTGCTTTTACTTAGTGTCAGATCACCAACTCCATAGAGGTGAACACCAGATCCAAGGCATGTCCACGGCTATGAGTTTCACAGCTAAGGTCTGTGTTACGTATTTGGAAGGCTAGTGAATGGAAATACCTTCCTAGGACCAGATTGCAGCATGGCCCTTTCCAATTTCAGTCAAATTAAGGCTTCCAGAAATGGGAAGCCTTTTGTTTTCTACTTTAATCGCAGAAAGGTACTTTGGAGGCAGCAAGTCTTGCCCGTTGGTCTATCTTTTTTCAACAAGCTGTCAAGAACGCTGTTCTGCCTTGTTGGAGAACACATTCTGCAACAGCAGATTCTTTCCAAATGCACTTGGGTTTCCATTCATTCATCTTTCTGACAGGCTACTCACATGGCAAGCAAAACAGCTGAACTAGCAGAATGGAAGTCCCAGGTGGTGTAGATGGAGGGGAGGGGTGTGTGTTAAATATAACCAGCCTAATGACAATGGTGAATAGGGACTATGCATTAGCTGGAGAAAGCATGACTATATGCCTCTTTAAAACCCTTCTGTAAAACAAGCACATTGCTCACCTTTATAGAAAAATAGTAATAACAACAGAGGCACTGTGCCGATATTGAAGTCATTTGTTATTTCTGGGAACTGGTAAACACCTTAAATGTGAAGCTGCATGAAGGATATTTATTAAGAGTGGTGACATCTGATCTATTTTTTAAAAATGTTTATGCTGTGATCTTAGATTCAGGGTGGCTCCTGAATAGGAAAATGAAATATTTTCCTATTATGTATGGAGATTAACAGCTAAGTTGTCTGGAATGCTAATATGTTGTACCTTAGCAGACAGCCTGAACAGCAACTGGTTGTCTGGTTGTTTTAAGATGCTGTCGTATTGAGAAAGATGACACTGTTCTCGAGCTTGTCCACATTTCTGTTTGCCCTGTGCTTTGAAAGCACTGGTCTGAGTGGCTTTCCGTTTGACCCAGTGCTCTTTAACAAGAAATAGGAACAAATGGCAATTCCCAGAAAACCCAATTGCCCTTTGTTCTGACTCAGCGCTAAACCACAGGCTTTCCCCAGGGTAAAGGGACAGGGGAAACATGTGGATGAGAGAATCTCCACCCACATTGTTCAGCCCGAACACTGAGGTCCAGCTCCGAGGGTCTTCTGGCAGCTCCCTCACTGAGAGAAGTGAAATTTCAGGGAACCAGGCAGAAGGCTTTTTGGGTAATCATGCCTACCCTCCCAGCAGATGTCAAAAATCTAAACAATTATATAACTTTATATAACTTTCTATAGGCACCTGAAGGCAGTCCTTTTTCGGGAAGCTTTTAATGTTTCATCCTCCCACTTTCCCTCTGTATTTTTGTTGGAAACTGCCCAGAGTGGCTAGGGCAACCCAGTGAGATGGGAGAGGTATTATTATTATTATTATTATTATTATTATTATTATTATTATTATTCAGAGTAACCAAAGAAGATTAGGACAGAGATGGGGCTGAGGGAGTTACTAGGGCAGACACAGGGAAATTGCAGAGATGGTGCAGGATCAATTGTTAATTCTTGAAGCTTATGGAAGAGAATGAGAGATCTTCTGCATGATTCCTCTGACAACTTTTATTCAGTCTGCCACTGGATCCAAGCATGAACATGGTTCTGATGGCGCTTTGAATTGCCAGGTCTCAGATGTTAGCCATGTTCTGAAGTTTGTTTTCACCATCTTTATCATAGGTTCAAAGCTCCTGTATGTCTAAATCTCACTAAGAAAAATTCATCCATGAAAAGAGACATCAGTCAATGAAGGTGCTGAATGGAATAAAATATTGGGAGGAGGGGCTTGGTAAGCCCCGCCCTGATATTGGTGGTCTTGTAGTAAGGTTAAAGCTTACTGGGAAATGATATATAATAAATTGAAAAGGATGTTTAAAATGACTTTTAAAACCAAACCAAACCAGAAGCTTTTATTTTGGGAAATATAGGGACAGAACCACCTAGAGTATATAGAAATTTATTCATGTATGTGACTACAGCAGCAAGAATGTTACTCACCCCAAAATGGAAAGAAGCAGAAGTCCCAGCAAAGGAAGAATGGATACAAAAACTTATGGAATATGCAGAAATGGCGAAACTTACCGGAAGAATAAGAAATCAAGATAACAAACTTTTTTATATAAAGGAATGGAAATGGTATGTTGAATATTTACAGATAAAAACATTGGCAGGATTCTTGTAATAACCTGCAGTTTCATAAGAGTATATATTTAAAGTAGATAATGAAATGAGCAAATGAAATGAATTTGCATATGCAGAAGATATTTTAAAATAAATTAAAGGAACCACAGAAAGAGGAGGAAGGAAGGAAGACCTTGAAATGTTACAATGACTGTAAAATTAATGAAGTGCATTAGGCCCTGCATAATTGATCACAAGACCCGGTACACACACACCATTTGAATGGCAATGCCTATCAACGGGGGTTGGGGTGGCTGGACCCTTCAGATATTTTATTGGGGCCCCCGAAGAGACCTTGCCCCCTAGGAGTTGGCGCCTATGTCAGTAAATGAACCTTCTTAGCTATAGAGAGAAAAGGACTAAAATGCAGTTACTGTTAAATCAATAGAATAGAAGCAAATCTCTCTGTTATGTACTAAGCTTGGATCCTAGAACAATAGGCAAGTAGGATCGTAGAATGCAGCAACTGATTGGCTTGCAGGAGAAGACCAATCAGGCTCCAGGAGGAAGTTAATCAGCCTATTAGGCTGGTAGGATCATAGAATGCAACAATTGATTGGCCTGCAGGAGAAGACCAATCAGGCTCTAGGAGGGAAGCAGAATCAGCCAGTCAGACAGGACTCATTGTGTAAATAATGGATATAAAGGCCTGAGATTTGGGGGGAAAATTCAATCACTGTTTTACAAGCTGCAATAATGAGCATGAAATCACTGCAGGACTCTGAGTATATTTCACTCTCCCACTAAAACTGTATGCCTATTATTCATGCGGGAGTGATGCCCACCTTTATGTATCAAAACAGTAAACAGGGAGAAAA
Organism: Podarcis erhardii; assembly: GCF_964252035.2. Taxonomy (NCBI): domain Eukaryota; kingdom Metazoa; phylum Chordata; class Lepidosauria; order Squamata; family Lacertidae; genus Podarcis; species Podarcis erhardii. The sequence goes on from NC_138501.1 coordinate 13,028,009, forward strand.
CATAAGTATGAGCTCAAGCTCTTAGTTCTAAGAAGGCCAAGCACCAATGCAAATCCCATTCGTGGATCAAGGACTTCATAAAAGTCAAGCATGTTTCTCTGCTCTTCAGATGCACTCAGACACCTATCTCCCTGCACGCGATCTGGGAACTGTGGTGCTGCAGACACACATCTGCTCAGCACTTTGACTGATGGAGCGAGCTTTGAGGGAAAGCCACATCGCATCGTATTGTTAATCAAGCTGCGTTGGAATCTAATCATGGCCACACTCAAGACGCCAGGCTCATTTGTTAGAGAAAATGACATGAGAACTGCTGGAAGGCAAAGGACCTCTGGAATACACACACACACACACACACACACACACACACACACACACACACACCCTCTGCTTAAAAATTGGCTCTTCTGTAACTCTCAGGACAGGTCAAGCTCCCAAACTGCTTTATATAAATATTGGAGGTTTTTTTCTTTTCTTTTTTTTTAAATTATTAAGCAATTTCAACATAACAACTTAACAAACTGTATAACCACATACATTATTTCCCCCTCCCCCTTCCATCCCTCCCCCCCCCCCGGGACTTCCCTCAGCTCCTTTCTCTGATTTCTCTGCACATATTATTCTCTGCATGTTATAAAATTATACTTACCCTTGCCTTATCTATCTATCTATCTATCTATCTATCTATCTATCTATCTATTGATAAGGTAAAGGTAAAGGGACCCCTGACCATTAGGTCCAGTTGTGGCCGACTCTGGGGTTGCGGCGCTCATCTCGCTTTATTGGCCAAGGGAGCTGGGTCATGTGGCCAGCATGACTAAGCCGCTTCTGGCGAACCAGAGCAGCGCACAGAAACGCTGTTTACCTTCCTGCCGGAGCGGTACCTATTTATCTACTTGCACTTTGACGTGCTTTCGAACTACTAGGTTGGCAGGGACCGAGCAACGGGAGCTCACCCCGTCACGGGGATTCGAACTGCCGACCTTCTGATCGGCAAGTCCTAGGCTCTATGGTTTAACCCACAGTGCCACCCGTGTCCTTATTGATAACATAAAAGGTAAAGGGACCCCTGACTATTAGGTCCAGTCGTGACCAACTCTGGGGTTGCGGTGCTCATCTCGCTTTATTGGCTGAGGGAGCTGGTGTACAGCTTCCGGGTCATGTGGCCAGCATGACTAAGCCACTTCTGGTGAACCAGAGCAGCGCATAGAAACGCCGTTTACCTTCCTGCTGGAGCAGTACCTATTTATCTACTTGGACTTTGACGTGCTTTCAAACTGCTTGGTTGGCAGGAGCAGGGACCGAATAATGGGAGCTCACCCCGTTGCGGGGATTCAAACCGCCGACCTTCTGATCGGCAAGTCCTAGGCTCTGTGGTTAACCCACAGTGCCCAACCAATAAATTTGTGTATTCAAAATTGTTTATTCAAAACCTGCCAAGGAGTCCAATTCCTTTTGTTGTCTTTTTAGATAATTTGTAAAAAGTTCCCATTCTTCTTTAAAGTCACAATACTGGAGGGTTTTTAAAGTAGTTGGTAATAATAATAATATTTTTATTTATACCCCATCCTCCCTGGTCAGAGTTGGGCTCAGGGCAGCTAACACCAATAAAATTGCAATAAAACATAATACAGTGGTACCTCGGGTTAAGTACTTAATTCGTTCCAGAGGTCTGTTCTTTACCTGAAACTGTTCTTAATCGGAAGCACCACTTTAGCTCATGGGGCCTCCTGCTGCCGCTGCGCCGCCGGAGCACAATTTCTGTTCTCATCCTGAAGCAAAGTTCTTAACCTGAGGTAATATTTCTGGGTTAGCGGAGTCTGTAACCCGAAGTGTATGTAACCCGAGGTATCACTATAGGGGGGGGGGCGTCGACAAAAAAACAAACAAAAAGAACAGTTTATTAACATACAGGTTAACATACAATTTAAAATGCAGCCTCATTTTAATAGTAGCCCATAAATCACACAGGAGCTGCTGAACAAAGATGGTCATTGGAGGGAGCGACAGCTGAAGCAGAACACTGCCTGCATTGATCTTTAGCATATGCCTCTGCAGATGACTAGTTCTGGAGCATGGCAGGGCTATGTTAAAGATCAAGCTACAGTGTTTCGCACATGCGGTCTACCTCTCGTTTGGGATAGTGGCTACCCCACCCAGGAGAGCTGTGTATACAGGTGGTAAGTGAAGTCTTTGTCACTAGACACACAAGTGGCCTCTGTTGCTTGGAGCGCCTTGTTTCCGTTTAGGCTAATAATAATAATAATAATAATAATAATAATAATGTAATTTTATTATTTATACCCAGCCACTCTGGGCAGCTTCCAACACATATAAAAACACAATAAAACATCAAACCTCCTGATACAGGGCTGCCTTCAGATGTCTTCTAAAAGTTGTATACAGTGATATCTCGGGTTACAAACGCTTCAGGTTACAAACACTTCGGGTTGCAAACTCCGCTAACCCAGAAATAGTACCTCGGGTTGAGAACTTTGCTTCAGGATGAGAATGGAAATCGCGCGCCGGTGGCCCAGGGGCAGCGGGAGGCCCCATTAGCGAAAGTGCAGCTCAGGTTAAGAACGGTTTTGGGTTAAGAACGGACCTCTGGAATGAATTAAGTTTGTAACTCGAGGTACCACTGTAGTTATTTATCTCCTTGACATCTGATGGGAGGGCATTCCACAGGGAGGGCCCCACTGCCGAGAAGGCCCTCTGCCTGGTTCCCTGTAGCTTGACTTCTCACAATGAGGGAACCACCAGAAGGCCCTCAGAGCTGGACCTCAGTGTCTGGGCTGAGCGATGTGGGTGGAGACACTCCTTGAGGTGGAGATGCTCCTTCAAAGCTGTTTAGGGCTTTAAAAGTTGGCACCAGCGCTTCGACTTGTGCTCAGAAATGTACTGAAAGTCAATGTAGATCCTTTCTCCCAGTACAGCAGTTCCTCTCATACATGGAAAGCCTGTCTTCAATGATCTGCATCCTTGTGGCCTTCAGGGTGGTGGCAGTTTGTATATTACAATTGCCACAAATATTTTTGAGCTTTTTTTTTTTTTTACAAGGTTGTTGAGGGTTTTCTTGGGGGGGGGGAGTTGTTTTTAAGGAAATTTGCCAGAAAATCAACACTTCCTACATGGGTTGCCCGGGTTTTCTAGGACATTTTACCAATTTTCAGAAATTCCACCCAGACACTATTTCCAGTGGACGAATCCCACATATGTCCAGGATATCTCGGAAGTATGGGGGCCGTATTGTACATTAAGTTAAACAACCATGATTCAGTACGCCATCTGAATTGGGTATATGCTTTGTCTTCCTAGAGTTTAGAGCACAAGGTGGGTGCAGTTACATTTTGATCCATCTCTGCTCAAATCTGTCACAGAAAAATCAGCCGCTACTCTGTTCCCTGTGTATGGTATTTGCTAAGCAAAGGGGGGTTTGAAATATTGTCCTTCGGTTTGAAGTGGCTTATTGTGGATTTTATGGGGGAGCTTCTAATTTAGATGATGCCTCCCTCTTCAATTTTATTATCTTTATGAAAGATCAAATGCTTTTGAATTGGAGAAAAGACTTTTTTTTGTGTGGGAAATGTTTAATATATGTTCTTTCATTATTTCCAAAAGCCGAATGGAAAAGGGAACAGACATTTACTGAATGGCTGGGCTAGGATACTGCAGCTTCCTTTTCTCAAAGCTTGTTTTGAACTCTCTATCTGCCCTTGATTGTAAAGCTGTCTGGGTGTTTGGAGAATGGCAAGACAAACACCTGCTGATTTGGAAGCTGTCATGTGACCAAGCCCCATTCTAGGCACCAGCCGCTAATGAATATGACCAGATGTGACCATGCATTTGAAGAGGTCACTGCACTGTGTGAAATGAAAATATTCTAAAGAGACAACGGGGTCCGGACTTCAAACGCTTTCTGTTTGCAGGGCACATATGGGAAATTAAAAACATGATCCCAAGGGGGTAAAAAGTCTGTGAAACTAGAAAGGATATTAGCCTATTGATTTCCTGAGTGAGCAACTTTACTTCCATGCTGTTCTCCTTCAGGATATAAATCTAATGTGCTGTCAATAGCCTACTTGGAAGTTTGATCTTAAGCCTACCCTTTCATCTGTCTGCAGCTCTTTTTGGGCTTGCGTAGATTTCCTTTTTAATGGTCCCTGGTTCTTTGGGAGCACCAATGCCCTTAAAAAATCCATTTTTTTTTACAAAATTATAATAAATGAAGAGTGTGTGCTGTCTCTCTCACGCACACATTCATTCTCTTGAAATATGATTCTCAAATGCATCCATGATGCCTAACCAGAAATGGGTAAGTTACAAAGGTTCATTACCACTTAAAAAGTGATACTGCATTGATTCACATCAAAATGCTTCCTACCTTCCATGGAGATGAGAATTAATGAAGGAAATGGTTTGAAAATGAATTGACTGAGGGCGACACTCTTTGGGGCCATCCATAAAGCGTGTTCTCCCTAAACAGAGAGCACGTGTTGCGGTTGGGGTAACAGGCCACCCCTACAATGACTTGGCAAATTGCTAGCAACCCAGGCATTTATGGGTTAAATGGGTTGCTGAGGGAAGTCTAATTTGGCAATTGGAGGAGGGGTTAGAGGTTATATATACTGGGGCCTGAAGAGGGAACGCCCTCTTGGCCGTTTTGAACTGGATCAAGGAGCAGCCTAGAGACGGTTGTATTAAGCCTGACTAATTCCCTGATTTCTTGCCTTATTTCTGTCCTCTAACCCTCTCCCCTATATTCCTTTTCTGAATTTCCCTTTGCCTTCTCTCTTCTATTCCGTTTGGTCGTTTAATTCATATTGCACCTTTTATTGTTTATTTTATTTTAATTTTAATTTAGCAACCCCTGGTTAGGTCTCAGAAGGCTGAGGGTGGGGACCCCCCCCCCCCGGCCTGGGGGAGGCCTGGTGGGGGCAGGTTTGCGGCCACTTTTCAGGGCCGTCGGAGCACGCCCCCCCCGGGTTGCTAGCACTGCAGCGGCGGATCGCGGCCGTCTCCCTCCCCCTTTCATCCACCTCCCCCCCTTGTTCGCTTGGGCCTTGCGGCGGCTCTAGGGCTCGGCCTTTCTATCGGCAGGCCCTGGTGTTTAGAGGCCCGGGGAGTGAGGGTGGCCTCGCGGCTGCTCTCGGAGGGCCGCGGACGCGCCGCACCTCCCACCCCCCCTCCTTGGCAGCGATCGCGGCCTCGCGGCCGCGGGGCACGGCGGGGTTGTCTCCCCCTCCCGACCCCATCCACCCCTCTGCCTTACCTGGTCGGGCGGCTGTGGAGCGCTCCCGGTCCCGGCTCCGCTGGCGCGACTGCCGCGCTTTTCTCGGGCCTCTGTGGGGGGGGGAAGAAAGAAAAATTTGCGTTTGTCGCGGCGGGGTATGCGGCCTGCTCCCGCCCGATCTGAGGAGCGCGGGCGGCGCGACGGTGCGGCCCGCTAACCGCGTGGGCCCATTAGAGGTGCGTGCAGGCCGAGGCCTAGCCCCGGCCTGCATTTTTCTATCTGGGGGGACCTCCTGTCTCATCGGGTCTCCTCCATCTTGTTTGCCAGCGTTTGTCTCCTGACTGCTGGCTGGCCCTCTAGTGGCCGTAGAGAGCTATTGCAGGCTGTCTGCTCGCGAGCTCCCCTAGTGGCTCGGCGCAGCATTGCAGCCCTATAGTACTTGTTCAAGTCGAACAGTGCCACCTTTTGGGTGGCCTTGGTATAGCAGCTTGCTGTAACTGATATTGTATAGGTCCACCGGTGGCTTGGCCTGGTACTGCTACTGCCCTGCAGGGATTGTTACTGCCCTGCAGGGCAGCTTTAGGGGGCGCACTGTTCTTGTAATTAATTAATTAATTAATAATTATTAATAGGTAATAAAGGCCTTTGGCTGGTTTTGGTCAATTCTTTAGCAAGGTTGACAGCTTTGCTTGGGTTTTAATCAGGGCCTTCCTTGTCTTTCTTTAAACTAGCAGGTATGGCCCCGAAGAAGGCTTCGGCCCGAACTGGCCAGTCTACCACTGCAAAGCGACCTATCAGGGGTCCTTCCCAAGCACTGCGCTCACCTGCCCCGAATCAATCAGTTGGGCGGGTTCAGTCATTTATGGCAGGCATAGCTGATGATCCAGTGGCCATGTCTCGTTTTGCGGCTGAAATGGATGGTGTCCTCCAACGTTGTTCCACTCGGCCCTCTACGTCTGCAAGGCCACCTCAGCCGTTGGTGCCATCGTCGCCAGCTTCATCACTATCTAGCGAGCATGAGGGAGAAGGGCCATCAACTAGTAATGCTCGGGCGGTTTCCCGGTTTACCCAACCCCCCTACTTACCTACTACTCGTGCCCGTTCGCGTAGAACAAGGCTGTCTGCCAGGAGGGTGTCTCGAGGAAAGACCCCTTCGACGCCTGCTTCCCGTCGGAGCGGGGCTGTCCAGCCTTTAGTTGAGGTGGCTTCGGGTTCAGGCACATCACATGTTGTATCTTCTTCTGTGGCTCCAGGTCCTTCACAGCAAGACCTTGACTCAGGATCCTCCATGGAGGATAGCCTTCCAGTTCCTGCCAGGAGATCCTTGGGTGGAAAGCGTCGCCACAGAAGATCTTCCCGGAAGCATGCCAAACGCAGAAGGGAGGACTCTTCTTCTTCTTATACTGGTACGTCTTCTAGTTCTGACGATGAGGCGGGTAGCTCAATAGAACTTTATTGGGGTTTCGGCGAGCCGACTTCGGGGCTTCCGAGGTGGGCTTGGGAAAGGAGGGCCAATGCTCACTGGGCGAAATATGGGGCAGTACAAGAGTGTAGGGATGGTGTGCTGGTACCGGACGTTAAGGTCTCTACCAACTCGGCCAGAGACATTATTCCAGGTTCACACTTGGCGACGAAGCTACGGTCTAGGATACTCAACGGTCGGTATGTAGATATGTTTAAACTGGCCCCACCATCTGAGGACCAGGAGAAAGTGAATTTCTCCAAAAAGCGCCCGGGCAATACCACAATTGACAGAACTTTCGAGCACTGGCTTGATTGTTTCCAAGTCTTCGCCGGCGTAGTGGTGGCAGCTTACCCTCGGAGATCTCTCCACTTGTTTGTTTATTTATCCATCGTTCGCTCCGCCTTCACCAAAGCTGGTGAAAAAGCGGCGATAAAATACGATGAGAACTTTAGGCATCGGGCGGCCAGGATCCCGTCAGCTCGATGGGATCGTAGGGATCTCGACGTGTGGACCACCCATGTGGCCCCATTCATTGACAAAGGAGTGCCGGAACAGCAGAAGCCCAAGCCAGTGGCTTTCAGAACTAGCCGCCGTATGCTATGCTGGGAATTTAATAAGGGGTCATGTCAGCGCCAGGGGTGTAAGTACGCCCACAGTTGCGAGAGATGCGGCGGCGCGCACGCAGCGTCTGCTTGCTTTAGTGGACGGCGGCCCTTTCGTGGAGGCAGAGGGGGTTCTCAGCAAACCCCTAAACCAACTCCCTCTACTGCAGCTGCAGCACCAGGAAAGTAGTGTATTATTATCCTTGGCCCACACCCCTATTCGTTTGCAGGTCCTACAGCTTTGGCTCCAGTCTTATCCCAACAAGGAGGCTGCGGCCTATTTGAACGATGGTTTCTCCGTTGGCTTTAGGATTCCGGTAGCCATGTCTCCCGTGGCACGGAATCCTGCTAACCAAAAATCAATTCGTGAGCTACCTATGGTCGCCCGCAAGAAAATAGCAAAGGAAGTGGCTATGCATCGCATGGCTGGTCCCTTTGATGCACCACCCATTCGTGATTTGCATATATCCCCGCTAGGTATCGTGCCAAAAAAGGCCCCGGGTGAATATCGCTTAATTCACAACCTATCACACCCTGCAGGTACGTCAGTTAATGACGTTATTCCAACGGAGCTCTGCTCCGTGAAATATGCTTCTCTCGATCAAGCGATCAAAATGATTCGGAAGTTTGGTCGTGGTGCCTTATTGGCAAAATGTGATATTGAATCGGCATTTCGCCTTTTGCCAATTCATCCAGATGATTTTTGGCTGCTAGGTTTCCAGTTTGAGGACAAGTATTACTTTGACAAAGCCATGCCTATGGGCTGTTCAATAGCGTGTGCCGCTTTTGAAACATTCAGCACCTTTTTGGAGTGGGCCCTGAAGTCTAAAACAGGACTGGGCGGAGTCACACATTATCTGGATGATTTTTTACTGGCTTCTGAGAACAGCACCGGCGATTGCTCGGTGCTGTTGCAGGCCTTTGCCGACCTTACGCAAGAATTGGGGGTCCCGCTCGCCGCTGACAAGACAGAGGGTCCTTCGACCCAGCTCACTTACTTGGGTATCCTTTTGGATACGGTCGAGCAAACGTCTAGCCTCCCTGCGGACAAGCTGGAGGCTTTGAGGAAGGTTATAGAGGAGCTGCTGCCTTTGAAAAAAGTGTCCCTCAGGCAACTCCAGTCGCTTTTGGGACACTTGAATTTTGCTTGCAGGGTGGTGGCGCCTGGGCGCCCCTTCTGTTCGCGCCTAGCACGTCTTACTGCTGGGTTAAGGTTTCCACATCACCGGGTTCGCCTTTCCCGGGAGGTGAAGACCGATCTTCGCATCTGGCTGGAATTCCTGGAGGAATTCAATGGAGTTTCATTATGGCAGGACACCTTGAACTTGCATAATGATTTCCAGGTGCAATCAGATGCCGCTGGTTCCTTAGGATTCGGCCTTTTCTGGAAAGGTCGCTGGTGTGCTCAACGTTGGCCACCTGGGTGGCAGGGAAGAGAGATCACGCGTGACCTAACTTTTCTCGAGTTTTTTCCAATTGCAGTGGCAGTGCATTTGTGGGTCGAGGAGTTCAGGAACCGTCGTGTCTGCTTCTGGACGGACAACCAGGCAGTGGTGAATGTCCTGGCCAAATTATCTTCGCGCTCCCCCAGGGTCTCGGCCCTGTTGCGGGACTTCGTGTTGCATTGTTTACGTTATAATATAGTTTTCTCGGCATGTTTTATCCCAGGGGTGTCTAACGATATTGCTGATGCTCTGTCCCGTTTTCAGATGGAGCGGTTCAGGTTCCTGGTTCCAGAGGCACGGATACGTCCGGAATATTTCCCGGATCATCTCTGGAACCTTGGCAGCAATTAGTTTGTCAGGGAGTAGCGGCATCGGTTTCCCCTTCCACCCTCAGATCTTATGAGAAAGCCTGGGCTGATTTTTTGGCATTTGTCAGCTTATCTGACAGTGTGGCGTCTGGGGTCCCACCCACCTCTTCGCAGGTGTTGAAGTATTTGGCGCACTTGTTTCAATTGGGACGTGCAGCCAGGACACTTAGGATGCAAGCGGCTGCTATAGCCTTCTTCTGCAAAACATATTTTGATAAAGACCCTTGTGCGAAGTTTGTTGTTCGCAGGGCAATCGAGGGATGGGGTAGAATGTGCCCCTCCAGGCCGGCAAACCGGCACCCCATCTCCTTTGACTTGCTGAGCAGGTTGCGCAAAAAGCTTAGGGTGGTTTGTTGGTCTGGGTATGAGGCTCGCCTGTTCTCGGCTGCCTTTTCCGTTGCATTCTTTGGCGCATTGAGAGTGGGTGAGCTGGTAGTAGAAGACCACAGGGACGGTCGTGCTAGGGGCCTTCTGCTCCAGGACATTCAGCTGTTTCCTGCTGAATTGAGAATTACTATTAGACATTCGAAGACAGATCAGGGGGGCAGGGGTGCCATAATTCGACTCCCTGCCACGGGGGAGGCGGGCCCTTGCCCAGTTAAGGATGTCAGCAAGTACCTGGAGTTGAGAACGCAAGGGGATGGTCCACTGCTTCGGCATGAGAATGGGTTGCCTTTATCTAGACACCAATTTGCGAGGGTATTGCGTAAAGCAATTGTGGCCTGTGGTGGCACGGCCAGCAATTTCGCCCCCCATTCCTTTAGAATAGGGGCTGCTACGACGGCTGCTCACTGGGGCTTGTCAGCTGCCAGAATAAAGGATTTGGGTCGTTGGAAATCGAATGCGTTTAGGGGATATGTGCGTTGATGGTTTGGTGTCTTATGTTGTTTCTTCTGTTCATTTTGTCCCAGGTTTGGATACTGTGCGCATATGGATGGTGGGGCACAGCATCATCCATTGGGCTGGTGTCGCAGCACGACAGTCGGGATTGGGTCCAGGTCTCGGTCTTCCTTCGCACGTACGGTTGTCCTGGCTATACAGAAGGGGAATGCGCTGGGCAGAGTTTTTGCCACGGATTCGGAGCCAGCTGCTATTGGAGGGGCCGCCAGCTGCTATCGTGGTGCAGCTGGGGGAGAACGACCTGGTTTCAACGGACTGTTTTTCATTACGGGCTGCAATCTTGGGTGACCTGGAGACGCTGCGGGCAATGGTGCCCACAGCAAGACTATTTTGGTCCAAGCTATTACAGAGACGTGCTTGGATGGGCAGTCGTTCCCCAGCAGCTATCGAAAGGGCCAGGAAGCGCATCAATGCTGCGGTTTCCAGAAGGATTGTGGAGTTGGGTGGAGAGGTGATTTTTCATCCCGACATCACCTTTCAAGCGGCAGCCCTTTTTAGAGCTGATGGAGTGCACCTGTCGGCTTCTGGGAATGAGGCTTGGATAAGTGCAGTGGTGGCCAAGCTGAGGTCTTGGCTGGGGCTGTGAGTGGTTGGCGGGGAGCTGAGGGCTCCATGGCGGTTAGGCATTGGTTAAGTGGTGCTTGGAGGGGTAAGTGCCTACCCCTCCAAATGATGCGAATGGGAATTCCGTTAAAGGAAATCCAGGGGCTTGACATTCTTTCGTCCTTGTCCCCGGAGTCGGACTTGGGCCGGTCAAGTACCCACCGGAACATGAGGGTGAGAGATGTTAGTCTGATTTCCCAGCTTCATTCTCACCCAATACTTGTTTCCCACGCTGGCTTCCGTTGGTGTCCGGAAGGCCAGCTCTGTCCCTGAGGGCAAGGACAGATAGTCATAACCAATGCCTAAGCAACCACTCACGTTTTGTATTGAATAAAGTTGTGGCCAAAAATTATGCCAAAAACCTAAACAAAAATTGATGTGTGAAGTGTGAGTTTATTTGGGGGTGGCTTGTGGGACTCAACACACAAAAGATGTAAGTTATTGCGGTGACAAAGATGGGTCTCTGGAGGGGTTTAGATCTGGTTAAAATGGGTCAAAGCATGACAAGGGAGAAGAAATGAAACAAACACATGGCAAATATCTTAATGACAAAGAAAAGGAAATTTCCTCACTTGGTTCTTTAGATAGAGTAGGTTTCTGGTAGACATGGACCTCACTAATCAAAATATGTGGAGAGAGTTTTGACATCTCAGGGGATGTAGCACCATTCTGAAAGCTTTTTATTTACTTAGGGAGCCCTTAATGCAGATGTTATTTAAAAATAAAGCCTCACAGAGGTTTAACCCCATGACACCTTATTATAAATTCAAGCTTAGCAGTACATACTGAACTAACTCACAAAAAGTGCTATCTTGACAGGCTTAAAAGTACTTTTGCATTGTTCTTTAAAACCTCTGGCTCTGTTCCAATGTAATCCATTTTTTAAAAAAGCTCTCCAGATCAAATGACAGGAATACCTCTTAAAAATAATACCACTTCAGTTATAAAGACAAGTCTTACGACCTGAAACAACAGACTATCTACACTGTACAGTACCTCTATGCCTGTTTTCCAATTAGTCATTTATATTTCAGACGGTAACAATCAGACTTCCCTCAGGCCCACTTCCGGGGGTTTTAAATTCAGCCCACGCCAGTCCCTGGCACCCAGCTCTTACTTGTCTGATCAACCCACCCACCCACTCCTGTAATTTTGCTCATTGAATTGACCTTGCGGTGGCTGTGGTGGTCGCCATATTTTCGGGGCTGGGTAGGAATTTGCCTACTGGGCAAATTGGCCATGACCTGGAGGTTTTGCCTACCTCATAGCAATCATCACAACTTTTGCATTTTAGGCATTGGGTAACCTTAGGCTTGGTTGGAGAGTGGGTTGTACCTTTATGTTTTCCTCCAAAAATAGGGCATCCCATTTAAGAGATCTGTGACCAAGTTGTTTCTGTCCATTTGCCCAGATGGGGGGCTTGGACCTCATCGCTCCTAAAGGCGGCAGTCCCTGTAGGGATTCCCCTATATGATGTAAGTCAAAGGAATCCCTGCTGCCAGGTTGACCCTGATGTCATTTCCGGTAGGCTGCCCAGAAAATAAATGCTTACCCAATGCCTATGCCAAACCACTTTATCTGTAGTCAATAAAGTTGTGGCCTGATTCGATCCCATTCAACTGTGTAGTCTTGTTTATCCGGTAGCTCATTTGAGCGGAGGAAGGGGCAGTGTGAGACCTGGGCTGCAGCTTCTGAGCTGGACAGCTGGTGAAAGAGAAACCTGGTGTGGTTCCTCTAGGGAAATCAAATGCCTCTCCGCAAAGCGCAAAAGAAACTTCCAGATGCTTCCTCCAAGAAAGACAACAAGTTTCCCCTCACCTGTCTGAGTGGGGGCTTGAAACATGAACCATCTGACTGAGAATCTGATGCTCCACTTCTGCTGGAGAATAAATTTTATTTGGCACAGTTTGCTGAAGTGCCGGGCTAACCATTACATACCCCCCAACATTTCTCCAGTGAAAATAGAGACATCCTATGTAACAACAGGGGACGTGGGTGGTGCTGGGGTCTAAACCAGTGAGCCTAGGGCTTGCCAATCAGAAGGTCGGCGGTTCTAATTCCCACGACCAGGTGAGCTCCCGTTGCTCAGTCCCAGCTCCTGCCCACCCAGCAGTTTGAAAGGACGTCAAAGTGCAAGTAGATAAATAGGTACCGCTCCGGCAGGAAGGTAAACGGCGTTTCTGTGCGCTGCTCTGGTTTGCCAGAAGTGGCTTAGTCATGCTGGCCACATGACCCGGAAGCTGTCTGCGGACAAATGGCGGCTTCCTCTGCCTATAGAGTGAGATGAGCGCGCAACCCTAGAGTCATCTATGACTGGACCTAACAGTCAGGGGTACCTTTACCTTTATGTAACAGCAGCAGCAGCAGCAGCAGAAGCAGTAGCAGCAACAACTTTATTATTTATACCCCTCTAGTAACAGGTTACGTTCTACAGCCGAAATGCCGCTTTATAAACAACAAAACATTAAACATTAAAAAAACTTCCCTATACAGGGCTGCCTTCTTCTCCTTGTCTCCGGGGTCGCATAACTCCACACACTCCAACATTTCTCCAATGATAACAGGGATTTCGTAAGGAAAAGCAAGACATTCCAGGATCAAATCAGAAACTGGGACAGCTTCTGAAAATCCGGGACTCTCTCTGAAAATTAGGGACACTTGGAGAGTCTGCCATTACTATGCTTGCCTACCAACATTCTTAAACCCCCCCCCCAAAAAAAAACAACAACAACCAACCAGGAACACCGTTTAGATTAAGGTTCTGAATGGAGCAGGGAAGCTCTTTCCACACACTTTAATATGTTCAGATATATCTCTTTTCAGCCACCAGAAGATATTCCTGCAGGCACTTGGTTCACCAAATTCCATCCACAGAGAACTGAGCTGCTGGCTGCTGCTCTGTTTGATACACAAATAAAAGTTGGCCGGATGCACACTCCCTTAAAGGAGCTGGACTATAAGTGAGTACCTGCTTGCCATTCATGATGTCACAAACAACGAAGCATCTGGCACAGGCCCAGGAATCCTCAGGCAGATTTCGAGGCCCTGGAGCGGCAGTAAAGAGACGATAAAGAAACACTGGTACACTAGTGCCAGAGATAGTTGTTGTCCATGTTTCAGGACCACGGACCTCTCTGAGCTGTCCTTTTGCATCAGCACCAAGACCCTTCAGACAGGAGATCTTATCTGCTAGTGCTTCAGCACAGAGAGTGGCTCAGAAGATCAGGCTGCCGATTTGCTTGCATATTAGCAATTTCCTCGCTCGGAAGGCTAGCTTAGGTAGCCTTATCACTCTGCACCTTGTTGGGGGGATTTTATATAAAAATAAGAACCGAGCTATGGAGATGCAGGAAATTAATTCATCACAGAGTCCAGTTTTATTTCCCATCATGTATGCTGACGGCAGATGCTTTGTGGAATAATTTCCTTGTAATGCCCTGCCATCCATCCCATTAGCCCATATACATAATTCATACACATTAGCCTAACCTCACTCGGTTTAATTTATTCTGGCTCTTTTTCAGTCTGGGGGTAAAATCTTCCATGACGATAGGAGCTTCCTCCCATAGGTGTATCCTCAGTTTAAGCTGCTGCTAAGCCAGGTAAGGGAGGGGGCCACCTCAGTGGAAATGGAGCAAACCGGAGATAGAGAAAAATGAGATGTTGGGTGAGGTTAAGATTTCCCAGATCTTTGAATGCAAAGAAAATCATTCCTCCCATGTTCTTTTTCACTGGCCATTTTCTAAGATTTAGCAAGGCACATAATGTCACAATAAAGCAATGGCAATATATGAAGAGTCCAAAGGTAACAAGTCTCACAATTTTCTGCACAAAACTGTGTGTGCTTTTCACATCCTTTATAAAACCGGAGATTAAAAAGAGGGGGTGGGCCTCCTAATTGAGGATGGGGGAGGGAAATTCGATTCAGTTTTGCATATAAAGGCAAATCTGTTTAATTTGCAGCTCCTGAAATCATCTGTTTTGAACTGAAACAAAGGGACCCTCTGAAACTTAAAAGGTAAAGGTACCCCTGATCATTACTTCTAGTCGCGGACAATTCTGAGGTTGTGCGCTCATCTTGCTCTGTAGGCCGAGGGAGCCGACGTTTGTCCGTAGATGGCTTCTGGGTCATGTGGCCAGCATGACTAAGCCACTTCTGGCAAACCAGAGCAGCACACTGTTTATGTTCCTGCCGGAGCGGTACCTATTTATCTACTTGACTTTGACACGCTTTTGAACTGCTAGGTGGGCAGGAGCTGGGACCGAACAACGGGAGCTCACCCCATCGTGGGGATTTGAACTGCTGATCTTCCAATCAACAAGCCCTAGGCTCAGTGGTTTAGACCACAGCGCCATCAGCGTCCCTTCCTCTGAAACTTACTCTTCTCCAAATTTGGCAATAGCATATCCTGTCACACTATCCCCAAACACAGCTGGTTTTTCATTCCATTTCTGGACAAAGAAGAAGCACTCTCCCTGCGCTGTGGTCCTTTGGGTGAGAAAGGGGGATGGTGAAGACAGCTTCCTATATTCTTGTACTGTAATAAATGCTAGAGAATGAGAGAAAAAGAGAGTTATTTCGTACCTACCTATATGGGAAAGTGTAATCCATGCTTCAGAGGCTGGCACTAGTTTCTAGACAAAGTTTGTGCCTAAAACTTAAGATGTCAAGTGACCTTTCAATGTCATTATGATTAGGAATTTTTGTGCTGCTGAGTTCCACCCTAAGTATTTATTTGCTGCTGCAGCAAGCCATAAAATAAAAATCCAGCACCTGAAACAAGTCTACATCATTTCAGGCAAAGACTGTACATTAAAATTATTGGAGATAGCTGTATTTACAGCTCCCTCCTTAACTATGGACCCTAAAATATATCTGAGCCTTGCCAACCTAAATTTGGAAGCCGCAGCACTTGTGGCTATAACATTCATCTGCAGCCCAAAAGTGCAGGAACATTTTCTCACTGCATATGTTAAGTTTGCATTGCCTTAATTGCATTCCATTCTGCCTTTTGAATTCTCAGAAATTAATTTCTAGCTGTTCTTGCCACTTTTGCCCTTTCAATAGATTTTTCACATCTCCAGCACTTTTGATATGCATACTTAAGGCCAAGCTATAATTGTGGAACTGCAATTAATGTGCATTTTTTTGTTATGTAAATGGCAGGTGCCCCAGCCAGAGCACCATGGGGGGGGGTGTGGGAAGGAATGTTTAACTCTTTCATTTCCTGCCATTGTGTGTGTGTGCTCTTTCCCTTCCCTTCTCTTTCCTGTGAATTAAACCATCTCCCAGTAAGGTAAAGGTAAAGGGACCCCTGACCATTAGGTCCGGTCGTGGTCGACTCTGGGGTTGCAGTGCTCATCTTGCTTTATTGGCCGAGGGAGCCAGCGTACAACTTCCGGGTCATGTGGCCAGCATGACTAAGCCGCTTCTGGTGAACCACAGCAGTGCACGGAAACACCGTTTACCTTCCCGCCGCTGGAGCAGTACCTATTTATCTACTTGCACTTCGACATGCTTTCAAACTGCTAGGTTGGCAGGAGCTGGGACAGAGCAACGGGAGCTCATCCCATCATGGGGATTCGAACCGCTGACCTTCTGATCGGCAAGCCCTAGGCTCTGTGGTCTAACCCCCAGCGCCACCCATGTCCCTTCGCCACCCGTGTCCCTTCGCCCTTCATGATTTCCCACACCAACACACACAGAGAGAGTTACTGGTTTAGTTTCAGCTCTAACAGTGCAATTGTAGGATCCTTCCTGACTCACTTTTTGTGTGGGGAATATTCTGCAACACCTTAGTGATTCTATAATTGTGTGTTAGTGATAGTTTTATACTGGGCTGTCCACATATCATTGTTCTTCATTTGTTGTTCCCCAATGCAGTGGCATAGCAGGATGGGGGCACAGGGGCAGTTGCTCCGGGTGCAAAATTTGTTAGGGGCATAAAATTTTGACACCTGGTGAATACAGCTATGTGCTTCCATTGCTGGGCTCTGTTGAAAACGGCTTCTCCATGCGAACCAGGAATGACCTCTCCAGACAACGGAACAACTCTTCTTTTCTTATCTCTGCAGCTGCAACTCCTTAGGCAATTGAATGCCCATGTGCATCTGTTTCGCTTCCTCCCACCCCACCTTCCACACGGCCCTGGGTGCTGCAAACCCACGCTAGGCCGCTGCCCCAATATTACCACATCTGGAGGGGTACTCTTGCACTATAGTACAACGAAAGCAGGACAACTTCCCTTCCAACACCCAGAACTTTTGTGGTATTGTATAAAAAGTACAGAGCCTACGACTTGCCGATCAGAAGGTCGACGGTTTGAATCCCCGCGACGGCGTGAGCTCCTGTTGCTCGGTCCCTGCTCCTGCCAACCTAGCAGTTTGAAAGTACATCAAAGTGCAAGTAGATAAATAGGTACCGGTCCAGCGGTAAGGTAAGCGGTGTTTCTGTGCGCTGCTCTGGTTCACCAGAAGCAGCTTAGTCATGCTGGCCACATGATCCGGAAGCTGTACACCGGCTCCCTCGGCCAATAAAGTGAGATGAGTGCCGCAACCCCAGAGTCAGTCACAACTGGACCTAATGGTCAGGGGCCCCTTTACCTTTACCTTTATAAAAAGTACAGGATTTCAGCGGGAAGTTACTGCTCCGTAAAGGGCTTTTAAGAATTAGCTTTTGCAAACTTGAAAATCCAGGCTTTTCATTCTTTAAACATGAGAGGAGAAAACTGCAATCTGATGTCCAATTTAAGTAACGCTTTGTGTTGCTGGTGATTCCTGTGTCTTCTACCAAAGGGAGTAATTTGTGTTACAGCGGCTACTTCTCAATAAGTTGTACTGACATTTCAGTAAATAAGCCAGTGTCCTTGGTACATAACACAATTGAACAAAAGAAATGTAAATCCTGCTCTGCCTCTGGAAGAGGATTATGCTTTTGTTTGGCTCCAGAGGCTACCACATATACTGGATCTTATTTATCTTGAGCAAAACAATCTCCTGGTTTGATAAATTTGTCCAGCCACTGGACATGCCTCCCAAATGTTTTCAGTGTGAAATGTGGATATTTCCCTCACTTCATCGGGATCCAATTTCCTTCTGGACTGCTGCCTGGAATATCAAGGCCCATTTTTTTTCATTGACGATTTCTGAATCCCTGAACTACTTTCAAATGCAGCTTTTACCTTGTAAGGCAAACTTACACTGCAAACCTAAAAGGGCTCCTTTCACCTTCCCCAGAGCAGTGTATGGCTGTCTCTGTAGGGATTTCCGGCAAAGAATTCTACAATTGCTCGAGTCCTACGGGGGAAGCTGTGGCATAGCAGTTAAATTGGAAGAAAAGTGAGGTAAATGTGTCCAAAAAACAATCTATATGTAGGCATCCCAGACACCATTTTGCTGCCTTTTGATTGGATACTTGCTCCCCTGCGATCAGTCATTGCCTCTCCTGGAACACACCACAAAATAGGGTGGCCCAAATATTGCTTTTGTCCCCATCTGCCCTGATGATAGTTGATTACTTGCTTGCTTCAGCCTCCATTGGAATTCCATTTGACTATCCATGTAAGCGAGGAGCAGCTTACCTGCCTCTGTCTAGATAGCTCTGGTTATCTCCCGCTTGGACTACTGCAATGCGCTCTATGTGGGGCTACCTTTGAAGGTGACCCAAAAACTACAACTAATCCAGAATGCGGCAGCTAGACTGGGGACTGGGAGTGGCCACCGGGACCATATAACACCAGTCTTGAAAGACCTACACTGGCTCCCAGTACGTTTCTGAGCACAGTTCAAAGTGTTAGTGCTGACCTTTAAAGCCCTAAACGGCCTCAGCCCACTATACCTGAAGGAGCGTCTCCACCCCCATCGTTCTGCCCGGACACTGAGGTCCAGCTCCGAGGGCCTTCTGGTGGTTCCCTCACTGCGAGAAGCCAAGTTACAGGGAAGCAGGCAGAGGGCCTTCTCGGTAGTGGCACCCGCCCTGTGGAATGCCCTCCCACCAGATGTCAAAGAGAACAACAATTGGGGAGAAATGGAGCTGAGCCACAGGCCCTAACCCCTCCCCGCATGCTCCCAGGGGCTTGCACGGCCCTACCCCCTTGCTGGGCATACAGACAAATGTATGGCAAACCCTGGATTCCTTTAATGGAATTCCCTTGCAGCAGCAGCATTGGAGGGGCAGGCACAGCCAACCACATCCCCTCCACCAACCAAATTTTAACCAATGCCTAACCACAACCTTACAAGTTGTGACGATTTGCTATGCAGTAGGCAAAAACCAAATGGCACCAGCCAATCTGCTAAATGGACAAAATTCCTATCAGGCCCCTGCCCCAAAAGCAGACAACCCCATGACAGGCATAGCAAGGTCAAGCAAACAACCCTGAGAATAGGGAGGGTGGGCGGGTGATCCGATGCATGCAGCAACAGAGACTGAAAAAAGCTGCATGCCAAGAATATATAACCTCCGGGCCAACCCTCTAAATGGTAACATCAAAATCTCCCCAACAACCCAAATTGGCCCAATCACAGTCATGGCCATCCAAACGGTCCCGCCCAGTAACCAAGAGGGGATGTCCTGTTAGACTCCACCACAACACGTGCTCTCCATGAAGGAGAATACGCTTTGGAGGCTTCCAGGTTGGCACCCCCGGCAATGGCGGAGCTCCTCCGATTGGGAGGAACTTCATCCGTGGAAAGTTGGGTCTGAACCACCACAGCGAAGGCGGAGACCCGTTGAAATCACAGGCGGAAGAAGCTTGTGAACCTGGGATTCGGCTGGCACCTTTTGCGCCTCCTCTACTCGCAGGGAAACCCTGTTTTGGGGATCCGGAGCGACGTGGGGTGAGCGGTGCGGTGCTTTGAATCGACCGCTTCTTTCACGGAGTGAAGCCGCATTGCTGTTGCCGGAGAGCGCTGACTTTTTCTTGTGGACAATTGGATTTTAAACAACAACCCATGAAAATTGGATCTTTAAATATCTTAATTTGGAAAATTGGATCTTTAAATATCTTAATTTGGAAAATTGGATCTTTAAATATCTTAATTTGGCATCGAACGGGGAAGGTTCAAAACAGGAAGTCCGCCTTTCCCTTTTGTAAATAGACTGAAGCAAAGAGCTTAAGTTAAGGTCTCGGAAAGCCTTATGTAAAGGATTAAACTTCCAGCAATTGAAATTATTAGACCCCCCTTGGAAGCAGGAGAAGAGGGGGGAAATTTTGGACTGTGTATCCTGCAGGAGAGAGTGATTAAAATTAAATTACCACTACTCTGAACCTGGGAACGGGCTCCCAGTGATTGACGTTTCAGGAGAGTTCATTGACAGCGAAGAGAACGGATGTTGACAGTCAGTTAAATAAGAGAAATATATTGTTTCCATTGTCCGCTTCTGCGTTTAAAAGGGAGGAAAAGTATCTGAAAATTGAAACTATCTTTACTTTTTGATCTGTGTTGGAAAAGATTGATACAAGTGGAGACTGTTCCCCTCTAGAGGGAGCTTTTGAAACTGTTACAAGAGTGGAGCTGGGAAATCTCCAGCTGCTTGATAAGAACTGTGAGAACTAGAGATTGACCTTGGATATTCAAGAATGTCGACAGGAGAAGCCTTATGGACTGTATTTTCTAAGCAAAATAAAAAAATTCCTTCCAGTAGCACCTTAAAGACCAACTGAGTTAGTTCTAGGTATGAGCTTTCGTCAGTTGGTCTTTAAGGTGCTACTGGAAGGAATTTTTTTATTTTGTTTTGACCATGGCAGACCAACACGGCTACCTATCTGTAACTGTATTTTCTAAGATAAGCCACTTGTTGGAACAGCTTCATAAAAAGATGGATGCTATGACTACTAAAATTGACATTTTGGAACCAAAAGTGAGCACCAATACAGAAATTATTCAGGTTTTGGCACAGGAATCTATTTCAACAGGACAAATTGCTGAAAAGGAGAAGGAGAAAGTTGCTGTTGTCGAACCTAAAGTAATACAAGGGGGAGCCTTAGCCTTACAGAGGCAAATTGAGGACTACAAGTTGAGGCCCTTTATGATTGAGACTAGAAAAAGTCAGATTTTGAAGATCGGAGCCTGGCCTGGACTAGAAAAGGAAAGTTGGAAAGATCCCTCTATGCAGGGATTAACTGACTTTTGGAATATGGACTTGGGTCAGGAGGAGATTGGAGTTCTGGGGGCCTTTGGATTTGGAGGAATTTTGAAACATGCTCAGAAATACTTTATGGATCCTAGTTTTAATTACGGAAATCTGGCTGACCTGTCGAGAAGGAATAAAAGTATCGTTGGATTGGAGTTTCCCCGAGATCTGCTCTTCAACATCAAAGAATATGAAGAAGACTGGCAGAAGGGACGTGGAAAAGAGTTAAGAGCCTCAGACATAAGATCTCCAGGTTGATGGACTGTATGGAGTTGACGGAAGTGGCTGGTAGAGTCCGAGACTGGGGAGAGGAGATGGTGGAAGAAGATTGGAAATTTAAAGTCTATATATAGAAATATTGTAAAATTAATGAGTGATAGAAAAATGTTGGAAGGAAATTTTATGGCTTTAGCTGAAATGCTATAAGGAGTTAAGTTTAAATAAGTATACTAATTTTAATGGAAATAAGATTAAAAATATGTTAAGACATTTATATGATAGAAAATAGAGAAAGATGGAAAGGAATTGCTGAAACAATTAATGGAAGTGGAATACAAAGAGGGAGGTGAGAGGAGGTCAATGATACAAGGGAATGAAAGATAGAATATGGAAAAGGTATGATGTATGTTTTTAAATTGTTTTTGTTTTGTTTGGTTTAGTTTATTGTGCTAGTTTAATGTGTTAAGGTTGTGTTTTGTATTGTTTATGTATTGTATTGTTTTTCCTCTTTTTTGTTCTTTTTTGTTCTTTTGTCTTCTTTCTTCCTTTTCTTTTTTGTAAGCTTTAAAAGCAATAAATATTATTTTTTTAAAAAAGAGAATACGCTTTGCCAGACTGCTCCTTGTCTTCCTCACCCACTCTGATCCTCCTACCTTTGGCAATGCTGTTCAGTTATGTCTGCCGTTATCTTTCCAACTCCCTTGCTTTCTTTCACCTTTCATTGAGTAGATGGGAGTGAAATAAAACTCTCTCCGGAAAATCGTGGAAGGAGGAAAATAAGTTTCTCAGGCACTTTTGGTAAGGACCTGCCTCTCCCCTTGCTTCATTTTATGAGACAGCCAAGACTATCCCATTTTTTTCTCTTGTGTGTTGAGGTCCCCAAGCCACCCCAAATAAAACACAATTCACACGGAATTTTTGCTTAAGGTTTTTGGCATAGTTTTGTCCACAACTTTATTAAAATACAAAATGTGAGTGGTTGCTTAGGCATTGCTTGCAACTATCTGACACCGCATGGGCATGACAGGCATAGCAAGGTCAAACGCAACAGCCCTAAATTAGGGAGGGTGGGTGGACAATCCGATACACGCAGCAAAAGAGACTGAAAAAAGCTGCGTGCCAAGAATATATAACCTTTGGGCCAACCCTCTAAATGGTAACATCAAAATTTCCCCAACAACCCAAACTGGCCCAATCACAGTCATGGCCATCCAAATGGTCCTGCCCAGTAACCAAGAGGGGGTGTCCTGTTAGATCCCACTGCAACATGTGCTCTCCGTGAAGGAGAACACGCTTTTCAGACTACCTCCATGCTGATCAACAAAAGAGGTTTAAAGACTCTCTCAAGGCAAATCTCAAAAAATGTAGTATAAACACTGACAACAGGGAAACACTGGCCTGCGAGCGCTCCAGTTGGAGAACAGCCTTGACCAAAGGTGCAATGGATTTCAAAGACGCTCGAACTCAGGACTAAAGGGAGAAACATGCAAAGAGGAAAGCATGCTTGGCAAACCCTCACCGTGATCAACTCCCACCCGGAAACCTATGTTCCCACAGTGGAAGGATGTGTGGATCCAGAATTGGCCTCCACAGTCACTTACAGACTCAGTGTTAAAACCATGATCATGGAAGACAATCTTACTTGGCTAAAGTGATCGCCAAAGAAGAAGAAGATGCAAACTGATCATGTTAGAGCCCTATCTGCACACGTACCCTTCACTGGACTGGGAAGAGCATTCATAAAAGTACATGACGACTCTGATTTCTTAGCACTGGACAATTGGATTTAACACAAAGGGTTCCACACAGAGTTCCAAGAAATGGAACAAGAAGCAAATATTCAGCACTGCAGAGATAATTTGCCCCAACAGATTTGAAAGCACTGATTACATGTTTTCAGCGTGTGGGTTGGGGCTGCCTCTGAAAATCAAGCAGGAACTTCTTGGGGAAATGGCGCTGCGATCCAGCAGTAACTGGTGATTGCAAGCGCCTTCTATGACTAGGTACAAATTCCACCTTTAATGTGTGTTGGAAGCAGTTTGCTATGGGTTTCCGGGAACTGTGACTCCGTGAGGGGTAAACTACGGTGAGGGAAAGAACGTGCTTTGAATGCTTTAAAGATATAGCATGTACACAGCCAGAGATGTCAACATAATCAATGTGCACATTTTTTTTGCATGTTGAGTCCCACAGTGCCACCCCCCAATAATTCACACTTCACACTTCAATTTTTGTTTAAGGTTTTTGGCATAATTTTGGCCACAACTTTATTCAAATACAAAAAATGTGAGTGGTTGCTTAGGCATTGGTTATGACTATCTGTCCTTGCCCCCCAAGGACAGAGCTGGCACTTCCCGACACCAACGGAAGCCAGCGTGGGAAACAAGTATTGTGTGAGAAATGAAGCTGGGAATCAGACCCACACTTCTCACCCTCATGTTCCTGTGGGGCTTGCACGGCCCAAGTCCGGCTCCACGGACAAGGACGAAAAGAATGGCAAGCCCCTGGATTCCTTTAACGGAATTCCCTTTCTGCATCATTTGGAGGGATAGGCACTTACCCCTCCAAGCACCAATTTAACCAATGCCTAACCGCCATGGAGCCCACAGCTCACCGCCAAACCACTCACAGCCCCAGCCAAGACCTCAGCTTGGCCACCACCGCACCTAACCAAGCCTCATTCCCAGAAGCAGAAAGGTGCACGCCATCAACTCGAAAAAAGGATGGCTCCTGAGAAAGAATCTCAGGGTGAAAAATCACTTCTCTGCCCAGCTCAACGACCTTTTTCGACACAGTGGAGTTGATGCGTTTTCTGGCCCTTTCAGTGACGGCTGGGCAACGACTGCCCCTCCAAGTGCGCCGTTGTAAAAGCTTCAACCAAAATATTTTAGCTGTAGGCACCATTGCCCGCAACGTCTTCAAATCAGACAAAATTGCAGCACGCAGGGAAAAACAGTCCATAGAAACCAGGTCGTTCTCACCCAGCTGCACCACAATGGCCGATGGTGGCCCTTCCCACAGCAACTGCCTCTGAATCCGAGGCAGGAGCTCCAACCAGCGCATTCCCCATCTGGACAGCCAAGACAATTGGATATGTGGAGGAAGGCCGAGACCTGGACCCATTCCCGACTGCCGTGCTGCGACACCAGCCCAGTGGATGATGCTGTGCCCCACCATCCATATGCGGACAGCCGCTAAACCGGTATAAGAGGTAGAAGAGTCATCCCTCCTCCGTTTTGCATGCTTCCGGGAAGATCTCCTGCGGCGACGCTTTCCGCCCGAAGACTTCCTGGCCGGAACTGGTAAGCTGTCCTCAATAGAAGACTCAGAATCACGATTCGGCCGTGAAGGACCTGGGGCTGATGGAGAAGAAACAACGCGTGAGAGGCCAGAGACAGACGCTGCCTCAATCAGAGGCAGCACGATTCCACCTCGGCGGGTAGAAGGCACCGAAGGGGCCCTTCTCCTAGAGGCTCTCCGGGAGGGATAACTTGACCTCCTCGCCCGGCCGCGAGCAGCAGGTAAGTAATGGGGCTGGGTTAACTGGGGGTCATTTCCCCCGCCCCCAGCCGACAATCCTTCTCTCCCATTCTCGCTAGATGACGATGAAACCGGTGACGACGCCCCCACTGGATGAGGTGACCCAGCCGACGTGGACGGCTGACTGGAGCATTGTTGCAGAAAACCGTCCATTTCAGCTGCAAAGCGAGACAAGGCTGCTGGATCGCCGGCCATGCTTGCCACCAAGGACTGCACCCGTCCCACTGGCTGTTTCGGAGCAGGTGAGCGCAGCGCCTGAGATGGGCCCCTAATAGGCCGTTTTGCAGTGGAAGACGGGCCAGGGCGGGCTGAATCCTTCTTTGGAGCCATACCGTCTCAGGCACAGGCTGCTCCTTGATCCAGTGCAAAACGGCCAAGAGGACGTCCCATCGTCTGGCCCCTATATTTAAAGCCTCTGACCCCGCCTCCGAATTGGCAACACTCAAAAATCCCCAGCAACCCAATTAACCCTTTAAAGGCTTGGGTTTCACCAAATTTGCCTAGTCATGACACAGTGGCCTGTTCCCCCAACCGCAACACGTGCTCTCTGTTAGGGAGAACACGCTTTGTCTGTAAATGGCAGCCACAGAGACGCCTAAGTAGCATCAGGACCATGGGAGATGATCTTCTCTTCCAGCAGCTGACCCAAACTGATACTTCGCTTCAGGCAACACGTCCATTGGCAGCACTGATGAAGACTCTCCTTGTAATGTGTACAATTTTTTTATTGGAACCCTGGCAGGGAGAGAAAGAGTTAAGCTTGCACTTCCCACCCTCATTATTCCAGTGGAACTCGGTCTTCTTATTTACTCAACAAAAATGTGCATATTAATGGCCTTCATGCAATTAACTGTCATGTCTACTTTGACCCTCAGGTTAGTTTTGATTGCTGAATATTCCAGTTCCAGTGACTGACTGCCCCTCCTCTTTGAAATTATCTGTTGGCTCTTATTGTTTATTTATTGATTTTATTACTGATATTTGAAATGCTTTACTCTGGCAATACTTCTTTGAAAAGCTGGATATTTCTAAAGATCAAAGTATGAGTGCTCGGCTGAACCAGGTAATTACAAATTCTGGCACCATCGCTTAACCTCCATGACATTTGTAAACCAAGCAAAAGTAGAAGCAGAATATGGCAGTTCTTCTCCCAAGATTTCTGCAGAGCTGAATATCACCCCGAAGAAGAATGAGCAGCTTTGAGCATTGTTTAAATAAGAAGCAGAGATTATTCAAATGAGGATACATATATTAACTTCATCAGTATTACATGAACCAAATATTATTTAAAAATGATTCCAGAATTTGCAAAAGGAGGGATTAGACACAGAGCATTAGTACATGATTTGCGTCTTACATTTTAATGCTAGTTTCCTCTCCTTTCTCTTAACCAGATCTTTATGATGAGATGCTCACAATGCCTACTAGCAATTAAAAACATTGCAAGAAAGGCAAGGGAAATTGAGAATGCATATTTTATTGGATCACCTGGTCTTTCAGACACTTAAAGTATGTCTTTGAACTACCTGATCCTAATAATGCTTAGATTGTCAACTGAGAAAAGGAAAGAAAGGGGGAGCTTTTAATGTTGTGCTAGCCAAGCAATCCTATATGTATTTGTGTGTGTGTGTGTGTGTGTGTGTGTGTGTGTGGCTGGGGACAGAAATAGGCTGCCAACTTGCCCATACAATGGCCACCAAATCCTATTCTTACCATACTAGGACAGGAGAGGGACAACACAATGTTCATTGCAACAACAGTGAGACCCACACTTCAGTGTCTATAGAACCACTGCCAGTGCATCGCCAATCACAGATCATGTTGGTCCTGGAGGAAACCAATGGACTGACGGCAATGAAAACATGCTACCAGGACAGTTGCCTCCCCTATTCTACATTTGAGGGGACAGGCTACTGACTGGCTTGTCTGTATGCTGCGATTAAAGGTAAAGGTAAAGGGACCCCTGACCATTAGGTCCAGTCGTGACCAACTCTGGGGTTGCGGCGCTCCTCTCGCTTTATTGGCCAAGGGAGCCAGTGTACAGCTTTCGGGTCATGTGGCCAGCATGACTAAGCCGCTTCTGGCAAACCAGAGCTGCGCACGGAAATGCCGTTTACCTTCCTGTCAGAGTGGTACCTATTTATCTACTTGCACTTTGATGTTCTTTCAAACTGCTAGGTTGGCAGGAGCAGGGACTGAGCAATGGGAGCTCACCCCGTCGCGGGGATTCGAACCGCCGACCTTCTGATCAGCAAGTCCTAGGCTCTGTGGTTTAACCCACAGTGCCACCCGCATCCCTATGCTGCTTTACAATACATTTATTTTATTTTATTTTTTTAAAAAACCAAAATATTATGCACCTCGGAGTTGTTGTGCAACTGGATCTTCAACCTTAGGGCTATCCTGCACTGTTATGCATATTTTGCTGTCACCCAAGATTCGTTTGTCATGCTGGAAATAGCACTAGGATGCGTTCCAGGGATTACCTCTTCTCAAGCTAGAACAGTTGTTCGTTTTTCAGTCGCGTCACTTGAAACAATGGTGTCTTTATACCCTGGTTGAGTCACAGTATGCCTCTGAGCCCCAGTTGCCAGGATTCACAGGTGGGGCAGAGTGCTGTTGTACCCATGTGCGGCTGTCAGGCTTCCCCGAGGCACCTGGCTGTGAGAACAGAATACTGGACTAGATGGGCCCTTGGTGTGAACCAGCAAGAATCTTCTTGTTTTCTTTGCTTTGGGCTCCGTAATTTTATCCTTCCTTTCATGTTAGCCCGCAGAACTCCCTTGCAGCATCTATGTATTTATTTAATTTATTAATTGCATTTCCTCTCTCTTATGGCTGTCCGATAACATATGTTCTCTGGGCAGCTCAAAGAGATGAATGCAAAAGCAATTTCCTATAGCAGCAGTAATAAGCTCATCCAAAATAATAATAATAATAATAATAATAATAATAATAATAATAATAATAATAATATATAATTAGGTGTTTCTCAGAGATGAGATGAGATGTGCCTGAAATTCTGCATGAATTCCTGGGCTCCAATCTTTCACACGCTTAACTGGGAGTCAGTTCCATAGAATTCCTTGAGGCTTACCTCTGAGTAGGCATGTATAGAAATGTACTGCCCTCACCAGTTTAACAGCATGCAGGATCGTGGTTCATATTTTTTGTCTCCATCTGGCTTTTTTAAGACAGTTATTAGTATGCAGCAGAAAAGATGCTGCTACTGTATCAGTAATACATTTTGACACCTGAGATGCCTGTGGTTTTTTTTGGCCCACCTTGCTTTTGTGATTATAAGTTGTTTTAAACAGTTTTAAACATTGTGTTTAAATGTTGTAACCTGCACTGGGACCTTAGGGTGATGTACGGCCAAGAAATTAAAATAATGCTAATGCTACAGAACATTTAACTAGGCATTCAGAGTACTATAGGAACCTTAATGCATTTTCTTGACAGCTTGCCTGCCAAGTAGAAATTACATTCTCTTTTAATTTGTGAGGGGGTGGGAGCCATCTCCAGGCATTCTTACAACTGTTCCACGTGGGTGAACTGCATTTTCATAGAGTGATGGCCACAATGCTAGATTGGACATACAGTTTTCAGAATCAGTGTACAGACAGGCTGCATTCTGGAAAAAAATCTTTCTTAAGAGATTAGGCTCCCTTGTGGAGTGTCAAACTAGGACCTCTTTAAATCCCCACGGTCTATCTATGAAGCTAAAATGCCCTAAACAAACAAGTCCTGAGCCCATACATTTTCAGACTATTTGATATTTCCAGATAAATTATTGACACTTGTCATTACATGTTTACATTTTCTAATAGGCAGCTGTTTGAGAGAGGAGTAGTAGAAACCAAATCCATTCTGTTTGTTTTGCTGAATTGCCAAATTTGCATGATTCAGGCAGGAAAGTTTGACATGCACTTACCTTTTCCTGGACTCCAATTCACTTCTATCATGATTTCAGACACCTTTGATGTTACTTTACAGATGTTCAAGTGTTTGGTGTTATACATCTATGGAAGAGTGAAAAGTGAGGCGATGGAAACAGTACCTTAAGATAACATTACAGAAACATGGGAAGCAGGTTTTTAGACTACAGAATGAACCAAAGCAGCTTTAGGGTCTGATCATTCTCCTTTTTTGCCATCAACTGCCCCCTCTTACAGGGACGTGGGTGGCGCTGTGGGTTAAACCACTGAGCCTAGGACTTGCCAATCAGAAGGTCGGCGGTTCAAATCCCCGCGACGGGGTGAGCTCCCGTTGCTTGGTCCCTGCTCCTGTCAACCTAGCAGTTCGAAAGCACATCAAAGTGCAAGTAGATCAATAGGTACCGCTCCGGTGGGAAGGTAAACTGCATTTCCGTGCACTGCTCTGGTTCACCAGAAGCGGCTTAGTCATGCTGGCCACATGACCTGGAAGCTGTACGCTGGCTCCCTCGGCCAATAAAGTGCCGCAACCCCAGAATTGGTCACGACTGGACCTAATGGTCAGGGGTCCTTTTACTTTTACCTGCCCCCTCTTACAAACTTCATGTGGGATTGAATGAAATGAATAATGTTTACCATTGAATCAATGTTGCGTTTTTGGAGCTGTGAATCCACTAACTGAGTTCTCACCATCTTCCACATCCATCAAGTTCGTTACTATGGGAAAAGACTGATACTGATGAATTGGAAAAAGAAAAATGCATCTCCCTTGTATGATTGGATCGAAGACCTGTACAAACTTGCAACATACGAACAACTTGTATATAAATGCAGACTTGCCATGGACGAATTCAATGATATTTGGAATCCATTCTTACGAACACTGCAATAGATGAAGATCTGGTGACGTACAACAACAACTTTGTAAACTACACAGTTTTGGGTCCCCCCCCCCTCTCTTTGTTTTCCCTTCTACACAGGTGTTGTTTCTCTTTTTCTTTCTCTCTCTTTTATTTACATCTCATCATGTTTTAGTTCATATATAATTATGTACTTTTTGAACTTTCAATAAAGATGTCTGGAGGCGGGTGGAGTTTGTTACTATGGAAGATGGCTACTAGAACACAGAGCTCTGAAAACTCACCAGGGGAGCAGACAGGGTGGAGATAAATGTACTGAGAAATGCGGGAAAATACACATTTTAGACACCTTTCGAGACAAAGATTCAAGAATATGGAGAGCATTGTCTTTGGCTGAAGGATGGCATCTTCGTTATATGTTTGTACACTGCTAACACAATGAGCCTGGGGCAGTTAGAAGGTGTCATAACTCACAAGCTAATTCAAGCTCTGTTTATAAAGGAGGCATTGAATGTCATTTCTGCGAGTTGACAAAGGTAGCTTTAATGAAATCAGTGTTTTCAATTATTGTTCAGTTGCTTCTAACCACTTGGAAGCTGAATCATCCTGTGTAGAAGAGTCAGCCACAAAGAACAGACTTGTATACATAATGACTGTAATCCAGCTTCCCAATACAAAAGGAGGGGCTCCTGCAGCACAGAAAACTGCAGGTAATCAGTGGCACCCATTGTCAGTGTCTGGGAATGCTTCATGCAAGCCAAAAGCATGCAAGATAATTTGAAGAGAGCTAGTTGGCCTTTGCAGATATAGAGGTGTACAGTTGAAGCTTATGGAGCTTTAGATCTTCTTGGCCAATGCTACCATAACCAGTTACACCAGTGCACCACCAGAAGTGGAGGAGATCTTAAAGTGTGGCTTCAAGAGGTCGGGCTAATGGGAGCTTGGGAAACTGCTGAGGCAGTGGATTTTGGTTCTGATTCAGTGATGAAGTCCGAATCCACATGTAGGCCTATCTTGTGGGCTGTGGTGCTCCATACGTTTGTTCAGCTCCATCTGCCCAGCTTGACAATTCAAATTTAAATAGCACTGTGACTGCCATTTTGACATGCCTGTTTGCAAAGTTGTCACCAGTTTCTATGCAACACCATCTGTGCTCAGTTTACATGGACAGAATCCTTTGCTATGTTTGTTTTGTGAAGTACCGGAATAATGAGGTTCAAGCCCTATAGCAATCAAGATTCCTGTGAGATGTTACACAATCCAGGGTGACCATCCTATTCTTTTTGAGGGGGGCTATTTACATTTTTAAAATAGTTGGATTGCTGTGAGATTCTGCATGCAGGTGCAACTATGGACATCTTTATTGTGCACATACAGGTAAGGTAACAAAGCCATCTTCATAAATTAAAAGACCAGAACTGCCATTCTCCCACCCATTTGTTCTATTTTCATGGGCTGAACACTCCTGAGGACCATCTTTAAAGGATGCTATACAAATATTATGCATTTTTAAAATATGCTAAAAGAAAACCGACTCTTTCAGGAATCAATATAAAATCTTTTAAGGGTTTCTATAAAAGATAAGCACCACCGAGAGTTTGCGTTGGCATTGGAATAGTTCCATTTCAACACAAGTGTGACTGATGCTGAGAAATCTATTTCCTAATTTTCTGCACAAACGCCTTCTCAGACAAGTAAGTCCTGTTGAATTCAGTGGGTCTTACCCCTAGGTAAATGGGATTAGAATTGTAGCCTTGAGTGGCATGAAACATCTTTGAGAAAAATAGCAATTGCAGATCTTCCCCACCCCCAAGGTATTTTTCTGACAGCATCTGACTTAACCACTCAGGAGTGGTTTCAGAAAGGGAAGAATGAATGGGCTTGATTTTAAAAGGCTCTAGAAAGTCTAATTGGAACCCTGATGCTGGTGGATTGCCTCTTTCCATCTCATTGATTTCACATTTGTGTCCTTTTAAATCCAAGGCTTTTACTGCTTCTTTATTTACTTTCAGACTCCCTCTGCCACCATCAAGATTCCAGGAGCCAAACTGAAGTTTTATCTGACCTGATTGCTTCTAAATAAGCAAAGTCAATTAGCAAAATGTAGATGGCAAAAGCAGGTCCCAGCTGAGCTGAGTCCCAAAGGATGAACTCAGAAATACACAGGTTATTTTTAGTATCCCTGTGTAATTATGTATTACTTTTACAATAAAACCGCCATCATTGTAAGGGCAACAAAAATGAGGATGCATAGATAAGGAAAAAAGACCCTGATGTTGGGAAAGATGGAGGGCACAAGGAGAAGGGGACGACAGAGGACGAGATGGTTGGATGGCGTTCTTGAAGCTACCAGCATGAGTCTGACCAAACTGCGGGAGGCAGTGGAGGACAGAAGTGCCTGGCGTGCTCTGGTCCATGGGGTCACGAAGAGTCGGACACGACTAAATGATTAAACAACAACAGATAAGGAAAAGTGGTCTTCCTCTATCTTGGTCCCCCCCCCCTTTCACTTTGATCAGATCGAGTCAATCTATAGCAGGGGTGAGGAATGTTTTCCACTTGAGGGCCAAATTCCCATGCTCCCATGCTCTGTCATGGAATTCTACTCAATATTGTTCCAGAGCAGAACTCCAATGTATAGTTAGCAGAGTAAAAACTTAAACACATTGCAGGATTCCCAAACAATAGACCAGAGGCAATTGTATTTCGCCCAGCAGAGCTTCACTGCTACTGAAGGCAAATGAGTGTAATGGTCACAAATCCAACACATTCAGGATTGGCCCTGTCCATAAGATATCCAGTTGCAGCAGACTTACCGGTAACTTAAACTTCTGTTGCTCTTCTGCCATAAAACAGCTGCCCATGGGGTCCTCCCTGGTGAGAATCTGTGGATGCCAAACGACACATCTCTTAAGGACACAAGAATACGCTGAAAGGAGCTCAGCAGGTACTCCTGGTTGGTTGTGGTCTATCTTAAGGTTACCAGATTTTTTTTCAATGAATCTGGGGACACTTTTCAACTTCAATGGATTTTGTATGGGGACTGATGTGTAAATCTGGGGACTGTCCCTGGGAAACGGGGATGTCTGGTAACCTTAGTCTATCTGGTTCTAATTTGACTAGCCTACATTGCTTTAACTAAGTCTATCCTCTTCTGGCAGAACTGATGGCAAGTCATGTAAAAAAAAATATGGTCATGGAATCATTGAGTTGGAAGGGACACCAAGGGTCATCTAGTCCAACCCCCTGCAATGCAGGAATCTCAACTAAAAAGTGTCCATGACAGATGGCCATCCAACCTTTGCTTCAAAACCTCTGAGGAAGGAGAGTCTACCACATCCCAAGTGATATGTCTCTTGGTGAAACTGCCGATGTACCTAAGCGTATATTAATGAATGATAAGAGGACTTAATAATGTTTCTAATAATTCCTTAAAAATGTCTGGAGCAGGGCTCCGCTTGGGGCACCACAGAAGATGGCCGACAATACCATCTCTCCAGCTCCCACAAGGTAATTTAGAGGCTGAGATGGGAGTAATCAGCATCCCAAATTCTTCCCGGTGGAAGGGAAGATGCAATCTCATCCACCACGAACATCTGCTGTAAGGGGGTTGGCCATTGTGTGTGTGTGTAAGAGAGAGGGGGGAGTGGTGTGACTAACAAGTGCAATTCTGCTCCTTCCCACACATGCAGAAAAGGGGCTATCCAAATCACGTCTTTTTACATGGAAAGTAAAGGTAAAGGGACCCCTGACCATTAGGTCCAGTCGTGACCGACTCTGGGGTTGCGGCGCTCATCTCACTTTATTGGCCGAGGGAGCCGGCGTACAGCTTCCAGGTCATGTGGCCAGCATGACTAAACTGCTTCTGGCGAACCAGAGCAGCGCACGGAAACGCCGTTTACCTTCCCGCCGGAGCGGTACCTATTTATCCAGGGGCACCGACTTATAAAAAATATTGGGGGGGCCCATACCGGGGTCCTGCCCCGGGAAGTTTTCTAAATTTTAGATGAAAATTAGTGAGTTTTAAAGTTTTTAAAAAGTATTTTAGAGTCATATGATCAACATTAGAACCCCGAAAACTCGACTCTCTATAACTCCACACTCCGGGAAACTCGACAAGCCTGAAACACTTTTTGGCTTTGAAAAAAGAAACAAAACATAAACACGCACGGTATTTTCGTAAAAAGCTAATTTAATTTACAGTAACAATTATGCTTATAGACTATTACAGAGCAGTGAATATATAGCTCTGAAAAGACTGAAATGATATTTAAATAAATCCTAAACTATCATTAAAAGCATAAAACATAAAATATTGCTGTCGCACAGTAATAGCACTTTGATTAATAAGTGAAATAGCTAATTTAAGCTTACTTTGAATAAGGCTGAGGGTTCATTAAATAAAAATAATATTTCAAAGTTAATGCTTTAATACAGTTAATAAAGTTAATACAGTATGCCTAATACTGTATGTAAATACTGTAATACTGTATGTAAATAACGGGCTTTAATTGGGTCTTACACCCTAAAAATATTTAAGTATTTGAAAATAACAATTACAGTACTATAGTAATATAGAAATACAGTACTAAACTAGTACTAATATTTCGAAACTGAAAATTTTACATTCTGTATGTATTTAATTCTCTATTTTATAAAGATTTTTAATATCTGACAGTGAGTTTGGAGTAGCCCAATGCAAAAATCCTGAGGATCCATGTGGATCCATGCTTTGTAACCACGTTTTTGCACCACTGTGACCCTAGGCAACAGTGGGTGCGTGATTTTTTTGGTGCAAGATGTAGCCATGGACATGCTATGTGATCTGATGGTGAATTTGGGGTGACCCAATGCAAAAATCCTGAGGATCCATGTGGATCCGTGCTTTGTAACCACGTTTTTGCACCATTGTGGCCCCAGGCCACAGTGGGTGCGTGATTTTTTTGGTGCAGGCTGTAGCCATGGACATGCTATGTTATCTGATGGTGAATTTGGGGTGACCCAGTGCAAAGATCCTGTGGATCCATGCTTTGTAACCACGTTTTTGCACCATTGCAGCTCCAGGCAACAGTGGGTGCGTGATTTTTTTGGTACAGACTGTAGCCATGGACATGTAATGTGATCTGATGGTGAATTTGGGGTGACCCAATGCAAAAATCCTGAGGATCCATGTGGATCCGTGCTTTGTCACCACGTTTTAAATGGGGAGGGAAGGAAAAACACAGAAGGGACAAGAAGCACAAGAGGGGTGTGTGGAGAAGCAGCTGGCTAAGAATGCAGGGAAGGAGTTTAACGGGGTGGGGGGGAGGAAAGGAAGGCAAAAGTCCCGGTCCCCCCAAGCCAGCCCTCTCTCTCTCTCTCCCACCTGCGAGTCCCTAGAGCACGGAGAGGAGGAGGTGGTGGGCTGGAGCCTGCACGCAGTGTGACTAGGAAAGAATTAGAAGGAAGGACTCGATCCTTTCCTTAACCCTCTGCTTGCCAGGAGGGCAGGGGATTCCCTGCTCTTTGTTGAGTTTGAGCAAACGCAGCAACAGAAGCGGGTGGGCAGTAAGACCCTGAGGCAGAATGCAGGAAAGCAGCAGCTTCCGCCTTCCCTCCGCCCGACCGCCCGATCTTATTTTTGCCTGATTTTTGCCTATTTTTGCCCCTGCACTCCGGAGTCAGCTCCAGGGACCACACATTCGCTCAATAACACGCACAGACATTTCCCCTTACTTTTTAGGAGAAAAAATCTGCGTGTTATAGAGCGAAATTTACGGTAATAATTTTCTTAAATTATTGGGGGGGCTGAGCCCCCCCAAACGAATTTTTGAGGGGGCTCGGGCCCCCTCAGGCCCCATGGAGTCGGCGCCTATGTATTTATCTACTTGCACTTTGAGGTGCTTTCGAACTGCTAGGTTGGCAGGAGCAGGGACTGAGCAACGGGAGCTCACCCCGTCGCGGGGATTCAAACTGCCGACCTTCTGATCGGCAAGTCCTAGGCTCTGTGGTTTAGCCCACAGCGCCACCTGCGTCCACATGGAAAGTACCCCACCGTGTTTCCACAATCAACCGGAAAAAGAATGACCTGCCGCTGCTTTTGAAAACATTTGGATCAGTTCAAGTGTCCAGTAGGTGCTGTTGCCTACCCAGTGGCGGATCTTCATGCTCCAGCACTGGGGGGCGGAGAGCAGGTGGGGGCAGGACTGGCGCGTGTCCAGGGGGCATGGCACACTGCCTGCAGGGGCGTGGCACCCAGCGCAGGTGGAGGCAGCTGCCATGGCACCCCACCGGGATCGCACTGTTGGGGGCGGTGCACTCCCCCCGCACCCCTCTTCCTCCTTCAGTGTGCCCCCCAGCCTGTCGTAACTGGTAACTGACGCCTGAGCGATCGAACTCTCCTGTTGAAAAATGCAAGCCTCCATTTTTCGACAGCTAAGAGGGGCATGTGAGATTCCCCGGAGCACTGCTTCAATTTAATATACAGTGCCTTTTAACTGATATGACAGGTTTTCTCTGGTTGTGGCTTGATGCCAGGAAGGAGAGAACAGACAGGTTGCCCTTCACCTTGAAAAGCCATTAATTCAGGAGCACATCACTGATGCCAGATGAGAAGGGAAGTTTTAAAACATTGCATCAGTTATATGACCTAATGCAGAGAAGGACGCAAAGACCTAAGATTGTCCCCTTGGACATTCCACCTGGATTATCATGTAATATTGTATGACAAACTTTCCCATTCAGTTTCATGGATGAACTGAGCAGTGCATAACTTTTTTGTACACAGAAAGCTGCATCTCCCATAAGAAAGAGCAGGGAAGCCTTTATCAGTGGATGGAGCCTCTTGCAACGTCAGGCTTTGGGGAATTGGCTTCCTCCCCCTGTGGCAGTAGATAAGAAGATCAAATGAAAGGAACCTCTTACCAGTTAGAATCTTTAATAATCACAGTGAGAGAACAAAGAACACATCTCCTAGAAATGGCAGTGCTCCCAATTAAGGGTCATCCACCCCATCCCTCTTAATCTACATCACTCCAACGTTTTGTAATCTGAGGTTATAGCCTCTGCGCTTTGTGTTCTGATGCTTTCTGAGCTCTCTGTGACTTTGGAGAAGGGGGAATGAATACTATCCAGAGACTATGAATCTGATCACTCTCTCTCTTCCAGTGTTTCTTCTCCTGGCTGTTCCCCACCCAGTATTTCCCAGCTTCTGCCTTCTGAACTATGTCCCTCTGCAAACCGCTGTTCAAAATCTATACTGTCCTCCTGCTCCTGGGAAGATTCAGGATCAGGGGGAGGGGGTGGCTCCCACCATTGCTTCTCAGTGCAGCCCTCCTCAGGATGGTCCCTGACATGGAGCCCCTTGCCTGGAAGGGCTTGTTGGACTCTGAAATATACTCGGAGTCAAGTGTGGATTTTATGCTCTTTATTCAGCTCATAGTAGTGAAGAATGCCAGTTCCCCTGAAATGTCTGCTTTATATACATTACTTACACAATGGGACCCACATGATTGGCTAATTCCAGGATTTTCCTGTAGGCCAATCAGGTTGTGGATTCACTTCCACCTGGAGCTGGATTGGGTGGCTCCTGCGGACCAATCAGACTGCTGCATTCTGGATCCTATTGTTCTAGGACCAATCAGACTGCTGCATTTTGGATCCTAATCAACTCAGTACATAACAGACTCATATCACTTATGCCACTGAGAGATGCTGTTGAAGCAGGGCTTTGTAGCTCGCTCTCATGGGATACAGGAAATTGTGACTTAAAACACTGGTGTCCTTCTGCTAACATCTGGGGAATGTTTCTCACATATCGTAGCATTTCTCCGCCAATATCTAGCATACAGTTATATGTATGCTAGTTTTACCACAGTATACTTTCTACCACATGGCTCTTAGATTTGTATGATAGACGGGTGTGGAAGTGGCATGGATTTGACAGAACAAGTTCTTATAACGAAAACTGACAATGGTGCCTCAGATAGGAATGAAATAATTTCCTTTTCTTCTTTCACTCACACCCTGCCCCGCATTCACTGTTGAGGCTTCTAGGTTTAAAAGCTCCTGGCAAGATTTGTGAGACTCGAGAGACCTGATGGATTCCCATTGTAGGAGCTACTCAGACTTCAAACTCCACGGAAAAATCCACTCCAGCTTAAGCTGGCAGGTCAGCTTATTTCATGGAATTTGTACTGAACAAGTTTGCTCATCTCAAACTAATTCTTTCATACTATACCACTTTCATTCTGTTGATGTTTTAATCTCTGATGCAGTGCAACCGTGAGTGACTGGGTAAAAGCATGCAGGCTGCCTCCAGGTAAAATGGAGACTTCCTTTCTCCAGGTAAAAAGAACGAGATGAACAGTTGCACAGCTGAATCCGGTTTTCACAGATATCAATGACAAAGGTTTAGAAAGCTGATTTAACCCCTTCCCTCCACCAGGCTTCTGCACAAGGTGAGGTACTCAAAATCTCATTTTGCACCATCAGTGTGATATTCAAGTTGCTCTTGAAGTCACATCTCCCAGGCGAATCAGTCTTAAAAGCCATAGCATATACCTATGGGGGAGGGATGTGGGCGGCGCTGTGGTCTAAACCACTGAGCCTCTTGGGCTTGCTGATCAGAAGGTCGGCGGTTCGAATCCCCACGACGGAGTGAGCTCCCATTGCTCTGTCCCAGCTCCTGCCAACCTAGCAGTTCGAAAGCATGCCAGTGCAAGTAGATGAATAGGTACCGCTGTGGCGGGAAGGTAAACGGTATTTCCATGTGCTCTGGCTTCCATCACGGTGCCCCGTTGTACCAGAAGCGGTTAAGTCATGCTGGTTACATGACCCAGAAAGCTGTGGACAAACTCTGGCTCCCTTGGCCTGAAAGCGAGATGAGCACCACAACCCTATGATCGCCTTTGACTGGACTTAACCATCCAGAAGTCCTTTACCTTTTATTATACCTATGGGATAATTCCTCATATGTGGATACTTCATCCATATGATTCCTCCATAGCTCTAAATGTCTCCCCTCCACAAAGAAGAAATGTAGTTTCTCCAAAGAATGTTTTAGGCTCAATCCTCCAAGATTACCCAATTGAATAGTGCTTGCTGGTGAAATTTACTTGCAGTGTGACTGTTCTCTGTCTTAGGGCACATGTAGAAACCAGGGCATAAGAAGCAAAAATATTTCAGTTGCTCCAAACTCCCCCCAGCATTTTCAAACACACAAAAAACTGCACCATAATGTATCCAAAGCGCCCCTTTGAGTCATTTCCCCAAATCATTGGTCTCTTCATACCAGAGGAAATCAAAAATAGAAACTAGAATCACACAGAGGGATATTTTATGAACTGGAAATTAAAGTTTTAAAGGTTCCCTCATTCTTTCCCCCTTTAATGCTTCTCTTGCAGAATTTATTGTTAAAGAGTTATCTGCAGAAGATGGGTTTTGTGTTAACTTACCTGGGAATGACAATTCACTAGTGATTTACAACAGGTTTTGCTTGTCAGGAGGCCCAACCACAAAGCAAATGCATAATTAGAAGGGGCAAAAATGATTATTTCCATTTATAACGAGAAAAGGCAGCTCTGAGTTTAGGCACTTTGCTTCCCTCCTTTACTGGCTGCCCTTTAGCTTTTGAACTGATTTATAAATATCACAGCTAGACACTCTTTGGATTACAGATGTTTAGGCTGTGACACATTTTGAAGTTGCTGGAAAGGGTTCCTGCTGCAGTGTTACAATTTACCATCAGCTCACCGAATATGGCATCTTATAAATTCCTTTTACGCTGATTCCACGCAGGCAGATGGAAACAGAGCCGAGGCTAAAAAGCTAACAGTAACTGGAGAGGAGGCGGCGGTGGCAGTGGTGGTGGGGGTCTGTGGGGAAGACTGAAGAATGACTCATAATTCCATGATCTACAGGGAAGTGAAGGAACTTGCTCACCCCAACCCAGTAAACGTATTGCACCATTTATGGCAAGGATAGCAACTCCAGCAGGATTCTACACTAGGCAATCTGAGCTTATATGTTTGTTCATAGGAGGGTTACCTCAGGTCTGGGGGAACTATTGACAGGTAGAGGGCCACATTTCATGGGTGGGGGGCTTTTTAGTGGTGGACAGGCCCAGATCCAAAAGTGGGCACAGCAACTAACTTTGTACAGCAGGTTAGTTTTCCTTCCTTCCTTCCTTCCTTCCTTCCTTCCTTCCTTCCTTCCTTCCTTCCTCTTTCTTTCTTTCAAAATTTATTTATTTGGTTTTTCAGATCAAAATTTTACAGTCACATACCCAACATACAACAATAAAACAAGATTCCAAGGAATCTCCTGGACTTCCCTCCTCCCCTTTGTGGGTCCTACTGTTAATCATTTCCTCCTGGATCTTTTATAATAATCCAAATCTTTTCTCTCTCCATTGTATCCAAAATTCACTTTTAAACTACCAGTGATATTCCAATCCCACTAACGATTTTAACTGTTTACAATGGTCTTTAAGATAAGTTATAAATTTCCCCCCTTTCCTTATTAAAATTTTTGCTCTTCCTGATTTCTGATTCTTCCGGTCATTTTAACCATTTCAGAAGGCTAGTTTCTGTACACACTCATGCACCCT
Source organism: Podarcis erhardii (assembly GCF_964252035.2). NCBI lineage: Eukaryota > Metazoa > Chordata > Lepidosauria > Squamata > Lacertidae > Podarcis > Podarcis erhardii. The sequence goes on from NC_138501.1 coordinate 13,067,902, forward strand.
TCTCTGTCCTTGAGCCAGGCAATCAGGAAGCATTATAAGGGTTCAGAGAGACTTTCCAGCCAACCAAAAACACACAAGAGGTGTGCAAAACAAGTCTGGTGAGAGCTGTAGCCTGGTGAGAGTCCCGAGGCACCGAAAGAAAGGTTTCCCACCTCTAGATTGCCTCTATTTATCCCTGTGTCCTACTTTAGGTACAACAGTTTTCTGTCTGAAGGACTACCGGAATTCAATCTTTTATCTCGGGGTGGCCAACTCCCAAGAGACTGCGATCTACTTACAGAATGAAAAACTGGCAGTGATCTGTCGGATCTTGCATACGACCGAGCTACTCCTCCTCGGACGTTCTTCGGAATCTCCTCCAATGGTGATTAATGACCTAAGCCTTTGATGAGGCTCCAGGCACGTTCCCTCATTATACAGAGTATCCAAGCAGCAGAAGGACGAGAAAAATATGAGCTACATTGCTACATTTATTTCTAACTACTCAGACAGAAAAGAATATACATCCTCTCTCTGTGAGAGACAGTGAACCAACTGGGACAAAGAAACAGGAAACCAGTAACAACAACATCCGTCTCCCGTGAGACTTCCAACAGTCTGGAATGTAAACAGAGTCTTGTGACTCCAAGAACTGCACAGTGGCATATCAGAAATCTAACATGATCTACCCCCATTTTTTAGGGGTTAAGGTCAAAGATGTTGACCTTTTAGGGAGGAGGAAAGACCCATTTTTAAGGGGATTTTTTTTGGGGGGGAGAGAAGAATAGCCACTCACCAACAAATTTCTGGGAAAACAAGCAACCTCACTGAGAAAACCTCATCTTCCATTCTGCAGATTGTGCAACAATGGAAGGCGGGGTGAGGGGGCGGGGCCAGATTTGATTTTACCAATGCTAAGTGAAGGGACCCAGCGATCGACTGCGATCTACCAAAACCTCCCAGGGATCTACCAGTAGATCGACCTGTTGGACATCCTTGCTCTACCTGAAGGTGTCCCCACTTCAGTGGCGTAGCGTCCTTTGCTTGTTCCTGGGACCAGAGGCTGGGTGCAGAGGGGGAACAACAGCCCACTGTGGAAGCCAAACCCTTGCCACCACTAGGCAGACACGGGGCATGGAGGGTTCATGAGGGCTGCACTGCATCACCTACCTGCCGGCCTGTGAAGGTGGGAGCCTGGTCAACTGACACAGCCCTTGGTAGGCACATCTCTCCAACAATGGCCGGTTAGGAGGGGGCCAGGGGTGTGGCGGCAAGGTCCGGCCGGGCTCCAGGGCCCAGAGACCCCCAGCGGCAGGTAGGGTGGGGATCCCAGTGTGGTTTGCGCCCCCTCAAAATCATGTGCCCCATGACCGTCCCCATGGAAGTTGACCATCAGCCATTCGATTCTGGACAGTAGGCAGGTTATCTGGTCACAGTCTTCTCCTTTATGATGAGATGCACTGCAGGCAGGGCAGTCTATACACACAATCAGTTCTGATCTGCAACAAAAACAAAAAAACCTCTACACTTGCACTATATAAAATGCTACTCAACAGGAAGAAATATGATTTCAAATATGATAGACAAAAATGGAGTAAATGACATATGGGAGTCAAGTATAAAATCAACAGAAATAGCCTCTATGGATCTAAGACTAAGACTTATTCAACCGAAAATAATATTCAGAGTCCACTGGACTCCAGCAAAACTATACCAAAAGAAAATAACAAGTGCAGACAATTGCTGAAGATGTGGGAGTAAAAATGTGAACTTAGTACATACGTTGATTAACTGCCCGATGATAAGATCATTTTGGTGTGAGGTGAGGATATTTATACCAAGAGTAATAATTTTTTTTTTGTTATTTAGGGGAACTGAATTTAATTCTAAATTATATTCCGGAAACGTGGTGTGGGAGTCATACAGCTAAGGCAGAGGCTTGTAAATACTGCAGGGTGCCCCCTGACATTCCTCTGGGCAATGATTACCTTATATGGAGAGGGGAGTGTCAAGCCTTGACCGGATGAGGTAACAGGAGACTTTGGAAACGGCCACAATGGCCAGCTATCGCCCAGTCTCAAATCTTCCATTCTTGGGCAAGGTGATTGAGCGAGCGGTTGCCGAACAACTCCAGGCACGCCTGGAAGAAGCGGACCATTTGGATCCCTTCCAGTCGGGATTCAGGCCTCATCATGGGACTGAAACTGCCTTGGTCGCACTGGTTGATGATCTCCGGCGGGCTAGGGACAAAGGTGAGAGCTGTTTCCTAGTTCTGCTGGATCTCTCAGCGGCGTTTGATACCATCGACCATAACATCCTTCTGGACCGTCTTGAGGGGTTGGGAGCTGGGGGCACTGTCATACAGTGGTTCCGCTCCTTCCTCCTGGGCCGTGTTCAGAAAGTGGTGGCGGGGGATGAGTGTTCAGACCCCTGGGCTCTCACTTGTGGGGTGCCTCAGGGTTCTGTCCTCTCCCCATGCTTTTCAACATTTACATGCAGCCGCTGGGAGAGATCATCAGGAGGTTTGGGCTGGGTGTTCATCAGTATGCAGATGATACCCAGCTCTACCTCTCCTTTAAATCAGAACCAGTGAAGGCAGTGAAGGTCCTGTGTGAGTGCCTGGAGGCGGTTGGAGGATGGATGGCGGCTAACGGATTGAGGTTGAATCCTGACAAGACAGAAGTACTGTTTTTGGGGGACAGGAGGCGGGCAGGTGTGGAGGATTCCCTGGTCCTGAATGGGGTAACTGTACCCCTGAAGGACCAGGTGCGCAGCCTGGGAGTCATTTTGGACTCACAGCTGTCCATGGAAGCACAGGTCAAATCTGTGTCCAGGGCAGCTGTTTACCAGCTCCATCTGGTACGTAGGCTGAGACCCTATCTGCCTGCGGACTGTCTCGCCAGAGTGGTGCATGCTCTGGTTATCTCCCGCTTGGACTACTGCAATGGGCTCTACGTGGGGCTACCTTTGAAGGTGACTCGGAAACTACAACTAATCCAGAATGCGGCAGCTAGACTGGTGACTGGGAGCGGCCGCCGAGACCATATAACACCGGTCTTGAAAGACCTACATTGGCTCCCAGTATGTTTCCGAGCACAATTCAAAGTGTTGGTGCTGACCTTTAAAGCCCTAAACGGCCTCGGTCCAGTATACCTGAAGGAGCGTCTCCACCCCCATCATTCTGCCCGGACACTGAGGTCCAGCTCCGAGGGCCTTCTGGCGGTTCCCTCATTGCGAGAAGCAAAGCTACAGGGAACCAGGCAGAGGGCCTTCTCGGTAGTGGCCCCCGCCCTGTGGAACGCCCTTCCAGCAGATGTCAAAGCAATAAACAACTACCTGACATTCAGAAGACATCTTAAGGCAGCCCTGTTCAGGGAAGTTTTTAACATGTGATATTTTACTGTATTTTTGGTTTTTATGGAAGCCGCCCAGAGTGGCTGGGGAGGCCCAGCCAGATGGGCGGGGTATAAATAATAAATTATTATTATTATTATTATTATTATTATTATTATTATTATTATTAGGAGAGGGGAGTGTCAAGCTTTGACTGGATGAGGTAACAGGAGACTTTGGAAAACGGCCATGCGGCTGGGAGAACAAAGGAGATAATAAAAAGTTGCCGGAGGAGAAAGGCTGGAAGGAGCTGCCCTCCAGTATTATGAAAATACTCGCTGCCTCATTGTGTCTTCTTTCTTTGCTATGCTAAACCACTTTTGATGGCTGGCTCCAACAAGTGGTGCCCTCTCTGAGGCTCAATTAAAAGAAGAGGAAAACTTAAGACAAAGGAGGCTGACTAAAGAAAGCAGTGTGAGACTGACTTCAAGGAGAACCATGAGAGGCAACTTAAAGAAAACAGTCTGAGGCAGACTAAGAGGATGTTAAAAGACACTGTGAGAGGACTTTCGATCCAAGCAGTGGATATCATCGGCTCACCACGTCCGGCAAGGATTTCAAAGCGCTTATACATCTTTAAAAAAAGATCCCTGGTGAGTTCGATCCCTTTTATATTGATTTTAGAAACATGGGCACCTCTTTGACTACTCCCCAACAGAAATTTTTAAGAGACTTGAAATTTCTCCTCTCCTCCAACAAATTGGAAGTTCCTGAGGGTGATTTGATACAGCTCATTCAGGCCATCGATGAGCATTGCCCCTGGCTTGCTGCAAATGGGACTTGGGAACTAAAACAATGGGATAAGATTGGAGCACATTTTCATGGACATCCCAGCATAGGTGTTAGAATTTTAAATGCTTGGTGTAAAATTCGATATGCTATGGGTTCTTTATCACCAAAAAATATCTCTATGGCAGCGTTGCCAACATCACCTGCTGTGATGCTGCCTGTTCCAGCACTTGCTTTGCCAGCAGCCCCAGAACCCAAACCTCCAGATTACAGTTCCTCACCAGAGGACCCAATCCTGCAAAAATACAGTGGTCTGGCTGGAAATGACCCTGCTCTTTCAGCGGCAGAACAAGCTACCCCTTTTCAACGTGCAGTACTTGCCTGTTCCTTATCACAGGATACCATGGCATTCCCTGTTATTGTGCCCCCTGCTGGTGCTCCAGCAGGAACTCAAGCCCAGCACCAACCTTTTGACTTTAAAATCTTGAAAGAACTGCAATTGTCAGTTAGGACAAATGGACTGCAAGCTCCATTTACACAAGCTCTTTTGGAAGCCACATTAGCCCAGCTATTGGTGCCAGATGACATCAAGCTTTTGGCACGTACAGTTTTACCCCCATCAGCTGGTGTATTGTTTGCCCATGAATGGGAAATCACCTGTCGTGCTTATGCTCCTGCTTTACTGCACCAAGCAAGAGGGAATAATCCTAATCTTACCCTCGCAGATGTGATGGACGCCATGATGGGGCGTGGTCCCTTCGCTCAGGCCTCAGTACAAGCCACACTGTTGCAGATCTTATTGAGGGATACTGCTCTTGCTGCTCAACAAGCAATGAGAAAAATCCCGGAACCCTCCAGTATTCAGTCTAGATGGGGTTCAATCAGACAAGAACCTAGAGAATCATATTCTTCCTTTATGGACAGGCTGATTACAGCAGTGAGTAGACAAATTGAAAATCCTGAAGCCAAACAAATAATTATCAAACAATTGGCCTTTGAAAATGCAAATGAGGATTGTAAGGTTGCGTTGCGCCCGATAATACACAATCCTACCACAGACACAGCAGGTATGCTTCGTATTTGTCAGTCTGTAGGTACAGCCACCCACAAGGCCCATCTGCTGGCGGCAGCGTTAAATAAAAACCAGCCTGTAGCCACCGATACAACGTTTCCAGCGTGGCAAACCAAGATCACTGATACCTCAGTGTGGGTAGAAGAGTGGCCTCCACCAAAAGGAAAATCTGCAGCAATGGCACCATCTCATTTCTGAACAGCTTATTTCTGAACAATTGACTTTCGGCCACACTGAACCACTTTCATCCCACTGGCCCCAGCAGACAGGAATGGTTTGCTTTTACATTTCCAGTATATAGCAATTCGCAGCCCACCCAGCGATATCAGTGGGTTGTCCTGCCTCACAGCATGCGGAACTCCCCTACACTTTGTCAGCATTTTGTGGATGAAGCATCGAAACCTTTCCGCATGCGCCACCTTGAGGTGCTACACACGAACTGCATCTGACAGTGTTTGCCTTCCTAACCATTTGCCTTGCCATCCTTTGCTGCACTGTTAGACAAGGAAGAGAAGCAGACGACCCAGTCCAGTTGAAACCACTATATTTCACCTTATCAGCTGGCAAGCCGCAGTCGTCAGAATCCTACTCTGGCTGGCAGCATCCACGGCTCAGCCACTCTCAAACTAGAAGAACTGTGTTGTTGAATAAGACTTTTAGGGGAGAAAATTATCGTAAGATATGGAGGAATAATATTTTTGTGCAAGATATGATTAAGTTTACCAGTTTATTGCATGCTTCTAAATGTTGGTTATGTATGCACATGCCCCCTTTTGCCAGCCACTCAGGCATAATGCTTCATGGTGTGCCTATTAATGGATCTTTTCAATTTACAAATGTTATATCACCTAACCAAACTTTTTGGCCTCCAGTACAATTGACCCTCCATGAGCCTGCCCCCATTTGTTTTCAAATTAGAGAGGGGAAAGAATCATGGGGCATATATCCAAACTGTCAATATACATTGAAATTCATGTTTAATAGCTCTTGTTCTCTTACAGGAACATACAGTGACCAATCTCAGTGCTATAGGAGTGACACAAGTGCATGGCTATAAACTAGAAAGGAAGCCTACCATGCAGCTTGGAATCAGAATTCTTATATTCTTGGCTTCCGGATGGAAGTTGGCTTTGACATTTATTAATTTTAGTGATCATTATAGTAGTTATTTGCATTATTTTGTGTTGCTGTATTCAATGTATTCCTTCTTTAATCTCTATATGTACTGCATCGTTCTCCAGTCCGTGGCCCGCTTCCGGTTTCACAAGAGTCGCTTATCGCACTCGATATAATCATATTGGAACGGACATTTATGACTCTGATTAATAAAATAAAGAAAGAGGGCATGTGGGAGTCATACAGCTAAGGCAGAGACTTGTAAATACTGCAGGGTGCCCCCTGACATTCCTCTGGGCAATGATTACCTTATATGGAGAGGGGAGTGTCAAGCCTTGACCGGATGAGGTAACAGGAGACTTTGGAAAACGGCCATGCGGCTGGGAGAACAAATGAGATAATAAAAAGTTGCCGGAGGAGAAAGGCTGGAAGGAGCTGCCCTCCAGTATTATGAAAATACTCGCTGCCTCATTGTGTCTTCTTTCTTTGCTATGCTAAACCACTTTTGATGGCTGGCTCCAACAACGTGGGAGATTTCAAGGGGTAAAAAAAATATGGATGTACCGTGCTATATTAGAAGCAAAAAACCTTATTTTGATGACTTGGAAGAGCCGCAGAAAGATTCCATTGAGCATATGGATTGATAATATGGACAGATTAAACAAAAAGCCAAACTAATTGTAAATCAGGTGATAACGGATGACTGTAAGATCCAAAAAGGAACAAGACAAGGATGCCCATTATCACCATTATTGTTTATTCTGGTCTTGGAAGTACTTGCCAAAAACATAAGAGCAAATAAGGAGATTACAGGTGTAAAAGCTGGGAAAAGTGAATTCAAGTTAAAAGCGTATGCAGATGACCTAGTGATAACAGTGGAAGAACTTAAAACTTCACTCCCTAAAGTAATAGAAAAAATTCAGAATTTTGGGGAAGTGGCAGGATTTAAGCTAAATAGGAATAAAACTAAATTATTAGTTAAAAACATGAAGGAAGAAGAAAGAACCGAATTAGAACAAAATATTGAGATTGAAGTCCATAAAAAGGTTAGATATTTAGGGATTTGGTTAACATCAAGAAATATAAACCTATTTAAAAATAACTATGAAAAAAATTGGCTTGAGGTAAAAAGAAATTTAGAAATATGGAGCAGAATGAATCTCTCAATGTTAGGAAAAATATCAGCGATTAAAATGAATGTGTTGCCCAAAATGCTAAGATGAATGCTTTAAAAAATGGCAGAAAGAGATTTTAAGATTTATCTGGGGGGGCAAAAGGCCAAGGATAAAACATAAAATACTTACAGATGTAAAAGATAGAGGCGGGTTTGCCCTCCCAGATCTTAAATTGTATTACGAATCTGCTTGTTTGGTATGGATCAGGGACTGGATGAGATTGGACAAGCAAGAGGCACTAGAACTAGAAGGTCATGACAACAGATTTGGTTGGCATGCATATTTATGGTACGGGAAAGGGAAGATTCATAGAAGCTTTTACAACCATATAATCAGGAAATCATTAATGAGAGTATGGGAGAGATATAAAGACTTATTGGAACAAAAGACTCGGTGGTGGCTTCACCACATGAAGCCATACTGCTCAAACCACTTGGAAAGAAAGGAAAATGGCTCACATATGCTGATTTATTAAAGGAACATGATGGAAAATGGAAATTAAGAGATTATGATGAGATCAAAGACCACTTTCAGAGTTGGTTGCATTATCGACAACTACATGAAACATATAAAGAAGACTGTAAGAAAGGATTTAGTTATACTAGATCTAGGTTTCAAACGGAAGTGATTGAAGGGAAAGTGAAACTACTGAAGGCCGCATATAGCATACTATTAGAATGGGAGATGAAAGATGAAGAGGTAAAATCAGTTATGATTAAATGGGCACAAGATGTAGGTCACAACATCATGATGGAGGATTGGGTTAAATTATGGAAAACTGACTTAAAATTTACAGACTGTTCCCTATTGAAGGAGAATTACATGAAGATGATGTACAGATGGTACACAACACCAGTGCAGTTAGGGAAAATGTATAAAACTAGTTCAAACATATGTTGGAAGTGTAAGGAAAAGGAGGGAACATTTTATCATATGTGGTGGGATTGTAAGGTAATAAAAAAAAAAGGGGGGAAATGATATACAATGAACTGAAGAAAATGTTCCATCTAACATTTGTTAAAAAACCCGAGGCATTTTTGTTGGGGATCGTAGGGAAAGACCTGCCAAAAAAGTTGAAAAACATCTTCATGTATGCGACAATGGCCGCGAGAGTTCTGATAGCACAAAGATGGAAGACTGAAGAAATCCCAAATAAAGAATTATGGCAAGAAAAATTGATGGATTATGCAGAACTGGCAAAATTGACTCATAAGCTACGGGACAAGGATAACTGTGACTTTAAGGATGAATGGGAACCTTTCGCAAAGTATTTGAAGACGCTACAAACCGAACTGGACTCCTTGGCAGGTTTTGAATAAACATCCACAATTTATTTTTTTTACTGATAATAATTAGCTAAACAGTTGGAGGATCTATACAACTCTGTAACATGCAGGAAATAGCATTATTGGGAAAACGAAAGACTGGAACTGAGGGAAGTTGGGGGTGGGGGATGGGTTTTGTGGGGGGAGGGGGAGGAAAAATGGGGAGGGAATAAGGATATGTTTTTGGAAAATATGTTTTGTTATAACTTTGAATAAAATAAAATAAAATAAAATAAAATAAAATAAAATAAAATAAAATAAAATAAAATAAAATAAAATAAAATAAAATAAAATAAAATAAAATAAAATAAAATAAAATAAAATAAAGAAGAAGAAGAAGAAGAAGAAGAAGAAGAAGAAGAAAATATGGACAGATTAGCTACATACAAACGAATTGCATGTCAATGCAAAATAAGAATGGATAAATATGAAGAAATCTGGAACAAATATTTAAGCGATAAGGCAGATAGTGGTGGGAAGTAGGGGGAGGAGAGAGAGGTGGGAAAATATTGTTTAAAAAAAGGTGTCGTCATAGGTATATCCGTGTATTCAAATCTGAATTGTTAAATTGTGTTATTATTGTTATTATGGTTTTTGTTGTATGTGTCTTTTGCGGTTGATGTTTGTGTTGAAAAAATGATATTATTTATATATATATATATATATATATATATGCTTTCGTAGATTTTCACGGGTACAGGAATGCAGGTTTTGGTGTCCTCGGGTGTCTTCCCGTGTAAAAGTTGGGGTGTCTAGGCGACGTTTCGACGAGGTCTCACTCGTCATCTTCAGGCTGGTGCTTTCGGCTTCTTGTTACTGGAACAGAGCAGGATCTCAGTGTTTGAGTTCCTATAAATACTGTAGAGGGGGTGTGGTGTATAGCCTCCAATGTTCTGGGCAAAGAGGAAGTTCCCAGGCTAGTGTGCCTTTTCTTCTTTTGTTCCTTAATTACTTGAGAGATATCTTGAGTGATTTCTTGAGTGATATCCTGAGTACCACTTAGGTGGGTCATTAGGTGTGGATTAGTTGTTAAAGTCTTTGTGTCTTGACCTCTTGAACTTTGTGAAGAGTTTTCCTGAGAAGATGGCTGTACTGTACTTAGTTGTGCTCTGGCTTGGCTTCGTGTATAGGGGCGAGCTGTGGTTTTGTGGCTTGTGTCAGCCAGATCTGTGTAGGGATTGCAGGGGGGTGCAGCATCCGGAGGTGCCACCATGGATTGGCTACTGGATGGTGTCTGTAATTCATCTGTGGAGAGGGTCTGGGTTTGGGTCTGGTGTGGTTGATTGGTGTTGGCGTTCTGTGTGCCTCTGGATCTGGTGTCAGTTTTTGTGGGGAGGGCTAATTTCCAGATGTCTGGCAAGCGGGATGTGTCGTCACGCTTGTTCATGTTGTGAGGGTGTTTCTCTATCTCGATGGCTTCCATGATTATTCTCTTGTGGTGATGTTCCGTGTTAAAGAGCAATTTGGAATCTGCAAAATTAATTTCGTGTCCTGTTTCTTTCATGTGTTGGAAAAGAGAGGAAGTTTTTTCTTCTTTTTTGACGGCATTCTTGTGTTCTGCGATACGTGCATTTATTCGTCTGTTTGTTTGTCCAATGTACGTGGCTGGGCAGACCCTCTCCACAGATGAATTACAGACACCATCCAGTAGCCAATCCATGGTGGCACCTCCGGATGCTGCACCCCCCTGCAATCCCTACACAGATCTGGCTGACACAAGCCACAAAACCACAGCTCGCCCCTATACACGAAGCCAAGCCAGAGCACAACTAAGTACAGTACAGCCATCTTCTCAGGAAAACTCTTCACAAAGTTCAAGAGGTCAAGACACAAAGACTTTAACAACTAATCCACACCTAATGACCCACCTAAGTGGTACTCAGGATATCACTCAAGAAATCACTCAAGATATCTCTCAAGTAATTAAGGAACAAAAGAAGAAAAGGCACACTAGCCTGGGAACTTCCTCTTTGCCCAGAACATTGGAGGCTATACACCACACCCCCTCTACAGTATTTATAGGAACTCAAACACTGAGATCCTGCTCTGTTCCAGTAACAAGAAGCCGAAAGCACCAGCCTGAAGATGACGAGTGAGACCTCGTCGAAACGTCGCCTAGACACCCCAACTTTTACACGGGAAGACACCCGAGGACACCAAAACCTGCATATATATATATATATATAGCTAGCAGTTGTGATAACTGACTTCTATTCCCACCTAATGTATTTCTGAGTGCCTTGAGATAGCTCTCAGATGCAGGAGGTGGCGGCAGCCCCGTTCTTTGCTTATGAGCCAGATTTATTCAGTTCAGTGCCCTGTGAAACACAGAGCAGCAGGAGAAAGCAAAGAGCAAGGCTAGACAGCTCTTTCATAGCAAGGATTATCTGAATATTTAGAAGGCCTGCTGAAGCGGGAGCAGCAGCAGCCAACAGAATATTCAGTTCGTTTTACTGCCGGCTTGACTCTGCGCAGCGTGAAGTTGAACTATGCAGACTTCAGGTCTGCCTTGCTATTTGGATGCCAATGACCTTTTTTATATTCTTTTAATAGGATTTATATACCACTCAATTGAAACCTCTAAGCAGTTTACATGAAATATGCATTGCAATAACTTATTAAAACCAGATGCTAATGACAGAGTTAGCCTATTCCCCACCCCCTAAAACAGGCACCCCCAATCTGCGGCCCTCCAGATGTTTTGGCCTACAACTTCCATGATCCCTAGCTAACAGAACCAGTCACTAGTCTAGCTATTACATTCTGGATTAATTGTACTTTCCAGGTCACCTTCAAAGCTAGCTCCACGTAGAGCGTAGTACACGCGGGAGATAACCAGAGGATGCACCACTCTGGCGAGACAGTCCACCGCCAGGTAGGGTCTCAGTCTGTGTACCAGATGGAGCTGGTAGATAGCTGCCCTGGACACAGAACTGACCTGCACCTCCATGGACAGCTGTGAGTCCAAAATGACTCCCAGACTGCACACCTGGTCCTTCAGGGGCACAGTTACCCCATTCAGGACCAGGAAATCCCCCACACCTGCCTACTCCCTGTCCCCCCAAAACAGTACTTCTGTCTTGTCAGGATTCAACCTCAATCTGTTAGCTGCCATCCATCCTCCAACTGCCTCCAGACACTCACACAGGACCTTCACCGCCTTCACTGGTTCTGATTTGAAAGAGAGGTAGAGCTGGGTATCATCCGCATACTGATGAATACGCAGCCCAGACCCTATGATGATCTCTCCCAGCAGCTTCATATACAGTAGTACCTCGGGTTACATACGCTTCAGGTTACATACGCTTCAGGTTACAGACTCCGCTAACCCAGAAATAGTACCTTGGGTTAAGAAATTTGCTTCAGGATGAGAACAGAAATCGTGTTCCGGCAGCGCGGCAGCAGGAGCAGGAGGTCCCATTAGCTAAAGTGGTCTCCAGGTTAAGAACAATTCCAGATTAAGAACGGACCTCCGGAACGAATTAAGTATTTAACCCGAGGTACCACTGTAGATGTTTGGACTACAACCTGAGAGCCCCACAACCAAATCCCTACTTATACACAAAGCTCACCGCATTACCTTCCTGGAGTCATTCTCTAGCAGCCTAACCTACTTCTCAAAGGGCTGTTAGCAGGACAAATGACAGATGTTCCTGTTTTCTGTTCTGTCTTCCTTGGAGGAGGGCCATGATATACAAGTGAGATATACAAACTCATAGTAGATTCAACTGGTGACACGTCAGGCAACAGCTGAAGCAGCCCAGAATTTTTCTGACTCTACAGGCAACCCACATCTATTCTTCAACTTATTTCTAGGAAGAAACACACACCTCAGTTGTCTACGCCCAAACAGTGGAGGATTGGGCCCCTTTCCCACCAACCTTAACCTGCCAGCCCTATGCTCCTGCCTTCTTAGTTGCAACCAATCAGGTGGTGGCTCTGCCTATCGCTGGCTCCACCTCCATCTACTGTTCATTTACTTGCTCTCCACCCTGTCCATCACAATGGCCGCTAATCACCACTACACCCCAAATCACGAGACACCCCCCTTGTTCTTTACCAGTTCCTCCTGCTGAATATAATTTATATCTTTCCTACTGCTGCAGTACAGCCAATAATGCTCTTAATAAAAAAAGAGTAATTATGTAGCACTTACTTTAAAAAGCAGAATTTTCACAGTGAAGCTGCAACACAGCTGCCAATTATGACTAAGTAGAGTGTCTGAGTCTTTGATAGCTGTGTTCCAAGTTTAGCTTCACCTGTCATAGTGTTTGAATGACGAGAGATGAAGCCGCGTTCTCCAAATCTCTCCCTGTCAACCTGTCCTGCAGATTTTAAAGGCAGAGTGATACGTTTCAAGGCCCTAAATATATCAGCGAATGAATGCAAGATTTTAAACCTTTTCTCATTACATGCTGCTGCGACACCCACATTTTCTACATCTAACTAGAATTAACTATTCCCAGCGCTGCAAATAGCCCCTTCACTTTGCTGGCCACCAAGAAATCATCCTATCTTGCGGAATGCTGTAACACATTTTAGCCTGAGTTGAAATCTACAATTAGTTCATTGAGCTGCTATTTAGTGGAACTGCAATGTACTGTATTTCAATTATCTCCATCTAATGATCAGCACTGAGATAAAGGGTTTGTGTTTAGCAAGATGTTCTGAAATGCCAAGTGTTGTTACACGGAAGAGTCTATTGACTTTGGAATAAGCTTGCATAGAGATAGGTTTACTAGACCATTTCTTGACTGGTCTTAAGAGAAGCCTTGTTCCCTTATACAATAGATGTGATATTGCAGGAGAAAGGTATGTTTTTAATTTTCATTTTATTGTCTGCTTACTTTTATTGCTATACTTGGTCTTTTTCTGTGCATTATTTGTTCATTTACTGCGGCAGCCTTATCAGCAAACTCAGTATTTTCCTTTTCTCACATTCTTCCCACTCCAGCAAGAGTAGGAAATGGATGCTTGGTTAGGAAAGGGCTGATATATGTTTAAAGTTTAAAACTTAAATACTTGAAGAGTCTGTGTGGAGACAGGAGAAACACTTTCTTTCTCAGTTGTTGACCTTGTGGCGATCACACAGGGTCCCCGGACGTTTCACCGTCTATTGATCCCTGTGCCACCACTTTATTTCTCGCTGCCACCACCCAGGCCCTACCTGGTACAATACCGAGTCCAGTCAGGGTTAAATTGGACCATAAACTTCTTTTTGGTTTCATAAACGGTATCAGTCAATTACAATCATGGGGTGCCTATCCAGAGCTATAACTTCTGCTACCTGCTCTCACTCACTAAACCACCTCTCAGATATTTACTTGTCTTCCTCGCTCCTAACTGTTCCTGACCCAGCTTATTTCGCTACACTAACTCAACCTACCCACAGACTCTATCCCAATTCACTCCTACTCCAACCAACCACCCAACTCCCAACAAACTCCTCCTTCACCCCTCCCAGAGCTGGTTTTATAGTCCCTCTGACTCCACCCCCAGGGTTCTGATTGGGTAACCTGTTTAACTATTTCACCTCCAGCACTCACATATGTTAAGGTCACAGACCTGCCTAAGACCTCACTTTAAACCAGGCATAGGCAAACTCCGACCCTCCAGATGCTTGGGACTACAATTCCCATCATCCCTGACCACTGGTCCTGTTAGCTAGGGATGATGAGAATTGTAGTCCCAAACATCTGGAGGGCTGGAGTTTGCCTATGCCTGGTTTAAACATTCTACGTTTTGTGAACAGGTGATGGGGATGGAGAAGAAATTTGGTTCAATTGGCATTTTAATTCAGTTCAGGGGCGCTGACTTGCCCCCCACATTGGGGGGGCACATCATGTGACGTGTCAGGCAACATCTTGTGGTGCGTCCCACCCACCACACAGTTAGCAACACTCCAATGAATCAGCTTAAATTAACCCACTCTATATCTCCTCCATACGGATCTCCCTGCTTCTGGGAGGTGGCACAACAAATTGAATCACTGTGGACCAAACTCCTGGCCCATTATTGTCAGTTCTGGCCAAAAAAAGCTCTTAAAGTTCCCAATTTGCTTTCACTCATTATCCTGCTAGAAATTATTTAACTGGAGAAACTAGGGTTTGAACCTGTAATCACTGTGCATAGAAAACATGCACTGCTACTAAATTATAGACCTTGGCCTTTGCTGCTGGTGCTGAAGCCTAGGTCGTTGGAGAAAAGGACCTCAAGAAAATTTCAGTTTTCTTAAACCATCTGGAACATGTATATATATGCAAAAAGCCAAATGAGAATATTTTGTGAACCATAAAATCATTTGCCATTCAGCAAAGCTAAACAATAACAGCCTCTAATTATTTAAAGCCAGTGCTTTGTGCCTTATCAAGATAGGTGTTGTTGTTTTTTAAAAATGGAAAGATAAAAACTTCAGTATAATGATACCTTCTTAATTAAGTTTAATTGAATGAAATAGGAAATGTGCTTCAGCTACATAAATAACTCTGGAGATGAATTAAATCAAATCAGGACCCAAGACACAATTACGTTTAATTAGGTTACAGTGCATGTGACACAGATTGCTGCTATTGGAGCAATGCTCCATCGCTCCTTATCAGATCTGCGGGAAAATGGATGCAAACAAAC
The DNA here is from genome assembly GCF_964252035.2 of Podarcis erhardii. Classification (NCBI taxonomy): domain Eukaryota; kingdom Metazoa; phylum Chordata; class Lepidosauria; order Squamata; family Lacertidae; genus Podarcis; species Podarcis erhardii. The sequence goes on from NC_138501.1 coordinate 13,083,318, forward strand.
GAAAGAAAAAGTCAGATGTCTCTTATGTGTTTATTCAGATATGTTTCAATACACTATAGTACTGCTAGCAAGTGATCTGGGAAAGATTCTTGGCAGCCCAGAGTACAGCCTTGGCTCAGATAAGGAATCATGCAACTTAGTAAAACCATAGAGATAGAAATATCCATGCGGTAAGACCAGGGGTACGCAACCTAAGGCCCATGGGACACAAGCAGCCCATGGGGGTTGTTTAATTGGCCCACAAGCCGCCCCCAAACTGAGCCGTGCGCTCAGTGAGTCCCCGCGCACTGCGCTAAACCGGCATGGCACAGCGTGGGGACTCACTTCCATGGTTCTGAAAATAGCGTCTGTGAAGACGCTGGAAATCACATCTGTGCAGACGCCGGAAATTGCGTGCTCACACATAAGCGCAATCCAGCCCACAAAGGGATTTCCGCTGGAGTAAACCTTGCCGACCCTGGCTAAGACCAATGACCATCTCTCTTGGCAAATCTCCCCTGGAAAGGCTAATGTTTGGTGCAACCGGTCTGGGAAAATTAATGAGCAAATGCCTAGATTTGATTTCATTGGAACCGAGAGAAGATGGCATCTGCCAGTGGTGAAATGACTTTTGGAGTGATTCGGCATAAACACCAGCGTGTGAGGACATACTGTAAACAATAGGCTTACCAGCTGCAATAATAGGAGAGTCAAGCATACCAATTTCACACAGAAGCACATCATTGCTTACTTCAACTCGCTTGTGGAAACAACTCAGAGGCCATGAAAGAAGGAAGGGTAACAACAGGAAGATTTAAAGGAACTATTGGAAACTCAAGACAGTAGAGATATAAGATGATCAGAGTCCCACCGAACTTGAAGCATGGGAAGTCCCAATAAAAATTTATAATTTGGCGGAATATTTGAACTATATGATATTTATTTGTATAATTTGGAATATTTAATGTGATTTGATTGGATTGTTAAAATGGAAAATTTAATAAAAAATATTAATATTATTTTTAAAAAAGACCAATGACCATCTCTTTTCCACTATGAAGACCTAGGGTACATTCTAGGGCTGCCATACATTTGGAAAATCCTGGGCATCGCTGAGATTTAGCACCCAAAAATGGCACTCAGGTAGAATTTTCAATTCCCATTGTAAATATCCGGGAAAACCCGAACATAAGGCAACCCATGTTGAAAGTGGGGTGTGTTGGGGTTTTTTGGCCTTTTTGTTTTTTTTTAGGGGAATCAACCAGCGGTGCCTCCATCTTGACAGCCTTTTCCCACTCTCTCAGAGAACCCATCTGATTTGTACTGATTGGAAGGGCACATGCATGCCCTGTTGAGTCCTCCTCATATTGTGCTCTGCACAATGTCTCCCTGTGGAACTCTTCCTGGGTGCCATGAAAACACACTCCACTGCTGCCCGTAATGAGTGTTTTTCAAACTAAGAACCAGAACTAGGGGCCAACGGGAGATGGCAGGCAGCCACTGATCTTCCTCTTCAAGTAAAGCAAGAACTGTCTGTAATTTCCCACAAGCTTATAGCTGGTCTTTTTACTAAGCACCAAGTTTCGTATGCTGGCCATCATTTTCAAAGACACACACACACAAAAACAGCTCCTTTGCCTCTCAGTACTAGGAATGTGGGGGCAATGTGATTCAGTTTGCATTTAAAAGCAAACTCGCCTAATATATACTTTCTGAAATACACAAGTCAAAACACAGCCATCCTTTGAAATGCGCATTTCCCTGAATTTTGCAGTGCGGTGGTACCACCAGGTACTGTGAATAAAAATGTGCATATGACTGAATAAAATATACAAAGGTGCATTGTATTATGGGAAATTGCTTTGAAGAAGTTTGTGTATTAAGGGAAATTGCTTATAAAATTATTTGGAGAATTTTGCACAAAAATTCTGATGAATTTTCATGAGAACTTTGAAATCTATCATCTATCTATATCATCTATCTATCTATCTATCTATCTATCTATCTATCTATCTATCATCTAGTTATCATCTCCACAAACTGGTGTGGAAATGATAGAACTGAACTTAAAATGGGAAAATGAGAAATTAAGCAAACTGAAATTTACAGTGCCATCCATTCCTACTTGCTCCCACGACCACCTCCAACACTTATGCACAGCAGGAAAATATGGCATTTGGCACTTCCCAGAAGCCATAACATCTTTTACAAGGAAGACATAAAAAGAGACCTGGGAGGAGGGATTTGAAGAGTAGACAGGAATAAGGAAAGAGATGATCAAAATGAATCATGCCTGCTTTTACACTATATGACTGGGCTTTTATTTTACCTGTGAGGCATTAAGCAAAGCTATGCTTATAATTTCTATAGTACTTTTCAGGCTACAAAGTATTCCACAAATTCTCTGAACATTCATCCTCCTAGCCAGCCTGTGATGCTGCTTAGGTAGGGAAGACAGTAACTTACCTAAGCAGGATGGCTAGCTAGGGACAGGATCCAGGGCTTTCCCCCAATATACAAACACAACACTGCATCACTGCATATATAAGGCAGCATTGGGCAATGGCTGGGATAAAGGGGGGCAACTGAATCCTAATGACAGGACTCATTCGGTTTCAATTTCCAACCCTGCCAGCAGCTTTTCAGTGGTTTGTAGGATTAGGCCAGAAGTGAGCAACTTCGCCACAACATTGACAGGCTAGTCAACTACACACAATGATCCTGAACTTCTCTCAGAATGATCTCTTGCGCTCTTTTTCCCCATAGTGGCTAATCCATCAGGAAAATGTGTTCTGCCTCGATTTCCATCCACAATATTCGCACTTAATAAAAACAAGAAAGGGTACGTGTTGCAGTTGTTTGAGATAATGACAAATTGTGTTAATAGCCTACAACACTTTTGTCTTTCTGACTGGATTCAGCCCATTAACGACTCAGTTGTCAATCGGAAGCAAATTTGCCACTACGCACTTGGAGTTGTGCATTTTGCTTATTTCACCTAGCATTTAATTTCTGTTCCTGCTGTCAGAGCTGGCGGTGCTGGTTGGAGGATGGTAATGGGATGAAAACAGGGTTCTCCTTTGTGCCAGCTTCTATTTATTGGGATTTGTTCATAGCTATAGCTTGTGTAATCAAGCATAATGGAAATGCCACATCAGCGTACTCTCTTAAAAGTGTCTCTGCTGTCTGTTTGCACCAGAATAAGAATGAGATTCGGCAAGAAGACGAGAGACTCCAGCGTAGATATCTTGGAACAGTTTGTTCCAAGAAGAAGAATTGAGATAAATGGCTATATTTAGGGAGCAATGTCCAAGCAGATTCATGTTATACTCAGAGGACTGCTTCCAAATGTGTCTGTGTCTTTACAGAGTCAGGTCATTGGTCTTTTCAATCCACTAGGTCTAGGACCACCCAGCATTTTCCTAAACTAAGGATACTATTGTTATGGTGTAAAGATGACACTTTTTAAGATTAGAGAGGTTTTATTTTTTGGTGGTGCAGGACTGGAATAACATGGGCAGATACAGTGGTACCTTGGTTCTCAAACTTAATCCGTTCCAGAAATCCGTTCCAAAACCAAAATATTCCAAAACCAAGACACACTTTCTCATAGAAAGCAATGCAAAATGGACTGATCCATTCCAGGCTTTTAAAAACAACCCCTAAAACAGCAATTTAACATGGATTTTACTATCTAACGAGACCATTGATCAATAAAATGAAAGCAATAAACAATGTACTGCAGTCACACAATCAATTAATCTGTATCTGAACTGGGTTCCACACAGTGACAAAAACAAAACAAAAAGAGCCACAAAAACAAAAATGCAAAATAAATAGCAAAAACAGACAGACCTCAGCGTAACACTCAAAACGGAAGTGTGGCACTCAAAATGGAGCACGTTCAGCTTCCAAAAAATGTACACAAACTGGAACACTTGCTTCCAGGTTTGCAGTGTTTGGGTTCCAAGTTGTTTGAGTGCCAAGGCGTTTGAGAACCAAGGTACCACTGTATATATGACTGACAATAATTTTCTTATTGATTATATTTCAGGATAGTTGGTACCATAAACATTCAGGGGAATTGCATCTTAAGAACATCTCTCATATAGTTTAATTTTAAGAATGGCATCTGTTTGTTTTTGGCCATTCATTAATGTTAAAAAATTAAACACAAGCGTCATAGATATGCCCATCTGATGCACTTATTATTATATGTAGTATTCCGATTTATTTCTGCTTGCTCATGGACAGTGATGGGGTTGACTCCATTAGTGCTGATGCAATCTGTTGCAAGGAGCTGCACTCTCTCAACTTTCCCACTGCGCTTCATTTTAGGTGTTCCTCTCATTCAATGTTCTATATTTGGGCTTTCGCAAATTGAGGTGTGTGTCAAATACGAGACAAAGGAAGTATTTTTAACATTGACTTTGGCAAGTTCTCTTTCAGACAGGCTAATTTCTCCCGCTACAAAGAGCAGCCAGATGTACTGCTTATGGAACAGGAATGCTGAAAACAGTGAACAAATTTATTGCTGATTGAATTCAGTGGTCTGAAATGATGCAATGCAGACTTTTTTCCAGACTAGCCACACATTTCAAAAGGAGTACAGACTTCTTTTTCTTTTTTTAAAAAAATTAATAGGGTGAGACAACATGGCTGATTTGCTAATGTTATTTTCAAGTTTGCTTGTGGATGGGATCTGGTGCATAGCAGAATAGTTTAGAAAATCTCTCTGCAGTCCAGCTCTTAGGGCAGAACAATTTCTGATTCAGATGCAGGGGCAGAGAGCAGAACCACTCCCACTGGCCTCACAACTATATAAACATAGGCTCCTTGAGAGCCAGTGTGGTGTAGTGGTTAAGAGCAGTAGACTCGTAATCTGGTGAACTGGGTTCACGTCTCCGCTCCTCCACATGCAGCTGCTGGGTGACCTTGGGCTAGTCACACTTCTCTGAAGTCTCTCAGCCCCACTCACCTCACAGAGTGTCTGTTGTGGGGGAGGAAGGGAAAGGAGAATGTTAGCCACTTTGAGACTCCTCAGGGTAGTGATAAAGCGGGATATCAAATCCAAACTCCTCCTCCTCCTCCTCCTCCTTCTTTTTCTTCTGAGAATGGCCACTTAACTGGTCCAGAGGTGGGCAGTGGTTGTGGCCCAACCTGTTGGCCCCTCACACCCCTGGGGGGGGGGAATGACCTCAGCATGGTGTCCGGCCATTAGAATGCCTCCATCCTGGAGTTTGAAATTGCCCTATCAGGAGCAGGCTGAGGGGTAGAGCCTAGGTCCCTCCTTATTGGCCAGGCTTCCATTTGGAGGCTGATAATGGATATATACCCAATGCCTGATCAAAGCCTACTTACATCTGTAATCATCATCAACAACATCAACAATTTATTATTTACACCTCACCCATCTGGCTGGGTTTTCCCAACCACTCTGGGCAGCTCCCAACAGAATATTAAAAACACGATAAAACTTCAAACATTAAAAACTTCCCTAAACAGGGCTGCCTTCAGATGTCTTCTAAAAGTCAGAGAGTTGTTTATTTAATTGACATCAGATGGGAGGATGTTCCAAAGGGCAGGCACCACTACTGAGAAGGCCCTCTGCCTGGTTCCCTGTAACCTCGCATCTCACAGTGAGTGAACCACCAGGGGGCCCTCAGAGCTGGACCTCGGTGTCCGGGCTGAACGATGGGGGTTCACTTTGCATGATGGGGAAACACTTTAAATTGTGCTCAGAAACGTATTGGGAGCCAATGTAAGTCTTTTAGGACTGGTGTTATATGGTCTCGGTGGTCACTCCCAGTCCCCAGTCTAGCTGCCACATTCTGGATTAGTTGCAGTTTCTGGGTCACCTTCAAAGTTAGCCCCACATAGAGCACATTGCAGTAGTCCAAGCGGGAGATAACCAGAGCATGCACCACTCTGGCGAGACAGTTGGCGGGCAGGTAGAGTCATAGCCTGCGTACCAGATGAAGCTGGTAGACAGCTGTCCTGGACACAAAGCTGACATGCGCCTCCATGGACAACTGTGAGTCCAAAATGACTCCCAGGCTGCACACCTGGTGCTTCAGGGGCACAGTTACCCTATTCAGGACCAGGGAGCCCCCCACACCTGCCTATTCCATGTCCCCCCAAAACAGTACTTCTGTCTTGTCAGGATTTAACAATAAACATTGTGGCCAACTTAAATCCCAGAACATTGTCCTGTCTGGTTTGTTTATATCTGTGGTTGCCTTGGTTTCTCCCTCTGTGAGTGGGGCGCTCTGGGTGGATCTGCAACCAAGTTTATTTTCTTACTAGGTTAGGGTTCTTTTCACATCACAGCAAAGATTTCTGGAGCTTTGTGTAAAAAACAACCACAACCCTGCAGGCCCCTCCAGACTGATGTTTTATCTCTGATGTGTTTGTGTCACAATAATAGGGCATTAGCAGTGGATTTATTCTACTTTGTTCATTGTTCCAGGATGCTTCCCCAGTGCTACTGCATTATTGCTGTCCCGAGGGGCTATGGTGCAACAAAAGCAGGGCAATGCCTCCTCCTGCAAGAACATTTGTGACATGAAAAAAATGGGATTTCAGCAGAAGTTATGGGACATGCACTGATTGGAAATGGAGCAGCTTTGCCCATCCCAAACCTTTTGCAGGGACAAGTGGTATTGAGAGTGGGGTTGCAAACAACCACCCTGATAATATTTTGAGCGCAGATGATCATGGCAATGCAACAAAAAGGACGCCTGGTCCTATATTGGCTTTGATACAAAGCACATTTGCTTGGGAGTAACATCAGCTGAAATCAATGGCACTTAGGCAAGTTTGTTTTGTGCTGGGATGACAATTAAAATACCCCACTGTTAAGAAACACTGGTGATGGGGTAGAACAGATGTAGAGCTAATGCAGGACAAAGATGGATGCAAGTAATAGGTCTTGCCTTTGTAGCAACGGTCACATTTATTATACTGACAGTTGTTGAATCCCAAGCAACTTTCGTCTGGCTTCATGCCAAACTTTGTTCTGCTTGACACTGTCCAGGGTAGTTCCCTGAACATAAAGACAGGAGCTGGTTAACAGGCAACAATTCATGATATCCTGAACCATTTTGCAGAGCAGGCAGCAAAGACTTGACTTGGCCATTGAGTCAACAAAAAGAATTTTCCAACCTGAGCAAATATTGACCCGCTTCCTCCTTGGAATGGAATTTGTTGGCGTTGTCGCTTTCTGCAATCCAAAAATCACAGAAAGGAAGAGCAGTAGAAGCAATAAGTAGGTTAAAATGTGTAACATATGAAACCTCTTCTTTCCAATAGCTCCTCTTTATCCTAGCAGGAACTTTTTTCAGGTGTCGACAATTGTCAAATGCTGACGCTCGTTGCTTGCTGGCATGCACATACAGCCAGATGTTAGAATTGTACGTCAATTGTCAAATAGTAAATGTTGCCACTGCCTCAGCAACATTGCTCTGGGCTTGTAACTAACTTATCACAGCCTCTTATTTGCTCAGTAGGGCTTATACTAGTCACAAAAGAAAAGAAAAAAACCACTAATTGCTAAGATAAACACATCCCATCATGTTACAGCTTGTCGGTTGTGTTAATCAGTTTTTGAAGAAAGTGTTTAGCTTTATGAAGGCATTATTCTTTTGGGATTAGAATCAGATGTTGGAAGAGTAGGGGTGCTCTAGTTAGCATTGCCTTCTTCATATCCCTTCTACGAACAACACTTCCTTCTCTATTTTGGAAGCAGGCACATCAAGTCTATAGGACTGAGGCTTCTACAACCCCCCAATGTCCACTGGGATGGGGCTTAGCCCCCCAATTTTGAGGGGCAGAGGAGGCCTGATGGGATGCCATCCTAACATGGTGTGGCTGGGTGGGATGTCACCCAGGGCCACACAATAAACACACAAGATGTAACTGGCTGTACTTTTGAATAAATAAGGTATACTATTCATTGTATCAAATTGTAGATTTCAACTGAAGTTTCATAAAGTTCAACGAAAAAAGCAGAAGACCCAGTAGATCAGTTCATTCTCTAGTCAGTTCATGCATAAGGTCCATACATGTATAAGTGTCTATTCCACCTGTCTGTTCATAGAGTCCAATAATCTACATGAAGGGTTGTTACAGTCCCACAGAATCCTTTCACAGCGTCTAAGACAAGGATTTTTGGAATATTAGCCTTGTTTCGCCATCCTAGGCTTCATCAGTAGAACAGGCTCTAGGTAATGCAAATAAATACAATATCGTAATCTCACATATTTTTACAGCAAAAATAATATAAAAAATCATAAACAACTATACATACCATATGTAATATTACAGGATGGTGATCTTATAGCATAGTAGTGGTTGCAGTAAGCAACGACTGTTACAAAGCAGGATTGTATGGACAAGCACAATATTGGTTTGAGTAACAGGTGAATCCACAGATACAAAATTTATTTCTTAAAGTGACACATATGGCACAACAGAAGTAAAGCAAACTTAATCCATGCTCAGATGTGTAATCTCTGGCTGCTACATGGCCTGGCAGGAAGTTGCTACGAACCCTGTGCAGTCTCCAGACAAGAGCATTCTTCCATCTTGTGGTTTCCAGCAACTGGTTTTCAGAACAGTATGGCTACCTCCAACTGTTGCTTCTCCTGTCAAATCCTAGATTTCCCATTGATTTCCATGGCAGTTCTTGTAACCCCTCTGACAAAATGGGCAGTGGAGACTCCTAATGAAACCAGAAACTGTGTATTTGTTTAACTATTATATGGGAAAGGATCTACAATGTAGATTCACGCTGCTGTTCTTGCAGCTTGGATCCAAGCACTGGATGTATCCCATGTGGGTTTATACTTCTTCATCCCCCTCCACCCTAGATACTAAGTTAATTGGGGACACAGATGGCACTGTGGTCTAAACCACTGAGCTTCTTGGACTTGCCAAACAGAAGGTCCGCATTTCAAATCCCCGTGACGGGGTGAGCTCCTGTTGTTCTGTCCCAGCTCCTGCCAACCCAGCAGTTCAAAAGCACGCCAGTGCAAGTAGATAAATGGCGGGAAGGTAAATGGTGTTTCCATGTGCTCTGGTTTCCGCTACAGTGTCCCATTGTGCCAGAAGCAGTTTAGTCCTGCTGGCCACATGACCCAGAAAGCTGTCTGTGGACAAATGCCAGCCTGAAAGCGAGATGAGCGCCACAACCCCTTTGACTGGACTTAACCATCCAGGGGTCCTTTACCTTTTTTCTTTTTCTTTTTTGCCTTTACTAAGTCAATTATCACATACAGTCAATTATCATATACAGTCAATTGTCATATACAGTGGTATCTCGGGTTACAAATGCTTCAGGTTACAGACTCCGCTAATCCGGAAGAAGTACCTCGGGTTAAGAACTTTGCTTCAGGATGAGAACAGAAATCGTGCTCTGGCGGTGCAGCGGCAGCAGGAGGCCCCATTAGCTAAAGTGGTACCTCAGGTTAAGAAGGGTTTCAGGTTAAGAACGAACCTCTGGAATGAATTAAGTTCTTAACCAGAGGTACCACTGTACAGTGAAAGGTTATATGCTATCTGTGAAATAGGATCAAATCAGTCAACCATCAAATCTAAATAAACTGTCAAAGTACTGAAATGAAACATGAAATATCAGGTACACAATACCAATGCTAAATACCAAGAATGTGCTAAAGACCCCCCTCCCCCAAGTATTACAAGAGAGGAAAATTAAGCAATTATTTGGCACAGCTATATCAGTACAGGGATAGTTCCGCTTTAGACTTTAAAAATGGGAAAATGCCACTTTTGTGGCATGTAAACGGTGATGAGTTGTTTTGAATATAAAAATGGTTGATGGGCTCCATCTGTGTGGCTAAAGGCATTTCTTCAGCTATGCATAGCATGCATTATGCAGTTCAATCCTATGCATGTCTGTCTGGTGAGACCTAGACGCTTGCAGATGACCTGGTTATTGAGTATTCATTGTGATTTGTTTGTGGGGAGGTGGGAAGGCATCTCATCAAAGCAACCTTTATCACACACTTTTCAGCGCGTTGTCCCATCAATTTCCTTATGACAAAAAGTCCAATCTTTGGGGAAGTGGATTTGTTGTGCAGGACCTCCCCATTAGCTATAACTGGGAAGCTTGAATTTGCTTGTATATTGTTGTTGTTGTTTAGTCATGTCCAACTCTTCATGACCCCATGGACCAGAGCAGGCCAGGCACTCCTGCCTTCCACTGCCTCCCGCAGTTTGGTCAAACTCATGTTAGTAGCTTCATGTCCAACTCATGTCCAACCATATTGTCCTCTGCCGTCCCCTTCTCCTTGTGCCTTCAATCTTGCCCAACATCAGGGTCTTTTCCAGGGAGTCTTCTCTTCTCGTGAAGTGGCCTGTATATTACTGAATCCAAAATAATGACAGTCTGGAAGTGCCTTCTCGGTAGTGGCACCCTCCCTGTGGAATGCCCCTCCCACCAGATGTCAAAGAAATAAACAACTATCTGACTTTTAGAAGACATATGAAGGCAGCCCTGTTTAGGGAAGCTTTTAATATTTGATGAATTATTGTATTTTAATATTTTGCTGGAAGCCGCCCAGAGTGGCTGGGGAAACCCAGCCAGATGGGCGGGGTATAAATAATAAATCATCGTCATAATTATTATTAGCTTTATTCAATTATGAGGTAAAATAGTTTTGCATGCCACCCCAAGATTCCAGAGGTTCTAGGTGTTTATTTGGGGTTTGTGTTTCCTTTTGGGAATGAGGCACAGCAGAGGCTGTGGGGTCTTTATGGTTTATTTACACTTATATACAACCTGAGCCTATGATGGAGGGATTCCCAGCATTAACATCCCCAAAGGGTCTTGTTTCTCCCATAGCTGCAACCTTGGATTCTAACATTGCTCTCTGATCCCCCTTCAGCTTGCTGCTTCACTTATAGTTTATAGCACAGGGGCCCCTTCTCACTATCCATGAGTTGAGGGAGGAGTCCTACCCATTTGTCATCTTTCCTTTTCCCCCTCTCTTAATGGCCCATCGCCCAGGTGATTACCTCCTCAGGAAGCAAGCTTGGCTAATGTTTTAGCACTTGCTGAATCCAGTAGGTCAGGAAGCTAGCCTGGCTTGATTAGGTTTTAACACTTGCTAGATCCAGGGCTTTGAGGTGTCTGGCACCCACAAACTCATAACAATAGGGCTTTAGGTCACATGCTGGACTTCCAGAGGGTTTTAGCGAATGATTTCTCACGAGTGGCTACTGAAACATGGTTGGACTGAGCAGGCTTTTGGCTCAAGCTTCAATGAATGTGTCGCTTCTGATCACGTTTCTGCACTCAGCCAATTTTAGCAGATTGTGTTAAGGGAAGGGATGTGTAACAACTTGACTGAACGACCAAAGGCTGGCCCTGCCGTAAGTGGAATGAGACCTAAGCCGAGGTCATTTTGAATGCTATTAGAGGGCAGCAAATAGATTTGGATTTTTTTTGGATAAGGCACCAGTTGCACGCATCTTGCAGTTGGCTGACAGGAAGTTTGCTTATCTGTGGCTTGTTGGCACATTTAGCTAGGATAACACCCCCCCCTCCTCTCTTATCAACCTCTGGCCTGTCTGCACATTCATGGTGGAAGTGACAGGAAAAAGCATCAACAACTCCTGACAATATTAGGAGTTCATGACTCCTGTTTCTTTCACCCAGAGAAAAGCAAAGAGGTAAACAATAGCTAAATGACTGTCTCTGACAAGTGGAGCTCAGGGTTTCACAAATAGGACAAGATAGTCAGAGAGAGCATGTGGCTTTTTTGTTGTTTAATTGCTGCTTTTATATAGCTGTCAGATTTTTGAATTCCACTTCCCCAACTTTTAATGTTTTTCTCCTTTGGTATAAGAGCATTTGCTACTGGGTGTCCTACGTCTGGCAGATAAATAAAGTGAAATGCCATGTATTTTGCTGTTAATATTTTGCACAGTTACCTTAGGATAACAACGGGGGTTAACAGACTGTCAGTGGTGGCTGACAAAATTTGTCTGTAGTCAATAAAGATTTGGCCCAATTTCACACAATATCTGTATCCTTATTTCATCTCTTTTGCAGGATCTCCATTTGCACCTGCCTGGGTAATGTGTTCCCCCAAAACTGTAGGCTTGGCACACAAGCTGAACCTTCAAGGCATTGTTAGGCTTCCTAACAGATTGTCATTGTCAGATATTTGAGCACTTGGCAACTCCTTAGAGACCCAGGAACACAAATTTCAGTGAGCACCAATATAGCAATTCATAGGATTAAGGTTTGGGGACATTGCAAGCCCTTTGAAGCTGTAGTGGCTTATGCAAACTTGCCTATATTTTGTTAGTTGTAATGGGGGAGCAGTGCTGACAACTTTCTTGACAAGGTGGCAGATGCAGGCAACTCCATACTTGCTTTGAACTCTGCTTTTAAAACTGTAACTGGTTCTGCTCATACAATTGCTTCGTGGCCTGCATCATGGGATCACAACACAGAGACACAACTTTGGTGCTTATTGAAAGTGTGAGGGAAGGGTTGTGGGGGTGAGGGAAGAGAACATCCTTTAACCAGACCCCAACATTGTCCAGCTCCCGCCACTTATGTCTACATGTGGACATGATGGAGCCAAGAGGTGATGCTGTGATGGAGAGAGCTGTGGGGAGTTGGAACAGATGAACAGGTCTTGTTTTTATAGGGTTTGAGAAACAGTGCTTCACCTGTCATTCCTCCATCCAAATCTGAACCTTTGGCGTGATAATCAACCATCAGGTACATCCAGTGCTTTTTTTTTCTAAAAAAAATGTTTAGGGGTACAGTGGTACCTCAGGTTACAGACACTTCAGGTTACAGATGCTTCAGGTTACAGACTCCGATAACCCAGAAATAGTACCTCGGGTTAAGAACTTTACCTCAGGATGAGAACAGAAATTGCATGGTTCAGTGTGAGGCCCATTGGCTAAAGTGGTACCTCAGGTTAAGAACAGTTTCAGGTTAAGAACGGACCTCCAGAATGAATTGAGTTCTTAACCCGAAGTACCACTGTCCTCTCATTTTCCTATTCATATTGAAATACTGCCCCTCAATGAGGCCAAACTTAGACTCACAAAATGTTTAGGGGTATGCGTACCCCACATCCCCCCGGAAAAAAGCACTGGGTACATCTGAGATACTTCCTTGGCCTTGCCTCTGCAACAAGTAGGCATCTTTCCCAAAAGATTTCTGCCACTTCCTTTGTCAAGGTAGGGATTTTTTTTTTTTGCCTACTTTTCAAGAGACATAAGACGCTGTGCTTTTTGTGGCAATGACTGCACACAGGTCTGATGGCTACCATTATTATTTATTTCCACTAGTTATATAGTTTGACAATCACTCCCAGGTATTTCACTTACAAGTGAAAAAGAAAATGATTTTGCTGCTTGGGCAGCAAAAGGAGGGCAGGCAGAACTCCATAAGGCTTCAGGGAATGTTGCGTGTGGAGATTTATTTTTAGAGTTGGAATTGTCATGCTCGAATACCTACAGGAATGGGCACGTCGTGCCTGCCGTCTATCAATGGAGACTTTTAGTCCGAGAGAAACTTTCAAAACACGTAGAAGAATGAATGGAACTCTTTTTATGTTGTTGAGGTAAAAACAAGAGCAAAGCAGATATTATATTGTCCGTTTAATTTCTGTGAGTGACTGTAAGAGAAATTCTGAAGAACGTTTCATAATGCAGTATAGAAAACACTCTTTGCATAGCTGTTTTTTAGTGCAAGAAATGTACAATATGTTAGTGAGTTGTTGCACATGACCCACAACCTCTGTTGCCGGATATTGCATGATCTCATTTGTTCTTGTTGGCACCCGTCTGTCTCAAGAGACAATGGAGTGTGCCCCGGGAGCTGAAGTCAAACCTCTGTGTTAGCAGCATCAGCCTCCCTGAGGCGCAAAACGAAGCAGTTGCACACTGATGTCATCCAAAGAAAAGCAGAGCACCAGCTTGGCTGCAGAAGTTTCTGGAAGGAGGCATACAAGGCAACCATCTTAGGGAGTCCACCAGATTTGTGTAGGGTTTACTCCTTAGCCTTTTCTTCTCCTGAAGTTATTCCACAAGGCAGTAGAGGTTAGGGTTAGGTTAATAATAATAATTATAATAATAATAATAATAATAATAATAATAATAAAACAACTTTTATTTATACCCCATCCTCCCCGGCCAGAGCCGGGCTCAGGGCAGCTAACACCAGTAAAATTACAATAAAAACATAATGGGACACACACACAAACACACACAAACCAATTTATTAAAATACAGTGGTACCTCAGGTTACATACGCTTCAGGTTACATACACTTCAGGTTACAGACTCCGCAAACCCAGAAATAGTGCTTCAGGTTAAGAACTTTGCTTCAGGATGAGAACAGAAATCGTGCTCCGGCGGCAGCAGGAGGCCCCATTAGCTAAAGTGGTGCTTCAGGTTAAGAACAGTTTCAGGTTAAGTACGGACCTCCGGAAATAATTAAGTACTTAACCTGAGGTACCACTGTACAGGTTAAAATACAATTTAAAATGCAGCCTCATTTTAATGGTAGTCCATAGATCAAAACCATAAGGGGAGGGAAACATAAGGGTCAGACTGAGTCCAAACCAAAGGCCAGGTTGAACAGCTCTGTCTGCAGGCCCTGAGGAAAGATGTCAAATCCTGCAGGGCCCTAGTCTCTTGTGACAGAGCGTTCCACCAAGTCGAGGCCAGTACTGAAAAGGTTGAGGCTAATCTAACCACCTTGTGACTTGGGACCTCCAAAATGTTGTCATTTGTGGACCTTAAGGTCCTCTGTGGGGCATACCAGGAGAGGCGGTCCCATAGGTATGAGGGCTTTAAAGGTCAAAACCAGCACCTTAAACCTGACCCTGTCCTCCACCGGGAGCCAGTGCAGTTGGTAAAGCACTGGATGATGTGATCCCTTGGCAAGGACCCCGTAAGGGGTCAGATTTCCCTTTTTCTAGATGAGCTACCTTCCCAGGTTGATGAGCCCCATCTGTCCCTCAGTTCTCTCTATGGCACATACAGAAACCACTTTCTTGCGTCTGTTCAATCTCCCAGAGCCTTTCTACGCATGCAGGGGGAGTCATGATCTAATAGATGCATTATATTTTGCTGCAAAGAAAACCTGCAAGTCAGATTGCCTTGAGGACTGCCACAACCTTTGCAGACCCTCAACTGAATATTGTCTCTGTTCAAGCGTTACAGCCTTCGCATGAAGCCTTTGCTCAAGGCTTCTGCATGGGGGTACTTCAGACAGTGACCAAACCCTACCACCCACCCCAGTGGCTGGGGAAGATGTCCCTGGAATCTCTAGGTACAGATGGACAGTCACCACCAATCAGTGGAGACAATAATGAGCTATATGGACCAATGGTCTGCTTCAATATAAGGCATCTTCCTATGTTCTGTGGAGAGGCCTTCAGTCTGATTTATTTTTTCAAGGATATGTACAAAAGTCCCTATAATATCCAGACAGGTGCGAGTTAAATCATATACGTATACCAAGGAGAAACTAATATAGGTAGCTGGGAACTAAAGAGAGAGGATGATCTTAATCTCTCACCCCAGGTGTACCATTTGAGAAAGCTTTGAAACTGTTCATCTGCACTGCTTTGAACAGTCTTCAGCTTATTCCATCAGACCTTCTTATTTGAGAAGGTGAAATACATATAAAAATGCCAACTTGAAAGAAGCTGTGAGCTGCATCTGTCACATTAAAGGGACAATGTTAAAATATTGAGTGAAAGAATCCATCAGGTGATTTTCTGGATCTCTCTAGGAAAGAATTGCTTCCCTCTTCCTCAAGAGAAAACGATTGACAAGGCAATCTGCACACAGAGGCCATGAGACTTCATTACTGCGTAGAACAAGATTTTTGATATTGGATCTCCATTTAAAAATGCCCACAAGATGCTACCTGGTTGTATAGAAGATGCAGGAAATTAAATTTCTAAAGCTGGCTGCACAACATTTCCCTCCAATTAATATGCATTTAAAGCAAAACCCCTGTAAAATGCTGCTGAGGCCCCAAATGATTTTAGAACTATCACTGTCTGTAACTGCACGCTGGCCATCGTCAATAATATACACCCCCAGGAAAGTTTAGCTATTAATGACACCATCAGATAGCAATTCAATTAGTCCAGCAAGAGCATATCTTCTTTTCTGTAATAATGATGGTTTAAAACATTAAGAACCCTCCTCCACCCTTTCCATTATGTGCTCCGCTAGTTGCAGGGCTGCGGCCTTGGCAGAGATGTAAAGCCAACTTTTCTTCAAAGAAGCTTTAATGTTTGTTAAAGGTATAAGTCTGGAAAACGTTCAAACATTTCCCTGTGACACTCACACCTGGGTATAATGCGAAACAAACAGGTGAATTTGTGGTGAGTTTTATTACTGCAGATTCAAAAAGGATTTTGTTATGTATTCAGTGGTCTATGTTTGCCTAAGCTTGAGTCTGGACCATAGCTGTCAACTTTTCCCTTTTCTTGCGAGGAATCCTATTTGGAACAAGGGAATTTCCCTTAAAACAAGGGAAACGTTGACAGCTATGGTCTGGACTAAGGATTCTGGGCCTCTGTGTTCTGATTCGATACATGATATCTGTTAAGTTGTGGGCAAACATATCAGACGACACAGCGATTCTTCAAACAGCTCTTCTTTATTCAGATGCCAGAACAGAACTAAGCTGAGGGGCTCAGTCAGCCTGCTTATATAGAGCTCCAGAACAATGTAACTGTTGCCATTTTCTAAAACTATCCAATCACTGAACGTCACTTTTCGATCCTTCATTTGCATACAAAACTATCCAATCACTGAACGTCACTTTTCGATCCTTCATTTGCATAACATTCTACAGTATCCCCCTGCTGGCCCAGGGTGAGAACTTCAGTACATAACAATATCCAATCAAAGAACATTTCAGGATTTCGGCCTCTGCCATTGGCCCTTAAACTCTGAGTCATGTTTCACAGCTGGGAAGTTTAGACAGCCAATCACGTTAGGAATGGGAGTGGCCCAGTCCATCAGAAATGTATATAAGCGGTTGCTTTGCCCCTGTTATCCAATTATGTAGTTCAATAAAGGTTTTTGCTGCTATCACTGTGTCTTGCCTTGTTCTTGTTCTCTTATTCTGTATGTTAGATCCGCAAGCTGCGCATACTCCATCAGTTTATGTTGCCATTCTTCTTTAGTTGGGACTTCGCTTGTTTTCTATTTAGGGGCTAACAAAACACGAGTTGCAGTTGTGGCATACATAAATAACCTTTTTTGACACCTAGGAATTTCCATGATTTTTCTGCATGTTGTTTAGCAATTGTAATGCACTGTATTTTTTTTAAAAAAGAAATATATGCAATTCAAATTTTAATCCAATAAGGTACAATAAGAAATAAAAGAAGCAATAAAATACAATGGAAAAATCAATATGAATATGTGTTGGATGTGCCTAGCAATACTCACTTGGAATCATTCCCCTTCTCTTGCATGCTGTCTCTCCTAGCCTCTTCCTTTTTTATGGCTTCCTTCATCCCCATGTATTGACTCTCCACTCCTTTGTCCCTGCTTGGGGCCTTCCTATCCATACCTGCCAGCTATGGCTTCATTCCATTGAAAGAATGGAGAGCTTCCTCCAGTTGTCTCATTCACTTTCGAGGTGGACCATCAGGTTCCATGAATTAATGGGCAATGCTCCTGACCCCACCGTTTTTCACACCTGTGAAGCTCTGCTACTCCACTGAGTTGCTAGTGTTGAACACTTGCAAACCGCACATTGGGAACCCCCGGTTTAGACCTTTATTATCTAACTTGTCACAGTGTGGTCCGCTATGCAAGTGGTGTTTTAAATACATCTGCAATCCTGTTATGTACTAAGCTTGGATCCTAGAGCAATAGGCAAGTAGGATCCTAGAATGCAACAACTGATTGGCTTGCAGGAAAAGACCAGTCAGGCTCCAGGAGGAAGTTAATCAGCCTATTAGGCTGGTAGGGTCGTAGAATGCAACAACTGATTGGCCTGCAGGAAAAGACCAACCACGCTCCAGGAGGGAAGCAGAATCAGCCAATCAGACGGGACTCATTGTGTAAATAATGTACAGTGGTGCCTCGCAAGACAAAAAGAATCCGTTCCGCGAGTCTCTTCGTCTAGCGGTTTTTTTGTCTTGCGAAGCAAGCCCATTGACGGCTTAGCGGATTAGCGCTATTAGCGGCTTATCGTCTTAGCGGATAAGCAGATAAGTGGCTTAGCGGCTTAGAAAGGGGGGGGAGGAAAAAAACCCCGCAGGAACTCGCAAGACATTTTCGTCTTGCGAAACAAGCCCATAGGAAATTCATTTTGCGAAGCACCTCCAAAACGGAAAACCCTTTCGTCTAGCGGGTTTTCCGTCTTGCGAGGCATTCGTCTTGCGGTGCACCACTGTATATAAAAGCCTGAGGTTTGGGGGGGCAGTTCAGTCACTGTTTTACAAGCCACAATAAAGAGCATGAAATCGCTACAGGACTCAGAGTATATTTCAAATCCCACAATGAGAACCACAGTCACAGCTTCCTGATTTTTAAAACAGCAGCAGCAACAACAACCCCGATTTGCATGTGTGAGCCTGATTCCTTATGCGGAGCACCCAAACTGGATTTATGTGTATGCCTAAATTTTTTATCTTGCAGCCTTTGAGCATCATGGTACTTAAGGCTGCACAGTATGGCTTATACTGTGGTTAAAGGAAAACAGAAACAATTAGCAATGAATGATGGCTTCATGAAACAACATAAATTGAGTGTCACGCAGTGTATATTGGGTGCAGGAGGAGTTTCGCGGAGCATATTTTACAAATGGCTGTCAGTGCTCCAAGAGCTCTGTGCAATGAGCTATCTTCACGGCGGAAGCTGCCACCTTGATAATATTCCTCGGCGGGGGGCCAGTTTGAGGAACTGCAAAGCTAAACAAATCTATCTTGCTGCTTCAAAAACATCAATAGCAGGAATATTTCCAGCTACCCATAAACATATTGTTGGCAAAACATGCAGCCATAATAAAAGAATGAAAGGGATCCTGGGTTTTCTTTTCTTTTCAGAAATTGATTTTAACAACAGTGTAAATATACAGAGTGTTTTCTTTTCCTCCTGGGATATATATCCAAAACTAGTAATTGTCTAAGCTGAAAGGGCAATGTACATTTCCTTCTCTTCTTGCTTAGTTTACAGAAGTGCTTTATCCTTATCACTAGCTATACTTTTCACATTAGGTTTTTGGGAAAGCGTGTTCTCCTTCATGGAGAGCACGTGTTGCGGTGGGGACCGCCAGGACACTCCAAAGTTGGGGGCGGGCTAATTGTTCGTTGGCCACTGATGCGATTGGGGCTTCCCTTGTTGTTGGGATGAAGTTAATGTTGCCATTTGTTGATTGACAGCCAGAAATGCTAAAACTCCTTGCACGAGGCTAGGGCTTCCTTTTTTCGACCGTGCATAGGATTGATCACAGCGAAGGGAGACGGTTGTATTTTTCTACTAATTACCTTGTGTCTTTGGCCTGCTTTAATTGCGTTAGCTTCTATTTAATTGATATTTTAGTCCTATAAAATTTTCTTTTTTCTGTGTAATATTTTATTTTACTTTTACTCTGCTTTCCCCTTTGGACTTTTAATTCCCCCCTACCTCCCCCCTCCCCCCACCCTTTAGCTTAACGTTGGGTCTTCTAATTTGGTGAGAGGCCTCTCCAAGGCCAGTTTTCTTTAATTCATTGCCCCGGCTGCCCCTTTTCTGCCAGTCCCGGGTGAAGGGTGTTGGGATACTGTCAGGGAGACATAGGCCATCACTGCCTCCACGCCGACTCCGGACTCCGGACGTCCATCGACCTCCCGTAGATACAGTATCAGCAATTAGCGACATGAGCTCCAGAAAATAGCTTTCCACATTCCAGAACTGATGCACGCCCTATCAGCAGATAATGCACAGCGAAAGTTGCACTCAGGAGAGCATTATTTAGAAAGTTTATTCAGCGTTGGTCAGAACAAAGAAAAACATGACTGCTTGCTAGCGTGTTCTGGCGCAGAGAGAGAGAGAGAGACAACAGCTCTATCAAAAAACATAAACATCCTGTGAACAGGAAATACGCAGACTCTGTGACGCAGAAAAGCCTGCTCCCTTTTTTTTATATATAAATTTTTATTGGGTTTTCACTTTTTATAAACACACACACACAAAGAAGGACAAAAACAAAACATGTATAATTTCATATCCTTACTTTCTTAACCCCACTCCCTGACTTCCCCCCACCCCCTTCATACATCCCAATTCCAATAATTAACTCAGCAAGTTCTTATCTCTCATCCTTTACATATTGTTGTTATTTTTTAAAATTATTTCTTATTACTTAGCCAAATTTTACTCATCCAATTCTCTTATAAATATTAAATCCTTTTCTAAGGTCGACCCAAATTCCCTTCCACGAATTTCCCCCTTTTTATATTAAATATAGGTCATAATAACCAAACACAAAAGTCATAAAAATTTTGAAATTCTGTTCTCCCCTCCCTCCCTACCCCGGTTTCTGTCCCTTCCCAAATAAATGTCCACAAAAACAGTTCTTAGCCTGGATTCCTCACATCAGAGGCCTTCAAATCTCTGTCAGTCTCTCTCTGCCGGTTTTGTTGGTAGCCCTCTTTGTTGGTCCTCAGGTCTCGAAGGAGCTCTGGCACAGTCACATCAAATTTTCTTCCGTCCAAAATACTTGGTAACAGCTGCTGCAAAAGGTCAACTGATCTCCCATACTCAAGGAGGAAGTCCCAGTCATATTTCTTATTTCTTTTAAGTTCCAGTATTCCAAGTGTTCCAGGGGCTTCCTCCTTCCTCTTTCGCATCTTTCGCAGATTTGTAATCCAAAGATCTTCTTCTTTATGTTCTAGCAATGTAGGCTTCTGGTTAGTACTCTCCACCTGTACTTTCTCCACTCCTTCTTCCCTCTCCTCCAGTTCCAAAAATGTCTCTTCTGATTCAGCTGCAGATTTTTTTTCCAGTCAGATCCTTTATGCATTCAGCAGAGTTGCTTGTTTTAGAGGTCAAGGTCATAAGTTGTTTGTTCTTGGCCATGCTCTGCTCTTGCAGTATTCCCACGAGAAAAAACATTCTTTCTATCTCTGCCTGTAATTTTCCATCTGCAGCCATTGTAATGTCTCAGAGTTCCCCCTAGGGGGATTCTGATTACTTAATAGTCCTTTTCCAACAGTCCGTTACTTTGTTGTTTATAACTACTTTGTTCCCAACCACTTTGATTCAAATGTAACACATTTAGTCCAGAGAGATGTTAAGTAGTAAGATTTTTAACTTTAACTGCCCGTTTGACAGCTCCTTTGACAGCTGTCAAACTCCTTGTTCCTTGTCCTCCAGCTCGCACACAGGACGCTCCCGGGTCCGGGGGGGGGGGGTTACACAAAAACTTCTAGAATTCTGCTCTTACTCTCCAGCACAAAACTTCTTCTGTCAAATTCATGGAATTATTATCTTTTAACTCACACCGAAAAAAAAAAAAGATCTCTCCACCTTAGTTCTCCGATCCTTGCTTTAAACCTTTTGTAGGTGGGGGGGGTGGACTTCCCTTTAGCACATCCCCCGGTCGTACCGAATTCAAGGGTAAAAAATTTAAAGTCCAAATTCCGTTCTACTCACGGGTTGTTTCAAGTCGAATTTCAGGGAAAAAAGTCAGCGCTCTCCGGCCATGGCTCGCGGCTTCGCTCCACTGCAGTAGCGGTCTACTCACAGCACCACACCACTCTCCGTACCCTCTCTGTAGCCTTTAAAAAGGCTCTTCTTGGGTCGGGGGGGCGCTTAAGGTGCCCACCGAGTCAGCAAGTCCGCAGGCTTCCACGCCTGCGGTTTCTGAGGGTCTCCACGTCGCCGTTGCGGCAAGACCCGTCTCCAGTAGAGCCGATTCCCTCGGGAGCTCGGAGGGAATCCGCCATTAGCCGATCGCGCTAACCCGGAAAGCCTGCTCCCTTTTAAGGTGGAACGGAAATATCCTAACAAAGGGTGGGCCTGGCTGAGGGGGGCAGCAGCCTCGGCCTGCACAGGGGCCCAGCAGCCTCGGCCTGGCCTTGGGCGGCCGTTTTTAGGCCTTTTTCGGCAGCGCCTGGTGCCTCCGGCCTTGCCAGGCCCTTAGGAGGCCTTGCCATGAGCTCCCCCCCCCCCGCTGCCCTATTCCTTAAAGGGCCGGTTTCGGCCTTGTCAGCCTGTTCGGAAGCATGTGAGGTTGGAGGGCCCCCCTACAGCTATTGTGCTGCAGTTAGGGGGAAATGATCTGTTTGCCACGGACTGTTCTTTACATTTTACAGTTCAAAAGGACCTGGCTGAATTGGTTGCATTTGGGGTGAGGGCAGGTTCCCTGCTCCGTCGCTACCCCCAAGTGTATTCCCCTATTCTGACTTTCGCATCGTGCGGAATGTCTGTCTGTCCCCCACGGTGGGGGCAGATAGTCGCAACCAATGCCTAAGCAACCACTCACAAATTTGTATTTCAATAAAGTTGTGGCCAAAATTATGCCAAAAATCTTAAACAAAAAATTCTGTGTGATGTGTGAATTATTGGGGTGGCCCTGGGGACCTCGACACGCAAATACACCCATGAAGCTTTCAGTGTACACCCAGACCTGTAAAACTGTGCATGTAATATACAAGTGTGTGGAAATGTTTAAATAACATTCTTTAAAAACTAAAACAAAACCCAGAAGCTTTACTTTTGGGAATTCTAGGGACAGAACTACCTAAATTGTATAGAAATTTATTTATGTATGCTACTACAGCAGCAAGAATGCTACTCACCCCAAAATGGAAAGAAGCAGAAGTCCCAGAAAAGGAAGAATGGGTACAAAAACTTATGGAATATGGAGAAATGGCAAAACTTACCAGAAGAATAAGAAATCATTCTTTTTATAAAAGAATGTTAATGGTTTGTTGAATATTGACAGATCAATTGCAAACAGATAAGAACATTGGCAGGATTATTGTTATAACTCGCAGTTTTGTAAGAGTTTACAGTGGTACCTTGGGTTAAGGACTTAATTCGTTCCGGAGGTCCGTTCTTAACCTGAAGCACCACTTTAGCTAATGGGGCCTCCTGCTGCCCCAGTGCCTCCACTGCGTGATTTCTGTTCTCATCCTGAAGCAAAGTTCTTAACCCAAGGTACTATTTCTGGGTTAGCGGAGTCTGTAACCTGAAGCGTATGTAAACTGAGGTACCACTGTATGTTTAAAGTAGATAATTAAATGAGCAAATTAAATGAATTTGGATATGCAGAAGATGTTTTAAAAAATTAATTTAAGGAACCACAGAAAGAGGGGGAAGGAACTTTGAAATGTTAAAATGACTGGAAAATTAATGAAATGTATACATTTGAAAAGTATAAATAATAATAAATTTTTTTTTAAGGAAATGCATATGCATACACTTCCTGGCCGTAGGTGCCAACTGGTGAGGGAGATTGGGAGGGCTGATGTTGTGCATGAGGCTTGTTGCACATGTGATGTGCCAACATTGCATCAGGGCAGTGGGAGGAGGCAGGGGGCGGACTTGAATGCGGCAGCAGCGTGGCGGCAGTGTGGCGACAGCGCGGCTTCAATTGCCTCAGCTCCCTTTCCTCCTGCCACTGCCACTGGCCAGGGGCTGCTTCCCTGCTCCTTCCCCTCCACCGCAGAAGGAGGAGAAGGGGCCGGCCGCTGAAGCCTCACACACTTGACTCCGTGCTTGGCATCCTCTTCTGCTTTGGGGCACCTCCCTCCTCAAAATATTGGGGGCCTGGAAAGGGCTTGGTCCCTAGAAGCTGGTGCCTGGTAACTCAAAATCCAAGTGCTTGAAAGAGCACCTTCACATAAACCTTATGACCTGAAATGTGTAATAATAATAATAATAATAATAATAATAATAATAATAAAGTTACATTATTATTATTTATACCCCGCCCATCTGCCCACTCTGGGCAGCTTTCAACAAAATATTAAAATATAGTAATGCATTAAACATTAAAAGCTCCCTAAACAGGGCTGCCTTCAGATGTCTTCTAAAAGTCTGGTAGTTGTTCTCTTTGACATCTGGCGAGAGGACGTTCCACAGGGCGGGCGCCACTACCGAGAAGGCCCTCTGCCTGGTTCTCTGTAACTTGGCTTCTCGCAGTAAGGGAACCGCCAGAAGGCCCTAGGCGCTGGACCTCAGTGTCCGGGCAGAACGATGGGGGTGGAGACGCTCCTTCGGGTATCCTGGGCCGGGGCCGTTTAGGACTTTAAAGGTCAGCACCAACACTTTGAAGTGTGCTCGGAAACGTACTGGGAGCCAATGTAGGAAAGATGCCCTACTCATGGTCCCACCCATAATAATAGTACTGTATGAAGATTAGGGCATTCCAGGTGGTGCCTCCTCAGCTATGGCACTGTTTTTCTCGCCAGGGCAATCAGGGCAGTGCAAATCTCATAAGCTGTAGGTGCCAGCATTGTTTTTTCTGGTTTAATTATTACTGAGCAGCAACCCTCAGTTGCCTTGTTGGAGAAAGAACTCCAAAGACAAAGCCACAAATCTGCACAAACACCTTTATTTTTATTTATGTGAATTGCATGGCATTCAACCAGATGCAGCGCAGAAAAAAATCTGTATGCTATTAACGCGATCAAGTCATTAATAAGCACTTATGTGATGAGTACTGTCTCCTCTGGGAAATTCTGGTAGGAAGAGAAGAACCAGAGAAGTATGGAAGGTAAGATAAGAATGCTGAGCCATATGCAGATCAGTTGCACTGTTACACGTCTTGCTGAGCAATGGGCATTTATTATAAGACCTGTGACCGCCATAAACTTACCAACTGTTAATGAGAATGTCATGTATTCCCACAGGAACATCAATGAAATTCAATGACAATTAATGTACCATTAAAGCAGAGTGTTTCTAAAAGGTTTCATTTCTTATGTGAGCCCTCCAAAACAATTATATACAGTGGTACCTCGGGTTACATATGCTTCAGGTTACATACACTTCAGGTTACAGACTCCGCTAACCCAGAAATAGTACCTCAGAACTTTGCCTCAGGATGAGAACAGAAATCATGCTCCGGTGGCGCGGCGGCAGTGGGAGGCCCCATTAGCTAAAGTGGTGCTTCAGGTTAAGAACAGTTTCAGGTTAAGAACGGACCTCCAGAACGAATTAAGTTCTTAACCCGAGGTACCACTGTAGTTTAATAGCTTCTTGCCCAATGAAATTCCACTGTAACCAAAAGATATGTTTCTAGATTTTTATTTCACCCCAATTTGCCGCTCCTCTTCAAAGAGTTATCTTTGTTTGTACAGACATAGATAGCACAACATTGCCTGATTAGTTGAAGGTCACAGAGAACATTCCTACATATTCTCATACTTGAGACCTATTGACTTTGGGGCTCTAGAAGTTAACCATAGAACCCAGGGCTAAAGAAGCTAAAAATTATATACATCTTTATAGACATTTCACTGCAGTACATGCATTTTTGTATACATTTCTTAGCTGGAGAATTGCACTGCAAAATTTGGAGAGGTGCAAATTTCAAGGACTTTCTGTTTACTGGTTCTCATTTTGTTTCAGAAAGGGTGAATTAGGTAGGTTAACCTGCAGCCCATAGGATCCTGGGTCTTGAGGCTGGTAGTTGTGGGAGGACCAATGGTCCATGGTGTCTCTGTTTCCTGTCTGTTGCTTTAGCCGAGTGAGTAGGAAGCTGTTCTGTAGTCTTGGGAGTTCCCTTTCTTGTCCCCCAACATGACTCTTGCTGGGTTTAAGGTGGGCTGGGCTTACAGGATTTCTGGTTTCTTCATAACTATATTAAACTAGGAATGCAAGAAAATACACAACTCACATTGCAATTGTTGGGAAAGATGTTTCGTCTCTGCATTTGCAGGCCATGAGATGGAAGACTATGTCAATTCCTGTCTCCTTGGATCTGCAGATTGCTGTGATGGAGCAAGACCAAGTTCCCAATAACAGAAAGGCTTCTGTTTTCCATCTGAGTCAAAATGTATTAGGCTCAGTGAGAACATTGCAGAACACGAAGAACAACAGCAGCAAATTAGTTGCTGGAAAGGAGTGGATAAAGCAATAACCAGCTTCTGTCAGTCATTTATCTGCCAAAGCAACTGTTAAGATTTTCTGCGAGGAATCATTGTGAAATGACTTAAGACACAAGCAACAGAGTAGGTCTGAGATCAACAGACAGTTATGTCTATTTAAATAATCACTGACATTTTTCATACACCCTCCCCGCTTATGTAAGTAAGTAGAAGGCCAAGGGGAGCTGGGCATGGGTGAACCACTGGGTGGTCTTCTTCTTTGGCTTGCATAGCTCGTAGGTGGGATGTCTGGCACTACTGCTATGCAGGGTCAGCCCCGGACAGCGTTTGGATGGGAGACCAGAAAAGTGGCCCAGACAGGGGTGTCATTTCCACGTAGCTTCACCTTTCCACAGAGTACCTTGCCAAAGACTCCTGAGCAAGGTTAGCCATCAAGGAGTAAGATGAATTGGCTAAGCAATAAATAAGTCAGTTCGCCAGAGAGCTGTAGATAGTGGAGTCAGCCTAAGGATCAGCAAGTGAAGCTTTTTCACATTTATTATCAGTTTACCACTTTTGCCTATACATAGACTTTAGACAGCATCTTAAAAAGCAGAGACATCACCTTGCCAACAAAGGTCCATATAGTTAAATCTATGGTTTTCCCAGTAGTGATGTATGGAAGTGAGAGCTGGACCATAAAGAAGACTGATCGTCAAAGAATTGATGCTTTTGAATTATGGTGCTGGAGGAGACTCTTGAGAGTCCCATGGACTGCAAGAAGATCAAACCTCTCCATTCTTAAGAAAATCAGCCCTGAGTGCTCACTGGAAGGACAGATTGTGAAGCTGAGGCTCCAATACTTTGGCCACCTCATGAGAAGAGAAGACTCCCTGGAAAAGACCCTGATGGTGGGAAAGATGGAGGGTGCAAGGAGAAGGGGACAACAGAGGACGAGATGGTTGGACAGTGTTGTCGAAACTACCAGCATGAGTCTGACCAAACTGTGGGAGGCAGTGGAAGACAGGAGTGCCTGGCGTGCTCTGGTCCATGGGGTCACGAAGAGTCGGACACGACTAAATGACAAAACAACAACAACAACAACAATTTTATTATTTATACCCCAACCATCTGGCTGGGTTTCCCCAGCCACTCTGGGTGGCTTACAGCACATTAGACATTATTTTTTTTCTGAGACAGGGCTGCCTTCAGATGTCAGATAGTTATTTCCTTGACATCTGATGGGAGGGTGTTCCACAGGGTGGGCGCCACCACTGAGAAGGCCCTCTGCCTGGTTCCCTGTAACTTCACTTCTTGCAGTGAGGGAACCGCCAGAAGGCCCTTGGCGCTGGACTTCAGTGTCCAGGCTAAACGATGGGGGTGGAGACGCTCCTTCAGTTAAAAACTTTAGCGTTGCATCCAGAGGAGTTCCACCAGTGCAAAGGCTTAATATTGCAGTTTTATCAGTTACTATTCCTTATCCAACCTTTTTTTAAAAAAACCTTTCCAAAGGTTGGTATGCAACAAATTAGTTCCATCAGCACAAGGTTATGCAACAGAAATTTCCTCTTCCTTCTCCCCATACCTGCTAAATCTGTTCTAGATATTTTCCCCTCCCTCTAATTTGGGGCAGGTGTTGGGAGTGTGCAGAAAGAGGAGAGGAAAGTGGAAGTTCCACTGCGCAGTCAGAAGTCCTTGAGGTAACAGAATTACAGTGGATGCTCGGGTTGGGAATGTGATCCACCAAAACCCGGAAGTACAGTGCGACCACCAAATCCCGGAAGTACAGTGGTACCTCAGGTTACATACGCTTCAGGTTACAGACTCCGCTAACCCAGGAATAGTGCTGCAGGTTAAGAACTTTGCTTCAGGATGAGAACAGAAATCAGGCTCCAGCGGCGCGGCAGCAGCAGGCGGCCCCATTAGCTAAAGTGGTGCTTCAGGTTAAGAACAGTTTCAGGTTAAGTACAGACCTCCGGAACGAATTAAGTACTTAACCTGAGGTATCACTGTAACCCATTCCGGTACTTATGGGTTTCGGCGGTCCATAACCTGAAAAAACACAACCTGAAGCGATCGTAACATGAGCTATGACTGTATTTTATTGGCTACTGTCCTTTGGAGAGATTTCCAAACAGGTTGGACAAGGAGTTGCATTAAATGGCAGCACTGCAGCATTAAACCCCAATCCTTCATTTGCTTTGTTTCACTAACAACTTTTATAAGGGATGGTTTGAGTAGGATGGGTTCTGCCTCAGCCCAGGAGGCCGGGTCGTCCTTGTAATCCTTGTAATACTATTGAGTGGAACGAAAAAGACTGGGAGGAAAAAATTCCAGTTTTACCATTTGCAGACAGATTTAGGGAACTAATTCTAGAATCCTCTCTTGGACTCTATGCTCCATTATTATTATTTTTTAAAAAACAGTTCATGCTTTGTTTCCTTGTGATACCATCAAATTGCAGCACTAAAGCAAATAGCAATTTCTGAGACTGGAGCTGGTGATTGCAGGGGGCGAGGCTCTCAAGAACTGCCGTAGGCCTGTTTCTTTACATTCCAGTTACCCAGTGATTATATTTTTTGTTTAACTAATAATGAGTTTATTTTGTGGTTTAACTATATTTTGAGCAGCTTCGTTGCTGCTGCTCCCTTTGGATTGGCTCCCTCCGAATTGCTCCTAAGGATGAATGGTTTTCATCAGGGAAAAAAGGCATTTCAGTGCTGCACTTGCTTCACCTCTCGGATGGAGAATTTTATTGCAAGGAGGGCATTTGTCTGAGCTAAATGTGATTTCTGAGGGGTTTTAAGAACATTAAACTGTCCACGGGGGACAAGCACAAGCATTTCTGCTTGTAGTAAATGGTCAATGAAAAACTAGATATTGAATGTGTGTTTAATGAGGCTGATGGTGGAGATGAGCCAGATATCAAGCACCTACTCTAGTATTTATTTTTTTAAAATGTGGCTTCCAGAAAAATGTAAGAACGTTCGACTACTTGTCCAACACTGATGTAGAAATTCACTGCTCTTACAGCGCAGTCCCAAACTAACTATGTAAGACACACTGAGCTCTGCGGAGATTATCCCCAACCAAGTGTGCTTATTTTATTCATTTTATGGTTTTATGTTGAATTTTTCAACACTAAAATTCTGGAAATGAGGGGTGCTAAAAAGTTGCAACATGACTTGGGAATTTAAAAGATATTTTTGTTAAATTAATATGATCTAAGTTTTCTTGGTAAGTAAAATGCATGTAAAATTGCATGGAAATCTTAAGAATGACTGCCAAGTGTAATATATTATATTATATTATATTATATTATATTATATTATATTATATTATATTATATTATATTATATTATATTATATTATATTATATTATTATATTATATTATATTATATTATATTATATTATATTATATTATATTATATTATATTATAATGATTAATTAATTATAGTTATTTAGCATTACCCGGCATCTTCTGAAGGTAATGTTAAAATTATTTGGTTTTCCTAAAGCAGTTTATGTGCTTCTTCATAAAACATAAATTTGCCAAGCTAAATGTTTCCCAGTCACAAAAATGTCAGGGACTGGGCAGAGGAGGAGTGGTAGATTGACCCTTCCAGGGAGGAGGAAGAGGGGTATGAGGGAGGTCACAGTTCAGAGGCAGATGAGGGGGAAAGTTGGGAAATAATGGGAGAGGAGCAGCAGGCAGAGCCAGAGCTGCAGCCGGCTGACACGTTGTCACTAGAAAGCATCCCAGACCCTCCATCTCCCAGAATCCGGCGAGCCTTAAAAGCAGGAGAGCAAAGAGCTCAAAGGCAGAGGGCATTTAGGGGCACCTGTAGAGGAGGTGGTGCTGTTGACGAATGAGGAAGTGAGAGAAAATCAGGGTAGAGATTTATTCGGGACAGCACCATTATCCAAGAGCCTGGCGTCTATAGCCTCTCTCTGTAAAGATTGAAATAATAATAATAATAATAATAATAATAATAATAATAATAATAATAATATTTTATTTATATCCCGCCCTCCCCAGCTGAAGCCGGGCTCAGAGCAGCTAACAACAATAAAAGTAACACAACATTCTAAAACCAATTCATTTAAAAATCAATTCAAAATCAAATTAATGGCAACCATTGGGCTAGAGTTCTGTGAGGATTACCAAAGGAGGGGGTCAGACTGTGCCTTGGCCAAAGGCCTGGTGGAACAGCTCTGTCTTGCGGAAAGATGTCAAGTCTCGCAGGACAATAAGAGGACAATAAGAAACCTTTCCTTGTCTTTATGCTTTCCTGGGCAACCAGCTAGGGGCTGCTGACAGCATCCTGACCAAAAATAATAGCCGATTCCTCACACCCAAAAGCATATATCTAAGACCCATCATTGAATAAATTTGCAAAAAATAAGTTTTGCTCTCTAAAATGACACACCTAACCCTAACCCTTTTATTAGTACAAAACATGTATGATTACCACTGATTCTCTCCCCCCCCCCCCCCGGGGCACTCAAGTGTGTGCAATACAGTGGAACCTCTGCTTACGGATATTATCAGCTCCGGAGGTCCGTCCGTAAGTCGATCCGGGTTGCTGGTAGAAGCGTCCTTGTGCGCCGGCGCATTCGGCGGCAGTGCGCTTCTGCGCATGTGCAAACGGCAGAAGCCGCTTCTGCACGTGCGTAAATCACGGCAAACCCAGTATTTACTTCCGGGTTTGCCTCTGTGATGGCCTGGGAATCTGATTCAGAGGCTGAACCTGTGGAATCCCAGCCTGCACAGGAGTCCCCGCCTCCAGAACCAGCTGAGCCGGGGCTGGAGCATGAGCCTGAGGGCCCTCACCTGTGCCGGATCCTCAGGAGTAGACACCAGCTGAATCCGCTCTGGCTCCGGAGGTGATCAAGGACCCATTGCCTGCAGGTGCTCCTCTCCCAGCCCTGTCAGGGGAAGGTGAGGTTGCCTCTGGATCTGGTAACCCTCCAGCCTCTCCTGAGCTGCAGAGGCTCAGGGCAGAGAGGCGGAGGGAACTAAGTTCTCACAGGAGGAGTGCTCGCCTCCAGGCCAGGAGATGCGAGTCACCTGTGGACTGGGGCCACCCTATGCCTTGGGGCAGATAAAGGCCAGCCAGCCCAGTCCCAGGTTGCGGGAGCAACATTGTTGGTTACCTGTTCCTGCTGGCACCCTGTCCTGCTTTCTGCCAGAGTTCCTGACCACCCCCGACTCCCTGCCTTGGACCCCGCTTCAGCCTTGGACCGGACACGGACCATGCTGCACGGTAAACCCACCCCCACCCACCCCCGGACCAGCACAGCCTCGGTTGCAATTTGGATCGGGCCCAAGTAGAGGTGGTCGTAACTAGAGGTTCTACTGTACTGGCACATCTCCCTGACCCCCAAGAAGAAAAGCACTGGTTTAAAATGTGTCACTTGCTGTAGCGATTTGTGGTGAATACTGGCACTTTTTCCCTAGAAAAGAAAGCACTCATTACCACAGCCGCGACTAGGTTTCAATAGTTCCAGCTGTCCAATTCTATGCATACTTGCTCAGAAGTACTACGGCTTTTTTCCAAGGAAGCGTGCAGCTTCAGATTCTCTCGTAACTATTGCCACATTACAAAAATATGTGACGTCAGCCAGCTCTGTGTGACTTCTCTATAGATGTGCTTTAAGAAGGCCCAGGGAGAAAAACAATAGCAAATTCCCTCTCCACCCATACCTATGCATTCTGCAGCGTGTGACAAGATCCATTAGGCACCCAGGTAGATTTTGATGGTGGTTCATCACTCTTCTCTGGTTTTGTGGGCCTCAGGACTGAATTGCTTAGAATTCAAATAGATCCGGAATCTATAAAACAGGCAGGCTTCCTCTAAAATCCAGCGACAACTGTAAATTTTAGAGTCTGTTTTTTTAATAAAAATTTTTTTGCTGACAAACATAAAGCACCTTATTAATGCTCTATAAAGGATGCACGAAGTTATAGAAAGCTTTTCGTCAGCACTTTTTAAAGGTTGATGGAGGCAAATCAGGCTGCTTGACATATTGCACATTCAGACTTTCTATTGCTAAACTATCTGATCTTCTGGTTAAACTATCATTTTTCCAGTTTATATATGATGTGCTTTTGAAATAATGATGCTAAGTCAAGAAAAGAGACATTGCCCATAAAAGACTCTGGGAATACAAATCCAAAGTTTTCTGGGAACTTGTCAAAGAAACATAAGGCAGCTTTAAAATAAGTCTGTTCTTGTTAAAGCTGAAGCAAATCTCCTCGCCGAATGCTCACCCATGAATCCTGATGTTGCTTCCACCCTTCCTGAGAACGGCTGTGCATTTCAAAAATTTCCAAATATTCATCAGATAATTGCAATCTATTTATGATTGTTTGCTAACTAACAGCTTCGCCCAAATTATGCTTTAAGGTCCTGACTAAACCTTGTTGTTGTTGTTTAGTCGTTTAGTCGTGTCCGACTCTTTGTGACCCCATGGACCAGAGCACGCCAGGCACTCCTGTCTTCCACTGCCTCCCGCAGTTTGGTCAAACTCATGTTCGTAGCTTCGAGAACACTGTCCAACCATCTCATCCTCTGACGTCCCCTTCTCCTTGTGCCCTCCCTCTTTCCCAACATCAGGGTCTTTTCCAGGGAGTCTTCTCTTGAGGTGGCCGAAGTATTGGAGCCTCAGCTTCACGATCTGTCCTTCCAGGGCTGATGTCCTTAAGAATGGATAGTCTGATCTTCTTGCAGTCCATGGGACTCTCAAGAGTCTCCTCCAGCACCATAATTCAAAAGCATCAATTCTTCGGCGATCAGCCTTCTTGATGGTCCAGCTTTCACTTCCATACATCACTACTGGGAAAACCATAGCTTTAACTATACGGACCTTTGTTGGCAAGGTGATGTCTCTGCTTTTTAAGATGCTGTCTAGGTTTGTCATTGCTTTTCTCCCAAGAAGCAGGCGTCTTTTAATTTCGTGGCTGATTTCACCATCTGCAGCGATCATGGAGCCCAAGAAAGTAAAATCTCTCACCCCTTCATGGATCACTGCCTTGCCGTGGCGAAGGGGCTTGAATAACTCAGAGAAGCTATGAACTATGCCGAACAGGGCACCCAAGATGGACAGGTCATAGTGCAGAGTTTTGACCAAACATGATCCACCTGGAGCAGGAACCGGCAAGCCACTCCAGTATCCCTGCCAAGAGAACTCCATGGACAAAGACAACAGACATACAATGATATTTACTACCTATTGGAATTTGATGGGGAACATATCGGCATTTAGCAATCCATAGTTGTCCGCCTTCATCTTTGGCAGTATCAAAACAATCCGGAGATCCACACAAGTCTAGCATTCTTAAGCATTTGAATTTGATTGGCAGAGAGGTTCATTTAAAATCCTGTTGAACTGGGGGTGTGGCTTGCTTCAGCAGTGATTTTCTGCAAGTGCCAGAGCTTTGTAGACTGGTCTGGATGACTGAAGTTGAAGCTCTACAACTAGGGTTGTCACTTTTGGTTGGGCAAAATACAGGACAGGTTGGGCGGGTGGCTATTGAGGGACACATACACTCTCATGAGGCAAAATCCTCCTCCCCCCCTTGTTTAGAGGCGTTCCCTGCATGTGGTCTCTGACCTGGCCCCTAGCTTCGCTCTTCCTCTCGACTCATGTATAACAATAACAGCAGCAGCAGCAACTTATTATTTATACCCCGCCCATCCAGCTGGGCAGCTTCCAACAGATTAAAAACAGAATAAAACATCAAACATTAAAAACTTCCCTAAACAGGGCTGCCTTCAGATGTCTTCTAAAAGTCAGATAGTTGTTATTTCCTTGACATCTGATGGGAGGGCATTCCACAGGGCAGGCGCCGCTACCGAGAGGTAACCAGTAATGGTTCGTCACGATTAAATTGGGGGTGAGAGATATGGGGCAGCATTTGAATGAGGTTGACATCAAAATGCTTCTGGAAGCAAACATGCACAAACAGCACTGAGTCCACAATAAACCGCCACATGGAAGCGCCCTCTCTGCCTACTGCATGGCTATAAAAAAGTGAAGAACAGTAATATTATCTTGGATCTAGGGTTAATTTTTAGTCCCTCAGAAACTGGAAAAGTGCTGCTGGGTCCTGCAGAGTGCTGTGGACTTGTCTCCCCCTTTTAATTTCCTGAGCCTTGTGTCCATGGCTCTATCTTCAGCTCTCATCAGCCCAAGGGCAGCAAGCATTCTTGATATCCATTCTTGGCAGCACCGCAAATCATCGTAATTTGGTTGCCTGGCTAGCTTTCACTCCCTAAATAATAGATTCTTTTGATTCTCCTCGCGCCTGCCCTGCCATGCAGCCTGACAATCTGCCCACTTAGAATAATTGATTGTATAATATTAATTGTGCGGCCTTGAAAGATGTAGATTCAGTGTGCTAGGCATCCGAGCCAAAGTGCGCCACAAAAATGAATCCCATCAATACTATTGCAATTGTCTTTGGACTTCGGCATTGTAAAAAAGGAGGAGGTTTCCCCCTCTTTTTCCTTTCAAACAAATCAATTCTGTCCTGTATTTCCAAATGCATTTTCATGTCTTAGTGACTAGCAATCATCCAAAAGGATATCTAAGGCATTAATTAAACTGGGGATTAATAGCACACAATTAAATTAGTACTTAAGAATCCCGTAACAAGGGCATTAAAATGGGGAAATTCCAGGATGGAGCTCTAGTGCTTTAAGACTCAATTGGCAGAGGCTTGCATTTGCATTCAGACCTCGTCCCTGCTACTTTTTAATTATCAATATTTCAAGACACCTCTCTCTCACGCACACTGATCCTTTTCAGTGAATTAATTTGTCCGTCATCTTGAAACTAGATGAGAGCTGGGCTTCTGCAGCTATCTGCTGAAATGCCTACGATTGGTTTGGATGGCAGGGCATTGGAGAAACCCGGTGATGCCAGGCGACAGAGTTGGGCGACTGCCAACTGCCCAGCACCACCTCCTTGCCAGTGCTATTGCTCCTCCATCAGTGTTGAAGACTGTTATGTACTGAAGTTCTCACCCTGGGCCAGCAGGGGGATACTGTAGATAGTTATGCAAATAAGGGATCGAAAGTGACGTTCAGTGATTGGATAGTTTTAGAAAGTTGTTACAATTATGTGTACTGGATCTCTATATAAGCAGGCTGACTGAGCCCTTCAGCTCAGTTCTGTTCTGGCCTCTGAATAAACAAGAGCTGTTTGAAGAATTGATGTGTCATCTGATATGTTCACCCACAGCTTAACACTGGCAACGAAGGTGGGATAGATGGACATCAGAGCACAGCCAGATGCGGCCACCCTCTGAACTGAGCTGAATCACTGAGCTGAATCACTGAGCGAAATCACTGAATGTCACTTTCGACCCTTATTCGATCCCTACAGTATCCCCCTGCTGGCCCAGGGTGAGAACTTCAGTACACAACACCCCTCCCCACCGAGATAAGGCGTTAGTTACAATCGTAATGGTTTCCTTATATACAGCACTACACGTAATGGTTCAGTTAGGCACAAAAGCATATCGGTTACATTTCACATACTTCCATTAGACCAACAGTATTACATGTCCAACAACATAGTCCTTTAAATAAGTTGGGCGCTTGGAAACTCTGCCAGACTGTCGGGGAGCGGTACCAAAGACACTCTGCCAAATGAAAACAGTAGACCTGTACAGTGGTACCTTGGGTTACATGCGCTTCAGGTTACAGATGCTTCAGGTTACAGACTCCGTTAACCCAGAAATAGTACCTCGGGTTAAGAACTTTGCTTCAGCATTTCAACATTTCAACATATACATTTATTAAGAAACCAGAAGCATTTTTACTTGGCATTGTAGGAGATGATATAAACAGAAAGGATTGTAAGTTGTTTTTATATGCAATGACGGCAGCAAGAATATTATGGGCAAAAAAATGGAAGCAAGAAGAATTACCGACAAAAGAAGAATGGAGGATGAAATTGATGGACTATGCAGAATTGGATAAACTAACTGGAAGAATTCGAAACCTGCGGGACCAGAGATTCACAGAAGACTGGTGTAAATTTACGGACTATTTGAAAAGTAATTGTGATGACCAGATTACGTTTGTAGGTTTGCAAGAAGTTTTGTGAGGTAAATTATTTGAATTATTGCAAAAATGGTTAAAGAGGTGGATTGTGAGTTAAGATAATTAAAGGCAATAGGAATTTAAGAAATGCAGAAGAAATGATAAAAATGGTGGATCATCAGAGGTGCTGATGGAAGTCCAAAAAAAAAAAAAAAAAAAAGATTGTATAAGATGTGAAATCCTGTGGAATGTATAATAATTGGTATGTTGAAATTAAATATATATATATAATAAGAACTTTGCTGCGGGATGAGAACAGAAATCGTGTTCCGCCGCGCGGTGGCAGCGGGAGGCCCCATTAGGTAAAGTGGTGCTTCAGGTTAAGAACAGTTTCAGGTTAAGAACGGACCTCCGGAACGAATTAAGTACTTAACCCGAGGTACCACTGTATAGCGTAGATCAGGGCTCTGCAAGGTTTACCTCGCCTGGGCCTGTTCACTCCCATGGAGATCGCTCCATGGGCCAGATCGCGTCTGCGCAGACGCAATTTCTGGTGCAGTGGAAACGAGTCCCTGCTTCGCTGGTTTAGAGCAGCACACGGGGACTCGCCGAGGGGGTGGCTTGGTTCAGGGGGAGCTCGTGGGCCATTTAAACGACCCCAGTGGGCTGCTTGTGGCCCATGGGCCTTAGGTTGCCTACCCCTGGATTGGAAGGATGAGCAACTTGGCTGTGAGTCCTGGAAGACATTCTCCCTGCCTTGCAGGCCTTTTCCAATCTGGCCTAGGAGGGCCCTGACTGACTCCAGCTACAAAAGCTGAGGCTGTTCAACAGACTCTGGTGGTGGAGTATTGTTTAGGGGGTTTGGGGTGGGTAGGTAAGTGGGAGTTCTGCTATTATTGATGTTATTTTTTGGTAATGAATTATGTGGAAGTTGTTCAATTTGGCGATATGCTTTTTGATCCTCGATTTAATGCTTTGTTTATGTTTGTAATTAAGGAATTTTTTCATGTTGTAAGCTGGCTGGAGCACGGTTTTGGCTATGAAATAAAATTATGTATGCATGTACATATGAGAGAGGGGGACCACATTCTGCCCATTACGGGGGGCGGGGACTCATTGCAGACCCTCCAAGTGTCCCTATTTTCCAGGGACGTCCTTAATTTAGATAAGCTGTCTTGGTTTCTGATTTGATCCCAGAATGTCCCACTTTTCCTTAGGGTGTTGCTGATCACTGAAGAATTGATGCTTTTGAATTATGGTGCTGGATGAGACTCTTGAGAATCCCATGGACTGCAAGAAGATCAAACCTATCCATTCTGAAGGAAATCAGCCCTGAGTGCTCACTGGAAGGACAGATCCTGAAGCTGCGACTACAATACTTTGGCTCCCTCATGAGAAGAAAAGACTCCCTGGAAAAGACCCTGATGTTGGGAAAGATGGAGGGCACAAGGAGAAGGGAACAACAGAGGACAAGATGTTTGGACAGTGTTCTCGAAGCTACCAGCATGATTTTCACCAAACTGCGGGAGGCAGTGGAAGATAGGAGTGCCTGGTGTGCTCTGGCCCATAGGATCACGAAGAGTCGGACACGACTAAACAGCAACAACAAATTTTCATTTGGAGTTATCTGACCCCCCGAGCCTTCTGAAGGCAATCCAGCATAGGGAAGTTTTTCTTTTCTTTTCTTTAAAAAAATATTTTATTAAACAATTTTAACAGAACAAATTATCAATCAATATATCCAATTACAACCACCTTTTATTTCCCCCCATCCCTCCCTCTCCCACCCACTAAGGACTTCCCTCAGCTCCCCTCTCTGGTTTCTTTGCACATATTATTCTCTGCATGTTATAAAATTGTATGTATCATTGCCTTATCTAAAGGAGGTCAGGCTGTTGACAAGTAAGGGAAGCGGGGAGTAGATTACTTGGATCAACGTCATTACCCCAACTGGCAACATTCCTTTTTCTTTTCTTTTCTTAAAATATTTTTATTAAACAATTTCAACATAACAAATAATCAATTACATTATTTTTTCCCTCCCCCCCATCCCTCCCTCTCCCCCCCCCCAGGACTTTCCTCAGCTCCCCTCTCTGGTTTCTTTGCACATATTGTTCTCTGCATATTATAAAATTGTACATATCCTTGCCTTGTCTATCATATGTTCAACTAATAAATTTGTGGAAGTTTATTCAAAACCTGCCAAGGAGTCCAAATCATTTTGTTGTCTTTTTAAATAATTTGTAAAAAGTTCCCATTCTTCCTTGAGTCACGATTGTCCTTCTCACGTAGTTTATATGTCAACTTTGCCAACTCTGCATAGCTCATCAGTTTTTCTTGCCATTGTTCTTTCATTGGGGTTTCTTCATTCTTCCATCCTTGTGCTAACAAGACTCTTGCTGCTATTGTAGCATACATAAATAAATTCTTTATTTTTCTTGGCAGGTCTTGTCCTAAAATCCCTAACAAGCATAGGGAAGTTTTTCTAATGTGTAGTGTTTTATTATGCTTTTAAATATGTGGGAAGCTGCCTAGAGTGGCTGGGGCAGCCCAGTAAGATGTGTGGGGTATGAATAGTAAAATTATAATTATGGAATGGGACTTCCCTATTTTCATTGGAGAAATGTTGCATGAATGACCAGACACTCACACAGGACCTTCATTGCCCTCACTGGTTCTGATTTGAAGGAGAGGCACAGCTGGGTATCATCTACATACTGACGAACACCCAACCCCAAACCCCTGATGATCTCTCCCAGCAGCTTCATATAGATATTAAAGAGCATGGGGGAGAGGACGGAGCCCTGAGGCACCCCACAAGTGAGAGCCCAGGGGTCTGAACTCTTACCCCCCCCCCACTTTCTGGACACGGACCAGGAGGAAGACGAAGAAGAAGACGACTTTGGATTTGATATCCCACTTTATCACTACCCAAAGGAGTCTCAAGGCGGCTAACATTCTCCTTTCCCTTCTTCCCCCACACCAAACACTCTGTGAGGTGAGTGGGGCTGAGAGGCTTCAAAGAAGTGTGACTGGCCCAAGGTCACCCAGCAGCTGCATGTGGAGGAGCGGAGACGCGAACCCGGTTCACCAGATTACGAGTCCACCGCTCTTAACCACTACACCACACTAAACCACTGTATAACATTCCCCTGAGCTCCCAGATCCTCTAGACCAGGCATAGGCAAACTCCGGCTCTCCAGATGTTTGGGACTACAGTTCCCATCATCCCTGACTACTGGTCCTGTTAGCTAGGGATGATGGGAATTTTTCTGGAGGGCCGGAGTTTGCCTATGCCTGCTCTAGACGGTCCAAATGTGATGAAGATGTGACTATTGAGGAGGGACTTGAAAGAGAAAGGGCTTGACAACCAGAGAGAGAAAAGCTATTAACACCAAGCAGCTTAATATTAGGCATGAGGTAGGAAGAAGAAACAAAATACCTATCCAGACATTTGTTTTCTTTTGCAGTAAGGGCTGATTGTTAATCACTGATTAACAGCAAATACAGGTGTCCTTTCTCAAAGGTGCACAATTATGGTGCACAATGTTGCTTGATAATCAAGGGCAGTTGTTGCTTAGTGCCTCTAGCTTCAGCAGAGATACTATGAGTCCAAAAACAGTATTCTGAATGTGTTATAAACATGCAACGCCAGATGGCACTGGACAGCAAAAAAAAATTCTTCGTGGTTTTCAGTAGCGGTTCCCTCCTTTTGTTATAACCATTTAATTTCTGACTTATTTATAGCAGGTTTTTTTCCTGTGTGTAGATCCATACTTGACCTCTTTAGTGCTGCTGTGGTATAGCTGGAACTGTGAATAAAACGGAAATTCCATCCACCACTTAAAATAGCATCATGTTATTCAGCTAGGTTCTTTCCCGTAGCTAAAGTCTACTCACAGGTTACCTCTGTTCAAAGTTCCATTTGGTAGCCATTAAAACTTTCCTCTTCGCAATTTCTTCCTGTTTTATTGATTGCACTTGGGGAACTAATGATGGATAGCTTCTTCATTTCTTTTGAATTGCCTATTTATTACTCCTTGAATTGCTCCAGTGTCAGATTGTGCTCCTGTTTGGGAGGGGAGAGGCAACTGGTTTCCTCGTCATTTTTTTTAAAGAGTGAAATTGTGCTATAATATTGGTAATCCTTCACTGCAGAAGGATTACAGTGTCTCAACTCATGTGCAGTTAGATATGCATGCCAACCTTACTGTAAGCCTGTGAAAGTGGACCACTTATAAATGCCATCTCCAACTCCTCGAAAGATTCCATCAACGGTGTCTCTGAAAATTTTTACACATCACTTGGAAAGACAGGCAAACTAATGCCAGTGTACTGGAAGAAGCAAAGATCACCAGTGTCGAAGCAATGATTCTTCAACATCAACTTCGTTGGACTGGTCATGTTGTGCAGATGCCTGGTGATCGTCTTCCAAAGCAACTACTCTATTCCAAACTTAAAAATGGAAAGCGTAATGCTGGTGGTCAACAAAAGAGGTTTAAAGACTCTCTCAAGGCAAATCTTTAAAAAGAAGTATAAACACCGAGAACTGGGAAACATTGGCCTGCGAGCGCTCCAATTGGAGAACAGCCTTGACCAAAGGTGTAATGGGCTTTGAAGACACTTGAACTCAGGACGCAAGGGGAAAACGTGCTAAGAGGAAGGCATGCTTGGCAAATCCACACCGTGATCAACTCCCGTCCGGAAACCTGTGTCCCCATTGTGGAAGGACGTGTGGATCCAGAATTGGCCTCCACAGCCACTTACGGACTCATTGTTAAAACCGTGTTTATGGAAGACAATCTTACTTGGCTACAAGTGATCGCCAAAAAAGAAGTATGCCTGGGCTGAGCGGAGAGTATAGCTGCTGCCTCTGTGCTGGTAAGGTGCTACATTTGTATTCATACCTTCACAGATAAATTAAATTTTCAAATAACCCATTACTGCAATAAACCAGATGGAAACAAT
Organism: Podarcis erhardii; assembly: GCF_964252035.2. Taxonomy (NCBI): domain Eukaryota; kingdom Metazoa; phylum Chordata; class Lepidosauria; order Squamata; family Lacertidae; genus Podarcis; species Podarcis erhardii. The sequence continues at coordinate 13,124,379 of NC_138501.1, forward strand.
AATTTACATACATCAGGAAACCGGCACACAGGGAGCTTAGAGTCATGGGGGAAATAAGAGTGGAATGTTTTGCATAAATTATTGCATTTTAGTATGGAGTAGTTTGTGATTGTTTAATTGAATATATCTCCCTATTTATTGCTTTCAATTGCAAAATACTCAGAGCAAGCGCATTCATTTAAAAAATGATGCAAGAGGAATGCATTCACACAGAGAGCCTTAATGACAAAAAGTATCCAACTGTAATAACTTATTACAATTTAATTGGTGTGACCTATAAGCTATTAAAAAGAGAAATAATACTTGTGGTTTTTTATTTTTTATTTTTAAAAAAATATTGTAGGATTAAGGCTGTTGCTGCAGTTGTTCTTTCTATCTACCCAATTAGTAACTTGTCTAGTACAGATGTGATTTGCAGTTTAGAAATTTATGATGGTAGCAGGAAATAAAGAAGGGAACCGGGGAGAAATAATAATGGTTACTAAAAAAGAATTACGCTCCAGTATTTCACCCACTGAATAGATTATCAAGAATTAAGGTACCCCCAAGTGCTGTCTAATTAAAAGCTTGGATAAAAAGAACAGTTGTTTGTATACAGGATTACAAGTCATAATGTTGTACTGCAATTAGGAGACAGGAACAGGGATAACTAGATATTTCAGAGAATAAAGACCCCCCCCCCAGCCCCTGGAGTGCAAAAGTGTGACCCAATCAAAATCAATAGTAAAATCTGTACTGGCACTAACTCGAAGTAGTCATAATTATCCTAATCTCCATGGTACCTATTGCAACAGCCAGAATAAAGGAATCCATCTTTAAGCTAGACTGGATCTACACACAAGGGGGTGTGTGTGTGCTATAAATAAGTCATAAATTAGATCATTATAATAAAAGAGGAAAAAAAACCTTATGTAAAATTGTATAGACAAAGTTTTTTGCTCTGCAGCTCCATCTGGTGTCACAACGGAGTTACAACGATATAACTGACTGGGTATAGCTGAGTAAAGTCGGTAAAGTTGCACTGCATTATTAAATCCTTATTTCCCCTCTGTTGGAGGGGACGCAGCGTGAGAGGCACTTGCTTGTACATGTGGTAGGATTGTAATCTTGTGAAAAATTGGCATTGTGGGGAAATTTAATAAACAATATTACAGTCAAACCTCGGTTGTTGAATGTAATCCATTCCGGAGGCCCGTTTGACTCCCGAAAGTGTTTGAAAACCGAGGCACAATTTCCAGTTGACTGCAGGAGCTTCCTGAACACCAGCAGAAGCTGCGTCGGACGTTCGGCTTCCGAAAAAAGTTCAAAAATCAGAACACTTACTTCTGGGTTTTCGGCATTCAGGAGCCGAAACATTCCAAAATGGAGGCATTTGGGAACCGAGGTTCGACTGTCTTATTATATTTAAGAATAGCTGGCAACACAAGGAGCAAGCAATATTTCTTCTGCAATAAAAGCGACAAAGATAGAGGCTGCATACACACATTTAGAGCGCCCACCAAAGAATCCTGTGAACTGTAGTTTACCCCTCTCAGAGCTATAATTCCCAACAGCCTTTAAAAATTACAGTTCCCAGGATTAGAGGGTGCTTTAGATATATTGATTTATTATATATGGTGTGTGTGCACCCTTCAAAAGCACCACTTGCTGCTAACACAGTGAAGAAAGTGCCTCATCCCCCCTCGAACCAAACCCCCCTCAAAAAAACCCACTGCTGAGAATATCTTCTCCAATTTGCCACCATGAATTGGGAAGGCAAACTGAGGAGGTCATTTTAGCTCATTCTATCCACATGGAGATGATTCACCTAAATTAAGAGGGGAACATCAGTAGCTCTGTTTATATGGCGCACTTGAATGAACAAACATTTTCATTTTCCCAGGACTTTAATAAGCAGATCAGGGACACAGCTGACTTATTCTAAAAGGCTGCTATCCAGCACAGAATTAAGAATACTTTAGCCTATGGAAAGCAGTGGGTTTGACCACATAAACTCCAGGCTGGATTTGGGCCAAAGAATAAATAATATCCCTTTGGCTGAATCAGCATGCTGAGTGTCTGCATGATTCCAGCAGAATCTTTTCCTAACCCAGCACATTCTCTTTTCTGTGCAAGACGCAACACTGCGGAACAATTTAAATAATGTTAAAAAGTAATCCCTCTGTGTATCTCCTTCAAGTGAAATTTAGTTCTTGTGCGTGGTGGGGGAATCATATTTAAGAAAGCCACCCCCCTCCCTTATGAAAAACCCTAATCTTCTTGGTTTCACTATGACATTTGGATGTTCTGTCTACTCCACATCTCTCCCTTGGTGCCCACAGAACAGCAGGAAACAATTATCCCATGACTGCATTCTGCTCTGCTGACATTATCCCTTTTAAATAAAATGAAGACTGCAGGAAAACAATTGCCTGAGAAGTGTTGCTTTTTGGGTGACCAGCCAGGTACAAGTCAGCAGTCTGGTGTAATCAGAAAGGTGGGTTGAGTCTTTTACTTATTCTCAAGAAAACAGGAAGGAGCAGAAAAGCTTTTCCCTCCCTCCTCATAATACAGTGGTGCCCCGCAAGACGAATGCCTCGCAAGACGGAAAACCCGCTAGACGAAAGGGTTTTCCGTTTTGGAGATGCTTCGCAAAACGAATTTCCTATGGGCTTGCTTCGCAAGATGAAAATGTCTTGTGAGTTCCTGCAGGGTTTTTTTCCTTCCCCCCTTTTTCTAAGATGCTAAGCCGCTTATCAGCTGATCCGCTAAGCCGCTAAGCCGCATTTCAGCTGATCCGCTAAGCTGCTAAGCCGCTTAACAGCTGATCCGCTAAGCCGCTTATCAGCTGATCCGCTAAGCCGCTAAGCCGCTTATCAGCTGATCCGCTAAGCTGCTAATAGCGCTAATCCGCTAATGGGCTTGCTTTGCAAGGCGAAAAAACCGCAAGACAAAGAGACTCGCGGAACGGATTCTTTTCGTCTTGCGAGGCACCACTGTACAGTGGTACCTCGGGTTACAGGTGCTTCAGGTTACAGATGCTTCAGGTTACAGACTCCGCTAACCCAGAAATAGTACCTCGGGTTAAGAACTTTGCTTAAGGATGAGAGAAATCAGCGGCAGCGGGAGGCCCCATTAGCTAAAGTGGTACCTCTGGTTAAGAACAGTTTCAGGTTAAGAACGGACCTCCAGAACGAATTAAGTTCTTAACCCGAGGTACCACTGTACAGTGATACCTCAGGTTACATATGCTTCAGGTTACATACGCTTCAGGTTACAGACTTGGCTAACCCAGAAATAGTGCTTCAGGTTAAGAACTTTGCTTCAGGATGAGAACAGAAATCGGGCTCTGGCGGCGCGGTGGCAACAGGAGGCTCCATTAGCTAAAGTGGTGCTTCGGAACAGCAGAAACGAACTAAGTACTTAACCTGAGGTACCACTGTATTATAAAATTGTACATATCCTAGCCTTATCTATCATATATTCAACTAATAAATTTGTGGATGTTTATTCAAAACCTGCCAAGGAGTCTAAATCCTTTTGTTGTCTTTTTAGATAATTTGTAAAAAGTTCCCATTCTTCCTTGAAGTCACAATTGTCCTTCTCACGTTGTGATCCAATCTCTTCTTGATGCTTTTGCTGTCTGCTGGCTCTCAGCCAGCAGCACATGGGCTCATCCCTCACAGAGGATGAACCCACACTTTTCTCTGTAACTACAAGCTAAAGCCTGCCTTCAGGATCACACTGTGAACTGAGTGTAAGTAAACCTTATCATTACTTTCTTAAGGAAGACTGTTGTGTCATTCTTGTTTTTAAGAGGGAACTAAAGGGGACTTACCAGGTATAATCCAATCTGGACAAGCCAGACTTGATTGCTTATCTCAAATGGTTCTAATGAATCTATTAACTAGCTTCCTGCTACTTACAAGGGAATGTGCTCTGCTACTAGCTCAGTAGCGTGAGTGGGGAAGGATAAATATTTAATCAATATATCCTCTCCTACTATCCCCAACATTCCCACAGGAATGAGGACTGAGAGATTTCCCTCTCTCTTTAACTCTGTTCTTTGTTGCTCTATCATGCAAATTTCTATTTTCACTTGTACTTGTGATACAGCCAGTTTGATTATTTTATATTATTTTCAGATTTTGCAATATTGAATTTATGTGATGTTATGGAATTGTTGGTTTCGTCTTCACACCAGGGGACACAGAAGAAGTCCTGTTTTTCCTGTTCTCCTGTGGACTAAACTGCACCAGAAGATCCCCCAAAGCTTCAGAAAAGATTGGGGGGGGGCACACATGAGACTGCATGGGGTAGAGAAGAAGGATAAGTCCCATTTGCAAAAGCAGGATGCCACAATTAGATCTCACCCTATGAATTGGTTTGGTGCTTTTTTAAAACAGTGCTGTTTTTTTTTTTAAAAAAGTATACTTTGCTATTTACTGTAGGGTGTTTTGAGCTCTAGGTGCTGTGGAAAAGTGGGATAAAAATAAACTAAACAAATATAACACTTATCTCATTAAAAAAACCCACCCTCCTCAGTATTAAGAATTGGGCTTCACTCTCCTTTCCTGCTACTGTACTGCTGTTTCCAGAAAATAGAGTCAGGTTATTAAAAAACTCAAATATCAAGCATGCAAACTGATGATAATACAAAGTCAATGCATTTTCACAGAGGTTTTTGAGTCATATAATTTATTTTCATTGTAAAGGATGAATGGCCCACTTAGAACCATTTCTCATCTGTATTGTGACAATATGCAGAGTACAAAATGATCTGAGCTGCAAAAGGGTTGGCTGTGTTATGGCATCACCTTGTCACCACAACAGCACTTCATCAGTCCTTGAAGTAAGGTGCTTATGTACAACAACATCAGGAAATGAAGAATCAGATTCGAAACAGGGCAGCATTTTTGGGATCCTACTGCGAATAGTTGTGATAGTGCCTTGAAAATATCCAAATAGAACATAGAATCTAACGAGTTCATAATGTAGGGTTGCCATATTTCAAAAAGTAAAAACAAGGACAACCCAAAAGTCGCTGAACATTTTTTTTAGGAACACCCCAAAATTGTTGAGCTTTTTAAAAGGAACCCCCAAAGTTATTGAACTTTTTTCATTTTTAAGGAAAACACAAAAGTCACTTTCGCCTGGGGAAATCTTAGTGTATGGCAGCCCTATAATAATGGTTCATTCTAGTCTTTTATTTGCTAATGAGCTATGAGGGTACACAGAAGGTTCCATCTGGTATCTGTACGAAACCCCTCATAAGAAGTTTGCCTGGCGCCTTCATGATACACCTTTAGGTGCCAGGCAAAAATATCCCTTTTTAACCAGGCCTTTGGTTGATTTGATTGACATCCTATGCCCTTTTAAGATATGGGTTTTTTGGGGGGCTGGGGGTTATTGGATTGGTTGTTTTTATTTTGATTATATATTTTGTGGTTTTATATTTTGATTTTGTTCCGTGAACTGCCCTGAGACATATAGGGTGGTATATAAATTCAATAAATAATAAGAATAAAAATAAAAATGTAAGGATGTTTGGGACATGCTCTCCCCAGGGAAGCTTATCTGGTGCCTTCATTACATATCTTTAGGTGTCAGGAACAAAGTTTTCCTGTATAACCAGACATTTAACATTTAATTATCTGTTGTTGTTTTCCTCTTGGTTTTAATGTATCTGTGTAGGGGGGAGCTTTTAGTTTTTGGTTTGTTTTGGTTGGTTGAAACCAGAGAGGGAAGCTGAGGGAAGTCTTTTGGTGGGGGGGGAGGGAAGAATGGGGGGGGCAATAAAAAAGGGGTAAAAATGTAATTGATTATTTGGATTGATAATTTGTTTAGTTGAAATTGTTTAATAAAAATATTTTTTAAAAGAAGAAGAAGAAGAAGAAGAAGAGTAGGAGGAGGAGATTGGATCAAGAGAAAAAAGAAGTGGCTGCGTGATCAGCCCTTTTATGGGGTCTCCCAGCATCACGCCCATCTACCTGGTCACACATAGGGGCACGATGCTCCAGACCAGGTGTGACAGGAAGTCCTCCTGGCTGGAGCAACATTCCCCTGTGTTTCCACTCTGGGCAAACAGGAAATGTTCTATTTGACTGCTTCAGCGATGTTGCACTCCACAGTTGCTAATGCTAGTCTCATGGTATGCCAGGAGACCATCAGCAGCCTGGCCTCAATGCAGTTCCGAGTTCTTGGTGGTGGGGCCTTCTCAGCAGGCTAGATATTGCACAGGTGTTTCCCTCATCTCTCCTTCCAAGGAGGCTGACAGCAGCAAGAGAGAAATGATGGGCATGATAATGATGGCAAGGTCTCTTTCCCAGCCTCCCAGGTGTTTTTGCTGCACTTACTGGGAGTGATCTTTCCCCCTATGATTTGTCGAGCCTAGTGAACTTGTTATTTGTATTTAAGTTCCATTTGTAACCCCCTGTGTTGCCCGGGTACAAGGGAAAAAAGGCCACGAGGGGGTTTGACCCAAAGTTCTTTCTCTTGGGGTCTTTCTCTGCATTTGACAGCTTCACGAAAAGAAGTTTCCTTGTCACAGCAGTTGTGGCAGCAGCAGCAGCTTATGACTTCTCTCCAGAAAGCCCAAGGAAGCACAGAAATGATTTCTCATGCCTGCAGCAATGATGAGGGGTGGCATAAAAGGTTTCAATAAATAAATAAAATTACAGTCTCTCTGTGTCTCCTCTAGAGGGTCCCTACAGAAAGTAAAATACCCAGTTTAAATGATAAGGAACGGTTGCTTTAACTGGAAGCTCACGAGGGACCTTTAACTCAGAGGAAAAGAGCCCCCCTCCTCTCAAACACATCAACTTTGTTTCCAACCATAGCTATTAAATGTACAGCTGTCTCAATTCCCTTTTCACTTTCCTGTCACAACACAAAGTTTAGGCTGCCAGGCTGGCAACTGGAATAGGGGTGGCTTAGTTTTGCCTGCCCATTTTTTTTTTTTTCCTTTTAGCTTTTAAATTGTCTGGAACAGAAGTATTTTTGTCCCTGAGTTTCTCTGAGCTTTAAAATGTCAAATATTAATGTTTTGGGGTTTTATTAAAGTCTGTAAGCCTGCAGGAACTGAGTGGTTTTTTGTTGTTTTTTGTTTTAAAGTATTTTGCATAGGAAGCTGCCTTTTATACGGAGTCTGCCATTGGTTCGTCTAGCTTAGTCTTGTCTACACTGACTGGCTGTTCCGGATTCCAGACAGGGGTCTTTCCCGGTCCCACAGATTAGATTGCATTTCTTAGTGCAGAAAGTATTGATCTGATGTGTAGAGATCTTTCCTATTCTAATTAATTCAAGAGGGTTCTAGAGGGTTCTGGAAGCTTCTCTGCGTGAAAGAAACAAGCAGAAGGTTCGTGGTGTTTGGATTATATACTTTCAGAGAAGCCGAGTACAACTGGTTTAAACTCGTTCTCTTCCCGTTTTCTGTCAAGGTCATGCTGACCATAAAAGTAGGGCCAGAAGGAGCCTGGGTTTCTTTTTCTTTTTCTCTCTCTTTTCCTTCTGGTGTGGTGTTCTGTACATAGTATGCTTAGTGTTAAGGTTTAGACTTCTTGTAAGTTATTGTAAGTTTAAGTCTGCTGCAACTGGGTGGACAGGGCCAATCCTGAATGTATTGGATTTTTGACCATTATGCTCATTTGCCTTCAGTAGCAGCGAAGCTCTGCTGGATGAAATGCAATTGCCTCTGGTCTATTGTTTGGGAATCCTGCAATGTGTTTTAAGTTTTTACTCTGCTAACTATACATTGGAATCTACTGTGGATCAATACTGAGTAGAATTCAATGACAATAGCAGGGACTGAACTTGGGATCTTCTGTGTGCAAAGCAAATGTTCAACCAGTGCTTTATGGCTCTTTTCTAAAATGCCTTATTTTTGCAGAGCAATCCTAAGTATAGGAAGCTGGCATGCATATCCTCCAACATTTCTCCAATGAAAATAGGGACACCCCATTCCATTATCATCATCATTTTACTATTTATACACCTCCCATCTTACTGGGTTGCCCCAGCCACTCTGGGCAGCTTCTCATATATATATATATACACACACACACACACACACACACACACACACCATAAAGCATGGAAGATTTAAAAAAACCCTTCCCCATGCAGGGCTGCCTTCAGATGGCTCAGGGGTCGGCATAACTCCTTACCCTCCATCATTTCTCCAATGAAAATAGGGACGTCCTAATGCAAAGCGGTTTTCCCAGTAGTGATGTATGGAAGTGAGAGTTGGACCATAAAAAAGGCTGATCGCCGAAGATCAAACGCATCCATTCTTAAGGAAATCAGCCCTGAGTGCTCACTGGAAGGACAGATCATGAAGCTGAGGCTCCAATACTTTGGCCACCTCATGAGAAGAGAAGACTCCCTGGAAAAGACCCTGATGTTGGGAAAGATGGAGGGCACAAGGAGAAGGGGAAAACAGAAGACGAGATGGTTGGACAGTGTTCTTGAAGCTACCAGAATGAGTTTGACCAATTTGCAGGAGGCAGTGGAAGACAGGAGTGCCTGGCGTGCTCAGGTCCATGGGGTCACGAAGAGTCGGACACGACTAAATGATTAAACAACAACAACAACAATGCAAAGTGGGATATTCTGGGATCATATGTCAGGGACTGGACTGAAGAGGAATGGTGGAGACCCCCTCCCCCTCCTCTTGAACCTTCCAGATGTAGCCTTATTGGAGTTCACTGATTGGGTCTGCGTTGCTCCGGGACAGGAGGAATGAAGTCAAATGACACCAAGGTTGGTTCAAAGAAAGAGTTTATTCTGCTCTCCAGATAGCAGAAGGCACTTGCTTGGTCTGTCCATAGCAAGTCCAAAGAAATCAGAGATTACATGCAGTATATATATCCTCCAGGCACCCTCTCCCTCCTTCCCTAGGAATCCAACCACGTCAGCCTATGTACACAGGTTGACATCACATATGTTCCTGCTCTGGTATTCTTAACCATAAAAGGATCTTCCTTCCTGTACTTCTGACCATAAAAGTATCTTCCTCTTCCTACTCTTATCTTGGAGAAAGAGGTCATCATCTCCGAGAACACACTCTGGCTTTCTTCCCAGGCTGGGTCTGACCTCTTTTGTGGTCAGGATATAAGATAAGGCACACACGCATCATCCCTGCTCTACTGGAACTTGGCAAGGTCACTCATTGCCGTCACAGACTGATAAGGGAGAGAGCTTTGAGCACAGCCAGGATTTTGTTTATACATTGACTCAGAGCTCAAGTTAATGGATTTTAGCTAAGGAAAAATAGGGATTTTGGTGCAGTTTCAAACTGCCTGCACAGTCAGATTTGGGTTTGGGAAACCCATTCCTTCACAGAGAAGAGGAAGACAGTATAGATTTACAACAGTGGTTGCAGAAGGTCACAGCTCAGAGATAGAAGAGGGACAAAGCTGGGAAATAATGGGAGAAGCAGAGCAGGAACAGCTGGCTGACACGTTATCATTGGAAAGCATTCCAGATCCCCCTTCTCCCAGAACACAGCAAGCAGTGAAAGTAGGAGAGCAGAGAGCCTGAAGGCAATTGTCCCTAAGCAGACGCTATAAGGGAGGTTGGGCTGTTGACGCCTGGGAAGGGAAGCAGGGAGGAGATTACTCGGAGCAACGTCATTACCCCAAGAGGCAACATTTCTAAGCCTCTCTCTGTGAACATTGCATAAAAGACATTGGCAAGAGCTTCTTGTCTATCTGTTACTGGCAGCCTGCCATGAGGGGGAGGGATCAGATTCCTTCAAGCCTGACATCATATCAGAAACCAGGACTGCTCTTGTAAATCCAGGACTGTCCCTGGAAATAGGGAAACTGACTTATTAAATTTGCACAAGCAAAGGAATGTGCACCTAGACCAACATAGGGAAGGGCCATAACTCAGTGGTAGACCATCCATCTTGCAAGATGACGCCAGGTTCAATTCCTGGCACTTCCAGGTAGGGTTGGGACAGACTTCTACCTGAAATCCTGGAGGGCTGCCACCATTTCATGTAGACAATACTGAGCTTGATGGATTGATGGTCTGATGAGGAATCTTCCTATGATCCAGTTACAGATAGGTAGCCGTGTTGGTCTGCCATAGTCAAAACAAAAAAAATTCCTTCCAGTAGCACCTTAAAGACCAACTAAGTCAGTTCTTGGTATGAGCTTTCGTGTGCATGCACACGATCTGAAGAAGAAGATAAGATAAGAAGATCTTATCTGAAGAAGTGTGCATGCACACGAAAGCTCATACCAAGAACTGACTTAGTTGGTCTTTAAGGTGCTACTGGAAGGAATTTTTTTTCTTCCTATGATCGTATGCATTATACATAGGGCAGCCTCTGAAGACAGTTCGGAAATTTCAGCTGGTGCAGAATTCAGTGGCCAGGTTGCTCCCCTGGAGCAAGACTGTTTGAGCATATTACACACTGTTTGCACTTTTGCTGTGGACTCACTTGTGGAGATGAAGCCGATTGCTTCTTTTTCTTAGACATTTTCACAGAAATGCAGCCGCTCCACCAAGTTAGTGGCTAAATATCTCTATTTGGTTTTTTTGTCGTCGAAATACACTGCAGACGTCTGATCTCCCTGGAGACCAAGAGATATGACGATAGACTGCTCTGCCTGCTTTCTTTTAGCAAATGTTTTGTGCCACGGGGGAAGTGGTAATTCTGTATTGATTTGTTTTGGATGTTGTATGTGGTGCCAATGAAGGTTTTACAATACTGATCCTGGTCCAACTGCACTGGCTACCGATTAGTTTCTGGGCCTGATTCAAAGAGCTGGTTTTGACCTATAAAGCCTTAAATGGTTTGGGACCACAGTATCTCAAGGACCGCCTCTTTCCATATGAACCTACTGGGTCCCTGAGATCATCTTCTGAAGCTCTTCTTCATGTGCCCGCTCCTTGAGAGGTCTGGAGGGTGGCAACACAAGAATGGGGCCTTCTCTGCAGTGGCTCCCCATCTGTGGAATGGTCCCCCCAGGGAAGTTCGCATGGCGCCTTCATTATACACCTTTAGGTGTCAGGCATTTGGTTGATTTGATTGACATCCTATGCCCTTTTAAAATGTTTGTTTTTTTTCAGGGAGGAAGGCTATTTTTTTTGTGTGAGTGTATTTTGTGGTTTTATATCTTGATTTTATTCTGTGAACTGCCCTGAGACACCCAAGTACAGGGCAGTATATGAATTCAATAAATAATAATAATTTTCCCTTTGTTGAAACTAAGGCTCTTGAGAGAAGACCTTAAGATGTCTGGATTGATGTCTGGATTTTCTGACTGAAAATCAAACTAGTCATGCCCAGGGTTGTTTCACACTTTAACTCATGCAGTCATTCATCATAGGAAATTACTAAGGGTAATCTTTCTAAGCGTCAGGCAAAAAAGCCAGCTCCTGTCACCAGAGAGGAGAGCCTTAATTTGCAGAAATGTGTATCTAAAAATGTTCCTCACCAAATCATCTGCTTAGTCTCTTTCATTTCTCGACTGTCATTTTGGCAGCTCTCTGGAGCACTCGGCCTGAATGAGTGGCATAGTCACATACAGCTACAGAAAATATGCTCTTTTAAAAATAGACTGTAAAGGCATATATTTTAAGAAAGTGGGGGACCATTTGCAGCGTGATAGCTGAAGTAGAGATGTGTCAGTCATGTCATGTCATAATGACAGGCAACAGTGCACTGAAGGCACATCATTCTGACATTCTGGATAGGGAGAATATTTTAAAACCAGCTTTCTAAAAATGAGGCTGAAAAAGAACTAATTTTAATCGCTCTGGTTTTAAGGGCTTAACTTGATTTCCACTCTTCATTAAATGCTCTCTAGATTGCCAATAGCAATGACACAAATCCATATGCAATTCCAAAAAGTCGTAGAACCACTCAAATAGACATGTTTGTCTTCCCCTAGGGATTATGGAATTTATTTGACAATTTATTTACTTAAGAAATGTATATCTGGCCCTTTGTCAAAAAGCCACAAGGCATTTACAAATTAGAGCTAAAGTTATAAGTTTAATGTACATAAAATGTGTGTTTAAATACATTGTATTTGGAATGCTATAAAGAGAAGTTTGTGTTATGTGAGAGGTTCCACTCTGGCAAAAGCGTCGGAAAAGGCTGGTGTTTTTCCATTCCAGCAGGGTTTAGGATACCTGGTGTCTCATCTCAGGAAAACTGAGATGCAGCTCTCACAGCAGGAGAGGAAGCTTGAGAAATCAGAGATGGTTAGTAGCAGCAATAGCAGAGAAGCTCTGTGGTGATGAACAAGGTTAGGTTCTCTCTCTGGGACCAGAGAGAGGAAAGTTTATTGAACTGCATAAATAAAATAAAGGACTGAACCACATTACAGTACTTGACTGTAGTGTGTTGCTTTGTATTTTGTTCTTGTAACTTCTTAAACTAGATTTAAGACTGTTCTGCAGTAAAGTTTTGAAACTTATTCTTGGGGTGGGAAGCTCATTTATTTCTACACAAGGTACAGTTCAGTAATTCTGCTGAACAATTCTAACAATTAGTTACACAATAAACAGCATGATAAATATATAAAACATAATGTCCATGAAATACAACAAGTTACAAAGGGCCATTATTTTAAGCAATACATAATGGTATGTAATAAATAGGCAGTACCTAATGAGCAGCAGTGTCAAATTACTCACAGCATCGAACCAGCAACAAACTCTAAAACTCACCCCTAGCAAAATACAGATGTTCTAATAACAGGATACTGTCTACTCATTTCAGATGCAACTATAAAACATAATACACATTTAACAGCAGTAGCTGTGTTAAAAAGGGGGGGTTGTAGGCAGTGTACTGCTAAGTTAAAGTTAAAGCATACTGCTAAATTAAAGAGAATAATGGGAGAAGCAAATTAAAAGGAGAACAGATGAAAGGCAAATTTGAGGAAAAGGTTTATATATATCTCTTAGGCTGTCTTCATTTGGTCTTGGTTTTCAGCTTCTTTAGCTATTTTTCTACATCAGCATATACATCTGTCTATGCAAAACTAGCTCTTAATACACACACACACACACACACACACACACACTGGCAGAACCGCCCATCTCTCAGCTGGGAGTTTTCCTCCCATCTCCCAGGCTCTCTTAGAATGGAAGTTGAGAGCTGTTCATTTATCCAAGTTCGCTGAATGTTTATTTTAGCAAAAGTCCCATACTTGTTCACAGTGTGCGTATGAACTGTTCAACAGCAATCTACTCGAGAAAGACAAATGAGTTATTATGCATAACTCTAGTCCAAATATTGTACTTTTGATGATAAAGCATTGGGCTTATATCTGCCACCTCTTTTGAAAAGCTGGTGTAAATCATAAGCTTGAGCTCCCAACTTCAAGATTTCAGTGTGGCTAAACACAATGGGTAGTCTTAAGCAACCCATTATCTCCCAGCCTCTCATCTATAATATGGAGAGATTAGTTCTGGACAGATTTACAAGGATTACAATAGAAAAATAAAGTATGTGAATTGCTTTCAGAACTTTGGAAAAAGCTGTAGGGGAAAAAAGAGAGCTTTTTTTAAAAAAAGAATTGATACTGTCCCTGGTTCGAAGAACAGTTTTAAGAGGCCAAAGACAGATTTGAATTATAACATCATGAGAGCTAACAATGTGCCAATTCTTTTACTTGTGTATTGAGATTCACAACACATGTTAAAATGTTCATCTGGTAATAGGTAGAAGGCAGGCAGGAAGTATCATTTTTAAAAGTTGTACTTCCCAATAATGGCATCATAACTGTCGTTTATCCATGTGCTGCCACCTGGAACAAAATCAATTCTTTGTCAATCAGACAAGGGCTAATTTGAACTCCTTGAAAGAACCGAATTCACACCACATATAGATATCCCCGTTGCGGGGATCCGAGCTGCCAACCTTCTGATCAGCAAGCCCAAGAGGCTCAGTGGTTTAGACCACAGTGCCATCCACGTCCCAAATAAACAAGGACACAATCACTGATAGGTCCACCCACCACTGTGAGGCTCAAAGCAATGAAGATGATGCCTCCCCAGCTGTTGCCATTGGCTATGGGTTTCTGGTGATGTCACAAAAGCCCTTGGCAGCTGAGTGGATATAAAGACAGGCCAAGGGGAAAGCCCTTTTTTGTTTCCAGTAAGACACACCTGGCAATGGATGTGACATTCAGCACTGCCCAGGTTTCTTTCACTTGGAGGAGGCAAGCTGGTGAATGGAAGGAGGCAATCCTCTGGCAGTGGGATGCTAGGGAGCAATAATAAGGCAAGTTTGCTTGCTTGAAGGCTGTTGGTATCTGTGATTGGAAGCTGGTGGACGTCTCATGATGGTCCTAACAGTAGCTTCTGGGACAACGGGACACCGTGACGGAAACCAGAGCACATGGAAACACCATCTACCTTCCCACCACAGCAATACCTATTTATCTACTTACACTGACCTGCTTTTGAACTACTAGGTTGGCAGGAGTTGGGACAGGATAACGGGAGCTCACCCCGTCATGGGGATTCAAACTACAAACCTTCTGATTAGCAAGCCCAACAGGCTCAGTGTGTCATATCAAGAAGTAGCACTAATGCATATTGCCACTTCCTATGGGTCAATTTACAACCCTAGGGCATCAGTGTTTATCAGGGAATTTCATGAGCAGATAAGTCAATAAGGATGCCAAGTTGGGAGCATCCCAGACCCTGAGATTTCAGGCTCCAAACCTGAGACCTGGGGTGGCACATGGTGATGTCATGGGGGCGAGTCCTGGAGATGAAGGTTAATTGGGAGATGGGAGCAGAGGAGGGCAGATCACCTGTCACCTGGAGGGCAAACCTGGAAACTATGGGTCAGACTAAACACACTTACCAGGCAATAATCCCACTGGTAAAGGTAAAGGTAAAGGACCCCTGCCAGTTAAGTCCAGTCGCAGACGACTCTGGGGTTGCAGCGCTCATCTTGTTTAGAAGCCGAGGGAGCCAGCGTTTGTCCGCAGACAGTTTTTCCAGGTCATGTGGCCAGCATGACTACGCCGCTTCTGGAGCAACGGAACACCAA
Source organism: Podarcis erhardii (assembly GCF_964252035.2). Taxonomy (NCBI): domain Eukaryota; kingdom Metazoa; phylum Chordata; class Lepidosauria; order Squamata; family Lacertidae; genus Podarcis; species Podarcis erhardii. The sequence goes on from NC_138501.1 coordinate 13,139,389, forward strand.
AACCAGAGCAGCGCACTGAAATGCCATTTACCTTCCCGCCAGAGCAGTACCTATTTATCTACTTGCACTTTTTGGCATGCTTCGGAACTGCTAGGTTGGCAGGAGCAGGGACTGAGCAACGGGAGCTCACCCCGTCGCAGGGATTCAAACCACCGACCTTCTGATCAGCAAGCCCAAGGCTCAGTGGTTTAGACCACAGCGCCACCCACGTCCCATAATCCCACTGATAGGAGTGTGCTATTAGATAACCAAGAACTGGGTGGAGAGAAAAGTGTGTGTATGTCACGACTCCCAGGCTAGCTGCTGGTGAAATCAGATGCAGAGCTACTGCTAGTTCTTTTATGGAATTCAACAGAATACACAGAGAGACCATGAATTATGTTCCCCTCAGCCTCGATAGTTATGGATAGGTCCGTATAGTTAAAGCTATGGTTTTCCCAGTAGTGATGTATGGAAGTGAGAGCTGGACCATCAAGAAGGCTGATCGCCGAAGAATTGATGCTTTTGAATTATGGTGCTGGAGGAGACTCTTGAGAGTCCCATGGACTGCAAGAAGATCAAACCTATCCATTCTGAAGGAAATAAGCCCTGAGTGCTCACTGGAAGGACAGATCCTGAAGCTGAGACTCCAATACTTTGGCCACCTCATGAGAAGAGAAGACTCCCTGGAAAAGACTCTGATGTTGGGAAAGATGGAGAGCACAAGGAGAAGGGGGAGACAGAGGACGAGGTGGTTGGACATGAGTTTGACCACCATGAGTTTGACCAGACTGCAGGAGGCAGTGGAAGACAGAAGTGCCTGGCGTGCTCTGGTCCACGAAGAGTTGGACACGACTAAACGACTAAACAACAACAGCCTCGTTACGTAGCTCAGAGTGGCTGCTCCAAACCCCTTGCAGCACTTCCTAGCTTCCAAACCCCTCCTTACTGCCTACAGTGGCTGGCAATGGAATCTTTCTGTCTCTGTTTAGCCTTCTGCTCTAAGATTCGAAGGGATCACCTGGTCCTTTGAAAAGGAGGGGGTTCCACCAGGATTTCAAGTGACGTGGTACCCACTGTCCATTGTATTGTTCCTCCCACTTCTGAGTCCTGTCTCTGTTCAGGACCAGAGCATCTGCTAGCTTGCTCCGGTGCCTCATCCTCCATTATTTCCCAACTCTTTGCTTCCTCCTCTGGGGTGTGTCCTGTTTTCCACCACCATAGTCAAGATAGCACCAACATTGTATATGGACCCAGTTCAAGCTGCAACTTTGAGCTCAGATGCCTCGTTTGACTGTAACTGAATATTTGACCTATGGTTTTATCATGGTTGTGTTCAATTTTATCCATCGAAAAATATTATAGGCTGCAAGCTTCTCTTGAAGAGTGCTGATGATTTTGCACAACCACACATCTGCCACGGAGGAAACCCCATTGCTAGCAAAGTGTATGATATATATAAAAGCTCCCTATATTTTATCACATGACTTCTGTGAAATGAGGCTAAAAGCAGAGTAGAAAGTCTTGCAGTTCATCTGCAATTTGGATAGGGTATTTTTTTCATATAAATCCAAAGCATGTGAATTTCAAAGAGGCCTTTTTATTATTCAGGAAGGGACACACAAAATACTCCCAGTTGAGTCTTCCTTCTTGCACCTCTGCGCTCTCTCTCATGTTTGTTTATGAGTGTCTGGGGAACACAATGCTTTCTCTCTTATATTGAAAAGTTCTGTTTTTAACTTTATGATTATTTTAAAAAGGTTTCCACTCATTTTACACTTTATTTGAATTCTTTTCCTGCAAAGTTCAAAACACATCAATGAACTTACAAAACATTAGTCAGGATCAGAAAATGCCTGAGAAATCCTCAAATGTCAAAAGCATAAAACTCTAAAAAAACTGACTGCTGAAATGTAACCATGATCACAGAAACATACACTCTGAACTAAAGAGGGCTACTGTAGAGCAAGCTGAATTTAAACTATAACGTGAGAGAAGGGAGTTCCCCAAAGTAAATTTTAATTGGCCAGTTGAAAGTTCTGGAAAGGAATGGCTAGAGTGCCTAGCCTAGGAGGTTGTCCGGATCAAACGCCCTGGTGTCAGATCACAGTACAGCTGGCTAAGATCCATCTCTAGCTCCTTGCAGGTGCAATTTCCTACTTGTTCCCATTCTGCTAATGTCGATACATAACTGCCAGGTGCCAGAAGATCCCACCCGTTGGCAGGTTGTCAGGAAAGGATAAGACAAGCAAAAGTTCTTACCAACTTCATTGTTCAATATTCACAAAGAGAGGCTTGGAGATGCAGCTTCTTGGAATAATGGTGTTACCTTGAGTGAGTCTCCACCCCCTTCCTCTCTCATGCGTCATAACTATGGGTGCTGAGAAGTGCCTTCTGCCTTTGACCTCTTTGCTCTCCTACTTTCAATGTTTGCCGCATTCTGGGAGGGGGGGTGTCTGGAATGCTTTCCACAGACACTGTGTCTGTCTGCTGTCACCCCTCTAGTGCTCCGTCGTCTTCTTCCTCCTCCTCCTCCCCCTCCTCCTCCTCCTCCTCCTCCTCCTCCCCCTCCTTCTCCTTCTCCTACTTTGGAAGGGTCAGGCTGGGGAGGCGGTCTCCACCATTCCTCCTCTGCCCAGTCCCTGACAATAACTATCTTTGATGGGGACAAGGAGGGCAAATCACAAATCCATCATTGTGCGAAAGAACCACTTGGCTTGTGAAGGCGGCTTGCAGGCCACTACTGCATGCAAACACCTTGCTAGCCCAAGGAACAAAATAGGGTTGGCTACCAGGTCCAAAGAACAAACCTCCCATGGGCTTTCCCATCACTTTCACTTGTTATGCAAAGTACCCTTAACAAATTCCTCCAGTAGAAGAGTTTCTTTGAACAAATGAACCCCTAATTCCTATCTTGTCTGCTTTGGGGGTGGGGGTGGGGATCACTCAAGTGTATAACTTGTATCCGGCAGATTAATGACAAACGGAGGGAAATGCTATTGTCATCATCCTTTATGCAACATCAGATTTAAAAGGCTGTGACTGAAATTAATCTGTCCAGCAAAGGAAGCATAATGAAGCAGAACAATATCTTTTAACATTGTCCTGTTCTGTTATTGCTAGGCATTTAACAGTCTTTGCTAATCCATCCTTGGAGGCTCAGCTTTTGTGAGAGGCATTGAAAAGTGCTGTTGTGGCAGCTTGCTTTCAGTGGTGCAGAAAGAAATCCAGGCCAAATCACCTTGCGCCAATTTCCACCCTACCTGCAGCAGCTGAACTCCTTGAGAAATGAATCCACAAAGTCTTCTCACATTGGTCTGCTTTGGCTTAATGTGGAAATGGGTGGCAGTTCACCCCAGCAGTTCAAAAACTCTTCCCCATTTCCGAAGACATCATAACAGTGGGCAGCAAAGATAGAAACTACCAGGTAAATCTCCTGAAAACTAAAGCAGGAAATGCAAGCAGATTGGAAGATTTCACGAGAGAGAAGCAATTTTAATTGCTTCTCCTGAAGATAACTTTCTTGTTGTGCAAAAAACCACTTCATGATCCCCATATCTTTACCAGCCACTTCTGTATCACTGAGAATGGCTGCAGTGCAGAAACTTTGATCTGTTCCATCAATAACCCTGTTTGTAATTCTGGAAATACCTTATTTTGTTTTATTAACTTAAAAACGTAAAGGTAAAGGACCTCTGACAGTTAAGTCCAGTCGCAGATGACTCTGAGGTTGTGGTGCTCATCTCGCTTTACCGGCCGAATGAGCTGGCATTTGTCTGCAGACAGTTTTCCCAGGTCATGTGGCCAGCATGACTGAGCCACGTCTGGCGAAACCAGAGCAGCGCACGGAAACGCCGTTTACCTTTCCGCCGGAGTGGTACCTATTTATCTACTTGCATTTTTGGTGTGCTTTCGAACTGCTAGGTTGGCAGGAGCAGGGAATGAGCAACAGGAGCTCACCCCGTCCCGGGGATTCAAACCGCTGACCTTATGATCGGCAAGCCCAAGAGGCTCAGTGGTTTAGACCACAGCACCACCCATGTCCTGAATAAGCAAGCACACAATCACTGATCGGTCCACCCACCATTGTGAGGCTCAAAGCAATGAAGATGATGCCTCCCCAGCTGTTGCCATTGGCTGTGGGTTTCTTCTGATGTCACAAAAGCACTTAGTAACTGAGTGGATATACAGACAGGCCAAGGGGAAAGCCCTTTTCTATTTCCAACAGGACACACCTGGTAATGGATGTGACATTCAGCACTGCCCAGGTTTCTCCCACTTGGAACAGGCAAACTGGTGAATGGAAGGAGGCAATCCTCTGGCAGTGGGATGCTAGGGAGCGATAATAAGGCAAGTTTGCTTGCTTGAAGGCTGCTGGTATCCATGGTTGGAAGCTGGTGGACGTCTCATGATGGACCTAACAGTAGCTTCTGGCACAATGGGACACCGTGACAGAAGCCAGAGTGCATAGAAATGCTGTTTACCTTCCCACCACAGCTACTTTAGCTACTTGCACTGGCATTCTTTCAAACTGCTAGGTTGGCAGAAGTTGGGACAGAGCAACGGGAGCTCACCCCATCATGGGGATTTGAACCACTGACCTTCTGATTGGCTAGCCCAAGAGGCTTAGTGGTTTAGACCACAGTGCCACCCGTGTCCCCTTTATCAACTTAGATGCCTTAAAAACTGATTTGGCAGATTCATGGAACGTACATCTATCAATGGCTTTTGGTAATGCCAGTTAAGAATACAGTCTTCATGTTCAGTGGTAGTATACCCTGAGATTTAGGGACAGAACAAAGTGGGTTGCTACCACCATTATGCAATTGAGTTTCCCAGACCCATCTTGCTGGGTTTTATATGAGGTAAAGAAGAGCTTTTGGCTGGTCCAGCAATTAAATGTTTATGTTCCCTACAGCTTTTGTCCCTATAGCATAGAATCATAGAATTGGAAGGGACCATGAGGGTCATATAGTTTAACCCCCTGAGGTGCAGGAATCATTTGCCCAATGCAGGGCTTGATCCTACAAGCCTGAGATTAACAGTCTCATGTTCTACCGACTGAACTATCCCAGGATCTGATGTGTGTCCCAGTCGGATTTTCTGAGCTCAGTTCCACACATCAGCATCATAATGATTCCTCCTTGCCTTCCCACACAATTTATTGGGAGAAGATTTGGAAATGTACAGAGTTGCAAATGTATCATACCTTGCCGTGATATGTGGACTAAAAATCTATGGACTTTCTCTTTAAAAAGTGTTTTCCTTTTGTGGCAAAAAGATTGCAAATGGATGGGGAGAGTCTGTTAAGGAGTCGTGGCCAATTTGTTTCCCTAATTATATATTATTTGAAATGAAAATATGAAAATAAAATATGCCCAGATATAAATTTTTTAATACAAGAATCTGAATCAGATAAATGAAATTCCTCGGAAGCAGTTGACAGCCGTATGTCTGACCATGCCAACATAACAAACTTTGATCTACATTAACCCTCCTTCGGCAAATGTAAAAAAATACAAGCGGCAAGATGGCACTTTTAAAGGACACACTACTGATCTCTCTCTCTCTCTCTCTCTCTCTCTCTCTCTCTCTCTCTCTCTCTCACACACACACACACACACACACACACCAGACAGTGAACTCCCAACTCAATGTGACTTCAGTTTTTGGCTCTCTTAGGAGTGGTATCTCCTGTACACTTTGGGAAATGTAGTAACAAACAAGCCCTGGGAAGTATTGTGTCTTACTTGAGTCGCTGAGAAAAATATCAAGAAGGATCCACTCAAGCAGGAACATAGCATTAAACAACTAGCTCTGTGCCACATGAATTGGAACATATTTAAATCTTGGGCCTCCGCTCCTTTCAGAAATAGCAAACATTTGTTCATTTTTGGTGGGTATGTTCCACACTTCTCTAAGTAGCACCAAAATAAGTTTTGTTTGTAATTAATCCATTAATTAACCAACACTGAAATCTTTTATGTTTACATAAAAGTAAGTCCCACTGAGTTCAACGTGACTTACTCCCCAGGTAAGTGTGCAAAAAGTACACCCCCAGCCGCCTTTCTTTGTGTCAAGATGTTCTGCCATCTGTTTCCCAATTGCCATTATTCAAGGCTGCCACTTAAATCTACTTCTTTCGTCTCTTTATTACTTGAAGCTGTTATTTATATCTGTGAGCCCCAGTCCACTGTAAATAAAAAAAGTTGTTATATTCTGCTATGAGCTTCTCATTGGGGGCAACTTATATTTTCATATTCCTTTAATTTATGTTTATTGCACCACAGACCTGTGTTTCACAGCTGCTTTCCTTTCCTTTTTCCCTATGCAGTTTTTAATTATGAGCTTCAGCTCACAGACCTGAAGTGCTTTCTCCAAATATTATGGGGCACATACAAAGAAACCATGAAGCATTATTTCCAAACCAGAAAAAAATAGCTTTGGCTTTGACGGTGTTGTGAATTTCATTGTGTAAAATTCCATGGTGGAATGGTTAGTACTTTGGACTCTGAGTCCAGGGATCTGAGTTCAAATCTCGGTGGAACCTACTGTGTGTGTGTGTGTGTGTGTGTGTGTGTGTGTGTGTGTGTGTGAAGGCAAGGGAGCTTTGCAAGCAGCTCATTAGCAGAAGCCATGTTTTGCAGGTAGAATGGTCCCTTCATCTGCCTCTGAGCTGTGACCTCCAGCAAACTACTATTGCAAATCTGTACAGTGGTACCTCGGGTTACAGATGCTTCAGGTTATGTGATTTCGGGTCGCGCACCTCGCCAAACCCGAAAGTACCGGAATGGGTCACTTCCAGGTTTCAGTGCTTGTGCATGTGCAGAAGCACTAAATTGCACTTTGCGCATGCACAGAAGCACTAAATCATGCTTTGAGCATGCGCAGAAGTGCCGAATCGCGACCCGCGTGTGTGCAGATGTGGCGCTGCAAGTTGCGAACGCTGCAGGTTGCAAACGTGCATTCCGCACGGATCATGTTCGCAACCCGAGGTTCCACTGTGCTGTCTTCCTCTTCCTCCTCCCTGGAAGGGTCAAGCTGGGGAGGCGGTCTCCACCATTCCTCTTCTGCCCAGTCGCTGACAGATGATGTCGTGACACTCAGATCAATCAGTAGTCAATCAGATGTTAAATTATTATAAAATCATCACGAAGTTGAGGAGAAAGTCAATTAAGAGCGGTGGCTGTGCTACCAAAATCGGCTAACACTCTGCAAGCATTTTGTGGAAAAGGGAACATTTCCTACAAAATACAGTTGAATACTTTCAGATCAATTCTAAGAGCCTTTCAGATCTGCAAAAGCTAAAAATAGCAATCTATATTTGGCAAGTTCAGGGCATATGTCCTGGTATAAGTTCAACACAAAGAGAAAACTGATCCCGCTTTCTCTATCGTAGCAGAATGGAGGAGCAGGTGTCTGTCTTTATCACTTGTCTATCTTGAGCAGAACTACAGAGTAATCAAATGGGGGTGTCCCATTTTAACTTTCTGGAAGTATAATGTTAGCACTTTTATTCCTCGGTCTGTATTGCTAAGCGGGTTGTGAACTTAATTTAGAAAATAGTCAACTGAAGAGGACACTTTTGAAAATGACAACTTAGTAATAAAAATGTGTAAAAGCCCCATGGACAAAACATGAAAAGACAATGTTGAAGTGCTTGTGGCAAAGCTATTGTCAAATCATAGCAGGAGCCGAGGAAAGGATTAAATGTTATTTTTCAAAAAATGCTCTGCAGCAGAACAATAATAATGAATCCGCCATAACAAAAATAATACTTGGATGTGTGGAATTATTTGGAACGCCTAGGGATAATTTCAACACATTATATGTTAAAGAGAGAAAATAAAACAAAACCAGGTGTTGTGAACCTTTTGTATTTTCAGTCATGAGAAGTCAATGAGATTTGTTGCTTACACAAATCACAAATGTGTCTCATGTTACATTTCATAAAGGATGTTGTGCATTTTAAAGATACAAGTCCCTTTTAGATTCTTTTTCTGTTGCACTGAGGAGGGCATCATAATATGGCACTTGTTCAATGGCTCAGAGCCAACATTCGCTTCTTCTCCAATTAAGTGTGCCAGAGGGGTTCAGGTTCCCATCTCGGAGATGATGAGAAATATGACAATCACTTGCATTGCCAAGCCCTTAGTATTCAAAACAGAATAATCATCGTCGTGCAGAAGTTGCGTTTTAAGTACAGAAGAGAAGAAGAGGAGTTTGGACTTGATATCCCACCTTTCACTCCCCTTAAGGAGTCTCAAAGCAGTTAACAATCTCCTTTTCCCTTCCTCCCCCACAACAAACACTCTGTGAGGTGAGTGGAGCTGAGAGACTTCAGAGAAGTGTGACTAGCCCAAGGTCACCCAGCAGCTGCATGTGGAGGAGCGGAGACGCGAACCCGGTTCACCAGATTACGAGTCCACCGCTCTTAACCACTACACCACGCTGGCAGTTATACTTCTGGTTACGAACCGTCCTCCTTATGCATGCTTCAGGTTACGAGCTCCGCTAACCCGGAAGTAGGTGCTCCTGGTTGTGGACTTTGCCCCGGGATGCAAGTGGAAATCACGCACTGGGAGGCCCCATTAGCAGAAGCGCACCTCAGGTTAAGAACGGTTTCGAGTTGAGAATGGAGCTCCGGAACGAATTAAGATTGTAACCAGAGGTACCACTGTACACCCTTTTCTTCAGAAAGTGTGGCCATGTCCTAGGCTTTGTTGGATGGAATTCTATGTATGAACTGGTTGTGCCAAGATTTCATTTGCACTTGGGTTGCTCAGTAGTGCTATGCACAGGACAGATGTTCATATGGGACGCGGGTGGTGCTGTGGTCCAAACCACTTGGGCTTGCCGATCAGAAGGTCAGCAGTTTGAATCTGCATGACGGAGTGAGCTCCCATTGCTCTGTCCCAGCTCCTGCCAACCTAGCAGTTTGAAAGCACACCAGTGCAAGTAGATAAATAGGTACAACTGCGGTGGGAAGGTAAATGCCGTTTCCATGCGCTCTGGTTTCCGTCACAGTGTCCCGTTGCACCAGAAGTGGTTTAGTCATGCTGCCCACATGACCCGGAAAGCTGTCTGTGGACAAACACCAGCTCCCTCAGTGCCAAAACCCCATAGTCACCTTTGACTGGACTTAACTGCACAGGGATCCTTTACCTTTACCTTTTTTTTTAGATGTTCATAGAACACACAACCTCTATATTGGCTGTTGCCATCTTGCTTTGCTGGTCAAACCCAGGACATTCAGTGGGTGCATAAGGAGTTATAATGTTTGTAGCTGCTTTAGAGAAGAGATGTCCATGGTTGTCAGTAGTCTGGGAGAGAGAGCCTTTTGATTTCCAGGCCAAGGAGACAACTAAACAGCACATTAGACTTTCCACCTCACATCGAAGGTAAGAGGGCATTGATACCTCAGACGGTTAGTTCATTCATTTTGTTCATATTTCCCAAACAAACTGAGCAGTGATTTGCCATCCCTTTCAAAGGTCATGGGCAGGTGATTCATTAGTCAAGGACTCTAGGTCTAAGTGTTCATCCTGACCAATGTGATACCGCCTTGATGCGTCCAATTAAGATCTACTTACTTTTAGATGGCATTTTTTTCTGAACAGCACTTTATGACTGCCAATAAAACACGCACGTGCACAAACGCACCAAAGGAACAAAATGGTGTTCAAGTACATGACCCTTGGCTCCCAGCTAAGAGGGTGACGCAGCGAAATGCAAATTAGGGTACAAATAAATGAAGCTTTAAAAATGTTTATTGTTCTGCAGTTTAGCAGTCTTCCCCAAAGTGTCGTTTTTATTTACGCATTTAAACTCGCTCTCCTAATCAATGCATAGATTCAGAAACAAGGAGCGCTCATCAGGTTCTGCTGCTCAGAGTTCTCCTTCCTCCCTAAAAGATTTCTCCAGAGTAGGGATGAGCAAACTTTTTCAGCAGGGGGCCGGTCCACTGACCCTCAGACCTTGTGGGGGGCCGGACTATATTTTTTTTGGGGGGGGGAATGAACAAATTCCTATACCCCACAAATAACCCAGAAATGCATTTTAAACAATGACCGCTCCCCACTTAAAACGGGGGGCGCCTTTTGCGTGGACGCGTGCAGCCCTGGATCTGGAGTGGCCCCATCAGCATAGGCTTTGCCTTCCCTCAGGTGGGATACCTGGAGGTCCCCGCCTACCCCAGTGAGTTGTCCAATCCCACCTGGGGGAAGCGTTGCCAGGGAACCCAGGCCAGGTAAGGGGAGGGATTACCTGCCCACACAATAGAGGGTGGATCTTAATTGGTAATCCTCACTTGGCTCCAGAGCTTCTCCCACCCTACCCACCCTCAGTTAATGTCTTCTTTTGCAGGTTAACTTTTCTTCATAGGTTTTGCAGGTTAACCTGTCTCCACAGGTATGCGGGCGCTGCTACGATAAGGTCGCTGTTAGAGGGCCGGAAAGGAATTTCCCTGCATTGGCAGGTTTCGCCTTTCCCGTAGCAAAACGTCACAACTTTGGCGGTATCAGGCCTTGGGCGGAATCCTTTAGTCCATCTTCCTCTTTGCGGCGGCAATACCAGGGTTCCCCGTTAAAGGGGTTTTTGAAGGGAGGCTTTGGCCGTACACCGAAAGGTCGTCATTGCTCTCCCCTGCGGCGGCGTAACGGGGGCGGCTATCTCTGCTTGAACATATGTTCTCCAGAGCCGGCCCATCCCCCCCCCACACACTGGATAACCCTGATGCTCCCTAGGTCCCCGGCTGGGGACTAGGGAGGGAGAACGCCCAATGCCTGAGCCAAGGTCTACCCACATTTGAAATTTAATAAAGTTGTGGCCAATTTAATCCCATAGCACGTTGTCTAGAGTCGTTATTCCACATGACGGGGGGGACCACTCGGGATCTGGGGACTCCGCCTGTCCACGCAAAAGCACACATTCTACTCATGTAAAAACAAGCTGATTCCCAGACGGTCTGCAGGCCGGATTTAGAAGGCGATTGGGCTGAATCCAGCCCCTGGGCTCCAGAGGCTGGATGTGGCACTTAGCTGACAGGGCATGTTGAGAGTGAGAAACAAAAGCTCTGGGCAGGAGAACTTGTCAGCTCATAAATACAACAAGGACCCAAGCAGAAATCATCCCCAGGACGTGATTCTGATCATTTGTACAGGTGGGTCTTCCGTTGCTTCGGCATTTGTTATTTTCTGTTTCCAATGAGAGTGATGAATGGGAAGGGGGGGTGAATGCCACCCTGAGCTATCATTTCAATACAGATGTCGAGCTGCTATGTGTCCCATCATTTCCCAGCAAAATTCTGCTGGCGATGGTGCTTATCCAAGCATTCTCAATCCAAGCCAGGATAACGTAGCATTTAATTGCCTGAAATGCATACATTAATACAATTTATGATGATCATTAATAACTGCAAGCAGAAGTGTGGGTTGTGGCTTATTTTCATGCTCTTCCTAGCTGGGCTAATAAGGCAGAATTTGAGAAAGGGTAAATGTCCTCTTCCTGAAGAATCGGGTCTTCGCATGTGTGGGACAAACATGAAGTGGTTGAATGGGCACATGTGGGTTAAGGTGGTCTTTCAAATAAACTGGCCCGAAGCTGTTAAGCTGTATACTATTAGTAACACCTTGAACTTGGCCAGGTAATAAATACGCTGACAACGACTCATGCCGTCAGCAATCATGCTGCAGTATTCTGCACAAACTGCAATTTCCAGGCTAAGTATAAGGAAGGTACTGCATAGAGGGCATTGCAGCAATTTAGTTTTGAAGTTACCAATGTAAGGGCTCCAATGGTCAAGCTATCCCAGTCCAGGAATGGCCACAGTTGTTGCACCAGGTGAAGCTATTGAAGGCACTCCTAGCCACCAAGGCTAACTGGGTCTCCAGTGACAAAGCTGGACCCAGAAGCACCTTGGCGGGGGGGGGGGGCAGCAAGTCCATCTAGGGCAGGCAAATGGCCAGTTTCTTGAATTTGAGTCCTCCATCTTGCTGGGATTCAGAATCAATGTATAGATGGTATATCTCATCAGTGAAACTGGCCAAAATATATAAAAATGAACAGAGGGAATGTTGGAGGTGTAAAGAGGTTGCAGGGACTTTTTATCATATGGGGTGGGATTGCAAAAAGGTTAAGGTATACTAGGAAATGATTTACAATGAATTAAAAAAATGTTTAAAATAACATTTATTAAACAACCAGAAGCCTTCCTGTTGGGGATTTTAGGGCAAGATCTGCCAAAAGATAAAAAAAATTATGTATGCAACGGCGGCGGTGAAAATACTGCTAGCACAGAATTGGAAGACTGGAGAAATTTCAACAAAAGAACAATGGCAAGAAAAACTGATGAGTTATGCAGAGATGGTGAAGCTGACACACAGACTTTGGGAAAAGGACAATAGGATTTTGAAAAAGAGTGGGAACCTTTTATATTTGCATAAACAAAGGAAGAACATTGATCTGATGGTAGGATTTAAATAAACATTCACAATTTTATGGATAAGGAAAAGGTAATGTAACAAAAGGGGAAAGTATTATATTTGTAGAAGATAGCAGAATATATAAGGAGGTAAATAAATCAGAAACGGAAGCCGAGGAAAGTCCAAAAGGGGGGAGGGAGAGATGTTTATGTAATCTGTATATTATAAGTATATTTGTAATAAGAGAAATGAATAATTATTTAAAAAATTATAAAAAAGGATTGGCCTTTTTAAAAACCGACAGGCTGTGTCATAGGTGTTTTGACTGCAACCACTCAGAGTCAAGATCATTCTGAAGTTCTGTGACTTTAGACGCAAAATGGGCAGCCGATTGGTCACAGCAAGTCCTCAAACGCTCCAGAAGTCCTTCTCCCACTATGGGAGTCGCCCATCTGATAAACCTTCTCCCCCCCCCCAAAAAAAAATAAACAAACAAATGAAATGCATTACTAAGAGGGTGGGGGGCATAAGACATTGCAGAATTTTACAAAAATTGCATATGCTAATTGATATGTATGAACCCACATGTTGATATAATTATTATAATTTTAATAGTACAATACACCATAATGGGCAAGAGTGTGAGTGGGTGGCCTGCATAACTGTTGAGTTTGCTGTTGTGTAACTGTTGATGTGCAACTTTGAAGCTCCTACTCTCCATCCTTCTTCTCCTTCTCCTTCTCCTTCTCCTTCTCCTTCTCCTTCTCCTTCTCCTTCTCCTAAGTGGCCTTGGGCCAGGCAACCCTTCAGACAGAGCACTCCTTCAAATAGAGGACTGTCCTCTGCAATAAAGGACAGAGTCTAGGACTTGCTGATCAGAAGGTAAGTGATTCGAATCCCCATGACGGGGTGAACTCCCATTGCTCGGTCACTGCTCCTGCCAACCTAGCAGTTCGAAAGCACGTCAAAGTGCAAGTAGATAAATAGGTACTGCTCCGGCGGGAAGGTAAATGGTGTTTCCGTGCACTGCTGTGGTTCGCCAGAAGCGGCTTAGTCATGCTGGCCACATGACCTGGAAGCTGTACGCCGGCTCCCTCGGCCAATAAAGTGAGATGAGTGCCACAACCCCAGAGTCGGTCATGACTGGACCTAATGGTCAGGGGTCCCTTTACCTTTACCTAACATCCACCACATCCTGCAACAACACACAATCCTTTCCTATTTTGGAATTCCATGCATACACCTACACTACACTTGTGAGCAAGCTCCACTGAAATTACATTCCAAGTAGATGTGCATAGGATTGACTGTACAGGTTTCTGGGTGGATGTGGGTTGGAATCATGTCTGGTACAGGAGCTTCATAATGCCATTTTTATCAGAACCACAAAAGACAGCAAAATAAATGGCCAAATCCTGCTTTATAGTTGAAGATAAGAGATATTCCCATTAATATTATATGAACAGCCCTGTTACTAATGTGACAACTGTCCCATTCAGTGTTTAGATTTTTTTTTAATGAACAACAATTTAGCATTTCAAAAGCCATTTAATTGTTTTACTATGCATTCAATTTTTTCTCAGTGAGCTAAGAGGAAAAGACGGATAAAGGCAATAAACTGTGATTTCCCAAGACTTCATTGAGATGAATTGCCCTTTTGCTTTTCATTTAGACTTCCTCATTATTTTTCATTGACTTATTTTGTTCCCCTTCTTCCTAATTTGAAGTTATTATTTTTGCTTCACGCTTAATGTGAAAATGTATAGCTGCTTCTTAAAAGAAATGTATTGAGCTGGGGCAAACAGAAATATGCAGCAACTCAAAGCCCTGCTGTTCAACAGGCCTTTGAACAATAGAGTGGAAACGTTGGGATCTACTTTATGCTGTTTCAGTGCAGCCGGCATATATGTGAATGACCTTTGCAAGCCAATTTATTCTTCCTCCCCACAACTACAGCTTGTTCCTGTGCATGTTTACTTGAAGTGTTCTGTTGAATCTAGTAATTGGATTGTTGCCTTCCATAGTTTGTTTCTCCATGATACTGCGCCTTCTGCATCCATTATAATTCATGGCACAACGCAGTAAAACTTGAACCACAGTATTATTATTATTATTATTATTATTATTATTATTATTATTATTAATTACAGTGCACAGGGTAAAAACAGGATAAAGTGTGTTCTCCCTCATGGAGAGCACGGGTTGCGGGCGAGGCTGACAAGACACCTCACTGTTGCTAGGCAAATGGTTTGGCCATCCTTTAAGCAGGGACGGGCTGTTACTGGGGAAATCTAGATGTTGCCATTTGTTGATTGACAGCCCTATTTGTTAAATACACTGCATGCAGCGACTAACTTCCTATTGTGGCTGCGTGCTTTGGATCACCCGCCCTCCCTTCCCTAATTTTAGGCTGTTTGCTTGACCTTCTATGCCTGTCATGGGGTCGTCTGCTCTTGGGGCAGGGGCCCGGTAGGAATTTTGTCCATTTGGCTGATTAGTGTGTGCCACTTGTTTTTTTGCCTACTGCGTAGCAAATCGTCACAACTTGTAAGGTTTGCAGTTAGGCATTGGTCTTGAAATTGGTTGGTGGAAGGGTATGGATTTGGCTGTGCCTGCCCCTCCAAAATGCTGCTGCTGCTGCTGCTTCAAGGGTTTTCCGTTAAAGGAACCCAGGGGCTTTTGTCCGAAACCCCCTGGCAAGGGGCTAGGGCCACGCAAGTCCCTGGGAGCATTCTGGGGAGAGGTGAGGCATGGTTCCCAGTCCCGTCTCTCTCCCCAGGTGACTTACCCTTGCTGACTTCGCGGGGGGTGTGAATGTCAGAGCTGTCCCCGTGCGGGGGCAGTTAGTGCTACCAATGCCTAAGCAACCACTCACATTGCTGTAATTTGAATAAAGTTGTGGCCAAAATTATGCCAAAAACCTTAAACAAAAATTAAGTGTCAATTGTGTTTTTCTTTGGGGGGTGTCTTGGGGACATCGATGCGCAAAACACAGAAACACAAACGCTAAAACAATAAAAGCTAAAATCATCCATGCAAACTCTACAAAGAACAAAAACATTCCATCAAATATAAAACTGGTCTCCCATAAATGACTGGATTACAACTGAACTCCCTTGAAGCATAGGGACAGTGCTTGGGCGAGGTACATGTAAGTTCTGTCCTGTCCCATTCCAATGAATATATCGATAGAGAAATAAGGTGGCATTCAATTAACTTTTTGTGCTAGTGTAAGGATTAGCACTGGTGCAATTAGATTCTCCTGTCTCCTCGTCCTGTGCTCCATACTATCCCAAAATCTACTCTGGAGGGTTGGGGGGACCCTCATAACAGATGGAGAGGGTACAGGAAGAGGATGGGAGAAGACGTTCTGTTGTACAAGCAGAAATCACTGCATGGAGGGCATAATTTTAGCGCTATGTTGAATACCACCCATAATATTTAAGGATTAGACTTGGTAGATTTGCCATCACCGCCACCTGCTAATGAATATAATTAGCAGAGATGATGGGCCCCACTCACAGCTTTTCAATAACAATAATCTTTATCAATACTGTGAAAAACCAGGGAACCTTCTGAATCTTTTTTTTCTTACTGGATTTCCTCTTGGCTAGATGTTTTTCTTCCCATTCTGTGATCCCATAGGTCTACTGTTACCTCTGATCTAGCTACTGTTTGGATCCAGACTAACTCTCCTCCTCCTCCTCATCATCATTTTATTTGTATGCCGATGCCGCTGTGGGTTAAACCACAGAGCCTAGGACTTGCTGATCTGAAGGTCGGCTGTTCGAATCCCCGTGGCGGGGTGAGCTCCCGTTGCTTGGTCCCTGCTCCTGCCAACCTAGGAGTTCAAAAGCACATAAAAGTGCAAATAGATAAATAGGTACCGCTCCGGTGGGAAGGTAAACGGTGTTTCCGTGCGCTGCTCTGGTTTGCGAGAAGCGGCTTAGTCATGCTGGCCACATGACCCGGAAGCTGTACGCCGGCTCCCTCAGCCAGTAAAGCGAGATGAGTGCCACAACCCTAGAGTCGTCCGCAACTGGACCTAATGGTCAGAGGTCCCTTTAGCTTTACCATGGTTGAAACTATAGGCTCAAGGTGCCTTACAACATGACAAGATTTACATAATTACAAACATAACAGAAGTCATAAACAATAAATAAAACACATCAAAAAGTACACAACCAAATGGAAACAATTTCCACGTAAATAATAAGATCTAAAACTAAAGATACAACAATAATATCAATAACAGCAACAGTTCTCTTAACCCCCAGTAAACAATACTCCAGCCCAAGAATCTGTTCAACAGCTTCAGCTTTTGTTTACAGATAGGTAGCCGTGTTGGTCTGCCATAGTCAAAACAAAATAAAAAAAATCCTTCCAGTAGCACCTTAAAGACCAACTAAGTCAGTTCTTGGTATGAGCTTTCGTGTGCATGCACACTTCTTCAGATACACTGAAACAGAAGTTTCCAGACCCTTCTATATAGTGAGAAGGTGGGGAGGGGTATTACTCAGAAGGGTGGTGGGAATGGGTGATTGGCAGATAGCTGTGATGAGCCTGTTGACGACTCTTAACGACTGCAATAGGTCTTACAGGAAAAAGCAAGGGCTTCAGCTTTTGTAGCTGGAGTCAGTCAGCACTCCATTCTCCCAGGCCAGATGGGACTCTCCCTGCCTGGATATATTTGATCTGGTAACTTTGTTCCATTTGGTTGATTGGCAGAACTTTGTTATATTTTAATCAATATGACCTGTTTACCCATAATACAGTTTGTTTCGAGTCTTCTTTCTGGTGTGATGGTAATGCTCTTCTTCTGCATTGGTCCTTACTTGCCAAGAGGACTAATGGTAGCTCAGCACAGATCGAGCAATCCTTTCAAAGTCCACTGAGCCCTCATATTAGAAAAGTGTGCTTGTGTCTTTAGCTATATCTGAGGAAATACAGAGCTGTTTTCTGGATTTCTAGAAAATTCCTGCAAGACTGAGACTCCAAAGGTATGTACCCTTTGATATCAGCTCATTCAAATATTTTCCCTTCCAGGGGTGCCAACTTGAATAAAATATTGGGAGGGAGGTAAGCCCCACCCCACATAATCCATCACATGACGCGGTGCATGCACACCATTTGAATGTCAGTGCCCATCAACTTGGGGGAAGGGTGGCACCCTCAAATATTTTATTTGGAGCGCCGAAGAACCCTCAGCCCCTAGAAGTTGGCTCCTATGTTCCCTTCTGAGGTATGAAACCAAGCTAAACTGCAAACACTGTAGGTTAATAGGCTTTTGGACCAGGGTGACACTCAAACCAATAACTATTGCAAAGCATTGCATGTACCCGCAGCATTCTCGCAAGAGTAACGAGTCTAACGAGCAGAGAAAATAATTAAATATGAATAATTTATTACAGATTTCCTGTTTAGAATAAACAATTTAAACTCTACTTCTGTCTGTTTGTCCATTCTCGATTATCCCCTTGAGGATTTAAGCAAATAATTCCAAGCCGGGGGAATTTGCAGGCACGCAAGGGAAAGATGCGAAGAACAGTGGATCTGGTCCAAAGCATTTCAAGATACCAAAGTTAGCATCCTAAGCACACCACCTGGGGAGCGAGAAAAGCTGAGAAGAAAGTTAACAGTGAGGTTGAAGTACCCAATGTATCAGTGCCCCCGCCAAATAATTATGATCTAAGGAAACTCTAGATGCATGCAGATTAAATAAAAGTCAAAGTTAATATTTATAAATATTCAGATGAACACTGACAGGCTTTTTTTTTTTTAAGAAGCATTCATCCAACTACAGTATTAACCTTGTCAAGCTGGTCACACTCTAAGTCTGCATAATTATGTGCTGCCTACCTTGAGATTCTCCAGCAGTTCAATTAGAGAAGTTATTCACATTTACAATAATTCCGAAAGAGCGGTACTTCTTTGATATGAGGTATAATTATATCCTGCTTATTTTTAACATTAAGAACATGGTGTATATGGAAGATTCATGAAACAGCAGGCTATTTTTAAAGTATGTGACTGCAGGATTTTGGCGTGCCTTTTTTAAATCTCAGACTAGGGTTGCCATATGTCTGGAATTTCCTGGACATAGATTTTTCAATCCTGGACTTTTGTGTCCGGACTTTCACTTTTTGAAATACGGCAACCCTATCTCAGACCATAGAATGAAGACGATTAAAAAACCCATTTCTAAGTTCCAAATACTGCATCTGCCACTTTAATGCTCAACAAAAACGAGTGCATTTTGTTTGGCGGCACATACAGAACATGCTCAAATTACACATAGGGCTGGATCATAAAAAAACACAGGCAGAGTTCTGCATCTTAATGTCTCTGTGGCTCAATGGGTCAGTGTGCCTGGCTATTAGCCAGAAGGTTGGTGGTTCAAGCCTACCCAGGGACTACTGTGGGCTGGATTCTGGCATTGCAGGGGGTTGGACTTGATGACCCTTAAGGTCCCTCAAGGTCTACAATTCTATGATCCTATTATTCTTACCCCTTTCAACCCATTAACCCCAAATAAAGTCTGTTCCTTAGGATTGGGAGCTCCTTGGATTGTCCAGCAAACTGTCACAGCGTCTGCAACAGAAATTGACAGAAACTGGGGGTGTTTTGGGGCAAGCAGAGTGGGCTTTCAAGCATCAAGACATGGGGACTAAATATGATGAAGGCCTGTTTTCCCACTCAAAACATCTGTAGGTTAAAAATCTAGAGGTGCCCTTACAAAGAAACCAAACATCTTTTGAGGGATGTCCTTCTTCTGAAATAAATAAATAAATAAAAATTTAAAAAATTGTCCAGTAGCACCTTAGAGGCTATCTAAATTCCCCATAAGCACACCATGTTGTTTTTCTTCTTTTAATATATGCCGAAGGGTTAAAATAATATTTGGAAACAGACAGATGGGAAATGATTCTGCCGTTAAAGATTGCATTGAATTGGATTGGATTGATCTTTATTACGGCCATTGGCCCGTCACACGACAGTTTCATACCAACATAATATACTTAAACCTCCAAATTTAAAATCGCTAAAACTTACAAAAGACAAACAGAAGCCAAAGCAGAACCAAAAACAAGGACCACCATCATACATTACAGTAAATTTGTAACCTAAACATCGCCCTCTGCTCATAAATTAATCAAGGATATCAATGGTGATATCACCTAATTACATCCTAAAACATAGATCATGGTTTAAAGGGATTATCCGAGCCACACAGGAGTCCGTTTCTCTTCTTTAGGGATAGGACGCTGATCAAGAA
Organism: Podarcis erhardii; assembly: GCF_964252035.2. Taxonomy (NCBI): domain Eukaryota; kingdom Metazoa; phylum Chordata; class Lepidosauria; order Squamata; family Lacertidae; genus Podarcis; species Podarcis erhardii. The sequence continues at coordinate 13,159,066 of NC_138501.1, forward strand.
TCTGGCAACCATGAGTGATCTTAGGGGGTCATCATCAATTAGTAGATATCTCAGTTTGGCTTCAATCGTGTCATCGGCAATTCCCTTTAGATATTGAGCAAGAAACTTGCTCCTGGCCGGTAAGTGAAAAGCACAGTCAAGAATTATGTGATGCAACGATTCCGGTACCCCACAATTACAATCACATAGGAGCGATATCTGTCCATTGGAGAATCTATTTCTCAGCACGTTCGATGGGAAGGTGTTGAATCTTGAATTTACAAAGGCATATCTATGAGCTGAAGAAGTTAAGGAATTCAAATAGTTTGGGAGCCTTAAGAGGGGTAATAAACCAAGATTTAGAGGTGAGCAGGTACCATTGCCCAAGACCATTTTCTGCTGCAAGTCCATCTCCTCTAGTTTACAGGTTACTGTTCTTTTAGCTGGAACTATGTCCTGCTCTAGTAATTTGGATGGGGAAATTCCCATTGCCGTAATTTTCAGCTGTAAATTTTTTACCCATGGGCTCTGGAAATCATCTCTCCACATACATTGTATCAAGTAGAAGTTTGGGAGATTGTGCCATAGAGATAACCAGTGACAAAGTATGTGCTTCCACAGAGCATTTTCCAGGGATACAGTATTAAGTTCCATGCGTAACACTGTATTACTTACACAGTTGGGCAGTTTCAATATCCCTCTTAAAAACTGATTTTGAATAACCTCCAGGTGAGATAGGTTGACAAAAGTCCCCCAAATTGAGATGGCATAAGCAATTGTCGGGATCACCTTGGCCTTGAAGACTTTCAACGCCGATGGGATATGAAGGGCCCCATCGGTGAAGAAGAATCGCAAGATCGCCCAGGAGATAGCTTTGGCTCTATTTGTAACATAGGCCACGTGGGCCTTCCATCTAAGGTTATGTTGTAACCAAACTCCCAAATACTGGAATCTATAGACTTGTTCGGTGACTCTCCCATCAATTCTCCAATTATGGAGTTTCCGGCTCTTTGAGAAGATGAGGATCTTAGATTTTCCATAATTAATTGTAAAGGAATTTGCGTTACAATATGATCCAAAAATTTTTAAGGCCCTCCTGAGACCTACTCTAGAAAAAGAAAGAATGACTGCGTCATCCACATATAGTAACAAAGGGCAGCGATAAAGTGCTAGGCGGGGTGTATGAATCCTTTTTTGGGCCTCTATTAGGGGAGTCCTCATGTCGCTTATGAACAGATTGAAGTTTCTTCCAGTCCCCAACACTTACTCGGACCTCACAAAATGTGTCATCTACATATCTAAAAACAGTTTAATTTATTGAGTGCGAACCTAACAAAAAGTGTATTACAAAAGGCACACACCTGGGCTAAAAGCTTGTTCCAGTTCTTAGCACTTTTCTCCCCCAACCAACCACCAAAATTACTTTATCCAGAAGGAACTACTCCTAGGGTGCCATACACCCGGTTTTCCTCAGATATTACTGGGATTTCAAAGGTGGAATTGACATCCAGGGGGGATTTCTGAAAGGTGGCGGTTTGTCCTTGATCTTAGGCGTCTTTTTTTGTGAAGAAGAAGAAGAAGAAGAAGAAGAAGAAGAAGAAGAAGAAGAAGAAGAAGAAGAAGAAGAAGAAGAAGCTCCTCAACAGCTTTCAGGGTGTCCTGGTTTTTACTTTTTGAAATATGGCAACCCTAGTTCCTTTCCAACTCACTCCATTTGTAGACTCTGCTGAGAATGACATTAGCTTCTTCTTAAGAACAGAACTGCTGTGCTGCAGAAACAGAGCAGAAGAAAAAGCTGATTTCCTATATGCCACTGATAACGACTCGGCAGTAATGAAAGTAGAGGTCTACTGAAACTAAGGCTGGGTCGAAAAATCCTTCCACCTCCTTCCCACTTTTTGCAGGGCTGTTCATCTCCTGAGAAAGAGGGGATTTTCAGAGCCTTTCCAGGGAGTGGGGGAACAAAATTTCTTTGACAATTTGAAGGAAGGCTTACCTGATAATATATGAGGCAATAGTGGATCATAGTTACTCTTTTGACTCTAAAAATAAGCTTTGCCATTTCAAATGGCAGCCGGCCAGCTGTAAGAAGCAGCAGTCCAATTTAGGGATGGGGAAGACATCCCATTTAGTTCACATTTTAAAGCAGACTTAGAGAATCTACATTTTCCAGGTGTTGTTCCTTGTGAATGGGAGATAGAACTCTGCATCACAGGGTACCATTGGCCTTTGGGGCATTCATTATCTTTATTTTTTATATATATTTTAAATGGCTGTGAGTATACATCTTTCCTGTCGGAATAATTCACTGGATCCGAGCCTTGGAGGATTCAAAGCCGTGATCCCTCACATGAAGTAAAAACATGTTGGATTGCAGTTTCAGAGGTTATTTCCTTGCCTCCAGCAAAGGACAGACGAACTGTTTATTTTTGGATGTAACACAGCTGAGGCCTAGAGTGTCTTATTGCCAAAATGCCAACAGCCATTTTAGCAATATTTATTATTATTATTATTATTATTATTATTATTATTATTATTATGACCTCACCCATCTGGCTGTGTTTCCCCAGCTACTCTGGGCAGCTTACAGAATATATAAAACATAATAAAGCATTAAACATTAAAAACTTCCCGATACAGGGCTGCTTTCAGATGTCTTCTAAAAGTTATATAGTTCTTAATCTCCTTGACATCTGCATCGAGGGTGTTCCACAGGGAGAGCGCCACTAAAACAAAAGGCTTCTTCTTCTTAATTCTCCACCGCAAGGCAGCTCCGGCAATAAATATGAACTCACTTTTTTCACATTCTGAACTATAGCAGCAGGCCACACAGCAGTGGCAAAACAGGCAGTGGTGGCAGGAACAGGTAGGTGGTGGTACCAGCAAGGTGCCTCTTCCCAGTTTGCTTCAAGTGGCGAAATGGGCCGTGCCATCCCTGCCCATTCACTCATGAGGTGGACTGAGGCAGTTGCCTCAGGCTGTAGATCACAAAGAGGTGGTGCCTCACAGGGTGCCCACCCCCCTCCACCACCCGCAGAGAAGCAGCAGTGGCTTCTATCAAGGTCTTGTGTGCTCCATGAAATCTCACAAGATCTCACTGGAACTTCTTTCATATGTGGTGGACCTGTAAAAGGGTAAAAGAGTATTGGGAAATAATTTATATTGAATTGAAATAAAATGTTTAAAAGCACTTTACAAAAAGAGAGAGTCCTTTTTGTTGGATGGAAATTTCCAGGTGTCAAGAAAGATTATTTATGTATGCCACTACTGTGGCCCGTGTTTCGTTAGCCCAAAAATGGAAAACGATTGAGGTCCCAGCTAAAGAAGAATGGCAACTTAAACTGATGGAATATGACAAAGGATGAAAACCACACCTTGGCTTACTCTTTGTTCAGCATCAACGCCCTTTCTGTTCCCATTTTCATGGTCCTATTTCTTAAATTAAGCTTTCTTAAATTCAGTCTCAACCCCCATCGTTCAGCCCGGACACTGAGGTCCAACTCCGAGGGCCTTCTGGTGGTTCCCTCACTAAGGGAAGTCAGGTTACAGGGAACAAGGCAGAGGGCCTTCTTGGTGGTGGTGCCTGCCCTGTGGAATGCCCTCCCATCAGATGTCAAGGAAATAATTAACTATCTGACTTTTAGAAGACATCTGAAGGCAGCCCTGTTTAGGGAAGTTTTTGATGTTTGATGTTTTATTGTGTTTTTAATATTCTGTTGGGAGTGGCTGGGGAAACCTAGCCAGATGAGCGGGATATAAAGCAGAAGCAGAAGCAGAAGCAGAAGCAGAAGCAGAAGCAGAAGAAGAAGAAGAAGAAGAAGAAGAAGAAGAAGAATCCTTCCTGTTTTATATACCTGCTGGGACTGACAAGGCATCTGACCCCCACCTGAATCTCATAGCTCTCCTGACAGGTGATTTGGTCTGCAGCCACAGTGTAGAAATAAAGGAGGAAATTGCCCACCAGATAGCAGGCACTCTATTATTCTAATTAGGCCCCAGTGTTTTTCTTATAATCCCCTTCTCAATGAATTAATCAATTTTAATCTAGCATGTAAACTCTCAAAACTTTCTTATTTGTTAATTCGACTACTCACTTCATTACAAACAGTATTTCTACCTACAACACACTTGAGCAAACCTGCTCCTGTTCCTTTCACAGATATTTTGTTTCCATTCGCAACTGTAGCTGCCTCTGATGAGTTATTGTTTTACTCTTTGGGAGGGAATTAGCATCAGACATCATGTGCATGGAAGTTGCCAAATCAATTAACCAACTAGAAGGGTTACTGTTAATAGCACCAGTTTTCCTATAACTTAATATTGCTGGATAGTTCTGATGAACTGCAAAAACATTTTTAGTTTGCTTTCTGTTGCCACCCTGGAGCTTTTCTTTATTAGTGCCACTTTGTTTTGTACAATTCCTTGCAAAAGAAGGAAAACAACTTTTCTGCTTATGTTGATATGTTGATATATGTTGATAATATAATTTTGGTTACTGAGAACAAGCAAGATTGTACAAAAACAAGATTGGGTCCTTCCTTCCTTCCTTCCTTCCTCTTTCTTTCTTTCTTTCTTTCTTTCTTTCTTTCTTTCTTTCTTTTGCACTGAAACATATTACAATGGGAATAAAACAAACACAATCCACACCACTGGGAAATAGAGGTATTATATACTTCCGAGCTTTATCTCATCTTTCCTCTACAATAGTGCCTTGGTAAATTTTATCTCTGCATTTATCTGGAATAATGGTTAGGGGAGCAGAGTAAGCATCTCCAGCTTCCATGAACCTGGCTGTAAACAGATTTTGATGTTGATCCAATTGATCTTAACTGTAATATTAATTCATATTACACGTAGAGTTTTTAATAATAATGCTAAGTGCGAATTTCTGTTTTCCCCATAAGATTTTATTAAAACTTTTTCATAATACAATAATATTGTGATGGCCTGGGAATCCGATTCAGAGGCTGAACCGGAGGAATCCCAGCCTGCACAGGAGTCCCCGCCTCCAGGGCCGGCTGAACTGGGGCAGGGCCTTGATTCTGAAGTGCCTGCACCTGTGCCGGATCCTCTGGAGCAGGCACCAGGTGAATCCACTCTGGCTCCGGAGGTGGTTGAGGACTCAGTGCCTACAGGTGAGTCTCCCCCTGGGACCAGTAACCCTTCAGCCTCTCCTGAACTGCAGAGGCTCAGGGCAGAGAGGCGAAGGGAACTGGTTTCTCCCAGGAGGAGTGCTCGCTTTAAGGCCAGGAGAGGCGGGTCTCCTGGGGCCGGGACCGCCCTTCAGAGAAGATAAAGGCCAGTCAGCCCGGTCCCAGGTTGCGGGAGCAACGTCGTTGAAGAGCTGTTTTGGCCAGTATCCAGTCCTGTTCCTCCAGAGTTCCTGTCCTTGCCCGGCTTCTCGCTGTGGACCCCGCTTCGCCCAAGGAGGACTGTCTGCCGACCCTCAACTCAGGTCCTGGACCTCGCCCCACGGTAACCTCCCCCCTGGACTAGCACAAATATAAAATAAACTGATCTAAATAGAAATAGAAAAAGAGAAAGAAAGGGAAAGAGAAAAGAAAATGCAGAGTCCTCTCTCAAAGGCAGCTCTTAACCCTTGTCACTCACAGAAAGTGGTGGAGCCTCTCAGCTCTCACCTGGTAGCTTTCCTTCCTTCTCCCAGTCTCTCACCCTGGGAGATGTTCCATTTCCTACCTCTCACTCAGGCCTGTCCACCACCTTCATGTGTATGTAATCTTTCGACTTCAATCATGATCACCAAAGGAAGAGGACACCAAAAAAGAAAAAAGAAAGAGAAGATAGAAAAACTTTAAAGGCTTGTTGGAAGAAGAAGGTCATAAGTTGCCCTCATGCATTGACTAAATGGCCAATGTGGTACCCTTCACTTGCCATCGCTGATGGGACAGCTACAACCGTATAAAATATGTATAATTAATATGGTTTAAGAGACCTTATTATCACTATTACAGTTATTCTTGTTTTGTTAAGAAGATTCTTTTTGTACTGTTGGAAACCTATTGTGGCATTCTCTGTTCAACTACAGATATTCTCTTGGCACGTCACATTTGATTGCTTATGACTTCAGGTGCTATCTATCCCACTGTGCGTAACTTATTTGCATAAAAAGAACAAAGCTGACAGGGATCCAACAAAATAGACCTTCAGCAAGGATGGCATCTTAAATCCCACCGACAGCGCCATTTTAGACTGATATCAGTTAATTGTTTTCTCGTTGCTCCAACCGTGTCAAGGGCAGGGGAGTGATTTTCACAATCTCTTCACAGGTAATCAGCCACAAGTAGCTCAAACACATACAGGGAAATATACACAGGTAGAGAAGTTTATTCTGGGGAAATAACTGAGGCTGGCTGGCACACCACTGTTTCCTAAATAATATTACCCCCTTGCAAAATTGGGTTCAACTTCCCACTGCTTTCTGGGAAGGAATGTCTCTGAAACTTTCAGAAGGGTATTGGTGCACATTTTACCAGCTCGAACTGGGATGGGTTGCCAGCAGGAAGTTCTTCTTCCCAGAATGCCTTGGCACATTACCAGGACATTCCAGGAAGTGATGTGGAGAAAGCTTTGCACTGCGATTGGTGTGGGGTTTTTACAAAAGTGTTCTCCTTCATGGAGAGCATGTGTTGCGGTGGGGGCTAGCAAGATCCCCCACTGTTGCTGGGCGGGTAAAAAAATTGTTGGCCACTGTTGCGATTGGACTTCCCTTGTCGTTGGGAAGATTTTGATATTGCCATTTGGTGAGTGACAGCCAGAAGTGTTAAATCTCCTGCGCGCAGCGTTGAGCTTCCTCTTTTCGCTGCACACATTGGATTGCCCGCCTTCCCTCCCTATTTAATTAGGGTTGTTCGTATTGACCTTGCTATGCCTGTCATGGGGTCGTCTGCTGTTGGGGCAGGGGCCCAGTAGGAATTTTGTCCAATTGGCTGATTGGCTGGAGCCATTTGGTTTATGCCTACTTCGTAGCAAATTGTCACAACTTGTAAGGATGCTGTTAGGCATTGGTTCTAGGATTTGGTTGGTGGAGGGGCATGGATTGGCTGTGCCTGCCCCTCTAACGCTGCTGCTGCAAGGGTATTCAGTTAAAGGAATCCAGGGGCTTGCCATGCTCTTGTCCGAACCCCTGGCAAAGGGCTAGGGCCACGCAAGAGCCCCTGGGAGCATTTGGGGGAGAGCTGACGGAAGGCCCCCTTCTCCATCGTTCCCCCAAAAATGTATTTCCCTTTCTGACTTTGCGGTCATGCAAATGTCAGGCTGTCCCCACGTGGGGACAAATAGTCGCAACCAATGCCTAAGCAACCACTCACATTTTTTTGTATTTTAATAAAGTTGTGGCCAAAATTATGCCAAAAACCTTAAGCAAAAATTCCGTGTGAATTGTGTTTTATTTGGGGTGGCTTGGGGACCTCAACACACAAGAGAAAAAAATGGGAAAGTATTGGCTGTCTCATAAAATGAAGCAAGGGGAGAGGCAGGTCCTTACCAAAAGTGCCTGAGAAACTTATTTTCCTCCTTCCACGATTTTCCGGGGAGAGTTTTATTTCACTCCCATCTATCCATCGAAGGGTGAAATAAAACAAGGGAGTTGGAAAGATAACGGCAGACATAACTGAACAGCATTGCCAAAGGTTTGGGAGAGGAAGACAAGGAACAGTCTGGCAAAGCGTGTTCTCCTTCATGGAGAGCACATGTTGTGGTGGAGTCTAACAGGACATCCCCTCTTGGTTACTGGGCGGGACCGTTTGGATGGCCATGACTGTGACAGGGGAGATTTTGATGTTACCATTTAGAGGGTTGGCCTGGAGGTTATGTATTCTTGGCACACAGCTTTTTTCAGTCTCTTTTGCTGCATGCATCAGATCGCCTGCCCACCCTCCCTAATTTAGGGCTGTTGCGTTTGACCTTGCTATGCCTGTCATGGGGTCGTCTGCTTTTGGGGCAGGAGCCTGTCCATTTGGCAGATTGGCTGGTGCCATTTGGTTTTTTCCTACTGCGTAGCAAATCATCACAACTTGTAAGGTTGCGGTTAGGCATTGGTTAAAATTTGGTTGGTGGAGGGGCATGGATTGGCTCTGCCTGCCCCTCCAATGCTGCTGCTGCAAGGGAATTCCGGTAAAGGAATCCAGGGGATCGCCATGCTTTTGTCCGAATCCCTGGCAAGGGGCTTGGGCTGCGCAAGCCCCTGGGAGCATTCAGGGAGAGGTGAGAGCCTGGCGCCCAGCTCCATTCTCTCCCCATAATGTTTTCCCTTACTGACTTTCGCAGGGTCGCGGAAGTCAGTTCTGTCCCTGGGCAGGGACAGATAGTTTTAACCAATGCCTAAGCAACCACTCACATTATGTATTTTAATAAAGTTGTGGCCAAAATTATGCCAAAATCCTTAAACAAAAATTTCTGTGTGAATTGTGATTTATTTAGGGGGGTGGCTTGGGGACCTCAACACGCAACATTAATGTGACTGAAACCTTGTCATGTTCTATGCCGACACAGTGGTACTTTGGCTTATTCCTGCTTTTTTTTGTAAAAGGAATTCTGTTAAGCACTATAACATTCCCCACTTCCCTTTCAGGAACTTTAAGTACAGTAAGAAATCTGCGTGTGGAAACTGAAATCAAGCCAAGCTGAAAAGAAAGTAATGGCAATGCATTTGGTATTCCCAGGGCCGGCTCTGCCATTAGACAAGCTGAGGTGGCTGTCTCAGACAACAGAAGCCCTCAAGGTACCAGCCTTGTGGACATCCCACCTGTTGCACCAACTCTGCCACTGGTGCAGAAGCAGCACTGGTGTCGGTGCTGATTTCAGTCAAAATTGCACAAGAGCTTGCTGGCGCAAAAGATCTTGCACAATCTTGGTGAGATCACACCTGAAGTTGGAGCCAATGTTGGTGCCTCTTCTCTGCCAGCAGGGTGGGCAGAGAAATGGCACTGGCAGCAACAGGTGTGGCAGAGGTGGCAGGAGAGATAGGGCAGGGCAAGGCAGCACTTCCTGTTTCACCTCAAGTGGCAAAATGGGGCACCCTGGGTATTCCTCCTTAGTCTCAAGCTGCCCATCCTTGATTGTGCCAACTTGTCTCCAACTGAGCCTTCCTTATTTGTGGCTGGTTGTCTTTGAGAACTGCTGAAGAACAGCTCAGAAACCGGAAATATAACAGTTATAGTTATTTACTTCTGATGAATTCCAAAATCATTTAGGTCAAGATCCACCATATTAGTAGAATATCATTCTGGTCATGTTTGAGGCTATACTGCTTATTAAAAAAATTCATGGGGCAGCTTACAAATGATAATGCAATTACGATTTAAAAGACAACTTTAAAAAACATAAAAGCAAAATATTAACAATAAAAAAGGAGCATAGAATCATTCGGCAACGATGAAGAATCAAGAACCAATAAAAAGACCTGGAAAAATGAACAGGTCAAAGGAAGTGCAAGATGAGTCTGTCTGAGGAGAATATTCCGTAGTTGGTCATCAGTAGTTCATTATGTAATATAGATAATCCTTTCCACATAGTATGAAATAATAAATTTGCTATGAGAAAATCATGTTGTTTCTTTTTCATAAAAATGAAATCTTTATTGCTATAGTAGATGTAAACAACAAACTTTTTTCTTTTTGTGAAGTTCCTACAAAAATAAACATTCCAAAAATGTCAAAAACCCCAGGCTGCATTGTAAATTAAGTACAGAATATCTCATGGATATACGATAAATATTTCATTTCTGCTTGCGGAACAACAAATCATCATGATTACGACTAGCAGTTATGATTGGAAAGACAAAACCCACCACTCAGCTTCTGATTTCAATATGGTTTTACTGCTAGATGGGATGGGTAGTTTAATGGTATGGAATTATTTTAAATATAGTGTGGGAGTCATACTTGTATGATGGGTTTTGAATCAGCTTTAAATTTGAAGAGAGACTTTAGCCGGATATTCTTCTTGAAACATGCATTGGTGAGGGCTCATCATCAAGCCTACCTAGTGGCAGTGAAGGCAGCAAAGAAGGCTTACAGTGGGACCTCGGGTTAAGTACTTAATTTGTTCTGGAGGTCCGTTCTTAACCTGAAACTGTTCTTAACCTGAAGCACCACTTTAGCTAATGGGGCCTGCTGCTGCTGCCGTGCCACTGGAGCACGATTTCTGTTCTCATCCTGAAGCAAAGTTCTTAACCTGTGGTAATATTTCTGGGTTAGAGGAGTCTAACCTGAAGCGTATGTAACCTGAAGTGTATGCAACCCGAGGTACCACTGTACTTTGTTGCCTTCAAATTGCATCTCCATTGTGCCATCTGGCAGAGCTTTGCTGGGTAGTGGAGACCCTCTTACAGTCTGGCCTGAAGGAGGTGGTAGAACTGACAGCAGATCGCTGTGAGTTGTTTGCAAAATATTTTGAATAAAAAAAAAAATGACTTGCATCCATTGGGATCTTGACTCTGCTGTTACAGCAGATGAATCTCAAGGGGTGTCCAGAACACTGTTGAGTGCTGTTATGTTAGATGAGTTTCAGTTAGTAAGACTCAAGAATGTAGACAAGGGGCTTCGATTGGTCAAGACGACCACTGCGGTCTGGACCCTTGTCCCTCTTGGCTGATGAAAAATAGTACGACAGCTAGCTGGGCCAGGGAGGTCATTAATGCCTCCTTGCGAGGAGTAGTGGTCCCTGCCTGCTTGAAAGAGGCAGTGATAATTCCACTCCTCAAGAGACCATCCCTGGCTTTGGAAAATCCAAGTATCTATCGACCAGTTGCCAATCTCCCCTTCTTCTTTTTCTTTTTTTGAATTTTTTTAAAAAAACAATTTCAACATAACAAATTATCAATCCAAATAATCAATTGCATTATTTCCCCCCCTTCTTTTGCCCCTCTCCCTCCCCTAGGACTTCCCTCAGCTCCCTTCTCTGGTTTCTTTGCACATATTGTTCTCTGCATGTTATAAAACTGAACATATCTTTGCCTTGTCTATCATGTACAGTGGTACCTCAGGTTAATTACTTAATTCGTTCCGGGGGTCCGTTCTTAACCTGAAACTGTTCTTAACCTGAAGCACCACTTTAGCTAATGGGGCCTCCTGCTGCTGCCATGCCGCTGGAGCACAATTTCTGTTCTTATCCTGAAGCAAAGTTCTTAACCTGAAGCACTATTTCTGGGTTAGCGGAGTCTGTAACCTGAAGCGTATGTAACCTGAAGCGTATGTAACCCGAGGTATCACTGTATTCACCTAATAAATTTGTGGATGTTTATTCAAAACCTACCAAGGAGTCCAAATCATTTTGTTGTCTTTTTAGGTAATTTGTAAAAAGTTCCCATTCTTCTTTGAAGTCACGATTGTCCTTATCACTCAGTTCGTATGTCAATTTGGCCAGTACCGCATAGCTCATCAGTTTTTCTTGCCACTGTTCTTTTGATGAGATTTCCTCATTCTTCCATCCTTGTGCTAACAAGACTCTTGCTGCTGTTGTAGCATACATAAATAAGTTCTTTATTTTTCTTGGCAGGTCTTGTCCTACAATCCCGAACAAAAATGCTTCTGGTTTTTGTTTTTTTAAATTTTTTATTTATAAAATTTTCAAATATAACAATAAAGGAAAAACATTCCATTCAGAATATACATCCAATTCTAATCTTTCCACTTTCAGACTTCCTTCAGCCTATCTGGAAATTTCCCATGTTATCACAATTATTCATGTATTATTTTTTTTTAAAACCAAATTAATCTTAACAATTATTATAAAACAATATTTCTTTCCATTATTATCACAGAGCTCCTTGAAAGCCTACAAACGTTAATTGTCCTTCACATATATTTTTAATATACTCTGTAAATTTATTCCAGTCTTCGGTAAATCTTTGGTCTCGCCAGTTCCGAATTCTCCCTGTTAGTTTGTCTAATTCTGCGTATTCCATCAACTTCATTCTCCATTCTTCTTTCATCGGGATTTCTTCCTGTTTCCATTTTTGTGCCACCAAAATTCTTGCCACTGTTACTGCATATAAAAACAACTTCTCATCCTTCTTTTTTATGTCATTTCTTAGTATTCCTAAAAGAAAAGCTTCTGGTTTCTTAACAAAAGTATATTTCAACATTTTTTTCAATTCATTGTAAATCATTTCCCAGAAACCTTTCATTTTTTTACATTCCCACCACATATGATAGAATGTTCCTTCTTTCTCCTGACATTTCCAACATTTATTACTCACTTTATACATCTTTCCAAGTTTTACTGGTGTAACATACCATCTATATAACATTTTCATAACATTTTCTTTTATTGTAGTACATGCAGTAAATTTCATTCCTTCTTTCCACAGTCTTATTCAATCATCAAATTGAATATTATAACCAAAATATTTGGCCCACTGAATCATTGCGACTTTAACCTCTTCATCCTTAGTATGCCACTCAAGTAATAATTTATACATTTTAGATAAAATTTTAACATCATTATTCACAATTTCTTTTTGAAATCTAGATTTTTCATCTTGAAAACCTCTTTCCAGCATCTCTTTTTTAAACATCGCATTCACTTGGAAGTAATGTATACACATATTCTTTAACTTCATCATATGGTTTCAATTTCCATTTATTTCCTTCTTTTATAATTAAATTCTCATATGTAATCCAACTCCCCGTCATATTGATCTTCTTGACACTCATTACCTCCAATGGCGACAGCCAGAATGGAGTTTTAAACTCTAATATATTTTTGTACCTATTCCATACTTCAATCAGCGGACCTCGGAAAATGTGATTTTCAAAACCTTTATGCACTCTTTTTTTCTCATACCATAAATATGCGTGCCAACCAAATCTATTATCATAACCTTCTAAGTCCAAAAGTTCTGAATTTTCTAACTTTATCCATTCTTTCACCCAGCAAAGACATGCAGCGAAATATAACTTTAGGTCTGGCATTAGGTCTGGCATTTTTTACAAATGTCATTTTAAACATTTTGTTCAATTCATTATATATCATTTCCCTTTTTTAAAAAGTTCTCTACATTCCCACCACATATGATAAAAAGTGCCTTCTTTTTTTTAACATTTCCAGCATATGTTTGACCCAGTTTTGTACATTTTTGCTATTTGTACTGATGTGGTATACCATCTGTACATCATTTTCATATAGTTTTCTTTCAATAGACAACAACCAATCTCCCCTTCTTGGGCAAGGTTCTTGAGTAGGTGGTCACAGACCAGATCCAGGCACTCTTGGAGGAAACTGTTTTTCTAGATCCATTTCAATCAGGATTTAGGCCCAGTTTTGGCACAGAAACTGCTTTGGTTGCCCTGCATGATTGTCTCTGTCAGGAGAGAGATTGGGGGTTGGATGTGTCCAAGTTAATTTTCCTCAGTCTCTCAGTGGCTTTTGATACCATCGATGACAGTATTCTTCTGGAGAGGCTGTTTGAGTTAGGAATGGGTGGCACTACTTTGCGATGGTTGTGATTCAAGGACCCGCCACCCGCTTGGGGATAAGAATGACCGCTCCCCACTTAAAAAACGGGGGGCGCCCTTTGCGTGGACGCGCGCAGCCCTGGATCTGGAGTGGCCCCATCAACATAGGCTTTGCCTTCCCTCAGGTGGGATACCGGGAGGTCCCCGCCTACCCCAGTGAGTTGTCCAATCCCACCTGGGGGAAGTGTTGCCAGGGAAACCAGGCCAGGTAGGGGGAGGGATTACCTGCCCACACAATAGAGGGTGGATCTTAATTGGTAATCCTCACTTGGCTCCAGAGCTTCTCCCACCCTACGCACCCTCAGTTAATGTCTTCTTTTGCAGGTTAACTTTTCTTCATAGGTTTTGCAGGTTAACCTGTCTCCACAGGTATGCGGGTGCTGCTACGATAAGGTCGCTGTTAAAGGGCCGGAAAGGAATTTCCCTGCATTGGCAGGTTTCGCCTTTCCCGTAGCAAAACGTCACAACTTTGGCAGTATCAGGCCTTGGGCGGAATCCTTTAGTCCATCTTCCTCTTTGCGGTGGCGATACCAGGGTTCCCCGTTAAAGGGGTTTTTGAAGGGAGGCTTTGGCCGTACGCCGAAAGGTCGTCATTGCTCTCCCCTGCGGCGGCGTAACGGGGGTGGCTATCTCTGCTTGAACATATGTTATCCAGAGCCGGCCCATCCCCCCCCCACACACTGGATAACCCTGATGCTCCCTAGGTCCCCGGCTGGGGACTAGGGAGGGAGAACGCCCAATGCCTGAGCCAAGGTCTACCCACATTTGAAATTTAATAAAGTTGTGGCCAATTTAATCCCATAGCACGTTGTCTAGAGTCGTTATTCCACATGACGGGGGGGACCACTCGGGATCTGGGGACTCCGCCTGTCCACGCAAAGACACATGGACACAGTATATTAGGTTAATGGGCTAAAAAAAGGCCACAACTTTATTGATTACAGCATGTGAGAGGTATTGGCTTAGGCATTGGATAAAACAACAGAGCGTGACTCCACCCCTTCATGAGTCTAAGAAGGGTTAACCACCAGTGGGAGGATCCTGTTGATGAAAATACAACTGAAAGCTCTCCAACGAAAACCAGCAGCGGAATGAAAGGGAAGTGCTGCCGCGGCCACGTTTGAGTGGCAAAACCCTGCCCCCAAGCCTCCACCTGGTTGGTTGGCTACCTGGGGGCGTGGCACGGCAGCCAGGCCAGCTGGGCAGGGGGCTGGAACGCCCCCTCCCAATGCGGGAAACGGCTCCTGCTCACAATTCCTCCCCTCTGTAAGGAAGAGAGGCTTTCCAGTCCTACTTGGATATAGTCATTCCCAGAGGGTGATGCTTGGGGAATGCCCTTTGGTTTTCAGTGTAGACTTCACCCAGTCCTAACTTCTGCTGCCAGCTCTTCAGGACATTTGCTTCTACCATAAATTTCTCTTTGCCTCTTGGTTGCATCAGATCAGATTATGAAGGTAACTGAATGCAGTTTGATAGACTGACTTCTGAGTAAAGTTGCAGAGTGGGGGAAGTATGGAAAAAGGTTTGTGGGTGCAGCATTTCAGGTCAGATTTCAGGTTGGAATAATAGTCCACTCCACACAACATCCTTGTGCAATTCATAGCCTTCAACCTGTCTAAAATGTATAAGAAATGCAGATGTGAGAGTCCCTTATTAATCCAGTTCCTGCACTTCTGTAATGAGACTTTGACATTCTGGCTAGGAGAAAATGCATTTGAAACAGATCAGGTTTTATAATCTGAGTAGCATGGGATTCTTTCATTAAAGGCAAGTTGATGAACATCTCTCTTTCAGGGAGGCCTAGGACTGAGCTACATGTGACATTAATTATGTCATGTTCCCTTGCAAGAACCATTTTCTCACTCATTTTTGGTCCTTCCTTATATACTGTATATGATCTAGGAAGCTTTCCCCCCCATATAGCTCATACAACAGTATCTTTTGACCTCCACTTTGAAAGACTTTGGTTTATACATTTTCTCACTTCCCTTCTGCTGTGTTCTTTGACCTGCTTAACGAAAGCTTCCCAACATCTTGAAGTGCGGATAAGAAAGCTAGTGGAAAATCTCTTTTTAGCTAATATGAGCGAATTTCCCTTGGCTTGCCTTGAAAACCATTCTCCCCCCCTCTCTCTCTCTCTGTCTCTGAAGCTCTGAAGCTGTCTCTCTTTCATGGAAAATGCTAACCCACACAAGATTTGTTCCTGGCTGTGGTTAGTGAGGAGAGCGATTAACCATGACACTCAGTTCAGATGACATACTAAGCTGAACTTTAATAATAATATTTATTTATTTATTTATTTATTTATTTATTTATTTATTTATTTATACATACATACCCCGCCCATCTGGCTGGGCTTCCCCAGCCACTCTGGGCAGCTTCCAAAAAAATATTAAAATACTGTAATACATCAAACATTAAAAGCTTCCCTAAATAGGGAACTTTTGCTTAACTCAGTTCAGCAAGGTGGTAAAAAGAACCGGAAAAGAGCAGAATAGCTGTGAGCCCCTCTCTTCGAGCCTGCAAGCTCTTGTGGTATAAAGGTAAGGGACCCCTGACCATTAGGTCCAGTCGTGGCCGACTCTGGGGTTGCGGCGCTCATCTCACTTTATTGGCCGAGGGAGCCAGCATACAGCTTCCAGGTCATGACTAAGCCACTTCTGGCGAACCAGAGCAGCGCACGGAAACGCCTTTTACCTTCCTGCTGGAGCGGTACCTATTTATATACTTGCACTTTTGACGTGCTTTCGAACTGCTAGGTTGGCAGGAACTGGGACCGAGCAACAGGAGCTCACCCCATCGCGGGGATTCGAACCGCCAGCCTTCTGATCGGAAAGTCCTAGGCTCTGAGGTTTAACCCACAGTGCCACCTGCGTCCCTCTTGTGGTATAGATTTGACTTATTGTGTCATGTGACCCAAGTCACTATGTCTCAGCCTGACTTACAGGGCTGTTGTGAGAATCCTGTGAAGAGGGGGAGAACCATCTATGATGCCTTGAGGTCCATGGAGGAAAGGCAGGATAGAAATGAAGTAATAAAGTAAACCAAATAAATAAAACCTGTTGATGCTTAGGAGTGCCATATCCAGTTCACAAGAAGGTCAGAAGTCTTCTCCTGTCTCTAGGAAGTTATCTCTGGCATCAGTTGTAACCTTCTCTGTCTCTGTAGTTTTTTTTCTTGCTTGGAAAGAAGGGTGCACTGCCAGAGAGACCTGGCTAGCAGTTGAGATGAACTTGATTTTGAAATGGACCTGAGTTCAGGGGGGGGGGCTGGGCCTAGTTTCAACCAGGAAGAGGCATTTTTGGGTGGCAGGAATTTGCAGTTTCACCCTGTCACTGGTAATGGACAGGATGCTGTCCTTCACCAAATGTCGCCGTTGGGCCATCTAGCCTAGCATTACCTCCTTTGATTGACAACTAATCAGGATCTAAGGCAGAGCAGAGAGAGGGTCTTCGACAGTTTTGATCCCTGATCCTTTTAACTGCACATGGCAGGAATCACAACTGAACTTTGTTTCTGTAGAGCAGGGCTGTCCAACAGGTTGATCGTGATCTACCAGTCAATCATGGGCTGCCCCTGGTCAATCTTGGTCAAAAAAAAGCTCAACAACTTTGATGAAGCTTTCCCAAAACAAGCTCAACAACTCTGGTCAATCCAATGGGTAAATCACTGCCATTTTTTTTTATAGTGGTTGTAGATCGCAGTCTCTTGGAAGTTGGACAGCCCTGCTGTAGAGCATGTCTCCTTTTCACAAGCAAAATTCCCAAGAATGGTCTCTCACAGGAGGTAATAATAATAATAATAATAATAATAATAATAATAATAATAATAAATAATAATAATTTATTTATATCCTGCCCATCTGGCTGAGTTTCCAGGTCAGTAGATAAATACCGTAGGTATCGCTGTGGTGGGAAGGTAGATGGCATTTCCGTGTGCTCTGGTTTCCGTCAGTGTCCCGTTGTCCCAGAAACTACTGTTAGGACCATCATGAGACATCCACCAGCTTCCAACCACAGATACCAGCAGCCTTCAAGCAAGCAAACTTCCCTTATTATCACTCCCTAGCATCCCACTTCCAGAGGATTGCCTCCTTCCATTCACCACTTTGCCTCCTCCAAGTGGAATAAACCTGGGCAGTGCTGAATGTCACATCCATTGCCAGGTGTGTCCTGCTGGAAACAGAAAAGGGCTTTCTTGGCCTGCCTTTCTATCCACTCAGTTGCCAAGTGCTTTTGTGACATCACAAGAAACCCACAGCCAATGGCAACAGCTGGGGAGGCATCATCTTCATTGCTTTGAGCCTCACAATGGGTGGTGGACCTATCAGTGATTGTGTGCTTGTTTATTTGGGACACGGGGGGTGCTGTGGTCTAATAACCGAGGCTTTTGGGCTTCCTAATAAGAAGGTTGGTGGTTCAAATCCCCACGATGGGGTAAGCTCCCGTTGCTCTGTCCCAGCTCTTGCCAACCTAGCAGTTTGAAAGCATGCCATTGCAAGGAGATAAATAGGTACTGCTGCAGTGGGAAGGTAAACGGCATTTCCGTGCACTCTGGCTTCCGTCATGGTGTCCCGTTGTGCTGGAAGTGGTTTAGTCCTGCTGGCCACATGACCCGGAAAGCTGTCTGTGGACAAATGCCAGCTCCCTTGGCCTGAAAAGTGAGATGAGTGCTGCAAGCCAATAATAATTATTATTATTATTATTATTATTATTATTATTATTATTATTATTATTTAGTATTTATACCCCGCCCATCTGGCTGGGTTTCCCCAGCCACTCTGGGCAGCTTCCAACAAAATATTAAAATACAGAAGTCTATTAAACATTAAAAGCTTCCCTAAACAGGGCTGCCTTCAGATGCCTTTAAAAGTCTGGTAGTTGTTTTTCTCTTTGACATCTGGTAGGAGGGCGTTCCACAGGGCAGGTGCCACTACCGAGAAGGCCCTCTGCCTGGTTCCCTGTAACTTGGCTTCTCGCAGTGAGGGAACTGCCAGAAGGCCCTCGGCGCTGGACCTCAGTGTCTGGGCTGAACGATGGGGGTGGAGACGCTTCTTCAGGTCTACTGGGCCGCAGCTGTTAAGGGCATTAAAGGTCAGCACCAACACTTTGAATTGTGCTTGGAAAGTACTGTGAGCCAGTGTAGGTCTTTTTGTGGACTCTCCTTCCTTGGTGGCGTCTAAGAAGTGGTTGGACATCCATCTGTCATGGATGCTTCAGCTGAGATTGCAGGGGAGTTGGGCTAGATAACCCTTGGGGTCCTAATTCTAATTTGGTGAAGGATAAATATGGTGTAAGGTAAAGGTAAATGGACCCCTGGCCATTAGGTCCAGTCGTGACCGACTCTGAGGTTGCGGCGCTCATCTCGCTTTATTGGCCGAGGGAGCCGGCGTACAGCTTCCGGGTCATGTGGCCAGCATGACTAAGCCGCTTCTGGAGAACCAGAGCAGCGCACAGAAAGGCCGTTTACCTTCCTGCCAGAGTGGTACCTATTTATCTACTTGCACTTTGACGTGCTTTCGAACTGCTAGGTTGGCAGGAGCAGGGACTGAGCAATGGGAGCTCACCCCGTCACAGGGATTCGAACCGCCGACCCTCTGATCGGCAAGTCCTAGACTCTGTGATTTAACCCACAGCGTCACCTGCGTCCCAACTAATATGGTGTAACTTGTACCTTTTTTTGGAAGGGGTCACCTTTATTTGTTTTTAAATGTGCATGCATCAGATAACTAAAAAATGTTTTGCTATCAGAACTTGGGCCTTGTTCATATGCATAAAACAATTGATTCAAAGGTATTCATTAGAAGGCCTGGGAAAAGGGATAAGAAAGGGCTGTGTTCAGTGATACTTGCCTCTGCTGTTACATTTGTGTTCCATCGCACGGGCTCTTTCATAGCTCCCCTTACCCATGCTCAGTGTCACATTGAGAAAAGACCAGAGCAGCTTAGTGCAGGCCACAGTTTGCTACGCTAATTGACTGATTGCGACTCCATTACACAGCAGTCTTTCTGCATCTTTCATTTATCGGGTTTGCCCAAGAGGGAAGGGCACTTTCCTTCGAGAGGCTATGTAAGCCGAGTGCCACATTATGGGGGGACATTTCAAGCTGTAATCAGAGGTCTGCTCCTCAGTCAACATTTAATGGAGACTATTAACAAAAGGCTCTCAATGGGATCCTAAATAATATGCCTGCAATAATTGCAATTATGGCGCCAAGTGGAATGGTTCCATTCATGTGTGAAACAAGGAAATCAGCATGCCTGCAAGGATGTGATGCTTTGCATTGCATTATAAGCAATTCAGCTTTTTCTTTTGAAAAGGAAAGGTTCCAAACCCAAGCGCCAGAAGCGTATTGGGCCCCCAAAAGCCCAGTCTGATGACCTGCCTGAACTATGGCTCTAAGAACTTGAGTAAGGATGGAATTGCAAAGATTGCTGCGAGTTTTCATAGGGCTGGTGCCATGGGAGTTCTGGGTCCTTGGTCAGTGTGGTGTAATGGTTAAGAGCGGTAGACTTGTAATCTGGTGAACTGGGTTCGATTTACCGCTCCTCCACATGCAGCTGCTGGGTGACCTTGGGCCAGTCACACTTCTCTGAAGTCTCTCAGCCTCACTCACTTCACTGAGTGTTTGTTGTGGGGGAGGAAGGGAAAGGAGATTGTTAGCCGCTTTGAGACTCCTTAGAGTAATGATAAAGCGGGATATAAAATCCAAACTCCTCCTCCACCTCCTCCGCCTCCTCCTCCTCCTCTTCTTCTTTTGCAACAGTGAAGTTTACAAGGAACTATGGCTCATTCTCCCTCCAGTGGATACTGGAAATACTTATCAGATACTGGGCTCATATAAACTCACCACTAGTACAATTAAGTATATTTGACAGATTCTGATTTAATATATTAAATATGAAATGAAATTTTATGGTTGTGTACAATGTAGGGCCCCAGCTATGCAAGGATAAGTAGCTATAATGAGAATGATAAGTAGCTGTAATGACAACCCATGTCACCCAGGGCCAGTGTGGTGTAGTGGTTAAGAGTGGTAGACTCGTAATCTGGTGAAGGGGTTCGCTTCCCTGCTCCTCCACATGCAGCTGCTGGGTGACCTTGGGCTAGTCACACTTCTCTGAAGTCTAAACAAAATAAAAAAATTCTTTCCAGTAGCACCTTAAAGACCAACTAAGTTAGTTCTAGGTATGAGCTTTCGTGTGCATGCCTCACTCACCTCACAGAGTGTTTGTTCTGGGGGAGGAAGGGAAAATGAGATTGTTAGCCGCTTTGGGTAGTGATAAAGCGGGATATCAAATCCAAACTCCTCCTCCTCTTCTTCTTCACTGCTCAGCAGCAATTGTAACCATTCACAGAAGCTGTTTGAACAAGTGGAGGCTTCTACGAAGGGTTACTGGGAGGCAATTTTCTATTATTCCTTCTTCCTTCTGCAGCCTTTGCCCCCATCCCCAAATCTGATCCAAGGGTTGGGGAAACCTTTGAGACACCATTTGATGGGAGCAGCAGAGGTGGCACTGAGAAAGGTGGAATTTGCAAAAACTGCAAACAAGACTCCTTGAGGCAATGTACATTTGTGAACATAGCAAGATCCACCCTGATACAGTGCAGGCAAGCATAGAATAGTTCTTTGGTAGGGGAAACCTACGCTGGAGCTATGGTCTGCTCCTGTACCTTTTCCCCAAATGGGCGACATGGCCAGTGCTCTAGAGACACCTAAATGTGTCCTAAAAAAAGCCAGAGAATGAGAATAACTGGAGGGAATCTGTGGAGGCGAGGCCAGAAAGCGAGTTATTGTGACTGAACTGCTTGACGGCTGCTGCAAATGAATGAGTTTTCTCCAGATATTCCACAAATCAAAGTACTATATCATGTTTTTACTACTGAGTAATCTCTTCGGATTCACTGCATGTAGGTGAACAAGATTTATATGCTCTTTCTTTGATCTACAAGGTTAGCAACATGTGCAAGATATATGTACATGTGAAAAACTGTGTATATAAAATAGGCATAATTCTTTTATAGTAATACCTGTTGCGAACACCATGTTGTCTTCACATTATTAGTAGCAGAAGCACAGCATGAAACAAAGAGGATGCTCAGATAAAAGATGAGCTCACTTACGCTCATTAAACGCTAATTTAGGATTGCTATTAACTTTGCTGGGAGAAGGATGGTGTTCAAAAGGCCCTGTTCAGTTTCCCAATATTAGTATCTCTACTGAGTTGTTTAGTATTACTGTAAAGCAGAATAAATGTGCACAGTTAATGCAAATTACAAGGCTGCGTACACAGTGAAAAGGAGGCTGCTGTATGAACTTTTTTTTAAAAAAGGATAGATTTCCAGATCAAATTTCAGAAATAGTTACAATATTTCATTGATGTTTTTATTTTTCATCACATGTGTATTCCACCCTTCCTCCAAGGAGCTTGGGGCAGTGCTTATGGGACCAAGAAGAAGTTCAGGCTAGTTTAAGGGTCAAATCCTGTTTACGGCTGTGACTGCCAAGGGTGGGAGGAGAACCAGCACTTCTATCCTGTTTACAAGCCAAATGAGACATGGCCACCCCGACATCTAGCAGCAGCAATCCATGTGCTAAAGTCCATGCATCGATTGCATACCCTCCTTCATTGCTCCAATGAAATTAGGGACATCCCATTCCATAATGATTACTATTTATACCCCACTCTTCTTATTGGGTTGCCCCAGCACTCTGGGCAGCTTCCAACATATATAAAAGCATTAGAAAAAAACATTAAGCATTAGAAAAACTTCCCTATACAGTATTGCCTTCAGATGCCTCAGGGGTTGAATAACACCCAGGGCCGGACTTACGTAGGTTTGATGAGGCCCTAAGCTACTGAAGGTAATGGGGCCCTTTATATGTCCAGCTGTCCTTTGTCAACAACAAATTGACGCTGGTTTTTTTGGTGTTGAATGGGCCTTAGAAAGCACTGCTAATAACAAGGCCAGTGGAAATGATGATATTCCAGCTGAACTATTAATTTTTTTTAAAGATGATGATGTTAAGGTGCTACACTCAATATGGCAGCAAGTTTGGAAAACTCAGCAGTGGCCAGAGGATTGGAGAAGATCAATCTACATCAAAATCCTAAAGAAGGGCAGTGCCAAAGAATGACCGCTCCCCGCCTAAAATGGGGGGCACCCTTTGCGTGGACGCGTGCAGCCCCTAGATCTGGAGCGGCTCCAACAGCATAGGCTTGGCTTTGCCTTCCCTCATGTGGGATACCTGGAGGTCTCCGCCTACCTCAGTCAGTTGTCCAATCCCACCTGGGGGAAGCGTTGCCAAGGAGACCAGGCTAGGTAGGGGAGGGATTACCTGCCCACACAATAGAGGGAGGTTCTGACCAGTGCCAAAGAATGCTCTAACTACCACACAATTGTGCTCATTTCATAAGCTAGCAAGGTTATGCTTAAAATTCTACAAGGCAGGCTTAAGCAGTATGTGGACCGAGAACTCCCAGAAGTGCAAGCTGGATTTCGAAGGGGCAGAGGAACCAGAAACCAAATTGCAAACATGTGCTGGATTATGGAGAAAGCTAGGTAGCTCCAGAAAAACATCTACTTCTGCTTCATTGACTATGCAAAAGCATTTGACTGTGTCAACCACAGCAAACTATAGAAAGTTCTTAAAGAAATGGGAGTGCCTGATCACCTCATCTGTCTCCTGAGAAATCTCTATGTGGGACAAGAAGCTATAGTTAGAACTGGATATGGAATAACTGATTGGTTCAAAATTGGGAAAGGAGTACGACAAAGCTGTATATTGTCTCCCTGCTTATTTAACTTATATGCAGAATTCATCATGCAAAAGGCTGGACTGGATGAATCCCAAGCCGGAATTAAGATTGCTGGAAGAAATATCAACAACCTCAGATAAGCAGAAGACACAACCTTGATGGCAGAAAGTGAGGAGGAATTAAAGAACCTTTTAATGAGGGTGAAAGAGGAGAGCGCAAAATATGGTCTGAAGCTCAACATCAAAAAAACGAAGATCATGGCCACTGGGCCCATCACCTCCTGGCAAATAGAAGGGGAAGAAATGGAGGCAGTGAGAGATTTTACTTTCTTGGGCTCCATCATCACTGCAGATGGTGACAGCAGTCACGAAATTAAAAGACGCCTGCTTCTTGGGAGAAAAGCAATGACAAACCTAGACAGCATCTTAAAAAGCAGAGACATCACCTTGCCAACAAATGTCTGTATAGTTAAATCTATGGTTTTCCCAGTAGTGATGTATGGAAGTGAAAGCTGGACCGTAAAGAAGGCTGATCGCTGAAGAATTGATGCTTTTGAATTATGGTGCTGGAGGAGACTCTTGAGAGTCCCATGGACTGCAAGAAGATCAAACCTATCCATTCTTAAGGAAATCAGCCCTGAGTGCTCACTGGAAGGACAGATCCTGAAGCTGAGGCTCCAATACTTTGGCCACCTCATGAGAAGAGAAGACTTCCTGGAAAAGACCCTGATGTTGGGAAAGATTGAGGGCACAAGGAGAAGGGGGTGACAGAGGACAAGATGCTTGGACAGTGTTCTCGAAGCTACCAACATGAGTTTGACCAAACTGCATGAGGCAGTGGAAGACAAGAGTGCCTGGCGTGCTCTGGTCCATGGGGTCACGAAGAGTCAGACACGACTAAATGACTAAACAACAACAACAATAGGTATCTAAAGCCATTTGCACATAACAAAATATGTATTTTCTCAAAGTAATTGTACAACTGAAATACAATTAAGAAGTATATTAATAGTGAAATACACACTGTTGCTGTATGTAGGTTTTCTTTTATTTGATTTTTTATCTTATATTTTGGAAATGTACATCCAGTTTTTCCCCCTTAAAATTTTTTGGGGGCCCCCAAGAGAGCGGGGCCCTAAGCTATAGCTTGTTTAACTTATATGTAAATGTGGCACCGATAACTCCATAGCTTCCAACATTCCTTAGGACATCCTAAGGAAAAGTGGGACATTCAAATCAGAAACTGGGACGATGTCTCTAAATCAGGGACGTCCCTGGAAAATAGGGACACTTGGAGGGTCTGCAATTGTAGCGGGGGGTCCTCAATGCTGAAGGAATAGGACTACATTATGTAATAGGCAGTAATGTATGAGGATACCCATGGCAAGAAATAAGTGTGAGCTGGGCTGAATCAAAGTAACCAGTCACAATTCAATGTTCTGCATGTCACTATGCCTCAGAATAGGAAGCACCCATTCATTCACTTCTACATCAGGCTAGGATTATGTACATACACAATGGGAATGTGGTGTAATATAACATTAATTAAACACTGGAATAAATACATTAGTGCCCCTTGGAGCCTCTGAATTGCTGCTTTACCTTTAATTATTTTGTTTTTCAAATATTGGATCATGGTATTTTATTACTGGGATGGTTGTGTAAAGTGACTAATAAGCTTAAAAATAACAATCCTGACTAAAAGCACTGTGTCCAAGTAACTGAGTCCCTTGCCTGCTATAATATATTGTTATGATTTTTAAAAAATATTGCTGCCAGAGATATTAATACCAGACAGATTGAGAAACCTGGTGTTGAAATGATTATAATCCTGATTATAATGATTATTCGCTGTGGGTTGCAACTTTTGCAAAATTCATAGATTCTTCAATAGAATTATTTTTCAATTATTCATATGAAAAGCATTTTCAATTTTTGCCAAAGGGATTGTTTATAACACTTCCTGGGCCTTCCCATCTCGTGCCCCTCTCCTGGTGTGCATTTTCCACTGTGGATATATACAGAACCCCACAATATGATCTGCGAATTGATCAAAAGGTGTATGCAGAACTATGGAAGACTTGGAGTGCATGTCTCTGCAAACAGATGAAAGTGAACACAGCATTTGCCTTACACTGCTAAAGCCATACGGATGAGTTTAACGTTGTTCCTGTGTTGGTTGGAGCACTGAGTCAGACAAAACAACAGGAATTTGGAAAAAATATTCAGCAAATATTTAGCAGATCCTTGTAATCTTTTTGTGGATTCCTCTGACTTCTGTCATTGGGGTCAGTGGTTCAGATACACTTACTATGATGAGCCTCAAGGAGTGATCTATAGGTCCATTGAACACCTACATAAAATGGGTATGAGCATTATAGAGCAGTTCAACCCTGTGTCCTTTAGCAATTGCTTGAAGAAATACCATAAGGCGATATGTGGAAGACATCCCATTGGGGTTTTACTAAATGCTATCACAGAGCTCCAGAAGAATGGAATGAACATGAGCTTCTCATTTTTTGAATTATGCCCAGTCAAGCCAGTGTTGAAACTGGCAAGAAAGCTCAGTGAGTTATGCATCAGAAGTGCTAATGATCTACTGAACTTCTGACTACTCAGGGAAGACACCTGCATACCCAGTGGGTCTCAGCCTTGCCCTTACAAAGATACAGTTCCTGGTCTTTGGGTATACAGTGGTACTTTGGTTCTCAAACTTAATCCATTCCAGAAATCCATTCTAAAACCAAAACATTCCAAAACCAAGGCGCGCTTTCCCATAGAAAGTAATGCAAAACAGATTAATCCGTTCCAGACTTTTAAAACAACCCCTAAAACAGCAATTAAACGTGAATTTTACTATCTAGCAAGACCATTGATCCATAAAATGAAAGCAATAATAAATGTACTGTACTATAAAATAAATAAGGCAGTATTGTAGATGATAAAAATTAAAATTAATTTTTTTCTCTTACCTGCACTGATGATAGTCATTGTTTGGATGGGTGGCTTTTATCTATTTCTGTAGCCACACAATCAATCAATCAATCAATTGATCAATCAATCAATCAATCGATCAATCAATCAATCAGTAGCTGAACTGGGTTCCACACAGTCATAAAAACAAATTAACCAAAAAAGCCACAAAAACAAAAATGCTAAAATAAATAGCAAAAACAAAAGTGCCAAACTTAATCCATTCCTCAAGTCCGTTTGACTTCTGAAATGTTTGAAAACCAAGGTGCAGCTTCTGATTGGTGCAGGCACCCTGAAAACAATAGCTGACAACTGCATCGGACATTCGGCTTCCAAAAAACATTAGAAAACCAGAATACTTACTTTCAGGTTTTCAGCATTTGAGAACCAAGGTGTTTGAGTACCAAGACGTTTGAGAACCAAGGTACCACTGTACTGAACCATCAAACTAATAGAAGTCTTCTTTTTCTAGTAGGTGTAGTCCTTCCTTAGTTACAATTTATTTTAAAACGCTTCCTTGTTTACGACAAGGGAAGGAAGTCTGGTGTCAAAATGTTGTGACTTCCATAAGCCAGCCGCTATAAAGGGATGGTGGCAGACAATCCCCTCGTAGATAAAACATGTAAAAGCATTTACCACATCCCAGGTTTGCACTCTGTAGACCTGCGCACATGTACTCTGCTTTCAGAATAGTTTTGCAAGTTGCAAGCAGACGAGGGTGGAAGCTTTTTAATAAAAATGCATTTGTGAGAGATCCTGTATCAGAAGATAATAAAACTCCAGTATAGTCAATACTATTCATGTTGTACAAGAAATATCTTCTGTTTTAGTTGACAACTTCCTGCGATAGGCATATAGTCACATGAAGGAATTTATTAGAAATGCGGTGGTTGGTTTTGTTTTCACAGCCTTTGCGTCCGTGGAAGACTTTGAAATCTTTGGGTGGAAAAGTCACCAGTACTGTAAATATAAATGAAATTGTTCAGCAAGCACGGTTGACCAAGTAAACATCCTTGTACTGCATTCTGTATGTTGCAACATTGACTCTCAGTTTCATCTGGTATTTTCCATTCCATTGGAGTAGTTGTGTTTTTTTATTTTATTTTTTGAAAAAAGAGTAAGTGCATATATATTCTGCCTCCAGCAAAGAGCAAGTTATACACACAGAAAATCAACAACTCTTCAGGAGAAGAAAGGAAAGCAATTCGAATTTGGCTGTGAGTGGGGAAAGGACATTTAAGATTTGAAAAAACAAAGGTTTGGGAGATGGGTGGATAACATAAAATACATTTTGCTTTGATTCAGCCAAATATTTATTACGTTTTTTGAACAAAGGCTTATAATGATGCTGTAGAAAAATAGCTAAAGAAGCTGAAAACCAAGACCAAACCCAATGAAGACAACCTAAGAGATAAACATAAAAATTTTCTTCAATTTTTCCTTTAGCTGTTCTCCTTTTAATTCGCTTCTCCCGTTATTCCCCTCCTTCGAATCCTTTTTTTCCTTTCTGTCAAATAAAGCATTTTTCTTTCTTCCCTGCACTGCCCATTACCCTGTTTCCTCAATTTACCTTATCTCTATTTTTTTAATTGTATCCAAGTATTCTTTTGTAATTGTAACCAAGTGTTTTTTATAATTGTATCCAGCTAATTTTAAATTGTATCTAGTTTCCCCGCCCTCCTGTAATTGTGTCTTTGCTACTTGCAAATGTGAATCCTTACTGTGACCCTTATGCAATTGGGTCTTTGCAAATGGAATTGACCCCTTTGTATCCTTGTGCCTTATCAGTGTTTTTTTCAACTTCTCAATGATTGTAACTACAGTGATACCTCGGTTTAAGAACAGTCCAGTTTAAGAACGATTTGGTTTACAAACTTTGCAAATCCAGAAATAGTGTCTTGGTTTGAGAACTTTACCTCAGTCTAAGAATGGAATCTGAACGGTGGAAGGGCACCAGTGAGGGGAGGCCTCATTAGGGAAAGCACGCCTCGGTTTAAGAATGGTTTTGGTTTAGGAACGGGCTTCCAGAACGGATTAAGTTCGTAAACTGAGGTACCATTGTAAAGGTAAAGGACCCCTGACAGTTAAGTCCAGTCGTGAACGACTCTGGGGTTGCTGCGCTCATCTCGCATGACTAAGCCGCTTCTGGTGAAACCAGAGCAGTGCATGGAAAGGCCGTTTACCTTCCTGCCGCAGTGGTACCTATTTATCTACTTGCACTGGCATGCTTTCGAACTGCTAGGTTGGCAGGCGCTGGGACTGAGCAACGGGAGCTCACCCCGTCACGGGGATTTGAACCGCCGACCTTCCGATCGGCAAGCCCTAGGCTCAGTGGTTTAGACCACAGCGCCACCCACGTTCCTAGGTACCACTGTACTTGCAACCAAATAAAGGATCTTTGCTTTTAAAAAGCCGCTTGCTTCTTTCTCTCCTTGGTTGGACAATGCCTGTCTACTCCAACTGTAGTGGACCCCTCTGCGGCTCTGGCCCCTAGTTCTAAATGCTTTACATCAGTGAGATATTTGCAGTGTGCAGTTGGGATGGTATCAAGGGATGATTGCTGACCTCTCTAGTTGCTCAGATTGCCCTGGCTTTTATTATTCTCTTGACTCTATCTATATTAGGGATGGGAAGCTGGTGGGCCTCTAAATGTTGCTGGACTCAAATCTTTTCAGCTCCAGCCAACATTGCCAATAGTCAGGGGTGGTGGGTGTTCCAACCCAGCAGCATCACTGATCTGCATGATATTGTATATGGAAAATATAGGCTTTGCTTTCTTGTAATAAAGTTGCATTTCTCTGTCTTCCAGGGACATTTCTTTTTTTTTTTTTTTTGCATGCCTCCAAATTATACTGCACTACAATTTTACTGCAGTAATAACAATAAAAAAGCAAGCACAATAGGAAGCAGACAGTGGCAACTTTCCCTCCTTATGTCTCAGTGAAGTTTGACACTCTTTTGATTCTCCTCAAAACAGCCAATTAGAGACTTTGTTATGCCCGTAGAGAATGTTTCCCTCATAAACTGTCTTCAATATAGCAGCGTAACAAGACTTTCTGCATTCCCTATCATTAATTTATTTTATTCAGTGTAAAAACAAAGATTAAAACAAACTCCCTCAGTGTTCCTATAGATGGTCCGTCAGAGGAATTAAATTTGAATTTGGCATTAATTAATGTTCCAGTATGTGCTCAGTACTTCTTACCCCACACGATACGGAAAGCCTTTTAAGTATTTGTTGGTCTCTGAGGGTTTGCTCTATTTGAAGGCCTTCCACAGCTAAACAGAAACCACAGATCTGGACTTGGCGTAGCTGAAAGTCTGCTGTATTATAAAATGCCCATCCTGGTCCTCTACTGGTTACAGATGTGCCTGCAGGACAAGAACGGATATTTTATAATTCCCAATGTGGAATTATTTATGCCTTGTACGTTGGAGCTGATTCAGACAAGTGCCTTAGCATATGGCGCAGCCCACAAGCCATTTGCTTTTCAGTAGTTCTCACACCATAGGACGCACTCATGAATTGGGCCAAACCCAGTCAAACAGCAGAGATCCCAATGATTGGTCGACAGCTCCTTTTGCCATTATATGCCAGCCTGCATCTGCACAATCCATAATATATTTATATCTCTGATGCAGCCTGGGCACCATTTCAATTTCGTGCTTTTCCGAAGGCTGCAGATGCGCAATTCGACAACGCACAGTGTCAGCAACACATAAATACTCAGGAGGCAGCGAGACCAGCATCCAGAGGCTGCACACCAAATCATGGCACAAAGAGGGAGCTGTGGAAACCTTGCATTGGAAGGAAATGCTGGGGAGCACCATGCCAGGGTTTTCAGATGTGTCATAAGGACTTGTCATTTTAGCAAGGAGAGCACCGCCTTCAGCCGTGGGATGAGCTGATTTTGCAACTGAACGAACAGATGCACATACCAGCAACTCAAGCACCTGCTACAGCC
This sequence comes from Podarcis erhardii, assembly GCF_964252035.2. Taxonomy (NCBI): domain Eukaryota; kingdom Metazoa; phylum Chordata; class Lepidosauria; order Squamata; family Lacertidae; genus Podarcis; species Podarcis erhardii. The sequence goes on from NC_138501.1 coordinate 13,189,220, forward strand.
ATATGTGTGTGTCTGTGATTTATTTTTATTTTTTCCAAACGTTTTCACAATAACCTTCAAATCAAATGCCTCGTTTCGTAATTTGACTTCCCAGTAGCGTTGCGTCCTTTTTTGGCGTGCGCAAAACCCACCGTGTAAAGCTAGTGCTCGCTGCCAACACTGCCAGGGGCAAACACACGGGGTGTAAAGAAAGCAATAGAAGTTATCAGTCAGAAAATGTTAAAAAAACAAGCGTTTTAAACATTCAGAAATAATTAAAATCAACAATAAGCGAAAACCAGATTAAAGCACATAACAGCTTTACGAGTCAGGAGAAGTTTGCCTGAACTAAAATATGTTCAGCAGGTGCCTTTCCCATTCATAGGCTGGGGGGGGGGTTCTTAAAGGATCGAGGGGGGCTGGCTTACCATTGTTGCAGGGAGGGGAGTTTAGGGGCAACAATGTGTTTCTCCTTCCAACTGACAACAGTGCCCTGAATCTCATATACTGCCCCCCCCCCTTTGGGGCTGCCATTTTGAACCAATTTCAATGCTTCCCCATTTTGACTAATCTGGTGGTGCTGTGGGTTAAACCACAGAGCCTAGGACTTGCTGATCAGAAAGTCGGCGGTTCGAATCCCTGCGACGGGGTGAGCTCCCGTTGCTCAGTCCCTGCTCCTGCCAACCTAGCAGTTCGAAAGCACATCAAAGTGCAAGTAGATAAATAGGTACTGCTCCAGCGGGAAGGTAAATGGAGTTTCCATGTGCTGCTCTGGTTTGCCAGAAGCGGCTTAGTCATGCTGGCCACATGACTTGGAAGCTGTATGCTGGCTCCCTCGGCCAATAAAGCGAGATGAGCGCCACAACCCTAGAGTTGGCCACAACTGGACCTAATGGTCAGTGGTCCCTTTACCTTTTTAATAAACCCCAGCTAAGTTTTCTTGGGCTGTGTTTTTCAGTGTAAATGATTGGAAAAAGCAAATACAGATGGATGTCAGAGTCAGGATTGAAGTATATGCATATACAAGTAAATAAAATATAATATAATGCATCGAACACACACTAAAAGGGAGGAAATGCTTTCATTTCATTTCACTTTTTTTAAAAAAATGGCGTTTTACCAATATCCCAGCAGATGTGTTAATTTAATGCTGCTTGCATAAGTCTGAAGAGACTGGCAACAGAACATAATTAATTGAGTATTGCGCCGTGTAAAGTGGTGCATAGACAAACACGGCTCATTTGTCATGTCCACTTTGCTACATTGAGATTCTGGTCACTGATCTATAGACTTGCTATGGGTGGTTTTTTTCTTTCTCCTTTCCTTGCTCAAGAGACATAGAGAATCGGTTGCATCATTATTCATCTCCTTGACAGCATTCTGTGTATCACATGCATTCAGCACCACCCTTCCACGTATATCTCAGAAGTGCATGCCTTTTAGATATGAACAATATATATATATTTACAAACAAACAAACAAACAAATAATAAATAAATATCCAAAATCAAAATTTACATAAAGCAAACACACTGGGGAATGTAATCACTCCATCCACTGTCTTCTCTGTAGTGGTGCAAGGCAGCTACGGCCAATGGCTTGCCTCTCCAAAAGGGTATGGGAGAATTTGATGCTAATGACAAATACCAAGACATAGGACTACCAGGCTTGCGTGTGAGTCATGGGCAAATTACACCCCTCAGGAGAAACACTTCAATGCCTTCTATATGTGCTGTGTCAAGAAAAATTGGGCATCACATGACAAGACAGAGTCTCCAACAAAGATGAGTTCCCCCCAAGCCCACATTCACCACATGTTGGCAATTCTGCATCAGTGACGTCTACGCTGGCTTGGTCATATCCACAGAATGGAAGATGGCAAGATCCCCAAGAACATGCTGTACAGGGAGCTGGCTTCAGGCACCAGGCCCACTGGCAGACCAACTCTGCGTTACAAAGATGTCTGTAAACGCGACGATAAGGCTGGCAACATTAACTCCGCCATATGGGAACCCCATGCAGATGACCGCAGTGCTTGCAGACAGACAGTTAGGTTTTGTATCCACAGCAGTGATCAGAGGAGGAATGACCACTGGGAGGAACACAGAGAGAAGAAATGCCATGGTGCGTCTGCAGCAGCAAAACTGGACACCTTAATCTGGCCCTTCCTGCAATAAGTTAGAATTCCTGCTCCATGATTTGCAGTCATGGGATTTTTGTCTATCACATGACGGTGTATGTTTTGACTCCACAGAGTGGGAAGTGACGGAGACAGGGTGTTTGTGTTACTGTGTTCCGTGAAGTGGGACTACTCTCCTTTGTTCTTTTTCTCTTTGTTGTCTGATGCTGGAGAGAGAGGGAGCCATGTTGCAGTGCTCCATGTGTGTTTATAAGTAAATAAAGTAGATTAGCCAAAATGCTGAGTTGCTGAGGTCTGTTATGCAAGCTGCAAAGACTCTGCAGTTCCCTATGTGTGCCTATGTCTGTTGGCGTCAATTGCTGTGATGTTCAGGCTGAAGAAAGCTTTTGAAGCTCCCGAACAATCGACCAGGAGGGAGAGAACATGCCAGTTGGGCATGTGTCTCTGCCAGGGTCCTACTTGAGTGTAGGACAAGCTCCTAACATAAAGCATGTCTCTCTCATATCAGACTCTACAGCCACAGCAGGTGCTGTGATTCTCCAATGGGTTGACTTTACCCAAAGGTGCACTATTCCATTGTCTTTTGAGACTAATAATAATAATAATAATAATAATAATAATAATAATAATATTTATATGCTACCCATCTGACTAGGCTACCCCAGCCACCCTGGGCAGCTTCCAACAATTTAATACACAGTACGACATCAAACATTAAAAACTTCCCTAAACAGGGCTGCCTTCAGGTGTCTTCTAAAAGTCAGATAGTTGTTTATCTCCTTGACATCTGATGAAATGGTGTTCCATGGGGTGGGCATGACTACTGAGAAGGTCCTCTGCCTGGTTCCCTGTAGCTTCACTTCTTGCAATGAGGAAACTGCCAGAAGGTTCTAGGAGCTGGACCTCAGTGTCCAGGCTGAACGATGGGAGTGGAGATGCACCTTTAGGTATACTGAACTGTTGAGGGCTTTAAAGGTCAGCACCAACACTTTGAACTGTGCTCGGAAATTAACTGAATGTGCACCTCTAGCATTATTTACAGTGACAGTGTTAGACCAAGTGCATTGAAACACGTGGATCAAAATGCTACACAGTGTTTATTTCATTCTATACTCATGGAAAAACAAGGTTACTGTTCCTCAACTGATTTCCTTTGTGCCAGTCCTTAGGAAAACCTTTCTGTTAAATTAGCATTACTTTACATGTATTTTTTAACTCCCACTAATATGTTAAAAGCTTAAGGGCATTTATACATCATTTCCTGATTGCTGGGGTCCTAAAAGATGTCTAATGTCAGCACACAATTGCTAGGCTAGAGATGTGCTTGTAAATTGTCAGATAAAGGCAATGTCACGCTGTGGTGCCTTTCAGATGAGCGGGAGAAAGACATCAGACAAGGGACTGAAAACAGACCTGTCAGTTAACTTCACAGTCACGCTGATAAAGGTGCACTAAAACCACTTAAGGAATGAAAGACTGATTGTGCCTGTTAGATAAAAATTACTGCATTTACTTTGGAAGTTAACCTTGTTCTAAAGATAGATGTTCTTATTGCACCAAATGGCTCTGCTTTCTTGACTAGTGTGCACATTAGTATTTTGTGTACCTTGCTGCATGAAAAGAAAAGCAACCATTTCCAAAATATGCTTCGAAACAATTTAACATTTCACTTGAAATATTTCCCTATTCTTCTTCCTTTGCATTGCTGTATTTTAATATTTTGTTGGAAGCCGCCCAGAGTGGCTGGGGAAGCCCAGCCAGATGGGCAGGGTACAAATAAATTATTATTATTATTATTATTATTATTATTATTATTATTATTATTATTATTATTTGTAAAAACCTGGAAGGGCTTATCTTTTCAGTTTTCTAAGATCTGAAAATGTCCACCCAGTCCTTTTTTCACTTTTCTGTTTTAGTGATCAGAATAAAATGAATCTTTCACAACAATCCTTTATTCCCTTAGACTTTTCCACTGCTGTTTCTCTTATGCAGTGGTTTCCTTTCAGAAGCTGTCATATTATTTTACTGCTGGTAACAGTAGTTCTGTTGAAGAAGAATGACATTTCCTAAATCTAGATTGATTCTGGACTGCCAGCCGGCAGTAAAGAGTCTATATCAAACAATATATCAAGTTACTTTTAACAGCCTAAACCTTGGAAGAGCAGTACGCAATGTCAGGACTATGAAATGTAAAGCCTGGAGACTTATCAGGCTCATTGGGACAAAACACAGCACATCAACACCCTCCCCAGAACTACATACTTGCAGTATGGAAACTATCAATGGGACAACGAAAATGGGTTTTGTGTGGCCAAGAGATTCATATTCATGAACTGGAAAAATAAAGATGAATTGAATTGGCAATGTGACATCACTCACAACCTATGAACGGACTACATACAGGCGTAGACTTTGCCTGGATAAATATGATAATATTTATGATAATATATGGAAGGACTTTATACAAAATATAGTAGGCTACGTTCACATAAATATTAGGATAATAACACTATAACAATTTATATAAGAATGTATGTATTCTTTTATATGTATCTTTGTTATTCTTCCTCCCCCTTCACTTTTCCTTCTTTTTTCTGTATCACTTTATTTCTTTTAATTGAAATCACTTCAATAAAATATAAATATTTTTTTTAAAAAACACCCTCACCAGACTCTATACTATTGACGTATCCAGTCTTCCAAAAGGAAGAATTCAGAATACAAACTTCAAGGCCAATTATCAGCTGAACCTGTAATTTCACACTCAGCTTATCATTAGTCCAGATCTTAACCCAGACCTGGTCCTCACCACAACTGCAGCTTCTTCTTTCCCCTTTCCCTCTGAAATTTGCCCGGTAGCAGCAGCAGACAAAGTTCTAGCCTTCATTAGTACTGCAGAAGAATGGTGGTTCCTACAACCCTCAGGAGTCAGATTCAACCAACCCATTCTGATAGCAGAAGCCAGTGCAAGGATTCTCACAAGTGCAACGGTGCTCCTTCCACCAAATCTGCTCAAATGGGTCACCCTCCAGAATGGTGTGGTGGGTAAGAAGAGAGGAGATTGTTCCATCAGGTAGCAGAAGAACTTATGTTGATGGAACAATTTCCGTAGCACTATGCTGAATTACATCCAATATTTCCCATGAGGTCTGATCCTTAGTATGGGCCAAAGAAGCCTTAGAAGCTACCATTGTCATGGATCCTGGCTTTTGGGAGTATCTCCTAGGAGTATTCTTGGCTCAATCCTTGGGAACTGTAGTTCATCAAGACTTCTGGGTCTTTACTATTGCTGTTGCTGCATCAGCTCCTGGATAGTTTTGGAAGAAGGGTTTGAAGCAGCAGGAGAAAAGACCCAAGAGACATGTAAATAGGGTGCTTATGGTGTTCCACAGAAAAATGAGGTATCATGCCTATGTCATGTTCCCAGTGACATTCTTAGGAGCATGTTGAAACCTAGAGTTCAGAATGGGCTGAAGCTTCCCATGTTCTCTTATAATGGCAATGACGCCCACCTGAGAGGTTCCAGATCTTAGTTCTGGTGCATTTTGGCTGAAAGAAAGCCCTGGGCCGAAGCTTAATATTACTAAAACACCATGAGACTAGGGAGTTAATGATTTCAGGGTAAAGGGACAAACTCAGCTCAGCAATGGTTGGCTGTATCCCTCAATATTAGCATCTCTTATCACTCCTTTAAAATTATCTGATAGGCCCTATGAACTGTGTATTGATTACAATGTTTTGTTGGGTCTCTGGACCGTAATAAAGATTGTTGTTGTTGTTGTTGATAGGCCCAGTGTCAGCACCCAGTGTGGTTGTGTGAATGATGTAGCCTTCTGGAATTCACAATAATTTAATTGATTAAAAATAGATAAATTAAGAGTCCTGAGTTGTTAAGGACAAGCACCAAACCCATCAGAAGGGAACAGATCCTTTCTCCCAACCCCACTATGTGTATGGACTCCAACACAGCAACACTATGTTGAGGGCCAGAGACATTTGCTGAAAGAAGACAGACCCACCCGGTAAGGTTACTAAGTACACTGGGATTATCCTGGATTACACAAGCTTTTTTTATTGTAAAAAAAAAATACTGCCCAATTCTGAAAGGATTGAAGGAGTCATGCCAACAGCTTCCGCAACCTCCAAATTCAGCCTTCTTCATTCCCAACCATTCTGCCTATCCCCAACACCAGTTTCCTGGAGGACTGCTGCACAGGAACTGTGGTGGGTTCTGCTGTGACTGAAGAAGTGATGGGGAAGCAGGCATGGCTTGCCCAGGGCCCCCACTGTCTACATGAAGAGGGCCAGGAGGCCAGCTGGCTAGCCCTAGCTGAGCCGTCTCCTTCTAGCTGTCCAACTGCGAAGACCATCAGCCTCTGCCCGACATAAATCAGCAACCCAGGCTTCAAAGCCAGAGCACACTATCAGCAGAGCGAACTGCGCAAATAGAATAGGCATGAGGCTTGTGGAAACATATTACAACTAGAGATTTATTAATCATAAATCAGTACAAAGAAACATGTTGTCTCTCTCTCTCGTCGTCTCAGAGAGAACAGCAAAAGCAATACTCAACGGAAGTTCCCAGCAAACTGTGCTGGAATGTAAACAGACATGTGACATGCAACAGTTCCACACGTCTGCTCCTTAAGGTGGAATAGAAATGTCAACACCCACGCTCGCAAAAATATATCATCTGCCCGATAACAAATGTTGGAAATGTAAAGAGACTGAAGGTACATTCTTTCACCTTTGGTGGACGTGCCCAAGGATTAAGGCTTTCTGGGAGATGATCTATAATGAATTGAAAAAGGTATTTAAGTATACTTTCCTGAAGAAACCAGAGGCCATTCTCCTGGGCATAGTCGGCCAATTGGTGTCAAAGAAGGATAGAACTTTCTTTATGTACGCTACAGCAGCAGCAAGAATACTCATCACAAAGCATTGGAAGACACAAGATCTACCCACCCTGGAAGAATGGCAGATGCAAGTAATGGACTATATGGAAATGGCGGAAATGACTGGCAGAATCCGAGACCAGGGAGAAGAGTTGGTGGAAGAAGATTGGAGGAAATTTAAAATCTATTTACAGAAACATTGTAAAATTTCTGAATGTTGATGACATTGAAATGAAATGAAGGGGTTCTAGTAACAAAGTAAAAGGCTATGTAAGAATGGACTGATGGTAATTGAAAGCTTGAAGTTAATGAATTTGCTGAATTAAATTTTAAGTGGAATACAAAAAAGGGAGGCGTGAGGAAGTCAGGAAAATAAGTTAACTAAAGAGGAGAAGATAAAAAAGAGGGACTTTTGTTTTTCTGTTTTTTTTGTTTTTCTGTTAATTGTCTGTATTTTTTGCATTCTGTATTTTTGTGCTTTTGTATTCTTTCTTGTGTTTTCTTTACTGCTTGTTTTATAACTTTTTATTGTTAAAATTCAATAAAATATCATTTAAAAAAAGAAAAAAAGAAATGTCAACACCCACAAACCTGGCTCCAGGACTTTTATACAACAACTGCCCCAGAGTAGAAAGAGCATGGGAGAGCAGGTGTCAGGATGCTGTCAGAGATTCCCAGCTGGTTGCCCCAGAAAGTATAAAGACAAGGAGAAGTTTCTTACAGGCCTTTTTATTTCAAACTTTACAGAAAGAGGCTACAGACCCCCCAGCCTCTTGGATAATGGCATTGTCCTGAATGAATCTCCACACCACACCACATCTCTCCCATGTCCTCATTTGTCACTTCTATGGCTGCTGCTACATGCCTTCTGTCTTTGAGCTCTTTGCTCTCCTACTTTTAAGGCTCTCCGGGTTCTGGGAGATGGTGGGTCTGGAACACTTTCTAATGACAACATGACAGTCAGGTATTGCTCTGGCTCTCCCATGATTTCCCAACTTTTCCCTCATCTGCCTCTGTGCAGTGACCTCCCTCAAACCCTTGTTGTAAATCTAAACTATCTTCCTCTTTCTCCTCCCTGGAAGGGGCAAGATGGGGAGGCAGTCTCCACCATTCCTCCTCTGCCCAGTCCCTGACAGAGGATACCGTAACTTGGACCACCATAGAACTCAAGTTATGATTTAGTGAACTGCCATAAAATCAATAACAGCTGAGGCAAGTCATAAAGCTAAGACAGAACTGAACTAGGGATGAATGAATCTGACAGTTTTAGTTTCTCTCTCTCAAAAAAAAAAAAAAGATCCAATCTTAACTGTAACTGCAATTTTAAAAAAAACACCTCACCATTTAATACATTTTTATTTCAACAGTCACATTTTTACAAGCAATTTCCCATAATGTAACACATTTTTTTGCATACTCGTTCCACAAATACATGCATTTTAATTTTGCTCATTTCCCCCTAATATCTGCATTGCTGTGCATAGTATTTGCTTGTATAACTGCACTGCAAAATTCAGAGAAGTGCAAATTTTGAAGGGCAGCTGTGTGTGTTGTGAATTATGTAGGGTCACATTCAAATGAGATGAATTTCTTCTCTCATCTGCACCCAGTGTGGAGGCAGCCACTAGATTCCATTTTTGCACTTGCCTCCAGGAAAATTATTATAGTGGAATGACCCAAATCCAACATCAACCAACACACCATTGTAGTATCAAATCTACCACGAAACTGCATTTGCTCCCTGCATTTGCTAACTTTAATCTAGCTGATGTTTGCTCTTGTAGCATAAATCTCCTAAAACTATTGAAGCTGGAAGTGAATTTGAGGATCTGAAAATGTGAGCCCCAAAATAAGCTTTCAAGAGCTTTAGATTTCAATCTAAAGCCTCCCTCCCCACCATTATTTTAAGGCTTTGCTCAGGTTTTGGTTTGTCATTTCTAAAATGATGGATATTGTGCACCTAAATATTGCATCGACTGAAAGAAGTCCACTGCCCTTGAAAGTGGGAATAAATTTGCTTTTCAGATCCCAGCGGGTCAGAGTTCTTTGCAGGCTCCTGCCGCAAAATCCAACTATTTTATTACATTTATGGGCCAAACAGTATTCATGAAGTACAGGTTATGGCAAAGTCAGCTTTCAGGCCCCTGAAGCTTACTAAATCAACAATCTGATTTACAATAGCTTAAGTTGTAGCGTGAAGCAGAACAACACCAGTCGCTCTAATGTTTACTGCTTTTCGAGAGTAGCTGTTTCTGTTTTCACATGACAGGATGACACAAGGTCGTTCAGAGCGTAAATAACAATTATTGGGAGCAATATATAATATTTCAATTACTCAATTTAGGTTATCAAGGTAAACAAGTAAGAAAGAAACATGTTTTTAGTTTTAGTTTTAAAGACCCCTTATATAATAGAGAAACACCGGAAGACATTTAATCTTGTAGCCTCCACAAGAAAGGGGAGGATTGATGCTACACATCCCAAAGTGGTGTTTTTATCTACTCTGGTGTCATCAATCAATAGAATTAGATCATGCAGTTCTATTAACCAAAGAGTGGCAGGAGTGTATTGTTGTTTTGTCATTCTGCCACATTACGCATCCTATTAAAAATGCAACTGCCAAGTGTGGAGTCTTTCCCAGCTTTTAATTAATGTTCCTGCAAGGACCAGCCATGTATACCCATGAAAAACAACCTCATTTGGATAGCTCCACCACCCTCTGAAGCATACCCTATTATTTTGATGTAAATTCTTTTAACTGATGTTCTCATTGTATGTTCTCCACCTCCATCGTTCTGCCCAGGCACTGAGGTCCAGCGCCGAGAGATGGCCATCCAACCTCTGCTTAAAGACCTCCAAGGAAAGAGAGTCAACAACCTCCCAAGGGAGTTTGTTCCACTGTCGAACAGCTCTTACTGACAGAAAGATCTTCCTGAAGTTTAGTTGGAATCTCCTTTCATTGAAAATTGAATCCATTGATTCAGGTCCTAGCCTCCGGAACAGGAGAAGACAAGCTTGCTCCATCCTCCGTGTGACAACCCTTTAGATATTTGAAGGTACAACTAATCCAGAATGCAGCAGCTAGACTGGTGACTGGGAGTGGCCGCCAAGACCATATAGCATCAGTCCTGAAAGACCTACATTGGCTCCCAGTATGTTTACGAGCACAGTTCAAAGTGTTGGTGCTGACATTTAAAGCCCTAAATGGCCTCGGCCCAGTATAACTGAAGGAGCGTCTCCACCCCCACCGTTCAGCCCAGACACCAAGGGCCTCCAAGGGCGGTTCCCTCATTGCGAGAAGTGAGGTTGCAGGGACCAGGCAGAGGGCCTTCTCGGTAGTGGTGCCTGCCCTGTGGAACGCCCTCCCATCAGATGTCAAGGAAATAAACAACTATCTGACTTTTAGAAGACATCTGAAGGCAACCCTGTTTAGGGAAGTTTTTAATGTTTGATTTTTATTCTTTTTAAAATATTTTTCTTGGTTTTTACACATAGTTTCCATAACATCCTTTTAAAACTCATTTCGAAATTTTTGGCTATCACAGCCTAAGACCTCCTTCAACCTTGACTGATGGTTTTCTAAAGTCTTTGTAATTATGCATTTTGTTACTATAATTATTGCTTTAATGCAAATTTCCAATACATCTATTCTTAATTCTTTTCACAATAATTTATAAATCACTCCTTACAAAACTTCTTTTAACGCTACAAGCGATGTCAATTGATTACAATTGCTTTCCAAATTTATTGAAAACTTCCATTCCTTTAGGAAAGTCTGATCCTGCTGGTTCCAAATTTTCCCTCTTAGTCTCGCCATGTCAGCATAGTTCATGAGTTTCTCTTGCCATTTAATGTTTGATGTTTTATAATGTTTTTAATATTCTGTTGGGAGCTGACCAGAGTGGCTGGGGAAACCCAGCCAGATGGGTGGGGTATAAATATATTATTATTATTATTATTATTATTATTATTATTATTATTATTATGGCTAGCATTTGTTGTACTCAGAATGAGCGCAATCAGCCGCATACTGTGGCTTGACAGATTTGTGACATATTTCCTATTTTTGCTGACCCCTGAGGTAAGACTGTTGCACCCACAAATAGCTGCCAAAGCATCAACCAGCAGAGTTCATTACTCTGCACTGTCACCTGTCCTTGGGCAGCTTGGAGGTGCTATTTTATTTCCCCACAATATCTTGCCCCTGACATAACTCTTTAGGGCGTTGAGGGAAATTAAAAAGGTGGGTGGGTGCCCACTGTCAGGTACAAGTTGGGTAAACCACTGCTGCTTTCAGACAACACTTTTCTCTGGCACTCCTCAGACCTGTGACAGCCTTTGCAGTCTCTTCCTTCACTCAGTAGGTGTCCTCCCTTAAAGAGGGATTGTTTGATTGTGGTGAGACCTGGAAAATCAACACCCTGCATTGTGGGTGGGTACGATTGGTCAGCCACAACACCCAGTTGGTAGGTCCCTCGAAGCTGGGTACAATCTGGCCAATGGGATGCAGTCCAAGCGGTTTGAAAGACCTATTTATGCCCATGCATGTGACCCAGAGCTTCCTCTTTTGGCATGTGCATTCGGAACATCTGCCCACTCTCCCTACTTTTAAGGCTTTGTGCTTGACCTTGCTATGCCGCCGTGTGTTGTTTGTTGTTGGGCCAGGGGCACGGCAGGAATTTCCCCCACTTGGCTGATTGGCTGTTGCCGTTTGGGTTTCGCCTGCCGGGTAGCAAATCATCACAACTTGTAAGGTTGCAGATAGGCTCTGGTTCAGGTGATAGGGATGGGAGAACGCTCTCGCCATCCCTATGTGAAGGTTATTCCGTTAAAGGAATCCAGGGACTCAATAGTTTGGTCAACCCCTGAGAGGGGGTTGTGCCCGTGCCTGAGTCCAGGGGGACATCTGGGTGGCGGACATAGTCTGTTCCCAGCTTTTCACCTATCCAGGTGTTCACCCTTGGCTGACCTATGCTGGAACCCTGGATCAGCACTACCTGCATGGCAGGGAGCTAGTCGAACCAGAGCCTATGCAATCACTCATTTGCTGTAATCAATAAAGTTGTGGCCTAAATTCTGCCAAAAACACAAACCAAAATTTTGAGTCAAGTGTGAATTTATTTAGGGGGTCTGAACACGCAAATCCTTTGCCAGATGTGAATATAGTTCTTTTGTAGCTGAAATTTAAACTTCTGTTAAAATTGGTGGATCTTGGGTCAGCTTCTGAAACATTACTAAAATGGTAAAAGGAGGACTTAAATAAATAATGCCACATATCTCTATATCTATTAATCTAAATCCTGTGCTTTTCTTTTCAGAAAAAATGACGACTTTTTACATTTGTGCTATGCAAGCAAATAAGAATACTTTTTCTCTAAAGAGGCACTGAAGCTGCAGGCATTTCCCTTCCACTTAGGCTCCCTATCCATTGTCTCGATGGCACTAGATTTTTCTCACTTCTGCATTAATATTATTTGAGGCCTGCAGCTTCAAATATATCATCATTTCATGCAGCAGCAGAGACGATGGGTGCATTAATATTTAAAAATCATTCACTTTTAACAGAAACACATCCCATCTGACGATTTAATTCTTGCCAACTTTCTCTTTCAAAGAGAAAATGTGAAACAGACAAAAGATGGTGTGGAAATCCTATTTAATCCGCCCTCCCAAAGTAACAAGAATCCCACAGTGCAGATAGTGGTTGAGGTTTTCTTTAGAAATGCCACTCCAAAGCAAATCAGCAGAGGTTTAGGAATCCAAAGTCAATTACTTTAATCGGCAGTTCTGATTAATAATGACAATTTCCAAACGATACAGGGCAGGTCTTTAAATTTACTAGCAAATCTCTGGGAAGATGATATCAGAGTTTCTGCGCTGGGAAAAACCTAATCTGATTGTTCTGGCGGTGCAGCGTTTTTGCAGGAGGAGCAATTGCTGGCAGAGAGTGAGAGAGATTACTGTTGATAGGAAAAGTGCTAAGCAGAAGCACACACATGAAATGAGGAGCAAAAAAGAAAAGGATTCAGAGCAGAGCAGAATTAAGTTTTCTGAGACTGATGGGGTAGGATCTGAAAAAGCACCTACAGGTATCCAGAGTAATTAATCAGTGTCTAGGTGCCACAAGAAGACAAAACACAGTGAAGGATAGTTGGAATGATTTATCTTCTGAAATTTTAGGAAATATCAGTACTGCAGATTGGATCTCACTACTGTTGACACTATTGATTGAGTGATTGGTTGTGTGTGTGTTTTTTAAATATTCTTGCCATGAAAGACTTCACCTTCCTGGCTTCCTGCTCTTAGAGCAGACAAATGATGGTGGTGGTGAAATCATCATCATCAAACCTTTCATTGGAATCACATACAAACATCAAAAACAAATCAATACAGAATTACCACTTCCCCAGTGGCACAAAACATTTACTAAAAGAAAGAAGGCATGATTTGGTGAAATCATTTTTTGCCAAATTTCTTTAAGGGGAGGAGAAATTGCATGTCAAGGTCCCCGAGACACCCCCCCCCCATAACACACACATCATACAGAATTTTTGTTTAAGGTTTTTGGCATAATTTTGGCCACAACTTTATTAACATATATGGATGTGAATGGTTGCTTAGGCATTGGTTAGGACTATCTGTCCCCCCACCTGGGGACAGAACTGATTTCCGGATTCCAGTGAAGGTCAGTGAGGGGAAACAATGTTGGGGAGAACTGGAGCTGCGCCACAGGCCCTCAGCTTCTCCCCACATGCTCCTAGGGGCTTACGGGGCCCAAACTCGATTCCAGGGGTTTGGACGAAAGGATGGCAAACCCCTGGATTCCTTTAATGGAATTCCCTTGCAACAGCAGCATTGGAGGGGCAGGCCCAGCCAATCCTTACCCCTCCTCCAACCAATTTTTAACCAATGCCTAACCACAACCTGACAAGTTAGGACGATTTGCTACGCAGTAGGCAAAAACCAAATGACACCAGCCAAATGGACAAAATTCCTACCAGGCCCCTGCCCCAATGGCAGACGACCCCATGACAGGCACAGCAAGGTCGACACACAAGACCTAAAATAAGGGAGGGCGGGCAGGTGTTCCAGTGTACTCAATGAAAGATAAAGCTGATCGCTGCATGCACTGCTTAAAAAACCTCTGTTCCCTCCCCCAAATTCACAACATCAAAATTACCCCAACAACTCGAACTACCAATCCCTGCCAGAGACCACCCATCCGAACCCGCCTGGCAACAGAGGGGTGGCTTGGCTGGCCCCCACCGCAACACGTGCTCTCTTTTAATGAGAACACGCTTTATCTAACAGTTTCTTGGCAATGGGGCTCATAACTTCTTTCTCCCCTCCCCCCCACAAGGCTTTTTCTCTCCTTTTGCTGCCACTGCAAGAGGAAGTGGCAGTAAATGTCCCAGCAGCTTGGCCACCATTTTGTATCATCCACAATGAACTCAAGCACAAGGACACAAGAAGAACCTGCAGGATCAGGCTAACAGCCTATTTGCGGCAGCATCCTGCTCTCACAGTGGTCAACCAATGTCTGTGGAAAGCACACACCATTGTGGGGCATTGTGGGAATGGGGAAATTGCAGCCACTGTCCTCCCTGTGACCCAAAAACCTGCATAGAGTTCAAAAAACATTTTGCAAAGTGGCTTTCTTTCACAGGAGTGTGGGTGAGAAAAAAACTGTTTTCTGAAAATATTTGGTTCAGCAAGAGAGGAGGAAGAAGAAGAAGAAGAAGAAGAAGAAGAAGAAGAAGAAGAAGAAGGCGGTTTAGCAAAATATTTGGCTTTCCTGAGTGGGTCACCTGTTGGATTGGGTTTCCCATACAAAAGTAGGCTAATTCCATTACTGATTTTCCACTTTTGGATGTTGGAATAGTCTACAGAGTCTCTCTTGCTTGATTAGGCCACCCATGCTTGGCACCCGTTCCACATAAGTGGGAAGCAGGTGATGCTATCAGCTCCAGCAGCACCCATAATATTGGACATGAAGGAAACAATGACCAGTCCTCCCACTTTTGCTAGCAGGTGATTAGGGCTTTCAGAGCTGACAGTGCCAGCCATCTGTTCAACAGGCACAAATTTGTGGGCCAGTACTTGCAAACAAAATTATTGCGTTAGGACACTTGTTCTACTGATATTCCTGGCACTAGATAGGATCTGAAAGTATTGGCAGCTCAGGTTGCTGTGGCAGAACAAATTGTAGCGTACAGTTACACCACTTTGATGCATGCATGGCTTTATAAGAGAATACAGATTTTCCAGAATTTCTGTCCTGTTTGATCTTGAGAGTTAATATGCTCCACGCGATGCCTTGGAAAGCTTCTGTTCCATTTCTGATGCCCTCACCATTTCTTACATTTCCATCTGTCAGTTTTATGCTTTTGCAGCAACTCATTATCTGAACCTCCCATTATCCTGACTAATTAAGGAGGTATTTACATGAAAAATATTTATGTGTGGATCTAATATTGGGGTTTGGTTTTTTTACAACTCCCCCTCCTCCCTAGTTTTTGCCGGGAGGGAATGTGCAATGATGAATGAAGTGGTGGGGAGGACATATAAGAAGGTGATTTAAGTGGTTTATTTTACGCAGCATCCTCAAACAAACAAATGTTCTTTGTCTTCACCTTTCCTCCTACTCACTGTTTACAGGAATGTCCCAGAGCTGTTTGCTTTCCTAAAAAGCCAAGCAAAAAGTTCTAGGAATAGGCAGTCAAACTTGGGAATTAATGGTACACCCAGCCCTGTCAGTTTTTCTGGGAACAGCAAGTGTCTGATGTTAGTAGACAATTTTTCTGGGTACATGGAGATGTTGAGGAGTTGGAATAAATGGTGTGAGCTTTGAAGGTGTGAGGCTATCTCCTTCCTTGCATCTGGAGGGAGTGGGATCCTCTAAGGCTGCAGTATTCTATCCCCCCCCCCCATTATATTTAATTAAGTTTAACATCTACAGTCAAAACACAACGTTGTCTTTTCTCTTATTTTGCTTGACTTCCCACCTCTTTTTTCATGGAATTGTTTCTGCTGCACCCTATCAAATCATAAAAACAATATTATAATCTTATTACTTCTGTCTATTTACTTTTGTTTTGGTAAATAAGGCTGCAGTAGTCTATGGGCACAGATATTGTTTTTGGTTAGGAAGAATTGTGAGAAATAACTTTGCAGAAAGTCCTGGGATATGATCGGCCTTTTCCATGTCGCTGATAAAATCAGCTTCACCCCATTGGCTCCTCAGTCAAACACATTTATTACCTCAGGCATCCCCAAACTCGGCCCTCCAGCTGTTTTGAGACTACAATTCCTATGATCCCTGACCACTGGTCCTGTTAGCTAGGGATGATGGGAGCTATAGTCCCAAAACAGCTGGAGGGATGAGTTTGGGGATGCCTGTATTACCTGCTTGTACATTTCACCCCCACTGGTCTCCTAGGTCTCAGTCCGACATTATAACTGCTACCTATTGAATTCTGGGAATATAGTGTCCAAACTGACCCTAAGTTCCATCATCACATGGAACTCTCAGTAATCCATATATGGTTCTGAAGGACCACACATATCTGCTATTGGGTCCCCGAAGCACAGATTCACACAAAGCGGCAAAACGTCCTTGCAGGTTATTAACAGGATTTTTGTTTGAAGTGCATATGCAAAACAAAGGTACAGAGCAATAAGTTTGCAATCTGCACACCCCAGTCAGGGTGCGCCCCCTTTTTATAGATTTGCGGAATAGAATGCCACCTGATCTCTTGTAAGTCACCTGATTTCTTGTAAACCACCTGATTTCTGGGAAATCGAAAGTTATAATAAGTTCCTATTACCATGTAAGGTCTTGGTCTTCTTCCTCCTTCCTGCAACCTCCTTCATCCTGCTATTACAATAACTCCTTGTTCCTTATCTATATCTGCCCAAGCTAGACATTCCAACGAGAGGCCCATTTGCATTGTAGCTTTTAAGCATGTCCTTCTGGTTGGTGTAGAAACCTCCCCTCTTACTATAATAATAGAACAATTATATTGTAATATGCCCCTTCAGTTCTATGTGAAAGAATGCAACCTGTTTTGCAGGGGAAACCCTCATTATCTGTCTGAGGTAAATCTAGGGCTGCCGTATGTCCCAGTTTTCCCATACACATCCAGGAATCGGGCTGCAAAATGGCGTCCAGGTGGATTTTTGCTGAATCGGCAAATTGTCTGGGAATTCCCTAAGTAAATCACAGTTCCTGGTTTGTCCCTGTTTTTGCCTTAAGGGAATTCTTTGTTCAAATGTTATTCGTGCGAGTTGCTAGAGTTGTCATTCATCAGAATTCAGTTCCTTCCCCTGAGTCTCCACAAGCAACATATTTTAAGGGTGATATCATATTGTCAGAGAGCTACATTTTAAACAAAACAAAAATCTTGAGCCAGAAGAACAAATGCCACGCTGGTTTGTTATTTGCTGCTTTTGCAGAAATACAAATACATCAGATCCTTTAGCAGCGTGTAGTGGAAGACAGAGCCCAGGAAAGCAATCGTTTTGGTGGGGAATAGGGGTGCTATAAGCATGTCTCCATTTTCACCTGTGAAACGCTGGAAGGTACGGAATTGAACACAAGGATGCTATTTCTGCCCTTTAGAAAAAGAGGGCTGTGCCTGTATTTACAAACCTCCGCAAGGCTGGGGATTGGAGAGGAAAGATTATCTTTGGGGACATAGTGCAAGTTGGTTCCTCGTAACAGAGGGTCCATGTTGTGCTCGGCCCTGGAACTCTTCCTCAACCAGCTTGTGGACAGGGCCAAGCTGGTGGTGGCACAGTTATACCACTGCCCTTTAGCCAATCAGCAGTGTGGCAAGGTTGGGGGTAATTATCTGGCAGTGCGTCACAGGGACTTCCCTTTGCTTTGCGCTGCTGAACACCCACCCGCCCACCTGTTAATTAGGTCGTGTTTGGCCTTGCTTTGGACTTCGGTGGGTCACTTGTTTTGGAATGGGGGCCAGGTAGGAATTTTTTCCAATGTGGCAGATTGGCTGTGGCCACTTGGTTTTTGCCAACCTCTTAGCAATCGTCACAACTTTGTAAGGTTTGGCGGTTAGGCATTGGTTTAGGGGAATGTGGGGAGGGGAGGTGCGGCCATCACCTGCCCCTCCAATGGATAGGGTATTCCATTAAAGGAATCCAGGGGTGAGCACCAGTCAATATACACTGTTGGAGCTCCCCCTGCTAGTCGTTTACCCTTCCAGGCTTCCTGCAGGGAGGGGCAGGAGCCAGTTATAGTTTTGATACCAATGCCTAAGTCAATACCAGTCACATTTGTGTGTTATGGCGAAAAATTGCCCATTAACAATTACCGTATTTTTCACTCTATAAGACGCACCAGACCACAAGAGGCACTTAGTTTTTGGAGAAGGAAAACAAGAAAAAAAATATTCTGAATCTCAGAAGCCAGAACAGCAAGAGGGATCGCTGGGCAGTGAAAGCAGCAATCCCTCTTGCTGTTCTAGCTTCTGTGATAACTGTGCAGCCTGCATTCGCTCCATAAGACGTACACACATTTCCCCTTACTTTTTAGGAGGGAAAAAGTGAGTCTTATAGAGCAAAAAATACGGTAAACTAAATTCTGTCTCCGCTGTGTCTTTATTTTCATGGGGGATGGGTTTGGGGGCTTGGAGCACAAAAGCCCCTTCCAGTTTTAAGCACCATTTTAGGGAACAGCTACAGTTTTAGGACCAAGCTCGATGTGACATAAGTTGCAGGAATGCAATTAACACATATGCTTTCATTTATGTAAATAGTAGTGTTGGGACCATGGGTGTGTGTGGAATTGGGGAGGGGGAAAAGGAATGCAGGGTTGACTCTTAGGGCTCATATGTCTGTTTGCATTTCTCATTGCAGAAAGTATTAATTTGATGTGTAGAGATCTTTCCTATTCTAATTAATTCAAGAGGGTTCTGGAAGCTTCTCTGTGTGAAAGAAACAAGCAGAAGGTTCATGATGTTTGGGTTATTCTTTTAGAGAAGCTGAGTACAGCTGGTTTAAATTGGTTCTCTTATCTCTTCCGTCAAGGTCATGTTGACTATAATAATAGGCCAGAAGGAGCCTGAGTTTCTCTTTCTCTTTCTATCTCTTTTCCTTCTGTTGTGGTGTTCTATATATAGTGTCAAGGTTTTAGTCTTATTATAAGTTATTGTTAAGTTTAAGTTAAGTCTGTTCCAACTGAATTTCTTATGGATAGGGCCAGTCCTGAATGTATTGGATTTGTGGCCATTATGCTCATTGGCCTTCAGTAGCAGTAAAGCTCTGCCGGATGAAATATTAATTGCTTCTGGTCTATTTTTTGGGAATCCTGCAACGTGTTTAAGTTTTTATTCTGCTAACTATACATCGGAGTTCTGCTCTGGATCAATATTGAGTAGAATTCCGTAACATCACCCACACTTTCTCCTCCATTTTCCCCTGGGGAAAACCACTAAATCAGAGTTTTATCCAGATGGATGTTTGCTCCAATTTAGCACTAAAGAGTGGATTTTCTAGGAGAAAACAGCAGAGCAAAGTCAAAACCACTCAGACCCATGCCTTCTAGTGTGGATGAGCCCTTACATTCTCTTTCTCAGTTCTGGCAAAAATGGTCTTCCCACACCCCTACTTGCATTTCAATGAAAGCTGCCATTGGTGCCTGCACTTACTTTTCCATCCACATTCCAGCAACTTTATAACCTTCCGAGTTTCCTGTTTTCATATCAAGAAAAGCTCTTTTTTGGCATCAATGTTGCCTTCTGTTGAAATGCAGATGGTAGCCTATGAGAGTCAAGTTTCTGTCTGGAATGCGGCAGGGACCAAAAGATTTAAACTTCCCCTCCCCATCACCTATGGTCCTAAGGCTGCTCATATCTCCCCAAAGTGCTATTTACATAACAAGCACAATTGCATCCACACAATTAATGCTTCATTTAATTTGGCCCACTGAAAAGCTTGGAATAACAGTTGATGCAGGAACCAATAAATGCTTCCAGTGATTGTGTACCATGCAAAAGCACCGTCCATTAGAGGATTCACATCTTCTAAAAATGATGAAAGATACTGTTCGTCTTTTGGAATAATTCAAATAATTCTACTTAGTGTCACAGATGATTCTTGTGTAAGAAAAATCCCTGGCCACAGAATTATAGGACCTAATAAATATGTCTTCCTAAATCATTTTAATGCAATGTCAACTCTGAAACCCAGCTATTTTAAATGTCAACATGGTGAATTATTTTTGTTTTAACTGTCATACCGGAAATGTCTGACTGGTATACTCATTCGGGATGGCTGGATGTATCTGTCACATTCTGGCATTTTATTCCATTGAAAAGTGGTCCCAGTCTGTTTTAAATATTCAAAGTGTAGATGGATTTATTCAGAAAGGCATGCATAACTAATATGCCTGCTAATGACCTGGAAAAGCCATTGGACACAATGTTTAAACAGCCACAAGTAGAAAAAACTTTGAGATTCCAGGGATATGTTCTGCAATGCTTCAGAAAGGTTGGTAATATATGGTCCGCAGCTGTGGTTGAAGTGGTTAATAAATAAGCCAATATCATTAAAAGTAATTCATTTTATATACAGCTGTCAGGAAAACGCAGCAATGCTCCTTGCAGATGTAAACTGAAAGTATGTTAACACTCTTACTGCTTTCCTATTAGGAACCTGCAGCATCCAGGAGATGTAACAGACTGAAAAATCAAAATTCTGTCTAGGCGTTCATGCCTATACATGGATTTAGAAGGCTACATTTTCTGAATAGTTGCCCACTGAAGTATAGGAGAAGTTGCCTTACTAAGAGGAAAACTAAAAAAAATAATAAAAAAATTCCTTCCAGTAGCACCTTAAAGACCAACTAAGTTAGTTCTTGGTATGAGCTTTCGTGTGCATGCACACTTCTTCAGATACACTGAAACAGAAGTCACCAGACCCTTCTATATAGTGAGAAGGTGGGGAGGGGTATTACCCAGAAGGGTGGTGGGATTGGGTGATTGGCAGATAGCTGTGATGACAGCTATCTGCCAATCACCCAATCCCAGCTATCTGCCAATCACCCAATCCCACCACCCTTCTGAGTAATACCGCTCCCCACCTTCTCACTATAAAGAAGGGTCTGGTGACTTCTGTTTCAGTGTATCTGAAGAAGTGTGCATGCACACGAAAGCTCATACCAAGAACTAACTTAGTTGGTCTTTAAGGTGTTACTGGAAGGATTTTTTTTATTTTGTTTTGACTATGGCAGACCAACACGGCTACCTATCTGTAACTAAAAAAAAAAATAGCACTCGAGGTTTGGCCTAATAATTCTTGTTGGCATCCATCTGTCTCGAGAGAGAATGGAGTGCACCTCTGGGGGTGAAGTTAAACCACTGCATTAGCAGCACTGAAGTGACCACCCCGTGGCACAAGCCTGGGCAGAGTGTATGGAGGTCCTGGGCTACCCAGGTGACCAGACCCCTCTCTTGGCTTTACTGATGTGGTCCAAAAGAAAGCAGAGCAATTTGTTTGGCACCAGCTTGGCTGCAGGAGTTGCTGGAAGGAGGCGTACAAGGAGCCATCCAACCTCCTTAGGGTATCCAGCCTGGACTTGTGTAGGGTCTACTGAAGTGCAGAGTGTTTGAGGACCGGGACATTCACAGAGAAACCAAAATGCTTGTTTACAAAGCTATTGTACTACCAACCTTACTATATGCTTGTGAAACATGGACCACTTATGAACGCCATCTCCAGCTCCTTGAAAGATTCCATCAACGGTGTCTCTGGAAAATTTTACACATCACTTGGGAAGACAGGCAAATGAATATCAGTGTATTGGAAGAAGCAAAGATCACCAGTGTTGAAGCAATGATTCTTCAACATCAACTTCGTTGGACTGGTCATGTTGTGTGGATGCCTTCCAAAGCAACTACTCTATTCCGAACTTAAAAATGGAAAGCGTAATGCTGGTGGTCAACAAAAGAGGTTTAAAGAGTGTCTCAAGGCAAATCTTTAAAAATGTAGTATAAACACCAACAATTGGGAAACACTGGACTGCGAGCGCTCCAACTGGAGAACAGCCTTTACCAAAGGTGTCATGGGGCTTTGAAGACACTCAAACTCAGGACGCAAGAGAGAAACGTGCTAAGAGGAAGGCACGCTTGGCAAATCCACACCGTGATCAGCTCCTGCCCGGAAACCAATGTCCCCACTGTGGAAGGACATGTGGATCCAGAATTGGCCTCCACAGTCACTTATGGACTCATGGTTAAAACCGTGTTTATGGAAGACAATCTTACTCGGCTACGAGTGATCGCCAGACAACAGGAAGGGTCTACTGCTTAGCCTTTTCTTCTCTTGAAGATATCCCTCAAGGAAGCAGAGGTTTAGGATCATAGTTTCCTTTCTCCTAGATGGGCTACCTTCCCAGGTTGATGAGCCCCATCTGCCCTTCATTTTCCTCTACAGCACACGCAGAAATTGCTTTCTTGACCATTGGACCTAGTCTTGGTCCTGTCCGCATAATCTGCTGGGGCCTGCATGCGGGGGAAGTCCCTGACACACCAAGGCTACCATCACCTAGTTTAGCCTAGTAATTCCTGCTTTATTAATGCTTGGATGTGTAAAAAAGAAAGAGTGCACAATAATATACTAGAACATGAAATTTCCTTTTTGAAAGTGTGACTTCCCTCATCCCACTGGTATATTTCCCTTCACCCTTGCAGAATTAGTATACATGATTGCCCAGTTATTTGTAGTGTTGATGCATTGTCTTAATATGGCTCAAGATACAACATTTTTCTATCTTGTGCTGTGGCTTTCAGAGGAGCTGTGCTGTAAACTTTGTCACCTAAAAGAAGTGTGATCTGTGGGGAACTCTGTGCACACTATTCCTTGAAGAAACTCACTTGCTGCAAGCATGCTAAAAGGAAGCAACTGACATAATATGTTAGATGACTAGCATGTCAAGAAAAATATGAGCCTTCTCTCATGAAGCCAGAGAAATGTTCTGAGCTATTGAGTAATGCATTTGCCACCAAGTTGATGGTCAAAATAGTTTGTGTTTGTTTGGCATGCTTTGGTGATTGCTAGTTTGCTAACAGAGAGTGACATTTAATTAAGTTTTACTCAGAACAGACCCATTTAAATTAATGGACATAACTTAGTTAGGTTCTTTCATTTCAAAGGAACTACTCCTGGTAAAACTAAATTGACTACTGCCCAGAGACTTCACTTGGGCTATGCAAATCCCAGCCTTTCCAATGATATTTTTTTTTTTTAAAAAAAAAAAACATTTTCCAGTTGTTTCTACCATCTGATGAAGAAAGCATTTACCAGCTTGGAGTTATTTCAGCTTTACCCAGTTCTATCAAGATCCACTAGATTATCATCCCAAATGTGCTCTTTAATGTAAGAACTCGTTCATCATTTATCTCCAGCTATTTTTCAGTAGTCATCTATGATGCTTTGGGCCTCTGTAAATACAGGCTAGCTTCTTGCCACCACCTCAACACAGACAAATAGCAGAATTCATGCAAACTGATGTGGATAACTCTTCCATCCCCACTCCCACCCCCGATGAATGGAGTCCTTCTTCAACAGTCTTTTCTGGTTGAATTCAGTTAGGAGAGGAAGAGGGGATGAGTTTAGCCTAGTAAATGCAAGGTTCATAAAGTCCCTTTATGAATCTTGGCCATAATTGTGTAATAATGAGTTTCGCCTCAGCTGCTAAATGGATTGATTCTTACAAGGAAGTCAGTGAGATGGAGGAATGAGTGACGAAGGATCTGATGGCTGCCATCCAGACCAAACACTCGGCAGTTGAAGGTAAATAGTTCTCGTCTGTCTGGGTTCTGCACCTGCTGAAAGGCTCATTGAGATAGTAGTGTGTGTGTGTGTGCTATAGAAACGTGCACCACTAAAGAGATTCTGTCTTTCACAAGAAAATGTTCTTGCTTTAAAGCAAACTAGCTATGGAGAAGTAGAAGCACTCCATAACGACCACGGCTGCACAAATGTTATTGGCCCAGAGATGGAAAGAAGATAAAGTCCCTACCCGAGAAGAATGGCAGATCAAGTTGATGGATTATGCCGGAAATGGTTAAAATGACTGGAAGAATCAGAAATCAGGAAGACCAAAATGTTAATAAGGAATGAGGGAAATTTGTAATTTATCTTAAAAAACCATTGTAAACAGTTAAAATCATTAGTAGGATTGGAACAACACTTGAAGTTTAATGGTGAACTTTGGACACAATGGAGAGGTAAAATATTTGGTTTATCATAAAAGATGCAGGAGGAAATGATTCACAATAGAACCCACAAAGGAGAGGAGGGAAGTCTAGGAGATTCCTTGGAATCTTGTTTCTATGTTGTATGTTGGGTGCGTGACTGTAAATTTTTAATCTGAAAAACCAAATAAACAAATTCATTAAAAAGAAGCAGCAGCCCTAAGCTTGTTGACTTCATTTTAGTTATATAGCTAACAGGGCCAGTCCAAGACAGGAACCACAAAATGGTACCCCCAACCCCACTTGCAAGGGAAGAAGGGATGAGAGAAGATCTACATCAGGAACCAAGTGGGTGGCGGGATAAAGATTTACATCAGGTAAACATTTACATCATTTCCTGGAGGCCAGATCGGCTGCCCCTGTAGATCTTGCCACCTGAGATGGTTGCCTCACCTTGGCTCAGGGATGAGCTGGCCCTGGTAGCTAGTAACTAAGAGAGCAAAAATTCTGTTTCTGGAGTATCAGGGTTTAACAGACTTTCCAGGTGTCCCTATTTTCCAGGGACAGTCCCAGATTTACAGAAGCCATCCCAGTTTCTGGCTTGATTCAGGAATGTTCTGCTTTCCCTTAGGACGTCCCTGTTTTCATTGGTGAAATGTTTTAGGGCAGGGGTCAGCAAACTTTTTCAGCAGGGGGCTGGTCCACTGTCCCTCAGACCTTGTGGGGGGCCGGACTATATTTTGAAGGAAAAAATGAACGAATTCCTATGCCCCACAAATAACCCAGAGATGCATTTTAAATAAAAGGACACATTCTACTCATGTAAAAACACGCTGATTCCTGGACTGTCCACGGGCCAGATTTAGAAGACGATTGGGCCGCATCCGGCCCCCGGGCCTTAGTATGCCTACCCATGTTTTAGGGTATGGAGTTATGTGACCCCCAAGCCAAGGAGATAAGTAAATTTCAGCTGGGGCTGAAGGTGGGGGACAGGCAAGACACTGCTGCCACAGCAGTTGCACCCAATGGTTGTACATTCCAGGCGAGCTTAGCACCTACCCAGCTCATTATAGGGCTTTCTCCACTTGCCTAAAGTTCTGCATACCTAACACTTGCAATGGGCTGAATCCTGATCTCTCAGCTGGAGGAGTGGTGCCAATGGAGCTGTTTGGACTGGTCAGAGAAAGACCACGCTCCCTCCGAACACCTCCAGTGTGATGGACAAGGGGTTTGGATTGCAGCCTAAAATCTTGAAAGCATGATGGCAAAACAGGTGACTTTGATATGTATGCTTTGCGAATATCAAGGTTAATACCACCGGGGCATGTTTCAACTACAGTGGTGCCCCGCAAGACGAACGCCTCGCAAGACGGAAAACCCGCTAGACGAAAGGGTTTTCCGTTTTGGAGGCGCTTCGCAAAACGAATTTCCCTATGGGCTTGCTTCGCAAGACGAAATGTCTTGCGAGTTCCTGCGGGTTTTCCCCCCTTTCCCCCCCCTTTTCCTAAGCCGCTAAGCCGCTTATCAGCTGATCCGCTAAAAGCCGCTAAACCGCTAATAGCGCTAATCCGCTAAGCTGTCAATGGGCTTGCTTCGCAAGATGAAAAAACCGCTATACGAAGAGCCTCGCGGAACGGATTAATTTCGTCTTGCGAGGCACCACTGTATGCAAAATGGGACAAAGTTTTATTTCTGAACATTTTGTATGCCGTGCTATGTCCCTGCTACAAGGCGTCACCTTGGCGCCTTTCCTTTCCTTACAGCTTTTCGATCCTCAGCATAATGGCAAATTTTGCTATGTGGCACATGTGTCATGCTAAGTCACAGATGGAGGACCTAGAAAATAGCCTGTATGATCAGGATGAAAAAGCAAATAAGTGTGCTGGTCCCATGGGTTTCCCGAGAGGCAAGGTCCAAGTCCGGTCCGTGGTGAAAGGTGCAATGTGGAGGCAGTCCGTAGTAGCTGAAAGTGGGTGCAGGGCAGGGAATCGGGTGAAGTCAGGAACAGGCTTTCAAGCAGGGAGCCAGGGCATGTCAGGAGCTCAGGCAGGAAAGCAGGACAGGGTTCAGGCAGGAACTAGCAACCAACAATGTTGCTCTTGCAACTTGGGACTGGGGCTGGCTGGCTTTTATCTGCCCCAAGGCATAGGGCAGCCCCGATCCTCTGGTGACTCGCCTCTCCTGGCCTGGAGGCGAGCACTCCTCCTGCAGGAACTTAGTTTCCTCCGCCTCTCTGCCCTGAGCCTCTGTAGCTCAGGATTGGCTGGAGGTTTACCGGACCCAGAGGCAACCTCAGCTTCCTCTGGCTGAGAGTGGAGCACCTGCAGGCAATGGGTCCTCCATCACCTCAGGAGCCAGAGCAGACTCAGCTGATGCCTGCACCTGAAGATCCAGCACAGGTAAGGACCCTTCGGGCTCATCCCTCAGCCCCGGCTCAGCTGGTTCTGGAGGCGGGGAATCCTGTGCAGGCTGGGATCCCTCAGGTTCAGCGTCCGAGTCCGAATCCCAGGCCATCACACTAAGCCTGACTCATTTTGCCCCTGATTCGATAAAGCAGGTACAGGATCAATTATATAGCAGATAATTTTTTTAATGGGTTGAGATTAGAGCCGTAGCTAGGTGATCTTACGTCCCTGTCAGAACTGCCCAGATTGCACCTCCTAGCCACGGACAAATTAGCTCTTCTTTCTGCCTCTCCTCCAACCCCGCCCCCTTCAATTCACCCTCTATTAAAAACCTTTTCTTATGAGGCAATAATCAATGTTCAGGGAAGTTTTTAATGTGTGACATTTTAATGTATTTTTAATCTTTGTTGGAAGCCGCCCAGAGTGGCTGGGGAAACCCAGCCAGATGGGCGGGGTACAAATAATAATTTATTATTATATTATTATAGACATATTTATGGGCATACTTTTAGCTGATTCTGCGGGGGGGTGTTACCTTCACTCCTGGCAGGGGCCCACCTCACCACCCCCTAGCTACGGCCCTGGTTGTGATAAGTACTTGCACAAACATCCAAAGAAATCTCTTAGCTGGAAGACCTGTCATCTTTTCTTTCTTTCCTTCTGCATTGTTGACTTTGCTGGAAGTACATTTGAGTGGACTCACTCCCTATTAAGCGTTTTCAGAATTTCAGCCTTAATTTTTGCTATATTTAATACCTGACAGTTCACTTCTAATTATCATAATATTTTACCACACACTATACTGTACATTATTACTTTTTAAAAGGATAAATAGACTAATATTAAGGCAGCTGAGTCACCTTTACTGGTATGAGTAATTGTATTCATTAATAAGACCATGTGTGTGGCACAATTTGCAGAGAAACAGATAAAGAATAAAACAGCTTTTGGCAAAATTCAAAGTACAAAACAAGGAAAAACAACGTTCATTGCGTTTATTGGTTCTAGTCCATGAGGGTAGCATATTAAAGAAATAATCTTGTACACAGAGAACTTTTTATCCCATTTTATAGCAAACTTTGTAATTTAATAAAACACAGTGGTCTGTTGTATGGAGCTTTCCACGATTCTAGATTTCCAGCAGTCTTGTTCTGGCAAGCCTTATATCAGAATGGGAGCTTCAAAGTATTGGCTATCTCTCTCTTGCAGAGTTTCTACTCCCTGTGTGCTTTTTTACAGGGATAGCCGAATATCCGCTTGCTTGGTCCAAAAATAATTTGTGCTGCTCAACTGTCCATGTTTGCAACACACACACACACACACACACACACACACACAGCCTTTCATGGGTTCTTTGACAGTTCAAGCTGAACGCAGAGCAGCCCAGTTGCTCAACTTTCCCAAGCCTAAACTCTTATATTCCAACCTGATCACCTAGCTAATTTGCAGGAGTGTCATTGGTTGTCCACTAAGTTGGCAAGGCTCATTTGACATGAACACAAAATAGAGTGTTTAGTGGCATCAGCCCAGCACTGGGGAATATAGATACGGCAAAAAGAAAAAAAAGAGAGAAAAAAGACTATAGATACAGCAGGCACATTCTGTTCCAACCTTTAAAACTGTGGAAGAACCAGCCTCACATAACCAATATGCTTTAGTCTAATTAATGCACAAAGGGGTTAAAACCATAGAGTAAGCTGTTCTGCCAGGCTTAGGTGACCTTCGGAAGGACTAGGTAATCAAGCTTATTCAAATTTATTTACGGCTATTAGCCCATAAAATATGTACAAACATAAAAGCACAGAAGCATAAAAAACCAATACATCTAACAACAGAAGGGGAACACCACGATGCAAGGGTGGGTCATTGAGCCGTGACAAATAACAGCTTGGGGCCCGGAAAGATCCAAGGGACAGTTCACAGAAAAAGGAGAACTGGAGACGAGATCCGTCATGCACTCTCATCATAACTGTCCGATTAGTTTTTGTTGTTGTTGTTGTTTTTTGGTGGTTTTTGTGTGTGAGATAACCGCATTCAGGAATCTCGCCACCTGCAGAGTTACAGAAGGATCTGTATCCTGCAAAAGCAGTGCGGCATGTGACTCAACAGGCCTGCCAACCAAGCACAGTAAAGCAGGACCCAGGAATTTAGTCCTAGCTATGCTATGTAAGGGACAGTTGAACATTATATGTGGAAGAGATTCAACTGTTTTCCCGTCACACTCGCATAGCGGAGACACCAAACCCTTGGAAAATCTGTGGCTCAGCAGGTTCGATGGAAAAACATTGAACCTTGCACGAATAAATGCAAGTCGGTGTGGTACAGATGAAAAAGATGACATGTATGATGGAAGGCCAAGTGGTGGGGTTATTCCGTGATACCTGGGGGAGCAGACACCCCCACCCCTGGAGAGGTTGTGTTGATTTTCAATGTCTGCTAATCTTTGCTCGATAAGGCTTTTGGCTGAGCGTAGGTTCATCTTTAAGGAGTCCGCTGGGGAAATTCCGATGCTCAGAAGTTTGGCATGGATTTTTCCTACCCACAGATTAACAAAGTCATCCCGCCAGAGGCACTGAAAGAGGTAATGGTCGGGAAGCCTATGCCAGCTGGACAGCCAATAGCCAAAGACTCGCTTCCAGATGACCGTCTCCAATGATGCAATCCTTAACTCCAGATGTATGGCTGCATTGCTCACACACATGGGGAGTTTCAGGAGGCGACGGAGAAACTGATTCTGCAATGTCCCCAGCGATGTTAAATTGGACCCTGGGGCCCAGAGCGGGGCAGCATAACAGAGGGTGGAAACCACTTTTGCGTGGTACACCTTCAATGCAGAAGGGATGTGGGAGGCTCCGTCGACCGCAAAAAATTGGAGTAGAGTGTAAAGCATTGTTTTCCCTTTGTTCAGTAAATACTGTATCTGTGGCTTCCAGCTTAGGTTGTAGTGAAAAAAGACTCCCAGGTATTTAAATTTGAAAACCTGTTCTAATTGGACTCCATCTAACTTCCAGCTGTAAGTTTTCCGAGACCTGGTAAAGACCAGTACTTTAGATTTTCCATGATTAATTGTCAGGTGGTTGAGTTTGCAATAAGCCGCAAAAATCTTTAGAGCTCTGCATAAACCGACTCTAGAGTAGGAAAGGATCGCTGCATCGTCAGCATATAAGAGCAGAGGGCAGCGAAAATCAGCTAGGCGGGGGGCATGAATGTTGGCTTGAGACTCACTCAGAAAGAGCTTCATGTCGCTAATAAACAAGTTGAAGAGGAGTGGGGCCAAAATGCAGCCTTGGCGCACTCCTCTATTTATTGGGACCTCATTGGATAGGTTTCCCGCCGGTGTAAGTCTCACTCTAGCCGACGACCCGTGGTGTAATTGGGTTATAAGCCATAACAGCCTTCTATCTATGCCCCATCTCTCTAATTTCTTCCACAGACAGTTTCTTGGGATACTGTCGAAGGCGGCCTTTAAGTCTATGAAAGCAACACATAGGCGCCCCCGACTCGGGGCAGAATATTTTCTGGCGAGATGATACATAATTACCATATGGTCAGTGGTCGAATAATTGTTCCTAAAGCCCGCTTGCTCATGGCCAATCAAGTTTGAGTCGTATGCCCAATGGGACAGCTTAGACAACAAAAATTTTGCATAGATTTTCCCGATGATAGACAAAAGGCTGATGTTCCGATAGTTCTCTGGGTCAGCAGAGGGACCCTTTTTATGGACTGGTACGATCACGGCCTCCTTCCATGACCTAGGGATAAGCCCTGTAGAATTAATTGCATCAAAGACTTTGGCCAGAATTTCAGCCCACCACCTCGGTTGCGCAACAATAGCCTCAGCAGGGACTAGATCCGGCCCAGGGGCTTTGCCCGTTTTCAGATCTAGTATCAAGTCCATTATCAGTTCTGGGTCGGTAGAGGGCCACAAAGGTAGATGGTCAGCTCGGAATTCCGTGGGTGAGTTGGATTCCTCTGCCAAAGAGAAATATTTACTCAAGAATTGTTCCCATGTGGGCACAGGGA
This sequence comes from Podarcis erhardii, assembly GCF_964252035.2. Lineage (NCBI taxonomy): Eukaryota > Metazoa > Chordata > Lepidosauria > Squamata > Lacertidae > Podarcis > Podarcis erhardii. The sequence continues at coordinate 13,219,881 of NC_138501.1, forward strand.
TAATCGCCAGTGGGTACTTCCTTCCTCTTTTGTTTATCAGAGCCCAAAATTCCTGTGGTCTGCGGGATCTAGAGGCCGCAATCAAGGCTCGCCAACGCTTTTGGTACCACTCGCGTTTGGCCAGCTTTAAAGTCTGTTTGTATGCTCTTTTGGCTTGTAAATAGGAGGGTGGTAGAGCCTGGGCATTAGAGTTTTTGTATTCATTATAGATAGAATGAAGAAGGGATCTTGCTTGTTTGCAAGAGGTGTTAAACCAAGGGGCCCCAGTACTGCAATGCGCCACTTTCGCCTTTTGAGGAGGTGATATAAAAAAAGTGGTAAGGTTTGTTATAAGAAGGTTAAAAAGTTTCAAAACCGAATTGAAATCTTGTAAATCAGTAGTTATTTGAGGTAGATAGGCAATGATTTCCCTATGAAAAAATTCCTGGTATTTTTGGGCTACAGCCTCCGACCATTTGATCCCTCTTATTTTGGTCGATGATGAGAAGGACTGAGTGTTTATAGTCCTTCTGGCACCGGAACAATGACAAAGTGGTCACTATTGGAAGGTGATCACTGAAATGTTGGTTTTCAACTTGGAAGGAAAGTACATTAACGGCCAAATTTGCAGAGATCAAGAAGTAATCGATAACACTGTTAGATGCTAGTCCCAGGTGAGTGAACTCCCCCGGTATGTCGGGGGGGAAGGTGCCGTTCAAGAAGACTAGATTCAGGCAAATGGCCATTTGGTAAAGGGTCACTCCTGCTTTGTTTACTCTGTTGTCCTTTGAAGTTCTAATTCTGGCATGTTCCAAGTCAAAGTTGTCCAAGCATGGGGGAGTCCACCATTTGGACTTGGTTAGTAGGTCCCAATTTGTGGCAATATGAGCATTGAAGTCTCCCCCAATTAAGGAGTACGAGTTAGGGCATTTGGTATGACATGACAATAGGTGATTTTCAAATGATTCCTATCTCCAATCAAGATCAGGTGCAGAGCCTTCAGGGGGAGATAGACATTAGTAATTAGTAATGAGGACTTCCCTTCTGCGATCAGTCCAGATAGAGCAAAAGGCGGGGAAGCCCATACCAGAGTGAATTTGGCGTGAAGTTGGAGTGAGATCCCAATCAAAAGACCCCCTTTGGGGCGACCACCTTTCAAGGAAGGGGAGGCCGAAAGTGTTAGAAGATCGAAGCCGTCTATGGTAATCTCTTCCTCATCCCATGTTTCTTGGAATAGAATGATATTAAATGAATTTATGTACTTCCTGAATTCGGGATCTGATTTTTTGGTTCTCCAACCAGCAATGTTCCAGCTAAGTATTGATAATGTCAGATCCTTGTGCTGTCCCGGTAATTGTCACTTTGAGTTGTTTAATAGGTTCTTGGAGGTAGAAGGAGGACCCATAAAGAAATCAGTAATTTTAGTTTGTGCGGATAAGGTCTTCTTCTGTGTTGATCGAATCCATGATTTGGTAACATTAACAGGCAGGGAGGGCTTTGCCGGGGAGGAAGAATTAGGCAAAGTTAGTGAGGTTGGATGCTGTTCATTGAGGTGAGTAGTGGTAGGTCATTGATGGGCTATACTAGTAGATCCGTCAGAGTTGTCAGTCTTAACCAGGGTAGCGCTAAGAGGTGTTCCAGCCATCACTTGTAGTTGCTGCGCAGATGGAGAAGAATTATCACGCAGATGTATAGAAGGACGTGAACGTGGGGATGGTGCATGCATAATCATTTCCTGGTGATCTTCAGACAGGGTAGATTCTAGCTCTGGCATTGAAGCAAAGGATTCATCAACTTCCATATTTTGATTGGACATAAGGTCTGAGACGGGAGTATTGAGTTTATCGACTTCCTCCACGGTAGAATGGTGCTGTTGGTCAACAGGTGACTGCTGATTCAGATCAGTAGGGGGTAACAAAGTAGCGGGTTGAAAGCTTATCAAGGCATTTGATGGGGACACCTTGTGGGACGTGGAGCACCTGCTCTCCTCTCTCGTCAGCATAGAGGGGTCCCCTTGCGATAGGAGTCTTTGTTTGAGTAGATCCAATCTGTCGAGAATAGCCTTTGTTCCCCGCCAGTCTTCTTCGGTGTGTGAAGAGGTTTTGAGCTGTTTGCTCCAGCTCATCCTCTCTTGAGTTCCTTTCTATACCAATAATTTAGAAACTTTCACCGCTTTGCAACTAAGTCAAGTTTTGCTGCCTGTGCAACTTTTTCATTAATGCTATGTGGAAAAGCACATGAATCTGACCTTTGGAGAATTTGTAAGTAAACCGTTTTTATCTTACCAAATGTGTAGTCTTTTTCTACGCAGGGGAAGAGGGAGACTTTGGAAGGAATTTAGGAAGACATATTTTAAAGATTTAATGGCCTATATTTCCTCACTTTACTTTGCTGAATGTTTTGTGATTTTAAATCTATGCTGGTGTTCTCTCACCAAAAAGTACCTGCCCCAGACCTGGATATTGGCATCCAGGGAATTAGGATGTCCAGAGGAAGGCAACCAAAATGGTCAAAGGCCTGGAAACGATGCCTTATGAGGAACGGCTAAGGGAGCTGGGCATGTTTAGCCTGGAGAAGAGGAGGTTAAGGGGTGATATGATAGCCATGTTCAAATATATAAAAGGATGTCACATAGAGGAGGGAGAAAGGTTGTTTTCTGCTGCTCCAGAGAAGCGGACACGGAGCAATGGTTCCAAACTACAAGAAAGAAGATTCCACCTAAACATTAGGAAGACTTCCTGACAGTAAGAGCTGTTCGACAGTGGAATTTGCTGCCAAGGAGTGTGGTGGAGTCTCCTTCTTTGGAGGTCTTTAAGCAGAGGCTTGACAACCATATGTCAGGAGTGCTCTGATGGTGTTTCCTGCTTGGCAGGGGGTTGGACTCGATGGCCCTTGTGGTCTCTTCCAACTCTATGATTCTATGATTCTATGATTCTATGATTCTATACTTTTGTACCTAATTTTTCCTTGCACCAACAAGAGCCCTGCTGAAAACTCGTCTGTTCTACAGGCAATTAAGACTACACTTTTCCATAATCGTCAATGGTCTTTGATTGTAATTGTGTGTAATTGTGTTCTTAATATATAGAAATACTATTGTAAACACCTTTGATTTTTCTAGTGAAATCACAGTGGTGTGCATACACACCATAGCTGTCAACTTTCAGATTTGAAAATAAGGGATCAGCAGCCAAAATAAGGGATCAGCAGCCTCACCTGTCCCAGGCATTCCTGTCTTCCACTGCCTCCCACAGTTTGGTCAAACTCATGCTGGTAGCTTCGAGAACACTATCCAACCATCTCATCCTCATGGTTCAATGTTACCCGTGAGCAAAGTTACCCAGTCAGGATTTGAACCTTGGTCCTAACTTTTGGGGTTACGTTTCTATTTAGCTGTCCATTCATACTGACAAACCGTTATCTCCCATTCATCTCTCAGATCCCCTTGTAAATCTCAAGTACTGACCTCACCACATACTGCGGTAAAAAAATTCCTCAAGTTAATTACACATTGTGTGAAGGTAAGTGTGTGAAGCTACAGCACTCCTACTATCAGCTTAAGTGACACATTCTCTCTCTCTCTCTCTCTCTCTCTCTCTCTCTCTCTCTCTCTCTCTCACACACACACACACACACACACACACAGAGTAGAGCCCCTCCGAGCCAAAGGCCCAAAGGCAGAAAGCCCAGCCAGCGGCCAAACCAAGCCACAAGTGGGGGTTCCCACAGCGCAGCAACCCGGCGAAGGGATACAGCAGCAAGGAAAACCACACCATCACCTCTCCGTTGGGAAGCGCTGAAGCAAAGGCAAGTCCCCAGGCAACGCGGCCGATTTGATCGGCACAAGGCATGCAAGCTCCCCCCCCCCCCGTCGTTCTCAGACTCCTTATTGGTGAGCAAGGCAGCCGAGCAAAGCAGTTGAGGAGCCTCCCTGGCCGGCAAGGAGGGAGAGGATCTGCTTCCTTTGAAATCCGGGAAATTTACGGGATATCAACAATCCTTTGAAATCTGGGAAATTTACGGGATATCAACAATCCGGGATAGCAGCAGGAAACAGTGCTGGAATAAGGGAGTTTCCTGCCAAATAAGGGAAGGTTGACAGCTATAATACACACACACACACATACACACACACACACACACACACACCCCAATAAGCCTCTTCATTTCCTTCGTTCCTCTGCCCTCCTTGCCACCATTCTCAGCCTTTCTTATGGGGGAGAATTCATTGCGTTGTGGAAGGGAACAATGTTCTTGGGCAAGAGAACAGACCAGGGAGTGGAGGATGAATGATTGGGGCACAGAGTTGGGGGGGGGGCTGCCAGAGGGGCTGTTGCCCCAGGCTCTGATATTTGAGGGGATGAAAAGCTGGCACCCCAACACAGACACCCCCTGCCTGGTCCAGCCTGGGGCTCCTCTCTGAATTTTCTCCCCTTGAGGAACAGGTAGAGTTTGGCCCAGCTTATTCCATTTGAGCACTTCGCATTTTTGAATCGATAAGGGCTTCCTTTTAGAGAGAAAAGCAAGAAACACGTAAAATTATGAGAAAAGAACAATACGATGCGATGCAGTTAAATATAGATCTGTAGGTTCCATGGCGACCAAACAGATCAGCCTGCCTAACTTAGAACGCTATTCTGAGCAAGAGAATTCACAAGAAAGCTTCGCCGCAAAGGGTTGTGGCAAAGTGGGGCTGCCAGCCTGTGCAATTGTGGTTTAGAGTGTCTGGCTAGATAAAGAGATTCGCACAAGCCTTCATCTCTTTGGTTCCTCAAAGCAGTCACAGTCAGCTAGGTTTAAAGTGGGTTTTGGGTTCTTTCTCTTGCAAAGGAAGGGGGCCCTTGGATTGCAACGGGGAACATCAGAATAAGAGCAAGTAAATCTTAGAAGCAGCCTACAGAAAATAGGTATCTCGTTCCCAGTATGAAACAGAACACATGACTGTCTATTTAAGCAAGTACCAAGAAAGGGAGAAAGAAGGTTTGACTTGCCCTTTCAAAGTGTTGAGCTTGACAAGTCGTAGAAATCCATGTCAGATGGCTGGGAATGGAATGTAGCTCTGTTCTCAGAGAAAACACGCTTCTTTTCAATATAACAAGCTGTGAAATATTTCGGTGGCTCAAAACTATTTCTGAGCGTAATGTTATGTTGCAAGAGGTATGTTGCAAAAAGAGCTTTCCTGGTAGACTGGTGGTTAAACAGCCTGATGAAAGAAATAATACGGGGTTTCAATAATGAATAAGACTGTGGCTGACAAATGTTTTTTCCTGTCTGGTCTGGCTTTTAGAAAAGGACACAGACGTCAAAAGGACAAAATGATTCCTGACTGGTTTCTCTTTGTAAGTTTCCAATTTAGACATAAATCATATTCTTCCTTTAAAAGACTTTCATTGTTTTTCCAGCTGCTTTTTCTTGGGGGTGACAAAGATAATATTTATTCCAAGAAAAAGTTATAGTGCTTAAAAGCTTTTATTTTAAAAAGCATGTTTTATTCCTATTTTTAATGACTATTTTATATTATTTTGTGTAAACTGCTTGGAGACATTTTTTGATCAAGTGGTATATAAATCTGGCTAAATAACTTTTTTTAAAAAAACAGTGGGTTGTATCTATATTTTGATAATTTATTTTATGTCTCTTGGGGGTCTTTTGCCTGTTTTTAATCACAATTTTTTTAATCAAAGATTCATAGAATTGTAGAATTAGAAGGGATTCTGAGGGCCATCTAAGGTCATCTGCTGCAATGCAGTTTATTTAATTTCATGTAAATGGCTTAGAGTTTATTATTATTATTATTATTATTATTATTATTATTATTATTATTAAAGTTGCATATAAATATTGCTAAATGAACAAAATAAAATACTGTAAATAAAAACTGGCATGTCATTGCTGGAAGGACTGTTTCTTAGCTTGGTCTTTCTTCTCTAGGGGTCTTTGAAAAATACCATACTTGTCTTGGAAAAAATGGGACATCCTGTTTTTTTAATGCACGATCGTGGCAGCCATTTCAGCGCTGCAGGAGATCTTGTCCTCCCAAAGTGCTTTTTTGGGGTAGAGAGCGAGTTGCATCCGAGTTTTATGTCGGAAAAAGTTGGAAGGTATGAGATACTACAGAGAGGTCTACCTGCTGAAAGGCTTGCCTTGCTTGCCATCACTGAAAGACCTGGTTCTGATATTAGCTGGAATAATATTGCTGGACTACTGCCATGTGGACCCTATTCTGTTTAGTGCTGATTGAAAGTCAGGGTGGAGCTAAGTTCCTTTTCTTACAGTGCTTGATTTCTCTTTTTGCTTGTATGTTGTCGTTTTTCAATGTCAGAGAGAAACTGCGGAGAAACTCCAGTTTGCACTGATGAGAAAGGGATGAATGAGCTGGGAGATGAGTTGATGTGAGTGGAGAAAGGTTGCTGTCGTTGTTTTCCCAGTCACAATGTGGCTAACATCTTTCCAAAGCTAGAATGCCACAGAGGCTTTGAAATGCACACATCTGCAGATTTTGTAATGCAGTTCTTCAGTCAAGTCGTGTGTAGATACTGGGGCAAAAAGTGCAGAAAAAAATACATATACAGTGGTACTTCGGGTTAAGAACTTAATTCATTCCAGAGGTCCATTCTTAAGCTGAAACTGTTCTTAACCTGAAGCACCACTTTAGCTAATGGGGCCTCCCGCTGCCGTCGCGCCGCCGGAGGACGATTTCTGTTCTCATCCTGAAGCAAAGTTCTTAACCCGAGGTACTATTTGTGGGTTAGTGAGTCTGTAACCTGAAGCGTCTGTAACCTGAAGCATATGTAACCTGAGGTACCACTGTATCATTGAAAATAACATACAAAATTGCTTTAAATTAGAGGGAAATTGCTTTACAAATATGCGTATTATGGGCAAAATTGCATCCAAAAAATGTGTGCATTAGAAGAAATTCGCTCTTAAATGCTGTTGAATTTTCACATTTTTAAAAAATGAACATGAGGGAGGGGACAGTCTAGCTCCCCCTTCCCCGTTTTCTCTGATTTCTTGCATCACCGTCAGAAGTAGCGGAGCCTGCTGTATGCATGGATGTTTTTGCATGATGTACAATGCCGGAAGATCAGTGTTCTACATCATGCAGGGAGACGCCTCCGCAAGTGCTTGAACACATGGAGACAGGCCAGTTAAAGCCCTCTGTCACATTTTTGCTCAATATCCCAGAAGCATTCTTGAGACACAGCATTAAACTGTTTTGGTTCATCCATCATTTCAGCAAGAGAGGGAAATGCATTGATTCTTCTCTTCCCTGAATCCAAATTAATCAATGGTGACTCCATTAAAACCAATTGGATCTATCTATGTAAGGTGGGGGAATTAACTAGGGCTGCCATACATCTGGATATAACTGCAATAAAGCAATAAAAGAAACCACAGTGGTGTTAGACTCCGACCTCCAGCCCTGGTCAGCATGGCCAATTATCAGGAATGATGGAGTTGTAGTTCAACAGCATCCAAGGGGGGGAGTCTCACAGATTTCCCACCCCTGTAGTAAAGGAACTGAATGGAGAAATTCACCATACAGTGGTACCTTGGGTTACACACACTTCAGGTTACATACGCTTCAGGTTACAGACTCTGCTAACCCAGAAATAGTACCTCGGGTTAAGAACTTTGCTTCAGTAAAAGGCGAAAGATTTATACGATCTGAAGAGAAACCAGCGCGGAAACTGATGGATTTTGCTGAACTAGATAAATTGACAGGGAAAATTAGATACCAGAAAGATCACAAGTTCACTCAGGACTGGAGAAAGTTTACGATTTATCTGGAAAATATTTGTGATGAGCAGACAACACTAGTTGGATTTAAAGAGGCTTTGTGAATGAGAAAGGGTATTGTAAAAGGGAAAAGAGCTGTAAAGATTTATAAACTGGCAATATAATTATAAAGGAAATGCGGAATAAATACAAAAGTATGAGGATTGCGGGGGGAGCGGGGGGAAGTCAAAAATCTGTAACATATGGGATATGATTGTGTTCAAATAATTTGTAAAAGAAAAACTTTCTTAAAAAATTAATTAAAAAAAAAAAAAGAACTTTGCTTCAGGATGAGAACAGAAATCGTGCTCCGGCGGCACGGCGGCAGCGGGAGGCCCCATTAGCTAAAGTGGTGCTTCAGGTTAAGAACAGTTCCAGGTTAAGAATGGACCTCCAGAAGGAATTAAGTACTTAACCCGAGGTGCCACTGTACTTGAATGTTCAGGTTGCTCTGATCCCCCAAAGCCTACCCCAATGCTATTTTTCTGCAAATCAGGTCCTCCCTTAAAGAGGGCACGTATTGCGATGAGACCTGGACAACCAGCACCCTGTGTTGTGAGTGGGTATGTTTGGACAGCCACAACACCCGATTGGTAGGTCCCTTGAAGCTGGGTACAATCTGGCCAATGAGATGCAGTCCAAATGGTTCGAGCGACCTATTTATGCCCATGCACATGACCCAGAGCTTCCTCTTTCGGCGCGTGCATTCGGAACACCCGCCCACCTCTCCCTACTTTTAGGGCTTGTTGCGCTTGACCTTGCTATGCCGTTGTGTGTTGTCTGTCGTTGGGACAGGGGCACGGCAGGATTTCCCCCACTTGGCTGATTGGCTGCTGCCATTTGGGTTTCGCCTGCCGCGTAGCAAATCATCACAACTTGTAAGGTTGCAGATAGGCTCAGGTTCCGGTGATAGGGACTGGAGAACACTCTCGCCATCCCTATGTGAAGGATATTCTGCTAAAGGAATCCAGGGACTCGATGGTTTGGTCAACCCCTGAGAGGGGGTTGTGCCCGTGCCTGAGTCCAGGGGGACATTTGGATGGTGGAATTAGCTCATGCCCGGCTTTCCGCCTATCCAGGTGTTCACCCTTGGCTGACCTATGCTGGAACCCTGGATCAGCGCTACCTGCATTTCAGGGAGCTAGTCGAACCAGAGCCTATGCAACCACTCATTTGCTGTAATCAATAAAGTTGTGGCCTAAATTCTGCCAGAAACAAAATCAAAATTTGAGTCTTGTGTGAATTTATTTAGGGGGGAGGTTTCTGGGTCTGAACATGCAAAAGGAGGCACCAGAAGTCACCATGAACATCTTCCTTGTTTTCTTATAATGGCAATGGTGCCCACCTGAGAGGTGAGTTCCAGCTGGGGAGGGGGACCCCTTCCCAACCTTATATTTAAAAAGTACATGTTCTGGCATTCTTTACACTATTTGGGTCTTGCAGACATCTTTCTTCTTTGGTGATCACTCATAGCCGAGTAAAATTGTCTTCCATAAACACAGTTTTAATAATGAGTCCATAAGTGACTGTGGAGGCCAAATCTGGAACCACACGTCCTTCCACAGTGGGGACATAGAGAGTTGATCATGGTGTGGATTTGCCGAGCATGCCTTCCTCTTAGCATGTTTCTCCCTTGCGTCCTGAGTTTGAGTGTCTTCAAAGCCCATGACACCTTTGGTAAAGGCTGTTCTCCAATTGGATCACTCACAGGCCAGTGTTTCCCAATTGTTGGTGTTTATACTATATTCTTTTAGATTTGCATTGAGACAGTCTTTGAACCTCTTTTGTTAACCACCAGCATTATTTTTTCCATTTTTAAGTTTGGAATAGAGTAGTTGCAGACATAGCAAGTAATGCAAGACCCCTTTAAACTAGACTTCTGGGGATGGTTGTATTCATCACTAAGGAGAATAATATGAGATGGGAGCTGCTGCTACCTTAAGACTTCAGTGATTAATGTCGTACATCTATTCATATAATCCTCCTGTGGCCATCCCGAATTTCAAAGTCAAGGTCACCTGGATATTGGAGAAGTGTCAGGCAGGGATATTAGCAATGCAAATTCTGCATATCAATAATTGTATTATTTATTAGGCTGAGCAAGAACAAATGCATCAAAGAGCTTTTGTCAAACAGAAGACACTCTTTGAAGTTCTGCAATAAATCTTCTTTTGTAGGCCAATTCCCTCACACATTCACACCATCACTTCCCTCTCATTTTAAGATTGTACATTCTTCCCTGACTTTAAATAGTGTGCACATCTGATACAAATCTGCCAGAGTCAGGGAGATTGCTGTAATCTGGCTTAACTATTGTCAATAATGCTAATGTATAAAGTTATTGCATCAAAATAAAAGCAACGCTGGTCTGGCGTGCCTTTTTGGCATGCCTTTGGAAAAGCTTATTTAGAAGACCTTTGTCACGTCCTAGTTTCTATAAAGGTAAAGGGACCCCTGACCATTAGGTCCAGTCGTGACCGACTCTGGGGTTGCGGTGCTCATCTCGCTTTATTGGCCGAGGGAGCCGGCGTACAGCTTCCGGGTCATGTGGCCAGAATGACTAAGCCACTTCTGGTGAACCAGAGCAGCGCACCAAAACACCATTTACCTTCCCGCTGGAGCGGTACCTATTTATCTACTTGCACTTTGACATGCTTTTGAACTGCTAGGTTGGCAGGAGCACGGACCGAGCAATGGGACCTCACCCCGTTGCAGGGATTCGAACCGCCGACCTTCTGATCAGCAAGTCCTAGACTCTGTGGTTTAACCCACAGCGCCACCCACGCCCCACTAGTAATAAACACTCCCACCCACATGATCCCAGCTGCACATTTGTCAGTCTACCAGATATAGAGGGCACTAGACAATAACTTTATCATCTTTTTCCAACAAGGAGATGTCAGTGATGTGAAACTCCAGGCTCCACCCACATACAACTAAGTCTAGTGCCACCTTATGACTAAACTACAAAATGACGTTATCCATGCACTATTGTCAGGATGGTTGCCCTGGCTGGTTGCCCAGGAAAGGATAAAGACAAGGAAAAGCTTTTTTCCAACCTTTTTTATTTCAATCTTTACAGGGAGAGGCTATAGAACCCAGCCTCTTGGATAATGGCCTTGTCCCAAGTCAATCTCCACCCCCCCGTCTCTCCCACTTCCTCATTCATCACTTCTACGGGCGCTGCTACATGCCCTCTGTCTTTGAGCTCTTTGCTTTCCTACTTTCTCCCGGATTCTGAGAGATGGTGGGTCGGGTGCTTTCTAATGACATCGTGTCAGCCAGCTGCTGCTCCAGTTCTTCTTCTCCTCCTCCTCCCCCATTATTTCCCTCTCATCTGCCTCTGAGCTGTGACCTTCCTCAAACCCCTGTTGTAAATCTATACTGTCTTCTTCTTCCTCCTCCCTGGAAGGGTCAGGGTGGGGAGGTGGTCTTCACCATTCCTCCTCTGCCCAGTCCCTGGCAACTATTCTATATGGAGAGAAGCCTTTTCAGGAAGCATTTCTAAATTCTGTCACCAGAGACCACACAAGCATCTCTGTTCTCATTGACTCCTGTGTCTCACATGGCAGCAGGAAGAGACTCGTAGGAGGTCAAAAGTGTCTGGACTGGAGCTTTTGTTTTTTTGTTTCTTTCCCCCAAATATCTTTATTGAAACTTATTGAAACTTAACATATATACATGATAACCAAAATTCCCAATGATTCCCTCACATAAAATGTAATATCTAAATTACAACAACTACATAATTATACACTTAATTATAAAACTGATCAGATGCTTGGAAGCTGTGGCTGGATGGTTACGTGGGAGCCGGTTGAAGTTAAATCCTTCGAAGACAGAGGTCCTCTGGCTGGGACGGGACGATATGGGATTGAGGGGGCAACTCCCATCTCTTGCGGGGGTGCAATTAGTGCCAGCACCGTCCGTTAAGAGTTTGGGTGTAATCTTTGATACCTCCCTCTCCATGGAGGCGCAGATTGCAGCTATAACAAAGGCGGCATTTTTTCATCTCCGTCAAGCTAAGCAGTTGGCTCCTTGCCTCTCTCACCCTGACCTAGCCACTGTGATCCATGCGACGGTCACCTCCAGACTGGATTATTGTAACTCGCTCTACGTGGGGCTGCCCTTGAGACTGACCCAGAAACTCCAGCGGGTGCAGAATGCCGCGGCAAGACTCCTTACGGGGTCTTCGCTGTGAGATCACATTCATCCGGTGCTATACCAGCTGCACTGGCTCCCGGTGGAGTACAGGATCAGGTTTAAGGTGCTGGTTTTAACCTTCAAAGCCCTATACGGCCTAGGACCCTCGTACCTACGGGACTGCCTATCCTGGTATGCCCCACAGAGGAATTTATGGTCTTCAAATAAAAACATCTTGAAGGTCCCAGGCCACCGAGAGGTTAGGCTGGCCTCAACTAGAGCCAGGGCTTTTTTGGCTGCGGCTCCAACCTGGTGGAACGCTGTCACAAGAGACAAGGGCACTGCAGGACTTGACATCTTTCCGCAGGGCCTGCAAGACAGAGCTGTTCCGCCAGGCCTTTGGTCTGGGCGCAGCCTGACCCCCTGCTTTGGCAATCTTTACAGAACTTTAGTTTATGGTTGCCATAAATTTTGATTTTAATTAATTTTTATAATGTTTTTAGAATGTTGCGCTATTTTAGTGTTGTTAGCCGCCCTGAGCCTGGCTTCGGCTGGGGAGGGCGGGATACAAATAAAATTTATTATTATTATTATTATTATTATTATTATTATTATTATTATTATTATTATTAAAACCCACTACCCACCCTCTACTTCCCTCCACAGCAATTTGACTTCTTTATATTTCTTTCTACCTTTTTTCCTTGCATTCAATAATAAATTATTTTTGTTAAATTCTGATTTTCCCTCCTTTCTTTATTGGTTTTGTTATTGCTTACATTTTTTATTCTAAGCGTATTAGCATATCATTTTCAGAACAATATTTTGACATATAATCTTCGAAATACGTCCACTCCATTCTTAACTTTTGATTTGATTGATATCTTATAATTGAAGTTAATTTTGCCAATTTTATATACTCACTTAATTTACAAATCCACTCTTCCTTTGTTGGTGTGTCCTGAGATTTCCATTTAGTGGCAATCACTACCCTGGCAGCTATTGTTGCATATAAAAAGATGGGTTTTTTCATATGTGGTATGTCTTTGCCCACCAGCCTAACATCCTGGACTGGAGCATTTGCACAATGCTTGTTCCTGTGCTTGTAGCCTTGAAGCAACCTATTTTGCTCCTCTGCCCTGTTACCTGGATCAGCTCTATTGCCAAGTCTGTTGTTGGTCTGAATCCTTCTCAGCCCTGCCTGTCCATTCTGGATTTTCCTGATTATGCCCTCTCCAAATGTACTTCTTTTATTCTGATCCAGCTATGCTCCCCATGTCCCTCCTGGCGAATAGAAGGGGAAGAAATGGAGGCAGTGAGAGATTTTACATTATTGGGCTCCACGATCACTGCAGATGGTGACAGCAGTCACAAAATTAAAAGACGCCTGCTTCTTGGGAGAAAAGCGATGACAAACCTAGACAACATCTTAAAAAGCAGAGACATCACCTTGCCAACAAAGGTCCATATAGTTAAAGCTATTGTTTTCCCAGTAGTGATGTATGGAAGCGAGAGCTGGACCATAAAGAAGGCTGATCACCAAAGAATTGATGCTTTTGAATTATGGTGCTAGAGGAGACTCTTGAGAGTCCCATGAACTGCAAGAAGATCAAACCTCTCCATTCTGAAGGAAATCAGCCCTGAGTGCTCACTGGAAGGACAGATCCTGAAGCGGAGGCTCCAATACTTTAGCCACCTCATGAGAAGAGAAGACTCCCTGGAAAAGATGGAGGGCACAAGGAGAAGGGGGTGACAGAGGATGAGATGGTTGGACAGTGTTCTCAAAGCTACCAGCATGAGTTTGACCAAACTGCGGGAGGCAGTGGAAGACAGGAGTGCCTGGTGTGCTCTGGTCCATGGGGTCACGAAGAGTTGGACACGACTAAACGACTAAACAACAACAACAAAATGTACTTCTTTTATTCTGATCCAGCTATGCTTCCCATGTCCCAAGTTGTGCCCTGACAAGAGTCTGCACTCACATCATGCTTTTAAAACAGTCTTATACCACTTTCAGACCCTCCAAGTGTCTTTTTCAGGGACAGTCCTGGACATGCAGAATCTGTCCCAGTTTCTGATTTGATCCTGGAATGTCCCACTTTTCCTTAGGACATCCCTATTTTTGGAGAAATATTGAAGATTATGGCGTTACAGTGGTACCTTATTTCTCAAACGCCTTGGTACTCAAATGCCTTGGTTCTAAAATGCTGAAACCCCAGAGGTAAGAGTTCCAGTTTTTGAACGTTTTTCAGAAGCCAATCGTCCAATGCTGCGGTCGGCTATTGTTTAAGGAGCACCTGCACCAATCAGAAGCTGCACCTTGGTTTTTGAACATTTCGGAAATCAAAAGGACTTCCTGAATGGATTAAGTTTGGCCTTCTTTTTTTTTTTTTTGCTATTTATTTTGCATTTGCGTTTTTGAGTTAATTTGTTTTTGTGACTGCAGAAATGGATTAAAGCCCCCCATCCAAATAATGACTATCATCAGTGAAGGTCAGAGAAAAAAATTATTTTTAATTTTATCAGCTACAATACTGTCTTATTTATTCTATAGTACAGGACATTGATTATTGCTTTCATTTTATGGATCAATGGTCTCGTTAGATGGTAAACTTCATGTTAAATTGCTGTTTTAGGGGTTGTTTTTAAAAGTCTGGAATGGATAAATCCATTTTGCAATACTTTCTATGGGAAAGCGTGCCTTGGTTTTGGAACACTTTGGTTTTGGAGTGGACTTCCGGAGCAGATTAAGTTTGAGAACCAAGGTACCACTGTATTTGACACGCCCCTGACCATTTAAATGTTTAATGTTTTATAACGTTTTTATATATGTTGGAAACAACCCAGTCAGATAGGCAGGGTATAAAAGGATGATGATGATGATGATGATATGGGATGACCCTATTTTCATTGGAGAAATGTTGAAGGGTATACACTTTACCATTTATGGTTTTCTCCAAAGAATCATTGGAACTACAGCATGTTACAGGTGCTGAGATTTGTTAGGAGACTCCTGTTCTTCTCATATACCATATTTTTCGCTCCATAAGACACACTTTTTTCTTCCTAAAAAGTAAGGGGAAATGTCTGTGCGTCTTATGGAGCATCTTATGGAGGAGCAAAAAACTGCTCCAGCTAAGGAAAAGACACTAAGACAAACAAGAGGGAAGGGAGTGTTGAAAGGAAACAGCTGGTCGATGGGATCGGAAGAGAGGTAAGGGAGGCTAGTGGAGGCTGCCTGGGAGGGGGGAGGTAAAAGCCCATGGATCCTCACGATTTTTACATTGGGTCACCCCAAATTCAGCATCAGATCACATAGCATGTCCATGGCTACAGCCTGCACCAAAAACATTACGCACCCACTGTTTCCTGTTGGGGCTGCAATGGTGCAAAAATGTGGTTACAAAGCACGGATCCACATGGATCCTCAGGATTTCTGCATTGGGTCACCCCAAATTCACCATCAAATCCCATGTCTGTGGCCACAGCATGAACTACAAAAATCATACATCCACTGTTTCATTCAGAACATTTTTTTTCTTGTTTTCTAGCTCTAAAAACTAGGTGCGTCTTATGGAGCGAAAAATACGGTAGTTATCACGATCCGTCTTCCCTGGAAATCTTAGCTCTGTGAGGGGAACAGAGGTCTAACAACTCTTAGCACCCTTAACAAGCAACTGTTCCCAGAATTCTTTGGGGGAAAACATGACTGTCAAAGTGGTCTGGTGGTGCTTGAAATGCATGGTGTGAATATGGTCAGAATATTCTTTGCTTGGCTGATGCTGCTGAGCAGAATCTGTGTTGTATTACACAAGCAGGGACATAGAAGACATTCATATTCAGTGTCCTGCCACTACAAACAAATATTCCTTTTTAGAAAATAAATGACCACTGTTTGCAAACCATCACCATAGGAGTATGTAGGAACACAGAGATCTAAAGATCAATGTTATCATTTCCCTCTTTTATAATGAAATGAATGTTCATGGGGCGAACATACACACACGCACAGTGTTCATTGAAGAGAGATTATATATTGCATTCGTAAGCATTCCTCTTTCAAAATGCAAGCTAAAGTTTTTTACGGATGTTCTCCCATAGGATGTTTCCATATGGATCTCAGAATCTCCTGTCTTCTTTTAAAACTTCAAAGAAAGGATCTACATTTTAATCCTTTCGGTGATTACTACTGTAGAGGCTAAGTGCGAGGAAATACATTATTAGGATAAATGTGGCAGAATAGTAATTTTTAATCTATAGCTCCACATGAACATAACAGGCAGAAACCCTGAAAATCAAATTGCATTGCACATCTGCAACTAAGCAGATATGATCTTGGGCAATCTCTGCTTCTTCCTGCATGGTGATTTCTGCTAATCTTTGACATGTAATATGGAGAGAGAGAGAGAGAGAGAGAGAGCGCTAGCTTAGTTTGACTTTAAATTTGCTCTTGGATTTACAATCTGTCTAGAAAATAATTTTCAAGAACTCGTCAGAGCAGCTTCCTTCATTGCAATTCTGCACTTCTTATCCCAGCTAGAAGGAGGAGCTTTGAAAAGCCAAGAAATACTGAGATCAAGGGGCCGGGTGTGGGGAGAGACACTTCTAGTGCTCAAGTTGAGTCATAATAGGAAAAATCTGTTGGTCTTGCTGCCCAATGGCTTAAGTAGCTCCATAGTTTGTGGGAAAGGTCCCAGGACATAACAAGGTTATGTATATACACTCCATTTCTGATTGGCGGGTCATCCAGAGTCCTGCTTCTTCTGGAAGGAAGTCACAAGAAGCTTAAGGTATTGTGGAATGTTTGCACTCTCTCTCACACACACAAAGCTGATTATAAGATGAGAGGTTCACTGAATTTTATTTAGCCTACCTATTTAACAGGATTTATATAGTGCTTTGCATAAAATATATTAGGCAGTTCACATAAAATATACCGTATATACTCGAGTATAAGCCGACTTTTTCAGCACATTTTTTATGCTGAAAAAGCCCCCCTCGGCTTATACTTGAGTGAGGCAGGCAGTGGCGGTGGACAGATGAGTGGCCTGAAAGGAGCCCTTTCTCGCCACTGGCCCTGCCACCGCCGCCCGCCTCTCACAAGGGCAGGCACAGGAGCCACGATTGGGAGAGGCGCTGCTCTGCTCTTGCCAAGCTCATATTCATGCTGCAGCTTTCTACACAGTGATACAGCTTCTGTGGGGTGATAAAAATGATGGTTCAGAGGCCATGTTCGGCTATGGCGCTTTGATCTTCCCCAAGCACAACTCTGCTAAATTGGTGCCACAGCCATTTTTACACTTGTTCCCAGCTAAGCAAGAGAATCCAGTCTTCACTTTTGTCTTACAGGCCTCTTTGATGTTTCCTGTGAACACACAACAGTTACTTTTTGTTTTGTTTTTTGTTCTTAATAAAGGACCCAGTATTCTAAAACACCTGCAATCGAGACCCACGATAAAAGCTTGCTAATTCCAACCTGAAAATGAGCTAACAGTGAGGAAAAAATGAGATGACATGCTCCTCATCCATACTTGCAAAAGGATGGTCGGTATGTGATGGAGCCATTGAGAAAAGGAGGGCTGCATGAGGCACAGACGAGTCTGAAAAGCTGATCATTCGAGGTTAATTATAAGGTACATTAATTCCATTTATTACTTAGGGGATGAGAAGCAGAAATGGCTGTCCTTGAAACAAAAGGTGAATCACAGAGACATGCCGTGCTTCGGCAAAGGACTTATTCATGCAAGTAGGACCACTCCACTTACTATGATAAATGCCCAATTTACCAACCGCTCAGAGAAGCCCATTATGTCAAGTCAGTGGATGAATTTGACAAGGAAGCACTGGGAGTTGTTCTGGGTGGGTTATGTGCCTGAGCACTGAAAACACACTTTGATAAATATAATTTTGATGTATGTATGACAGAAGTTAAATTACTCCACATATGCACATTCACAAGTTTTGCTGAAGTTTTCACGGTGGCAGGGAGTAATGGTTTGGGGGGATTTTTTTGGAGGTGCAGTTTCTGACTATTTCCTTATTTCTTTTTATAGCTTTTCACCACTAACTGTGGTGGAGACAGCAGTAGAGCTCCTCTTAGCTAACCCAACTAATCAAATCAGGGGTTTGATTAAAAGTGGATACAAGGTGGACTCATGTCTTTTGTGTGTGACTTCATGCGGCAGAGTCCTGACCCATCCTTCAGTTCCATCTGGAACTCTTCATTCTGAAATAAAAATACCAGCGATTAGTACAATGTTATATAATCCAAAAACAGGAGGAAGAGAGAATCGGCAACAATCCTAAAAGGATAAAAAGATTAAGGAACAAATAGAAAAGGATTAACAGTAAAATCCTAGGCGTGTCTACTTGGAAGTAAGTCCCATTGAGTTCAGCAGGACTTTATCTCCTTGTAAATTTTTACAGGATTATAGCCTAAACTGATGTTCTTGCCATCGCTGGGAACATGCAGATTTTATTTTTTTAATTGCGGAACTGAGGCACATAGCGATAAGACATCATATATCTACTTTATTCGGTTATTTGGGAGATGAACAATATCTTTTTGAAGCCAAACTGTCATAAATCAAGTGTTATTTGTGATGTGTTGCAAATACATCCCACGTCCTGGATACTGCTCCAAGCCATTTCCATTTTTCACAGGAAAAGGTTTGCCAAAATAGCCCTGTAAATCAAAAGGGAAGCCAAAACACCCAGAGATGAAGGGGTGGGTTGTAAACACTTCTTCCCTCGTTGCCTCTAGGAGTCAAGAGACATCGGCAGTGGTGGCAGACCAGGTGAAGAAGGCTGCCCTATGATGCTGCTTTGGCAGCCATGACCTCTCTGGGGTCTCCTGCAGGAAATACTGTGGCTTAGAGATTCAGAGCAGAGTGGCAGTCTGACCATTAGAAGACTAGGGCAGGTTCTAAACAACAGTGCATAGCTGTCAACTTACAGATTTGAAAATAAGGGACCAGCAGCCAAAATAAGGGACCTGCAGCCTCACCTGTTCCAGGTACTCCAGTCTTCCTGTCCTCCTGCAGTCTGATCAAACTCATGCTGGGTAGCTTCGAGAACACTGTCCAACCAACTTTGTAACCAGAGGTTCAACTGAATAGAATCTGAATCACATGCACCACAAGGCCTATGCAGCCTCAACTTAAGATGGCTCTCCGGCCTGGCTTTGCACTGCAAAGTTTGCAGCAGCACGTGCAACAAAATGGCGTCCAACATTCAACCCCCCCGCCCCAGCTTGCATTAACTAGCCACACACAAGGCATGCAAGCTCCACCCCCCAGTCATTCTTAGACTTCTTATTGGGTGTGCAACACAGCCAAGCAACACAGTTGGAGCCTCCCTCCTCCCTGGCCGGCAGGGAGGGAGGGAGAGGAGCTGCTTCCTTTGAAATTTAAGGGACATCATTTAAGGGACATTTAAGGGATATCCATCAATAAGGGACAGCAGTGGGACATGGTGCTGGAATAAGGGACTGTCCCTTCAAATAAGGGACACTTGACAGCTATGCAACAGTGTCTTCTCCATCTGGTACCAGGCACCAAGCTGTAAGGGACATCTGCTGGGGCAGCAGTCCACATGAGCAAACAGCATCTGGCTGCTGCACCAGCCATTTTGTCCGAGTTCTCCCCTGGCAAAGAGAAGCAAGAAGCAGTTGGAATATCTGAGCTCTTGGGAATAAGGCTGGCAAAGTGAAGTGAACACTTCAGAAGGCAAAGGCTGAAAGGAAGCAGCAGCGGCAGCTCCCGGTGTTGCTAGGTAAACCTCCCATCACCTCCAGCAGGCATGGCCAATGGCCAAGGATGGTGGGAGTTGTAATTTCGCAGTACCTGGAGTGGCTAGGTTCCCTACACCTGCTTTGAGGGGATGTGCTATATTTGCTTCTCTACCTCAGGCAGAAAAATTATTTTGGCTGCCTCTTCTGGGGTAACCTTATATACATCCTGCTTCTCCTTTGTTTTGTTGTATTTAAAATGTATTGCGTGGCAAGTCCCCCTCCCCCCTTGTGAAATGAAGACACAGGACACTTTATTTAAGGTTAATGGGCGTAAAAGGCCACAACTTTATTGATTACAGGAATTGAGAGGTATTGGCCTTAGGCATTGGTTCCTATCGACTACCCGGCTCCAGCCCAATTGCATGAAGACCGGGAAGGGTTAACCACCAGCCAGGGGAGTCCTGCTGAAGTACGCCAACTAGGATCCCCCGGGTGACACCGCTCCTTAGGCCCACACCTCCATAGGCTTCGGACAGGGCAATGCCCCCCAGAGTCCTTTACTGGAGGACTACCCTTTGCTTTGGGGAAAGGTGATGGCGCTTCCACCCCCCTTCATTTGCATAACAATACCCCTGCCAATGCCTAACCGCCAATACCTGGAAAGTTGTGACATTTGCTACGAGGTAGGTGAAAAAAGCAAGTGGCTGGAAATTTGCCAAGTGGAAAAATTCCTACCAGGCCCCTTGCGGCGACCAACCAGAGTCCATAGCAAGGTCAGGGCTAAGCTAAACCTAAGGGAGGGTGGGGTGGGAAACCGCAGCAGCTGGAACGGGGAAGAGAGGAAAATCCCCGGGCGTGCCAGCCTTAAATGTGCTGAGGGGAACAGGAGAAGAGGAAAGCAAATGTTCAGCCACCAGTTATGTCTATGTCTCATCCAGAAGGTATAACCAGAGACATTTAAAAAATCCACCAGGACAGAATTTTTACCCCTGAAAAAGAGGATGTGTCCTGGAAAAAGAGGACACATGGCAAGCTTATTTTCCTAGGACACATATGGCTGGAGACTGAAAGAGAAAGTTGAGTAATATTTACACTACCATTTCAGCATTCATAATTGTGCATGACGATGCTAAGTCAATTACAGTGGTACCTCGGGTTAAGAACTTAATTCGTTCTTAACCTGAAACTGTTCTTAACCTGAGGTACCACTTTGGCTAATGGGGCCTCCTGCTGCCGCCGCCACACGATAACTGTTCTCAGCCTGAAGCAAAGTTCTTAACCTGAGGTACTATTTCTGGGTTAGCGGAGTCTGTAACCTGAAGCGTCTGTAACCCGAGGTACCACTGTAGTGGCAAATGATTTATTTTAATTTGTATGGCTTCCTTTTCCAAGAGTACCTTGGGATGAGATTGGAGATAAAGTTCAAAATGAGAATGCGTAATTTCTCTTTAGAATTCCACCAAGTATTCATAAGCAGCTGCTTTCTCAAGCATGTCGCTCGGCTCAGAAAGTTATTATAGAAAGTTTCTACAATAATTATTTAAGATGGCCTACTTTTGTAAAAATTATCTTACTGAATTCAAGAATTTCTTCTTGAAGCTGAATACAACACAACTCTAGAGACAAGTGAAGAAAATTCACTTTTCTTCTTTTTCATATTCTCAAAATATATCTAACAAACAGGTCAATGCCCATATACCCAGACACCGCAAGACACATTCCATGCATATGCAATGTAAATTATACAATAATATTCACAGGTTAGTGTTTGAAAAATATCACATATCTTATTAATTGCATTGGTACCCTCACCTTTGGAGCCTGAGGCAGTACAGATCACTTGATCTCTCTTTGGCTTCATAACTGGCCAATAATAATAATAATAATAATAATTTATTATTTGTACCCCGCCCATCTGGCTGGGTTTCCCCAGCCACTCTGGGCGGCTTCCAACAGAGATAAAAAATACACTAAAATGTCACATATTAAAAACTTCCCTGAACAGGGCTGCCTTCAGATGTCTTCTGAATGTCAGGTAGTTGTCCATCGCCTTGACATCCGATGGGAGGGCATTCCACAGGGCGGGTGCCACCACCGAGAAGGCCCTCTGCCTGGTTCCCTGCAACTGGCCAAGTAGACAAGTGATTGGTCCAGTGGCATCCAATGAGATTCAGTGCTGAGTTTGACTTTGACTCTTGGTTCCTCTCCGTCCTGTTGCGACATTTTATCTCCAATATAACAGTTCCAATATAACAGATTCTCTTTCCCAGAAGATGGGCTGCCTCTCCCAATCCCAAGGATAGGAAGAAACTGGAAATAATTTAGAGGAGAGCAGCAAAGATGACTAAGTGATAATTGTAAAGAATAGAGAAAATATGAGTAACTCTGTATGGTAGCCTTAGAGAAAAGAAGTAATTTTCAAATACATATGAAGCAGACATAAAGAAGAAACAACATTTATTTACTAAGAGCCGGCAGCAATGTTTTGAAGCTGCAGTGTAGTGGAAAAAATGACGGTTGGCTATTGAAGCAAATTATAGTTGAAGATTGGAATTGGTTGTGTTGTGGGCCAGAAGTTTAACTGATGGTCTTAAAGAGGGAATGAGGGGGTGCAAATCAGAGTTAGGCTGCTTAAATCCTCCAGATAATAAGTTTAGAGAAAGACATTCTTTATGATTATTGGACGACATTGCAGTTATAATCCCTTCCCATTCTACTCCTTTAAAGACAAAGTATGAGCAAAATACAGTTAAACATATATTGTTGTGCAACAGGATTAAAAACCATATCTAAAAATACCAGGCAAAAAACCATTGCCATAGATAGTGATTAATTTTTTCCCCTGTCGTGCATATGCATCACCAGAGGGTATAATATTTGCATGAAAAGAAAACACTCGCCTTAAAAGAAATAATAATCCAAATTCTAGGAGGTGAATCATGTAATCACTTAGTTAATTGAATACGATGATTTTATTCCAATATAGAGATCAAGACCTTTCGCGCTAAAGATGATAAGCAATGTTGCAACTGAATGTTAAGATGCTTTGACGTGCTTTTAAGGTTCACTTTTAGATCAAAAAGTTTCCCTGAGATAATCCACAAATAATGATTTGCAAGAGAATTTGTTTGAAGTCAAAGGTACTAACAAATGAGAAGCAATTTCTTTTTAATGGCCTTTTTATTATGCACTGTTAATATCATAAACCAAAAGATAATCAGTAATTGAGACATTTGTTCTCAGTGTTCAGATTAACTAGTCTCTAAAAGCTCTGATGAGACAGCATTATGCCCATCTTAAAACAGTTGGCACTTTTTTAAAAAAAAGCAATAACTTTATGGCAAACAGACTAACCTTTCGGACTGCCCAAGCCTTTATTCCAAAAAGATTGCAGCTCAGACTCCTGGTGAGATGTATATATATATTGGTGATGTTATTTAGGAATTATTCTAAAGATGCCCTGTATTATTAACTGATACCACTGACATTGCATTTTCCTCTTACAGTAACTTTAAGAGACGATGTGACTAGGGATGGTGGACAAAATTTGATTCAATTTGTCCTTAAAAGCAAACTTACCTAATACACATTTTCTGAAACAAAATATGAACTGAAACACAGTCATTCTTCGAAATTTGTATTTAGGATTGCACGGTAAAATCCAGATAGGTACAAATTTTACAGTGCAAATCTTAAGCCAGAATGGAAAATTGGTTTGCAAAAAATATTTTTATTAGACAAGATTGCATTCAATATGCAAAATATGTATGTTAGGAGAAATCCACACTAAAATGCTGATGACTTAAAAAAAAAAAGAAATCTCAAACTGAAGTGGAAATTTATAGAAGTTAAGAACGGGAGAAATAAGACAGAGAGAGAAACCAAAATGGCCAGCTTCGACCTGTCAATTATAAGTGACTGCCTAAAATAATGGAACTGACATCATAGATATCTGCCAAAACTTTTTCCTGGATGCAAAGCAAACTGAGATGTAAGCCCATCACATGATTACTCGCCTTTGCTTAAGGCGATCCTTGCACAGATTGGCAGGCTGGGGGGAAAGGGTGCTTTCCCTCTTAATGTGAAGAGTTTCGTGTATTAAAAGTATTTATTGCTTTACAAAAAGCTAAAGGAGTTCCGAGAACTCCCAGAAGTGCAAGCTGGATTTAGAAGAGGCAGAGGAACCAGAGACCAAATTGCAAACATGTGCTGGATTATGGAGAAAGCTAGAGAGTTCCAAAAATACATCTACTTCTGCTTCATTGACTATGCAAAAGCCTTTGACTGTGTCGACCACAGCAAACTATGGCAAGTTCTTAAAGAAATGGGAGTGCCTGATCACCTCATCTGTCTCCTGAGAAATCTCTATGTGGGACAAGAAGCTACAGTTAGAACTGGATATGGAACAACTGATTGGTTCAAAATTGGGAAAGGAGTATGACAAGGCTGTATATTGTCTCCCTGCTTATTTAACTTATATGCAGAATTCATCATGTGAAAGGCTGGGCTGGATGAATCCCAAGCCAGAATTAAGATTGCCGGAAGAAATATCAACAACCTCAGATATGCAGATGACACAACTTTGATGGCAGAAAGTGAGGTGGAATTAAAGAACCTTTTAATGAGGGTGAAAGAGGAGGGCGCAAAATATGGTCTGAAGCTCAACATCAAAAAAACTAAGATCATGGCCACTGGTCCCATCACTTCCTGGCAAATAGAAGGGGAAGAAATGGAGGCAGTGAGAGATTTTACTTTATTGGGCTCCATGATCACTGCAGATGGTGACAGCAGCTACGAAATTAAAAGACGCCTGCTTCTTGGGAGAAAAGCAATGACAAACCTAGACAGCATCTTAAAAAGTAGAGACATCACCTTGCCAACAAAGGTCCGCATAGTTGAAGCTATGGTTTTCCCAGTAGTGATTTATGGAAGTGAGAGCTGGACCGTAAAGAAGGCTGATCATCGAAGAATTGATGCTTTTGAATTATGGTGCTGGAGGAGGCTCTTGAGAGTCCCATGGACTGCAAGAAGATCAAACCTATCCATTCTGAAGGAAATAATCCCTGAGTGCTCACTGGAAGGGCAGATCCTGAAGCTGAGGCTCCAATACTTTGGCCACCTCATGAGAAGAGAAGACTCCCTGGAAAAGACCCTGATGTTGGGAAAGATGGAGGGCACAAGGAAAAGGGGACGACAGAGGACAAGATGGTTGGACAGTGTTCTCGAGGCTACCAGCATGAGTTTGACCAAACTGCGGGAGGCAGTGGAAGACAGGAGTGCCTAGCGTGTTCTGGTCACGAAGAGTCGGACACGACTCAACGACTAAACAGCTAAACAACAACAACAACAACAAAGGAGTTCCAAAGCAACTTACAAGAGAAAAGTAAATTACTAAAGGATATAATAAAATATCAATTAAAAAACAATCCAAACATCCACATGTCCATCCATGATGACCTGAAACCCAGGGTATAGTAAGAGGGGTGCGGGGGGTGCGGTCTGCCCTGGGTGTCATCCCTGAGGGGGTGCCAAAAAGGCACACCGCGGGGGGCAGCACTTACCGTGGGGCCTGGCCTGCAGCACGCCCAAACCACACGTCTCTCCTGGGAGTGACACAGTGCCACAGGGCCCCACGCTGCCCAAAACGGCAGTGTGGGGCTTGCATCCACCAGGTGGACACTATGGGCAGCTTGCCGCGGTGCCCCCATGGACAGATCGCCCCACCTGGGTGCTGGAGCAGCTAGCTACGCCCCTGCCTGAAACACAGACTATCTACCTCTGCTCAATGCAAGAACAAACACCAAAAACAGCTGGCCATGAATACCATCCAGATGTCTGGGAGAAATCATTATTGCCTGGCACCAAAAAGATGACAGTCGGCGCCAGGCAAGTTTCCATAATCAAGGGGCTACCACAGAAAAGGCCCATTCTCTTGCTGCCACCCTCCAGAGGCACAGAGGAGAGCCTCACATAGAGGAGAGCCACAGCTGTCAATCTCAGGGTCCAGGTAACTTTATATTGGGAAATGTGAACCTTGATGTATTGGGATGCTGGTTATAGGTCAAAACCAGCAACTCAGCAGGCACAAGAAGCCTGACCCAGTTGAGGACTACAGTAGGGAGCAAAGGATTAAACCCTTCTACCAGGAGACTGATCCAGATCAGGTTCCCTACTCTTGACATTTGTTTCTACAACACCATTCACACAATTGCTTACATTGTATGAAATATAAAACTGGGTACCAAAGAGTTCAAAAGCACGTCAAAGTACAAGTAGATAAATAGGTACCGCTCTGGCGGGAAGGTAAATGGCATTTCCGTGTGCTGCTCTGGTTCGCCAGAAGTGGCTTAGTCATGCTGGCCACATGACCCGGAAGCCGTCTGCGGACAAACGCCGGCTCCCTCGGCCAATAAAGCGAGATGAGCGCTGCAACCCCAGAGTCAGTCATGACTGGACCTAATGGTCAGGAGTCCCTTTACCTTTACCTTTACCAAAGAGTTGGGTTAGGTGAATCCTGAAAGACACTCTGTTTTTGCTGCAACAGACTAGCACAGCTAGCACTACCCAGCTAGTTTACAGTTTTAACCTTTTGGAAATAGTTTTTTAAAAATCTGACATTTTGGGTGGGATACTTTTCTTTTCTTTTGAAAATACCAATCTGAATCCCAGGCAGCCACTCGATCTTAGGCTGCTTTCATCAATCAAGAAAAGCAAGGCCATCAGTACAAAGAGAAATGGGCAGTCCAACAAAATTCCTCAATTGCCTTGCTGACAATTTCATTTCCCAGAATGTGGAAGAAGCAACAAGGGGATCATCTCTCTTGGACCTGGTCCTCACCAACAGGAACTGATTGACAAAGTGGCAGGACAGGGAACCTTGGGAGGAAGTGATAATGTCCTATTGCGGTGGAGTACAGGATCAGGTTTAAGGTGCTGGTTTTAACCTTTAAAGCCCTATGCAGCCTAGGACCTTCATACCTACAAGACCGCCTCTCCTTGTATGTCCCACAAAGGACCTTACGGTCTTCAAACAAAAACATCTTGGAGGTCCCAGGCCACAGGGATGTTAGGCTGGCCTCAACCAGAGCCAGGACTTTTTCGGCCGTGGCCCCGATCTGGTGGAACACTCTGTCACAAGAGACTAGGGCCCTGTGGGACTTGACATCTTTCCACAGGGCCTGCAAGACAGAGCTGTTCCACCAGGCCTTTGGCCAAGGCACAGTCTGACCCCCTCCTTTGGTAATCCTCATAGAACTCTAGCCCAATGGTTGCCATTAATTTGATTCTGAATTGATTTTAGAATGAATTGGTTTTAGAATGTATTTCATTAATTGATTGTGATTTTATGTAAACTGTGTTACTTTTACTGTTGTTAGCCGCTCTGAGCTAACAACAGTAAAAGTACAGTAAAAACAGAGGGAGGGCGGAATATAAATAAATTATTATTATTATTATTATTATTATTATTATTATTATTATTATTATTGGGTTCCATTATACAAAGGCAAAGGAAAGCTGAGTGTAGCCGGACATGCATTCTGGACTTGAAGAAGGCTGATTTCAAAAAGCTTAAGAACTACAAGGTGAAGTCGCATGGTCAGAACTACTCAAAGAGAAGCAGGGACATTGAGTATAGGGGGCAGAGGGGGCCTCAGCCCCCTCAATATTGGGGGGCAGGGGGCTCAGCCCCCAATATTGAGGGGGCTGCCCCCTGCCACCGCCAGGCCCTGTCCCCTCACACTGCTGGTCAAACCTTCGACAGACGGGTGGGACGGGTAAGGGTGAACATCACACTCTGTGTGTCCCATCACCACCACCCCGTACAGCCAGGCAAGCAATCCCTTCCATGCGCCCCACCCCTCTCAATCCACAACCTTTCTCAGCCCCTTGGATCAGGCTTGACCTGGGGATGAAGCTGCCGCAGTTGAGGAGAGGGGCGGCAGCTTCTCTGCTGACGACTCTCCACTCCAAGGAAGTTGCCTCTTGCACGATGGAGCCAGGCTCCGATGGGAGCCTGTTGGGGTGGATCCTGGTCGTACCCTGTCCAGAAGATGTGCCCGGTGGATGGTGGGCTGAATGGGTCTCGCCGGGTTGCGGGGTGTCATGCATGTGAAGTCATGCACATGTGATGTGGCCACCTCCCCATATTGGGCGCAATTCTGCGCACCTGAGGAGAAGGACAAGATGGATGGGAGTTTCTTAAAGATGAAATATTAAAGGCACAGAGGCAGACAATTCTAAAAAGAAAGAAAAATGGGAAGTTCCTAGAGAAACCGCTGTGGCTGCATAATGAGACTACAGATGGGCTGATATGTAAGAAGGGCATGTATAAGATATGGGGAAAAGGAGAAAACATGAAGGAAGAGTATACAAGAGTAGCCAATAGTTTCAAGAAGAAGATCAAGCAGGCCCTCGTCAGCCAACACTGGAATACTGTGTCCAGTTCTAAGCACCACAATTTAATAAGTCCTATACAGTGGTACCTCGGGTTACATATGCTTCAGGTTACATACGCTTCAGGTTACAGACTCCATTAAGCCAGAAATAGTGCTTCAGGTTAAGAACTTTGCTTCAGGATAAGAACAGAAATTGGGCTCCGGCAGCACGGCAGCAGCAGGAGGCCCCATTAGCTAAAGTGGTGCTGCAGGTTAAGAACAGTTTCAGGTTAAGTACGGACCTCCAGAACGAATTAAGTACTTAACCTGAGGTACCACTGTATCTAGAAGTAGTCCCACTGAACTCAGTGACTCTTACTTTTGAGTAGGCATGCATATTATTGTGCTGTTCGTTCAAGGATCTTATTATCGGTACTAATCATTGCATGTTTAATGTCATGGAGGTGATGCCTGCAGATCACAATTGCTTGTAATAACTGACTCTCTCTTCGCCAAGGTGGTTAACAACTTCTACAAAAAATCAATACAGTGGTGCCTCGCAAGACGAAATTAATCCGTTCCGCGAGTCTCTTCGTCTAGCAGTTTTTCCGTCTTGTGAAGCAAGCCCATTGACGGCTTAGCGGATTAGTGCTATTAGCGGCTTAGCGGCTTTTAGCGGCTTAGCGGCTTAGAAAAAGGGGGGGAAAGGGGAAAAAACCCGCAGGAACTTGCAAGACATTTTCGTCTTGCGAAGCAAGCCCATAGGGAAATTCGTTTTGCGAAGCGCCTCCAAAACGGAAAACCCTTTCGTTTAGCGGGTTTTCCGTCTTGCGAGGCGTTCGTCTTGCGGGGCACCACTGTACAGTCTTACCATGGTTCACAAACTTAATCCATTCTGGAAGTCCATTCGACTTCCAAAAACATTCAGCAACCAAAGCACGGTTTCCAAATGGCTGCAGGAACTTTCTGCACTCAATCGGAAGCTGCAGAAGCCACATTGGACATTCAGCTTCCAAAAAACATTCGCAGACTGGAACACTCACTTCCAGGCTTGCAGCATTCGGTAGCCAAAACATACAAATACCAAGGTATACCAAAGTATGACTGTACTTAGAAAAAGAGCTTTATCTGTGGCCCTTAGCACCCTTCACATTCCATATAGTAAATATAGATAAAGCCATAACCTTACAGGTGTCTATTGCTTGTCAGCTTGTGTTTAAGTTAAGAATGGGATGAAAATGTTTTTGCCACATTGTTTCTTGAAGGCTAATCCATTTCAACTTGCACACTGGGTGGGCGGAGGGGGGGCTGCTATGGAAGGGAGCCACAGACACTATCATCAGTTGTATTGCCACAGACGCTATGTAATAGATGTCCATGACACTCATCCAACCACATTTTAGGCAGTGCTCCAAACTGCATTTTCCCAGCAAGGACATATTTCTCTTTCAAGTGCTGAGAATATGTGGTATTCCAGAAACAAAAGAGCTTCTTTGAAATAAAAAGGCCTGCACACCATGCAACAGATATTCAGGAACAGAACATCTATACAAACTGATTATCTTCCTTCCAACTTCCTTAAGTTGCTTGTTGTTGTTGTTTAGTCATTCAGTCGTGTCCGACTCTTCATGACCCCCTGGACCAGAGCACGCCAGGCACTCCTGTCTTCCACTGCCTCCTGCAGTTTGGTTAAACTCATGCTGGTAGCTTCAAGAACACTGTCCAACCTTCTCGTCCTCTGTCGTCCCCTTCTCCTTGTGCCCTCAATCTTTCCCAACATCAGGGTCTGTTCCAGGGAGTCTTCTCTTCTCATGAGGTGGCCAAAGTATTGGAGCCTCGGCTTCAGGATCTGTCCTTCCAGTAAGCACTCAGGGATGATTTCCTTCAGAATGGATAGGTTTGATCTTCTTGCAGTCCATGGGACTCTCAAGAGCCTCCTCCAGCACCATAATTCAAACGCATAAATTCTTCGGCGATCAGCCTTCTTTATGGTCCAGCTCTCACTTCCATACATCACTACTGGGAAAACTATAGCTTGAATTATATGGACCTTTGTCAGCAAGTTGCTTACTTAAAATAAATGCATTTAGGAATGATGCTTATTCTCTCATCCTAAAATGATTTATCTTTTAAGCAAGGGATTTTGTTGGGTTTCTTACAAGGGGCAAAACTGTATATCCAACCTGAATAAAAAATACTGGGTTATATTCATTAATTTTACCCAGACTCAATTATATTCATGGACATAGGCCTATTAACGTCAGTGAGTCTTCATACCCAGCACAACAAATAATTAGGTTGTCTTCCAAACCATAATAAAATGAAATGAGTTTGAGCCTTTCAATAAACTATCTCATAGATATGATGTTCAAGCCATGTGTAAAAAAACCCCGTGTAAACCTTCTATGCATCTTACATCTAAAAACACTTGTAACGTGTTGGCCTATTCACTCGTAATCTGGTGAACCGGGTTTGATTCCCCGCTCCTCCACATGCAGCTGCTGGGTGACCTTGGGCCAGTCACACTTCTTTGAAGTCTCTCAGCACCACTCACCTCACAGAGTGTTTGTTGTGGGGGAAGAAGAGAAAGGAGAATGTTAGCCGCTTTGAGACTCCTTAGAGTAGTGATAAAGCGGGGTATAAAATCCAAATTCTCTCTCTCTCTCTCACATGCCAGTGGTTGACTGTTTAGGCTGTAGGAACACCCTCCCGTCAGATGTCAAGGAAATAAAGAACTACATAACCTTTAGAAGACATCTGAAGACAGCTCTGTATGGGGAGGTTTTTAACATTTAATGCTTTATTATGTTTTTGTATATGCTGGAAGATGTCCAGAGAGGCTTGGCCAACCCGGTCAGATGGACAGGGTATTATTATTATTCTTACTATTATTATTATTATCAGCCCCTGTCTCTTAGAATACGAAGTCTCTGCTGATTAATGCTGTCGAAGGCTGTTCATTGAGGGCTTATCCAGAATACTTCTTTCCCCACTGCTTTTCCCTGGGGAAAACAACTCTTTAGTGTTCAGTCAGAGCAAACAGCAATTCGGGATTGCCATTTGTTCCAGTCTATTGCTAAAGAGCAGGTTTTCTCTTGGAAAGGAGAGCAGCATATTTCAAGAAGAAAAGAAATCAAGACACCCCCAAAGCTGTTGAACTTTTACACCAAAAAAAAATGTGATTTCTCCGTTTACTTGCCGAAGACAAACTGCTGCCTTCCGGAAACACACACACACACACACACACACACACACCGGGATGTCACTTCCGCCTTTGAAATCCTGAAAATATCTGGGAAATCCCAGACGTATGATAACCCTAGTGTAGGTAGTCTGTGGGGTACTATTTACAGTGGTACCTCGGGTTAAGTACTTAATTCGTTCCAGAGGTTTGTACTTAACCTGAAACTGTTCTTAATCTGAAGCACCACTTTAGCTAATGGGGCCTCCTGCTGCTGCCGTGCCGCCGGAGCACGATTTCTGTTCTCATCCTAAAGCAAAGTTCTTAACCTGAGGTACTATTTCTGGGTTAGTGGAGTCTGTAACCTGAAGCGTATGTAACCTGAAGCGTATGTAACCTGAGGTACCACTGTATTCTGCAGTATAAGGACACGCCCACAGCCCCTTGGGCTTCTTGTCATCTCTTTTAGCTTTTATCGATGGGATTTCTGCTTAACAAGTAGCCACTCAAATGCCTGCAGCAGCAGGGCCTGTCCTCTAACAGCATCATGCTTCTGATTCTTCGCTTTTGCTGCTCACAGTGAAAGTGCGATGTCGCAAGCTGTGACTTTCGCCTCAGCCCTTGCAGCAGAAGTGGGAAACCAGACACGCAAATCAGTCACCCTGCTGAAATTTTCAGTACTGATAAACAACTGGATCAGCCTTTAGTGGCGTGTAAGACTTAAAGGGTCGGTGAGTCATACTGATTTCAATCAGCAGCCTGGGATCTCTGCATCAGAACCATTTCTGCACTTGTATAGTAGATACAGTTCCCGTGTGTGTTGCTGCTCTCTGAGCCTCTAGAACAAGGGGAACTGGACCGACGAGCAATTCAAAATTCACTTCTGTGTGCCTTTTTATTTGCAACTTGCCTGAAGTGCACAGTATGCTTTCAATGAGCAATGACCACATCCTCTGACAGCCCCTGAAGCTTTCTTCCTCCCTTCCTGTTTCTCACTGCTGATACATCTGCTTCTAAGGAGATCATTGTCTGCCTTGCTGATAGCGAGAGTTCAGGTAGCTCTCACTTGTAGCAGCCACATCCTAAGAACTGTTAATGAACACTACAGTTTTTCACAGATTAATGATACATTGCGCACACTCCAACATATATGCTGGTGAAAGATTTCCCAGAAGGCATTTGGTTTTTGATATGTCCTTCTTTTGTTCCGGATGGGTTTCCCTTTAACGCAATGCGTGTTTGTAAGGGTTCATGACAGCTGATTCTTGAGAACATTACTTGATATATACGTGTGATATACAGTGGTACCTTGGGTTACAGACACTTCAGGTTACATACGCTTCAGGTTACAGACTCCGCTAACCCAGAAATAGTATCTCAGGTTAAGAGCTTTGCTTCAGGATGAGAACAGAAATCGTGCGGCAGCAACACAGTGGTGGTGGGAGGCCCCATTAGCTAAAGTGGTACCTCAGGTTAAGAACAGTTTCAGGTTAAGAACGGACCTCCAGAACGTATTAAGTTCTTAACCCGAGGTACCACTGTATTCAGAAGAGTAATAAAAACAGGGGCAATGAATTCATCGCTAGATTTCAAATGGAGGAATCTGCTTAATATTGACTTATTTGCTCAACTTATAGTCGGTTTACTATACGTAAAAATATCTTAAAGGAGTTTATGGTAAAGAGTAGGAGACTCTAAAATAACAAGGAGTCGAGGATTCTAAAAGAAGAGCATACAGCTGTTAGACTATGCCAAAATGACAAAACTGGAATGCTCAGAAACCAAGAAGACAAAATCTTTAAGAAAGAATGAGGGAAATTTTATAATTTATTTCAGAGACCACTGTAAGCAAATGAAAACATTAGCAGGATTTTAACCTCACTTGTAACGTAACAAATAGCAAGGACAATATGGATAGATACAAAATATAGACTATGAAATAATATGCAGTTGAAAATGTTGACCATAGGACCCATGGAGGGGACGGGGAGATTTCGAGAAATCTCATTTTATGGATATATATTTGGTATTGTAATAAATTTATACTTGTAAAAACAAGAGCATACACATCTATAGATAATGCAACTCACCAATAGGATAAGGAGATACTTAGTGTAAGATACTAGAAATAATGAGCCGCATGATCCAGCATTCTTTTAAAACTAGAACATAGAACAAAATGGTGTTCTAACTGGATTAGTCCCACTTGGAAACCTCAGGTGTTGATTCCAGTATATAATTGTGTGGTGTCTGTTCTTATCAACAGCAGGAGTGACTCTCCCGATGGAGGAGAGTCACAGCAATAGCCTCCAGGCAGGTGATGCAAGGGGAAGAAGAAGAAGAAGAAGAAGAGGAGGAGGAGGAGGAGGAGGAGGAGGAGGAGGAGGAGTTTGGACTTGATATCCCACCTTTTATTCCCCTTAAGGAGTCTCAAAGTGACTAACAATCTCCTTTCCCTTCCTCCCCCACAACAAACACTCTGTGAGGTGAGTGAGGCTGAGAGACTTCAGAGAAGGGTGACTAGCCCAAGGTCACCCAGCAGCTGCATGTGGAGGAGCGGGGAAGCGAACCCGGTTCACCAGATTACAAATCCACCGCTCTGAACCGCTACACCACACTGGCTCTCCAGGGCAGTGGTAAGGTCAGGGCTGCATGGGTAGAGGAAATTCAGCACTGCCACCAGTGTGCCTGCATAGCCCCAACCTTCCGCTTCTAGTTTGTGGCAGCAATGGTTCTGCTGGGAGGCAATTGCTGCAGCTCTGCCAAATTGGGTGAGCCATAGAATCATAGAATTGTAGAGTTGGAAGTGACCCCAAGGTTCATCTAATCCAAGTTCCTGCAATGCAGGAATCCAGCTGCCCCTGGGTGGGCTCAAACCACCAACTTTCTGGTTAACAGCCAGACACACTGACCCGTTGCACCACCTGAGGGCCATGATTAACAAGAACCAGAGCTTACATCACCCATTACACCAACTTGATCCCCTTCAGATGTTCTGAACCACAGCTCCCACAATGGCTATGCTGGCTGGGTTTGATGGGTGTTGTAGTCAGTGTTCGAAACTCCCATTGTTCTAGGTGCATTTTGCGGCAGGGAATTTCATTAGCGCGAGCAGTTTCTGAGCTCTGGGCACAGTACAGATTTCAGATCAAAACTGCAGAGTGGTAGCAAAGGAGGACCTTTTTCTGCCTCCCCACTGCCAGCTACTCTCTGAAGACTGCAGAGGAGACCCTCTTAAGAATATTAAGGGGGTGGGCAGGGGAAGGACTAGAACATGTGAAAAATGAGCACAATATTTTAGCTGCAGTTCATTCATTTTCAGCTTTGTATTCTTGTTATAAAAAGTGCGCCTAGACGTTCCATTGTTGCGCCCATAACTTTCATATCTCAGTTTCTAACACTGGTTGTAGTCTGGATGTGCTGGTCCAGAGGGTTAACCGTGCAGCGAGGTCCGAGTCCAGTCCAAGGTCGAGGGTCCGGTATGGAGGCTGTCCATCAAAGCTGAAGCTGGGTCCAAGGCAGGTAGTTGGGTGGGGTCAGGAACTCTGGCAGGAGAGCAGGACAGGGTGCAGGCAGGAACAGGCTACCAACAATGTTGCTCCCGCATCCTGGGACTGGGGCTGGCTGGCATAGGGCGGCCCTGGTCCATAGGTGACTCGCCTCTCCTGGCCTGGAAGCGAGCACTCCTCCTGCAGGAACTTAGTTCCCTCCGCCTCTCTGCCCTGAGCCTCTGCAGCTCAGGAGAGGCTGGAGGGTTACCAGACCCAGAGGCAACCTCAGCTTCCTCTGATGGGGCTGAGGGTGGAGCACCTGCAGGCAATGGGTCCTCGATCACCTCAGGAGCCAGAGCAGACTCAGCTGGTGCCTGCACCTGAGGATCTGGCACAGGTGAGGACCCTTCAGGCTCAAGCCCCAGCCCCGGCTCAGCTGGTTCTGGAGGCGGGGACTCCTGTGCAGGCTGGGATTCCTCAGGTTCAGCCTCTGAGTCTGAATCCCAGGCCATCACACTGGAGACATACACAACTGTATGTCACAACTGCAACATGATTTCAAGCAGATTAGCTTATGGTTACCAGATTTTTTTTCCAAGGAATCCGGGGAGACTTAAAAAAATAATAATCATGCTTTATTATTTTAAGAAAAGGTTGCCCAGAGTTCTTGACCTTTTTCGGGGGGGGGACCCCAAAGTTGTCGGGCATGCACCTCGACACAAGGCAGGCAGAGAAGCCCACCTACAAACACACAAACACCCCAAAAAAACATGGGGGAGGGGGAGAGAGAGATTGAGTAAAGGCGCTCACTGGTCTTGGGAAAACACGCATTAAAACACGCATTTAGCCTGGAGAAGAGGAGGTTAAGGGGTGATATGATAGCCATGTTCAAATATATTAAAGGATGTCACATAGAGGAGGGAGAAAGGTTGTTTTCTGCTGCTCCAGAGAAGCGGACACGGAGCAATGGTTCCAAACTACAAGAAAGAAGATTCCACCTAAACATTAGGAAGAACTTCCTGACAGTAAGAGCTGTTCAACAGTGGAATTTGCTGCCAAGGAGTGTGGTGGAGTCTCCTTCTTTGGAGGTCTTTAAGCAGAGGCTTGACAACTATATGTCAGGAGTGCTCTGATGGTGTTTCCTGCTTGGCAGGGGGTTGGACTCGATGGCCCTTGTGGTCTCTTCCAACTCTCTGTCTCTGTCTTGCAACGCAGCACAGATCTTTTCTAGGCTTCTCCTCCTCTTCTTCACTGCCTCAGCGCCTCACTTGCCCTCCCCCAACTCAGGTGCGCAGAGCCCGTGGCAGAACAGCGCCACGGGCTCTTCTGCTGCAGGTGGCTCTGCGCAATTTCGGGGTGAGCATTGATAGAGGAAGTGAGCCATGAGGAAGCTCTCTGGCTCACGCCTTGGTTTAAATAGCCACCCCCCCCAGTCAGCATATTGGCTGGCTGGAACTTTGATGTGACCGGGAACTCTGGTGCTGCTCGCTGCCATGGCACCCACCACATTGCCTCGCCGGAAGTCCCCAAGCATAAACCAGGGGACATTAATTAAAATCCAGGGACAGATTTTGTCTGGGGACAGATTAGTGAATCCGGGGACTGTCCCCAGGAACCGGGGTTGTCTGGTAACCCTAGATTAGCTTCTCACCAGGGTCATATATTAAAAGTGAACCGTCCAGTTCGCGTTGCCCGCATGATGCCAACCCCAAGGCAGTGTCCCAAGCAAGGTGGCACTCACACAACATGTGACCCAAGGAAAGTCACATTGCACCAGATTACCTGTGTGTGATCAGCAGCAGGTATGCGGAAGCAGATTCTCTGTGCATGTCAGTAGCTGGCAGAATGGGCAGTCCCTTTATGCAGAAAGTGAGGAAAGAGGAGGAACTGTGTATGCTTCTGCAATCAGTGCTATTATCTAATTGCAGTTTTGACCTTGAAATTTGCCATCATCTTTAAAGGGGGCTACATTGCCTTTGAGCACTTTAAATCCCTGACATTGTAGGATCCTGAGCAGATCAAAATAACCCACATTCTTCTGAAAGATCTCAGCAGTGAACCTTTTTCTTTTGCAGCCTCAAAGCTTCTTGGATCTTTTAACCGTTAGACAGCTTCAGCATTCATACAAAAGCAGCAGAATTCAGTGTGCGTGCTCCCGACAATGTATAAATAGCTGAATTTACTGGCAGCCGTCTTTCTTATATTTCCTAAATTCTAGCATTTACGTTTTCAAATATGTTTTTGGTTTGGCAGCCTGCCATGACATTATTGCTTTATATTCTTCCCCAATGTCAACCCAACTGTTTAAAAAATGTCATGTATTTTAGAAACACAAAGGGCTTGAATAGGTGAGGTAGAATTCCCCCTCATTTTAGGCTGCAATTCTACAGCCTGAAAGTAGGTCCCATTGAATTAAATGGTGTTAAGTTCTGATATACATGTATAGGATTGTGCTGTTAATCTAACCTAAATTACCCTTTGCTGCAAGCATGAAACTGCTCATAAATGTGACAGTATTTCTAGGAAGCGATAAGATTCAGGTGTGGGCACTCTCAAACCCCATTCATGCCTTTAGAATAAGTTTCAAAACAGAATTCTGAGATGTATGAGAATTCTTCAGACAAGCAAGCTTTCTGGCCTTGAAGATAACGTGATTAACGTTAATTATTTAATAAACTGATGCAGAAACGGGGCAAACTGAATTTAAGACTGGAATAATGAAGAACCAGGAAAAACTGAAACTGACACATCAGCCCATCCTTCAACTGTAACAAAATGTGCTTGCCCACTAAGGGAAAGGCAGGAGCTCAGTTTGAATTTCCATTTGTTTTTCTATGACTCACTTTCAAGGCTTCCTCACACAGTGTCCTCCTTGTGCATTTGTTAATGCACAGACCATCCATAGAGGAAGGCTAAGCACTATTCTGCTGCTTTATTTACATGAGCTTGGAATGCAGAAGGGGCAGAAATGTACACAAATGGTAATAATGACTTACTTGACTGCTGTCCAGCAACCATCAGCTTTCCGTACCAGACCGGATGATTTCATCTTTGGTGGAAACTCAGGGCTGGGATCTCTGTCACAGAGGTCAGTAATCCTTGGAATTTGCAGCAGTTAAACAGCAGGTCTCAATTATTATACAGATTCACAGGCAGCCTCTGAAAGGAAACTAATGTACTTCTACTAAACAAGGAAAGGTGATTTGCTTTGTTTTACAGCCTTATTTGGGTATTCTTGTCTGCCATGTTCATTCATACAGAAGGAAGGAGTGCGGCCATGTCAAGCAGCTCCCCACCCCACCCCAGATAGCATGTTCCTCCTATGCCATCATGCACATTACAAAAATCCATAAAAGGGGGCTTTCATATGTGTTGTTGAACACATGAAGTCTTCTCTAGGAAGTAGAACTCTGGATTAATTCAATTATAGATTCCAGGGAAGTTTTTATGTATCATAGTAAAGGTAAAGGGACCCCTGACCATTAGGTCCAGTCGTGACCGACCCTGGGGTTGCAGCGCTCATCTCGCTTTATTGGCCGAGGGAGCCGGCGTACAGCTTCCGAGTCATGTGGCCAGCATGACTAAACCGCTACTGGCAAACCAGAGCAGCGAAGGTAAACAACACTGTTTACCTTCACGCCGGAGCGGTACCTATTTATCTACTTGCACTTTGACGTGCTTTCGAACTGTTGGTTTGGCAGGAGCAGGGACCGAGCAATGGGAGCTCACCCCATCGCGGGGATTTGAACCGCCGACCTGCTGATCTGCAAGTCCTAGGCTCTGTGGTTTAACTCACAGCACCACCCGTTTCCCTTATGCATCTTACTATATAATATTTTTGTAAGAAAAACGTCACACTGCAGTTCATGTGTCTGCCAGTAGGTGGCCAAGCAAACTGCAGCATGACAACAGAGGATGGAGTGAATAAGTGAAGTAGGTCATTCAGTGTAGGCAGGGTTGGTAAGCAGCAGGGCTGCCTCTTGCACAACTATATAGTATATGCATAGCCCAGCCTACATACTACTACTACTAATAATAATAATAATAACAATAATTTTATTATTTATACCTGCCCAAGAGTGTGACATTGGGGACAGGGCTACTTCATGCAGCCTTGCTCCTCACTCCTGCACTGATCAACATGGGAAATGACTGTTTGCAAACAGGACTTCTGTATCTCTAGGTCTAGCTATCAGAACATATGCATTCGTAATATCAATAATCACTGTATGGCAAAGCTGCAAGAAACTCACACCAGTAAGTGATGAAAGCATGATCATGTCAGTCTCGAAGCTTGCCTATGCTGAGTCGGAAAAACGGGGTTCTTTTAAACAAAACAAAAATTCCCCACTGCTCAGCGGAATTCAAATAACCAAAGCTATTTTAGTTGACGCTCAGAATAAAATCATCCAGAAATTATTTGAATTTGAATGAAATTTAATAAGTTTCAGTGAAGTATAATTGCTTTGGCATGCATTCAAACACTGTGGTTATTTTTGTACTCATGCAAAAGGATTTAGCTGGGCTCCCTAAAACATTCTGAAGCTCAGAGGAATTGAGAGGCTATTTTCACACTGTATTCAGTGGCGGAGAAGAACAGGAAAAGTGTTTTTTGTGGGGGGAGTTAGGGCAGTTAGCAACATCTGGATTTTTTTCTGAACAGAATCAATGATGTCATCTGCAGGAGTACCAGGGTAATCGATAGCCCGATCTTGCCCTGGTAGGTGAGTGAGGTGACAATGAAGCTTTCAAGTTTTATTATTTCTTTTCTGACAGATTAACATCAAGGAAGTCAGAGAATGAGGAGAATAATCAAGCAGAGGCTACATACTTCTTTCTTTGCTTCTTTGCAAGCTTGCTTGCATTTCTAATTAAAAGCTAAAGGTTCCATTTCAGCAGGACCAGTGGCGTAGCGTGGGTTGTCAGCACCCGGGGCAAGGCAAGTAATTTGCGCCCCCTAACCCTGGATTTGCGCCCCCTAACCCTAACCCTATCCCTAACCCTAACCCCCAGATGTTGCGCCCGGTGCGGCCGGCCCCCCCTGCCCCCCCACGCTACGCCACTGAGCAGGACAGAGAC
Organism: Podarcis erhardii; assembly: GCF_964252035.2. Lineage (NCBI taxonomy): Eukaryota > Metazoa > Chordata > Lepidosauria > Squamata > Lacertidae > Podarcis > Podarcis erhardii. Next base: position 13,259,643 of record NC_138501.1, read on the forward strand.
GTTTTGTTAATGATGAACGTTTTTTTTATAAATTGAAATTATGCAGTCAGAAAGCACCCCAGAGTTCAATGGAGCTTACTACCAGGTTATGCATAGGATTGCAGTCATGGTCAGAAGGATGTGGGTGGCACTGTGGTCTAAACCACAGAACCTATTCAGCTTGCTGATCAGAAGGTTGTCAGTTCGAATCCTCATGACAGGGTAAGCTCTCCCGTTTCTCTGTCCCAGCTTCTGCCAACCTAGCAGTTCTAAAGCACACCAGTAAGAGTAGATAAATAGGTACCATTGTGGTGGGAAGGTAAACGGCATTTCAGTGTGCTCTGGTTTCTGTTATGGTGTTTCCATTGTGCCAGAAGCGGATTAGTCATGCTGGCCAAATGACCTGGAAAAGCTGTCTGTGGACAAACACCGGCTCCCTCGGCCTGAAAGCAACACCATAGTAACCTTTGACTGGACTTAACCGTACAAGGGTCCCTTACCATTTTATACCTTTTGCAGTCATGGCACATGGCTGATCAAGGATCTGAATGGAGATCTCTGCAGCCCAGTTCAAACATGCCCAACAACCCCTGATTTGCCAGTTCACTATTCTATGACTATCAACTAATTCTAATAAACTGGGTATTATTTTATGCACTGTTACTTAGTTCTGTACCTATAGCTGCCTGCTTCTGGAGATTCTCCTTGGGGATCGTGCAACTTCGCAGAATCACAGAGTTGGAAGAGACCCCAACAATCATCTAGTCGAACCTGAATATGCAGATGTCCCATACGGGGATCGAACCTGCAACCTTGGCATTATCAGCACCACACTCTTATTGGTAAAACTCATTTGGTGTTTCACAATGTTCTGACTAGTTGCAGGACCTTAGCCAGACCTAGCAGAGTACACACAGAATCCACGGAAGCAATTGGCGACTTGGCTGCAGACAGGATAGATGAAGCAGGAACCAGGAACTTGTAGTTAGGTGTTTATTATATACAGTGGACTATTTACAGGAACAGAACATGGATCTTTAGCTAGCTCTCTCTGACACGACTCAAAACTCCTACACTGACACAGAACTCTGAACTCACGAACTAAGAACTAACACATTCCAGTTAGTAGGCCATTAATTATCACTCCCTTGAGAGAGCTTGACCAATCAGGGAGTGGTCTCCATGTCTCTGTTATCACCAGGCAGACGTACTCCTTCAGATTGCCTTCTAGCTCTCTGCTAAACCTTAATTGACTCTGTGTGAGTAGCTGCATGTACACAGTTTCCCAACAACTCTAACCGACTGAGCTGTCCTTAGGACAGGAAAACAACTGTCTTCCTTAGAGAAGCACTGTTCAGATGAACCCACTTGATGTGCAATGAATGCTCTTAGTGGGATCCTGGGGGCATGCACCTCCCCACCAAACCATGTAGATTTGCAACATGCCTTGGCACATCCAAACTGTATGCATTCGGGCTTCTATATGCCGTTGGAGTTCCTGCAAAAAGCACAGTCCCTGCACAGAAGATCAAACCTCCATTCTGAAGGAAATCAGCCCTGAGTGCTCACTGGAAGGACAGATCTTGAAGCTGAGGCTCCAAGACTTTGGCCACCTCATGAGAAGAGAAGACTCCCTGGAAAAGACCCTGATGCTGGGAAAGATAGAGGGCACAAGGAGAAGGGGACGACAGAGGACGAGATGGTTGGACAGTGTTCTCAAAGCTACCAGCATGAGTTTGACCAAACTGCAGGAGGCAGTGGAAGACAGGAGTGCCTGGCGTGTTCTGGTCCATGGGGTCACGAAGAGTCGGACACGACTAAATGACTAAACAACAACAACATGCTGTTGGAGTTCCTGCAAAAAGCACAGTCCCTGCACATTTAAGTCTAGTTTGTTCCTGTGTTGGCACATTCCCGGCGGGCAAATGTCTAGGAATATGGGATGGAAAGGGCTCCCTGTGTAGATGGAAGGAGTGAGCGTTCATTGTAAGTGCAGAGGTACATGTGAAGATAGCTATCATGCCTCCAGCTATCTGATCTCTTAAAGAGACCAGTGTTAAACCTACATGAAAGTAGAATGACCTGAGTCTAGGCAAGTTTTTGCCTTGGAGCATGAGCCTTATATCCTCTTGACTAGTTTGGGGCTACCATTTAATATGGTCTGTGATCAGGCTGGTGTGTTCATGCCACTGTCTCTCTTGTTCATCATTGCAGTAGCAGGAGGTGGGTACCTGTTATCTAGAGCGACAATTTGTGAACTATTGAGCCTATATTGGCTTTGCCTTAGAATTTGCCTGTTTGACAGTTAGGGATGCTGAAAAGTTCTGATGAAAATGGAGGTGTAGCAGAAATTGCTGCAGTTCCTGTGCTTGTCTAAGGCCAGAAATGGAAATCAGTCATGTAAATATGATTGGTTTTCATTCAGGTTGTCATGTAACTTCACAAATGATGTGCAAATAACAACAGGTTTGATTCCCCCCCACCCCATTGTTTTGATGTTTCCTTTATATTGAAATAAATGTAAGTTATGTAAATAGCATGACATTATATAGTGGAAACTGAGACAAATAATGTAGTATTTAGAGGAAACCAAACTGCAGCAGAATGGAAACAGCCTTGATTGTGACAAAGCCAAAATGCTGCCTTTTTATATCTGTATTGATAGTTTGGCTTCCACCATGTTAAAAAAAAACCCACAACTTCATAAACTCCATCTTAAGGGGCCAGAAAATTGCCTTTAGTTCTGTGAATTCATTTTTCAGTCACCATGACAACAAATCTAGCACTTCTATCCATTGCTCAATCAGCCTTAAGTGCCTCTGAATTGCCCTAGAGGACTTTCCCAATGTCTGATCACTGTAATTCGGGGGTGATAATTAGATTTTCTTCCTGCTGTCATTAGCATGAAGAATAGGAAACTGTATTTGCATAACCTTTCCTCATTGGCTTTTCACAAGCCCAGCCTCTGGGATATTGATAAATCCATGTCACATGTAGTGGATAATCCCCCCTTCTACATTCTCAGTCCTCACAATTTAAAAAGAGAGCACTTTCTTTTTAACTCTTCCTCCCTTCTTTCCATTTCCCTAAGTGTTTAGAAGACTTGTGTTCCAACAGGAGTTTTTCTCAGCTGTGAATGGTCCAGGAACAATGTGGTTGACGCCATGTAATATGGCAGCGTGCATTGGCTTTGGACAAATCCCAAAATTAAAGGGAGCACCACAGAAGGGTTTTTGGCTTGCCGGGGCAAAATAGGAACTGTATGAGGAGGTGAGAGTTTGGGGACCCATGAAGTGCTTTGCATGCCAAGGCCCTGTGCCCCGCAGTTCCCCAGTGATTAATAAGCATGCAGACACGAGTATTTAGGATTATGGGCTAACACAGGCCACAACTTTATTGGTTACAGATATGAGTGGTTTGACTTAGGCCAGGCTACCTCAATCTCAGCCCTCCAGATGTTTTGAGACTATAATTCCCATCATCCCCAAGAATACTTGGCTAGTTTAGATGTATTCAAGTCTCCAGGGCCAGATGAACTGCATCCAAGAGTATTAAAAGAACTGGCAGATGTGATCTCAGAACCACTGGCACTCATCTTTGAGAATTCCTGGAGAACAGGCGAAGTCCCGGCAGACTGGAGGAGGGCAAATGTTGTCCCTATTTTCAAAAAGGGAAAAAGAGAGGACCCAAATAATTACCGCCCAGTCAGTCTGACATCAATACCAGGGAAGATTCTGGAGCAGATCATTAAGCAAACAGTCTGTGAGCACCTAGAAAGGAATGCTGTGATCACCAATAGTCAGCATGGATTTCTGAAAAATAAGTCATGTCAGACTAACCTGATCTCGTTTTTTGACAGAATTACAAGCCTGGTAGATGAAGGGAACGCAGTGGATGTAGCCTACCTTGATTTCAGCAAGGCATTTGACAAGGTGCCCCATGATATTCTTGTAAAGAAGCTGGTAAAATGCGGTCTTGACTATGCTACCACTCAGTGGATTTGTAACTGGCTGACTGACCGAACCCAAAGGGTGCTCATCAATGGTTCCTCTTCATCCTGGAGAAGTGTGACTAGTGGGGTGCCACAGGGTTCTGTCTTGGGCCCGGTCTTATTCAACATCTTTATCAACGACTTGGATGATGGACTCAAGGGCATCCTGATCAAATTTGCAGATGACACCTGTCAGGTCTGCCTCTAGATCCCAGCTCACAGAGGACCAACGCCCGGTGGATATAATATACAAAGTCTTTATTGAAGTTTAGTTTCCATTTCAAAGCTCTGGGCGCGCAGACCCACGTCTCGACGCTAGACCGGCTAAGTCCCCTCTGACTCACTGCTCCTCCCACACCAGTTTAAGATCCTCGCCCGGCTCCACCTCCTACGCTGTTCTTTCCTTCGCTGGGTCCTTCTGCCCTCTGGGGTCTCCTCCTTCCTGGACTCCTCTGACGCTGACCCCCCTTGGTCTTCCCCTTCCTTCCGGCGGGCTTTTGGACCTGGCTCCCTACCCAGGCTCCCTGCTGTGCCGCTCGCCTGTACATTTGAACTTGGCGCGCGCGCCCAGCCGGTAACCTTCCTCCTGACCGTTTCCCCGCTTCCTGATGTGGGCGTGACCAAACCTGACTCCTCTCCTCCCGCTGGTGGTGAGAGCACTGGTCCCGATTCCTGGGACTCCCCCTCCCCACTGCACTCTGGTGGGGAAGCTGGTCCTGATTTCCAACTGCTGCTCAGGGACTCCCTGCTGGCCCCTTCCTCCTGGGGCTTCCCCCCTGGAACCCCCCTCGCTCTGGCCATCGGCGCTCCCTTCTGTGAGTCCTCCGATTCGCTGGAGAGGCTTGTGGAATAACTCTTTCCACTGTCACTGCCTGCTCCCCCCTCGTACTCCTCCTCCTCACTCTCCATTTGCTCCCCCTCCTGTGTCTCTCCTTCTGAACCCCTGACAACACCAAACTGGGAGGGGTGGCTAACACCCCAGAGGACAGGATCACACTTCAAAATGACCTTGACAGATTAGAGAACTGGGCCAAAACAAACAAGATGAATTTTAATAGGGAGAAATGTAAAGTATTGCACTTGGGCAAAAAAAATGAGAGGCACAAATACAAGATGGGTGACACCTGGCTTGAGAGCAGTACATGTGAAAAGGATCTAGGAGTCTTGGTTGACCACAAACTTGACATGAGCCAACAGTGTGACGCGGCAGCTAAAAAAGCCAATGCAATTCTGGGCTGCATCAATAGGAGTATAGCATCTAGATCAAGGGAAGTAATAGTGCCACTGTATTCTGCTCTGGTCAGACCTCACCTGGAGTACTGTGTCCAGTTCTGGGCACCACAGTTCAAGAAGGACACTGACAAACTGGAACGTGTCCAGAGGAGGGCAACCAAAATGGTCAAAGGCCTGGAAACGATGCCTTATGAGGAACGGCTAAGGGAGCTGGGCATGTTTAGCCTGGAGAAGAGGAGGTTAAGGGGTGATATGATAGCCATGTTCAAATATATAAAAGGATGTCACATAGAGGAAGGAGAAAGGTTGTTTTCTGCTGCTCCAGAGAAGCGGACACGGAGCAATGGATCCAAACTACAAGAAAGAAGATTCCACCTAAACATTAGGAAGAACTTCCTGACAGTGAGAGCTGTTCGACAGTGGAATTTGCTGCCAAGGAGTGTGGTGGAGTCTCCTTCTTTGGAGGTCTTTAAGCAGAGGCTTGACGACCATATGTCAGGAGTACTCTGATGGCGTTTCCTGCTTGGCAGGGGGTTGGACTCGATGGCCCTTGTGGTCTCTTCCAACTCTATGATTCTATGATTCTATGATTCTATGATCCCTGACCACTGATTCTGCTAGCTAGGGATGATGGGAGTTGTAGGCCCCAAACATCTGGAGGGCCGAGGTTGAGGAAGCCTGGCTTAGGCACTGGGTGAAACCAGGCTATATCTTGACTCCTGCCCATCTGCAGGGAGTCAAACTAAGGGTAAACCACCAGAAGGGGGAGCCCTATGGCTTACATCAAATAGGGGAACCCTGAGGTGTCCCCGTTGGGGTCATGGCATGGCCTTAGCCCGCGCCCAGGCTTCAGACAGAATCCACACCTCTGGATCCCTTTAACAGGATACCCTGACAGGAAGGATTCGAAACCTGCGGGACCAGAGGTTTACAGAAGATTGGAAGAAGTATATGAATTATTTGTAGATCAACTGTAATCAACAAATTACTCTAGTTGGACTACAAGAAGTTTTGGAAGGAGAAATATACGAAGTGTTACAAAGTAGAAAAAGATAGAGATATTGGTTATGAGTTTAAAATGTACAGTGGTACCTCGGGTTACATACGCTTCAGGTTACAGACTACGCTAACCCAGAAATAGTGCTTCAGGTTAAGAACTTTGCTTCAGGATGAGAACAGAAATTGTGCTCCAGCGGCGTGGCAGCAGCTGGAGGCCCCATTAGCTAAAGTGGTGCTTCAGGTTAAGAACAGTTTCAGGTTAAGTATGGCCTTCCAGAACGAATTAATTACTTAACCAGAGGTACCACTGTAATAGGGAAAATAAGAAATGCATACTAAGAGATTAGATTGGAAAATTTTCAGACAGGACTGATGGAAGTCAAAAAAATTGAATAAGATGAAAAAGTATGTTTAATTACTGTTGAAAATGATATGTTAAAAAACTAATAAAAATTTATATAAAACAAACAACCAAAAAACACACACACCAAGATACCCTTATCAAGGAGGGACAGGCGGAGGCTACAAACTCCGCTCCTTTAAACAAAGGCTTTTTGTTGTTGTTGTTGTTTAGTCATTTAGTCATGTCCGACTCTTCGTGACCCCATGGACCAGAGCACGCCAGGCACTCCTGTCTTCCACTGCCTCCCGCAGTTTGGTCAAACTCATGCTGGTAGCTTCGAGAACACTGTCCAACCATCTCGTCCTCTGTCGTCCCCTTCTCCTTGTGCTCTCCATCTTTCTCAACATCAGGGTCTTTTCCAGGGAGTCTTCTCTTCTCATGAGGTGGCCAAAGTATTGGAGCCTCAGCTTCAGGATCTGTCCTTCCAGTGAGCACTCAGGGCTGATTTCCTTCAGAATGGATAGGTTTGATCTTCTTGCAGTCCATGGGACTCTCAAGAGTCTCCTCCAGCACCATAATTCAAAAGCATCAATTCTTCGGCGATCAGCCTTCTTTATGGTTACAGATAGGTAGCCGTGTTGGTCTGCCATAGTCAAAACAAAATAAAAAAATTCCTTCCAGTAGCACCTTAAAGACCAACTAAGTTAGTTCTTGGTATGAGCTTTCGTGTGCATGCACACTTCTTCAGATACACTGAAACAGAAGTCACCAGACCCTTCTATATAGTGAGAAGGTGGGGAGGGGTATTACTCAGAAGGGTGGTGGGATTGGGTGATTGGCAGATAGCTGTGATGAGCCTGTTGACGACTCTTAACAAGACAGAGAAACCAGTAGGAGAACACTTCAATCTCCCAGGACATTCTATACAAGATCTCAAAGTAGCTGTTCTATTACAAAGGAATTTCAGAAATAGACTGGAAAGAGAAGCTGCTGAATTGCAACTTATTACCAAACTTAAAACCATGGAGAGACCTGGTCTGAACAAAGACATTGGATTCTTATCTCATTATACATGACAAAGCCATTTTTCACCTTCTCACCCCTTGCTTTTTCCTGTAAGACCTATTGCAGTCGTTAAGAGTCGTCAACAGGCTCATCACAGCTATCTGCCAATCACCCAATCCCACCACCCTTCTGAGTAATACCCCTCCCCACCTTCTCACTATATAGAAGGGTCTGGTGACTTCTGTTTCAGTGTATCTGAAGAAGTGTGCATGCACACGAAAGCTCATACCAAGAACTAACTTAGTTGGTCTTTAAGGTGCTACTGGAAGGAATTTTTTTATTTTGTTTTAGCCTTCTTTATGGTCCAGCTCTCACTTCCATACATCATTACTGGGAAAACCATAGCTTTAACTATACGGACTTTTGTTGGCAAGGTGATGTCTCTGCTTTGTTTGCTTTGCTAAAAAGCAAACAAAGGCCTACCCAATGCCTAACCTTACAAAGTTGTGCCGATTGCTACAAGATAGGCGAAAGCCAAGTGGTGGGTGCCAATTCGCCAAGTGGAAAAATTCCTACCCAGCCCCAACAATAAGGCGGCCGACATTTGTCCATAGCAAGGTCGTGCATACCAAAGCTTAGAAAGAGGGCAGGTGGGTTGGGAGATCTGGTGACCAGCTGCCATGCCCCTTGCTGGCATAGATTGGCCGAGCAGGGGTAACACAGCTGGGGAAGACATGGAAGGGGGTGTCAATCTCACACCCCTAAGGCAGGTCATCGCAAGGGCCCAACCACAACACCACTGCTGCTCCTTGAGTATCAAGCAGCTGTTCCGAAACCCACTAAACTGCAGCCCTGACTCTTAATGGAGAATTAAGCTGGTCTAACAGAGACTGCATACTTTTTCTCGAGTCAGATAATTTAATTGGGAACTAATAGCTTTATGTAATTAGCAGTTGGCAATTTGTACGATGAAATACTTAATGGATGTGGATAATAACGATGACGACACTGGTGATAACAGAGGTAATGTTGATGTCTATTGTATAGGTGGATTAGATGGGTGGATGGGGAGAGTTAAGGTTATATTCATTCTGGTCTAGCATGTAGAATATATTTGTCATACACAATGGTGAATAAGGAGGGGAGAATGCTATATGTTTATTTAGTGGAAATGTCAGAAGTTTCCATAAGACCAAGATTTTGGAATGTGGAGGATAAATTGACCTCAGGATTGGTTTTTAGGCCTGTAACTCTCTGTCTAAGCTACCATGCTAGGGTGGTTTTCAGGACAATGGCAAGGACAGAAAGAACCTTAAAGAAGCACTATCCTCAGATTCCTGGCTTTCATTAAAAAAAATAAAAATAAAGGTTTTAGCATCTGGATAACCTGAGATATGAGATAAAATACAAAGGCACTTATTTTAATTTGTGTGTGTGCATGTTATATATATAGAGGACAAATTAACCTGCTTTTCAGTATTTTACACTCCTCCAACAAAAAGAAAAATTAAAAATCCTATGGATGCCCTTTGGATTGGATAAACGAGAAATGGAAGGAAAAAACCAGATACTGCTTTGTTAATGCTTGCTGTGATTCAAACATTGTACAGGATGAAGCGTTCAGTCAGCCTCCCTGCTAAATGTAGATTGGCATGCCATTTCATTTTGAGCACGCAATCAGCTTGAAATGGTACATTTGTGAACAACCAGCGCTTTTCTGAGAGACACAAAGCATCCCAAATCAATTCATCTTCTCTTCCTGGAGTTTCATTTTTGTTGTGGCAGAATGTCCTGACTGATGGCAACTCCTGTTCCTAATTAAACAGAGCACATTTGCTCTCTTCATGCGTTCGAGCTGAATGCGCAAAAGTTGGGGGTACATGAGGCCCTGCACCCTTCTGTGATGCTGCCAGCGCCGGGCACTCCTTGGCCAATACGTGATCACTGTTAGTCTGAGGCAAGTGGTTAGTTGGGCGGCCAGTCTGTCTTCCTTGTGGAGATTCCAAAACAGGAACCCCAGGAACTCTCCCCATGTCAGAAACTGCTGCACTGGGTGGTAAGCCTATGAGGCATGAGGGTAGTAGCAAAGACTCAGTGAAAGACAAAGCAGGGTTTTTTAATAGGGCAGGGAACCATCACAAGTAAAGGAGGCTCCATTCTCTACAAGGCTGCCCATCCCCCAAGGTTGGATGGCCATCTGATGCTTTAGTTGAGATCCCTGCATTGCAGGGGATTGGACCAGATTACCCTTGGGATAAGGGACGCGGGTGGCGCTGTGGGTTAAACCACAGAGCCTAGGACTTGCTGATCAGAAGGTCGGTGGTTCGAATCCTCGTGACGGGGTGAGCTCCCATTGCTCAGTCCCAGCTCCTGCCAACCTAGCAGTTCAAAAGCACACCCAAAAGTGCAAGAAGATAAATAGGTGCCGCTCCGGCGGGAAGGTAAACAGCATTTCCGTGCGCTGTTCTGGTTCGCCAGAAGCGGCTTAGTCATGCTGGCCACATGACCCGGAAGCTGTACGCCGGCTCCCTCGGCCAATAAAGCGAGATGAGCACCGCAACCCCAGAGTCAACCACGACTGGACCTAATGGTCAGGGTCACCCTTGGGATCCCATCCAAGTTCACAATTCTATTATTCTATTATTCTATAATTCTAAATTGGGGAGTGATGACAACAGTGGCAAATGGGGAGACTGTTTAGCCCACTTTCACCTCACTTGGTAACATAATTTTGATTAATAATACCTAAAGAGGGATTGATTTCTTGGGTTTCTCTTTTCTTAATGAAGAATTTATGCTTTACTTCCCCACCTAAGTTTCAGGTTTTTGGAGCTGAACTTCTGAACCCCTTGCAATCCTTTTCACCCTTCTGTGAAGAACAGCCTCAAACTAAACCAGGCACATTACGACCCAAAAGCAAAACACAAAATTGCCGAAACAATTGCATTCCTTCACAGTCATAGACTTGCAGGATATCCCAGTAATTAGGAAGGAGTGAAGCTCAACATCAAAAAAACTAAGATCATGGCCATCACCTCCTGGCAAATATGAGGGGAAGAAATGGAGGCAGTGAGAGATTACACTTTATTGGGCTCCATGATCACTGCAGATGGTGACAGCAGACATGGAATTAAAAAGACGCCTCCTTCTTGAGAGAAAAGCAATGACAAACCTAGACAGCATCTTAAAAAGCAGAGACATCACCTTGCCGACAAAGGTCCGTATAGTTAAAGCTATGGTTTTCCCAGTAGTGATGTATGGAAGTGAGAGCTGGACCATCAAGAAGGCTGATCACCAAAGAATTGATGCTTTTGAATTATGGTGCTGGTGGAGACTCTTGAGAATCCCATGGACTGCAAGAAGATCAAACCTATCCATTCTGAAGGAAATCAGCCCTGAGTGCTCACTGGAAGGACAGATCTTGAAGCTTAGGCTCCAATACTTTGGCCACCTCATGAGAAGAGAAGACTCCCTGGAAAAGACCCTGATGTTGGGAAAGACTGAGGGCACAAGGAGAAGGGGACGACAGAGGATGAGATGGTTGGATAGTGTTCTCGAAGCTACTAATATGAGTTTGACCAAACTGTGGGAGGCAGTGGAAGACAGGAGTGCCTGGCGTGCTCTGGTCCATGGGGTCACGAAGAGTCGGACATGACTAAACGACTAAACAACTACAAACAACAACAAGCAGCACATCACTGAACACTAAACAGCTGTGTATATGTATGGTTGTGTACTACATGGGCAATATACACACAAGCAGCTTTTGTTGTGCAATACAGGAACAGCTCCCTCAATGAAGAATCATGCCATTAACACATACGTGCTTTGGGACATGAGCAAATCTCTCACAAAACGGACAGACTGAATAAATACTAAAAAAGAAAGCTGGAATATATCAGGTGGTAGTAAAGTTTAAATCTTTAAATTTGTTTCTTGTTGTTTGACATATTCTGGTAATATTTTGCTGTTTTAGTAGAACTTTATGGATCTTGTACAACAGTTCATAAATTAAATGTCAACGGTCTGCTGGCATGTGAAAGAATGTAACAAACGCCTTGTATACTGCTCTCTGCAGGAGACATGACATTAGTGATGATTGATATTTGGCCTCTTTACAGACAGATTTCTTGTAAGATATTCCCCAAAGCACACTGGCCATATGAGAGAACTGGCAAATCCAAATCTAGTGCAAAGTCATAATAAAAACGACAAACATTCTGGGAATAATTTACTCATTTATTACTGCAGTAATCTGTTAAATGTTTGACATCGTATTATTTTGGGATGGAGCAAGAGTTCTTTAGACTCTGTAGTGGTTCTAGGGGGTTGCTCATGCGTACGTTGCCGCCACTCTTGGCTTGGTTGCCTGGTTGAACCCTTTCTGTCTGGACAGCCCTTCACTGTGTGGCTGTCTCAGTCGCTGGCAGAATCCGTCAGTGGGTGTTTCTTAAACTTCTTCCAGCAAAAAAGTTCTTTGACGCCCAGTCTCCTCCTACTCTCCCTGCACGGAAGTCTTCTACGCAGGGAGGGTGTGGGCAGCGGAGCACCTGTGCTCTCCCCACTAGTCTCCGTTGAAGAGTCCTGGAGCCTTTTCTCCGATTCCCCCATCTGCCCCCCTTCTCTCCTGGTGTTACGTTGATTTCCTTCCCCAGCAGCTGGGCTGCCTCTCTCCCTGCTGGGACCCTCTCCGGCATCCCTCGGGAGCCTTCCCTCCACCTCTGTCTCTGATGGCAGTTCCCTGACAGACTCCTACCCACCCCCAGTTCCTTTGTGCTGTTATTCCAGCAGTAAACATACTACAGTGGTACATTGGTTCTCAAACTTAATCCCTTCTGGGAGTCCGTTCGACTCCCAAAACCAGTCAAAAACCAAGGCGCGGCTTCCAATTGGCTGCAGGAGCTTCCTGTACTCAAGCAGAAGCCGCGTCAGACGTTTAGCTTCCAAAAAATGTTTGCAAATAGGCACACTTACTTCCGGGTTTGCGGCATTTGGGAGCTGATTTGTTCGGCAGCTAAGCCACTTGAGAACCAAGGTATGACTGTACTTGGTCCATCTGCAAATAAAGTACAATCGTATATGCCACCACCAAAGCGAGGAGCAGCCGCCATATCTGACCCATGCTTGGGAGGGGAAAGGACACAACACCAAAAAACATAAAAATACAGTGGTACCTCGGGTTAAGAACTTAATTCATTCTGGAGGTCCATTCTTAACCTGAAACTGTTCTTAACCTGAGGTACCACTTTAGCTAATGGGGCCTCCCACTGCTGCTGTGCCACCGCCACTCAATTTCTGTTCTCATCCTGAAGTAAAGTTCTTAACCCGAGGTACTATTTCTGGGTTAGCGGAGTCTGTGACCTGAAGCGTATGTAAACTGAAGCGTCTATAACCCGAGGTACCACTGTAGAGTGAAAATGGCAACCACATCTCCAGCATCTGTGGAAAAACCACCACAGCCCACCAGCCAGGGGCTGAGCTAATGCCCACATGTTACCCTCACACAGAGCCAACCAATGAGCTCATGATAACAATGAATGGTGTCCCGGCGCACACACTCAGCCACAACAGCAGGTGTATCCTAGGACATTTGCCTCCAGCCCGCAAACACACGCCAAGCCCCAATATCTGGTCATAGGTGCCAGGAGCACAGGAACAAACAGAAGGAGCCCTAGTTGGCTGGAACGGCCTATGCTTTATATGCAGGGGGGTCCCAAGCTGGAATCCAGGGTATAGCTCCCACACTAGAAATGTAGGAAGTGTCACCCCACAACCAGGCACACCTCAGCCAATAATCAGAAGTTTAGTGTAGTCATCCGCTCCTCCCTGGCAACCATAGGAACCAACTCCTAGGGCCCATGGGGGCTTCAGCACCTACAATAAAATGTTGAAGGGGGGCAGGCCCCCACAAAGTTGATGGGCATTCCCATTCCCATGGTATGTGTGCACTGCATCATGTGATCACTCATGCAGGCTGGTGCTTACCTGGGCCCCCACAATATATATATTTTACTGTATTTTACGTCTGTATAAGATGTCAGCTTCGCCTTTGAGCCGGTGCCAACGACTGGGCTCAACCTCTTCAGCCCTGACTGGGCCAGGCGAGCTGGGAAACCATTTCCAGAGACCTTCCATTGCAGGGAAACAGGTCTAAGTGCTATGGACTCACAACTTTGAGCTGGGAGCACCAAACTCAGCACCAAAGTCAGCAGAGCACAGCAGAGTATGAATTACACGAATGATGTCTCTGAAGCATAACTTCTTTATTCTTTTCAGCTACTGCAAACTAAAATAAACTAAAGACTAATCGGAGGCTACTGAACTGCATGAGTTCCACAGTTGCTTAAGCAGTCATCTTATCTCTTTACAGATAACATTCAGACTCCCGAGAGTCAGGCTGGAGCGGAAGAAGCGATGAGCAGATTCCGCCCCCTCCTTTCTGAAAACATTGTCAGTAGATTCTTTCAATGGGAGGGGTGAAATATCCACGTAAGATGCCCCCTATTTGGGGGGACTCAGATTTAAGAAAATGGGGGGAGATGTATCCATGTATAATACTCCCCCTAATTTTTGACATTATTTTCTAGGGGAAAAACTTAGTCTTATACACAGAAAAATACGGTAAGTTGGCACCCATGCTAAGTTACTCTCTCTTCCTGCCATTTTGCTCGTAGGGTGGACGACCCTGCCAGGTAACATCTCAGAAGGATTTATTGCCCTCCTCTCCATCTCTTCTTCCTCATCCTTTCCCTCCTACCCGCAACTGTGATTGCATCATATACACGGGCAGTTCTGGTGTGAGTTTAACCAATCCCTGGCAAAAGGGGGGTTGCGGTCAGCACCAATCAGCTGATCAGTGCAGTCTGCAAATTGGAAGGAGGAAGATATTCAATATGTCAGGGGTTCAGGGAGAGAGGCGCAGATGAGGGAGGAGACAGAGAGCGAGGGGGAAGGATTCCAGGGTGACGAGGAAGAGGACGACAATGACCCAAGATTGTCCATGAGTCCGTCCAGTGAATCGGAGGACTCCCAAAAGGGAGCCCCTCTAGTCAGGCCAAGGGGAGCTAGAGGGGGAAGCAGTCAGGAGCAAGGGAACGAAGGGGGAACCCCCAGTGGGAGTTGGAGATCGGGACTGGCTGCTCCGCCGGAACGGAGTGAAGGGGGTGGAGTGACCAGTGTGTCAGGAGGAGCAGAACAGGAAGCAGAGAGGGGAAGGAGATCGGGGCAAGACGTCCTGACGGAAGGGGCAGAAAGTAGTACCGAGAGCAGTGTAACTGTCGAAGGGAAGGTCAGGAGCAACGTACGCGCGCCAAGTTCAAAATGGGAGGCACGCGGAAGTGAAGAGAGCCCTGGGGAGGAGCCTGGTCCCAAAGCGCGAAGGAGGGGGGAGCAGGCGTCAGAGGATTCAGCCTCTGGGGAGTCCCGAAGGGAGAGAACACAGGGGGGCAGAAAGACCCTGTGGAAAAGGAAAGAGAGGAAGAGGTGGACCAGTACAAGCCTCTTAAACTGGTGTAGAGGCGGGACTGACTCAGAGGGGACTTCAGCGGTCTAAGCGTAACAGACGTGGAGTCACGGAGCTCGGATGTAAAGCTAAGAATGTTCTTCAATAAAAGCTTTTGTACATAAGCCGGACTGGACTTTGGTCTCTTGTGAGCTGGGACCACGGGTGACTCTGACACAATAACTCCTTTTAGTTATATATATGGAAGATCCTTTCTTAAAAGAGAATCATGGTCACATATTCTCACAGATTTGCAAAAGTGCATGAGAGACAGTGGCGTAGCGTGGGTTGCCAGCACCCAGGGCAAGGCAAGTAATTTGCGCCCCCTAACCCATGGATTTTAGGAGGGGGCAGAGAGCTGCGAGTGCGAGTGAGCGCCCCCCCCAGATGTTGCGCCCGGTGCGGCTGGCCCCCCCCCTGCACCCCCACGCTACGCCACTGATGAGAGAGCTGCTCTGGGGGGATTTTTCATTAGAAGAGCGGGGTGAAAATGTTGTAAAATAAATATTACACATCAAACTATTTGCATAGAAAACATTCATTTGCTTTTTTCAACAGTTCCCAGGACTCTGGACATACTGGAAACATAAGTGCAGGTGCTCACAGACTTCTAAGAGATATTTGACAGTTTGAGGCAGGAGTAGTATTTGCAAAATTACTCTTTTGGCAGAGAATATGCATAAAATACCTTGTGGAGCTGTGTTAAAGGAACCCTATATAAGAAAATGAATACAACTAACCACACTTATCTGGAAGTAAGCCCCAATGAATTCAAGGGGACTTACTTCTGAGTAGACATAGTTTGGCTTGCAGCTTGAAACATTTTCCCAAAAAGTCTTGAATGGTTGTCAACCTTTTTCTTCCAACTTCAGTTACGTTGTCTTACTCATAGCCCTTATATGTTGCAGCTCTTTCCCCCTCTGCCTTCTAAAATGTAGAGTTCAGCCTGAATTTTGGATAGGTTGAATCTTTTACCTCATTGTGCCATTTCAGGGAAAGTGACATTTCTTGCTCAGTTGACCTACCCAAATTTCTGAAGCCTTTCAAAGCTGGGGTTGAGACACCTCAGCACCGTTAAAAGCCTTTTTTTGTCATCTGTTCTCAAGCACCATGACTACAAGAAAAGCTCTGGCACAATCACTAGGCTGACAAAAATGTCAAGCATTGTCACTGCTTCAAAGAAGGCTAAAAGCAAGCCAAAATTACACCAGTCAGTTCAATGCTGTTGGCTAGAGTCTAATTAAACATGTCTACATAGAGACCTACTGAGGTCAATGAGACTTGCTCCTACATAAGTGTTGTCAAGAGTTGCAGCCTAATGTAAAGGATTGCACAGCATGGATTACATAGCCCAAGATATTCTTCTGCCTGAGGCAAAGGATTATTATTATTATTATTATTATTATTATTATTATTTAAAAAATTATTTATACCCCACCCTCCCCAGCAAAGACCGGGCTCAGGGCGGCTAACAACTGATATAAAAACAAATTGAAATACAACTTAAAAAAACAAGATTAAAATACAGCATTAAAACATTAAAATGCAGCCTCATTTCAAGGGAAACTCAAATCAAAAATGTTTTTTCGGGGGATGAAAACGTCAAGTCTTCCCAAGATGGTTGTCACCAATGGAAGCGAAGGCACAGAAAAAAACTCAATATGGAGGCCAAATGGCCGAAATATTGGGAAATTTGGGAACAAGATGGAGACAGAATAAAATTGCAGAGCTTTGAAAAATTGAAAAATAAAGTGCGAGATTGGCTTCATTATTACCAAATAATGGAGGCATATAATTCGGACAAAAAAGTTGGCTTCCAGGTGGAAAAATCAAAATTGGAAACAGAATTGTTTGATCCAAAAACTAAGCATTTGTCAAGAATGTATAACTTGTTGCTGAGATGGAACACTCAGGATGAAATGGTGAAATCAGTTATGATTAAATGGGCACAAGATGTTGGACATAACATAATGATGGCTGACTGGGAACAGTTATGGACCACAGGTATGAAATTTACAGCATGTAATGCCCTAAGAGAAAACTTAATGAAAATGATTTATAGGTCGTACATGACACCAGTCAAGCTTGCAAAAAATTACCATTTGCCCGAAAATAAATGTTGGAAATGTAATGAGATTGAAGATACATCACCTTTGGTGGACATGCCCAAGGACATTCTGGGAGATGATTTATAATGAAATGAAAAAGGTATTCAAATATACCTTCCTGAAGAAACCAGAGGCCTTTCTCCTGGGCATGGTTGGCCAATTGGTGCCAAAGAAGGATAGAACATTTTTTTATGTATGCAACAACAGCAGCAAGAATACTCATCGCAAAATATTGGAAGATTTACCCACCCGGGAAGAATGGCAGATGAAGTTGATGGACTACATGGAATTGGCGGAAATGACTGGCAGAATCCGAGACCAGGGAGAAGAGTCGGTGGAAGAAGACTGGAAAAAGTTTAAAGACTATTTACGGAAATACTGTAAAATTAATGAATGTTAGGAAAATGTTGGAATGAAGTTATATGGCTTTAGTAGAAATGTTATAAGGAATTAAGGATAAATAGATTAATAGAGTATTAAAGGGAAAATAAGGTTAGAATGTGTTAAGATAATTATAGGATTAAAAATAGAGGAAGATGGAAAGGAATTGCTGGAAAAATTAATAGAAGTGGAATACAAAAAGGGAGGTGTGAAGAGGTCGCGGAAATAAGTGAATGAAAGATAAGATACTGAAATTATTTGATGTGTTTTAAACTGTGTTTGTTTTGTTTTGTTAGTTTAATGTTAGTGTTTTGTTAGTGTAATGTAGTGGTTTTTGTTGTTGTTGTTGTTGTTGTTGTTGTGTTGTATTGTATTGTATTGTATTGTATTGTATTGTATTGTATTGTATTATTTTTATTTTTTGTAGTGCTTAAATTGTTGAAAAAGGTAATAAATATTATTTTTTAAAAAAAGAAAACGTCAAGTCTTCACCAAGGCTAACTATCCAGACTGGTCCTACATGGGCCAGAAAAAAGCCAGGGAAGTCCCCAAATAGGAGTTCCATCACAGGAGGAGAAAGGAAAAAAGAAAGAGGGGAAAGGAATCAAATTGATTCCAAGCCAAAGGCCAGGCGGAACAACTTTGTCTTACAGGCCCTGTGGAAAGAAATCAGATCCTGCAGGGCCCTGGTCTCATGAGACAGAGTGTTCCACCAGGCCGGAGCCAGTGTTGAAAAGGCCCTGGCTCTGGTTGAGGCTAATCTAACTTCCTTAGGGCCCGGGACCTCTAGGGTGTTGCTAGGGTGGACCTTAAGTTCCTCCATGGGGCATACTGGGAGAGGCGGTCCCATAGGTACGAAGGTCCTAGGCATTGCCCACCCTACTTCTATGTCCAGAAGCTAACCAGACTACCAGGCTGGTGAGATAGGGGAGTGAGGTAGTGTTTTCCACTACACACTGAGAGCAGCACACTAGTTATGGCGGGGGTTGCTGACATGGTTCCCTCCAGAGGTCGCACTTCATAATCTCTATCAGTGAGACAGTGTCCACCACTACACTGGAGAGCAGAAGACTGGTTAGGGCAGGGATAGCTGACATTGAAATCTCTAGAGGTTTCTCAGCTGCAGTTCACACCATCCTTGACCTTGGGCTACACTGGCTCGGCCTGACCGGAGTTGGAGTCCAACAGCGTCTGAAGGAAACCATGTCAACTACCCCTGAGTTAGTGTCAAGGAGCGGTCAAGGAGCAGGTCATCGACAGGGCAGGCACACATCTGGAAGGCATGGAATGCAATGAACTTTTTATCATCAGAAAACAACAACACAGCAATGACCTGGTCCGTCTTAATGGGGGAATTGTTGTAACTAAGCTCTGGCATGCCCTTCCCCCTTTGGTCTTTCACTCTGGTACCCTCCCAAGCAGACGAAGGCTGCGTCAAGAGGGTGAGATCCTCCTCTGGGTCACAGGACCATCCTCAGAGGGGTGCAGAGGCAGCACATCTGGGGCTGTCTGTGCACACACTGTGTCTCTCAGCTTCTAATTCCATCTTGGAAGGCTGTCCTTCTCCTCCTGACACCCAGCGCCAGAGCAAGCTGATAGGGTGCCTGGGGAGGTGTGCATGCCCCACACCCGGGGGCGAGGCCAGCTGGAGCACAGGGCCCCCAAGGAGACTGCCTGCCTCCTCCCACTCAGCTGCCCTACAGCTGAGGAGGAAGCGGTGGGCGGACCATTTAGGAAGAGATGCGTGGCTTGGGCGTGCTGCAGAACCCGCGGTGAGTGCTGCCCGGCATTTTGTCAACCCCCCCAGTGGTGACACCCAGGGCAGCCTGCCCCCACCTTGCTCCACTGCTGCTGACACACACCCCTTGAATGCTCAAGTCCTCTGCTTTTATCAACTCCCAGCTTGCCCCTTCTGCTGACTGCTCCTCAGTGTCCCACCACCAGGCTTCAGGCCCTAAGGTATCATCTTCGGAGCTCTCCCTGAGGGGCTTTTGGGGGGCAGGCTCCCAGCACCCCTCTTCAGCCAACCAGGCCCTGAAAGTTAGGGGGTGCAGGGCAGGCTGTATGGAACACACAAACGAAGGGGAAAAGGCTGGGGGCTTCCACTCCTGCTCCCCCCACAACACTTGAGGCAGTCACTTCACTCTGGCTTATTGTGGGGCTGGCCCTGAATTGTTATGTAACTCCACAGACCCAAATACAAAAGTTTGCAGCCCCCTTTTTGAGCTTCTCTCTCATCAGATCAGCTTTTCCACATTTCTTATGTCCCAAACATTTTTGCTCTGCAAATTATACCTGCCCCCTCCCCAAAAAATAATAATCTTCCAGTTCAAGTCAGTTCTCAGTATGTTAACTCTGCACTGGCTTGCTTCCTTTCTGACAATTTCATACATATTTGAACAGTTCTGAAGGTTTTGGGGTTGTTTTTTTTATATTCAGGGATGTTTCAGAGGAACTGTATGATGGGCAAATAAGCTGGTATAAATTTGAGAGGATTAGCAATTATTTGCAATTAGATAAATTGCCTTTTCCGTGCCTCCTCTAATTAGCATCCCCTTTACATGCTATTATCAGTGGCATGATAAAATCAAACCACAACTTCTGTTTCCCAGCTTAGTTGAATCTCTTGCTGTTTTAAGCCATTATGGCCTGTCAAACAAAAATACATTTCAACTGAAATACCATTTTGATCATAGTGCCCTTCAAAAACTGAGAACACATTTAAATTCATGAGTTTGGAAAATGTCAGTACGGGGCAAAATAAAATTCCCATAATTATAAACAGAGATTTGTGGTTTTGCATATATAAACATACCCTCTGCCTCTTGCTTAGATGAGCTTATTTTGCCAATTGATTTCTGCCTCACATACAGCAGACTGCCCCCCACCGGCCACCATCGCTTCAGACCAACAGTGATCACATACTGGCCAAGGAGTGCCCAGGGCTTCCTTTATGCATCCCTACTTTGTGCATTCAGACTGAAATGTGATCCATTTAATTCAGCCTGGAGTTGCCATTAGAACATCCTACCACAACAAAATGAAACTTCGGGAAGAAGGGATGAATTAATCTGGGGTGCTTTGACTGGGATACTACATGTTCAGATGTACAAGTGCTATTTAGTAGAAGCAATGGGGGAACAGAGTTGGTAGTGGTTAGGAGAGGAAACCTAGACAGCATCTTAAAAAGAAGAGACATCACCTTGCCAACAAAGGTCCATATAGTTAAAGCTATGTGTCAGGGTTTTAGGGAGAGAGGAGACAGAGAGCGAGGGCGAGGAGGAAGAGGACGACAACGAGCCGAGGTTGTCCCAAAGTCCGTCTAGCGAATCAGAGGATTCCCAGAAGGGAGCCCCCCTGGTCAGGCCAAGGGGCAATAGAGAGGGAATCAGTCAGAGAGAGGGGAACGAAGAGGGAATCCCCAGTGGGAGTGGCAAAGCGGGACCAGCTCCCCCGTCGGAACGGAGTAGAGGGGGGGGAGTTGCCAGTGTGTCAGAAAGAGCAGGACAGGAAGGAGGAAGGGGGAGGAGTTTGGAGCAAGACGTCCTGCCTGAAAGGGAGGAGTGTAGTACCGAGAGCAGCGTAACTGTAGAAAGGAAGGTCAGAGGCAACGTACGCGCGCCAAGTTCAAATATAGAGGCGCGCGGAAATGAGGAGAGCTCTGAGGAGGAGCCTGGTGCCAAAGCACGAAGGAGGGGGGAGCAGGCGGGAGAAGACTCAGCCTCTGGGGAGTCCCGGAAAGAGGGAAGACAGGGGGGCAGGAAGACCCTGCGGAAAAGGAAAGAGAGGAAAAGGTGGAGCAGTACAAGCCTCTTAAATTGGTGCAGGGGAGGGACGGACTCAGAGGGGACTTCTAACATCTAAGGGTAACAGATGCGGAGCCACGGAGTTTGGATGTAATGACGACAATGATCTTCAATAAAACCTTTTGTATATAGCTTGGACTGGACTTTGGTCTCTTGTGAGCTGGGACCCAGGGTGGCTCTGACACTATGGTTTTCTCAGTAGTGACGTATGGAAGTGAGAGCTGGACCATAAAGAAGGTCGATCGCCAAAGAATTGATGCTTTTGAATTATGATGCTGGAGAAGACTCTTGAGAGTCCCATGGATTGCAAGAAGATCAAACCTCTCCATTCTGAAGGAAATCAGCCCTGAGTGCTCACTGGAAGGACAGATCTTGAAGCTTAGGCTCCAATACTTTGGCCACCTCATGAGAAGAGAAGACTCCCTGGAAAAGACCTTGATGTTGGGAAAGATGGAGGGTGCAAGGAGAAGGGGACAACAGAGGACGAGATGGTTGGACAGTGTTCTCGAAGCTACCAACATGAGTTTGACCATACTGTAGGAGGCAGTGGAAGACAGGAGTGCCTGGCATGCTCTGGTCCATGGGGTCACGAAGAGTCGGACACGACTAAATGACTAAACAACAACAACAACAGGAGAGGAAAGGACAACAACAAAAAATGAGGTTAAGTAGTTTGCATCTCTCCCCTCCCTGTTATGTTATTGTCACAGTAGCAGAATGGGAAATGAGTGGGGAGGGAGACACGGAATGCATGATAGGTAGGAGTGACAGATGAGGTGGACTGTGATAGGGCGATACTTTGCTTAATACTCAAGAGCATCTTCACTTTGCTTGCATTTAGGTGGCTGGCAGAGCTTGGAAAGTTCATTTTAAAAGCAACTTGCTCACATCCAATATGTCCAGAAAGAAACTAATTCCAGTTCACATTTGTCCCTTTGCAAAACTAAATACTTCTGTTCATAATTCACTTCAATTCAGTCTATTGCCTTTCAGGATTCAGAATGTTACAAGCTGCTGTGCTGATGTATCAATTGTACCTAAGACCAAGAAAACATCAAAACACAAACCCAGTGGCATGTGAAATATTTTTGTTCAATTTCCCAACCAGGTATGATCTTCATGCTTAAAGACCCAAAATGTCTAAAGAGGAAAGAAGAAGAAGAAGAAGAAGAAGAAGAAGAAGAAGAAGAAGAAGAGATGAACTTGAAGATGAATTAGAAATCTTTCAAAGCCCCCCCCCCTGAACTTCATTCGTGTTCAGTTCACCTAGTAATTATGGGAACTACTTTAAGGTGTAGTTCAGATATTTTTTGAACTAATTCAGTAAATATCATTAAACTAAATTAGTTCATTCCAATCATTGGTGGCAGGTAGAGCATCAAATGCTTACTTTAACTACTGATTCAGGATTTGAGGGTGTGCCTGTTGTCTTTGAAAGTGAAACCCCTGAATCATAATGCTCTGATATGTGTATATTCCATTCATATGATCTGCCACCACCAACCCTTTTTTGTGTGTGGCAGAGCAGCTGTAAACATGGGGCTGATACATGGCATTCTTCTTCCACCCGAGCATGAGATCTGTTGCTAAGCTGTATGCTGAATTGGGAAATTACTTACTTTTCAGAAAGAGCCCTGGAAAGGGAAGAATGCTGTGCTCCAGCTGAACAAAAAGAAGAGGTTGTGCTGACCTGAGAATATTCTGCAGAGATTTCTGCATTACAGCATCATAGCCAATGTTGCTTATACCATGACTGATGCAATTTCTGGACACATTTTTTTTTTATTTTTCTGTTTCCATTGGCACAACAAAGCTTTACCTGGTGGCATAGCTGCCAACCCATGATTTCAAGGCCCAAGGTTTTTCACCATTTCCCTGTTGCTCATCAGTTGTTGTTCCTTGTTTATTGCTCGGAATATAGGTCATTAAAAAGCTTACACTGAAAAGGCAGAATGCATTTTTAGTCAAGCTGTTTTTAACAGCCTGAAGGCAGAACTTTATCAGTCTTTCTTCCAAGCTGAATTACTGAAAGAATTTTAATGTGTTAAAATATTTTTGGCAGCAAATGCCAGTGGAAAGAATATCTGATTAAGGTTTTTTTTTCCTTCAAAAACACAAAAACAGATATTGCTGCCACCCCCAGACAGTCCCATTGAACCCAGGGGGCTTGCTAAGCAAGCAAGGATTCATTGGGATGGGATGGATATTACTGATAAGAGACACTCTTTGAACACATGCACCAAGAAATAAGCCCAATCAACTTAATTGAAATATATCTCCAAGTCAGCTTGCTTAGAATTACAAGAAGGCTGTATTCAGAAAGAGAGCTAAAGGGCATACAAAAAATTAAACAAAATATTGTTCATTAATGGAGCAAACATAGGTTATCAAGTTTGTACTGTTCAGTAAAAAATAAAAGTTTTGAAAAACTTACACACATGGGAAAGTTGCTGCCTCTAAGATGATGATGATGATGATTATATAACCCTTTATCAAAAGATCTCAGGGCAGTGTGCTACCTTAGAAACACATTACAAAACATCAATAATAAAAACATAAGAACACTCTAATCCAATGCTACTACAGTTACAGTAGTGCAAGGCCAATTTTTGTACCAGAAAGTGGTGGCACAGCATTACATTAATTCAGCATAATGCTGGTGGTCAAAAGAAGAAGTTTAAAGACTCTCTCAAGGAAAATCTCAAAAAATGTCGTATAAACACCGACAACTGGGAAGCACTGGCCTGCAAGCGCTCCAACTGGAGAACAGCCTTCACCAAAGGTGTCATGGGTTTTGAACACACTCAAACTCAGGACGAAAGGGAGAAACACGCTAAGAGGAAGGCACACTTGGCAAACCCTCACTGTGATCAACTCCCGCCTGGAAACCTATGTCCCCACTGTGGAAGGACGTGTGGATCCAGAATTGACCTCCACAGTCACTTACGGACTCACTGTTAAGACCATGTGTCAGGGGCTCAGGAGCAGAAGCGCAGGGAAGGGAGGAAAGGGAGAGCGAAGGGGAAGAATCTGAGGGCAGCGTAGGAGAAGATGACAGTGGCCCGAGAGATTCCATGAGCCTCTCCAGCGAATTGGAAGATTCACAGAAGGGGGCGCCGGTGGCCAGGGCAAGGGGGGTCCCAAGGGGGACACTCCAGAAGCAAGGGGCCAGCGGGGACTCCCAGAGCAGTAGTTGGAGATCAGGGCCAGCTTCCCCACCAGAGCATAGTGGGGGGGGGGAGTCCCAGGTATCGGGGCCAGCGTATCCCCCAGCAGGGAGAGAAGATGGGTCAGGGCTGACCACGCCTCCATCGGAGAGTCAGGCAACGGAAGGGAGGTCAGGTCCAGCCAGCATCCCGGAAGAGGGAAGCAGTGATAGAAGCAGTGTAACGGTCAGGAGGAAGGTCATTGGGTTGGCGCGAGAGCCAAGTTCAAATGTGCAGGCGCGCGAGACAGCAGAGAACGAGGATTGGGAACCAGGTCCTAAAGCCCGCCGGAGGCAGGGGGAGGAGTCAGGCGACTCAGCGTCAGAAGAGTCCAGAAAGGGGAATGCCTCAGCGGACAGAAGAACCCAGAGGAGGAGAGAGCAGAGGAAGAGGTGGAGCAGGGCTAGAATCTTAAAATGGTGTCAGGGGGGAGGAGATTCAGACGGAACTTCGGCGGTCTAGGGTTTAAGACGTAGAGCTGCGCGCTACGGCTTTGAAATGGAAACTGAACTTCAATAAAGGCTTTTGTATATAACGACGACCTGGCGTTGGTCCTCTGTGAGCTGGGACCTTGGGGCAGCTCTGACACCATGTTTAGGGAAGACAATCTTACTCCGCTATGAGTGATCAACAAGGAAGAAGAAGACATTAATTCTTGGGAGGCAGGGTCCTTTACCTTGATTCTCTCTGTACCTGTCTCCCAATGGTCCTTTGTACAATACACTTTGCACAGGAGCTTCCCTGAACTGCTAAGCCAACATCAACACATCAAGGATGAAATACATTCTGTTGCACTAGTGATGGGAGCCTAACACAGCATCATCTGTTTTCATGAGTTCCTTTGTGGGCACAAGCTCACACAACAGGGGCTTATTTCTCTCAAGCTACTTATGGAGAGTAAAGGGGTTACTTTAAAGGCTGCCTTGGAAGAGAGAAGCATGGAAGGTGTTTGCTGTTTTACTTGGAGCCAGCTATAAGTAGCAATGCCATCTAAGAAACTGAAAATAAGAACCATCTGCACACTGGTGCATGCAATTTGCCATAGGGCTGAAGCCACCTTTGAAAGGTCCTACAAGACCAATTTCAGTTGCGCATTAAACACATGTTTGCATTAAGTACAGACCTGAGCCATTTATAGAATGGCGACTGCTGGGAGCTTACACCTAAGTAGTATCAGTCCCTTATGTGAAGTTTCAGGGGATGTGCATAAAACAGAAATGTTTCCTTATCGGTATGGGGCCCTCGCCAGATGTCAGTTCTAGATCATGCCTGGAATCATTTCCTGTGGCTTTCTAATTAGTGCTGGGAAGTTGAAGAACCTCGGCAAATGCATGCTGACATTTCTCTAAAAGAGCTCAGTGTGTATGCCAAGATTATGAGCCTGGAGTGCCGTGAAATCTTCCGAAAAGCAAACTAAAATCCACATAAATATATCTCCCTGTAATGGAAAGAGATCCCAGGCTAAGCCAAAGGGTTCTGAGTCACCGATGCAAGTTGTAGATATGGACTTGGCATGAGAACCGCACAGCAAGGGAGCTCTGCAGCAGAATGGAAGACTCATTCATTGATTCATTTGATTGCACAGCAAAGTTAAAGCCAGACGACTGCCCTTGTCACCGTCATTGATATTGCTGGGAGAAAGAGCAACAAAATGTGGCTTGACTGCATTTCCTTCTGTCCTTAGGCCAAATTACTCCCTTGCTAAGGAAACAGTAGTTAATGGAAGAAAGATGAAAACCTCTTAACGCTTAACACCCTCCCCCCCGATTGTGCCCTTGCCTTCTTTTATTTCATAGAATCGTACACAAAATACGTCATTTATTTATCAACTCAGGATTGTGACAAACATTACATTTAGGCTCCCCCCCCCCCACTTTCATAGAAAGTTGCATTGCTGGGTTTAAACAAAAATAACAAATGTGCTTAGTTTAAAAATATCAAACATATACATATTGACCGCTCCCCACATAAAACGGGGGGCGCCCTTTGCGCGGACGCGCACAGCCCCTGGATCTGGAGCGGCTCTGTCAGCATAGGCTTGGCTTTGCCTTCCCTCAGGTGGGATACCTGGAGGTCTCCACCTACCTCAGTCAGTTGTCCAATCCCGTCTGGGGGAAGCGTTGCCAAGGAGACCAGGCCAGGTAGGGGAGGGATTACCTGCCCACACAATAGAGGGAGGATCTTACCTGGGAATCCTCACAGACTCCGCCTGTCCACGCAAACATAAACCCTCTATGTAAAGTTGGATATCACTGAAATTGGGATATAAAGGTATATCGATATGGGGCTCAGGACATCAAGAGAGTAATCCAGTTCTCTGAATTTCCCCTCTCTCACCATTTTATGACATTTTATTTCCTGTTAGTGAGAGCTTTTGCTATTTTAAATCAGAAGACCTTCTGCATTCCCTTTCCATACTTTATTTTATTTTATTTATAATTTTCAATTTTATACATTTCAGCAATTTTATAATCATTTTAACATTTTAAAACTTGACAACCTTCCCCCTCTTTCTGTGGTTCCTTAGATTTATTTTTCATACTTTCTGCATATCCAAATTAACTTAATTTACTCATTTATTCATCTATTTTAAATATATACTCTTATAAAACTGCAGGTTATTACAATAATCCTGCCAATGTTCTTAGCTGTTCGTAATTTGTTTGTAAATATTCAATAAACCCAGTTCCATTCTTTTATGTAAAAAATTGTTATCTAGATTTCTTATTTTTCCTGTAAGTTTCGCCATTTCTGCATATCCCATAAGTTTTTGTCTCCATTCTTCTTTTGCTGGGACGTCTTCTTCTTTCCATTTTTGGGCAAGTAACATTCTTGCCACTGTAGTCGCATACATGAATAAAATTCTATACAATTTGGGTAGTTCTGTCCCTATAATTCCCTTTCCATACTGAAGCAGCCTTTCCTGTTTTGTTATAGTTAATATATCTAACACACAATCTCTTATTATGTGTATAGATTGGGGTTGTCCATGTGGTGGACCCAGGGTTATCCCAAGACATTACGCTGCTGGAGATAAAGGACAAGATACACACATGCACCATTTCATGTACGGAAGCCGGCTGGAGCAGTTTACTTCAACAATGATGAAAGAACTGCATATTCCATTGTACCTGAGGCAACAGGCTAGATACAGGAATGCAGGGCAGGCCATGCTGTGTACACAACTCTGTCCTCCAGCACCTGTTGTCCTCTGTCTCAAAGTATCTACTACCTGAGACAGCTAACTCACCCTGCCTAATGATAGGACCGGCCCTGGATGGGGCAATGTGCCTTAGTTGTAACTTGCTTCTTGAGGCCTGAACCAAGACAACAACAACAACAACAACAACAACAACAACAATTTATTTATACCCCGCTCATCTGGCTGGGCTTCCCCAGCCACTCTGGGCGGCTTCCAACAAAATATTAAAATACCGTAATGCATCAAACATTAGAAGCTTCCCTAAACAGGGCTGCCTTCAGATGTCTTCTAAATGTCTGGTAGTTGTTGTTCTCTTTGACATCTGGTGGGAGGGCGTTCCACAGGGTGGGTGCCACTACTGAGAAGGCCCTCTGCCTGGTTCCCTGTAACTTGGCTTCTCGCAGTGAGGGAACCGCCAGAAGGCCCTCGGAGCTGGACCTCAGTATCCGGGCAAAATGATGGGGGTGGAGACGCTCCTTCAGGTATACTGGACTGAGGCCGTTTAGGGCTTCAAAGGTCAGCACCAACACTCTGAATTGTGCTCAGAAATGTACTGGGAGCCAATGTAGGTCTTTCAAGACCGGTGTTATGTTGTCTTAGCGGCCGCTCCCAGTCATAGGCATAAGGCATCTTTGCAATGTCTTCTTTCCCAGGTATACTCCTTGACATCTCCTGGATTTATAACCTCTTCAATTTTCAGAGGTGAGGCGACTCTTGGGCGTGTTTCTCCCTCAAATTAAAGAGGTATCTGAGACTTCCAAACAATATGACTGTAGACTATGGGTGAGTGAGTGCTTGTGTGTGTAAAGGAGGGTCTAGCTTTGTGGACCTCAAGTTCTCACCTAAGACCGAGTGGCTGAATAACTTTACCTAAGGTCTGACCCACCTGACATTGCTAGGTTCCATTTTAAGGGGACAAGCACCAATCTGAACAACCAGCAGAACAAACAAGCCTTGAGCTGGTGTGCTTCCTTGGCTTGTCAACTTCCCACCCACCCTCCAACAAAGACTAGGTCTCCCATTCCATGCAAGCAGTTGCCTACTCAGCCACAAATACAGCGGTGCCTCACAAGACGAAATTAATCCACTCCGCGAGTCTCTTCGTCTTGCGGTTTTTTCGTCTTGCGAAGCAGGGCTATTAGCGGCTTAGCGGCTATTAGCGGCTTAGCGGCTATTAACGGCTTAGCGGCTTAGCGGCTATTAGCGTCTTAGCGTCTTAGCGGCTATTAACGGCTTAGCGGCTATTAACAGCTTAGCGTCTTAGCAGCTTTAAGAAAAAAGAAACAAACTCGCAAGAACTCGCAATACGTTTCGTCTTGCGAAGCAAGCCCATAGGGAAATTCGTCTTGTGGAATGACTCAAAAAATGGAAAACTCTTTCGTCTTGCGCGTTTTTCGTCTTGCGAGGCATTCGTCTTGCGAGGTAGCACTGTACCTGTAAGTTCTTTTGAAGGACCTGGTTAGACTGCTTTTCCCTTTCATAAACTGACCTACTAATCAGACTTGTTGTCAGGAAGGAGATTGCTTGGCTCTGGTCAATGACCTAATTCATTTCTTGGCGAGCTCAATTCTACTTTTCACAGGTTGGTATGATGATAATTGTTCCACTTCTCTGGGGAGGTAGAGCCAACCTTTCCCCCGATCAGGACTCAAATTCTGGAAAGATTTAGATTGTAGATTAGAAATATTGGTTTCGGCTACAGTCCCCTGCCATGCTGTGTTCCAGTTTCTTTCTTCTGGAAGGAAATGTTCCCAGCCAGGGTAAAGACTAGTAGGTGATCTTCTAGGCCTTGTGAAGGAACTATTGATCCTTAGAATCCGCATACTTTCAATTTAAGTGTCAGAGAGAACTTTTAAAGCAATATATTCTTTTGTTTTTTGAATAGTTTAGAAACACATCTTTAACACTTAGAATCCTATCGGTATGCAACTTCAAGGTGGTCCCCAAATGCTTGTAATTTGTGCATAAAATTTCTGAAACGTGTTGCTGGGGTGGATCATTTTATATTTATTGTTGCATCCTCCCCACCCTCCCCTAGCAAAAAACCTGTTGCCCCCAGGAGTCCTGTGGGGTGTGGGGTGGGGAAAGACACTACAGCTTGTGCGATGCTGATCAAGGAAGCACAACCACCCAGAGTGTCTCTAGCCAGTGTCATGCAACTAACCATTCTTCTGCTGCCCTTTCTGGCTGCTAGCACTATAGCAACATATAGCAAAAGCACCAAATGGTTTCACAGATGCATACCTCAAAGGAATGGCATAATTCAAGCAAGGCTAGGTGGTCATGCTTTTACATTGATACTCAAGTTTTGCCTGGGGAATTTAGGCTCCCCTACTGTGACGTTAACATATGAGAGTGCTGGAGATGAAATAGTTAAACAGGTTACCCAATCAGAACCCACGGGGGTGGAGTCAGAGGGACTATAAAACCAGCTCTGGGAGGGGCGAAGGAGGAGTTTGTTGGGTGGGTGGTTGGTTGGAGTGGGAGTGAATTGGGATAGAGTCTGTGGGGAGGTTGAGTTAGTTTAGTGAAATAAGCTGAGTCAAGACAGTTAGGAGCTAGGAAGACAAGTAAATATCTGAGAGGTGGTTTAGTGAGTGAGAGCAGGTAGCAGAAGTTATAGGTCTGAATAGGCACCCCATGATTGTAATTGACCGATACCGTTTATGAAACCACAAGCTTGTTAAACTGCAATAAATAAACAGAAGTTTATGTTCCAATTTAACCCTGACTGGACTCAGTATTGTACCAGGTAGGGCCTGGGTGGTGGCAGTGAGAAATAAAGTGGTGACACAGGGATCAATAGACGGTGAAACGTCTGGGGACCCTGTTTGCTATAGCAACATATAGCAAAAGCACCAAATGGTTCCACAGACGCATACCTCAGAGGATTGGTATAAGTCAAGCAAGGCTAGGGAGTCATGCTTTTACAGTGATTCTCAAGTTTTGCCTGAGAAATTTAGGCTCCCCTGCCTCCAGCCATGTTGTCAGACCTACAAGGAAAATGTATTGGGGGTGATGGCAATGCAAGCCATTGCTGTGCTTTATTGTTTCATATTAACCAGAGAACTGACAGAGAGTGCAGAACCTAAGAGGTTGGTTTTATAAGACCCTATTTGGCCCCATGACTCCACTTACACAGCTCTTTTAAAAATCAATTCATGTATTAGTCTTTCTAAATGAAATAGTCCCAGTTAATTGTGGCCATCTCTGCTGTCAGAGATGGACAGAGATGTAGCACCACAGATTTCCTGGTGCCCTTGAGATGATTTGAATTGCAGCTTTCATTATCTTTGACCATTGGCCATGCTGGCAAGAGCTGGTGAGAGTTGTAGTTTAAAAAAAAATGTAGGCTGGGGTAGCCAGAGGGAAAGGAAACAGGAACAGGCAAGGGGGATGAGCTATGCATTCTGTTGCTGCTTCTCTGAATGTTCTGCAAGTCTTGAAAACTTCTGCCTATGTGTGTCAAACATAGTGAGAGGTGTTGTAGGGAAATTGAGGCAACATCTCCACATTCTTTTTTCTCCTGTACAAAGACAGAACAGGGGCTCCTACTGCCCCAAATATATCTTTAAAATATTGGATTTGTCCGAGATATCTTTTAAAGTTTTTCTGTCTCTTCTATAAACCTTTATGAAATATCTCCTACTTTAAGCACTGCTACCGGCACAAACCCACAGACGGACCCCAGTTGATTTCGATGGAAATTCCTTTTCCTATTTATCCTTCTTTGTGAACACAGCAGCTTAATAATAGATCACAATGGATTTCTCGGATAAGAAGAGATTGTACAGGCTTTGTGTGCCATCTTTTTCCTTGTTAAATATTTTAAGAACTGTATCCAGGCAACATCAGTGACCCAGAAAATCTGAAAGTTTATGGACATATAATAGGTTTTGAGGATGATGCTTGTTCACAAAAGAAGCATTCTTTCCTGTTTTGACCTATCAGTATTTTTCCAAAATAATGCACTGAGAAATAGCTTTGACTCAATTCTGAGAGGCTAAGTGTGACTTTGCATGTTGCAGGACAGCATCAAAACAGGAAGAAGGAGTGAGTCATGCGTTCTCATCCCATGCTTCTACAGGTATTTAATGTATGGAGGCAGAGTTTGGGCTTCCTATAGACAGCTGGTTGGTCGCTGTAGGAAACAAAACAGGCCTTCTCATGGTCTTATGACAGCTCATCGATGTCACCATAGGAGAAATGCTTTCCTTTTGCTCACCCTTCTTCTTCGCCTGCTCTATAAACCAGGCACCTCAAACCAAGGTGTGATATGCAAAAGAATAGGGAGGAGACCCAGGTGTAGGCAGATGCCATAACAATGCCTCTTGGTCTTCAGTTTAAAGGAAAGTGGGAATCACTTTGTCCCGATTTATCTTGTGAACCACCCTGAGATCTAGGGTGGTAATAATAATAATAATAATAATAATAATAATAATAATAATAATCAGTGTGCAATTATGTTTAGGGTCACTTGAGAGGTGAACTTTTGTCTATCTTGGACAAAATAATAATAATAATAATAATAATAATAATAATAATAATAATAATAATAATAATTTTTATTTATATCCTGCCCTCCCCGGCCGAAGCCGGGCTCAGGGCGGCTAACAACACTAAAACAGTGCAACATTATAAAAACATTATAAAAATTAATTAAAATCAAAATTGATGGCAACCATAAACTAAAGTTCTGTAAAGATTGCCAAAGGAGGGAGTCAGGCTGCGCCCTGACCAAAGGCCTGGTGGAACAGCTCTGTCTTTCAGGCCCTGCGGAAAGATGTCAAGTCCTGCAGGGCCCTTGTCTCTTGTGACAGAGCGTTCCACCAGGTTGGAGCCACAGCCAAAAAAGCCCTGGCTCTAGTTGAGGCCAGCCTAACCTCTCGGTGGCCTGGGACCTTCAAGATGTTTTTATTTGAAGACCGTAAGTTCCTCTGTGGGGCATACCAGGAGAGGTGGTATCGTAGGTACGAGGGTCCTAGGTCGTATAGGGCTTTGAAGGTTAAAACCAGCACCTTAAACCTGATCCTGTACTCCACCGGGAGCCAGTGCAGCTGGTATAGCACCGGATGAATGTGACCTCGCAGCGAAGACCCCGTAAGGAGTCTCGCTGCGGCATTCTGCACCCGCTGGAGTTTCTGGGTCAGTCTCAAGGGCAGCCCCACATAGAGCGAGTTACAATAATCCAGTCTGGAGGTGACCGTCGCGTGTATCACAGTGGCTAGGTCAGGGCGAGAGAGATAAGGAGCCAACTGCTTAGCTTGGCGGAGATGAAAAAATGCTGCCTTTGTTATAGCTGCAATCTGCGCCTCCATGGAGAGGGAGGTATCGAAGATTACACCCAAACTCTTAACAGATGGTGCTGGCACTAATTGCACCCCCACAAGAGATGGGAGTTCAATCCCATATCGTCCCGACCCAGCCAGAGGACCTCTGTCTTCGAAGGATTTAACTTCAACCGGCTCCCACGTAACCATCCAGCCACAGCTTCCAAGCATCTGATCAGTGTGTCTGGGGCCGGGTCAGGATGGCCATCCATCAACAGATAGAGTTGGGTGTCATCAGCATACTGATGGCAGCCCAGCCCAAAACTCCAGACAAGCTGGGCGAGGGGGCACATAAAGATGTTAAAAAGCATCGGGGAGAGTATCGCACCCTGGGGCACTCCACACACCAAGGAGTGGTGGGATGACAATTCCCCCCCAAGCGCCACCCTCTGTCCCCGACCAGAGAGAAATGAGCGCAGCCATTGAAGGACTGTGCCCTGGATACCCACGTCGGCAAGGCTGCTGTCCAGGAGTTCGTGATCGACCACGTCGAAGGCTGCTGACAGGTCTAGAAGAAACAGCAGCCCCGACCCACCTCGATCCAGCTGCCTGCGGAGATCATCTGTTAGGGTGACCAGAGCAGTCTCGGTCCCATGACCAGCGCAGAAGCCGGGCTGGAATGGATCCAGAGCCGATGTTTCATCCAGAAACCTACCAAGCTGTTCAGCAACCGCTCTCTCAATCACCTTACCCAGGAATGGAAGATTCGAAACCGGGCGGTAATTGGATAGATCTAAGGGATCTAATGATGTTTTCTTTAAAAGCGGGCGCACCACTGCCTCCTTCAGTTCCCCTGGGAATGTCCCAGTGCCAAGGGACAATTTGATGATATCCCCCAGGGGGGCCAGCACCTCGTCTCAGTTTTTCTTGAATGTGTTGAAAGCAGTATTTAAAACAAAATTTGAATTTAATAGAGCTTGAATGAGCACAAGTCAGTTCTACTGTTGTGCGGTAATCAAACACATTTTGAAGAAATTAATGACTTTTCACACATTAGATTCTAGGTCATATAACTAGGCTATTTAAGTGTCTACCTACATATCTATAAAGTGTTTGCACTGAACATGCCATTAGATTGCAGACAAGATAGTCACACTAAAGCGCTGAAGAATTCTCATGGAGATTTTTTTAATGAGGAAAAAAAATTCACAAACTGCTGTGGATATGTAGAGAACTGACCGTAAAGCTAGAAAAATGAGAAACCGAGATAGACATTAAATGTGCAACCCTGAATTTGCCAGGTCTGAAAGTATGCGATTGCATCCTGCCTGAAAATAGCATCTGTCTGAAAGTGCCCTGGGTCAGGCAGGCCATTTTAAAAGGGCTCCTCTTTCACTTCATCTCCTGTTAAACTTATGAATGAATATTGATGTGTTGCGCCTGGTGGTCTGTTTTAATAATCCAGACCTAATTGATTTTTCATTGACGGCTATGCTATGACTATCCACCTGTTGTTCCAGAAGGGCTGTGCTCAGTTGGTGGCCGAAGGTGAAAGTTACTTTCACCTGCTCCTCTGCCAACGGAATACCATATTTTTCACTCTATAAGATGCACCAGACCATAAGATGCACTTAGTTTTTGGAGGTGGAAAACAAGAAAAAAATATTCTGAATCCCAGAAGCCAGAACAGCAAGAGGGATCGCTGCACAGTGAAAGCAGCAATCCCTCTTGCTGTTCTGGCTTCTGGGATAGTTGCGCAGCCTGCATTCACTCCATAAGATGCACACACATTTTCCCTTAATTTTTAGGAGGGAAAAAGTGAGTCTTACAGAGCAAAAAATACGGTACCTCTTTAGTTGAGAGTTTCACACACTCCCATTCCACATTCAGCACTGCAGCGGAAAACAGTGTTTATTGATCAATATTGTCTCTTCAAAGTAACACCGCATGATCCCAAATGCCAGACTCTTCAAAGTGCTGTAAATTGAGACGGCAACTCCAAGGACAGGGAATAAAGCTCTGTCAGTGGGAGGTGGCCCTGTCTGAGCTCTGCTAATGCCAAACAATACACATTGATCTAACCTTGAGAATGAGAAATGGCTCTGCCTCAAAAGGGGAAG
Source organism: Podarcis erhardii (assembly GCF_964252035.2). NCBI lineage: Eukaryota > Metazoa > Chordata > Lepidosauria > Squamata > Lacertidae > Podarcis > Podarcis erhardii. The sequence continues at coordinate 13,294,787 of NC_138501.1, forward strand.
CGTTCCTTTCCCCCCTGTTTTACAAGCTCTTCGCATGATGGACTGTCACACACCCCAAAAAAGAGGAACGAGCACTTTACACATGCCTGCCTCATAAATGTTAAAACCTATTGACCATCTACGAAATATCGCCTCGGCGCTGCCAGAAACTTATTTATGGTTTTGATCCAGCTCAAGTTGTTTGCAGCGTGAGCAGAAAAGGTGGGCGAGCTCCCCCAGGCTTAGTTTGGATTGGGATTCTTACGAACAAATGTGGAAGCCACTTGAGGAAACTTCTCCTCAAGCACCACCCAAAAGTACTGAATTGGTGCATAGCTTTCTCCAGTGTGGTGTAGTGGTTAAGAGCGGTGGACTCGTAATCTGGTGAACTGGGTTCGCTTCCTTGCTCCTCCACATGCAGCTGCTGGGTGACCTTGGGCTAGTCACACTTCTCTGAAGTCTCTCAGCCCCACTCACCTCACAGAGTGTTTGTTGTGGGGGAGGAAGGGAAAGGAGAATGTGAGCCGCTTTGAGACTCCTTCGGGTAGTGATGAAGTGGGATATCAAATCCAAACTACTACTACTACTACTACTACTACTACTACTACTACTCTTCTTCTTCTTCTTCTTCTTCTTCTTCTTCTTCTTCTTCTTCTTCTTCTTCTTCTTCTTCTTCTTCTCCCCCTCTCCTCCTCCTCCTCCTCCTCCTCCTTCTCACCCATCCACCCATCCCTTTGTACAGTAGGCTAATTTGTGTACTGAGTCACACATCCCTCTATCTTCTCTAGCCAGGCAAGCAATAGAGATTAACAGAGTTGAAAGACACCTGTCAAATGCCCTCCCATCAGATGTCAAGGAGATAAAGAACTACACAACTTTTAGAAGACATCTGAAGGCAGCCCCATATCAAGAAGTTTTCAATGTTGGATGTTTGATTGTGTTTTAATATTTGCTGGAAGCTGCACAGAGTGGGTGGGGTATACTTCTTCTTCTTCTTCTTCTTCTTCTTCTTCTTCTTCTTCTTATTATTATTATTATTATTATTCCAGCCAAGGAAAAACATTCAAGGACAATATGAAAATAATCAAGGAGGAAACACTGGCGAAAGGGTATGGCTGGTGGGAGAGTGTGGTCTCAGGTAAGTTCCAAGGGCCAGACAGAGATGCCTGGATTTGGCCCACAGGCCTGAGGTTCCTCACCCCTTATTTAAGTCAAAGATTCAAGACACCAAAAGAGATTACACAACAGCTAAAGTCAGAGGATTAGTCTTTAATGCTTTGACATCTGCTGCGCTTTCTCTTGTTCTCGGTTCTGTCGCTCTGAGTTTCTTATTTCTCTGAACAGTTAAAATCAGGAAGGGAAAGTGGAGGGGGGAATTGGGTGTAAGAAATAAATCGCCACTCGTCCTAGGCTTATCCACATTCCTCCCGGGGAGCACAAATACAATTGCAAACCACTACCTGCTCCGAGTGGGGAATTTCAATACAAGCTAGAACGCTGCATGTTATGAACTGGGTCTCCAGAGGTTCCTTTCAGAGCCAGATCTCTGAAGCAGCTTAATGGCAACCGGGAATTGGATCTATAAATTAACTGCTCCATGGCTGTCCCTTTAATTGAAGAAGATTGCACGGTCTGAGCTACCAAATGGCAGTCGTTTAAGTTCTAAAGAAGAAAGTGATTGAATGTGTTAATAAACATGCTGATTATTGCTGTACTGCATCCAGCAGCTGTCAATAAAGGACTGATTTCCATTCAAAATTGTCTTGTTTCATTATTGCTCTGGGCTTCAAGAAGCTCCACGGAATGTGCTTGTCAGACACTTTCGGAACATCTACCTCTTGCTGTTGAAAAATAAATGTAGATTCTAATTAGTCGAGTATCAGAGGTGACTTTTACAGGCAAGAGAGAGCCTCAAATAGCCTTATTGATTTCCCCACGTTTGTGTCAAAGAGCAGGAGCCTTTCAACATTTCGCTCCTAGGCTGCTAATGAAAGAGAACCTTTGCTGCAATTTACATGAAGGGCAATGGTTGTGGTGTCCCCAGTTTGACAGAGCTCCTTTCCTAATTCAGGCATGGGCAAATATTGGGAAGCAGAACGAAGGCCATGTAGCTGGCTTGGGAAATGAATTTGGAGACTGCTGATCAAATGCCCGGCCTGGCAACAGCGAAGAAGAATGATAGCTGCTAGAAATGTGAAAACTGGTGATATTTGCAAACTCAACAACCCGTATTACTGCATCCTTCATTTGTGACCAGGCCAGATTCAGGGCGTTCCTATTACCTTGGAAGTCGAACAGAATCCATTCCGGAAACCCCTTTGACTTCCGAAATGTTCGACTTCCAAAACTTGGCTTCTGATTGGCTGCAGGAAGCTCCTACAGCCAATCAGAAGCCATGGAAGCCACGTCAGACGTTCAGCTTCCCAAAAAACGTTTGAAAACCAGAACACTCACTTCCAGTTTTTGATCATTCGGGAGCCAGAACATTCAACTCCCAAGGTATTCGGGAGCCGAGGTATGACTGTAGTGTGAAAAGCCCTCAGACAGTTTGGGACCAGTTTACTTGAAGGATAGGCTTGCGCCAAATGTGCCCATTCAACTGCTTCAGTCTGCAGAACTGGCCACTTTGTAAGTGTCACATAACCTGTGAGAAATTGATCATTTAGTGTGTCAGCACTTACTCCTTTGCTGTGCTGTTTCCAATGTCTGCTGAAAACCTTCGTGCTTGGACAACTTACCCAGACGTGTGGTTCTGTTATGTTGGTTTTATCTCTGTGTTGATGTTATGATGTCTACGACTTCCAAAGTCTGCTTTAATTGATATTTCAAATTAATACAGTGGTACCTTAGTTTACGAACTTAATCAGTTCAGGAAGTCCATTCTTTTTTTTTTTAATGCTTTTTATTCACTTTTTCCAAAAAACAAAATAAAACACTCTTTACAATCATTCCTAATGTCATTCTTAAACCGAGGAGCACTTTCCCTAATGAGGACTCCCTCCATCAGTGCCCTTCCAGTGTTTGGATTACATTCTTCGACCGAGAATTTCAGCAAAAATCTGACGTTATCCAATTCAATCAAAAATGGTGCCAAACTGTTGCAAATTCTCACCTGCAACGTTTGGCGGTACAAAAAGCACATTTTAAAATTGACCAAAAAATCAGCTCTCAGTGCCTTAACCCACAGAAAAACATTTTCCCCAAAAAAATCCCTAACCCGCGGGGTCACAATTTCACCAAAAATCTGACGTTATACAATTTACTCAAAAATGGTGCCAAACTGTTGCAAATTCTCCCCTGAAAACTTTGGCAATGCAAAAAGCATGTCTTATCATAGACCAAAAAAATCAGCCCTCGGTGCCTTAAACCACGGAAAAACTTTTTTTTTTTAAAGAACCCTAACCCACAGGGTCACAATTGCACCAAAAATTTCCCCCTGCAATATTTGACAATGCAAAAAGCACATTTTAATATAGATCAGAAAAATCAGCCCTCGGGGCCTTAATCTGTGGGAAAACTTTTTTTGCGGAAAAAATCCCTAACCCACGGGTTCACAATTTCACCAAAAAATCTGACGTTATCCAATTCCCTCAAAAATGGTGCCTAACTGTTGCAAATTATCCCCTGCAAGGTTTGGCAGTGCAAAAAGCACATTTTATCATAGACCAAAAAAATCAGCCCGCGGTGCCTTAAACCACAGAAAAACATTGTTTCAAAAAAAAATCCCTAACACAATTTCACCAAAAATCTGCCATTATTCAATCCATTCAAAAATGGTGCCTGCAAGGTTAGGCTGTAAACCACTAAGAGAAATGTATTATTTTGTTCAAACAGTATATGAAATTTGCTGCATACAAAAATATCAAGACAAAATATAGGAAAATTGATACCTGCTTGTGATCCATTGGGTTCCAGCACAAAAGGACCACTGAAAGAAGGGAACAATAAGCCCAGCAACTTCCCAAATAGTATAATATTATAGCTACATAGGACCTGTGGTAGATTACTTTGAAACTCCCCTATGGATTCGTCCTAATGGTCTGTAAATAAGCTAAGACTTACTGAACCTTTTATCTCAGAGGAAAATTTTACAGCCAGGATTATAAAGGGAGATGCTAAAAATGTGGCACTGTAATGAAGCACATACAAATAGAATAACATGCTGAACTGTGGTCTTTGGGGAAATACACCCCTGATAATAAATCCAATATTTATAAGTTAAACTGGAGAGCCGTAGAACAGGAATCGTCAATCAAAATTACATAAAATCTGTACTCAGCTAACTAGGTCCTCTGGTGTGCATTAAGCTTTTCAGCTGTTCTCTGGTGGGAATGGAGAATGAAGCCATGTATCCAACTGAGACACAGGCCTCGGGAAACAATGTATGGCAACTTGCAAAGTCTATTTTAAAAAATGATAATAATAAAATGATGGATTTCGCTAGCATAAATTCTTGAGGCATTTGAGTAAGCAGTTATGCACTTCTGGATATTTCATTTATTCACAGCTTAATTGTATTTGTATTTCACTTCAATTGTAGACTGCTCAATGGCCAGTGAAGACTGAGAAGGGGGCGGGCGGGGAGCCTAACTGAATACAGTGAAATGTACTTTATGCAAACCTGCACAGGTAAACTCAAATTAACCTGTAGTGCTGTACATGATTACCTGGGCGTAAGTCCCACTGTGCTCAACAGAACTTACTTCTGAAAAAACGTGCCCAGCATGTTTTTACATGAGTAGAATGTGCCCTTTTATTTAAAATGCATCTCTGGGTTATTTGTGGGACATAGGAATTTGTTAATTTTTTTCTTCAAAATATAGTCCAGCCCCCTCACAAGGTCTGAGGGACAGTGGACCGGCCCCCTGCTGAAAAAGTTTACTGACCCCTGTTCTATTGAAATAGAATCACAGGCTCACTTGCGGCCAGTAGATACTGGGGCCGTTCCTCTCTGCCTTTCCCTCCAAGTATTCTTAGGCAAAAAGACAGCACAGACAATATCAGTTTTAATCTTCTGCAGCCTAAAAGCAGGTCCCTAAGAACCACTGTCTAAAACATAATTATATTTCCTTCCCCACAATTTCATTACATGGTTCATTAGGTTATTTCCATTGTAATTTCTGTAATTGTGAATGCCCTTCATATCCTTGAAGGATTGCAACTGTGCTTCAGCATGCTTCTGGTACCTTGCGAAGTGAATCCATGAATGACATGGAATGAATACATTCAAGTCTTCCATGTAACAGTCCTCTCTGTCTCTGCTCTTTCCTAAGCACAATCTCTTCCTCATCCTTGGTTATTATCTATCCTCTCTGGCTATGTTTCAGGCTGCAGGTTATTCATTCCTGCTTGCTTCTTCCAAATTAGCATATTATTATTTTTTTGCGTTCTTCACCCATATCTCTTTTCAAGCAGACAAGCTACTAGGTCTCTTCTATCTCTGTGATACCAGTGAGTTATTTATAACTACTTTTTTTGCTCCCTCCATTTTTATTTTATTTGTTTAACTATATGGCATCATTGAATAGTTATATAAAACAAAACTATTCTATATCCACCTTATCTTCCTCTGCTTTTTGTCTCTTTACATCTATCAAATGATGCTTCCTACCTTGGTTCAAGGTTGCTTTTGGAATATCTATCATGGCCTTTTTATGTGTACCAGGAGAGAAGGTATTACCCTTTTAATGATTAATGTAACCTGAGGTTTGCAAAGAGTTGCTTGGAATAGAATCAAGGTCAAAACACTCTTATCCACTCAAAAGATCCCTGCTTACTTTAACTCTCTCTCATTCTCTCTTGCTACCACTTAGGATGAGAATGCTCTTCAAAAACACCACAGTCCATGCCATCCCCTTTCTTTAAATTCCTCCTCCCAAACAACATTTTCTATGAAAGCTTCAACTTAATCCCCATAGTTTTTATCATCAAATGGAATAAAGGTTTATAACAACAACACATATAGGACTGTAACACTTAAATTAACACTTACCTGCAGCAAGTCCCATTGAACTCAGCTGGGCTGACTTCTGGGTAGATATTTACAGGATAGTACTGTTCATTTGGGAATGCACAACACATGGTTTTGATGGGAACTGTATCTGACATGACACAGTAACATCTAATCTGTAACTGTTTCTTATCAGATGTCTACACAGAGATTCGGTTTCTGAATCTTGGCTAGTCAGAATCTGTGTGGCTAGGGGTGCCAACTTGAATAAAATAAGGGGGTCAAGTAAGCTGTACCCCGCATAATCAATCACATGATGTGACACATGCACATCTTTTGAATGGCAATGCCCATGTCAGGAATGAGCCAGCTCCAAGCGAAGGTTTGCAACCAACTGCAGAAAGCAGCCAGGAATAGAGAGGCTTTGATGATAGTCAGGCAGGGGGGAGCCGGCAGCTGCAGAATTCGGCTCTTCCTGACCTTGACGGGAAAGATGATAAGACAATAGCTGAGAGCGGGCTAGAACACAGTCAAAGCTCACCGGAAGCACAATCAGGTGCGAAAGAACTCAAAGATAGCCTCTCAGAAAAGGAAGAGGTGGGAGCTAATCCACCAAGTCTGAGGAGTCGGCAAATGGGAGGGTTGCAAGATAGGAAGCAAAACAAGAGATGTAAGGTTCGTAAGTTCAATTGCTTCTGGCCACGCCGGAAGGCATCTTCAGAAGGGTCATCTTGAGTGATGATGCCGGAGGCTTTGTTAGAGCTGTCTGGAACTATCTGTTTGTTTTTGTAATAAATCCTTCTTTTTAATTAGCTACGCTTACTGTGTTATCAAGCTGGGAACCAGGACTGGCAGATGCAAGTAATGGACTATATGGAAATGGCAGAAATGACCAGCAGAATACGAGATCAAGGAGAAGAGCAGGTGGAAGAGGATTGGAAGAAGTTTAAAAACTATTTACAAAAACATTGCAAAATCTTTGAATGTTGAGGACATTGAAATGAGAAGAAGAGGTTCAAGTGACTAAGATAAATAAAAATATGAAAGAAGGGATAGATATTGGATGAAAATTTGAATAATATAATATTTGAAGGAATTCTTAAAGGATAAAACTAATATAAATGAATTTGCTAAATTAAATTTGAAGTGGAATACAAGAAAGGAGGGCGGGTGGAAGTCAAGAAAATAAGGTTATGAAGGATATGAATTTGAAAAGAGTCTTTTCTTCTTCTTTTTTCTTTCTTCTTTTTTATGTTAGGTGTTTGTATTTTTGTATGCTTGTATTTTTGCGGCTTTTTATTTTTCTTGTGTTTTTTCTATTTATTGTTTATAATTTTTTATTGTGAAAACCTAATAAATATCATTAAAAAAAAAAAAGCTGGGAACCAGGACTCCTAATGGCCCATCAACTGCAGGGGCCTCAAATATTTTATTGGGGGGCTGAAGGGACCTCGGCCCCTAGGAGTTCACTCCTATGTGTGTGATAGCATCAACCCATCCTTTGGCTGGATCCCTACCCAGCAAGGGATTCTGGTTGCCTGAGCCTGTGATTCCCTCTCTAGACAGATGGTTAATCAAATCTGACTGACATATTAGATCAAATAATTGAATTGAATCTGCATAATTGATGTAGTCTGTCTGTCTACTTTTTCCTGCCCATAGTGAGCATGTAGAAATTCACTTTGTGGGTCGCAGTTGAATGTGAGAGTTTGATGTGTGGTGATCTAAGGTTCTTGAATATAAATCAGAGAATGGGGCTTGCTTTATTTTTTTTCTTCCCAAAAATTTACATCCTAATTCTTTGTACGGAAAAGATGAAGCCATAACCATTGTTGGGAAGACTGATGCTTCATTCTCTTTCTTCTGTTTGGAAATAGCCCAAAATTTGGACTCCTGTAATTAAGGGAACAAAGTGCCTTCAGTGTTTTCTTTTCTTCTTTTTCTGCCGAGCATATCATATTTCAGGCTTTTCACACAATCATTTTAAATCATGACAAGGACAAGGTCACTTCTAAAATTGGCTTGCGTTTCACTTTATAGCATGGCTCAAATGAATGGCCTATTTAAACAAATGACAAAAACAGACTGCCAGCCTTTTGGAGCATTGTCGAAAACTCCGGCTTGTTAGCATTCATTTCAAGCATCTGTAAGTAATTTCTAGCTGGTGGTAAAATGGAGGTTTGAAGAAAATGGTATTAGAAACACCTATTCTTTCTGAACAAGGACCTTTCAAAATATTATTTACTTAAAACAAAGGTTATTGATGCCACCCATTGAATCACATCCATTTACTAGCACTTGCGCAGGAGATTCTAAAAATCCAAGAGCCAGTGTCAAAAAAATACATGTCATAAGGATCAATAGGTTTGGCTATTGAGGCACCTTTCAGAAGCTGTGGCCTTTTCTGAAACTGCCAGTTGTATGAGTGATTGTTGGCACTTGGGAAGAAAAGGCATCAGATCCCACAAATAAAATCTATCAATCAATCAATCAATCAATCCATATTTATTGCAGTCAAAGACCAGACAGCAGAATTAACAACAGCAACATATACTACATCAGCACCAAAGAGCGGATGCAGTAGATGAAACTGAAAATTCCCTATAAACTTATTTGCAATAAAAATAAAATGCCTTCAGCTAAAATCTATTGTCAAGGCTTTAGGGAATCCTATCTCTCTCATGGTGGGATGCCAAGAAGCAGAAAAACAAGAAGAGTTCTTACCAAGTAGTTTATTTAATATTCACAGAGAGAAACGAAGGAATGTGGTCTTTCTTAGATAATGGCGTTGCTCCAAGGAAAGTCCAACCCCCTCAGTCCCTCCTATTTTATGTCACTCCTGCACTGGCTGATTTGTGCTTTCTGCCTCTGCGATTTCTGTTCTAGTACCCTCAAGGCACTCCTGGTTCTGGGAGGGGGGGGCAGGAATGCTCTCAAGAGACACTGAGTCTGTTAGCTGTCTCTCCCCTGGTGCTTCTTCTTCCTGCTACTCTCCCAATATTTCCCAGCTTCTCCCCTCTGCAGCCTCTGAACTATGACCTTCTGCAAACCACTGTTCTAAATCTATACTGTCCTCCTCTTCTCATGAAAGTGCAGGAAGAGAGGGGAGCGGTTCCCACCATCCTCCTCAGTCCAGTTTAAAATCTGTACTCATTTATCGACCATCGCTGTCACTGCAGCCTGTCTTGTCCTTGTTGCCATAAAACAGAATTTTGCAACAGGCCTGGTGGTATTCAGATCTTTGTCGGCAAGAAGGTATTTAACATAGGTTTCCTCCGAATGGCTGAATCTGCTCCCTTTGGGTATCACTCTATGGCAGGCAATATAGAAGAGCATGCCCAATGGATTCAATCTTATCAGAATTACGATTGCATAATCTCTGTACGACTGGGATATCATGACATCTGTCCTCTCATAATGCAGAAGGGAGGACATTAAAGTGGGCTCTGGAAAATGCCCAACGGTGTTTACAGTTGTCCAAATAAAATAAAATATTGCACTCAAAATTTTTGGTTGACTAACAGATTTGCATGGTACTTTCATCTGTTTCCCTTAATCATATTTATGAGAGAATCACACAGGGATGCTGACCTTCCTCCAGCCACATTGCTGGGCCTACCAGCAGGATTGGGGTGGCAGGAGCTCCATGTGATTTAGGTGCAGTGGTGGAGCCATGAGATTGCCTCCATCATTGCACTAACAATGCACTAACCTTCCCACTGCATTGCCCCTCTCCCTCCCAGTAATCCAGTGATACAACTGTTGGGAGGACAGGTGCATGGGAGTTCCCCTCCCACCTGTCTGTCCCTGGAATGAAACCTTGCTTTGTACATATCCTTGCATTTCCGCATCCTTGCCTCATTGGGATATGGATTACCATATTTTTCGCTCTATAAGACGCACCAGACCACAAAACGCACCTAGTTTTTGGAGGAGGAAAACAAGAAAAGGAATATTATGAATCTCAGAAGCCAGAACAGCAAGAGGGATCGCTGCGCAGTGAAAGCAGCAATCCCTCTTGCTGTTCTGGCTTCTGGGATAGCTGCACAGCCTGCATTCGCTCCATAAGACGCACACACATTTCCCCTTACTTTTTAGGAGGGAAAAAGTGAGTCTTAAAGAGCAAAAAATACGGTAGATATTTCCACTGATAATGTGTCAGGGACTGAAGGAATGCTGGAGAGCGCTTCCCCCTTCTCCTGAACCTCCTCAAGAAAAGGAGGACAGTATAGATCAGGGGTCAGCAAACATTTTCAGCAGGGGGCCGGTCCACTGTGCCTCAGACCTTGTGGGGGACCAGACTATATTTTTTGGGGGGTGGGGTGAACTAATTCCTATGCCCCACAGATAACCCAGAGATGCGTTTTAAATAAAAGCACACATTCTACTCATGTAAAAACATGCTGATTCCTGGACCATCCGCAGGCCGGATTTAGAAGGCGATTGGGCCAGATCCGGCCCCCGGGCCTTAGTTTGCCTACCCATGGTATACATTTATAACGGTGGCATGCAGAGGGTCACAACTCAGAGATAGAAGAGGGGCAAAGCTGGGAGATAATGGTAGAAGCAGAATAGGAACAGTTGGCTGACACCTTAATACTAGAGAGCATTCCAGACCCCCCTTCTCCCAGAACCCGGTGAGCCAGTGGTGTAGCGTGGGGGTGCAGGGGGGGCCGGCCGCACCGGGCACAACATCTGGGGGTTAGGGTTAGGGGGCGCAAATCCACGGGTTAGGGAGTGCAAATTACTTGCCTTGCCCCGGGTGCTGACAACTCATGCTACGCCACTGTGGTGAGCAGAGAAAGTAGACCAGAGAGCTAAGAGACAATTGGCCTAGGCAGCCACTGTAAGAGGGGTGGAACTCTTGACAATTGAGAAGGGAAAGGGGGGAGGATATTACTCAGAGCAACACCATTACAAAAGAGGCTGCGTTTCTATGGCTCTCTCTATGAATATTGAATAAAAGGCATTGGTAAGAGCTTCTTGGAAAATTACTGGCAGCCTGCCTAGAGGGAGGGGGATCAGATTCCCTGAAGCCTGAGATGGTGTTGGGCAGCTCCTTGGAGAATATGCCATCAGTGGCCCATCCCTCCAGGTGGAACCATCTCCTTGTTACTATCTCCACTATCTGTCTCCTGCTTGGTCCAATGTGCACCATTGCCCAGAAGAAGAGGATAAAGCTGATGGAGGCTGCTACTCCATCTCCTTGCTCTTGCCATTGGAAATCATGACATTGGAGATCATTGTAGATCCATGATCATCGGAGCAAGTGAACAGGCAGCAACAGCAAAGCAAAGATCATGAAAATTAATCAATAAAGAAGCAAACTGAGCTTAACTGAGCTTTAAAAGTGGGAGCAATTCTGGTCTACTAGTTTAAATCCTACAAACTAGATTCAAAAAAAGGGAGGGGGGAACACTCATTGGACGTGATGACACATGCAGTAAAGAACATTGCTGTCTTTAGTATATAATTTCCTTGCATATAATATAATTTCCTTGCAGAGTTCATGCCATCAATAAGAGCCCTTAGCTGCATATTCATCAATGAAAGTTTTGGCAGGTATAAACTGAACGTGCATCCAATGATGGAATCAGAAGCCAGCAAAATGGAGCTCTCTTTATTATTATTATTGGATTATTCATATCTCAGTTAAGCTTCCTCTGCAGTAATTAAAGGCTAAGGCATTCATCTAGAGGATAAATCATTCCAGCAAAAATAGCAAGATTAATATATGAGAGTAGGAAGGAGCCGAGAAGCGGGGGGTTAACTACGCAAATAGATAAGTTGTTTGACTTATTTATATTTTTTCTATTAGGCATTAGATGGTACAAAGGATTATGGAAATTACTTGGGATAAGAGATGATGAATACTGTCTTCTGGTGTCAAATGACTTTCAGGACAGAAGTTAATTGAACTGTTTATCAAAGTGTAAGGTCATAGGCAACATTACAGTTAGAGGACTTTGACATAAAATGAGAAGGCTGTTTTATGTCTAACCAGAAAAACACAGTATTGTAATTTTATTTATGCTTTTTAAATTTTAATCCATTTTATAATCGAACAAGAGACTACAAAAATACTTACAAGAATAAGCAGCCGATCAGTTACTGTATTGATACTGAAGATTTTTTAAAGCTGTTTTATTATTAAGTACAATTGTCAGCTGAATCACTATATTTGCAGGCGATGGAAAAGCACATGCGCTGAATGAGAAACTGAAACATTTGCTCATGAGGTAATCCATTGGACTGCATGCCGAGTTAACACAAATCATTACACATGGTGTAGGTAAGGTGTGACAACAAAATCATGACGTTTATCTTCGATAGGGGTGTTTAATATGCAGTGGCTGGAATCCAAAGACAAGAGGGGGCATAAGAGAAAACAAGGAACAATACACAGCCAATTCCTTGCTTGCTTTATACTTTGCGAGAGTTACTGCTGCCAAAGATACAACCTGCCTTTTGCACCAAACAGTGCTGCATTCATTCTTCAGAAAGGTAGAAGTTTGCTGAAATGATCCATAGTGATTTTTTAAAAAAATATGTTTAAAAGTACTTCCCAAAAAACCCCAGAGTCCTTTCTGTTGGGGATAATTCAGACTGAAACTCCCAGGTGTCAAAAAAGGTTATTTATGTATGCTACTACTGCAGCCTGTGTTTAGTTAGTCCAAAAATGTAAAACGAGCGAGGTCCCAACTGAAGAAGAATGGCAACTTAAACTGATGGAATATGAGCAGCTTGCAGGCTGAACATATAGAATAAGAGAACAAGAAAAACATACGTTTAGAGAAGATTGGAAAATGTTTATTGAATATATGGGAAATATTTGTGTACAGCTGAAAACGCTGGCAGCATTAAGATAAATTCAACAGTGTAAATAGGTTTTGATAGATGCAATAATGGAATGCTGAATGGTATAGTTTTTTGTAAAATATGCAGGGATTTATGATATGTAAAATGAACCATGGAAAGAGAAGGGAAGTCATTGATATCTTAAGGATGTAAAATGGGTATTTTAAATTGTAAAACAGAATATCATCATCATCATCAATCTTTATTACGGTCCAGAGACCCAACAAAAAAACAGAATATATATACACACACACATATATACACATACATACATGCAAGCTGCCTTTTGCACCAAACAGTGCTGCATCGCTTCTTCAGAAAGGTGGAAGTTTGCTGACATGGGGTTATTTGCATGGACAGGCGGAGTCCCCAGATCCCGAGTGGTCCCCCCCCCCCGTCATGTGGAATAACGACTCAAGACAACGTGCTATGGGATTAAATTGGCCACAACTTTATTAAATTTCAAATGTGGGTAGACCTTGGCTCAGGCATTGGGCGTTCTCCCTCCCTAGTCCCCAGCCGGGGACCTAGGGAGCATCAGGGTTATCCAGTGTGGGGGGGGGGATGGGCCGGCTCTGGAGAACATATGTTCAAGCAGAGATAGCCGCCCCCGTTACGCCGCCGCAGGGGAGAGCAATGACGACCTTTCGGCATACGGCCAAAGCCTCCCTTCAAAAACCCCTTTAACGGGGAACCCTGGTATCGCCACCGCAAAGAGGAAGATGGACTAAAGGATTCCGCCCAAGGCCTGATACCACCAAAGTTGTGACGTTTTGCTAGGGGAAAGGCGAAACCTGCCAATGCAGGGAAATTCCTTTCCGGCCCTTTAACAGCGACCTTATCGTAGCAGCGCCCGCATACCTGTGGAGACAGGTTAACCTGCAAAACCTATGAAGAAAAGTTAACCTGCAAAAGAAGACATTAACTGAGGGTGGGAAGGGTGGGAGAAGCTCTGGAGCCAAGTGAGGATTGCCAATTAAGATCCACCCTCTATTGTGTGGGCAGGTAATCCCTCCCCCTACCTGGCCTGGTTTCCCTGGCAACGCTTCCCCCAGGTGGGATTGGACAACTCACTGGGGTAGGCGGGGACCTCCAGGTATCCCACCTGAGGGAAGGCAAAGCCTATGCTGATGGGGCCACTCCAGATCCAGGGCTGCACGCGTCCATGCAAAGGGCGCCCCCCGTTTTAAGTGGGGAGCGGTCATTATTCTCTGTGGATACCACCTTTTCCTCTTTCCTCACATGAACATGCTTCTGGAGTCCATTATCTCTTACCTTCACAGCTAGTGGTATGCTGAAGAATATCCAGGAGTATCTTAGCACCAAGGCAGCACACTATCATCTCACATGAACAGCACATTTTGGCTGGGATGCTCTGGCAATAAAACATCTCTTTGTACAGGGATTGTGAGGGATTGTGGGGAAGGATTGTGAAGTGGTACAGAGATCACAAAACAGTACGGAATGAAGAGTGCTGTGACAGTTACTGCAACTTACTAAGCAAAACCTAAATATATGGGGATAAGTGGGGTGAAGTTTTAACAAAAGGTATGTTAAGCAGGGAATCTGTCCGTGGCAAAGGAATTATATTGTTCCGAGTTTGGGGGTGGAGGAGGCTGTATGTCTGAGTTTCTTCCAATCCCAGGATCCAGCAGGGATTCAAATTGCTAGAATAGCTGGCTTGGTTATATTTGGTATCTGAAGAAGTATGCATGCACACAAAAGCTTAGACCCAGAACAAACTTTGTTGGTCTCTGAGATGCTACTGGACAATTTTCTTACTTCTCATTTTTTTTATTTATTTAGTTTGGCTTGGGTAATGGCCCAAGTATGAGTTGTTAAGGTAAGGTGAGTTGTTCCTCTGTGCCAGAGGAAAAATGGGTGGGGCCACTCCATCAACTGTCTAGTTAATAGTTAGAAAGACAAAGAGTTGAGTTGTGTGAGTGAGTGAGCAAGAAGCCTTAGACTGCAGGCTGGGATGCGAAGAGATGGAGCCTTGCCTGATTATTTCTGCTGTGGCTATGGGAGAAGCAAGACCCTCTTTGGGAGTTACTGCCGTGAGACCCTTCATCGTAGGCTCAGGTTGTATATACATGTAAATAAACCATATATCATCAAGATATCACCATCTCTGCTGCCCATCATTCTGAGGAAACTGAACCCTGGATAAACACCTGGAAGCCCTGGAATCCCTCACCTCTTGAAGATTAGGGTGGCGTGTATCTATACCTTGTTTAATCAGTGTACAAAAAAATTGTTAAATGCATACAATCAATAAAATCAATTAATATTAATCATAAAAGCAGAAAACTACCTTAAATATATATGAGGAAAAACCAGTAAGTCTGTGTAAGCTGCATTGAAAAGTCTTGACCTCTGTGTCATGTAAACTGCTAATCTATTAGACTTGGTAATTAAGGATGAAACTTTAATATCACGAGTGGTCTGTCAGCCAGGGACTGGCATTACCATTCAATAATTAGAAAAAGATGAGGAACTGTGATCTGAACCAAAGTCCACTAGAAGTAATTTGCTGCACATCTCTTGTGAGTTTATTATTTTTTTAATAAAAAAAAAATCCCACCTTGATTATATATTTAATCTCCAAACCAAGCAGTTTGCTTATGCTATCAAACTTTGTGGAGATTTAACTTTACACAACTGAGCAAAGTCAGATGGAGTTCTCAGAGATCGAACATCAAAGACTTTCTTGCATGTACTTTCCCAATGGGTAGAAAGTTGATAACAGGGGATTCTTGTGGCTTTCATTTACTTCACAATTCAAATATAGTGCAGCTGGGGACCAAATCTGCATCCTATTTACTAGTAGGTCATCTGGGGAATTAAAGATTTGGAAGGGTGATAAGAGTTTATCACACCAGAACAGTCCCCGCTTCCAAGGCATGCTAGCAAAAAATACTTTAGGGAAAATTTGTTGGCCTGTTTTTAAGAGAAGAAAATGGAGCCAAATTGCCCCTTTGAGACTGTATAGGAACTTAAGCTTCTGGCAGTGCCAAACTTTGAAACTGGTGGTGATGGGTGTTGCAGTAGATATAATGGTTTGCCCACTAAGCTTATTACAAATCAAGTCTAAACTCCACAGAAGTTCAGGCACGATTCATAATGAGCTTTCCCTGAGCCATCACTCTGCCACCACTAGGATTCCACATCTCTTTGCTTAAAATTTGGCAATGTAGATTGCCAAAGTGGTTGATATTGCCAGAGTGGTTGATATAGACCCCCACAAACATCGGGTTGATGGGACTGGACAGTGTTGACAGAGCAACAGGAGCTCACCCTGTCAAACTGCCGACCTTCTAATCACCAAGCGCAAGAGGCTCAGTGGTTTAGACCACAGCGCCACCCGTGTCCTGCCAACCTAGCAGTTCAAAAGCATACCAATGCAAGTAGATAGATAGGTATCGCTGCAGCTGGAAGGTAAACAGTGTTTCTATGCGCTCTGGTTTCCATCACAGTGTCCTTTTGTGGCAGGAACAGTTTAGTCAGGCTGGCCACATGACCCGGAAAGCTGTCTGTGGTCAAACACCAGCTCCCTCGGCCTGAAAGCAAGATGAACGCCACAACCCCATAGTCACCTTTGACTGCACTTAACCGTCCAGGGTCCTTTACCTTTACCTTTTTTTGTGTCATCATTATATCACAACAGTATGCGGGTGGCACTGTGGTCTAAATCACTGAGCCTCTTGGGCTTGTTGATCTGGAGGTTGGTTGTTTGAATCCCAATGATGGGGTGGGCTCCCGTTGCTCTGTCCCAGCTCCAGTGCAAGTTTACCACTATAATTACTATTAAAATTTGAATACTGCCCTTCATCCAAAGACCACAGGACAGTTCACAACATTACAACATGAAAACACAAAATATATGAGACTTTTAATTTCAGGGTCATGGGTTTGAGCCCCACACTGGGCAAACGATTCCTGCATTGTAAGGGGTTGGGCTAGATGACCCTCATGGTCCCTCCCAAACTCGATTCTCTGATTCTCTAATTCTCTGAAACCAATATCCCTCCTCCCATGGGTTTCATCTATTCTTTCACACATCACATTTGTGCACATGCAAATACATTCTGCCTCAACCACATTTGAAACCTCCCATGTACTCACACAAACATATACCAGCCGACATCCAAAAACATGGCATCCATTCACATTCGTGACCTGGCTTCAGTCCACAAACATCCACTGGCTTCTGTTGACTGTCTTCCAAAGGTGAACTTCCATCAGCCAACATCCACAAACATCAGTCTCTTTTAGCCTTGTAGCCTCCAACCAACTTCTGAATCCAAAAGCCACTGGTTTCCATCCACCAACATCTGCCAGCTTCTCTTAGGTCCATCATGAGACATCAGCCAGCTTCCAACCATGGATACCAGCAGCCTTCAAGCATGCAAACTTGCCTTATTATCACTCCCTAGCATCCCACTGCCAGAGGATTGCCTCCTTCCATTCACCGCTTTGCCTCCTCCAAGTGTAAGAAACCTGGGCAGTGCTGAATGTCACATCCATTGCCAGGTGTGTCCTGCTGGAAACAGAAAAGGGCTTTCCCCTTGGCCTGCCTGTATATCCACTCAGTTGCCAAGTGCTTTTGTGACATCAGAAGAAACCCACAGCCATTGGCAACAGCTGGGGAGGCATCATCTTCATTGCTTTGAGCCTTACAATGGCGGGGGGACCTATCAGTGATTGTGTGCTTGTTTATTCGGGATGCGGGTGGTGCTGTGGTCTAAACCACTGAGCCTCTTGGGCTTCCCAATCAGAACGTTGGCGGTTCGAATCCACGTGACCGGGTGAGCTCTGGTTGCTCTGTCCCAGCACCTGCCAACCTAGCAGTTTGAAAGCACGCCAGTGGAAGTAGATAAATAGGTACTGCTGCGGCAGGAAGGTAAGTGGCATTTTCATGCTCTCTGGTTTGCATCACAGTGTTCTGTTGTACCAGAAGCGGTTTAGTCCTGCTAGCCACATAATCCAAAAAGCTGTCTGCAGACAAATGCTGGCTCCCTTGGCCTGAAAGCGAGATGAGTGATTTTGACTGGGCTTAACCATCCAGGGATCCCTTACCTTTACCTTTATTTTACAGTGGGTAAATAAAGAAAATAGGGTCAAGGGGTCCTGTGTTGGAAGAAAAGTTTATGAGGTATGAATGCACCTTCCTTGCCAATGAGGAACCTCTGTGCTTAATAAAATGTTTCCACAATACAATAGTATTCTCAGACGATTCTGCTTTGAAAGAAAGAAAGAAAGAAAGAAAGAAAGAAAGAAAGAAAGAAAGAAAGAAAGAAAGACTTGCAAAGTTTCACTTTGTAAACAATTACAGTATTTGTTACAATATCCAAAGAATAATTCCGACATCCCTCATTCACTCCCCCAAAGATGCCAAGATATAAAAGCAAGCAGCCTTCACAGAGCTTTAAAGTAGTTTTTCCAAGGAGATTTTGGGTTTCGGTTGGTGACGACTTTGTAAATTCATCAAGGGGACAATGAACTCAGAAGTTTGGGAAGCTCTGCTGTAGATGCTGTGGGGCTTCAGTTCTCACCACATATACATTCAAGACAACAGTTTCATGGGAATTGAGCAGAGCACAGTGACATCACAGTTCCTTGCAGTACAAGGGCGATTTCACACAATAAAAATAGGCCCTCCCACCTCCTTCCCAAAGCTGGGAAAGAGCTAACTAAGCTTTGGGGAGGAAGTGAGAGGACTCTAGGACCTTGTCAGAGCCTCCTGCTCCCTTCCCAAAGTTCAGAGCCTGGCTTAGCGGGCTCTGAGATGGTGCCTCCTTGTCTCAGCATCCCGTTCATGTGCACTGCTCACACAGCTCAAACTTCACCAGTCTAGTTACAGATAGGTAGCCGTGTTGGTCTGCCATAGTCAAAACAAAAAATTCCTTCCAGTAGCACCTTAAAGACCAACTAAGTTAGTTCTAGGTATGAGCTTTCGTGTGCATGCACACTTCTTCAGTATCTGAAGAAGTGTGCATTGACACGAAAGCTCATACCTAGAACTAACTTAGTTGGTCTTTAAGGTGCTACTGGAAGGAATTTTTTGTTTTCACCAGTCTACTTCTCTTGTAAGGTCCACTGGGTTTGATGGAATTATTATCAAATGCCATGATTTTTTTAAAAAGTGTAAGGGAATAGCTACTATTCTTGGCAAGCAAAAGTAATTATTTTCTGACTTAAATGTGTTACACACACACACACACACACACACACAGTGCTATGTCATCTACAGGGAAACTTTTAAA
Source organism: Podarcis erhardii (assembly GCF_964252035.2). Taxonomy (NCBI): domain Eukaryota; kingdom Metazoa; phylum Chordata; class Lepidosauria; order Squamata; family Lacertidae; genus Podarcis; species Podarcis erhardii. The sequence continues at coordinate 13,313,840 of NC_138501.1, forward strand.
AACCAGGGGAAATAAGGAGGGAAACAAGGAGGAGGAATCTCTGGTGCAACATTAGAAGGAAAACAGTTCAGGAGACATGGAATGAGATTGCAGCCACAAATGGACCCTAGACGGCAGATTGCCCCCTGTGCATTAGCCCTAGGCACAGAGGGAGCACGTAAATTGTGCTACTCTGAATATACTGACATCTGTAGCATCCACAGCACAGAAGGTGGTGCCCTGATACAGCTTCATCAGCAAATAGAGGCAGCTTCAGTCTCTCATGTGCCACATCAGTTGTGCCTATTAATTTGAATTTCTAGCCCACTGTAGGCACATTAAGCCCGTTAAAACATAGCCAGTGACTATTCAGTGCATTATAGCACTCTCCTGGCTGCAGAAGAAAGGCAGAAAGGAGTCTGACTCTCTGAACTGAATGACATAATTGTTGAGGGAAATGCAATCATAATGCGCTGCCCTCTTCCCAGTTCTCCTTGCTACATCATTAAGATTAGGTTCACTTAGACTAAAGTAATGCAGCTCCATCTATAATGCAGCCAAATGCCTACAGTCCCATCACCAGGATATTCTCTCTTAGACCAATTATGTGTTGTGCAATTGCTTTGTACAATCCTTCAATCTAGTACCAGGTGACAGCAGCTGAGATCACTGTCCCACCTGCCCCCCCCCCCCGGCCACACACACATTTTAAATTATAGATATGCAAAGGTAAAAGTAAAGGACCCACGGATGGTTAAGTCCAGTCAAAGACGACTATGGGGTGTGGTGCTCATCTCAATTTCAGGCCCAGGGAGCCAGCGTTTGTCCACAGACAGCTTTCTGAGTCATGTGGCCAGCATGACTAAACTGCTTCTGGCACAACGGAACACTGTGACGGAAACCGGAGCGCACGGAAACACCGTTTACCTTCCTGCCACAATGGTACCTATTTATCTACTTGCACTGGCGTGTTTTTTAACTGCTAGGTTGGCAGGAGCTGAGACAGAGCAATGGGAGCTCACCCCATCACGTGGATTCAAACCACCAACCTTCTGATCAGCAAGCCCAAGAGGCTCAGTGGTATGAACCACAGCGCCACCCGCTACAAAAAAAAACCCATAAATACATACTATATAAACTATCACAAGACACTACAAAACAAGTTTACTCATAATACTTTGGTGACCAATTATTAACCTTTCTGGTTCTTCATATTGTATACAAAATAACTCAGTGATCTAGACTCATCACAATATAGTCACACCAATAAAGCAAATACTCTGTACATGTTAATACCCATATTAAATTGTCCTTTTGTATAATAAATAAATGGCATCCAACGCTGCTCAGGGCTTGTTTTTTTGTCTACTTCGCATGACTGAACCGTTTTTGTTAGTTTAACTATTGGTGCAACACGTTCTATAGGTTGTTAGTCCTTTCCTTTCCAGAAACTTTCTGTTTCTGTCCAGTCCTGTTCAAGCAATGACCAGCCTTTTGTTTATTGTTCCAATAAGACCTCTAGAGGAAATGGGCAAGAATTTTTCTTTTATAGAAGAAAGTACATGGATGGATGGAGAGATGGGCCAACAGATATCTATTTTCCAAGCTACAGTTATTGAGGCAAAGGAGTGTTGACGTTTGACAGGTTTTAAATCTACCCACTTGTGGTAATTCTGACAGCCAAAAGTTCCAGCAATGAAGTGCACCTGAAAATGAAAAGTACTGCCATCTGTTCTCTGCAGTCAATAAGAAGGCAGGTTTCCAAATACTGATCTCATCTCCTCCAGTGTCAACAGAATTTCCTAAGATTTAATGAAGGACAGATTTTGCCCTGGAATACATGTGTGGCACATTGTCGCTAGTCGTTTTTAAAAATTTGCTAATAGCTGTAAACGCAAATGAAGTCATTTGTGATTACGAAACCAATTTTATCAGCATCAAATTTATGTTCTCCTCTAGGGCACTCATATGGGAGGCTGATGACTGGAGAGACAGACATTCTCAGTGTTTTCATGCCACAGCGATTGTACCACTATAATCTTATATAACACTTGCTGTGTACTTTAACACACTGCTACACTTTGAGCATCAATAGGAAAAAGGAATGACAAACAGATCCCACCCAGCTCTAATCTTGAGATGTGCATATAAAACATCTTGCTTTCATCTGGTTAACTAAGCACAAAATTATTAGAGTATCAAACATGATAATCTTTCATCACACTTGTTAAGATACAGCTCCACAGTTTTTTAGATTATTCATTCCGTTAGCACTGATAAAATAAATATCTGGGAACAACTCCATATGCCATTTTCCTTCACAAGAGCACCTTCTATTCAATAGCATTCCCAAGGAAGAGAAGATATTTAGAAAAATTTGAACTAAAACGCTGGTGATTTTTCAGGACACCTTAAATATATATATATAGCATGCACACAAATTGTGGAAATGTGGAGAACCCGACTTAACATAAGAAAACTGAGGAACTGAGAGAAAACAGAATTGACCAATTCCGCCTTCCCCAACCCCATAAATGGAAGCTGGCATACTGAAGAAAAGCTCTTGCAGACTTAGGGCAGATCCATAGCATACAATTAAAGCACACCCAATCCAGGCTGAAATCCCATGGTTTCTGCCCCCAAAAATATTGGGAACTGTACTTTGTTAAGGGTGCTGGTAACCTTGGTGTTGTCAGCACCATGCTCTAACCAACTCAAGCCCCATTGTTATATGGAAAAGAAGCAAAACAACTAGCCAATTTGACCTGTGGGGAAATTCCTTATTGATTCCCCAAATGAGGCCCAGATCCTGTTTGAGCAAAGCAAATCCCCTTCGTCACTCCAATAAAAAATGTTTTCGGCTGCAGCCTTATGTAACAGAACATCCTGTCTCTTGTTAATTGTGGCACTCAGTGATGTCCCAGAGGGAAAATGGGGAGAACCACAACCATCTGCAAAAAGGGAAGGGAAAAGGCCTGGCTGGGCCAATGAGTTACAACAGAAGCCACCAGACTGCTATGGCATGCATGAGTCTGATAAGGGACAAATGTATTCAAATTCCTTAAAAGGATTATCGGCCCCTGTAGCTGCTGCTGATCTTTGTAGCTTGTTGGTATTTGCAGATCAGCCTTTCTACACTAAGAAGACCCAGCAGCCTCTGAAGCTGGGCACAGAATGCTGCATATTTGTGAGCGTAACCAAATCAATATTTGGAAACTTGTCTGAGAACTGTCTTCATATTATGATTACTAGTCAAATCTGTTAGGAGGATGATAAGTTTATCTGGATCTTTTTATGATAGTCACCTGAGTGGTTCTTCAATGAAAAACTTGAAAACAAAAAAATTACAAATTAGCAGTGGACCTCTAGACACTACGCATGAAGTCCTATCGCCCCCGGGAGGCATCTCAGAAGCCATATAATGCATCAGGTTGCTCTCTTTGAGAGGAGAGAGAGAGAGAGAGCTCTGACATTAGTGAGGGACACTAAGAATTCAACTGCATTAGTGTTTTTTTAAGTGTTTTAAATACGTTTTAATACTGTGACACCAGATGGCGCTGTAGAGTTCCATCTTTTGGCAATGTGATTTCCCATTATGACATTTACAATGTGTTTTCCTTAAACTTTTTTTTATATGTGTCTAGATCCAGCCTAAATGTTTGATTCACTATTCCTGCCTCTGGGACAACTCCTGTGGCTCTTTCCTTACTAACACCAAAGCACCAATATTGGTAGGGATGGGAAAATAGACGTGTTGAGGACAATAACAGTGAGATCTGGGGTTTCTTTTAACAAAAACTGGAAAAGGATGGATGAGTATTCACTTCTGCCCTGCCAGCAGGGCATTGGATGAGACAGAGACACTGCTTTCATCTCTCCCCATACCCACAACTTTACGATTGGATGGAAATAAAGTTACTACAGCACTGCCCTAGCTCAGTGTTGAAGGCAGAACCTATTTTCACAAGAATTCTAGCTCACAGCAATCCAAGTGAAAAAGTACTGCATGTGGTAGAGAGGGAGAGTTTCCCCCATTTCCCCCTGACGTGGTCTTGCTGAAAATGCGCCTCCCTGGAGCTGCTATTTGCATCAGGAAGAACGCTCCTCTGAATAACAGATTTGGATATTCCACAAAAGAGGAAGGGTATCTTTTTATATGCAAGGGCGGCAGCAAGAGTTTTGATCGCAGCAAATGGAAGAGTAATGAAATCCCCTCTATACAAGATTGGACCCCAAAGCTGACAGAATATGCCGAATTAGATGGTTTATCAGAAAAAATAAAGAATAAATAAAAACAGGAATTTGTTTCAAAATGGGAGGTTTTCAAAGATTATCTGAAAAATAAATATAGTAGTTTAAATTCTGTTGCAGCATTCGAGGAACTTCAGTAATACTCGCAAGGTAGATATAAGAAATTAGATTTATTGAGAATAAGTTTAATTATGATAAAAGCGTATACTGGCAAAAAGTAATATGAATTTGAAATATGGAATAGACGGGAGGTTGGGTCTTTAGTGTTAAGACCAATAGATGTTTTATTGTTTGCTAAGAAAATTATGTGCCTATGGTTATTTTTGTAATTTGTGTGTAATTTGGTATTTGTGTGTTTTTCCTTGTTGTATAAATAAAAAACTTTTTTTAAAAAAGGAAGAATGCTTCCAACAGAAGGTGACGATAGTAAGAATCAAGGCTGGAATGAACCAATGAGAAGCAAGACACAATATCATGCACAGTTATCACCTTGAATTTAACTATTGTCTTCTGTTTGTTACCTATTTTCTTACTCCAACCCGCCACTGATATTTAATTCTTAACATGGAAGGGAACCTGTTTTGTGCATGCTCATACCATTATAATGAGTGGTCCTTTTAATCTACTTGAATTCCTTGTTCCTTTAAAACGTTATTTGGTGGTGGGTGTAATTAAGGATTTGTGGGATACGTTAATTTTAAATGCTAATCTGCTCTGATCTCTGAAACCTATCAGTGTCTCCTGAGCACCGCATCATTGAATCATGAGAGCTGAGATACGGCACTGCGAGATTGAAGCACTTTTAATTCGGTCTTGTTGACCTTCCAGTGGCAATTTGAGAATGGCTGAAAAATGAACCCTTCAATGATAAGGCTGACTGTCACTGAAATTTAATTGTCCCCAGTGTGGAGTGATTAGTTTCAGGCCCTTCCCTTGTCAATGCTTGAGCTGGCGTTGGTGGCATCAATAAACAGAATACTTTATCAGCTCTGACAGTTATGCCTGAGAGCTATGATTTAAGATAAACCTGTTTGCTGGGGAGAAACACCTTGGATCCTATTGGTGTTTGGTTTGGTTTGATTTTTTACTTTTTTGACTTATAGGAAGTAGGAGTTCTGATTCAGAGTCTCCTCTCCATGCTTCCTGCATCCTTGCAACCAGTAGCTAATCCCTGCACTTAAAGGTATAAATGGGAAAACAAACAAAATGTCAAGGCTCATTTATGGGAGAAAACACCAGACCTTAGTCCATAGCAAATTGAGTGGTGACTTTTAAAAATTATATAAAGGTAAAGGGACCCCTGACTGTTAGGTCCAGTCGTGACCGACTCTGGGGTTGCAGCACTCATCTCACTTTATTGGCCGAGGGAGCCGGCATACAGCTTCCAGGTTGTGTGGCCAGCATGACTAAGCCACTTCTGGCGAACCAGAGCAGCTCACGGAAACACCGTTTACCTTCCCGCTGGAGCGGTACCTATCTATCTACTTGCACTTTGACGTGCTTTCGAACTGCTAGGTTGGCAGGAGCAGGGACCGAGCAATGGGAGCTCAACCCGTCGCAGGGATTCGAACTGCCGACCTTCCGATCGGCAAGTCCTAGGCTCTGTGGTTTAACCCACAGTGCCACCCGTGTCCCAAAAATTATATATACGTATATAAAATCCAGCGCATGTCTACACACTCTGGTAAGCTGCTTAAACTTCAGGTGGATCTACACACAGGAGGAAAAACCCGCTATAAATAAGTCAGAAATTAGATCGGGTAAAAAACTATGGGAAATCACATAATTTTTTTTTCTGCTCTCGACACCACACCATCTGGTGTGGCATGTTTATATCGCCTTCAAATCATTGTTTCTTTACTAATGTAGCTGAGTCCTTTATTGGGTAGAACAGATGCCTCACAGACAGACATATTGCACCATATTCATCACTCCTGATCTAGACATTTGTGCAGAAGCAGCTTGTCCGGTGTGGTGGAGTCGTTGCATTAGCTTTCTGATCACCATTATGCTTACTTAGAGGGAAATGGGAGAAGCCAGGCAGTGTCGAGGTCAGTGCAGGGCAAACGCACCAGCAGAGGCAATCTGATATTCCTGCTGGTGGATTCGCACTGCACCAATCTCCCCACCAAGACTGAATTAAAAGATGCCTGCTTCTTGGGAGAAAAGCAATGGCAAACCTAGACAGCATCTTAAAAAGCAGAGACATCACCTTGCCAACAAACGTCCGTATAGTTAAAGCTATGGTTTTCCCAGTAGTGATGTATGGAAGTGAGAGCTGGACTATAAAGAAGGCTAATCGCCAAAGAATTGATGCTTTTGAATTATGGTGCTGGGGGAGACTCTTGAGAGTCCCATGGACTGCAAGAAGACCAAACCGCTCCATTCTGAAGGAAATCAGCCCTGAGTGCTCACTGGGAGGACAGATCCTGAAGCTGAGGCTCCAATACTTTGGCCACCTCATGAGAAGAGAAGACTCCCTGGAACAGACCCTGATGTCGGGAAAGATGGAGGGCGCAAGGAGAAGGGGACGACAGAGGATGAGATGGTTGGACAGTGTTCTCGAAGCTACCAGCATGAGTTTGACCAAACTGCGGGAGGCAGTGGAAGACAGGAGTGCCTGGCGTGCTCTGGTCCATGAGGTCACGAAGAGTCGGACACGACTAAATGACTAAACAACAACAACAATCTCCCCACCACCTTGGTCCATCCTGCAACCCACTAGCTTGGGAGTGTAACGGCTCCGTCCAACCCAGAAAGCTGCTTCTCCATCTGTGCTGTGCCCTGAACAATATGGCTTAAGCCCTCGCAACAGTCTCTGCAATAGTCCTTGAAGTGGTGGCCCAGGGTGGTGGTAACTGGGCTCTGATTCAGAGAGGAACACCATGCAAAGATAACTCCAATGAATGGGCTTTGTAGAGCAGTAAGTGTGGATACCTCACCTCACTCTTAGTGCTATGTGTATAATTATTCACCGATAAACTTGATCTAAACCACCTCCTTTATTGTTGGGCAGATGAAAGACAGCATTAAAATGTATGCAGTAAATTATCTGTGCTCTCCTCTGGAGTGTCTAATAAATATAATAAGCATGATGATTAATCTAATCACCGAGTTGATAAGAAGCGGTAAACAATCCAGAATCCAAATGAATGCTTTATGTCTTTTCTGGGACGGGGGTGGGAAATTTGATATCTAGTCTGCTCATTTTACCAGCTGGCAGAACAATAGAGTTCCCCGTTTCATTTCTTTAAGAAAAGATGCAATTATAATTGAGATATTCATACAGGTTTCACCAACGAGATGAAGAAAATTGCAAACACTTCCCCCTCCCCAAGTCAGCATATACTAAATTAAAATCCATTGTCATAAATTCATTTCAGTTACATTTAATTCCATGGTATTGTGGTGTGGGCGTTTTTCCTTGGAGTTGCAAATTTCTTATTAAACTCTTTTCCTCTCCCCCCCCCCCCCAGATCCATCATTCCTCTGGATCACTCGACCACATAAATGGAAGAATACTCCATTTGACACATGTGTCTTCCTGATAGTGTTATGAAATCCCAAACCTGATCTTAAGAGCAAAATCCATGTTAAGAGTCACGAAATTTCCCTCTCCGCAAAATTTTCCTTGGTTTTGCTTTATAGGGTGTTGCTTCAAACATAGCAGTACATACAATTCAACTGCGGGCCTGGATGAATTTCAGTTTTCAACTGAGAATCCTCCAAGGCAGAAATGGGTGGGGAGTTGCTTTGCTGCATTAGGCTGTATCCACAGACTTCAATCATCAATCATTTATTTCTTTCGACCGATCGTCAGAAATAAAACACAGAAATAAAACACAATACAGAATTACGAACTAAAACATCATAGGGGTACATGAATAAGGTAGGGCCACAGCACTAAACCTCTCACAGATAACCCACATCAAGGCATTCAATTGTACGTTTCCGACGCTTGAGTGCCAGGAAAAGGAATTTAGCCACTGACAAAGTTGTTTTCCTAGAAGACTTATTTAGCAGATATGCTGTCTGCTTTCCTCTTTGTCGGGGACTAAGCTGGGGTAAGTATGGGGTTATAAGATACTGTCTTAAATCGTTGTAGAAGGGACAGCTCATTAAAATGTGCTCTGTGGATTCTACCTCACCCAACGCACAATGGCATAATCTCTGGTCATATGGGACTCCTCCATATCTTCCCTTCAGAACCGCCGAGTCAAGAACATTCAGCCTATCCGCGGTAAATAGTCTGCGGTATTCCACGTAGTGGATATCCGCCAGGTAGCGAGCTGGAGCAGCTCGGTACATCTGCTCCCCCAGAAACAGCCCTGGTTTCACACGGGCTATGTCCTCCTGTCTCGCAATATCCCTTAATCTCTGGGCGATCACCGCCTTTGCGTAGCTATACGTCATGGACTCTATATAAAGGGAGGACAACCCGCACTTCTGCACTTCCTCCACTATCTCCCCTTCCCATGACTTGTGAAACTAACCTTCACTGTAGCCTTTGTCATCCTCCACAAAAGACGTTCCACAAGCTGGTATAATTGCTGTGATATAGGTAAGGGTAAAAATAAAGGACCCCTGGACGGTTAGGTCCAGTCAAAGGTGACTATGGGGTTGTGGCACTCATCTTGCATTCAGGCTGAGGGAGCCAGCATTTGTCCACAGACAGCTTTCTGGGTCATGTGGCCAGCATCACTAAACAGCTTCTGGCACAACAGGACATTGTGACGGAAGCTAGAATGCACGGAAACATCATTTACCTTCCTGCCACAGTGGTACCTATTTATCTACTTGAACTGGCATGTTTTCGAAGTGCCAGGTTGGCAGGAGCTGGGACAGAGCAACATGAGCTCACCCCGTCGCAGGGATTTGAACCACTGACCTTCTGATCGGCAAGTCCAAGAGGCCCAGTGCTTTAGACCACAGTGCCACCCGCGTCCCGAATAAACAAGCACACAATCACTGATCGGTCCACCCGCCATTGTAAGGCTCAAAGCAATGAAGACAATGTCTCCCCAGCTGTTGCCATTGGCTGTGGGTTTCTTGTGATGTCACAAAAGCACTTGGCAGCTGAGTGGATATAAAGGCAGGCCAAGGGGAAAGCCCTTTTCTGTTTCCAGCAGGACACACACCTGGCAATGGATGTGACATTCAGCACTGCCCAGGTTTCTTGCACTTGGAGGAGGCAAAGTGGTGAATGGAAGGAGGCAATCCTCTGGCAGTGGGATGCTAGGGAGCGATAATAAGGCAAGTTTGCTTGCTTGAAGGCTGCTGGTATCTGTGGTTGGAAGCTGGTGGATGTCTCATGATGGACCTAAGAGAAGCTGGCAGATGTTGGTGGATGGAAACCAGTGGCATTTGGATTCAGAGGTTGGTGGAGGCTACAAGGCTAAAGCAGACGGATGTTTGTGGATGTCGGCTGATGGAAGTTCACCTTTGGAAGCCAGTCAACAGAAGCCAGTGGATATTTATGGATTGCAGTCAGGTCACAAATGTGAATGGATGTCATGTTTTTGGATGTCGGCTGGTATATGTTTGTGTGAGTAAATGGGAGGTTTCAAATGTGGTTGAGACAGAATAGTATTTGCATGTGCACGAATGTGATGTGTGAAAGAATAGATGGGAGGAGGGATATAGGTTTCAGAGAATCAGGGAATTGAGTTTGAGAGGGACCATGAGGGTCATCTAGCCCAACCTCTTACAATGCCGGAATCTTTTGCCCAGTGTGCGGCTCAAACCCACAACCCTGCAATTAAGAGTCTCATATATTTTGTGTTTTCATGTTGTAATGTTGTAAACTGTCCTGTGGTCTTTGGATGAAGGGCAGTATTCAAATTGTAATAGCAGTAATAGTAGTAAACTTGCACTGGAGCTGGGACAGAGCAACGAGAGCTCACCCCATCATGGGGATTTGCACCACCAACCTTCTGATCAGCAAGCCCAAGAGGCTCAGTGATTTAGACCACAGCGCCACCCCTGTACTGTTGTGATATAATGGTGACACAAAAAGAAAGCTGTAATGCACATGCAGGGAGAGGGTCATTGGTGGCATGCATGCAATGCCACAGAGAGAAAGACAGCAACCGCAATGCACATTTCAGGGAGAGGACCAAGCAACAACCAGCAACATTCATAATAAAAAATTTTGGACAAAGGATATGCATCTTAACACATTCTAAAGCAGACACAGGCAATCTTGACCCTCCAGATGTTTTGGGACTACAAGTCCCATCATCCCTAGCTAACAGGACCAGTGGTCAGGGATGATGGAAATTGTAGTCCCAACCATCTGGAGGATGTTTGTCTATGCCTGTTCTAAAGGCAGTAGCATCAATGACGCAGGCTGCATATTCAAATAATACATTACTGAGACGAGTTGCCCACTATACTTAATTGAGAGGCACTATTTTTTCTGTGTCCCTATATAATTATCAACTTCTCCTAGTGTCTTTTTTCTTTCATTGCAAGCAGCTGTGGGAAAGGACAGGGGTTTGAGTCAGAGTTGTGGCACTAAGGGATGAGGGATAATGTGGGATGTTAGAATCAGGTGCAGTCAAACACAACATTGCTAGAATAGACATGAAGCTTGTCTCAGTCCTTCAGCCAGAACTTCCTGCTGAGACGAAACTTCCTATGTGTAACTTGAGATGGGTGTGGCCTCTCCTGAAGTAAAAGAACTAGAACCACAGGCTGGTGACCATCTTGTCTCTCTTGTTTCTATTGATGCCATCTTAATAACAGCACTAGTAAGATGCACCCTTGGCTCCAGGCCAAGAGAAGAAAAGGGGGGATTTCTCTCATAAGGAGATAGTCACCACATTTAAACTATGTTCCAACCTTTTAAGTCTGCCTTCTGGGAACCTTTGTGTGACCAGATGATTACTTGTCAGTAAATGTTTTATACTTTACAGAAGACTGTGTAGCGTCTTATTTTAGGAGGGATTAAATGGGAGAAATACCAAGAAATATTTACAGAGACTCTAACGAGTCTGAGCAAGCTATCTGCTGTGCGTGTGTTTAAAAAGGGGAATGTTAACTCTGCTGATTTTGTTGAACTTGTAAAGACAAGTTGGGACAATATATCCTTCCCCTCATCCCTAAACATTCCCTTTCCCTCATGGTGTTTCCCTGATGCAAATCACATACACGCACATTAGATATTAAACATCGGGGAGTGGGAAGATGCAATGTCCCAGTCTGCACATAACGGCTTAGCATGAATGAGCAGAGAGTTGACACTCTTTATAGGGAAGGTGTCCAAGGGTGGGCATTCTATTTTACTGAGCAGTGTGTGCAACAATATGAATGTCATTTAGCTGTTGGGAGCTCAGAAAAGATCTAGCACCTGAAGCTCACATATTCTTCCTGAAATAGAGCTTTAAAAAGACGAAAATGTTGTTCCTGTCTTGTTAGATAAAGGGCAGAATATAAATTGGTTTTGATGTTATGAAACCATACTGACCTACATTTAGAAACAGCGCGTGGGTGGCTTATATTGATTTGTTTAATTAGCTAGATATTATGTTTGCTTTTTATTTAACAAAAAATAATAGAGCCTTGAGGCACCTAAAAACAGATAGATTTTATTGTGCCACAAAGTTTTGAGATCCTGAGCTCAGGTTGCCAGGCTGAGGGAGCATTATTCTCCTTTAGCCAATAGGCATGCACAAGGCTTCAGCGTAATGACGGCAGAATCCGTCCGTTTGGGTTTCTCATTTCTCCAGTCTTCAGTTTCCCCCTTTCTGTATCAGTTTGTGATTTTTTTTTTTTTAAAAAAAAACAATCTATGTGAAAATTCAGACATATTTTCATGCACATTTCTCCTATCCACACATTTTTGTGGGACAATTTTGCCTAAAATCCTTTTTTCTTCTTCTTGCAAGCCATTTCCCCTAATGCAACCGCAACATGATTTTCTCCCCCATCCTTTGTACAGAGAGAGAGAGAGAGAGAGAGAGAGAGAGAGAGAGAGAGAGAGACTGGAGAGACTGTCAGGAAAGATCAGAAACCAGGAAGACCAAGTATTCTTAAAAGACTGGAAGAACTTTTTCACATATTTAAGAGACCACTGCAAATAGTTGGAATCATTGGCAGGGATACGACGACACTTGTAAAGTAACATGAATGTTGGATACTATGATTAGATAATAGATTACAGTAAAAGATGCAGAAATAAAAATTAGAAATGGAACCCATGGCGGGAAGGAAGGAGGTCTGAAGGTTCAAAAGAACACTTTTTTTTTTTTTTAAAGAAATTATTATATTTGTTTTGCACAACCTTTAGGTAAAGGTAAAGGGACCCCTGATCATTAGGTCCCGTTGTGGCCGACTCTCGGGTTGCGGTGCTCATCTCGCTTTATTGGCTGAGGGAGCCGGCGTACAGCTTCCAGGTCATGTGGCCAGCATGACTAAGCCGCTTCTGGCGAACCAGAGCAGCGCATGGAAACGCCGTTTACCTTCCCGCTGGAGTGGTACCTATTTATCTACTTGCACTTGACATGCTTTTGAACTCCTAGGCTGGCAGGAGCTGGGACCGAGCAACGGGAGCTCACCCCATTGTGGGGACTCGAACCGCCGACCTTCTGATCAGTAAGTCCTAGGCTCTGTGGTTTAACCCACAGTGCCACTCGCATCCCAACCTTTATGTAAAACCAATTTTAAATTTATTTTTTTTAAAAAAGTTAAAGATTCCAGGAGATTTGGGACACTTCACTACTGAACCCAGATATATAAAAATGGAGAGCCAGTTTCAAAATAGCAGCCACTGTATCGCATCTCATAGCCTGTAACAATCTCCTTCTGTTAGTTTCTACCCAAAATAAACAGAAACAAATCTGACCCCAAAATAGCAATAATTATCACATTTTTTGTGTGGCTGTTCCTTGAGAGCACTTGGCACTTTGGGATGCTTTTTCTTTTGCACATTTTTGGTGTGCACCCCATGACCCCGTGGACTGGAAGATAAGGCCCAAATATTTGAAAGCTTTGACCTGTTCGATTGGCTGATTCTCCATACGCCAACTGTGGGGCCTATATTTTCTTCAGAAAACCATAACTTTGGTTCTTCTGATAGTTTACAACCAGGTGTTCTCTCTGGCAATACATTGAGAATTCTCTCATCAATCTTTTTAGGCCCATTTTTGTTTGGGATAAGAGGACCACATCATCAGCATATAATAGTACAGAGATTGGTTTTGAGGCCAGTTTAGGGGCATGGAACTCTGGAGATGTTAGATACTGCACCATGTCGTTTATGTATAGGTTAAAGAATGCCGGACCTAAAATGCATCCTTGCTTGACTCACTTTGTGGCTGGTACAGATCCTGTAAGTTGGCCATTTGTAGAGCAACGTACTTTCAGCACAGTGTCTTTATAAAGGTAAAGGTAAAGGAACCCCTAACCATTAGGTCCAGTCGTGGCCGACTCTGGGGTTGCGGCGCTCATCTTGCTTTACTGGCTGAGGGAGCTGGCGTACAGCTTCCAGGTCATGTGGCCAGCATCACTAAGCCGCCTCTGGCAAACCAGAGCAGCACACAGAAACGCCGTTTACCTTCCCGCCGGAGCGGTACCTAGTTATCTACTTGCACTTTGACATGCTTTCGAACTGCTAGGTTGGCAGGAGAAGGACCGAGAAACGGGAGCTCACCCCGTCGCGGGGATTTGAACCGCTGTCTTTCTGATCGGCAAGTCCTAGGCTCTGTGGTTTAATCCACAGTGCCACCCGCGTCCCTGTCTTTATAAAGGCAGTTAATCAGATATAATGATCTTCGGTCTATGCTTGAGGTGTTCAATTTAGCCCATAGTCTTACTCATGAGATTGAGTCAAAAGCAGCTTTCAAATCAATGAAAGCAGCATACAGCACACCACAAGCTTGCTTGGCATACTTATCTATGAGGTGGGCTAGGACAAAGCAATGGTCCTCCTTGAGAGGTTCAGAGGTGGCAATACAAGAATGGGCTCCCCAATTGTGGAATGCTCTCCCCAGGAAGTCTCGCCTGGCACCTTCATTACATATCTTTAGGGCCCAGGCAAAGATATAGAAATTTAATAAAGAAGAAGAAAGGTAGCTTATCTCCACTTAACTGCTGTTGCAGATCGATCCTGCTGTAGCATTTAGGCTCTGCATTAAAAGGCCTATTGCTACGCCTTTCATTTCATAGCATTTTTGCTCCACATATGTTTTCTCATAAGACTTTTTGTCTGCTTGCCTGTAACACATTAGCACTACAGTCCCTCTGATGTATTTGTGTCAGGTCTAGATGAGTTGTTTTAAGATTGTTTGCAAATGCTTTGTCAAATATATAAATCATTCTCCATACCAAAAAAGGATTCTCTGGGTTTTATTGCCTAGAGGTATATGAATTAGATGGGGAAAGTCTTAAGCAATTGCTTGCAAGACTGATGTTCTATCCTTGTTTTCCCCAGTTCAGGGCAATTTCAATGTTGCAGTAACCAGAAATCAATGTTGCTGCTGCTTCAATTTAAAGCTTTTATTGGAGAAGAGAGAGGTACTGTATTACATTGAAATAATCCTTGTTATCTACTACAATCGCTAAGCAAAACTCCACTTCTCTTGTTTAGCTGAGCTAAATATCACACTGACAATCACTGTTCCCTCCTACCTGACCATTACATTTTCACTCCTGAAGTAGTTTCCAAAATTTTGTGAACTACAAGTGGAGAAGTAAATACCATGTCTGAGTGGATGTAGCCGCAGGAAACAGGTTAGCTGACTGCTTTCCAACTGCATATTCTTAATGTGCCCCAGACATATTTTGTCTTCCTTTCACCTTGAGATATTATGAAAGAAGTAGTTAACCTACATCTCAGACAATAATGTCTGGGAATCAGTGTGTTTTTACATAAGTAGAATGTGTCCTTTTATTTAAAATGCATCTCTGGGTGATTTGTGGGGCATAGGAATTCATTCATTTTTATTTATTTTTTTCAAAATACAGTCCGGCCCACCACATGGTCTGAGGGACAGTGGACCAGCCCACAGCTGAAAAAGGTTGCTGACCCCTGGTCTAGGTCTTTGCTTCTGGAACTAAGTTTTGAGTTCTGGTTGACATTTAGGGACTGGGTTTGGAAACTGGAAACATCAATTTGGGGATTGGGGACTGCTCTGATGGCAGTAGTTTCAGTCATGTGACACTCCTGGCAAAATGAAAAGAAGGACGTCAACTTTTGCTTGTGATTCCTAGTTGTGATCCAAGACACATACTCACTTGCTACAATTGCCATTTGTGGCTTGTAGCTATTGCATTTGCTTTCATACCAATGATGATGATGATGATGATGATGATGACGACGACGACGACGACTCTGGGCAGCTCCCAACAGAATATTAAAAACACGATAAAACATCAAACATTAAAAACTTCCCTAAACAGGGTTGGCTTCAGATGTCTTCTAAAAGTCAGATAGTTGGTTGTTTCCTTCACATTTGAAGGGAGGGCGTTCCACAGGGCGGGCGCCACCACTGAGAAGGCCCTCTGCCTGGTTTCCTCTAACCTCACTTCTCACAGTGAAGGAACTGCCAGAAGGCCCTCGTAGCTGGACCTCAGTATCTGGGCTGAACGATGGGGGTGGAGACGCTCCTTCAGCACCAACACTTGTGCTCAGAAACATTCTAGGAGCCAATGTAGGTCTTTCAGGACTGGTATTATATAGGCATGCATTCCATTTCTGTGCAGGCGGGGGGCGGTCACGGTGAGTGAGAGGGGGTTTGCAGTGCATAGGCCAGCTACGGTGGAGTTTTTTTGCATGCATTTCATGTTTTCCGTGGGCAGGGGGAGTGACTGGGGTGTGTGTTGGAGAGTGAAAAGGGGGGTTGCAGGATCTGGTCCAGTGCACGGGGAGAGTTTTTGAGCGGGCAGAGGAGGCAGAAGTGGGTTGGACTTAGAGAGCAAAAGATGGGGTTTGCACTGTTAGGATCATCCTACTCTCATGTGGGACGGGGGTGGCGCTGTGGGTTAAACCACAGAGCATAGGGCTTGCCGATCAGAAGGTCGGTGGTTTGAATCCCCGTGACGGGGTGAGCTCCCGTTGCTCGGTCCCTGCTCCTGCCAACCTATCAGTTCGAAAGCACGTCAAAGTGCTTAAGTAGTTAAATAGGTACCACTCCGTTGGGAAGGTAAACAGCATTTCCATGCGCTGTTCTGGTTTGCCAGAAGCAGCTTAGTCATGCTAGCCACATGACCCAGAAACTGTATGCCGGCTCCCTCGGCCAATAAAGTGAGATGAGCACCACAACCCCAGAGTCGGTCACAAATGGACCTAATGGTCAGGGGTTCCTTTACCTTTACTCTTGTATAGGTCCCTGGCAGAGACACATGCCTGACTGAGAAGTTCTTTCCCTCCTGGTTGAGAGCAGTGGGAGGAGAGAGAGTTTTTGCGTGGACAGAGGCAGGTGGGTCTGAGGCAGAGACATGGAGACTTGGAGTCATTGTAATGGATTGAAGTCATTTCTGCAACAGGTAAAGTGATTTTAAAGTGATTTTTATTTTGTCCGACCAAAGGTCACAACAGTAGGGATGGGGGTTAATGGTCTGTTCACTGCATGATTTTATCTGAATCAGACCTGATGTACTCTTTCTCGACAATGGACATGCACACACAAGAAAACACACACACATGCATTGCCTGTCACACTGCCAACTAGACAGCTTACCTTCTGCAGCCGGCCAAAATGTGTTTTCAGTTGATTCTGTCTTTATGCCTCTGAGCTACTAATTTAGAAATGCTAGGTTTCCCCTTGTTTTTCTCCTAAGCTGTTTGCTCTTGTTTAATTCTGTTTTATTGAGTTACAGCACAGCAAACACTGCTTCAGGCCTTCCTACTTCGCTTTCAGTTCTTGCAACGTTCTAAACAGGATCAGGAGATATATATATATATATATATATATATATATATATATATATATATGCAGCATGTAAGAACAACAAGGTTTATAGCAGGATCTGGTTCTCTTCTTATGTCTGCTGGGAAGAAAGGATCATCCCTAAATGGCAAATACATGATGCACATCTTGTAAATCACTCGTTTGAGTATGCACTAAGTTTAATGAGATATACCAGGCATAGGCAAACTCGGCCCTGCAGCTGCTTTGGTGCTACAACTCCCATCATCCCTAGCTAACAGGGCCAGTGGTCAGGGATGATGGGAGTTGTAGTCCCAAAACACCTGGAGAGCTGAGTTTGCCTATGCCTGAGATATACAATATCTAATACACACATTTCATGTATTGTTTTGGAAAGTGTGAATAGGGTTGATTCACCTTTAAATAAGAACTGAATTGAAATTCTCCTCCATCCCTCCTGAGATCTAATAAAAACTTATCAAAACAAAACATATTTGTGAATGGGCCGTTATTTGCATCTGCTTTGGAGATTCCCAAAAGAATGGATTGTAAATATGTGTAAGAACCAACTTTTTAATAAGTAAATAAATAAATTTGTGATTTAATTGTCTTCTCTCTCTCTCTCTATTCCTCCCTCCCTCTCTCTGTAGATGTCTCCTTCAATTTCAGAGCACCAAAATGAATATGAAATATCTCAATAATAAGGCAGACATTTAAGGAAACAAGAGGCTGATTGCATAAAGATAGAAAACCGAAACGGAATATGAACAAGATCACTTTTTCCACAGCCATTTTATGATGAAGTGCTAGGTGGATAACAGGAGGATAAAATATTGCATTCATTCTGTGTTTTGTAATTCTGGTATAATATTGCTACATTTCAAAATAAAAATATGATTTTTAAAAATAAATTCAAAAACCTATTCTGTGCAGATGAGACGAAATGCCAGGCTGCATTTGCTTAATTTGAGCACCTTCATTTCATTGCTGCTGGGCTATACTGTAAATCTCAAGCATATTAAACACCCATTAAAGCCTTATTATTAGTCACCCAAAGCCGAACTTTCAAGCAAGCACTGAGAAATCATTTTACCTGCAAGGTCTGCTGCTTTGGGAGAGAGCTGTCATTCTAACCCCCTCCTTAAGGCAGCTATTGAGTCCTCGTAGCCTATTGAAATATTCTAATCCCCATGCTAAGCATATGTTTTGGATCAGCAGGCCAAAAAACTACCGGCTTTCATTATCATATTGAAATCAGCACAGAAGGAGAAATGTCTTTATATGTGGTCTATCAGTTTGCCAGTTTCCCCAGCATGTCAAAGACAGAGACTCAGGAAAAGCGGCTTGTTGATGTCATCAGGCAGGGTCTGGTTCTATCACAGAGTTGTTAACTCCTGGATGTAATAAATCAGATACATAGATTGCTTCTGAGAGTGTGTCCAGCAGTCAAGAGGAAGAGATGGAGGCATGGAGGTCCAGGGAGGGGGGTGGGAACTGGAGGGAGGAAGAAAATTAAGAAAAAATAATGGGGGGCTTTGCTCTATTTCTTGGTGGTGCATTTTGTTCTTTGTGTTTCTTAGTAGAAAAAAAATAGATTTAAAGTATCTTGTGCAGCATTTTTCAGAATTATGAGTTAGGTTATTTAGTTTTTAAAGCAGTGCTTTAGATGCAGATGTAGGTAAACTCCCATGAATTTAAAGGAGGAGACTCTCAACACACACACACAATATACCACGGGGCAGGTTCCCCTCTCTCCCTCCAGAAGTCCAACACCATCTCTTTTGTCTTGCTAATATTTAGATGCAAGTTGTTCTCTAAGCACCATGTAGATACTTTTTGAACCTCCCCCCTGTACGCTGTTTCATCTCTGCCTTCAATTAGGCCCGTTATGGTAGTGTCATCTGCAAACTTAATAATTACTGTGGATGGATCAGATGATATGCAGTCATATGTGTACAATGAGTACAGGTAGGGATTTAAGATTAAGATTATTTCTTCAGACCTTCCTTTGAAAAGTAACTAGTGCCCATTGGACTGATAGGACAGAAGACAGAGAGGCCAAGACCCAATGACAGGCAGACCCAATGACAGGCAGAGCCAACTAATTGTACTTTTGCCCCATCCCCCTTCCTTCTGACTTCTAGGAGGAGCAACACTGAGACTATGGAAAAGGAAGATGATAGGAAGTTCCACCTCCTGGGATGGTTGTAAGGAAGAAGAAATTCTAGCCAATGATTTGTGGTTCTGGTGTTATTTTTATAAATGTAAAGAAGTAAATGAACTCCACCTACAGTATGCTCACTTTGTATATCAAATATGACACAAATGTTGTAAGTCTCCAGCCTTCTCTGCTTCCAAAAGGAACCAAACCAAAGAAATGCTGTCCCTGGAGTGAGCTTCTCATCTGTCTGAGAAATGGGGAGCATGCAGCACTATGCTGCCTTTGTGGTTCCTTCATTTTATTGTTATATGCCAGAATCACACATCTGAAATACTTTCTGTATCCCTGGACGATTGCAGCAAAATAGGACAGCTGGTTTTCATTCCCTTTGTGTTATGTCATCCTCCATTCTAGGTTTGGCAAAACTATGCTGGGTATCAATGTTCCGTTCTTATTCATAGTCAGATATTGCTATATTTATGCTGCAAGAAAACTTTCCTAATGAAAAATAATTTGTCAAAATGCATTCTGAGCTTTTGGTTAAGGATGGGTGAGGCATTCAATTCAGTTCACATTTTTAGGAGAACTTAGCACATTTTCCAAAATTAAATGAAAACCGAAACGCAGCCATCCTGTCAAATACTCTTTTCCATATTTTGCAGTTCTCCATCCAAGCACTGTGTATAAAAATACACATATCAGTGAAAGTAAAATACAAAAGTGTATTATATTAAGGGGGTATTTTTTTAAAACAAAAACCTAAAACAAAAAATAAAGTGTCAAATGACATACAAAAATATGTTCACACTAAAATGCTGAAGAATTTTCATAAGGATTTAAGCAATCAATCAATCGGAAATTATTGCAAAAAATGTGAATTGAATATCTGATTGGAAAAGTGGAAAACACAGAAAACTGGAATGTGGTAGATCTGTCCATTTACTTTGAATTATACAATGAAGATTCCCTGCAATGGTAAACATAATCCAAAAAGAGTACGATCCTAAAGCAGGAAGACAATCTTTTTAAATTACATGTCTGCCAACATTTCTCTGATGAAAATAGGGACATCCTAAGGAAACGTGGGACATTCCAAGATCAAATCAGAAACCAGGATGGCTTTGGGACTGTCCCTGGAAGATAGGGACACTTGGAGGGTCTGTCATTATAACCTACATGCTTTCAATTTGGAAAGCTATTATTGGTTTTAGTGCTAGGAACTTCAGGAAGGAAGCCATCAGGAACTGAGGACTGTAGGGCGTCATCTACTAGCATTATCCCAAGTTAAATCTGTGACTCTATGGCTAGTATTTTTTACAGAGAATGAACCTGCACTTTGGCAATCCCTCAGTGTCCAACAATCTCCATTCAAGAGACTGGAAACAGACATAAAACGCTTCCACGTTATTTCTGTGACAAGGCAGGCGGGGTAGATCACACACTTTGGGGGCAAAATCAGTTTTTAAAAAGAGACATTTTTGAGATGTTTTCATGGGGAAATGGCACTACCGACATGCGATGCCATACGTCCAGATTTTCAAAGACATTGACCTGATTTTTGGCTTGACACTGCTGCCAACTGCTGCCAATTATTGTACAAATAATTCCATATTAGCAGAAATTGCGTGATATTTGTAAAGAAAATGATAAGAGGAATATATACAAAGTAGAAAGAAATGAATCTGTGTACAAATCTGTGTGAAAAAAGAATGTTTATATTACAGTATAATGAGAAGGATGGGAAGGATTGTGTTGATGAACACATTTATTGTGTAAATAATGATGTCTTGTCTTTTCTTTTCCTCTTTTTTTTTAACTTTGTATCTTTGTTATTTCTTTATTTTTTTTCTTTTCCTCTTTTTTGTTTCTTTAAAAATTTTCTATTCTCTACATAATTTTCTTTTTCTTCATATGTAAAGAGATAGCATATAATGTTTGTATAGATATATAAACTTTTAATCAATAAAGAATTAAAACAAAAACAAAAACCCTGCCTTTCTGGAACAAAGGAAGCTTGTTTAACCCTGGGTTGATGCCTTTGAATTATGGTGCTGGAGGAGACTCTTGAGAGTCCCATGGACTGCAAGAAGATCAAACCTCTCCATTCTGAAGGAAATCAGCCCTGAGTGCTCACTGGAAGGACAGATCCTGAAGCTGAGGCTCCAATACTTTGGCCACCTCATGAGAAGAGAAGACTCCCTGGAACAGACCCTGATGTCGGGAAAGATGGAGGGCGCAAGGAGAAGGGGACGACAGAGGATGAGATGGTTGGACAGTGTTGTCGAAGCTACCAGCATGAGTTTGACCAAACTGCGGGAGGCAGTGGAATTCAGGAGTGCCTGGCGTGCTCTGGTCCATGGGGTCACGAAGAGTCGGACACGACTAAACAACTAAACAACAACAACACTGTTTGTTCATCCAGCCCAGTATTGTGTACTGTTCATTTCAGGAAGAGGTTAATCTAAATCTGAGCCAGCTCATAACAAGAAGCAGAAATCAAAATGGCAGGTAGCAGAAGGGAAACAGGAATGGGAAAATAAAATATTTGGGGCTGGGGGATAAAATACAAAAATGTTCAGATAGGAGGGAACCTTTGGGGGGGGGAAAGATGGCAGCCGCCACTCTTCTCCCACCAGTAATGTCTCCAGGGGTGTATGGGGGGGCAGAGGGGGCAGGCTGCCCTGGGTACCACTTGAGGGGGTGACTAGATGGCCCACTGCCTCCCCCCAGCTGTAGAGTGGCTGAGGGCACGCACGGAGTCAGTATGGGCGCCGCTCACGCAGCGTCCATATGGGCTGCTGCTCACGTGTGCCATCCATATGGGTGTCCATACTGGATGCCACGCATGCGCCACCGGGCAGTTTGCTCTGCCCCTCAGCGTCCCGCCCCGGGTGCCAGAGAGGGTTCCTCCACCACTGAATGTCTCTAGTATGATGCTACAATGTAATTGAACTACTCCAGTGGGTAGCTAGTGAATTATTCCAGTGGGAAAATGATGGGATAAGGGTTCGATCCCCTCACGGGACACAATTCATTTAAAATGACAAGCTATTTAAGTGTCATTGTAGCTCCAGATTTCTTTAGAATCAAGGTACCCAGATTCATCACCGACAGAGAAGCAGAAGAAAATAACTTTCCAAACTTACTAGGAGAAGGAAGTTCTGTCCATTCATTTAAAAGGATAGGTTGCCACACTGCGAAAATTAATCATCTAGTTAACATTTCAAAACTGAGAAAGATTACAACTGATGAGATTTAAAGTCCCTTCACACACCCCTAAATACCACCCCTAAAAAATAATTATCCTCTGCTTAATGAAACATCAACTTGTCTGAAAAGGTAGGACGTCATTTTGACAGGTTCCTGTTGATGCTTCTGTGCTTGCTGAAAAGCAATTAGCCACCAAGGGCCCCTATCACTCCTTTATATATTTATTTTTCTTAAATAAACAAGTTGATGTAATTATATATATTGGGGGGTGGGGGGTGCAAACAACCTGGCTTTTATAATATCCATCAGAGGAGAGGAAAATGTCTGTTGATTTTGCCTCATTTTCAAGACAGGAAGCCAAAGAGGCATGTCATAAATCCATAAAGTACCACTTTAGCTATAACAGAAGCTTTTAATGAGAGACTTGGGGAAATATTTCAATTCTGTTCAATAAGGGACAGATCAGGCAGACTACTCTGCAGATGGCAGGATGCTTCCCCTCCCCCTTTGGGGCCAGATGCACATGCAAATAGGGAATGAAGTTGTCAATCAGTCATCATGAGCGCACCATGCAATCTGTCACTCAAGCTGCGCCAGGGAAGCCAGAAGAGGCTCACAAGACTGCAGCACTTGCGTATGATCTGCGATTCAAATGGATGCTTGTGGTGTGTGTAATGGCAGTGGAGGTCCTCCTTCCTCAACCCTCTGCTTCTGTTATACAAAGCCCTGGGTCTGTAATGAAAGGGATGTCTGAGTAGGCAGACCTTGGGGAGAGTGGATGAATGCTTTCCCGAGACAGTGAATCTGTTAATCCTCTCTCTCCCAGTGTATCTTCTCCTAGCTGTTCCCCATCCAGTATTTCCCAGCTTCTGCCTTCTGACCTATGTCCCTCTGCAAACCACTGTTTCAAATCTATACTGTCCTCCTGCTCTTGGGAGGTTTAAGGATCAGGAGCAGGGGGAGAGGGAGGCTCCCACCATTCCTCCTCATTACAGCCCTCCTCAGCACGGTCCCTGGCATCATGCAGAATGCATTTAATCCAGTACTAAACAGCCACATCTATGTGAGCCTACTGGATCAGACAATGCCCAACTAGTCTTGCCTCCAGGTTTAAGCTGTAGGTTAGGGTTGCCATGTGTCCTCTTTTTCCAGGACACGTCCTCTTTTTCAGGGGTAAAAGTTCTCATCCTCTGTTGTCCCCTTCTCCTTGTGCCCTCCATCTTTCCCAACATCAGGGTCTTTTCCAGGGAGTCTCCTCTTCTCATGAGGTGGCCAAAGTATTGGAGTCTCAGCTTCAGGATCTGTCCTTCCAGTGAGCACGCGGTGTTTTGAATCGACTGCTATTTTTATGGAGTGAAGCTGCGTAGCCGTTGCCGGAGAGCACTGACTTTTTCTTGTGGACAATTGGATTTCAAACAACAACCCGTGAGTAGAACGGAAATTGGACTTTTAAAGTATTTTTAAATTGGCACCGATCGGGGAAGGTCTAAACAGGAAGTCCACCTCCCCTTTCTGTAAATATACTGAAGCAAAGAATTTGTTAACTAAGGTCGTGGAGAGTCTTACGTAAAGGATTTAAATTCCACTGATTGAAACTGCTATCAATATTTTTTTTGGAAGCATGGGAGCCTGCAGGAGAAGGTTAAAATTCGGGAATTGAACCCGGGAGTAGTCTGCGAGATCCCGTTGACGGTGAATAGTTAAATCTGACAGCTGTCAAGATACAAAAGAAGGACTTTGTTTCTACTGTCCGTTTTTGTGTTTAAAAAGAAGGAAGGAACTGTTACAATTTTACGTTTAAAAAGAAGGAAGGAACTGTTATAATTTTACGTATGGGACCTTTGGGACTGTGCTGGAAGGAGGGATAAAAGGAACTTGTGTCCCCCTAGAGGGAGCTT
Source organism: Podarcis erhardii (assembly GCF_964252035.2). Taxonomy (NCBI): domain Eukaryota; kingdom Metazoa; phylum Chordata; class Lepidosauria; order Squamata; family Lacertidae; genus Podarcis; species Podarcis erhardii. Next base: position 13,338,208 of record NC_138501.1, read on the forward strand.
TGGGATATTGTCGTAAGGATGCAGCTGGGAAATTGCTTTTAAAAAGATAAAAGCTCTGAGAAACTAGTTTTTGACCTTGGACTGTTTAAGGATGGCGGTCGGGAAGGAAGTCGAGTGTGAACTGAACAGGACATTTTATCTGTTGGGAAAGCTGCAAGACCAGATAAATGTTATGGCTACCAATGTTGTAATTTTGGGAACAAAAGTGGGCATTAGTAAAGAAGCTGACAAGAACTCGGCACAGGAACCTCTTCCAACTGAACAAATTGAAGAATTTGAGAAGGAGAAACTTGTTGTGATTAAAGTGATGAAAGGGGGAGCCGTAACCCTACAGAGGCAAATGGTGGATTATAATTCGAGGCCTTACATGATGGCAACCAGGAGGAGCCAGTTTTTGGAGATGGAAGCCTGGCTTGGTTTGGAAAATGAAAGATGGAGAGATCACCTTATGTGGAGATCAAATGACTTTTGGGATAAAAATCTGAGCCAGGTGGAGGCTGGAGCTTTGGGGGCCTTTGAATTTGAAAGGAGTGCGAAACAAGATTTGGAATATCCTACAGGCCCTACTTTTAACTACGGAAGTCTGGCATACCTGCTAAGAAGGAATATGACTACCGATGGGTTGGAGCTCCCCCGAGATCTGTTCTTTAACACCAAAGACTATCAAAAAGACCGGCAGAGGGGACATGAAAGAGATTTAAGAGCCTCGGACTTAAGATCTCCGGGTTGATGGTTTTCCGAGATTGATGGAACTATTGCTAGGGGCCGAAACCGGGGAGGGGAGTTGGTGAAAGAAAATTGGGAATTTAAAATGTATATATTATAATTTGGTTTTTTTTTCTTTTTCTTTTAATGAGAGATGGGAAAATCGTGGAATGGAATTTTTTTTTTTTGACCCTAGGGGAAACGTTTCAAGAATAAGTTCAGATATATAAGTTTTAATGAGAAATAAGATTAAATAAAGTAAAAGTGGATGGTTAATTGGTGAAAGAAAGAATGGAAAATTACAGTATAATAAGATAAGATATAAGGATAAAAATACGGTGAAGGATTTGCTGAAATATTTATATGAATTAGAATACAAAGAGGGGAGATGTGAGGAGGTCAAGGAGATAAGTTAAGAAAGGGAGTTATATTAAGGTTTAACTTGTTCTTTTGCTTTTTTTGTTTTTTGGATTGTATCTTTTTTTCCTTTTTTGCTGTTTTTGCTTTTTTATTTTCCTATTTTTATTTTTTTCTTGGATATGTTTTGTTTTTATATATTGTGTTTTTCTCTGTAACCTTTTAAAACTTGAATAAATATTATTGAAAAAAAATGAAATGGAACACTCAAGATGAAACGGTGAAATCTGCTATGATTAAATGGGCTCAAGATGTTGGACACAACATTATGTTGGCTGACTGGGAACAGTTATGGACCACAGGTATTAAGTTCACGGCATGTAATGCCTTAAGAGAGAATATTATGAAATTGATATACAGGTGGTACATGACACCAGTCAAGCTTGTTAAAATATATCATTTGTCTGATAATAAATGTTGGAAATGTAAAGAGATTGAAGGAACATTCTTTCACCTTTGGTGGACGTGCCCAAAGATTAAGGCTTTCTGGGAGATGATCTATAATGAAATGAAAAAGCTATTTAAATATACCTTCCTGAAGAAACCAGAGGCCTTTCTCCTGGACATGGTCGGCCAATTGGTGTTAAAGAAGGATAGAAATTTTTTTATGTATGCTACAACAGCAGCAAGGATACTTACTGCAAAGTATTAGAAGACACAAGATCTACCCACCCGGGAAGAATGGCAGATGAAGGTGATGGATTACATGGAACTGGCGGAAATGACTGGCAGAATCCGAGACCAGGGAGAAGAGTCGGTAGAAGAAGATTGGAAGAAATTTAAAGTCTATCTACAGAAACATTTGTAAAATTAAGGAATGTTAGAAGGATGCTGGAATGAAGCTATGTGGTTTTAGCAGTAATGTTATAAAGGATTAAACAGGTCAGAATGTAAAGTTGCAATATATTAAGATAAATTAGTAAGATAAAAACAAAGAAGGAAAGGATTTGCTGAAACAACTAATGAACTAGAATACAAAAAAGGGAGGCGTGAGGAGGTCAAGGAAACAAGCAAATGATAGATAAGATATGGAAAGATGGATTTGTTCTTAATTGTTTTTTGTTTTTTTTCCTGTATTTTGTATTTTCTGTTTTTCTTTTTCTTTCTTTTTCATTCTTGTAATTTTTTGAAATACCAATAAATATTATTTAAATATATATATATATATATCCAGGATGGCAGAGGTAGTGTGTTTCTGAATACCAGCTGCTGAAAACTGCTATTTCACTCAGATTCTGCTTGCAGCCTTCCCATAGGCATCTGGATGGCCACTGTGAGAACAACATGCCGGACCAGATGGACCTTGGGCTTGGTCCAGCAGGACTCTTTGTGTTTGTATGTGAATCAGGCCAAAAGTTATGATCTGCCTTCAAATCCCAACCTCCTTAACTATGCCCCGGATTCAGAAAATCCTTATCCTTGGATGAGTCCAGCCAAGTGAAATGTTATTTCTGGTTCAGACTGTTCTAGTCTGTTTAGTAGCAAACTGAATTTTCGTCCAAGCTACTGTATATGCAGCTGCCTCTTGTGAACCAGATCTTGCAACCTTTCATAAATGTGCTTTATTAGGGCTCTATTTGCATTGAGATCAATGTGTGAAAACCTAGAGCAGCTGTAGAATTACATGCCCCAGAAATCCATATTACATGAAGGCAAAGCAATTCAAAGAGTGTGGCAGAAAAGATTTCCCAGTGCTAAACTTTATTGAATAGTGGAAGTGCTTTGTATGGATTCCAAGGGACAGACTGAAGGTGTGATCTCCTGCTACTTTCTCAGCTCAGCAATGAATATGCATCTGTTCCAAATCAAAAATCTCTGCATGGATTTTTGACCATCATTCTGTTGAGCACAAGTGAATCTGGTTCACAGCACAGTAACCCAACTTTATGCACAACTACTGAGAAGTAACTGCTACCCTGCCCGATAACAGATGTTGGAAATGTAAAGAGACTGAAGGAACATTCTTTCACCTTTGGTGGACGTGCCCAAGGATCAAGGCTTTCTGGGAAATGATCTATAATGAAATCAAAAAGGTATTTAAATATACCTTCCTGAAGAAACCAGAGGCCTTTCTCCTGGGCATGGTCGGCCAACTGGTGCCAAAGAAGGACAGAACTTTTTTTATGTATGCTACAACAGCAGCAAGAATACTTATGCAAAATACTGGAAGACACAAGACCTACCCACTCTGGAAGAATGGCAGATGAAGGTGATGGACTATATGGGACTGGCAGAAATTACCGGCAGAATCCAAGACCAGGGAAAAGAGTCGGCGGAAGAAGACTGGAATAAATTTAAAGACTATTTACAGAAATATTGTAAAATTAAAGAATGTTAGAACGATGTTGGACAGAAATTAAGTGGTTTCCAGCTGTAATGCTTAAGAGATATGAAAAAAAGGTTTAGAAATAAGTAAAAACTAATGGTGAGGACTTGCTGAACTAACAATTTGAATTGGAATACAAGAAAGGGAGGTATGAGGAGGTCTGGAAAATAAGTTAAAAGAAAATAAGTAATGGAAATTCTATGTGTTTTTAATTATTTTTGTATTTTTGTATTTTTATTATTATTATTTTCTTTTATATTGTATTATTTCTTGAAAACTTTAATAAATATTATAAAAAAGAGAGAAGTAACTGCTACCCACTTCAATGGGTATTGAACCCCTTTGCAGATACTTTGATGCATACCCCTCTTCTCTGGTCAGCAAGAAGTTGCAGGAGTGCAGAGTTGACCCAGTTTAACATGCCAGTACCTTGTCTAAGCTGATAGTCCTCCGTGTCTGACCACACATGTTCTTCTATTGGTAGCTATGCAGCCCAGAGTTTTGAAAGGATTGAAGGATTGATGTAGAAAACAGTAGCTGATAAAGGCTTTCTGGGAACTGATATACAGTGGTACCTTTAGTTAGGAACTTAATTCGTTCTGGAGGTCCGTTCTTAACCTGAAACTGTTCTTTACTAGAGGCGTGCTTTCGCTAATGGGGCTTCTTGCTGACGCTGTGCCGCCAGCACACAATTTCCGTTCTCATCCTGGGGCAAAGTTCTCAACTCGAGATAACTCTCCCAGGTTAGCAGAGTTTGTAACCTGAAGCATTTGTAACCTGAGGCGTTTGTAACTTGAGGTACCACTGTATAATGACCTGAAAAAATGTTTAAAATAACTTTTGTAAAACAACAACAACCCAGAAGCCTTCTTATTAGGAACTGTAGGTACTGACATCCAAAAGGAGCAGGAAAGACTTTTTATGCATGTGACAACAGCAGCATGGATGCTATTAGCCCAGAGAAGAATGGCAAGCTAAGCTTTTAGACTATGCTGAAATAGCAAAACTGACTGGAAAGCTCAGGGACCAAGAAGACAAGGAATTCAAGAATGAATGGGGAAAGTTTATAATTTATTTAGGAGACCACTGTAAGCAGATGAAAACATTAGCAGGATTTTAATCTCACTTGTAATGTAACAAATACTATGGATAATATGAATAGATATAAAATATAGACTACGAAATAATATGCAGTTGAAAATGTTGACAATAGGACCCATGGAGGGGATGGGGGGAAGTCTCAAGATACAGAGTAATCTCCTTATATGGATGTGTATTTGGTATGGCTATAAATTTATATTTGTAAAATCAAATAAAAATGATTTTTTTAAAAAAAGAAAACAGTAGCTGATTACTCGTGGAATGGCACCAGTCTGTGGACCATCACCTTGTGTAATACCATTGTAGAAGACAACACAGAACTGGAACAAGGGTGTAGAACTGTGCTACTTTGATGAAATTCTCTATGGTGCCAAAAGTGCTCCATAAATGTTCCATAATAGTTCTTAGAGTATTCTACAGTATCGAATGTCATCACAGCATTATTTATTTAGGAAAAAAAGCACTGAATAGCCATATTGAAAGAGGCAAAGGCTATGAAAATGAATGAGGTTATAGAATGGCAAGCAATACTTTGTGCCAGAAATAACATCCCTCTCCCCTCCCCTCCGCTGGCCTCATTTTCAGTTCAAAGCATGTGTGTTTCCTAATTGAGGATGATTTAAAATGTGACTTTTATAAATTCAGTCCAGAGATCGGGTTCCAGTGCTTCTGGCTAGGTGCTTGCAACACAATCCAAGGAAAGAAAATGTTTTGCAGAAAGATCTAAGCATCTTATCTGCTAATAGCTCACCCCAGCCATATTTACTGGGTGAAAGCACTTGTGTAGACCTTGCTTCTCCCAGCCAACTTTCCCATCAGCTGTATTGATCTGACATGAACTAGACAACTCAAGCGGGGTGGGAGGCATCTTACAGAACTGAAGCATGGGAGATCAGAAGCAATATTCCTAATCCTGGCCGCTAGTGTCTTCAGTGGTCTTCCATGACCATACCAGAATTTTCAGGTGTGGTCTACTCCATCACAATGAGAGAAGTTGATGTGAGCAAGATAAAATCAAGTTATACAGTTAGTTATCTGTGGTGTTGTGGTCCTGATGCTAAGGTAGAATGCGGAAAATCCAAGCTGAAGCCCTCACTTTCTGATGGAGCTTAGCTGGTGATGTTGGTCAAAATATTAACTTTGAGTCTTTCCCCAACATGGTGTCTTCCAGATTTTTTGGACTACAATTCTCATCATCCTGGGCCATGCTACCTGGGCTGATGGGATTTGCAGTCCAAAAAATCTAGAACACCCAACTCCCAAGAGACTGTTATCTACTCACAGAATAAAAAACTGGCAATGATCTACTCCTTTTGGTGGGGGGTGGTTCAGATCAAAGTTGTTGAGCTTCAGAGGGGCAGGTCAAAAACGTTGAGCTTTCTTTAGAGGGAAAAGGGAAAAGTTGCTCACCAAAAGATCGCTCAGGAAACAATCAGCCTCACAGCAAAAAGTCTATCTTCCATTCTAGCGATCATGCAAGAATGGAGGACAGGGCGAGGGGGCGGGGGCAGATGCCCTTTTTCCCCAACAAAGGGACAAGAGCCTGCGATCGACTGCGATTGACAAAAAACTCCCAGGGGATTGACCAGTCAATTGTGGTCGACCGGTTGGACAGCCCTGATCAAATAAGGCTCGAAATTATACTTGTCCTTTGTTTGTGTTTGTTTTTATTGTTGTTGTTTGTATTTGTATGCCCAGTGCTTTTTAAGAAGCATATGACATCAGGTGGTCTCCCAGTGCTAAGATGAGAGATAAGTCCCCACTGCTTTCTTATACAGTGGTACCTCAGGTTAAGAACGATTTCTGTTCTCATCCTGAAGCAAAGTTCTTAACCTGTGGTACTACCTCTGGGTTAGCGGAGTCTGTAACCTGAAGCGCCTGTAACCTGAAGCGTCTGTAACCCGAGCATAGCTGTCAACCTTCCCTTTTTTGCAGGAAATTCCCTTATTCCAGGGCCGTTTCCCACTGCTGTCCTGGATAGTTAGATATCCCGTAGACTGTCCCCGGGACAGGTGAGGCTGCTGATCCCTTATTTTCGAGCTGCTGGTCCCTTATTTTCAAATCTGAAAGTAGAAAGCTATGAACCCAAGGTACCGCTGTATTGTCATAGAGAAATTAGAGTCTTTTTTCTCATCTTAGTGCTGTGGTGCTTGGCCCTTATGTCTGATTTTAGTGCTTAGCACTTAGAGAAACGCTGCCTACTCTTTTAATAGTTCACTTTAATAGTACTGCAGTCTATATCTTAGTGCTTAGTGCTTTGATCAGAGGTAACAGATCTCCATGCCTGATGTCATATGACATCAGGTGCCTGGCAGGTGGGCAAAGTTAGCCCCACCAACCAAATTCAGAGGCTTGCTGCCCACAGGTTGGAAAATCCCCATGACTGCTGGAGGACTTTTCTGGTTCATAACATCATAGAACTGTAGAGTTGGAAGGGACCACAAGGCAGTAGCGGAGGAAGAGGAGTGCAGGGGGAGCGCACTGCCCCCGGCAGTGCGATCCCGGTGGGGTGCCATTGTGGCTACACACACACACACACACACACACACACACACACACGTGCTGGGTGCCACGCCCCTGTGGGTAGTGCAATACATCCCCGGGATGTGTGCCAGTCCCGCCCTACCTGCTCTCCGCCCCCCGGTGCCAGAGCATGAAGCTCCGCCACTGCCACAAGATTCATCTCATCCAACCCCCTGCAATCCAGGAATATTCTGCTCAATGTGGGGCTCGAACCCATGACCCTGACATTAAGAGTCTCTTGCTCTACTGACTTGTTCTTAAGCACCAACCTAGGAAGCACTTCAGCTGTTAAAACTCATCCAGCCACCCCTCGCCTTTATTAAAGAAAACAGGCTGTTTCGCGGCCTGTGTAAACTTCACAGTATAGTTAATCTCTGTAATGTAAAGATGGTGAAGCAGTTTTTTCCTCTGCTAACTGCGAGAAAATAATATTTTTCCCCCTTTCGAAATGTATCGTCATAATTGCTTTTTAACAGCAGTAGCTCTAATTGGAGCAATTAGCGGTGTCACTTTATTCCTTTTTTAAAGATCTCAAGCTGAGAGTCTGGAAGAGAATTAGAAGCAAAGGAAGAGGAAAAGATGGAGAACTCCCAATAAGCAAATTGGCAGCAGGACGTGTTCCATATGCCATGCATTAGGGGGTTCTGACAGAGCCAGAAGAAAGGAAATCTGAAGATGAGTTCAGAGATTTAGCCTGGCAGTAGACGCCTGCACCAACACAGGCTTTGGAAGCACACGAATCTGCCACCACATGTTCCATGTGAACCGATGTGGTGATCACACAGAGTCCCCGGACGTTTAGCGGTCTATTGATCCCTGTGCCACCACTGTGCTCACTTCCCTGCTGCCACCAACCCGTTACTCTCGGGCAAACACCGAGTCCAGACAGTTGTTAAAGTGAACCAAATACTGTATTTTTTGCTCTATAAGACTCACTTTTTCCCTCCTAAAAAGTAAGGGGAAATGTGTGTGCGTCTTATGGAGCAAATGCAGGCTGCGCAGCTATCACAGAAGCCAGAACAACAAGAGGGATTGCTGCTTTCACTGCACAGAGATCCCTCTTGCTGTTCTGGCTTCTGAGATTCAGAATATTTTTTTTCTTGTTTTCCTCCTCCAAAAACTAGGTGCGTCTTGTGGTCTGGTGCGTCTTATAGAGCGAAAAATACAACAAATAAGTTTATTTTATAAACGTTAACAAATTTATGGTTTCACAGATAATATTCCTGTCAGTATCTTAACTTTAGTTTCTTTACTGGCCTATACCTTCCTAATACCTTCTGACTGATTATCTCAACTGTTTGACTGACTCCTCTCTCATTCTCACACATCAGACTAGCCCAACCCACAGACTTATCCTCTCTGTCTCTTCTCTAACACCAGACCAACTTCTCAACCACACTAACTCTAACTCAATGGGTTCCCATTGGTTAGTCATTTTACAATTAGTTAACCCTTTCCTTATGAACCCAGTATGATGTCACACACCTAGGAGGGCAAACGCCACAACCGACCACTCATGAAAGTGCATTTTTGCAATATGTGCCCCATTTCCACTCCCCACCCCCGACAGGAGGCTGGAGCTCTCCTGCCTCCTTCCCAAAGCTGGGTGGGCTTTGGGAAGGTGGCGGGAGGGCTTTTAGACCCTTGGGAGCATTGCGCCTCCCTCCCTAAGCTGGGCAGAACCTTTGGAAAAGTGGCACCAGGGAAACATTTAGGGGAGTAGCTTAGTCCCCCAGCCCACCGACTGCAAACCACCGGCCACTCCACTCCACAAATAGGCACTTACTTCTGGACCATATGCTTACAAGAGTTCTTGACGACTGAACAAACACCACTGATCAAGTGTCTTATCAAATCAAAGAGCATTATGTTTCAATGGACACTTCAGGCGGAAATAATCAAGGGTGATTTATTCTGTCTTTCCAACAATAAGGACGTTTGTGGTGCTGTGGTCTAAACCACCGAGTCTCTTGGGCTTCCCAATTGTAAGGTTGATGGTTTGAATCCACACCCGTGAGCTCCGGTTGATCTGTCCCAGCTCCTGCCAACCTAGCAGTTTGAAAGCATAATATTGCAAGTAGATAAATATGTACCACTGCAGTGGGAAAGTAAACAGTGTTTCCGTGCACTCTGGTTTCCATCACGGTGTCCCGTTGTGCCAGAAGTGGTTTAGTCCTGCTGGCCACATGACCCAGAAAGTTGTCTGCGGACAAACGCTGGCTCCCTCAGCCTGAAGCAAAATGAGAACCGCACCCCATAGTCAAATTCAGCTGGACTTAACTTTACCTTTCCCTGTCTTCCCAACATTTCAAGAACGGTTAATTTTCGAGTATTACATGAACTTTCAGATGACATAAAAGCCATTTCTGAAAACATAGAAGAATCTAGCAGAAGTTTAGCACTCTTTTTCATGTTGTTTCCAGGGGAAAAAATTGCTTGCAACCTCATTAACTTGGAAAATTGTGAGAGTTCCACATCTTAATTTTCCTGCCATTTTCCTGCCCATGGCAGTGCTGCTCACATGAGAAAATTTGGGGCAATATCCCAGCATACTGTTCTTTCCCACCAGAACAAATTTGCCCTGACATGGCAGTATGTTGATCAAAAGGCCACCATTTCATATCACAGCAGGTACTGCTGTGTAAAAGAAATGTTAGAAACTGGGACAGAAGCATCAGTAAAAATAATGAAATAAACCCAACATCTGAATGAAGCCCAAGTGTTGAGTAACTATGCGTTGAGAGATGGTGACCAAGCCATTAACAAAAAGTAAAAAGCAATTGCTCTTCAAATAAATACTTATTATATTAAGCAATGTCAGATCTCTAAAAATAAATAACTCAATATATTTCAAAAGGCTGCTGTTCTGTATTCTTTAATTACTGTATATCTGGACCTTAAAAATCTGACGTTCATTCAAACTAATTTTGCATTTTCTGAAATGCATAATGTTATCTTGGGGAGGAGGGGGGATGATAAAAATCCATATGTTCCATCTCCTATATCAGATATTTTCCACTTCTCTAACCAAAAGTGACAGAAATGCAAATATCCGCTGATCTTCATAAAATGGCATTTCATACCAAGAGGGAGAGAAAGATGATAGAAGTGTTGGGTGGAAAACAGGATGAACACTTATGAGTACTGAAATAAAAAAGGAAGTTCTTATTATTAAAGTTGAGGCAAAATTCTAAAACATTCCTGTTCACCCAGACATTTTGCTTGCTAAAAGCAGGGATTGGTGAATATAACAGCTTAAGTTTCTTGCCAATTTTCATTTTCCCCAATTTAAGTCCATTTCATGTCAGTTTGATAATATATTTTATATTTGTGTTGGTGTATGTATAATATTCTTTATAAAATATTCTCTCTCTCTCTCTCTCTCTCTCTCTATATATATATATATGTTGAGAATAATATAACCAGCAATTTAGTGTGGATTTCACCTAATGCATACATTTTTTGTATACAGCTTCACTTTATATATTATTTTTTAAAACATATTCCCCTACTATAATGCATTTCATGCTATTTTCACCACCATTTTGATGCACACTTCACCCTAGTATATGTATTTTGTACACATTACTTGGATGGAGAACTGTATCACAAAATTCAGACAATTTCGAATATTGTAGGGTGGCCCTTTCAGTTCATCGATTGCTTCAGAAAGTTCAGGTGAGGTACCTCTGCCATTGATATAAACTGAATTAAATTTCTCCCCATCTCTTGTTGAAATACATTGTTTCTGACAACTTTGAAACTATTAGTTGGACAATACCGAGCTCGATGGACCAACAGTTTGACTCAGTATAATAATAATAAGGCAACTTTTCATGTTCCTGTGTAAATCCACTATGTTTCCCCAGCAGACATCTCCTTGGAGTGTGACTTCACAGCACAAACCCCCCTGACTTTAGCACTGAAAGTCACGGACCCCTTCAAATAACTTTTACGGCAGCTGGGCTTTTGTCACAGAAAGGTCAAGCCACTTATTGGTTAGCTACATCTGCTCTTTCCCATCTGCTCACATCTTTGGTTAATATAGAGCTGTGCCTCCTCCAGGGGTTTCCAGATCTCGAAGGACAGCGCTTCAGCATAGCAGATAATGAAATAAACAGGCAGAGACCTGCCCAAGACAAAGACAAGGAACAGCCAAAAGAATATTCAGAAGCAGAAAGACCACAGGATGAGTCATAAGACATGCGTCAGAATAATTTACCAAATACTATGTTTTAAGAACTGTATTATCACCCTCTGATTGCCTTATGAACATCTAGCAAAATGAGAACTCATCAAATAATTCATCTTACCCAATTCTTACTTAGCAGAACTTTTCAACTTCGCTTTTTCACAGTGTCGCAAAGCCAGCGTCAAACATGTCCCAATTTAGATTATTTCATGAGATGCCCTAAAAATAACAGCATTTTTAAAAGTCTGGTCGATGGAGAGGCTCATCTGAACTGAGAGTCTGAAATTAAAACAATTTTCATCATTTTCTTGCAATTGAGCTATAGCAAGCAGGCATCTTCTGACGCTCTCGGAAAGCCCGCTATTGGCACGAGCCTTTTAAAGAACATTAAATTATTTCTTTGAATTCACCGCATTGACCTTGAAATGATCTTAGAAATGGGCATGGTGCACCTCTTGTCAATTTCTCACCTTATAATAGCCTGAAAGGGACTTATTCATCGCAGCATTTATCCACCACCCAATAACAAAGTTCTCTGGACGGCTTACAATACTTCCATATTTAAAATACGGGTCAAAACCATAAAAACGAAAATATAATGAGAACTCAGCATAAAAAAAAATTAAGAACAACTTTCTGAAAGTAAGAGCTGTTTGGCAGTGGAATGGACTGCCTCAGAAAGTAATGAAGGTTTTTAAGCAGAGGTTGGATAGCTACCTGTCAAAAAGGCTTTAGTTGTGATTCATGTATTGCAGGGGCTTGGACCATAGCTGTCAATGTTTCCCTTTTTTTAAGGGAAATTCCCTTATTCTGAATAGGATTCCTTGCAAGAAAAGGGAAAAGTTGACAGCTATGGCTTGGACTAGATTACCCTCTGGGTCCCTTCCAACTCTACAAGTTTATGATTCAGTGGCAACGGCTAACATCAATACAGCAAGAACTCAACAGCACAAAATATAAGCTGTGTTCACTAGTGCTGGTGTAAAATCAGACTATTGCTCACTAAATTGGCTGGTGTTTAGCTTGTGTAAACTCACCTCACTTTTCTCCCTGTAGCATGTTTATAATTCTTCCTCTTCCATCTGCTTCAGTTTAAGCTTATTCTTAGCGAACCTTTGTTTAGCTCCTGTGCTGGGCCATTTGTTCAAGATGAAGGAAATCTGCTACAAAGATAGCATGCAATCTTCTTCTTCTTCTTCTCTGGCAATCACTCGTAGCCGAGTAAGATTGTCTTCCATAAACATGGTTTTAACAGTGAGTCCGTAAGTGACTGTGGAGGCCAATTCTGGATCCACACGTTCTTCCACAGTGGGGACATAGGATTCCAGGCGGGAATTGATCATGGTGTGGATTTGCTAAATGTGCCTTCCTCTTATAGCCAGTGCTTTTTTTCTTTTTTAAAAAAATATATATTTAGGGATACTCTCATTTTCCTACTCAAGTCTGATAGGTACAGGAGACACCAATACCATTGAATTTAGAACTGTTCTTGATCATCCCCCCATTATGGACAGCAAAAAAGTTCCACAAAGAATATTCTATATTCCATTTTTGCTATCCAAACTTGTAATGCATTTGCAAGGAACACGTGACTAACAGACTGCATATGTTGATTCATTTCTAAAATGCTTTCTTTTCTTAACCAATTTGCAGCGTGTGCCTTATGGCATTTTTGGAAATGCACCTGACTCTTTACAAATTGAACACTGCAATTGGCTGGTGCTCTTGAAAGCATTTTTAGAGATGACATCTCCAAGCAAAACACATTAGAATTATTTCCTGTTGTTTTATTTGTCAAACATAGTGCATGACATCTGATTATGAAAGGCAATGTATTGACATCTAACATTCAGAGGACCAGACCCTGCCAACAGGCTGACGGATTGTTTTGCTTCTCCAATGCTCCCCCACCACCACTTTAAATCCTCTTTTATAATATTCAAAAGAGAATGTGCTTTTTCCTCTTCAGCACAAAAGGTTAGGATGAATGGATGACATCTCCCTCATTTGAACCCAAATAAATGGGCTAGATTAGCATCTGCCAAGCAAATGATGGCTATTACTCCTGCTTGTGGTTAAAATAGGAGCATTTCCCTCCTTCCGATGCCTTTTAATAGCGTGCTACCTGGCCTCTTGTGAATACAAAATGTTCTATGGAATGTTGGTAATTTTTAATCACATTTATTTATTCCATTCCATGCAAGAATGCAAGGCAATCTCCTAGAACTCATATTCGCTCTGAGTAGCAAAGTTAAAGAAAAAGATAACGTTTTCTTAGTTTAAGTCTCTTCTACATTTCTGGTTTGTAATTATTCTGCTAGGCGGGTGAGGAAAGCCTGCTTGCCTTGGTTCAAACTACTCAAACTGCTCAATATTTGATCTGTAAATTCAAAAAATGCAGTGCAATATAGAAGTAAATCCTGGCCACGTTTCACATGAAGAAAAGTGAAGTGACCGATTTTGGATGTGGCAAATTGTAAGTTACAGTGGTACCTCGGGTTAGAGACGCTTCAGGGTGCAGATGCTTCAGGTTACAGACTCTACTAACCCAGAAATAGTTAAGAACTTTGCTTCAGGATGAGAACAGAAATCGGGTGGCGGCAGCGTTAGGCCCCATTACAGTAGCTAAAGTGGTACCTCAGGTTAAGAACAGTTTCAGGTTAAGAATGGACCTCCAGAACGAATTAAGTTCTTAACCCGAGGTACCACTGTATATTAATTTGCTATTTCATTTCTTTTATTGCATTGCAGGCCCTGGGTTTTTTTTAAAAAAAGTGCACAGAAAGCTGATTGGATTTCTGCCTCTGCAATTTAAGTAACAATACATGACAGGCACAGACTTCCGGGACTCATGTGAACAGAGGGCGGAAAGCAGGAGAGCTGAATCCCAATTGTTCAGAAATGCCCCATCTCCATAAACTCTTATTGCTTTTGCGGCAGGAAGTAACAATCAGCCCTACAGGAGCACTCAGGGATTACTGTGGCCATGGAAGTTAACCCTTTAAAAAAAACAACACACATTATTTCTCATACGACTTATCTTAAATAAAACCAGTATTTCATTCGGATTATTGGAGCATGATAATCTAGTCACCAGAAGGCTTATCTGTCCCAGATGCCAGGATGGTAGGGACCCCACAAAGCCAGGCTGTTGCTTTCGATTTTCAGGAGGGGGGAAATTGTAATTGCAGAATGTTTGTTTGAGACACCCCTATCTGAGCAGGTGGGACGCGGGTGGCGCTGTGGGTTGAACCACAGAGCCTAGGACTTGCCAATCAGAAGGTCGGCGGTTCGAATCCCCGCGACGGGGTGAGTTTCCGTTGCTCGGTCCCTGCTCCAGCCCAACTAGCAGTTCGAAAGCACGTCAAAGTGCAAGTAGATAAATAGGTATCGCTCCGACGGGAAGGTAAACGGCATTCCCGTGCGCTGCTCTGGTTTCGCCAGAAGTGGCTTAGTCATGCTGGCCACATGACCCGGAAGCTGTATGCTGGCTCCCTCGGCCTATAGAGCGAGATGAGCGCGCAACCCCAGAGTCGGTCACGACTGGACCTAATGGTCAGGGGTCCCTTTACCTTTATCTGAGCAGGCATTGTCTCAGGCCACAAAAGCAGAGAGGGGTGGTTGAAAATGCTGATCCATGGCAAAAATTTGGTCAGCCCTTGGTACATAACAAATGTTGTACAAAGGAGCCTCAAGAGCACATTACAGTTTTATGCAAAGTATTTTAGATTATCACCAGGGCTGCCAAGAGGCAGACAGGTGATACACCTGTCCTGAGCCTGATATAGGAGGAGCTCACCTCTGAGCAGCTGCTGTGCTGCCTGTCTCACTTGCGGAGTACATCCTGTCATTGAAATTCTACTCAATATTGATCCAGAGTAGATTCCAATGTATAGTTATCAGGATAAAAACTTAAACACGTTGCAGGATTCCCAAAAGGCAATTAATATTTCATCCAGCAGAGCTTTACTGCTACTGAAGGCAAATGGGCATAATGGTCACAAATCCAATACATTCAGGATTGGCCCTGTCCATAAGAAATCCAGTTGCAGCGGACTTAACTTAAACTTACAATAACTTATACAGTGGTGCCCCGCAAGACGAATGCCTCGCAAGACGAAAAACACGCTAGACGAAAGGGTTTTCCGTTTTTCGAGGTGCTTCGCAAGACGAATTTCCCTATGGGCTTGCTTCGCAAGACGAAAACGTCTTGCGGGTTTGCTTCCTTTTTCTTAAAGCCGTTAATACCCGGGAAATCCGTGCTCCGCAAGACGAAAAAATCGCAAGACAAAGCAACTCGCAGAACGAATTAATTTTGTCTTGCGAGGCACCACTGTAATAAGTCTAAAACCTTAACACTAAGCACACTATGTACTGAACACCACACCAGAAGGAAAAGACATAGAAAGAGAAAGTGAAACCCAGGCTCCTTCTGGCCTATTATTATAGTCAGAATGGTCTTGACAGAAGAGGTAAGAGAACCAATTTAAACCAGCTGTACTCAGCTTCTCTGAAGGTATATATCCCAAACATCATGAAGTTTCTTTCACACAGAGAAGCTTCCAGAACCCTCTTGAATTCAGTAGAACATGAAAGATCTCTACACATCAGATCGATTCTTTCTGCACTAAGAAACTCAAACTGACACAACCCACCTCATCTATGGGCCAGTTCTGATAAAGATACAGTGGTGCCCCGCAAGATGAATGCCTCGCAAGACGGAAAACCCACTAGACGAAAGGGTTTTCCGTTTTGGAGGCGCTTCGCAAAACGAATTTCCTATGGGCTTGCTTTGCAAGACAAAAATGTCTTGCGAGTTCCTGCGGGGTTTTTTTTTCTTTCCCCCCTTTTTCTAAGCCGCTAAGCCGCTTATCTGCTTATCCGCTAAGCCGATAAGCTGCTAAAAGCCGCTAAAAGCGCTAATAGTGCTAATCCGCTAAGCCGTCAATGGGCTTGCTTCACAAGACGAAAAAACCGCTAGACGAAGAGACTCGCAGAACGGATTAATTTCGTCTTGTGAGGCACCACTGTACTGCCCATATTGTAGATGTTCAGAACCACAATACCTCAATGACCGACCGCCTTGCCCCATATGAACTAACCCAGACCCTGAGACCATCATCTGAGGCCTTTCTTTGTGTGCCTCCTCCATGAGAGGTCTGGAGGGTGGCAACACGAGAACGGGGCCTTTTCTGCAGTGGCTTCCCATTTGAACAATGTTCTCTCTATGGAGGTTCTCTTGGAGCCTTCACTCCATATCTTTAGGTGCCAGGCAAAATCATATCTCTATAACCAGATTAAACATTCTGTGACCTTTAAAAGTGTTTTTTGGGAAGGGGGTTTGGTTTGTTTTTGTTTTATTGTGTATTTTGTATTCTCATTTTGCATTTTTGTGTTGTCAGCTACCTTGTCATATTTTCTACGAACGCGTGGTTTGAAAATATTTAAATAAAATCAGATAATGAATGATTAAAGTGCCACATTAATTTGTCAAATGGGCAATAGTTCAGAAGAGGTATCCCATCTTCATTAGGGATGTCATCAAGGTTCCCGTTGACTTGGTTCAGAATTATGGTTTCTTAACTCTGTGGTCCATAATTTAAAAAAGGAGAATGTGAGCAAGAAAACATCTTCTCATGTGTTTGTTTATTTATAACTACAGTTCAACATATCAAGAGAAATGCTAGTTCTGATTAGATTTCCTGAACCATAGATTTGCTTTAGATAAGCACCTAGAAGATCAGTCACTGATCCCAACTGAGCCTCTGACCATTTTCATTAATCCTAAAGTGTAATTCTGAAATGCCAGCAGCGGAAATAATGTGAAAGAAGCTGAGTACTTAAGGATATCACCAACCTATCAAAGCAGATGACGACTTGCTGCAACAAAACAATAGCAGGTTATATGCACACTCAGCTGGGAATTCACACTTTTTTCACACATATTTTTAAAAATTCAAATTGTAACCTTTGCCTTTACCTTGAATCAGAAATCCCTTTACAACATACTAAAGAAAGAAAAATACTTCTGTAGGATATAACATTTACTTTCTTTCCCACTTAAATGGGGACTCATAATAACATCATGGACATGATTTGGCCACTCAGTGGCTGCATCTACATCACTCACAGGTAGACAGATTGCGGTTTCACCCTGGGCCAGCAGGGGGATACTGTATATAGTTTTCAATCAGGTCTGTAGATAGTTTTCCCTCAGGTCCGCGTCAGTTATTTTAGGCGGGAACTCTGGGCTGTTGTTGTTACAATGTTGACAGCCGGCTGCCTATAAAAGCAGGCCGGCTGAGCTGTTTGCAGTCAGTTCTATTCCAGCTTACGAAATAAAGAGCTAGTTGGAGAAATCGCTGTGTCGTCGGCTATGTCAACCCACAACTTAACACTGGCGACGAGGATGGGATTGATGGACATCAGAGCACAGCCAGATGCGGCCAGCCTCTGAACTGAGCTGAATCACTGAGCTGAATCACAGAGCGAAATCACTGAGCGAAATCACTGGACAGAACCAATTCAGAGCTGACTGTTCTGGCTAGAGCACTGTGTTCCATCCATCGCCCTTCACGCCGGCATCGGAATCATGGCTTCACTTGTGCCTCTACCGCCGTTTGCGCCAGCCTCTGAATCATGGGATTCCTACCTCGCTCGGTTCGACTGCTACCTCCAAGCCAACGAGCTGACAGCAGTATCAAAGGATCGGAAGCGGGGCCTATTCCTCAGCCTCTGTGGGCCTGAGGTGTTTGAGACGGCCCGAGCATTGGTTGCGCCCGAAGCAGTCCAGGCAACACCATGGGACACGATCCAAGAGAAGCTCCGCAACCACTACGCACCAAAGCCGTCCAAGATTGCTGCCCGCCATGCGTTCTACCACCGGAACCAGGCAGAGGGGGAGTCAATCAACAACTACACCACCGCCCTGCGACAGGCTGCAATGCACTGTGAGTTCCGAGACTTAGACGATGCCCTGATGGATCGAATCGTCTGCGGGGTCCGGGACATCCATCTGCAACGGCGTCTCCTCGCCAAGCCAGACCTCACGCTGCAGAAAGCCATTGAGGAGGCTGTGGCCTCAGAAGCTGCTGAACGCTCCGCCCAGGAGATCCGCAAGTGCAGCAGCCCGCGTCTTGCTAGGGAGCCAGTTCCGGTGCATCATGAAGAGGCCAGCAGTGATGAGGCATCCTCCAGTGAAGGCGATGACGTGCACCAGACAAAGCGGGAGCACAGGAAGTTCCAACAGAAGTCCAAGGGCCAACCGGAATGTGCCGGCTGCGGAGGCAACCATTCCCGTGCCAAGTGTCGATTCAGAGACGCCATCTGTAGGAAGTGTTCCAGAAGGGGCCACATCGCTAAGGTCTGCCGATCGGCTCCGTCTGACACCCCCCCTTCATCGACTCGCAAGTCCAAGCCTTCCCTCCAGTCTGCCAAGGAAAGTTGTTTCGCTCTCACCAACTGCCGCTGCCCGTCTGGAACCACGATTGGCCAAACCGACTCGCCTACGCGACGCAAGCTGAACGTCACGGTGCTCATTGAAGGAGCTCCATGTGACATGGAGATCGACACCGGGTCTGCCCTGTCCATCGTGTCGTGGAGCACCATCAAAAGACTGGTAACCAGAGTGTCCAAAAGGCAACTCGACTCTCACCGCGTACACCTGAGAGACTACCAGGGAAACGACATTCCCGTGGTAGGCGTTGGCCGGTTCCGGATTGCCTTCAAGGATTTTTCGGGCCTGCTCCGGTTGGTGGTGGTCGAAGGTCAGCGGCCAAGCCTCCTAGGGCTAGACTGGTTTGATGCCCTCGGCCTGGAAGTCACCGGCATCAACTGCATCTCTAACGCAGAGACTGAGGGTCTGGTCAAAGACTTTGCCGAGGTTTTTGACGGCACCTTGGGGCAATATACAGGTACGCCCATCTCCTTTAGCCTTGATCCACAAGTCGCCCCCATCAAGCTAAAGCCACGCCGGGTTCCCTTTGCTCTCAAGGCTAAGGTGGACGAACAACTGGACAAACTGATCGCCCAAGGAGTTTTGGAGCCGGTTGACCACGCCAAGTGGGAAACCCCCATCGTCACGCCTGTCAAGCCAGATGGGTCGGTGAGAATCTGCGCTGACTACAAGTGCACGATCAACAAGGCACTTCAGCAGCACGCTTATCCGGTTCCTGTTGTCCAACACCTGCTGCATTCCCTGGGTGAGGGTAAGGTCTTCGCTAAGCTGGACCTTGCCCAAGCCTATCAACAACTGCCAGTCGATGATGCCACTGCTGAAGCCCAGACGATCGTCACCCACCGGGGGGCATTCCGTTGCCGCCGGTTGCAGTTCGGGGTGAGTGTGGCTCCTGGCATCTTCCAAAGCCTTATGGAGCGTCTCCTGCAAGGGCTTCCGGGCGTGGTACCATATTTTGATGACGTCTTGGTGTCTGCAGACTCACACCAGCAGCTGTTCGAGCGCCTCCGTGCCGTGCTGACCAGGTTCCAAGAGGCCGGGCTCAAGGTAAAGAGGGAGAAGTGCCAGATCGCCGTTCCACAGGTAGAGTTCCTGGGCTATCTTATCGATGCCTCCGGCCTTCACCCGACCACATCCAAGATCCGCGCTATCCAGCAGGCCCCCACCCCAAAGAACAAGACGGAGTTGCAGGCATTCCTGGGGCTGCTGAACTTTTATAACGTGTTCCTGCCCCACAAAGCCACAGTGGCTGAGCCTCTTCACCGACTCCTTAGTACAAAGACGCCTTGGGCCTGGGGTCATCGGGAGACGGCGGCCTTCAACGCGGTTAAGGCTCTCCTTTCATCAGACAGTGTGCTGGTACAGTACAGTGAATCCAGGCCGCTGGTCCTTGCCTGCGACGCCTCACCTTTTGGCATCGGTGCTGTCCTTAGTCACCGTTTTCCAGATGGAAGAGAAGCACCACTCGCCTACTTTTCCAGGACACTATCTCTGACGGAACGGAATTACAGCCAGCTCGACAAGGAGGCATTGGCACTTGTGGCTGGAGTGAAGAGGTTCCATGAATACCTCTATGGCAGGACTTTTGACCTCATCACTGACCACAAGCCACTCCTGGGCCT
The DNA here is from genome assembly GCF_964252035.2 of Podarcis erhardii. Classification (NCBI taxonomy): domain Eukaryota; kingdom Metazoa; phylum Chordata; class Lepidosauria; order Squamata; family Lacertidae; genus Podarcis; species Podarcis erhardii. Next base: position 13,358,550 of record NC_138501.1, read on the forward strand.
CCTCGCCGGTGATCGTCCAACTCCACCGGTCCTCTCGCCACGCATGCTGCGATGGACTGTTTTCCTGGCTGCCTACCACTACCGGCTCATCCATCGCCCGGGGAAATCGATGGGCCATGCCGACGCCCTCAGCCGTTGCCCTCTTCCAGCATTTGTGGAAGACCCGGCTCCAGCTTCATCGCTCCTTCTGATTGAGGATCTTCCGGCAGCGCCTGTATCAGCTGCCACTGTGGCCTCCGCGTCTGCCCAGGATCGCACCATCAGCCGGGTGCTCAACTGGGTGTGGAGGGGGTGGCCACAAGGGCCTTTTGCATCGGAGTTCCAGCCCTTCGCAACCAGACAACATGAACTCTCAGCTCATCGCGGCTGTCTGCTGTGGGGAGACCGCGTCGTGATTCCCCAGGGACTCCGTCAGCGCGTCCTGGAGGCTCTGCACGTTGGCCACCCGGGAATTGTCAAAATGAAGGCGTTGGCTCGGTGTTATGTCTGGTGGCCTAATATGGACGATGCCATCACTGCCTGGGTGTCCGCCTGTCAAGCGTGCCAAGAGTCGAGGCCTGCACCACCGGCAGCTAAGGGACACACCTGGGAGACGCCAAAGACACCCTGGTCGAGGGTGCACATCGATCTGGCTGGCCCCTTTCACGGCCGGACCTTTATGGTAGTGGTGGACGCCTATTCCAAATGGCTGGAGGTCGCCCTGATGCCCTCCACCACTACCGAAGCTGTCATCCGGGTGCTGCGAGGCCTGTTTGCAACGCATGGGTGTCCTGATGTCCTTGTCTCTGACAACGGACCACAGTTCACGTCAGGCACGTTTGAGCGGTATCTTTTGGGACTGGGCATCCGCCATGCCCTAACGGCACCCTTTCATCCATCCAGCAACGGGCAAGCGGAAAGAATGGTGCGCTCGACAAAAGAGGCACTGGCGCGCCTGGACCGGGGAGACTGGCATGAGCGGGTCGCCGAATACTTGTTCGTGCAACACATCACCCCTCATGCGGCCACAGGGAGGAGTCCTGCTGAACTGCTTATGGGCCGCCGCCTCAGGTCACCACTCGACCGGCTACACCCGGACTTTGCCGTGGCTGAACCCCCAGGCTGTGCCAACGCGCCACGGTCATTTGTCCCAGGAAACCAGGTCTTTGCCCGGAACTATGTGGGGGACATTCCTTGGGTGCCAGCCACAGTAGTGGGAGTCACGGGACCTCGCTCGTACCAGGTGGCACTCGAAGACGGACGCTTGTGGCGACGGCACATAGACCAGCTTAGGCGCAGGGTTGGGGACTTGGACACTACCGAGGTGCCCCCAACTGCGCTTGCGGCTCCAGAAGAGACACGTACAGATGGCGAGGCCCCACCTACACCTCCCTCGCAAACTGCCAGCGTGGAGCCGAACCAAGCCGCTTCAGAGGGTCTGCCAGACTTACCACAGACTCAGACCACTCCACTTGCGGAGGCTCCACCCACAGCAGCGGATCCAGGGGATTTGGTTCCAACGCCACCTAGGGTCACACCACAGCCTCAGCAAGAACTGTGTGGCCCTCCGGACTTGGCTACCAGTCCCCGGCGGTCTGGCAGAGTTCCCAAGCGCCCAACTTATTTAAAGGACTATGTTGTTGGACATGTATCACTGTTGGTCTAAGTATGGGAAATGTAACCAATATGCTTTTGTGCCTAATTGAACCATTACGCGTAGTGCTGTATATAAGGAAACCATTACGATTGTAACTAACGCCTTATCTCGGTGGGAAGGGGTGTTATGTAGTGAAGTTTCACCCTGGGCCAGCAGGGGGATACTGTATATAGTTTTCAATCAGGTCTGTAGATAGTTTTCCCTCAGGTCCGCGTCAGTTATTTTAGGCGGGAACTCTGGGCTGTTGTTGTTACAATGTTGACAGCCGGCTGCCTATAAAAGCAGGCCGGCTGAGCTGTTTGCAGTCAGTTCTATTCCAGCTTACGAAATAAAGAGCTAGTTGGAGAAATCGCTGTGTCGTCGGCTATGTCAACCCACAACTTAACAGATATCACCAACCTATCAAAGCAGATGACGACTTGCTGCAACAAAACAATAGCAGGTTATATGCACACTCAGCTGGGAATTCACACTTTTTTCACACATATTTTTAAAAATTCAAATTGTAACCTTTGCCTTTACCTTGAATCAGAAATCCCTTTACAACATACTAAAGAAAGAAAAATACTTCTGTAGGATATAACATTTACTTTCTTTCCCACTTAAATGGGGACTCATAATAACATCATGGACATGATTTGGCCACTCAGTGGCTGCATCTACATCACTCACAGGTAGACAGATTGCGGCTCTATCTGGTATATAGGCTGAGACCCTACTTGCCTGCAGACTGTCTCGCCAAAGGGGTGCATGCTCTAATTACCTCTTGTTTGGACTACTGTAATGTGCTCTATGTGGGGCTACCTTTGAAGGTGACCCAGAAACTACAACTAATCCAGAATGCGGCAGCTAGACTGGTGACTGGGAGCAGCTGCCGAGACCACATAACACCAGTCTTAAAAGACCTACACTGGCTCCCACTGCGTTTCCGAGCACATTTCAAAGTGTTGGTGCTGACCTTTAAAGCCCTAAATGGCCTCGGTCCAGTATACCTGAAGGAGTGTCTCCACCCCCATCGTTCTGCCCAAACACTGAGGTCCAGTGCCGAGGGCCTTCTGGTGGTTCCTTCCCTGCAAGAAGTGAGGTTACAGGGAACCAGGCAGAGGGCCTTCTCAGCAGTGGCACCCGCCCTGTGGAACGCCCTCCCACCAGATGTCAAAAAGAAAAACAACTACCAGACTTTTAGAAGACATCTGAAGGCAGCCCTGTTTAGGGAAGCTTTTAATGTTTAATAGACTACTGTATTTTAATATTCTGTTGGAAGCCACCCAGAGTGGCTGGGGAAACCCATCCAGTATAAATAATAAATTATTATTATTATTATTATTATTATTATTATTATTATTATCATTATCATTATTGAACATTTTTATACTCCCCCTCAGCAACACAACAAACAGGAGATCTGTACACATTTCCTCATTCCCCTCTCTCTTGTTGGTCCAGATTACTCAAACCTTGACCTTGAATAACTTCTATCCAGTCAAAGAGGAGTGGATGGTAATATGTGAGGTATAGATCTTCACATTCCCACAGTACTACGACAGTCTGGTGTGTGTGTGTGTGTGTGTGTGTGTGTGTGTGTGTGAAAGAGAGAGGGGGGGAGCTGTTACACTGCTGATCAGAAATTACTCAGATGGGCTTATCTTGGCAGATAATGTTAAACAGCTTTTGCTTTTAAAAGTAACTAAAAGGATCAGTCTACATTAAATCAGAGGGGGGGCATTCACCTAACTAAATAGGCTTTTCAAATCAGCCTCTGCCTTCTTAGAAAGCCACCAAATTAATGAATACCTTTAAGCTAGAAGCACACTTTGTCATCACATCTCAATTTTGAGATTCCACCTTTGATGATAAACTGAATTAAGAGATCTCGTCTGTTATCATACCGAAAGGGAGGAGCTACACATGATATTATCGCTCCCAAGACCTTTAATCTCTGCACTTCAGGGCTCCCTCTGCATACTGCCGCACTAATGCTCTAAATTTTGGTGAAGATCAATAGAGAATCCAAAGAACGCTGGGTAGATAAAGGAAAGCACAAGAGGCAGCAAGCTTACCCAAGAGAACTGAAGCAATTAGTGGTAAAGGGCTGCTCTCAGACTCCCATTACATTAAAAGAAGATATGATCCAGATCACAATAATTGTTTGTTTGTTTGGAACATTTGTGCCCCGCTCTTCAGCCACAAAGGCTCCCAGAGTGGTTTACATACAATCAAAACAAGAGAGTCCCTACCTGCAGACTTAAAATCTCAAAGAACACAGCACACAGGGGGAAAGGGACAGGGAGGGGAAAGGGAAATATAAGCAAAAACTCAGGCACCAGTTTCTAAACAGTGGCACCCATAATTAGGGTTGCCATATTTTGAACAGCAAAAAAGGGGTCGCTATGAAGACTCATTTTAAATACCCCTACTATACGTAGGCTATAGAAGGTGTGATATATTGTTGAGTGGGGCAGGAGAAGAGGAAAGGAAATCAAGTCTTCAGTCACCAGTTATGTCTATGTCTCATCCAGAAAGTATAGCCAGAGACATTTTGGCAAATTTTTAAAAAATCCACTCGGACAGAACTTTCACCCCTGAAAAAGAGGACGTTTCCTGGAGAAAGAGGCAACCCTACACAATGGGGCCCGCTGGCACTGGTCAGGGGAAGAAGGTGCTTGATGGAGCTGGTCCTCCAGCAAAACTGATGAAATGAGAGAGTCTTGCTTCCTATCTCTCTCCCTGAGGCAGCCTGATGAACTGGCTACCCTCAGATGGCAGCTGAGAGGAGAGGAGGTCTGATGGAGATGGCCTGTCACAGCAGAAACCAAAGGAGTGAGTTCTGCTTCAGTCACAAGACAACAGCAGACCCTTCAAGTGTCCCTATTTTCCAGGGACAGTCCCAGATTTACAGAGGCTGTCCCCATTTTCTTTCTTTTTTTAAATAAAATTTTATTAGAAACTTAAACAAAACATATTATCTAAAAACATAACATCCTTCATTTTCCCCCATTTTCCTCCCTCCCATAACCCCCCCCCCGACTTCCCTCAGTTCCAATCTTTGGTTTCTCTATGAATGCTCTTCTCTGCATGTTGCAAAATTGTATAAGTCCTTAAATTGTCTAACTGATTATTGTCAATAAAGAGTTTGTGGGTGTTTATTCAAAACCTGCCAAGGAGTCCAATTCACTTTGTTGCATCTTCAAGTACTTTGTAAAGGGTTTCCATTCATCTTTGAAATCACAGTTGTCCTTGTCCCGTAACTTATGTATCATTTTTTCCAGTTCTGTATAATCCATCAATTTATCTTGCCATGATTCTTTAGCTGGGATTTCTTCGAAGCTGTCCCAGTTTCATATTTGATCATGAAATCTCCCACTTTTCCATAGGAGCTCCCTATTTTCATTGGAGAAATATTGGAAGGTATTGAGTTTTGCGACCCCCGAGTCTAGGAGATAAGTAACTATACAACCTCTAGAAGACATCTGATAGGGAAACTTTTTTAATGTTTAATGTTTTGTTACATTTTTATATATGTTGGAAGCTGCCCAGAGCAGCTGGGGCAACCCAGTCAGATGGGCGGGGTATAAATAATAAAATTATTATTACGGAATAGAACTTCCCCATTTTCAACAGAGAAATGTTCGAGGATATGCAACAGGGCAACACTGCCTTTTCACACATGACCACTGGTGCCAATTACCATAGAACTATAGGCTTCAAAATACGACGGAAGGCCTTATAAGAAGGTGCAGAAGCTTCTGAGAGTAGATCCTGTTAAGTATAACTGTTTAATCGTCACTGACATGCACAATGGCTAAAGGTGTATTGCTAACATTGAGGGTTTTCCATGGCAGCAAAGTGAGCTTTAACTAGTCGATAATTAACTGAGGATGTTCTCTGCTCTAATACTGAATATGACAAATGTATTTGGTTGCAAATCTCTATTTTGAGTTAGCTTTACTCTTTGTTCCCAAGCTCTGTGGGAGTAAGGATGTGTAAATGAGTCTCCTGAAGGGAGAGAAAACAGCTCCAGGCAATCTGGAGGCTGTAAAGCAGGCATGTCCAAAATCCATTTCAGGGGTCTAATCCAGCCCCTGCCCGTCGGTTAATCCGGCCCCTGTGGCAGTTTATTTCCGAGGGTAAAATCCTAAAAAAAAACCAACAATCCTTTAAAAGGTCAACAACTTTGGGCGGCCCTTTGGGCGGCCCCCACAGCCCTTCACTTCATCAGATCTGGCCCTCTTTGGAAAAAGTTTGGACACCACTGCTAAGGAGATAGACATTTGATTCTCGTCTGCTTGGAATTATATAATATTTCTAAGAAGATGCTGATCCTATGCTTGGATAAGTGCACGTCCTTTGTAATGATTTGGATGTATCCTTGAAGAATGTTTAGAAGAAGGTTCTGAAAGTAAAGTTTGAACAATATCTAATGGGTCTGGGCAATGTTTTATTCCAAAAGGAATCAGTTTTTTATGCATACAGTTGCTTCATACGGTGAACATTAAGATCTGCAATAGATACCAGTTCCTCTTTAATTCCTCCAGCCACACTAATTATTGATTAGCTAAAGAGGCACAACAGCTCAGCTGAGCTGCCTCTCCCAATTCATGCACAATACAGGAAAGAATTGATGCTTTTGAATTATGGTGCTGGAGGAGACTCTTGAGAGTCCCATGGACTGCAAGAAGATCAAACTTCTCCATTCTGAAGGAAATCAGCCCTGAGTGCTCACTGGAAAGACAGATCCTGAAGCTGAGGCTCCAATACTCTGAATATCTCATGAGAAGAGAAGACTCCCTGGAAAAGACCCTGATGTTGGGAAAGATTGAGGGCACAAGGAGAAGGGGACGACAGAGGACAAGATGGTTGGTCAGTGTTCTTGAAGCTACTAACATGAGTTTGACCAAACTGCAGGAGGCAGTGGAAGATAGGAGTGCCTGCTGTGCTCTGGTCCATGGGGTCACGAAGAGTCGGACACGACTAAAGGACTAAACAACAACAACAACAACAACAACAACAACAACAACAACAACAGGAAAGTTTAGGGTGGAGACGTTTGCATGGGAATGGAGATGGAACCAGATAGCAGCTGGATTTAGTCTTTTCAACAATAATGGATCATCCATTGCATGCTTCCTGGAGCACATGGTAGAGCCTTATCCAATTAAATTTTCAGTCTCCCCCTAAATTCCATTTTGTGACTAAATGCAGGTACTGTGGTTTCAGCATTCAAGGTACTCCCAAATGTTGACAATTTAGTAGCGCTCAGTCATTTATATTCTGGCTTAACCTAAAAGTGGAATAGCAGTTTCTAGAATCTAATCAACATTCTGCTGCCAGATGGGCAGCTCCCTCTTTCACTAGTCCCCAATGTTGCGAGTGATGATTGTCACTGGGACCATCGTGTGGGAGGAAAATGTTGCACTTCCAATCAGGGTTGTCCACCCACCCACCCAATTGGGGATGGGAAGAAAATATACCAATATCAAGGCATTGCTATTTAGAACAGAAAATGAAACAGTTGGTTCCTATGGAGTAAAACTGGACTACAACCAAGAAAATATCTAGAAGAAACAATACGGATCATAACTAAGTAGAATAGGTGCATGATACGCCATGTTTACCTGGAAAAATAGTGCTGATGTTCGTGTGTGTGTGTGTGTGTGTGTGTGTGTGTGTGTTTAAAGGTAGAATTGACTGAGCTGGAGGGGACACACCCCTGAAATCTGAGCATAGAAAACATAAAAAGGTAAAGGATGCTTGACAGTTAAGTCCAGTCGCAAACGACTCTGGGGATGTGGTGCTCATCTCACTTTACAGGCCGATGGAGCCGGCATTTGTCCGCAGACAGTTTTTCTGGGTCATGTGGCTAGCATAACTAAGCAGCTTCTGGCACAATGGAACACTGAAACCAGAGCAGTGCACGGAAACGACATTTACCTTTCTGCTGCAGCGGTACCTATTTATCCACTTGCACTTTTTGGCATGCTTTCGAACTGCTAGGTTGGCAGGAGCTGGGACCAAGCAATGGGAGCTCACCCTGTTGCGGGGATTCGAACCGCCAACCTTCTGATCGGCAAGCCCAAGAGGCTCAGTGGCGCCACCCGCTGTTCTCATAGAAAACATAGGAGGAGAATATTTTGATCATTAAATCATGCAGATGCCCAAACCCTTGGTAAGTTAGGGACTTCCCCTGCATGCAAAGACAGGCTGTAGCAGATTGAGCAGATGAGACCAATAGTGAGTTGAATGGTCAAGAAGGCAGCTGCTGCCTGTGCTGTAGAGGGAAGTGAGGGGCAGATCATCAATTTGAGAAGGTAGCCCATATAGGAAAAGGAAAACTCTGATCCTAAACCAGGAAGGACAGCAGGGCACCAAACAGGTAAATGTGTTTTGGGTTTACCTAGGCATTTGGCTATCGTCAGTGGTACTGTTTACAAATAGGTTGTTTTTATTACATTTCCTCCCCTTTGCTTGTAAATTGCTTCAGAACATTTTTAGTGGGAAATGAGCCATATAGTGAATAAACTTCCTCCCAGGTGCTCAGTGTAGCCTATGTGAGTGGCACACATTCCAACCATAGTCATAAGAAGGGCTTGGTTGCAATTTTCAGAGTTGCTGATGTGTTTATTTCATTTTTTTTTTTTAATATCACTTTTGGTATGGGGGCAGAATTGCAGTTTAGAGTTGTTAATTTCTTATTTGTAGGCAATTACTTAATTGACGATCACTTGTAGCCGAGTAAGATTGTCTTCCATGAACATGGTTTTAACATTGAGTCCGTAAGTGACTTTGGAGGCCAATCTGTGGATTCACACGTCCTTCCACAGTGGGGACACTGGTTTCCAGGCGGGAGTTGATCACGGTGAGGATTTGCCAAACATGCCTTCCTCATAGCATGCGTCTCCCTTTTGTCTTAAGTTTGGGTCTCTTCAAAGCCCATGACACCTTTGGTCAAGGCTGTTCTCCAACTGGAGCATTTGAAGGCCAGTGTTTCCCAGTTGTCGGTGTTCATACTACCTTTTTTTAGATTTGCCTTGAGATAGTCTTTAAACCTCTTTTGTTGACCACCAGCATTATACTTTCCATTTTTAAGTTGGGAATAGAGTAGTTGCTTTGGAAGACGATAATCAGGCATCTGCACAACATGACCAGTTCAACGAAGTTGATGTTGAAGAATAATTGCTTAGACACAGCAGCAGTATAGCATTAGTAGCAGTAGGGGAGCCAGATGGGTTGGTTGAGTTCTGTCCCCCTTGTAAGATTTCTGAAAGAAAAGCAATATATAGGTTGGGAGATGAACAACTTCTTGGGGGAAGAGGTGTGTGCCCCTCCTCTCATGTCCTGACTATAATTCCATATTGTTGGGAAAAGATGCTGCATTTAGAGAAATTGGTGAGACTATAAAAGATGCCAGTTTTTCTTCTGAATCTTGACATGAGTTCAAACACTGTTGGTTGTTATTGCCAAAGTACCGTAACTGAGTAAGACTCTTATGTGGTGTATCCCCTTCCCTGTGTCCTCTTAGAATCAACCAGTCACAAATGGCCACAAGTGACCTCACTGATACCTCTAGGCCTCAACAGTAGCTCCATAATTGCTTCCAGACAAACATGATGGGGGAAAGGCTACTGTAATTCTTGAAACACATTTAGAAAATATGAGTCTAGGGTAGATACTTATGTATCACCAAAAAAGAAAAGAAAAAATGCTTCACCAAAAGTACATACTCTCCAACATTTCTCTGATGAAAATGGGGATGTTCTATTTGATGATGATGATGATTATAACATGCCGTCCATCTGACTGGGCTGCCTTCAGATGTCTTATCAAAGTGGTATAAGTAGTTACTTGTCTCCTTGGCTTGGGGTTGTATAACTCCATAGCTTCCAACATATTTTGGATGAAAATAGGGACATCCTAAGGGAAAGCGGGACATTCCAGGATCAAATCAGAAACCAGGATGGCTTCTGTAAATCCAGGACTGTCCCTGGAAAATAGGGACATTTGGGGGTCTGAAAGTGTATATTACACCTCAGCTTAGTAGAAAAGCCTGACCAGTGTACTGTGTTCCTGCTCAGTCTGATGGATGGTGGCTGTTAGTGGACAACTTCAAGGCCCCTGCTATCCCTTCCTAACATTTGATTTTTAATTTTCAAATAAAACTGGACTTGGACCAGGCAGCCCTTCAAACAGAGGACATTTCCCCCAGAGTGGCTGGGGAAACCCAGCCAGATGGGCAGGGTATAAATTATTATTATTATTATTATTATTATTATTATTATTATTATTATTATTAAATGTCCTCTATGGCTAGCTTCTAAGAGTCTGAAATTATGTGTGTGCACATTTACTTAACAAATGTGATACTAGAAAAAGGAAAGAAAAACACTTTTCCATGTGCTTAGAAATTACATGGAGTTAATTCCAATTAAAACCACCCACCACTTCAGAGGTATGCAAACAGTGCTATTTATTACAGAAAAAATAAAACTATATTCATTTTAAATGCATAAGCCCCATTTCTAACCAAAGACCCCCCAAGGCAGTGTACATGAAAGCAATCAAAATACAATAAAAAGGCAACAAAATAAATAAACATTAACAATTCCACAAACAATGCAAACAGAACAAATAGAAGCAAAATTAATAGCCAGCAGCCTCAACAAAACCATCCTTCTTGAGGGCCCATTAAAACATGAGAGGGCTTCACAAAATGTCTGGAGGTCAATAAGAGGCCAAATTAAACCTCCTGGGGGAATGTTTTGCACAGGCTAAATGCTGCAACTGAGAAGGAAGCCCCCACAAAGAAAGGGGAGAAAATGTTTTACTGAAAGCATATTTCCATTTGTAAATGAATGCAAACACCGCAATTATCAATATGAGCCCATTTTTAACACAGCAAAGGGAGAATAAATTTCCATAAACAAATAGGCAGGAAATGGGGACCGAACACTGCAAAATTGCATTGAGGGATAGGTAGAAGTAATTTTGTCATTCTAAAGCAACAAAATGAGTCACTAACTAGGAGTGGGCCAATCCCAATCCCAGAATCCCCCAAAGACAAGCTAGTTGCATCAGAATAAGGATCTCCTGAACTGCTGGAGGTGGACGGAGTCAGTACACCAGAGCAAGAGGATGATTGAATCGAACCAATAATTAGAATACAATGTCTCTTGCCACAGCACAGCAGAATGTAATAGATCAGGGGTCAGCAAACTTTTCAGCAAGGGGTCGGTCCACTGTCCCTCAGACCTTGGAGGGGGGGCTGGACTATATTTGGGGGGGGGGAATGAACAAATTCCTATGCCCCACAAATAACCCAGAAATGCATTTAAAATAAAATCAGACCTTCTACTCATGTAAAAACACGCTGATTCCCAGACCGTCCGTGGGCCGGATTTAGAAGGGGATTGGGCCAGATGTGGCCCCCGGGCCTTAGTTTGCCGACCCATATAACAGATGATGGGAATTAGCATGTAATTCCAGTTGGTCTCAAAGGTTGCAAGCCTGGAATTCTGCTACATACCAAACAAGCCAGTGGAAGCACAGACTCTGTCACTGGATACAATTCCAGGCCAATAACCCTTTGTTCCTAGATATTCCCCCTTTTTCCAACCAGGGATGGGTTAATCCATAGCCTTCCAGGTGATGTTGGACTCCCATCAGTCCCAGTCAGCCAATAGTCAGGCATGATGGGAGTTGTGGCCCAACAACATCTGGAGAGCCACAGGTTACTCACCCCCTACCTTAGAGTAAGAGGTTTTTCCCAAACAGTTCTCCAAAGAAGAGTGTGTATAACGGCAGCTACCTTGATTCTAGCATTCATCTGTGCAAACTGGAGGATTTTTCTAACCCACTGTGTCTCAGCTTTGCTCAAAAACTATTGAGGTGACCATGCCTTTTGTAGAAAATAGAATTAAGATATAAAGAAGAAGAGGAAGAGTTTGGATTTGATATCCCGCTTTATCATTACCCGAAGGAGTCTCAAAGCGGCTAACATTCTCCTTTCCCTTCCTCCCCCACAACAAACACTCTGTGAGGTGAGTGGGCCTGAGAGACTTCAAAGAAGTGTGACTGGCCCAAGGTCACCCAGCAGCTGCATGTGGAGGAGCGGGGAAGCGAACCCGGTTCACCAGATTACGAGTCCACCGCTCTGAACCACTACACCACACTGGCTCTCAGTGTAAAGCAATAGACCACACAGGGTGGAGACTAAATTCCTGTACTTGCAAAGTGGGTCCTGCTGACAGACAAATCTAAGGTACATGTCAGGGATTGGGGACTGTTGACCTTTAAATGTTTAGAACTCCAATATGTATCAGCCCTAGCAGGCATGACCAGCGGTCAAGGATAATGAGAGCTATAGTCAAACACCATATGAAGAAACACAGGTTTCATCCCACATAGTACATGTGGTATACTGTTAGAACTCTAACAGATGATGCTAGTTAAATTCAGTGGTTGAAGCAGCTATTGAACCACCTAGAAGAGAATTCCCAGAGAACAGTTTTATTGGGCTGACCAGCTATTAGAAGTGCTCAAGGAAATTGGCCAAGACATTGTTGATTCTTCTTTCCTAAAGCACCCTTGTAAAATTTTGTTCTCTGGTCCTCTTAATGCAAATCTATCAGAGCAACCTTTAGTAATGCTAACAGTAATTTTACAGAAATGCATTAATGCTATGATGCACAGAACATATTTTGAAAATTGTCAGAAACGTGTGTGTGAACATGTCAGGGATGACAGCCACGACAGTGCAGAGAACTGAACCTGTTAAGAGCTTCCATCTTTGCCCAAGTTGTTTTGTCATAGCTGTCAAGTCTGCGATTAAGAAGAGTGCTTGCAATCTGCTGCAATCCATTAGGCTTTCATTGGTAACCCTTGCCTTCTTTCAACAGCAACCCCAGTCGACAAAGGTCTTACAGTGCTTCCTGCACAGAATGTTTCACTCTCCACATTTACAGTGATTTGAACTCACTTTGATGGTGGTAGCAGGAGGGTAGAGGCTGGGAGAGAAATGGAGATTTGTGAGCACAACTGCAACAGTGCGAGAGACCAGGGGACATAAGTCCGCTTAGCCTGTAAAGGTGTGGCAGGATTGTGGGCCAGCAATGGTGTCTCTGCTGCCTCCAGCGGTAGTGTCAAGCTGCTGGGATTGGCCTGGTCGGTGGTACAATGCTCTCCATCACTGATGCCAACTATAATGGGCCCAGGCACCCACAAAAAATGGCTGTGAGTGCTCAGCACTCACATTGTGGGGCCTCCGAGGTGACTTCAGGGACTTGCAAAGCACCGAAAGTCACATCAGAGGCACCGCAAGGCCTTGGATACCACCTCCAAGGATCCTCAAGCCCTGGGATGCGCATCCTCGGCCCTCCGACATGACTTCCAGGTGCTGCTGTGGTGTGCAAAATAACTTGATGTAGTGACATCACAGAGCAATGTGATGTCATGATGTCATGTTATATCGTATGCGACGCTGGGCACCCATAATCTGGAGCCCAAGTCAGTGCCCCTGTACCCCGTGCCTATTGGCAGTTGGATCCAAGCCTGCCTGCACGATTGGCCAATCCCAGCCAGCAGACTGCGAGGCTGGGTCTGTCTTGGGGGAGGACCTGATGGAGCATGTAGGCATCCCTCAGATATGCTCCCAGGTTATTTAAATCAGCCCACCCTGGTCCCAGTACAGTGGTACCTCGGGTTAAGTACTTAATTCGTCTGTTCTTAACCTGAAACTGTTCTTAACCTGAAGCACCACTTTAGCTAATGGGGCCTCCTGCTGCCGCCGCGCCACCGGAGCATGATTTCTGTTCTCATCCTGAAGCAAAGTTCTTAACCCGAGGTACTATTTCTGGGTTAGAGGAGTCTGTAACCTGAAGCGTATGTAACCCGAGGTACCACTGTACTGACAGATTGACCCTTGGTGTCATTTGCAGCAGACGGACTGGGAGTTAAAGGTTGCGCAATGTCTGTGCCAAACCTCTTTCATCTGTATTCAATAAAGTTGTGGCCTTATCTGATCCAAAAACTAAGTTGTGTTGTGTCCGTTATTACTGTTCAGCCAGGAGGGCGGAGAGCAAGGAGTCCTGGCATGCAACTGTACCATTATTTAGTAGCCAAAAAGTAGTGAGGTTCAATAAATGCTCTCGGAAGAACACGTTCTTTGCACATAGAAAGAATTGTCCCAGGTGCAATGAGGTGATGGGCCCAGTGGCGGCAGCTAGGTACGCACTATACTTTGTGAGGCACATTCAAAGAGCATTCTTTCCCTCAAAGAATTGTGGGCTTTGTAGTTTACCCTTCACAGAGTTTCAAATCCCAGCAACCCTTAACAAAGTACAGTGTCCAGAGCTCTGTGAGGGGAGAAATATGCTTTGTCCAGAGCTCTGTGAGGGGAGAAATATGCTTCGAAGTAGCTATAGTAGGATAGCATTTGAGAACAGTGTCCTAAGGGCCAAATGCCATGCTCTCTTACATTATTGAGTTACAACATCCTAGCCAAGTCTATTGAATTCAATGGGCTCACTCCCAGGTACCCCAAACACACCTGGTGCTAAACCACTGAGCCTCTTAGACCTGCCAATCAGAAGATCGGCAGTTTGAATCCACTCCCGTTGAATGAGATCCTGTTGCTCTGTCCCAGCTCCTGCCAACCTAGCAGTTCAAAAGCGTGAGTAGATAAATAGGTACTGCTGTGGTGGGAAGGAAAATGGTGTTTCCGTGCACTCTGGCTTCTATCACGGTGCTCCGTGAACCAGAAGCGGTTTAGTCATGCGGGCCACATGACCTGGAAAGCTGTCTGTGGACAAACGCCAGCTCCCTCGGTCTCAAAGCAGAGATGAGTGCCACACCCCATAGTCGATTTTGCCTGGACTTAACCATCCAGGGGTCCTTTACCTTTACCTCACTCCCAAGTAAATTGATTTAGATCAAGTCATTAGCCTTGCACTCCCAGAGGCAGACTCTCCTTTCTTGGACATGAAAGTGGTATCTTATTCCTCTATCAGCTGCTTTCCTTGTGCCTGGCTCTACATGAAAAGAGAGAGCAAAGCAGAGCACAGCTGAGTATATTTTGGCTCTTGGCCTGACTTGGCAACAGCCCTTGCTTCCCTGTTCACATAACAGAAATGTGTCTGACATGGGGTGACGACACGGCAACATGCCCTTGTTAAATTATTAAAAGGTTGTAAAACGAAATCTGATGCTGCTTTGGCTGCTTGGTTGTGGCCACACACACACACACACAAACACTACAAATATCGTGCCACCTGTACTTTAACTCCCAAGCGCACTTATTATGACCATTAACATTACTGAGCATTAATTTGCATAACTTGTACTTAGTGCATCTAAGTAGCCAAATTGCTCCTAGACAAATGAGGAGACAGCTACAAATGGGCCAGGCTACTCTCAGGCAACTGGCAGGTCTGCTATCACTGTGGCTGATGCCCAGGCGTGGGAGAATCCCATGGAGTTTTTCCTTCTCAATCCAGCTCAGCTCAGCTATGGCAACAATAGCACTACGATAACAACAGAAGGTACAACAGCTGCATCCAGAGGTATTTAAGCAGAGCCTGAATGGCCATCCATCAGGAGTGCCTTGTAGGGTGTAGTTGCATAAAAAAACAGGACCTGCATTGAGCAGGCAGCATTCAGGATGTGACTTAATTTTCTTAATAGTCTGAGTGACAGCAGACTCTGATTGGATGGAGGTTCTTGTCAGCTGGGAGTTAGCTGTCAGTGAGGAAGGCAATTGGCATTTGACAATTGGTGCTGGAGGAAGAAACCAGAGGCCTTTCTCCTGGGCATGGTCGGCTAATTGGTGTTAAAGAAGGACAGAACATTTTTTATGTATGCCACAGCAGCAGCAAGAATTCTTATCGCAAAGTATTGGAAGACACAAGATCTACCCACCCTGGAAGAATGGCAGATGAAAGTAATGGACTATATGGAATTGGCGGAGGTGACTGGCAGAATCCGAGACCTGGGAGAGGAGCTGGTAGAAGAGGACTGGAAGAAATTTAAAGACTATCTACAGAAACAGTGTAAAATTTATGAATGCTAAAATGATGTTGGATTAAAAATAAGTGGCATTAGTGATAAAGTTAGAAAGAGTATGCAAAAATGAATTGATGGATGAAAATATTTGAGTTGTAATATGTTAAGATACAAAGTTAAAGATGATAAATTGAAAGAGGGCAAGGATTTGCTGATTTGATTATGTAAATGGGAATGCAAAAAGGGGAGGTGTGAGGAGGTCAAGGAAACAAGGCAATGAGCTTTAAAGTTAAAAAAAGGAAAGATGGTTTTTTTCTTTTTTCTTTTTCTTTTTATCTACCTTTTGTTTTTTGTATCTTGTATTTTTCTGCTTTCTTTTCTTTCTTTTTTCGCTGTATTTTGTTATGATTTTGTAAAATCTCAATAAATATCTATTATAAAAAAAAAAGACAATTGGTGCTGGGAGCCAGACAAAGCGGTTCTGAAGGAGTTCTTCCCTTTCCGACCCAAGAAAGACAATACCATACTCTCTATTTTCTCCTCATGCTATATAATGTTACAAAAGTTGGGTGTGTGATAGCAAGATCTCAGGGGGTTCCAGGCACTCACCCAGTATCTGTGTTCCTTTGGAGAACTGAGACATGGTGCAGACTTTAAGAAATATGGTTTATTCACCTATTTACACCTTCAGTCTGCGTGGAGGGAGTCCAGATCTTCCAGCATGTTCATTTCAAGAAGGACATTTCCCTCACAGCAATGCAGCCCTGGATTCCAAGACTCCCAGCCTGCCTTCAGCTAACCTGCCCAAGATGGATCCCAGTCTTTCTTCTTCATCTTCCCAAAGCACCCTACTAAAAACTTCTCTTTTCCTGTCACCTCAAACACCCCGCCCCCATCACCTTGACAACATCTGTCTCTCTAGGCCAAAGGATTCCTCTCAGGTGTTCCCATCAACCCCTTTTGTCATGTTAACAGATTTGATTTTCGCTTGGCCAGCCAGGCTGGTCTGAATATTATTATTATTATTATTATTATTATTATTATTATTATTAATAATAATAATAATTTTATTATTTATGCCCCGCCCATCTGGCTGGGTTTCCCCAGCATAAACCAGCCTAGGGATTCCTTGTCAGGCACAGCTCTGCAGCTTCTACTTTCATCCATATCCCAGTCAATCAAAACCCTACCATTTATTAATTTCAAATCAATAACACTGTTATAATAATACTGTTTTTCTTCAGTTATTATCAGTATTATCAGTTTTTCTCTCTGGACTCCATCTGCTTTATTCCAGTCACTCTGCTAAGAGGATGAGAGGATCTCCCAAGACCTTTTCAGGTTCATAATTCTTGCCCCCAGCAATATTTTGCTGATGCTGTCTCATCATTCATTCAAGTTTTCACTACTATTGGAGCCATCTCCTCCTCATTCTCCCACTCTGCCATCATCTGAGACCTCCCTGTATAGGGTAGAATATAAATTCAATTCATCATCACCACCACCACCACCACCACAACCATCATCTACTGCTCTGTGTTTCTATTGCCTTCTACTAAACAGAAGGTGCATCATGTGACTTAGCATGTTGATTTCATCACATATGTGGCTAAAGGGGGCGATGTCATCACTTAACTGCTGAGAGGCAACTGCTTCAGGGTACTTCCAAATTTTATGCTAATGTTGGAAGAGGCCAAAACCAATCTTTTCGTTTGGTTTCTTCATCCTGGATATGGCTTCTGGATTCTTCCTCGTGACATTCAAGCAAATTAAAGACACCTTTTGAAGAGTTGTGTGTGGGTTAATAAGCATAATTGTCCTTGTCAAAATGATATGCTTTTTGTGATTTACAGACAATTAACAAAAAATCTCTGTGAAACATGGAGAATGCGTTACTAAGCAGTTGAAGGTTATCAAGGCCAAACAGGCAGCTTCAGAAAAAGTCATAGCTCCTCCTTGAAAGCGATGACAGTGAAGGTTGTGGAGAGTTTCTGCGGTGACAAAAAATAATAATATGCTGACGCTTTAAAAAGAATCTTGCTGCTATGAAAAACTCCTGATCCGTTTTTTATAAAAAATAAAGGTTGTCAAATCTCATTTGCTTCAATTACAGCTAACATTTAAAACTCCATTGTTCCTCATACCGAGACTACATTTGTTAACACAGTCACCTTTGGTTTCTGCTCAAGTACAAATCCCATGTTCTGATTCTGGAAATGCCCCTGACTTCTCTAGACGCAGGCCTGCGTTGGAAAACCCACCACCCAAGAAAAGTCAGAAGTGATTCAATTTCAGCTCAATGATATTGCCCCTCTGCTGGCATATTCTGCTTAGCATTTTCTATTTCCAAGAGCTACTTTAATTGCATGGGGATTTATTGCTAACTGCTACTAATTATATCGTACAACCAGCGTGCAATATATTCAATGCCTTACAGAGCTACAAAGGCAACATAAACATGTCATACCCTCCAACATTTCTCTTATGAAAATAGGGACATCCCATTCCACAATGATAATTTTACTATTTATATCGCACACATCTTACTGGGTTGCCCCAGCCACTCTGGGCAGCTTCCAAAACATATAAAAAACGTAATAAAACATTAAACATATAAAAAACTTCCCTATACAGGATTGCCTTCAAACAGCTTGAGGGTCAGATAATTCCATACCCTCCAATGAGAATAGGCACATCCTAAGGAAAAACGAGACATTCCAGGATCAAACTGGAAACCGAGACAGCTTCTATGAATCAAGGACATCACTGGAAAAAAGGGACACTTGAAGGGTCTGATATACCCATTTCCAAGAAATGTACAATATAAAATAGACATTGGGGAAATAACTAAGGAAGACAGAGGAAAGTGGGGACAGGGAGCGGCAGTGGCATGGGGTGGGGGGCAGAGTTGTAGTGCTGTACCCCTGGCAGCAGTGCTGCTGCTGTACACTGGGCTGGGGAAGGGTTAAGTAAAGTGTTGATGAAGTTGTGAAGCTCTTTCAACTTTGCCACTACCTCACACACCTCACCACCAAACTGGCAAATTCTAAGCCCTGCTACTGGGAGGATGCAACTACCATTTTGCCATTCATTCATGTATGGCAATTATTTATTGCTTAATATAATAAAAAAAATTCTAAGCAATTTGCATAAAAAGAATAAAACACATCAATGACATTTCCTAAAAACAAAACACCACTGCTGGTAGGAAGGGGTGAAGGGGGGCAGATATAATTATGTAGGGTTGCCATATTTTGAAGAGCAAAAAAGAGGATGCCATGACAACTCTCATTTTAAATACTCCTACTATATGTCGGCTATAGAAGGTGTGATAATATTGCTGAGGGAGGGGGGCAGGAGAAGAGAAGAGGAAAGCAAGTCTTCAACCACCAGTTATGTCTATGTCTTATCTAGAAAGTATAGCCAGAGACATTTTGGCAAATTTAAAAAATCCACCTGGACAGAAAATTTACCCCTGAAAGAGAGGGTGTGTCCTGGAAAAAGAGGACACATGGCAACCCTATCATTATGTGTACTTCGCTACTGTAGGGGATAGAGATTCAGAGTCTAGGCAAAAATGCATGCAAACACCCCCCCCCCCAAAAAAACCAACAACAACCACCACACACTTTAGAATGGATTTGAAGGAAATGTAAATGAAGGCACCACATACACCCTTATATATCTACAGTTGTTTCCCCTTAAGACCATATTTGCCTTCATGCGTTTCGATTCAACGGTCTCCAACTACTCCAAACTGCTATGACCTCTTGAGATGGGGATCCCAACTTCTCTGGCAGACTGTATGCTGACATAACAGGCAGAACAGTAGCAGAGGAAGCCTGTGTGTTTTTTGTAAGAAAACACTGCAATACTGGTCTTGGCCAATCAAAATTTGGCAGTTTGTTAAAGTCCAATGAAAATATGTGTTTGGGCGGCAGAGCAACCTACACCAATGCTGATTGGCCAGGTTGCAAGTTGGAGTTGGTTCAGGAGTCACTTTTCAGATATGGGAGCTTCCTGGACTCCCTCTTCCCTCACCACTCCTTCATTAAGAATCGCAGGTTCCTCCATCTTGTTTTTCATTAAGGTGGTACGGTTGGGTGTAACATGTAGTTTGTCCCTAAGACTGTGGGTCCCAAAAAAATGGATCAAGAGAAACCTACAGACCTGGAACTGAGATGGATATGGATTGACAGCGAGGATTTACAGTCTGAATTGCATGAGCTATGATGATCCACATGTCAGGAGAATTGTCTCATATTATTGTCATAAAATGGAGCACAAAAATCCCTCAAAGCCTCCCACTCACAAGGAGGAGGATTAATTAATTCTCCTCTATTTAGAGCACTAGAGACTTGTTATGTCACATTGATTTTTGCCCCTAAAAAATATCTTACTATTATTTTAAAGTACAGCATATAGGGGAGTTCTTAGTTCATTATAACTCAATACAGTGCAAATCTTTTGTGGTAGTACACCATCTGGCATATCCAGTGTGAGAGGAATTCATAACTCAAGGCAATTAAAGAAGTGTCTGTATATGGAGGTAAATTACTGGTCCATCTAGTTCAGCGGGTGGTGCTGTGGGTTAAACCACAGAGCTTAGGACTTCCTGATCAGAAGGTTGGTGGTTCGAATCCCCGCAACAGGGTAAGCTCCCATTGCTCAGTCCCTGCTCCTGCCAACATAGCAGTTCAAAAGCACATCAAAGTGCAAGTAGATAAATAGGTACCACTCCAGCGGGAAGGTAAACGGCATTTCCGTGTGCTGTTCTGGTTCGCCAGAAGCAGCTTAGTCATGCTGGCCACATGACCCGGCAACTGTACGCCGGCTCCCTTGGCCAATAAAGCGAGATGGGCGCCGCAACCCCAGAGTCAGCCACGACTGGACCTAATGGTCAGGGGTCCCTTTACCTTTACCTAGTTCAATGTTTTTTGCTGTAGCTATGGTTTTCCAAGGTTTTAGACAGGAACCTTTCCAGCCCTACCTAGAGATGCCAGGGTTTGCACCTAGGGCCTCGGGCATGAAAAAGTCTGCTCTCCAGGCATTACACAAGACCCTAGAAGTGTCCCGATCTTCCATGGATGTCCCTGATTTAGAGAAGCAGTTCCGGTTTCTGATTTGATCCTGGAATGTCCCACTTTTCCCCAGGATGTCCCTATTTTCATTGGAGAAATGTTGTAGGGTATGGAGTTATCCAACTCCTGAGCCGTCTGAAGGCAATCCTGCACAGCGAAGTTTTTAAATGTTTAATTTTTTGTTATGTTTTTATCTATGTTGGAAGCTGCCCAGAGGGGCTGGGGCAACCCAGTAAGATGTGTGGGGTACAAATATTAAAATTTACATTGTGGAATGGGACATCCCTATTTTCATTGGAGAAATGTTGGACAGTATGTTATACAATCACAATAAAATGAAAACCCAAATACAATCAGTAGTCCAAAGAAATGTAAACTCGTGATGGCTGATGAACCAGCAAAGGCCAAGGTAAATAAGATATTCAACGTGCATCAAAACTGCAGTAATGCTGGCATGTGCCTTATTTCTGGGAGAGTGCCTTTCCAGAGTATGGTGAGAGAAGGGCTTCTTTCCGGTTGCCAGATGGACAACAGCAGGATCCTGTTGAGATTTCCATTCCACCTTAAGGAGCAGACGTGTGGAACATGTCTGTTTACATTCCAGCACAGCTTGCTGGGAACTTCCGTTCTGTGTATGGGTTTTGCTTTTCCCTGTTCTCTCTGAGAAGACGAGAAGAGAGAGACGACATGTTTCTTTGTCCTGATTTATGATTAATAAATCTGTAGTTGTAGTATGCTTCCACAAGCCTCACGCCTATTCTGTGTGTGCAGTTCAATTTGCTGATAGTGTGCCCTGGCTTTGAAGCCCGGGTCGCTGATTTAAGTCAGAGCAGAGGCCGATGGGTCTTCGCAGTGGGACGGCAGGAAAGAGATGGCCCAGCTGGGGCTAGTCAGCTGGCCTCCCAGCCCTCTGCATGTCAACAGATCCCTGCCATGACGGCTGACCAGGGCTGACCCAAGGCATCTCGCTATCTGAATTAGAACAGCAAATAGCAGTCCCCCCAATCCACAGGAATATAACACCAAAGGAGCCTAGCACTAAAGGCTAATTCAGTTATTCTGGGGAACTTAGGCAGAAACTCCTACCAACACCTCTCCTCCTACCTGGCAGCCAAATTCAGCAATAATACATTATTGTAAAAAATTCCTGCTGTCGTGACACTCCAGGTCAGCTGCTTGAGGCATCCGCTTCATTCTGCCTGGCGGTTGGGTCAGCTTGGGGAAATTTACAGCAGGGTTTCCCAAACTCGGTTCTCCTGCTGTTGTTAGACTACAACTCCCATCACTCCTAGCTAGTGGGGCCAGTGGTCAAGGATGGTGGGAGCTGTAGTTCAAAAACAGCTGGAGACCCAGGCTTGGGAAAGCCTGACTTAAAGGGTCTCCCCTGTGTGGTAATAGGCCTTCTTGAACACCTGCTACTCCTTCCCTTCTGTGAGGTAAGGCTTTGAGTGAGAGGGCTCAGGGAAGGAGCAAGGGCAGATAAATAGGTTCACCTACCTTCTTGGGTTTTTTAAATATTCCACAAGAATTGTCAGATTTGGGATGTTGGAATGAAGTTATGTGGTTTTAGCTGTAATGTTATAAAGGAGTATCTAAAGATGGATTGTTAACAGGTGAGAATGTAAAGTTATAATATATTAAGATAAATTATTAAGATAAAAGCAAAAATGGAAAGGATTTGCTGAAACAACTAACTGAACTAGAATACAAAAAAGGGAGGTGTGAGGAGGTCAGGGAAACAAGTAAATGAAAGTCAAGATATGGAAAGGTTGATTTGTTTTTAATTGTTTTTACTTTTTTGTACTTTGTTTCTTTGTTTGGTTTTTTTTCCCCTCCTTTTATTCTTGTAACTTTTTTGAAACTTTAATAAATATTATTCAAAAAAAAAAAAGAATTGTCAGATTTGATGGCTTTTGGGGTGAGACGGGGGTAGGGGATAGACTTCAACATAACTAAATATAGTATGGTGTCTTACAACTTTTTACACTAATTCTCCTTCACAGAGATTACAGTGTGTGTGTGTGTGTGTGTGTGTGTGTGTGTGTGTGTGTTGGCAGGAAGAGGGAATGAATATCACTATCAGGTATAATACCGTCTCTCAAATTCTGCTCTTCTTAAGTCAGAACAACAAAGAATTGGAAGAGCCTCTGAGACTATTTAGGACTGTGTTCAGTTTTTTCAAACCTTGTCTTGTGTTCTTTTAATCTGCCAGTTAATGTCATCCAAATGACATTCATCCTTTCGTCCATGCCTCTTCCCCACAGAATTGGTTTTTTTAATATGTAAAAAAAAAAAACCTCTCCCTGCAAAAATCTTGAAAAATCCTACATCAAAGGCTGCATGTCTTCAAATCAGCCATGAAATAAAAACAGCCATTCCTTCTGTCTTACTTTTCAAGTGCGAGCAGATGAAGAGACAGAAAGTGTTTCACTTGTGGAACTGGGTGATAGTTTTACAGATATATTTTTTTTAGCACTTAGAGCTATTAAAATTCAGGTTACATAACCTCATAAAACTTAAGGAATTCATCAAACTGCAAGCTGCTCTCGGCTTACTAATGCTTTGAGGTGCTTCAGCGTCATTCTAATAAATCAATATTAGGAAACACATCCTGTCCATTAAGGCTTGTGACTCAGTGTCTCAAAAATCAAAGAGAACAACAGAAATTAGATGTTTTGGTTTTGAGTGTTTGCTGAGAGTGAGCTATGGAGAACTTCTGAACTTGGGGCTCCAAAGGTTGACTGAATCACCACCACCCTGCAACTTTCACAGGGAACAGAAGTAATTCAATGGGAGAAACTCACCACCATCATGGGTTTTTTTCCTGGCTTGTTGCTTCGTTGCTGCTGTTTCCTTTCCCCCCTATAAAAATTAAAGCTGAGCTAAAATGCCCTTCTATTTTACTACCCCATTTATAAGCAGGAAAAATAGAGATTGGAAAAATTCAACAACTTTTCAGGGATGTGACCAAACTCACCACCCAGCAACAGCTCAACTTCATAACTGCCATTTTTATTTTTATTAACAGAATCCCCAAACAAAGCATCAATGAGAGCCCCAGATTTCCTGACAATCACTTCTTAGGGGGGTGCTTGGTGGTGCTGCCAATCAGGGGGCAGCATTTTGTCACACACACCCCTTTGGAATGGTACCCGGGGCGAACCACCCCACCCCTCGGAACGCCCCTGGGTAAAACCAAACCCTAACACACCTTTCAGAGTTCTGGGAACATAGGCGTTATCCGTCTGTAAGTTTGCACTAAGTCATTACCCAAACTCCTTATCATGTGCTTCTAGTTCTCCGAACATGGAGAACGAGTGATATAACTCCGAGCCAAGTGTCTTGATATACAAGACATGAGTAGCGAACCGACCACAACTTTATCCAGTTTTCCACCTTGCTGTGGCCATCTTGTGTCCTGCCAGCGAAGGGATCTTGCTCCCCTGGTGTGTCATGTTCCAGCAGTGCAAGTGGAATTAGGAATGATTCTGTTCTAGTCATTGGGAACAAGTGAAAGCTAACGTTACTTTGAAACTGCAGAACTCTGATGGGTATAATCAGCAATTTAGCAGCACACCATCAAGCGGCATTCTGTGCATGGGATGGGACAGATATGAATTTTACAGCTTGCAATCCTTCATCAGTTCTCTCGCTTTCTCTTTTTTAATTAGAGGAACTTTCATATAAAGTTCCAACAGATGTTACATTATTAGTGGTAATCTTTGCAGCTTCACAAAACTGTCATTACTGCCCTTTTTATTTGCTAAAAATGTCATCAGTGATAATCACTTAATTAGAAATAAAGCTATTTTATCCATAATTTCTGCCATCAGTGTTCTGGAAGACAGTTTGCTCAGTTAATTATGAATTTGACACCTGACATTTACTTGTATAAAATGAAATTACCTGAACGATTAAAGGTGTCTCATATGTGTTCCCTACAGTTGTCAATGGCCAAAGATCAAATTAGAAAGTCAATATTGGGTCAGAAACATATAGGATGACTTATAGGTGTATTGTTATTAAATAATTAACAAGGCATATTTCTCATCCAGCAAATGATTTGTTCAGGCAATACTGTTGAAAATGAACACAGTGATAATTTATGATTCGTCTACTGCAGTGTTTCCCAACCTTGTGCCTCCAGCTGTTTTTGGACTACAATTCCCATCATCCCTTGCCACTGGTCTTGCTAGTCAGGGATAATGGGAGTTGTAGTTCAAAAACAGCTGGAGGCACAAGGTTGGGAAACACTGGTCTACTGAGCATATTAATAGAAAACAGCTTTCATAGTTGTAGGAGCCACCTAAGATTGCAGTGGACACCACTAAAGGCATTTCTTAGGGAAGCTGGTGAGAGTTTGGTCTGATGTTGTTGTTTAGTCGTTTAGTTGTGTCCGACTCTTCGTGACCCAATGTACCAGAGCACGCCAGGCACTTCTGTCTTCCACTGCCTCCCGCAGTTTGGTCAAACTCATGCTGGTAGCTTCAAGAACACTGTCCAACCATCTCATCCTCTGTCGTCCCCTTCTCCTTGTGCCCTCCATCTTTCCCAACATCAGGGTCTTTTCCAGGGAGTCTTCTCTTCTCATGAAGGAGCCAAAGTATTGGAGCCTCAGCTTCACGATCTGTCCTTCCAGTGAGTCTGGATAACCAGCTCCAAAATGCTGGTCTGATAACCAGCTCCAAAATGCTCTGGTCTGAAGAGTAGATGCCAAGGGGGAAATGTTTCTAGTTAGTTTTACGTTACTTCTGGATTCTATCCAGAAGAGCCAGTTGCTTAGATGACACTTATTTATGGTCAAAGCAGAGCTCAGTTCAGGAAAATAATAATAGTCTGAATTGACAAGCTGCTTTCGAGAGTTGTTTACCATCCAGTTTCATATATCACAGAGCAGAAAAATGCTCAACAGGCATAGCAGCAATTTTAAAAATATATTTTGACTGAGTGCAATCCACTCTTGCCTTAATTGTTGGCCAACCGGATTCTGTACAAAGAGAAACTGTTGATATTCCTGATGGTAGCAAATGTAGTTTCTGGAAAGGAAATATTCTGCAGAGTTTCCAAAACTTTAATAGAGTTTGAATTATAGTCCCAGATTTCAGCACTGTAGAGCATTTGAGTAAGCACTTTAGGGCAGGTTCAATCAGCTGTCCTCCCTTATTGTAATAGAACTTCATCATGCCCCTGTGGTTTTCTGTATTTTGACTTTCATTCCCAACATATGATTTCATATGGGTTTCATTAAAGAGTACACCCAGGTATCAAAAGGAGCAAGTTTGTTCTAGAGTAGGCT
Source organism: Podarcis erhardii (assembly GCF_964252035.2). Lineage (NCBI taxonomy): Eukaryota > Metazoa > Chordata > Lepidosauria > Squamata > Lacertidae > Podarcis > Podarcis erhardii. Next base: position 13,384,555 of record NC_138501.1, read on the forward strand.
TCCTCAACCTTGGCCCTCCAGGTGTTTTTGGCCTACAACTCCCATGATCCCTAGCTAGCAGGACCAGTGGTCAGGGATGATGGAAATTGTAGTCTCAAAACATCTGGAGGGCCAAGTTTGAGGAAGCCTGTTCTAGAGCCTGCTGATCAAAGCACCACCTATGCCTAGGGCTGTTTCTGCCAAAAATCACAATCTTGGTCTTAGAGTAATTTTTATGTAGGTTTTCCTGTTTACAGTACGTGCTGAACACCTCAAAGTAATTTTTGAGGCCCAATCGGGAAAGAGAGGAGCACTAATTTGCATACATCAAGATTGAAATATTTCTGTTCCTAAATATTGGAGAGGGGGAGTTTAGCATTGGCTAAACATGGCAGGCGGTGGAAGACAGGAGTGCCTGGCGTGCTCTGGTCCACTGGGTCACGAAGAGTCGGACACGACTAAACGACTAAACAACAACAACAAACATGGCACAAAATTATTAATTAATATAAATGTTAAAAATAGTAGGAACCAGAACGCAACCTTGTTTCACTCCTTGCAACATTAATAATAATAATAATGATAATGATAATAATAATAATTTTATTATTTATACCCCACCCATCTGGCTGGCTTTCCCCAGCCACTCTGGGCGGCTTACAGCACATAAAAAATTGTAAAACATTAGACATTAAAAATTCCCGATACAGGGTTGCCTTCAGATGTCTTCTAAAAGTCAGATAGTTGTTTATTTCCTTGACATCTGAAGGGAGGGCATTCCACAGGGCTGGTGCCACTGCAGAGAAGGCCCTCTCCTGGTTCCCTGTAACCTCACTTTTTGCAGGAAGGGAACCGCCAGAAGGCCCTCGGAGCTAGACCGCAGTGTCTGGGCTGAACGATGGGGGTGGAGATGCTCCTTCAGCACCAACACTTTGAATTGTGCTTGGAAATGTACTGGGAGCCAATGTAGGTCTTTCAGGACTAGTGTGATATGGCCTCAGCAGCCACTCCTGGTCACCAGTCTAGCTGCCACATTCCAGATTAGTTGTAGTTTCTGGGTCACCTTCAAAGGTAGCCCCACGTAAAGCGCATTGCAGTAGTCCAAGCGAGAGATAACCAGAGCACGCACCATTCTTGAGAGACAATCTGAAGGCAGGAGGGTCTCAGCCTGTGTACCAGATGGAGCTGGTAGACAGCTGCCCTGGACACAGAATTGACCCGCACCTCCATGGACAACTGTGAGTCCAAAATGACTCCCAGGCTATGCACCTGGTCCTTCAGGGGCACATTTACCCCATTCAGGACCAGGGAGACCCCCACATCTGCCCACCCTGTCCCCCAAGAAATGTACTTCTGTCTAGTCATTATTTAACCTCAATATGTTAGCTGCCATCCGTCCTCCAACCACTTCCAGACACTCCAAGAAAGGTTTTAATGTTTGTTGTTGTTATTGTTCCTGAATTTTTGTTGGAAGCGACCCAGGGTGACTGAGACAACCTAGTCAGATGGACAGAATATAATAAATACATTATTATTATTATTATTATTATTATTATTATTATTATCACCTTCATCATTATTATTAGTCATACCACCATTTAAAACTACTCTGACCCTCATTTCTGTGTTGTTATATAGTTCTTGGGTCCATAGCAAAAGTCTGCAGTCAATGTTGGCAAACTGAAATTTCTCCCACAGTCTATTTCAACCAGTAGAGTCAAATGCAGCAGAAATATCAATAAAAGCTACATAGACTATTCTTACTGTTCTTAGTATATTTCCTTTATAATATGGCTTAGGTTAAAACATGGATCCATGGTACCGTAAAAAAAACCTGTATCCTCCTATGAACCCTCCTTGATCTTTTTTTAAAAATACTTTTTATTAATTTTTAACATAAATATAGAACCCTGCTTGATCTTCATGAATAATGTTGTTCCTTTGCAACCAGTATGATAATTTTTGAAGACGATGCCATGCATATAGCTTTGAGATTTCTAACAAGCTAATTGTGCAATCTTTTCATTCTGTTCAGTCAGGTTGTTGTTTTTTTAAAACCACCCCTTGCACTGAAACATTTTACGGCTTCTGAGTCTGTTTCTGTTCTTTGACTTACCTATTGAAACTAACAATGGTCATTTATGGAAGACTCCCTGGGGCCCAGATAGCTTTTGTTGAGGCAGTCAGGAAAGGGGATTACTGAACCAAGTTACTTGGAAATAAAATAACCCCCAAAGCAGAGCATTCTTTATCAGCACTGAATTTATGCAAAACTGTTTTGAAAACGTGGCTCTGTGAATGTGTGCCCATCCTAATATAATCATGAGCTGCGAAATAAGATAAAAATACATGAGTGGATCTCAGCATCGTACAGAACAGTTGCCTTTCTCTCAGTATAATTTGCTGTGAGAAACACAAATGTACCATCGCTATTCAATGGGATTATACTTTGCAGAAGTGTGACGTGCATACATTTTATAGTCTCTGGAGCCAACAATGCATATAACTCCATTAGCATTAATGGGAGTTGTGTATAATCCCCTCCATGATAGAACAGCCCTCGAGGTAAGATTATGCTACGAAATACTTGCAGCAAGATACGAGGTCAGCACAGAGCAGAGGGAAAACCACGATGATGCGGTGCAAAACTAGAACAGCACTAAATTATTGCTGGCCGGCCAACAAGCAGCTTAAAGATTAGATGACAGATGCAGACAAGCAGATAGTAGTGGGCTCATACCTGTGTCTTACGGAGCAAGCGGATGTCAAGTAGAAAAGGTTTCAAATGTGGCTATTTTTCAGCAAAGGCACATAGTCACCGGGCAATGTGATGGGTGCACACTCTTAAGACAGAGCCTTATTTCCTAGACAGGACATATTACTCTGAAGCAGGGCTTTCAGGGGGAACTCACCAAAACTCAGTCCTGGCACTTCTCAGGTGAGTTCCAGCACTTCTCAGGTGGGCACCATTGCTATTCAAAGAGATGAGTTCCAGCACTGCTCTAGAAGACATAGCACTTAGAGGCTTTCTGTTGAATAAAGAGGTATACAAATTTTGTTAAAGAAAATAAAGGGTTGGTGGACAAACTCTTGTTGGATGTCTTCAAGTGCAAGCTTGATAGCTATTGGAGATGCTCCAACTCTGGAGTTCCTGGGTGGAATAATAATAATAATAATAATAATAATAATAATAATAATATTTATACCCCTCCCATCTGGCTGGGTTTCCTCAGCCACACTGGGCAGCTCCCAACAGAATATTAAAAACACGATAGAACATCAAACATTAAAAACTTCCTTAAACAGGGCTGCCTTCAGATGTCTTCTAAAAGTCAGATAGTTATTTCCTTGACATCTGATGGGAGGACGTTCTACAGGGCGGGAGCTACAACCAAGAAGGCCCTCTGCCTGGTTCCCTGTAACCTCACTTCTCACAGTGAGGGAACCACCAAAAGGCCCTCAGAGCTGGACCTCAGTGGTTGAACGATGGGGGTAGAGATGCTCCTTCAGGCCATCAGTGCCCTCTCCAAACTATGTGATTCTATGCACTCTTACTAACATGATGTGCAAGGAGGCTCTCATGTGGAACAATGAAAGACACTGTTGCAGGTTTCTAGCCTGGCAATAGGTTTGTGGTAGCTGAGCTCCTCTTGTGGGACCACCTCACTGCTTTGAGGTATTTGAATATGCTACTGAAAACTAGTTGCTGAGGAGCAGAAATGGGAGAGGGTACCTGCCTTCTGGCCCTGCTTGCAGGCTAGCCAGAGGCACCTGATTGGTCCCTGTGGAAAAGAGGATTCTGGACTAGATGGATCACTGGGCAGATTCAACAGGACTCTGTTTGTGTCCTCAGGCTGATGCTTGTATTATTTTTGGCTTTAAGTGTGTGCATGTGAGAGGTTTCACATCTCTGTGTGCGGCCTTGAATACTGCTTCGAACACATTCCTCTGCCCTTTGTTTATTGATTAAGCTGATGCAGAGTTCTGGAGCATTCAAAAGCTGGTACCCTAATGTTGTATTATTTGGATTGGTCTAATAAATGTATTGAAGGGACGCGGGTGGCGCTGTGGGTAAAACCTCAGCGCCTAGGACTTGCTGATCGCATGGTCGGCGGTTCGAATCCCCGCGGTGGGGTGCGCTCCCGTCGTTCGGTCCCAGCGCCTGCCAACCTAGCAGTTCGAAAGCACTCCCGGGTGCAAGTAGATAAATAGGGACCGCTTACCAGTGGGAAGGTAAACGGCGTTCTGTGTGCTGCGCTGGCTCGCCAGTTGCAGCTTGTCACACTGGCCACGTGACCCGGAAGTGTCTGCGGACAGCGCTGGCTCCCGGCCTCTAGAGTGAGATGAGCGCACAATCCTAGAGTCTGTCAAGACTGGCCCGTACAGGCAGGGGTATCTTTACGTTTACCTTTTAATAAATGTATTGGCCTAATGTGGTTTTTATTTTTATTTTTTTCCATATTGGCCAACACCATTTGCCTTTGTGTAACTGTGAAAGAAGCAAATGTAGCAGTCGAAAACTGGGACCCTAAACTGGAGCAGGAAAAGAACAGAACGTTATTCTCCAAAAGAACATACTCTCCGAACGCTAGCAAAAGCTACTCAGTTATTTTTACTTGGCACACCACCAGGTTCATTTTTGTTAATATAAAGACTGCCCAATTTCTCGTTATTCCTGCTTTTCGCCCATCAGGGAACCTGTGTGCTTCACTTAAGGATGGAGACAGACTTTGCTAGTACAGCTGGCCTTGCTTTTTCCACAGAAGGGAGCCGGCTGTGTTTCTTCTGTTCCTTTTCAGTTGAGGGTTTCAAACAAAAGTACACACGAGAGGAAAGAGTGAAGTAATGAAACCCAGAATTCTTTCAAGTTCAGGGAAAGGCATTTCAAAACCATTAGTAATTGACCTGACAACTCCCTCTGCAGTCTTTCTGACCATGCTGTTATGAAGCAGTGACGTAAAAGCATACAAACTCATTGCAGTTTTATAAATAGGCTGCGAGGTGTAGGAAAAAGTTGGTCTATCTGAGATTTATGTAACACTGTGTGAAATGGGCACATGGGCAAAACTGCCTAGACACAATTCCTTCCAGTAGTAAAAATAAAGACATTTTATTCCCCTGTCCTATATGAAACTAGGAAAGAGTTTGCATTCTTTCAGAAAGCCATAACCCTATACACTATGGTTACCAGATTTTTTTCAAGCAATCCGGGACACTTAAAAACTAATAATTATGTTTTATTATTTTAGGAAAGGGTTCCCCAGAGTTCTTGACCTTTTTAAGAGGGGGGAACCCCAAAGTTGTTGGGCACAAGACAGGCAGAGAAGCCCATCTACAAACACACAAACGCCCAAAAGAAAGAGATTGGGGTGGGGGGAGAGAGAGATTGAATAAAGGCCTTGGGGAAACACGCATTAAAACACACACACAAGGCTCCGTCTCTCTCTCTGTCTCACAACGCTGCACAACTCTTCTCCTCTTTTTCACCACCTCAGCGCCTCACTCACCCCCCCCCAACTTGGGTGCGCAGAGCCCATAGCAGAAAAGCACCACGGGCTCTTCTGCTGTGGGCGGCTCTGCACAATTTCGGGGCGAGAGTTGATCAAGGAAGCGAGCCAGAAAGAAGCTCTCTGGCTCGTGCCTCAGTTTAAATGGCGCCCCCCCCAACTTTGACATAGCCAGCACCTCCGGTGCTGCTTGCTGCAATGGCGCCCACCATGTTGCCTTGCCGGAAGTCCCCAGGCATAAAATCAGGGGACATTAATTAAAATCCAGGGACATTCCAGGGACAGATTTTGTCCAGAGACAGATTGGTGAATCCGGGGACTGTCCCTGGGAACCGGGGACATCTGGTAACCCTACTATACACACCAGGGAGGAAATCCAATTCAACTCAATGGGGCATCCTTCTAAGTAAACATTCAATGGGTTGCTGTGTGAAGTTTTTCCCCTGTCCCTGTATCCCCCCCCCCAAAAAAACCCCTATCCAGATATCATGGAGGTTCTGGTAATTTATCCTCCAAATTCTGTGGCTCCCCACCACAAGAAACACTGCCACAGCATGAGAGTGTATCAGCAATGTAGGAACACATTCATACATCCACAAATCCCTTTGCTTAAAGAAAGGGTGTCTGTTTGTCCTTGGTTGATATTATTGCTATAGTTAATTCTATATACCTGATGGTTCTTTGCTAAGAATAATATCCCCACCACCAAAAATTACTTTCAGTGGGACTTACTTCCTTTTAGCTGTTCATAAGATTGAAACCTTAGTAAACGGTACCACACCAACTCTTTAATATTGTTGCAAACATCTAGAAAGGTCATCCGTTTATCTCCTTAAATGACCAATGAAACACACATTGTCCACCCTGACTTTTTCTCAGGGCAAGATAAATTTACATAAAAGATATTACAAAATCTAATCCGATACAAAGCTGTCATGGTGAGCAAATATCAGATACCTGAAAGCAACTGCTGATTCAGATTATTCTTTCTAAACACCTCTCAGCAAGTGAGGAAACATATAAATTCATCTTCAGAGAATGACTGCAGTGAATTTGTCACACAAACACAACCATCTAAAGTGAAGGACCTACAAAATGTATTAGAGTGTAAAGATGCGATGATATCCTTTTTCCTATTTCCAAGATATTAAAATTATTCTCATCCAAGGTGTGTGTATGTCTTTTGTTTAATATCTTATCTTCCAGACATGGTCTGGGACATAGTTCAATAACAAATCTTCTGTTCCATTTGGACCCGTTACTTAAAATAGGTTTTATAGAGAAACAGATTCCTCGGTATTATTCATGTTTATTCTGGATTTCACATCCAACCAGAATAACTGAATAAATGCATTTTTAGTAAGAAAACACCGGCAAGCACATTTGATGTCTTCCCATATGGTTTGTAAATCAGTGTTCTTGCACACATGCATACTCCCACAGCTGCTCTTACATGGAGCATATTTTGTTAAAATAATCCTTCCCCCAACTCTGGCTCAATGGAAATCTCCAATCGAAACATATAAGCCTCCTACAGAATGACTTTAGGCACCACTGGAACACTGTCAAAAATGTAAGGCTAATTCAGTCAGTGGCGGAGGAATCCTCTCTGGCACCCAGGGTGGGATGCTGAGGGGTGGGACGAACCGCCCAGTGGCGCACGCACGATGTCCATACGGACTGCGCACACGCAGCATCACGTACAGACTGCGCATGTGTGGCATCCTGTAGAGAGTGTGCATGTGCAGCAGCCCGCTGCTCACATGGTGTCTGTAATGGCTACCACGCGTGTGCACTCGTTATGGGCTGCCACACATGCGCAGTCTGTATGGGCTGCCGCTCGCGCACCATTTGTGCAGGCTGCCGTGTGGGTGGCATCCCGTATGGATGCGCATGTGCGGCAGCCTGTATTGTGTGCACATGCGCGGCAGCCCATACAATCGCTGTGCGAGTGGCAGCCCATATGGACACCTGTATGGGCGGTGCGTGAGAGTGGCAGCCCATATGGACGCAGCGCGAGTGGCACCCATACTGACTGTGCTCACCCTTGGGTGCTCTACAGCTGGGTGGAGGAAGGGGTCATCTTGTCACACACACTCCAGAGTAGCACCCGGGGCGGACCACCGCCTCCGCCCCCCTCTTCGTACGCCCCTGAATTCAGTATCGGAAAATAAAACTTGCCTTCTCACCCGGAGTGTCATCTAGTAGTCCAACCCTCGCAATGCAGGAATCAAAGAGAAAAATGGAAAATCCAGAGTCATATTTATCCATTCCATTTTCTCTGTCCATTACTGGATTACATAGTTCAGTAGACTCATACCAGACCAGCACAGCTAAATAAACCTGGTGTAGTTTTTGACATTATTTCATTGTTTCCATGATTAATGCTAGCACCACATGTAAATATGAAGCCATAGTATGTACAGTTTGAAGAAAAGAAGTCAGGTAAACAAAGATTCCCTCTCCCTGTGCATATGGTCACAGGAATAAGCAATATAAAGAGACTTTTGGTTTTATTTTTCTGCAAAGCAACCTCTGGTGCATTGGATTCCGCTTCTTTCATTTGCCGAAAGGAATTTTTGAGTTAGCCGCACAGGATCCGTTAGAGGTCAGAGTTTTATTCTGGCTCCTTTCCTGCCCATCAATCACAGGTACAGTCCCTCTATGCACAACCAAGGAACACCAGGTAAAATGCATGATCACAGATGTGCAGTTTGCATCGTAATAGACTAGCAAATAAATAAAACAAAACTGTACCGATGCTGCCATACAGCTGTGGTGCTATCTGAAAAACCCAGCTGTTTAGCAATGGAGTGGCTACCATTTTGCTCCAGAATACTAAGTCCAGCATAGCTCAGTCGCTATGGCATGAGACCCTTAATCTCGGGGTTCTGTGTCTGAGCACCACGTTGGGCAAAAGATTCCTGCATTATAGGGAATTCTCCAAGATGAGCCTTCCAGCTCTGCAATTCTACGACACAGTATTTTATGCCCCAGACAAGGAGGGGAAGGAGAGGGTGAGGAAATTTGATCACAGGCTTTCCGCATGCTGCCTGCTTTAGCTCTGTGTCTAAGATTGTGCTTTCCTTCTACGTTTCTCCCTTTGCTGCTATTGACAGAATTAATGATACGTTCTGTTAGCCGAAACCACACCGAAGTTGCTCCCTCTCTAACGGTCCAAGGCAACTGAGGTCAGCAGAGATGCACTGGGTATTGCCTAAGAAGGTATTTTGTATGACACAACCCCCTTGGCTCTAGTATAATGGCTCAATGTTTCGCTGTAGATCAGTGATGGCCAAACTTGGCCCTCCAGCTGTTTTGGGACTACAACTCCCATCATCCCTAGCTAACAGGACCAGTGGTCAGGGATGATGGGAATTGTAGTCCCAAAACAGCTGGAGGGCCAAGTTTGGCCATCACTGCTGTAGATGATCCTGGCAGGACCTCTGCCCTGACTACTCCTCAGATGTTTCAAAACAACCTACCCTTTTCCTTGACAGAAGGCAGCAATTTAACAAGTACATGCCCAACCATTTGACAGTGTGCAGGCTGCTACAGCACAACATGTTTATTTAGGAAGATATTGCTCTTTAATAGAAGAATTGTGAAGGAGTTCGATAAGCCATTCCAAGTCAGTGGTTTAAACAAACACAGCACCCCTTCTCCTGTTCCTTCGTGTCCTTAGCTGATATTTCCATTCAACCCTTGCCTTAGTGTTCTTCACTTTGAGCTTCCAGCAAAGGAATTTGCTTCTGCAATTTTTTACTTGCATCAATTAATGGTTCAAATTGTAAAAAATAATCAATTTTTCTAAAACGGGAACGGAGCCCAGAATTTTCATTCATGAAGTTACGCATCTTTCTTGATAAAAGAGGCCACTTCTAAGAAATCCAATTTAGAACTCAAGACATTAAGAGATTGCCATGGGTTATAAGATAATAATGATATTGCTACGAAGGATGGAGAGGAACTTCCCTATTAATCTTCCTGCCCTGTCTGTAGAAATGAAACACATTTGGAACTATTTAGCTTGGCTTTTAAGAGCTTTCCTGAAATAAGAGGAAATGTCTTTCTAAATATTTCAATTTTCAGGATGGATAATTGTTAGCTACGTAATGGGAAGGGAAAGAAAGCTACAATCAAAGCTGCAATTTGAACAAAGCAGGAATTTGTTTTTAGACATCTCCCCTTCTTACCAATATCCTAACTATATCCTATAGACTTGCAAGTAATTTACATTTATATTTGAGGTCTGGGTCTCATGATACTCCCATACTTGGAAAAATCAAAATGAGGTCGTTTCCTAACCCAGTTTTTCTCATTTCATTTCAGGACATGCAATCCTTCATATGAGATTTATTATATCAGTGCAACTGTTAAGACTTGCCTGCCAAGGGCTCTCTGGCATCAGGCAGTAATATTTTTTGTGTGGGTTTTTGGGATTTTTGCTGGGCATTTCGACAGTTTCAGTAGTCCTGCTTTGAGTGGATGTTGTCAGTGCTCATTATTGTGCTCAGTTGGGTGGATATTTTTGTTTTCGGTGAATTTGGATGAACCATTTTAGGATATTTGTTTTGTATTTCAATTTTTTTACTATTTCATACTTTGCTGTTCTTGTAAATCACCTTGGGATTCCTTTCTATGACACAATAAATAGATTACAGTAAGCTCAGCCACAAGTAAAGTAAACAACTGAGCCTTGGGCTTGCCGATCGGAAGGTCGGCGGTTTGAATCCCCGCAACGGGATCAGCTCCAGTTGCTCGGTTCCAGCTCCTGCCAACCTAGCAGTTCAAAAGCACGTCAAAGTGCAAGTAGATAAATAGGTACCACTCTGGCGGGAAGGTAAATGTCGTTTCCATTTCTGGTTTCGCCAGAAGCGGCTTAGTCATGCTGGGCACATGACCCAGAAAAACTGTCTGCGGACAACGTTGGCTCCCTCTGCCAGTAAAGCGAGATGAGTCCCACAACCCAAGTCATTTGCGACTGGCCTTAACTGTCAGGGGTCCTTTACCTTTTTTAAGCTCAGCCACACAATAAATACCAGCTTAAGCCATGGAAGAACCTTGACAATGAAATATCCTGCACAAATAAGCTAATTGTTATAAAAGCCTTGTATTGTTCGATATAAAGATAGCCCTGGTCGATTCCAAAAACCTACATGAGGATTCCCACTAAGCTCCCACTAAGCTATAAATGCCTCCACTGTTGATCACATGCACGTCACATTTAAAGAACTCACTCTCTGAGATTTGTTAGGAAACCTCTAACAGAGCTTCAATTTCCAGCATCCCTAACATACAGCTCGCAAGATTATTTGAGGGAAGTCATGACTGTTAAAGTGGTGTAAGAGTGCTTTAAGCATAGTGACAAAAATACTCTATTGAACACAGCTAACGTCAAGATGAACGGCTATATCATCTTGCCAATTAGTCTGGAGTCTTTTACATTTCTGAGGCTAGTATTTATTAATGTGCTACTGCAGTGCTGAAAAATTTCCATGATTCACTCTTTCAGTACCACTTTTCCAAGTTTTCCTACTTTCTGGCTTTTACCCTTTTAGATTTGCCACAAACTTCTCCTAAAATGATATTTCTGGTTTTGGTTTATTGAAAAAAGCTGAAACAGAGCACTTTCTTGAATGAGTTTCTACTTCTGTTGCAAATGATTTCCATTTGCCCGTCAACAATACTTTAATAGCCTCATGAATGGTATTATTTCATCCCTAACCTTTCCTTGTTCATCCAGGAATCCCAGTGAGTCAAGGAAACCCTTTAAAAGCCTTACTCATCTATACAGAAATATAGCCAGACATGACTTTCTGTCCTTATGTGTCCTGGAACAGCATTACTCAAGAAAGTAGGTTGTGGAATGAAGAAAAAAAATTGCACAAAGCTTCTCATTGGTTCTGCATGGATGTTTGCTTTTACGTAAAGTGAAAACACAGTTTTCTGTTATTTAAATTAAGTTATAGTTTCGCTTTACAATTAAAAGTTTCATCACTGTGTGATTTCACAAGAAAGCTTCAACTTAGCTACTGCTTTCAGAAGACTATGGGGAGATGATTTGGCTAAATTGAGTGAGCCAGGCAGTGGAACTTAATTGAGGGTCCCCTAACACAATAATCTCACATCTGAATGCACCCTATGTCTTCTCCTTGAAACAAGTGCTCCCACAATAGGAATACGTCTTTACAAAATGAATAGATGTGAACCTTATTTGAAACAGGAAGTACATGAATATGTTGTAGAACTCTCCTTTCCCTACCACCCCTTGCAAATTTCCATTACCCCAACATTTAGGGGAAGTTTAGACAGATGTAGTTTACCTTCTGAATTTTTACCCTTTCAGGAATATGACACTCCCCTCTCTCGAGTGGACATTGGTGTCCATAGAGGTGCAGAAGATTTTTCTAGTCTGGAAGTAATGTTCGGGGGGGGGGGTGTCACATGACAATGCTTGGTTGGAGCCAGAGGCCAAAAGTGGATGAGACCATGGATGATGGAATTCATACCTACATTCCAGCCATGCAAAATCCAAATGTTTCTATAAACATGCCCCTCTCCATTTCTGAAACAAGAAAAAGAACTATCTATCATAGTTCAACAATACATTTCAGCCAGGCGAAAACCATGCCGTGATCTTTGGGTGAAGTGTGATACAGAAATTCAGCAAACAAACAAATAAACAAACCAGTTGAAGAGGACATGTAACAAGGTCTGTGGAAGACACATGGCTTGAGTGTGTTCCGAGGAGTGGAAAAACCAGCATTGTTATTCATATTCTGTTTCATGTGGTGTTGCTTCTAAGTGCTTTTTTATCATAAGCATGTGACAAAGGGAAAGCAGGCAAGAATGAGGTATTAACAACAAACATGGAGGAGAGGAGACTTAAGTGATGGAATGAGCACAGTGAAGCTGAGATAAAGCTGTTCACTTTCCTCCTCCAAAATCATCTCATCAACTGCACTACCGTGGATACAAATGAGAGAAAGAAAGAGGATGTTTATATATTTCAGTTGGTTTGATTTGGCAGCCAGTTCTGGTTTTAAAACACTTTTGAAACTAGCTGTTTGGTTTACTAGATTTGAGAGCTGGTTTTAGCATCCGTTGCTCCCGTTGCTCGGTCCCAGCTCCTGCCAACCTAGCAGTTCGAAAGCACACCCAAAAAGTGCAAGTAGATAAATAGGTACTGCTCCGGCGGGAAGGTAAACGGCGTTTCTGTGCGCTGCTCTGGTTTTGGTGTTCCATTGCACCAGAAGTGGCTTAGTCATGCTGGCCACATGACCCGGAAAAACTGCGGACAAACACTGGCTCCCTCGGCCTGTAAAGCAAGATGAGCCCAGAGTCATCTGCAACTTGACTTAACTGTCAGGGGTCCTTTACCTTTACCCTTTAGCATCATTTGACTGGCCATTTGAACTAGAGGTGGTCTGAATTGGCTGGGTTCAACGTGCATCCATGTGAAGCTATGCCCAGATGTTGTTTGGTGCAATTAAAGCTGTGTTGGCATTTCAGAGTGGTGGAAATAAAGATTTTTCTTTCCTGAAGGCAGCATACAGTCAACTTCAACTGGATGTGTAGCTCTGTGAAATCATTATATGCATTACATTATCAACAACTCCATGTAAACGGGGGAAATGACAATAAAGCACCAGCTGAACAATGCTTCCAAACAGGAATGAAAAAAATAGGGGTGTGGACTTAAAAGTAGGGTTTTTTCGGAGGGTTTTTCACATCTCTCAGAACTAAACCTTGAAAAGCACACCTATCACCTTGCATTACTGATCCCTCTTTCCCCCCCTTTTGAAATCTTTAATTAGATTGGTGGCTAATCAGATTGCTGGCTAATTAGATCGGTGGCATTTTTGACTAACCATCTTGAAATATGCCAAGGGTAGACATGATGGGGGTTACACAGTTACTGGGAAAATGAAAGGATAAATACAAGCATTATGTCGAACAGGTTTAATATTTTTTTTCTCCTTAAAGCCTACTCACTGCTTTCATGGGGGTGGGTAATGTGTAATTGGGCAGATAGTATTTTACAATACAACTCTTGAAGTAATGAGTTGTGGCTGTGCATGGGAGGGAGTGAATATATCCTACTCTTATATGCAGTCATTTGTCCTTGGCAATTGGGAATTTTACATAAAACAGGGTCCTAAGTCCCACATGACTGTTGATCTCAGTTGCAATATTCCAAACTGTTTCAAGAGGAGGGAAACCTTTGCACCATCATTAGGTCTCTCGTAAAACTTGTACCAAAAGCAAATGGCTAAAATCAACATGACTAGATAGCACCAAAGTTTCTCTGCCAGATATACTGCTAATTAAACTACAATGAAAACTACTTTGAATTGAGAGGACAAAAATATCTCAGTTTTCATTTGCACTTCAAATTACACATCCCCCCCCCCCATAAATTAATAGAGAATTGTGTGACAGATAATATATCATTTTATCTTCAGGATGTCTGGAGAAATTGGCTATTACTATCTATACTGTCAAAAAGACACGCTAGAAACATAAGCAATGATGCTTGAACAAGAGACTAGATGAAAGGGGGGGAAACTGTAAGATACAGTGGTGCCTCGCAAGACGAAATTAATTCGTTCCGCGAGTTTTTTCATCTTGCGATTTTTTCGTCTTGCGAAGCACGGACTTTGGAAAAGCTTCAAAATCACCAAAGTCTTCAAAAACCTCAAAAAAGGCTACCACACCGCGTGCTATGAGTTGCTCCTCGAAGTGAATGCACGGTTTTAAGAAAAAGGAAACAAACTTGCAAGACAAAGGAAACAAACTTGCAAGACGTTTTCGTCTTGCGAAGCAAGCCCATAGGGAAATCCGTCTTGCGAAGCAACTCAAAAAACGAAAAACTCTTTCGTTTTGCGAGTTTTTCGTCTTACGAGGCATTCGTCTTGCGACGTACCACTGTAATGTAGTTTTGAGACGTATGTTCACAACATAATGCTGTGTTGTATTTTCTAATTCTGGATGTAACTCATCAGGAATCGACCTGCAATTCAGCAGGATCCTTTGGAGTGGACAACAGCTGTAATTTTGGGGGCACAGCTCCTATTCACCCACTAGGACTTGGGCATGGCAAAACAACCAGTAGACTACAAGCATTATGTCAATGTCATCTATAGAAGGTATCTGCTACCACAAAATAGCTACCACGATTTATCTGAGAACAGTTACTCCAAACACAATGCAATATTTTATAACAAACATTTATAATCCAGTTTGTAACAAAGAAATCCATCATATAAACAAATGAATTCGTCATACACTAAATAAATATCTCTAAATAGTAGGAACTAACATTTTAAAGTTTTTTTTCAACACAGGACCCGATCCGGCAAGTCCTTAATACACAGAACTCCCTCTGCAGTCACCCAGTTCAGTTCATGTTCTATGGTGCAATTTAGTCTGATCAAACAATGTAAATTTAGTCCAAAGGTGAGCTCAAATATTTTAGCAGGTATATAAAGGAATAATTAAGACAGACTGTCAGGACTTATTTGCCATCAGCAATGAGCTTAGTTTTTCAAATGCTGTGCACAGTCAAATGACACACATATATAGTCAAATTGTAAATTATCTGGAGTTTCAAACAAAGCTTGGCTTGGCTGGATAAATTAAAACAGAACAACATAAGAATGTGCAGATCCTGGAAAGTAAAGGTTTTGGCTTTGACATATGGTAACACATTTCAATTTGAAGAATTTAGATCAGTAACTGGGGAACAACATATTTCAGAGACAAAGGACTGAGACTGTGAGTTCTTCTGCCTTTCAACATCTTGTCTAAATGCCAGAAAAATGAGTGATGCCTAATCTGACTTCATATAAGGCAATGGGAGTACTGTGATGGACACATCAATCTAATGTGTTGGCTTACCCAGATCTAGCTTTTGCATTAGTGAAGTTTTTGATAAACCTAAACTTTTATTATGCATGCAAGAATTTATGAGAGTGTCATCTGCCAGAAGGTTTTACACCTTAGGCTAAATATATGTCAGGGACATACCCCTAGGATGCTAGTTATTTCATGACAGCACCGACCTGGTTTCGATGAAGTGCGCAAGCAATGCAAGGAGCAACATGTAGCAATGCTCAACCACAAGAGGAGAGAAACTGCTAGTGCTTGGTGGAAGGGTGTGCCTCACTTGTTTTTGAACTAGTATGGATTGCTAGCCATGAAATGCGCAAATGACTGTGAAATGTGATTGTTCAGATCTGCAGGGAGATTCTGAGAGATGAAGTGCAGGAACAGTAAATCATAATTTAAGAACAGCATCATAGGTCCCCAACACCGAGAAGAATGGAAGATTAAAATATGGCAGAAAAAGGCTTTGGGAACCTGGTGATAATATTCAGGGGACAATGTTGCTCTGACTTAAATATTCTAATCAATTCACAATATTTTTCTAGTTCTTACATCTATGTGATGTCTCTCCAGTTACAATTCATGCTGGTTTAAGGGTATCTAGATCAGGCATAGGCAAACTCAGCCCTCCAGATGTTTTGGGACTACAACTCCCATCATCCCTAGCTAACAGGACCAGTAGTCAGGGATGATGGGAACTGTAGTCTCAAAACATCTGGCGGGCTGACTTTGCCTAAGCCTGATCTAGATACATGATTGCTAGGTAGGACTTTGTCATTTTTTAAAGGAGTTTTGAGGATACACGTTTTAATTCCCATCCCCTTTCATTTCCTTACAAGCCTTATGAGCCCATTCAACTGTGGCATTTGCTGATTTGTGATTCATTGGAAACTTATGGAAATAGGATCAAAGGTTATTATAACCGAAAGAGATACAGATGATGCATTTGAACACATATTGTAAGGGGGGTTGCTTCCTTAAAACATCCATAAATATTATATGCTCAGATTCCCTGTTGTTTGCATTATATTACATATGCATCTTGATATATTTTTTTTACATTTCTTGGATATGTCCTCTGGATTCTTAGAACAGTTTTGTTACAAAATATTCTACCTCTCTGTCATAAATGCAGTTTAAAAGAATTTGGGCAAGAAATGGTTTGAAATGGCTATTCCTTTGCTTTTACAAAATAATAATAATAATATTAATAATACAAAAAAACAGACCTAACATTTTGGTATCTAATTGATTTTCCATTCAGCATTCCACCAATATACCTTGACATTTCTGTATTCTTCAGAGAGAGAGGTCTTAACACATTCCATTTCCTATAAATCTTCACTAATATAAATATATTGGCAAGAACTTTGACCAGCAATAGTAATTTCATACTTAAATAATTACATTTCCTTTTAAGTTTAACAAGGATTGGTTCAGAATATCAATATTAATGCACAATTATAAAAAGACAATATTAAGTACCCTTTTATTTCCCTTTGTATCAAGTGCAGTCTTATGAAAGGAACAAAATATAAAATTATTTATATATTAGAGGCTCATTCTAAACAGAGACAAAGTAACATATTCTTGTCTTTGACAAAAAAATATGGTGTGTCTGTACTTTTATTATAAATAACCACACTGTGTCATGATTTCTTCTTGCCAGCAAATGAAGGACATTGGTTCAGAAACCTTCTCAGCATATGTAAATATTTGACTAAGTCATGCTTCCTTGAGAAAACACAGTCCAATTGCATTCAGAGTAGACGGTAATAAGGAGATTATTCACGTACGACATTTAAGGTTCTTGGTAGCCAGTACCAGTTGCACTTGAAAAGAAAACCCTCAGTTTGTATGTGGTTTTTCCTCTTTTTTAAAAAAATAGAGATACAGTCAGTTATTTGTTTACTTTAAAAATTATAAAGATGAAGAATAATACTGTTTATTTTAGTTCTCATATAAATTATAAAACTCAAGTTTGGCAGAGTCTCTTTCCCAGAGGAAGCATAAAGCACTTTTGTGGTATCTTCACCAGAAAATATTTGTATCACATTAAGTTTGACAGACATGATGAAGATTGATATGGAATTCTACAGCCCAAAGAGAACATTCTTCTGATGCAGCTCCATGTGACGGATGTGCTCCGTGGGATTATTTGATTGCCATGATTTTACTGAGTTTATTGATCAAAGGGAGTAGAAAGACACCACACTGAATCAGTTCAGTAGGAATCTGTAATGTTCCCAACAGCAGACTCTGTTCATTTGAGGTCAAAAACATATCCTTTGGAAGACAAAAATGGAGTTGTAAGAATGCAACAAACACAAAGAAAGAAGGAATGAGGTAAAATCCCCTAGGATGGCAGAGCAAGTTAGAATGTCAGGAGAGTGTTCGGTTATACCTGACACCTAAATGTTTTTCTAGCCATATTTCAGCTAGTTGCATGGCAGAGGCAAATGTACTTGCTTTGGACCCCAAACACATCTTGTATTGTTTAGGATCTAGGTTGGGATCACAATGAACTGGATGAAATACATGTACAACTCCCACTTCTTGGCTCCTAAATGCCTTAAGTCCAGAATTTATTACTTTAGTAAAGAGGTCTACATCCTCAAGTCCCCAGCCTTGAATAGAGGTATCAAATCCACCGGCATTCACAAGGTCACTTTTGTAAATGCAGGTAATCCCAAACCCATAGTCCCTCCAAAACCCAGTTTTCTTTGTGAAAACAAAGTTGCTGTCCACTGGAGGGTTGCCCCCATGTGTTACTTTGGGGTCATATTGACTGAAAATAATAGGATAATAAACCTGTTGTCCTTGAATGGTGTTAGCTCTACACCGCTGGAGAAAATCGGGGGTAAATATCAGGTCAACATCGCAAAATAGCAGCAAAGTGTCATTGTCAAACTTAGAGGAGGCTATTTCAAGACCCAAACCTCTAGAGAAAACTCCCGACATTGGAATGACGGTCATGTCTGCCATAGGATACTTCTTTTGATATTCATTGATCAGCTCTGTGTGTTTGCTGGAATCCTGACCAGAATCAGAGTTGAAGAGAATGACTGCCAGCTTTACGTTCTGCTTGGAAATAAGGCAGGTCTTTTCAAAATTCTCCATGAATCTTAGGAATATATCGTATCTCCCTGTGAGAGGGACAAGAATGTGAATCTTCTTGTCACTGCTTCCCCCTATTTCTTTGGTTCCTTGGAATGATGAAAAAATGTTCAGAGAATTAGAAAGGAAGGAGAAAGACTGCAATTCGCTGTTCACGTTTTCTACCAGGCTTCTTACATCCAGCTCTTCTTCCTCTTTGAAAAATGGTTTACTAAATAATTGTTGAAGGTAGGCATGGCGCCGAACTGGAACAGTGACTTTTCTTCCTTTGTGCCTCTTATACAAAAGAAGCAAATCCAGAATGTATTCCACACCATGCAAAGGGTCAACCCTGCGGTACCCATACTGTATTTCATTGAAGTCAATCAACCTTCCTCTAGATTTAGAGTTCTCATTGATCATTTCCATTACCTGCATTACAGTATCATCTAATGCTGCCCGCAGGATGCTATTAATACTCTGTCTAGGTGGCTGATTCTCAGCCATTGAGTACAGCAGCTTTCCAGTCAAAAATTCCCATTCAATGACTTCATTCCTGTCACGTGGCTGAAAGCGGTTGAAAGATGGCATCATTCCAAGAAGCTGATCATCTTTGCTGATTTCATCGTTACTGAGCTTGCTCATGAGGGCACTTTCCCGGTGAAGCTGGATGGTCCGATAACGCAATTCAGAAATTTTACGGGCCAATATGTAATTGTGAAGCCTATACTGATAAGCTGGCCTTTTATTTGGATGAAGTGTAATGGCTGTGTGAATTTTGCTGTTGTGAAGATCTTGTATATAACCCTTCCGGTTGTGTTCATAGTTTTCATGGAACAACTGCTGCATCTAGAAAACAAAAATAATAACTATTATTAGGTGTGTTTCTTCCAGCTATGAGATATCAGGAAAAACAATGACTCACTTATATTAACTTATTTTTTCCTAAATAATACGCTCTACTGCAAGCTTGCTTTTCACCAGTGATTTTTTTTTGTTTTGTTTTCCAGTTACCGTATTTCTCTTCACTCACTCATGTAAGGTATAGAAATTATATCTATTTCACAGGAAAATTACTCTATTTTAGAGTACAAATGTGTATATTGGGGAGAAGGGTAAGGAGAGAAGAGGGAACGGGAGAACCAGCTAATCGGTTCTTCTAATCTTAAAATGTGAAAACACTATTTCAAGTACATTTTTGTAAGCGTCCAAGTCTCATATTTTTAGTGACCTATTATTGCTACTACAGCTGGGTGATCGTCTATACATTTCTGCTCCTACTTGTTATCAATTAATCAAAGTTTTAAAGGAAGTACAAAGTATAAAAAATACAAAATCAAAGCCTCAGAAGAAAAAATGTGTCAAGTTAGGAGCCAAAAATCAGAGTGAGTCTAAGACGTATTACATTCAGACATATTGCCACTTGTTTAGTAATGAATTTATTAGGACCCTTCTACTCAACAGGGTCTCATCCCCAAGGATCAAGCAAGAAACTGCCTCTTAAGGGGATAAATTGTGTCCTCTGATCCCTTTATAGAATCTACAATAGAAAAACACATGAGAGACTGTTTCAAGCTCTGAATGAATGCAAGAACACCATCTGTCCTTGGAAGGAACTTTTGCAAATCTGTCGTCCATGATCTTGGAGGATAAAATGTTATAATGTGCCAACCAAACTACTCTTCTACACTTGGCTATTGTTAAAAAATACAGATATGGTGTACATTTGTTTATTCATTTTCCAAACATTTTTATACAATCAACTCATATTAACTCTCACATTAATCTATTTTTGACTTCCCTCAGTTTCTCTGGCAATCTTTCGTTAAAATTTCTATTGTTAATGCATTTCTGAACTTATTATTGCCTTTAACCATTCCTCTTCCTTTCTCCTACTTTCTTTTTTACAATATTTCTTAATTTTTCACAGAGACTCTTCAAAACCAACAAGCGTTGTCTGTGCATCACATATGCTTTTCAGATAATCTGTAAATTTCCCCCAGTCCTCGATAAACTTTTGGTCTTTCTGATATCGAATCTTCCCAGTCAATTTATCCAATTCCGCATATTCAGTCAGTTTCATTCTCCATTCTTCTACAGTTGCAATTTCTTGCTGCTTCCATCTTTGCGCCAGAAGTATTCTTGCAGCTGTTACAGCGTATTGGAAAAGTTTACAATCTTTTCTATTAATTTCATTACCTACCAATCCTAGTAAGAAGGCTTCTGGTTTTCTAACAAATGTATATCTCAACATCTTTTTCAATTCCTTATATATCGTTTCCCAGAAGCCTTTCACCTTTTTGCATTCCCACCACATATGATAGAAAGTTCCTTCTTTTTCTTTACATTTCCAACACTTGTTACATGTTTTATACATTTTACCTAATTTAACTGGCGTTATGTACCATCTATATACCATTTTCATTATTTTCCTTCAACGCGGTACACGCCGTAAATTTTAACCTTTCATTCCATAATTTCGTCCAATCATCATATTGTATATTATAGCCAAAGTCTCTGGCCCAATGTATCATTACTGATTTCACCTCTTCATCTTTTGTATGCCATTCCAACAACATTCTATACATTTTAGACAAATTTTTATACTCATTCAATACCTCTATTTGAAATTTTGATTCTTTTCCTTCATATGCACACATTTTACAGTCTTTTTTAAACATTTCACTAATCTAGTAGTAGTGCAACCAATCATAAACAAATTCTTTCACCTCTTCATAAGTCTTCATTTTCCATTCCCCCCCTCTCTTACTATCAATTCTCCATAAGTTATCCACCTCCCCCTCATGTTTATCTTTTTCACACTCATCACTTCCAATGGTGAAAGCCAAAGGGGGAGTCTTGGTTCCAACAAATTTTTATACCTCTCCCACACCTCTATCAATGATCTTCGGAAGATGTGGTTTTCAAATCCTTTATGATTTTTTTCCTTTTCATACCACAGATATGCATGCCACCCGAATCTATTATCAAATCCTTCTAAATCTAACAACTCTCCATTCACTAATTTAATCCATTCCTTTAACCAACAGAGGCATGATGCTTCATAATATAGTTTCAATATATATAGACTTGAAACTATATATATTTTTTGGAGGGGAATGAATGAATTCCTATGCCCCACAAATAACCCAGAGATGCATTTTAAATAAAAGCACACATTCTACTCGTGTAAAAACACCAGGAAGGCCCCACAAATAACCCAGACTGTAAAGACTAATGTGAACACATTGAACTGGACTTGGGGGGAAACTGGCAACCCGTGCTGCTGAAATCTTTCCCACAAAGCGTGTTCTCCTTCATGGAGAGCAGGTGTTGCAGTGGGGGCCGCCAGGACACTCCAGAGTTGGGGGCGGGCTAATTGATCGTTGGTCACTGATGTGATTGGGGCTTCCCTTGTTGTTGTGAAGAAGTTAATGTTGCCATTTGTTGACTGACAGCCAGAAATGCTAAAACTCCTTGCACAAGGCTAGGGCTTCCTCTTTTCGACAGTGCATCAGATTGCCCGTCCCCCCCACTCCCTAGAATTAGGGTTGTTTGCTTTGACCTTGCTATGCCTGTCATGGGGTCGTCTGCTCTTGGGGCGGGGGCTCGACAGGAATTTTGTCCATCTGGCTGATTGGCTGGGCCCATTTGGTTTTTGTCTACTGCGTAGCAAATCGTCACAACTTGTAAGGTTGTGGTTAGGCATTGGTTTATGGTTTGGTTGGTTGAGGGGCATGGATTGGCTGTGCCTGCCCCTCTAATGCTGCTGCTGCAAGGGATTCCGTTAAAGGAATTGGGGGCTAACTATTGCTTGTCCACCCTGTCAAGGGGGCTCGGGCCATAGCAATGAGCTCCTGGTTGCATTTCGGGTGAGGACAGGTTCCCTGCTCCGTCGCTACCCCCAAGTGTATTCCCCTATTCTGACTTTCGCATCGTGTGGAATGTCAGTCTGTCCCCCATGGTGGGGGCAGATAGTCGCAACCAATGCCTAAGCAACCACTCACAAATTTGTATTTTAATAAAGTTGTGGCCAAAATTATGCCAAAAATCTTAAACAAAAAATTCTGTGTGATGTGTGAGTTATTGGGGTGGCCCTGGGGACCTTGACACGCAACTCTGTTCTCCATGTGGATACAAAAGACTCAAGCAACAATGCCAGAGGCAGAGGAGAGGCAGAGGAACAGATTCAGAGACCATAATGAATGGAGGATATTTATGCTAAGCTACTGAATGCACTGAATCCACTTCGAAATTAAGAGCAGTGCTAGCAACATATTTAGGTGTAACTATTATAGCTCAACCCCTTCATGAATCACTGCCTTGTTGTGGCAAAAGGGCTTGAATAACTCCAAGAAGCTATGAGCTATGCTGTTCAGGCCCACCCAAGACAAACAGGTCATAGCCGAGAGTTTAGACTAAATGTGATCCACCTGGAGAAGGAACTGGCAAACCACTCCAGTATTTTGCCAAGGAAACTCCATGAACATAAAAAAAGGAGAAGCTTTGAGAAGAAAGTGAGAGTTTCCAAGGCATGCTCTGGTTCATGAGGTCGAACACGACTAAGACGACTAAACAACAACAAAACAACAATTATAGCTCAAAGAAGAGCAAAGAAAATTTAAGTCCCAGGAACCAGATGGAAGCTCCATATAAAATCTGGTTCACAACTTTTGCCGTGCATAGCCAACGGCTGCTAGAGCAATTGCACCTCCTTTAGCGCAGAAAAAAAATTAAGCAATGCTCTAGCTGCACTGAGTGCACCACTATGGCCTTTCCTAGCTTGCCTGGAACAATGCAATTGGTAGAGTCACGAAATCAGATCCCAAGGTACTTGTAAGAATCAACTTGTTCTGAATTATGGCCAGTCATGGCCCAATAATATTTGGCCTCCATTTCAGAAAACACCTTTGTTTCCTTATACATAATAGTTAGACATTCTTTCCTATAGTAGTCTGCATATCCAGTAAGCAATCATCAAGAGAACAGCCACTACAGAGGTTGTGGCTGCTTGTTTATTACAACAATAAATATGTATTAGCTGCTGATTCAGTAGGACCATACCATCTAGCATTATCTATTCAACTGCAAAACTGATGTTGTCACTTTCTGGGAAAAGTTCACAATACTTTTTCAAGTATGGCAATTCACACTGTTGCGCTTTCTGTTTTTAGTGAGTAAAAAGACTCACATAGTATAGCAGCCTCACAGGGAGAAGCTAACCAGATATGCCAGAAGAAACAGTGCAATCCAGAAGGAAGTTAGGAAGGCAAAACTAAACATGGTATTAATTGTGTTAATGAAATTCATGTGCATGCTTTTTGTTATGTAAATAGCAGCTCTGTGGACCCTTGGCACCATAGAAGGTTTGAGTTAGCCTGCTGGCTCTCTCCCTTCCATGGTCCTGAAAAAAAATCACCTCTCTGAAGCTATTGTTTGCATTTCAAAGGAAGCTCCCATTGGTGCCAAAGGAGGTTTCTCTTCTAGTGCAAACAATAGCTTTCCTGAGGTAATTAATGTTAAATCCCTTGCAGAGAGAGGCAGAGTTAAACTGCATCTCTTAAGACCCACCCTGTCCCAAGACTGCTCAGGCTTTTCCAGCTCTGCTACATACACTACAAAAAGCATGGGCATTCATCATCATTATCATCATCAATACTCGCTTTTGGATCATTCCTACTATTTATACAATTGTGCAGTTTTTGATGAATTAATAAGAATAAGTTGAACCCCACCAAAAAATGTGGAGCATGTATATGCAAAGTTGTGTGTGCATATCAGGAATGAGAGTGGCTCAGTCGTTAGAGCATGAGACTCTTCATCTCAGAATCATGGGTTTGAGTTTCACGTTGGGCAAAATATACCTGCATGGCAGCGAGTTGGACTAGATGATCCTTGTGGTCTCTTCCAACTATGATTCTATAGCATCTTCAATGCTCTCCCTTCTTAGGTGAGAATGTACAGTTCTAGAAAATTTATTTGCTTGTGGAGGGATACCAGAGAGGCCTTGAAAGCAGAGATCCACATCTTCAAAGTATCACCTCCTCGGTGTTTTCTCTCTCCTTCTGCCCCTCCACACGTGCAAGTACAAGCATGTGCAGATTATTTTGGATATGGTTTTACCCCTTTGGTGTGTTTTTAAAAAATGTACTTCTGAAAAGTTCTGAGTTCTTCTGAACTTGCCAACAGCACCGCCATTTGTGTGGTGTCCTTTTGCCTACATAAGTATCAGCACTCGAGACTGAACATCAGAAATAAAGGGAATGACAGCTGTTTTTTCTCTGTTTTGATTACACTTCCCGGCTTTCAGACTACAGTTAAAGCAACTCAGTATTTCTATGGATTACATTCCCATCTTCTCAAATGGGAAATCCTTTTAGCTCTGGGAGAACACATTATTACAAAACAGGGCCTCGTAAGAAAAAAAAACACAACGTTTTGAAAGCATTATTAAAAAGAGGACATTTCAAAAACATTTATGCAAACATGCAGAGGCCTGGTACAATGGATTTTATAAGTCTTCGTCCTCCTTTTAAACCATTAGAAACTTTGTTGAAGTACAGAATACACAATTATGCTGGGCCCTTAGGCAATACTGCACCACTACAAATCCAATTCTGGCCTATTGATTCAAGTCGAAAAATGGAATACAATCAAAGGCATCGTAGAAGGCTCCTACAGAGTGCAAAGATTTTCTGCTTTTGACTTGTACTTACCCTTTTACTTCAGTTTAAGTCACATATTTCATTCTAGTAATACATAACAATTTATCTGATTATCTGTAATTAGCAATGATTCATAGTATTTATCCTGAAAGTATATGACTTTTGAGTCCAGTAGAGGATTCCATTGTAAATGGAGCAGGATATTTCAATTTTAAGGTCACAATGCACAATCCATTCTTTGTCCCCCATAGAAGTCCAATTATCTACAACAGGTCAGAGATGGTGTAGTCCATAATCTAATAAACATTTTCTGCAGAATTCATTACCAGTATATAAAAACAAAATAAAAACTGAGAATCAAACTAAAAGCCAATTCCCTTGTATAAAATATGTTAATCATTAAGTCAAATAACCTAGTTTCCCCCCACTGTTTGATGCTGAAGTTTAGCAAATCCAAACCACTGTTTAAGTATTAGATTTAAAAAGCAGTTTGTGGTTTGCAGCTGGAACAGCAATGGCAGAAACTGCACAGACAACTCAGAAGACACACACTCTTTGTAGGCTGCTGTGGTTTATGGTTTATAGCTGTATAATATTACTGAATGCATATTGCTAACTTGTACAATTACGTATTAGCAATATGCATCTGCTTCAGTCAAAGCCTGAATACTAAAGTGAAGCTCCACTTCAGTTTGGTATTTGGACCTCCTCCAAAGTGAAGTGGGTTGTCCCTGAGGCAAGAGGAGGGCACTTTGGAGCTTTCTATGAGCAGCAACTGCTCTGAAGTCCTGCATCAAGGCTTTATAAGTTGTCTGGATTTATGCATTTTTCAATGGGGGCTGGCACCCATTGGGTTTGGTTGGGCAGAAGACAGAAAGGCCAACACTAGATTGCACCAGACCCAATGACTCATTCTAGTCATTGTCCCCATCCTCCTCCCTGTTGAGTTCTACAAGGGCACCACTGAGACCAAGGAGGTGTAAGTTGACTTTCTGGACTAAATAGAAGAAGGAGCTCTTCTTTGCAGACAGAGATAGCCTGGCCACAGTTACCCAGCATAGGAGCCAACTCCTAAGGGCTGTGAGGAGGCTGGCTCCCCACAAAGTTGGTGGCCATTGGCATTCAATGGTGTGTGTGCACTGCATCATGTGATCAATTATGTGGCATGGGGCTTACCTGGGCACCCACAATATCTTATTCGACTCAGCACTCCTGTTACCCAGACTCTGGTAACTTCTAAGGTGGACTACTGCAAAGTGTTGTACACTGGACTGCCTTTCAAGACTGTTCAAAAACTGCATCTGGTACAACACAGACACTAACTCAAACTGGTCGTTGTGAATACCTCTTGCCAGTGCTTAACAGTTCCAATAGCTCCTGATCCATTTCTAAGTAAAATTCAATGAGCTCTATTGTGGGGATGTCCAGGAAGCTGAAGCAAGTGCAAAATTTTCAACTTGCTCACTGGAGCAGCTGATCGCCACCATGTTACACCACTGATGAAAGAACTGTACTGGCTACCAATTACCCAGCTGTATTCTTAACAGATAAATGCAAGGGTTTGAGGCTTAGCTTTAAGGCACTACATAATTTATGTAGGACCTGGGTGCTTGAAGGATTTTCTGTGTCTATGACTGATAGTATCTTTAGATGACCCCCTCAATCTGAGGAGGATGGGAGGCAGCTGAACAGACATTCACCAATGGATTCCGGCCGCCCCCTCCAGAAGGCTTGCCTGGCAACTCATTTTGCTAGCTTTTCTATTCCAGGCAGACCTTCTGCTTTCCCAGGCTCTTTCTACATCTACTGAGTTTTAAGACAAATAATATTTTGAATATTATTTTAGTGTTGTTTTTGCTCTTATATTGTAAACTTCTCTAGATAATGTTAACTGAATGGCAATATATAGACTCCATTCTGGTGGCTCCATCTCAGCCACCAAAGGCCAAAGGGTCTCAGATTACACAGAGACATCCATTGTTCACTAATTTGGGCAGCTGTGTACTGCATGCACTTGCCTGTTGAAGGGCTGTGTGTGCACGCATGCACACGCGCACGCGCGCACACACACACACACACACGTCAATGCATCAGGCTGTTAACCAGAAGGTTGGTGGTTCAAGCCCATCCACCCAGGGACAGCTGTGGGCAGAATTCATGCATTGTAGAGAGTTGAACTAGATCAGAGGTTCCCAACATATTTGGCCTACCACCCCCTTTTCAGAAAAAAATATATTACCCAGCACCCCCTTGGAAATTTACCTTCTTTAAATTACCACTACGACTTTAACTCTATGTTACAACAGTAGGTGTCATTACACAACAGATGAAACATGCGCAAATGCTTCTTCAAAACTGATTAAGTGGACTAGATTAAAAACCCATTGGGAGAGGGGACTGGAGTAACTTCAATACAGTGGTACCTCGGGTTAAGTACTTAATTCGTTCTGGAGGTCCATTCTTAACCTGAAACTTAACCTGAAACCTTAAGCACCACTTTAGCTAATGGGGCCTCCTGCTGCTGCTGCGCTGCCAGAGAACAATTTCTGTTCTTATCCTGAAGCAAAGTTCTTAACCTGAAGCACTATTTCTGGGTTAGCGGAGTCTGTTACCTGAAGCGTATGTAACCTGAAGCGTATGTTAACCGAGGTACCACTGTAATAACAGCAGGGGACTTAAAGGGAAACTAGAACCATGCTAAAAGTTGTTGGAACACTGTCAATGATATCAAACTTTCTTTGGGAAGCTCACCCAGGACTAAAAACCAAAACTGTTTAACATATAGCATGGCTTCTATAACAAGATTTATCTTAGCTCAGAATTAATTCTCTTGCATACAGACACATGTTCACACACAGAGGAGCAGCCAGTTCACAAACGAGGAACCGAACATCTTGCCTTCTCTTTCTTCCATTGTTAGCACATAAAAAAATCAAATTAAGATTTTAGCCCTTATGGTGTAATCAAGGAGATTAAGTACAGCTTCCTCCCAGCTGATTTTATTAACATTAAAGTTTTATGATAAATTATGAACATCCCTAGAGCTAAACATCCAATTAAAATAGCATAAGCATGGCAGGATGTCTATTACAATGTTTTTCTTAGAAGAAATTTTAATTATATTGCCATTATACTTTTCCAGTGCCATAGTTATGTTTTGTTAGGGGATGAGATGAAAATACAGCATTAATTAGCATAAATGTATTCTTAAAACCTTATAGAGAATCAGTCTTAACAAAAAAAAAAGTAAAATCCAAGCTGGAATTACATGCTTCACAGAGACTGAAAATACCACATTTACAATTCCTCTTCCATCTTAATAGAGAATTAACAGGATGTTATGGATTGTCGCACTGTAAGGGTTATGAATTAGTTGCTACCGCTAATGAACAAAAGAAAACCCACAGACAATACTACATGATATATTGAGAACAGCTCATATGCACCCCACACCTCTTCAGTTTTACAGCTCAGCATATGCCAAAATTATAGGAGTGTTGCTATAACCTACCCTTGACACAAAGCTGATCTTAATGCAAGGCTGATCCTACTATGGATGCCACTATCCTGAAAGTGATCTCTCCAACGTCAACTATCATCAGCATATGAGTGACAACCAATTCCAAATCTTCTGATGACTCCATCCACTGGCTTCAAATAAATATACTGAAAATTTAGCGGGATAGAATGGATCCCTGAGGGCATCCCCTAACATAAATGCCGTGGGAGAAAAGTAAAGCACATTAATACTACTTTGTAGAATTGGCTTTCCTGGTAGGAATGGAACTAATGAAAAATGGTGATTCTAATCTCCATCCCAGAGAGCCTATCCAGAAGGGTACCATGGCCGATGGTATTTAATACCACCAAGAAATCCAACAGAATCAATTCAGCTGCATTCACCCAGCTTCTCTGGGTAGAGGTCATCGATTACGGCAACCAACGTAGATTCAGTTCCCAATATGAGTGAGATTTCAAACTGCAACAAATATAGGTATTAGTTTCATCTGGAGTTAGTCAGCAACCACACAATTCAGCACCTTGTACAAGAAACATCTATAGCCTTTTAATCTCTTTCTGTGTTACTGTTTCTGTTTATAACTATGGTATGTATTTTGGTTTTGGTTTTTTGCTTAGATCATAAGATGTTTGTGGGAGGTTCTATTGTAGAACTGAAAGATGGGGTGTAAATGTTCTAACAAACTGATATTTCATTTTTCCTCTTGGGGTTACATTTTCAGTTATGTCCATGTCATTCCAGTTTGAATGGAATAGTCTTAATACATTTTGTGACTCATGAGATGATGTTAGAAGCAATGTAATCCCTAGGCTGATGGTCTAATACAGTAACAAATGTGATCACAACTCCTTGATATGTCATAAAACTAGCAATCTTGTGCTTGAGACATTTCCAGTTATAAAGAACTATTGCTCTACTGTATGGTACAAATATCTAACTACATTTACCTGCACTAGAGATGCTCAATAGAATCCCAGCGATATTAAGTCAGCGCTATCACTGAAATCTTATTAGAGGAATACAAGTTGTTTATTAGTCACAGTTCCACATCTGTCATCTTCAACCTCATATTTCAGTGAATGATACTTGTAAATTTGTTGTGGGAAGCAGACAGGATATATCAAACAAATTTTCCAGTTTCTTCTTTGTGTGCATTACATAGATGTTGCTTAATCAACAAGGTCACTGTATTACTGCATAGAACATCTGGTTAATTCTGGGAATCAAGTTTTATTTCCTCCGACAAATCCACAACCCACATCTGTCAATTTCAAACCATATGGTTAATTAAAACCACCCCAACTGTGACCTTCTAAAAATCCATAGTGTGCACAATAATGAAATCAGTTGAAAAACATTATTTCCAATCGTATCATTTATTTCCTAGATTCTTTTATTCAATATTGACTGGCTCTGAACACTACAAGAAACAAGTGATGATGATGATGATGATGATGATGATGATAATACCCCGCCCATTTGGCTGGGTTCCCCCAGCCACAGTCAAGTGGTGTATAATTTTTTTAAAATAAATAAATAAACTTCTTTCAAAAGTTTGCACCATTAGTATTCTCTGAAAATCCCTTCCTTAGAAGGTTCACTGTTTCTACCAGGACTCAGTAACATCAGAAACTGAAAATTGTAATTTCCAGAAAAACCTCCAGTAGATTATGGGATAAATACTTTCTGATTCCAAATAAGTAATTTATAATGTCTGTCTGTCTGTCTATCTATCTATCTATCTATCTATCTATCTATCTATCTATCATCTATCTATCTATCATCTATCTATCTAATCTATCAGCTGTGGGATGAGTTAAAAAACACGCCCAAATCCTCTGTATTATTCCATCTTTTATAGCTAACTCAAGACTTAGGCACCATTTCATTAAAAAGCAAGTTAGTATTCTTTGAAAATTCCTTCCTTAGAAGGTTCTCTTTTCTACCAGGACTCAGTAACATTAGAAACTGAAAATTGTAATTTCCAGAAAAACTGCCAGATTACAGGATATTTTCTGATTCCAAATAAGTAAGTGTGTGTGTGTGTGTGTGTAGTATTTCTATTCTATTCTATTCTATTCTATTCTATTCTATTCTATTCTATTCTATTCTATTCTATCTATCAATCTATGAACTCTGGGATGAGTTAAGAAACACACCAAAATCCTCTGTATTATTCCCAAGACTTGTGCCACCAGGACTGCAGCCAGAACGGGGTCATGAGAAACAAGAGGAAAGTATCAGCATGCTTGAGAAAACGCTGAGGTTTACAGAAGTACAAAGAATATTTAAAAAACAGTGGAGCAATGCAAAACAAAAACCAGTCCAACAAGGGCTTAAGCCCTGGGACTGGAAAAGACGGGTGCAATGGGAAGAGTCATGGGGGAGGGGGGGTCTCTGAATGTCCTGCAAGGAAGGAATGGCAAACTGGAACCCTGAACAGGAGCAGTTCTTTTTAGGAGGAAGGATACATTCCTTTTGCTGCAAGAGCTACTTGTAGAAAATAATTTTCTCTAGAAATAAAAGGCACAATATTCTGGATAGTTTGATGCCAACAGTATGAATGAACCCTTTCAAGTTTACTCATAAATAAGTTTCACTTTGTTCAGTGGGTCTTCAGTGTTTGCAGGACTGCTGCTTGAGTGCAGAATTCTCTTCAAAATAAAGCAGTTTCTTCAAAGCAGAAGGAAGGGTGCTGAATAATCTACAAAATAGGCTGAACACAATATAACATTGCCACTCCAAGGTAAATAATTAATTGCAACCCCTTTCTTTAATATAAGCTGCACAAGCATAAAATTGAAAGATTGTCACGAAACTGCTTATAGAAGAGAAGTGGAGGAGTAGGACCAGTGCCAACTGCATAAATTGTGCCTGGCCCTGGCAGCAAACCATTACTTTCATCTAACCTGTTATGGTCCAAGCTTACTATGATACTGCAGCAATATTATCTTTTTTCAAAATAAATATTTTTCGATCCAATAAAACTGATTTATGTAAGATCAGGCTTTATCTAGGTTAACAAACAGATGGAATTGTCTTTCTGTCTTTTCTTTCTAATCTACCTGTGATTCATTCTGTGGTTTGGGACAGGTTCTTTCGTTTCCAAAGTTTTAAGACAGTTTTTGCCACACCAATATATGTATTTCCATACAAGTAAAATAGTGTAGCGGTACCTACATTGTTGTTGGGGTTTTTTGGGTCAGGACAAAAATGTGGAGGAAGTATGCATTTTGGCCAGTAAGGCAGACATTTATGAGGGGAGATGGTCATCAGGCAATGGCTTTTCCACTCGCCTTGCCCCAACTCCAACCATGGGAGCCTTTCCCAGAGCATGAATTTGAAGACTGCAGAATCATCTGGGAAGAGAAGAGTTCAGGGATATTAAAAAAAAAAGCTGTGTGTCCTTGTTTCTCAATTTGATCGTTTTACATGGTTTTGTACGTTTTGTGGTATTTTATGCATTGTGATTTGTTGTTATTTTTAGATTATAGATTAGTAATTCCATATTGTAACTGATAAGTGTAAACTGCTTAATTATTATTTGCTGATGTTTAATTTTACTGTTCACTATTAGATTCTAATGGCAGGTAGGTAGCCGTGTCCTTCCAGTAGCATCTTAGAGACCAACTAAGTTTGTTATTGTTATGAGCTTTCGTGTGCATGCACACTTCTTCAGATACTAATGGATTCTTGAATATTGCTTTATTTGATATAAGTTGTTTGAAACTTTTCAATGAGTCTTGTGACACCTTAAAAACTAACAACCTTTTTGTGGGATACATATTTATAGGCTAAAATCTACTTCAATGTTTCTTCTTAATCAGACTTCAAGATGAAACCAGAATTCTGGCATGGGAAATCCTTCATTTAGGACCCTCAGGATAGAGTTGGATTTGACAAATTATATAACAGCATGGTTTTATCACAAGCAGAAATTGCTTTGTTAGTAATATAATAGTGAAAACCTGCGACTTGACAAGAAAATGCAGAACTAAATTTGTATGACTTGTCAAGAAATCTGTTCCATTGGGGTAAAACACTGGAGACAGGTTGGGGCATTATAATGCAGACTAATTGGGGATTATATGCAGCTCCTATAATTTAGTATATATTTTTATAATTGCTTTACACTGCAAAATTGCCTCCAGGCCGTTCTCTATTTCAATCGTGCTCAACAGGACATAGACAGAAAAAACAACTATGTTTTAATGGTCATTTCCCCATGGAAGATGATTGTGGTTAAGTGTTTATGTACAAATATTCTGATGTACATTGGTTACAGCAGTTAGCATGCTAATTGGGATTATAGACCAAGTACAGAATTATCATTTAACTGAGTGAAAAGGAGCTCCTGGATTAATAATGGAAATGTTATGTAAGGAAGCTTTTGCTGCTGGGAAAGTGTATTGTTCAAAATATACAGATACACTTGCAACAGCAAATATCTAAATGTCTATAATAAATAAATAAACAAATAAAAAGGCACAGTAGGATGTTAAAAAACAGCTTTTAAAATATTGGTCTCTAGATTTTCTCCATAGTTTATGTAGTCTATATTCAAGATCCGCATTCTATCCATGCATCTTAAACCCTGAATTACCCCCTTGGCCCCTATTTAAAATTAAGAAACAAAACCACACACATTTTATTATTACTCATGGCTAGGAATTCCAGTAACTTCATTTTCTCTGGAAGTGGTGCCCTGAAAGTGATGCTGTGTCTTGGAATGTCTGTGCATGAAGAACTGACTGCCCATAAATATAGCATAACGAGAAAGAGAAAATGAAAATGAAATAGCTTTCACTATTGTGATTCGAGGACCCGATCCCCGCTTGGGGAATAAAGACACGTGGACACAGAATGTAAGGTTAATGGGTAAGGTGAAGGCCACAACTTTATTGATTACAGCATGTGAGAAGGTATTGGCTTAGGCATTGGACCACGGAACATTAGACTCCACCCACTCGTAGAGGGGTGAGTCTGAGGAGGGGTTAACCACCAGTAGGGGAAGCCTGTTGATGCTAATCCAACTATAGGCTCTCTTCCTGATGTCACCGAGGGTCGTGCCATGGCCCCCCGCCACACGGGCATCGGACAGGATCCACGACCGCCGGATTCCTTTAGCGGAATACCCAAAATTGTCGGGGAAGGCGATGGCCAAACCTTGCCACCCGAAACACCAACAACACATTCCAATGCCTAACGAAGAAAATGTGTGTGCAATGGTGGGGATCACTGGCGCGGCTGCGTTTGAGCAGCAAGCCACATCCCCGTCGAGCTTCCCTATTGGGTGCCCAACTGGGGAAGGGTGTGGCGCCAGCCCTGGAGTTGAAGCAGGGGGCAGAGCATGATGCAGGAATCATCTCCTGATCACAACCCCTCCCCTCCTGGGAGGAGGAAAGGCTTTCCTAGTAAAGCAGACACCATCTCCTAGGTAAAAGAAAGCAGGATATGATCAAGGAAATTTTGTTATCGGTTCCTTTTTACTGTAAAGTTAATTATGACAGAGTGAAAGAGAGACTTGGCTATAAACTGGAGCAGTCTCAGAAGAAAGTTCTAAAGTCTTCACACCGAACAAAGATCCTTATATCTGAATGAAACCCAGTGGGGCAAGCAGCCAAAAGAGCAAACATTATACTCTGCTTTTACAGTAAATTACATAATTTCGCAGTTGCATATTCATCTGAATATTGTAAGCTGAATAGGTGCTTACAAATCCTAGCCTGTGATGGTATCAATAAGTCTTTACCTGGTTGAATGTCGCAGTTCATAATTTAATGTACAAATAGCAGTATGAAAGATTCATTTTCTCAAAACACATTAGGCAAGCACAACAGAAAGGTTTAAAAAGGATTGGGAATGCTAACTTAATATCTAGCTGGTGTGTTAATAAAAATGTTTGCTCTATGCTGCTATTGAAGGTGGAAGCCACAAGGTAAATGAAGTGTATTTAAAATTAAATTCAAAAGCTGGTCTATTTGATAGAAAAACAGAAGCAGATATTAAACTTACAGGCAACAACGTTTTACAACTTTTTGGGTTTTTATACACTACTGGTGTGAGGATATGTTCATGTCTTATAGTACATGGCATGATGAAGCCCGTGGTCTCTTTCTCTGTGAGAAACAATTCATTAAAGAGGCATTTGCCACCCTGGGCCCCTTGGAAGGAGGTGCAGGGTACAAATGAAATAAATAGTAATAATAACAACAACAAATATAATCATAGAACAATAAAAAGATGAAGACAAAGAAAAAAGGATCTGTCCATCATGTATTGTCCACTGTGGACTGCAAAAACCCTGTAAGATTGCTGTGATTGTTTCATTTTATTTGTTATAATGTTACGTATTTTGTGTTTTTCTACTGTAAACCACCCTGTGCTCCTCAGACGGAGGGCAGTATATAAATTTAATAAGGATAAGGATAATTATAAGCAAAAAGCCAGTCCTACAGATGTACGGTGGGTCACACCTGAGATAAAGCCTTCTAAAACTGAAATGTCTTTAGTTGGGGCCTAGCCGTCATTATTCGGAGCACCTATAATTTTGCCTACTAATAGCCACTTACCGTCCTCCTGTTGAGCAGCAGTTGAGGCCAGACGTGGCACCTCCACTCTCACCTACACACACCATGCCATTTTGCTGTTTTTCCCATCACCCTCAACCACCGCAGAGGCCCACAGGTTCCCGCCAAACCAATCCATTCAAATGGGCCAATTTGTGGCAGCCCAGGGGGGCGGGGCATGGTGAGTGGACCTGAGGGAGGGAGGCTTCCCTCGGGTCCATTCACCATCTGTTTAGCTCAGCCAACTACTCAGCCAGGATCCAATTGGGGTGCAGTAAAGTGGTGTATCACCCACCCCTTGTTGTCTGTGGCAGTGATAACAGGGTACCCAGTTAGAGGGGTCAGGAGGGAAGTCTCTGTCCAAAGAACCAGTTGCATAGGGCTAGCGGGCCATAGAGTTTCCTTCGGCGTTTGAGAGCAATCCGTGTAAACCTGCGTTTTGCAATGGATTTACCCCCCGAATGTCATGCCTCAGTCGCCTCACGGGGGGCTGAGAGGGATACATGCCCAATGCCTATGCCAAGGCTTCCTACACCTGAAATCTTTTTTTTTTTTTTTTTGCATTTTAAAATTTTTTATTAATTTCATTCTAAATACAATATATCCGAAATACATAACTTTCCATTCATTTTTGACTTCCTTCAGCGACGTTGACATTCCTTCGAATTTGAATCTTTGAATCACATTCCATCCTTACATATTGCCATACATATCTCCCTTTATACATTATTTCGATTTGAACAATACTTGTTAGTTCTTTACAGTGCCTCTTTAAAACCCACTAGCGTTGTATTTACAAAACATTTATTCTCCAGATAACCCACAAATTTCCCCCAATCTTCAATAAACTTTTGATCTTTTAAGTATCTTAATTTCCCTGTCAATTTATCCAACTCAGCGTATTCTGTCAGTTTTGCTCTCCACTCTGCAACTGTTGGCATTTCTTCCTGCTTCCACCTCTGGGCTATCACAATTCTGGCTGCTGTGACCGCGTACTGGAATAGTTTACAATCCTTTCTCCTAATATCCTTTCCCATAATGCAAAGTAGAAAAGCTTCTGGTTTTTTTACAAAAGTATAACCTAACATCTTTTTCAGTTCATTATATATGTCCTCCCAGAAGCTTTTAACTTTCTTGCACTCCCACCATTGATGATAAAACGTCCCCTCCATAAGTTTACACTTCCAACACTTATTATCTATCTTATACATCTTAGCTAATTTTACAGGAGTCATATACCACCTGTATTGCATCTTCATTACATTTTCTTTTAGTAGTGTACAGGCTGTAAACTTTATATTCACTCTCCACAGCTTTTCCCAGTCTTCCATTTGGATATTATACCTTAAATCCCTTGCCCATTGTACCATCACTGACTTCACTTCCTCATCCTTCGTATTCCACTCCAGCAGTAGTTTATACATTTTGGAAAGGTTTTTATAATCACTATTTATTATCTCTTTTTGGAATATTGATTCTTTTTCTTCGTATCCTCTTTCCTTCACCTCTGTTTTAAACATCTCATTTATCTGGAAATAATGCAGCCAGCCTTGTGTGAGCATTTTGACCTGGTCGTATGGTTTAACTTTCCACTTCCCTCCTTCATAGACAACCATATCTTCATACTTCCCCCATTTTTCCTTCATGTTAACTTTCTTTACACCTATCATCTCCTGTGGGGACAACCAATGTGGTGTTCTTGGTTCTAATATGTTTTTATATCTGTCCCAAACCTCTATTAATGGACCTTTGAAAATATGGCTACCAAATCCCCTATGCACTCTCTTTTTATCCTTCCATAAATACGCGTGCCACCCAAACCTGTTGTTGTACCCCTCCAAATCTAATAACTCTTTGTTCTCTAACTTTACCCATTCTTTTAACCAGCACAGACATGATGCTTCGTAATAAAGTCTCATGTCTGGTAAGGCGAAGCCCCCTCTTTCTGTTACGCCTGTTAACAACTTAAATTTAATTCTGGGTTTCTTCCCTTCCCAGACATATCTAGAGATCGCTTTTTGCCATTCTTTGAAGTCCTTTGTTCCTTTTAAAATGGGCAGTGTTTGGAACAGGAACAACAACCTGGGTAGCAGCATCATCTTCACCATAGAGATTCTTCCCCAGAATGATAATTTCATCCTGGTCCAGAGCGTCAGATCTTTTTTAATTTTATTCCACACCGGTACATAGTTATTTTGGTATAGGTCGATGTTTTTGTTGGTAATCCAGATACCTAAATATTTTATCTTTTTGACAACCTCAATTTCAGTTTGTTGTTGCACTGTTATAACCTTATCTTGCTCCATATTTTTAATAATCATCTTGGTCTTACTTTTATTCAATTTGAAACCTGCAAGTTTCCCGAATTGTTCGACCTCGTCCAGAAACGCCCTTATACTTTCTATAGGTTCTTCCACCGTTAAGACCACATCGTCTGCATAGGCTTTAACCTTATACTCATTAAGGCCTAAAGTTACCCCTTTAATTTGTTTGTTTTGTCTGATTGCATTCAATAACACCTCCAAAACCATTATGAAGAGCAGAGGCGAGAGCGGGCAGCCCTGCCTCGTTCCTTTACATATTTTTATGTCCTCAGTAATCACATTATTAATTATCAATCTCGCCTTCTGCTCTGTGTAAATTGCCTTTATCCCATTTAAGAACTTTTGTCCCACCTCCATAGCTTCCAAATTCTTTAGCATAAATTCCCAAACTACATTATCGAAGGCTTTCTCCACGTCTAAGAAGATTAAACTTGCTGGTTTGTCGCATCTATCAGAAAGATACTCAATGATATTAACTATATTTCTCGTATTGTTTCTTATAAACCTTCCAGGAAGAAAGCCCGCTTGGTCTTCGTGTATCAACTTTATTAATATCTTTTTTAATCTTTTAGCCAAAACTCCGGCGAATATTTTATAGTCCGTATTTAATAGGGAGATGGGTCTGTAGTTCTTGATTTGAGTTAGGTCCGAGTCTTGTTTGGGGATGATTGTGATAAGGGCCTCTTTCCAGGAGCCGGGAATATCTTTTCCTATTAGGATGTTATTCATTACATCAGTTAGTGGCATCATTAACGTGTCTTTCATTTCTTTATAGTAACTTGCAGTAAACCCATCTGGGCCCGGGGCCTTTCCTCTTTTTAATTCTTTTATCACTTCTTCTACCTCTTCTCTACGAATTGGGACATTTAGCTGTTCTCTTTGATCTGATGACATCTTCTTCACCATCTTTTCTTTTAGGTATCTTTCTATTTTTTTCTTATTATTCCTTTCCTTGAACCTATACAGTTGCTCATAGAAATCCTGAAATCCTTTTCTAATTTCTTTCGAATCAGTTGTTTCTTCTCCATTTATTATTATTTTACTAATTGTATTTTGCTCTTTCCTTTTTTTGACTTGCCACGCAAGCCATTTTCCTGACTTATTTGCGTATTCAAAGTTTTTTTGTCTTAATCTTTTGATATTCCACTCAACCTCCTTATTAATTATCATTGCGAATTGCGTTTGAAGGGATTTTATTTCCTGCATAATCTTTTCGTTGTTTGGTTTTTTAATCAGTTTTTTTTCATAGTCCATAATCTGTCCCAAAATCTCTTTTGACCTCTTTTCCTTAATCTTGTTTTTCAATGCGTTTTGTTGGATGAAGAGGCCCCTCATTACAGCTTTACTTGCATCCCACACCGTGCTTGTTTTCACCCCTTTATCTAAGTTATCCAAAAAGTATTCCGCTAATTTCTTCCGTATTCTTTCAGTAAATTTTTGATCATCCCACACCTGAAATCAATGACGTTGTGGCCATTCTAAATCCCAGACAGTTGTCGTGTCCATTGATTTCCCACTTAATAGTTAGGAGTGCCGGGTGGGAGTTCTGCGGTTTGGCACGCAATTGATTCCAGAGAGCAACACTAGTGAATTGATTTTTAGTACAAACCAAGAGCACATCTAGGGCGTCTGGTACTCTCAACAGTGCCACATCTGAGGAGTGCCATTGGCAGGCAGGAATACATGAGGTGAGGCGGTTCCTTGGGTAACCTGGTCCCAAGTTGTTCAGGGCTCCAAATGCTAATAGCAAAACCTTCAAGAGCACCCAGTAGCATAAGGAGAGGCACAGTACCTCCCTCAGGAGAGGTGTTATAGGGTGCCTGACAGGATGACCCAGTCAACAACCTGGATATTATACTGCGTTCTGTCCCAGGTACAGCTTCCATGTTAAGCCCAAGGGAAGCCTATATTTGAACCCCATTACAGTGGTGCCTTGCAAGACGAAAAGAATCCGTTCCGTGAGGCTCTTCGTATAGCGGTTTTTTCGTCTTGCGAAGCAAGCCCATTGACATCTTAGCGGATTAGCGCTATTAGCGGCTTTTAGCGGATCAGCTGATAAGCGGATCAGCTGATAAGCGGTTTAGCGGCTTAGGAAAAGGGGGGAAAAGGGGGGTGGAAACCCGCAGGAACTCGCAAGACATTTCGTCTTGCGAAGCAAGCCCATAGGGAAATTTGTTTTGCGAAGCGCCTCCAAAACGGAAAACCCTTTCGTCTAGTGGATTTTCCGTCTTGCGAGGCGTTCGTCTTGCGGGGCACCACTGTACTATTGTATTTACTTGAATCTAATGCTCACCTTTTTGGGGCCAAATTACATTGCAGAAATTAAGGTGTGCATTACAATTCAATGGTGTCTTTACATTCACCAGCAAATGCTTTTTTTGGTTTCAAGGTTCTGAAAACTGAGGTGCGCAATTAGATTTGATGGCACATTAGACTTGAGTAAATACAATATCTTCCACATCAGGTAATTTCCTTAATTCAAATTATGATAGGGTTGCTATATTCCCAAAAGTGAAACCCTGCTGGAAATTTCACTGATTTGCTGAAAATCTGCCTGGACACCATTTTCCTGCCTAAGTCCCAGATGTGTCTGGGAGAAACCAGACATATGGCAGCTCTAAATTATGATTAAGTCATGACTTAACATTTAGGACTTCAAGAACCCACAAACTGATAGTTGAAATATATTTAATTTTGATTATTGCTAAATACTGAAATATCAGAAAGTATGAAGCCATGTAACAAAACCATCAACCCTCTTGCAAGCTTTTGCTGCCAGGTTTCTACATATAATGAGGAGGTAATTTCAATTAATCATTCATATATTGGTGCTATTTACTCATCAAAGCGTAAGATTACCTTTTCTCTGCTCCTGAGGGTTCAGGGTTGCATTGTAATTACGGTGTCATTTGTTATATTTTTTTCAGGTTTATGAAAGGGAGACATGACATTTCGTTGGCAAGTAGCAACAGTTACACTTTTATTGAATAGTTGGTCACCACCATGTGGCTTGAGAGCCTACTTGTGTATGGATTTGAGAAATGCAAGTTTGCATTCCTGCTCAGTTCTGAAGTTCACTGGCTAATCCTAAGAAAGTTATTGTTTTGAATACACTATTCTTATGGCACCATCACTGGGTGAGGCCCACAGATGGCCATTATTGCCTATAAACATCTGTGTACCAGATCTCTTGCTCAGCCTTCCCAAACTAGAACTAGAACTCATCGCATCAGCTCCAGCCAGCATGGCCAATGGTCAGGGCTCATGGGGCTTATATTCAAACAACATATTGAAGACACCATGATGGGGACAGCTGTTTACCTATCTGGGAGGAAAACACAGCACAAATGATATTCCATCATATCCTCTATCCACCGATCCAATTGCAGTTCTAGCATCCATGGGACTATGCTAAGACAGCAATAATTGTGCCACACGGTTGTTCAGTAAAGAAAACCAAGTCAATAGTCAGTCTCCTTGACTTT
Source organism: Podarcis erhardii (assembly GCF_964252035.2). Taxonomy (NCBI): domain Eukaryota; kingdom Metazoa; phylum Chordata; class Lepidosauria; order Squamata; family Lacertidae; genus Podarcis; species Podarcis erhardii. Next base: position 13,425,591 of record NC_138501.1, read on the forward strand.
CCCCTCTGTTTGGTGTAATTACTGTTATTCTGACAGGTCTCTATGTGCACAGCCTCATCTGCTGCAAGGGTTGGATTGTGGCCATCATAAAATATCACACCACACATCGACTGATAATTATGTATGACTGAAAAGCTATCCTCTAAACAGGTGTCTTACACAATTGCCTAGAAGTCATAAATAATGGTGGGAGGAGGAAGAAATGCTGAAATAAAGCTGGAAGTGTATACCCTTCCTTTTGAAAATGAAGGAAAACATCAATACTGTTGTAAAAGCTCTAATTGCAGGAGTAGAGGCAAACAAGATCTGGAACAATCAGTGCTCTTCACTTCATTTTGTGACTCGAAACACCAATCAAAGGCTTTTACAGTTGAAAGCTTTTATAGACAGACATCAGTTTTAATAAGCGTACTTTTATACACTTCATTTTTTTCATGTTACAAAGCCATAAAGTGTGAGCATAATTATCAATAGCTATTCCTAGCAAAGCACACTATCCAGCAAATGTGTTTTTTAAGAGAGAGAGAAGAAAAGAAAAAGAAAAGCAGGAACTATTATTTATGATCATAAAGCTCAATGTTAAAAAGAAAAAAGATGAATGAACTACAGAAGGAAATGGTTCAAAATTACTCCTAGTCCATCCCTCTAAAATAGAAGTGGGAGACCTTTTTCAGCCCAAACACTGCACTTTGGGAGGCTACGTGCCAATGGGGAGGGGGGAGCAGAGACAAAAGTGGGTGGCATAATTGCATACCTTTCCACATTTCTCCAATGAAAATAGAGACAGCCGATTCCATACCCTCCAACATTTCTCTGATGAAAATAGGGAAAGTGGAACATTTCGGGATCAAATCAGAAAATGTGGGTGAGTGGGTACGTCTGTAAATCCAGGATTGCCCCTTTGAAAATAGGGACAATTGGAGGGTTTGCAAATTGATGCGACTGCTACCTTTGTACAACAGGCTATGTCCATTCTTTCAGTCACTTGCCTTTTTGTTCATTAATAGAAGGGGCCCCTTCACATACACAGTTACATGAGGACATGTTTGCTGCGTTGTGCTGCCATGCTTCTGGGGTGTGTGTGACGATATCACAACAACATGGCTGGGGGCTGCTGACTGTATGAATCTGTACCCTTTCTATCAGGACCAGGAGTATGTGATGAAGGCATCGAAGAGAACAAGCAGTAAACAGCAGAGTCTGCTGTAGCTGTGTAATAAATTGTTGCAGTACTGGAATAACTCTGAGCCGTCCCTGTGTCTCAGAGCATTTTGTCTGAATCCTTAGAGCATCATCTTGAGAGTAGGCAGTGCACATTAAGCTGCACTACATAGATAACCAGAACCTCAGTCAATCAATTGCTGTGCTAAAACAAGCCCTATTCAGTTCAGCAGCTGGCAAACTAGAGATAATTAGGTCATTCTAATGGCAGCTAGACTTTCTAAAATATTTTTTTGCCTGTCTTTCTGGGCCAATGAGAGCTTCTTGCAGCTGTATGAGTGAGTTTTGTCAGTTCAGCCAAATTCCTATTTCTGAAACATTTGGCGAACTTGACAGCTCAGTGGTATTTTGGGATATGTTTATTCATACGTCTAAACACCGGTCTATAAACAGCTTAAAAGCTGAATGAGTTAAAACCAGAGTACATATGCCCTAACCAAAGTCCAAATTTAATTACATTGATTTCAGAGACTGTGAACTTGTCATAAAAGCTTAGTTACCTCCATCTGTATAGAAGACACTTAAGCATTCACAGAGCAGAAAGGTACTACTTTAGAATGCACATGTCTTCAATGTGGAATTTACATACATTTTAAGTTTTCAGGCTATTAGTCTTATAAAACAATGCAAAGAGAAATCTAAGCAATGACAAGATGGTAACCTGCCTTTTGAAACCTAGACTTCAATGGGACTTAGAAAAATAGACTTGATTTTTTTCTAATGAAAACTGATGAGAAGATATGGTCTGAAGTTTAACAACATTTATGCAAGCCCCAGCAAACTGTCCCACAATGGTAACTCCAGAATATCTGGTGCTTCTGCCTTCACCCATTTCTTTTCCCATTGTAAATATTCAAAGGTGCCAAGGCGTGTCCACACAAACAGGAGTCACAGAAAGTGATTCCAAGAAAGGCTAATAACTATGTTGTAGTGAAAAGTTCAGAAATAATGTGATGGTACAGGAATTGTATTGCAGCATGAGTTCATTATCAGAGAGGGATAGCAGAGACCTAGCTACAGGGCACTGCAGCACTATTTCAGCTGCCTTCCTTACAATCTTCTCATGCCCTATGGCTCAGCTTACAAGACGGATGGCAGTGGTATTTGGACAGGGCTGATTCCAAAACGTTGTAACCACTTGCTAATTTCACATACAGGCATATTCAACTATGCTCCAAAACTCTGGGAGAAAGGGGTTATAATTTCACCTCCACACCTGATATGATCCAGTTAATTGTCAGTGCCCCTTCCAGCTAATATGATTTGCATTTAAGGGGTTTAAGGGAGGAGGGGAAAGAATGCACATAAAATGCAACTGAACAAGAACTGACTGGACACTACCACATAACTCTGTTCTTTGGAAGTATGCAATTATAACATTAGCAGAGACACGAAAAAGCATCTAACCCAACCCCAACTCCCTGCTCAATGCAGGATCTAAAAGTGCAGTATGAAACTATGGTAGCTCTGAAAGGTGACTAGCCAGCCTCCACTTAAATAACTCCACTGAAAGAGCAGAAGTCTGTTTCATAATTATCAAATAGCTCTTTCTCCTAATTTTCAGCCAAAAATTGCTTCCCATGCAAGTATTTCCAACCATCGATTCTAGTCCTGTCTTCTGTTGCAACAGGTAAAAAAGTAACCATCTGCGCAAGAGCATTTCAGACTTTTGAGGTGTGTTGTGTCTCCTCTTGTTCCTCTTTATGTAGGAACTTGAGTTTGAGAAGGCCCTCAGCATGCGGTCTCCACATGGTGGTAGATAACTGCTCTGGAAGCAGAAATAGAGGACATGGGGAGTGGTGTCTGCAATAGTAGCAGATCTCTGATGAGAGCTACACACAGGGGGGAAACCACTATAAATACCGGTAAGTCAGAAATTAAATTGTTAGAACAAAACAAAACAAAAATGCTATGGAAAATTGCTCAGAATTTTCTCTCTCTCTCTCTCTCTCTGGCACCATTTGGTGCTGCATGTTTATAACGCATTCAAAACACTGTTTCTTGACTAGTGTAGCTGAGTCTGTAGTCACTCTGCACTCATCAGGACAGTGGGGAAAATGGACACAGAGGAACAGCATAAGCAACGGTGGACTGTCAGGATGCTTCCTTCTGAGCTGGGTCAAGATTCTGCAGTCTCCTCAGAAACGGAAAGCAGCTTAGCCCTTCAAGAAAAGTTTTCCCTTGGGAAGGAATAATCTATCATTATTGGATCCTGTTCTTGATTATCATCCCTGAGGGTATGGCTTTCTTTATGTCCAGGTTGTTACTCTGCTTCTAAGGATCAATACAGTTTTTAAGAATAATGTTATGCCAACGATCACCTAATATACTTAAATAAATAATGAATCTTTATTTTAGAGATTATTAAAAAATAATGCCATTTTGAAGTCTTCTCGCCGACTGTTCTTGAACGTACTTTGCAAAGCTTTTTATAAGCACTTTTAAAGTGCTATTTATAAACCTACGTTAACAGCAATGAGACTCTTAGAATTCAAGCCACACACAGAGCAAGCTCGAAATGGAGTGATTACCTGGGGCGATTTAAAAGTTAACACTGGTAATCTACTGCTGTTTTCAAATCACTTTGCCATCATTTGCTTTTAGAGAAGCAAACTCTAAACGAACTCTTGAAGAAGTAAAATACTAGATTTCATGTATCTCACCTGCCTTCATGCACCCTGTCACTATGAGAAACAGGCATAACCTTGCCTTGACACTGTCTAAGGACAGCAGGTATGTGCCGAATTTGCACACATAGGGGTGAAAGAGTGAAAATGCAATCAGTCATTCATTTGTATTCATTGCCCATCTTTATTCAAATACAAATAAGCCCCTACAGTAGTTAATAGATCAAAAAAAGCCATTTTATATCAAAATATATCAAGGTTTCTTTGTGCAAAGATTAACATCTCAGGTTTACCTCAAATAAAGGTAATAAGCTCTCGGTCGCTAATCAAATCTTAGTTACCTAATTGGTTATCAAAACTGTACTACGTTCGATGCACAGGATGGCTGCTTGTCTAATAGGAGGACCATGGTGAAGGAAAGGAATGCTTAACTCATTTTCACCAACTGCATTTCTACTTGAAAGTCCAAGCCCCCAGATAATTTTCATCCCTGTGGAGACAAAGATATGGGTACCCACACATGTTAACTAAAAACATAATAGGACTGAAAGGTGAAGCAGACATGCTCCAATAGTTCTTTTAGAGCCCACCAGATACTACTATAGCATCACATCTGCCTTCATGTACCTCTCCATGCAGTTAGCTGGTTAAATCAAGATCAGCATGGTTAACTTGCATGGTTTTATGGGGCAAGTAGCAGCGAAAACAAGCCATGTTCAGTGGAATATACCACCATCCCTTGCCCCATGATATATCAAACTAGTCACCTCCAAAGCAGTGTTTGAAACTTTCATTGTTCCAGGCGCATTTTGTGACAGGGAATTTCATTAGCGCAAGCAGTTTCTGAGCTCTGGGTGCAGTACTGCGCGTAAGATTTCAGATTAAAAATGCAAAGTGGAAAGAAAGGAGGACCTTTTTCTGCCTCCCCACTTCCAGCTACTCTCTAAAGGCTGGAGAATGACCCTCTTAAGAATATTAGGGGGTGGGAAGGGAAGGACTAGACCATGTGAAAAATGAACATAATATTTTTGCTAAAGTTCATTAATTTTCAGCTTTGTATTCTTGTTATAAAAAAGTGTGCCTAGATTTTCCATTGTTGCACCCATAACCTAGGTTTAAGGTGCCATTTATCTCCTAACAATCGTATCTCAGTTTCTAACACTGCTCCAAAGCTGCTTTTCAGTTTAAGAAAAATTAATGAGAAAACATCACACATATTCATGTGTAACTCTGAATTTGATCCTCGGGTTTAGAAGTTTGGGGGTTTTTTATGTTCGACAGTTGTTACTGTTTTGGCAAAGTGTTCTAAATAAAATCTAATCTAACGCAGTGTTTACTATCATGTAGGAATTTGTCTGTATACATATCTTTCAAGCTGAAATACTGAACACTATATATTCTTGCGCAAGTTGTCTGCTGTGGAATGATGGCCAAGCATCCTGTTTCAAAAACAGGTTGCTGTGAGAAGACAAAAGTCCAACCATTCTCAAGCCCCAAGACCTGTTTCATTAACTCAACTGCCAGAGAGATGGATTTGCAGCTTGTGGAAAGAAATAAAACATTTGGTATCTGCCACCAAAGACAAAATGAACCAATTTTATGGTTGGTGGTTTTTATTTGTCTAGTATTTTTTTTAAAAAAAGAAGGCAATAGATCTACTGCTCCCATTATTTTACCAACAGGCTATCTCTCTCTCTCTCTCTCTCTCTCTCTCTCTCTCTCTCACACACACACACACACACACACACACACACACTGGACAGACACACGAGAGTAAATAATGTCACTACAGCAACATGGTAAAGAGCTGACAAACCTTGAAAGGCAGCCTAGTAGCTGCAGTGCTCATTGCTGGGGGGGGGGGGAAGACTTACTTTCATCTTAGAACAAGTCCAAGAAATATCTGGCTTGCCATTATACTGTGATGTCAGTCTGAGTCGTTAGAGGGCACAAGACTGAGCTGAGACTTGAAAGATGCATCCTGCAGCAATCCACTTCATAGCCCAAATGGGTCCCGTTGGCAGGGGGGAGGATAGAGATTGAGGCACTGCCAAGACCTGTTGTGGGGCTCTCTTCTCTCTCTTCTCCTTAGCAAGAGGGGAGAGGGAGAAAGGGAGATATCACTATTCTTTGGTGGGAAGCTGTAGTTGGAAGAGAGCATGGTCTAAGGTGGGGCAGATATTGCGAACATTTTGTGGGTTCAGAAGAAAGGTGTTAGGGAAACTGAGGCATGAGGAGGGTGCAGAATGGTTGTGAGGGAGAAATGAGGCAGGCAAGAAGGAGATATGATCCTGGAGAGGGAATCTCTAGGGAAGGAAAAATGAGGCATGGAGAGGAAGTTGGCAAGCAGAGAGTAAAATAGTAGTAAAATAATTTAAGTAGTGCAAAAACTGTGACCCCCCCCCCTTCGTTTCAATAAGAAAAATGGTTGGCAGACTGCATCCTTAGATGAAATCTATTTCAATTCTTAGCATGTTTCTCTGAGAACAGGTATTTCTTTCATTTTTATTAAACCCAACATAACAGACCTAAAGTACCAGCTTCATATTTTCATTCGCTAAACATTTTTATCTATGTTTGGTCCTGGCTTTTGTATCACTCAAATATTGAAGTTGATTTCTTTGCATACTGTGGCTCATAGCAGTCGACATTTACATTCTGTAACCCAAGTACGTATGTGTTTCGTATACAAAACCAAGCCTTTTTATCAATTAGGAAATAAAAGTGGAAAGAGCCTAGCGTCTTAAAATTATTTACCGACTCATAAATTCAGTTAACACCAGTGGTACTTAAGAATGCATAGGAACATAATTGATGTTTTCATTTTTAAGTGAATGTATCACCAGAGAAAGCAAATGCATTTTGACTACCAATCAGTGACTCTAAATGGAAGCCAAAGTATTTTTCTCAGTCTTGTTTTCTCCTTAGAGTCCAGTGAAAAAATATGGCAAGACTCGTGGAAGGGCTAGTGAAACTCAATTTCAGATTCCTATTGACATATGTGACAACTGTTCCCTTTGCAGAAACAATGGAACAGAAGCCAACACAACCATTTTCATATTAGAAATAATACAAAATTATCCCCCTATGTACTTTGGTATACTCTAATGCATTGTACTAAATCACTCATTGTGTTTTCTGTTTTATTGATCTTTATTCCATGAAAAATGCCTGTAGTGCTACTACCAATGCTGTAAAGGGAAACATTGAAAAAGAATTACCAGATCTACTATACAGGAGTAAAATAAACTTCACTTATAAGAGTATCTTTCACTGACTGTACTGCATCTGTAAAACCTTAGAAAGGCTAAAAGAAAATATTATGGTTTTGATTACATATTGCAAATGCTGCAATATAAGAACTCCACCCTGCTCCAATTTGCAGTGCATTTGCTCTACCTAAGGTATAATATCTTTTTTAGGAAGTGATATATTTGTTAAACATCAACTCCACTAAATTGACTTCCTTTATGTGCTACAGGCACTGAGATGACCAGTATATAAAAATCAAACAAGGCGTGCAAATAGGTTACCAAAAGCAGAAAGTTACTCCAAGGGTTCTAGGAAGTTTCAAATATCAGGCTGTGAGTTAACTAGGGCTGAATGAAAATGTGAAAGGCAAGTATCTGCCACTTCCAAAATCTTCACTAATTACTACTGATTTTAGTGTCCTTAAGCAAGCAACATTGGAGCAGCAAGCAATATCAATGACAACCTGATTCAGTTGTACATCATATAATATTATGCTCCATCAATCAGACTTAAAGCATTGCTATGATATTTTTAGTCACACTAGTATCGTATTGGACTGAATATAAGCAACACCTGAATATAAGCCACACCTTTAAAATTTTTTTTTGGGGGGGGAGAGAGAGAAAGTCAATACCCAAATAGAAGCCGCTCCCTTAAAATTCCACAGGCACTCACCCATTCCGTTTTACCGTATGTCTGTTTCAGCAGCAATATCGTAAAAGCCAATTTTTGTAAGGTCGCGGATTTAAGTCGCACTTTAACTTTTCAGTCAGAATTTGGGGGGGAGGGGAGTGAGGCTTATATTCAGGCCAATATGGTATTATTGAATTAACCACCCAAGTCTTTAGAAACACATTTTAATTCTCTGTGATGGTAGAAAGAATGAGTATTTGAGAAACCAAGCATAAATTTGCACTGAGTTTCAGGTCTCCTTTGAGTTCTGAATACAGAACAACAAATTCTGCTAGTCTAATTTGCATTCATTCAGTTTTAAATTAATGCCAAAAAAAACCACTGTAATGAATTGTAACAGTGACAAATAATACATATATATCAACTGAACAAGCAGAGATATGAGTCACTGACCATATCTCCCTTTGTGGAATGATTAAACAAACCAGGAATCCTGCAATTAACCATCGTTTTCCATTTTGCCAAACCAGGAAATTGATTATGTACCAGCTTCAGAACAAGGCAGCATAAACTGTGATTTAATAATCTGGGACTCAGCTACACAGGTAAATTTATAGCACTATACATGCGTTATAAAAAGGTGACACCAGATGGCACTGTAGAGCAGAGATATGAATTCAATGAAAATTTCCATTGGGAGCTGTATTTTAAATAGCATTTTTTATATCTGTGTAGATCCAGCCCTGGTTTCCTTCAAATAGTTTCCTGGTTTAGATACAAACAGAGAGCTAAGCTATGTTTAACTGAAAACCTCTTGATTTAATTCCTGCTTGCATAAAGGAGGAGAGATGGTGTTACATACAAGGCAGACAAAAGGTGGTTTCATCTCTTGCCTTATTAATGCAGTCACGGTCTCAGTGTAGATAAATTATTACTTACAATTCAGCGTTTCTTAGACAACAGCCTGGCACTATTATCAACACTGTCCCCGTTTGATTCTCATCAAAGGTCTCAGGGATGCATTCACACAGAGAATGATTATTCTTGGGTGATTCCAGTGATTGCAAGGGGATAAAAGAAGTTGAACTAAAATAGTGGAATTGCAACTGAGGAATCCAGTTTGAACAAGACATCAAACATGTGTCCCCAGGGTACCCAGAGAGAACAGTATTTCCTACATCTCTTTTGGTGCCTTTGGGAAAAATAGGTACACAATAGTAATCTAATCTAATTAATTCTTTGAGACATTTGCATAGAAATGGAAGACATGAACTAGCTATTACACCATTAGTACAGCATGCAGCTCTGTGGTACTTAAGAGTAAACCCAGTTCCTCTGACCTCACAATGTTACATCCTAAAATAAATTGAGCACCTTAAAATGATCAACAGCTCCACTAGTTTCTATGAAACAATCTGCATTGAAAGAGAGAGAAATTAGCATATGTGTGAGATTAGAGGGAAAATGTAATTTTGTGTAAGCAATAAATCAAACAAAGCCCTCTGAAGTTTCAAAAAGATAACATTCTTGCCAGAAACCAGTGAAAAGTACATCATTTCTGTAAAGCTGCTATGGAAACTGTATCACACCATTTCTAATTAATTGCTATTTTGAAAATAAGAACTTGTCCTTTAGATGTGTGGAGCTATATCATGAAAATATAATTGTAGGAGTTGTCTTTATTGCAATACAGATTTAGAAAGCTCAAATAAAAAATTATAGCTGCCTAATCACCTGTTCATTGTTTTAAGAATGTTTGGCAGTGTGTAACACACTAACTTTAGAGAACTAGAAAAACACACACAAATGTATCTTAATCATTAACTGCCTTTATATAAGTTCTTTTTATCTCAGAGTTCTGAAATATATATGACATACCAAGATTTAAAATTTCATCCTTTATTTTAGTCATATTGTGGATTTCAGTTAATTTGGGATGTTTTAATAAGTTGTTTTTTAATCATATTTTTTCTCAATTTATCAGGTGCCAAATGCTCAGGTACACCCAGCTTTATTTCTTATGTACTGAAGCCAAAACAAAGTAGAAGAGTTTAGTTTTGGTTTCTCCAGCATTTCCTATTAAGGGTAATACCCCCACTAGTAATCGATTGGCTGCACTTGAACCAGATCCCACAAGGCTGACAACAGCCCCAGATTGTGTTCCTATAGATCCATTCCAGGCATTCGAAGTTATTCAGCAACATCTAGCCATGAGGATGGAAGAATTTTGCAGATCAGTGTTTTCCACTCCTCCTCTCCTCCTCCTCCTTTAGTGGGTTATAGAATGGATAGAACACAATGCGGAAATTATCGAAGCATCTCTTTATTATCTGCAGCCAGCAAAATTCTTGCAAGGATCTTAGCAAGCCGTCTAACTATATCCAAGGATATCCTTCCTGAATCCCAAAATGGTTTCAACCTTCTAGGGGTTTGCTTGGCTCTTGTCTGTGATACAACTCCTCCACCTGGAAACCTATGTCCCCACTGTGAAAGGACATGTGGATCCAGAATTGGCCTCCAAAGGCACTTACGGACTCACTGTTGAGACAGTGTTCATGGAAGGCAATCTTACTCAGCTACGAGTGATCGCCAAAGAAGAAGACGACTTTAGTAGGTAGAACATCATCAATCTATGCTACTTTAAAGGAACTAATAAAAGGTTAAGAACCTGTTTATTCTAAACTAACCCCCCCCCCCAATTCTTGATATAAATGAAAAGCAAGATCCATCACTAAAATTACAGAAGCATATCGGCCCTTTCAATTCTTAGTATCAGATGACTGAACTTAACCCTCAGCAAAATGACCTGATGTTACAGCTCTTGCGTTTGTGACTGAATCAATAAGGCAAGAATATGAAACCACCTTTTGTTGGCCTTGTATGTAACATCAGCTCTCCTTTATGCAAGCAGGAATTAAACCAAGAGGTTTTCAGTTAAACAAGAACTGAAAAGGTTTTTAAAGGAAACGAATCTGAGCTGTCTTGGCAGCGCTTCCAACTTCGTTAGCATTTATTTGCTGCTAAAGTAGTCGTTATAAATATTTCACAAGCCCATCTCTTCCAATTGTATTTTCCACTGTTCCTGACAGTCATGTGCAAAGAACGCTTCACATGATTTCAGATGTTTTACCACTGCACACAGAAAACATCTTCAGCAGCCCAAATGACAAATCTGCTTTACACTTGCTCCAAAGAACATACAACTTGCATTTAAAATTTCATGCCCAAGAGTTCATAAAAAAGCAAGCTAGAGAGTGCCTGAAAAGTAACTATCAAGGCATGTTTAAAGTTGCCTCCATCAATATTTTACGTAAGCATACTAGAGGACTCTGGAATACAGTTTAAGTGGATGATATCAGCCTATAAGTGACCTGTTATTGCACTTTAGTACATAACTTCCCAACTTTCATTCATGCATTCCAAACATTTCTGAAATGGCAGTTAAATCCCAAGTTTGAACCCAAATGGTGACGAAACTTGAAACTTCTGCCAGTAAGTGACTAGAGAACCCCCTCTCTCTATCTTGCCATAACACAATTCACAAATTCTCAAAGATCTCTAAAAAATACCAATAGGTGTTTTCCTTTTTTAACAGTTTTCTAAAATATAAATATAGCACTTCTCTGGTTAGCAACTACCGGTAATCACTTTACTACTTAATCTGATACAAACATTCCTTGCTGTGTTGTTGTTGTTTTTAAGATATCTCCACCATTTCTTATATAAGACTATCATTTTTAAAGAAAACCATTGTGCTTCTTAAGCATGGGTAGGCAAACTAAGGCCTGGGGACCGGATACAGACCTTTCACCTTCTAAATCCGACCTACGGATGGTCTGGGAATCAGCGTGTTTTCACATGAGTGGAATGTGTGCTTTTATTTAAAATGCATCTCTGGGTTATTTGTGGGGCACTGGAATTTGTTGTTGTTGTCCCCCCCAAAAAAATATAGTCCAGCCCCCCCACAAGGTCTGAGGGACAGTGGACTGGCCCCCTGCTGAAAAAGTTTGCTGACCCCTGTTCTTAAGGCTGCCATGTTCATACAACTAAGTGATTGTCAAAATATTTATTGGATACCAGCCATAATGGAATAGAAGTAGCCATATAACACCTAATAAAGTAGGAAAACACTTACACTGTAATACTTTGCTATTTGAAAATGCAGAACGAATACAGCCTGCTTTTGTAGTATATAGGACAACAAAAGACACAATTATTCTTTATTCTATGTGCAGAGAGTGCTTAAGAGACTGAATGGTTAGAAATACTCAAGATACTTGAATGCACTATAAGCATCTTAACATCTTATAACTATCCATTCATTTCATATGGTAATAACAAGTGAGAAGTGGAATGAAGGGCTGAGACCCTTACAATACTGTATCAGCAATAACCTGCATAGTTAAAATATTCCAGTTCCAGTTGTTGAAAAGGAGAAGGAGGAGGAGGCCTTCAGGCAGTGTAAAAATAAACCTAGGAGCTATAGTCTATAATATTTTGTATAACCGAAGATATACAAGCCTAATCTATTGACTGCATAGTTATAAACAAGCCTATGTTGTTCTGCCTGGCCTTTGGCTTGGAGCCAATTTTATTCCCTCCCCCTCTTTCTTCTTTCTTTTTCCTTTCTCCTCCTGTGATGAAGATGCATTTTAATATTTTATTGTTTCAATATTTTAATGTTGTATTTTAACCTTGTTTTTAAGTTGTATTCATTCAACTTGATTTTATTATTGCTTCTTAGCCACCCTGAGCCCGGCCTTGGCTGGGGAGGGTGGGGTATAAATAAAAATTATTATTATTAAAGCTGCTTCTGCGTGCACCCCATTTCCACAGGAATTATTATTATTAATATATCTATATATGCACATCACTGCCTATTAATTGACTTGTAAACAAACATTTTCCACTAAAAAAATTAGTATGTATTTCAATTTGAATTTATACAAATGTATCCCCAAACTATTAAGTCAAGGTTTCGTCTACATTAAGGTCACTTCCTAAAAGCACCCCGTTTGAAATACCCTGCGTTGAAAAATATTTATTTGAAATAGCAAAGCAAGAAGATACAAGTTTGTTTTGATACATTACTGCTTTTTCCACAGTGAATAGATGGGCCATTAGCCTGATCCAGCAAGCCACTCTTACATTCTGATGACTCCTTTTTGTAGCATATAGAACATAAAGAGGCACAACGTTTGTTTGTTCTATATGCAAAGAGTGTTTAATAGACTGAACAGTTAGAATTGTTTCAATTTCAAGGAACTGGAAAGACTATAAGCCCCACAGGTGGGTGGTTTGGTAACCCTGCCTGATAGATCTTTATCATATCTATTGCTCAAAGCTATCCTATTAAGTTAACTGATTTTGTTCTGTATTTCTATCATACAGTAAGTGTCCAGTGTCATAACACAGTCAGTGGGGGGCAGGGAAATCTCCCCCAATTGCTGTTGGCACACCAGCAACTAATTGCATATCCCACTAAAATTCTTGGTTTATGAGCGTGCACACACACACACACACACCTAAAAAACGGAGCTATTTCTATGGGAAATGTCTGGATTTTCCCGGACACTTGCCCGATTTTCACCCAGACACTACTGCCGACTGCAGTATTTCAGATGTGTCCGGGAAATTGTGGCCATATGGCAACCCTACTTAAAACAAGCCTTTCTGCCCACAAAAGCACTTTCTCTTCCAGATGATAATTTGGGGAGAGGCAGAGGGGAGTTGACAAAAAATTAAATAATGTCTCTTACTTCAGTCCCTACTTGAACACACTTGCACGCACAGTTCTTTAAACAAAAGTCTACATGAGCACATGTAAACAGATATGCTTATGTAAGGAAGCATAGCACGATTAGGCCTGACCTATTTTCTTGGCGCATTTTAAGTTATTGCTAGCTACCCCTTCCTCCCTCTCCTCCTCCCCCTCAGACTGCTTTCATTCCAACAAGTTTCCCCTTCATTTACTGGAGCTTTCTAAACTATTATATGGGTCTGCAGCAATAGGAACTACTTAAAACTTCCCACCTCTTCTCCACATCAATTAAGAATACCTTTTCAAGTCTCATGAAATGACCTTCCAATGGTTACCATTAGGAAGGCAGGAATCTTTGACAAGCGAACAGCTTCAAAAATTGCAAGTATTTCCAGAATCTGTATTCATTTTATTCAGATGAACAGTGAAATAATTGGGTTCACTTGTTCTGCTGTCTAATGCCTGTTCTTTGCGTATGAAGACAGAATGTAATCTGCTCCCTGCTCTGAAAATGAGATCTGGGTGCCAGCCCTGATGGGTGGAGAAAGAAATAAGGCTTTGTAGTAAAGAGGGCATTGCTAACGAGATGTGTAGCTTATTGTGACAACACTGATGACAATATCTGAAGAAATAATATTTTGGATCTTTTCTAGAAAACATTCAGCATTTAGAAAAACTACCTTTATTATTTTATTAAAATGCTTAGATATCAGATTCTACAGTTTTTTAGGATGATTAAATGCAGCCTCTTTTGCAACCACTGAAGTGGGGTGGTGAAACATGAAAGCTTCTCAAATATTCCACTCATGAGAGGGCAGTATTTCATATACATGCCCACTACTATTTATAGCATGGTTTTCAAACAATGTATTTTTTCTGGGCTCCATGAGTTTCTTTTCTCCAATATCAGCATAGAGAAACGCATTAGATGAAATCTTCACTTCCCAAAAGTTATGGAAACAGAACTACTGGGCACATTTATTATGCTACATTTTCCTCTGTACATATATCTAGTCACATGTTCCTTCCTAAATGTGGTGGCAGAAAGATATGACCCCAAGACCTGTCTCAGTGACCTTGTCAATGTGTAGCTGACTTTGCTGGTCTTCACTATGCTGCAAACTACCACACATGCATGAACTGTGGATATGTAAACTGTAAGGCCGGTGGTCATGAAATATGTGGTCAACAGCACACTTTAAGGGGGAGGGAAGGTGTCTGCTATATTTGCCACGTGACAGTGCTATCAATATCCCCATGGATATTCCCTCCATTCTCCATCACTTAGGAGTATTCCATGCATGGGTGATAAGATGAAGCATGAACTTATACATGTCTACTTTAAAAAGGAAGTTCCTCCATGTTTAATGGGACTTACTTTCAAATAAAAAATACTGTATTTGCTTGAATCTAATGCTCACCATTTCTGGCCAAATTACGTTGTGAAAATTAAGGTGTGCATTAGATTCAATGGCACATTTACCATATTTTTCGCCCTACAGGACGCACTTTTTCCCCTCCAAAAATGAAGGGGAAATGTGTGTGCGTCCTATGGGGCGAATGCAGGCTTTCGCTGAAGCCTGGAGAGCGAGAGGGGTCGGTGCGCACCGACCCCTCTCGCTCTGCAGGCTTCGCGGACCTCTCCGCAAGCAGCGGGAGCCAGCACTGGGCTCCCACGGCTTGCAGAGAGCTGCCTGTTTGGGGGCTGGGGCGGGGGAAGCTCGGGCCTCCCCCGCCCCAGCCCCGCGCCTGGGGGGGGGAAATAATTTTTTTCCCTTTATTTCCCCCCCCCCAAAAAAAACTAGGTGCGCCTTATGGGACGGTGCGTCCTATAGGGCGAAAAATACGGTACATTTGCCATCAAATACATTTTTTTTGCTTTCAAGGTTCTGAAAATTGAGGTGTGTATTTGATTTGATGGCACATTAGAATTGAGTAAACATGGTAGATTCCATCCTTTAATGCTGCAGCCTCTTCAGTTTTATATACTAAGTAAACACACACATTTGTTAATGCTGAACTTTTGCATACGATACTTAAAGCCTTTACTGGGCCTTGCTGAAAATTTTGCTGTGAAGTTCACCATTCCTAGGCCCTGAACAGAGCAACCCCTAAAGAAATTGACTCGAAAGATCTTTGGAGTATGTGTTAAACTTGTAGTGATGGATTTCCCATAAATCTGTTAAATGCTGCACTTGTGAAACTGTTCTAGTGCTGTCACACCAACCCCTTTAAAAAATAATAATAATTACTGGTTTTTAAACAAATACAAAAACAAGAACAATTAGACACTTATCCAACACTACATCTAATGGTGTTTGTTTTCTCCACTCACTTTACACCTAAGCTTACACACTGAATGTTCATGTTGTTGTCTTTTTAAAAGTTTACAGATATTGCCATTTTAAAAGTGGAACACGAGTGCGCTTTCTCCTTGACTTTCCTTAGTACCTATAGCCTAATTTGCTACTAAGTTTAACAATAAAGTGGATTGTTCTTAGAATAAAGGCACACATAAAAAAAATAAGATTATGCCAAACATTTGTTCTCAGCTACTTACATCTGTTGCTTCAACAGTAGCGGAAAAATGGGCCTTTGCCAAACTAACGAGTTACAGAACAAATGATCTGTTCCCACCATCTGCAGCAAATAAGAAATCAAAAGAAGCTGGGGGGGGGGGAGAGAGAGACTAGCGAACCAGCAATTTTTGTTGTTGTTGTGTGAAAAGGAAAAAACACCCATGGTTATCCATAACAGCAGTCACTCATAAAATTTCCCACCTAAATAAGGTCCAATACATTTTGCTGCCTGAAGCAGAACAACCAATTGTGCCCCTTTCCCACCAGGAAAGTAAATTGTGAGATGGGGAGGGAACTTGATTCGAGGAAATCAAAATGATAAAAAAATTAAAAACAACAACAACACAAATTGTCAAACTATGCAGATAAGCATATATAAAAACAATTCAGATTCTAGAAAATGAAATGCGGGGGGGGGGGGGGGGAACTATACACATATGCTTGGAAGAAAGCCTCACTGAACTCCATGGGACAGTTTTCTAAAGTGGCAGGAGGCAGGGCAGAAACAGGATAGGGCAGCAAAGTTAAGTATGCCCACAACTGTAGTACTGCCCTATGTGAAACTGCATTAAGCAGGCAATATTTCCCTGCCGATGAAAATTTGGATCCTGAACCTTCTGCAAAAATCAACAAAAGAACAACATTTAAAAGTAATTTTAATTTATGGCAACAGCATATTCTTTCCCTGACAGGGTAGTTGTTGCATGTTCTTATTATTTTCTCTACCTACCTACCTACTTACCTACCTACCTATTTATTTATTTATTTTTGCTGTTTGGATTTTTGTTGTTGTTTCAAACATGTGTTTGCCTCTGCTTGTGGAAATGCAGACACAAATCACAATACAGTAAAATAATTCACAATCTCCTCCTCCCCAAAGTCTTCCAATGCCTCAAGCAATCCTCTTTATCTTGCATGATGGTTGAGTTAACACTGCTTAAACCACCACATAACAGTTCAGGTGAATCTTATATTATTCTGACGGCTGATTAACCTCCTTGGCCACTTCTCATACCTTCATGTTTAAGTTTAAAACTAAAGATCACATCTTCCTACATCTGAAGGACCATATCTCCCTCTATGAGCCTGCCTGTGATGTGAGATTTTCTGGAAAGGGCTTTTTCTCTTGGTCCCACTAGCTTCGCAGACATGTTTGGTGAATACAGGTGAGAGGGCCTTCTCGGTAGTTACTCCAAAATTGTGAAACCCAATTCCACAAGAGGCTAGACTTGTTCTCTCCCAGATTTCCTTTTGCTGGGAGGCAAATACTTCTTTGTTCTAAAAGACCTTGGGCCACTAACTGGCTGCTATCACAGTCTTCTGAGGATGGGTGTTGTACTTTTGTGTGAGCTTTTAAAGGTTTTGAAATGTTTTAGTGCTGTCCCCCCACCCCCCAGTGCTGTTATTTTGCTTTTGCAAAGTGTTTTGCAGATAAAGTCGCTCAGATTCGGAAGGAGCAGGGGAGAGTGCTAGAGTCCTGTCTAGTCATGTTACATGGGATCAATTCCAAGCTATTACCTCCGAGGATGTGGACAGGCTGTTTGGATGAGTGAAACCGACCACCTGACTCCTTGATCCTTGCCCATCCTGGCTAGTAAAAGAGAGCTGGGAAGGGCTGGGTGATGGGCTCTGCGGGGTGGTGAAAGCTTCCCTCTGCGAGGGAAGGACAAACCTGGGTTACTGTTCCGGTAAGTCTAGGGAGAGCTCAACAACTTTGGGGTTTGTCTAAAAAAGGCTCAACAATCTTCGGGGTGTCCTGGTTTTTACTTTTTGAAATATGGCAACCCAAAGCACAGTACAGCAGCAAAATGATAAAATGATTGGAGAGGGGCAAAGTGGCTGATTGTACGTTTGCACCAAGCCACGGTTTGGCTTAGCATGATGTGGTGAAACAGCAACTGTCTTTCTCTACAAGCAAAATAAAAGTTTTCCATCTACTCTGGCTTTTGTGAAACAGATGGTGCTGACTTTTGACTGATCCTTTTTTTAAAAAAAAAAAAAAAGAACTGTTGCTATTCCTATTTTTGCTTTTACTGTTGCTATGGTTTGTGTTTCACATAGATTCTATGTGGTATCAAGCAATTTACTGTATAAATGAAACTAAAAAAATAATAAAGATTTTGTTCAGATGGCTGAAGAATATAGCAATGGGAAGTTTGGGTTTGTTGCTTTAAGCCAAAATTGAGTCAATTCCCATACTGTGTCACACCTCATAAATCAGGTAATCCTGTGAATGATAGCCTACTTTCTCTATTAAAGGAAGTATTCACATGAAAGTTGCAGGGAAAGTGAATTACAAAGAACCTTTTTATCTTCAGAGCAGCATATGTTAGGAGTCCATTCCCTCCTATAATATTGATATTCTTGATGAAGCCCTTGACTATCATTATTCAAGGACAGAGGGAAACAATGAGGAATTAATACAATTCACAACAATGACTTTAATTATGTTATATGTGAATGACAGTGTTGTTTCAATTACTGACCCTGTTAATTCAGAAAGCATAATATGAATTTATATTAAATAATCTGGATATAAAGTGAACGAAGAAAAGTTTGAAATATTAACAAATGTATCTTCAGAACAGTAACCTCAAGAGTAAACATCTCTAGAGAATAGAGGGAGAATCTACTACTTAAAGGGATGCGGGTGGCGCTGTGGGTTAAACCACAGAGCCTAGGACTTGCCGATCAGAAGGTCGGTGGTTCGAATCCCCGCAACAGGGTGAGCTCCCGTTGCTCGGTCCCTGCTCCTGCCAACCTAGCAGTTCGAAAGCACATCAAAGTGCAAGTAGATAAATAGGTACCACTCTGGCGGGAAGGTAAACGGCATTTCCATGTGCTGCTCTGGTTCACCAGAAGCGGCTTAGTCATGCTGGCTACATGACCCGGAAGCTGTACGCCGGCTCCCTCAGCCAATAAAGCGAGATGAGCGCCGCAACCCCAGAGTTGATCAAGACTGGACCTAATGGTCAGGGGTCCCTTTACCTTTACCTACTACTTAAAATATAGGATGTTGTTAATGCCACAAACTGATTAGTATTTGTAAGGGTAATTGTTGGCATCCATCTGTCTCAGGAGACATTGGAAGAGTAACTGCAGGCCCGTCTTATCCATAGAGGCTAGTGGTGCAGGGTGCCAGGTTCTGGAGGGTGCCAGGCGAGAGTCCAGGGAACACCGAATGAGCGCACTGAGTGAGGGTGTGTGCGCCGCTCCCACCAAGCATCGACTCAGTTTTTTCCCTTTTAGCCTGCAGCCTCCGAATTCTGCGTGGTGGCAGAAGGCTAAAAGGGACAAAACCGAGCCAACGCTCAGCGGGAGTGGCGCACGTGCCCTCATTCACTCAGGGCAGGCCCGCTCGCCCGGTGTGCTGCCTGCCGTGGCCACCGCAGCACGAAGCGGCCAGCTGAGCTAAGAGGCACCACATCCAGTCTCTGCCTCTTCCCCTCCAGAGGAGCCACCCTCTAGCTGCTGCCTGCCTCCTCCAGCCCTTTGGTCAACAACTCTGGAAAAGGGGGGGTGCCGGAGAGATCTTTACACTGTTGGTTTCTATTTCCCTCACTGAGCAGCAACTGCAGTCACAAGACATTGTTTTGCATTCCACAGTCCAAGTTACTGTTGGATTCCCACGGGAATGGGAGACTGGATGTGACATACACTGGTTTCCTGTTTTTCACTGTTCTCTCGGTTTCTTTGTTAGAGAGACAGTTGCTTCTCTGCTCTCACAGAGTCAAGGTGCATGTTTGTATTCTCTCAGCATAGAGTGGAAATAAAGTTAAGAATGTGGCACATACTGCTTATCCTTCTGCTGTGTGGACTACTCTGCTTGGGCTCAAGATAAGACGAGCCTGTATCAGCTTCAGATGGGCTGAAGCTGGTCAAAATCTCACATACACCACAGCGCCAGATATGCTTAAGACGGCCCTGGGTAACTGAATAGTTTTCATAAGGGCAATTATAATCTAGTGGCAAAATTTGATGAAAGAGGAGGTGCTGTGGTCCAAATAGAAAGGCTTTGCAGGCTGAAGCCAAGCAAGAGGATGGCAGTTCCCCATCGCTGAAAGAATCCATCGATATACACACACAATAGTTAGCTTAAAGCAGGATGCATATGCTTCTAGTCTCCTGATCTGAGACGCACTGGAGACACAAAGAGGAAAGGGGAGTGCTAAATCCAAAGGCTTGAGCAAGCTCATTTCCCATAAGGCTAAACACTTGTTCAGTGTTGCTTCTGTTTCGGGAGTGTGTCTATGATTGTCACTTCAACCAGAAGGGAGATTATGTTAAAGTATTGAATGTGTTCATTAAACAACGGAGTCAATACAGGTAACCATGTTGTGTTTTATTAAGCTTCTTTTTCCATTTTGTGCATCAATATTATTGGCAGTCAAAATGCATTTTTTAAAAGTGCAGTTCTGTTTTTATTCATTCTTTCGCTCATTATAATAAACCCCCCCCCCAAAAGATGTATGAATCATCATAAAATGATTTAGAGTTTCACGACTTCCACTTGTGCAATGAAGTTTCCCCTCCTTCTCATGCCTCCTCCCTCTGCAAACCTATACAAATCTGCTCTGGGGGTTCCCAGTTCTCCAACAATGACTCCGCTCATGCAATGACTCTTATGAATTCAAGTCCTTGTAATATTTCAAGTGAGAGACTGCTACAAGAAATGATTCTGGAAAATCTTTAAGTGTGCATCTGCCTTACTTCCCACTCAAGAGTATTAAATACGGCAAAGTTAAATAAAAGATCATCCAGGCATTAAAGGATAAACCAGTTTAGACTAGAATTATAGGCCATTACTGTATTTGCATCATAAAGTTACTCTGAGATTTCTTTAAATGAATGTGCCAATATTCCATGATCACTGGGTTCCTTGTTCTGGTTTAAGCATTATACATGGAGGAGATTCATAATTTAAAAAGAGGTTACTGTGTGAGCTGTAAGTAAAATCATGCTACATTATTGTGAAAGCTTAGGACAGGTTGCAAAAATTCAAGGAAGTCAGGGGTTCTGTGCTCTCTGAGTTTAGGCAGAGCAAGATGATTTGAATGTTTGTGAATAATATCTGCTCAGCATGAAGAATTATAAAGCACCACCCTTTCAGATTTTCAGAAAAAAAGAGGGAGGGGGAGAAAGAGCAACAGAAGCTAGAAAAAATGCTCTCACACTTCTTAAAAGATGAGTGAGTTGCAAGGACACCATTCTTGATAAGGCACATTCTTGATAACCCATGGAGCAAAACACTTTCCTTTAAATAACCAGGGGATGCCATCATGTATTTTCTGAGGCCAAGAGACTGATATGCACAGAAAAGAAATTGCAATATGAAGTTTTAAAGCTTGGGAGCATAACATTTTCTCAACATGTAAGTAGCAATGTAGTAAGAGTTCAAGACAAATAAATCTAATATGCTTATACAGTTGTGCAATCATCATTATATTTACCAATTAATCTCTGACATAAATCTATCAGCTTTGCCCCACTATGGATAAATGATGCTTCTTAATTTTCATCACCATGCCAGCATAGTGATGAAAACTAGAGCATGAATGGTGCAAGTCTTGTTCTGAAGCCAACCAATTGCTGGGTAGTGCACATAAGCATGCCTATTATGTGGCAATGCAGGTTGTGAAGGTGGCTCATTTGGCAGCTTGCATATAGAAGTTATGTGTTTTATCTTCTTTTAGCCACTGTTGATTTTAATTGTCTTTCATATGCCTGTTTTTATCAAGAATGTTAGTGTTTTGTCCTCTATTACTGTAATAGCCTCTTACATTTTTCTTGGTATGCAATTATGTTAAATAATAAATAAATCAGTCCCTCCCATCAGTATTCTTTCTACCTTTTTTATACACTCTTTCTTTCTTGAAGACCAGCTACCATGAGAGGCATTACCCGCAACAGGATTACATACATAATAATCCAGATTAGAGCCACAACCCCACAGTCACCTTTGACTGTACTTAAAAGTCCAGGGGTCCTTTACCTTTTTTATATATAATCTAGTACATTTGACTCCATTTTCTCAGATGCCAAATACAGCATTTCATAATACTTAAGTCTCTGCTGGCAAGGAGCTAGAAAAAGAGTCTAAGGTTAATTGAATTTCTAACAGCTACCAAAGCAAGTGAACCATTGCATAACACCAAACCACCCATTTAAGATTTCATTTAATCTTTCAATTATTAAATTAAGGATAAACAATGCACTACTGGACAATCATTACTGTTGAAATGCGATCTTATTAAACAAGATAGTTTTAACACAATTAACTGCACAGGTAGGGGAATATTCCAGCATTCTAAAAGCTATAGTTTAACAATACAGTGGTGCCTCGCAAGACGAAATTAATCCGTTCCGCGAGTCTCTCGGTCTAGCAGTTTTTTCGTCTTGCGAAGCAAGCCCATTGACGGCTTAGCGGATTAGCGCTATTAGCGGCTTTTAGCGGCTTTTAGCAGCTTAGCGGATAAGCAGATAAGTGGCTTAGCGGCTTAGAAAAAGGGGGGGAGAGAAAAAAACCCCCGCAGGAACTCGCAAGACATTTTCGTCTTGCGAAGCAAGCCCATAGGAAATTCGTTTTGCGAAGCACCTCCAAAACGGAAAACCCTTTCGTCTAGCGGGTTTTCCGTCTTGCGAGGCATTCGTCTTGCGGGGCACCACTGTACAGGAATGAGTTGCAGTGAACCTCTGGCTAATCTGCTCCAATCACCAGGAGAGCTTGGAAGCTTTTGCTTCTGTTTTAGATACTTTTCTTGACATGCTGCCCGATCTTGGAAAAAACTAGGATTCATCTTGACTATGGCTAGCTGAAACAAATGACTTCAAAACCAGTTTAACCACAATCTATAACCATAGGAAAATCCTTGCCTACAGATCATCGTTAAGGAATAGAGACCTTCACCATAATCTGGGGCTCGGATATTGAAAAGTCCAGAGAGCAGTAAAGCACATTTGCACTGAGCCATGGTTCGGGCTTACTGTCACTTGTGAAAGCAGCCGCCATTTCTGTTTAAATCCTGAATTGCAGGGGGTTGGACTAGATGACCCTTGGGGTCCCTTTCCAACTCTAAAATTCTATGATTCTAACAAAGTGCCTCTTATTTTAACCATTTATAACTCAATGTAATACAGTTAAGAGACAGAAATAAAATTTGTTACTAGTACTACTTTATACTTTTCCCACTAAGCTATACCAGAAGTATGAAGGATATAAACTTGCTCACATCTCTTTATTATTAATGCCTGCAAGTAGAAAAGCAAAATCACTTGTACTTTTACAATTATAAATGATTAAACAATGTTGCTCTTCCCTTACATAAGTCTGACACATCAGGTGAATTAATCAGAATTCTATTCCATTAACCCTGAAAAAAAGATAAACTGTACAATTACCTAAACCCCCGACGTTCGACTGCAATTTGTAATGAAATGCCAACACTGCTTTATTAGCCTCTTTTCTTCAAATCACGAAAACACTTCATTTCTGAAATATTTGCTGCCAGTAAAGTTATTCAAGCAATAATCTTTGTCATATACATTTAAAATGTTTTTCTTGTATCCAATTAATGAGTGAGAAACCTCCACCTCAAAAAGGGCTACAGACTTACAGAAACATGTGTAAACACAATGAAATTACAGTTTAGAACTGAGCGGTCACTGGTAGCTTTAACCACTAGGACAGATTATTTGCATCATGTGACAGTGAGAGCTTTTTGGTTTTTATGTTTAGTTTGTTAGTTATCTGGGAAAGAGTTATAAAGCAGTCAGCCAATATGGTTATGATGGGACATAACTCTATGCCAGGGTTTCCCAAACTGGAGTTTCCAGTTGTTTTTGGACTACAACTCCCATCATCCCTAGCTAGCAGGACCAGCATTCAGGGACGATGGAAACTGTAGTCCAAAAACAGATGGAGACCCAAATTTGGGAAACACTGCTCTCTAGTGTTATATGGGTCAGACTTAGATTCTTGAGTTCATCCATCTCCTTTCTTCCTCCAGCACAGACATGAGATAGGAAGCTTTGTTTTCCATTTTCAGCTAGCTACAGTTACTTCCCATGTCTGAACCTGACTAGTATTAACTAGGTAGGTAAAAGGTAAAGGACCTCTGGATGGTTAAGTCCAGTCAAAGGTGACTATGGGATGTGGTGCTCATCTTGCTTCAGGCGGAGGGAGCTGGCATTTGTCCGCAGACAGCTTTCCGGGTCGTGTGGCCAGCATGACTAAACTGCTTCTGGCACAACGGGACACTGTGATGGAAACCAGAGCGCACAGAAACGCCGTTTACCTTCCCACCACAGTGGTACCTATTTATCTACTTGCCCTGGTGTGCTTTCGAACTGCTAGGTTGGCAGAAGCTGAGACAGAGCACCAGGAGCTCACCTAGTCATGTGGATTTGAACCACCAACCTTCCAATCGGCAAGCCCAGGAGGCTTGGTGGTTCAGACCACAGCGCCACCCACTTCCCACTTTAGTATTAACTATAGGGCACTAAAGGCTATCTTATCACTTTCCAGATGTTGTTGTCCAGCTCCTATCAGCCACAACGCCCAATGGTCAGAAATGATAGTTTGAGTCCAAAAAATACTGAGGGCCAAATGTTAGCTACAAGCCAGCTGAACACTGTGGCTTCACACTGATCTAAGTACCATCCACTACTGCTTTTTTTAGCAACGTATGTACTATATAGGAGTTTTATATTATTCTACAAAAGAGAGTAGGACTTTCATGTTGCTGACCAGTGGGAGTATTTCACCTATGGAAAATGAAAATTAGCATTGCATTGTAAAAGGGTAACAATGTATGTCTAGCAATAATGTGAATTATTTGTCTTGCTCAAGCTAATTCTCTTGTGTAACACAGACTGGTAACAACAGATGAGCTGCAGAAATTATATACATGCTATTAAAGTGCTAATGCATTCAAGAAGTAGAAAACACTTCATAGTAATAAAGCTTGCCAAATTGCACTGTCAGGAAGTATCATTTAGGATTATGAACAGTTAATCTTGTGTATATATGTGTGTGTGTGTGTGATATATATATATTCAGCTAGCTAAATCTTGCAATGTAGCTAGCTATAATAAAATGTTCTTTATTCTCCAGGGTGAGGAGCTAACCCTAATGTCTTGGGCCAACTTGCAATTCAGATAATTACATGCTACCTAAGTGTATTACTTTTCCAGTTTAAATCACACTAATCATCCCTCATTTCGACTCCTTGGATTTTGTGCAACTTGCTAGAAAATGCAGGTTTATTTAGTCCCAGAAACATATGGTTTTGCTGTGTTTTATAACCTGGGCTATATATAAATGTTTCAGAAAGTATCATTTAGAAATGCCATCTTATAAATAATGTAGATAGTACATGCAAAGCAATAATGCAATTGTGTTGGGGATTCAGTTGCAAAGACGCATGTCAGAACTAGCCATTTCAGGTGTTATGTTTTGTTTTTAATTGCATGACATTCTCCTTGGGAGGGCTGTGCCACAGTAGCCCCAGGAGGACAGCCTCTACTGGACAGCACTCCCTTTGCAGAATTAGGTTTGCAGTTTCGTTGTGCTTTGCAGCGGGATGCTATGATGATTGCTATAGCCAGAATCATCTTTGTCCAGCTTAGGCTAGTGTGGCAAATGAGCCCTTTCCTGTGTAGGTGTGTAGACCTGGCCACCGCAAGACATTCCTTAGTTGCACCAAAACTGGCTCACTGCAATACACTTTGTATATGGCTAGGTAAAGGTAAAGGGACCCCTGACCATTAGGTCCAGTCGTGGCCGACTCTGGGGTTGCAGCGCTCATCTCGCTTTATTGGCCGAGGGAGCCGGCGAACAGCTTCCAGGTCATGTGGCCAGCATGACTAAGCCGCTTCTGGTGAACCAGAGCAGTGCATGGAAACGCCGTTTACCTTCCCGCCAGAGCAGTACCTATTTATCTACTTGCACTTTGACATGCTTTCGAACTGCTAGGTTGGCAGGAGCAGGGACCGAGCAACGGGAGCTCACCCCGTCGCAGGGATTCGAACTGCCGACCTTCTGATCGGCAAGTCCTAGGCTCTGTGGTTTAACTCACAGCGCCACCCGCGTCCCTTTGTATATGGCTACCTTTGAAGCAACTTCATCTAGTTCAGAATATGGCACTGAGGAAAATTGTGCCCGTTCACCCAAGGGATACTATCCACAGATGCTGGGCAGCAACAGAAGAACTGGTCTTGTCTGAGCTGGTTCCTTGCTTGTGGAACGCTCTCTCCAGGGAGACTCGCCTGGCACGTTCGATACGTATCTTTAGGCACCATGCAGAAACACTCCTCTACTCCCAACCCTTTATTTAATTAGCCAATCTATGGCTTTAAACCTGGGGGGGGGGCTATTGTTTTTGTTTGTTATTATGGTATGTGTTTTTGTGTTTTTACAGTGTAACCCACCCTATGAACTTCAGATGAAGGGCCATATATAAATTTAATAGATACTAACAATAATAATAAATGTATAGTCTGTACTCATCCTCATAGTTCATCTGGCAGAAAAACAACTGATGTGATGTAGGTGTGCAGCAGGGGGGGGGGCATGAGTTGTAAGACTACTCCATTCATCTTCCTATTCACCTATTCAATACCCATCCACGTTCTATAAGAACATTTTATGTAACTCAAATCTTAGGGTGAAAGCTTGTTCCTCACAGAGCATGAACCAGTCCCCAAAATGAAAAATGAGAAGTACCACTTAATTTTAAGTTTTAAAATATTAATATTAAAATATTAATTAGATGGGTTTACAAAATAATCATTGGGGGCTTAATCAGGATATTGGAAGATTTAAACTACAAGTGGTGGCTTACTGTCTAATATTTTAAACAGACACATAAACAGCCCATCTTTTTTTTAAAAAAAATGCAGCATCTTCTGTGACGTTGCTTTATATTTTATAATTGTTGTATTTACTGAAATTACATTATGTGCACGCAAGTATAGCAAAATGTGATAAGAAAAGTGATTTAAAGACACATGTAGTAAGTAAGAGGACAACTCTTACAATGCCATTCAAGAAATAAACTGAATAAACAAGGTGTGCTTAAACTTATGCCACAGGCCTGCTTACCTTAAATGGTCAGGCAGCGTTGCAGCCTGGTCACGAACCTGGTTAGCAATCCAGCAGCCAGCTGAGGAGGACTGTAGGCAGGCCTGGGTCTGGGGGTTCCCCGGCGGTGGGGCCAACCAGCCAATGGGCCTTGCTTGGGTCCGCCCCCTGGGGCATAAATTGAGGTGAGCCCAGCACTCTCCACAGTGCATATTTTAGTTAAAATGCTCTGTTGAGTGAAAATAAAAGCCGACAAATGACAAGACGTGCACTCATATGCACAAGCGCACATTTCTGTAGCAACATTTGTGTAAACAGGAATTTAAGCACGGCTGTCTTGGCAGAGAACAGATTTTGACTAAAGAGAACCAATACTTGCCAAAAGTCAGCCTCCTTTCACTTTGACATATATCCAAGATGTTACCCTTTAGGTTTAAAGTATTCAAAGCAATTTGAAAACCTGGGTTAACCCCAGGCCCTACAGCCTTGAAATTAAATTGCATCTTTGAGAGAACTCATTTGTAATATTCTTCAAAAATCATTCAGTATCTTGAGGGTGTATCAGTTCTGTAAGTTTTAACTCTAGTGCTACATTTTTAGAAGGAAATATATAATATGCACAATCAACAGAAGCTTATAGAGAATATGAATTGACACCAGCAAAATCATTAAACTCAAAGTGAAATCAAATGCATTAATTGTATGGATGCAATTAATTTGCACTTTTGTTTTTTATGTAAGTAGCAGCTGTGGAGAATCCCAACTCGCCCCAGGACCACGAGAGTAGAAAGGAAAAATCTCAACAAGATGCAGATAGCAACTTCAGGACAGGTCGTCTTCACCATTGTGGTGGGGGGAGTTACACTGTCTCTTTCCACCTAAAGGATCTGTGAGCTAGCCAAGCTTTTGTAATATGTCCAAAATGTGCACATTAATACAGTCCATGGCTGGATTATTTCAAAATGATCTGAAATAGATCGTTTGAAAACATCACAGGACAGGCTTGTGGAATAAAACGATTTTACTTAACATTGCCCCTCAAATACCATTGGATGGTGGTCAGCGTTAGAATGCAGAAAAAAATGTAAAGTGCTACAAAATGATTAAAAGAGAAGTGATATAACATACAAGGTAATAACACATTAACAGCATTATAGAAGGACGTAGTCTGCCTTTATACATGTTATAACCCTTCCATAATGATCCCTTAATGTTATAAAGCAATTAGTGTAGATGGGTCTCATGTCTAGTCAGGACTTTTACTAATGTGCACTTCAACACAAAATGCACTGCTATAGACCAGATCTAATGGGGATTTGGGCTGTTCTGATTCAATAGTCTAATGAAAAAAGACACTAAAGGGAAAACTTTCTGTATTTGACAAAAATGTAGCAATGCACATCATTTTTTCTACTACTATAATCCTCAAGATGTCCTAGCTTTTCACTTGGGCTTAGAGTTTCTGCTGACCTTGCCTTCAGAAGGGCAGAGTTTAATTTTTTTTAGTTTACAATTTGATCTATTCTACACAAAACCTTAACATATTGTAAAAAAGAGCTTAGGGAACCTATGGAGTAGCGAGAAATATTTTTGGTGTGTGCATGCTAACTCGCACTCCCCACTAACAGAAACAGGAAGAGACAAGTTAGATGAGTAGCAAATAAAAAGTTCTCCCCCATCCTTCAGCTATTTCTGTCATTTCTGTGCTACTACTCTAAAGTTTCCAGTTTTATGGATTTTCTTCCACTGGGTGCATGTTTCCAAGTATCATAAAATGTGACAAAGTGCACGCACACACACACATTTGTAATGCGTAGGTGTGCAGCACATACTACAAGTGAAGATCACATTCCACTGGACAGTTCTAATAGTTTCCTTATGTCTACTTTGGCCCTCAGAAAAGCAGGCTATAAGAAGGATCAAATACTGTTAATATTCTAATACAGTGATACCTCAGGTTAAGTACTTATTTCGTTCCGGAGGTCCGTTCTTAACCTGAAACTGTTCTTAACCTGAAGCACCACTTTAGCTAATGGTGCCTCCTGCTGCTGCCGCACTGCTGGAGCCCAATTTCTGTTCTTATCCTGAAGCAAAGTTCTTAACCTGAAGCACTATTTCTGGGTTAGCAGAGTGTGTAACCTGTAGCATATGTAACCCGAGGTACCACTGTATTTTAAACATGATTTGCATGCCATGCTAAGGCAAACCTTGGCTTAATGAAACCATGCAATCAAGTGGGCTTCCAGATAGAAATCTGCACACTAATCTAATCTAAGGTTTGACTTAGTGTGCTGTCCAAACCAGGACTTATGGATAAACTCTGTCCTTGTTAACCATGAGCTGTAGCCGAGAACAAACCATAGTCACACAAAAGAATATTCTAACCAGAAAGGGCTGCAAAAGGAAGTAGAATATACCCATGGTGCTCTCCCACCAATAGAATGCACAACTGCTGTTGCACGCACCCTATCTACTCACGAAGATTGGTAGGGACCCTTTCTAGCAGATTTGGATGAAACACAGAGAGGCTGCCTGGGAGATGAGAAGAAACATGTACACTTCTTAACATGTATAGCTACCCCACAAAATCAAGCAAGCATATATCGAATATGGGTAGTTTTGAAATACTTGCACTGTGCTTGTCAATACACAAATTAATTTTCGGTAGGTCTATTGCAATGCAAAAGACAGATGCCTGGTCCACAATATATATTTGTCATATAGAATATTTTTTCAGAGTGGAATGAACACTCCACTCTTATTTTGACACACACACACAAAATAACCACACATCAAAACACCCTTCAACTCTGAGAAATGAATACATTAACCACAAGCTCTCTGTAGATGTTGCGGTTTCCTGCACTGAACAAAGAATGTAAAGTTTATGAGAATGCCTGTTACGGAGCAATGTTACATTATGGATGTCCATCTGTCATGGATGCTTTAGCTGAGATCCCAGTATTGCAGGGGGTTGGACTAAATGACCCTTGGGTCCCTTTCAACTCTATGATTCTATAAACACTCTCATTTCTTTATTAAAAAAAGAAACAGAAGAGAATAGTACTACTCTCTAGCTGAGTGCCTAATCCAATCTCTGTTTTGTGCAATGAATAATATGTGTAAATGAATTTTCTAGGTGAACAGATTTGCTGGACCTTCCATTGTAAAATAAAATCCAGTTTGCAAGTTGTTTGCAGTCAGCATATTCTTGTCTGTTAGCTTTATGATTGAAACTCAGTGCATGCAGAATGTAATGGTAGGTCGACATGGCAAGAAAACAGATGAGAAAGTCTAATCTGCGAGAGTGAACAGCTGTGCGGCAACAAATCTGGCACTCTTACTTCTTCTTCTACACAACACCTCCCAAGAGACAGCTACTCTAATATATCCTTAGCTTTTTCCAGGAGCCTGAATGAACATTCAATCCATTCTGTAGATATTACTGTATATATCAGTATTGGAAATAATAAATTGCTACCCATTAGGAAAAGGGCTCTACTGTTTTGGGTGAGGATCAAAAGTACTACTACTTCTGGCAAACCCAGAGGTTCACATGCTTACGGAGATTTTAAATTTGCTTTTGATTTAATTATTTTATTCATTTTTTGAGTGTTGTGCCACAGGTTCCATGCTGTGTTATGAGCTCCACAATTTCAAATGTGGTTTGCTGCAGAGCACAGGGAGCTACTGTCTAAGAAACGCTAATCCGAAACACCAAACTGTTCCTTTAGATCCTGGCCTTTATATCCCAAGTTACATAAAATATGCAGTCATTACTCTTTAGTGGAATGCCTAGCTTCCTTCTAAACATGCTCATTATTTCTGACTCCATCTTTCTGAGAAATCTGCACTGAAAATGCTGTCTGCAATGGGGAAAAGGGAGAGCAGTCAACAGTATTGGTATGTAGCAAAAAGTACATTAAGATTACAATAAAAAATAAAGCAGCAGGTCAAGCCTCCACTGGTATTAGTTGGCTGTTAATAAATATAACCAACTGATAACAATGAAGTTAGTGTTGCCACACCTCCAGGTGTTGGGGGTGGTGGTGCTTGAATCCCCAGGTGGATGAGAGTTCCTTTTAAAATACCGTATTTTTCGCTCTATAAGACGCACCAGACCATAAGACGCACCTAGTTTTTGGAGGAGGAAAACAAGAAAAAATATATTCTGAATCTCAGAAGCCAGAACAAGAGGGATTGCTGCTCAAGTGAAAGCAGCGATCCCTCTTGCTGTTCTGGCTTCTGGGATAGCTGCACAGCCTGCATTCGCTCCGTAAGACGCACACACATTTCCCTTTACTTTTTAGGAGGGAAAAAGTGAGTCTTATAGAGCAAAAAAATATGGTACTTTTTCAATTAAGAATAACGTGCATGCAGCTTACAAGCTTCAGTTTGGCAGAAGCCAGCTCCAAAGTATTGTGTAGACTTAGGGTGGGGGGGGGGTCCTGCCCTCCTTCATTCATTCATCCCTTCTCCCAATTAACCTCCATCTCCTGGACTTAGTAGTCAGAGGGAACAGAGAGGAAAAAGAATAACTGGGCTAAGCTCAAGAAGAGGAGAGTTATGAGTGCCCATGTTTGCCTGGTGTGAGGTGTAAGGCTGCAGAAGGAAGGAGAACATATGAAAAGCAGGAGTCTCCACCACCCACAGCAACTCCTAGATACTGTAGTCTTTTTATCAGAAAGGGGCCTTCTGCTACCCCTGTGGTACTTTTGACTCCTTGCCCCTTGTGCCTTAAACAAAGATCTTGGGGAATACATGGGGTGGGGTGGGTAAGTGGGGTGTTTAAAGCTGAAGCTGGGAAAGTCAATCTGCTTTGTCCCACTCTCTA
Source organism: Podarcis erhardii (assembly GCF_964252035.2). Taxonomy (NCBI): domain Eukaryota; kingdom Metazoa; phylum Chordata; class Lepidosauria; order Squamata; family Lacertidae; genus Podarcis; species Podarcis erhardii. The sequence goes on from NC_138501.1 coordinate 13,457,578, forward strand.
GATCTAACATCACATCAAAATATCAGGGTCTGGGATGCTCCTGACCTGGCCACCCTACAGTGAAGCCCTGAGAAAAATTTATATATATATATATATATATATATAAATATATATATATATTTATATATATATATATATATATATATATATATATATATATATTTATACCCGTGAATATATATATACATATTTATACCCGTGAAAATCTACGAAAGCATATATATATATATATATATATATATATATTTGCAAGCACTTTAAGGGACATCATCATTTAAACTTATATACCACCCTTCGTCCAAAGATCACAGGGCAGTTTACAATATAAAAACACAAAAATACATTCCATAATAACAAAAACAATACCCCCCCACTCAATCAAGGCCATTGATAGTTTACCGTATTTTTCGCTCTATAACACGCACCTGACCATAACACGCACATCGTTTTTAGAGGAGGAAAACAAGGGAAAAAACATTCTGAATGAAACAGTGGATGTATAATTTTTGGGCTTCATGCTGTGGCCACAGACATGTGATGTGATGGTGAATTTGGGGTGACCCAATGCAAAAATCCTGAGAATTCCTGTGGATCCATGCTTTGTAACCACGTTTTTGCACCATTGCAGCCCCAGGCAACAGTGGGTGCGTGATTTTTTTGGTGCAGGCTGTAGCCATGGACATGCTATGTGATTTGATGGTGAATTTGGGGTGACCCAATGCAAAGATCCTGAGAATCCCTGTGGATCCATGCTTTGTAACCACGTTTTTGCACCATTGCAGCCCCAGGCAACAGTGGGTGCGTGATTTTTTTGGTGCAGGCTGTAGCCATGGACATACTATGTGATCTGATGGTGAATTTGGGGTGACCCAATGCAAAGATCCTGAGGATCCGTGGATCCATGCTTTTTAACCACGTTTTTGCACCATTGCAGCCCCAGGCAACAGTGGGTGCGTGATTTTGGGGGGGCAGGCTGTAGCCATGGACATGCTATGTGATCTGATGGTGAATTTGGGGTGACCCAATGCAAAGATCCTGAGGATCCATGTGGATCTATGCTTTGTAACCACATTTTAAGTGGGGAGCGAAGGAAAAACAAATAAGGGACATGAGAGGGGTGTGCAGAGAAGCAGCTGGCTAAGAATGCAGGAGAGGGATTTAACGGGAGGGAGGAAAGAAAGGCAAAAGTTTTCCCCCACCCAAGCCAGCTATCTCTCTCTCTCTCCCTCCCTCCCCCCCTCTCCCTCCCCCCCCCTCTCTCTCCCCCCTCCCCCCCTCTCTCTCTCCCTTCCCCCCTCTCTCTCCCCTCTGCTTGCCTGGAGGAATTCCCCTCTGCTTGCCTGGAGGGGAGGGGCTTTCCCTGCTCTTCGTTCCGTTTCAGCAAACACAGCAACGAAACAGAGAAGGGTGGGCAGTAAGACCCTGAGGCAGAATGCAGGAAAGCAGCCGCTTCCTCTTTTCAGTTTTCCCCGCGATTTGATTTTTGCCTGATTTTTCGGCTCCAGGGACCACACATTCGCTCTATAACACGCACAGACAATTCCCCTTCCTTTTTAGGAGAAAAAATCTGCGTGTTATAGAGGGAAAAATATGGTAATTAGCCAAATGACGTCTGTTTGGGCACTTGCCTTAGTTCAGGGGAAGCAGTTCCACACAAACATGCAGTGTACAAACAGAAAGCAAGACAGTCACAATGCAACAGGTTTAAAAGTGTATACAGTAGTGGTACTTGAGTGTAAAAAACAGCAAAACAGCTGCTGTACAATTCATTATTACTTCTAGTATTTGGAGGGAGGGAGGGAGGGAGGGGGAGAGAGAGAGAGAGAGAGAGAGAGAGAGAGAGAGAGAGAGAGACTGACTCAGGAGATTATGTAGAAACCAATACATAAATACACACTACAGCAGCAAAGGAAAAAATAAACTGCCAAAATCTCATTTTGCTGGAGCATTTCTGCCCATCAAAAGGTCACAATCCTTGTAACATCGCATTGTTTATCAGTGTATCTTACTTTTTGGTATAAGGCATACCTAAAAAACTGATAAAAAGTCACAAAAGAAGCAAAAAATAAAAGAAATTAAGAGAGTGAGTTCTCGCTCTCCCTCCCTGCCCGAACTACAATAATTATCCATACAAATACTTTATTCACTTTTCATTTACAGCAACAACCATAGTAAAAGTCATTGTTGCTACACCATATCTCTTTAAAGACAATTGAAAGACCTTTTAATTTGCTGAATATGAATCATATACGTATAAACCAACCAGATAAGAGTTCTAGATTAGAATATTAAAGCAGTGCAAACAGTATCATATATGAAAATTGCCCTGAAGGGTTTGCCTACACAATTGGCAAAATAAAAAGCTGCATGACTTTAATATTAAAATACCCCCTAATAATAGTTTACTGAATGGAAAACAAAAAATACTTTTCCAAATTAAAAACTGGAAAAGTAAAAAATGGTAAAGAAATTTTGTACAACAAAAGAAATGTCATAATTCTAATATAATTGTGTCTGAATCCTAAACTGAAGCTGCAGCAAGCTGCTGAGTATAGAAACCTTGATTTCTATTTTGGCTACACTTTGCTTGAGAAATCTGTGATGGGTTTTCCTTTCCCCTGTGATCTCTCCACCATTCAGGCTGTCAAAGCAATACCCTGCAACTCAGATTCCTCCTCTGCTTGTGCAGCTATTTGAGGAAGGTAAACAAGGAGAAGAGAAGGCTCTTTTTCTTTCTTATTTTAGCTTCTCCAGCACAAATTATGGTTGGGGTTACCGGCTTGGTGACCTCCAGATATTATAGACTCCATGCAAGCTGTCGCTGAATCAGAGAAGCCCTGCCCTTTTCCCGAAGCTAGTAACGTGCTACTCAGAGATATTGAGGCTATCTGGAAACAACTATCTGGTCTCAACACATACAAGAATTTTCATACTGGTTCAGTTCACATGTCACAGTAAACCCATGAACATGCCTATCTGAGCTGTTTTGTTCCTCCCCACTAGCGCATGGAAGAAACATACCACAATCTCTGGTTTGTCCCTATATCCTAAACAAGGATTGTTGTTTGTTTTCCTAAAACAACCTTAAGTTTAAACTAACACTACACCAGGAATCATGATTTGCTTCATTGTTTGTTCTTCCCAGTACTAAGAGAGAGAAGTGCAATTGGCTTGTGCATATTAAGCTATGGTTTGTGGCTCAGTGTAATGTGCATACAAGCCAGATGTCACCGCTAGCACATTTGCAAAGCTAAGCAGGGTCCAGTATGGTTTCAAACTGGATGGGGGACTGTGTGTTTTGATTCCTGCATTGCACAGGGTTGGACTAGATGACACTGGGCATCCCTTCCAACTCTATGATTCTATGGGAAGTCTCAAATACCTGCAGTTTGTGTAATTTTCCTATCAAGGGTTGGATCTAGACACATCAAACAAAGCATTTCAGGAAAACGTATTGTAAACCTCATAATGGAAAACCATGTTGCCAAAAGACGGATGCCACAGTGTTATAACATATTTTTAAATGCCTATTCTTTCATAATGTAGCTGAGTCCAAGGCCTAGTTCTCAGTGAGGTGCCTGGCCTGTATAAATTCAGGCTGAAATGACCAAATACTCTGAACAAAAAAATCAATAAAAAATAGATGTAAAAGGCCAGCCTTCCCACTGACATGTACTTTTATCTGCAGAGGGTTGTTGTTGTTGTTTGCAAGAAGAAATATATCAACTAGAGCTCCCATTTGCAGTCTGTAGTACAGGCCCAGACACAGGTTTAGTATTTCAGTAAGAAGTAGGCCTGATATATTTATAGGATGCACTTATTAATTCAGAAGTGCAGTATATCATAGCAAATTCTGCTTACCTTAGCAGCTTGTATATTAAATTAACAAGCTTATGCATCATATTGGCTCTAAAGGACAACTGCTTATTATACAAGATTGCCAGGCTGTTGATGCTGGCACTAATAAATCAGTAATCATGCTGACTAGGAAATAATTGAAAACTCATCCAGGCCATTTTACAGTTTCTTGTTTTTATTTTTTTAAAAAAAATTCCCTACGCCCCCACCCTTGTTAAAGGAAGCAAAACAAATCCTTGCTGTGTATACGCTATACCTTCAAAGCACCTTATTTCCCTCAAAGAATTCTGGGCACTGTAATTTAACCCTCACAGAGTTACAATTCCCAGCAACTCTTAACAAAACTACCGTGCCCAGAATTCTCTGAGGGAAATTCTTATTCAAATGTGCTTTAAAGTTATAGTGTGAATGCAGCCAATGAAAAATGCCTCCACAATGACAAATGCTTTATTTCATTTCCAAAGTACTGAATAGCAAGGGAAAATATAAAAGCTCAACACCAGTTTCTTAGTACTGTGCAAGGTAGGCTATGCACCATTTTAGTTTATAAATAACTATTAAAAATAAAGTATCTGCTGCAGCAGCAATCAACTTCTGTACTACCAAGATCCACCACGCAAATGAAACCAAGTTTTAATATTCAGTATATGCACATACATCACCAGGTGCATTGAGTAGGGCCCAACATGGGAGGGAGCATTCCACATGCATGACAGCCAATCCTGCCGGGACACACAGGCATTCCTTTGAGGATCGCCAGAGCGCCTTCCCAGCAGGGAGGGTGAATATCCTACAAGATGATCCTATTCCTATAATTTTAGGTGGTTCTCTAAACCTCCCTCTAAAAGTGTACCTCTATTTGAACCCACTTATGTACTCTTGAACTGATTTTGTATGGGGACATTAAACATATCTACATTTCATTCATAGTTAATAATTGTTTTATATGTCTATTAAATATTAACAGAGTAAAAATAACGAGATTGTAAGCTCATCACTGTACAATTAAGGCTGTAATCCTATTTCCACTTCCCTGGACATAAGCCTCATTGAATGCAGGGGGTCTTACTTCTGAGTGCACATATATAGGATTGCAATCTTAGCTACATTCGTTTCCATAGGGCAGGTAAATCTGATCTCTGCATATAAAAAAAGTTTTTAAAGATTTATATTTCTAATAGTAAATTATATGAAGACTTTAATTCATATTTAATTAGGAGTATTTAAATATATTATATTTAATATTATCATTTAATACAGTTCATATAATTATGCAGTAAGAATCACATACTTCTTTAGTTTCCTTGCCATCAACAGCATAAAGCAGCACATTTTCACTGGCAAATGCATACTGCACAAGTTGTTGTGTGAATGGATAAACGCTGCATGCTGTTTCTTTCACTGAAGATGACCCAACTGTTGTTTGCTTAAAACAGTTTAGAAAATTTCAGGACTGCATCTGCTATATGATGAGTAAAGCATGACACTGATTAAGTTGCCTCTTCTTAAGAAATGTAGCACATTTGACAGAAAAAGCAAAAAATGACATTAGCAAACGTTCTAAAGATAGAACAACTTCTGCAGTTTTTCATCTTACAATAACCCTTTGTCAGATATTATCAACTAGGTCACTCTTAGTCCCAACTGAAAGATCAGAGGATCAATCTGTAGACCTCTAGACTCATTTACTAGAAGAGCAAATGTTTCACCCTTAGAAACAGGATATAAATGATTGCTTACTTTTGCTTCAAAGGCTATGTATAAGAAGATTTCCCCAAATCCCAGTTTCTAAACTGAGAAGAAATATAAAGTTTAAAAGAAATTTATTTGCAATCACTCTTGTTTATATTATGTTTTCACAACTATGCAAATTTCATATGAATGTGTAGTTAGCTGATGCTATGATTTTATAACATACAAAAATTAGCACAAGGAACATACGAAAATTAGTTTCCTTCTATTCGGCAGTTTTTACCAGATTTCAACTGCATCTCTGTTGTTTATCTCAACACCAGATATTCTATCTATCTTGTATCCACATGCAAAAGAAAAGTAACAGATAAACTGAGTGCCTTTAGACTCCTTACTCGATCTAGGCAATTCAGATATCAAATTTTATCAGTACTTCTGACAGAGGAACCAGATAAATATCTGTATCCGCACTACAGATGTAGTCTTCACTGACACATAAATCTCAGCTGTGGTAAGGTCCAGGTTCTAAATATGAGCCCTGCAGCTTCCAGAACTGATGAGACCATAAAAACCGTCAGCAATTTGAACATTGCATTTTTAGTGCAGTTCCAGAAATAAAAAATGTGTGATCTGGGGTAAATGTGGAACCTAACAAAGTATTATTTCAGAACTTTTAGATTTGGAAGTTATGCTTTTCATAGACACTGCAATCTTTTCTTCATAGTTTCCAGCTGCATCAAAAATCAGTCAACTTTCTTCAAATGCCCTCAGAAGCTTATTTTTCTTCTTCTTTTTTTTTAAAAAAGGATGTTCTATCTTCATGAGCTTTGGGAAAAGAGGCGGATTTTCAAAGTACTTGTTCAAATGTTAGGTGACTGTGAATGCAGAGTTTAAAATGGGGGGTGATATGTTGTCCTCTTCACAAGAAAAAAAATACTGTATAATCCTTATTTTATGAGATCCCAGAAGTAAACTTTAAAAAAAAGATCATTTGGATTTATAAATTATTCTCTACTGCATCGTGTCATGTTTGCTTTGGTTGATAGATCCAGCTGAGAGAAGATGCCATAAAAGATTTACCTAGTAGTACAATGTATCTAGCACTCTGTCTCATAAAACAGCTTTTATTTCATGTTTCAGAAGAGCAAAAGGAGCCCAGGTAAGTTTATTTCTAGCTTCAGGCAATCAGTGATTGATTTATAAACTGAAGTGTGAAGATTCCTATAACAAAATATTGGATTCACAATATAACCCTCTAGGTGCTACTGAGCATCTGTTGGGGGTTTTTGTTGGTTTTTTTATTTAAAAAAAAATGTATTTCTACAAGTTGCTGAGTCCTTTCTTTGCCCACACATGCCCAGGGGAAGTCTGTGAAATTATCCAGTAGCATGAATAAGCTACTGGATTCATTCTATAAACAATTACTGTTTATTTTATTGCTCTGTGGAATTTTATCCCGATATTTGGTGTTCAGTTTTACTGTTTGCCACTGCTTTGATATTGTCTTTATGAATAAGGGGTGTACAAATTTGTACAAATAAACAAGTAAAAAAAATCCATTTCCACGGAGTTTAACTCTTGCTCCAATCAATTGATGCTTATTTTTAATTTTGTCTTCCCAAAAAATATTTATGACTACCATCTCCTGGGTCCCCTTCTCTCTGTCTTCCTAAATACAGTACACATTCTGTCTCTTTGGGGCATGTTTCCATTCAATGTTTTCCCTGCCTGCTTTGGCCCTTCAGGGCTTAGCTCTTGGATTTGATACATCTCTTCTTCTGTCACCCTGGACTGGGTGACCTCATTTGTTCTCTTTCTTTTAGATAGAATCTCTATGCCTGACTTCTCTCATTCTGCAACTTAACATGAAATATTGTATCCCAAGCCCACTTTCTACATTGTATAGCTTCCATGTAAAGTGTTTATAAATATTTTTTTTATTATATTAAGGTGATACAATATTGGCTACTACGTGTATTGCCAACATCATACTCTCCTTCCCACACTTATTCTCTTGAGGTACAGCATCACCCCATCCCTGAATTCACGCAAGCTATTCACCCCCTCAGAAATCCAAGCAGCTTCCAAACCCTGTGTAGTCTTTCCTTCTCACAATGTCCACTATACAACCATCCCTCCATATGTGACTGTTAAAGCGCCGAATGCAATTCCCATCTTGATTGCTTTCCATCCTACATGGACACTGAGGTCCAGCGCCGAGGGCCTTCTGGCAGTTCCCTCACTGCGAGAAATGAGATTACAGGGAACCAGGCAGAGGGCCTTCTCAGTAGTGGTGCCTGCCCTGTGGAACACCCTCCCATCAGATGTTAAGGAGATAAACAACTATTCTACTTTTAAAAGACATCTGAAGGCAGCCCTGTTTAGGGAAGTTTTTAATATTTGATTGGGAGCCGCCCAGAGTGGCTGGGGAAACCCAGCCAGATGGGCAGGGTATAAATAATATTTATTATTATAATTAGTATTATAATTACTGTATTTTTTGCACCATAACACTCACTTTTTTCCTCCTAGAAAGTAAGGGGAAATGTCTGTGCGTGTTATGGAGCGAATGCCTGCGGGTGGCGGGGGGGATCTGCTGCAGTCGTGAGCAGAGGATCCATGGTTCCCCTTCCTTCCCTCCTCCGTGGTTACAAAGCATGGATCCACATAGATCCTCAGGATTTTTGCATTGGGCTACTCCAAACTCACTGTCAGATCACATGTCTGTGGCCACAGCATGAACCACAAAAATCATATATCCACTATTTTGTTTAGAATATTTTTTTTTCTTGTTTTCCTCCTCTAAAAACTACGTGTGTGTTATGGTTTGGTGCATGTTATAGAGCAAAAAATACGGTAGTATTTATTACATCTTCCCTCTCTAAGCAGTTCAGAATGCCTCTCCAAACGTAACTGTCTTTTCTGCCATTATGATAGCACAGCATAGTCAATATGGTCTGCATACATTGCAGAACTACTACTCCCACAAACCCTAACCATGAGCCATGCTGATGAGGACTTGTAGCTGAGCAACACCTGGAGGGCACCACACTGTCTACTGCTGTGAAGATGTGTCTTCTCTATCTGGCTGGTTGCACTGGTTTCCTCTTCTGTTCTGTGTCAAGTTCAAGGTTCTAGTCATTAACATAAATGAAAATCTCCCATCTTCTTGATTATGTTGCTCCATCCTCGACTCACTGGTGCAACTGAACAGAGCAGAATTGAACTCCCTACACATTTTAATGCTGCATTTTGCAAGGCTGGGGTGCAAATGCAGCCAATCCAGCCACACCTCCACCTGCTCCACACCTGCCAATATGGGGAAGCTGGGTGTGGTTTGGGGTAAATGGGCTCACGGGCCAAATGGGAAGGCCACCCTTGATTTACCGCATCCCTATTTCTCAGTAGTTCTATACAGATGTTTCCATTTATGTGTTGACGCTACATGTGGAGAAAAGAGCAGGGCCACTCTTGCAAGCCACACAGCCCAACATATGCTTGCACGATATTTGCAAAAGGCAAGTCTATGGCAGAGGCAGGGCGCACAATGTCAGAGCACTGCTAGCAACCACAGTACTGCTCTCTCCTCTATGCAAAGCTCAGTATATGAAGGAAAACTTCTACAGAGGGACAGTGTTGGTCCCTTACCTGTGAGGCTCAGCCCAGCCCCACAAAATTCTGCCCCCCAGTATGGTTCTGATCCCAATACTATCCCATTATGCACCCAAGCATCCCCAAGACAAATGAGTGCAAACAGCCCAGAAGCAAAAAGAAAATCTGGAAAAGGCCCTGTTCCTGTGCGCACTGGGAGATTCAGGAATCCATTTCCTGTGTTTGTATCGAATGGAAACAAGAAAAAGTGTTGTTGTCCCTTCAGCCATTAGTCAACTGCCCTTGTTAAAAATTAGTTGGCAACCAGGGTGCTAACCTCTCCATCAGTGTTGTTTGTCCCTTCCCTCCGGATTGACATTTTGTTTTGTGCCGTGGCTACAGTGGGTACCATAATTGTTGCACTAACAGATGTGTAGTTGCAGGCAGTAGTATAAATAGTAGGTGGAATTGCTGGAATTGCTTGCTTACGTCTATTCCATATTTAACAAACAACTCTTTTAGTTCAGCACACAAAAGCATCACAACTACACATTATGTGCCTCTGATGCATTTGCTAGTTGCTTACTAAAGAATAAAGGATAGGGACTTAATAATCAAACATTATCTGGATCATCCTACTTCTTCTTCTTCTTCTTCTTCTCCTCCTCCTCCTCCTCCTCCTCCTCCTCCTCCTCCTCCTCCTCCTTCTCTCTCTCTCTCTCTCTCTCTCTCTCTCTCTCTCTCTTTGAACAGCAGTACATTTGGGGCTTTTCTTCCTAATCTTCAAATGCCATCTGCTGTTCCACGACTTTTGTAAGCATAATAATTCCTTTAAATCCTTAAAGGTTGGCTACTATCAAGATCAGTTGAGTGGTTTATATGCAATTTCCCCAAGTCTCTTTAATATCCTGTTTATATGTGTAAGTAAGATTTTTGTTGTTCCTCAGTTGCCCTCTTAAAATCCACTCTATAAGAACTTGGGGAACTAAAAAACATACACAGTGGCTATATTCTGACATTATTCCAAACTATTCTATATATTGCCTATGTTATTTAATTATTTAGTATATTTATGGAGCACTTTTCAACATACATATGTCAACATGCCAGCTGCACAGAATTGCCTTTAGACATCATTTATGGTGGAAATGTAAACGGGCAAAGGAATTCTGGGAGATGGTGTGCAACGAGTTAAAGAAAATCTTTAAATTTACTTGCCCCAAGAAACCAAAGAAAGTTACCAAAGAAAGCCCACAACCTATTCTTATATGCAACAGCATCAGCATGAATAGTATATGCAAGATACTGGAAATAAAAAGAGACCCCAGGGAAAGAACAATGGCTGTATAAACTAATTGAATATGCAGAGCTTGCCAGCATGACATCTAAAATAAGAAATCAATATGATAAACAGACGAGGAGTGAATGGGAGTACTTAGGGCAATATTTATACAAAAAAGGACCTCAAATATAAATTCCAGGTAGGGGGTACTTTGTGACCAACAGTTGACAATTTTAAAGATACGAGAGTGTGGAAAACAAGGTGAAGGAATTAATGTATATGCAGCTAAGTAAGATGTAAAAAGAACTGTCATGGAATGCTGGGTGGGAAGTCAAACAGAACTACTGTATAAGAATGGGGAAAAGGTGCAAATGTAAAACTGGAAAACTTAAAAATAAAAAAGAATGCCATTAGACAGACCTCAAGTCATTCAAGTCTACTATATTAACATTTATTATTATGAATCCAGACACAGAATTCATTTTAAACATTCATGCCCGGTAGTCCTGTTCATAATCCTAAAGCAGGACTATGAGGCATACCCTCAGCTAATTAAATGCTTTCACCTGTGTTGGCAAACATTGGCTACAATTCTCTTCAAGGAACAATGCACCATAAAATTCATTCCGTCAAAATAATGCAGTGTTTAAAAACAAATAGAAGAAAAAGCGGAGAACCAAAAGGGTGACACCAGAACTGTGTCAATGCCAAAACCAGGTCTGAAGCCAGACTTAAATAGCTTCACCCAAGAACACTTGAAGTTGCACACTCACAACCCTCTCAAGTGTGTTCCCCATCTGAAGTTCACTGGCAAACCAGGGGTATCAGAGAGGTCTCTCAGGAGCAATCCTGTTGAAGGCCCTTTCCAGTATGCCATTCAATAATGAAACTAAAGACGGGGTCCTCTGACATGCCAACCAGGAAATTCCTCGAAACGTTCAGGAGGGTCTTTGAGAGTCCATAAGTCTCTGGAGATGAACCATTCTAATTGTTTCCCTACCTCTGTGCAGGGGACGGCTGTCACTGTGAGATCAAACCTCACCAGGAAATGGTCAGTTCACAACACCTCTAATATGGAGCCGAGACTAGGCCCCCCCCAAAAAAAACCCTAACCTAGGGAAGTGACCTGTGAAGCGTGTTGGACCAATAATGTGCTGGAATAGTCCCCCAGTTATCATCCTGAACTCCCAAGCTGGGCCTAGCACTGCAACCTTACTATAGAAACTGAAGGACACACATCCCACATTACTGTTTGGGGGTACTCCAATAACATTTCAACCAGCTCTAGCATGCAGAATGTTGGGAAATAGGATGGGCAGTACACCAATAAGACCTCTGTTCTTTCTCTGTGATCCAATAACTGATAAACACACACTTTACTGTTTTCAGCAATGGCCTCAGCAGTACGAAGGAGAGGCAAGACTTCAACAGACCCACACAGGGAATCTCAAATAAGAACAATGCTCAGATGATGCTTCAGCAGCAGTCATTCACAAACTGAGTCACAGAAGCGACTTTAGGTAGGTAGCTTTGCCTTCTGTGAGAGGTTTTTTCATGTATAAGACGCCCCCTATTTTGGGGGACTCCAAATTAAGAAAACACCCCTCAGCACTACCCGAGTATAAGACGAGCCCCAATTTTAAACCTAATTTTTTTTTGTTAAAAAACAACAACCTAGTCTTATACATAGAAAAATGTGGTAATTGTATCCTTATTTGGCTGACTGTAGGGCACATACAAATGCATAACCTACAAATGAAGAGACTTTGTAAGAAAACCTCAGTTTCCTGCTATTTCTACCCGAGACCGCTACTATAAGTAACCAGGTATCAATGTGAAATGCAAAGAACTGTAACAAGTTAGTGCCTCAGAGTCAGATGGTCTTTTCAATTTAGTACTGGCAAACGCTCAGTGAAATATCTCCCAGTTTATTCATTCATCACAGTCCTAGGCACTCTGTAGGAGACAGCATGTTCTTGAAGAAAATCTTAAGCCAAAGTCTAATCCCCATTCTACAGCAGACAAGTCACATACTTTGAACATTTCTTCACATGGATTCAGATTTCTTTCATATCTGATGATTGGTTGACATTTTCTCCATAACTTGGAACATAAAAGTACTACATATGCCACTCATATGAATCTGCCTTAAAATACGCATTCCTTGTCTTCCATATTTTATGTACCACTGTCATAGGGACAGCTGTTCATTTCCCCCAAGGCAAGCCTATAAGGAAGCCAACAATTGGCAGGATTTTTATAATTTTGCCCCATCCAACGCTGCAGAACTTATACACACGCTCAGTGCTTTTTTTCTGGGAGGGCGTTAGGGGATGCATACCCCTAAACATTTTCTGAATTAAACTTTGGCTTCATTGAGGGGCAGTATTTCAATATTAGTAGGAAAAGGAGAGTACCCCTAAACATTTTTTAAGGGGGGAGAAGCACTGCACAGGCAAATGTGAAGACTACTAAAGTAACTGCAATAAATATTGCCCAGTCAATATGAAATATTAATCAGTGGAAATGTACATGTCAATGGCTTGAATAAACCTATAATGCTACCTTGTCATAAAGCAGTCTACCTGATTTAGCATCCAAGTTAGATACTGCATATTCATGAAGCAACAGAAAGAATCTTTCATGCCTTGTGGTTTTTATGCCAGTAAAGAAACTCTGAGGTGGGGGAGATACATGACTCCTGTTCTCCTAGTTCAGAAATGTCTATCTGCAGGAAGAAGCCAACAATCCTAAAGAGAGATGGGACTCCCTTACCTCTGCATACAATGTTTAGATCAAGGAAACGTCTTCAAAAACTGTGAGTGTTTATGTAAAGATTCAATAAACCACCATGAAAATGGTTGGCATGGATGACACCCCTGGTTTACTTTCTCAAGAGTCCCATTAAGGTCAAGACTGCCCCTTCTTCATACTTTAATTATAAATATTAGGCAGCCAGTTTGCCTTTTACAGCGCCAACAACCACTGCTGATTCAGACACTGTGCCCTAATTGTTCATCAGCTTGTCTGTGCAACTGGCAGGCACTCTCACCTCTGCTGAAAGTGAGAGGCAGAATGAATTTACTGGCTCCCTTGCAACCATCCATATACTGTCCAAATTTTTCAATGAAGGATTGGTTTTCCATGGAACTGGGTCATCTGCAGAGTATAAAGCCAGAGCACTAAGAGGAGCAGACTGCATCCTATCTATGTGTTTCACTTATAGCCTGTCTTTCCTCCTGCATACATTGAAGCAGGGTAAGCAACATACATCCTGGACTATGACATACTGAAACACACCTTAGCAGTAAACATGCACACTGCACAATTTCTTGATGATGCTTGGATCCCACAGCAACTTGAGATTATGAGAGGTGAGGTAAGGTAACCAATGACTCAAGACTATCCTTCTGCTATAACTTTAGCCAAGGTCAAAGTGGAGGTCCCTTGTAATAGTCTTCATCCACCAAGGAGTCTGGACCCCTATCACTCCTTCTTTCTTTGCACAAGGTCTTGTTGTTGTTTAGTCGTTTAGTCATGTCCAACTCTTCATGACCCCATGGACCAGAGCACGCCAAGGCACTCCTGTCTTCCACTGCCTCCCGCAGTTTGGTCAAACTCATGCTGGTAGCTTCAAGAACACTGTCCAACCATCTCGCCCTCTGTCATCCCCTTCTCCTTGTGCCCTCAATCTTTCCCAACATCAGGGTCTTTTCCAGGGAGTCTTCTCTTCTCATGAGGTGGCCAAAGTATTGGAGCCTCAACTTCAGGATCTGTCCTTCCAGTGAGCACTCAAGGGCTGATTTCCTTAAGAATGGATAGGTTTGATCTTCTTGCAGTCCATGGGACTCTCAAGAGTCTCCTCCAGCACCATAATTCAAAAGCATCAATTCTTTGGCGATCAGCCTTCTTTATGGTCCAGCTCTCACTTCCATACATCAGTACTGAGAAAACCATAGCTTTAACTATACAGACCTTTGTCATCAAGGTGATGTTTCTGCTTTTTAAGATGATGTCTAGGGCTAGGAAGGTCAATTTGTTGATATATTCATGGGTGATATAGTTGTATCTATAGGATGCATAGGTGTGTTTAGAACCACAAGAGTGTGGGAATTTTTAAGGCCTTGAACAATAACTTCATCCATACAAAGGAAGTAAAATTCCGGAAACAAATGGAAAAAGTACTATAGCATGAACTGATGTTTTGAGTAGTGTCTTTTGCTTCTTGGGAATCATGACAACAGAATATCAGTGCTATTGGGAAGAAAACAGGTTTGTTCTTACAAATGAAGGTTCTTAACCTGGAGTTCCACTTAGTTTAAATCTCATCTGTCCTCTTAGATCGGTGAGCAACATGCATTATTTTAATTCGTACAGTAACAAAGTATCTTCTGTTCTGTATGCTGCATTTAAAGCGTGCAACAATGGTGTATTTTTGTTCTCATTAAAGGGTAGAAAATATTTCACCTACGTTGAACTGATTGCTCAAACAACTAAGCTTTTAAAAAATCATGCTAAAAAGCACTCATAACTATGATTCAGCTTTCTTGTTTTTGATGGCTATTTGGTTTGGTGGGATATTTAAGATTATTAAATACATATTAAGGTCAGAGGAGTAAATTATGGCATCATGGCACAAAGTCATGCCCAGTGCCTAAAACTGTTTTAGAGTGTTTCAGTTTTTTCTATTAAAAAAAACCTGACTGTGGCAACCACATCGTTTATGTCAAAAGTGTCTGCCTTGCCAAGAGAGAGGGAGAAGTCTGCCAGTGCTCATGAATAAGGCTTTAATATCCACCAGAAAGCTCACAACTTCTGAGAAACATACTTATTGCCACATAAAGGCACTTATTCACTACAAAAATCCATGTCTATGGAAATGTTTACTAGCTTTTAGAAGTAGTTTTCTAGCCATAATATAATCAGAGCCAGAAAGAGACAGAATCCAGTGATGTGATACATTGCTATTTTCATCTAATTGATTGAATCAGCAATATAATGTCTTTTTGGCTACAAAATAATATACAGTGGATGCTCGGGTTGCGAACGTGATCCATGTGGGAGGCACGTTCGCAACCTGCAGCATTTGCGACCCACAGCGCCACGTCTGTGCACATGCAGGTTGCAATTCGGTGCTTCTACACGTGAGCAAAGCATGCTTCTGCACATGTGCGGGTGCGAAACCCGGAAGTAACCCATTCCAGTACTTCTGGGTTCGGCGCGGAACCCAAAAACACACAACCTGAAGCGTCTGTAACCCAACGTATGACTATATATACACTTTCACTACAAAACCCAGCACCTTTGTTTCCCCATTTTCTATCATGGAATATTCAACTTTAAGCCCACTTCTTTGACTGAATACACTGACCATAAGCTAAGCTTACAGTGCCTGAAAGAGGGAAGCACATAAAGATGTGGCTTCAGCACCCCACCCCAATTTCTATGTCCCTTGCCACATCACCACACTGACCCCTCTCTTCAGCTGACAAGCTTCAGGGGTGGGAGTTCTAGTTGACGCAGATGAGAAAGACTCCTTCCCTCTGATCTATTCCTAAAGCTACAAAAATAGGTCCAAAGTGAAGTTGAGTTCAGGGCTGGCCCGCCTTTCCCTCACTGAGCCTCCATAGTTTGGCTGTACACATGCGTACAGAAATATTTCCTTTTATCCATCGAGAATCTTCCACTATTCCACATTGCTGGGTGTTGGGAAAGAGGTAAAGTAAGTTCTATCTATCCACTTCTCATATTGCTATGGATTTCTGTCAGCTAACAGCGGACAAGGCCAGTAATAATAATAATAATTACCTGCGTTCTATTTGGGCGGTTAGGAAAAGGTTTTTGCCTTTTTCATAGGAAACAGTGATATGAGGATCTTTCATCCAGTCCCTTTCCAGTAGGCTGTGGTTATAGTAACTATCATCATGACTATCTTCAATCACTTTGAATTGTCATAACTGGTTGGGCACTTGGTTGCCCAACAGTAACCACAATCATGGGGCATGGAGAGTCAGTTCCCCACACATGCCACCAAAAGAGGCCCCCTTAAAGACACCTGGCTGGCAGGATCCTGGTCTCGTTCACTTCTAGTCAAAAGAAGTGGCACTGTGGGTTAAACCACTGTGCTGCTTGGGCTTACCAATCAAAAGGTCAGCGGTTCAAATCCCCATGACGGGGTGAGCTCCCATTGTTCGGTCCCAGCTCCTGCCAACCTAGCAGTTCAAAAGCACATCAAAGTGCAAGTAGATAAATAGGTAGCGCTCCGGTGGGAGGTAAACGGCGTTTCCATGCACTGCTCTGGTTTTGCCAGAAGCAGCTTAGTCATGCTGGCCACATGACCTGGAAAAAACTGTCGGACAAACTCTGCCTTTAAAGTGAGATGAGTGCCGCAACCCCAGAGTTGTTCACGACTGGACTTAATTGTCAGGGGTCCCTTTATCTTTATCATCCCAATATCCTTATTCCTTCACCTTCCATACCCCCATAAAGAAAGAATGAGTGAAATATGGATATATTTCAAAAATGTGATCGAGGATAGTAACTGTTACAAAAACCACTCAGTTTTTATCCAACAACAAACTTCCATGGCCAACCTGGATCCTGATGTAATACCTTGAAGCAAATAGTACCATCTTCTAATTTACATATTTTTAGGCACCAGGCAAAAACATTTGTCTTCCACCACCATTACCACACGCATCAGATTTGAACATGAGCACATGGCTTATTAGGTACATAGATGGCACCTGCCATTTTATGCAGTTTCTAATGCACATGCTAAAAGGAAATCAATTCAATGAATTCTCATTAGTATATTCTGAATTATGCACTCCCTAATTTCCTCTTCTGCAGTTTAAGCAAAATCACTTCTATATTTACACAGAGTAAATATATTTCAGCATGATGTACCTTGGTTGTATTATGAAAGCAAATGTGCCAATGACTAGGCAAATCTGTGCACCAGATTATATATAAATAAGATCAGATACTATTCAAATTAGGGGTTCTTGTTGGTCACACATGATTTTTCACAGCAGCAGCACAGCAGCCATAGTTGTATTTTTAAAACCAATCACACTTGGAAAATCTACAGCTGCAAGTTATTTAAAATACAAAACCATTTGCGGACAAAAGGAATGTGATTGAATTATTATTTTTTACCCACATTTTAAGCCTTTTGAGCAAGTTCATGGAGGCTTTAAAACATGGAATATCTCATTATATGTTACATAATCTTATCATTTATAGTAATTCAGTTATAAAAATTAATCACTTTCATCCATAACACACACCAAAAAGGCACTCTGAAGATATGCTGCAAATGTACATACAAAGATACCATGATCCAGCCAACTTCACATTCATCTACCAACATTTTGTAGCTCCCCAGTAATGTTGCCAGTCCCCTTTATTTCTCCTAGGAATGCCTTGGAGAGCTGATCAGCTTCTAAAAACAGTGGGTGTCACTAAACCAATAAGGTGATCCTACAGTGATGGTCTGGAGTGGAAATTTTGCCATTTAAATTATCTTGTATATCCTTTTTTTTTTTTTTTTGCCTGTAGTGATCACTCATAGCTGAGTAAGATTGTCTTCCATGAACACAGTCTTAACCGTGAGTCCATAAGTGACTGTGGAGGCCACTTCTGGATCCGCACAACCTTCCACAGAGGGGACATAGGTTTCCAGACAAGAGTTGTATTACAGACAAGAGGAGAGAAAACAGTTCACTCTCTATTGGATAAAGCATGATTCGACCATTTTAAAAATCACACTTGCTGGATCCAGGCAAAAAGTTATTTAAGCTGTCTGACACAGAATCATAGCAAGTGTAGTACAGTGCTCTGAGTGTCCGTTTAGGACCAGGAATCTCAGGTGCAAATCCTCACAACCATGAAGCTCACTGGGTGTCTATGGGCTGATTACAATCTCTAATCTTCCTCCCAGTATTG
The DNA here is from genome assembly GCF_964252035.2 of Podarcis erhardii. NCBI lineage: Eukaryota > Metazoa > Chordata > Lepidosauria > Squamata > Lacertidae > Podarcis > Podarcis erhardii. The sequence goes on from NC_138501.1 coordinate 13,475,951, forward strand.
TTATGAAGATAAAGGGGGGAGGGACCATGTAAACTGCTCTGAGTTTATTGGAGAAAGGGTCGAATTTAAATAAGTAATCATAACTGTGGAGAGAGAGAGAGAGAGAGAGAGAGAGAGAGAGAGAGAGAGAGAGAGAGAGAGAGATCTAACCCTTCACTCCATAGTTTAGAATCACTACTGCAAAAATAAAAAAATAATAATGGGAGGGGAGGGAGCTAAGACTTTCCAGAGAAAATCTTACTTTCTCCTTCCATACTTCCAAGGAATTCTCTTTCCAATGCTTTCCAAAGCTAGAAGAATTCCTCCTCTGTACTCCTCTCCAATGTGGCAGATCACTTTTATAAACTTGGCTAATTAAAAAAGGAAACAGTTGCAAAACAATTATGGCATTAATATACATCTTGGAAAATAGATGACAAATTGACAAGAACAGAAGCACATTGGTTTTTTTGTTTTTTTTTAAAGTCCCAACTCCTAAACCTATATAGATTTCCAAAAATGTTCAAAAGGGTGATGAGACCATTATGGGATTAAAACCATGCTTAGATTTGTAATCCCATAATCACTTTTTGGAAATGTGCTTTACTAATCCTGCTTCTTTTCTTTATGCACATCAATGCATCTTGGTGCATATATTAGTTATGTAGAGTGCATATTAAAACTAAGAAAAACATTGCTATAATAACATTACAGAAACAGGAAACATTGCTTTCTGAAGCTGAAATGATGGTATTGTTGCAAGTGTGAAAATGATTGCTTGCAAAGTAATCTATTGGGCTTTCTAACCACGCAATCTTCTTCACAATGACAAACACTGCAAGTTGAAAGACAGAAAAGGGCTGCAATCCCGTACACAGGTAGCATGATTTTAATGGGTTTTATATGTTCACAAAACTACGCGTTGGATTGCAGCCATCGTTTTAGGGCTCACAATCCACGGTTCCCCTGGAAACCTCACGAGAGCTATTTAGTAATTTTCAGTCCTATTCTAGCAGTCTGTTGCAAACTGTATCAAACTATATGAGATAAATAGCACCAGGCTTCCCACCCTTGCTTATTCTTAAGTAAAACTGACCCAAATTGTCAGGGAACTGCCATCGGAGCCAGAGGGAGAGGGAGGGCTCCAGAGGGATTCCGGAGAGCGTCCCGGGAGGGAGAGAAGCAGCCCATCTTCTGGGGAAGGAAATCAGCGTAGAACCAGTGGAGAAGGAGGGCAGATGGGGGAATCGGCGAGGTGGCTCCATGACTCCTCGCCGGAGACCAGCGGGGAGAGCACAGGTCCTCTGCTGCCCACACCCTCCCTGCGCAGAAGGCTTCCGCGCAGGGAGAGTAGGCGGAGACTAGGCGTCAAAGAGCTTCTTTGCTGGAAGAAGTTCAAGAAACGCCCACTGATGGATTCTGCCAGCGATTGAGACAGCCACGGGTGAGTGGCTGTCCAGACAGAAAGGGTTCACTCAGGCAACCCAGCCAGGTGTGGCGCCGATTTACGCACGAGCAACCCCTTGAACCATCACACAAATATATTTGGTTACTAGGTCTAAGGCTACCCTTCTGCCTGATACAGAAGCTCCAACTGGTGAAAAAAGCTGCAGCTAGCAGCTACACTGTTGATGCGGACAGACTGTTTCCAGCACATAACTCCAGCGCTCATCATCTTGCACTGCCTGGCCATACATTTTGCAACCAGGTTTGAGGTTCTTCATAGAATCATAGTTGGAATTGCAGGAATATGCAGCTGTCCCATGCAGTAATAGAGCCTGCAACCTTGGCATTATCAGCGCCATGCTTTAACCAACTGAGCTATCCAAGTCTTGTAATAATTCACAAGGCCATTAACAATTTGGGTCCAGGAGACATCAAGGACCACCTGTACCCTTATATCCCTGCCTGATCACTGAGGTCTTCAGGGGAGTCAGTGGTGATGGCCCACCCCCATGGCTCAGATGCAGAGCCTGTATCCACCAGGAGCTTTGCATTCAGTATCATGGGCTCACTTTTATGGAACTCCACTTCAGCTGAGGTCCACTCCCTATTGAAATTCTGGCACCTACTAAATACTTTAAAAAAAAAAATCCAGCAGCCAATTTAACTGAATTCTAGTTTTATAATTTTAACTGATTTTTATTGGTTTTGTATTGAGCTTCTTGTACACTATACTGTAATTAAGTGGTATATAAATTGTCAAAATAAATGAATTTTACAGATCCCCTCCCCCCAAAAAATCAAATGGGCCTCTTTTTTATATAATATAAGACCATGAAAATGACCAGGATGTGCAATGCTAACCGTGGTCCAACAAAATGTGCTTCTAGCATAACATTCATAATACAATGATGTCTTACCTAAAAGATGTATCTATTCTAAAATATGAAAGAGCTTTCCTGAGCAAGGGAAAATACAGAAGTGCTTTCTTGAGAGAACAATTTAATGTGCTGTCTTCAGCAGTACTTGAGGGTTGTTTTAAGAGCATGTTATTCCAAAATTGTATGAAGAGATGGCAATAATGAAACATTCAATTATATATTGCTATTGTGCTGTTTTTTTACAGAAATTTTGATAGAGTGCCACCTTTTCATGATTATCCCAAATACGGCATTCAGCTGATTAGGTGAATTTTCTCCCTGCAGAGACCAAGGTAAGCTAGTGACAGTAAAGACTGTTGTTAAAATAAGGGTTGCTTTGAACTTTAATTTGTATAAGAATTTAATTTGGACATTTGATATGCTTAGTTGTATTTGTATGTTTCTACTTAGTACACATTTTGCAATTGTGAGAGATATATATTTATCTGCGCTAGCAAGATCTAGGAATATAACTCTATTTTCAGTTACCAGTGGTCCTCTTGACTAATTTACAGAAGCAATAAACTAAGCAATGTTCCTCTTAGAATCAAATTAAAATAGCTTTGCACAATGTTGCAGTAAGATATAACACATTTTTCATCCATATTTTTCTACCACACTTAACATTTATTTCTGCCAGTGTTTCACTTAATATTCATGCAAGAAAACACCATGTACTACTGTCAATAGTTCTATTTATAACTACAGATACTTGGGTTTTTTTTATTTTTAAAAAATCTTACTTTTCCCCATGCCCCATAAGCCTATACTATATGTGTGTTTTTGGCAAAAGTAAACAAATGAGACCAGCATTTGCTGGAACCTAGAAATAAATAAAGATAAAGAGACAAAACTGATATTATGTGCTGCTTTGAAACAGGGACATTGAGTTACCCTTGGTTTATAAAGTGCACATTGTCAAAATATTTCTTAATTCTGACACCTCCCAAATTATAACTGGCAAATGTGAACATTTTAGCACCTTTGTGCAGGTCAGCGTATTAATAAACAGTACACATCAAGTTCTCACAGTGGCCAACCAAATGCCTGTGGGGAACCCTCAATAACACTTAGGGGTTAGATCTTAGCACAAGAACATTTTCTCCTCCTGTGTTCTCCAGCCACTAGTATATGGAAACATGACTGCAGAGGCACAACATAACCATCATGCTTGCAGCCTTTAGAAGCTCTCTCCTCCATTCTCTAATCACCTTCTCCAGCCATCTAAACTGATGGCCATCACCTTCTCCTCTGGCAGTGAGTTCCATAATTTAACTATGTGCTTTGCGGGGGGAAAGTACCCTCTTTTATCTGTCCTGAATCTTCTGGCCTTCAGCTTCATTGAATGTCTACAAGTTCTTTTGTTGTTAAGGGAGAAAAACCTTTCTCTAACTACTTTCTCCATGCCGCCATTCATAATTTTATAAATTTATATCATGTCGCATCTTACTCGCCTTTTCTCTGAACCAAAAAATCCCAAATGTCCACAAAATGGAAGATGGCAGGATCCCCGAGGACGTGCTCTACAGGGAGCTGGCAATCAATCAATCAATCAATCAATCATTATTGTGGTCAAAGACCAGACAGCAAAGTTAACAACAACAACATATGCCACATCCACATGAATAAGTTGATGTAATTAAAAATTCCCTATACAGTGGTACCTCGGACTATGAACAGCCCTGTTAACAAACTATTCGGTGAACAAACTCCGCAAAACCGAAAGTAGGTGTTCCATTTAGCGAACTCTGTCTTGGTCTACGAACGGAAGCCGAATGGTAGAAGGACACCGGCGTTGGGAGGAATCATTAGGGAAAGCACGCTTCAGTTTAAGAATGGCTTTGGTTTAAGAACGGACTTCCAGAATGGATTAAGTTCGTAAACCGAGGTACCACTGTAAACTTGTTTGCCTTAAAAATAACACTCCTTCAGCTAAAATCTGTATTCTGGAGATTAAAATCAGTACTCATTCGCCGGCCATCATTGTCACCACAACCTGTCTTGTCCTAGGGGAGCTGGCTTCAGGCACCAGGCTCATTGGCAGACCAACTCTGTGTTGTAAAGATGTCTGCAAATGCGACATGAAGGCTGTTAACATCAACCCCACCATGCGGAAATCCCCTGCAGATGACCACAGTGTCTGGAGACAGTCAGGTCATGAATCCATAGCAGTGACCAGAGATGGAATAACTGCTGGGAGGAGCGCAGAGAGAAAAACTACCACAGTGCATCCGGAGCAGCACAATCAGACGCCTTCATCTGCCCCAGCTACAACAAACTACCGTATTTTTCGCCCTATAGGACACACTTTTTCCCCTCCAAAAAGGAAGGGGAAATGTGTGTGTGTCCTATGGGGCGAATGCAGGCTTTCGCTGAAGCCTGGAGAGCGAGAGGGGTCGGTGCGCACCGACCCCTCTCGCTCTCCAGGCTTCAGGAGAGCCGCAGCGCCAGCCCCACAAGGTCGGGGACAGCGGGGAGGCGGAACGCCGCCATCCCGCTGTCTCCCGATGTGGTTTGGAGGCTGACGGCGGGGAGACGCGTGCTTCTCCCCGCCGCCAGCCCCGCAAGCTCCGGGGACAGCGGGGAGGCACAGTGCGTCTTCCCGCTGTCCCCGGACCTGGTCTGCAGGTTGGCGGCGGGTAGAAGAGTGCTTCTCTCCGCTGCCTGCCCCGCAAACTCCGGGGACACCTGGGAGGCGCAGCGCGTCTTCCTGCTGTCCCTGGACCTGGTCTGCAGGCGGGCGGCGGGTAGAAGAGCGCTTCTCCCCACTGCCTGCCCCTCAAGCTCGAGGGACAGCTGGGAGGCGCAGCGTGTCTTCCCGCTGTCCCCAGACCTGGTCTGCAGGTGGGCAGTGGGGAGAAGAGTGCTTCTCCCCGCTGCCCGCCCCACAAGCGCCTGGGGGGGAAATTTTTTTTTTTCTTTATTTCGCCCCAAAAAAACTTGGTGCGTCCTATTGGCCGGTGCATCCTATGGGGCGAAAAATACGGTATGTCTCTCCTATATCAGTCTCTACAACCACAGCAAGCGTTGTAACCTTCCAACAGTTTGACTTCACCCTCAAAGGCACACACCTCCACTGTCTCCCAAGAAAGACAGGTATCACCTCTGCTTGCCTGGAATAAGTTTCAATTTATTTACCCTCATCCAGTCCATTACTGATGACAGACACTGGTTCAGAACTGACACACCTTCCTTTGTTTTAGGAGAAAATGAGAAAATAGAGTTGGGAGTCAACAGCATACTGGTGACACTGAAACCCAAAAGTCTGGACAACATCTTCCAGGGATTTCCTGTAAATGTCAAACAGCATGTAGAGACAGAACAGAACCCTGAGGGAGGGACCCTGCAAGACAACAGCCAAGACACTGAACAGGAGTCCCCCAACACTATACTCTGGGTTCATTCCTCGAGGAAGGAATGGAGACACTGTACAGATGATTATGTACGCCATAATAATAACAATTATAACAAATAAAGGCTTGACATATCTCGCTTTGCATGTCATGAGTCTATCTCATATATTAGTTTCACCTTTTAAGATGAATTACTGAAATAAATGAACTTTTCCACAATATTCTATTTTTTTTAGTTTCACCTGTATAACTATGCTTCCAGTACTGTACAAAGCACTCCAACTGCAGTCACACTATAGATCTGTGTAACAGCATTATGGTATCAACAGTTCTCACTTCCTTTCCTAATGATCCCTAGCATGGATTTTGGCTTTTCCACAGCTGACACGCAATGAGACAATGTCTTCATCAAGCTTTGTACTACAACCCCAAGGTCCTCGTCAGTTGTGGCCAGTTCAGATCCTAAGAACGTGTATGTGAGATTAAGACTTTACACTTGTTTACACTGAAGTGAATTTGCCATTTTCAGTTTGAAGAAGTCCATCTCTTCTTGTTTTAATGATCCAGAACAATTTAGTATCTTTAGCGAATACGGCCACATTTGGATGGCCTTGGAGAAAAGACCAAAAAAAGCCCTCATTTGGTATCACCATACGGTACTTTTTGCATCCTCCCATAGATATGTGCCCAGACCCCAAGATAATGATCAGATGCTCTCCTCTGGGTGCACCCACAAAATGAAGCAAATTGAATGGCTTTAAAGAAAAGGGCTTTTTCGGTGGTAACACACTGGTTCTAGAATGCCTTCAACAGAGAGACTCATTTGGTGCCTAGTTTGTGGTCTTTTCGGTGCCAGGTGAAAAATTTTCCATTTTCCCAACCTTCCCAACTTTTAATAATCTGGTTTAGTGCTTTAGAGATCTTTATCACTAGTCTTCTCTGTTGCTGGTGTTACTTTGGTGTTTTCTGATGATTTAAAAAAATTCTTTCCGATTTTATGTTCCTGAGGCATATAATATTTTGTTATTTTGAATATTTTCTGTCCTCCACCCAGAGAACTTGGTTAACTGATGGTATAAAACAGTTGCAAATAAAATAAAAATAAATACATCCGAACAGGGGAACTCTGCCTTAAGGAACTTAAGAAATAAGGGTAATAAACCAAGATTGCATACATACAAGAATTACTAATAAAGTACCGTATTTTTTGCACCATAACACTCACTTTTTTCCTCCTAAAAAGTAAGGGGAAATGTCTGTGCGTGTTATGGAGGAAATGCCTACGGGTGGCATGCCTACGGATTTTCCTCCTCTAAAAACTACGTGCGTGTTATGGTTGGGTGCATGTTTTAGAGCGAAAAATACGGGTGCTTTGTGTCACGTTTACTGTGCTAGTCACTCCATCTGATCACAGAGAAAATCTTTCCATTCATACCACAGTTCCAACCTCCTACAATTAGATAAATCCTACCTGTTTTTATTTTAGAAAGCAGGAATCAGAGTGTATCTTTCTATATAAAAGGGGGGGAATGAGTAAATTCCTAAATCCAGGGAGAAAACACTCTTACAAATGGAAAAGCCAGCATATACATTCACAATCTTCTTTACCTCTAATGGGAGAAAAAAAGATTATACTGAAGAATTTCTAAAATCCTATCTATGCTCCAGGACTAATCTGAAGCCACCAACAGGTCAAAATTATTTTAGACTGCTAGCACTGCACCTCAGGCTTGAAATCAAAGAACACAGATCTAGACTTATACAATTATTTTTGCAGTATTGCTCCTATGTGTGTCCTTCTTCAACCTTTTAAATTAAACACCTTATTGAATTATGACAACTCTTAAAAGATGTCACATTTTATAAAATAGGGAGACGCTCCAATAGTTATCTAAGCTGCAAGTTTCTCAAAGCAAAAAGGCCCTCTGCTTTATCATGAAAAAATGCTAGGTTCTTTTTGGAAAATAGCTGGATTCTGGAAACCACCTTATAACACCTCTTGATGGGGAAGCATATCCGAAACATTTGCTCAAGTTACCACTTTTAAGATATAAGCACTGGCAGCTGTCCAACAGAAGTGAGCTTAAGTCTCCTTAGCACATAAAATTAAAATGCTATTGACAGTGTAATTAATCATTCAATATTTCTGACAAATGTTTTATTCCTAAAAACAAAAGAGTAATTAAAAGAAGGCTCGCATTTTTCACTGCTGTAACCTGAAGGCTGAGTCTTTGCTCTTTCCTCATGCAAGTTCCCTCCTTTTAATGAAGTATGAGCAGGCAAACTATGGTTAATGTTTGTATTCAAACCACAGTGAGCACACTTACCTCAGTGTGGTTTCAAATTGTGATATTGTAAAGGGACACACTTGGGACGCAGGTGGCGCTGTGGGTAAAACCTCAGCGCCTAGGACTTGCCGATCGTCAGGTCGGCAGTTCGAATCCCCGCGGCGGGGTGCGCTCCTGTTGCTCGGTCCCAGCGCCTGCCAACCTAGCAGTTCGAAAGCACCTCCGGGTGCAAGTAGATAAATAGGGACCGCTTACTAGCGGGAAGGTAAATGGCGTTTCCGTGTGCTGCGCTGGCTCGCCAGATGCAGCTTGTAACGCTGGCCACGTGACCCGGAAGTGTCTCCGGACAGCGCTGGCCCCAGGCCTCTTAAGTGAGATGGGCGCACAACCCTAGAGTCGGACACGACTGGCCCGTACGGACAGGGGTACCTTTACCTTTAAAGGGACATACTTAATAACAAAATCAAGATTTGGCCTGAAATGTGAAATGTTTTGAAAGCAGTAGAACTGATGTTCCACATCCCCAGTCCAAATTATTCTTACTAAATGTTGTTGTATTTAAATAATTCTTAAATGTTTATTTGCCTACAAATGATAATGCCACACATGTCTTCTTAGGAAAAGCATTCCAATTTTTTAAAAAATAGAGCAAAAAACCATGCCTTAGTGAAACCACAACATAGGAAAAGAAAAGCAGGTAAAGGACCCCTGGACCATTAAGTCCAGTGAAAGGCGACTATGGGGTTGCAGTGCTCACCTTGCTTTCAGGCTGAGGGAGCTGGTGTTTGTCCACAGACAGCTTTCCGGGTCATTTGGCCAGCAGGACTAAACCACTTCTGGAGCAACAGGACACCGTGATGAGTGCCAGAGTGCACGGAAACATCATTTACCTTCCCGCTGCAGCAGTACCTATTTACTACTTGCACTAGTATGCTTTCAAACTGCTAGGTTGGCAGAAGCTGGACAGAGCAACCGCAAGTTAACTGACCAGGGCTCCTTTACCTTTACATTAAACCACAACATACCCTTGGCTAAAGCAGGATACTAAAAGATGGGGAAAGGCTCTCCTAGAGTATCTTGGTCCTAAATCATTTAAGGCTTTAAAAGACCAGCACAAGTATCTTAAATTGGGCTTGAAAGTGGGTAGATTATATCGATGTAGATTTTTCCAAAAATTATGGAACAACTCTTTCTACCCCCATGAAAATTATTGCAACTGGGTTCTGTACCAATGAAGATCAGGGGTTGGCAAGGTTTACCTCACCTGGGCCATTTCACTCTAGTGGAGATCCTTCCATGGGCCGGATCGCGCCCAAGATTTCCGGCGTCTGCGCAGATGCGATTTCTGGCGCCACGGAAGTGAGTTCCCGCACCGCACGCAGAGACTCGCCAAGTAGGCGGCTCAGTTCAGGGGTGGCTCGTGGGCCAGTTAAATGACCCCCATGGGCCACTTGTGGCCCATGGGCCTTAGGTTGCCTACCCCTGTTGTAACAAAATAAAAAAAATCCTTCCAGTAGCACCTTAAAGACCAACTAAGTTAGTTCTTGGTATGAGCTTTCGTGTGCATGCACACTTCTTCAGATACGTATCTGAAGAAGTGTGCATGCACACGAAAGCTCATACCAAGAACTGACTTAGTTGGTCTTTAAGGTGCTACTGGAAGGAATTTTTTTATTTTGTTTTGACTATGGCAGACCAACACGGCTACCTATCTGTAACTACCCCTGTTGTAGATTGTCTTGAAGGGTAACCACACATATAATGCATTACAGTAATATAGTAGTAGATTACCAAAAGCCTGTCTCACTATGGCTAGGCTATCCTTATCCAGGAACAGTCACTTTTGGCGAACCAGCTGAAGCTGGTAAAAAACACTCTGGCCACCAGGAGGCCAAGTAAATGATAGATCAAGGAGTACCATGAAATGGCATACTTGTTCTTTCTGGGAGAGCAAAACTCACTCCAAAGCAGAATCAATGCCAATTTCCAGGACACAAAAGCCACCCACCTTCCCTCAGTCTTTTCCTTCTGTTTATGTACTCTCTTCACTCCTTAGAATATAATGACAGAACAAAGGATGCCAAATTGTTGTTTTAAGATAATATTAACACGTACAAGTGATGCCCACAAGCCCCAGAGCAATATTTGGCTCTATGCTGCAGTTAGGCTATTGCTGTGTAACTAGGTTATAGGCATAAAAATGGGTTCTTGTTCATTAGCAATTTTACTAGCTCACTAGGCCAACACATTCAGCAAATAAGCATCAGCTTGCCTAATAGTGCAAGATATTAAGCTATTACGTTCTGTAACTAATTTATCTTAACCCAAATACCAATGAAAGCCAGCTGGAAAAGCCAATGCATCTATGTGAAATAATTAAAATATATTTAACAAATACAAAAACTATTAGAGAAACAATACATATGGGGGGTCAGGAAGCTTCATAAGCGATATTGCAAGTTACTTAAGCTTCTATATTTGCATTTTTTCCCCAGTATGGCCACAATGAGACAGAACTTTAAACAATAGATTTGCATTATGTGAACGAACAGCAGCAAGACGGGCTCACATGCTCATCTCTCCTATTCCAGTGTGTCTGGAAGGAGATTGGAAGCTTCCATTTTCATCCTAGACCAACTTTGGATCAGATGTCATCAAATCCTGAACTGGAGAGTCTAAACTATGGCATCTTGAAACAAAGTAGCTTTATAAAAAAAACAGTTTGAAGTTAGTTAATTTCAGTAAGCCACAGTTACGACTAACCACAGTTTGTGCAGGTTCAAATGTCACATCCAGCTACAGTTAATCTAAAAGAGAAGCAAAAGTTTCATAACTCCTTGCAACCATGCATGAGGGAATTTGTAACCCTTGTTGAGGCATGTTTATAAAACTACAGTTTAGAAGGATGTCCAAACCATCCCATTATTATATATTTTTACTATAAGGACTCGAAATCTGATCGTACTAGTACAGAATAGTATAGTATATTTGTAGTCATGCTGCATATCTAAGAACAGATGCAGGAAATAAGTAACAGCAACTTGTCAATGGAAAGTCAAAATGAACCAATTTCATTAACCTGGTATTTACTGAGATAACCTTTCCCTAAACTGGGTTTTTAAATACCTTTGCAGAGAAAAATAAAAGCAAATCAGGTTCATGAATACACTCTACTCTATATGGCACAGCAGCAGTTTCTGGAGGAAGATCTATGCTGTAACTATGGTTTGTTAAATCATACCAAACTGATCATACCAAATCATACCAAACATACAAACCAAACTGATTTTGAAACCATATCTTCCCCCACCCCCCAAAAAACAAACACACTGCTTCTCCACTCTTAAACAGATATCCCAATGCAGTTTCTTTTGTTGGAATTTGCTGTTCAAGCATATATCTCCAAAAGTGAGCCAACTCACAAATGACACATTCCTCATCTTTCTACCTTGGACAACATTAAGACAAACATGGGGCCACGGTTGCCCATATTCTCTGCCACACAGAAAGCTGCTGCAACCAGAATGCTGGATTGGATAGACGAACTATTTTCCTAAGGCTGCAAACTAAGTACGAGACAAGAGATGATAACAAAGTTGTCGTCACTCTGAACTAGCTTGGTTTGTTCTCGCTGACATCATTACCAGGCAAAATCTGACAGCCGTCACCTAGGAATACAAGGTTCTGATTTCAAAGAAAAATGTAACTGAAGCAGTGGCTGTGAAGAAATTATGTACCAACACAAAAGAGCAAGGCATTTACAGGGAATATTCCCACTCTGTATGGCAGTCACATTTTCAAGCTAGAAATGTTTGACAGTGAGTATCAGTCTTGTTTGTGGCATGTTCCAGGTATTTGATTCAAAGATCCTTCATCACAGAGTTGCAGTGTGTTCAGAAATTTCCATATACGACCCAAGGTTAAATGGCCATCCCAATAGTCCCAGTGTTTTAAGCCTTTTCGGGTCTTCCCCTGAACTATGTACCATTAATACGTATGCTCCTGCAAATTCAGGGAAATCCTGTACTTAATTTAGCATTACACCATTAATCCCAGGGGATCTAGAGAAACCGTGTGCTGATAGTCAACATGAAATGAAAAAGAATATATCTAAAATGCCAGTAGAGATTCTTCTCAAAGGATTTATTTTTAAGGTCGGCAAATAATGTGCACTCACTTTAAATTACTTTCAGCAAAGGCCCACTAAAGACAATGTAAGTTCTTCAGCATTTGCACACTGAAAATGTAAATGTACAGCCAACCAAATAAAAATGGTCACATTCTCACTTTAAAAACCAACACATTATGCAAACCGATACATATTTAGGTTTAGCTACTAACATGAATTAGTAGCTAACTAACATGTTAGCTACTAACATTAGTAGCTAACTAACATGTTAGCTACTAACATGAGTTTGACCAAACTGCAGAAGGCAGTAGAAGACAGGAGTGCCTGGCGTGCTCTGGTCCATGGGGTCATGAAGAGTCGGACATGACTAAACAACTAAACAACAAATACGTATTTACTCAGATTAACCCCACTATATTCAGTGAGATTTACTCCAAGGTGGTTGTGCTTAGGACTGCAGCCTGAAATAATGAAGATGAACTCACAAGTAAATGTTCTGGATAAAGAAAGAGCACATCATCTTACTTTCCAAAGCTCAAAACAGATTCTTGAATAATGCCCTGAAAAACTCCTGAAATTAGTATTTTCCTCCCAAAGGTCACAACTCAATTAAGGAGTTTCATTGAAATAATTATAAAGCTGATATTTTACATATTACATTTTAATATATCATACTGGTTTTAATATATTTATAGAACATAGATGTTTAGAAGTCATAGGCTTTACTTAAAAAACACATTCAATCAAAAGAACAGGGTACCCTTAGCTGAAATTTGCTGTATAATGCACAAATCCAATTGCTCTTCTGCGTTTTGTTTTTCACGGCACATAACCTCTTTCATTGGCCTATTTCAATTGATTTTTTTCACTACTTAATGAGATAGTGACACAGGGGCAAGCATATTCTAATACTAAACCACCAGCACAAAAACATGGATCATATGCATAATAAAAGTTATGACTGTTTATGTCATCCATTGATGCTTCGCAAAATCTAGGCATATCGCCTTGCTGAAAAGTTATGGGGATTAATAACTTGATCCTGACCATGCTCACACAGATGTTTTCATTTAATTTTGACAAAACGTATATCAAATGTGCATAGGGCTTCAAGCTTGGTAGACATTTTCACAACTGGTTTTTTTAGGGTGGGCTACGGATGTAGAAAACATCATAGTGGGTTGATCGGTGTCACCAGAGAATGGACCTATATAGCAGGGGGAGGGGCAGGAAATGAGCTTGAGGCAAAGCAGTTATGTTTTAAATGGCCACTTCTCCCAACCCATCCTGCTCACTCAGCTCTCACCTCTGCCATTGTTTTAAAAAACCACTCCCCCCTCTGTTTCCTTTATTCAACCGCCATTTTAAACCCTGCCTTCTCTTTTGCTCCCCCACCCCCCAAGCTGACTTCATGCAAATCCAGAATTGTGATGGGGCCCTACAAATCCTCCAGTGTGGGGGCATATCCTCCAATTAGGACTGTGTGAATGACAGCTTTACATTTTATGTATATAGGAAAACGTTTAACTTTGAAAACCACCATTACTAATCCACTCTTCCTTACCTCATATGACCAGACACACTGAGTTCCACCAAACCGCCGAACACATCGGCCCACTTCCACATCCTCGTGAGTAGTGTACATTTCTCGAAGGCATTCTCCTATATGTGGCACCATCCTCCTAAGAACTTCGCGGCTGAAGATCATCCCAGGTCCTCCCATGCAGAAATTCTCTCCTGGCTCAAGGCCCAGTTTTCCAAGTTCTTCAATATTCCCCAGTCCTGTCTGGCCCAAATAGAGAGGTTTACTGCTGTTCAGTGACCGAAGGAACTCTTCCAATTTTTCCCCTGTAAGAAAAAGGAGAGGAAATATTGTTTATGCCACACAATCAAGAGATTCTGTCTTTCAACATTACAACTATAATCACTTGCTCTAACACAGCAATTACCTCTCTCTTCTGCTTCAACGAAATTAAAGCATACCAAGGCAAGAGGAAGAGAAGGATAGTAGGACTTTGAAAACTTTCTACATGCTACTGGGGCCATGACTGCCTGTCATATTAAGTCGATGTTTATTTAGGACAGTGGCTTAGTCCCTAGAACCAGTAAAAGACACTTCTGCTTACACAAGGGGAAATCAGATTCCTACCATTTCCTACCTCCATCACCCCCAGTTGCATCCTCCTACACTGGATTTCAAACTTCATGAGCAACCTTTTCAGGATCTGCAGTGGGGTAAAGGGAATGGAAAGCCCCATTATGCACGCAGAACTCTGAGTTCTATGGATATAAACTAATTCCCAGATTCAAGAGTTAAGTGGCAAGCTTAAAATACACCAATCTCCGCCATCCACTTTCTCCCCATTTGGTTACTGATGCAACTGTACCCATTTCCCCTTTCTCTATGACTGTTACCATCATATACACACTGCTGAGTTTCTGGGCATTCAAGGGTCATTCAAGCCCCTGAGTGGAAGAAAAGCATACCGAAACTTAAAATAGTTTGGTGATCCATTCGTCAACTAGATCCAAAATTAATAAAGGGAGGTAAGTAACTACAACAGTGGCACAAGAAGAATATGGAAAAAGTAGAGGAAGAGCCCAAGCAAGCAAAGTTGGAGCATGCACCTTTTTAAAAAAATAAAATAAAATAAAATTACCGACAGAGACGTGTATTTGCAAGGATGAGATGTGTTTATGACAGTGAAAAATAATGCAAGTTAAAATAAGGGAGTATAACTATATACTTTCCTTAAAGTAAATCCCACTAAAATCAATGGAATTTAATTCTACTTGAATATACTGAAGCGCAAATTAAATTTAAAATAGAGGGCAATAGTTATATGGATAAATGAACGTTATAAAAACATTTTAAAGGGGAAGGGCCATGAAATGTAGCAGTGTATTTGCTTTACATACAGAATGTCCCGGGTTCAATGCCTGGCATCTCCAGATAGGACCGGGTATGACCTTCTGCCTGAAATCTTGAAGAGCCAATGCAAGTCCGTGCAAACAGTACTGAGTTACGATGGTTTGACTCCGTATAAGGCAGCTTCCTCCATTCCTCTTTTGATTCTGTTGCTGGCTACCGCAACGTCATTGTTGCAGAGCAATGTTATAAATTCAGATACTGTATATATGCTAGGCACCAAGTGGCTCCTTAAACCAGAGTTACAGTTGCCCAAAACGGAATGCCTGGTTGCCATTTTTGGGCAAGATGCCTCAAAAGTCTATTTTTCAGTACAGTGGTACCTCGGGTTAAGAACTTAATTCGTTCTGGAGGTCTGTTCTTAACCTGAAACTGTTCTTAACCTGAGGGACCACTTTAGCTAATGGGGCCTTCTGCTGCCGCCGCCCGATTTCTGTTCTCATCCTGAAGCAAAGTTCTTAACCCGAGGTACTATTTCTGGGTTAGCAGAGTCTGTAACCTGAAGTGTCTGTAACCTGAGGTACCACTGTACAACCTTTTGGTTCCTGAAATTTGGTCCAATTGTGCAGATCAAATATCATGGGCAGAATTCTACAGGATGTGTTGCTAGTGCGCGAAAACAGTCAAGATCCAAGGATCTCCAGGCATGTATCTCCAGATGGTGGAGACGTCAGGCATCATTCTGGCGCCTGGACATCTTCACTTGGTCACAACTGACTGACAGCCAGGTGCAATATGTGCCTAGCACCTGGCAAATTTCAAAAGCAGCTGCAGAGTCCAATGTTATGTATCAAAGTAATAATAATAATAATAATTTATTATTTATACTCTGCCCATCTGGCTGAGTTTATTAACATTTTTTAAAAGTTTAGTCTTGGTGTAGAAAGCAATTTGAACCATCAATAAGTACATGTTCCCCTGCACTTCCATGGCTGAATATGTTAACTTGAAAACTGACACTTGTAAGGAAGACCATTTCATATGAGGACACACAGTTTGTTTATATATAGAGAGAGAGATTATCACAATGCACACATTAAATGATTTTTATTCTTTTTGCAGTGTGATCCACTTCATTACCAATTTTCACAGTCTCTTAACATCACTGGTAATATTGATCATTATTTGCTACATAATAACAGCGTGTGACATCCAACCTTAGCCATACCCAATGAAATCAATGGACTTCAGTTTCTTAAGGAAGTACTGCAATACCTTGAGCACTGCTTTAAAATTTCTCCACTCAAGCAACATACTCTCTGGATTTACAATAATAAAACATATATACTGTCAGTAGCCCAAATGCACTCAAAGGACGTGCATTCCCATTTGCAACAAGCGACACATCCATGCACTTCAGTGGGGCTCAGGTAAGCATCCTAATGCACATAGAGATGTGCACCTGGAAGTACATCAGCAATGTGCACAAAGGTAGGGTACTTATGCATGCAGATTCTGTCCTGATGAATCTGTATAAAGGTTTTCCACAATGCCCTGCTGCAAACCCAGACCAGGAATGTGACAAGTTGCCTATCTCTATTAAGAGCTGAAGAGGGGGAAAGATTGTGAACAACAACAAAAATGCACTGAATTAAGCAACAACATAACATACGCTTTGCAATTTTTTTACTTTTATCTTCCTTACATTTTAAAACGGGGGCAAAAAATATTTAAAGTCATTAAAGAACCGAAGCGTTTGCATTCCAGTTCCTAAGTTAAAAAGGACAGCAGTGGATAACCAACATGTAATGCTACCTGTATACTTACAAAGGGTAAGATGAGGATGGACTGCCACCCTTAGGTAGCAAAGCTGAGTGATGCAAGAAATTCAACTGTAGCATACTAAAAAACAACAATGTTGAATTCCTATCAACCCTAAATTAACATATCCCTAGTGTTTTATTTCACACCATGTAAACTAGATTGATTGTTTATCTATCTTCCACCCTTTTTCCCTAATCCTTAGGCAGGATTATTTATTTTTACTGGAGAGGCCAGAGAACAATTATGTTTGTACAACATTTGACAGGTTTCAGCACCTTTTTTGTTAACTAGTGATTAACTCACATGTAAGTTCCACTAGGTTCTATGTGCTTTACTACCAGTAAATGAGTCTAGGGTTGCAGCCCAAGACATATTGAACTGTGATTGTGTTCCTAGAAGGCTATATTCCCAGTTGGTCATAGAGTTCACAAAGGGGCATAGTTGAGCAAAAAGATGCCTTGGTTCCATAACTGATATTGATATTCCTTGAAAAGTCTTGAGACCAGTCAGTTCCTTTTGCCTTGTAACTTAAAGAAAGTTCCGACTAAAGAACAACACTGGTAACCAGTACAATACAGAAATATGAAACCGATAACATCTGGATGATCGCACTTTGACCATTTGCCGTCTCTGTAATGCATAAACAGTTACTTAAGTGAAACTAAGAACTTTTTAACCAAATCAGGGACTGAAGTGAACACTTCAATCTTATTTCTAAGAGGAAATGTTATCAACATTCCTTACTACTTATGGATGGAGGAAACTGATTATTATGCTGACAAGCACATTACTTCTGAAACACATGCTCCTTTCTGCATTGCCCACAGAGCTACGGACACCAGGATCTCAACATGTCACTTGCACAACATGCCAAGTGATCTTGAAAATAAGCAAAGAATTGAAAGATAATTCCAGTATTTGTTGTTAATGACATTAAAGAAATGTTTACATGTGGCCGAGTACAAAAATATAGGCTATGCTTTCTAAATCTAAAAAAAGAATGTAGATTAAGTATGGATGAGACATCATAATCTTGTTTTACACCCAGTTATTGGCATGAATTATTCCTTGCACTTTCAACCTCTTGCCTTGTTCACTTCTCTTCCCTTCAGCCTGTCACAACAATGTATATGCATCCTACAACTTTCTCTGTCCACTTCTAGCTTCACCTTGCAAAACTTTCTGAGACCACAAACTGGTTTGTCTTTATCCTTAAGCACTGGATTCCAGCTGTTCTGCTGGAACTCATCACAAACCTGCAAATCCTTAACAAGCTGCAAACCATTAAAGCTTTCACGCAATTAAATACCACATCAGACTGCGTATACTGCTAGGAAGAAATCCAACTCATCCACCTTCTACCAGTATAACTTTTATAATAGTCTAATAATAATATACAACAAAATAGTCCTGAAGCTTCCTGGTTGTTGCCACAGGTCTCCCATCACACTTTCAAGCAAGTCACAGTTTCTGTGACTACAGTACTTCAGAACATTTACTGTGAACATCACTGCTCTTGATAATATGTTAATGCAGGTAAAACTCCAAATTTGTAGAAATAATAAGTGAATGTGTGTATTTCAATCAATTAAGGCCAGAGGGAAGACTGGGTTTGTTTGTTTTCATCCCACACTGCAGGTGACTTAAGATTCTTCCACAAGATGGGCTCTCGGCCAGAGGAAAAACAGAGCCTAAAACTCTGACAAACACTGACAGGTCTAAGCAAAGTCCTGGAGTTTGGAAGGTGGGGCAGGGACCTGCATAGGCAGGCGTGTGCTCAACAAAACCACTAGAGATCTAGGAAGCCAGCCACACTGCCACACTCACTTCTGTTTTAAAAAGGGGTCATTAAATGGCATAACTTTCCAAGTTATTTATTGCAGGTAGGATGCAGCAGAAAGCTACCCAAAGCACCTGAGATTCTAACCAACTTGTTGAAACCTGATGCAACAAACTCAGCTTTGCAAAAAAAGAAATACATCTCAGGGTGTACCTTTTTGACAACTCTGCAAGGTAAGCCAACTGGAGAAAGGGCCTGAATAGGATAGGTGCTACTCTTAATCACTTGTAGGTTGCCATGCAGTGTGAATGGCCCTGGCACTGAAATTTGCCCAACCCCTTCATGGGGAATTTGGTGGGTGATCAGGCACCCAAGGCACCAGCACCTATGGGCTGCAGCACAATCCTATTCATGTTTGCACTGAGGTCAGTGGGGAACATCACTGCCCTAACGCTCAGGATTGCAGGACATGTTTAAGACGCTGCTCCAGAACAACTCCTAAAATGAATGGCATAGAGTCTCCACTCTAGCATGCCCAGAAGGCCTGGTGGTCTACAGTTTCACACGTGCAGGCATCTACTGAGACTTTCTCAGTGGTGCGCCCATGCACTCTGCCCATGCTCAGGTCCGCCTTGTTTCACCATACTTCACATGGTTGTTCAGAGCTTAAAAACCTGGGAAACATCAGTAGCAAGTCCCGGGGCTCAGCCCTTCAGCCCCGCCATCCATCCACAGGGCTGCCATAGCTTCAGGTGTTTTAACACTGTACCCAGAAAACAGCTTGACCATCATTTAGCAGGCCAAACAACAAATCTACTTCACACTTGCTCCAAAGAACATGCAACTTGCATTATAAATTTCATGTTTATAAAAATATGGGGCAGCCATAACGTCTAGATTTTCAAAGACATGACCGAGATTTCAAAGGCGGAACTGACTTGGGAGGGGGGATTTCCAAAGTCAATCAAAAAATCATTTTTGGGTGGCAGCTCAGCAACTTTTGGGTTTTGTCTTTAAAAAACTCAACAACTTTTGGGGGTTTCCTTTAAAAAGAAGCTCATCAATTTCGGGTCTTCCTAAAAAAAAAAAAAAACACTCAACAACTTTTGGGGTGTCCTGGCTTTTACTTTGTGAAACAGGGCGCCCCTCTCCACCCCTCCCCTGTTCACCTTTGATGTAGACGTCGTCGTCGGCGCGCATGAACCACTCGTAGGCGTGCAGGTAGTGGTCGTGCATGTACTTGAGCATCATGAAGGACTTCTTCTGCGGCGGGTACGAGTCGTCCACGCCGGGCAAGGCGACGACGGGCAGCGGCCGCTCCCCTCTCGAGGCGGCCGGAGGCAGCGAGCCTTGGCTGGAGAAGAACTCCACCCGGCCGGGGATGGAGGCGGCCCACGTCCGCTGCGCCGCCAGCGCGCGGCTGCCCAGGTACTTCTGCGCCGTCATCACCCCGACGTAGAGGAAGCGGCCGCGGGGCGCGCAGCCCGGCGCGCCCGCGTAGTCCCCGCTGCCGTTGTGGCTGCTGCTGCCGTGGCGCCCGGCGCCTTCTTCCTCTTCTTCTTCCTCCTCCTCCTCCGCCTCCAGAGGCGGCGGCGGCGGCGGCGGGGGCGACGGGTCTCCTTCTCCGGCGGCTGCCACGGCGAAAGCGGGCGCGGGCTGGCCCTCCGGTTCCCGCCTCTGCTGCTCCGCCTCAGCCGCCTCAGGGCGCAGCTGCCTCTGGTCCGCGGGCAGCGCAGCCGCGCGGCCGTAGAAAGCGCAGAGGCGGCCGCCGACGACGCCCGCCCCGGCGGAACTCACGCCGCCGCCGCCGCCTCCGCCGCCTCGCCTTTTCCTCTCGCTCAGCTCGGCCACTTTGGGCGCGACGAGCCACGAGGCGACGGTGAAGCCCAGCACCAGCCCCAGCGCCACGCTGAGCCACGGGCGCCGGGAGCGCGCGGCCATGGCGCTGGGGAGGCGGGTGGCGGCGTCCCGAGCTGAGGGTCCCGCTGCTGCTGCTGCCGCCGCCGCCGCCTCTCCGCCGTCACCACAGAGTCCGCTTCTCGGCGCGCAGCTGAGGCAGAGGAGGAGGAGAAGGCGGCGGCTCCGAGCGAAAACTTCTCTCCCGCCGCCGGCGCCGCGGAGGCACACGTCGGGCTTCGCTGGCGGCGGCGGCGGCGGCACCTGGGCGGCGGCGGCGGCCCCTCCCACGGCCCGGCCTCCTCCGCACAAGGGCGGCAGAAGAAGAAGCCAGCCAGCCAGCCAGCAAGCGACCGCTGCTGTTGCTGCTGCTGCTGCTGCTGGAGCCGGGCAGGGAGGCCGGCGCCGCCGCCGCTCGCGCCGCCTCGCTCTGCGCCGCCGGCCGTGGATTCCGAGCGCCTCCCTCAGGAAGGAGCGGCTACAGCCGGCGCCACTCCCACGGTGGGGGGGGGTGCTGCTACACGAGACTCCTCCGCAACGGCCTCTCCGCAAGGGAATCGGTTCTTTCCCTCAGAATTCCCAGGCCTGCCATACGTCCGTGTTTTCCAGGACACGTCCAGGGATTCGCCTCTGAAAATGGCCTCCGGGATTATTATTATATTTCATTTCATTATTTTATAGGCAGAGAGAGTTTCTATTGAGTTTTCCATTTTTACGTCTCACCACAAACATTTTCTTTCCATCATATTCTCTATATTCAGTTTCTTCCCTCCTCCTCCTCCTCCTTCCAAGGTTCATTGCATCCCCTATAAAGGTAAAGGGACCCCTGACCATTAGGTCCAGTCGTGACCAACTCTGGAGTTGCGGCGCTCATCTTGCTTTACTGGCCGAGGGAGCCGGCGTTTGTCCGCAGACGGCTTCTGGGTCATGTGGCGAACCAGAGCAGCGCACGGAAACGCTGTTTACCTTCCTGCCGGAGTGGTACCTATTTATCTACTTGCACTTTGATGTGCTTTTGAACTGCTAGGTTGGCAGGAGCAGGGACCGAGCAATGGGAACTCACCCTGTCGCGGGGATTCGAACTGCCAACCTTCTGATCGGCAAGTCCTAGGCTCAGCACCACCAACATCCCTTTAGCGCCACCCGCGTCCCTATAGTTATAGTTATAATCTGTGGGTTGCCATCTGATTTTATTCTGCTCCAAATATGATTTTAAGCTGTATTTCAATCAATTGATTGATTTATGTTTTTAATGTATCATACTTTGATGTTAGCTTCCTCTGAGCCCGGTCCTGGCCGGGGAGGGCGGGATATAAATAAAAAAATGTATTATTATTATTATTATTATTATTATTATTATTATTATTATAGTTAACATTCATTCCTGCATATTTTAACTATAGCCACTCTTTATTACTTCTCCACTCTTGCAACACCCACAAATGTCACTTGCACTGTCAATTTTGTCTCATTCTGCCCACATTTTCACCTGTGTGCTATGGTTTTCCATATACAGTGGTACCTCTGGTTACGAACTCCGCTAACCTGGAAGTAGGTCTCCTGGTTGCATACTTTGCCCCAGGATGCGAACGAAAATCATGCGCTGGAGGCCCCATTAGCGAAAGCATGCCTCAGGATAAGAACAGTTTCAGCTTAAGAACAAACCTCCGGAACGAATTAATTTCGTAACCAGTGGTACCACTGTATCATTTCCCCACTCATCTTTAAATACCGGTTCTTCTTGCTCTCTCATTCCGTATGTTAAACGTGCTAATTCCAGAAATAAACCAGAAATAGGCTGGCCTGGATTATTTTTCGGAAATTGGGTAAATGTTTGAAATGTTAGATATGTCTAAACCAGGCATGTCCAAAGTCTGTTTTGGGGCCCAGTCTGACCTGGCGGTGGTTTTAATCTGGCCCTTGTGGTAGTTTATTTCCTGGGGTAAAATCATAAAAAAGCTCAACAACTTCAATTCTTTGGTTGGCCCTTCGGTCGGCCCTCATGGTCCTTCACTTCATCAAATCTGGCCCTCTTTGAAAAAAGTTTGGACACCACAAAGCTCAACAGTTTTGGGTCTTCCTAAGAAAAGCTCAACAACTTCCGAGTGTTCCTTTAAAAAAATTACTTTTTACTTTTTGAAATGTGGCAATCCCAGAATTAGTCTTCCCACAATGCTTTTCTTTCAGTAACTCTTTGCGCCCAGAGTCCGGGATTCCTCTTGTACGTCAGCAGCTCGTCATTTCTTCACAAATGGTCACACAAATTCCTTCTCGCCATTCCTTCTTCATCTACACCTTCCTTTCTTACAAAATGTGTTTCTTTCAAATGGGGAGAGGAGAAAATTGAGAGAAGCAGAGAGGGGAAAGAGGAATGGTCTCCATCTCCATCTCCTCTTCCCTCAAGCCAAGCAGAAAAAAGAAAGAGCTGAGAGGTAGGGTAGGTGTGTGTCCGGAAATTCCCGGACAAATACAGAATGCCGCGCCCGAAAGCAGTGTCCGGGCCGGAATTGGCATTAAGCATCTGGGAAAATCTGGACATACAGCATCTGACGTCGGCAGTGCCGTTTTTGCCGATTTCTATCAAAGGCAGGTTAAAAATAACTGAGAAATGCCCAATTTCTTTGCTAGAAGAAAAAGTTGCCACAACTTTTTTTTGTAAGTTTATAATTTTTATTTTTAACAAATAAACTTTTCAACAAAACAATTAAAACACTTCTCACCTATCAGACCTCGACTTCCCTCCCCCTTTCAGTAGTTCCATGAATTTACCCTCTTCTTCTTCTTCTGCACATCCCAATTAACTCTATTTAATCTTTTCCTCATCCATTTCATATGTTTTAGAAACTGCAAGTTTTTACAAGAATTTTACAAGTGTCTTGCAAATTGTTTGTAAATATTCAATAAATGATTTCTATTCCTTCATAAAAAGTTGGTTTGATTTCTTATTCTTCTAGTAAATTTCACCATTTCTGCATATTCCTTTAATTTCTGTAGCCATTCTTCTTCCGTCAGGACTTCTTCTTTCTATTTTGGGGCAAATGTCATTCTTGCAGCAGTGGTTGCATACATAAATAAATTTCTATATCATTTAGGTAACTCTGATCCCATAATTCCCAAAAGAAAAGCTTCTGGTGTTGTTTTTTTTACAAATGTTATCTTATCAATTCATTATATATCATTTTCCAGTAAGCTGTAACCTTATTACAATACCACCACATATGAAAAAAGGTACCCTCTATCCCATGGGTAGGCAAACTAAGGTCTGGGGGCCAGATCCGGCTCAATTGCCTTCTAAATCCGGCCCACGGATGGTCCAGGAATCAGCGTGTTTATTTGTGGGACCTGCCTGGTGTTTTTACATGAGTAGAATGTGTGCTTTTATTTAAAATGCACCTCTGGGTTATTTGTGGGGCATAGGAATTCATTCATCCCCCCCCCCAAAAAAAATATAGTCTGGCCCACCACATGGTCTGAGGGACAGTGGACTGGCCCCCTGCTGAAAAAGTTTGCTGACCCCTGCTTCTCACTTCTAACACATATGCGAGTTTGACCTATACATTTTTGCCAGTCTACTTGGTGTTAGATACCATCTGTATAACATTTTCATATGCATGCTGTAAATTTTATACCCATACATCCACAGTCTTTCCCATGCCTCATTTCTATGTTGTGCTCAACAAAACAACAAACGAACCCCAACAACTTTGCCCCCCCCCAAAAAGTTCAACACCTTTGGACAAAACTTTTAAAAAGCTGAACTGTTTTGGCTAATCAAAACAGACAAACGAAAAACCTCAACATCTCTCCCCCCCAACTCCCCCAACTTTTCTGTCCAGATTTTCACTTTTTAAAAGATGGCAATTTCATCACCTTTTAAAACCAATTTGAAAGAAAGCAAGAGGACTGTTGCATTCCCTGACAGCAAAGGGGGAAAAAATCTGGGTATTGAAGCCTCTGAAGGCACTTGGGAATGACTCCCACTGAACTCAATGTCTCTTACTCCTGAGTAGGCACAAGACAGCGCTGTGGGAGTTATTTAGGGTTGCCATACATTCAGGAAATCTCAAACATGTCCTCCATTGGGGGCCGACCTGCCCACCTGGGGGTATTTTTACCTTTTATAGCAAATGTTTGGGATTTGGGGGGGTTGGGTTTGGGTTGCGACAAGGGTGCGGGCAGCTTGGGCTTGGCTGGCCAGGGGGTGAGTGGGTGCCCAAAATAAGCTCAACTGCTTTATGGATGATTGCTGGAATTTTACCTCTTGATATATGGCAACCCTGTATTTGGGAGCACAGATAGTGCGCACTGCTGTCTTCTGCACAGATCTACATGAGAAACACCCTCCAACATTTCTCTGAGTCCTTCCCAGCTCTACCTGGGATTGAAGCTAGAAGAGAAAAGAGATCCCTTGTTTCTGCTTATGGAAGGGTAATCTCATGCTTCTCTGGGAAGAAGGGACGATTGGCTATGAAACAGATTGTGACTGTAGTGATGATTATATGCCTAATGAGTAAATGGCTAGCATTTACTTTAGGTTTAATTTGGGCCAAGGGACAGCACCAGATCCTGTTTTTGAAGCAAGGATCAGTCCTGGGACATGCAACAGGGGGCTTCTGAATACAGTGGTACCTCGGGTGACAGACGCTCCAGGTTACAGACGCTTCAGGTTATAGACTCCGCTAACCCAGAAATAGTACCTCGGGTTAAGAACTTTGCTTCAGGATGAGAACAGAAATCACGCGGCGGCAGCGAGAGGTCCCATTAGCCAAAGTGGTACCTCAGGTTAAGAACAATTTCAGGTTAAGAACAGACCTCCAGAAGGGATTAAGTTCTTAACCTGAGGTACGACTGTATAGCCGTGGAGTAACCACAGGCATCGGGGAAAGGGTCAGGAAGACACATCAGCCAGTCCACACATGCCAGGGAATTGGAGGAAAGAGCTTCTAGGGGAGAAGTTGTGGCTTCTCAACAGCTTGAGGCTTCGCCGCTCACCGTTTTGAAACCCAACCACTGTGTGGTTTCACAGAGCAAAGGAGGAGAGGGCAGAAGTACTTGCAGCCCTGTAGCATGTTGGCCAACCAAAAATAAAAAGTATAGTGTGGCATTTAGAGACGCTGCAGGCATGTGCAATGTTACAGTGACAATGGTTGTGTGTGTGTGTGTGTGTGTGTGTGTGTGTAAATGCTACTCTTGCACTGGCATCTTTGTGGTGGGCCTGGAGATAAATAATGCTTGCATATACTAATCTCAGCTGCGGAAAAAACATGTTCCCCTCTTTATTTTCCACTCTCTTGAGAGCAGGAATTTAACCTTAATTATTTACAATTTTTGTTTAACCCACAAGAAAGAAGGGCTTTTTTGCTGGTTAGGTTCAATTCTAATCCTTCTAACCTCCTTTAGGGTAGGTTTGTGGGTATGGCAGAAGGAGATAGGATCTGCCCATGGGATGCCCACCTGGTGGAAACTCTAGCTCACATGGCCCTTAAACGTAAAAGGTATGATGATCTCCACCAACAATTTTTAGACCAACTATGTATCCCAATATGGAAACCAGAGACAGAGGTTATACGCTTCTTATTACAGGGGAGAGACCAGGAGCTCACCAAGACAGTAGCTAAGTTCCTCTATTTGATTTTTTTGCCGCCGAAGTATGATACAGGATCCCGCCCTTGCTGGAGACCCACAGAGATGAAATAGATTGCTCGCCTCTTCTTCCCTTTGGCAAATGACTGTACTGTTGAAATGGCGACAAAATCACACTGGCCTATTTATTCTGATTGTTTGTATGTGATGCCAATAAAGGTTTGATGATATACTTTCATAGGGGAGAGTGGGGAAACAATACTACCTCTGGGGATTGGGAGCAGAGGAAGAAAGAAGTATTGGACCAGTACGACTGTCTCCAAAGCAGCAATGCTAACAGTGCTACAGACTTCAGGGCAGCAAGGAGAAAGAGACAGCATTGGGCAATTGAATTTATTAGGTTTTATGCTTCCTATAAAATGAAACTGTCAAATGAAACTGTGGAAAGGGCTGGAGGGCAACAGCAGGATGTGTAGGGGGCAGAGAACTGTACTAATTTCATCTCAACAGGCACTAAAATTACTGAGCAGAAATTGTACAAACAGTGTGCAGTAAAGCCTATAAGAGGACCTTGTACTAAAAAAAAGATGCATAAGATGCACATGACTCTGAATGTTGCATGCCTGTGCCACATTCACACTCCCTCTGGCATTGTTTTAGGGATGAAAGAAGTGGAAGCTTAAGACCATGGGTAGATGAACTAAGGTTCTCAAGCTGGATCAGGCCCAATTGCCTTCTGGATCCAGCCTGTGAACGGTCCGGGAATCGCCGTGTGGATCACCAGCACGTGCGTTCTTTCCCTCTCTCTCACCCAGCGGCGGCGGCGGCTCCTCCCTCCCTCCTCCTGGCTTCTCCCTGCCCTGCCTAGAGGAGGAAGGGGCTGGGCTTTCTTGGTGCCAGCAGCAGCAGCAGCAGCAGCGCTCGAGTGGCTGCCATTTTAAGCAGCCCCTCTCTGGAGCCCTTTCGCTCACCGCTCATCATCCCTCCACCACCACCATCGCCAGCCCCTGCTGCTCGCAAAACACAGGTAAGCAGCCACCAGGACTTGTGGTGGTACTCTTCTTCTTCTTCTTCTTCTTCTTCTTCTTCTTCTTCTTCTTCTTCTTCTTCTTCTTCTATTCAAAATATAGTCCGGCCCCTCACAAGGTCTGAAGGACAGTGGACTGGCCCCCTGCTGAAAAAGTATGCTGACCCCTAGGTTAATCCATGGTTTGGGCTTAGTGTTCCATTAAGGGGGGCAACCTGTACATTTACCTGTACACAAGAAAAGCATGACCCCTGCTTAAGACACTGACACACCTACTTAGAATTGTAGAGTTGGAAGGGACCTGAAGCATCATCTCGTTGAACCCCCTGCAATGCAGGAATCTCAGCTAAAGCATCCATGGCAGATGGCCAGCCAACCTCTGCTTAAAAACCTCCAAGGAAGGAGAGTCCACAACCTCCCGAGGGAGACCGTTCCACTGCTGAACAGCTCTTACTGCCAGAAAGTTCTTCCTGATGTTTAGTCGGAATCTCCTTTCTTGTAACTTGAAGCCATTGGTCCAGAGCAGGAGAAAACAAGCTTGCCGCATCTTCCATGAGGCAGCCCTTGAGATATTTGAAGATGGCTGTCATATCTCCTCTCAATCTGCCTTTTTCCAGGCTAAACTTACCCAGCTCTTTCAACCTTTCCACATAAGTCTTGGTTAGTAATTGAGAGTAATTTCTTAGCCTGTGGTTTCATACATATTGTTTCATACATCCCAACATCCAAGTAGTGAAAGATTCCAGGGGTTCCAGACACTTATCGGGGTTTGGTTTCCTTGGAATGAGGGACAGGAGAGACTGTGGTGTCTTTATGATATGTAAATTTACACATATATACAATCTATGCCTAAGATGGAGGGGCTCACAGCACTGACACTCCAAAAGGTCTTCTCCCATAGTCACAGCCTTGGAATAAAACATCTCTCTCCCTCTCCGATTATGCTATTGTTATTTATTGTTTGTGAAATATACTCAGAGTCCTGTAGTGATTTCATGCTCTTTATTGCAGCTTGTAAAACAGTGATTGAATTGCCCCCCAAACCTCAGGCTTTTATATACATTATTTACACAATGAGTCCCGTCTGATTGGCTGATTCTGCTTCCCTCCTGGAGCCTGATTGGTCTTTTCCTGCAGGCCAATCAGTTGTTGCATTCTACGATCCTACCAGCCTAATAGGCTGATTAACTTCCTCCTGGATTGGTCTTTTCCTGCAAGCCAATCAGTTGTTGCATTCTAGGAAGGATCCTAGAATGCAACAACTGATTGGCTTGCAGGAAAATATCCTATTGTTCTAGGATCCAAGCTTAGTACATAACAGTTCGTAAGCCAATTGGGGGTTCCTTCTAATAAAAAGTGGCATAGAAATCAAATCAAATCTCTCAGCTTCTGCCTGTAGCTTGCTTTCAGCTCAGCTTACACACAACTCCTGGCTGTTCTCATTCTACCTACCAGCCAGGTGATGGGGAGAAGGAACACCCATTTTTCCTCTGGCACAGAGCAACTTCTTTTGTAAATCTAATGATGGCACTTAGGTGGCACCTACATCCATTATCCCAAAAAGAAACTTGCTTGGCTAGTTCAACAGTGGAAACCTCCATTAGATTTTAAAACCTTGCTGGATTCAGGAGCCCAGAAATTATAAAGGGCTCAGGCATCAGATAAACTAATTCCCACCCACCCCAAACTCACAACATGTTAGCAAAAGGAGGAAGAGGTTCTAACGTTGCAGGAGTATACAAGAAATGGGCTATCAGCTATCTCCATCCTCTGGGATTTCTTAAGTAGTAGATCAATAGTATCAAAGTCTGAAAAAAGATCCAATGTACTTTATCTATTTCTCTGTGACATATACAGTCTAAGTGTGAAACATGACTCGAAAGCCAGTTTCCAGCACTTCAAAAATATCCAGGAACTGGGAGGAGGAAAGGGAGAATTTGGTGCTTGTGCCATTCCTGAGTTTTGGTGGCATAGCCTAGCTTTTGACTACTTGCCAGCCGACAAAGTAGACATGAGTCGAACCCCCAACTTATTTCCAAATACAATTAACAGTGGCACAGTTAGGTAATTTTGGAATCTGGAATTAATAATCTCATGCTCTCCCCCCCCTTTAGATGGTAATGTGAAGTTACTTTACTTACTTCAAAATTTAATAACTCCCTGCTGAGTTAGGGATGCCTGGACATCTACCCCAAAGTCCTGCCATGACAGTGTGACAACAAGTAACAATCAGTGACAGTATCTCAGATCTCATATACAGTGCTTCTGCATTCCAATCAATATCTCCCCAATTCATCATGCAGAAAACAGACATTTTTTATTTGTCAAAGAGGTGGCAAATTCTGAGGATGACTCACTTTCCAGGCAGAGACAACCCGAATGCAACAGGCTGTTCACTAGCTGGAGCAACTGCTTCATATGACACTTTGCAGATTCAGTGGCAGCAGAAAACAACAGGTGTTTTCCAGCACTGCCAATGTGTCCTGACCTCCTGGCCTACCTGGCAGACAGTGTGCCAAGGTGAAGTCCCAAGTGCAGAATCCAATCCACAAAACAAAGTCCCAAGTCCCAAAAGCCAATCTGTATGACAAAGTTCCAAGTCCAGAAGTCCATCCTTGCAAACCAAGTCCAAAGATCAGGAAATGAAGTCTGGGGTCAGTCCAAGTAAGCCAAGGTAGGAGTTCAGTAGTCAATCTCAAAGTAGAAACCTGTGAAAGTCTAAGGAGAACACAGGCGAGGTCCCTCAACATGGGCCAGTTGAGCAGATACAGTACCTCAGCTCTGCTGCCTTCTGAGCATGATGAGGCAGGTGACCCTCACCCACTCAGCTTGCCCTAGCTGATGAATCACATGCCTCCTTCCCAACCTAGCAAGATAGTGAACTAGGCTGCAGACCCTGGCCAGCCCGTTTCCTGGAATGCCCCGCCTGCTGTTCCCTATGTCTTAGGACCCACCATGTTTGTAGGGGCGGGGGCCTCCCTGGCTCTGGCCAAGGGTCCCACTGCTCAGCTTCCTGTGGACTAGCCCCAGCAATAATAATAATAAAATAATAATAAAATTTTATTTATATCCCGCCCTCCCCGGCCAAAGCCGGGCTCAGAGTGGCAAACAACAATAAAAGTAACACAGCATTCTAAAATCAATTCATTTTAAAATCAATTCAAAATCAAATTAATGGCAACCATTCAGCTAGAGTTCTGTGAGGATTACCAAAGGAGGGGGTCAGACTGTGCCTTGGCCAAAGGCCTGGTGGAACAGCTCCGTCTTGCAGGCCCTGCAGAAAGATGTCAAGTCCCACAGGGCCCTAGTCTCTTGTGACAGAGCGTTCCACCAGATCGGGGCCACAGCCGAAAAAGCCCTGGCTCTGGTTGAGGCCAGCCTAACCTCCCTGTGGCCCAGGACCTCCAAGATGTTTTTGTTTGAAGACTGTAAGGTCGTCCGTGGGACAAAAGGCCCCCTGCAACGTTTGGCAGTGAAAACCCCATGTTTCAGTGCATTCCACAAAATGAGCCTTTGGCACTCTAACCCGCGGTCATGAACTGGCCGGATTTCAGAGAGTAGGAAGAGGATCCAGGTAAGGGGTGCAGCTGGGAGTGTGTCACACAGAGCAAGCTGGGTTTGGGGAAGGAGAGGTTGTTGTTGATAATACTCATAGGGTGACAGAGGATGAGGAGGAAACGGAGATCAGTGCACAGGAACCAGGGCAGCAGGACCCACCAGCAGAGCCTGAGGGGCCCCTGTCCCTGCGGAAACAGCAGACTCTGAGGCATGGGGAGGAGTGGGCAAGGCACTCCAGGGTAGAATCTAAACACGTATACAAAACGCTGTGGAAATGCTTTAAAAAAAGTTTTGTAAAATACATTGAAATTGCCATAGCTAGCGTCACATTTGTATATTGCACTTTACAACAAACTTGAAACTTTTCCTTTGCAGCTGAATAGCTGAGTCCTAAGAGGCAGAGGAAGGGACCCGGGTGGTGCTGTGGGTTAAACCACTGAGCCTAGGGCTTGCTGATCAGAAGGTCGGCGGTTCAAATCCCCATGATGGGGTGAGCTCCCATTGCTCGGTCCCTGCTCCTGCCAACCTAGCAGTTCGAAATCACATCAAAGTGCAAGTAGATAAATAGGTGCCATTCCGACGGGAAGGTAAACGGCATTTCCGTGCGCTGCTCTGGTTCGCCAGAAGCACCTTAGTCATGCTGGCCACATGACCCGGAAGCTGTACGCCGGCTCCATCGGCCAATAAAGCGAGATGAGCGCCACAACCCCAGAGTTGGCCACGACTGGACCTAATGGTCAGGGGTCCCTCTACCTTTACCTTTAAGAGGCAGAGGCAGGTAAGGTGGGGCTTGCTAGCTCTGGAAGGAGGTATGTGATTCCTCAGCTGGAGTAAGCTGGGAGCAGGTGAGGGTCATATACCTCATCAAGCCCAGATGCTGCAATCAGCACACAGAGTAAGAGCTGAGCTGCTATGTCTGCTCAACTACCTGCTCCAAGATCTCTGTGGGACTGTGCTTCAGTTTGGACTTTGGATTGAGCCTGGACTGGAGACTTGACGTACTGACTTGCTGCCAGGTAAGCCAGGGGTTCAGGACCTGAGGGGACCAATTACAAGCCCCATTCTGAGGTTCCTTCCTCCCTGTGGTGTTAAAAACATAGAGGGGGCTATGTGGGCAAGCCTGCTCACTCTACTCCTCTATCGCATTCCCAGTCATCATCATCCACAAGTTGGGAGGCAACTTTCTGTAGCAGGTAGCCTCCTTCTATACAGGTAGGCTGCTTGCTCATTTTCGAACCCTACTTTCATGCAAGCTCCCCACTGCAGACAGTTGCCCTCTAGCTCACTGAGGATAACTGGGAAGGAGATGGAAGTGGGTGAGTGTGCACGCCCAATTCCTCTTTCATACTATTAATGCCGTGTGGAGAGAGTGGAGGGTAGAACATGACTTGGAGCAATCAGGTGAAGAATGATATTGTGATTGATACTACCTATGAATCTATCACCAACAGTACTTTAGGTAAAGGCAAAGAGACCGCTGACCATTAGGTCCAGTTGTAGCTGACTCTGGGGTTGTGGCGCTCATCTCACTTTATTGGCCGAGGGAGCCAGCATGCAGCTTCTGGGTTATGTGGCCAGCATGACTAAGTCGCTTCTGGCGAACCAGAGCAGCATACGGAAACACTGTTTACCTTCCCGTCGCAGCAGTACCTATTTATCTACTTGCACTTTGATGTGCTTTCGAACTGCTAGGTTGGCAGGAGCTGGGACCGAGCAACTGGAGCTCACCCCGTCATGGGGATTCAAACCGCCGACCTTCTGATCGGTAAGCCCAAGAGGCTCAGTGGTTTAGACCACAGCGCCACCCGTGTTAACAGTGCTTTAGGTAAGCAGTAAATCTGATACCGCACCTGATATTTAAAGGAAATGCGACCCTATCCAGAGCAGGCACAATAAATCACATGGAACAGACTTTCTATTCTTAAGGAAAAAAGGGGCGGTGGATCAATCACTGTGAATAGCTGCTTGTTTCTTTTACAACAAGCCTGAAATGCATGTCCTAAGTCGCTGGTATTAGAGTTTGGATTGCAGCCCTAGTAAATATTCATAATCTAAGAAATGCCTATGGGAAAGTAACTCATTGGCAACTCTTGAGTAGATGGTTTCAGGTTTGCACCCTTCAATGAATGTTTCATTTTCTAAAGTACCATCCACTTTGATTAAGTACAGCTAAAGAAATCAGTTGTTCTGATTGCATTTCCGGCCCATAGAATAGATTGCAAACATTAATAACACAACAGCCTGTGATATCTGGAGAGGGTAAACTTGTAAGTTTTGTGCATGTTTTGTTTCCTGCATGTTTTGTGGCAGGGGTCAGCAAACTTTTTCAGCAGAACGCCGGTCCACTGTCCCTCAGACCTTGTGGGGGGCCAGGCTATATTTTTTTTAGGGGGGGAAATGAACTAATTCCTATGCCCCACAAATACCCCAGAGATGCATTTTAAATAAAAGGACACATTCTACTCATGTAAAAACACGCTGATTCCCGGACCGTGCACGGGCCAGATTTAAAAGGTGATTGGGCTGGATCCGGCCCCTGGGCCTTGGATTGCCTACCCATGTTTTATGGGTTTGGAGAAGATAAGGATGGGCACATCCTGCTTTGTGTATTAGTAGTAGTATTATTATTTATTCTGTAGTGCCCTTCAAGGATCACAGGGCTGTTTGTAATATAAAAACACAAAATACATAACATAGTAACAAACAAAAACACACGACCCAGACACACAGTTTAAAAGGCCATAGACTCTTTAATTAGCCAAATTAGGTGTTTCACATACATTGAATAAGTCTATTCCATCCCATTTTCTGCAGCTTTTTAAAAATGTACATTCAAATTGTATGTGTTTTCTCCTAAAAAGCACATTTATATCCCCCCTCTAAAATAAACATTTCCTATGCCTCCCCCCCCCCCCCGCGCAGGTGGCGCTGTGGGTAAAACCTCAGCGTCTAGGACTTGCCGATCGTCAGGTCGGCGGTTCGAATCCCAGCGGCGGGGTGCGCTCCAGTCGCTCGGTCCCAGCGCCTGCCAACCTAGCAGTTCGAAAGCACCCCTGGGTGCAAGTAGATAAATAGGGACCGCTTACTAGCGGGAAGGTAAACGGTGTTTCCGTGTGCTGCGCTGGCTCACCAGATGCAGCTTGTCACGCTGGCCACGTGACCCGGAAGTGTCTGCGGACAGCGCTGGCCCCCGGCCTCTTAAGCGAGATGGGCGCGCAACCCTAGAGTCTGTCAAGACTGGCCCGTACGGGCAGGGGTACCTTTACCTTTACCTTTATGCCTCCCCCCTAAATTACGCATTTTCCTATAAAATACAAATTTTGTACACTTCAAAAAAAACTGCATTGAAAAATTCAGAGAAGTATGCAATCAAATTTGTGTACAAGTTCAGGAACTGCAAATTAAGCCAGTTTGCTTTAAAATGCAGACTGAGGAAAATTCTCAACCATCCCTCGCAGAAGAACAATAGACACAGCCTAAAGTGTAACTGCACCACCTTGTGAAGCAATATTGTGGCTGCAGCAGCCTTTTCTGGATGCGTTTAGGCTCGTCCTCTTTCTCAGCGCAGCCATTCTTATTTATAAAGGTAGGGAATAATTTTAATAGGAAGACATCACAAGCCGCTGTATTGCTATATTTCATGAGGTTAGTTACTGGACATTCCATTAGAGTACTTGAAAGCATTAACTTGTGTTCGCTGCCTTCTTGCGTAATTTAGCCAGCACAAATTGAGCAAGGACATTAAAAAGCTCTTAGGAGCAGGGATTTCTTCCAGCAAGAGTCTTCTCTCTTTGGCAAAATAAAAAAGCCCTTACTTTGGGGGCTCTAGGCCAATAATATTTTAAAATGCTGAAATAAACACATGGGAACATCTCTGGGGAGAAACAAAAAGGGCACAGATCTTTTCTAAAACTTTCACAAATGAATGCATTTATTGTTGTGCACCGAGTGTTATTTCAACACACCCCTGGGGTTGGATTCTTGCCATAAGATTGTCTGGGGTTTCTTGTGAGGTGGTTACACTGTCATAAGCAAACCTGATTTTAGAACTGTTGATCCCTAATTTCATTGTAAAACAGGCATATATAATCAATGTAACTGGCAGGAGGTTTCTGTCCCTTTTGCTGCCCATTCATTCCTCCAGTCTTACCAACTCATTTGCCTAAGCACTGAATGTCGGCAGACGTATGTTCTCACTTCTGTCCACATCTGGATCTGTGACTGCGCCAGGGCTGATTTTCAGCCAAGGGGTGAGCTATGAAACCTGTTTTAATACCAGAGCTCAGCTCTGGAATATGCGATGTAATACAGATAATTCCCGGGACTGGAGGAAAGGACTCTAAAACAGAGGGCTTGACTTACAGGCTCCTCTCATTTTAAAAACGGAAGGCAGAGCCACAGGGCGACCTGTTTAGAGACAAATGCTTCCTCTCGTTCCTCACTGTTCTGTTTATTCCTTAGCCTCTTCTTGTTGTTGTTGTTATTTAGTCGTTTAGTTGTGTCCGACTCTTCGTGACCCCATGGACCAGAGCAAGCCAGGCACTCCTGTCTTCCACTGCCTCCCGCAGTTTGGTCAAACTCATGCTAGTAGCTTCGAGAACACTGTCCAACCATCTTGTCCTCTGTCGTCCCCTTCTCCTTGTGCCCTCCATCTTTCCCAACATCAGGGTCTTTTCCAGGGAGTCTTGTCTTCTCATGAGGTAGCCAAAGTATTGGAGCCTCAGCTTCAGGATCTGTCCTTCCAGTGAGCACTCAGGGCTGATTTCCTTCAGAATGGAGAGGTTTGATCTTCTTGCACTCCATGGGACTCTCAAGAGTCTCCTCCAGCACCATAATTCAAAAGCATCAATTCTTCGGCGATCAGCCTTCTTTATGGTCCTGCTCTCACTTCTGTACATCACTACTGAGAAAACCATAGCTTTAACTATACGGACCTTTGTTGGCAAGGTGATGTCTCTGCTTTTTAAGATGCTGTCTAGGTTTGTCATTGCTTTTCTCCCAAGAAGCAGGCGTCTTTTAATTTCGTGGCTGCTGTCATCATCTGCAGTGATCATGGAGCCCAAGAAAGTAAAATCTCTCACTGCCTCCATTTCTTCCCCTTCTATTTGCCAGGAGGTGATAGGCCCAGTGGCCATGATCTTCATTTTTTTGATGTTGAGCTTCAGACCATATTTTGCGCTCTCCTCTTTCACCCTCATTAAAAGGTTCTTTAATTCCTCCTGACTTTCTGCCATCAAGGTTGTGTCATCTGCATATCTGAGGTTGTTGATATTTCTTCCAGCAATCTTAATTCTGGCTTTGAATTCATCCAGCCCAGCCTTTCGCAAGATGAATTCTGCATATAAGTTAAACAAGCAGGGAGACAATATACAGCTTTGTCGTACTCCTTTCCCAATTTTTAACCAGTTGTTCCATATCCAATTCTAACTGTAGCTTCTTGTCCCACATAGAGATTTCTCAGGAGACAGATGAGGTGCCCACTCTTAGGGTTGACATATTTCAAAAAGTAAAAACTAGGACACCCCAAAGGTTGCTGAGGTCTCCTGGGACAGGGCAGGCAGCTGAAGAGCTTGCATCTGTACGTTTTAGAAAGGGAAGCCTGCGAACAGCGACAAGAGCAAGCAATTACCCATTTCTTGGACAAATCCCTTATTAAAGAAAACACTTTTGATCCTGTTGTGTCACTAGGTGGCAGGATCGTAACGCAGATTAAGTTTAGGAAAAAAGCTGTCGAGTGGCTTCTTATCCTATTTCCCCACCTTCCACGAGATGGCAGCAGCAGAACTAAAATGTGCCAATAATGACCTTAAAGGCGGCGGCCCTGGAGGGGAGGAGGGAGCCATGATTTTCATCCCTACTGTCAAACGCACAGAAAGAAGCCCTGTTAAGAAATGCTCTCTATTGGCTGCTTTCCTGGAAACTACAGAACTTTTGCTTTTTGGTCTCCACCCACCAACCTCACTAATGTATACAAATACATTTCCTTTTTCAAACGTTGCTTGCAGTCTACTTTAAAACAAGTGGGTTGGAAGTAGAGAGCTAGATAAGCAGTTATTTTGTGTGTGTGTATGTGTGTGTGTGTGTGTGTGTGTGAGAGAGAGAGAGAGAGAGAGAGAGAGAGAGAGAGAGAGATTAATGCTCCATTGGTCTTGTAAATTCCATGGCACACTTTGCAGTATTTTTATTTTTTTTAGTCTAGCATGGATTGAGACCTAATTTCTACCCTGGCGTCTGAGATAGCAGCGCCATTACTTGCTTAGCACGCTAAGCGTATTATTGAACCGTAAATTATTCTCGAACTCCTTCAGTGTGTGGGTCTGCTCCAGGGTCTGCTATGGAATTCCCATTTCGGTTCCACATTTTTTGCTCCGCTCGCTTTGATATGTCAGAACAGAGTGACAAAACCAAACGCAACACCCCAAGAGGCCCTGATGATACACCCAGAGATAATGGATTTGGAGTGTGATGGGCTCTGTCAACGCTCCCCTTAAAGAATGGTCCCATTGTGCAAACAAAGTCAATTACCCTGACCGTTGTAGTTTTCACACAACACACAAATATGTCAGGGGTCAGTCCCACAGAGGGGAAAAAGGCCGAGTGGCTCTGTGTGTATTCAGAAAACAGATGGACTCTAGTGCAGTTGGAGAATTTCAGATTGTAGACTAAATACCGTATTTTTATGTGTATTAGAAGAGGTTATTTTATTAGAAAATCATGCTAAAACTGTGGGTCGTCTTATACACAGATTTTGGAGAGGTGGGACGGACGATTGTTGGATGCAGCAATGTCCGCTGGCTATTGGCTGCTGCATCAATAGGGTGGGCGATTGGCACTTTATTTTGGCATTTGATTGGCTGTGGCTGTCCTGCAGGTATGCGATTTCTGGCAAACCCCGCCCCCCCCCCGAAGCTCACCAAGTCTGGGCAATCTCCCCCCATTTTCTCAATTTGGAGTCCCGCAAATACACGGGGGCATGTTATACATAGGAAAATACGGTAGTCTTGTTTGTGTGTAGAGGGGAGGTCTTTTAGATGGTCATGCGAATTACTTCAAAAATGTGGTTTCTCATTATTGGGGAGGGGGAACCTCTTGCTAATTCTGCTGAACAATCCTGCAAACAACGTGGGCTGGATCCAGACACATCAAAGAAGTGCTTCAGAAAAATGCGTTGTAACCTTTATAATGAGAAACCGTGTCGGCAAAAACGGAACTCCACAGCGCCATCTGGTGTGCGGTGTTATATTGCCCACGAAACACTTTTTCTTTACCAGTCTAGCTAAGACCTTGGTAACACTGCAAAGCTCATGGCTGTCAACTTTTCCCTTTTCTTCCGAGGAATCCTATTTGGAATAAGGGAATTTCCCTTAAAAAAAGGGAAAAGTTGACAGCTATGAAAGCTGCAGGGCTGACCTATCCCATAGAAAGCAGGGGGCCCTGTGACTCAGTTGCTGTGTGTGCCATTGACCACGGCAGTGAGTGAATGCCCACCTAAGGTTTGCAGGCAAGGTGCTCCTGGGGAGTAATTTTCTGTGGCAGTTGCCATAGAAAAAGACATGGGAGCGGTGTCAGGCACGGCTTTAAGGGAGGAATCCTTTCTGAGAGAGTAATGGAGGAGACTAAAGTGACCTAGGAGACTGAGCCCCAGGGAGCAGAAAAAAGAGGGTTCAAATTGGGAGGGAGAGATTCTCCGAAGTACAGCCCAATTCTTCTTCTCTTATCCTCATGTCAGAAAAACAAAAACAAAGCATGTCTTCATTCCGCTTGAACCCAGGGCTAGAAGGAGCTGCAGGAAAGGAATTTGAGTCATGTGTGCAATAACTCTTGCATGTGGCTCCCCGCATCACACCTGCACCAGGCCTCGTGTTAAAACTTCTGGGTGACCCTGAAAAGCTGATCACAGCTACTCTCGTCCTGCTCTCTCCCCCTGACCTGGTAGCAGAGCTGCTGTGGCTGGGCGCATCTCACTACGACCGAAAAGGGCTGTTCTCTGCCACTGGGTCAGATGTGACCAGGTGCAGTGGCGTCACAATGGGGGGGGGGGAATACGCCCCAGGTGGGATGTCTGCGGGGGTAACAAGAAAGCACCCCGCGGGGGCACGAGCAGCCATCGCGCCACCGCAACCGCATGTGGAGGATCCTCCGTTTGTGGTAGAGGATCGCAGCACTGGCGGCAAACCGCTATGTACAGCGCATATACGGCGTCACACACATGCACTGTACGGAGCAATGCCACACATGCGCTGTACATAGCAGTTTGCCACCGGCGCAGCTCCAGCGCCGTACAGACGGTGTCGGGATCCCTCAGTCGCCGCTACAACCACAAACAGAGGGATCCGTACAGTGCTGGAGCGCCGACAAACCGCTATGTACAGCGCACGTGTGGTGTTGCTACGTAGGGTGCACATGTGCCCTATGTAGCAAGGCCCCACCCCGGGTGTCACAGGACTTTTGTTCACCCCAACCAGGCGGGGGAGCTGCTGCTGAGGAGGGTGGGTGCCAGCGTGGCCGCCCACTCTCCTCCTGGTTTCCTCCCCCAGGGCGGGCCTGACTCTGGGGCTTGTGCGGCCAGGCACAAGCACAGCAGCTTAGGCACAACTCCTTGTGCGGAGCCAGGCCTTGGTTGAAGGAGCCTGCTGTGGGGGTGCCTGTTTGCGCCCCCTCTCCAAATTGCATCTGGGGCCACGTCCACCTCCCCACATCTCTGGGTTTTTAAGCAGAGGTTGGATGGCCGTCTGTCACAGAGATTCCTGCATTTCAAGGGGTTGGGGTCCCTTCCAACTTTACAATTCTGTGGTTCCTCACTTACGGTACTATTTACATAGCTGTCAAGTGTCCCTTATTTGAAGGGACAGTCCCTTATTCCAGCGCCATGTCCCGCTGCTGTCCCTTATTGATGGATGTCCCTTAAATGTCCCTTAAATGATGTCCCTTAAATTTCAAAGGAAGCAGCTCCTCTCCCCCCATCCCTGCTGGCCAGGGAGGAGGGAGGCTCCAACTGTGTTGCTTGGCTGTGTTGCTCACCCAATAAGAAGCCTAAGAACGACTGGGGGGGTGGAGCTTGCATGCCTTGTGTGTGGCTAGTTAATGCAAGCTGAGGGGTTTTTTGAATGCTGGATGCCATTTTGTTGCACGTGCTGCTGCAAACTTTGCAGTGCAAAGCCAGGCCGGGGAGCCATCTTAAGCTGAGGCTGCATAGGCCTTGTGGTGCATGTGATTCAGATTCTATTCAGTTGAACCTCTGGTTACAAAGTTGGTTGGACAGTGTTCTCGAAGCTACCAGCATGAGTTTGACCAGACTGCAGGAGGACAGGAAGACTGGAGTGCCTGGAACAGGTGAGGCTGCAGGTCCCTTATTTTGGCTGCTGGTCCCTTATTTTCAAATCTGTAAGTTGACAGCTATGACTATTTACCCTAGGGCTGGCCATTTCCCAAGTTAGCTAAAGATGGAGTCTCCATATAGAGAGGAAACATGGCTCTGAATTCTATTTGTTGAGGAGCAAAATTATAGGTGGGCTGTTATGCTGGTGGAGTTGGGCACTGTGGAAAACTGTAGTAGAAATGACTCTGATCTGATGCCTGACAGAGGTTATTGGCAGGGCCAGAATTAGGTTTCATGAGGCCCTAAGCTACTGAAGGTAATGGGGCCCTTTATATGTCCAGCTGTCCTTTGTCAACAACAAATTGTCACTTTTTTTTTTGCATTGAATATATGCTATATGGTAACTTATGGACCTAATAGTTATGTAGGTTTTATTTTATTTTGTTTTTTATCTTATATTTTGGAAATGTACATCCAGGATTCTTCCCTTTAATTTTTTTTGGGGGGGCCCCAAGAGAGTGGGGTGCTAAAGCTTGTTTAAAGGTAAAGGTAAAGGTAAAGGTACCCCTGCCCGTACGGGCCAGTCGTGTCCGACTCTGGGTTGCGTGCTCATCTCGCTTAAGAGGCCGGGAGCCAGCGCTGTCTGCAGACACTTCCGGGTCACGTGGCCAGCGTGATGAAGCTGCTCTGGCGAGCCGGCACCAGCACAGCGCACGGAAACGCCATTACCTTCCCGCTATAAAGCGGTACCTATTTATCTACTTGCACTTTGATGTTCTTTCGAACTGCTAGGTGGGCAGGAGCTGGGACCGAACGACGGGAGCTCACCCCGCCGCGGGGATTTGAACCGCTGACCATACAATCGGCAAGTCCTAGGCACTGAGGTTTTACCCACAGCGCCACCCGCGTCCCTAAAGCTTGTTTAGCTTATACGTAAATCCCGCAGTGGTTGTTGGACTACACCTTCCATAAGCACCAGCCAGCATGATGATCCCATCAGAGAGATTGGCATTTCTAGTCCAGAATATATGGAGGGCACCATGTTGGCTACCCTTGCCTTAGAGGCACAAGATAGATTGGATTCTGCTGGCTCTATTCAGAGTTACCACTGAGGAGACTGAATCAATCGATGACCTGCTTGCCTTTGACAGATTCAGTACAGAAGGTTTTCCCTCAGGGTATAATTTAAAAGTCATCACATTTAAGAGGTACCTTGCTGTTGATTTCAAAAATGGATTGCAATGCTGGAATCACTGTGGCTTTTGAAAGACAACCAACTACGCTGTGTGATGTTTTTAGCCCTTTGATGAAAACAAAACTACAGATTGCAGTTTCCAGTAAAAAAAATTTTTTTAAAGGAAAGCATTGTCCAGAAACTTTTATTGGCTGAATTTGGCTGTATCAGGTAAACAGAACACAAACTGTCACCGTTGTTATGATGACGCAAACCAGCGATGTCAGAAGCAGCGCAATGAGGCAACATCGCGAGTGTTTCCTTTCTCTCTCCTTCTTTTTCAGCAGGGTGTCATATCCTGGTGTGTAAATAT
This sequence comes from Podarcis erhardii, assembly GCF_964252035.2. Lineage (NCBI taxonomy): Eukaryota > Metazoa > Chordata > Lepidosauria > Squamata > Lacertidae > Podarcis > Podarcis erhardii. Next base: position 13,517,466 of record NC_138501.1, read on the forward strand.
CTTCCAACCAGTACTGCAGATCGTTTGGGTTTTCCTGTAAGAAAAATGACTGGGTTCTTTCTTGTGCATAGACAATAAACAACAACAACAACAACAACAACAACAACAACAACAACAACAACAACAACAACAACATGCAGTTGAATATATTTTGGCTGCCACCAAAAAATGAACTATGGCCACCCCAGATATGTCCAAGGGTCCAACCTGCAACAGTTCAGACCAGGGGTCAGCAAACTTTTTCAGCAGGGGGCTGGTCCACTGTCTCTCAGACCTTGTGGGGGGCCGGATTTTTTTTGGGGGGGGGGAATGAACGAATTCCACTTAGTAGCATGAGGGCTAGATGGGGGGTGGGCACCTTCATACCTAAAAAGGTGCACAGCCGACTCAGTGTGATTGACCAGTTTACATACTTGTGAAACTTTAGAATTCTGTCTTTGACATGGAAGCTTAATGGAGCAACAATAAACAATTTAGAAAGAAGGAAAACACAATCTGCTTTGCATCCTGGCTTTTCGTGCTGTCGATAGAAACTTACTCCATTCACAGAACGACCCCTCCCATAAGTGCAACTTTCCTTCCATGAATGGAAGCGCTTTCCCATTCACAGAGCCAAAATTTAGGATCTGGGCTTCTGCAAGCAGTCCCAAAGCTTAGTGCTCCCTTTGCTCTGCGCGGTACCCAATTTCCCCAGTATCTTAAATGTCCAGTATCTCAGGCACAAATAAAACAGTGTAGTTCTGGGGTTGCCAGCCTTTTGGGGCCCATGCTTATATTTGCAAACCAGAGAAAGTGTTGCTGGCATTACCCCAACCTATTGACTTGGCTGAAACAGAATGTTTCTTTCATGTCTAATTTCAGCTGGGGGATAGGACATGTGTGAATCGGGGAAGGTCTCTATGGGTGTCTATGGGCATCACATTACCGACCCCAGTATATTTTTTTTGTGGGGGCAGATGCGATTTTGCGGAACTGTACCTTTAGATAGTGAGCCAGGCTAGAGTTTAAGGAATGTCTGTCGTAGTCTTCGACAGTCCAGGATGGGTATTTTTTCCCTTCCTTCCAGCTGTCATCAGGGAAGACATCACTGTAAAGAGGATTTCTTTTGATGGTTGATTTCAAGGTGATTGGTGTAATGTGTTTTCCAAGAGCTTTATCTATCGCTGCAGGATGGGGCTCACTCACTTCCACGACAGGCTGCTCACGTAAATTTTTCTTTTCTCTCTGGAAGAGACACATTCGAAAAGGATGAAGGCTGTCATCAACATTTACCTAAGAGCATATTATTTCACAGACTTCCTCTGGAGCTTAACAAAGCCCTTTACAGTAATCATCAGCTAATCCTCCTAGCTTTGAAAATCTTCTATTGAGAGGAACAGTCATCTTTGTTCTTGTAATATGGTCAAATTACTATAAGAATCTGAAAAGTTCTTTAACAACCTGGTCACAAGAAAGGCTTGACTAAGATTCAACGATTATTCATGGAATTCAGATATAGATGAATACAAAGCAACTTGATGCCAAAACACATTATTTTAAAGCAGCAATTTACCTACATATGCAACCAAAGCTGACACCAGGCAGGAATATTTCCTTATTCATCATCACCAAAGCGAGAGAGTTCCTATTACTTTTCACCCTGGAAGTGGAATGCCAATTCAAAGTTCCCAGTTCAAAACCCCAAACTTTAGCCAGGTATCATTAATTTCACAAAAGACAATGATTATTACACATTAATAAGTTGAATTACAGGTTTCCTCCAGACTATCAGCATTTTGCAGCAGAAATTCAAGCTCATGCCAGGAATTTAGCTTTGCACAGTTAAAGAATATTAAAGCATATTATTGTCCTAGAACACTGAATCTGCTTAAACAAACAGACAAACTTCATATTTTCTTTCTTTTTTGTGGTTAGGAAAGTGGTGAGGAAATGTGCTGAAAAGTGTGGACTGAACAAATGACAGATATGAACCCCAGATAAATGGGATATGACCAGATAAATACCCCACAAGCAACTCAGAAATATGGCTGCATGTTCATTGCTGTGCAACCTCCCAGCATAAAAATAAGAACAAATGCTCCATTAACACTAAGCATGTTCACACACACACACAAAAAAACACTTTGTGCAAAGCAGAGCAGAATGAATGCTTAATTAACAGGTCGCATGAAGTAGCCTGTAGATTGAGAAGATACTTTTGGATTTATTATTTTTTTGCCAGTGTGAAAGAGGGAAGCAACCAACAGAACGAGCCCAAAGGGAGCAGGGTGGGGGGCAATGGTTGATTCAGCCGGCCAAGTGATGAGCTGACTGCCTCAGTTGCTCTGTCTCCCTTGTCCTCTCAGTTGTGGCATAAGAGGGCGGGAGGTGAATCTGCTGTCTGATGCCCCCATCTTCAAGAGAGGTTGAAACGTCCCTGTCAGGACCACTTACTGCTTTTGCCTACCCTTTTTTTATGAGAGGTTGGCACACTGTTTCAGCTGGCATGCTTTTCTGCTCTGAAGGAATTTCCGCCCTCCCTTCCCCACAGGTGGGCGGGGTTTGCGGCACCGAGCGACGGCTCACCTGGGCGGGTGCCTCCCACCTTCTTGGGCTGGCCTTTGACCCGCCCTCGGCCAGGGAGGACAATGGACGGCCTGCCGGGGGTGGGGCTAAGGCCAAAGAAAAGAGGCTGACCCCTTTGTCCAAGCCTCTTTCAGTTTTCTTCCTTCCAGGCATGTAGGTCAAACTCCCAGGACGAGAGTTTACTACCCACTTTTCGTACTCGGTGAAGGATGCAAATTTCTCTCATTATTTGTTCATAGTACTACACCTTGGTGCTAATTAGGCAGTACTTAATTAATAGATACCACGAGCCTAATTTTACTTTTTATAATATTTTTGCTTTAAAAATTCAACATAAAATCCAAAAATCAACCTAGTTTACAAAACATAATAAATTTAAAAAAGGAAAAAGGAGAGAAAGAGAGATAAAATAACTGTAGGGCCCTTTACTATATTCATATCATATATACATATCCAATCATTTATCTACACACAGAGTAGACCTTCCCATCTCCCACCTAAGCCTACTTCTTCTCCTGGTATCTCAGTCTGGGAGACCTTTTTCTACCCTGTCTTTCATGCAGGGATCCCGCTCTGCCCACTGTCCCCTTCCTGTGTATGCCATCCTCAGTCCGAAGTATTTGCACAGCTTCGAAAAGCTTTTACAGAGCTACGACTAAATACAATAAGCTCTGCTTATAGAGATGGGAGACACAGAGGCATACCAAAAAACGAACGTGTTTGCATTAGGGGATGTTCTGAAGTAGAGGACCTTGTGCATTATATCTTGCACTGTGCGTTATATAATGATGCAAGAAAAAGATTTTTGGTACCTATAATGACAGGGTCCCCTGACCAGAACCCCCTTGACATGATGTTATATCTCCTTGCAGACACAGATAAGTATGTGACCTGGCGGGTAGCACTTTTTGCAACTGCTGCTAGGAAAATTAGAGCAAATTATATAGCCAAGGTAGCCATTAACTGTAAAGGAGATGAATTTATTTGATCCCATCTATCTATCTCAGGCTATGCTCTATCTTTGTCACGAAACTCTGAGTATAAATTGCACACTGTATTAATTGATACTGTTTTTAACATTAGTGACCATGTGATGATTTTAGCTTATGAATTTTGTTGTTTAATGTTTTTATTTGTACATTGGGGTACTTTTATAGCTTTGTCTAGAGTACGTAATGTTTTAATAATACAAATGTTTTTAGTCTTTTTTTACCAATTCAGTACATTTTCTTTTAATTGTCAAATAATTCTGTGTACATTGCGGCAGCCTTTGGCTATGTGTAATAAAACTGACTGAGACTGAGACCGTCCGAAGTAAATATATTTCTTTATACAGTGGTGCCTCGCAAGACAAAATTAATCCGTTCCGTGAGGCTCTTCGTATAGCGGTTTTTTCGTCTTGCGAAGCAAGCCCATTGACAGCTTAGCGGATTAGCGCTATTAGCGGTTTAGTGGCTTTTAGCGGATCAGCTGATAAGCGGCTTAGGGCTTAGAAAAGGGGGGGGGAGGGAAAAACCCCCGCAGGAACTCACAAGACATTTTCGTCTTGCGAAGCAAGCCCATAGGGAAATTCGTTTTGCAAAGCGCCTCCAAAACGGAAAACCCTTTCGTCTAGCGGGTTTTCCGTCTTGCGAGGCGTTCGTCTGTATTTGGAAGCCATTTCTCTCTCTCTCTCTCTCTCTCTCTCTCTCTCTCTATCTCTCTCTCCTGCTCCTGCAAGGGTCAATATTTTCATAAGGAACAAACAATAATTGGACCAAGTACATATTCCCAGCTGGGAGTTTGCATCAAACAATTGTTGCTGTTGGTGATACTGGCACAGATGCATCTTGAAGTGGGAAAACTGACTGATCTGGATTCTGATAGATTTCTGGTCGAAGCACCTAGAGTAGAAAGCACCTTTTCCTCTTTCCTACGTGTAAACTCACAGAATGTTGACTTCCTGACAAGGTTCACGGTTTCCAAGCAGAAGCCACGACCGTGAACTGCGATCCTGTGCCACCATGCATCAGGCAAACCCCTCATTCCCTTTCCCCTTGCTTCAAAAGCAGAAAACAAAATCAGTTGTGGATTTTCCCAGGCTCAAGTCATGGTTTGAAAAGCAAGACGTGCAGGAAAAGGATGCTTCTTCCAACAAGCAGCGTCTCTCAGAGCCAATCAGATGAAGAAGCGAGGGAGCCAATCATGGGAAGAATAAACTAGACTATCTGGGAAGATACCTGCGTACCAGATGGAATTCTGATTGCTCACCATTAAAGGTTGCAGGTACACACACCATGCTTGCAAAGCAGAGAAAAAGATGTAATCAAATGCGAAATAATTGCTGTCTGTTTTCGGATTGCAGCCAGAGAGATTGCAAGGAAATCATTATAAGAAACCCTGTGCAGGAGGATTCTGGCATTCACACCCCTTTCACATGCCTAAGTTGCCAAGTCTGTTTTAGAGCTCTAAAATTATCCTCGGCTACTGCTAGGGAGTGAATCGATCTGCAGTGCCCGCCAGCTGCAGTTTTAGCTCCCGTCAGTTTCCATATGCCATTTCTGAGCCCTGACATATCCTCAGATCAGATTATTTTGCGTGTCTTTTGTGAATCGTAGTTTGCCCCCTCGAGCTTTCATGAGCCTAATTGAAATGGCACCACCGCAATAGCTTATCGTGTGTGTGTGCCGTCAGTTCATCACCCTATTATGTATTTAAAGTTCTTCAGAGATGCTAATGGTGTCTCAGGCTTGTGAACTGGATGTGGAAAAGAAGGGCTATTTTACTACTAGTGCTATTAGGGTGGGGTGGGAGATGGATGTGGAAAAAGGCATAAAAATAATGTGATCTGAGTGTGATGGTTATTTTAAAAAGTGTTGGGGGGAAAGAAGAAAATCAGATATAAGAATGCACAGTGGTACCTCGGGTTACATACGCTTCAGGTTACAGACTCCGCTAACCCAGAAATAATACCTCAGGTTAAGAACTTTGCTTCAGGATGAGAACAGAAACTGTGCTCCGATGGTGCGGCAGCAGTGGGAGGCCCCATTAGCTAAAGTGGTGCTTCAGGTTAAGAACAGTTTCAGGTTAAGAACGGACCTCTGGAACGAATTAAGTAAGTAACCAGAGGTACCACTGTACTCTTAAGAGACAATGTGCCGTGGTGTTAGTACACTCTTAGGTCACAGATGTGCTTCCACATACTACTGGGGATGGCCATTAGAGGGATCATTTATTCAGTGACAGATCTCATGTTGTGCACACAAAAGGGCCCCGGTGCAATCCTTGTCATCTCAGGTAGCAGGTAATAGGAAGACCCCTGGGTCCTGAGAGCCTTGAATACTAGTAGCAGTTAGAATAGACAGTAAGGCTGGGCTATATATTGATATATCATCGAAAACCACTGTGAAGACCATATCGTGATATGGGTTTCATATTTATTGACCTGGCAATATATTGCGAATCATGTGTGTGCTATGCAAAAATCACAATGTGGGATAAACCTTGAAGCCAGCCACTGCTTCTCTCCATTCCTGCAACCCGTTAACTCCACCAGCTCAAGTCTCCCCTGCCTTCTGCAGGGGGATGTGAATCATGAGCAGGCACCAGAAAAAATCAGAATGCAGGAAAAACTGTGAACCCAGCCAATGCCTCTATGTAGATCCATCCTTATTTCAGACATTGTGATATATATATTGCAATGTTGAGCTGGTGATCTATCACTATGTTGAAAACCAGGTGTTGTCCAGCTCAAATGGACAGTGCTGAGTTAGAGAGACAATTGGCCTGATCTGTATAAGGCATCGCCCTGTTAAAGAGAAGTAGCCACAGTGGTGCCTGGCAGATGATATTGGATTACAATTCCCATTATCCTGGACTACAGACCATTCTGTCCAGAGCTGATGGAAGTTGGAGTCCAACCACGTCTGAAGAGAATTACCGTATTTTTTGCTCTATAGGACACACTTTTCCCCCTCCAAAAATTAAGGGAAAATGTGTGTGCGTCCTATGGAGCGAATGCAGGCTCCTTGGCTTCAGCGATAGCAATGCGAAGCCTCCGAAGCGCAGAGGGAGATCTCCCCCTGTGCTCCGGAGGCTTCGTGTTGCTTTTGCTGAAACCGCCTGAAGCCCCCAGAGCGCAGCGGGAACTCCCCCTGTGCTCCGGGGGCTTCAGGCAGCTATCCGCAAGCCTTCAGAGCACAGCAGGAGTTCCCGCTGTGCTCCAAAGGCTTGCGGATAGCCGCCTGAAGCCTGGAGAGTGAGAGCGGTCGGTGCACACCGATCCCTCTTGCTCTCCAGGCTTCGCTTCGCTGGAGAGGCGCTGCACAGTTTTTCCTCTCTGGTCAGCACCCCTTCAGCGAAGTGGGAGGAGAAATTGAAGGGGCTCCATTTCTCCTGCCGCTTTGCTGAAGGGGCGCTGAGCAGAGAGGGGGAGAATTTTTTTCCCCTGTTCTCCCCCTCCTATGGTCCGGTGCGTCCTATGGTCCGGTGCATCCTATAGAGCGAAAAATACGGTACATTGGCTGCCCCCTAACACGATGAATTAGTGCCGGAGTTTGAAATTTCTTGTGGAATTGTGAGAGCAATTGTTAGAAGAACGAAACTTTTTCGTAGGGGCCATGGACAGCATCTGGCGATGCAGGAATGTCTGACCTTCTGTGACCTTCCAAAAGCATCTGGCTGGCTGCAGTTAGAAGCAGAACACTGGCTTGCATGGAGATGATTCAGCAGGGCAGGTCTTGTCTTCAAAGATGTCAATTAGTTTCAGTTCAGCCACTTTTGGGGGGTGAGTAGGTCACATTCAGTAATGGGTTTTCTCCCCCATTGGTCCTTACTGATCAGCTGCATGGTGGTGTCTGAGAACTTTGATGCATCCAGATCTCATTTTTTATCATCACCATGAGCAACGTTGTTCAAGTATTCGCACTTTGTAGAGTGGCTTAGGCAACTGCACCTCCAAGCACATGTGGACCAAAAGCAAAGACAGATCAGAAAGAAGTATAATTGCCCCCCCCCAGGCCATGTGACTTGGTCCACAGGCTGTAAAACTGGCTGGTGTGTCCAAGCGTAAGTGGAAGCATTGCAAGAAGATGGGCATTGAAGTCAGTCCTCGCTGCGACTACTACAGAGGTTAAATCTAGGGAGGGAGGAAGCTTACGACTTTATTTGCATCATAAAAGCCTCCACATGGAATTCTGATTGCTTACCATTAAAGGGAAAGCCTGCAGGAAATTGTTTTTTGGAACCTGAGGATCAGACAACCTCTAGCCAACTCATGTCTGCTTTTTGCAGTTCACACACAACCCTCTTACATCCTGATGCTACAAATTTTCCTGGAAGTTCGTGTGTTTAATTTGGCTTTCTAAAGTCTATATTTGATGGGTAATTCAGTTGCCCTAGTTGGTTCATGCCAGTCTGCGTGGTATGGCTCAATGTGCTCTCTTACTGTAGGGATAACCTACAGGAAAATCTACTGTAATGAATATATAAGCAACACACCCAACTGCTAGGTAGTGCTGTACCATAAGTTTAGTGCTTTACTTAAGTCTTGTCTTCTTCTTGTGGCAAAGGACTTGTTTGGTATTGTAACAAACTAGTATTTCCAAATGCCCCAGGTTAATCACATGCTATTCCATCCCTGGGCATAGAATACCCTCCAATATTTCTCCTATGAAAATAGGGATATCCTATTCAATCATCCAGTTACAGATAGGTAGCCGTGTTGGTCTGCCATAGTCAAAACAAAACAAATTCCTTCCAGTAGCACCTTAAAGACCAACTAAGTCAGTTCTTGGTATGAGCTTTCGTGTGCATGCACACTTCTTCAGATACACTGAAGAAGTGTGCATGCACACGAAAGCTCATACCAAGAACTGACTTAGTTGGTCTTTAAGGTGCTACTGGAAGGAATTTGTTTTGTTTTGACTATTCAATCATCATTTTATTTATACCCCATCCATCTGCCCCAGCCACTGTTCCAACATACATAAGAATACAATAAAACATTAAGCATTTAAAAAAACCTTCCTTATAAGGCGCTGCCTTCAGATGTCTTCTAAAGGTTGTAGAGTTACTTATCTCCTTGGTTTGGATGAGTCACATAACTCCATCCCCTCCTCTATTTCTCCAATGAAAATAGGGATGTCATAAGGAAAAATGGGACATTCTGGGATCAAATCAGGAACTGGGGTGGCTTCTGTAAATCCAGGAGTGTCTGTGGAAAATGGGGACACTTGGAGGGTTTGAATAGCCTAGACTAGAGGCACAAAGGTCAGGTTCTAGGATTTTTTTGTGGCTGCTTGCCAGGAAAGAGCCTGAACATCACATCTCTTAAGATTAATCTGCAGCCATGGTCTTATTAGTAAGAGTCTCACACCCTCCAATTGCAATGCTATTGTGGTGTGGAGCTGGGCACAAGTTCAGTTTGAGCTTGGAATTTGTTGGGTGGCCATAGGTAAAATGACTAGCTTTCGGGTTCAGTTTGCCACCTGCAGCATGATAATGAGACAGGTTTGCTTCCTATGGGTTTCATGTGGATGAACAAAGGGTGTATAATTTGTTTAGGGGAAAGAGAAGGTTAATTGTAGTCATTCCACCTAGTGGCCATATGTTCTGAAGCACCAAACAGCTAATTGTCAGGCTTTTTGGTGTTTCTAACAGGCATCCTTGTGCACAAGCCCAGCTGCTGCCGCACGTGTGTAGTTGGATCGGGGCCAGGGAGTCTAAGTGTGTGGTTTAGCAAAGAAAAGGAAGACTGCTCTCTCTTTCATGGAGCAAACATTTTCATTGCAAAGGCCAAACAGGCTTGGGCAGGTTTTACCTTCCATTATCTGAAATTAGATGAGAGGGGAGGAAATAGACTCCCCCAAAGCAGATTTTTTTAAAAGTCAAAAGATAGACTATTGGTCTGAAACCCGAGTTACCTGCCATGGCGGCCTCAGAATCTGGTGGAAAATAAATGAAAACACTTTTAGGCAAAGGAAAGCACTTTCAGAAGCACAGGGGGGCACATTAATCTGAATGATCTCTCGGTAAAGGTCGTGACAATCTCACAAACACAGCACGGAGGCAGTGAGTCCTAAGAAGCAAGTGTTTGTTAAAATAAAATGAATTCCAGGGCTGGGAATTTAGGTGGCTTTCAGGGTTTAATGACTTCAGGAACCCGGAGGTCACTCACATCTCTTCTGAAAAGGAACACGAAACCCCCTCTCCTATTCCGGTCTTAACTAACCCTTAACCTCATTAGGCCTTTCATCCTAAAACAAAACATGCTATTCATCAAGCATTCATTCTACACAGTGCGTACATCATGTTTATTTTGATATCTGGAACACGTAAGACATATGCACTTTCTCCTTATTTTTTGATCGTTAAAACAAGGGGGGGGGCGTTAACAATTAAGGCGGCAATCTCAAACGTAATTATTTTCAAGTAAAACTTGCTGAAATCAGTCAGACTTATTCCTAAATTAGCATGGATAAGATCAGGCTATAAGTTTGGACCTATTAAGGAATGTGTTTCTGTTTAATTTTACATTTCAATAAGACATTCTCCCAGAAAGCTCTCTGAAGGTTTAAAATATAGGGTTTCTTTTAATGCCCCACATATCTCTCTCTCTCTCTCTCTCTCTCTCTCTCTCTCTCTCTCTCTCTCTCTCTCTGCCAGGTTGGACCAAACTTCTTCTTCTTCTTCTTTTAAAAGGGAATCTCCTCTAAGCCGTGACAGAGAAACCTGAGAGTTTTTATTGATCTGCATTATGAGGTACCAAACACATACACTGGGAAGGGAGAGAAATCCAAATTCTTTAGTGTAACAGTTGCTGCAAATCAAATTTTATTAAAGGGTTGTGCAAACCAAGGGTGTGTGGTTGCTGTGGGGAAAGCATTTAAAGTCTCTTCTAGATGGCCATGCGCAGGATTCGGCACATTGGCAAGTGCTTGAAAAACAGCACTAAACAGTGAATGCTGCTGAAGGCTAAATGTTGGTGAATGTGCACACTTGGCTTACTGTGGACACACATCAACGTCTTCAGCAGCCATCACGAGCTGTGTGGCAATAAGTCTCAAGTCCTGTGCTCAGAAGTGAGGGTCCCTATACATGTGTCCCAAGTGTTCTTGTGACACAAGTGAGATAAGCTGAGCTAGTGTTTAAAGAACATATGTTCTATCCAGTGCTGGATTTACGTATAAGCTAAACAAGCTACAGTGGTACCTCGGGTTAAGTACTTAATTCGTTCCGGAGGTCCGTTCTTAACCTGAAACTGTTCTTAACCTGAAGCACCACTCTAGCTAATGGGGCCTCCTGCCGCCGCCACGCCGCCAGAGCAAGATTTCTGTTCTCGCCCTGAAGCAAAGTTTTTAACCTGAGGTACTATTTCTGGGTTAGCGGACTCTGTAACCTGAAGCGTATGTAACGTGAAGCATCTGTAACCCAAGGTACCACTGTATAGCTTAGGGCCCCACTCTCTTGGGGGCCTAAAAAAAAATTAAAGGAAAAAACTGGATGTACATTTCCAAAATATAAGGTAAAAAAACAAACTAAAATCTGCTTACGGCAACAGTGTTTTGTGTGGTGTAGGCTCCTTAGATGTAAGTAATGGGCCCCGTCTGCTAGTCTGCTCCCTAAAATATCACTGGTTTTCTCATTTCTGTATATAGGGTGCCTACATTCTGCATGGACTGGTGGCATGGCAACATGTGCAAATGGCTTTAGATACCTACTAGGTCCAGAAATTACCATATAGCATATTTTCAACACACACACACACACACACACACTCAAAAGTGACAATTTGTTGACAAAGGACAGCTGGACATATAAAGGGCCCCATTACCTTCAGTAGCTTAGGGCCTCATCAAACCTAAATCCAGCCCTGGTTCTTTCCCACACAGCATCTCTGTCACAACCTTCATAATTGAAGGTTCCTTCCAGATGCTTCTTTTGTGGGTGAGATTCAACGGCATACCAGTAAATTCAAGTTGCATAACACATTTGCATGCCTGCCTGCCCCCAATTGGATTTTTGGCTATAGGAAAAGTGATGGGGAGCTGCACCGGAGAAGGTTAGGGTAAGAATTGTTTGACGTGACATTGTATGAGCTCCCTGCAAACCAACAAGATGAATGCTCAATAATCTGCCAGTATTCTATAACCTCCTTGCAAATTTGTGCAAGTAATTCAGGATGAATGCTCGATAAACAGCATATAGGGAAGAGACCAGAGAGGACTGGTGATTGTTTTGAAGTGGTACCAACTGATCAGTGGTTGCTAGCTTTCATTTTAAAGTGTATTCCCTCGCCCCTCAGATTTGCCTCCTTTAGGTTTGGTTTGACTGTGAAGCCCTCCAGTTTAATGCCATACGACAATATCTACCAAAAACATGTGACGATCATGCCAGCAAAAATGAATTTAAAATATCAAGCCACATAAGTCTAAAGCACAGGAGCTAAGCTAAGTCAGGGATGTTCCCAAGATGGGATATAAGGTTTCACAGTCCAGTGAAGTTCTCTGTAAAAGGTACAACACACTATTGAATTAGTAGAGGTGAATCTGCGGCTCTAGCTACTTACCTGCGAATAGACTCTGTTGTGCCATTGCTGTTGCCCAGTAAAATGTGTGTCTGGAAAATTTGCTAGCCAGGTTTGTAAAAAGACAGAGGTTTTTGCTAAGGATTTCACGTCTAGCTGCAGGAATTTGTCGGGGTGGTTGTTGTTTGGCAGTGCAGAGAGATCCATGTTTCTCTGTTACATATTGGTGAAAGCCCGTTTCTCTACCCTGAAGCAGCTCCCAACTTCTTCTATAATTAATTAAGTGAACGAGGATATTGCCTTTCTCCTACCTGAAACTGTAGCTGACTGGTGTCAGGCAGATACATTTCCTATTGTCTGCACATGAAAACGAGCAACATGGCTGCTCCCTTTAAAGCAGCCTTTCTCAACGCGTAAGGAAACATCGGCTAATCCTTTAAAGCAGCAGTTCTCAACCTGTGGGTCCCCAGATGTTGTTGAACTACAACTACACCCCTACCTAGCAAGGCCAGAGCTCAGGGATGATGGGAGTTGTAGTCCAACAACATCTGGGGACCCACAGGTTGAGAACTGCTGCTTTAAAGGATTAGCCGATGTTTCCAAGAGCTGGTCTGAAGTGAAAGGAAAGCTCTAAACGTGATGATCAGTTACCGGATGCCCGGGATGAGTGCAGCAAAAGTTGCAGAAGTAGCAATTTCTGCAGCAAGTAGGCATAAAAATGACACCAGAGCTTACAATGTAAAATGTAGCTTAAAAAACCCAATCCCAACTTTATTGCTACGGCAGCATTTCAGATGTCTATTGAAAACACTCTTGACTGTCACAAGATAATCACTGGCATGAAATACAGCACTGCACATTGTGGTAAAGGTAAAGGGACCCCTGACCATTAGGTCCAGTTGTGACCAACTCTGGGGTTGCGGTGCTCATCTCGCTTTATTGGCCGAGGGAGCCAGCATACAGCTTCCGGGGTCATGTGGCCAGCATGACTGAGCCGCTTCTGGCGAACCAGAGCAGCGTACAGAAACATCGTTTACCTTCCCGCCGAGTGGTACCTATTTATCTACTTGCACTTTGACGTGCTTTTGAACTACTAGGTTGGCAGGAGCAGGGACTGAGCAATGGGAGCTCACCCCGTCGCGGGAATTCGAACCGCCGACCTTCTGATCGGCAAGTCCTAGGCTCTGTGGTATAATCTACAGCGCCACCCGTGTCCCTGCACATTGTGGTAGAAAGACCTTAATATCCCACATACACTTATGAAGTCTGAGCTGGCACGGTGATGGATCAGAAAAGAAATTGTGTAGTGGACAACTTGCTAAAAATGCAGCCTGACCGAGTGTCTGGCAGTGAAAGTGGTTACATTCCACAGAAATAAAACAGGACTTAAAACCTCCCCCCTTTGCAGGGAACAGGAACTGACGAATAAATAGCAATTTAAAATTTATCCTCATAATATTTCTTTGAAGACCAGTGCTCCAAAAACTGTTGGGCTTACATTGGCCATGTTGGCTAGGACTGTTAGTCTGCTAACTGGACTGCTAGTCCAAGACATGTTGGGAGCACCATGCTGGCTAATCCCCCTGCGCTAGATGGGTAGTGTGGTCCACCTTCACATATTTGGTTTTCTCCATTTCATTTTTTATTTTCAACAGAAATCAACCAACATTATAAGGTTTGTGGGGAGGGAAGATATACATAAATGGAGTTTATATACATATATATTTATTGAAGATGTAAAAATCACGTGACTCACATACAAAATTTTCTCATAAGGAAAATGTAAGTTGCCTTGTTCACGTTTCACAAAATTGCAAAACTATTTTATAAAAAATCTTTTTTTAAAAAAACAATGCTTATCACAAAATTATCTTCTAAAACTTTTTTTAAAAAAAAAACAACAACCTGAAAATTTAGCCCAATTCATGTTAAACATTAGGTTTCTCTCCATGTGCAAACCACATGAGCACCAAGAGCTAGGCGTGGATCGTTCGCTGAAAACCCTTGAGATCAAATGACAAGTTTAAAAACAGTACAGATTTCTTTCATAGGATGTTACAAACTCTAGAACGATGTTTCTCTACACTACATCAAACAGTGCAACCGAGATTCAGTGTTAATCTTTACAGTGTTTAATTGATTCAATACTTGTGTTCAAGTATATGTTCATACACATGATTAAAATCCCTACTTTGTCATTTTGTCTATTTTTGTTTATAAAAGTTTCTAAGTTACAGTAGATCATTTCTTACAGTATGTTTTTAAGGGCATGGAGAAACATGAGGTGTCACGCTGGGCCGCTAGTGATCTGTGGTAGGAATCAAGAATCCACGACCCTCCAGATGTTATAAGACTCCATCAGCCCCAGGTTAGCACCACAAAAAATTCAGTTATAATAGGAGCTATAGTTCTGCTATATCTGGGGGACCGTAGATTTCCCATGCCCGCTTAAAGGAATCTGCCTACAACTTCGTGGAATTGATTCTTACAATTAAGTTGGTTGAAAATGGGCTGCTGTGATTATGAAAATTAATACTGGGAAGCTGTAGCTGTGTCAATAGATGTTCTGGGTCCAATGTCACATGCAAATAAATATTGGGACAGTTCGGAAAGTCTGATTCAGCCCTTAATAAAACAAGAATTGATTTTTCCAATACATTCTGTAATATAACCTGTTCAATGCTGTTAGATCAACTCACCCCAGAACCTGTTGCAAAAATTTCTGAAGTCAATCTGACACAAACCATAAAAAAAAATTACAATAAAATAAAGGGGATCTCATTTCCATACACAGCAAAACTATTAACCTAAAAAAAAAAAATCAGGGTAATATGATGACTTATTACTTTGCACAATCTTGTGGACAGTTTAGTGTGCTAGTCCTGCTCACTTGCAGTTAATGGGACTTAAACACACTTAACAATGCACAATATCATCCTCATTATTTGTCTTTTGGAGGTGGGGGAAAAAAAGACATATTGGCCTACTGAATATAAACATTTAAAATAGTAATTTTAAAAAAATCTGATAAATGTATCCAAAATAATTCATATAAAATTAATTATGGAAACTCTGAGCATAAAACAAAACCAAAAAAAAAAAGCTGTTTAACCAAAATAAAAAATAAAAATGTATTGGCAGGCAAAAATAAATTAATTTGATTAAATTATATGTAATCTGATAATATTTGGTCTGAAAAAGCGTGCTCTTGTGTGTGTTTATAAATAGTGTGGCTGTGAAGAGCTGAGAGCTACCCAGCCAGTCTGCCTGCCAGAGGTCAACTCCTTTGCTGAATTTTCTGAGCATAAAAGTCTCTGCACGTCTCACAGCAACGCTGGTACCACCTCATATCTTGGCAGAGGTTCTTCTCTCGTATCACTCTGCAGTATACAGGCCACTGGTCTCCAAGGCACTTGAACGTTAAGGCAGCTGTGGAACGACACAAAACCAAACGGGGCATCAAGGCAGGTGTATATGTCAACGGCTCTGAATTGCATTTCTAAGGTGTGAAACATACAGTGGATGCATAGCGCAGGAAGCCACTTACGTACAGGCAGCAAAACAACAACACCAAAGCGACTTGGGAATGAAACACAAGTAACAAGGTGGTTTTATAGAAGCAAAAAGGGCAAAAGAACGCTTCAAAACTTAGAGATAAAGGATGCAATTTACTAGGGAGTAAGGTGGCGCTGTGGTCTAAACCACTGAGCCTTGGGCTTGCCAATCAGAAGGTCAGCAGTTCGAATCCCCACAACGGGGTGAGCTCCCATTGCTCGGTCCCTGCTCCTGTCAACCTAGCAGTTCGAAAGCATGAAGTGCAAGTAGATAAATAGGTACCGCTCCGGCGGGAAGGTAAACAGCGTTTCCATGCACTGCTCTGGTTCGCCAGAAGTGGCTTAGTCATGCTGGCCACATGACCTGGAAGGTGTACGCCAGCTCCCTCGGCCAGTAAAGCAAGGTGAGCACTGCAACCCCAGAGTCGTCTGTGACCAGACCTAATGGTCAGGGGTCCCTTTACACTTTACCTTTAAGCACCATTTAACACAGGAGCATAAGAACAGGGCTGAACCAGACAAAAGACTAGGTGATATCTGTTTTTCAACATTGTGGTATTATCACCAGCTAATAACAGGGGTCAGCAAACTTTTTTTAGCAGGGGGCCGCTCCACTGTCCCTCAGACCTTGTGGGGGGCCGGACCATATTTTGGGGAAAAAATGAACAAATTCCTATGCCCCACAAATAACCCAGAGATGCATTTTAAATACAGTGGTACCTCGGGTTAAGTACTTAATTCGTTCTGGAGGTCCGTTCTTAACCTGAAACTGTTCTTAACCTGAAGCACCACTTTAGCTAATGGGACCTCCTGCTGCCACCGCGCCGCCAAAGCCCGATTTCTGTTCTCATCCTGAAGCAAAGTTCTTAACCTGAAGCACTATTTCTGGATTAGCAGAGTGTGTAACTTGAAGCATATGTAACCTGAAGCGTATGTAACCCGCGGTACCACTGTAAAAGGACATAGCATACTCATGTAAAAAACATGCTGTTCCTGGACCGTCCGCGGGCCAGATTTAGAAGGTGATTGGGCTGAATCCGGCCCCCGGGCCTTAGTTTGCCTACCCATGAGCTAAACATTGTGATGCACTGATATATCACCATGTCTGAAATAAGGATGGAGCTATGTAGAGACACGGGCTGGCTTCATGGGTTTTCCCACATTGTGAATTTTGCATCACACACACACTGATTCGCAATATATTGCCAGGCCAAAAATTATGAAACCCATATCACGATATGGACTTCAGACCTGTGTTGGACAATATATTGCCCAGCCCTGATAAAGACCCATCTAGTCCAGCATCTTGTTCTCACAGTGGAAAACCAGACGCCAGCTAGATCCTAACACGAAGGGACCCTTACATATTAAAAGATAGCACGTTATTTATAACATAGAACAATCTCCCACTGAAGCCCCGCAATGTGCAGACTCCCTGCCTGTATCCTAGGCAACCAGATGGCTCCAACAACTCACACAGATGGAGCTGCATAGGTCCTGGGTTCCAGATCATGAGGATGATGATGAAGAAGAAGAGTTTGGATTTGATATCCCGCCTTTCACTCCCTTTAAGGAGTCTCAAAGCGGCTAACATTCTCCCTTCCCTTCCTCCCCCACAACAAACACTCTGTGAGGTGAGTGGGGCTGAGAGACTTCAGAGAAGCGTGACTGGCCCAAGGTCACCCAGCAGCTGCATGTGGAGGAGCAGAGATGCGAACCCAGTTCCCCAGATTACGAGACTACTGCTCTTAACCACTACACCACACTGGCACTCTGGATCTGGAACACAGCTCTAATGAATTGATTTTAGAATGCATTTCAATTAACTGATTGTGATTTTATGTAAACTGTGTTATTTTTACTGTTGTTAGCAGCTCTTCGGCTGGGGAGGGCGGGATATAAATAAAAAATAAATAAATCATCATCATCGTCATTGTTATTAATGTTCCCCACCCACAGGATGAGCAGCGGTGCCATGGTTTTGATCCTGGGAGAGTTGGGGAACCATGACACGCATATGAATGTGACAAGACAAAGAATAGTCACACCCCCCCCCATATGACCTCGCAACCGCTTACCTAACCTAGGAGATGTAATTGTGTTCACATTAATTTTTTCGTTGCAGGGCTGCAGGTGGCAGGGTCTATACGCTGCAGGTTTTTCAGAGGAGAAACACTCGTTGCCGTGTCTTCCCGTGATCTTGTGCATGCACTGGATGACTCGGGACTGCATTCCTTTGCCACAGGTAATGGAGCACTGCAAGGAAGGTAAGAGAAACATGTAAGCGCTTTTGCCCATGGAACAAAATCTTATCCAAGCCTGATGTTATGATAGACTCAATGTCTGAATTTAAAACAATGAGAAAATATAATTTCATTTTGCACCATCTTACGTGGAGCACATTCTTCTCCCAAACATGTGTTTTCAAGCGATGTAAATTGCATTTCCAGAACCCTGAAGGATCTATTCTGATATATGAAATAGCATTGGATATGGTTTTCCCAGTAGTGATGTATGGAAGTGAGAGCAGGACCATAAAGAAGGCTGATAACCGAAGAATTGATGCTTTTGAATTATGGTGCTGGAGGAGACTCTTGAGAGTCCCATGGACTGCAAGAAGATCAAACCTATCCATTCTGAAAGAAATCAGCCATGAGTGCTCACGGGAAGGACAGATCCTGAAGCTGAGGCTTCAATACTTTGGCCACCTCATGAGAAGAGAAGACTCCCTGGAAAAGACCCTAATGTGGGGAAAGATGGAGGGCACAAGGAGAAGGGGACAGCAGAGGATGAGATGGTTGGACAGTGTTCTCAAAGCTACCAGCATGAGTTTGACCAAACTGTGGGAGGCAGTGGAAGACAGGCGTGCCTGGCATGCTCTGGTCCATGGGGTCACGAAGAGTTGGACACGACTAAACAACTAAACAACAACAACATATCTCTGATAAAGACCTGTCTAGCAGTTAAAGCTGAGAGTGTAAAGTTCCTAGGCAGCTGAAGCTCACCTGTAAGGAACTGCTGGAACGAGCTCTAAAAAAGCATTGTCCTTATATACAGTATTGTGTGGCTTGAGTAAAATACTTAAGGACAGGAGACTCCCTATTTTTATCCAGCTGCAGTCTGTTAGCTCTAAAAAGGCCAAACTTCGATCAAATCATTATTTTTATTGAAGGAATACAGGATCGGATCATGGTTTACGATCCTGGCATCTTTCAACAAACCATAGTTTAAATCAATCAGATGAGCGCTGGTTAATTTAAACCAGAAAGTGGGCGCTTCCAATCTCTTCCCTATGAACTCATCAGAGGAAGAGAAGCTAATGAGGAATGCATGAGGTTCCTATCAGAAAATAATATTGTTGCTCGTTCTCCATTCATTGTCTGCTGGTTGCAACCAAGACAATATAGCTGCAAATGGGTGGCTTTTCTAGCGTTTCTGGAAGGTCAGAATCTCTGTACGCTCTAGTGTGTGGCGGCCACTGGTACTTGAACTAAGGGAACCAGAAATGCCTTTTCTTCCATGAATGCAGCAACCTTATGAGGAGCAGAAACCTAGACAAACACTGACTTTGTAGATAGAACGTGAAGGGATCTTAGTAAATCAATTCATTTTCAGGTTTAACCACTGGCAAAAAGGTATTATTGTACGCACACATGATATGTGTTGCTTCTGCCTGTAGCTGATTAACAAGAATTCCTGGACAAAAACTAATAAGCATAAACAAAATGTTCTAACAGGCAGCCAGATTCTCTTTGTGGAAACAACACTTTGCTGTTAATCTCTGCATTTTGAATGCAGCCCTAAAGGTACTGTTAAACTGTTCAAGCAGCAACTCAAGCAGAACATTCTTGTCAAAGACTGTACAAAAATGATTCCTGGATGAAGGTACTTGAAAGCCATTAAGGAAAGAATGATGGGTGGTATTTTTTCTGCAAAAGCAGCGGTGATCTATTTTGAGTCTCTCTTCCACATAATTTAAGTAACTGAACTGTAAACACTATATCAAATTATCTTTCAACTTGGCACCCGCAACTCTCACCCTAAATTCTCCCTTTCCTCTGCCTGAGAGAGACATATATTTTGAAGCTGAATCCCTAGACCAACGGCTGAGGAAGGTGCCGTAATGCTACAAGCCACTTCCAGCTGGCCTCAGTACGAAGTAAATTAAGGGAAAAATTGTCACTGGCAGAGAGCAGCATTTAAACTCTGAACCTCAGCCAAGATAATAGGCAATCACTGCCGAGCTTGATAAAAATCTGCAATTGGAAGTGCCAATCTGTAACAGTGTTAACAACATAGACTTGGACAACTTCTTCCAAGAACAAATGATTACTCAGGTTGTAATGCAGAAATCACTTGTTCTAGAGTTATTACACAGAAGACAAACGAACACAAGAATGGCGTTCCTGGATCCGACCAAAGGCCTCCTGAACACAAACCAGACCAGCATCTTAAATGAAAACTGCAAGGTTACTGACTGGCCTGACAAAGGATGGCTTTAAAAAGAAGACGACGCCTGGCGTGGTGGTAAGCTTGCTGGCCCCAACCCACCTATAAAACAGGATTTTAAATATATATTTTGAGTTTGTCCAGGCTTCTGTACTCTGATATGTTCAAAGGCTGGACAGCAAGCAGGCAGGATGTAGCCTTGCTGCTGAAAGACTGTAATCCACTGCAGAGTAGATTGAGACGATAAGGGGGAGAGGGAAGAATTTCTGTGGGCTGCAGAGTGAGTGCCTCCCACATACTGTATTGCTAACAACTCCCTGGAGTTATTGCAGAAATCATCTCTTTCTAAGTTTTTATCTAAGTGCCAAAATGTGTACATCCACCCATCTATCAATCTTCCTTCCCCTTTTTGAGTTCCCTTCAAGAACAGATCACAAAATGTTGCCCCACCTTTAAAAAGAACCCCATCCCTTCACGTACAGAACAAGTATTTCAGTGAGAAGGCTGAGCTAGTTCAAAGCAACCCCTGTATATGGTGTTTATCAACCTGACTAAGGCTTTTGACACTGTAAATCATAATGCCCTGTGGACTGTCCTTCTGAAAATTGGCTGCCCAGATAAATTTGTAAATATCATATAATATGACAGCAACAATCACAGATAACAATGGCTCTCAAAGTGAACCATTCACAGTGGGATCAGGTGTTAAACAGGGTTGTGTTATTGCCCCAGCTCTATTCATTATTTTCATTGCCATGATCCTACACTTTGTCAAAGGGAAACTCCCCACTGGGGTAGAAATCGTATATCGAACAGATGGAAAGCTCTTCAATCTGAGCAGGCTGAAAGCAAAGAGTAAGGTTACCGTAACTTCCGTCATAGAGCTTCAGTATGCTGATGACAACGTAGTGTGCGCACGCTCAGAGGATGACCTCCAAACTATCCTAAATATCTTCGCAGAAGCTTACAGAAAGCTTGGCCTATCACTCAACATCCCAAAAACCAAAGTGCTACACCAACAAGTACAAAATAGCCCCTCTGCAGTGCCACAAATCCAACTCAGTGGTGTAACGCTGGAAAATGTCGATCACTTCTCCTACCTAGGCAGCTATCTTTCCACAAGGGTCAACATTGATGCCGAAATCCAGCATCGCCTGAGCTCTGCGAGTGCAGCTTTCTCCCAATTGAAGTGCAGAGTGTTTGAGGACCGGGACATTCGCAGGGAAACCAAAATGCTTGTTTACAAAGCTATTGTACTACCAACCTTACTGTATGTTTGTGAAACATGGACCACTTACAAACGCCATCTCCAACTTCTCGAAAGATTCCATAAATGGTGTCTCCAAAAAAATTTACACGTCACTTTGGAAGACTGGCAAACTAATGCCAGTGTACTGGAAGAAGCAAAGATCACCAGTGTCAAAGCAATGATTCTTCAATGTCCCCACTGTGGAAGGATGTGTGGGTCCAGAATTGGCCTCCACAGTCACTTACAGACTCATTGTTAAAACTGTGTTTATGGAAGACAATCTTACTCGGCTATGAGTGATCGCCAAAGAAGCAGTGCATTTTCTACTATGTACAATCCTTCCATCATCAGGAAGAGGGTTTTTTTTTTAATGCCTCTGAAAAGGTGAGAGTTTTATTCAATATTTCTCTCTCTCTATTTTTTTAAAAGAGGATTTTAAAAATGTCTGCTGCGCCACCAGTAAATAAAAATGGGGTGGATACTTCAATATCAGAGGTGTGCTGCATTTTCTGTTGAAACCATGCAAAATATCTATTCCGTATTCTGCTCCATATGGAAACGAGCTGTCTGCCATTTTTATCCAATTTCTCTGAAATTCAGAGTTACAGCAGTTAAAAACTGGAAGCACGAAAGCTTCCCTTCTCTGCCGCAGATTCCGGACACCTCCAGCCAGCTTTTGTTGACAATAGCTTCAAGTTATCTGTAGATAACTACAGATAACTGTGAACCATTCACTTTTTGTCTACTGTATCTCATAGGGCTGCTGCAAGGATAAACAGGGGGTTGGGGGGGGAATCTAGGTGCTGCCCTGAGCTCCTTGGATGAGGGCGGGGGCATAAAAGAAGCACAATGATTCAACACGATTACTGCTTACATGTCACACAACCCAAAGCTTTGACTAATACTTTCCATGTTTCTCAAACATGAATGAATTTATAGGAGCCTTTGCTTTTCTCTTAAACTGAATTTTTTAAAACTGTAGAATATTAACTTCATTTTAAGATGCTTGCCTATATTGCATTCCAATTTCCTCCTAGTCTTCTTAAGTTGCAATGTTAGTTTTATTATAAACCAACTAGGAACTGATATTGCTTCACACCATTCCATGAAACCACTTTTCACACCTATATAATATCTCCTTGAATTTACACGCTTTAAGGGTCTCCTATAGCAACCTTTGTACTCATTGTGATTGTCTAGAGCCTCCTCCGAAAATATTTTTTAAGGCAAAAATCCCACTAGATTCCACTGGACTTAACTTCCAACTTACTATGCTTACAGTTGGAACTGAATTTTCTTTTTCAAGCTGTTTCTAATTCTCTCAAATTCCGTTCAGAAATATAATTTCTCAGAAATCTGATGTCACAGGGACTCCAGATGAAGTAAGCCCTCCTTGCAAATACTTCACCACTAAGATTAGCTTTCAACAGCAAGCTCATTTCTGAATATAGGTCCATTATAGCAGCTAGATGCCTCTTTGAACGCATTCTACTAGCTGTTTCATTGCTTCAAGATGGGACACTATATCTTGTTCTGATCAGCCTCTTGAGAAACATCCTCAGCGGCAACTTGTGGCAAAGCCTTGTTACAAAGCGTGTTCTCCCTAAAATGAGAGCACGTGTCGCGGTGTGGGCAGCCAGGCCAGCCCTCTGTTGCCAGGCAGGTTAATAGTTATTGCCTGGCGCAATGATTGGCTGACCGGGTTGCTGGGGCAAATTGCATGTAGCAAATTGGGTGGGTGGGACCATAGGCTTTAAATATTGGGGCATACTGCTTTTGCTTTCTCTTTCGCAGAGTGCATCGGATCACCCACCCGCCCTGTGTTCTGGTTGACCTTGCTGTGCCTGTCATGGGGTCTTCTGCCTTGGGGCAGGGGCCTAGTAGGAATTTTGCCATTTGGCTGATTGGTTGGTGCCATTTGGTTTTTGCCTACTACTTAGCAATTCGTCACAACTTGTAAGGTTGTGGTTAGGCATTGGTTATAAAAACTGGTGGTGGAGGGGTCAGGATAGGCTGTGCCTGCCCCTCCAATGGTGCTGAAAGGGAATTCCGTTAAAGGAATCCTGGGGCTTGCCACGATTTCGTCCAATCCCTGAAATGGGTCAAGGGCTGGCAAGCCTTGGGAAGCTGGTTGGGTGAGCGGTGAGGGACTGACGCTCAGCTCAACTGATCCCCAACATTGTCTTTCCCTTCACTGGCTTCCGATGGAGTTCAGAAAGTCAGTTCTGTCGGGGGGGGGGGCAGATAGTCATAACCAATGTCTAAGCAACCACTCACAGATTTTGTATTTTAATAAAGTTGTGGCCAAAATAGTACCAAAAACCTTAAACTAAAATTACGTGTGATTTCTGAATTATTTTGAGGGATGGCTTGGGGACCTACACACGCAACAGACTTCAGAATTTCATGATCGGAGCCTCCACTTGGGTGTTTGGAGATTCCCCCCTCAGCCTACCCCAGACAGCAGCCCACCACAGTAAGAAGCGTCACTGAAGCCTGGGATAATTTTTTAAGGGGTCAGGGGGCTGGCACTGGACGGAATGGGAAATTCCAGCTAATACTAGCCCCTTCCATTAGCTTTTCTCGTGATCCAGCCCAAGGAAGAGCATTGAGACTGCTGGGTAGATAGTAGGTCATAGTTATGAGGCAATAGTTATGAGTTATGACTTTGTGTCAGTGCATCCTTACCATACATTTAAAGGGCATTTAAAGTGAATGGCTCCCCCCAAAGAAACCTGGGAACTGGAGTTAACCCCTCGCAGAGCTACCATTCCTAGCACTCATAACAAAATACAGTCATACCTCGGGTTACAGGCGCTTCAGGTTGCGTTTTTTTCAGGTTGCGGACCACCGAAACCTGGAAGTACCGGCCCAAAAATGGAAACAAGAAGAACTACCGACATTGGAAGAGTGGAGGCTGAAACTAATGGACTTCGCAGAATTAGATAAAATGACTGGAAAAATTAGATACCAGAAAGATCACAAGTTCACTCAGGACTGGAAAAAGATTACGACTTATCTGGAAAATATTTGTGATGAACAGACAACGCTAGTTGGATTTAAAGAGGCTTTGTGATGAGAAAGGGTATTGTAAAGAGAAAATGAGATGTAAGGATATTAAAAACTGGCAATATATTATAAAGGAAATGCGGAACAAATATAAAAACATGAGGATTGTAGGAGGAGCTGGTGGAAGTCAAAAACTTGTAAATTGTTGAATATGGTTGTGTTTGTATAAATTTGTAAAAGAAAAATCTCTAAAAAAAAAAAAAAGAAAGAAACCTGGAAGTACCGGAACGGGTTACTTCTGGGCTTCTGCGGTCGCACATGCGCAGAAGCGCTACATCGAGCTTTGTGCATGTGCAGAAGCGCCGAATCGCAACCCGTGCGTGCGCAGATGCGGGTTGCGAACACTACGGGTTGCATCCTACACAGATCACGTTCACAACCTGAGCATCCACTATACAGTTCCCTGGATTCATTGGGAGGGAAGTAATTTGCTTTAGATGGTATTGTGCGGACTACACATTATCACAGATGGTCAGGACATTGGAATTCTTCTTCTTCTTTGGCAATCACTCATAGCCGAGTAAGATTGTCTTCCATAAACAAGGTTTTAACAGTGAGTCCGTAAGTGACTGTGGAAGCCAATTCTGGATCCACATGTCCTTCCACAGTGGGCACATAATTATTTCACTATTAATATATTTCTTCTTAATTGTATCTCAGTTCATTACTTTGATAAAATACATATTTTGTTATGCACAAATGGCTTTAGATACCTATTAGGTCCATAAATTACCGTATGGCATATATTCAACACAAAAAACAGTGACAATTTGTTGTTGACAAAGGACAGCTGGATAGACAGGGTGAGTCTTTTAAAAAAGGCCCCATGGAACATGTGTACTCTGTATCCACAGGGCCTCTTTTAAAGGACTCGCCCTGTATAAAGGGCCCCATTACCTTCAGTAGCTTAGGGCCTCATCAAACCTAATCCAGCCCTGCCAATCTAGTCCAATATCCTGTTCTCACAGTGGCCAACCAGATTCTAAGCAAGACTGGAGCACTTTTGAATGAATAAGCAGCTGCCTTCTTTTAAGCTTGTAACTTGCCACCAGCCCCCAAACTGATAATAGCTCATTTATTCATAAGATGACATAGCAAATAGCTAGCCGGCCTACCCAAAATGTTTATATTGGCAGGTTTTAGTAGAAGAAATCACATTTTGTTCTAGATTATTTTAAAAAAAATAAGTTGTTTAAAAGGCAGATGAGTTCAAACAATAAATATCTATAAGGGGGGAAAGGTAGACGATTATGTCTCAAAGGATGGGAAAATACAAAATGAAGAACATCTGATTTTTCCACGGAAAATATCCAATTTAGGATAAATTTGTTTGAACTGTATCATCAGACATGTCTTCAAATTGACATGAACAGCACTCACTTAGAAACGAACTTTCTGCTTGACTGGAAACATGTCTATACTGATTATACAATCATTCCCAGTTAGATCAGGACTCCAGAGTTCAATCATTGGTGTCAGCGTCAATTTTAAGGAATGACAGGCTTGTTGGGAAAATGAAAGGTATACTATATTGGCTAGCCTCTAGACACCCTGAAAGAAGAGGCCTAGACTTGAAACTTAAGTAAGATTAAGCTCGATTTTTAAAAAGGTTTTAAAAAGAAAAAAACCTGATTGATACTAGAGCTATACTAAAACGGCCCCTGAATATTCAGTCTCTATTTGTGGACTGTAAACTAGGGGCAGGGGTGTCAAAATTGGACACTTACCGTATTTTTCGTCCCATAGGACGCTCCGTCCCATAGGACGCACCTACTTTTTTGGGGGGGAAAATAAAGGAAAAAAGTTACTCACTTACTCGGCCAGCCCCGAGCTTGTGGGCTGGCCGATGTCTGCCTGGCATGAGGGGCGCTCTGCTTTAGGGCGCCCCGCCCGCCGGGCGGCAGGCTGCTATCCGCAGCGTGGGGAGCCCTGCGGGGAAGTCCTGCAGCGCTCCCCATGCTGCGGATGTCTGTCTGGCGTGTGGGGCGCTCTGCTTCAGGGCGTCCCGCCCGCCGGGCGGCAGGCTGCTATCCGCAGCATGGGGAGCCCTGCGGGGAAGTCCTGCAGCGCTCCCCACGCTGCGGATGTCTGTCCGGCGTGTGGGGCACTCTGCTTCAGGGCGCCCAGCCTGCCGGGCGGCAGGCTGCTATCCGCAGCGTGGGGAGCCCTGCGGGGAAGTCCTGCAGCGCTCCCCACGCTGCGGATGTCTGTCCGGCGTGTGGGGCACTCTGCTTCAGGGCGCCCAGCCCGCCGGGCGGCAGGCTGCGGACACCTGCGTGAAGCACGGGCGTCCTCCGGAGGGCGCCCCATGCTCCCCGCTGCAGGCTGCCGCCCGCAAGCCTTGCGCACCGGGGGGAGTTCCCCCCCAGTGCGCAAGGCTTGCCAACACCTGCGTGAAGCACGGGGCGTCCTCCAAAGGGCGCCCCGTGCTCCGCGCTGCAGGCTGCCGCCCGCAAGCCTTGCACACCCGGGGGGAATTCCCCCGGGCGCCCAAGGCTTGCGGATAGCTTCCTGGAGCCTGGAGAGCGAGAGGTTTCGGTGCGCACGGACGCCTCTCGCTCTCCAGGCTTCAGCGAAAGCCTGCATTCGCCCCATAGGACGTACACACATTTCCCCTTCATTTTTGGAGGGGGAAAAGTGCGTCCTATAGGGCGAAAAATACGGTACTTTTTGCAGCACTGTAGTGGGAGGGACAGATTCAGTTTATAAGCACTTAAAAATGTCATCTCACTACTGTCATGTCTGCCCCCCCATCAGGGCTTTCCTCCCCAGCCAGAACTCAGTTCCAGAATGTCTCCGGTGGGCGCCATTGCCATTCTAAGAGAACGAGGGAGGCGTTTATGGTGAGTTGCAGCACCTCTTTTTCTAGAAAAATTGCACTGCCTGAAATGATGCTGCGTCTGGGTCATTTGGTGGTTAAGGGAATTGATGGAGAGCTTACCTAGAGGGGAACTGTATTGCTGTCAATGGTACTGCCATCATAGGCAACGGTGAGATATACAACAGTACCTCAGGTTACAGGCGCTTCAGGTTACAGACTCCACTAACCCAGAAATAGTACCTCGGGTTAAGAACTTTGCTTCAGGATGAGAACAGAAACTGCGCGGTGGCAGCAGCAGGAGGCCCCATTAGCTAAAGTGGTACCTCAGGTTAAGAACAGTTTCAGTTGGAACCAGGCCTTTTCTATAGGGCCACCCCAGGTTACAGATCCAATAGGGCACCATCTCAATTGTCTTTTCAGCACCCGTTGAGGACTTTCCTCTTTCCACAAGCCTTCTAAGTGGACATTTTTATCCCAGTACTGGATCTGAAATAGTTTTTATATATGCTTTCATTGTATTGTGAAATTGCTTTGAGATTCTTTGCAGGAAACAATTGCTAGACAACGATGTAGTCTACAAGAAACAAGGAGGGACAGGCAATCACAAATTTCGCCCAAGTTGAGCTACACTCCCCTAGAAACCGTGGCAGTGTATATATGTGTGAGACTATGTGTTTCTAAAACCTCGAGAACCTAGCTAATAATTATGATAAACGAGCCATATTTCCTCTTTCCCTAATTTTTTGCCTTTTAGTTGTGTGAGATAGAGGCCGCTATACTGTAATTACCTAAGAATTCTTCGATTAGGGAATAAGAAAATGCATCTGTTCTCTCATTTTATTTTTTGCAGGGAATTTCACTTGGTGACCCCCTTCCTCCTTTACTAAGGTAGGGGAAACAAAGGAGCAATTTAAACTTCAGCAATCCTCTTGTACTGACAACTTTGTTTTCAGAGTGCCTTACACTAATGGCTCTCTCTAGACCACATGGCTTGTTCAATGCGACTCCCTAGGCAACTGTAAAGTGTCAGGATGCATTTAGTCTCTACGCTCAGCATTCTCCTTTGACACTAGCCTCAGGGATCTGGCACACACACTAAAAGTACAGGACTGTTGCAAAGGGGGAACTTGACAAAACACACAAAAGCGAGGCAATGCAGCTAACTGCTTAAGGATATGCACACCTTTTCACCAACTAGTAGGCAAGTTACCATTGCTCAGGAATGACTGCTTTTAGCACTAAGGCTGCAGACCTACACATGCTTTCTAGGAACTCTCACTTACTCAGAACCTGTGTACGCATTGCTGATTTAAAATGCAGCCAGATTATTCTTGATCTCAATTCAGATTGAAGCTGGTTGGGGGAAAACATGTCAAAACACAATTTTTCATAAGAAATGATGGGACAGGCACAGGACAGAGATGGGTTGTGGCCAGGATGGATAAAAATCTGACTTTTTTATTTAAATCAGATTTTTTAAAATTTAAATTGGATTTTAAAATAAAATGCTTTTGGAGAAAAATATCTTTCTAAAGATAAATTTTCTATTTAAGTTATATTATAGTCCAAAGGCTATTCATCAGGAAATAAGGATTTGTTTTAAGTTTTTCATGTGTGCTAAAACTCAGACTAAGTTTTGTTTTTAAAAAAACCCACAGTTTAACCACATCAGTTAACAAACATGGATACATACGTTATTGCTTTAGTTAAATAAATTGTTATTAAGGAAATGATTATTTTTCTCCTTCCAATAAAGTACAGCAGAAAAATTGTCCAAATATAAACAGTTAACTTATTAAACCTCACAATAATGTCATAATTATTTCTAATAGTATAACCAAATCAGTAATTTTTGATATAACTGTAAAAACTACTCTGAAAATTTATTATTCCAAAAATGAAACCTTCATCTGGTTGTAAATATAGATTTAAATCAAGTCTTGCTGACTAGTGATTTAAATAAAATCCACCCTGGTCGTGGCTAACATTGTGTGTACTTCCCAAAACAATGGTGGCAGCACACTGGGTGCAGAATTAACAGGAATGTATAGACAGCCTGAGTAAACCTGATTAGGAGTAGGGTGCAGCTACTGTATTTATGTTGGGAAAAACGTATATAGCATAGCAGGCTATTAGCCATATTTTTTAAAAATAAAATCAAGTCACCTTTTAATTATTTGTTTAATAAATAAACAAATCTCCTAGCAGTTTACTAAAACAGTACTTATCAACAGTGTTAGAAACAGAGATATGAAAGCTGGGAGCTAACTGGCACCTTAAACCCAGGTTATGGGCGCAACAACTGAATGTCTAGGCTCACTTTTTTATAACAAGAATACAAAGCTGAAAATGACTGAACTGCAGCTAAAATATGTTCATTTTCCACGTGGTCTAGTCCTTCCGCTGCCCATCTCTTCTCCAGTCTGCAGAGAGCAGCTGGAAGTGGGGAGGCAGAAAAAGGTCCTCCTTGTTAGAATTCCTGCTCTGTGATTGCAGTCATGGGATTGTTGTCTATCACATGATGGTATATGTTTTGACTCCACAGAGTGGGAAGTGACCGAGACAGGATGTTTGTGTTACTGTGTTCCGTGAAGTGGGACTACTCTCCTTTGTTCTTCTTCTTTTCTGTCTGACGCTAGAGCGAGAGGGAGCTATGTTGCAGTGCTCCATGTGTGTTTATATGTAAATAAAGTAGATTAGCCAAAACGCTGAGTTACTAAGGTTTGTTACGCAAGCTGCAAAGACTCTGCGGATCCCTAAGTGTGCTGATGTCTGTTGGCATTGGTCGCTGTGATGGTGGGGCAGAAGAAAGCTTTTGAAGCTCCCGAATGATCGACTAGATGAGAGGAAATATGCCAGTCGGGCATGTGTCTCTGCCAGGGTCCTACTCGAGAGTAGGATGAGTTCCTGACACTCCTTTCCTTCCAGCACTGGCAATTTTAATCTGAAATCTTAGGCACAGTTCTGCGCCCAGAGCTCAGAAACGGCTTGCGCTAATGAAATTCCCTGTCGCAAAATCCGCCTAGAACAATGGGAGTTTCAATCACTGCTTATCAAAAAATTCTGGTGAAGTCAACAAACTTGAAAAAAACAAGCAGACATAATAAAGATAGTGGGGGGGGGGGAATCAACATGATATAAAAGCAAGCATGTATAACAAAATTACCATCTGGGCTGGCATGCGGAAACAAGTAAGATTTTGGAAGGCATTGAGAGCAGTAGAACGTAAATGCCTGCCTGATTTTAATAGGAAGAGAGTCCCAGAGCAAGTGTGCTACCAGACTAAAAGATTGATTTCCTCCCCAAGTGCAATCTACTGTGTCAGCTTTCGGGTTCTAAGAACAATTCCTTCTGCTACTCATTACCTGTATGCTACAAAGGGGGATGATACAGCAACAGTTTGAGTCTTGGATACGAATCGCTAAAACTATTCACATATCAGGATTGGTAACTGGATCTCCTCACTGCTACTGCCACCATATTTTCAACCCTTGCTAGTTGCACATGGAGATCTGTTACATACAGCTGCAATAGGTAGGCAGGCTGGATGGATGAACCTATCCATTTTCTTTTCTCTCTGTATCTCTCCCCCCCCTCCATCAGTTTGCAATTAAAAAACAAAACAAAAAGCCTTCATGACGAAAACTCCATTAGAATTTTAGTGCATATTCCTCCCCCCCAAAAAAATATACACTATGTAATTTTTTTGCCTTATATATACACATTTCTGCAAGGA
Organism: Podarcis erhardii; assembly: GCF_964252035.2. Lineage (NCBI taxonomy): Eukaryota > Metazoa > Chordata > Lepidosauria > Squamata > Lacertidae > Podarcis > Podarcis erhardii. The sequence continues at coordinate 13,548,414 of NC_138501.1, forward strand.
TTTTCACCGGATATAATGCGTGGTTTATGTTATTTTCCCTAATATGTGCATTTTGCTGCACACTTTCTGCCGCCGAACGCATTTTCGTTCACATTATTTGGCTGCCCAACTGGATCGTGAAAGCCGGAAAAGTGCAAATTTAAAAGGAAAGCTGGGTTTCGGAAAATGAAAATTAGGCAGGTGCACATTAAAATCCTAACAAACTGCAGTTCTCCTCTATCTCTAGGGACAAGGGGAGATACAGCATTATGGCAGGGTCAACATAAGCACAGAGGGCCACAGTGCCTCCAGCCTCCTAGTCTCCCTGCATAGCCTCTTAACTGAATACTGATGAACTCCATGATGGTGCCAGTTGACGCAGCTTACACTGGTATGCCCATTTTTATTTCTATTTTAAAAAGCCCTCCAATACTTGTCCTCATGAATATGAAAAGCATCCTAACTCTGAGCTCCTTCCAGTTCTTTCTACCACTAAGCTCCTTTTGCCTAAGAAAATCCGGTTTATACATTGAATTGTGTGCAAATTGTACCCCACGGAGGGCCACTAATGAATGCTGACCCAAGACAATTAAAAAAGCTTGCTTTGCTTTTCCCTGGATCCCACACTGCCATCACCATGACAGGCACACAACACAGACTGACGTTAGTTGCCAGCACTTTACCGCTTAGAGCCACTTTGTTTGCTACTAGCATCTATTAAAGACCTGGGTGTATAGCACTAAAGTTTCAGAGAACCTGACATTGAGCTTGAGGAACAAGTTTAGCATCCCTTTTATCTGGCTTCTGTTCCGCTGAAATGCTGAACAATAGAAACCTATAACCTTTTATTTTTCTGAAACATTTTAAAATCCATTTTTTATATCTTTGCTTTGGTAACACTGTCTTTTATGCTCTACTTTTCACATTGTCGTTTATTTTACCAATCCTCTAAGCTCAAAGATAGAGGGATGCTAAACCCTAAACAGAAAGACAAATGGTATCCGATTAAGCTTCCTGTCGCAACATGTGACATTTGCGTTTCTCAAGCTGCATTTTGGCACCCGTTTGACAAGAACTTGGCATTTCTCAAAAGAACAGCTTCCTATCAATGTCCAGCGGAAAAAATCCCAAAGAGCAAAACCGAGGGTGATAGAAGGCTGCACTAATTATTCTGTATCACAGACAATCAGCAGTGAGCAAGGATATGGCTCTCCAATTTCTTTTTCTAATTGAAGCTAGATTACCATGTAAGCTGCACCATCATGCACTAGTCTGAGGGTGGGATTGTTTAGTCACGGAGAGAAAAAGACAGGAAACATGTCAAAGCTGAACTCATTCCTCTGCCGAGAAATTTAAAATGCATACTGCTTTGATATAAACCTTTGAAAATCTCAACTGCGCAATACACAATTCAACTGAATATCCACACAGGTCTGCTCATTTCCCTTACAGCCGCACGAGATACTTGCTTTAATCAAGTTCACAAATGACAGCAGTGTGACTGCAAAGGTGACTATAAAATGCTTCTGGTTAAAAACCTGCAAATGACACACACACACACCCGCCCCCAATTTAAATTGTTATGTGATCTGCAAGGAGATTTCACTATGGTTGCCAGATTTCAAAAAGTGAAAATTTGGATTTCACCAGACATTTTAGCCGTATCCACCCAGACCCTGAAGTATTCCGGCTATGTCTGGGAAATTCCTAATTTCACTCACTTTCAAAAGGGCAAATCTTTACATATAAAAGAGCAGTGAAGCAAATAAAGATTCTAGAAAAGAGCATATAGAAAACGACATGCGATGCAAACTGGCATTCTTTAAATAACAGGTTTCTATTTCTTACAGTGCTGCAGATGAGCTTGGAAGTCCGTCAGGAAGACTTAGTGAATTTCGGGATCTGACTCTAGACTATAAGGTCACAGTTAAAACACTGCCAGAGGGAGAGGGGATTTGGGAGGGGGGACTGGGCCAGATGGGAAATGGAGTTTGACAATATCTGAAAGGCCACAGGTTTGCCACCCCCGATCTATTATGTGCCTTGTGACAACTTTACCACATTGTTCTGTTCAGTCTACACTGGTCTTGTCTTTCATTGGAGAAGTACTGTAGCATATTTGAAAATGGCTAGTAAATATAACATCATAGCTCTAGTACAAAGCATGTTGTACCTTAGACCAGTCTCCCATTCTCCAGACGTAGCATTTGGAATAGTCTTCACAGTCTTCTGCTTCTCTAGGCCTTGTAGACAAAACACACTTCTTCCGAGGATTGGTGCACCTTACAGTCCGATGGCGTACTCCCTTTCCACATTTTACAGAGCACTGTAGAAAGGTGTTTAAAATGATGCACACACAAAAGACACATCATGGCATTCTGCACAGAGATCTATAAAAAGGTAAAGGACCCCTGACAGTTAAGTCCAGTCGCGAATGACTCTGGGGTTGCGGTGCTCATCTCGCTTTACTTGCCGAGGGAGCCGGCGTTTGTCTGCAGACAGTTTTTCTGGGTCATGTGGCCAGCATGACTAAGCCGCTTCTGGCGAACCAGAGCAGCACAAGGAATTGCCGTTTACCTTCCCGCCGGAGCAGTACCGATTTATCTCTTTGCACTTTGATGTGCTTTCGAACTGCTAGGTTGGCAGGAGCTGGGACCAAGCAACGAGAGCTCACCCTGTTGCGGGGATTCGAACCGCCGACCTTCCAATCGGCAAGCCCAAGGCTCTGTGGTTTACACCACAGCACCACCCGCATCCCTACAGAGATCTATAGCTCTCTCTTTCTTTTGCCTAATAAATGCAATCATTAAAATGAAATTGAACGGGCAAAGTGCAGATACAAGAAAACATTGTGGAAGGATTCAGACAATAAATGCAGTTACAGTAATGCGCAATGTTCCTATTTGCTCCCTGAGCCCAACTTTACAGTGCCAAGGTTTGGAGGGGGGATATGGGGCTAGCTAGCCTCATCTATTTAGGGGACCAGTTTGCTTGAAAATGGACACTGCTGATGTGATATATCTGTTCTTTGCTTTAACTGGCATAGCCAGGACACTTTTTCAGCTGGAACTTACCAGAACTCAGTTCAGGTGGGAGCTATTGCCATTTTAAGAAAACAAGGGAGGCATTCCTGCTGAGTTCCAGCACCTCTTTTTGTACAAAAATAGCACTGGGCACAGCACGTGCTATGTGAGAGAAATATACATTCATAACTGGCCCAAATTAGACATAAGAAGTTGTTTCGTTCTCATACTTGCATATGCAAAATTCTGCAGCATTCACCGATAAATCACAAACTCAACTTTTGTGTTCTCCCCGAATGTAGGTAATACAAATGAACAGAAAATAAAAGCATAGAAAAACAATGCATATACTCCACCTCGGACCATACGCCAGCCTCCCACACCGTCATGCAGTCCTGGCCTTCACAGCGCTGCGCCGAAGGGGGTTTGGGGACAAGACAGTCTCTCTCACGGGCTCTGATCAAAGTCCCGTTTCGAAGCTGCTGAGTGCAGGCGACTTGTCTGTTCTGCGTCCCCTTCCCACATGTCCTTGAGCATGGAGTCCATTCTGTCATCATCCATCTGTAAAGGCAGGTCAAAGCATGATTACTCCTCGAAATATTTTCTAGTGAGGTTTAAGACACATTTTAAATTGACCTCTGTGATAAATGCAGCACAAGTGCTTTTTGAGGGTCATCGGCCCTCAATTTTTAGGCAACGGCGTCTTAACTTTCAAATTACAGCCTTCCTTCTGCTATTGCATGCTTTTATCCAGTGCTGTTTACAGCAGCTAAGAACCAAAAGGTTGATTCGAGAATACTCTTCTGCAAACAAAGGGCTCCTTTGGAGCAAGACACAGGTCAAGCAGAGGCTCTGACTGGATGCAAGGGGTGGGAGCTGATCTTTGCAGATTCTTCCTCTTCCCTGCAACTCATTGCATCCCTTGAAAAACTGCTCTGAAAGGGCTGGGAACTCTCTGGAAGAGCACAGTTGGTGGCATTGAGAGCACACAGAGAGGAGGTACAAACTCAGCAACCTGCACAAACAAACACACACATGCACTCAGCAGCATTTTTTTGCCTGCTGGGCAGCACTAGGGAGCAAAACAAAGGCTCTTTTTACCTTTGTAAAAGGAACCCTTCCCCCTCTGGTCAGTGGCAGAGCTACCTGCCCCAGCTCCCGGACTGACGCAGGGCGGGGCTAGCCGGCCCGTGGGGACAGTACTATTCGCCCGCACAACAAGCATCAGCGGGGCACAACTAGCTGCCCACGGGGAGCGTCCGGGAGGGCACCACAAGTCGCCCACAGTGATAGTGTTACTAGCGGCGTGCCGCCTGCATGGTGAGCATCTGGCAATGTCACACCCCCCCCTCACAGATGACACCCGGGGCGACCACACCCCCCCCCCGCACCTGCCTTCCTCTGCCAGTTCCTCTGGTTTGATGCCATTGTTGAAGGTCTTGGAGTGCAAACAGGAAGAAGAAATCAGAAATCATTGCCCGGGGAGGAGGGCTTCAGGACCCACACGAAATTGCTCAGTAGGCTGGATTTGTGGGTGATATGCCAGGCATTAGAGCCAAAGGAGTGGATAGCTCAGATATCTTTTGAGTTATTGTGGATGCCTTGGGGCATTCTTTCATTTCAGCTGGGACACCCACCGGGTGAGAAACGGGCACTTTCTGAGCATAAGCATCAACTAAAACACTCATTAAATAATGACTCACTATCACCTTGTCTGGCATGGCTGCTCATTGCACCTTCGGAGCTGTGGCTCAGGTTTCGTTAAGTATTTGCATTTCTTGCTGTCCACAAAACTGATATTCTTATTCATGATCTTTGTGCAGGATACTGTTGTCTTTCTTTCTCCTGGTAAGACACAAAAGGGACGGTTTTTTTTTTTTTAAATAATATTTTTATTAAGTTTATGAAATACAGAAAAAAGAATAAAAGACAGATATAGAAAATAAAGTAGAGAAATTGCAAATTTCCATGATCCTTTTTTCCAGCACATCTAATGGACTTCCCCGCATCTTCCTAACTCTGCGTTCTCTGTGATACAAAACATCAGCAATTTGTTAACTTATTTCAAAACTTATTGTATCTTTCATTTTATCATGTTACCTAGTTTCCAAAGTGTTGTAACCCACATCTTATACGTTTTAGCTTAAACATAATAAAGTTATTTCATTATTCCACCTCTGACTTCTTGTACCTTAATTTCCATTTCATTAATTTACAATTGCTGAAGCTAGAATTTCTAAAAAGTGCATTTTTTAACATTCATACAACTTGTAATGTTTTTTCAAATAGTCTTTAAATTTTTCCCAGTCCTCCTCGATTGTTTCTTCTCCCAAGTCTCGGATTCTGCCAGTCATTTCGGCCAGTTCCATGTAGCCCATCAACTGCGTCTGCCATTCCTCCAGCGTGGGTAAATCTTGTGTCTTCCAATGCTTAGCAATCAGGATCTTTGCTGCTGTGGTAGCATACATAAAAAAAATTCTATCTTTCTTAAGTATTCTCTGGTCCACAATGCCCAGAAGAAAGGCCTCCGGTTTCTTAGGTAAGGTAAATCTAAGTACCTTTTTTAGTTCATTATGAATCATCTCCCATAAGGCCTTCACTTTCGGGCAAGTCCACCAGAGGTGAAAGAATGTCCCTTCCGCCTCTTTACATTTCCAACATTTATTGTCAGACAGGTGATATATCTTAGCAAGTTTGACTGGGGTCATGTACCACTGGTATATCATTTTCATAATATTTTCCTTCAAGGCACTACATGCCGTAAATTTCATTCCGGTGTTCCATAACCTTTCCCAGTCTTCAAACATAATGTTGTGCCCCAAATCCTGCGCCCATTTTATCATGGCGGATTTGACTGTCTCGTCCTATGTATTCCATTTAAGCAGCAAGTTATACATTCTCGAAAGTAGTTTATTTTTTGGCTCTAACAGTTCTGTCTCTAATTTTGATTTTTCCACCTGGAATCCAACCTTTTTATCCACTTTAAAAACCTCCTGGATTTGAGCATAGTGCAACCAATCTCGCACCTTGTTTTTCAATTTTTCCAAGCTCAGCAACCTCCAATTGTCTCCAATTTTTTCAATTATTTCCCAATATTTAGGCCAGTAGGCTTCCATGTTAAGTCTCTTACGTGCCTTGGCCCACAAAAGGGACGTTTTTGGAACGAAAGGAAAGCTTTGCGCAGGGAGAGGTGGGCGGGCTCTGTGCAGCCCCCTGGCCTGCCCAATCCTTGAAGCAGGTTGGTGTGTGGCTGAGTTAGGAGTGGGTCCCAGCTGGAAGAAGGAAGTGGCGAGGGAAAGATTGTAATTTTCTTTCAAGATCAAATCAATATTATTTTGATGTTGTTGCGGGGTCCCGAAAAGGCTATTTGGTAATCTGGCACTGACTCAGATTTTGCAAGGAAGGGTCCCTCTAGTAAGTCTCTAAGAAGAGACGACTTGGGGTTCTGAGGATTCTTGTTACCTTAGGGCAGGACAAACTCTGACACTTTTCTTTTAAAAATGGTCTCTCAGGCAGCTGCTTTGATTAAAAACGCTGGCCAAAGAACCACTTCCTGCACTTCTTCTTTTGAACAGCAGGTTCTCTTGTCAGATCAGAAATTGCTTTTGGCCACCCCTTCAGTTTCAAAACTGCATCTGTCGTGCAGAATGAGACACTGTCCTCTGAGAAACACAACCCAAAAGACCTGTTGGGCACAGGGAACAAGGTGTGTGTTATCACAAAGAATGACATGAATGGCACTCTAAGCCAAACTTTGACTTTAGCTGCTGTCCCATGCTGAAATGCCTAAAATGCCTTGGGAAGAACAAAACAGCTGCAATCTCTCTTCAGAAAGCACGGGTTAATCCATGGTTTGGGCATAGTGTTCCATTAAGGGGGGCGACCTGTACATTTACCTGTACACACGAAAAGCATTCTGTGTCCTAGAAGTGAGTGTCAAACGCTTATCCATTAAGCTCCATGCATGTTTTAGAGACCATGGACCTCAACTATAATTTTAGGTCAAGAACTAGCAGTTTTGTGAAGTTTAAAAAACACCCTCCAAAAATATATTTCTAAGTAAACGAATCTGCCTGGATCATGTAACAGTTTTTTTTGTTTTTGTTTTTTAAAGGAAAGAAAGAGAAATCACTAAGAAAAGCAAAATATTTTGAACTTGTCCAAATGGCAATAATGGCAGCCCTAGCGCATCAGCGCCAACACCATATCTTCACACAACCCACTGAATGTTTTGCTTCTACCACAGATTTTAGAAAATCATTACCTCCTCCACATACGGCATCACAGTCCTCCCAGCCTGAGTGTGTCCACATAAAAAGAGGCTCCGAGCCTTTGGAGCTCTGATTCTCAGGCAGAGGGTCCAAAGGAATGGTGTATTCATAGTGTAGCCCATAATTCTGATCTTGAAAGAGCAGAACCTGCAATATACAGAATAAAAAATTGGGGTGTCTCGATATCACATTGGAGAACGGTGATATTTCTACATTTGAGGGGAGAGAGGTAAAGCTCTGTGGCAGAGCAAATCCTTTGCACCCATCTTTTCCACGTTCAATCCCCCATCACGGTCAGCTTAAGAGATCCTTCTCCTGATGCTCTTGAGAGCGATTGGCAGCGACAACCAACAGTACTGGGATAGACAGATCCATGGTCTGAATCAGTACAAGGTGGCTTCATCTGTTAATATGAAGAAATGCAGCACTGGCTTGCATCTGACAGACATTCTGATATTCTCACAGAAGTCATTTGAGGCAACTCTCATAGGGAAAATCAGAGGGTTTATACATGCAGTGCTAAATTTTGCCTGTGGATACAGGCAACCTCTGAAAAGGGCTATTCTTACAGAACATTTCATGTAAGTAATAGTTATCAGCCTGATTCAAAGTGTTGGTGCTGACCTATAGTGGACTGAACAGCCTCAGTCCACTATACCTGAAGGAGCTTCTACACCCCCAATGTTCAGCCCAGACACTGAGGTCCAGCTCCGAGGGCCTTCTGGCGGTTCTCTCACTGCGGGAAGTGAGGTTACAGGGAACCAGACAGAGGGCCTTCTCGGTAATGGTGTCCGCCCTGTGGAACACCCTCCTATCAGATGTCAAGGAAATAAACACCTGACTTTTAGAAAACATCTGAAGGCAGCCCTGTTTAGGGAAGCTTTTAATGTTTAATAGATTATTGTATTTTAATATTTTGTTGGAAGCCGCCCAGAGTGGCTGGGGAAACCCAGCCAGATGGGCGGGATATTAATCGTCATCATCATTATCACTGTAACAGGAGGCAGTGACTAAGATCAAGGGATATTTCCCTTTAATAATTTCCATGGTCATCAACAGAATTTTCTGGGAGAAGACAGAGCTTTATCTGCATATACTCACCATCCATTGTTAAAACCAACAACTCAAAAGCAAAGTATGCATTGCAAAAAGTGGGCAATATCCAGCTAAGCCATACTAAAGAGTAGACTTACTGAAATCAAGAGACATACGTCCCCTGATTTCAATGTGTCTACTCTGAGTGTGACTAACACTGGAGATCACCCAGCATTAAGATGTCAGGAGAACTTTAGTCATAGTGATTCTATCTGCAATAGTCATTTTAAAACCGCAATAATATAGCGTAAGTGTATTGTGCTAACTCCTGCCCCAAGGACTTAAAACTTCAAGTAAGCTTCTATTTTTAGAAATACATTTTTCATCATAAATTTGAATCACAGAATAATTTCGCTTCATAACTACACACTCTTTCTAGACTCAAATACTGGTCAATACTGTGTTGTTACAAGGAAAGCTACTTCCAGTTTAGCCAGTGATTATCACCATAACGAAAACTTCACTTTTCATTTTCTCAACCCCCTTTGCCTTGTTGCCATCCTATTCCAAGATTATAGGCACAAACATCGGGGGCGGGGGGGGGGGAGGACCTCACTTTCACTGAAAGCGAGAATAATTACTTGCAAAGATCAGCTCCCTCCAGCAAAATTTAAGGAAGAATTATTCAAGAGGAAATAGTTCTTTGCAAATGTGTTCTGCAAATTCTTTGAGCACAACTAGATAGAAATAGCTTTTATCCACTGCCAGGGTTTCAGCATACCTGCAGTTATGAAGGAAACATTTTATAATCCATAATGTGTCCCTAAACGATCCAGCTCCTTTGTGCTAGCAATTTTGAATTGATATCAGTTTGTTTATTCTTCAGTTAATGGTCCAGGTTATGTAGAAATCCCCACACTGACTATAGATACATATGTCTTTGACAAATCTCTCCATTTGAAGAGATTATTGCCATACTTCGCTGCAAAAAATGGTGAGTGTTTGCCTGCCAGGGGTGGAAGGGAATTTTGTTTGGTCTTCATTTTTAAGTAAACCAACCTAATCTACATAATTATTCCCTAAATTTAACATTTCTCTGAATTTTGTGGTACTGTTCTCAGCCCCAAAATGTACTGAAATGTGTAAAAACTGAATACTTTAGCATTAAATTCATTTAGAAATGCATAGACTGGGATACAACTGTCAAATACAAATTTTCATACAGATTTTAAAATCGTCATCACCATTGCCGATTAACTCAGAAACGGGATGGAACAGACTAACCAATGAATACAAGTGAAATCCATATGGACCAGAAATAGAGTTATCCACCAATCCCTAGTATATTAGGATTTATTATAGCATAAAACAGTTTTAAAATGGTCATCCATACCAATAAATGCAAAGGTGATGTGGTTGGACCTTTGGCCGAGATTTTTTCCCACAGACCTCTCCTAACGTAATGAACAGTGGTACCAGCAATGTTGAATGTTCCAGAATGTTCTATCTTCCAGTCACTATTAATAGACTGTTTGCCGGCATCTCGGAGAGCTGTAGATAAAATTGGGAAACAGTATAGAAGAAAATGGTTCATTTTCCAGTCGTTCTATGAGAAAAAAAAATTTCTACGCTGGTTCAGTTACAAAGCTATTTATGAATAATAAGCATAATAAAGAAATCTCAGCAAGAAAACATTTTATCTGTTTCCCAGTTGGGATAAATGATAAAAGCCATATATTTAGATTTGTCTAAATTCTTTCCATATTTAGGACAGGGTTCAATAAAATAGTGAGTGGTTGAGATAAAGGGCTGCAGGATTACTAACTTAAAAAAGATGTGGTGATGGCAAGTATCTTAGATGGCTTGCGGGGGACGACTTAAGAAGCATAAGGTTGGCTTATTTGTTCCAATCTATGATAAAACTCAGGGTTGTATTCTACTAAGAGCAAAGCCATTAACATTAATGGACCCAAATTAGTCATGCCCATTAATTTCAGTGGGTCTACTTTGAGTAGTAGTTAGTTGGCTACAACCCTCAGTTTCCCGCATTCACCTCATCCTGCACCTCATTATCTTCTTACCACAAAACTTATCAGGTCACAAAACTCCAACAGAAGCTACAATTAATACATCTTTCCATCAAGGGGAAGAGCTTTTTAGGCTAAGCCAATCACAAACTTGCCATCTGTGCTGTGAGGCCTTTGCAAACCCAGAGCTCCCAGATCATCTTTCAATAGCATGCCCCAAAGTAGGGCTCACGGTTATCTCTACAGCTGTGGTGGTCAACTGGGCCATCAGGCTAGGAAAAAAGGGTGGAGCATGAGAGGTATGAGAGGGTCAATGGTGGTGGTGGTTGAACAGATCACACTGGATGGCAGGTGGGGTGGACATAAGGGTGGTAGTCTTTACTCTTTGTATTTGTCGCAAGTCACCTCGAGACCTTTGTGGTATAAAGGGGCTAATAAAGAACAAAAATTGAATTTGGAGTTCTGGTAGCTTATCAGTTCCCAACAATTCGCCATATCCTTCCCCAACTTCATCAGTATGATCACCATTTGGATGTCAAACTAACAAAAACCACCAAGCAACAGGGGAGAAAGTTAACAATTAAATGCCCAGGAGTGGAAGAAATTATTGGTCCAGCAATGTTGGCCCCGGGCAAACCTCATTGGAGAGAAATTCTTTAGAAGGGGGTTACTACTGAAAAGGTCCTCTCTCTTGTAGTAACAGGAGATGACCTAACAGGCCATGCAGGTTCAAATGTAAAGTACAGGGGTCCCAAGCTATGTAAATATTTACAGAGCAAAACCAGCCCTTTGAATTGCACCTGGAAATGTATCAGAAGCAGCACACCCAGGCCAGAATAAGTGTTATATATTTGGATTACAGGATCCTTGTTATGAGTCTGGTTGATGAATTTTGCACTAGCTTTAATTTATGGACAGTCTTCAAGAGCAGCCCCATGGGCAATGAACTGCAGTAATCTAACCTTAGTCTTATTAGAGCATAGGAACAAAGCTGGTGGATGCTCTGTATCACAGAGGTCACGTATGCATCAGAGTAATGTATCCAGAAGCAAAAGGAAATGATTATTATGAGACTGGGGACAGTTGTGCTCTGATGTCAGCCTCCCAGAGACAGGTGGATAGCTGCTGTCAGAAACAAAATCCTATACTTGGTGGAAGTTGTTCTGTCCCACTGGATATGTTGAAGAAAAAACTAGAACTATTAAACTTGTTCCACGGCCATTTCCACCCAAATATCTTGGATAAATAGCAATTATCCCAATTAATATGGTCTGTTTTCCATCACCTTTGTGCTCAAAGCAGTACATCCAGCCTTCTGGCTATCAACATGATGAGCTTGATAAATAACCTGCAGGATTTGAAGGCTCACAAAGCTCTTAAGAACCTTTTTGATCATGGCGCTCATTTGTATCTAAGTTGGTGTGGTTAGTACATGTGCAAATACCTCATCTATTCTTGCGAAGTGCTAAATGTTAGCACTTACATTTCTAGACATTTTTAACTGTGGCTTTTGCAAATAGACATTAATTTGATCTTTCCTGCCAGGAATTACTTTTTTTTGGCCGACTCTTTCCTCTCCCAGGCCCAATCAATCCCCAAAAGCATTTAATGAGGTCAACTCAGATACACTTCAAGGAATTGAGGGATACACAACTTTGTCATTGCTGATATATAATTCTTCTCTCTCTCTCTCTCTCTCTCTCTCTCTCTCTCTCTCTCTCTCTCTCATGTGAATCTTGAATGCCTCAGGCCCCTTAATCAGATATGTGAAGTTTGACTTGATGGCTTGATGTCATGCCCTAAACATTCTTTCTCACTGAAATTCCATGCTTGGCATTCGTGATGTGAAAGTGCCTTAACTGTTCAGTCCTTGCCCAAATCTCTTCATAAAGTTGTATGTTAACGTGAGTCATTCCTGGCAATCAACTGCCGTCCTATCCATATTTGTACTGTTTTGTTATGTTTCTATGGGAAACAATGGCAATAGCACCATCAACTGGCGGCAATACAGCTACATTATCCAACAATCACGCATGCCACTAAGGCACAGTACAATGAATCCAAATAGCACAAAATTCCTAAAACATCCTTGCAGCATCCAGTAATGTTACAGTTCTAAGAGGTTTCTTTTTCTGATGTAATATCTCAACATTTTAAAGTCTTCTAACTAACCATTGAATAAACGTAGATTCTTCTCCACCCAATGGACAGCCATCTTTGGTACAGGAGTACAGCAGCATGGTTGTTTCACAGCCATCTTGTTTCTGAACAATTACCAAATGAAGCCCCAAAGCACAAAATGCTGATATTTTAGGAAGTGTAGCTAGCCTATCAGATACAGGACAGTTGCACCTTATGTGGGTATTCAGCTCCAAGGATTCCGTATATACACAAAAATCACATATACCCAAACCCTTGAATTATACAATGCCAAGTTCATTCCCTCACAGCAGACAAGCCAATACTGTCTTGACATAAACAGTGTCCACATTCAAAGCCTTCACAATTTGTACAGGTGGGTCATATATGCAAACAGCTTCATTTCAGGGAAATGGGCAAAGCAACTCAAAATCTTTCCGTGCCCTTCAGTTTGTAAATGGCATAACGAGGCCTGATAAAAGTATGCTCTGGTTTTGAAGAAGAAAAAGGGCATGTGCATTACATCCAAAAAGCTGTAAAGGGGACACCTCAGTCTTAAAACGGTCAAAGCAAATTCTTTTCAACTCCGGGGGGGAATTTTTTTGAGGGGATGTGATCAAACCAAAGCAATCTACACACATTTACGTGAAAGGTAAAATTCTAGCTGGCCTTGCATTCCGTATTGAGACACTGTCACCAAGTCTAATGTCAACTCTTTGTTGGGAGTTGCAGTCCAAAATATCTCAAAGGCCTCAAGTTGAGGAAGGCTGGAGAAAGTCATGCTTTACTTGTTTAAAAACCTACCAACCTTTTCTAAGGTACTACCTTGTGGAGTGAAAATAAATCGAGACTTATGAGTTTAGAGTCACTGGCTGCATGGACTAACTGCCTCTCAGTGACGTCGGAGCCACTGACCATTGGTGTGTGTCTCATATGTGGGGCAACTGCAAAAAAACTTTTTGTTTAGTATGTCTCTACATCACCTTTCTGCAATTAAGTGGCAAAAGTGCACAATTTCAAAATAAAACCTATCAGTAGAAACACCTACACATAAAGACCAGATAAAAATTACAGCATGAAAACAGCAGCTAACTAAAATGCTGAAAACAGGCAAAAATTACATCTAAACAGGGGTTTTCTGTGCTGCTAGACTAGCAGTTGTTGTTGTTTAGTCATTTAGTCGTGTCCGACTCTTCGTGACCCCATGGACCAGAACACGCCAGGCACTCCTGTCTTCCACTGCCTCCTGCAGTTTAGTCAAACTCATGCTGGTAGCTTCGAGAACACTATCCAACCATCTCGTCCTCTGTTGTCCCCTTCTCCTTGTGCCCTCAATCTTTCCCAACATCAGGGTCTTTTCCAGGGAGTCTTCTCTTCTCATGAGGTGGCCAAAGTACTGGAGCCTCAGCTTCAGGATCTGTCCTTCCAGTGAGCACTCAGGGCTGATTTCCTTCAGAATGGAGAGGTTTGATCTTCTTGCAGTCCATGGGACTCTATGGTCTCCTCCAGCACCATAATTCAAAAGCAACAATTCTTCAGCGATCAGCCTTCTTTATGGTCCAGCTCTCACTTCCATACATCACTACATCTGCTCTGCCTGAGAAGGCAGTTGCAAAGCTTAAGAGCAGTCACCAAGAAGGCCCTATCTTGTGTCCCTGCCAGATAGGTCTCACTGCTAAGCTATGGTCCTTCCCTATAAACAGGGTTACCAAACTGTTTTGTCAAAATTGTTATTTTACTGACTTAGGGGTGGAGCTAAAACATGGCCCGTATAAGAGCCCTGGAGATTTTTTTCTGCGGCCCTCAATGCTTCTCCCCACAGAAATATTTTGGCAGTGGCAACAGAATTTTAATGTTTATAAAACGGGTCTGTTGCACATTGTACCACTGTCCCTGGTTAAATTGCTGCAGAGCAACTGTTCCGAACGTTATTGTGCTCCCAAAGGTACTGAAAAGTTGCTTGTGGCAAGCACTGCCGCAGCGCTCTCTACTCCGGACAAGCCATTGTCTATATCTCTTTCTGCTGCTTCGCTGCGCAATAATCCATTCTCTGAAGCTACGGATGCAACCACAACTGGGAAAAGCAGAAAAGCAGCCGCCCAAGCGAGTGCCCCTCATTCTTGGGGGTAATCTTGCTATTCATTTTAGAGGAATTGATTTGAAGGCAATTTGGAGACATTAATTCGCCTGCATTCTGTGCAGCAGATGATGGGAACGGGCTTGTAGCAGGAAAAGTATGAAAGAATGACCACTCCCCACTTAAAACGGGGGGCGCCCTTTGCGTGGACGCGTGCAGCCCTGGATCTGGAGTGGCCCCATCAGCATAGGCTTGACTTTGCCTTCCCTCAGGTGGGATACCTGGAGGTCCCCGCCTACCCCAGCGAGTTGTCCAATCCCACCTGGGGGAAGTGTTGCCAGGGAAACCAGGCCAGGTAAGGGGAGGGATTACCTGCCCACACAATAGAGGGTGGATCTTACCTGGTAATCCTCATTTGGCTCCAGAGCTTCTCCCACCCTACCCACCCTCAGTTAATGTCTTCTTTTGCAGGTTAACTTTTCTTCATAGGTTTTGCAGGTTAACCTGTCTCCACAGGTATGCGGGTGCTGCTACGATAAGGTCGCTGTTAAAGGGCCGGAAAGGAATTTCCCTGCATTGGCAGGTTTCGCCTTTCCCGTAGCAAAACGTCACAACTTTGGCGGTATCAGGCCTTGGGCGGAATCCTTTAGTCCATCTTCCTCTTTGCGGCGGCGATACCAGGGTTCCCCGTTAAAGGGGTTTTTGAAGGGAGGCTTTGGCCGTACGCCGAAAGGTCGTCATTGCTCTCCCCTGCGGCGGCGTAACGGGGGCGGCTATCTCTGCTTGAACATATGTTCTCCAGAGCCGGCCCATCCCCCCCACACACACTGGATAACCCTGATGCTCCCTAGGTCCCCGGCTGGGGACTAGGGAGGGAGAACGCCCAATGCCTGAGCCAAGGTCTACCCACATTTGAAATTTAATAAAGTTGTGGCCAATTTAATCCCATAGCACGTTGTCTAGAGTCGTTATTCCACATGACGGGGGGACCACTCGGGATCTGGGGACTCCGCCTGTCCACGCAATTGGCGTTGCATTTTTCAGGGACATCCTTTTGCCTTGTACTCAGGTTCCTGGGCAAGTTCTTGTCAATAGTTTTACTGGGCGGAGTGAGGGGTTCCATCCCTATAAAGCACACCCAGTCCAGAAAATTCTGTTGCCTGGCTAGTAGAGGAGCTCTCTTGAAAATCTTCAAACCTCAGGTTTATGTCACAATCTGATCTCCACTAATTTGGGGCTTTATGAACCGACATTTTCAATTAAGCCCAGTTGGCAGCCAGCACTTCTCTTGTAACAGAGAAGTCACATGTTCTTGATAACTAGTCCAGGTCAACAGTCTGGCTGCAGCATTCTGGACCAGCTCAAGTTTCGGAACACTTTTCAAGGCGGTCCCACAGACAGCACATAAGATTAACCCATTCAAGATGTAACTAAGGTATATGTCATTATGACCAGATCTGACATTCCAAGGAATGGATGTAGTTTATTTTATTTATAGCATTTCTGGGTCACCAAATAACCAAGGATTTTGAGGCGCTTTATACAAGTTAAAAACAACAAGTTGTTAATGCAGCAACCTCAGGTATGTGATAATGCTCTTGGCCACTATTCCTACCTGGGCACTCAAGCTTGAAAAGAGGTCGAGGGGCACACCCAAACTGGATTTCCAAATCCTTAGAAATCCAGCCTCTAATTAGCATCAGTTCCCGTGTGTGTGTGTGTGTGTGTGTGTGTGTGTGAGAGAGAGAGAGAGAGAGAGAGAGAGAGCACGCATGCAAAATGGGCTAAAAACAGGACTACGCTCATTCAAATTTTTTATGTTAAAGAGAATATGATGTGCGCCCGTTTTTAATAATTCTAACCACCACAGAAAGTATCATTTTAATCCCGGTTATTAGACTTGCAAATTGATTCCGTGCATACTTATTTGCAAGAAAGCTCTGCTGGTTTCAAGGGGGCTTGTGCCTAAGTAATGATCCACAGAATTGTATCTTTTGTGACTAAAAAAGGAGTAACTGCCTCATATCACCTTTCAGTTTTCAGTCTACCGCTTTGGCAAAGTTAGATTCCTCTAAATAGTTCCACAAGGCATAAGCAAATATCAATTGAGCATGACAACCCTTAATACTCCTAAATCTGGCTATTTTCCAAAATGTGCTTTCAGTTGCTGTCAGTTGTACCTATTGCGTTAGCACTTACAACCAAACCTGAAGCTTGGACTCTGACTGGCAATTTTTCTCTTCCAAAATAGAATTGATCCTTTGATAGATTGTAAGAGACAGCAGGCCCCGCGGAGTCTTCATTGTTTCCACATTTTACAAAAGAAATTCAGAACCCTTTGTTTATGGGGGGGGGGGGGACCTATTGATTTTACACAGTTGTATGTTTTGATACTTGTATCAATTATTTTTTTTAAGATTATAGTTTTTTAATCAATTATTACAATTGTCAAACAAACTGATAACAGCCTGCAAACAACAACAACAACAACAACTAAGTAAGCTTGAGGACCACCGTTTAGGATGTGCAATGAAAAAAACCTGCTGTTTTTATCTTTCGTACCTTGGATTTAATTTTTAAACATTTCTGCCTTCTGAAAAATCTTTTACCTGCACTTTGTTCATTTGGATTTAATTTCTTTGATTTTGGGTTTTCAATAAAGAAAATGGACATGGGAGAGGGAAGGTCTACCTCCTTGTGGACCACAATATGTTATTGTTCTACAGTTCACCGGGGGCTGACTGGGGCTAATAGGAGTCCAAAATCATCTGAAAGGCCACAGGTTCCCCATCTGGAAAGTAATTACTTGCCTAAAGCTATTTAGTGACCCCAGTGTGACATTTGAACTGGGGTGTATTCCACAGTCATAGTTTCTGTTTTGAATCTACGAAGAATATATTTTTTAAAAGGCATAAAGTTTTCTATCTTTTTTGTCAAGAACGTATTACAATTACGGACAAAACACAACTCACCTAAGTAACTGTGAGCAGGTTTTTCTTCCACAACCTTGATTCTTCTTGCCCCTGCAGGTATCACCAATGCTTCCACATAACCTAATTACAAGATGAAATATTCCATGTGATGTTCGTAATCAACAAACACAAAAGATTTGTTTTAAAGAAATACAATAGTGTTCATGTCTGATTTCCTCTTCTTGTTTATGAAGTTTTAGAATCACATTTGCCTCTCATTCTGTCAGTGTCTCTGGACTGACCCTCTGGAACCTAGTTTTTTTTTTTTAACTGTGTGCTTGGCACTGTTGTCTTCTTATTGAATCAGCCAATATTAATTTATTGACTCTCCATTGAGTTGGATAGTTGGTCAAGCAGAGAAGCTAAAGGGGTTGTCACCAGTGCTGACTCCATGGAGCCAGAAAACATAGGTGGGGGTGAAGACAGGGGGTAAAGTGGGGAACCTTCACACTTCATGAAATATTTTCATGAATCTGCTTTTCTTTCTGGTCTGTGTCTGGAGCATCAATAACAGCCTGATCTGAATAGATACAATAGGGACCGCAGGGCATTCAGCTCATAGATTAGCCACAATGACAATAATCTGGTGGCCAGCCATACAGTGGTACCTTGGTTCTCAAACTTAATCCACTCTGGAGGTCTGTTCCAAAGCCAAAGCGTTCCAAAACCAAGGCACACTTTCCCATAGAATGCACATAGGCAAACTTGGCCCTCCAGATGTTTTGGGACAATTCCCATCATCCCTGACCACTGGTCCTGGTAGCTAGGAATGATGGGACTTGTAGTCCCAAAACATCTGAAGGGCCGAGTTTGCCTATGCCTGGCATAGGAAGTAATGCAAAATGGATCAATCCGTTCCAGACTTTTAAAAACAACCCCTAAAACAACAATTTAACATGAATTTTACTCTCTAACGAGACCATTGATCCATAAAATGAAAGCAATAAACAATGTACTGCAGTCAGTAGCTGAGCTGGGTTCCACACAGTCACAAAAACAAAACAAAAGAGCAGCAAATACAAAAACGCAAAATAAATAGCAAAAAAAGACAGACCTCAGTGTAACACTCAAAACGGAAGTGTGGCACTCAAAACGGAGCACGTTTGGCTTCCCAAAAAAGTTTGCTAACCGGGTTCCAAGTTGTTTGAGTACCAAGGCGTTTGGGAACCATGGTACACTGTACTTCCAAGCAGGTGGAAGTGCCTGAGCAGTTAATGCTCTTTATTGACTTCTGCCTTCTGGACTAGCCAGAAGGCCATCTTGGCGGTTCCATTGTTAACAGGCAGGTTGTAAGCAATGCTGGACAATCCCTTCTCGCCCAATGCAAAGTTCATGAATACCATAAATAAAATGGCTGTCACCTGGTTCAACCCAGTGTGTGTTTTTGTCCTACCTCTTAGCTCATGCCTGTCATATGGACTTGGATTATGGCAGCGTGAAACTTTAATAGCTTGTTTAAATCCCACTGCGTTTCCACAAAACTCCCAGAATGCTTGTATTTCCAGAGACCTCAATAATTAAAATTCCCCAATGGATTTCTCCACACTGCTCGTGAAATAATAGTCTTTCAACATATTATTCCCTTTCAACAATGTACATATACATGGTATAGTCAGAGGCCACCACAACCCACAAGTAAAACAAACAGCGACAACATAGCATTGTTGTTTGACATCTGTATCTTTGTATCTCTCTCACCCACATTTGTCACTGTCTGCTGATAATATAGTGTACTTCTTTTTACATTTCCCATTTCTACTAAATATTTTTACCCTAAACTGCACATAGTATGTGTAGTTTATGTAAGATTCAGTAACAAGTAAGAGGGCTATGTCCTATGCCGGATATCATATTTTATTTCAATTAAACAATGTTTCCTGCAACTATAAATGGGTAGCGTCCAAGAGACTCACAGATGATGTTCTCACCAATCTGATCCACAAATTTCATAATCTGCAGTGAGACTCATTCATAGATTCTAATTCCCTTCAGGATCAGGCCACACACATCTAATGTGTCAATGAGATTACATAATACCCATGTGCCTTTAATATCAAGAACATAAGAATATAAGAAGATCCCTGCTGGATCAAACGAACATTCCGACATGAACAGTTATGTTTCAGAAATAAACTTCCAGTGTTTACTTTTCCCCACTGTGGGGGGCAAGGAAATGGGACTCCCAGATTTCCTTCCAGACTCATCAGAAATGACTTGGCAAATTCTGAATAAAATTCTGAATAACCCTATCCAAAATAAACAAATATAAGGCATGTGTGTTATATGTCTATACACTGATCTACAGTTGAATGAACACAAGAGAGTAAGGCATTCCTTCAAGCATTTCTTTGGGCAGAAACCACAGCAATGACACTGATTCAATGAAAACAAATAGTGCTTTATCATTAAGACCACAGATAAGCACTGTGGTTGCAAACGTCCATAGAGTTATGCACGCATAATTCTTGAAGAAATGAATGGGATTTGTAACCGTGTAACTAGGCATAGGA
Organism: Podarcis erhardii; assembly: GCF_964252035.2. NCBI lineage: Eukaryota > Metazoa > Chordata > Lepidosauria > Squamata > Lacertidae > Podarcis > Podarcis erhardii. The sequence goes on from NC_138501.1 coordinate 13,568,447, forward strand.
TTGTAGTCAGTGTTTTTACAGCCTTTTAAGTTGTTTCCATTGAGAAATATGTACCCGGCAAGCTATTTCTGAAACTCAGGGAAGGGGGGGAGCTTCATAAAAACTGGCTACTGTGTTAAAACGGAGAGAAAAAGCCCAAGTGTTCATACACAATCCCTTTTGCGTTTGTAAAGTCAGATTATGGCAAACATGCTTAAAATCTGGGGTCTACATTAGAAGGCATTTCTGTGGTTTACGTTAGTTATTAAAACAGCAAAAACATTTTTCTTTCAACAAGTACTCAGCCATGTAACTGGAAATATTTAAACAGATTTCCTTATGGATATTTATTTTTGCCAGTGTTTTATTGGTCAGTTTAAAATCTCTATAAATATAATTTCAATATCCAATCTCTCCAACTTTCTGTCTTCTGACTTAGACCTTCAGGGTAATTTGTGATTTTGCCTCCCTTTTCCTAGATTATCTCCATCCTAGGACACAACCGCACCTGAAGACTCAAAGCATGTCTTTAATTTTATTTTCTGAACCCCTGAATGATTTGGTATAGATTGTGATGTTTACTGCTTTTGAAACGTCTTGGCTTCTAATTCGGTTTTTTAAAAATACTTGCTGACTTACTCTGAATATTGAAATTTAACAATTTTGAAGACGCCTAAATTAAAGTCCCACTAATGGTTCCCCCCCTCCTGTTTCAAAAATATATGCTGACACCTGATGCTTGGGCTAGATATGGGAAACAGTGAAATCAATTAAACTTATCACTTGCATTTTGCACAGAAAAGAGAAAAAAATCTTGATTTCTGGAAGAAGTGGACTAATTTTGTAAATAATTATGACAGGATATTTGATACACCCTATTTTTTCATGCACTAGGTGACATTATGCATGACTTCCAAGGGCCCAAGTGTCATTCTGCCAGCAAACCTCCAACTACGCCAGCAGAATGTTACTTGTGCTGTATCCTGAGGCTCCCTCAGATGGCCTCACACTAAGTAAATGATTGCATCCCTAATGCAAAATTTAAAAATTCAAATTCAAAATGTTTGCTCTTCTGCAAAGTAACCCACATCAGAATCTGGATGACTGTTTAGCTTCTCAGCTATTTCATTTAGGGGGGGAAATCATGTTAAGTATAAATATTGAATTCAATATATATTGAATCTTTGGATATTTGCTCCCTTTTCTTTCCTTCATTTAATGTTTGAGCATTGGAGAGCCGCTAATCCAGATAAATGTTTATGTTCAACTATGGTAAATAAACCCAGGTATCATGTGTCAAAAAGTATGCAGTGGGGTTTACTAAATACTTGTTCCCATCTGTTCCTAATCACCCCCATCTCAGCAGTAATAAGTCTGAAACTGGGTATAAGGAAAGCCTTTTCTTGCCCTTATCTGCTTATCATGAATGGAATGCTACCACTTAATCAACACAAAATATGAAAAGGTACTAATCAATTTGTCTAATGCAGAATGCTCATTATATTTACAAATTTCTGTAAAAAAGCATTAAATTTGAAAGGTTGGGGGGTTGTTTTTTTACCTGCTCCCCGAGTGTGATTAAAATCTCCTTTAACAACTCTGCACGATTTCCCATCTCCGTTGCAGACGCCACAGTGGTCTTCCCACGCCAAAGATCCCAGGATGCCATCACACCCAAACTTCTGGAGGCGAAAAGGAAGCATCACGACATTTTCACGGAAGGCTTTGCTATGCCTCGCAATGTAGCTTGCAAGTATTAATATTACAATATAAGGAATTGACTCTTGACAGCCAAAATAGACATGAGGTTAATGGTGTATCTGGCCCTTATATCCTTGACCCTCCCCACTTTCTGTTAAAGAGCAGTTGAGAAGGACTGGGGGCTGGGTGGGGTGGGGGGACTTCTTTGCTTTCTTCTTCTGGACCCCCCCAGCCCCCAGTGGTTGCTAAGTGCCCCCATTCATCTTGCATTCCTCTACAACAGGAATGTCCAACAGGCTGATTGCGATCTACTGGTAGATCCCCGTGAGGTTTTGGTAGATCACGGGTTGATCTCTGGCTCCCTTTCCTCAGCATCGTTGAAACTGACTCTTCCCCTGCCCCCTGCCCCTGCCCTCCATTTTGTTGTCTGATCAGTGGAAGGGAAGACGGAGCTATCTCTCTGTGGCTGTTTTCATTCAAAGAGATATTATTGTGAGTGACTTTTCCCCTTTGACCCTTGCCTTTAAACCCCCACCCCCATGGAACTTCCCTCCTAAGAAAGTATTTGTATAAAAACTGGGCTTTCTTCCTCCCTAAAAAAAACTCAATGACTTCGACCTGAACCCCCCCCCAAAAAAAAAACAGGGGTAGATCATTGCCAGATTTTAATTCTGAAAGTAGATCGCAGTCTCTCTGGAGTTGGCTATCCCTGCTCTATGAGACAGCACAGTTGGTAGAGCACGAGACTCTTAATCTCAGGCTTATGGGTTTGAGCCCCACACACTGGCCAAAGGATTCTGGCATTGCAGGGGGTTGGACTAGATGGCTCTCGTGGTCCCTTCCAGCTCTACAATTCTACAATTCTTTGATTCCTAAGCAAAGAAAGGCAACAGTCATGCCTAACAGTCTTTGGTTGCATCCATAACTCTTCTTAGGTTAATGGGGAAGGGAAAGAGAGATTCCCGTAAAATAAAAAATAATCCTAAAGCAAGCGATTAAAGGAACTGAACACCCCCGATTGTTTAACAGTAAGATATTAACACTGAAACCCTATACTTTTTGCTCATAAGTAAGTTATGTTTTCAATGAAGCTTACTCCCAGGTAAGTGGGCATAGAAGGGAAAGGACTCCTGGACAGTTAAGTCCAGTCAAAGGAGACTATGGGGTTGCGGCACCCATCTCGCTTCAAGCTGAGGGAGCCAGAGTTTGTCCGCAGACAGCTTTCTGGGTCATGTGGCCAGCATTGACTAAACCGCTTCTGGCACAACAGGAAACCAGAGCACATGGAAATGCCATTTACCTTCCTGCCGCACCAGTACCTACTTAGCAACCTACAAGACTTTTAAAGGTCATTTACTTTACTGAAGAATAAAAGCTCAGCAGAGATAGTCCTTCATCATGCTGTTGATGTGGTTGAAAGAGAAGTGGGCATAACAGGATGCTTCTCCCGTCAAGGTATGCAGATGAGGAACAAGTCCCCCATCACAAGGAGGGACTATAAACACTGGTGTTAGCTTTAGTTTTAGGAAGATGCAGAACCCATAGAGACCAGAAAGAATGCATATAGCAAGTACTAAATTGCCCCCACCACCCCCATCCCACAAAGGCAGACTAAAGTTTAAAAGCAGGATCCAGGGATCCAAACATTCAAGAAATACTGCACAATAAATACATATTAAAATCTGGCTTCTGAACACTGATTTACCTGACATCTGCCATTCGCACATATATCCATTTCCTGATGACCGCATGGAGTTCCATCCATCACTTTCTCCGTTACTAGTATAGGCTGGTCTTTTCCATTTGGAGAGCAAAATAATGCACAAGGTTTTTCTGTTCGAGTAAGTGGAAACCGGGTAAGCTTGATAAACCTCATTTCATAGATACAAAATTCTGCTTATACTGGTTGCAATACCAAGCTACATTTCTGCTATATTCCAGATGGGAATTATGGACACCTCTTCAGATGTTTTACATCAGAGTTAGGTCAACATGCAATGAAGGCAGCAGCGGGGGGAAAGCATGCAAACTCCAACCCTACCATGATCACTATACTGGTCACCTCCACAAGTTTGAAGGCAAATACTGGAGTCTCCTGTATTTGTAGTTGTTCTCTATGGGTTTTAAAGGTAAAGGGACCCCTGACCATTAGGTCCAGTCGTGACCGACTCTGGGGTTGCGGCGCTCATCTCGCTTTATTGGCCGAGGGAGCCGGCGTACAGCTTCCGGGTCATGTGGCTAACATGGCTAAGCCGCTTCTGGCGAACCAGAGCAGCACACGGAAACACCGTTTACCTTCCCGCCGGAGCAGTACCTATTTATCTACTTGCACTTTGACGTGCTTTCAAACTGCTAGGTGGGCAGGAGCTGGGACCAAGCAACGGGAGCTCACTCCGTTGCGGGGATTCGAACCGCCGACCTTCTGATCAGCAAGTCCTAGGCTCTGTGGTTTAACCCACAGTGCCACCCGCGTCCCTTCTATGGGTTTTAGAACCCTGGAAAAACAGTACTTTGATCTCCAAGACATGGGCAGCAATGGAAAAGGACAGTTGGCATCCCACCTGAAAGATAGTTTTCAATTCTCCATGGAAAGGGCTTTCCCTATTGGCTTTTCCCAATGGCTGAAGGAGGACAGCAACCTGGGCAAGGTAGAACTGGGTGGGCTTAGTGCTGTATGACTGAGCTTTCGCTGTCCTCCTCATCTGATGGAGGTTCAGCGCTGGCATTTCTTTGAAAGATGTCCCTTCATCGAAGCAATCCAGAGAAGAAAGGGGAGAGCAGGGGTTAGAGAGAACAGAGGAGGTGAAGGATCAGAGTGAATCAGGGGAAGGTGCCTAGAAGCCAGAGCAGGGTTTCCCAAACTTAAGCCTCCAGCTGTTTTTGGACTACAACTCCCATCAACCCTAGCTAGCAGGACCAGGGATCAGGAAAATGTAGTTCAAAAGCAGCTGGAGACCCAGGAACACTGGGCCTGAAGAAAGGCACAGGTAAAAGAAGAAGTGAATGAAAGAAGATAGGGAAAAAACGTTTTCAAATAGGCCTGAAGAGAAGTAACAGCAGGAGCAAAAGGAAGCAAGCTAGCTGCTTATAACGGAGGGAGGAGCAGAACTGAATCGTGGCCATGCCTACTTCCCAATGGGTTGTTTCCTGTCTTCCGCTAGTGGGAGGAGCCATCAACCCAGCCCACCAACCTTTCACTGGGAATGGGAAAATGGCAATGGAAGGGGCAGAGCTACATCCTCTTCTCTATTGCATGTTTACTTAACCCTGATGCAGAGCACCTGAAGAGGGTTCGAGACATGCAGTATTAAAACAAACGAGAGCTACACAAGATCGCAAAGTCCCTCTCATTTTAGTAGGTTAAGCACAAGGAAAGCTCTCCTTCCAAGCAGACTTACTAATGAAGGGCATACACTAAAACCTTCCTTGGTCTCCTGCAAGGAGAATGGATGGGTTGAGACATAAAAAGAGAGTAATTTTCAGTGAGGGACTCTTCCCAAATGAAAACAAATCAAGGGTACCCTCTGCCGGAGATGCACAAATGTTGGCTTGGCTTCCAAGCCAGATATTATTTATGGTGGCTGAGGATACTTCAACAATGTTCTCTGGAATTTGGGCGAAGGCAAGCATGTTCTCCAATAGCCTGCAGAAGGTAATAAAAGTTTCTTTTGAGCAGCTGATGTATCTTCTTCTCTCCAAACCACAGCACAAATTAGAGAAGACCCTCTCGGTCCCTCAGTGCTCTTTCACGGGCAGAGGTTTGGGAGGAAAGGTCAACTCTTTAATTTGTGCTGCAGTTTGCTGAAGTTAAGAAGCACTCATCTCTCCTTGCTGCTCAATAGAGAATTGAACCATTATTATTATTTTTACCTTCTGCAAACTGCAGAACAAGTGACAGCTCTGCAGAAGTGATTTGAGGGCTACCGGAAGCCCTGCTCAGTGGGGACATGTCCCTGGCATGTGTTTAAAGCTTATTCAATTCACCTTAAATACAAAAGGATTAAAAGTTATTTCCTTGACCTCATAACTAAAACTCTCTTTTCTAAACAACCACATTTGATACTCTGTCTAAATAATATTCGCATCAAATATAAAGAAGAAATCAGTTTCATCCACACATCCCTTTGGCCCTTCATTAAAGGGACAAAAGTGGTTGTTACTGTAATCCAGTGATCTTTTCTTCTCCAGGTGTGGGAACTCTGTCAGGGCATTTGTGTAGAATTGGCACACCCAAAAGAACTGCGTGATGAGAGCCTAACCCATCTTTTGAAAATGCAGGAGGTATAAGTGAATGGCATTTATGCACAATCAGACATGTATCAATAGGACTCTATTTTCTGTTAAATCTCATAATAATTACTGGAATTTGCATAGCATAATCCAATGACACACAAAAAAAGACTATATCAAAGCATAAATGCTGTCCTTGTGACTATTTGAGGCATTTGGGGTTCAAATCCTGCACTTTCTACAGGACAATTTTTTATATCTTTATTTTATTAGCAACCTTGTAAAATATACAGTTTTGGGTTTTTCCCCTCCCCCCTTTATTTTCCTTTCCACATGGGTTCTGCTTTTCCTTTTCTTTCTCTCTCTTTTATTTATGTTTCTCCATGTTCAGTGCACATGTAATTATGTACTTTTTGAACTTTCAGTAAAGATGTTTATTTGTTTATTTTAAAAAAGGTTGTCATTTTTTTGCTAGTGAATCACTTGCAGTAGCATAACTCATATCAGCACAATGCTAGCAGCAGAAATGTGAGTTAGGCTTACCTTCGTCAATAACAGCCTGCCACTGGTGGATATGTTTCTGATATGATGCTCTTACACTGAAGACCTGGCATTGCCAGTCCCTGAATGCAGGCACTCCAGGGGGACAAGAGGGATTCTCACATATTTTGTACTGTATTCTGGAACCGTGGCATTCCCCCGCTTCATGAACTGGACTAGGGAAGACAAAACCAAAATAGTAAACTTGTTCGCAGGGGATATGTTGAGGACGTTATACAGCAGGAACAGATTGTTTCCCCCCCCCCATTGTTCTTTGTAGTCAGAGATAACGTCAGTGATTATCTCTAATTGGTTAAAGGGTCACTTTTAAGTAGCAGTTAAAGGTACTCGAGGCGAAAGGGAAATCTAGACCAGGGGTCAGCAAACTTTTTCAGCAGGGGGCCGGTCCACTGTCCCTCAGACCTTGTGGGGGGCTGGACTATATTTTGAAGAAAAAAATATGAACGCATTCCTATGCCCCACAAATAATCCAGAGATGCATTTTAAATAAAAGCACACATTCCACTCATGTAAAAAAACTAGGCAGGCCCCACAAATAACCCAGACATGCATTTTAAATAAAAGGGCACATTCTACGCATGTAAAAACATGCTGATTCCCAGACCGTCCGTGGGCCAGATTTAGAAAGCGACTGGGCCAGATCCAGCCCCCGAGCCTTAGTTTGCCTACCCATGATATAGACCAGCCTTTCTCAACCTGTGGGTCCCCAGATGTTGTTGAACTACAACTCCCATCACCCCTAGCTAGCAAGGCCAGAGCTCAGGGATGATGGGAGTTGTAGTCCAACAACATCTGGAGACTCACAGGTTGAGAACCGCTGATCTAGACGGTAACTAATGGCAGGCTCAAATGGCAACTGTCTCGAGGTCATCTTCTGCAGGAACATTATTGTCCCAAACTAGAGCTGAGTGAAACCATTCAGAAAAGGCAAGCCTTCCTCCTTCTGTCTCAGATTATAAGAGAGAGAAGAGTGTTGCATTTGCAGTGAAAGGGCTTGTGTGCAGAGAAGGGTAATGGATGATCAAAGGTCTGGAAACCAAGCCTTATGAGGAAAGGTTGAAGGGGCTGGGTATGTTTAGCTTGGGGAAAAGGAGACAGAGAGGAGATATGACAGCCATCTTCAAATATCTCAAGGAATATCTCAAATATCACATGGAAGAGCGAACAAGCTTGTTTTCTCCTGCTCTGGATGCTAGGACTCAAACCAATGGCTTCAAGTTACAAGAAAGGAGATTCCGACTAAACATCAGGAAGAACTTTCAGACTGTAAGAGTTGTTTGCCTTGGAAGGTTATGGACTCTCCTTCCTTGGAGCTTAATACCAGAGGTTTGGTGGCCATCTGTCATGGATGCTTTAGCTGAGATTCCTGCATTGCAGGGGTTTGGATGAGATGACTCTTGGGATCCCCTCCAACACTACAATTCTATGATTCTATGACAGTTTTCATAGATCATGGGGGGAATTCAATATTACGTTCTTCTGATCATTCTGTCTGCACAAACTTTTCTGCTTACCAGATGGCTCCCAGTACATTCCAAGCACAATTCAAAGTGTTGGTGCTGACCTTTAAAGCCCTAAATGGCCTCAGCCCAGTATACCTGAAGGAGCATTTCCACCCCCTTCATTCAGCCCGAACACTGAGGTCCAGCTCCGAGGGTCTTCTGGCGGCTCCCTCACTGCGAGAAGTGAAGCTACACAGAACAAGGCAGAGGGCTTTCTTGGTAGTGGTGACCGCCCTGTGGAACACCCTCCCATCAGATGTCAAGGACATAAACAACTATCTGACTTTTAGAAGACATCTGAAGACAGCCCTGTTTAGGGAAGTTTTTAATGTTTGATGGCATTATTATTATTATTATTATTCTGTTGGGAGCCAGCCAGAGTGACTGAGGAAACCCAGCCAGATGGGCGGGGTATAATTTATTATTATTATTATTATTATTATTATTATTATTATTATTATTATTGAACAACCCCGGCTCTCCTCCCTCTGTGCAATGTTCTGGGGGTTCTTCTGACCCTCCTGAGCAAATTTGGGGGAGCTGCAGTGGTTGGAGGGGGAAGCCCTGTTGCATGAAAGGGATTCCCTACCCTGGCTTCCTCTTGGGTTGGTTGAATCTGGGCCACAGTTTCCACAGTGCATAGCCGGATTATGGCTAATGTGTATACAAGCTCCGTGGTTACAGGCCTCTTATTTATACTCTGTTGTGAACAAGAAACGGAATTACAATTGGAGAATCGAGGGGATAGGGCTAAGTAGACAATATTTGGTTTCATTCATTAACCACATTAATTAGTTCAGCCTGATTTGTGTTGGGGTCTGGGGGGGGGGGGACAAGGTGTCCCCCACCTCAATGTCCCCTGGGTGCAGCCCCTCGACCTCCAACGTTCATGCATTTAGCATGGATGTAAAAAGAGGACTTCTAAGAACATTCTGCTGAACACACTTAGAAGACTTGTAATTGCAAGCCCTGCATTATGGTTTTCAGTTGCTTATTATATCCTAACCCGGGATGGCTTGTGACGAAGGAGAGGCTAGAAAGAGTTTTGGCAAATAAAGAAGACTTGCCAATATGTAGTGCATCTGTGCGCAACCAGGTTGGTACAGCTATATTAGTAAATAATATTGCAAGGACAAAAAAAAAAAAAAGCTGCAACTGTCGTTATCTACCCTGAGCATCTGCGCTGTCGGCTGCTGACTCCAGTGTTGCAGGTTCTGCTGCAAGTGGTCCATGCGCTCCATTCACCCTCCATGCGTCCAGCGAATGATGTCCTACTGGTACATTCTCCAGCCTTGCACCACTATTTAAAAAGTCAATTTTCAGATTAATGTATGTATGCATGTGTGTGTGTGTATAGGGGACACATGAGTAATAATTCATTGCGAGAATTCTGTTCAAACCATATGCCACATCGAAAGGGTAACCATTTTAGCTCTGGTCCAGCACCTGTCGGTATATACATGCAAACAGCTCTCTGTATTCTCAGCTCACTACTTAGAAGGAAAACCAGAACCAAAAAGGAAATTGTCAGGTCCCACAACTGCTTCTCTGCCCATTTTGATGGGAGTGCAAGGCTAACATTGGAATACATAATGCACATCTCATTCCCCTTCTCCCTCAAACCTACTATTTGGATGAATCCTGTAACATTTTATGCCTATTGACAAATCTATCATATTCCTAAAGTCTGGGCATTCGGTACTTAAAGGGACTTTCACATTTTCTTTTTGGAAGTCTCGTTTCCCCCCATTGGTGTAGAATGACTGTGCTTCCTGTTAATCAAGTAGTAATAGGACAATCGGAGTTGGGGGAGAAATTTCTACAGTTCACATTTTACTACAAACCAAATGAGTTTGCATTTCCCAAACCAAAATGCAAACCAAAATACAGCTGTTTTTCAAATCCACACTGAATTTGTGTTAAAATTTATGTTCAAGTTCTAAAAAAAAAAAAAAATGCATACAAAGGGTTCATAGTAGTGGGAAAGTGCACACAAAAATGTGTATATTTGTGAAAATAATGTACAAAAATGTTTTCAAGAAGCACAATCTAAAATACTGTATTTAGAAATGCAGCATTTTAGAAGGAGTTATGGTACATACTATGTAGTTAAGGCTTAGCCTAACTTGACCTGGTTATCTTAGAATTTGAGGTCCATGTAATCCATTGTGGGGAAATCATGGCTGCAAATTTTATATATATATATATATATATATATATATATATGTGTGTGTGTGTGTGTGTGTGTGTATATATATATATATATATATCCCATATATGTGTGTTTGTGTGTACCGGTATATATATCCCATATATATATCCCATATATATATATATGTGTGTGTGTGTGTGTATGGGAATGCCGTAATGCATGTAAACAGCTTGACTTGTGACTTGGACCCATCGCATGACAGAAACACACCTTCCCGTTGGCTCTGGTGCTGCCAGGAAGGCTTCCTCTGCCATTGGGCCCTGTCAACTTGCCTAGCTACCTAATAGCAGCCATTTTAAGCCTCTGCGAAGAAACTGAGTTTGGGCAGAAACCAGGCATATTGCCCTGGAGTGGGGGTTACACTGACCCAAGTATGTATACTTAGCAATCTCAGTCACTCCAGCTTGGACAAGCACAGAGACAAAGCAGACACCTTATTTGCACTTCCTTCAATTTAAATCTATGTGCCTGCCTGACCTTTCGTTCCCACTAAAAATATATATGGATTTTCTTCACTTTATGACTGCACATAGTCAAAAGCATGCACAGCTTGTGCAAGACTCATGAATATTTCCCATTAAAGAGTTATTTTTATGCTACTGTTATAATAAACCAGGACAATAATTCTGGACGAATAATCCGGTGCTTTGGGAATTCTTAATAGGCACTTGAGATGCATTTGGTAACATAAGTTTTTAAACATCTTTGTATTAAAAAGATATACAAGTGCAAATTCCATCAGACAGATAGGTTATGAGGATTTATAATATTCTGGGGGTGAGGGTTTGGGACTAGAAGCAACTGAACTGATCACAGTAATCCAGAAATAAGGGAGCCGGTTTGTCAGATAAATATGACCAACAACTTTCCCATTGATTTTAATAGTTTTGGATTTCGCACAATACTATTTATTTCATTCAGTTGCATTTTCCTTCTGAAAAAGGGATATCAGTTTCAAGTACTGGATGTGCTTCATAATGGAATGAGAAAACGAGGTGCCAGTTTTTATCCTGCAGCGTGACCATAAAGAAGTATTTTTTATTCTATTATAAAATATAGTTGTATGAAATTGCCATGCATAATACACACGCGCAGAAGCACCTGAAATTGGGTCAAGAATACAGAAAGAGTAATACATTGCATGCACAGGGGGGGAAAGACAACCTATTTCTTACAGCCTAATAAATGTGTGATCCTGAAGTTCTCGTCTTACGCATTTCATCATGGCCCAAAGAATTACTGGGAAAGATACTAGAGTCCCATTGTATATCAGTGATGGCTTCAATAGTTAAATCAATCTATTTCTTAGAGAAAATGAAACTTAAAAACTTTTAAATCAACAAAAGGTCAACCCAATTAACTGGGCTTCAGATTAATTCAAGCACGTTTCAAACCTGCCATTGGTAAGCACTATTTAAACAGTCACTATCTATACAGAAATGAAATTCTCTGCAAAGATGATGCCCACTCTGCCATATGCACACGTCACTTAAAAGCAAAGAAAGCCTGCTTTTATTTGCTTCAGAATCCAATTGGCGGGTTTTACACTCCAGAATTAACGTCAAGAAAAAAACTGCAAAAAAAACAACCAAACAGCCGATACACAAATGTGACTTCTTTAGAATAAGGTTGCAAAGTACCTTTCCAGTGTCACAATCAGTTCCATCCATTGGTGGGTCTAGCTTAGTTTTGCATTCCTTCTCCCCTTCCACCTTGCACCATAATCCAGTGCAAATAACATGCTGGGGAGGAAAACAGACACTAAGAATGTAAAAGTTAGTATTTAAGTCCCGTTCCGTGGCCAATAAGCACAGGACGCCTTTGCACGGCGGTGCTGTGGCCCATAGATTGCAGCAAAATACTAGGCAAGGTTTTGCCCCGTATCCTCTCCATGTGATGGGCTCATGGGGAAAAGCTGTCCCGTAAGCCCTTGCTGAAGAGGGGTAAAGGTAAAGGGACCCCGGACAATTAAGTCCAGTCGTAACCGACTCTGGGGTTGCGGTGCTCATCTCTGGCCGAGGGAGCCGGTGTACAGCTTCCGGGTAATGTGGCAAGCATGACTAAGTCGCTTCTGGCGAACCAGAGCAGCGCACGGAAACGCCATTTACCTTCCCACTGGAGCGGTACCTATTTAACTACTTGCACTTTGATGTGCTTTCGAACTGCTAGGTTGGCAGGAGCTGGGACTGAGCAACGAGAGCTCACCCCGTCGCGGGGATTCAAACCGCTGACCTTCGGATCAGCAAGCCCTAGGCTCTGTGGTTTAACCCACAGCGCCACCCGCGTCTTCTTCTTCTTCTTCTTGGAATTTATATACTGCCCTATACCCAGGGGTCCCAGGGCAGTTCACAGAATAATGAATATAATGTGTCTGCCTGGGCAAAAGTTCTTTGTCTATTTCATGAGAAAGTGGCTGCTTTTAAAGGCAATAAACAGAATGTGATCGAACTCTGCCAAGCATGGATATCAATAAAAACTATGCTTTGGTCACAGAATAAAATCTGTTTCCAGTGCACTCAAGTCATGGATGCTGTAGATCACAATTCAAAATGAGGAAGGAATTCCCAAGTAGCTCATGTAAATTTTAAAAATGCATTGGTTTCTCTATCCATCTTCTGCCAACCTAATCCCACTCATGCCAAGGATTCAGGCATGGTTATGGTGATTAGCTAGCATTCTGGCTCCTGGAAATACAAGTTTAGGCTTAAGAGCTAGAGATGGATGAGGTCCTCATGGATCACACTTAATTGGCTTGAACATGAGCCAAGCTTGTTGTTTAGTCGTGTTCGACTCTTTGTGACCCCATGGACCAAATCAGGAAATAGGTTGGCCTCATTCACTCCCCCTGACAAAAATCAATTGAAATCTATTTCTTCACTGATTTCAAACTTTGAGGTAGCTGCAGCCCAGAGAATGGCTGAAGGGCAAACTCTTGTGTGGGTTACTGTTTGCTCCCCAGATGTTTTTGGGGCCGGCCAGCCAGGAATATACTCATTGCTTCTGTATATCTTAAGCAATATATGCAGCTAGGTTTATATTCAGAGATAACTGCTAGAGATAATTGCTCTTTCTGTGTATTTTGATCCTTCTAGCTTTATCCTTCTGGCCTGAAGTTGCCTGTAAAATCAGCTGTGATATTGGATAAAGCTCTTAATATATTTCCTCTACAATCTGACTCTGGGTCTTATCCAAAAACCAGTTTTTCTCCTCAGTGACAGAAATTCTAGCTCAGTTACAGAAGCCTTGTTTTTCTAAAAACAGCAGAACTGGGAAGGGGGCGAAGAAAAGTGTCAAATCTGCTTCACCTTAGGAATATACAGCAATCTTCTTGCCACAGAACACCTGACTTTTATATACTGAAAAATGCAAGGGAGGATGGGAACAATTTAAGGTAGCTTTGGGTAGCTAGTAAGAATAAACATTTTGGAACCACTCTATATTTCTTATTTTTCAACCCCTTGTTGTTATGGAACACAAAAAGCCAAAGAATGGATGTACTAGCTAGTGGATAAATTAAAATGTGTCATCACTGTTACCTGCATTTCTTGGCAAAAAGAGGCCGTTGGTCCAAAGAGAATTTGACACTGTTCATCTGCAGTGTATGTCATCCCTGGCAGTTTTGAAGGAATAATCACAGAGTTAAGGCTCTGGGGATTTGTCTGTAGCAAACAGTTACTGGCCTTTGACCTGGCAGTATAAAGAGGTTTAGAAGTTGGTGAATAGTAATAGAGGCTGGTTATTGTACTGACATAAAACATGCACACACTACAAAGAAGGAATTATACATCTTAAAGTGAACGCTTAGAGAACCATTCTGTTTCATTTAGTGAAACGCTAGGGTTTCAAATTAGTGTAAAGGTTGAACTAACAAATTATGACCATGAACTTGCATAATTCACATATTGTTTCAAATTAACCAGTTATTCAATATAAATTGGGGGGGGGGGGGATAAAAATGAAACAAACAAAATCTAATGGAAGAAATTTCCCTTGTAAAGGTACATAAATTAAGCCAGGTGCACATCTGCATTTAATTCCTTTTTTTGTAAAAGGTAAAGGTACCCCTGCCCGTACGGGCCAGTCGTGTCCGACTCTAGGGTTGTGCGCCCATCTCGCTTAAGAGGCCGGGGGCCAGCGCTGTCTGGAGACACTTCCGGGTCACGTGGCCAGCGTGACGAAGCTGCTCTGGCGAGCCGGCACCAGCGCAGCATACGGAAACGCCGTTTACCTTCCCGCTATAAAGCGGCACCTATTTATCTACTTGCACTTAATTGTGCTTTCGAACTGCTAGGTGGGCAGGAGCTGGGACCGAACGACGGGAGCTCACCCTGCCGCGGGGATTCGAACCGCCAACCATGCGATCGGCAAGTCCTAGGTGCTGAGGTTTTACCCACAGCGCCACCCGCGTCCCTTATGTACACATTTTTTTGTACACAGTCCCTAATCCAACCCAACATATGGGCAGACTCCTGCCAGATAATTCATGAACAGTATTTTGTGGGCCTTCTTTGCTGGATTAGACCAATAGCTTGCTCCCTAATATTCCAAAAATGAACACTGAATGCAATTGCTCTGCCCCATTTTGAACAGACGTGTCTTTGAACATAAGGTAAAGGACCCCTGGACGGTTAAGTCCAGTCAAAGGCTATTATGGGGTTGTGGCGCTCATCTCGCTTTCAGGCCAAGGGAGCCAGCATTTGTCCACAAACAGCTTTCCGGGTCACGTGGCCAGCATGACTAAACCACTTCTGGAGCAACGGGACACTGTGACGGAAGCCAGAGCGCATGGAAACGCCATTTACCTTCCCACAGCAGTGGTATCTATTTATCTACTTGCACTGGCATGCTTTCGAACTGCTAGGTTGGCAGGAGCTGGGACAGAGCGACAGGAGCTCACCCCGTCGCAGGGATTCGAACCACCAACCTTCTGATTCGCAAGCCCAAGAGGCTCAGTGGTTTAGACCACAGCGCCACCAGTGTCCTATCTTGAACATAAGAACCTTTATTGTAAAATACAAAGAATCACAGAATTGTAGAGCTGGAAGGGACTCCTAGGGTCATTATTCCAACGCCCTGCAATCTCAACCACATCATACATGACAAGTGTCCATCCTATTGGTAAACCTATTTGGTGTTTTGCAACTTTCTGACTAGTTGCAGGACCTTAGCCAGACCTAGCAGAGTATACGTAAAATCCATGGAAGCAATTGGCGACTTGGCTGCAGACAGGATAGACGAAGCAGGAACCAGGAACTTGTAGTTAGGTGTTTATTATATACAGTGGACTATTTACAGGAACAGAACACGGATCTTTAGCTAGCTCTCTCTGACACGACTCACAATTCTCAACTCCTACACTGACACAGAACTCTGAATACTGAAATACTGAACTAACACATTCCAGTTAGTAGGCCATTAATTATCACTCCCTTGAGAGAGTTTGACCAATCAGGGAGCAGTCTCCATGTCTCTGTTATCATCAGGCAGACTTACTCCTTCAGATTGCCTTCTGGCTGTCTGCCAAACCTTAATTGACTCTGTGTGAGTAGCTGCACGTACACAGTTTCCCAACACATCTAACCTCTGAAAAGTAGGTGTTGAACAGTTCCGCCTTCTCTCTGTCACCCAACAACATTTCTCCATCTTCTCCACCCAAGGGACCTCCTACCTGCTTGTTCTTCCTCTTGCTTTGAACATAGCTGAATAAACCTTTAAAAATTATTTCTACCCTCTTCCTTCAATTAGCTCTCATGTTCTCTTGCTGGATAACTCCAGTAATACTGAAAGCCGAGACACCACACTTTCAAAACTGTTCAACAGTACCTTTTGAACCTGATACAGAAGCTGCTACAGGGGGCTGAAAACTTGGCATGTCTAAAATTTACAGCCATCAAAGAAAATAAATGAATAGATGTAAAAGCTGACATTAAGCAATTCCACTTGTTGAATGAATTACCTGAGAAATCTTTCCAGATCTTCCCTGCTGCACCGGGACCATGAAACATCTCCAAGATTCTGCCCTTTGATCCATTCTCCAGACATGATATGGAGACCATCTGCACAAGATGGGTGGTCATTGTCATGATTTATTCCCATGCTAAAAATGTGAAAGTATTGAAAGTAGAGCTTATTTTAAGAGGGAAATATATAAATAGTTTTTAAACTGCTCACAGAAAGGCAGTAGTTTCCTCCTCCCTTTCAAAACAGACATACTTCCCAGTATGTCACACACACACACACACACACACACACACACACACACACACTGGTGGCAACATGTTGTAGTTGTTCAAAGTTATTCAGCAGTTTAGTACATCTGACTCAAAAATTTGTCCCACCAAGTTTAATGAAACTTGCTGCTAGTTAAAGACTGAAATCCCCATAGGAAGCTCACTAAATTGAACAGGACTTCAGATGTGGTTAGGACTGCAGCCTTCATGAAGCAAGATCAACAAGACTGTTGCTTGCCGGTCTGCTCAGAAGTTAGGCTGCTTAAATTTTGAGAACTGAGTAAATTTCAGAACTGCTAATGTTGCTCCCTCCCTTGCAAGCCTTTCCCCACCTGACTGACTCCAGCTACAAAAACTGAGGCTGCTGAAGAGGCCCAAGACCATCTTGGCTGTGTCTTAGTGCAAACCAAGGTCACCAAGCCTGAGGTTCCACATCCGTCACCCTCCATGAACCACCATTGGCAGGATTGGCAGCAACAGCAGCAGATATATGTTTTATGTTTACAATAATACTTGATTCTCTTGCCAGTTACGCTGTTTTAAATATGCATTTTCTATTTGATTTCCTCTAGTAATGTTTTCTTTTGAAATAAGGTATTTATTTCTAACTTGGTTGTGTTAAATCTGCATTCTGCAGTGACCTAATTTGTAATGTTTTATTTTGAAATCTTTAAGAAATATTTTAGTTTCTTGTTAATTATGTTGTTTTGAATGTATAACTTATATCTGACTTTCTTTTGCAATGTTTTATTCTGGATTTTACATTTTGACGTAGGTTGTAAACCACTTTCAGATTTTTTTTTTTGAAAAAAATGAAAGCGATCTAGAAGTGAAACGAATTATTTATTTATTTATTTTATTGAATTTGTATATATCCATAGATCTCAGGGCGGCTCACAACATAAAATGGCAATTTAAAAACCACAAAATACATAATAAAAATAAGAAAGAAAGAAAAAATAATTCCCTCTCTCACAACGCATTTAATGCTCAATGACTCTAACAAGCATCTTTTCCGCAGGGAAGCATGGAAAAAATATATGTTATTCGCTCCCCACCCCCACCCCGTCTTATTAAATAAACGACTGTCTACCCATCCCAATATTCCATTTCAAAGCTTGAAAAGATTCAGAAATACCGCTTCTGAAGGCTGACTCCTTATAACTGTTTGGTGGAGGGAAGAAAGAAGGTGGAGGGAAAGAAGGAAGACTGGAGAGATGTGGGGTTGAAAAACCAACTAGATTAACAGCACAGCTAAGGCTGCATATAAGGATTGTACGTTCTGGGTTTCTCAAGTCGCACAAATCAGATAAACTACTTTTAGGGAAGCATCGTAGCTACTAAGACTACAGCGTAATGCAAATCCTCCTCTCTCTCTCTCCTCCACCTCACACCAACAATTGTAGCTGTCTGGCCCAAATCCAAAGTATGTGAATTCTGCACTTTCCCTCCTGCAGAGCAAACCAGTTTCCATGTGTCAAAGAGCTTTTCTTGCCAGGCATCCTTACGTTAAAACATCCTGAACTGACAGCCCAACTAACACACTCCTGTCAGCCAATAATCCAGCCAAAACTAAAGCCGAACGAAATCTTGCACAACAAATTCAGTATTTCTGGGATGACACAGGCATATTAATGACTGGTTGCAATGAGACTGTAGCTTTTTCAGCAGGGGGCCGGTCCACTGTCCCTCAGACCTTGTGGGGGGCCGGACTATATTTTGGTGGGGGAAATGAACCAATTCCTATGCCCCACAAATAACCCAGAGATGCGTTTTTAATAAAAGCACACATTCCACTCATGTAAAAACACCAGGCAGGCCCCACAAATAACCCAGAGATGCATTTTAAATAAAAGGACACATTCTACTCATGTAAGAACACACTGATTCCTGGACTGTCCGCAGGCCAGATTTAAAAGGCGATTGGGCCGGATCCAGTCCCCAAACCTTAGTTTGCCTACCCATGCTCTATCCCTACTAACTTCAATCAAGCCATGCTGCCAGATGACAAGGGGCAAGTTTTCATTTGACAACATCAACCACAATAATAACTGCGTAGGTTTAATAAGTAACTATACTTCTTGGATTCAAAATGGAGTAAGGAAGCATTCTGGGGCTCTGAGGGTTTCCGAGGGAGTGATAGTGGAAACAGAAACCATTGCATGGTGGTGCCAAAAAAGGACTTTTAATCCACATTTGTAAGCAAGCGTTTTTACGAATTGTCGTAAGAGTTCTTCCTGACAAACTCAAGATGGTGATTCCCACTTGTGTAATAGTAGAACATTTGTGTGTGAATAAATTATGGTATGATATTGATGACAACTGTTGGATTGCTGCTTGCCTTTCCAATACGGTTTGCCCTCACTAAAGTGGATCATCACCAAAGCAAAAATTAAGACCACAATTTTACACATTGAGTCAGGTCCATCGAACTCAATGGGGGTTTATTTGGGGCAGACATGCATAAGAATGGACTGCACTTTCACACAGATACCAAAACACAGAAACCTTGTCGTGTAGCTATAGAAGACCTATTTACTGCCAAATAATATTACTTGCAAAAAGTACCAATTAAACTGAACAGAAAGGAAAGCAGAAGCTGAAGAGCCAGAATCTTATTATAAGCAGCAACTTAGTTGTTTAACGGAGAAGACTTAAACTACCCCAAAGTTAAAAACATCTGTTCAAAAGGTCAATGAAAGTGGAAAATACTAGTGAATCCCAGTCGTCTTGTATGTCATTGTGTCATTTGTCAGAATCTAATGTGTGAATATTTGTGGCTGACTGGAGAGGCCTATATGACTCACTAAAAATTTATGGAGAAACTGTACAAGTAAGGAGCTTGCGGCCCCCATTTACATAATCCAAAAGGTAATTGTCTGTGTTATATGTATTTACAATGTACTGTATTTGTTACTCTATAGAACGCACCAGACCACAAGATGCACCTAGTTTTTGGAGGAGGAAAACAAGAAAAAAAATATTCTGAATCTCAGAAGCCAGAACAACAAGAGGGATCGCTACGCAGTGAAAGCAGCAATCCCTCTTGCTGTTCTGGCTTCTGGGATAGCTGCGCAGCCTGCATTCGCTCCATAAGACGCACACACATTTCCCCTTACTTTTTAGGAGGGAAAAAGTAGAGCAAAAAATACGGTACTTTCATTCTGTTTTCTAATTTCAGAACACTTGATTCTATATGGTGTTATGATACCTTGTAGAATCGGGTGTACCAGGTGAGTGTGCTGTTGGGATCTAGCAATGTTCCTGAATGGCTAGGTTGCGATTGCAATAGCTAAGGGTACATTTTTCTCCCATTTACACCTTGGTGTGTTTTGTTTATTTACACCTGGGCCAATATTTATGTCTCAGTAATCTCATGGATTGACTATTGCAACGCACTCACTGTAAGGATGACTTTAAAAACCAGTTTGGAATTTTCATCTGATCCCAAACAGCTAACTAACAGTATAACTGAGGGCTCTTATTGTTCCATTCCTGGCTAAGCAGGATGTCGTGCATAAATGTTGTTGTCATTGAGGATGCCACATTCAAGGGAGCAATCTGTATCTCACATGAACACAGTGGGAGTGTTATCTGAGTAGACATGCACAGAGTTGCACTCCAGGTATCTGTCAATTCTGTATGGGTTTTTGGGAGATTCTTGTGCATGAATTTATTCTGTGTGTGGAGATCAGTGTACACTGATCAATGCACAATTTTCGCAGTAAGGCTCTATTCTGATGGCATGACTATCCGCTCACGCATGCACAGACGCTCAAAATGACATCATGCGCATGCGCAGAAGCAGCAAAATGCGGCCCGCACACGTGCCGACGCTTCTTACGTTTCATTCAGGATGTGAATGGGGCTCCGGAACGGATCCCTTTCGCATCCCGAGGTACCACTGTATCTGTAAGAACATCCAACTGTGAATGCTTTTCTGTTCTTTGCCACTGCAGCAATTCGGGTCTTTAAATAAACAATTCACTGCTTTGGGGTGCAATCCTGCAATCAGTTGGCAGCGGAAGCAGGCTCTCCAGCAGAGAGGAGCTCTGCCCTCAGGACCTGTGATCCTCAGATGAAGGACAGTGTATGAATAAGCAAACATATTAGGGGGAAATCTCTTATCAGGTTTTAAAGCTGAATTGCAATAGCAAGAATATTCCTCTTATTAATCTCTTTTCCATCTTTGCCCTACTTCTCTTCTAATTCCCTCTTGGATACTAAATTTTCATCTCAAATATCTTTCCTAAGCTTGAGGAAAGTTGGTGTTCACTTGCGCAGGATATCTGTGAATAAAAATAAATCTATAAATCTGGAGAGTTACCGCTTATCCATATCCAATGTACACTTTTAGTGTTGTTGTGTGAATTGTGGTTTGGCTGGTCTGTCGCCTTATTGCTCTGTTTTATTTGCTGGTGCTCCGCTTTCGGTTCTGTAACACTCACTGCTCTCAAAATGCTTGGGCAATAACGGCTGTAAAGCTAATGCGATCCCCTGCCCGCCCCAAAGTTAGTATAATAACAAGACTTCTGGGGACAGCGGAAAGGCAGAGCGCACAGCAGCATCTGAAAGAAAGAAAGTGGTGTGTGTTTGCTGGGGTTGTTTTTGCCTGCCTCGTAGCAATTGTCACAACTTTGTAAGGTTTGGCGGTTAGGCATTGGAATAGCGTTGTGGGGGGGGGAGGGGAGGGGCGGCCATCAGCTGCCCCTCCATGCTCAAAGGTATTCCATTAAAGGAATTTGGGGGTGTGGATCTCATCCAAAGCCTGCGGAGGGGCTAGGGTCAGCAAACTTTTTCAGCAGGGGGCCGGTCCACCTTGTGGGGGGCCGGACTATATTTTGGGGAAAAAAATATATGAACGAATTCCTATGCCCCACAAATAATCCAGAGATGCATTTTAAATAAAAGCACACATTCTACTCATGTAAAAACACCAGGCAAGCCCCACAAATAACCCAGAGATTATTTGTCCCAGAGATTGAGTCCGCGGGCCAGAGTGAGAAGGCAATTGGGCCGGATCCGGCCCCCGGGCCTTAGTTTGCCTACCCATGGGCTAGGGCAATGCCAAGACCCCATCGGGAACCCAGGAGATGCTCAAGTCGATCCACATTGGCGGGGCTCCCCCTACTGGTGGTTTACCCTTACCAGACTTCCTGCAAGGCGGGCAGGAAGTCAGATATAGTCTGTTGGTGGCAGTGCCTAAGCCAATACCACTCACATTCTGTAACACAATAAAGTTGTGGCCTAAATTTGCCCATTAACATTAACCTAAAATTCTGTGTCCTTGTGTCTTTATTCTCCTGGGGGTGACTTGGGGGCTTTGACACACAACAATGACCGCTCCCCACTTAAAACGGGGGGCGCCTTTTGCGTGGACGCGTGCAGCCCTGGATCTGGAGTGGCCCCATCAGCATAGGCTTTGCCTTCCCTCAGGTGGGATACCTGGAGGTCCCCGCCTACCCCAGCGAGTTGTCCAATCCCACCTGGGGGAAGTGTTGCCAGGGAAACCAGGCCAGGTAAGGGGAGGGATTACCTGCCCACACAATAGAGGGTGGATCTTAATTGTTAATCCTCACTTGGCTCCAGAGCACAACAATGATCGACTGAAAGGAATGCCATTGGCATACTTTGTGTTTCCAGGATGCTGATCACAAGCAGGGAAATGGGCAGACAGTGCAGAATAGTCAGAGTGACATTGGCATTTTTCTAAAACAAATGGTTTCCCAGGCCAAATTTGACACCCTGTCTAGTAGGAGTAGAGAAATCTCCCCATTAATGGCTATGAAGATGTTGGGGTGCCATAGCCAAAACCACACAACTGCATGCTTCCTGACTATACAAGTGTCATCAGCTGCAACTATCCACAGAGCAAACGGTGGATGTTGGCCGCAGAATGCACACATGTAGAATCTCAGACAAAAGAAACAGTCAGGACCAGACAAACCCTTTGGTAAGCCTTCATTGACAGTCCCACAGTCCCACATTCACACACACACACACACACACACACACACACACACACACATCTTGTACTTTCTGTCCCTTCTAGCCAGGACAGGACCAAGATAACTTCCTGCAGGGCAACTTTTCTCTGTGTTTTGGTCCATAACCAAGAGAAGCCGATGTGGTTTTCACCAGAGCAATCTTCTTCAAAAGCCTGTTGTAGTATCACAAAGTTCTACAGAATGTAATTTAAAACCAATGCCTTAAAATATTATTTGACAACAAGAACAGGAGTTGAATGGAGGATGCTAAGGAGGCATTTGTAGATGAAAATCTTTGGCTAGGGGGTTAAGCACCTTTCCTGATCCACTAGATCAGGCATGACCAAACTTGCCCACCAGCTGTTTTGGGACTACAACTCCCATCATCCCTATTTAACAGGATGATGATCAGGGATGATGGGAACTGTAGTCCCAAAACACAAGTTTGGCCATGCCTGCACTAGATGAACCAATGTGAGTATCCCCTTTTGTGCCCCTAAACTTGGTGCATGTGGGTTTGGAAATTTCACATATGCCTAGAAAACACATAGGTGTAGCTTCCGGTTCCAGAAATTCAAAGATATACTCTGCTTTACAATTAAATTTCTTGCTCTTTTTGCTCTCCTAACCAGCAGCAAATACTTCAAACGTTCCCAAATCAGATGTCAACAGAAATTTCATTTGCCTTCCATTTATTTACTAGTTTAATTCTAGTTGTTCATCCCAAATCATCTCAAAACTGTTTATTGAATATATCCAACACCAGCCAAGTACTTTCACATGTCGTGGATTCTCCTTCCTTCAAGGTTATTAAGCAGAGGTTGGGTGGCCATCTGTCATCTATGATCTAGTTGAAGTTCCTGCATTGCAGAAGGTTGGACTAGATGACCCAAGGGGTCTCTTCCAACTCTACAATTCTATAATAATTAGATTTTAAAAAAAAAATCAAAAGAAAATCAGCCATGGTATTATTATTATTATTATTATTATTATTATTATTATTATTAATTGAATTTATATACTGCCGTATACCCGGAGGTTTCAAATATAGGTAAGAAGGGTATATTTATTTAAATGTACACATGAATACCAAATCTCCTTTTTCAGACTACTAGCAGTGTTTAACTTGGAATCCAACATAAAGCTGAATAATCTTGTTTTATCTACTTACTTGTGACCCATCTCATGGGCAATAGTAAATGCGAGATTCAAGCCATTATCCTCTGCAATAATACATTTCCGCTTTTCGCTGCACATCCCATTCAAATACGCTATACCTAGAAAACACAAGGATCACAGGCAATCACTACACTTCTTATTTTTATTCACTTACAGTGTTTTGGTGCACACGTGCTATATAAAAACAATATTGTTTTCCTGTATGTTGCAAACCTGCAAACATGCTGTCATGACTTTTACAAAAGGCAACATGCTACAAAAGGACAGCTGTAATGTGTGTAATGAATGACCTGAGGTACTGGGAAAGGATCTGATTGTTCCCACTCAAAAGTGCCCAGATGACATAACGTAGGGAAGTTTTTAACGTTTGGAGTTTTAGTCTGTTTTTAATGTTCTGGGAAACCCAGTCAGATGGGAGGGGTAGAAATAACAATAAATTTTTATTTTTATAATCCTCTATGGGGACATCATTTCATAACCAGAAGCCACAAAAGAGGTCTTCCCCTAAGGAGCTCAAGAAAGCCTGTACAGTACAGTTTTGCCTATGACCACCCAATCTTTATTATGTTACATTTTATATTATTTTATTTATATACCGCCCTATACCTGGAGGTCTCAGGGCAGCTCACAGAACAAAATGAAAATATAAAACCACAAAATATAGAATCAAAATAACAACCCAACAACCCCCCCCCTTAAAAAGCACATTTTAAAAGGGCATAGGATGTCAATCAAATCAACCAAAGACCTGGTTAAAAAGGAACGTTTTTGCCTGGCGCCTAAAGGTGTATAATGAAGGTGCCAGTCAAACCTCTTTGGGGAGAGTGTTTCATAGATGGGGAGCCACTGCAGAGAAGGCCCTGTTCTCCTGTTGCCACCCTACGGACCTCTCAAGGAGGCACACAAAGAAGCAACCTTTTATAGCAGGCATGGCCAAACTTGGCCCTCCAGGTGTTGTTGGCCTACAACTCCCATCATCCCTAGCTAACAGGACCAGTGGTCAGGGATGATGGGAATTGTAGTCCCAAAACACCTGGAGGGCTGAGTTTGGCCATGCCTGCTTTATAGCAACCCTGATAGGTAAGTTACAGTGAGATTAATGACCGGTGAAAAATGACTCAGCTTCACAGCTGAATGAACCAGTATCTCCTCAGTATAACTTTCTGTCATCCACTGCGAAGCTAAATTAGGCAAAAAGTAGGGGGAAGGAATGCAAAGCAGCAGAGATTCCAAGACACACACATACATCTCTAATTTTTCCATAAGGTAAGAAATAATTTGTCAATTTCTAAACTGTTTCAACTGAACTGAGCTTAAGGGGTTTTTTTTTCTGAAAAAGCAATATGCTACGCAAGCCGGCCACAATCTGGTTGCAACAAAATTATTAGCGGTATTAAACGTTTGGGACAAAGGAGGATTCCTTGGCGGTGCTCAGCGTTTTTAGTTTTTTTTTACATCATGTGTATCACAACAACACTGAGTAGGAAGCTGAAGAAAGAGGGGCAAAGGTCTCCCAAGTTAGCACCTCATTTAAAACGAGCAGGAAAAACAATTCTTAACATGGTCCAAATGTTTTAGTATGTCTGTCAGCGCACAGAGGAACCTCTCCTACAATGCCTCCATTGTTTTGTCTCAAGCACAGTAGCCCAGAGTATGGTTAGATGATATACTGACCACAAAAAAACCCCCTAAAAAGCCCACATATACAATTATTTACATTTGTGATTTTTTATTTCGGAGCAGTTAACAATGATCGTGTCTTCTTGTAGAGGCATAAGGTAAAGGTAAAGGTACCCCTGACCATTAGGTCCAGTTGCAGACAATTCTGGGGTTGCATGCTCTTCTCACTTCACAGGCCGAGGGAGCCGGCATTTGTTCACAGACAGTTTTTCTGGATCATGTGGCCAGCATGACCAAGCCGCTTCTGGCGCAACGGAACATCGAAACCAACCAGAGCAGCGCATGGAAACGCCGTTTACCTTCCCTCCGGAGTCGTACCTATTTATCATAAGGTAAAGGTACCGCTGACCATTAGGTCCAGTCGCGAACGACTCTGGGGTTGCGCGCTCATCTCACTCTATAGGCCGAGGGAGCCGGCATTTGTCCGCAGACAGCTTTCGGGTCATGTGGCCAGCATGACTAAGCTACTTCTGGTGAACCAGAGCAGCTCACAGAAATGCCATTTACCTTCCCGCCAGGGCGGTACCTATTTATCTACTTGCACTTTGATGTGCTTTCGAACTGCTAGGTGGGCAGGAGCTGGGACCGAGCAACGGGAGCTCACACCGTCACAGGGTTTCAAACTGCCGACCCTCTGACCAGCAAGCCCTAGGCTCCGTGGTTTAGACCACAGCAACACCCTGTAGAGGCATACTGGAGGCAATATAATAGGAAACTTACTAAGCAGTGTTCTCAGTGAAAACATTTTTTTGAAAAAGTTCCTAGGAATACAGAGGAAAAATCAATTTTACTTTGGAAAGTTTCCCTTTGGGCTTAGGGTACACTAATGAGATATATTATCTCAAAACTATTCCCGTCTGAGATGTAAGGCTGTTTGTTTGTTCAAGAGTGTTAGGGGACCTGGGACTGCAACTCAACAACATCTGGACGGCTGAAGATTACCTGCTGATTCAAACCACTTTACACCCCACCTTTTCTTATAAAATGCCAGAGGTGGCTAACAAGACACTCAGAACATGTTTTAGAAATTCATATTGCACAAAACACTCTTTTAAAAATCTAAAAATTGATATGTACAAACATATAAATGATCAGCTAAACACACACCATTACAAAAAATCTATACTTAAAGCACAGCCATCCAATACACAATATTTTGAGGATCTGTTGTGGTTTCCATATTCTCTTAGCAGCAAGACAGCTCATAGCATGACAAGGGGCACTTTTGCAGTCAGTTCCTTCACCATAACATAAAGTTTAATTCACTTTGGAAAGTGAGACTGCAAATCCTCATATTTTATTTTCTGTCTGAGCCATATTTTTCATTAGTTTAGAATATTTTTGTGTCTGTTTTTTTCTTTCCATTTTTGACCAAGTGAACTCACCTTTATATTTCTGTAGACCAGAAACTCTTCATTCTGCCACTACATAAGTTCACTACTTATTACTGGATGCCAAACATTTCAAGTTAAGATAAAATCTGTGGGATGTTTCTCATATTTAAAATTTCCTGACTCGCTGTTTTGGAAGATATGACTTACCTGGAAGCATGTTGCAAGCAAAACATATAAAACCAGTGTTCTTTATTATTTCATTTCTTATTAAACATAGCTGACCTTGTGCTTGAAAGCCACATCAAACAGTAGCTACTGAATGTAAATCAGTCAACTACCAGCTGTGAACTAGTTTCAAGTCTTGTCCTTTGTTATTAATTTCATGTGTTAAGAAAGAGAAACTGGCTTCAGCTGAGCAGCTGCTCCTGCTTAGTCATTCCAACATTAGGTAAGAGAAAGATGTTTGTGTGTGTGTGTCCTCTACTTCTTCCTGTGGCTTATTAGCACAGCTGGAATGGTTTCAAGGTTAAATCCATGATGGGAGTGCGGAACTGAACAACTGATCTTCTGTAATGGTTAAGCTGCCGGCTAAAGATATGAACTGGATCTTATTCAAGTTTACACAGAAGTACAGTGGTACCTTGGTTCTCAAACTTAATCCATTCCGGAAGTCTGTTCCAAAACCCAAGCATTCCCAAACCAAGGCGCACTTTCCCATAGAAAGTAATGCAAAATGGATTAATCTGTTCCAGACTTTTAAAAACAACCACTAAAACAGCAAATTAACATGAATTTTACTATCTAATGAGACCATTGATCCTTAAAATGAAAGCAAAAAAATATATGTACTGCAGTCACACAATCAATCAATCAATCAATCAGTAGCTGAACTGGGTTCCACATGGTCGCAAAAACAAAAACACAAAATAAATAGCAAAAACACACAGACCTCA
The DNA here is from genome assembly GCF_964252035.2 of Podarcis erhardii. Taxonomy (NCBI): domain Eukaryota; kingdom Metazoa; phylum Chordata; class Lepidosauria; order Squamata; family Lacertidae; genus Podarcis; species Podarcis erhardii. The sequence goes on from NC_138501.1 coordinate 13,595,995, forward strand.
GTGTAACACTCAGAACAGAAGTGTGGCACTCAAAACAGAAGTGTGGCACTCCAAACAGAGCATGTTCGACTTCCGAGAAAAGTTCGCAAACCGGAAAACTTACTCCTGGGTTTGCAGTATTTGGGTTCCAAGTTGTTTGAGTACTAAGGCATTTGAGAGCCAAGGTACCACAGCAACTCCCAAAGCAATCAGAATGCATAAGTTTGCAACTTTAATGCATGAAGAAAAAATTTACCAATAAGCAACGAAACCTGAGAATTGGATCTAATCACAAGAATAAATGCAGAATCATGTACAAGCCCGTGACTTAGGTTTGTAAAGTACTTTCATAATCAAAAGTTGTCATCAGGCCGTGTATTATAGCCTGATATTACAATGGCCGAGAACTACCTCGCGTATATGCTCTAATTATTATTTTTTGTCAGTGCTTACATTTATACGACGTTATGTTTAGTTTTGGGGGTTTTTTAAAGTGAAAAATTGCTTCACATTCCTGACAAAATCTACTAAAAACCTTCAAACAAGTGCATGTGCATGACCTTGCTGTAGAATTAATCAGTTGTATATAAATTCAATAAATAAATAAATAAATAAATAAATAAATAATAATAGGGGGCAGGGAAGAACTTGCCTGCAGACAAATTGGGCCAGTCTGGGGTTTGTTTGTTTTTTGCCTACCTCATAGCAACTGCCACAACTTGCTGGTGGAAAAAAGGCATTGGGTTTGTTCCTTAGTCTAAAACAGGCATGCCAAAATTGGCCCTCCAGCTGTTTGGGGACGACAACTCCCATCATCCCTAGCTAACAGGACCAGTGGTCAGGGGTGATGGGAAATAGTCCCAAAATAGCTGGAGGGCCAATTTTGGCCATGCCTGGCCTAAAACAAATGTGGGGAGGAAGGTTTCTGTCTGAATCACCAGACGGGGTCAACCAGGCTACAGAACTCCCCAAATGGCATCCTGGAGGGATTCCTCTTTTTGATATGTTTCATGGGAAGATCCTTAACCCAGGATTGACCCTGGCTGATGCAGGATACAAAAGCCCAGTAAAGGTAAAGGTAAAGGGACCCCTGACTGTTAAGTCCAGTCGCGGACGACTCTGGGGTTGTGGCGCTCATCTTGCTTTATTGGCCGAGGGAGCCGGCGTACAGCTTCCGGGTCATGTGGCCAGCATGACTAAGCCGCTTCTGACGAACCAGAGCAGCGCACGGAAACGCCGTTTACCTTCCTGCCAGAGTGGTACTTATTTATCTACTTGCACTTTGATGTGCTTTCAAACTGCTAGGTTGGCAGGAGCTGGGACAGAGCAACAGGAGCTCACCTCGTTGCGGGGATTTGAACCGCCGACCTTCTGATCGGCAAGCCCAAGAGGCTCTGTGGTTTAGACCACAGTGCCACCCGCCCAGTACCTACGCCAAAATATCCTGCTTACATCTGTAATCAATAAAGTTGTGGCCATTTCGATCGCAATATGCTGTTGTATATTGTTACTGCTTCACGTGCCCCAGCCCTGGTGGCCTTGGGCACTGAGCCTGGGCCCACAATTGTGCAGAGGTGAGACTTTTATGCCAAAACACATGCTGCTCTGCTACTGCAGGAAGTTCTTCAGGACTAACCAATCAGTCATTTGATAGGCAAAATGTTTAGATGGCATTAAATTGTGGCTAATGACATCCATACTGAGAGAAGGGTCGATTTCATGAAATCTGAAAGCATTTTTATTCATCCAAAAATACTTGATTTATTTTATTTATTCCTCCAAGGAGCTCGAGGTGCTGTACATAGTCCTCCCACTGAGCTATATAAAGCTATTATATGATACGTTTAAAGTAAAATCCACACTCCTTAAAATTACATGCATCAATACTGAAAAGCAGTACTTACATAGGTTACTAGAATTTATCACATTTATTTTGCAAGAAAAATAATCTTTTGTGTGTTTTGAATTCTTACAATGTCTTTGAATGTGAATTTTATTATGTTGAGTACAACATAAGGCTTCAGTTGTTTGCAGTAAGTTAAGCCACTGAAATAGCAAATATGATCTATATTATGTTCATGTGTTTCTGTTTTCTTTGACTATATACAAGTGTTTTTCAGACACACATGCTTTGGAGCACGACTTGGGGGAAATTAACTTTGACTTGCTATTTCTAAGAAACTAATATTCATTTTCTTTTAGCACATCAAGTGTTTCCCATTACTGAAAGAGGAAAGGAGGGAGAGATAAAAAGCTTTCTGCGCTGTTGTTGCTTAAAAAGTGTAAATAATATGTGGTACTTTTGAAAGTGCTCTTTACAAGATTGCTGCCTGGGACCACTGACGACTCATTTGTCACTTAAAAGATGTATCAGTGACCAGACATGCAACAATAAGAGAGCTTTGAAATATCAAGCAGTATATAGATCCCTATAAATAAATAAAAATAGCAACAATTTAATGTAGAATAATCTCAAGGAAGAACAGCCAAGCACTGGAATAAGAGAGAGAATTAAACTACACTGGCAAAGTTATATATGTATGTATAGGCACCATCTTCTGCCCCTAAAACACAGTCCTCCAGGCAAATATCAGACAACAAAGAAACAATCCCTAGCAAGATAAAAAACACACTTAAAAGTTTAGCAGGATAAAAATGCCTCAACAGTCTATCTAAAAGACATTAGAGAGGAGACCAATCTAACTACATTTGGGAAAGAGTTGCACAAAGTGTCACCACTGAAAATGCTATTCTATCCTAATATAACATATGTGGCTAGTAAAAAACAACTTGTATCTAAATACCTTCCAGATATTGCTGGACTATAACACCCATAATCCTTGATGATTGGTTATGCCGACTGGGTTTTCACTCTAGCAACTTCTAGATGGCAGCCCCAGTCTAAATATCTACGACAGCTTCTTATTTTTTGTTTAATGGTGTGAATAAAACCAATGAGAATTGAAAACGCCAGGGAACATTCTTCATGTAGTGTCTCCGAAACATATGGGCCACAATTATTATTAATAATAATAATAATAATAATAATAATAATAATAATAATTTTATTATTATTTATACCCCACCCCAGCCACTCTAGGCAGTTTGCAACAAATATGAAAGCATAATGAAAACACCAAACATACAAAACTTCCTGATACATGGCTCCCCTCATAGTGTAGCTCTTTATCTCCTTGACATCTGATGGGAGGGCATTCCACAGGGTGGGCACCACTATCGAGAAGGCCCTCTGCCTGTTTTACTTTTGGCAGAGAAGGTCCTCGGAGCTGGACCTCATCTAAAGTGTGCTTGTTTCCACACAAAAATACCTAATTTCAGCTTATTGGAAGCTTGGATATGGTGACATGCAACACCTTCATTTGTAACCTGCATTCCCAGGATTCTTCTATCACTTGAGGACCAGCCCTGAAGAGCACCTTTAGGAATTAGCCTGGGCCTAAACACGCCTTCCTGTCTAATCTTCCACAGGAACCTTCCTTAGGCTGAGTCAGACCAACAAACACTCTATCTAGCTCAATATTATCAACATTGACTGTCAGAAACTCTCCAGGGTTTCAGACAAGGAGTGTCTCACAGCCCTACCTAGAAATGCCATGTATTGATCTTGAGATGTTCTGCATGCAAAGCAGCTGTTCTTTCAATTAACTATGGCCCTTCCCAGTTAGTGGCTGAAACTGCAGCACAGAACAATCCTGAACAGCTTTTTAAAACAACAGATGAAAAGGAGAGGTGTTCATTCTTCCACAGTTTTCTGGCCACACACATAAAAGAAGCACTCTTTGTGCGTTTCCGGCATACTCAAGACATTACAATATTTTTCAAATTGTATGCAATTTGCCAAACTAAAGAAGACACACTGTCTCTTAAGTGCTTTTCTGCAGATGGAAAGTGGATCAGTCTCTCACTTGAAGAGCGGAAGCAGAAGACATCTCTTGACATTTATCTTACGATGACACATGGCAACTGGAGATAATAGCCAGTTTTGTTTTTGAGAGTGACAGTCTGTGCCCTTTTCCATTGCCTATCCTTCTAATAAGATCCAGGAATATGTATGCATATTCTCTCACACGCTCAGTTAGGTTTTTGGAGCAATAGTAAAGGGAATTTGGCCATTTCACTTAAAAAGGAGAGGAGCACAAACGACGGTCATTTGTGGTGCTTAAAGGCTCCAGCTGGAAAGAGCTCACAACTGTTTTGTGAACACTGATTTGCTCTTCTAAGAGCGTGCTTTAGAACTGGCTTACGTGCCAGTATTGCTCTGTGTTCTCTCAGTTTGTTCTTTGCAGCTTTCCCACTACCGAAAATATAATTCCTTTGACTACAGTTTTTCCAGGGGACGGGCTGAGTCAAAGAACATATCACATGCACATTATCACGTGCACATTATCAATGTCATCCATGATGACATGGACTTTGATGCAGCTATAACAAAAGCCAAAGACTCCTTTACTGAGTAAGGACAAACTATTCTGAATAACTTGACGTATTTGTTTTATTGGAACTGATTTTGAAAAGCTTGCACTCTTCTCAGCACAAGGGAGTTTTGCAATATAGAATGGCTACAGCCATTGCATCCTGGTTAATTATTATTATTTATTTATACAGCCACTCTGGGTGGCTTCCAACAAAATGTTAAAATACTGTAATGCATCAAACATGAAAAGCTTCCCTAAACAGGACTGCCTTCGGATGTCTTCTAAAAGTCTGGTAGTTGTTGTTTTCTTTGACATCTGGTGGGAGGGCATTCCACAGGGCGGGTGCCACCACCGAGAAGGCCCTCTGCCTGGTTCCCTGTAACTTGGCTTCTCACAGTGAGGGAACTGCCAGAAGGCCCTTGGAGCTGGACCTCAGTGTCCGGGTAGAATGATGGGGGTGGAGACGCTAAATAATGGTATTTATCATCACTCATATATCAAGCGAGAGTTTAGCTTAGCATCTAGAGTAGCCACTATGAAGAGAAATTAAAACATGCTAAGAATGCAGCTGTTGCTTATCAGTATTCAACGTGAATACCTGTGCTCAGCTAGTGAGGTGTCAGATCTTAGAAATAAATAAACAAAAGGGAAGGACAGGAATTTACTAGGACATAAACTCCAGAATCAAGCCTCTGTGTCTTCCCTCTGAGACAGTCACAAATACCACAATTCACAATTTATATCATGCTGCTTCTTAATTCATACATGAGTCTGAAGAGCGTACCTCCATTTTTTCATCTTATATGAAGCCAGGTTAAATCTCAAAGATGGAGTGAGACACAAGAAATTATTTTACCCGCCTCACTACACATATTGGAACAATGTATCTGAGTCTATAAAAACACTGGAAAAATGTGTCTAACCACCAGTCCAGTATGTTTAATTTGTTCAGCGCAAAACATTTTATTTTATAATTCCCAAAGCCAAGACAGTAAATAAACTGTCCTACACAGTAGCATATGAGTGGCAAGTCTAAGAAATTCACTGAGAGTGCAAGCTATCCGCTTGGCAGTAAGTCCCATTGTTTACTGAGGTTGAGCTCAGTAAATAGTGCAGGAACGCAGCATTAAATGTTTGTCATTCATTCATCAAAATAGTTTCACTGGCGAATGAATTTAGAGCAATGTTTTGAGTGGGCAGGTCATTTCGCATGAATGATCTTCATGTTTTTCTGCTTATATTAATTCACCTACATAACACCTTTGGCTACCATAAACAATGATATATTAATAGGAACTACCGTATTTTTCCATGTATATGACGCCCCCGCGTATAAAATGATCCCTACTTCTTTTAACCCAAAATTAAGAAATCAATTAAGTTTGGGTTGCCAGAGTTCTTGAGAGTCCCATGGACTGCAAGAAGACCAAACCTATCCATTCTTAAGGAAATCAGCCCTGAGTGCTCACTGGAAGGACAGATCCTGAAGCTGAGGCTCCAGTACTTTGGCCACCTCATGAGAAGAGAAGACTCCCTGGAAAAGACCCTGATGTTGGGAAAGATGGAGGGCACAAGAAGAAGGGGACGACAGAGGACGAGGTGGTTGGACAGTGTTTTTGAAGCTACAAACATGAGTCTAACCAAACTGTGGGAGGCAGTGGAAGACAGGCATGCCTGGCGTACTCTGGTCCATGGGGTCACGAAGAGTCGGACACGACTAAATGACTAAACAACAACAGCCAGCCTAATAAGTTAGCACAATATAGAGACAACCCAAGCAGACTAAAGCACTTTTAAAGATTATTGGTTCCAGTGAGAAGTTAATCACATGGCTAGCTCTCAATGGGATTTTCTTGGAAACAAATATGTATAAGCCTTTCCTAACTTAAATTTAGATGTGCAAACTACTTATGATGTCAAATAGACTTAGACTTCTTAGTGAAACATTTGAGTACATTCAGGTTAATATTAATGCTTACTCCTTCCTGTGGTATGGATAAGATTGCATACCATGCTTCAATTTTTGTAAACTTTTAACAGCCGTAAATTGTTCTCTTGACATTACTTCAACATTTTTCTTTTAACTTTCTTTGGCTAGCACCGCAATTTACAACATGTTAAAAATTCCTGGAATGTCCTATCTCAGTTGCCCTATAAATACACTGGGAGAAGATTTGTTACTTCGTACTTGTTTGCCTTCTGTCTAATCCTTACAAGTGATCTATTTAAATTCCAAATTCAACCTTCCACTTTTAACTATTAATCTGTCACATTCTCAGAAAAGGAAAATCACAGGTACTGATCTGAAGTAACCATAATCTTAAACCAATGGTGCTACAGCTGTTATGATACAATATTATGCCCCAGTATACTTTATGTTAACAATTTACATTAGCATTTGGTAATCTTTCTTCTTGCAGTTCTTGCTTTCAAAATAATAACATTCATATCACTGTTGACATAGTCATCATTTATACTTAGAAAATATCTGATTGTGTTTTTATTAAAGGTATATCAATGCAATGGAGAGCATTGCTCATTCTTAAAAAAAAAAAAAAAAAAACAGTACAGACAAGATCAGGGGTCAGCAAACTTTTTCAGTAGGGGGCCGGTCCACTGTAACTCAGATCTTGTGGGGGGCCAGGCTATATTTTTTGCGGGGGGACAGACGAATTCCTATGCCCCACAAATAACCCAGAGATGCATTTTAAATAAAAGCACACATTCTACTCATGTAAAAACACGCTGATTCCTGGACCGTCCACGGACCAGATTTAGAAGGCGATTGGGCCGGATCCGGCCCCTGGGCCTTAGTTTGCCTACCCATGGACAAGATCAAGTAGTCCAAAGAAACTGCAACCATGTTCCAACCAAACTTTTAACTTGACTTGTTGAATACTTTCATTACTGTCCTTCCCAAAGCGTACAGAAATCTCGCTTCAATGTACGTGATTGGACTAAATGGCTGTGATCCAGAGGGCTATTTAGGTATGTTCACTTTCCTTCCCCACTTTGACAAGTAGACCCACAAGCCATATAACAAACTGCTTTTGAAACCCTCCTCAGTTTCAGGGCAATTGCCATGTGGCATAAGAAGCTGCCATATGATGAATATTGGCAAAACTCCTTTGGCTGCACAGAGCCAACTACACTCTTGTTTCAAACCCAGGCAATGTCATTTAGACCTCCTAAAATTTACAGTTCTAGGATTCCATGAATATGTTTCTGTATGAAGACCAGTATGCAGTTTTAATTCACCCCAAATTGGTACCCTTAATGATTTTTCTGTTTGTCACCTCTGGTGAACATGAGTAATAACTTACATCAAGTGCATTGAAAGGCACCATATCTTTTATCACTTAATATTATGTATCCTACAGATTCACTTTGACTGGAAAAAAATACATTCCAGATAATGCTTAATAACTGTAGTTTTTTGAGAACCCTTTTTGATTGAAATGAAAATAATAATAATATGAAGATAAAGGTCTAATCTAATGAAGTTTCACCTAAGGTTCTGGATATGCATATCAATGAAAATATGTATTTCAAAATGTGGAACTTGATTTAAATAAATTATTTAATGTGCATCTTTTCTTGATTTAAATCAATCCACCCCAATTCATCATAACATGTGAGCTGAACAATGAGTGACAGGACCTCATTGCTCCATGGGCTTCCTCTCCTGTAGCTCTCCTGTTGCTATGCAAACAGTACGCAGACCTAGTGGTGGGAGGAAAAAATCCTTAAATAAGAGACACGGGGGAATGATTAATGGACTTCAATGTCTGTACACTAATGCGCAAAGCATGGGTAATAAACAAGATGAGCTTGAGCTCTTGGTACAGCAAACTAAATATGACATAATAGGCATCACTGAAACCTGGTGGGATAAGTCCCACGACTGGAATGTAATAATGGAGGGTTACAATCTATTCCAGAGAAACAGACCGGACAAGAAAGGAGGAGGAGTGGCGTTATATGTCAGGGATGTGTATACCTGTGAAGAGATCCAAGATTTAGAACCTCAAAGCCAAAGTGAGAGCATTTGGGTCAAAATTAAGGGAGAGATGAATAACAGGGACCTCATTGTGGGAGTTTACTATAGATCCCCAAGCCAAACGGAGGACATAGATGATGCCTTCCTGGAACAGATGGCCAAGCATGCAAAAGGAAGGGAGATAGTAGTAATGGGGGACTTCAATTACCCGGATATTTGCTGGATGTCAAACTCAGCCAAGAGCATAAGGTCAAACAGATTCCTCACTGGCCTTGCAGACAACTTCGTTGTCCAGAAAGTGGGAGAAGCAACAAGAGGAACAGCCATTTTAGATCTGGTCCTAACCAATGTTGATGACCTGGTTAGTGGTGTAGAAGTGGAAGGATCATTAGGCGCGAGTGATCATGCTCTTCTGAAGTTTACTATACAGCGGAAAGGAGCAGCCAAGCATACTAGGACTCAATTTCTTGACTTTAGGAAAGCCGACTTCATAAAACTTAGGGAAGTGCTGGGTGAGATCCCATGGACAGTAATATTAAAAGGAAAGGGAGTTCATGATGGCTGGGAGTTTGTTAAGAGAGAGATAGTAAAAGCACAACTTCAGGCAATACCAATGAGACGGAAACATGGAAGGTGCCTAAAGAAGCCGGGGTGGCTATCTAAAGAACTTTTAACTGAGTTAAGATTAAAAAAGGATGTGTACAAAAAATGGAAAAGGGGGGAAACCACCAAAGAGGAATTCAAACAAATAGCCAGCACGTGTAGACACAAAGTCAGAAAAGCTAAAGCACAGAATGAACTCAGGCTTGCTAGAGAGGTTAAAAGCAACAAAAAAGGCTTTTATGGGTATGTTTGTAGCAAAAGGAAGAACAAAGAAACAGTGGGGTCACTCAGAGGAGAAGATGGTGAAATGCAAACAGGGGACACAGAAAGGGCTGAACTCCTCAATGCCTTCTTTGCCTCAGTCTTCTCCGATAAAGAAAACAATGCCCGACCTGAAGAATTTGGAGCAAATGATTCAGCAGAGGAAACACAGCCCAGAATAACTAAGGAGATAGTACAAGAATACTTGGCTAGTTTAGATGTATTCAAGTCTCCAGGGCCAGATGAACTGCATCCAAGAGTATTAAAAGAACTGGCAGATGTGATCTCAGAACCACTGGCAGTCATCTTTGAGAATTCCTGGAGAACAGGCGAAGTCCCGGCAGACTGGAGGAGGGCAAATGTTGTCCCTATTTTCAAAAAGGGGAAAAGAGAGGACCCAAATAATTACCGCCCAGTCAGTCTGACATCAATACCAGGGAAGATTCTGGAGCAGATCATTAAGCAAACAGTCTGTGAGCACCTAGAAAGGAATGCTGTGATCACCAATAGTCAGCATGGATTTCTGAAAAATAAGTCATGTCAGACTAACCTGATCTCGTTTTTTGACAGAATTACAAGCCTGGTAGATGAAGGGAACGCAGTGGATGTAGCCTACCTTGATTTCAGCAAGGCATTTGACAAGGTGCCCCATGATATTCTTGTAAAGAAGCTGGTAAAATGCGGTCTAGACTATGCTACCACTCAGTGGATTTGTAACTGGCTGACTGACCGAACCCAAAGGGTGCTCATCAATGGTTCCTCTTCATCCTGGAGAAGAGTGACTAGTGGGGTGCCACAGGGTTCTGTCTTGGGCCCGGTCTTATTCAACATCTTTATCAACGACTTGGATGATGGACTCAAGGGCATCCTGATCAAATTTGCAGATGACACCAAACTGGGAGGGGTGGCTAACACCCCAGAGGACAGGATCACACTTCAAAACGACCTTGACAGATTAGAGAACTGGGCCAAAACAAACAAGATGAATTTTAATAGGGAGAAATGTAAAGTATTGCACTTGGGCAAAAAAAAATGAGAGGCACAAATACAAGATGGGTGACACCTGGCTTGAGAGCAGTACATGTGAAAAGGATCTAGGAGTCTTGGTTGACCACAAACTTGACATGAGCCAACAGTGTGACGCGGCAGCTAAAAAAGCCAATGAAATTCTGGGCTGCATCAATAGGAGTATTGCATCTAGATCAAGGGAAGTAATAGTGCCACTGTATTCTGCTCTGGTCAGACCTCACCTGGAGTACTGTGTCCAGTTCTGGGCACCACAGTTCAAGAAGGACACTGAGAAACTGGAACGTGTCCAGAGGAGGGCAACCAAAATGGTCAAAGGCCTGGAAACGATGCCTTATGAAGAACGGCTAAGGGAGCTGGGCATGTTTAGCCTGGAGAAGAGGAGGTTAAGGGGTGATATGATAGCCATGTTCAAATATATAAAAGGATGTCACATAGAGGAGGGAAAAAGGTTGTTTTCTGCTGCTCCAGAGAAGCGGACACGGAGCAATGGTTCCAAACTACAAGAAAAAAGATTCCACCTAAACATTAGGAAGAACTTCCTGACAGTAAGAGCTGTTCGACAGTGGAATTTGCTGCCAAGGAGTGTGGTGGAGTCTCCTTCTTTGGAGGTCTTTAAGCAGAGGCTTGACAACCATATGTCAGGAGTGCTCTGATGGTGTTTCCTGCTTCGCAGGGGGTTGGACTCGATGGCCCTTGTGGTCTCTTCCAACTCTATGATTCTATGATTCTATGATTCTACATCACTGATTGGTAGGACAAGGAGATGAGCTAGCCAATAGGAAAGAGAAGAAATGGAGACGGTGTGATGAGACATGGAGCACCAACAACTCTTTTGTCTCTTACGATGCCTAGGTTAGTCCCAACTAGTCACTGAAAGCAATGGAGCGGAATATAATTAAGTTGCATCAATGTCAAAATGCTTAGCCTTGGTCAACTTGCTAGAGTACCAAACACGTCATCATTATGCATTTTAACTGCTTATAAGCATTCATCCCCACATAATCAAGCTTCCACAACTCCCTATAGTGCTGTATTTTAAAGGCATTATTGTTGTTTGTTTGTTTGTTTGTTTGTTTGTTTCACTTACCAACAGTATCACATGGTTCATCTTTATGTACACAGAAATCCTTCCTAAAATTGGGAGGGAAAAGAAGACAAAGCCTTAAGACAATTGTGCTGTCAGATACTCATTTATGCAAATTTTAACCGCTTAATAAATGACAAGGCTCCTCTGTTTCAAAAAAGAACACGTGAAGGATATCCTGAAATTATCAAATGACACTTCAACCTTAAATCTACAATTTATTTCCCATTTAAAGTGTATGTGGCATCAGGTTGATTAGTTATCTTCCTTAATCATCTGAAATCCACAGATTTGTCAGACTTTTCATCCCCTACTGAAACTAAAGAGACTTCCACATGGGTACTTATCCTGAGATCAGTGCTGTTCATGAATGCCATCTCTGGGGACAGGAGGGGAAAGAGATCTACTTTCCATGGTTTCCTTGATGTGTTGAGAACCTTGGTGTACTCAAGCAGGGGAATTAGGGAAGACACCACAGGGGAATGTAAATTGCCCCTATCTCCAGTCCAACTGTGCTGTTTTCAGGTCACTTAGATTGTCATTCATTTTTAAAAGATTACAGTCACGGAAATATTCCAGACTGGAGTATTTTCCCTAATGGGATCATAGTCTTGCATTTAAGCCCCAAACAACATGACTCTACAACAGTGTTTCCCAAACTTGGGTCTCCAACTGCTTTTGGACTACAATTCCCATCATCTCTGACTACAGGTCTTGCTAGCTAGAGGTGATGGGAGTTGCAATCCAAAAACAGCTGAAGACCCAAGTTGGGGAAACACTGCTCTGCAATAATAAAAAAGAGGTTATAAAAGGGAAGTATACAATTAAATATGGAAGTGTTCCCTATTTCTAACCACTATGATAATCTCAACATACAGTTGACTCTCAATTTATGCTGGGGTTACATTCAACTCTGGCCTTTTCAACTCTGGCTCCGGCCTGGTGGAACGCTCTGCCTCATGAGACCAGGGCTCTGCAAGATCTGATTTCTTTCCGCAGGGCCTGTAAGACAGAGTTGTTCCACCTGGCCTTTGGCTTGGAGCCAATTTGATTCCCTCCCTCTCTTTCTTTTTTCCTTTCCTTCTCCTCCTGCAATGAGGCTACATTTTAATATTTTAATGTTTCAATATTTTAATGTTGTATTTTAATTTTGTTTTTAAGTTGTAATCATTCAACTTGTTTTTATTATTGCTTGTAAGCCGTTCTGAGCCCGGCCTTGGCTGGGGAGGGAGGGGTATAAATAAAAATTATTATTATTATTATTCCAGGAATAGTGTCTACAGCCAAAATCATATATACGACTCAGCTATACTGCTGCACATAAAACATTTTAAGTGTGTTGTAAAGTGTATTATACAAATGTGACACTAGATGGTGATGGTGAGCTATGGAGAATTTGATATATTTTTCAATACTTTTTTTAAAAAATGCATTTTCACAACTTCTTTTATATGTGTGTAGATTCCACCATAGTCAAAGCACATTGGGTTCAATAATAAGATTGACAAAGTCTTTTTCCATGAACACCTGCCCCCTTCGTTTCTTTTTTAAAAAATTTGCCAAACGTGTAAACATGTGCACAAGTTAAATCGCGTAGGCTGCAAGTTAGCTGTACAAGATTACAATATGCCAGTATCTGCAGTACAAGAGATGAATTATGTGTTAAGGCTGATGCAAACATATTAGCAGTTAGACATAGGGTTTAATGTTTGTGAATCTGGAGGGGGGAAGCCTGTGGGTGTTATGAATGCACTTACATAACTGCTCTTAAGGTTAATATCTGTTCAAAGAAGGAGAAAGAGGAGAACAAATGTAAAATATAACAAGGCACAAATAGAATGGAAGTTGTACTTTGTCAAAAATAAAATTGAGATTTGTATATGCACACCCTAATAAGTAGAATATATGTGGGCTGAGATGCTTTCATTCAGCTGATTTCTATCCTGGTTGAAGTAAACTTCCAAAAGTTTAATTATGAGAGTTTGGGGAAATAGAACTCTTAAGTCTTGGCAACAGTGAAGTACAATTGCATCCTGTGCAATGAGACAAATGTAAAACATTCCCTAATTTCCAAGAATAAGAACTGTATTCCTTGGAGACTAGGCTGCCCAGTAAAAGTTTATGATACTCCAGATACACCTATAAACAATTCATTATTTATTTGTGTCCTCATTTCTACTTAGGGAAGTTGCAGGAGGGTCATCATGTAGCATCTGAATCTACAGAATGGATTGCAGCGTTGCTCTAGCAATTATTTTTTCAAATTCTTTAAGTGACTTTATTATTAATTAGCGCCACTAAAATCTTAGTGGGCCAATGGTACAAAATGTACTGGAAAGGCTAAAAACACATTTAAATGCACATTTAATTTAAACACGTAAAGGAAACCATTGGTAAGTATGTTCCTGCAAGAGGTATATAAAGGCATGCACACGATTTATATGGCCAAATTTGCCTTATATTCTGTGTCCTGTTTCCCCTCAAACTTGATTAACGCTAGCTCCCCCCCCCAACTCTGTCTCCCCACTCGGTTTCACGGAGTCCCTCTCATCCAAAATCTTCTTCCCTTCTTCCCCCCAATGCCAGCCCCTCAATTTCTGGCCTCCCGCCTTTTGTGGAAAGCTTACAAGCAATGGCTCTTCGTGGTAGGCTGGGTGATTTTCTTATCAGTAAATGTGTCTGTGAAGAAGGAAGCCAGCCTACAATCTGGAGCATTTCCCCTCTCCCTCCCACTTCTCTTTCCAAAAGAGATCAGTTCTATCAGTTGTTCCCAGTCCCTAAAATTAAAGATGGGAGTAAGCCAAGCTCAGCATTGAAGTAACATCTGAGCTTTCAGATTTTATTGTCTTCCTGTGAGTGGATCTTTATGCTCCAAATGCTTTCTTTTTCTTTGCAAGCCTATAGGGCTTGAGGACTGAATCAATCTCTGAAACAACTGCTATCACTCAGCACAAGTATCAACACATATGCTCGCAGTTCAGCACTGTGGTAATAAATGAGCCTTCCTCAACTTCCACCAACCCCAGGAAGCATGGTCAATAGTCAGGGATGATGGAAATTGGAGTCCAAAACCCCTGAAAGTCACCAGGTTGGGGAAGTCTGTAAAGGTAAGTTGAAATAACACATTATTCTGTTCTAACTCCCATCTCATTGAGTAACCAACTAGGTATCTCCAACCCCTTGAAAGATTCCATCAATGGTGTCTCCGAAATTTTTTTGCACATCACCTGGGAAGACAGGTGAACTAATGCCAGTGTACAGGAAGAAGCAAAGTTCGCCAGTGTCAAAGCGATGATTCTTCAACATCGACTTCGTTGGACTGGTCATGTTGTGCAGATGCCTGATTATCGTCTTCCTAAGCAACTACGCTATTCAAAACTTAAAAATGGAAAGCGTAATGCCAGTGGTCAACAAAAGAGGTTCAAAGACTGACTCAAGTCAAATCTTAAAAAATGTAGTATAAACACTGACAACTGGGAAACACTGGCCTGCAAGCGCTCCAATTGGAGAACAGCCTTTACCAAAGGTGTCATGGACTTTGAAGACACTCAAACTCAGGACGAAAGGGAGAAACGTGCTAAGAGGAAGGCATGCTTGGTAAACCCTCATCGTGATCAATTCCCACTCGGAAACCTCTGTCCCCACTGTGGAAGGGCGTGTGGATCCATAATTGGCCTCCACAGTCACTTACAGACTCAATGTTAAAACCGTGTTTATGGAAGACAATCTTACTCGGCTACGAGTGATTGCCAAAGAAGAAAGATTTGTCTAGAACTGTACTGCATATTCCATGTGGAAGTCACAATAAGGGATACTTTGGTATCTTCTATTATCAGGTCAAGCAATCATAATTTGCAAGTGATTTACCAAGCTTATAGAGGGGATAATAGTCCTTCAAGTGGGAGCAAAATCTAACTTTTAAGAGATTTACGGCAGTTTTCTGAAGCTTAAATGAGGTGACTAATGGCAAAAAAGAATCTGAGGCAAGAATGGGCAACTGCTAGTCTGTCATTTCCATAAATTACATTTTACTCATAAACTAAAACCTATTAAATACAGCCGTAGAAGAGGTCCTTAGGGTAATGCAAAGCCTAAATATTCAGCTACTCCATATAAAGCCTACTATTATACAGGAATCTCTTCAAAGAAACATATAAAACAGGCAGGTATGGAAAGGGTGAGATGCATAGCAAATGACAAAGAAATACGGCAGGGAAGGATGGTACTACAGGAAAATCTCACGTGTACTTAATATTAAATCTTCCAGAACTACGTCTTTCTACTCAGCCCAGATACGA
Organism: Podarcis erhardii; assembly: GCF_964252035.2. Taxonomy (NCBI): domain Eukaryota; kingdom Metazoa; phylum Chordata; class Lepidosauria; order Squamata; family Lacertidae; genus Podarcis; species Podarcis erhardii. The sequence continues at coordinate 13,611,685 of NC_138501.1, forward strand.
TGTGTCTTAACTCTAGAAGTCAGGTGCCAGTATGCTAAGAATACTGGAATGCTTCTGTTCTGTCCTTTGAGATGTTCCTTCATGATTCTGCAAGCCTGTTTCCCTTCTAATTCTCCTCACATAAACAGTCATAGATGTACAAATACTGCAGGCATCCAAATATCTAAGTCAGTTCTTTCTTTTTTAAAACAAAAAACAAGATAGTGTAGAAGACATCTTGTTTCTCCATCACACCTGAGGAAGGGGAACACTAAACACTGTGGGCTTAAGTGGTTTCTGTTCATCTTTTGAGGTGTTTCCCACCCCCCCTTCATTCCTACATCTGATGCCTTTCTTTTTTGCCTATTTGCTTCGTTTTGGGGATTTCCATCACCGATCAACTCATCAGAGTGCCTGCAGAATGCTGCATGAGGTTCCCGGCCATTAACAAAAGGGACAAAAACGTGCAACTTACCTCGTGATTAATATGGCTGCGTCTACTGGTGACACATCTTCACCCCAGCTTGTTGACATCTCTAAATGGATGTCATTTTTCTTACCAAATTCTTCATGTTGCCATTTGCAGAAACTCTCCAGCATTTTTTCACCATGATGTCCAATATACATGTCAGCCTAAAAGATGTAATGTTTCACTTGTTGTAACATATGTATCTACACGGCTTTTTAAAGCAAAAGAGAGTGTGTGTGTTTTAAAGACTTCTAAAAACATATAATAGAGAATTTTGTCGTTCCTTAAATATTCAAATATTGGTTGCTATTCCACAATCAATATTAAAACATCTATTTCATTGCAACAACCATAATGTTCCCCCTTCCAGCTGACTACAAACATGTGTAATTAAAAGTCTGACTTTAGATTCTCTAAATATTTTTGTTTGCATCAGGGAATTTGGATAAATAGAATCATACTGTTTACAGAGCTGTTTGACCTGAATTACATATTTGTGACTTAAAAGACACATACACAAAATGTTCTATACACCTTCAAACAGCTTCAGAGATTTAAGAGCATCTTCCCTTAACATTAACCTTAAAATAATATCCTCATGTTGTTTCGTAGAGTCAGGCTATAATTGTGTTTGTTTCAGCAAAGGAAGACCTCACTATCTTCCTCACATTATTTTACCAATCCCCACTGTGTATTTGAAGCTGCTCATGACATTGAAATAGCTGAGGAAACCTACTCAGGTGAAAGCTTTTGTGCTTGTGGCAGCTGGAGGAGTAACTAATTAAATAACAAGATGGCTCTGCAACTTCTAAGTTGGAACTGTAATGGACTGAACCTTCCCAGAAAAAGGCGTGAGGTTTTTCATATTTTGAAAAGAGAACAGTTGGATCTGATTTGTCTACAAGAAACCCACGTGACTAGGGCACATAGAAAATTGCTTATAAATAAAAGATTAGGACAGGAATTTATTTCATCAGATAAAGTAAAGAAAAGAGGAGTGGTGCTTTATGCAAAGGAAAAGCTGGCCCCAAAGTTGATTTTTAAAGATGAACAAGGAAGATTCCTGGCAATTGAAATACAGGTCCAAGGGGGAAAATATCTGACAGTTGGAATCTATGCACCGAATGAAGGGAAGGCAGAATTTTTTAAGAAGTTGCACAAGACTCTAATGGATTATTTGGACTATAATGTAATTATGATGGGAGATATGAATGGCGTGGTTTCCACAAACATGGATAAAGCACAAAGACAGGTGGTCTCTAAAGATGGGAGATTACCAAAGACTTTCTTTGAAATGACTGAAAATATGGACTTGATCGATATCTGGAGAACAAGGAACCCTCTTGAGAGAGAGGGAACCTTCTTCTCGGAAGCAAAAATGACATGGACAAGAATTGATCAAATATGGGTTACTAGTGGGATGGCTCCAAAGATAAAAAAAAGTAGAAATCTGCTCAAAGACTTGCTCCGACCATAATGCCCTAAAGATGGAGATGAAATTGACAACAGCTGGTTCCTTCAGATGGAGAATGAATGACACCCTATTTAGAGACGATGAGATCCTTAAAAAGGCCCAAAAAACTCTGAAAACTACTTCGAGATAAATCTGAAGACAGAGGTGGAGAAAAGAGTAATTTGGGACGCAAGTAAGGCCGTGATGCGAGGTTTCCTAATACAACAGAACTCCTTAAAGAGGAAAAAACAAAATGAGAAGAAAGATAAGATTTTGGAAAAGATAAAAGAAGGTGAAAAGAAACTCAGGTCAAAACCAAAGTCTCATGAGAATTTGAGAAAAATTAAATTTTACCAGTTGCAGTATATGGAATTGATGAATCAAGAGATAGAATGGAAAATTAAACAAATGAGACAAAGGACATTTGAATCAGCAGACAAATGTGGGAAACTTCTAGCATGGCAACTGAAGAAGAGACAAAAACTGAACACAGTTACAAATTTGGAAGTGGAAGGAAAGAACATCTATAAACCAAATGAGATTAGTAATTGTTTTCAGAGTTATTTCAGGAGACTGTATGCACGAGGGCCGGAGAAAGAAGGAGAAATAGATGATTTTCTTAAGAAATATGGATTACAAAAAATTTCACAACAAAGTACAATGTCTTGAATGAGAAAATAACAGAACAAGAAATAGGGGGTGCCATTCAAAATATGCAACTGGGGAAATCTCCAGGACCAGATGGATTGACTTCCAGATATTACAAAGCTTTGAAGGAATGGTTAGTACAACCACTGAAGGAGGTTTGTAACGAAATTTTAGAGGGGGAAAAGGCACCTGAATCGTGGAAAGAAGCATTTATTACGCTTATACCAAAAACTGAGACTGAAAAGAACCAGATTAAGAACTACTGCCCTATATCATTACTTAATGTGGATTACAAAATATTTGCTGACATTTTAGCAAAAAGACTGAAGAAGGTGTTGGTGGAAGAGATTCATAAGGACCAGGCGGGCTTTCTCCCAGGGAGACATTTGTCAGATAATGTGAGAAATATAATAGACATTATGGAATTGCTAGAAGTTAACATTAATACGAAGGCAGTATTAATATTTGTGGACGCGGAGAAAGCCTTTGACAATATTTCTTGGAGTTTTATGAAGAAGAATCTCCATGGGATGGGGGTAGGTCAAGGTTTTGAAAATGGTATAGGTGCAATATATTCTGAACAAAAAGCAAAGTTAATTGTAAACAATGTGGTTACTGAAGAACTTTCTATAGAAAAAGGGAGACGACAGGGGTGCCCAATATCCCCATTAGTTTTTATATCTGTCTTGGAGGTTTTGTTAAATATGATCAGGGGGGACCAGCTGGTTAAAGGAATTCAGGTCGGAGCTAAACAATACAAATTGAGGGCTTTTGCAGATGATTTAGTATTGACCTTACAAGAGCCAGACACTAGTACGAAAAGAGTTTTAGAATTAATTCAAATTTTTGGCCAGGTAGCAGGATTCAAGCTGAATAAGCAAAAAACTAAAGTCTTGGAGAAAAACCTAACAATTGCAGAAAAAGAGAGGTTCCAAAGTGAGACAGGATTAATGGTGGCTAAGAAAGTGAAATATTTAGGGATCAACATGACATCTAAGAATGTGAATCTATTTAAAGACAACTATGATAAATGTTGGACAGAAGTAAAGAAAGATCTAGAAATATGGTCAAATTTGAAACTTTCCTTGTTAGGCCGAATTGCTGTTATTAAGATGAATGTATTGCCTAGAATGCTATTTTTGTTTCAGACTTTACAGGTTGTGGACAGAATGGACTGTTTCAAGAAGTGGCAGAAAGATATATCTAAATTTGGACTTCCGGAGGCGGCGCGAAGGGTAATGGCTGCCCTTTCCTAACGGGGAAGGGAAGCTCCGCTCGAGAAAGGGTCGTCCGCTACGGCGCAGCGGAGACCCGAAACGGAAAACCGCAGGCAGCAGAAGCCTGCGGTCCCGGGACCCGGCGGGCGCCAGCAGCGGCCACGGAAACGTTGAAGGAACCCCGTAAGGGGCTCCGGATCGCGGAGGAGGCTGCGGCGCTGTGGGTCGTTCCGCGATCGGCGGAGTGAAGCCGCGTAGCTGTTGCCAGTGAGCGCTGACCTTTCTTCCTGAAATTTATGCTTTGAAAACAACAACCCGTGAGTAAACAGCTGACTGTATGCAATTTGGGACTTTAAAATATTAAATTTGGCTGAAAGCGGAGTGACGAAAAACAGGAAGTCCGTCTTCCGCTCCCATTGAACTTGAACGCAAAGAGCTGGAGGAGTGGAGGCAAAGAGAGATCTTTTAAACTATTTGATCTGAGCACCCATTGAACTTTATTCTAAGTGGAACAATAACCTTATGTGTTGGACTTTTATGAATTTTAATCACACGGGGATATCTTTCTCCCTTTGGAGCTACATTCTAAATAAAAACCCCAGGCGCTGGAGCTGCCTGAGAAACTGAGCTGTCAGCTTGCAGTTTGCAGTTTGGATACTTTGAATCTGAACTTTGAAACAATCTGAGAGAGTTTGAACTTGCTACTTTAAGGCATTTGGATTACCAGCTTGCACCATCAGAAACACTGTTGCTGTATTAAACCCCAACTCTGCTGAAAAATCTTTTTATTGAAGGTTCTTGGACTTAGAAATCTGACTTTATTTTAATTGAAATTGATTTCTTTCCTGAAATATTTTAAACTCCCCCTAGAGGATTTGGGACTTATAACAGTGACTTTTATTTTACTTTCCTTTTCCCGGCCCTCTGCTGACTGTTACCATCTGGGCCGTGGCTTTCTCATGGGAACAACTCAGCTTGACCTTGAATTTTAGATAACTTTGGAATGAGTGGTACAAGAAGGAGAGGAAGAACTAAACAAACAACTTTGACAACTTTAACCGCAGCCTCACAGGCACGTAGATCATCTGTGCCTACTTTGCCTTCTGAGGTGGAAGCTGTTTCTCTGCCTCGGGCAGGGGAGGGAGAAACTGAGGAATTACAACTGGAAGATATGGCCTCAGGGGCAAGCACTGCTATTTTAGAGAAAATTTTTGAAAAATTAGAATCTTTGGACAAGAAAGTAGAATCTTTGGACAAGAAAGCCGATGAGCAAACATATAAAATTGAGCAGAATACAGAATGTTTAAATAAATTATCTGGACAAGTTGCACAGAATACTCAAGCAATCGCAGAATTGAAGGAGGCTGCAGGGGAAAATCGGAAATTGGCTGAAGATACCAGCCAAAAACTTGAAAATTTAGAACAAGAGGTAAGACCACTCTGCAAACAAGTAGGTGAACATCAGACCTATTTGTCCATGCTTGAACTGCGGAACAGGGAGAGCAATTTAAGGATAAGAGCAATACCAGAAGTGGAAGAAGGCAACCTAGCTGAGTTTTTGACTAAAGAATTTTCCAAATTTTGGAGTTTAGAGGAAAAGGACTTTAAAATTGTTTCGGCTTTTAGGCTCGGAAGACTTCTAAAGAAAGAGAAGCCCAGAGACTGTTTGATAATACTGAGGTCAAAGGAGGAAAGGGATAAGATTTTGGGCCTACACTACGGAAAGTCACTGGACATTTTGGACAAAAGAATTGAGATCTATAAGGATATTCCTAAACAACTGCTAGATCTTAGATCTAACTATTTGGAGTTGACAAGACTACTAAGGAAGAATTCAATCATCTTTAGGTGGGAATTTCCTCAAGGACTATCTTTTACTTTTAGAGGGAAGAAGATCAAAATCAGAACATCGGAAGATAGAGATAAATTTCTGAACGTATACGGAGAGGACCTTCACAAAGGAATTGACCAACTTCCAGGGCCTGAAACACCAGAGGTACCTGCACCCTTGGACCCTGAAGATCCTCTGAATAAGATACCACCCCTTGAAAAATAACCAGATTTATTCAGGATGTCTCTGCAACTTTTGAGTTGGAACATTAATGGCTGCAACATCCCGGAAAAAAGGAGGAAAATTTTTCATATATTAAAAAAAGAACAATTGGATATTATCTGCTTACAAGAAACACATGTGACTAGGCTCCATAGAAAGGTGTTAATAAACAAAAGACTTGGTCAAGAATTTATATCTTCGGACAGAGTAAAGAAGCGAGGAGTGGTGATATATGCAAAAGAGAGCCTGTCACCTAAATTCTTATTCAAAGACGAACATGGAAGAATATTAGGAATTGAGATACAACATCAAGGAGAAAAGATTTTGATATTAGGAATTTATGCACCAAATGACGGGAAATCGGAATTTTACAAGAAGTTGCATGAGATTATGCTGGACTATCTGGACTACAACAACATCATTATGATGGGAGATATGAATGGGGTCGTATCGACAAACATGGATAAGTCACAAAATCAAAATGTTACAAAAGACGGCAGACTGCCAAAGACTTTTTTTGAAATGGCTGACAATATGGACTGGATTGACATTTGGAGAACTAAGAACCCCCTGGGAAGAGAGGGAACATTCTTCTCTGAAGCCCAGCTGACTTGGACAAGAATCGACCAAATATGGATATCTAGAGGTCTGGCACCCAAGGTCAGAAAAGTGGAAATCTGCCCAAAGACCTGCTCCGACCATAATGCGCTGAAGATGGATATGACACTTTTGCCAACCGGCTCCTTTAGATGGAAGATGAATGATAGCTTGTTTAGAGATCAGGAGATTGTCAAGAAGGCCCAAAAAACTCTGAAGGATTACTTTGAAATAAATATGAACACTACGGTGGAAAAAAGAACTATCTGGGACGCAAGCAAAGCTGTGATGAGGGGGTTCTTGATACAACAGAACACTGTAAAGAAAAGAACACAAAATCAAAGGAAAGATAAGATTTTGCAGAAAATTAAAGAATTGGAGAAGAAATTAAGATCAAATCCGAAGTCACAGCCGATTCTGAGAGAAATTAAACTATATCAAGCTCAATATTCCAAATTGATAAACCAAGAAATAGAATGGAAGATTAAATTAATGAAACAAAAAACTTTTGAATCGGCAAATAAATGTGGGAAACTGCTAGCTTGGCAGTTGAAGAAGAGACAGAAATTAAATACAGTTACAAACCTAGAAATTGAAGGAAGAAATATCCAGAACCCCATGGAAATTAGAAAGTGCTTCCAGAGATACTTTAAAAAATTATACACTCAAGGGCCGCAAGATGAGGTTGAGATTAAACAATTTTTGGAAAGAAATGGACTAACAAAGTTGTCACAAAAAAACAGATTAATCCTGAACAACAAAATAACACAACAAGAGATTGAACAAGCTATCCAGAACATGCAACTGGGCAAATCTCCAGGGCCAGACGGCCTGACCTCCAAGTATTATAAGACATTAAAAGACTATCTGATCCAACCAATGATGGAGGTCTGTAATGAAATTATGGAAGGGAAGAAGGCGCCGGAATCGTGGAAGGAAGCTTTTATCACATTGATACCAAAATCTGAAGCTGAAAAGACACAACTCAAAAACTATCGTCCCATCTCCCTTCTGAATGTGGATTACAAAATATTTGCTGGAAAATACTGGAAAACTCAAGATCTACCCACACTGGAAGACTGGCAGATGCAGCTGATGGACTATATGCAACTGGCCGAGATGACTGGCAGAATCCGTGATCTGGGAGAAGAGAAGATGGAGGAAGACTGGGAGAAATTCAAGATGTATTTACAAAAATATTGTAATTTGCTTGAATGTTAAGAAGGATGCTAGATTATAAAAAATTGGCCACCACTAAACTAGATTTAAATTTGATGCTAAGTGAGATTAAAGAAAATATAAAAATTTTATTGGAAAAAGTGCTAGATTATATTTGAATGTGTGAACATAAGATTGTAAACAAGTTGATAATTTGTTTGGAAAAAAATTTTAACGATGTAAATGGGAGAGGGGGACGTGAGGGAGTCCAAAGAAGCGAAGAATTTGTTGTGATAGAAGCAAGATTGTTTTATGTGTGCATTTATATCTAAAAAAACCTTAATAAATATTTTTTTTTAAAAAAAAAGAAAGATATATCTAAATTTGTCTGGCAGGGCAAAAAGCCCAGAATAAAATTTAAGATATTAACTGATGCAAAAGATAGAGGGGGGTTTGCCCTGCCGGACTTAAGACTTTACTATGAATCGGCAGCTTTCTGCTGGTTGAAAGATTGGCTACTTCTTGAGAATACGGACATTTTGGATTTGGAAGGGTTTGATAATAGATTCGGTTGGCATGCATATATATGGTATGACAAGGTTAAAATTCATAAAGGATTTAAAAACCATATCGTTAGGAAAGCATTGTATAATGTTTGGATTCGATATAAGGATTTGCTGGAAAATAAAACCCCTAGGTGGCTGTCACTAATGGAAGCTAAGGAGGTGAAAAAACTTAATATGGAATCTAAATGGCCAAGATATGGCGAAATTTTAGAGCAAGATGGTGGGAAAATTAAATTACAGAGTTTCGAGAAATTGAAGTTTAAAGTAAGAGATTGGCTTCACTATTATCAAATAATGGAGGTGTTTAAACAAGACAGGAAAATTGGCTTGCAGTTGGAGAGATCAAAACTAGAAACGGAACTGTTAGAACCCAATACTAAGAATCTATCAAGAATGTATAACTTGCTGTTGAAGTGGAATACATTAGATGAGACAGTTAAATCAGCTATGATTAAGTGGGCACAAGACTTTGGTTATGACATTATGTTTGCTGACTGGGAACAGTTATGGACCACCGGTATAAAATTCACGGCATGCAATGCCTTAAGAGAAAATATTATGAAAATGATTTACAGGTGGTACATGACCCCGGTCAAGCTTGCAAAAATTTATCATTTGCCCAACAACAAATGCTGGAAATGCAATGTGACTGAAGGTACCTTCTATCACCTTTGGTGGACTTGCCCGAGGATTAAGGTCTTCTGGGAAATGATCTATAATGAAATTAAGAAGGTACTTAAATGTACCTTTCATAAGAAACCAGAGGCATTTCTCCTGGGCATGGTCGGCCAACTGGTGTCAAGGAAGGATAAAACGTTTTTTATGTACGCTACTACAGCAGCAAGGATTCTCTTAGCAAAGTATTGGAAGACACAAGAACTACCTACGCTGGAAGAATGGCAGGCGAAGGTGATTGACTATATGGGATTGGCAGAGATGACCGGCAGAATCCGTGATCAAGAAAAAGAGACGGTGGAAGAAGATTGGAAGAAATTTAAAGTATATCTTAAGAACTATTGCAAAATTAATGAGGACTAAAATGTCAAGGGAAAGGAAAATATAGAATTACAGCCGTAACCGAATAAGTATGAGAATGAAATTAAAATAAGAAAATGTTATTATTTGATTGACGTGAGGAGTTGTTGGAAAAAAGTTCAAAACAGGATGCAGAAAAGGGGAGGTAAGGGGAAGTCCGGGAAGTAAGGTTAATGAAAAAGAGGTTTTGAAATTATACATGTTTATATGTTTTTGTATGTTTCTCTGTGTGTGTTGTTTTGCTTATAATCTGTGTTGGAAAATCAATAAAAAATTATTATATATATAAAAAAAGAAAGCTTTTGTGCTTGTGATTGATGGCACACATAGCTCTGTCGGTAGAGCACGAGACTCATAATCTCAGAGTCATGGGTTTGAACCTCGTGTTGGCCGAAAGCCTCCTGCATTGCACAGGGTTTCAACCACAATTCTATGATTCTATGAATGGAGGTTTCCAAACATAATTTGTAAAGTAAAGGTAAAGGGACCCCTGACCATTAGGTCCAGTCGTGGCCAACTCTGGGGTTGCGGCGCTCATCTCGCTTTATTGGCCGAGGGAGCCTGCGTACAGCTTCTGGGTCATGTGGCCAGCATGACTAAGCCGCTTCTGGCGAACCAGAGCAGTGCACGGAAACGCCGTTTACCTTCCCGCCGGAGCGGTACCTATTGATCTACTTGCACTTTGACGTGCTTTTGAACTGCTAGGTTGGCAGGAGCAGGGACCGAGCAACGGGAGCTCACCCCGTCCCGGGGATTCGAACCGCCAACCTTCTGATCGGCAAGTCCTAGGCTCTGTGGTTTAACCCACAGCACCACCCGCATCCCACATAATTTGTAGTAAGTACCAATAACTAGGCACAAGGCACAACTCGCTGCCATTAAGCAGGGGGACAATTTAGTGTGTCACCAGACAGAACGGCTACAAGGAGCTGCCCCGTTCCCTTTTGAGCACCTCCGCTAAAAGTGGAGAGATGTTTTTCACTGCTTGAGAAAGCTTCACCAAAATGTGTCCTCCCTCATCATTTCCACCCAACCTTATAATTTAAGAGTGTGTGTCCTTTATCTGTACAGATGTCTATTCTAAATAATAATAATAATACATATAATGCAGGTTAATTATGTGTCCAGGGCAGCTGTCTACCAGCTCCACCTGGTACGCAGGCTGAGGCCCTACCTGCCCGCAGAATGTCTCGCCAGAGGGGTGCATGCTCTAGTTATCTCCCGCTTGGACTACTGCAATGCGCTCTACGTGGGGCTACCTTTGAATGTGACCCGGAAACTGCAATTAATCCAGAATGCGGCAGCTAGACTGGTGACTGGGAGTCGCCGCCGGGACCACATAACACCGGTCCTGAGAGATCTGCATTGGCTCCCAGTACGTTTCCAAGCACCATTCAAAGTGATGGTGCTGACCTTTAAAGCCCTAAATGGCCTCAGTCCTGTATACCTGAAGGAGCGTCTCCAGGCCCATTGTTCAGTCCAGACACTGAGATCCAGCTCTGAGGGCCTTCTGGCGGTTCCCTCATTGCGAGAAGTGAGGTTACAGGGAACCAGACAGAGGGCCTTCTTGGTAGTGGCGCCCACCCTGTGGAACACCCTCCCTTCAGATGTGAAGGAAATAAGCAGCTATCCTATCTTTAAAAGACATCTGAAGGCAGCCCTGTTTAGGGAAGTTTTTAATATTTAATGCTGTATTGTTTTTAACACTTGATTGGGAGCCGCCCAAAGTGGCTGGGGAAATTCAGCCAGATGGGCAGGGTATAAATAAATTATTATTATTATTATTATTATTATTATTATTATTATTATTACATGGAAAAGGTAAATGCAGTACTTTCTTACTGGAGTCTCATGAAGCAAAACAAGCTTAGTCACTCGAAGGTTCACTCGAATCCCAAGGCTCTTGTGTTGGAAAAGATTGAACACCTAAAATAAAATGGATTAAAATAACATTTCAAAATTGTAAAATGAAAATCACAAATCTGCTTTGGCGGTTTGACGAGTTCCAAGTGTTTTATACAACAATTTTATATAACAATTGGGTCTGGGGAATACACAAACACGGTCTCCATGTTCGGAACAACTTCATCATCTGTTTTTTAGGGGGGTGGGCAGAAAGCTCATCTTCATTTGCACAGAAAGATCAACTTTTTTTGATGGAATTAGACGCTCATGTTCACATCCAAGCACACAGAGCACTTTATGTAAGTGAGAGTGGAACATACTGTTGACTCCTTAATATTTTTTTACTGAATGTTCAAGAAATATCATAGTGTACTAATGTAAGAAGGCTAGGCTGGGGGGAAAGCAGCACTGTTACATCTCACAAGACATCTATGGAAACCTAACGAGAAGGGCCAAAAAGCTTGAGTCTAAACTGGAGATGGGAGCTTGGGTCAGATCCTGCGCCTTCGTAAGAGTACTAATCAGGATTCTGACCCACACTAGGATCCCACCTTCCAATCCTAATGACTTATACAATTAAGCTATGTTCTGCGCTTTACTGAACCTTCAAGCTAATTTAAATTGACGGTAGCCTAGACCAACTGGGATAAATGGCATCCATTAACTTACATTCATAGTTTGCAATGAGTATGACTTAGTTGGCGATCACCCAGTGTATTATCTTTACAGAAAATCTCAACGTTCCCTACCATATTTAGAATCGTTAGGATAAATCGTCTAGCTGCATCTGCCCCGTGATAGGATATCATAGCCGGATCTGCAACAACTACAGTCTCCACATTATATTCTTGAGGTAATTTATAGGAATATCTTTTTCCACGTCCACTTTCTGTTCCTTTTTGGCTCTTGGGTAGTCTTTTCTCTGCAACAGAAACAAGTAGTAGACAAATGATCGCGTAAAGATGCTTTATACTGAGTTATGCTATTGGACCATCTCTATCTGGAGATGCTACAGTTCTTCTGCATTCAAATATATGCTCTATGATTGACAGAAAGGCATCCTAGCCATTTTTAGCAAAAAAATGTTTCACTGGGATACATGTTTTATGGCTTTTGTTCAAACCTCTAGAGATTATCAACTTATAAATGAAATATTTACCAACCATGGCTTATACAATGCTAATGAATATAACGTTACACTTCCTGCTCAGGGCCAGATTTAGGTTTGATGAGACTGAAGGTAATGGAACCCTTTATATGTCCAGTTGTCCTTTGTCAACAACAAATTGTCACTGTTTTTTGTGTTGAATATATGCTATATGGTAATTTATGGACCTAATAGCTCCATAAATGGGATGCGGGTGGTACTGTGGTCAAAACCACAGAGTCTAGGGCTTGGCGATCAGAAGGTTGACGGTTCAAATCCCCATGACGGGGTGAGCCCCCATTGCTCGGTCCCAGCTCCTGCTCACCTAGCAGTTTGAAAGCACATCAAAGTGCAAGTAGATAAATAGGTGGGAAGGTAAACAGCATTTCCGTGTGCTGCTCTGGTTTGCCAGAAGCAACTTAGTCATGCTGGCCACATGACCCGGAAGCTGTCTGTGGACAAATGCCGGCTCCATCGGCCAGTAAAGCGAGATGAGCGCCGCAACCCCAGAGTCATCCGCGAATGGACTTAACTGTCAGGGGTACCTTTACTTTTATCTTTAATAGCTCCATACACAACACAAAACACTGTTGCTGTGTGTAGGTTTTATTTTATTTTTTATCTTATATTTTGGAAATGTACATCCATGTTTTTTCCCCTTTAATTTTTTTTTGGGGGGGGGGCTATAGCTATAGCTTATTTAGCTTATACATAAATCCGGCACTGTTCCTGCTCTAAACTTTTAGAGTAACTGGCATGTCTGCTCATTCTAGTCATGCTCATATGTCCAACAGATAACCGACTGGCCTCAACAATCAATTAACTGCTTAGCACAAGTTGCATAGCATTTGATGGGTTTCTGCTGCTTCACATTTCTCTGGTTTTTAATGCTGCTAACTTTGCTCTATAGCAGATTCCCCTGAACTAAGACTAATGAGGCACACATAGTTCACTTAATATTTTTTACTGTAGAAGCAGGAATATACTGTAGATTTAGGAGCAACATGCTTCCACAAGCTCAAAATTCAGAAGCTACACGTATATTTTTCATCATTAATTCAACCTCAGCTCTGTGAATCAATCACAGCTCCCTAAAATGTATTTCTACAGCATCTGTGAAGTTAAATAAAAAACGTGGGAGGTGGATTCTCATGTTGCAAGTACACACTAAATTATAATTTCTATTCCAAAATAGGAATCATAAGTATTTCCAATCTCATCTTTATTTTTCTTAGTCATGGAATGCAATAAAATAATCAAAATTGCTTTCCTAGGAACTGGAAAGAAACGTTTATGGACAATAACTTAAAAACTGTTCAGAAGAAGGATGGAGAATGCTAATAAAACAATATGGCGCTTTCATCTCTCTCCCCCCCCCCCTTCAACTTGCAGATATAAAAGAATCACAGTTCAGTAGTTAAGCTTGCTAGGGGGGAAAATGCTTAAAAACTAAAGAAAATGTCCCTATGTGATAACATGTTAGTGAAAATACTTTCATTCTATCCCTTCTGCAAGTCTATTAATGTTGGTGTTTCTGAGTACTTTGCACTGGGTTTTAATTTTATTTTTTTAATTTACAACAAAAAGGCTATTATGTATACAACTGCCACATTTAATAGCCTTCTTCCATTTCAAGAGATGACTGGTTCCAGCAACATTCTCTGTTTAAAATTGCTCTACTTCCCCCTTTGGTCTCTCAGTAGGAATCCTAGAAAGCTGAAGAGCCTCTTTAAATGCAACCGATGCCTACGGAGGAACTGCAAAAACAGACCACACAGATGAGGAAGAAAACAAAAAAGGGTCTGTGTGTGGGAGTCTTTCAAAACACACACACAAAATAACCAAAAACAATGATGGCTCCTAAAGGTGTTATTACGAGCTAAACACACGGAAAGATGGAAACTGCTGTCATTTGCTTTGGGCAAAAGAATGAAAGGGTAAAATAAATGTTTGTTTTTTAAACCGCTCAAGGTGAGGTTCCACAGACAGGGAAACATAAGTGGGTTGTGTCCATACCTGCCACTTTTGAAAATCCAGGAGAAGGAGAAAGAGTCTCTTATCCCCACGATTTCATTCATAACAACAGTAGTATTAGTAATAATAAATGACATGGGAGGTGAAGCACACATTTTGATATCATCATTCATTCAGATAATATTGCCAACATAAGCAAGAAAGAGCAAAACCCACGTAAATCAATTCAAATCTTGACGCTCTGAAGCTGAACAAGATTGAACCATTGCAATATTCTGTTTAAAATGCTAATTTTCATTTAGCTTATTTTACAAAGTATGCATGTGATGAATCTAAGGATTCGTCAACAGCAATTTACTGTGTGTTTGCATGCCCATTTAATTTGTGTAGTCCAGGCATGTCCAACAGGTAGATCGAGATCTACTGGTAGATCGTGGGGTGTTCCTGGTAGATCCTGTTAGATCCTTGGCCCCTCAGTAATCTCCTTCCCCCCCCCAAAACAACTTTGGCTTCCTAAAAAAAGCTCAACAACTTTGGTCCACTGTCATTTTTTTATATCGCAGTCTATGGGGAGTTGGAGGTCCCTGGTTACATCATTACCCTTAAACAACACCAATCTTGATGCTTTCCCCTGTAAATTCATGTTTACCCGATACAGGGTTAATCCAATAGATTGGGGGGGGGGGGATTGGGATCCAAACTGCTCCACTCAGGGTCACAGATGTTTGGGGGGGGGGGCTTGGATTAGTAGATTAACTGTCTACTACTTCCCTTTCCATGCCCACAAATTTCTCAGTGCTTTCATTTCTTTCCTGCTAATCTCATAACTATTTCCAGTATGCTCCTATTCTAAGACATATTTTACCTTTTGATCTCGCACTATTGCACAAAACTAGGAAACCACAGAAGCATTTTTTAAAAAAATCTATGCAGGATATGTTGTGGGGGGGGGGGAATGAATTTTGTGCTGACAATTTACAATTGCTTCAGTTTCTTTTCCGGGGTGTTAGTAAGTGCAACATCAAGAGTGAGCCATATCCTTTTGATCACTCAAATTTGCAGAAAACTCAAAATTGCACAAACTTGCAATTGCCTGACTGTGTGTTTTTGCACACTTCCTGGGCGGGGATTTTTTATTTTAACAAAAGAAAAAAGACAGAGACAGTGCATGCATGCACAGCTATCTGCACACACGCCCTGTAAGTAAAAAGGTAATGGTAAAGCGCCCCTGGACGGTTAAGTCCAGTCAAAGGTGACTATGGTGTTGTGGCACTCATCTCACTTTCAGGCTGAGGGAGCCGGTGTTTGTCCACAGACAGCTTTCTGGGTAATGTGGCCAGCAGGACTAAACTGCTTCTGGTGCAACAGGACACCGTGATGGAAACCAGAGCGCACAGAAACAGCGTTTACCTTCCCGCCGCAGCGGTACCTATTTATCTACTTGCACTGGCGTGCTTTCAAACTGCTAGGTTGGCAGGAGCTGGGACAGAGCAACAGGAGCCCACTCCATTGAGGGGATTCAAACTGCCAACCTTTCGATCGGCAAGCCCAAGAGGCTCAGTGGTTTAGACCACAGCTCCACCTGCGCCAGTACTTAGGTAGCGTAACAGAATCAACAAATTTGAAGGAAGAGACAACACAAAATGGAGTGCCTACTGGGAAACACTGAAGTTCCTCCTCATATGCAAATACAAATATATGCAGATGTTTAATCCAGTCTAATTCAAAGGGGGATGAGGAAGTGAATTAACGGCTAGATAATGCTCAAATGTGAGCAAGCCCTAAAGGAATTAACAAAGTAAGCTTAATTAACCTGGAAACAAACTAAAAACCCTGAAGTGGCTTTGCAAGAACTGTATTTTGACGCGGTGAGCTTGGCTCTTGAGCAGTTTACCATAACCACGACATTTGAGAACCACAATGAAGAAGAGGCAGATCAGAACAAGGACAAAAAGGGAATCAGCTTTCATTGCAGAAGAGAGTGTGATCCTATCCAAAAAGTGAGTTGGCAGGTTGATTTGCGACTTGTCCTGTTAGAATCCTGGCACATCAATTCTAAACACATTTACTTGGAAACTGTCTTCAGTTAAATTTATTTCCAAGTAAAGGAGTTTCTGTTCACTGATTTTAAACAGAGACTGAGGCTCCGTGTACTTGGAAGCAAGTCTCACTAATTTCAGTGTAACTCCAATATTGTGTTTAATGGGACAAACCAAATTATAGACTACTGAAATCAATGGCACTTTCTACAACTCAACAACTATGGAATAGGGCTGATTGTCATTTAAAGTAATAGTACTCAGGTAACCAGAGTAGTAGGGACGCGGGTGGCACTGTGGTCTAAAGCACTGAGCCTAGAGCTTGCCAATTGGAAGGTCGGCGGTTCGAATCCCTGTGACGGGGTGAGCTCCCATTGCTCTGTCCCAGCTCCTGCCAACCTAGCAGTTGGAAAGCACGCCAGTGAAAGTAGATAAATAGGTATTGCTCTGGTGGGAAAGTACCGTATTTTTCGCCCTAGAGGACACACTTTTTCCCCTCCAAAAATGAAGGGAAAATGTGTGTGCGTCCTATGGGGCGAATGCAGGCTTTCGCTGAAGCCTGGAGAGCAAGGGGGGTTGGTGTGCACCGACCCCTCTTGCTCTCCAGGCTTCAGGAAGCTATCTGCTAGCCGTGGGAGAGCTGAGCGAAGTCGTGCAGCTCTCCCACGGCTAGCGGAGAGCTTGCCTGCACCCAGAAGCTTGGGGCACGCTGAGCTCAGCACGCCCCAGGCTTCGGGCTTCGCGCAGCTCTCCCACAGCTTGTGGATAGCAGCCTGTTCTGGGGGCTGGGGGCTGGGGTCGGGGAAGCTCGGGCTTCCCCTGCCCCAGCCCCACACCTGGGGGAAAAATATTTTTTTTTCTTTATTCCCCCCCCCCAAAAAAAACTAGGTGCGCCCTATGGGCCGGTGCACCCTATGGGGCGAAAAATACGGTAAATGGCGTTTCCATGCACTGCTCTGGTTTTGCCAGAAGCAGCTTAGTCATGATGGCCACATGACCCGGAAAAAACTGTCTGTGGAAGCGGAAAAACGGCAGCTCCCTCGGCCAGTAAAGCGAGATGAGCGCCGCAACCCCAGAGTCATTCATGACTGGACTTAACTGTCAGGGGTCCTTTACCTTTACCTTTAACCAGAATAGTGACTAGAGATTAAGAAAAAGTTATTTGTTTCTTACAATAAGTGCCTACTGCATTAAATAGGTTAACAGGGATTACATTACCAGTAATAACACCACAGTACTGACTATGAGAAGCAGGCTTTTCAGTGGCTTTCTCAGGTATGGACCTTTTACGCCTGTAGACGCGATGCGCATGACCTGTCACAGCCAAAGTGTGATTGAGTGGTTCAATAAATATGAAGTCGTCATTCAGCTGCAAAAAGCCCATCTGCAGTGGGAAACAAAAAAGCAACAGATACGGTGTGTTATTTAACGAGGCTCCACCATGCCACATATACAGAATAAATTTCAAATAGACCCTTAATGCTTTAAGACTTCCTGAGCCAGAAAATGCTTGTGATGATGACACGTAAGTTACATCAGTACAAGAATTCCAAACCATGATATTTTGGAGGCAGGTCCAGCAGTACAGATATAGGCAACTTAGGTGCCAGGTCCTGTTCCATTAGACTCTTTCTTTCCAAACGCTAAAATAAATGTCATTTACTTTGACTTAATGTGGGTGGGTGGCTATGAGCCAGTAGCAGATGCACAGTGAAATATTTAGATTTCTCAAAACTTGCTTTGGAGGGCCCAAGTGGTCGTTTAAATATGTTCAGCACAATCTATACACTCGTCTTACAACATTCCACATTATCATTTATGTCTTTGTTTATTAAAATGAAGGACAGTTATTAATAAAATACTTCTGGCCAGAAAAAACACACCTAAGGCTGCTTCAAGTATTATTATTCCTTCTACATGGAAATCATCTCTGTCTTGGGGAAACAGTGCAAACTTTTTCTGCTGCAAGTACACATGCTGGGAATCCAAATCTAGGCCAGTCCTATCATTGGGTAGGATGAGGCAACCACTTCAGGGAGCAGATGCTGACGGGTGTGGAGCAGGCAGAGTTTATTTATATTATTTATAGATATATGGCAATGTACAATTGAAACATCATAAAATTGCAATATTATAAAATACAGAATTACCTACATTCAATTGAATTAATTTCTGTAAAAAAAAAAGTGGAGAAACAGAAATGATTTCAGCAAGCAGCAAAAGATCAGAATTGTGGGTGCCTGCCTGATTTCGGAGTGAACAGTGTTTCAAAGTACCGGTGACATTAAGCTGCTTTAGTCTGTATAGAAATTCAATGAATCAGGGACAATGAGGAGGGCTTGGCCAGATGGCTGAAGTGACCGAACCCAAAGAATGCTCATTAATGGTTCTTCGTCATCCTGGAAGTGGCAAGTGGAGTGCCACAAGCTTCTGTCTTTGGCCTGTTGTTGTCCAATGTATTTATAAACAACTTGGACGAAGAAATTGAGGGGATGCTCATCAAATTTTCAGATGACACCAAACTGGGAGGGTTAGCCAATACTAGTGAAGACAGAATCTGGATTCAAGATTACATTAACAGATTGGAGATGGGGACACCTTGCTTGCCAGTAGTACAATTGAAAAGGACCTATGGTTCTTGGTAGACCACAAGCTTAGCATGAGTCAACATTGTGATGCAGCAGTAAACGTAGCAGTAACATGAGTCAACAGTGTTACGCAGAAGTAACAGTACCTGCCTTGGTCAGACCACACCTAGAATATTGTGTCCAGTTCTGGGCACCACAATTGACTAAGGATATTGACAAGCTGGAACTTGTGCAGAGGAGGGTAACCAAGATGACCGAGGGTCTGGAAACCAAGCGTTATGAGGAACAGCTGAGGAGCTGGGTATGTTTAGCTTGGAAAAGATGAGACTGATAGGAGATATGAGAGCAGGGAGCGGTCTTCCTTCCAGCACTCATGGCAGCAGCAATGTAACTTTTTCCTTGGCTTTGTACACTAAAAGTAATACCTTAATCTTCTTTTGGTAGTGTACTGGCAGCCAGGCAGAGCTTTCAGCACTAGTACAATATGCTGATATGCCTGTCCAGGCAAACATCATTCCACAGCATCTTGTGCTAGTTGCAATCTCCAAACCAATCTCAAGAGCAGCCCCACACAGAGTGTACTGCAGTAGGCTAGAGATCACCACTGTGATTCAGCTAACCTTGTCCAGGTATGTCTGTAGCTGACATAGCAGTCAAAGCTAGAAAAAAGGACTTAGGATACCTGTGTCTCCAGCGACAGTATCAGATCTAAGAGTACTTCTAAGCTACATATCTAACCTTCCAGTTTCCTGAAGTTGGGAACTATTCACCCACAGGGCTTCTGTCTCACCAAGATTCAGCTTCAGTTTATTGGCCCTCCTCCAGCCCATCACCAACCACAGGCAGTGGTCCAAGACTTACACTGCCTCTCCTGATTCAGGTATTACCAAGAAGTAGAGTTGAGTGTCATCAGCATACTGATCACATACAGATTCAGTATCTGTGATCCCATAGATACTTGCCTGGGAGTAAGTTCCACTGAACTCAATAGAAGAACTTCTGAATAGATAAGGAAGGGATGGGATTGTCACATCCAAGCCACTGCTCAATCGTTAAGCTTACTGGGTGGCCTTGTACAAATCACTGTATGTTAGGCCTAAGCTACCTCGTGGAGTCATTGAGAGGGAGAATGATGTAATTGTAAAGCACTGAGTACTTTAAAAAAAAGATAAACAGCAACAAACATAAAAGGAGACTGCTCATTTTATATCAGGAGCATGCCTCTGTGTTTTTACAAGAATCTCATTAACGGACAAAGAAAAGTAACTTTTTATTGCTTTAGTGAAACACAACATCTGGCAATATATCAATGAAGATAAGAAACAGGTTTACAGAATCATACTTTGAAGTATTTTCTCATGAGTTACACCATCTAATGAGTTGTCATTGGAGATAAGAGAGAGACTGTGTGTGTTTATATAGGACAGGCCATTTGTTGACCACCACTTGATGGGCCTTAAATCACAGCATGCGCCGAGATGGCAGCTTGCACCAAATGTGTATAGACTTCCAAACTCTGGAATGACAGGTACTGGGTCCAATCTTGCATCAAAATCAAAATCCTGACCTGAATTTCATTTCCACCCTAGCCCAGGTGTACAGCAGCTAGTTGGAGTAGTTATGCAGTGGAAGTGTTTTAAATGGCTTCCATGTGGGCATTGCATCCCTTTGCGGACCCCCTCTATGTGTGTGAGACAGCTACATTACTCTCTATCTTTCAAAAAGAAGTAAGCTATTTTGCTGCCATTATATAAGCATATGCATACAGATTTTCTAACATATATAAGAGAAAAGGGAGCACATCTCAAATTACAGTTTTTCAATTCAACCACAACTAGTGAATTCTGGGGTGTTAGAAATTATATGACGTGTTAATTGTAACTGAGATAACATAGCCCAATCTTAGAGTCCTGTGTGGACTCTACACATACAGTTGTACCTTGGAAGACAAACACCTTGGGGGTCGAACGTTTTGGCTCCCGAACGCCGGAAACCCAGAAGTGAGTGTTTCAGTTTGCGAAATTTCTTTGGAAGCAGAACGTCCAACACGGCTTACACAGCTTCCAATTGCGTGCAGGAAGCTCCTGCAGCCAATCGGAAGCTGTGCCTTGCTTGTAGAACGTTTTTAGAAGTCGAACGGACTTCCAGAATGGATTCTGTTCGACGACCAAGGTACGACTGTACAGTGGTGCCCCGCAAGATGAATGCCTCGCAAGACGAAAAACCCACTAGACGAAAGGGTTTTCCGTTTTGGAGGCGCTTCGCAAAACGAATTTCCCTATGGGCTTGCTTCGCAAGATGAAAATGTCTTGCGAGTTCCTGCGGTTTCCCCCCCCTCCCCCCCCCCTTTTTCTAAGCTGCTAAGCCGCTTATCCGCTAAGCTGATAAGCCGCTAAAAGCCGCTAAGCTGCTAATAGCGCTAATCCGTCAATGGGCTTGCTTCGCAAGACGAAAAAACCGCTAGACGAAGAGAATCGCGGAACGGATTCTTTTCGTCTTGCGAGGCACCACTGTACTCTCTTTAAAAAAGATCTATGAAGTTTTGTGACACATTTGCTAATCCATTTTTTGTCCCTGCTTTTACCTTTCTGTCTCTGCCCACAAAGTTGGTAGCGGTTATCAAAACAGTTGTCTATGTATCATGAGATCATGATCAAACAGAACACCCACAAGACAAATAGCATGCAGAAAAACCAAACACACCGATGAAATAGTCAAGACCCCGCCAGCTACGATTAGATAAATAAAAGAGTCAATCATTCTGTTCTGAGTACAGCCCTCTGTCATCAACTATCTTCATTTTTGGACAGATAGAGAAATGATACCCAAATGGTAGCCAGTAAACTCTGTCTTTGATTAACTGTACTTCCTGACATACTTGCTGTGCTGGATCTGCACAACATATTTTTCTTAAAGTTCTCTGTCCACCTGCTGATGGCTGATCTAAATTTGTTGGATGAAGAAAACGTCCTGTCTCTCATCCATGTTAACTCCCTCCTTAAAAGTACTGTGGGATTTTTCAGCTAGTTGCACAACACAAGTTTCCAGAGAAGCGGATCCATCCCAAGTCCGTGCTGAACAAGTTCACTGTGCGATACAAAGAACACATGCTGTTACTTGAAAGGCCTTCCGCGTACAGTTGCTCAGTTTGATGGCTAAATGTGTAAACCAGCTGAGTGCGTGGACTGATTCATCTCATGGAGATTCTTAATGCCACAAAACAGTCTTTGCAACAGCAGATGAGGGCACAGAAATTCTCCCTGCAGTGGGAGAAATCCACCGAGAGACCCACTCTTCACATTATAACCCCTGCCTCAAACAGCCACCACGTGACGTTTGTGACAACAATGCTACACACATTGGATCCATTTACAAACCAGTTTCAATATGAGGGCTTGGAAACAAACCTTAGAAGAAGCAAAGTCAAAATCAGGAAAGGCGAAGGCAAAATGGGAGATAGGGAACAGTCGAAAAAGGCTTCTGAAGAAGATATGATCCACTTGAAATTGCTTTGTTCAAAATATTGTTATCATTCTTGCATTGAAGTCAATGATACAATGAAGACTATGTTAGAATTAATGGTTTGCTGGGGAATCTGGAAGGACACTAGGATATTTTAACCCAGGAGTCAAGGAATCTCACTGACACCTTCAGCACAGACGAACCACTGAAACAGCTTGCATATTGAGAACCACGTCGATAGAGCACTTTCAGTTTTGAGAAAAGCAAAATGTCGAAAGGTACCCAGTAAAATTGAGTCCTTGGGGGGGGGGGGGATGCCGAAAATGATTGATTGCAACAAAAAGGAAGGTTGATTTTTTAAAAAAAAAAAAAAAAAAGCATTCCACACAGAAAGTTACCAGATATAAACTCCTTGTGCAAATTAAAGAATATGGAACAGTTAAATACGAATAAAAGTCAACACATCAGTGGCAGTTAAAATAA
Source organism: Podarcis erhardii (assembly GCF_964252035.2). NCBI lineage: Eukaryota > Metazoa > Chordata > Lepidosauria > Squamata > Lacertidae > Podarcis > Podarcis erhardii. Next base: position 13,634,458 of record NC_138501.1, read on the forward strand.
AGGATCAACATCAGAACTGTATTATTTGGATTAAATAATTAAATTGGAGCAGGAAAAAGTAATCAACACCTCCCAAAAATCTCCTAAAATCAGAACATGGGAAGTCAACCAAAATGTTTAATTTGGGATTTGACGAATGGCTTTTTTAATTGAATTATGATTTGGTATTGTATTAATATGGTCTATATTGGATTGTTATTAATGAAAAATTAATTTAAAAAATTATGCAAAAGAGAAGCAAGTTAGAGATATATGACTAAAGCTGCTTTCGATGCTCACAATATGCCCCATTTAAACTATGCATGCTATACTTTTCTTTAGACTCTAGATCTAGAAGGTTTAGTGCTTTTCTACACTGAGCTTTTATTCTGTGTCAATTCTTTCTTTTTACAGCTAACTCCTTTGAAATCATTCATTCTTTTCAAGAAAGCTTAACTTTAATTTAATGTAAGTTAAAGCTCATTTGCAGAATATGTTATTCTTTTCACAGGACTATTTCTTAAACAGTTTATTTTTAAGTAGGCTTGGCTGTATACTTTCTTGCCAGCAATTACTCAGGGGTGCCATTGAAAATTTGTGTTAACAAAACCATGTTGAGAGACTGGAAGAAACCCAGCATACAGAATCCCAGAGCTCATCTCGAATCTATGCAAGCCCCTGATAAGTTATATACCAAAAAAAGAGTGTAGCACATTTGAACCATATATCACATTGAGATAATAATTACTACCGCATCCTGTGTATCATTCCCAAGTACTGGAGGCTACACGGAAATAATTAAATATGATGTAAGCTAAACTTCATAGTTAAGAACTTGGCTTCACCCTGCAAAATAACATTGAGAAACAATTATTATTCCATATATAGCATTCTAGCCTGCAGAAAGCATGACAGATTTATATACTGCTTTTCTTCTTCTTTACTCCTGAGATGTGCATCTGGGTGTGTTCCAGTCTGAGGTAACAGAATTCAATGTAATGACAACACAGGATTCACTTAGGGAGGATTTGCAAGATACAATTACCATGAGCGCCATTTTTGAAGTTTCAGAAAGCAATACTGTTAATCTAGACGTGCATTTTCTATGTTTAAAAAAATACATGCATTGCAGAGGAGAACGTGACGACCCCTAGGAAAATGAAAAAGCTGAAAGAACCTTGTGGCATCTTTAAAAGCCAAGAGATTTATTAGCGAGTACAAGGCTTAAACCACAGAGCCTAGGGCTTGCTGATCAGAAGGTCGGTGGTTCGAATCCCTGTGACGGGGTGAGCTCCCGTTGCTCGGTCCCTGCTCCTGTCAACCTAGCAGTTCGAAAGCACATCAAAGTGCAAGTAGATAAATAGGTACCGCTCTGGTGGGAAGGTAAATGGTGTTTCCGTGCGCTGCTCTGGTTTGCCAGAAACGGCTTAGTCCTGCTGGCCACATGACCCGGAAGCTGTACGCTGGCTCCCTCAGCCAATAAAGCAAGATGAGCGCTGCAACCCCAGAGTCGGTCACGACTGGACCTAATGGTCAGGGGTCCCTTTACCTTTACCTTACAAGGGTTGAAAAACTAGATCCTACTTAACCAGATGCACAAAACTGGGTTCTGGATAATGAAAGCTTATAACACAATAAATCTGTTAAAACTGCCACAAGACTCACTGTTGCTTTTTACTATAACAGTCCAGTCTGGCTACCCTGTGGAATCACCTGTCAGCCTGTGATGAACTGGAGAAATTGCAGGTGGGTGACCCTCCTGCATCATCTATAGCTGAATATATACAAATGAAACAGGCAATTATGCTATGGACACTGAAGGTGATTTTGATCAGATGGGAAGATTGAAGCACAGGATGTGATTGTGAGCCTTTCCACCACAATCACTGCACTATATCCTTGTGAAAGAATAATTAAGACACACCAAATAAATTATTTTTAACTTGCTCAGCGCCTATCTAATTTCTTCATGCAGGGTGCAGAAGAAGGCTACTAATCAATCTCAATATGCTGAAGCAATAAATTCTGCTTAGCAGTTACATGGAATACAATGTTCATACGTTGATTAGACAGTTCAACTCAGTGTTTTTCAAGTCTTTCCAAAACTTCATAAGTGAATGCTTCATCGTCAATTTTTGTACTCACAGACTGTTTTGAGGTCATTTTGGCAAGCAAGGGGTGTATTATTATTTTATGGGCATAAAAGGAATATGAAGGACGAAATGAAATTATAAACATTAACGAAATATAAAGAACGAACTTGAAATATTCTGTAAATATTCACAAATTTGTTTTTTCTCCCTATATGTAGATCTCTTAAAAATCAAGGTACAGTACTTCAAACAAGCAAGAAATTAAGTCTCATATTTATTTCAGTGGAAAAACTACATCAGTTTCCTCTTCCTATAGGGTTTGTTCTCAAGAGATCTGAGATCACAGAGCTTTTTCACTATAATTGGCATTTTAAGGCAACTGGTAGAAGCAATTTGTAATAAACTGATCTCATACGACATTACCAACAAACTTACAAGTATATATATGGTATTTTCAACTTCTATTCAAACAACTTAATCACAAGCTAACCCTTGAAAAATCTGGAGCCATGTTTTGTGAAAGACTGTTCTCATTTAGTAGCTCCTTCTAATGACTGCTCCCCACATCAAATGGGGGGGGCACCTTTTGCGTGGTCACATGCAGCCCCCCCCCCAGATCCCAATGCGGCTCCTGGTAGTTCGGGCTGGCTTCATCCTCCTCCAGGCTGGATACCTGGAGGTCTCCGCCTACCTCAGCCAGTCACCTAATCCCGCCTGGAGAGGCGTTGCCAGGGGATCGGCCAAGTAAGGGGAGGGACTGCCCTGCCCACACAGCAGAAGGTGAATCTTACCTGCGAAGCGTCAGTTGGCTCCAGAGCTTCTCCCACCCTCAGTTAAGACTCTTTTGCAGGTTAACCTCTTCTCCACAGGTACGCAGGCGCTGCTACATAAAGGTCGCTGTTGAAGGGCCGGAAAGGAATTCTCCTGCATTGGCAGGTTAGCCTTTGCCGTAGCAAAACGTCACAACTTTGGCGGTTTCAGGCCTTGGGCAGAATCCTTTAGTCTATCTTCCTAAATGGGGGGGGGTGAAGCGGTGACCCACAACCCCCTTTGCGGTGGTGATCCCAGGGTTCCCTGTTAAAGGGGTCTTGAGGGGAGGCATTGGCCATATGCCGAGAGTTTGTCATTGCTCTCCCCTGCAACAACGGTGAAACGGGGGGGGGGGGGCTCTTGCTTGAACATATGTTCTCCAGAGCCAGCCCAATCCCCACACATTCTGGATAATCCTGATATCTCCCAGATCCCCGGCTGGGGACTGGGAAGGATAAATGCCCAATGCCTGAGCCACATCTGAAACTTAATAAAGTTGTGGCCAGTTTTAATCCCATAGCACGTTGTCTTGAGTCATTACAGTGGTACCTCGGGTTAAGGACTTAATTCGTTCTGGAGGTCCGTTCTTACCCTGAAACTGTTCTTAACCTGAAGCACCACTTTAGCTAAATGGGGCTTCCTGGTGTCGCTGTGCCGCTGGAGCACAATTTCTGTTCTCATCCTGAAGCAAAGTTCTTAACCCGAGGTACTATTTCTGGGTTAGTCTGTAACCTGAAGCATATGTAACCACTGTATTCCACTTGGGGATCGCCTGGGGTTGGGGGGACTCCGCCTGTCCACGTAAATAAAGACTATAATAATAATTACATTTACTGCATATCTCAAGCCTTCGTCAATGAAATATGCTCCTATAGGACTGTAAAAAAATCTATAATGTGTTTGTGTCCATCTTCTACAATTCCATGTTCTAGGTAGTCCTCAACTCTGATGAGGTTTGAATTGCCATGTGGTATTTCAGGGGCCTCCCACCTTAATTTAGTGAAGATGTAATGTTTTTACCATGCAGCCTTGAGGGTCAATACCACCCCATTAGGAATGATGGAGCAAACAAACAAGCAAACAAACAAACAAGCAATGCATGTAAAGTACTATGTATCAGAGTGTTTAAACCTATTAGTTGTATCTACAGATATTCAGTCCAGAACCTGTTTTTAACATTTTGTGTGAGCAGAGGCTGAAGAAAACAAAAACCCAATATTTTGTCTATTATGAAAACAGACAAGTCACTCACTTCCCTTTTAAGGAATGTTGTGTACCCCACAAGGCTTCTTAAATCTTAGTACTGAAGCAGAGGTATTCACTTTTTTATATATAAAAGGGTGCAAAAAACCCCACCTTATTTTAAAATTACAGCAGTGAGGTTACAGGGAACCAGACAGAGGGCCTTCTTGGTAGTTGCACCCGCCCTGTGGAACACCCTCCTATCAGATGTCAAGGAAATAAGCAGCTATCTTATCTTTAAAAGACATCTGAAGGCAGCCCTGTTTAGGGAAGTTTTTAATATTTAATGCTGTATTGTTTTTAACACTCGATTGAGGACCGCCCAGAGTGGCTGGGGAAACTCAGCCAGATGGGCGGGGTATAAATAAATTATTATTATTATTATTATTATTATTATTATTATTATTATTCATTTTTCTCAGTGAGAATTCAAAAAACATTCATCTGGAAGCTGACCCCAAACCAACTTCTGCCCACCAAGTTCCACTCCTGTCGCCACGTTTGAAAGACGATGCCATTCTATGAGAACAAAGGAGGCATTCGTGGTGAGTTCCAGCACCTCTTTTTCTAGAAAAACAGCACCACATATAACACCATCGACAGAGCTTCCATGTCACTAGATGTCAAATTTCACACAACGCTTCTCACTGGAGCTCTTTTCATACATTCAGCGGCCAGATCTCAGAATGAAAAGTGCAGAAGTGAGTAGGGAAAATGAGGAAACAAAAGTACATCCTGGGAATCTTCAATTCACTACTCTGCTGCCCATCTTGCATTCCATATACAAATAGTTCATAAGACCATGCTCATGTCTGACCGTTCAAATATTACAGAGATGTATCTCACCGTACCATGTGTTCTCCAACACCCCAATCATGAATGCATTAGGGACAATGTAATGATGAAGTGGCATTTAGACTCAGCCCCTCCAAACACTAGGGTATCCCATTAAAGGGATCCGGGGTGATGGTGGTCATGTCCACAGGGCCAGGACCCCCAGACAGCAGTCCCTGTGGGGGTCACCCTGTTTGATGTAAGTCTTAGGAACGTGGCATTTCCGGTTGGCGGGCCGGAAGTATTTTCACTTGCCCCATGCCCAAGCCAAACCTCTTTCATCTGTATTCAATAAAGTTGTGGCCTGTTTTGATCCAAAGCCATCTTAAAAAGGTAAAGATAAAGGGACCCCTGACCATTAGGTCCAGTTGTGGATGACTCTGGGGTTGCGGTGCTCTTCTCGCTTTATTGGCCAAGGGAGCTGGCGTACAGCTTCCGGGTCATGTGGCCAGCACGACTAAGCCACTTCTGGCAAACCAGAGCAGCGCACGGAAACGCTGTTTACCTTCCCGCCGGAACGGTACCTATTTATCTACTTGCACTTTGACGTGCTTTCAAACTGCAAGCTTGGCAGGAGCAGGGACCGAGCAATGGGAGCTCACCCCATCGTAGGGATTCGAACCGCCAACCTTCTGATCAGCAAGCCCTAGGCTCTGTGGTTTAACCCACAGCACCACCAGTGTCCCTTTGATCAAACCTGTCTTAGGGGTCTTTTATTTACCAGGGTTGGGGACTGTGGAGCACGACACCTGGACCTGTAAATGCATCTCTAACACCAATGTCGCGTATTGCCAGATTCCTACAAGAAAGTCACTTCAGCAGGGAACTGTAACCCCAACTGTAAGTTACGCATCCATACAAACACATGCAAAACATTTGAAGTGCCTTTGCCTAGAAGCAAGCCCCCACCACCTCTTGAACAGTACTGTAATTTAACACTCCTATAAAAGAGCTGATTATATATCTCAACAGTGATTTTGAATTTTATGCCATTTGCAACAAGCTATTTGTTTTATGCACCACACCACATTAATTATTATGAATAGCATTTCATATATGAAGCATATATGCTTCAAATCAGGGTATATATGATATTATGATCATGGAAAATAGTTTTAAAGATGTAATTTATTAAACTGCTGTTTTCACAGTTGAAAGCCAAAATCTGCTGTAGCCAATATATGTATACAGTAAATATATCATGCCCTTGCTCCTAGATTTATGATGCAGAAATCCATGAAGTCTTACTTCAAACCAATAATACACATTTATTCCAACAAGATGGAGCTTTGGTATTAAACGACACTGTACGTCTATTTTGCAAAATTGACATTTAATATTTTCTCCCTTAGATGTGTGCCCTTATGGGTTTTGCATTATTTTTTCTCGTGAAGACGCCATCTGACTTTGTATTTAGATTGTAATTTATCAGAATCATTTAGATTGTGATAATTCTACACACTCAACTCTATACACTCAGAACCTCTTAAACCTGAATGCATTGGATGAAATAACAAATTGGAGGCAAAAAAATACCTTACTTTAACTATCTAGCATTATAAATGACAAAATTGGTATTGTATATTTTATTATTATGTGAACTATGAATATTTACCCAACCGTGAGCACAGACATTTATTTACCATCTTACAGAAAATCACAGTTCTGCCCAATAACTGCCAGCTCTTGTTTCTGGAAAGTTCTGGGCTATTAATCTTCAAGTAAGTGATACTGCTTAACACACTTGTGTGTGCATAGAAAAAGTCTAACAGAAGTCCTTCATTCCATAATTGCTTGATGTTTAATCGGATATAAATTCTGCAATATTGCATGAACAAAACTATTATGTTATGCTCCTTGAAAATGAAGGATCTTTTTAGAAATAATGTTATTGTTCTAACACCCAAATAGTGTTGTTGTGGGAGTTATTGGAATAAGTACCTCCAACCCCCCGCCCAACTCAATTTCAGGGAACGAGCCAGGGGTGGGGGGAATCCACATCATGCAAATGGAAGTTCCTAGACAGGACTTCTGCTGATGGGATTTTTTAGGAGAATGCCACCCTCTTAAACTGATTTTAAAAAATCAATGACATTATACAGTGGAACCTCGGTTTTCAAGCGTCTCAGAAGCTGAATGATTTGGAACCCAAACGCCGAAAACCCAGAAGTGAATGCTTCCATTTTTTAACATGCCTCGGAAGCTGAACAGCTTCCGAGGCGCATTTCTCCACTGATATTGCCAACAACGCATTGCACCTCGGTTGTCTAACGTTTCGGAAGTTGAAAGGTCTTCTGGAATGCATTACGCTTGGCAACTGAGGTATAGGGTTATAAAGGCCAGGACTAGCCTCCTGAGAAACAGTTTCTACGCAAATGCAATTCTGGTTCTAAACGCAGCATAAGGAGTCTCTATAGTATATTGTATTTTAAAACGGGGTTTCAGAGTTTTTAGGGGGTTTTGAATATTTTATGTAGATTTTCAATTTCATTGTTCTGTATGGGACAATGACAATAAAGATGTCGTATATTGTATATACCGTATATCCAACCACTGTACTGCAACCCTTTTGGAATTTAGATCTAGCCACCTCAACTTCAGATTGATAGGAACAGATCAATAGATGGTCTTAAGATTGGCTTGTCAAACAAATGTGCTTATGAACAGCCCTGAAGAAAGGCTGTTCCCCTTCTGTTTCACAGCGTTCTGTTCACCTTCAGAAAGCCAGCTGGACTGGCAATTTTTCATAAACAGTGCATGTTACATCATGGCAATGTAAGTAGAAGCCAACTGCTCTCAGTCTTAAGGACAAGCTTGTGGAATGAAGGGTGAATAGCCATTTTAAATATGAGATGCAGGCAGCACGTGTAGTTTTGCATTCTGCCGCTGAAGCTGTGCAACGGTTCTCAAAGAGTGTCATTTGCTGAGTAACTACAGCTGCGATACCTGGCTTCTCCTATGAGGTGCCCCATCCAACTAGTGCTGGCCTGAGTTGACCCAGCTCTGCTTTGAAGATCTGGTGGAAGTCCAAGGTAGCGCAGCTGAGGTAATTAAATAAGCACATGCAATTGTTGGAAGATAGTCACATTCAAAAAATGAAGTCACTTAGCGTTGGCTCGGGGCACACTTCTACATTTCTGGATATAAAACTCATTCAGAAAATGAATTTTGACTTTTGTACCAGTGGACCCGAGAAAAACATCGTATAATATACAGCATGTACCCACAAAAAAATATTTTTTTAAGTCAACTAGCATGAAAGGCATGTGGCATCTGCAACTTACAAGGCTGTGAAAGAGAAACAGTATCATATACACACACACACACACACACACATTACTCCACAACTATTTTGGGAAACAATATTCAATTTCTTTCCTCTCCACCAGCGTTTTTATAAACTTAAGAAACGGCAGACTTCCCCATCTGTTTCACAAGACAGCTAAGTTATATATGGAATATATAATTAGATATTTCACTTCTTTATTCTGTAATAGGTTTTCTTCCAGCTGAATATTCAAAACCAGTGCAAATTGCTTTTAAACAGTATTTTAGTAGGCATTAAAGTGCTAAAATTCAAAGATGGTTTGATGCATAGGAGCCTCAAAACAGAGAAACAGTCAGAAAACTGACAAGTGCATGTGCCAACATGGAGGGGGGAAGAGTAACATATGAGGCTATTACTAGGAAAACAGACCAAGGGATAAAGCTCAAACCATATGACCAAAATGAAAAGATGTTAACAGGGTGGCTGAAATACCATCAGATTAGTGACTTACTAAAGGAAGATAAAAAGAGAAATTGGTTCGAAGATAAAAAATCGAAATTCCAAATCGAGTTAATAGATTGTAAAGAAATTTTTTTATCAAGAATGTACAGTTTATTGCTAGAATGGTATACAAAAGACGAAGAAGTAAAGGAATCAATGATAAAATGGGCAATTGATATTGGGCATAACACTGAATTGGATGTGTGGAAAAGATTATGGAATGAGGGTTCGAGATTCACAGGATGCATGGCTTTAAAGGAAAACTTGCTAAAAATGATGTATAGATGGCATTTGACGCCAGTAAAATTAGCTAAAATGTATAGAAAAAAAGAAAGAAAATGTAAAAATAGGAGTATTGCATCTAGATCAAGGGAAGTAATAATGCCACTGTATTCTGCTCTGGTCAGACCTCACCTGGAGTACTGTGTCCAGTTCTGGGCACCACAGTTCAAGGACACTGACAAACTGGAACGGGTCCAGAGGAGGGCAACCAAAATGGTCAAAGGCCTGGAAACGATGCCTTATGAAGAACGGCTAAAGGAGCTGGGCATGTTTAGCCTGGAGAAGAGGAGGTTAAGGGGTGATATGATAGCCATGTTCAAATATATAAAAGGATGTCACATAGAGGAGGGAGAAAGGTTGTTTTCTGCTGCTCCAGAGAAGCGGACATGGAGCAATGGTTCTAAACTACAAGAAAGAAGATTCCACCTAAACATTAGGAAGAACTTCCTGACAGTAAGAGCTGCTCAACAGTGGAATTTGCTGCCAAGGAGTGTGGTGGAGTCTCCTTCTTTGGAAGTCTTTAAGCAGAGGCTTGACAACCATATGTCAGGAGTGCTCTGATGGTGTTTCCTGCTTGGCAGGGGGTTGGACTTGATGGCCCTTGTGGTCTCTTCCAACTCTATGATTCTATGATTCTATGATTCTGAAAAGGCAGATGGGGACTATTTCCATATGTGGTGGACCTGCGATAAGGTAAAAAAATTTTGGGAATCAATTTATAACAAACTCAAAAAAATATTTAGATATACTTTCCCCAAAAGACCGGAAGCGTGTCTGTTAGGTTTAATAGGAACAGAAATTAAAATGGGAGATAAAAATTTGTTCATGTATGCTACAGCTGCCGCAAGAACCCTTCTGGCCCAAAGATGGAAAGTACAAGATATACCAACTATCCAGGAGTGGCAGGTGAAGTTGACAGAATATGCAGAGCTTGCCAAACTGTCAGGGAGGATCCGGGACCAGGAAGATAAAAGACACCAAAATAACTGGAGTAAATTTATTGAATATTTGAAGAAGAATTGTAAAGAGGTCAAAACACTAGCAGGATTGACATAATACCTCCAATGTATAATAGTACTAATATGAGAATGATGTGCGCGATGGAACGGGGTTAAATATACCGGTTGTGCATTTCTAACCTTTAATACAATTTATGGGAATGTTTTGGATAGCCTGTAAAGCATTCAAATAAAGGAATTAATTTAGTACTTACAAGTACAATCCCATGTATCATACTCAGAAGTAGGTTTTATTGAGTGCACTGGGGCTTACTCCCAAGTAAGTGTACGCAGAATTGTAATGTTATTTAATTAAACAGCAAACAAAGAATGGGTTCCAAGTAGCCTGGTATGATTTTTAAAAACTAATTTTAGCTGTTAAATGGTTCTTCATGTAATAGCTCACATTCCATATCCATTAAGGAATGATGCTTTGTAGAACATCTTGGTTACTTGGAGAACAAGTTAGCCAAAAAAGAAAAAGAAAAGAGCAAACTGCTATTTTCACAGAGATTTAGCAAAGCAATTATTCCACCTCAATTCAGGCATAATCTGGTTACGATTAGTGAGTTGGCTACCCACTTTAATGATTCAGAGAGTGAATTGGCTGCCCTCTTTAATGATTCTAAACATCTTCTCAAATTTGTCAGTGGAATTTTTCCAGACTCACCATCTAGACTTCTTCAGATTATGGATATGAACTACAAAATGTTTGTGCAGAAACCTGGGATATAGAAGTCTCTCCTCCCTTATCACATTGTTGCTGTGCTGGGGACACCAACACCGATTCATCTCATCTATTCCTAGAAGCTGCAAAAAAAGGACTTCTTGATATAAACTTCCTGCCCAGGTACAGTTTATAACTGTATGACTGTATAACCAGCAGAGTGGCCACTTTTCAGGGAAGATGGTGGTGGTTATAACAGAACTCTATGGGGACCATTTAATAGCCTTTACAGTCATACCTCAGGTTGAAGTAGCTTCGGGTTGAGCGTTTTCGGGCTGCGCTCTGCGGCGACCCGGAAGTAATGGAATGCATTACTTCCTGGTTTCGCCATTCGTTCATACGCAGACACTCAAAATGACATCACGCACATGCGCGGAAGCAGCAAATCGCGACCCATGCATGCACAGACGCGGGTTGCGTTCGCTTCAGAATGCGAACGGGGCTCCGGAACGGAACGGATCCCATTCACATCCAGAGGCAGCACTGTACTGGGTAAAGGATTTTAGTCTAGCTTAAGGTGCAGCTTCCAGATAAAAACTGTACAAGTCAATGGGGGATGATTATGCTTGCTATGTTATAAACCTGGAATACAGCCATCCTTGGGGGTGGTGGATAACTCAGCATTTGTTGAACTAGCTTACAAGAACATAACAGCCACTAAGATATTACACTTGGGGTTAATCCATGCTATATCTTATAGCTTTCTGCGCCTCCATTTTCTTGGCTGTCCACATCCAGATTTTCTCAAACCAGGGATACTCTGCAGAGCCCTGCTATGAGAAAATCCAGATTGAGGGAGGGAAAGGCTGTGATTTGGAGAATGTCATATTAAATGCTTGTGTGGATCGGCCCATAGTATTAAACCTACAGAGTTATTCTTGCTTACAGGAGTCCAGTCCAAAACAACACCAGCTAATCCTAAAATTAGAGTGAAACGGTCCTCCGACCTCCAATGTTAGATTTACCAGGAAGCAGATTAAGGCTGTCTGGTTACAGCCAGTAATTATGGACTATATTATTTCCAAAGGAGACCAGAAAGCCTTGCTGTTACAATGAGGTGGCCCTTATGATAGGAGAAACTATACAGCATGGGAAACACATCCTTACACTCCCTGTGGTCTTGAACCAAACAGACCACGAGTCCTTTGAGTCCCCCTTAAGGAACTCTTCAAAGAAGTTGAACAACAGTCGCAATAGACTGCCGGTGATTTCTGCCACTCCCAGTCCTTGGGACCAGACTGACTGCATAGCAGTTGGGTGCAGAAGGGTCGAGTGATGCTACTGAAGACTTCAGTCCTTTCTCAAAGTCTCTACTTTCCTTCCTTTGGCCGCAGCAACTGCCCGGTCCGCCCAGCACATATTGTGGATCTAGCTGGTCAACAGGCACAAAGGAACATAGGCACCTCCTTCCCTAACTGGCTAAATGGCTAGAAAGGTTATGTGTTTTTTTGTTTTACACCAGCACCACTCTGACCTGATCATGAGTTTAGCTGCTGGGCGGCTGTCAGTGTAGGATAGCTTGGCAAGTACAGTGAAGGTTCTGGAGAAGAAAAATGAGCTCCCTGAGTCACATGCTAAAATGAAGGAAAACTTCCTCAGACCTGTCCCATTCAAGGCCATGAAGATAGAGGAGACAAGGGAAGGTCTTCCACCTGGAATTCACCTTATTATGAGGCCTTGTGGGGTGGTGATGTAGACAGACTCATACTGGCACTTGTGAAGACCACGAGCGGGAGAAAGTTCATCCAATGGTGCCGAACTAAGAAGGTTCACCCAGAAAAGAAGTTGAAGAAGGAAAGCTCTTTTACCTGATAGGGAATTCATAGGAGGAGGAGGGAGTTGATTGTGTTAGGCTATGTGACAACTGAAGATCCCATAAAGGATCAATTAAATTGTTGCCTATTTGAAACTCAAAACTACTCTGTTGTCTCTTTATTCTGCGGGCTTAATAGGTCTAGAAAGGTACTAGATGAGTCTGGCCGGAAGTCAGTGGTCTAGCTTCAGTTCTCTATCGTTGTTGTTGTTTAGTCATTTAGTCGTGTCCAACTCTTCGTGACCCCATGGACCAGAGCACGCCAGGCACTCCTGTCTTCCATTGCCTCCTGCAGTTTGGTCAAACTCATGCTGTTAGCTTCGAGAACACTATCCAACCATCTCGTCCTCTGTCGTCCCCTTCTCCTTGTGCCCTCAATCTTTCCCAACATCAGGGGCTTTTCCAGGGAGTCTTCTCATGAGGTGGCCAAAGTCTTGGAGCCTCAGCTTCAGGATCTGTCCTTCCAGTGAGCACTCAGGGCTGATTTCCTTAAAAATGGATAGGTTTGATCTTCTTGCAGTCCATGAGACTCTCAAGAGTCTCCTCCAGCACCATAATTCAAAAGCATCAATTCCCTTTATGGATCACTGCCTTGCTGTGGCGAAGGGGCTTGAATAACTCAGAGAAGCTATGAACTATCCCGAGCAGGGCACCCAAGATGAACAGGTCATAGTGGAGAGTTTTGACCAACTGTGATCCACCTGGAGGAGGAACCGGCAAGCCACTCCAGTATCCCTGCCAAGAAAACTCCATGGACAAAGACAACAGTTCTCTATTAGTTCTCTCCAAACCCTTACTCGATCTTTCTTGTTTCACTGGTAGGTTTCTCCTAAACCACCTCCATGCTCCTGTATCCATGAGCGCATGAAGACACAAGGACCTGCTTTCTAACAAGTAAGATCACTAGTCCACCTACCTGGAACTAATTCCCCAAAGTCTCAAGCAGAAATCTTTATCAGCCCTGTTACTTCAGATTCTTTTAGTTAAAGGTGCCAATAATTGAACCAAGAACTCTTATCACTATTCTTCCATGGAGCTTTGGGTTCTTCTTAGAAACTACTGAATGGATTTTTATTATACCAAGCATTTCTATATGTCATTCTCTCCATGTTGTTTGCAATATAGTTGAAAAAACCCAATATTTTCATCCAGGTTTTTTCATCCTTTCTCTATTCCGGTCTTGTGTCTCCACCCCTCCTCTTCCTTTACCCTATTGGTCTTTTCATTGTAAACCTTTGCACATGATCTGTACATTCTGACCAGTTCTTGTACCACCACAATTAAATGCTGTTACTATATACTCATAATAAAGAAATAAACATTGTTGCAGTTGGTGGGAAATTGTCTTGGTGCAATTGCAATTGCATTTGCATATTTGTCAGTAGTGCTGGCAGTACCTGCATTAAATCCATTCAGCTCTTAGATTCATATTAAGTAGTGGAAGTTCAGGTCTCCATCACATCATACCTTCAGAGCTGTCCCCTGAGTTATGTGATAAAACAAATCTGTTTCGTTTCCATTTGACATTTCCATTGATGTCCTCCCACCTAGACCATTTCTTCTGATGGTAAATCTGATAGTGCCTGTTTAAACATATCTCTCCACAACTCAAACAAGCGATAAATTAAGGTAAACAAAGAAAAGCCTTTTGAACTCTGTGGCCTTTCAGTGAGAAAGATTATCCCCAATCAGCTTCATGCCCTTATGAACAAACTTTCTCCTTGTAATTTGTTAGAAAAACTCAAAATACCATGAAAGTTTGTGGAAATGCCATGCCATAATTTATTTTTCTAAGATGAAGCAATCTGCAATTTTTAAAGAAAACTAATCTTAGATTCGGAAGGATTTCCATTGATGTTGGGGAGGGAATAAGAAAGAAAATGTGTAGATAAAAATGAGCATAAACTTCTAGATAGATGACTGACTCAGATGGGTCATGGTCAATGTTGATCATTTCAGAGGATAAAGAGGGACCTCTTTTTTAAAACCCAGTTTTCAGTCCCATCAGTTTCTGCACACTATTTTATGCTCCATATCTGGAGAAAATGTATACTCAAACTGGTACTTTCTGACATTTTAGATAAATAAATGTAGCTTACATTTGCTGGATCTGCATGTCCCCATTCCCTACCCTTGGCTTACCAGGAAAATGTTTAGAAGTTTATAGGAGGGAAAGACAAAGGGTAGAAGTGTGCAAAGAGAGATCAAGGTTTCAAATCAAACAACAGCTATCACCATATGGCAGGCAAGCTACGACTGTAGCAACTCATCCTGTAGATCAGGACAACCTCCCCTACAATGCCATCAGCAGCAAAAAGAGAGAGAGAGATAATTGTGTAGAAAAAGCTACCTAATATATTCCAAGTGACAATTAGAGTCTGCTTGTGCTGTTTTGCAAAGAAGAATCAAGCGCTTAAACCAGCTATAGGCTATTAACATGTGATGATGCACAGTGTAATATGCAAACAGAACCATCTGCCTTTGGCTGGGCCAATTTTACCATATATATAAAAAACAGACACAAACCTTGCTGGTGGACTTGGGCAGAGAAAAGGAAAAATATAAATAGCAATAATTCTCTAGATCCCCATTATATAAACACGTGTAAGTATGTTGACACCTATCAGAACAAGTAGCAATACACTTTACAAAAGAAGTATTCAGTTCTGACTGTTCATCCATAGTCTGCATTGTACCCATATGCCGGAAAAATTGAGACACCCAACATGCATATGTTTAAAACCTGGCAGTTACACTTTAGTTTAAGCAACAACTTTTCAGTATCAGTTAAATGCCATTTCCCCCAAACCCAACAGTTTGAGTCTAAACAAGCAAACTGAACTGCAGCTTAAACCTCAACTTTTCCACCCAATTTCACTTTAAAATCCTATCAAACCTGGCAAATCCGCAAGTTTTAACAGCAGTAAACTAAACTAACTCTAGTCCTCACCCAAAAAAAATGCTGGCAAGCTATTTTCAATGTTCTTCAGTTGAAATCAGATTTTGGAATGGAAGCCAGTGATGTCTTCATAGCTGTAGCGCTGTTCCACAGATTACAGCCAGCCAACCACAAAGAGCACGAAATGCTCACTTGAGATGCCATTGACTCTCTTCAGCCTCAGAGCCACTGTCAACAACACCCCTGTCCTCCTTCTATATGGTTCCACAGGCATGCAGATTAATAAAAGGCTAAAGGAAAAGAGTAATTGCTTTGCTTTAAATCATTCCAGGATTTTACATCATCCCAGCTGCCCATACTCTCTCCACCCACCCTGAAATATCCTGGGACTTCTGCTCATTGCAGAAACCATTGCTGTTGTCGCTGGGTCTAATTCTGATTTCTAGCTGGTGCAATCCAGGATAAAATCTGCTGAACTCCTACCAGTAGTTAACTGCAGTCTCCAGGGAACTGTTGATACATTCAAAAGTTGTTTCAAGTCCAGCAGGGCCCAAGCAAAGACATAAATGGCCTCACCTGCCCTTAAAGCCAAGCCATGGTTTACAACTCTGTGCTGGAGCTGTAATGAGCTGAAGCAAAGCCTTGAGCTTGCATGCTCTCCCTTCCCCTCTCCTCTTCCCTGCGCTCGCTCCCTAAATCTCAGCCTGATTGTTTGGATGGACCAGAAATCATATCACAAACTCCGAACAAAACAAGCCAACTTCAACATGGGTTACGTTTAACAAACCATGGGTTTGTTTAACTAACAAGAGTTCGCGATAAAGCAAGATTCCTGCAAAGCTTCAGAAAAAATGAAAGTGAACACTGCCCAAATTCTTCCTACACATTGCTACAGCAGCCTCTGTTACTGGGGTTGTTTGCTACCCGAGGCAAATTAAAAATTAGGTGATCCACAATGAGTGTTATTGTATGCAGGATGATATTAGCAAATTCTTGGGCCCTGATCCTTAGCACCAGCTCTACTTGACTTTGGATATATGTTTGCATATGTTATTGTTATTTTATTGTATACGTTTTATTCTGTAGCTCACCTTGTTAGTTTTACAATGAGACTTATTTTAAACAAATGAACAATTTATGTATGGATGTGATCAGAGAAAAACCACCCTATTCACTGTGCTGTAGATCTCTGAGGCCACTCACTGCCCTGGTTCAAACACAACACTAAGCCATAGTTTAGTGCAGGCACAGGCAAACTCGGCCCTCCAGATGTTTTGGGACTACAACTCCCATCATCCCTAGCTAACAGGTCCAGTGGTCAGGGATGATGGGAGTTGTAGTCCCAAAACATCTGGAGGGCTGAGTTTGCCTGTACCTGGTTTAGTGTAATGTGCATGAGTCTTAGGCTTGTGTGCTCCTTCACTCACCTTATCCAAAACAGCTGCAAGGAGACGATTAGCCCTCCTGGTTAATGGACAATGTTGGAGTTGCAGTCCAACAATGCGGTGTATGGGGTGTTAGGGGAGGGGTAGTACCTCTTGTGGAGATGTTGTGATCCATCTGGAGTAGTTTGTCTGTCTTTGGTCCCCGACCATGCATTCAGCTCTCACCTGCTATCAGGATGCAACAACAGCAGCACTCTGGGAAACGATCTTTGGCTGGCCAGCTAAATCAGGTGAGGGTAGCTGATAGGTCTTAAACTCTAAGTGAGTTAGAGACTTTGCCTGTATGCAAAGAAAGGCTCCAGCAGATTGAGCAGACAAGTCTAAAGGGTCCAACGGTCAAGAAGGCTGTAGAGAAGTCTTTCTCAACCTCTGGCCTTGCTAGCTAGGGGTGATGGGAGTTGTAGTCCAACAACATCTGGGGACCCACTGGTTGAGAACCGCTGCTATAGAGGGAAATGAGGGGCAGAGTGGGTCACCCTTCTAAGAGAAGGAAAACTCTGATCCTAAACCTCTGCTGCTGCCTTGTGGGATATATTCGGAAAAGAAAAGGAGTAAACTCTACACAAATCCAGAGTGGAGTCCCTAAGGCAGTTGGATGGCATCTTGTATGTCTCCTTCTGGCAACTTCTGTCGCCAATCTGGTGCCAAACATACTGCTCTGCTTTCCTTTGGACCACATAAACAAGGCCAAGAGGTTGGTCTTGTCACCTGGGCAGCCCAAGACCTCCATTCACTCTGCCCAGGCTTGCGCCGTGGGGGTGCCGCTTCAGTGCTGCTAATGCGCCGATTTGACTTCGACCCCAGAGAAGCACTGACTACAGATGGGTTACATGGCAAGCCAGGTAAAACCATGGGGATGTGTGTGACATTTGCCCATTCTATGGGGATACATTTGTATCGGGGGAGAGAAAGGGTTAATAGGTTGACCAATAAGAAATCCCTAAGGCGGAGCCTACCTGACTTTGAGGCTCAGCCCAGAGGTTTTGACAGTTAAGTTTGGTTGGTTCTTTTTTTGGAGGGGGGGAGATAAAGGAGTCAGAGTGAGTTAGAGACAGGGACAAGACTGAGAGCGTATAGAGTGACAGCGTTATTTTAAAACTTTTTTGTGTTTGAAATAAACTTTAATCTTCATTGTTAACTCAACCTGACTGAGACTCAATACTTCACTGAGCTGTTTGAAGAATCGCTGTGTCGTCTCATATGTTCACCCACAACTTAACAGAAAGCACCCCAAAAAAATACAAGACTGGGAGAATGCTAAAATTACAAGCCTTACCAAACCACCACAAGTGCTGAAGGAAGCAAAGGAGCCTGGGTAATGGAGCACAGACCCGCTGTAGTAACACGATCTCTCTGTCTGGGTCTGGGCAGAGTTCGGGAGACTCTTCCTCTCGCTCATCAGTCGTTCTTCCACTGCAAAGCCTGGGGCCAGGAAGCGGCTGTCCCTCTTGAGCAGCAGGTAGAGCTCCTGAGCAAAAGCTGGTATTCTCAGCAGTAGCTCGTCCCCGTCCTCCGAAGAAGGCGGCAGAGGCGAGGGAGGGGGCAGTTGAGAAGTAGCATTCAATCCCTGAGGAAGAGGAGACCAGTGATAGAACTCCTGAGACTCATATTCGTCCTCGGAGACCTCGTCCTCAGAGGTCTCCCCAACCAGCTGCAGCTGCCTGTCAGATGAGGAAGATACTGAGCGGACCTCGCGAGAGCTGCCCACCACCTGAGTGGATGCAGAGGTAGCGCTAAGATTGCTGCTACTGTTCCCACAGTTTCCATCAGTGCTGCAGCTGCCTCCTGCGCCGCTGCCACCATTGGGTTCCTGCTGACCCCTGCTCCATAGTGCCGGGTAGACAATCTCCCACTCCTCAGAGTCTCCCAAAGGTTGCAGACCTGCATAGGGGGGGAAAGATAGGCTGAAGTTTAATGCCAGAACCAGTCCCAGACCTTAACAGTTGCCACAAATGATAGATCAATATTGGAGCCAGACTTCAGATGTGACCGTTTCATTTCGATGCTTCAACTACGCTTGGGGAGGGGAAGAGGTAACTATCCATACAGTGGTACCTCGGGTTACATACGCTTCAGGTCACATACGCTTCAGGTTACAGACTCCGCTAACCCAGAAATAGTGCTTCAGGTTAAGAACTTTGCTTCAGGATGAGAACAGAAATCGTCCTCCGGCGATGCGGCGGCAGCAGGAGGCCCCATTAGCTAAAGTGGTGCTTCAGGTTAAGAACAGTTTCAGGTTAAGTACGGACCTCCGGAATGAATTAAGTACTTAACCCGAGGTACCACTGTATTCTGTTAGTCTCCAATTGCATACCAAGGCACCGCGACCCACAGTCCCCTGGTGGATAACTAAAACACACAAACAAGCAGATTTTGGTTTATGGGTTCAAACAGGCCACAACTTTATTGGTTACAGATGTGAGCGGTTTGGCTTAGGCACTGGGCGAAGCCAGACTATATCCCGACTCCTGCCCATCTCCTGGGAGTCCAACTAAGGGTAAACACCCGACAGGGGGAGCCCTAAGACGTACATTAAAAAGGAGCACCCCAAAGGGTTCCCGTTGGGGTAGTGGCATGGCCCTGGCCCACGTCCGGGCATTGGACAGAATCCACACCCCCAGATCCCTTTAAAGGGGTACCCTTAATGAGGAAGGGCAAGAGGAAGCTACAACCTTCCCTCCATCTAAACAAGGGCTTACCCAATGCGAACAAGGGCTTACCCAATGCGAAGGATGCAAGGGCTTACCCAATGCGAAGGATGCAAGAGGACGGCCTCCCCGCCACACTGGAGTTTAAATTCCCCATGGACACACCCCTCGTCGGTGCTGGTTAGCGAGGACAGCATCTTGAGCGGCGCCCTGCCCAGTGCCAATGGCATGGGGAGGCAACAGCAGGGAGTGCACCAGTCTCTAGCCCTCAGCCAGGTGACGCGGGACCCAGCCACAACGCCGGCCACCAAATAAGGTAAGCGGACTTCCCATCAACCCCACTCAACAGAATGACATAATGGTCCAGGGTGATGGGAGTTTATATATGCTGGAAGCCACCCAGAGTGGCTGGGGCAACCCAGTCAGATGGGCAGGGTACAAATAAATTGTTGTTGTTGTTGTTTTTACAAACAAACCTCACAGTGGTTTACAAAAAAGCAAAACAATAAAATCAAGGAAAAATTACAGCAAAAGTTAAAAACATACAAAAAGTTAAAATACTACAACCGGTCCAAATTCACAACTTTCTAAGCATCTGTTTAGGCTTGTCTAAACGATAATGTTTTTAGCAAGCACCAAACAGAATGCAACAGGGAGAGAGTTTTAAAGTGTGAAGGTGCTGCCACACTAGACCAAGTTTTTACAAATGCATGGTAATTCGTACAACAAGCTGGAGTGTTACAACATCTGGGGGACCAAAGGTTCTCCATCCTTGGCCAACACAGTGACACAAATAGAGTTGGATTTGAATGCTGTGTTTTTCCTTTCCGTGTGCTAGGCTATATAAGATCCTAGATGATATATCACCTATGTTAAAGAAAGGTGAAAATGCTTAAATTCATACCAGTGTTGAAGACCGTTGCTTGTTTTAAAAAATAAAGGACCAGATTCAACTAAGTAGGTGCACTAGCAGAAGCCAGCACAGGTCCTGCTAGCACAGTTGGACTTTCCCTCCTTTCCTCCCCCCAATCTGGGGGGTCTTGAGAACCCCCAGATCAAGCAGGGGGAAGAGAGGGGAGATCATTCCATCAGACAAGTTAAATGCTTGCACTGACAGAATTAGAAGAGCCCAATGTTGAATATACTTCCTCTCGAAGTATAAACTGTGTCCTTTTTTAAACTAAATATAACCCAAAGCTTCTTTTTAAATTATAAGGCATTATTAAATAGGGATGATATATTATCCATTTTAATAGTTCTGTTTAATATTTCAAGGGGGTGTGGAGTAGTGGCTGATTTTGCTTCTCTCACTAGGTGGCTTCAGGCAGGCAACTTTCTCTCAGTCACATCGCCCCATCTGCAGCACGATGATAATAATTTCCTCTAATTATGAACCTGGGTGGTTAAGTGCTATCAGTATGGTTTAGAACCGGGCCACCTGAAAATAAAGTTGTGGTAATTTAATAGCTGGGGGATGAGCAGAAGTATATACATTTGTAGCTTAAAATAAAATGTCAATTAAAAAAAAGTTCTTTCTAAAAAAAAAAGGAAGGAAAGAAAAAAAAACCTTCAGAAGGAGCTGCAGTTTCCAGGGATTTTCTACTGTTGGAGGAAAAATGGGAACTGGAAGTGGGACGGAGACTGTGGTTGAAGGGAGAGGAAAAACTTATGGATCCCAGTGGGCTGGAGATACAGTTGCACCTTAGAAGTTGAATGGAATCTGTTCCAGAAGTCCATTCAAATTCCAAAACGTTCAAAAACCAAAGCGCAGCTTCTGATTGGCTGAAGGAAGCTCCTGCAGCCAATCGGAAGCTGAGGAAGCCCCATCGGATGTTTGGCTTCCAAAAATCGTTCGAAAATCGGAACATTCACTTCCAGGTTTCAGTCGTTTGGGAGTCAATTTGTTCGGGAACCAAGGTGTTCGAGATCCAAGGTATGACTGTATATCACAACATTTTGTTGCGGGTATTGTTGTTGTTGGCATCCGTCGGTCTCAAGAGACATTTTGTCGCTGGCCCCGCTTATAATACTAACCATTACATTGTAAGAATGACACTGGGAATCCGTATGAACATAGAAACCTGCCATATGCTGAGTCTAGACCATTGGCCCATTTTGCTCAGCACAGCTGCTCTCCAGAGTTTCATACGCGGAGCCCCTCTCTCAGCCCTACCTGAAGATGTCAGGGGTTGAACTGGGAAACTTCTGCATGTATTCCACAGCCCCCCTCCATCACTTTGGACACTATGGCATTTCAGGTGTTGGTTATTACATGGTTATTATTCACATCTTACAAAAACAAAATACAAACAGGACACCATACAAAGAGGTGCAGAATGCCATTCGTCAAGTCTTCTAGCGTTTCACATGGTGGCATGTGCCGTATTCTAGATGTCCAGAGTACAGCAAAATTACTATACAAGAACAAACCAGATTCAATGCTCAGCAGTCCCGTCCCATCGTATCCCACGTCCCCCTGGCTCCTCTTCAATATGGATTTTTTTATTACACACAATAAGGAAAGTACTATCTGGCATATTCTTCTACTCGTGCAAAAGTCTTACAAAACAACAGACCTCGCTGCACAGGAAATAGCTGCGAAGCACTCTGCAGTTAGCTTAGGTGAAGCAGGCAATGTACTGTACAGAGAAACAGAGTTTCCTTGCAATTGACTACCTAGTCTTGCTCATCAAAGGAAACAAGGCTACAGAAGTAATTCAATTTATTAAATGTTGACCCTTAATGCTTGGACGTGATCCATATGAGAGAAAGAAAATTAAGAGAGCTCTTGTCTCAGGGGAATATGTGTTCTGCCTTTTGAACCCAGAGAGAGGTAAGGAGGCACTGGGACTGAGGAAGAGAGAGGAATTAACTTGGCCAGCTGCATTTGCAAAGTTTGTTGCATGCACTGCGTGAAAATACAGCATATGGTATAAACCACGAACATATATATCGTTTCTACTTTTTAATGTGTTCTTTTACAGCACAGTGTCTAAAGACCTAAACTTCACAGATCTCCTTATAGGTAATGAGAACACAAGAGATCACTCCTAGGAAATGAAAGCTCACAGTCTGAATGTTATATAAGACACATTTTGAAGAAACGTTTGTAGGAGGACACATTCTCGTAAAGTATGCCAAACCAAGATATTGTCTTAGGGTGTGTATCAGAGAGTGCATCACTGCAAGGAAAGCAGAGAATGAGTTCCCTCCTGTTTTATAATGGCTAGTAAAAGAAGCGCTTAATTTGAGTGGCGACTTAACTTTCAATCTTATACTGCCAACAATTATAAAGCGTTTGCACGGCTGACTGGAGAGCTGTCCGACTCTGAACATGTGCAGAGTGCTGTATTCCTCACATCCACGCCTGGCGCTGTGCATTTGGTGACGGGATGGGCCAAGGCATTCCAGCCAACCTGAAGCCCGATAACTCGCAGAGATATTGGTGCAACACGAGAATCTTCCTGTGCAGAAGTTTGCGCTCGCCCAGGATCCTCAAATCCAGATCTTTCATCTAGCAGAGCTGACAAATCTATCCACAAACCCACTTCATGCCCCACCGCTCCCTGTCCCTTTCCCTGGCCAGTCCGGTAAAACATCTGGACACCTCTGGGAAGAATAAGTGTGTCCGTTTATTAAACGGACAAGATTCAAAAAGGAGAAAATTGAGAAGGCGTGCCGGGCAGGGGAGGGAGGAGAGAGTAGGGCTGGCATATGTTCGTATTTCCCCGGACACTACCGGGAATGCAAAGGCAGAAATTACGGGGGGGGGGGGGCGATTTCCGAAATGCGGGGCTTTGTCCTGGATCTTAGGCAAGTCACATTTTTTTTTTCCCCTCAATATTTTGGGGTCTTCCTAAAAAAAAAGCTCCACGACTTTCGGGGAGTTCTGTTTTCTTTTTTAAACTTTTTGAAATATGGCAACCCTAGGAGAAAGAGAGAAAAGGCTGAAATTACCTGCAGCGATCCCATTTGACAGGAAGCACAGCTGATAAAAGAGGCAACAAAGACGGCTCAGTCGCATCCCTCGTCTCTCCTCCATCCACGGAGGAGAAGTGGCCGGATCACCTCCCTCGTCTCCCGGTGGCGGGTGTTTTCCTTTTGGTTTGGTGTTTCGTTTTTGGAGAGCGCTTGGCCGCCGATCGCCTCCGAGGGCTTCTTCGCGCCCCGACGTGGAGCTTGCCAAGCCGCCGCTCCCTCCGGTTTGCCGGAGGGGAAATGAGAGAGAGAGCGGGCTTAGCAGCAGCGGCTTTTTTGGAGCAGCAGCAGCAGCAGCAGCAGCAGCGCGCTCCGGTTCCCAGGAGGAGGCGCTGGGGGTGACCTGCTTTGCAGAAAGGCGGCAAAGCAGAAAAGGCGCCCGAGCGGCAGCGGCAGCAGCAGAAGCGGAGAAGTGGTGTCACCGCACAGACACACGCGCGCGCCCGGTCCCGCGCGCGCCCGCCCACCCCGGCCCGATCCGCACCGCCGGCGAGCCGCGGAGAGAGCTCTCCCTGGGTGGCAAGTGGGCGGAGGACTGAAAACGGACGCGCGGGCTCCCCCGAACTCCGGGCGCTCGCCTGCCGCCGATTGGCTACGGGCGGCGCTCCGATTTGCATGCCGCTCTGGCCGGCCCCGCCCCTTTCGCGCACGTGCGTTGGACGCCGCGGGGCAGGTAGGTCTGCGGTGGGTCCGGCCAAAGAAGGGGGGGGGCGGCTTTAGTGGACACACCGGACTGCTGCAGAATGAATGAATGAATGAATCTTTATTTGCATCAGCCATGGCCATAGCAATAAAACAACAATACGACTTACAAAGAATAGAAATAAAAAGTCAATTATATAAAATACATTTTAGAGTTTTGAATCAATAGTCAAATAGTGGATCTTATTCTGATTGCCCCAGCTAAGAACCTTGCAACCTTTGCTGTCACCTGCTCCTCTTGATGTGCCAAGAGAAAGGACACTGTGGCATAGCTGTCAACGTACAGATTTGAAAATAAGGGACCAGCAGCCTTGAAAATAAGGGATCAGCAGCCAAAATAAGGGACCAGCAGCCTCGCCTGTTCCAGGCACTCCAGTCTTCCTGTCCTCCTGCAGTCTGGTCAAACTCATGCTGGTAGCTTCGAGAACACTTGTCCAACCAACTTTGTAACCAGAGGTTCAACTGAATAGAATCTGAATCACATGCACCACAAGGCCTATGCAGCCTCACCTTAAGATGGCTCCCTGGCCTGGCTTTGCACTGCAAAGTTTGCAGCACCACGTGCAACAAAATGGCGTCCAGCATTCAAAAACCCCCTTAGCTCGCATTAACTAGTCACACACACACAGCCTCCCCCCCTTGCCACGAGATCGCCAGTCACCCACCATTTTAGTCAACCAGCTCCTTTCTTTCCCCCCATAAGTCAATCGAAGGAGCCTCCAAAACAAATTCAAAAGCCCCCCCCCCCCAGATCTCCTTTTCTTTTCCCCCACCATGTGCCCCCGCTCCAGACAGACCTTTTCGCCGGCAAGGGTGAGTGGGCCGTCGATGACGTATCCATCCGATTCCGATCTGAGCACTCAGCACAGGTATGTTCAACTTCTGAGCCCCTCTGAGCCAAAGGCAGAAAGCCCAGCCAGCAGCCAAACAAAGCCTCAAGGAAAACCACCGTCACCTCTCCGCTGGGAAGCGCTGAGCAAAGGCGAGTCCCCAGGCAATGCAGCCGATTTGATCAGCACAAGGTGTGCAGGCTCCACCCCCAGTCATTCTTAGACTTCCTATTGGGTGAGCAACACAGCCAAGCAACACAGTTGGAGCCTCCCTCCTCCCTGGCTGGTAGGGAGGGAGGGAGAGGAGCTGCTTCCTTTGAAATTGAAGGGACATCATTTAAGGGACATCCATCAATAAGGGACAGCAGCGGGACATGGCGCTGGAATAAGGGACTGTCCCTTCAAATAAGGGACACTTGATAGCTATGCACTGTGGCAGTGGTTGGGCAACCCAGAATGGACAATAAAAGAGGGGTGATAACCTCATTCCTCAAATCTTTATAAAACAGAGTGCAAGCCAGAAGGGCATGCACCTCCAATTCGGTACTGCCATCTCCACAGGGACATAAGTGTTTATCGTAACTGCTGCAGAAGTCGAAGCGCGTGGGGCAAAGGCATCTCATGATTCTCCCCTCTTGCCCTTGGAAGGAACCAAGATAATGGGGTGATTGGCCACGGGAGGCTTCACGTGCCTGACACCCAGAGAAGCAGAGCAATAACTTTGGCACCCCAGCGCTGATACACACATGCGCACCGAGGGAGCCAGCGTTTGTCCACAGAGAGCTTTCCGGGTCATGTGACCAGCAGGACTAAACCGCTTCTGGTGCAACGCAAAACTGTGATGGAAATCAGAGTGCACAGAAATGCCATTTACCTTCCCGCCACAGCAGTACCTATTTATCTACTTGCACTGGTGTGTGGGATGCAGGTGGTGCTATGGTCTAAACCACTGAGTCTTTGGGGCTTGCCAATCGGAAGGTCGGGGTTCGAATCCCCGTGAAGGGGTGAACTCCCTTCGCTCTGTCCCAGCCTAGCAGTTTGAAAGCAGGCCAGTGCAAGTAGATAAATAGAAGTGTTAGAAACTGAGAAGTGAAAGCTAGGAGCTCAGTGGCACCTGAAACCAAGGTTATGGGCTTCTCAACCAAGTGTCTAGGTGCACTATTTTTATAAGAAGAATACAAAGCTGAAAATGAATGAACCGCTGCTAAAATCTTAGGTTCGTTTTTCACATGGTCTAGTCCTCATCTTAAGACTGCAAAAAGCAAAGCCATTCTTCCCCTGCCCGCCCCCCTAATATTCTTATGAGGTTTCCTTCTCCATTCTTCAGAGAGTGGCTGGAAGTGGGGAGGCAGAAAAAGGGGTCCTCCTTTCCTTGCAGCAGTAGCAGTTTTAATCTGAACCCAGAGCTCAGAAACTGCTCACATTAATGAAATTCCTTGTCACAAAATGCACCTAGAACAATGGGAGTTTCGAACACTGATAAATAGGTACTGCTGTGGTGGGAAGGTAAATGCCATTTCCGTGTGCTCTGGTTTCCATCATGGTGTTCTGTTGCGCCAGAAGCAGTTTAGTCCTGCTGGCCACATGACCACGAAAGCTGTCTGTGGACAAACACCGGCTCCCTCAGCCTGAAAGCGAGATGAGCACCGCAACCCCATAGTCACCTTTGACTGGACTTAACTGTCCAGGAATCCTTTTTACCTTTACCTTTTTACACTAGGTCCATTTTTTACATAAACCTATACATATATATTTGTGCATGACTCGACCTGGTCAAGTGATCTGCTGTCCTTTGCAGTGAACACATACGTCACATGAATAGGGCCTACACCTGCATGCAAATGTATACGAATAAACTGTGGTTCACGCTAATGAAGTACAGTACGTATATATGTTTACTTGGGGAGTATCTCCCATTAAAGTGAGGCCTGCTTCCAAATAAAGCATGCATAAAATTGTGCTGCACCACCTTGATGCACCCTGCAGAAGGTCAGAAGGACCCAAGTTGTTCTACAACCTGCACTTCAGTGTGAAATGGCGCACAGAGACACCACAAAACCGAAAACTTGCACTGTGTGCCAAAAAAGAGTCCCTTTACATGCTACAGTCATACCTCAGGTTACAAACGCTTTGGATTGCATGATTTCAGGTTGAGCACCGTGCTGAACCTGGAAGTACCGGAACGGGTTACTTCTGGGTTTCAACACTTGCACATACGCAGAAGCGCCAAATTGCAGGTCACGCGGGTTGCGAACGTGCCTCCCACATGGATCATGTTTGCAACCCAAGCGTCCACTGTACTACAATACATTTTTATGGCTATACATAGAGATAGGAAGCACTGTTTTTTTTTAAAAAAACTAAAACCTTGTCTTGTTCAGGGTGTATTTTGACTTTTTGTGGAAACCATGTATGACTCGGCCTCCCTGAGTCTAGAAATGATTAAGTGGTTGGTGAGACTATTCATTCAGCTTGATAACATCAGAGATACAAACACCCCCACCTAGATCAGATTTAAAACGTGCGCACACACAACCTTGTTCTGTTTAACTGATTTATATATTAAAGGCAGTTATTACACTTTCAAAGGGAGACATGGATGGCAAGTTTAGAAGGCATTTCTACAGTAATTTATGATTACAAAAAGATATCCTAAAAGGAATAAAAAAGGGTTCACAAATAAATACCCAAACTTGCTCCTAATTAAAGTAATAATAATATAAAAAATACATGTTTAGGCACCAAGATGTAAAATGTTGCTTGAGGCTTAGTCTCTGATCTCCATGTTCTAGAACCGCTTAAAATACACAGCAAGGATGTGTTATATCAAGCATAATAGCTCTAAACAATAGTCATTAAGTGGAGGGAATACCTTAATGCATTTCCCCAGACATAATTTAATATCACCACCTTTATAATAATATTATTTAAAGGGCAACTGCAAGGAAAGTCCTTACAACTGAGGCAATGATAATGATATAGGGCTGCCATATGTCTGGAATAAGGCAGTCGGATACAGTGTCCAGGCGGAAATCGTTGAAATGTCCAGGAAAATCCAGACATATGGCAACCCATGTCAGAAGTCTAGTTTTTAGCGAATCTCCTTCAACAACTTTGGCCCAAAAAAACAAAGTTTTTGAAATATGGCAACCCTTTGCATAGTCTTTGGAAGATCATGGCCACTGGGTCCATCACCTCCTGGCAAATAGAAGGGGAAGAAATGGAGGCAGTGAGAGATTTTACTTTCTTGGGCTCCATGATCACTGCAGATGGTGACAGCAGCCATGAAATTAAAAGACGCCGGCTTCTTGGGAGAAAAGCAATGACAAACCTAGACAGCATCTTAAAAAGCAGAGACATCACCTTGCCAACAAAGGTCCGTATAGTTAAAGCTATCGTTTTCCCAGAAGTGATATATGGAAGTGAGAGCTGGAACATAAAGAAGGCTGATCACCGAAGAATTGATGCTTTTGAATTATGGTGCTGGAGGAGACTCTTGAGAGTCCCATGGACTGCAAGAAAATCAAACCTCTCCATTTAAGGAAATCAGCCCTGAGTGCTCACTGGAAGGACAGACCGTGAAGGTGAGGCTCCAATATTTTGACCACCTCATGAGAAGAGAAGACTCCCTGGAAAAGACCCTGATGTTGGGAAAGATGGAGGGCACAAGGAGAAGGGGACAGCAGAGGACGAGATGGCAGGACAGTGTTCTCGAAGCTACCAGCATGAGTTTGATCAAACTGCGGGAGGCAGTGGAAGACAGGAGTGCCTGGTGTGCTCTGGTCCAGGGGGTCACGAAGAGTCAGACACAACTAAACGACTAAACAACAACAACAACAAAGTGTCCTGAGTTCAGTGTGGCTTCCTCCCAGACAAATGAGATTAGAATTTCAGCCTAAACAGCAAGGTAGTGAATAAGCAGTGCCTAAGCTTCTATGCTATAGAAACAGTGAAGCCATAGCTTTGAAGCTCTATAGGAGGGATGAGAACCTATGCCCCGCCCCCTTCCAGATCATGTTGAGCTTCCATCAGCCCCTGCCAGCAGGGCCACTGGTCAAGAACAATGGGAGTTGAAATCCACCACTGTCTGTAGGACCACATGTTCCTCAACCCTGCTCTACAGCCTGTAGTGAAACAGAAAATGGGGTACATGGAGGTGGAGAATGTTAATAAATGGCTATAGGTTTCCAAAGTGGGTGGTACCATCCCCTGAAGAGCTGTGGAATTGCCTGGGGGGAGCTAAAAGGCAAGGGTGCTGCGCTGGTGGTACAAATGACTTGAAAAGCTGGTATCACTGAATCAAATTAGCTTTGTTGAATCGATTAAAGCTAGAACCTTCAAATTACAGTCGTACTTTGGATCTCGAATGCCTTGTGAGTCGAAGATTTTGGCTCCCGAATGCCACAAACCTGGAAGTGAGTGTTCTGGTTTGCGAACGTTCTTTGGAACCTGAACGTCCAACGGGGCTTCTGCGGCTTCCGATTGGCTGCAGGAGCTTCCTGCAGCCTATCAAAAGCCATGCTTTGGTTTGCAAATGTTTTGGAAGTCAAACAGACTTCCGGAACGGATTCCACATGACTTCCAAGGTACGACTAGTTTTAACTGGATTTGAAGGAATGCAATTATTTGTTACTGCTTTGAATTTTACTGTGCTATTGTCTTCCATAGTGAGTTGTGCAAAACACTATTCTGAATAATGGGGTTTTTTATATAAAGTAGGGTAGGGGGCATTGGGGATGAGTTTATGGGACCAGGGGGGCAGTGGCTCAAAAAAGTTTGGGAACCCCTGCTACATAACATGGTTTACACGTTGCTATATACTAAGTTAGCTGGCCTTACCATCAGCCTCATGAAGACCAGCACCCTGGGTGAAGATGTCACCCAGGATGTCATCCATGCATCATTGTTGGTGAGCACATGCTTGAGGCAGAGTAGATAGTCTATCTGGCTTCCACCATAACCAGCAACCTCCCCATTGATAGAGAGCTGGACAAGCATATTGGCAAGGCGGCTACGGCAATGGCTCGCCTCTCCAGAAGGGTATGGGAGAATGTGATGCTTACAACCAAGACCAAGACGAAGGTCTACCAAGGTTGCGTGTTGAGCACACTGCTTTATGGAAGTGAGTCACGGGCAACTTACAACTGCCAGGCGAGACATCTCAATGCCTTCCACATGCGCTGTGACAGGAAGATTTTGGACATCACAGGGCAGGGCAAAGTCTCAAACAAACTCTCCCAAACCCACATTCCCAGTATGTTGGTACTCCTGTCTCAGTGACATCTGTGTTGGCTTGGTCATGTCCACAGAATGGAAGATGGCAGGGTCCCCAAGGACGTGCTCTATGGGGAGCTAGCATCAGGCACCAGATCAACTCTTCATTACAAAGATGTCTGCAAACATAACATGAAGGCTGGGAACGTCAAACCCGCCGTGTGGGAATCCCTTGCGGTTAACCGCAGTGCCTGGAGACAAACAGTTAGGTAATGCATCCATAGCGGTGACCAGAGGAGGGATGACAGCTGGGAGGAGCTCAGAAGAGAAACGCCCTGGTGCATCTGCAGCAACACAACTGGATGCCTTCCTCTGCCCCAGCTGCAACAAAACAAGTGTCTCCCATACTGGTCTCTACGGCGACAGCAGACACTGTAACTGCGGATGCCTGATGATCGTCTTCCAAAGCAACTACTCTATTCCGAACTTAAAAATGGAAAGCGTAATGCTGGTGGTCAACAAAAGAGGTTTAAAGACTGTCTCAAGGCAAATCTAAAAAAATGTAGTATAAACACTGTCAACTGGGGAACACTGGCCTGCGAGTGCTCCAGTTGGAGAACAGCCTTTACCAAAGATGTCATGGGCTTTGAAGACACTCAAACTCAGGACGCAAGGGAGAAATGTGCTAAGAGGAAGGCACACTTGGCAAACCCTCACCATGATCAGCTCCTGCCCGGAAACCAATGTCCCCACTGTGGAAGGAAGCATGGATCCAGAATTGGCCTCCACAGTCACTTACGGACTCATTGTTAAAACCGTGTTTATGGAAGACAGTCTTACTCGGCTACGAGTGATCGCCAAAGAAGAAGAAGAACCTTCCAACAGTTTGACTTCACTCCCAAAGGTCCATTCCTCCATTTGTCTCCCTAGACTGATGAATGCCAACCAAACCAGTGGTTCCCAAACTGTTGTCCATTCAGGTGGCCTACACTCTGTCTCTGGATTTGTGGTTTGAAGATGGGAGAGGGCATATCCTTAGCATTAAATATTCAAACTGATTTTTAATTGTATTATACAGTGGAACCTCGGTTCTTGAACGTCTCAGTTGACAAACATTTCGCAAACGCTGAAAACCCGGAAATAAATGCATCTGTTTTTGAACGCACCTCGGAAGTTGAACGGCTTCCACTGTGTGTTTAGGGAAATTTTTGATGTTTGAAGTTTTATTCTGCTTTTACTGTTCCGTTGGAAGCCGCCCAGAGTGGCTGGGGAAACCCAGCCAGATGGGCGGGGTATAAATAATGAATTATTATTATTATTATCATTATTATTATTCAATTTTCTCAATTGAATTTGCCAACAGCCCTTTGCGCCTCAGTTGTCAAACATTTCAGAAGTCGAACGGTCTTCCGGAACAGACTGCATTTGACAACTGAGGTTCTACTGTAATTGCGTCTATTATTTCTCGTATTCTGTTTTACTATATTAACACTTGAATTCTATGGACTACAGTACAAAATGATACAATATATAAGAAATAAAATAAGCAATTAAAATACAATTAAACATGATGCAGCATTGAGCACAGAACATTTACTACAACGGGAAGATGGTCGGCTAAGACTCAGCAATTTTCAAGTGGCTCATAGGAAGAAAGGTTCGAGAACCACTGTGCTAGACTAAACTCCAGGGTGGGCTATTTTTAAAAAATATTGATTTACATATAAGAAATGGCAATGTATGAGGGCTTTTTTTAAAAAAAAAGTTCAGCATTGTTCTATTGTTGTTATAACATCATTTTCTGTCCTGAGAGAAAGGAAAATATATATAGAAACCGCCAGCAGCCTTTGATACAGTTAAGTGTATGGAATAAGAATTGGGAGAGACAGTGTGAGAGCTTCCTTTAATCATCTATATGGCAGTCTGAGTAAAAGACTGGGGGCAAATTTAGCTAAATTCAGATGGCTTGGCTTTGTTCACTAGAGGCTGGGGGGTATTTAATTCCGAAATACATTGAAACAAAGATCCAGAGCAAGTACAGCAATGTTTTTTGGGATGGAGGGGAGAAATGCTTTAAAATCTCATTTCAGTTGTGCTGTGTGAAGCCAACACGCATAGGAGCTTACTTTTCTGGGAGGTGGGGGACCGAAATACAGAGCAGATACATACGTACCCAACCCTTGTATTGCCAAGCCCAATTGCCCCCATGTGTCATTTAATTTCTCCACGTTAACTGCCACCACTAAGTGCTACCTTCTCTGTTGTTCAATCCCCGATACCAAAGCAGCTCACTTAGGCAAAATACGCAGGGCCGTCTGAGCCATAGGCGCTAGGGGTGCTCTCAGGGGCGCCAGGCCAAGATTTCAGGGCCTGAGAGTTGAGTCTGGGGAAGAGCCCGCTCGTCAGTCGGAGCGCCGCGGCAGGTTCTTCTGCTGCAGGCAACTCTGTGCCGCGAGTTTGGTGGCGGCCAAGCTAGCGAGACACTGAGGCCGCCAGCCGGCTCTGCCCTCCTGCATGCCTGGGACTGGGCAACCTGGAGGGGGCGCCAGGCGGATCTTTGCACCCTGGCACCACATATCCTTAAGACAGCCCTGAAAATACGACTGGGAAGTAACACTTTGTCGCCTCCACTTTTCGTCCTAAGGCTGCAACCCTATAGCCATATACCTGGCAGTAGCGTCCTCTTGAACCTGATAGGGTTTGCTTTTAAAAACCAGCCCTAAGCCTTTAGAGGGAGGCCCTCACAATAACCTAGTGGCCATGGGCAGTGTGAGTTGCGCTGAATGGTAATCCTGCCCCACAGGAACATGCAAAACAGTGCTTCAAAACAGTTCCTGCAAAAACAGTGAAAGGGGCACGGTTACATGAAACCTTTCTTTCCTCCAGCCCCTGGCTGCAAGAAAAAAGTATTCTCCGAAAAGAACACTTGGCTCTGCTTTATAAAATCATAAAATCAGCCCAGCCAAAAAAGAGCTGGTAATGGGAATGCATAGAAGAAAGAAACCATACAGAGATATCCCAGAAGAGCCTTCTAAGTTGAGGTCAGGCATAACTGAAGAACACCTTCCATTTAAATTGTTAGTTTTTGCACAAGCAAGTTATAAGTTGAAGCAAATCTTCACAAAGGTGAGCAGGCCTGTGCAAAGTAGCTCGCTGATCCATCAAGGTTTGTAGAGGGTTTCTACTGAGATTAGGTAAACCTCCAGATCAGAATGTGAGAAGGTTGTTCCAGACAGTAATGTGTGTGTTTTTAAACTGAAACGCCGCAACGTTTTCCTGAATTAAATTTCATTTCATGTTTCCTATTTTATCGTTTTAACAGCAGGTATAAAAGTACAAAGGAATTAATCTAAGTTTACTTTTGAGGAATGGATGTTATTAAACAGGGCTCCCACTGACTTCATTAGTTTTTAACAAAGAAACTGGCTGTAGCATCCTACTGGCGAAAGGGATACTGACAGTTGTCACTATAATTAAAAAATAAATTCAGAGAGGAGGTGAGTCACAATGGGGTTTTTTGCTCTGATCAGCACACACAGGGGATGAAAATTCCCCACATTCTATACATACAGTGGTACCTCAGGTTACAGACGCTTCAGGTTACAGACGCTTCAGGTTACAGACTCCGCTAACCCAGAAATAGTACCTCGGGTTAAGAACTTTGCTTCAGGATGAGAACAGAAATTGTGCGGTGGCGGCGTGGCGGCAGCAGGAGGCCCCATTAGCTAAAGTGGTACCTCAGGTTAAGAACAGTTTCAGGTTAAGAACAAATTAAGTTCTTAACCCAAGGTACCACTGTATTTGTAAAAATTATTTAGATTGTGGGTGCATTTTATTAATCTACAATGTCTAGTAATTTTAAATCAAAACAGTGATAGGACGGGAAGGGTCTTGCTTATTGGTAATGAACAGGCCCATCAAAACTGTGCAACACCATTGCTGGTTTTACGGAATGTTGTAGAGTATTTGTCTCAAAAGAAATAGCAAGATAGCACAGCTTTGTATTTGTAAAAGCTGGGGGAAGGAGGAAAACAGTGGACCGAGTCACTGCAAACTCTGGTGACATTCACAAACATGATATACACAGCAAAAGCAGACACTCTTGCTATTGCTTCTTGTTCCCTCTGAAGGGGGACTAAACTTCATTTCAGCTCCCACTCAATCCCTCTCTAAAAAACAACCCCCATTCATTTTGCCTCTACAGAGGATTGATTAAGCCCCCCCCCCCCCCCCCCCCGCTTTCAACATCTCAAGGTGCCTTTTGCAAGTGCAGCTAATCTACCTGCGTTACACCCTGATTTTTGATATATTCACTCATGTCCTTCAGGAAGTTGCTCAATGCTGTGTAAACTACAGCAGGCCAAATGCTAAAGAGATTATTGACGGGCATTTGTGAGCTCACAAATCTTCTTCTTGAGAGGTTAGACAACATTGCATCGAGCAAATGTTATCCCACAGTTTACTGTCACTTTCCTTGTCAGAAAAAGCCCAGCAAGACAGTTGCACAACAGCACCAGATGAACTTTAATTGCACAACCTGAATTTGCCAGTATACAACTGAATTCCATCCGAAAACAGCAACAGTCTGTAATAGCGCCCAAAGTAACTTCATACATCTCAATATATTGTTGGCACAGCCAATATGAATAAGCACAATTTGGATCTAGTATCATCTGTTTACATGAGATTCCGTTTTTAAAATTATTATTTTTTCCATCCCCACTGACCACTTTTGTTGTTAATTACTTGAGCATATGCCGTATGCCTCTTGGGAGTTAGTTAGCATTAAGATATATTGGTTTCACAGTGTCAAAGTATAGTGAAAATATGCCAGATCAATAGAAGAAATTTTGCCTGTTTGAATTATTCCTGCTACTTTAGGACAACATATCGTATGTCTGCTCAGATTAGAAACAGAAGTGCATGCCTTCTGGTTCCTAGAAAACCTTGGGAATAAATAAGCCATGCAAAATTCAAGCTGAACTGCATGCTTTTTAAGAATTCGGGCAAATGTAAATAGAAAGCATTTGTTATCCTTTCGAAAGTAGAAATGTTTCTTCATTCTATAGAAATGTGCGCTCTCTTTCCGTAGATCTGAACAGTTAATCTCATTGCCAGCTAACTCAGTTTAGACTGTAATACTATACTGCTACTAACATGCTCAAAGTAGAGGTTTATACAAAGTGTATGTATTCAAGACCACTTCAAGAAGTTTTCTTCAGTGAAACTTGCTTTAGAGCGAATCAGACAGTTATAGCTAAATTCTGCAGTAGACTCCAAAAAACCTGTGGGGGGGAGGTAGCTGTCAAAACTAT
This sequence comes from Podarcis erhardii, assembly GCF_964252035.2. Classification (NCBI taxonomy): domain Eukaryota; kingdom Metazoa; phylum Chordata; class Lepidosauria; order Squamata; family Lacertidae; genus Podarcis; species Podarcis erhardii. Next base: position 13,670,036 of record NC_138501.1, read on the forward strand.
CATGAGCTTAATTCTTCATTTCTAAAGTGGTGGCATTTCAGTTTCATGGCCCTGCAACTGTAAATATGCAGTGTTAAACCTCACAGTAGTGTGACCCTATTACAAGGCTCTGAGGCTTGTGCAATGAAGTTTAAATAACACAGTGGGATTTTCTCTTTGTAAATAACCTATAAGCCATTTCCCAAAGTCATACTGTGAAGTTAATCTAGATCTTTGTGGGTGGTAGATGTGAGTAAAAAAAAAAAAAAAGAACATGCACACACACTGACAGCACATTACTTTTGTTCCCTTGAATTGGAAGTACTGTTTCTTTTATGATACCTCCAGCCTCCTACTGTATAGTCAAATATCTGTGAATGGTGGACCTTTGACTCCATTCACATCAGTGAGCCAAAAGTTATTCCCATTAAAAAGTTACAAGTTTTTGCACAAGAGGTCTCAGCTGAATTCTTGGATTGTCCCTCTTACTAGCTATTAACTTGCTTCTCCTTATTTTCACTCATTAATTGAGTAGAGCGGATAGTTCATCCCCCTAACAAGGCCCAGAATCTGGTTTTTGAACAGTGGCTGTTGCGTAGAAAACTAGCAATTAATATTTACAGGAGGCAAAGAACTGCATCCAGTTGACCACACGGTTAAGTCATTCTGTAGCTGGCATCGGAAAGGCTCTGTCTTAGAAGCTGGAGCCAGGAGTACGTCAGCAGTAAAAAAAAACCTGGTGTCCGTGAAGTTAACTCGTTATTCAAAGAAACAAAACAGCTGAGTCATAGTGGTCACAGCAACCCATCCCATTAGGTCTTGCCCCAGTGAGACAGTTTCAGATAGAAGGTCTCCCCCTTCCCACTGCTCTCTAAGGCTCTTCTTGCAGTTCCTTCCACAGCAGCCTAAGGCTTCATCGTCTTGTCTAACATTGCTCCACCCTGTTTATTTCTCTGTATGTTCTGGGAGACCGGGGGGGGTGGGAGCTGGTCGTAGCAGGAGGGGGAGACTCCCTAGATTCTTCAGCAGACTGCCTCATCTCTGTCTCCTGGGCCCCCTCCTCTCCTGACTCTGAGTCTGGACTGCTCTCTGCCACAGCCTCTTCCTGCTCACTATACCCTGTTGCCTCTTCAGCTTCTGACACATTCTGTTCCCTCTTTGTTTGTTTTAATACTGCTGTACAGTGCTACCTCAGGTTAAGAACTTAATTTGTTCTGGAGGGCTGTTCTTAACCTGAAACTGTTCTTAACCTGAGGTACCACTCTAGCTAATGGGGCCTCCCGCTGCCGCCGTGTGATTTCTGTTCTCATCCTGAAGCAAAGTTCTTAACCCAAGGTACTATTTCTGTGTTAGCGGAGTCTGTAACCTGAAGCGTCTGTAACCCGAGGTACCACTGTATTTTCTATTTTAGTTACTGTTGTTTGATTTTATCACTGTTTTCATATGACTACAGTGGTACCTCAGGTTAAGTACTTAATTCGTTCCGGAGGTCCGTACTTAACCTGAAACTGTTCTTAACCTGAAGCACCACTTTAGCTAATGGGGCCTCCTGCTGCTGCCGCACCGCCGAAGCACGATTTCTGTTCTCATCCTGAAGCAAAGTTCTTAACCTGAAGCACTATTTCTGGGTTAGCAGAGTCTGTAACCTGAAGCATATGTAACCTGAAGCGTATGTAACTCGAGGTACCACTGTATTTTATATCGTTTTACACAAGCCTCTTAGAGGGTTGGGTTTTGTTGTTGTTCTTAAGCAAGGCATTATATAAATCTTGATAAATAAAGGAAATCCTGTCTAAGAGGCTCAATTCTTGCTTCCAAGATGGTTATTGTTCTTCAGCTTAAAAGCATAAATTATCAAGTGCATAATCAGTGTAGCTATTTAATGGGAAATGGTATAATTGCAAGAGTGAAATTAACTTTCCCAGTAAGAACTACCCTGAGGAGGGCAGGTGAGAAGGTTGAAATAAAACGTTCTACCTGTAGAAACCTGCCTGAGGTTAATATTTCTGCCAACACTGACAAAACAAGTTTGATAAATGGTCTTAGAACACTTTCTATAAAAATATAAACATGTCACTAAAATAAAATTATTCCTGCTCGCAGCTGATAAATGTCTGTCTGATCAAATTTCTAAAAATGCCTCGTATTGTTTTTTAGGCAGCTTCCTTTGTTGAACCAACTGCACCACCTTCCAATTGTCCAAACTCTGTATTAAATTACTGCTGTACACCTGAGTTCAAAACAGGCATAGATCACATTGAATAGGAATGGTACACAGGTGAAGTAGTTGCCTCACTTCCCCTTTGCGGAGTCTTGCAAATGAGCTGATGCTGCCCCCCCCCCAACACTTCTGTATTTGGAAGGGAAATGCTTCAGATGATGCTTAGTGTGTCTTTTCCATGTGCGTATCTTCACTAAGAAGTAATATGAGAAGCCCAGAATTAGCGACTGGAGTATGGAATTGCCCGAGAAAGATGTTAAATTATTTTTGTATGCCACAACCGCTGCTCGAATTTCCTAGCTAAGAATTGGAAAACACAAGAAGTCCCAACACTGGAGGAATGGCAGATGAAGATGATGGACTGCTGCACTGTAGTTATTACGAGGATCTTCGCCTGACCTTTATTGTACCAGTTCTACAAAAGCTTAAAAATGAGCCAGAACTCCAATGTATGAGAGCCTTGGTAGAAGATAAGGTTCCTGAAATCACGATCAATGTTGCTAAATTCTGTGTAGCCGCTATTAGGCGCAGGAAACAAGAGCTTTCCAATGTCAACATGCAGGCGAAGGCAAATACTTAATTTTATTCATGCTGTCTAATTTTAAATTGCTGTTATGGCCTAATCTGTATTGAAATTGTCCTTTTTTTTTTCGGTGTGATGCTTCGCTGACTAGCTGTACGAATTAATCTGGTCTGTGACCGTTTAATAAAATTTGATTTGATGATGGACTTTTCGGAGCTAGCCAACCTGACTGGAAGAGTCTGCGACCAGAAGGAGGAGGACTACCAGGAGGAATGGATGAAATTCAAAGACTATTTAGTTAAATATGTTAAGTTAATTTAACTGAAAAAGCTTGCAAATACCAGATAGGCTTAGGATTTAAATAAGTAATGTGATGAATTAATATGTTTAATGCTGAATTGGAAAGAAAGAAAGATGTTAATTTAATTTTTTAAGAATTTAGGTTTTGGAAAACCGTTAAAATGGGATACACTGAAATTCAACCAGGGGGATACGAGGAAGTCACTTAACAATGTTATGAAGTTTGGTTTAAATACGGTTGAGATTTATGTTTGCTTGCTTAAAAAATTTCTGGAAAATTAATTTTAAAAATTGGGGGGGGGGGGGAGAATTAGCGACTGGAGTAAAGGCATCTTTAATTAAATGGAGTCATACAGAAAGCCAACTTAAACTGCTGTTACAATGCATGCCATAGGATTTTGCCATCATTCTGCAAAGAGGGGGAAAAGGTATGAAAGAATGATAGAATCATAAAGTTGGAAGAGACCCCTTGGATCATCTAGTCCAATTCTCTGCAATGCAGGAATATGCAGTTGTACGGCGATCAAACCTTTGACCTTGGCATTATCAGCACCAGGCTTTAACTAACTAAGCTGGGCATGTCTATAAATTCTTTCTAAAGCTGTGTACATTACAGTCGTACCTTGGTTCTCAAACTTAAGCCGTTCCAGGAGTCTGTTCGACTCCCAAAACTGTTTGAAAACCACGGCATGGCTTCCAATTGGCTGCAGGACCTTCCTGCAGCCAAGCGGATTTCGAGTTGGACATTCAGCTTCCGAAAAATGTTCACAAACCAGAACACATACTTCTGGGTTTGTGGCATTTGGGAGCCAAAATGTTTGAGTACCCAGGCGTTCGAGAACCTAGGTATGACTGTAGTGGCTTAAAATGCAGCTAGGTCATTCCTCCCCACCCCACCCCAATTCGGACCAAAGCTTGTTTGGGGGGAAACACATCAAAATGCATAAGAAAAAAACAGGATAGATATAGATTGTCTATTCTCCGAACGCTGCTTTTCAAACCAGCAGTGAGAGCACACTGGTTGCCGAGTAATCAAGAGGGTGTGTACAGCCTAAGTCTCTGGTAGCATTTTTCAACTTGGGGCAAAATGGAAACAATTTGGTTTGTTGGCTCCACATCAAGAAGTTCCTGTTTCTGCCTTAAAATCTCTGCCCTCTGGCTACATGGAGCTAGGTAAGAATGAAGGCACAGAAGATAGACTTCAATTAAATGGAAGATTGAGTATCAGCTGGAAAAGACCAGGTTGACAGAGTAAACTGTAATTATGTAGATTCAAAGCTAGGAAATGTCAATTAACAGGGTGCTAACAGGCATTTGGTGCTCTAGATTAATTTGTTAATGTTAGCAAAGGGCTCTTGAAGATGGAAAGTGTTGCAAGCTAAGTAGTATAATCAAAAATCAGAATGATTCCCCTAAAGGAAAATATGCACTGGTTTTCTCAAACTGCTCCTATAAAGAGCCATCATTTCTGCATATTTTCTTCAAAATGTCCACATTTTGGGATGTAGGGAAGAATGCATTATCCTTTCTTTTCCACCCCCTGAAATATAATGTGAAAACTAAGCAAGTGAGGCACGAGTTCCATAACCAGTCTAACAAATGCACAATATCCTGGACCAATAATACCTAGAGTAGTAAAAATATTTTCCACTGGTGGCTTATATTAAGTTTTTATGAGTAAAGAAAAACATACATTCTGAAGTGTGGTGGATATGTTTCTTTCCACCACAAAGCCTTGCACACACACAATTCTGTTCTTCAAACCACCTAGGTTTCAAAACTAGCCCCTCTCCCTATGAGTAGTCAGTTCTCGTATTCTGTACTTAATGTTTTATTCAATTGCTTTGCTTAAAAAAAATGCAAGCTGCATTGTCAGGATGTGCTTTTTAGGTGGGGTGGAAATAAAACAAATAGTCAGCCGTTCTCAATGATCAATCCCTGTTCATCCATGCTGAGTATGGCCCCAACTTCAGATTCCTCCTCAATCTGGAGAAGACCATTCCTGACTGAATCCCACAATTTTAGAACTTTATTTCTCACCTGCCCTGAATTCATCTCCGTGATCCTGTCCCATCTGAACTGTTTCAGGCCCAATCCATGCAAAACACTGTGGAGTCCTGAGGCAGAGTAGGCAGTTAGGGGAGCTGAGAAGACAAAGTCATTTCCAAGTCTTCTTGCGTTTTGTATTCTCTTGTTGGGTCTTGCTTCCTCCTGGTGGTATGCCATGATTGGCTGCAGACTGAGTTGAAATCTTCACCTCTCTTGAATGGGTTGGGGTAGTGACCTAAGGCTCTCCAGTAATATTGGCGAGTGTGTCTTAACTCACACCTCTTCTTTTGTAGACATGACATGCTGCTATCATTGATGAGACTAACATCTGAGCGAGTTCCTCTGCTCTGTTACCAAACCTCCAATTTCGATTGGAGGAAGTATGCGTGGAGGAACACCGACAGCAACATGGTGGTGTTAAACAATAACAGACATTTAAGTAGAGCAAGCAGGGATGGAGGCACAAACAGGATAATAGAGGTTTGACTAGAGCAAATGGAGGAGGAGACTGAGGGGGAAAGTGGTGGTTTAAAACAAGGTTTCAATGCAGCAAGAAGAGAGTTGGGAACAGAACTGTTGTGGTATCTTTTTGGTGTTAGCTTCTGTGCTGTACCCATCTCTGCTATTTCTCATTGTTAGAGTTTTTTAAAAACAAGAACAACAGGTGTTGTGTATTGAAGTTCTCACCCTGGCCACCAGGAGTATCATGTATATAGTTTTCACTCAGGTCCACATCAGTTACTTTAGGCGGGAAACCCTGGGTTGTTGTTGCTACAATGTTGACAGCCGGCTGCCTATAAAAGCAGGCCGGCTGAGCTGTTTGCTGTTCAGTTCTGTTCCAGCTTACAAATAAATAGCTGCTTTGGAGAAATTGCTGCATCGTCTGCTATGTCTACCCACTATTTAACAACAACCCTCCTTTCCCGATCTGTTCAGACCTCTCCCACCACTTTCTGATCTGAGTGTCCTTCCATTCCAGCTCCCATCCCGTTGCCATTGTGCAGCCTTCTTTCTCATATGCTCCCCTACTCCACTCTGACTTCATACAAATCCCAGTTCCTGGTGAGTGATTCCAACTCCCCCAATGGGAGCTGCATGATGACACACTTACATTTTTATTATATAGCAACATATTATATAGTAAAATATAATTTTTTAACAAAAACAAATGATAAAAAGTGAATACTTGCTTCTGTCATCAGGTCTTTGAGGATTCCCCATTTGTTTGTTTTGATCCCTGTTATCAGTTTAATTCTATTTGTTTGAACAGCATGGATTGTATTTGACTGATTTTTAGGTGTTTTTATTCTTGATTGTAAACTATTTTAAGGGAGTGGTAAAGTAGTGTATAAGTTTAAATAGAAGTAAAATAGCACCCCAAATTACAAGTCGAAGCAATAGTTTCCTGTAATCTGATAATTTTAACAGATGTTTCATATTAAACTATTCCTTCTTAAAGAACTGCTTCAGTGTCTGCAAGAGGGCTTTTAAAATAATAAATAAATAAATAGCTATACAACTTTAGATTATAAGAAAAATCAGACTATGCCAAAAACCTGACATAAACATTTGTATAAGCTTTAATGCCTACCTAGCTCACCCCCTTTCTTGTTTCTGGCTCAGATCAGATTACCTTTTCTGCTACTGTAGAAATTGATGGAACCATTTTCTTTTAGAATTGCATGGTATTTTTATAGCTAAATATGGACCTAATTCCTGCACAATTTGAGGCCGAAATCAAAACAATTTGACTTCAGTGTCTTTCAATATCCCCAAATTCCTGACTTAACTGTCTGTTTTCCAATCAATTCCGATTTTCCACTGGAACCCTCTGAGATCTGGTTACAGGTATAGAGTACAACTGATGTACCCAAGGAAACACAGGGTGGTAGCACCTCTATTGTCTATGAAGACTCTTGGAACTATACCCCAATAAAACTGCCCTACACAAAGAAAAATGTTTTATCCCAGTTCTGGCGATGCAAAAAGTATAAAGGTATGTACTTCCACCTTCAGTGGGAGTGCCAACCAGGGTAAATTTTTTGTGAAATGATATTTATAGAAATTAACCAGATTATAAAACAGAGTTACCAATAGCAACTTAAGCACGTCTGGGAATATGGGATGGTCCTGATGAAGAAGGGACCAAGTAATGGGTTAACGTAATATGATTATTACAAATATTTTGAAGTATTTTGAGGGGATTACTAAGGAAGAATGGTGTAACTGAGCATGGTTAATAGCAAGGGTTTGCCTGGTGAGGAGCAACCCAGACCCTGAAACTTTGGGGCCCAAATCTGAGAACTAAGGTGGCCCCTAGTGATGTAATAGGGTATGGGCTTCAATTATGTCAAAGGGGGTGGGCCCTGGTGATGTCATTAAGGATAACACATTATTTACTCCAGTCACTGAAAGAACATCATTCAAGTGAAAAGAAGTACAGTGGTACCTCAGGTTAAGTACTTAATTCGTTCTGGAGGTCCGTTCTTAACCTGAAACTGTTCTTAACCTGAAGCACCACTTTAGCTAACGGGGCCTCCTGCTGCTGCCACACCACCGGAGCACAATTTCTGTTCTCATCCTGAAGCAAAGTTCTTAACCTGAAGTAATATTTCTGGGTTAGCGGAGTCTGAAGCGTATGTAACCTGAAGCGTATGTAACCCGAGGTACCACTGTATGAACAAATAAGCAAATATATCACTGGTTGGAAATTAAGATAGAAATCTTGGCTGAAGATGGGGTTCCCGGGTCCCGCTGAAATGAGAAGAATAAGTAACTAACTAATTAATTAAGAAGCCCAAAGGAATTGTTAGGTAGTGAAACAGGGATTGAACGCTGACAAAGGCTGTGAGCAAGGGAAAGCAAGTGGGAGACATTTTGACCCCACTGTTCTCAAACCGAAAACGTGCACATTCAGCACAGCCCTAACATACAGCAAGAGGCAAAGGATTTTGTGACCTAACAAATCTCAAGCTCCCAAGGAAACTAACCCAATAAATAATAATAAAAAGTATGCAGATAGAAAGCCAGCAGGGGTGTGGAGGCTATCCTGCACATCTGTAACTCTTTGTCCACTGGGAAAGAAAAAGTTGTGTGTACAGAGGGAGTGCTTGGTGCAAAGAGCTTGTGGCCTTCAGGAAAAGAGTTCATTCCCTTGAGGCCAAGGTGGCCGACCTGGAGAAGCAGAGAGGATGGTGGATTTGAGGATGCCACAGCTGTGCCCTGCTCCCCCATTGTCATGGCGAAGGGGCTGCAGAGGAGGAAGGTGTCTGAGGAGGAGGGAAGAGGATACTTGGGGGATTATTTTTATATTTTTTTTAGGATTTGATATCCCGCTTTATCACTACCCGAAGGAGTCTCAAAGTGGCTAACATTCTCCTTTCCCTTCCTCCCCCACAACAAACACTCTGTGAGGTGAGTAGGGCTAAGAGACTTCAGAGAAGTGTGACTAGCCCAAGGTCACCCAGCAGCTGCATGTGGAGGAGCGGAGATGTGAACCCAGTTCACCAGATTACGAGTCCACCGCTCTTAACCACTACACCACAATTATCCTCTTGTGCTGCCAGGGGGCAGGAAGATCCTGGCAGTGGGTGATCCAATCATTAGTGACACAGGTGGGCATACACACTGCATGGTGCCTTGCCTGTTTGGCACAGAGAGTGGGGATCTAGATAGCATGGTAAATAGTGTTTGGGAAGGGGTCCGTGATCATGGTGCATACAAGCATGAGGAAATATAGCTGTGCAGTCCTGGAAACCTAATTTAGGTTGCCATATTAAAAGCTAGAACCTTCAAAGTACAGTCGTACCTTGGATCCTGAATGCCTTGCAAGTCAAACATTTTGGCTCCCAAACACCTCAAACCCGGAAGTGAGTCTTCCAGTTTGTGAACGAGCTTTGGAACCCGAACGTCCGACAGGGCTTCTGCAACTTCCAGTTGGCTGCAGGAGCTTTCTGCAGCCAATCAGAAGTCACGCTTTGGTTTCCAAATGTCTTGGAAGTTGAACGGACTTCCGGAACGGATTCCATTCGACTTCCGAGGCACCACTGTAGTTTAAGTTGACTTTCCCTGTAGGTGTAGCTGCGTAGTCTCAATGCATGGTTGAGATACAGGAGTCAGGAGAAGGAATTTTGATTTCTTAGGCACTGAGGAACAAGCCAAGTCTGTTCATATGTGAAGTATTCCCCTTGGATCAGGATGGAACAAGACTGTTGGCATTTAAAAATAAAAATGTGACAAAGCAGCTTTTAAACCAATTGCGTGCTCCTCTGTGAGTGGTGATACAAGGTCCAAAGAGTAATTGAGTGCTGGGACTGTACAGTTGTGCCCTTGCCCAAAATGCCTAGGCTAGGGTGACTTTGAGATGGAGAATGAAATCAATGAGATAGCTAAAGGAGGAAGTGCTGTAGCAAAGTGACTTCAGTTATCTTTACACAGACTGGATATATGCATATTATATTAATGATGTTATGTACTGAGTTGAATAGGATCCAAAATGCAGCAGTCTGATTGGTCCTAGAACAATAGGATCCAAAATGCAGCAGTCTGATTGGTCCCAGAACAATAGGATTCAGAATGCAACAGTCTGACTGGTCCTAGAACAATGCAGCAGTATGATTGGTCTGCAGGAGCCACCCAATCCAGTTCCAGGTGGAAGTGAATCCACAACCTGATTGGCTTACAGGAGAATTCCAGAATTAGCCAATCACATGCAGCCCATTGTGTAAATAATGTATATAAAGCAGATACTTTGAGGGGACTTTCATTCCTCCTCACCACTATGAGCTGAATAAAGAGCATGAAATCCACACTCGACTCTCAGTATATTTCAAATGACAAGGAGAAAGTTCCTAAAGGACTGTGGTCATGGAACCAACCAGGGGGTTGGTGACCCTATCTTTAATCTTAAGTGGTGCCTGTACATGCTGTGAGATATAAGTGTTGCTGAACCAGTTAGAAACAAGGACCATACTGCTATTAAATTCAACCTATGTGTAAGTGGGCACGTGTCAAGAAAGGCCAACACAATCACATTTAACTTCAAAATCTTCCCCAAACTAAGGGGACTCTTAAAAAAGAAGTTGAAACAGAAAGTGATGAGGGTCAAATCTCTCCAGAACACTCGGGTATTGTTCAAAACCAGAATGATCAAAGCTCAGCTGCACTCTATAGCACACATCAGGAAAGGTACCTACCTTTCTAATAGGATGCCAGCATGGTTAATGAGCAGAGTCAAGGAGACTACTAGGCTGCAGGCGAAAATGTTTTTCTATAACCAGGACTTTGTCTGATTAAACAATTTATGGTCTTTTAAATGTGTTTATGGGAGGAGGGCTATTGGTTTGTTTTTAGTTTTTGTTATGAGTTTTGGGTTCTCATTTTGTACTTTTGTTGTTGTAAACCACTCTGGAATCTTTGGATGAAGGGTGGTATCCAGGCCTTCTTAAGCATATCCGGTGCCGTGGTGCAAAAATCCCTCTGCCCCCCCCCCCCCCGGTTTCCCAGAGTTGTTGACCTTTTCCCAACCCTCTGCGGGGATTGCTCTCCTCCCATGGAGGCTTGGGAAGGAAGCTGCATGCCCGCCAGCCATAGGGTTGATGGGGCACAGCTGGCAGGCATGCAGGGAAAGGGGAGGCCACCGACAAAGCCACACAGCTCCCCCACTTGCTGGGGTGCCCCCGAGAGGCCAGCGCCCTGGCACAACGCGCCACTAAGCACAATAGGAAAGACGGCTCTGGGTGATATTATTACTAATAGTATTTGGAAAACACCATTTGTTTGGAAAATGGAAGCCTAGTCCAAATGAAGGGAACACAAACGCAAGCAGAGAACGGGAGATGCAAAAGAAGAAGAAGCCAATTCAAGGAGCACATCGCTTAAAAACCTAAAGATTACTCACACACAAAAATCTATATCTGAAGGCCTTTAATACGTTTTAAGTGGTGACGACTTCTCTTCTTCCTCAAGCAGCTTAACCACACAAAGTGATTTATTATCTTTTTAGAGGCAGAGACTGCTCCAAGTTCCTCAAGTGGATAAGGTGGGGCTTTAATGTTGAAAAACTATGATACAAAATCCCCAGTCAGTCATGAAGCTCAGTTAATGGCCTTAGGCTGTGAGAGACTGACCTACTTGGCTATTTAGAGGAAAGAGCAGAATTTGTAGAGCACTTCATACAATGAAACAAGAAATAGTAATCAATAAAATATGTATTTTAGGTCTTCAGCTAAAAGCTTCTGGCTCTTTTAAAGCTAAAATTCCTTCGGAAAATCAGTATACGACCACCATGTTCAGTTTGCACTCAGTTTGCCCCTCCTCAAACTTATGCCAGTAACTGAAATATTCTCCAAAGGTGAAAATTCCTGCATTTCACATACTTCTGAAAGTTCCTTTCAGAGCCTATTGCCTGAAAGGAGAAAATCATAACCTTTCATTGTTATTTTCAAAATTACTGCTTGTTTAAATTAAAAGCAATATTATTTTCCCTCCGAGAAAGACCCGCGTTCATTTTTTTCCTTATTAAAGCCATTCTGCTTTTCAGAAATATTTCTCTGGCGCTTTCTTTTCTGTCTTGATTGTAATTAATCCTGACATTTATCACATTTAGGTAAACTGGTGAAACAGTATCCATGTAAACTCTCAACGGCAGCCGTGTATGCAATATATTTGGTAGTTTCTGAGGAGCGATGTTTGCGTTTTTAGATTTGAAAAGTTTGAACAGAGGATTCCAGCTGTGAGGTACCAGGAAGAATCCAGCTGCACGGCTTTAATGGGGGAGAAGGGTGTTTGTAAGAGCTGCCTATTCTTCCTTTCAATCAATTACCATAACAAATTACTGGATTTCGGCCAGAAAAGACACAAAAGCTCAATGTGTAGCATTGTTTTTGGGCTTCGTAAACTGTTACATCTGAAGCCTGGCCTAGATAAAACCCAGATGGGGGGAAAGGACAGGGCAGCCAGCACTGTTGGTGTGTCTGAAATGATAGCAACTCAATTTTCGCCCAAGAAAACGTTTTCATGAATGTACTTCCTTTTGAAGAGTACTTGAGGGCCGGAGGTCCAAAGGCCTTTGAAATCGATGTCAAAGCTACCCTTGACTTCAAAGGGCTCTAGGCCTTTTACCGTTGCAACAGGTATAGCGTGAGCGCAGAGGCTAACACATGTCAGATGTGACCCAGAGAAGAAATCCTATCAAGGACCGAGTACAGGAAACTTATCCATTCTTTCTCCAGCATTTATGCAGGGACTCAGCCAACATGGGTATCAATCACTGCCAGCTGAGTTGGTGGTTTTATGATGCGAACATCTGCCTGCTGTGAAATGAAAATCACCCACTACTTTCACATAAACCAGTGAGCAGCTCCCTGTCGCAAGAATACTGAGCCGTGCCCTCTTTCGTGGTGTGCATCAAGGGAACCTTTTGAAAAATGGCGAGCGGTCTGAAATTTGGCTGCTAAGATTGTCTAATGCATAAAGGAAAATATCTGAACTAAAGAAAGCATCTGATCTCATACATCAAACTAAGGAAACCATGAATATAGTCGCATGCATCACATTTTCTCTTGCTCTGACATATTACAGTGGTACCTCAGGTTAAGAACTTAATTTATTCTGGAGGTCTGTTCTTAACCTGAAACTGTTCTTAACCTGAAGCACCACTTTAGCTAGTGGGGCCTCCTGCTGCTGCTGCACCGCCGGAGCACGATTTCTGTTCTCATCCTGAAGCAAAGTTCTTAACCTGAGGTAATATTTCTGGGTTAGCGGAGTCTGTAACATGAATGTATGTAACCTGAAGCGTAAGTAACCCGAGGTACCACTGTACATTAAATTATACGTTACTGCTGTATCCCAGATTCAAAAGAACCATTCCAGCAGAGGGACTCTTTCTCCCCCCTCCCCAATACAATGAAACTGACATTTAACTGCCTCTTCATTTTCAAATCCTTTACCAGTGTCTAAGCTTCTAATGCATGGGTAGGCAAACTAAGGCCCAGGGGCCGGATCCAGCCCATTCGTCTTCTAATTCCAGCCCACGGACAGTCTGGGAATCAGTGTATTTTTACATGAGTAGAATGTGTGCTTTTATTTAAAATGCATCTCTAGGTTATTTGTGGGGTATAGGAATTCGTTCAGTTTTTCTCTCCAAAATATAGTCCGGCCCCCCACAAGATCTGAGGGACAGTGGACCAGCCCCCTGCTGAAAAAGTTTGCTGACCCCTGATCTAATGAATGCCCCTGGACACATACAAATGAATACTTCAGTGAACACATAAACTCCCCACAATACACATTTTTCACTGGACTGACTGTGGCATGTTTGTTCCATGGCATGTAATGTGGTATTGATTGTAAGATTCTGGACTTGGCTTGATTTCCCAGTTTGACCCATAATGAGTGAATTTCTAGATTACACATAATGACAGCCAAATATTGTTTATTTATTAAATTTGTGTAACACCCTTCCTTCAAAGAGCACAGTACAGTTCATACCATAAAAATACAAAATGAGAACACAAAATACATAATAAAACAAAAACAAACCAATAACCGCCCCCCCTCCCACAAACACATTTAAAAGTACATGGGATGCTAATCAGCCAAAGGCCTGATAAAAGATGAACATTTTCGCCTGGCAGTAGGCAAGCCTCCCTGGGGAGAGAATTCTACTATGAAGGAGCCACCACAGAAAAGGCTCATTCTTGTGTTACCATCCTCCGAACCTCTCATGGAGGGCTTCAGATTATGATTGCAGGGTCTTGGTTAGTTCATATGGAGGGAAGTGGTCGCCCCATATGTAAACGTTAAAAAGCACAGATGTTTAATAACATTGAACCCTGAAGACCCTCACTTTGAAGGCTCCACAGGGCCAAAGAACCTTCCCCAAGCACCATCTTCTGGAAACAGTCAAGTAGGACCAGAACCACTGTGCAGCGGTGCCACCCACGCCTAACTTGGACAGTTGCTCCAGAAGAATGCCACAGAGGTGTTAGAATTCCTGATCTATGATTGCAGTCATAGGATTGTTGTCTTTCACATGACGGTATATGTTTTGACCCCACAGAGTGGGATGTGATGGAAACAGGATGTTTGTGTTACTGTGTTCCGTGAAGTGGGACTATTGTCCTTTGTTCTTTTTCTCTTTGCTGGCTGATGCTAGAGAGAGAGGGAGCCATGTTGCAGTGCTCCGTGTGTGTTTATATGTAAATAAAGTAGATTAGCCAAAATGCTGAGTTGCTGAGGTCTGTTACGCAAAGCTGCGAAGACTCTGCAGATCTCTAAGTGTGCCGGTGTCAGCTGGCATTGGTCACTGTGATGTTCGGGCTGAAGAAAGCTTATGAAGCTCCTGAACGATTGACCAGGAGGGAGGGAACATGCCAGTTGGGCATGTGTCTCTGCCAGAGTCCTACTCGAGTGAAGGCTGAACTCCTGACAGGAGGATGGTATCAAAAGCCACTGAGAGGTCGTGGAGAATTAACAGGGATGCATTTCTGTTGTCTTCTCTCCCACCAGAGGTCATCCTACAGGGCAACCAAAAACCAGGCCTAAACCCCAACTGAAATGGATCTAGGAGAATGGTTTCCTCCAAGAGCGCCTGGATCTTGGAGGACAACAGCAAACCACCTCTCTCTATTGACAATATTCATCAACCTTCAGGCCCTTGATTTCTAACAATGTCTGGCCAACCTTGCATCCAAGGGTTTCTCTTGCTTAACCTGCACAAGTATTTCCATTGTACAGTCCATGGTGCCAATAACAAGACTCTATAAACATTTATTTAAGGACGCGGGTGGCACTGTGGGTAAAACCTCAGCACCTAGGACTTGCCGATCGCATGGTCGGCGGTTTGAATCCCCGCGGCGGGGTGTGCTCCCGTCGTTCGGTCCCAGCGCCTGCCAACCTAGCAGTTCGAAAGTACCCCGGGTGCAAGTAGATAAATAGGGACCGCTTACCAGCGGGAAGGTAAACGCCGTTCTGTGTGCTGCGCTGGCTCGCCAGATGCAGCTTGTCACGCTGGCCACGTGACCCGGAAGTGTCTGCAGACAGCGCTGGCTCCCGGCCTATAGAGTGAGATGAGCGCACAACCCTAGAGTCTGGCAAGACTGGCCCGTACGGGCAGGGGTACCTTTACCTTTTTATAAACATTTATGCTACTGTCTGTTTCTGTCCTCCTACTGGTGGTTTTCACCAGTTCCCCATTGCAGCTGCTGACACCACCTCACATACTGTTTGTGGGGCTCCCCAACCCACCAGAACAGTTTTTTGTGGGGGGAGGGTGTTGCTGCAGTGGGAAGGAAAAATGGCCCTGCTGGATCAAAGTCACTGAGTTCAGCTACACTAGTACATGTGCACAAGAAATTATTTTAATTGAATTAGTGTTTAGTACAGTCTGTTCCAAAACCAAAGCGTTCCAAAACTCAACAGCCGACAGACTCAATAGGAAGCCTCTGATTAGCAGCGGAAGACTCAATTTACAAATGGAACATACTCAACAGGAAGCGGAACATATTCAGCTTCCAAGGCAAAGTTCACAAACCAGAACATCTACTTCCTGGTTTGCAGCATTCTATTTCCAAGTTGTTCGTAAACTAAGCTGTTCTAAAACCAAGGTACCACTGCAACAGACTCTTGCCTCATTACATTGAGGACATATATGTCACTGAGAAATAAATGACCTAGCTTGGGAGCTCATGTATTCTAGAAATTTGCTTAAGGCCAAAATAATACTTGATCGGCAAACATTACCACAGTGGACAACTATATTAATGTTAGCTGCATTCTGTAGCAGTTCTGAGAGACAGAAAGAGAGGATACAGAACTCCAATAATTTTTTTAAAACTTATTTTTAGATACGCTATGTTGTAGATGTCATTCCAATGGCGCAATACAGAATGCATATAAAAAGGTCCAAATTCACTGCAAATTTGTTACTATAACTGCGTGCAAAGATGCCACAGCGGAATAATCAAACACAATCTGGCTTTGTTTATATGAGAAATATTAAGCTATGTTTTCCACGAAGGAATGACATTCCCTCTGGATACACATAGCGATCACAGGGTCATGATTAATGACTATGGAGGGTAGGAATGGAGATTAGCTTCAAGGGAGGGTCATAAAGAGTACTCAAGTTAAAGATGACTATACTCAACGTTGACTTTTGTAGCTCTATTTTTTAAAACTTATCTGATGAACTGAGAACTGATGTAAGTGGAGAGTTATAGACATTCCACCCTTGATTGTATATTACTCTTTTTCTCTCTGGAATGGGTGCAGTTTACATTTTCTGTTATTTAATTTTGTTTCAAAATTCTGTAACTGAATAATTTGTCATTGTTAAATCCCCCCCCATACAAAAAAAGAAGAAGATTCAAGACAGAAAGATCACTGGAAATCAGAGCATATTGCATTTCCACACGTTTCCTTTAAAAACAACATTTAAACGTCTCAGTGCTGTTGTGATATGTGGGATTAAGGATATTTTAGCATTCTTGAATAGCTTTTTAAAGAAAACCAGGGCAACCATTTTAATTTCCCACAATGCCCCAGTGTGATGCTGTGTCAGCAGCACTCTGGGACAAATAAACGATGGAATTTCAGGATATCGGCAAAATGTCCAGGTTTCTGAAACTTTCCCAAAAAACGCGCAACAACTTTTTGTGCCTGGATTTTTACTTCTTGAAATATGGCAACCGTACTCTGGACCCAAATGATATGAGCCCATTAGAGTGTACTTTGCGCAGGACCCCTCCAATCCTGAAGCCAGCCCTCATAACCATCAAATGAGTGGATCTTTGGGAAGACTTTCTAGCCGGTTCTGAACTGTGTTTTCCTGATGGAGTTCAACTCCCCAGTGTAAAAATAAATAAATCTGCAGCCAGTTTCACAGCAACTGCAGGAATATTCCGGGTGCTCCATCTCCCAACACTGACATTCTTCCTCAAAAGTCATAGACTATTAGCAGGGCCGTCTTAAGCATATCCGGCGCCGTGGTGCAAAGATCCCTCCGGTGCCGGCGCCCCGCCATTTCCCAGTGTTGGGTTTTTATTATTATTTATTTAATCATTTTTTCAATACAAAAACAACCACAAAAAACACAACAAAAATCATAATAACACTAATAACACAATCTGACAGTTCAGATTTGAGTACTGATATACCTATGACTACACCTTTTTAACAATATTTCCCCACCTCTCCTCCCCCTACTTCCCACCACTGTCCGTCTTATCGCTTAAATATTCCTTCCAGATTTCTTCATATTTATCCATTCTTTATTTGCGTCAACATGTAATTCATTCGTGTGTAGCTAGTCTGTCCATATTATCAATCTATGTGCTCAATGGAATCTTTTTGTGGCTCTTCCAATTCATCAAAACAAGTTTTTTTGTTTGTAATATGGCAAGATACATCCATTTTTTTGACCCCTTGTAATCTCCCACGTTTCCGGAATATAATTTAGAATTCAATTCAATTCACCTAAATAACAATTTCTTTTTATTACTCTTGCTATAAATGTCCTCACCTCGCACCAAAATGATCTTATCATCGGGCCATTTTCAAGAGTTGTCAACCTTTTCCCAAGCCTCTGCTGGGATCGCTCTCCTCCCGTGAAGGCTTGGGAGGCAAGCTGCAAGCCTGCCAGTCATATGGTTGACGGGGCACAGCTGGCAGGCATGCAGGGAAAGGGGAGGCCGCCGGCAAAGCTGCACAGCTCCCCCACTCGCTGGGGCGCCCCTGAGAGCCTGGCGCCCTGGCGCAACGCACCACTAAGCCCAATAGGAAAGACGGCCCTGACTATTAGAGAACTTTCACATACAGCTGAGAGAGAAAAATATCTGCTGTACCGTGCTAGTATAGAGAATGTCTCCAGAGCACCAATGAATATAACCACACACAAATAGCAGATGCAAACTTAAGATTCTAAGTTGTGCAGCTATTAGCAAGCGAAACTGCCCGCAACATGATCCAAATCATGTTTACTCAGACTAACGTCCCACTGGATTCCGTGTGGTTTATTTCCTAGTTTGTGTGCTTAAGGTTACTGCTGTGGGAATATTCCCTGCACAATGTCACAAATGCTATTAACACATTTTCCTATTCTAAAAGAGGGGATATGCTAAAAATCAATATGATCCAATTAATGTGCTCTCTAGTCTATAGCAAAGCTGGAGAATATTACAATTTTCACCTACGGCTTTTAAAGTTGTCTTTAGGTTGCAACATTACTTGGGAGTAAGTCCCATTACCTTTCGAGTAAACAAGCACGGGACCAGGCTGTTAATTTAGCTTATGCCGCCAATCATTGTTAATGACCTTTTAAAGTCATTTGCAAGTGGGATTTCTGTCATACTGTACTGCCATCAGGCTTTTTATATATGTCTACATAATGCATATGGCTGCAATGTTTACATGTCTGGAAATTTGAATGAATTCAACAGCACTTCCAAGCTTGCATGTGCTATATTTAGAGAGAAAATCTTTGCCTTTAAACTTAACTGCTTCAGCCTGTGAATGCAGTTCATTCTCGATTTCTTTAATACCGTACCAAGAATTTAAGCGGAATGGTATCTCAATAGGTATAGAAATAAATATATGTATTATGTCTCAAAATCATAAAAAAGTCCCTTCTTTCGTTTCAAGTGTGTAGGGGATGGGGAGAAAGTAGATAAATGCAGATGGGGAATTGTTGTGTTAGGGAAAAATCTGCTCCTGCGGACACACACGGTTGTCTTCCCCCAATTCCTGCAAAATATAGGCTATGGCTCCTCACTTCCCCCCATCATAATGATGGGCATTTTGCTAGCAACATACACCACTCTGTAATTACATTTCCAGACAGAAATATGGGCAAGAACTTGACCGAGGAAGGCACTTTAGTTGTCAGATTTACTTGGTGGACAATAGAAAACGGCAAGGAAGCACAGGGGATTGGAATGATCTAATAGAGAGTTCATCAAGTTGAATTTCATGTGTTTGCTTTCCAAACCAACACCCTTCTGTAGCTTGGACACGGACCCTAATGGATACACTTCAAAATAACAGTAAGCATCTAAGCCTGTGTGGGTTGAAGAACATCTCACAGGGCTTTGTCCTAGCCAAGGTTAGTTGAGGCTCTCAGAAAAGTATTAAATGAAACCTCCGCTTTCAAGCCTCAGAAGATTTTCAGAGTTAAAAAGTTTCTATTTGCTTTAGCGTTTTTTCTTCCAAAAAGCTAATGAGCTCTTCAAATAGGCAAAAATCTGTTTATTCCCACCTGGCAACTAATAATACAAGTGAAACAGATATGTGTTTTCCATTGAGGTTCCTACCATTTGCTCTTGCATTTATATTATTGGCTTGTTCAAAGGAAAGAAATAGTAGCTTGAGCTCATAATATATTGGGCAAAATTTCAAGAAGATTAGGGCACGTGGTGAAGGATTTTGGATGGAAAGCATACATTTATGGCAAAGAATCGTTTGTGCCAGAAATCCAAATTGCACTGGAAATCATCTCTGCCTTGTATCAGCTATGTCCCAGCCATAGACTCTCCTAACAGCAGGGAAGGTCTAACACCATTGTCACAAAGCCAAAATGAATTCTGAATTATACCAGCCCAGAAAATGAGCAATCTTGATTGGATAGAGCTGCACATTCAAAAGTATTAGGCACCCAGATATACACATTCAGAAATATTCCATCTGAAATGTACTGATGGGTAATAACTTGCCCATAGGAAGCTTGTAAATCAAAGAAAAGTCCCAGTTAGGACTCCTGTCCTTGACATGATAACTTACACATGCAGGGAGATTTTAAAGTATGGAACCTGTGTGCATTCTACTGGTTCCTTCCACTACTGGTTACTGGGAAAGCAGGACACAACTCACCAAATTCTAGGAGTTTGCACACAGCCCTATTCCAGATGAAGAAAACTCATATACAATCTATAAACATCTACACAAACGGGCTGGGACAGGTGTTGCAAGGGTCTTGGAAGACACATTTGGACAAGGGAATCGCCAGGAAAGCTGGGTTTTCCAACCTGCACTCTGGGAGGTCAGACTCATCCTGAAGCTGTACGTAGGGGCTCACAAGCTATCACTCTTTTTAGATGGCACCCAGTCGCATGTGGTCTAATCTCCTTTCTAACAAATCAGAATGGGTCATCTGGAAGCGCCCTCGTTGTTCCAATCAAATTACAGATACCTTGTGTAATGTATAGTTTGCCCATCAGTTGACTCTTCGCGAAATTCTTAACGATAATAGGCTTCCATGTGAGACAGAATAATGCCCAGCTAAAAGCACATTTGGGTTTTGCATGTCTTTGTTTATAACTAAAATGTATCTGCTGCTCAGCCACTTGTGCAGCCTCAAGAGCAACGCCCCCTGCTATACATACTAAACATACCTTAATAATAATAATAATAATAATTTATTATTTATACCCCGCCCATCTGGCTGGGCCTCCCCAGCCACTCTGGGCGGCTTCCATAGAAAGCAAAAATACAATAAAATATCACACGTTAAAAACTTCCCTGAACAGGGCTGCCTTAAGATGTCTTCTGAATGTCAGGTAGTTGTTTATCACTTTGACATCTGCTGGAAGGGCGTTCCACAGGGCGGGCGCCACTACCGAGAAGGCCCTCTGCCTGGTTCCCTGTAGCTTTACTTCTCGCAATGAGGGAACCGCCAGAAGGCCCTCGGCGCTGGACCTCAGCGTCCGGGCAGAATGATGGGGGTGGAGACGCTCCTTCAGGTATACTGGACCGAGGCCGTTTAGGACTTATAGTGGCCTTATAGTGAACACTGGGCCACAGCCAACAGGGTAGTGGCAAATTCAGAAGTGCAAGGTGCCTTCATCATTGTCACAGCCATGTATCCTGACAGCCGCACCCCCTTCTTAGACTACACAACCTAAGATTGTATAATAATCTTATAAATAAACAAGAATAATTAGGGATGCATTGCAATGCTCAGTGTAGATTGCTGAGTGTTGTCTTTCTGCAAATCTGCTATTTTCTGGGCAAGTTCATGGGCAAGTGATTTGGTGTGTTCTCAGGGCTTTTTTTCAGATAGAACGCAGTTCCAGCACCTCTCAGGTGGGCACCATTGCCATTATAAGAATATATATTCCTTGAAGTTCCACGGTAGATAACATAACTTGCACACAATCCTCTTGGAAAGTGAAGCACCTTGTTTTTTCAATGTTCCTAAATGCTCCGCTTGGGAGCATACAGTACAACAATTCCTCAGTCTTCGTTTTGCCCACTTTTTCCAGAGTGATCCTATGAGCTAATCCTCAGTGGCGGACTCACTTCTTTTCACTGATTGGCTGCAATCAGCACAAATGATGAGTAGCTAAAAAGTTTCTTTTGTGTTCTTTGGGTGGCTTTAGGGCACTATAATAATAATTTAAAATAAAATAATAAAATAAAATAAAATAATAAAATAAAATAAAATAAAGAAGTAAAGTAAAGTAAAGTAAAATAAAATAATTTATTTCTACCCCGCCACTCTGGGTGGCTCCCAACAGAATATTAAAAGCACAATAAAACATCAAACATTAAAAACTTCCCTGTAGACATGGCCCCCCGCAGCAGAAATAGTAACATGTCTTCAACCCCGCACAACCCCAGACACCTCTATACCTCTGAAAAGGACAGGTGGACTCTTTACATTAATCCTGTAATGTTGCACATAACAGCTACATGAGAATTCCATAATTCATGGCAGAAATAATGTACTTCTTATGTGTGCTGTTGGGATTCTGTGACTGCAGAAATATCATCACACTTGATCTTAGTCGAAAGACCCAAGAGTCTATCCTGGAAAAAAGCCTTCCCTTCATGAGTCAGCCATCATATGAATACAATGTTAATGTGTTTTCCTAATGATCCTCTTCATGGAATTGGATGTCAGAGCTCATAAATGTTCTGCAAAGTACCACAGCTGTCACCAAAAAAAGAGGAAGCAGAATGTTTCCATCCTTTCCTTTCCTTTCATTCTGTTTTACTTACATCTTTTTCATGTTCTGACATCACAACACCACTCACCATTCCACCCCACCTTATTGGCTTGCGCTGGTGGGGGAGTGCACTGTGTTGTGATGTCAGGATGACAAAAGGTGAGTCAAACTAAACCTGGCAGAGAAACAGAAGAGAACAGAACACGTGGGTTCTGTTTTGGTGGCAGCTACATGTTTCAGCCAAAGAAGGAAAACGCTACCAGTTTTGAATTAATACAATGAATAAAACTTGAATACTTAAAAAAGAAAAAAAAAAGCAGCTGTTCTCCATTGCCATTGAGGAAAACTCAAGAATAGCAGCCTGAATTGTGACTGAATATTAGGAAAAACTGTAAGAACAGCTGAGCAATGGAAGAAGTTGCCTAGGAAGTTCTCTAGAGGCTTTTGGGGGAGAGGCTGGATCAACAGTGTCAGAAATAATTTAAGTCAAAGGAATCCTGCTGTAGTTGCAGGTGGCTGGACACATGACCTGGAATGCACCTTCTGGACTTTATGATTCTAGATTTTCTGAAATCACAGCAAATATGCAATTGCTATAAAACTTATGTGGTCTTTCCATCCTTTGTAACAGATTGTGTGAGTGAGTTAATGCAAATTCCCTTTGCGGAAAGATTTATTTTTAATAAATGAGATATTGCAGTGTTCACTGTCCAGCAGCATTTCTGAGCGAGGGAACCATGTCTTTCAAGGTTCTTCCATGCCGCAAATTCCCTGCCTGTGGAAGGCTCTCTGAAATGCTGATTTTCTATTTGCAATGAGATTTTTGGTGAGAATATTCAAGTATGCACTTGTTCTCCCGAATCATCTACCGTTACATGAACGGCACAACATTTCTTTACCTTCTTCCCTTAAGTCTGTCCTTGCAACTCCTTTTCTTAAAAACAAATCTTCAGATCCATCCCCCCTTTTCTACCAGCCCTCTTCCTGATCACTTCCAGACTGGTTTTCACTCAGCAGAGGCTTCTATAACTAATGTTTTCATCCATCTTGTTGTTGTTGTTTAGTCGTTTAGTCGTGTCTGACTCTTCGTGACCCCCTGGACCAGAGCACGCCAGGCCCTCCTGTCTTCCACTGCCTCCCGCAGTTTGGTCAAACTCATGCTGGTAGCTTCAAGAACACTATCCAACCATCTCGTCCTCTGTCATCCCCTTCTCCTTGTGCCCTCCATCTTTCCCAACATCAGGGTCTTTTCCAGGGAGTCTTCTCTTCTCATGAGGTGGCCAAAGTATTGGAGCCTCAGCTTCATGATCTGTCCTTCCAGTGAGCACTCAGGGCTGATTTCCTTCAGAATGGAGAGGTTTGATCTTCTTGCAGTCCATGGGACTCTCAAGAGTCTCCTCCAGCACCATAATTCAAAAGCATCAATTCTTTGGCGATCAGCCTTCTTTATGGTCCAGCTCTCACTTCCATACATCACTACAGTGGTACCTCGGGTTAAGTACTTAATTCGTCCGTTCTTAACCTGAAACTGTTCTTAACCTGAAGCACCACTTTAGCTAATGGGGCCTCCTGCTACTGCCGTGCCGCCAGAGCTCGATTTCTGTTCTCATCCTGAAGCAAAGTTCTTAACCCGAGGTACTATTTCTGGGTTAGCGGAGTCTGTAACCTGAAGCGTATGTAACCCGAGGTACCACTGCACTGGGAAAACCATAGCTTTAACTATACAGACCTTTGTTGGCAAGGTGATGTCTCTGGTTTTAAGATGCTTCAATTCTCTGTACTACTTCTTTTGAATCTTTCATTACCCTTTGATACAGTTGACTATTTCTCTCCCCTCCTCTTTTCTTTAGTTCTTCTAGTTTTTCAGGTATACTATTGCCATGGTTTCGGTCATACTATCAATCCTTTAAGACTTATTTCAATAGTTCTTCATCTGTTCCACTTTCTGCAAGAATTCCTCAGGGATCAGTATTATGCTGCCTTCTATGCTTTTAATATTTTCTCTCTCGGTTCCATTACACATTCTTTTGTTCTTCAGCACCACCTTCGTGCCAATGAATTTTGGTTCTACTTCATTACATGATATTGCACTGCATTCCTTGCCTCCATTTCGGGCTTGACATCAGCACTTAGCATCCTCGGCCAGCTGCCCAAACCCCAGTATCCAAGCAGGAAATGATGACATTTAAAATTTCCCACAATACCCTGGAGTTTCTGGCTTAAGTGCTGCCTTGTGGGATTATGGGAGCCTTAAAGGTTGGGGCACCATGGGAAATTTAAAATTGCAATTCATAGTTGGATCTTCACTGAGGTACAGGAGGGGGTTGGCAGAGGACGCCATGGAGAAAGGGTGGTGGTTAAAAAGTAAAAACAGTGTAACATAATTGAAAAAGAGTACTATCACAATGACTAACCGTAAGGTAAATATTGTGGCAGCAGACAGCATAAAATTAACAATAATTCAAATGGGGTGTGTGCAGTTATGCAGGACAGGGCTTACCTGGGCCCCCACAATATTTCATTCATGTTGGCACCCCTGACAGATGCAAAATACATCACAGATCAGTTTTAAGTGGGCGCCTAAATGCCATAGGGTGGATGCCTATCTGATGTTCATGTCAGCATCGCCCTTGAGCCAGTGTCACCAACTGGACTCATCCACTTCAGCCCCGACTGGGCTAGGCGAGCTGAGTAGCACTTCCAGAGACCACCTTCTGCACAGGAACAGGTCAAAGTGCTGTGGACTCACAGCTTAGAGTTGTGAGCACCGGATTCACTTCCACAAGAAGAAGAAGAAGAGTTTGGATTTGATATCCCGCCTTTCACTCCCTTTAAGGAGTCTCAAAGCGGCTAACATTCTCCTTTCCCTTCCTCCCCCACAACAAACACTCTGTGAGGTGAGTGAGGCTGAGAGACTTCAGAGAAGTGTGACTGGCCCAAGGTCACCCAGCAGCTGCATGTGGAGGAGCGGAGACGCGAACCCGGTTCCCCAGATTACGAGACTACTGCTTTTAACCACTACACCACACTGGCTCTCTAGAATACAAGAATACAGTCGTTGCACAGCAGAGTATAGCAGAGTATAAACGACTCGGAGAGCAGCTCTGTAGAATATCTTCTTTATTCTATCTACAACTATATACAAAGCTAAATGAGGTCTAAGCATAAATGAATGCTGAACTGCACTGAGTGTCTGCAGCTGCTCTTAGCAGCAACCTTATCTAAACACACGATCTCTAACACTCATTCTCTCTCTCTCCGACACACTGACTGACTGACTGACTGACTCTTTGATGTGGTGCTGGAGTAGAATAAGTAGAGAGCAGAACACCGCCCCCTCCTCTCTGGAGAATCAGCAGAGACATCAGGAGATTCTTGGATATGGGAGGGGTGAAATCTCCTCAGTTCATTGGGAGCACAATCCAAAAGGCAGGTGCCACCACACTAAAGACCCTGTCCTTAGCAGACTTTGGATAACCCTCAAGAGAATATGGTGCGACCAAGTACCTCTCTCCCAAGGATCAAGGTGACCAGGGAACAGTACACAAAGGAAAGTGTTTTCATTAGGTGGCCCATGTTTCTAGCCCTGATTGAATCTCCTCCTGCTTTCCCTTTTCTTCCTAATGTGCATAAGCCTGTGGGCATGACCTATTTTTCTTTCTTTCTTTCTTCTCATTTGCATACAGCACTTAGCAACCTTGATGCGGTTTTAAATAGTAGCATCGGCAATTCTGAACGCTCAGCTCAGCTCTCATATCACTTTGGTCTAGTGGTAAAAAGCTCTGCACCAAAAGACCCAGCTCACTGATCAGATTAAACTAAGCAAATTAAGCACCTTTTCTAGGGTTTCTTTTGCCTCCGTTATTCAGTGGCACTTTGTAAGTGGTATATTAGGGGGAGGATGCAGTTTCCATTTAAGAAATCGTGCACACCTTAGGTTTACCCTGTCAAATGATAATTGCACAATTGTATCTGGTTTCAGCTGGCAGGCAATGGTTGCTCCTTTTCTATCTCTGAACAATCTGGGTATGGGAAGGAAAGGGAAAATTCTAGGAATGTAGCCAGGTAACCTTTAATATCGTCAGAGTCCCATTCCTTCTTTCTATACTGAGTGGCTTTTCTCACTATAAGTCCTGACAGGCCTGGACAGTGGATTCAGGAACTACAAGTTAACATCTTTCCACTAAATGATTATTGGCTTGTGGTAACACAGAAGAGGGTTTTTTCATTGGTGCCACCAATGTTGTGTAATGCTCCCCCAGGGAAGCGGGTGGCGCTGTGGTTTAAACCACTGAGCCTCTTGGGCTTGCCGATCGGAAGGTTGGCGGTTCGAATCCCTGCGGCGGGGCGAGCTGCTGTTGCTCGGTCCCAGCTCCTGCCAACCCAGCAGTTTGAAAGCACGCCAGTGCAAGTAGATAAATAGGTACCGCTGCAGCAGAAAGGTAAACGGCGTTTCTGTGCACTCTGGTTTCCGTCACAGTGTCCCGTTGCACCAGAAGCGATTTAGTCCTGCTGGCCACATGACCCGGGAAGCTGTCTGTGGACAAACGCCGGCTCCCTCGGCCGGAAAAGCGAGATGAGCGACACAACCCCATAGTTGCCTTTGACTGGACTTAACCATCCAGGGGTCCTTTACCTTTTTACCTTTAATGCTCCCCCATCATAAATGCAAGACAGCACATCAATACGATTGACATGCTCCCATCTGTTGAGGTCATTCCCCCAGTCTACTGACTTGAACCTCCCATTTCAATTGCTCTTTTAACCATTTTAATTGTTCTGTTGACTTAATGGGCTTGTTTAATTGTAAATTCTCATTGTGAACCATAATTGCATGTGACTATACTTTTTATAATCAGTTTCATATTTGTAAACCGCTTAGAAGCCACTTTGGCAATTAAGCATTATGTAAATTAAATTAATCATAGATTCTATACATTCAAACATGTATAGAAGTGGTACAGAGATTGTGTCTGTATGGGTGATATGCAAATATAATAAATAAGTGACTTTGTTGTTCCTTGAATTTTACAGGCTAACAAAAAAAGCAAGTGATTGGCAGGTACACATGTAGCAAAAACTTGGAGCACAGCAGTAAATGGCCCAGCAAAGGGTAGAATAACTACCTCCTTCCCATCAGAAAGAGCAAATGCAGATGCAATTACTTTGCGCCTGTCACCATGATGGGAACAGAATTTTGCAGACCACCATATGCAAAACATTTGCTAACAGCATCAGATGCTACATTATAAATTATCTAGACTTTCTATAATCTATGGCTTGGAGGCAATTAAATGAGGCAGACAAACATTTGGCCATAGTATTCCGATCTAAGGCTGTGCGTGCACATGTTTTTACTTTGTGTGACTGCGAATAGAGAAAATTAAATTAAAATTAAATTAGATCTGACAGTAGCCTCATTTTGTTGGGAATAGAATCTCCAGCAGGGTCTGTGTGGTCCAGAAAGAAGAGATTTTAAGCATTTTCCAGAATTCCCTAATCCTGATTAGATGCTGCATGTCCTTAAAATTACTTCCACTTCCCGGAACTTCTAGGCGATCCTGTTTTATTTTCTTTCATATGTTTTCCTCTTTGAAGGGATACAGCATATCAAAAACAAAAGCAGTATCATGTGGTCAGTGCAGCCAATGAAAAATATGCCTTACAGCTCACTCCCTGCCCCCATTTGATACATAACATGGCGATAAAGGTAAAAAGGTAAAGGACCCCTGGACAGTTAAATCCAGTCAAAAGCAACTATGGGGTTGCTGTGCTCATCTTGCTTTCAGTCTGAGGGAGCCGGCATTTGTCCGCAGCTTTCCAGGTCATGTGGCCAGCATGACTAAACTGCTTCTGGTGCAATGGAACACTGTGACGAAAACCAGAGTGCACGGAAGTGCAGTTTACTTTCCCGCCACAGTGGTACCTATTTATCTACTTGCACTTTGATGTGCTTTTGAACTGCTAGGTTGGCAGGAGCTGGGACAGAGCAGCGGGAGCTCACCCCATTACGAGGATTCGAACCGCCAACCTTCTGATTAGCAAGCCCAAGAGGCTCAGTGGTTTGGACCACAGCGCCACCTGCATCCCTTCACATGGCAATAGTGAAATATGTGCAAAAAGAAACCAAAATTAGAGAGATCATGGCTCTTTTGCAGATAAATGAGAGCCAATTTGGTATAAAGGAAACAGTGCTGTACTTGAGGTGGGGAAACCTGGGTTCAGAAGGTGGCTTTGGACAGGTTACCATCTCAGTCTCCATCGCAGGGTTGTTGTACTTATAAAATGGGATAGTCCTCAACTGTGCCATTCTGCGGCCTTTGGAAGAAGTGTGTGAGAAGTAAATATTAAAATCTGGCTTTGTTCAGAAGGTGCAAAGGCAAGACATTGCGAAAGAGCAAAAGAGAGAGAGAGAGAGAGAGAGAGAGAGAGAGAGAGAGAGAATGAGAGAGAGAATATGAATGTAATGGAAACGTTACATTTGTTCAGCCCGTACACTGAGGTCCAGCTCCGAGGGCCTTCTGGCGGTTCCCTCACTGCGAGAAGTGAGGTTACAGGGGACCAGGCAGAGGGCCTTCTTGGTAGTGGCTCCTGCCCTGTGGAATGCCCTCCCATCAGATGTCAAGGAAATAAACAACTATCTGACTTTTAGAAGACACCTGAAGGCAGCCATGTTTAGGGAAGTTTTTAATGTTTGAAGTTTTAAAGCGTTGTTGTTGTTGTTGTTGTTGATATTCTGTTGGGAGTCACCCAGAGTGGTTGGGGAAATCCAGCCAGATGGATGGGGTATAAATAATAAATTATTATTATTAAATATTTGGAACATTTGCTTTCTTTACAGATACGCAAGCAAAGCATCATGGACGCAAAGGGGTAGTGTGATTTGTTACACAGACTGCACATAAAATCCTCAGAGGGAGGTCCCGATTCCCTAAAACTCTTCACTTTTGGCCAACTCACAGCTTTCTCTCTGCATCTGTCTTCAAAACAGCCAACTTGAACTTTCTGGCATACAGTCACCAAAGTACTTTTCTCAGACCCACCCGTCCCCCATATGAACTTTCATAGCCATTCATATTCTAGACTCTTATAATCAGGCATCTCTAAAAAGCAAAGCAGAACACACACTCATAACCTTTTCATATTACTCGTTTCAGGTTAGTGATCAAATCGAATTTTGCATTTCTTTGTAAGGTTTTAAAGAGTATAGCTGTGTGTGTGCTGTTGTTTTAAAAAATCTTGACCAAATATGTTTTGCATTTATAACAGCAGCTTTAAATTTTCAACCAATCTTAAATTTCTACTCTATTTAAACGAGATGTTGTCAACAAAAACTGGGTTAAAAATATATTGTAACCTTCTGTGGTCCCTCGGGGCAGGCTGGGAAAGAATCACAGAAGGCAAGAAAAGCAGGGGCCATCACTTAAACAACCCCTGTCCTAAATGCTACAGTTTTGGTGCTGGGTCCTAGTTTAATAATATGGAATTGTGTCTTTTTTAATAAAAAAAAAAATCTGTTGCATGTTGCATCTTATGTCAACCTTGGAAAGATTTTTATTCTTGAAAGGTGGTATAAAAATTTATTGAATAATAAATGAAATTATAATATAATATAATATAATAATATGCAGTAAATTTGGGGGCCACTTGGCTGAAGTTCAGGAAGCCTTATTGGTGGCTAACTGACACAGTCACTCATTCCACAGTTACAAACATCCCACCCTTTCCAGAATAAACCATGCTTCCAAACAAGAGGGCTTGTTTTCCCCCTCTGTTTTAGGCTCAACTTCTCTGCCCTCACTTCCACCTTTACTCCTCAACGAACGCATATTCCACCATGAAACTGGATGCCACCACAATTTGCTATGGATGCCGACAAGCTGGGAAAGCAACAGACTCCACCCAGATGCAACATTTCCTCTCAAAATACACACATTAAAACAGGTTTTGATACTTTTTTTAAAAAAAGAAAAAATTGAGAAGTGAACAGCAATTTGGTTTTTAGCAGATAGCTTCTCTCTGATCTGCACATTAGCCTGGGAGGAGTGGATCAGGCCAAGTTCATTTCTGAATTTACGGAGAATGAATTCCTCAGGCATCCCTAAAACTTAAGGGAGCCTCTCTGTAAGGTCTATTGAAATTAGAAAGACATACTTTCAAGAATATTTATTAAGGACTGGGCATAAAGAGAGTATAAGCTGGACGCAAGTAATCGTGGAACACTAAGCTTTATTGCATGTGGTAGTGTCTGATGCGAGAGTTATAGGTTAATGTGACCTTGCTGTGCTTTAAAGGAAATTGAACAATGCGCAAGAGTAGAGGCAATTACTAAAGCTGTCATCCAAAATGTATTTGAAGTTTGTCCTCTAGATATACAGGACTTCCATTCCCATTTTTTAAAAACGCCCCAAAAACCCCCACCTTCCATGACTCTTTCTTACTACTTACATCTGCCACTTGCTAACTCTTTGAAATATTCCAGACATGTCCCTGTTTTCTGTTTTGCCTCCTCTCCATTACTTTCTACTAGCTGTTCTTTTTTAAATGATATATAATGGGGTGTTTTTGTTTTTTTTACCTTGATGAATAACCTGGGTGTTTCATAAGCAGACTTTCCTGAACTGTCGCATCTTTAAGGCTTCGAATTAGGCATTTACGATGCAATCGAATCATACGAGAGTTCCTACTCAAATGTTAATAACAACCTTTGGCAGCAGAGATTATGTTGTTAAAAACACAAAATAACAGAGCTGAAGAGTTTACAAAAAAATTATGTTTTTAAACACACACACACACACACACACACACACACACAAATAATAGAGCTAGAGAGTTTACAAATAATGAGAAGTTCATTTCTATTACTTTTTGCAATTCCAGATTTAATATAATGCATGAGCAAACACGAAGCCCTGATTCGGAGTTGATAAATGGACATAATCTGTTACAGATTTGTCACAGTGGATAAAATTAAGTACACTAGCTTTACACAAGTCATGTTGGTACCATCACATTTACATGACCGTTGAGCTGAGGCACATACAGGACCTGTTTCGTTTATGTTGTTCTGCGGATTATAAACCATTTCAATTAAATAAGAATGTTAGATTAGAAAGCTGTTATGATTACACGAGCACCACCATCAATTTTTTAATCTGTTTCACCTGGCTATTTCCTGAAATCTCATTGAATCCCTTGAAAGAGCTTATTTGAAATTGTAAATGTTTATTCTTCGTTCATGTATATTATTGTATGAAACCTCTGTTGCAATGTGACCCCAGCCCAAGAATACATAGACAAGAAAATTAATGGCACCCCAGTAATTAGTTGGTGCGTGGAAATAAGTGGTCCTTTCAAGTAGGTTTCAAATAGGTTTTTCCACCTGAAATTCATATATTTTTCTGGTATGAAAGAATATAGGTTTTCATGTAATAGACCATGTTTACAATCCAGGAACAATCTAAGATCTTACAATCTAAGATCTTTGCTCAGACACATTACATACACTACATAATTATTTTTGCTTCCTTAGAGACAGATTTCTGTCTCACTGTCAGCCTACGAAATGAGCATATTAAGTAAGATCACTTAGGCTATACTTGCCGTCCTGTACACCCTAAAACTGATTATCTAGATC
Organism: Podarcis erhardii; assembly: GCF_964252035.2. Classification (NCBI taxonomy): domain Eukaryota; kingdom Metazoa; phylum Chordata; class Lepidosauria; order Squamata; family Lacertidae; genus Podarcis; species Podarcis erhardii. Next base: position 13,701,688 of record NC_138501.1, read on the forward strand.
CATTTCAATCTGATAACATTTAGTCTTGCATATACTGAACTTTAACAATATATAAATTGGGTTTGAATAAATATTTGTTGACCTCCATGCCTGTTCACTCCAACCCTGCTACTGTTTGGCAGATGGCATTCTAAGGAGCAAATCTTAGCAATTCTGTGGTGGCAGTGGAACATTAAGGAATAAAGAACTATAGTACATTTACTAGAAGGTATTGTTTGTAGCACAGAGCCTAGGACTTGCCGATCAGAAGGTCGGCGGTTCGAATCCCTGTGACGGGGTGAGCTCCCATTGCTTGGTCCCAGCTCCTGCCAACCTAGCAGTTCAGAAGCACGTCAAAGTGCTTCCTTCTGGCGGGAAGGTAAACGGTGTTTCCGTGCGCTGCTCTGGTTTGCCAGAAGCGGCTTAGTCATGCTGGCCACATGACCCAGAAGCTGTACGCCGGTCCCCTCGGCCAATAAAGCGAGATGAGCGCCGCAACCCCAGAGTCGGCCACGACTGGACCTAATGGTCAGGGGTCCCTTTACCTTTACTATTGTTGTAGTATCATAAGGACTCCCATTCCTTCGCATTTGGTACTGCGGCAGTTGGAATGAGGAAAGCAAGGACCTAGCAAGGACCTAAACAAATTGGACGTCCGGGGGCGACCACCCAGCAGGCAAAATTCAAGTGCCTCAGCAAGGACTGAATCTGTCTAAATGTTACCTTTATAAGGGGAAGTAATTGGGAAATAACAGCCTTAAGGGCTGATAATTTCTCAATTGGCAAGCGAGATGTTTGGGAGACCGTATCCAGTTGGATGCCCAAGTACGTCAGTGTTGTGGTAGGGCCTGATAGAATTCCTGCTCCATGACTGCAGTCATGGGATTGTTGTCTATCACATGATGGTGTATGTTTTGACTCCACAGAGTGGGAAGTGACGGAGACAGGATGTTTGTGTTACTGTGTTCCATGAAGTGGAACTATTGTCCTTTGTTTTTTCTCTTTGCTGTCTGATGCTAGAGAGAGAGGGAGCCATGTTGCAGTGCTCCGTGTGTGTTTATATGTAAATAAAGTAGATTAGTCAAAATGCTGAGTTGCTGAGGTCTGTCACACAAGCTGCGAAGACTCTGTGGATCCCTAAGTGTGCCGATGTCTGTTGGCATCAGTCACTGTGATGTTTGGGCTGAAGAAAGCTTTTGAAGCTCCCGAATGATCAACCAGGAGGGAGGGAACATGCCAGTCGGGCATGTGTCTCTGCCAGGGTCCTACTCGAGTGTAGGGCAAGCTGCTGACAGGACCTTCAGTCTTCTCAGCTGCTAGCAGGACTCCCATTTCCTCAGACAGGGCTGCCAGTTCTTCTAACAGGGGTAGCACATGCAGTGGTATTCCAGAGATCCTGGTAAAGGCCGGCGCCATGGGGGTGGATGTGAGGGGGAAACAGAGCAAGGAGGCTGAAGCTGCTAGATCCGTGGCGTGAGGCTGAAAGGGGCGATTCAGCGTCACACCGGGATTTAATTGCCCCGGCCACGCCCCCAAGCCACCCGATTGGCTGCTCGCTGCCTGGCATGGCCGGGCCCCCTCAGTGTGATGCAGTGGAGGTAGGCCTGGCGGCTTGACCGCAGCCCCCCCCCCAGGAAGCGATTTACTATGGTGGCAGTCTGTGCCAGGAGAATAGGGTGAGTGTAAATTCAAGAGTAGCTCAATCTTCTTAATGGATGTTCATGATTTATTTATTTTCCAAAAAAAACCCAACCCTTATAAGTCTACAATGATCATTTGCATTACCTCCAAAATTCATTTTAAGCAGTGTTCTTTTTTTAAGAGCCATTAATTAAAACTGAGTCCAACATTCAAAATTCCATTTACATTCTGCTTTAAAAACCTAAGATTTTCCATGGTGTTTTGTTTAATCCACCCCAATAATAAGAGCTCCAGCTTACTGAAACTGAAATTGTTCAAAATCCTTGGATGCCAAGACTTAAGTCTGTTGAGAGAACCCCAGCAGAGATTTAACATGGAAAAACATTCAGTAAAGAAATGTGTCAATATATAGGCTGTAGACCCTATGACATATGCCCTTTCCAGTCAATTCTAAAGTACTGTTTTCACTTTAAAATCACCTTCCAAAGTTACCCACTTCCTCTAACATAGAAAAAGGCCATGTATTTGGTAAGTTATAAAATGGTTTACTTACAAACTCTCCAAAGGTCAGATTCATGTGCTTTTCCACACAGCAGTCAAGAAAGTTGCGGTAAGTCATAGCTCGGTAACAAAATGGTAAACTGTTGATATAGGAAAATGCTAGTTACAGACTCCATTCTTGTCTAAAAAAAGAAAAGAAAAAATTCTGGTTAAATCCAAGTGGCTGGAGGGGGCAGCTCAGAGCTCATCACATCCTTAGTCTCATCACATGTAGACTAAGGCTTGGTTACCAATTTCCTGTCAAGCTGAAGGGAAATGATGTAGGCAAAACCTGGCAGGACATCTTATTCTATGGCATTAACCCCTTCATGCATTAATTAGACAGAAGCAGGGTGGTTATACGAGGCTGGTTTATCGTACAGAAATATGCACACCGGGGGGGGGGTGAACAAATTCCTGTGCCCCACAAATAACCCAGAGATGCATTTTAAATAAAAGGGCACATTCTACTCATGTAAAAACATGCTGATTCCCGGAACGTCCACGGGCCAGATTTGGAAGGCGATTGGGCTGGATCCAGCCCCTGGGCCTTAGTTTGCCTACCCATCCCATGCTCTTGGGAGTTGGACTTACCTAGTATAGGCTAATGGTTTATTATGCTTTTGGAGTTGTGCTATATCTTTGTACTTTTTTCCTTCCAGACTGTGAAACTTTATGGGCTATATTTTTTATTCTTTGTTTTCTTTCTTTTTGCTAGATTTTCAGATGTGTTTTTTTTAAAAAAAAACACCAAATAAAAAAAATATATTAAAATAAAACAAAAGAAGATGGCTATGTGTCTCCACCAATATAATCTTCCCAGTTTTATTTGAATTATGAGTAAACCTTCTACTTAGAACAGGACAAAACAGACCTCTGAAACCTCTAGATTGGCCATACCTTCTGTAGATAATAGGAGCTTGCCTGGTCAGCAGTGGAGTTCTTTCCCTTTGTTAAATTTTCCAGCTTTAGTGCAACTTGAGCTTCACAGCTGTAGTTATCAGTGGCACCTAAACAAGTTCCGTATTGTTTTCAGCACAGCTGTTGCACATGACCTGCTGGCTAAATCAATTTCAACTCAACATTAGCCCTAATGTAGAGTCTCAGTTGACTGCAAGGGATTTGAAGGAAATTGCAATCTATTGTTTTCGCCCTTAAAGTCAGTGGCAGCACTTCCTTGTTTGTCTGCCAATACTGGGCTCAGTGCGGGGAGCAATGGTAAGCTGTTCATTCCCGGGGGGGCTGGTTAAGAGGTGTTCCATGTGGATGAAACGACCGAGAAGATTGAGATAATGGCAGTGGGAGAGAAGGAAGCTGGGAAAGCCAAGTTAGCAGGTGCACTGATGACTTAGTAGAGATAAGTTGAAAGCAGTGAACTGGATTAAATCCACGGAACATTTTTAAAGCCAGAAGGGCCATTTAGAGGTGGATTGGAAGGCTGATATGCAAGAAAGTTAGAGAATGTTCTGTAAGATCGCGCAGATATGGCCATATTAACTAGAAGGAAAATAGCTGGGCACATCCCTCTGGAGCCTTTCAAATTAAGATAACAAAGATTTATGAACATTATAAAAGAGGTAACTGCAACCGGCAAAATAAGGAGTGATTAGAGCGGTGGTGAGGATTTTGTCAGAAAGGTCAGGGAGAGGGCAAATTCTGGTTATCTTATAGGCAAGAAAAATATGCATTGAGAAATCCAAGCTGATACAATTTATTTTAACCTTTGTGTGAAGAATATTCGCTGTCCTCTGAAAAGGATATCGCGGCATGGAACATCTTCGCTCTGCCAGCACCTCCTACATCTGCCACCAGAGCTAGGGGCTGCAAGTGAGTAAGTTCTGGCCTGTGTGGGACTAACATCTAGCTGCTTCAGTCAGTGCTAGGCCAGGAGACGGCATTTGCTGGAACGTCAGAGAACAATAACCTATATACACCCATGCCCAGCTGCAGTGGCAATTGTCTCATTGCCTGTTTTATTGGGTTTTACAAATACTGTAAGCCATTTTGAGGATTTCATTTAATAGGCAGGGTATACATGTTGTTGTTGTTTAGTCGTTTAGTCATGTCCGACTCTTCGTGACCCCATGGACCAGAGCACGCCAGGCACTCCTGTCTTCCACGGCCTCCCGCAGTTTGGTCAAACTCAGGCTGGTAGCTTCGAGAACACTGTCCAACCATCTCGTCCTCTGTCGTCCCCTTCTCCTTGTGCCCTCAGTCTTTCCCAACATCAGGGTCTTTTCCAGTGAGACTTCTCTTCTCATGAGGTGGCCAAAGTATAAATACTCTGAAGTAAATGAAATGAATAAAGGAGCAGTGCCTTAAGAGTTAACTGTTTTTGCTTTCCACACTCACAGCAAATCTCTTTAGGGCAAATATCTGAGCACATGAAAAAAACAGAAGAACACAAACCAAGGAGAACCAACTTGGTCACACTTGCCAGCACTGTTTGGCTATTCTAGTCCACTTCTTATGTGTACCAGTTCAGTTGTCAGTTCTTGGGATCATGATGGATAACTCAGAGAACATCAACTCAGTGTGAAGCGGTAGTGCGGGGGTGGGGAGCAAATTCTGTGCTAAGGTTTACTAGAAATGGTACTGGGGGCAGAGATGACTAGGCCTTTTTGTTGTTGTAATGGCACTGTGTTATGCAACACGATGGTGCAACCGTGTTTAGAATGCTAAATAGAGTTCTAACTGCCCCATCTTGAAATGAATATTGTAGAACTGTAAAAGCTGCAGGAAAGGATAACCAAAATCAGTGGCAGAGGGCCTCGGTAGTGGCACCCGCCCTGTGGAACGCCCTCCCACCAGATGTCAAAGAGAAAAACAACTACCAGACTTTTAGAAGACATCTGAACGCAGCCCTTTTTAGGGAAGCTTTTAATGTTTGATGGATTACTGTATTTTAATATTTTGCTGGAAGCCGCCCAAGAGTGGCTGGGGAAACCCAGTCAGATGTGTGGGGTATAAATAGTAAAATAATCCTTATGGAATGGGACGTCCCTATTTTCAATGGAGAAATGTTGGAGGGTATTATAGCCTGGTAAAGAAGTAAGCATATACAAAACTGTTGAGCGCAACTAGCCAAACTGTGTGGGGCAATGAGTTCTTCGGCCAAAACATGGCAATTGCTGAAAGCCTGCAAAAACCATTCACCCAAAATATATGCCAGAAACTTGCAATGTGACATGAATCACTTTATTTGCACATACAGCCACCTACATAATCAGGCCAATAATCTGTGAGTTCCTTAAGATTCCAAAGGTGTTTGTATATCGATGGGCAGCGCTTTTATCATTACATGCTAGGAGCAGTTGAAAGCCGTATGAATAAAAAGGTTTTAATTTTAAGAATTGTGTTTATGTAACTTAAGTGGCATTTCAGAGCCAGATTCACCCGAACCCTGTCTAGTCTGTGTGCTTTGGGAGCCAAAGCCAACCACATTGGTTTGGCTGGGGGTTCGATCCCACCACAAGGAATACAGATAGAGCTTTAATCAGTCTGTTCTGAGCTAGAGACGTTTAGAAACTGAACCATGCCAAGAGCAGTGCATCATATCCAGAGTCTTCCATTTTATTTTCAAGTCAGGGCTTTTTCTCCTAAAGAAAACAGCCAACTGTTTTATTTACATTGATTAAAAAAAAAAAACCCTTAGATTGTTGTTGGCAGCATGCAGAGTGATGGTTTTGTCTCCCTGAGTCCACTTCATTCTGAGTTCCTTCCCCTTGCTCTCTTTTCTCCTGCAGCCAAGAGAAATGGTTTCATTAGAGCAGAGATAGCTAACCTTTGGCCTTCCAGATGTTGCCAAACTACAGCTCAGTCAGCATGGCCTACAGTCAGGGATGGCGGCAGATTTAGTTCACTAACCTATGGAGGGCCACAGTTTGCCCCTTGCTGAATTGGAGGATGCAACTGGTTTTGTTGTGACTAACATCTGTGCACCAATCATATCTGTTGTGTGTGGAGGTCGCAAATATTCGTAGTGGGCTGAGGAGGAGCTGTGTGCATCTGCAAACATTATGCGGATGATACCTAGCTCTACCTCTCTTGCAAATCAGAACCAGTGAAGGCGGTGAAGGTCCTGTGTGAGTGTCTGGAGGCGGTTGGAGGTTGGATGGCGGCTAACGGATTGAGGTTGACTCCTGACAAGACAGAAGTACTGTTTTGGGGGGACAGGAGGCGGGCAGGTGTGGAGGACTTCCTGGTCCTGAATGGGGCAACTGTGCCCCTGAAGGACCAGGTGCGCAGCCTGTGGTGTAGTGGTTAAGAGCGATAGACTCGTAATCTGGGGAACCGGGTTCGCGTCTCCGCTCCTCCACATGCTGCTGCTGGGTGACCTTGGGCCAGTCACACTTCTTTGAAGTTTCTCAGCCCTATTAACCTCACAGAGTGTTTGTTGTGGGGGAGGAAGGGAAAAGAAAATGTTAGCCCCTTTGAGACTCCCTAGGGTAGTGATAAAGCGGGATATCAAATCCAAACTCTTTTTCTTCTTCTTCACAGCTGTCCATGGAGGTGCAGGTCAATTCTGTGTTTATCAGCTCCATCTGGTACGCAGGCAGAGATCCGATCTGCCCGCGGACTGCCTCGCCAGAGTGGTGCATGCTCTAGTTATCTCTCGCTTGGATTACCACAATGCGCTCTATGTGGGGCTACCTTTGAAGGTGACTCGGAAACTACAACTAATCCAGAATGTGGCAGCTAGACTGGTGACTGGGAGCGGCTGCCGAGACCTACTTTGGCTCCCAGTACGTTTCCGAGCACAATTCAAAGTGTTGGTGTTGACCTTTAAAGCCCTAAAGAGCCTCGGTCCAGTATACCTGAAGGAGCATCTCCACCCCCATCGTTCTGCCCGGACACTGAGGTCCACACCGAGGGCCTTCTGGCAGTTCCCTCACTGCGAGAAGGCAAGTTACAGGGAACCAGGCAGAGGGCCTTCTCAGCAGTGGCACCCGCCCTGTGGAACACCCTCCCACCAGATGTCAAAGAGAAGAAGAACAACCAGACTTTTAGAAGACATCTAAAGGCAGCCTTGTTTAGAGAAGTTTTAATGTTTAACATACCACTGTATTTTAATACTTTGTTGGAAGCCACCCAGAGTGGCTGGGGAAACCCAGCCAGATGGGCAGGGTATAAATAATAAAATTATTATTATTATTATTATTACTATTATTATTATTCCACTGAGAAATGTGGTGGATAGGTTTAAATTGAATTTGGTCATAGAATTGTAGAGTTGGAAGGAACCACGATGGCTGGAACCCACAACCATGAGATTAAGAGTCACATGCCAGACCCTCCAAGTGTTCCTATTTTCCAGGGACATCCCTGATTTAGAGAAGCTGTCTCAGTTTCTGATTTGATCCCGGAATGTCCCACTCTTCCTTAGGATTTTCACTGGAGAAATGTTGGAGGGTATGGAGTTACCCAACCCCTGAGCCGTCTGAAGGCAATCCTGTATAGGGAAGTTTTCTTAATGTTTAATGTTTTATTATGTCTTTATATATGTTGGAAACTGCCCAGAGTGGATGGGGCAGCCCAGTAAGATGTGTGGGGTATAAATAGTAAATTTATCATTATGGAATGGGACGTCCCTATTTTCATCAGAGAAATATTAGAGGGCATGTCATGCTCTACTGACTGAGTTGTGTTTGATACAAGTCCCTCACCCCCCATGTACAAATTAGACCTGACATAAATTCTCAGAGTGATTCATTCATTGGCTCAGTGAATGGTTATATTACTCTTTCCTAATGGTCGAAGGTAACTCATCCATTGTGGAGTGAGTTGTCTGCAAATCCTTACGAATACATATTGAGGAGAGCAGCAGAGACTTTTTAAAAACAGTTTTTGTTGATGCGCCTACAGTTTCTCTTCAGTCTCACCTAGAATTGCTCTAATCAGTCTGTAATCTGCCCTGCTGCCGTACATGCTATGTGATAAGTCTGACAACATGTTTAAGCTTATTTGTCTTTTTTTGGCTCAGGATCAGAGAGAAACTCTCCTGCCCCAGATCAGAATTACCATTTTGCAGATACTCTTGAAGAAAAACTAGGGCAAGAGCCAAGACCTATAGGCCACTGGAAATACATGTAAAGTAAAACGATAGACAAAGTGTACGCTAACAGTTGTTTCCTCTGATATGCCGAGTGTGCTGTTTTTTTAAAGTGCCCTTTGAAGCAGGCTTTGGGGTTATCACCTTTTCCTGGAAATTCCCCCTGCGCCTTTAACAAGGAGTGTGATAGGCAGAAATTAAACAGATGAAGCTTTCCCATCACTGCCTGACAATAACTGGCAAAAACATGGCATGCTGAACCGTTAACTGCCATGCAGAAGTTCATTTACTGATCACATTTGGAGCTCACATTTCCTCCAGGGAGGTCCAGATGGCATAGAGAGCGACACCCCCTGCTCTGCATTGTATCCTCACAAGGACCCTGTGGGGTAGGCCAGGCTACGTTAGTGTGAATGGCCAAGATTGCCCTGTGAGCTTCATGGCTGTGTGAGATCTCTCCAGCCTTAGTCAGAGAATGTACTGTATTAAAAAAGGTAAAGGGACCCCTGACCATTAGGTCCAGTCGTGGCCGACTCTGGGGTTGCGGCACTCATCTCGCTTTATTGGCGGAGGGAGCCAGCGTACAGCTTCCGGGTCCTGTGGCCAGCATGACTAAGCCGCTTCTGACGAACCAGAGCAGCACACAGAAACGCCGTTTACCTTCCTGCCGGAGCGGTACCTATTTATCTACTTGCACTTTGACGTGCTTTCGAACTGCTAGGTTGGCAGGAGCAGGTACCGAGCAACGGGAACTCACCCCATCGCGGGGATTCGAACTGCTGACCTTCTGATTGGCAAGTCCTAGGCTCTGTGGTTTCCAGACACAGCAATGCCTCAGCAGAAACACAAACAGACAAGGACATCTAACCAATCTGGACCACAGGAATCCTTTATCACTTGATTTAAACTAGGGCAGGCTATGCCAACCGGCTACCCGCCAGGTGTTTTTGACCACAGCCCCAGCCAGCAGGGCAGGGGTGGTGCTGTGGATCTGGCATCCCGGTGCAGAACAGGGGTGGGAGGAGGATAGAGATGAGGTTGAGGCAGCGGCGTAGCGTGGGTTGTCAGCACCCGGGGCAAGGCAAGTAATTTGCGCCCCTAACCCCTAACCTGCCGCCACTGCCAGCTTCTTCTTGCTGCTGCCTGGGCTGGTCGGGTGTGGTTCTCTCCCGCGCTCAGTGCCGCGCTGGGCGGCCGCTGCACTGTCCCTCCCCCAGATAGTCCCTCCCTCGCTCTCTCTCCGCTCCGCACCGCACCGCACGCCTGGCACCCTCCCCCTCCACAGTGGGTGGCGACCCGGCAGCTCGGATCGGATTCGGACAGCCAGCACTGCAGTGAGAGAGAGTGAGCCAGGTAGGGGCAGAGAGCTGCGAGTGCGAGCACACGCCCCCCCAAAATGTTGCGCCCGGTGCGGCTGGCCCCCCTGCCCCCCCACGCTACGCCACTGGGTTGAGGTTGTTCAGGTGCAGGGACTAAGCCAACCCAGCACTCTTACTGGTGTGTCTCAAGCACCTCAACCTCACCACCAACCTGCCCAGCTCCCCCACCATCCCTGGAAGCCAGGCTCATGGTGGTTCAGCTCCCCAGCCAACTGCTGTCCAAAACATCTGCAGGCCACCAGGTTGGCAAAGGTTGAACTAGTTAATATACACAGATGTATGAAGTTCTCTCCCCTTGCTCATTATAATGATTCCTGTGAGCAATCTTGGGTTAACGTAATTGCCATTTCTTGACCCGTCATGAATGCCTGCAGTGTTACTATGCTGAGTCTATAAATTAACCAGAAAACCATGCTTAGACTTGCCAGAGATCAGCGTTTGGCCTGATTAGTTCATGTTTGTGATGTAGATTTTGCCCACATCTCAAACATCTATATGATAAAGACTACTGTAAGATTTTGTATTTAGCAGCAGCTGGCAAGTTTCTCTGCAACACTTCTTTTAATGCATTGAAGCAGGGTTTGGAAATTTGTCCTAGACCGAGATTCACATCGTAAAGCTTGGCCAGCACGTATGCAAACACATCTGTGAGTCGTAGAAATTAGCCACGAACAAATGAGAGCTGGGATTCTGAGGATTCATGTAAGAGTACACACATGGTTCACAAAGTATGCACTCTGCTTTCAAATTTTAGATGTTAATACCTTTTAAATTGAGGTCTAAGATCACACTCTTATCATATGGTCCTTTTGCCCTAAAAAGCCATTTCCCGTTCCTAGGGAGATTACATTGTGGGCTGGGCACAAGCCTGACCCACACGCACGGGGCGGAATAGCCCCTGCGCCATTGGCCACATCATCCCTTGGACCGACCAATGCAGTCGGTCCAGGGGCATGGCTTGGGCTATTTAAATCGCCCACGGTTGAGGACTCGTCCCCTTTTGCTTCCTGCTTGCGCAGTTCTCCCTCCCTAAGGTTAGGCTCTTTATCTCTTGACCTTGCTATGGACCTCAGTTGGTTGCCTTGGTTGTCCAAGGGGCCTGGTAGGATTTTTTTCTACTTGGCTAATTGGCACCAGCCATTTGGTTTTTCACCTCCCTCATAGCAAATTGAAACAACTTTGTAAGGTTTGGCAGTTAGGCATTGGAGTATTAGGTTGAAGGGGAGGGGAGGTAGTGGCCATCACCTACCCCTCCTAATTCAAGGGTATTCCATTAAAGGAATCTGAGGGGCGTGGTCTCTGTCCGAAGCCCCAGACGGGGGGCTAGGGCCATGGCACAACCCCTAGCGGTGACCCTGAGGGAGTTCCTAGTTGATGTGCATCAGCAGGGCTCCGCTTACTGGTGGTTAACCCTTCTAAGACTTCCTGCAGATGGGCAGGAGTCAGATATAGTCGGTTAGTTTCCAATGCCTGAGCCAATACCACTCACATTCTGTAACCAATAAAGTTGTGGCCTTTTTAGCCCATTAACCTAAAATACTGCTCTCATGTGTCTTTATTCCTTAACATCTCGGGAGGGTTTGGGACCTTGCCACGCAACCACTCCTGTCAGTAGCTTACTAAGGTACTGAACACACTTGTGAATATCGTGGGGTGTTGGGATAGACTTAAATGGCATGAGGGGACATGTGCCACCAACTTTTTGTCACAGTCTTCCTTTGCTAACAGCACTATAGAAGGAGGCATCAAGGTAAATCTTCAAACCCTTTAATAACAACAACAACAACAACAACAACAACAACAACAACAACAACAACATATTATTTGTACCCCGCCCATCTGGCTGGGTTTCCCCAGCCACTATGGGCGGCTTCCAACAAAGATGAAAAATACACTAAAATGTCACATATTAAAAACTTCCCTGAACAGGGCTGCCTTCAGATGTCTTCTGAATGTCAGGTACAGTGGTGCCCCGCAAGACGAACACCTCGCAAGACGGAAAACCCGCTAGACGAAAGGGTTTTCTGTTTTGGAGGCGCTTCGCAAAACGAATTTCCCTATGGGCTTGCTTCGCAAGACGAAAATGTCTTGCGAGTTCCTGCGGGGTTTTTTCCCTTTCCCCCCCCTTTTCCTAAGCCCTAAGCCGCTTATCAGCTGATCCGCTGATAAGCCGCTAAACCGCTAATAGCGCTAATCCGCTAAGGTGTCAATGGGCTTGCTTCGCAAGACAAAAAAACCGCTATACGAAGAGCCTCACGGAACGGATTAATTTCGTCTTGCGAGGCACCACTGTAGTTGTTTATCGCTTTGACATCTGATGGGAGGGCGTTCCACAGGGCGGGCGCCACTACCGAGAAGGCCCTCTGTCTGGTTCCCTGTAACTTGGCCTCTCGCAGTGAGGGAACCGCCAGAAGGCCCTCGGAGCTGGACCTCAGTGTCCGGGCAGAACGATGGGGGAGGAGACGCTCCTTCAGATATATTGGACCAAGGCCATTTAGGGCTTTAAAGGTCAGCACCAACACTTTGAATTGTGCTCGGAAACGTACTGGGAGCCAATGTAGGTCTTTCAAGACTGGTGTTATATGGTCTCGGCGGCTGCTCCCAGTCACCAGTCTACCTGCCGCGTTCTGGATTAGTTGTAGTTTCCGGGTCACCTTCAAAGGTAGCCCCACGTAGAACGCATTCATAGAATAGAATCATAGAATCATAGAGTTGGAAGAGACCATAAGGGCCATCGAGTCCAACCCCCTGCCAAGCAGGAAACACCATCAGAGCACTCCTGACATATCATGTCAAGCTTCTGCTTAAAGACCTCCAAAGAAGGGGACTCCACCACACTCCTTGGCAGCAAATTCCACTGTCGAACAGCTCTTACTGTCAGGAAGTTCTTCCTAATGTTTAGGTGGAATCTTCTTTCTTGTAGTTTGGAACCATTGCTCCGTGTCCGCTTCTCTGGAGCAGCAGAAAACAAACTTTCTCTCTCCTCTATGTGACATCCTTTTATATATTTGAACATGGCTATCATATCACCCCTTAACCTCCTCTTCTCCAGGCTAAACATGCCCAGCTCCCTTAGCCGTTCCTCATAAGGCATCGTTTCAAGGCCTTTGACCATTTTGGTTGCCCTCCTCTGGACACGTTCCAGTTTGTCAGTGTCCTTCTTGAACTGTGGTGCCCAGAAGTGGACACAGTACTCCAGGTGAGGTCTGACTCATTGCAGTAGTCCAAGCGGGAGATAACTAGAGCATGCACCACTCTGGCGAGACAGTCTGCAGGCAGATAGGGTCTCAGCCTACGTACCAGATGGAGCTGGTAAACAGCTGCCCTGGATACAGATTTGACCTGTGCCTCCATGGACAGCTGTGAGTCCAAAATGACTCCCAGGCTGCGCACCTGGTCCTTCAGGGGCACAGTTACCCCATTCAGGACCAGGGAATCCTCCACACCTGCCCGCCTCCTGTCCCCCAAAAACAGTACTTCTGTCTTGTCAGGATTCGACCTCAATCTGTTAGCAGCCATCCATCCTCCAACCACCTCCAGACACTCACACAGGACCTTCACCGCCTTCACTGGTTCTGATTTAAAAGAGAGGTAGAGCTGGGTATCATCTGCATACTGATGAACACCCAGCCCAAACCTCCTGATGATCTCTCCCAGTGGCTGCATGTAAATGTTGAAAAGCATGGGGGAGAGGACAGAACCCTGAGGCACCCCACAAGTGAGAGCCCAGGGGTCTGAACACTCATCCCCCACCACCACTTTCTGAACACGGCCCGGGAGGAAGGAGCGAAACCACTGTATGACAGTGCCCCCAGCTCCCAGCCCCTCAAGACGGTCCAGAAGGATGTTATTGTTGATGGTATCAAACGCCGCTGAGAGATCCAGCAGAACTAGGAAACAGCTCTCACCTTTGTCCCTACCCCGCCGGAGATCATCAACCAGTGCGACCAAGGCAGTTTCAGTCCCATGATGAGGCCTGAATCCTGACTGGAAGGGATCCAAATGGTCCGCTTCTTCCAGGCGTGCCTGGAGTTGTTCAGCAACCACTCGCTCAGTCACCTTGCCCAAGAATGGAAGATTTGAGACTGGGCGACAATTGGCCATCGTGGCCGCATCTAAAGATGGTTTTTTAAGAAGTGGTTTAATAACCGCCTCTTTCAGCGGGTCTGGGAAGGCTCCCTCACAGAGGGAAGCATTCACCACCCCACAAAGCCCATCGCCCAGTCCTTCCTGGCTAGCTTTTATAAGCCAGGATGGGCAAGGATCCAGGAGACAGGTGGTTGGTTTCACTCGTCCAAGCAGCCTGTCCACATCCTCAGAGGTAACAGATTGGAATTGATCCCACACAACCTGACTAGACAGGACTCTAGCACTCTCCCTCCCTGGCCCTGCTCCCACGGTGGAGTCTACTTCTTCCCGAATCTGAGCAATTTTATCTGCAAAAAACTTTGCAAAATCATTGCAGGAGAACATGTGGCCCGTACTGGGCCCCGATGTCGCAGGTGGTTCCGCTAAATTGTGAACCACCTGAAAAAGTCTCCTGCTGCTGTTTCTGCAGATGCAATAGAGGCGGCGAAGAAAGTCTTCTTCGCTGTCGCTATCGCCACTTGGTAGGCTCGACGTTGAGCTCTAACCTGTGTCCGGTCAGATTCGGAATGAGTTATCCGCCACCAGCGCTCTAGCTGTCTCAACGATTGTTTCATTGCCCTCAGATCCGTGGAAAACCACGGGGCTGCCCGGGCTCCATGCAATCGGAGAGGGCGCTTCAGAGCCAAACAGTCAATAGCCCTGGTGAACTCCACATTCCAGCGGGCCACCAGGGAATCGGCTGAAAGGCCATCAAAGCATCCCCTACCACTCTCTGGAAACCATTTGGATCCATTAAGTGGCGGGGGCGGACCATCCGAATCGGTCCCACCTCCCTGCAGAGGGAATGGGTCGCAGAGAAGTCCAGTTGCACCAGGAAGTGATCTGACCATGGCACTTCTTTCGTTTCACTTTTACTTAATGTCAGATCACCAACATCCATAGAGTTAAACACCAGGTCCAAGGCATGTCCGCGGCTATGGGTTGGGCCAGACTTATTCAGGAACAGCCCCATGGAGGCCATGCTTTCCATGAAGTCCCGAGCAGCCCCTTGTAAAGTCGTGTCGGCATGGATGTTAAAATCCCCTAGGACAACCAAGCTAGGTGTCTCCAGGAGAACATCCGCCACAACCTGAAGCAGCTTGGGCAGGGAATCCTTGGTGCAGCGGGGAGGTCAGTACACCAAAAGGAATCCTGTACTGCCCCTATTGCCCAACTTCCAGAACATGCACTCGGAAAACTGGGTCTTCCCAATAGGACGCCTGGTGCAAACTAATGACTTCCTAAAAATCACTGCAACCCCCCCTCCCCACTCACATGACCTGGGTTGCTGTGCATAAGAGAAACCTGGTGGACAAGCAGCGGCAAGGACAGGCCCATCTGCTTCATCCAACCAAGTCTCTGTTACACATGCCAGGTCAAGTCCTCCATCCATGATCAAGTCATGGATGGCAGTGGTCTTATGAATCATTGACCTGGCATTGCACAGCAGCACCTTCAGGTCATGTGGGTATCCCTTGCTGATTCTAGTATCCATCCGGTCAGGACCAGACCCGGAGGCAGGGATAGTCCTCAGACAACGACTAAACCTGCCTCCTCTGTAATAACATGGTCTGGTCTTAGCGTAACTCCTCCTCCTACCCGTGATCACTGAGATCGGTTGTCCCAGTGCATCCCCCCCTGTGGAACATGCCCCAGCCATTTTGTTGGCTGGGACCTACTCCCCGGCAGCCCTGACCCCTCACCTTAAGAACAAAATAACACCTTAAAAAAAAACAAAAAAACAATACAAACAAAAAAACAGTAAAATTACTAAAACATAAAATCAAACAAATTCCCAGGCCCAATAAACATCCATCCCACCCCACCACCCCCCCACATACAAAAAATTCAAAAGAAAAATTTTAAAACATTTTAAAAGCACTCTGCACCCCTCCGGCAGTAACAGCAACTGTCCTAGTGAGGCCCGTCAGGCCCTGCCCTGGGCCAGGTGGTAAGTGGCAGGAAGGAGCAGGGCCCTCAGACACTCACACAGGAGAGCATAAAAGCATGCATTTTATGGAAAATTACCCAGGGTTAACAATCAGCAGAGTATTTCTTTGAGATACAATGAAAACAAATTCACAGCAAATGGAAGCATGTGATGAATTAGTAATCTCCTTAACCGTTGACCGCAAAACATGATTTGCACAAAACATCACACCAAACCATGTCTTAGTATGACTGCATGAGCATGCAAGTTCTGGAGGGGAGATCACAGCTGTTTTGATCCTCTTCTGTCTTCCTGCATCGGTGCTGCCATAAGCTAAGCCATGGTTTGGCTCAGTGGGTCATCCACTCTAAATAAACTATGAACTGTTCTTGGGCTGAGCTTTATATGATACGCTCATACAAGCCACGGATGAAGATTTGTGAAACTGAAATGTGCTGGAAATACCTTCCTGTTCTCAGTCCAATCTAATGCATGTTTACTCAAAATTAAGCACCACTGATTTCAGTGGGGCAACATCCCAAGTATGCGTGCATAGGATTGCAGCCTTCATTTCCTTTTGTATCTTTCACATTCTGGGGCCATCAAAGCAACAACTATTTATTTTAGCAGACAGCTTTAATCCTGCCTTCTTTTCAAAGAAGTGGAGTATTCTAAGGGGAAAAGAGAATTTATTTTCTTAGGATTATAGTCAGGTCAGTAACAGCATAATACAGGTATTTGGGTTATCCCACCCCCACCCTAACTACATTAAACATCTATTGAGCACGTTCTTCAACATATCTTAATTTAAATTAGGGTCTGTATCCTACTCCACATATAATTTTATTGCAGTTCTTAGTGAAAGAAATGTATACATGTCATTGAGAGAAAGAGTCTCCTATGAAGAATATCCCTTCTAGTGGATAACATCAGTATGATGTGCATTTAATTGTACACTTTTGCTTCGCTGCAAGAGACTTTCGCCAAAGTACTAAGCCAAGGACGCTAAACAAATCGGTTTTATGTTTTGCTTGGCAGCATCAAGGCCAAAGTGATTGAGTTAAGTACTAATTGTGTGGAAGGGGCTTGGTGTTCCATGGCTTATCTGTGTATTTCTCGCATTAATATTCTTCATATCAAACTTGCCTGCCCTAAACAAATGATATGCATTCTTAACAACTGGAACAACTGGAAAGAGGTTGAGACAGTTCAAAGTGTGCACAGGTAGCTACTAGAAATTGCATTAGACGGTATCTTAATTTTCATGGTGTGACAGCACACATTTGATCCAGAAATCAGGTTTCCCATTTTGGTTTCTAAAAGGATGGTTTTTATTGTGTTATGTTACCAAACTGGCATGGAAACTGTGTCGCTGTGGCTAGATCCCACACACAGTACTGGTAATGTCTAAGTAAAGAGGAACCATGTGGGCTGAGAGCATAGCACGACTTCTCCCCATTGCTTGTCCTAAGGGCACAGTGATGTTAATATGAAAAGGAACCCTAGCAATCACCAAGTCAGAATCAGAAGAATCTTTATTTGCACCAGCCACTAGCCATAGCAATAAAATAAAATGTACTGAAGATAGAGGTGAAAACTTAACTATAGAAAATCCTTTTTGGGTGTTACAAGTCTATACACACACACAAACACACACACCCGAGTATGAAGTAAGCTCCATCATGGTGTCCTCTGGTAGCTGGCAGAATCAATTTCTAGCTTGTTTGTATATTTGTAGATTAAGGGCACAAGGAGAAGGGGACGACAGAGGACAAGATGGTTGGACAGTGTTCTCGAAGCTACCAACATGAGTTTGACCAAACTGCGGGAGTGCATAATTTTATTTACATGATAAAGTTTCCACACCACTAAGAGGATTGCTTACAAAACAGTTATAAACAACTATTTAAAATATTTAAAGAATTAACACCACCAACAAACTAAAAGCACAAGTCTGCATTCTGCAGGTCTGGGTAGGCTTGTCTAAACAAAAATATCTTTAGCAGGCACCAAAAGGAGTAAGGCGAAGTCACCTGCCTGATGTCAGTACAGGTGTGAATTTCAAAATGGAGGGAGCTTTTATTATTGTAGCCAAATTCACCCCATCACTGCTTCCACACAGAAATAAGCGCAAAAGTAGGACATAATTTGCTGTACAATCATGCCTGCTTGACTCCATGCAGTTTCATGGCTTTTCTTTGTTTGTTTGTTTTCATGCTTTCCATATAGCAGCAGCATTAACATCTGAAACCATCCTAAATGGCTTTATTTTCTATTTTTCCTTCTTCAGCAAGTAAATGGAGATGATACCATTACTCAGCCGCGGGCTCTGAACCACGGTACATTTGCCACGTTCCAGTACTGCAGGATCTCCTCAAATCCTCGTTCTAATCCTTTCAAAGATTAGATCAATGCACTACATAATTAATTGCATACTCTCTTAAGGAATATACTTCTCCATTAGTACAGCTTGTACAGAAGAATAAAAGCTTTGTTATCTTGGACCTGCCTTTTTTTGGATTGTTCCTTCCATACACCCTTGTATTTGTTTATTACTCCTTTATTGAGAGCTGGTGGTGTTCTTGACGTTGCCCAGGCCCAAAGGAAGACAGTTATAGCTTCATAACATTCTTCTTGTTTTATTTGATCAAGTTGCTTTTTAATGCAGTCATTACTTTAGCATCAAAAGTGCGAGGGTATCTGTCCACTTTCCCCCTTTTTCTCTTTGCCAGTCAAACATTTGTTCCGCGTCTCCTTTCGTTAAACAACTGCTGCCTGTCCTGAGTTAGTCTCGGTCACCTCCCTGACGGACAGGACTCGCTCTGTTTCCCCTACTTGAGCACTTCCAGCCCACGCTGTTCCTGTACAGCATTTTGCTGATACCTTAGATCTCCGTCTCACTCCAAATGACCTCATGCAACATCTGTAGTTGCGCTGGATTAAAGGATATAGGAAACCTTACTTGAACTATGTTCTGGGGCACGAACCATTTTGAACCATACCCTACCTCCCCTGTTCTGCCTGCACAGACAAAGGCATAAAGTAGTGGTCAGGGAGGGGAAAAAGCATAGGTTCAGATAGTCTTCTTAATTCTACAGAATCTGAATACTATGCAGAGCAGCAGTAATCTGGCACTGCTCAAAGTAAGAGTCTTTGGGGACCCAGGAAATTTAAAACACAGAGAAGCAGCATGGTTATACAGTGGTACCTCAGGATGCGAATGGGATCCGTTCTGGAGCCCCGTCCGCATCCCGAACAGAATGTAAGACGCGACAGCACATCTGTGCGTGTCGCCGCTTTCGCACATGCACGTGACGTCATTTTGACCGTCTGCGCATGCATGAGTGGCGAAACCCGGAATAACGCACTCCATTACTTCCGGGTTGCCACGGAGCGCAACCCAAAAGTGCTCAACCTGAAGCGTATTTATCCCAAGGTATGACTGTATTATGGGATGCGGGTGGCGCTGTGGGTTAAACCTCAGAGCCTAGGACTTGCCGATCAGAAGGTCGGCGGTTCGAATCCCCGTGACGGGGTGAGCTCCCGTTGCTCGGTCCTTCTCCTGCCAACCTAGCAGTTTGAAAGCACATTGAAGTGCAAGTAGATAAATAGGTACCGCTCCGGCGGGAAGGTAAACGGCATCTCCATGCGCTGCTCTGGTTCGCCAGAAGCAGCTTACTCATGCTGGCCTCATGACCCGGAAGCTGTACGCCAGTTCCCTCGGCCAATAAAACGAGATGAGCGCCACAACCCCAGAGTCGGCCACAACTGGACCTAATAGTCAGGGGTCCCTTTACCTTTACCTTTACCTTTACCTTTACCTTTACCTTTATATGACTGAATTACAACAACTTTTGTACAGCCATCTCTTTAATTACTCACTTGATCGCCATAGGTGACCAGGAATTCCACCCCAGCAAGTGAACAGGGGAAGCTGGGGAAGGAGTAACCATTTCCTCCATTCTCCCTTCACCAGCTTGTCCAACACTTTAATTCTGACATTTCTAGGGGAACAATTCAGTTGTGAAAGGCAGAGCTGCCAGAAGTCGAGCAAAACATCACACCATTTGGGCACGCTGGTGCCCAGCTTTAGTTGGTGAGATGGACTGATCGTAAGGATAAGTTACGCACATTTGCTAAAAGATCAACAATTTCACACTGTACGAGAATTATTCTGTCCAAGTGTAACTGCTTCATCTCCAGCTCACTCTTCTTTCCAGATTTTTGCTGCTGCCTCTGTTTTAGAAGGGGAGCCACAGTAATGGTGGTGTGGAGGCCAAACCTCTCATTCTTGGTTCCTCTCAGTTTCTCAAGCTTCAGGGTGGGCAAAAATGCACGAAACTGGGATCCAGTCACTTAATACAATCTCACTCCCAGGGGGGAGGAAGAGAGAAAATATCTGCTTAGTAATGTCTTTCCTCTTTGCTTTTGGGTTATTGAGATCTTGCTCTGACGAAAAGTATTCCGTCTTCTGAAAATCAATTGACATTATTATGGCAAAATGAAGGTACAGTGGGAAATGACAAAGGTGTACAAAGACCTATGCCTGTTTTACCTATGACTCCAAGATGTCCTAAGGGAGAGATACTTACCTCTCTGGTTAAAAGAGTTTCAGTGGAGACAGCTACTCTTGAGTTTGGTGGCAGTGTGAAATCGGTCACCCAGAGCAGTCAATATGATTGTGACAAGCATGGCTCTAATGAGCTACAGGAAAGCATTTTCTTGCCATTGTTACAGCTTTTGTACTGATGTCTATTTCTAGAAGAACAGAATACACTTATGTAAAGCCACAGTAAGAAAGTATGGAGTATTGTATAAGAATACAGTGTCTTCAAGGTTCCAAAATCAATTATCTGGATACAGCCTAGCATAAAGAATAGTCTGTCCCTGCCAGTAGTTCAGCCAGTAAATTGGTTTTGCTATCCATCTGTTTCATTTCCTACAGCTTCAGGTAGTCTGAAATAGTTTCAGATGCATAATTTTGATTGTCATAATCTGTCATAATTTTGACTTGATTATGTGTTTCCTAGAGATGGCCTTGTGATCTGTCACTTACAAATAAAATAAATTTTAAAAACCTTTAAACACTGAATAGCTCATCAGCAAACAACCAATTTGACAAAACTTATTTTCTTCCTTCCTATGGGTATGGTTTGATAGAGTTTACCAAACCTGAAGCTAATGCTGCAAAATGCTAGATCTATACTGATCTGGAAAACGCTATAAAAAGGCTAAAGAATAATAAAAGAATAGCTCTCGTTGCAATTTCTCATTGGGACTAACCCAGGTACCAACATGCCAAAACTGATGTTGTGGGTAGGGAGCCTCTGACCTACTCTTTCCTGTTGTTGTTGTTGTTGTTGTTTAGTCGTTTAGTGGTGTCTGACTCTTCGTGACCCCATGGACCAGAGCAAGCCAGGCACTCCTGTCTTCCACTGCCTCCTGCAGTTGGGTCAAACTCATGCTGGTAGCTTCAAGAACACTATCCAACCATCTCGTCCTCTGTCACCCCCTTCTCCTTGTGCCCTCCATCTTTCCCAACATCAGGGTCTTTTCCAGGGAGTCTTCTCTTCTCATGAGGTAGCCAAAGTATTGGAGCCTCAGCTTCAGGATCTGTCCTTCCAGTGAGCACTCGGGGCTGATTTCCTTAAGAATGGATAGGTTTGATCTTCTTGCAGTCCATGGGACTCTCAAGAGTCTCCTCCAGCACCATAACTCAAAAGCATCAATTCTTCGGCGATCAGCCTTCTTTAAAGTCCAGCTCTCACTTCCATACATCACTACTGGGAAAACCAGAGCTTTAACTATACGGACCTTTGTTGGCAAGGTACTCTTTCCTAGGGATGTGTTAAGGCAAACAACAACAACAACATTTACCCCCCCCCCCAACATTTATCCCCTGGTTATAGTTGAGCATGCAAAACCTGAAGAATAAATTGATGCAAAAATATGCCACGGGCAAATACTAAAGAATGGGAAAAGAGGGACACAGACTTAAGCAGCCTAAATCCACAGAAGAAGACACTGTCTGTGCCTCTCAAAAATACAGCCTGTTTTCTAGCCCCCTGGCACTGATAATAATATAAAGTACTTGTCCAATGGTGGGAAGTCTAAGGGTGTTGGACCAAAGTGGTAGTGAATGCCTGAACACTCCAGGAAAAGCTCTTCATCTCAGCAAGAGAGCACAGTAGCTTGCCATCCCCCCCCCCCCCAGACAATGAAGAGATTGCAGACCTGTAATGGAAATATGGCTGTACATCCAGCAATTAATATGAAGCATGACAGCCATGGCTCTCAGTTGCAAAACTTTGGGGGAAGGAGTGGATTCAGGGAACTGTTGCCACGTGGTAGATCATCTCTTCTTTCAAATCCTAAAATAAATGAATGGTACTTTTCTAAGCATTTGGGGTTTGTGTGTGTGTGTGTGTGTGTGTGTGTGTGTTGTTGTTTTTTTAAAAAAGAGAAAGAGTAGCTGGCCTGGCCAAATGCATCAGGCAGATGTGGCCGGAGAACCTACCTGAAATGCCAGCTGGATTTGTGCTAGCATTCTTGGAGAGTCTGAAGGCACGAATGGCTGCTTTGAATTTAATATCTGTTATTTCCTGATTGCACGGCTTTGCTTACAGGGCATTGACTGTCCATTCTGCAGTGCCCACTTTGAAGACTCCTCCTCACAGTTCCCTTTAACGCCCCCACCTCCCGCTTCCTGAAAATGAATATTTCACTAAATAAAATCCAAATAATAAATTGTGTTCTTTCAACATTTTGGCTCCAGTGACCCAGCTCTTAACCAAAGACAGACAGCAATTCACAGTAAAG
This sequence comes from Podarcis erhardii, assembly GCF_964252035.2. Lineage (NCBI taxonomy): Eukaryota > Metazoa > Chordata > Lepidosauria > Squamata > Lacertidae > Podarcis > Podarcis erhardii. The sequence continues at coordinate 13,724,156 of NC_138501.1, forward strand.
CGTACAGTCAAATGGTTAACACATTTTAAGATACATTTTTTGGCAAAGACGGAAATTTGTGAAATAGTTGGATTTTTATTTTACATTTTTTAGTTTAAATGAAGCTGCTGGTGTGTGGGGAGGGAGACACTAGCATGACCCATACTACTAGTATTATAAAAGTTATTTACAACATGCCCTTTAATTATACTCTTAAAAACTAAATGGACAGCAGGCGTTTGCCAACAAACTACACACATATACACATGTTTGAAGCCAATCTGTCAGCTTGTGTTTATTGAAGGGATAGCCATTAATCACATACTTTATATTTTATTTATTTGGCTGCTAGCTCACTTAAGGTTCCTGTTAAGAGGCATGGAGAACCCAATATCTCTACATGGCTTTTCATATGGAATTGGGAACCAATTGCCCAAATGGAACAGTGGTCCACTTGGCATGCACATCTGAGCAAACTGCTAAAGGGGTTTGGTGTTGGAAATAGTTTCTCACATGCATTCTTGAGATGGTGACCTTCATTAGCCTCCAACTTTTCTACAGGGCATTTCCTATCTCGAAGATCTTGGGGAAGGAGTGGGAAGCACAGAGGCGGCCATTAGCCAGGAAATTACAAAATGCAACCTTTTTTCAGGGAACAGCTTTGTGTCAACATTGGCTATAGCCAGCCAAGCATGCAGGGACCCGGTGTGAGTTTTGGCAGGATTCGGGCCTGAGCGAAATGGAACATTGCAGCATATCCAGAGCAAGAGACTCAGTCTGGAAACAGAGCCGCTTGCAGGCTAGGGTCTGTTCTGGTGAGAGGATCAGGGTTTAGGTAAAAGGTAAAGGACCCCTGGATGGTTAAGTCCAGTCAAAGGCAACTATGGGGTTGAGGCACTCATCTCGCTTTCAGGCCGAGGGAGCCAGCGTTTGTCCACAGACAGCTTTCCAGATCATGTGGCCAGCAGGACTAAACCGCTTCTGGTGCAATGGGACACTGTGATGGAAACCAGAGCGCACAGAAACACCATTTACCTTCCTGCCATAGCAGTACCTATTTATCTACTTGCACTTCTACTTGCTTTCGAACCGCTAGGTAGGCAGGAGCTGGGACAGAGCAACAGGAGCTCACCCCGTTGTGCGGATTCGAACCGTCAACCTTCTCATCGGCAAACCCAAAAGACTCAGTGGTTTAGACCACAGCGCCACCTGCATCCCTAGGATCAGGGTTTATGTGGATGTGATGGGGCAAGGAGCAGATGGAATGAGACAGAGAGAAAGGAACAAGCACATTTACAAGCAGAAAATATTACAGCACAATTAAGAAGCCAAAGCAATGCCAGTCTTACTATTGCCCATCGTAGGATGTAGAGGAGGAGGTACACTGGGGCTGTATTTTCTCCTTTCCCCTGCAGGCTTGAATACAATGCAATATACAAAAGGGTGCAAACAAGGAGACTCCCATTGGAATCTTGACTGAATCAGAGCCTTCAAGAGTCCTTGTTCTCCATGGATTTAGAGAAGCCATCCCAGTTTCTGATTTGATCCTCGAATGTCCCGCTTTTCCTTAGGATGTCCCTATTTTCATTGGAGAAATGTTGGAGGGTGTGGAATTATCCGACCTCCGAGTGATTTGAAAGCAATCCTGTGTAGGGAAGTTTTCTTAGTGTTTAATTATGTTTTTATATCTGTTGGAATCTGCCCAGAGTGGCTGCCTAGTCAGATGTGTGGGGTATAAATAGTCAAATTATCGTTATGGAATGGGAATCCCTATTTTCATCGGAGAAATGTTGGAGGGTATGCTGATCAGAACTATCAGCTGGATTTATTAGATGATCAAAAATTTATGGAGAAAGCTAAAAAGACCTTGGCTGATTAATTTGAAATAAACATTCAAGGACAGGTTAAATTACAGACGGTCTGGGATGCAAGCAAGGCGGTAATGAGGGGACTGTTTATACAACAGAATTCATTTAAAAGGCAGCTGATCCTAGGCCATAGGGCAATGCCCATAAAGGCAAGCAAATAAGTAGCAGAAAGAGGCGCAAATTGCCAACTACCAAGTAGATATGGGGTACTGACAATGATTACATAGCTAGCCAGCTTGGTCTCCAACACAACCAACCTCAGCAGATCACACATGCAGTGATACTAGCACGTGGTTCCAAAATACCACACACACAGCAATTTCTAGGGCAACCATTCATAATGCCATTGTGGCTGGCATGCAAGATGAAGGTCAGTGTAGCTTTGTGCCGAGGAAATCCTATGGCCCCCACTCGCTCCTTAACTTTCCTAGCGATGAGGTCGCACCTCTGTTTTCAGGCCCCAGGCAAGCCATGTGCCTCTTAGATAGATGCAATGGCCACATATCTGCAGCTCACTGATCTGACAAGCCCACCCTTTCCTTTCCACTGAGGGGTGCGGATCATTCTGACGGAGACTTGCCATTCTGTCAATTACAGGCATGGATTGAATTGCGTGGCGAGTTCCCGCCCCCTCCCAGTGGAAATAATGACACATGACACAATTATTAAGGTTAATGAGCTAAATAAGGCCACAACTTTTATTGGTTACAGGTGATGAGCGGTATTGGTATTGGCTTAGGCATTGGTCCTAACCTACTATATCCGACTTCAGCCTGTCCACTAGAAGTCCGGGAAGGGTTAACCACCAGTAGGGGGAGTCCTGTTGATGCACATCAACTAGGAACTCACCCAGGGTCACTGCTAGGGTGCGTGATTTAGGCCCTCACCTTCTTAGGCTTCGGACAGGTCCACGCCCCCTGGAATCCTTTACCAGACTACCCTTCAATATGCAGGGCAGGTGATGGCGCAACCTCCCCTCTTCCATCTACAGAGCAATACCAATGCCTAACCACCAATACCAAGAAAGTTGTGACGATTTGCTACGAGATAGGCGAAAACCAAGTGGCTGGTGCCAATTTGCCAAGTGGAAAAATTCCTACCAGGCCCCTCAACGGCAACAAACCCTGGTCCATAGCAAGGTCAAAGAATCAAAACCTTATAGGGCGGGAGGGTGGGAAAAGCAGAAACAGCTGGTAAGTGGCAAAGAGGGAGACCCCCAGCCGCGTCCTGCTTTAAATAAGGCAGGCCACACCCCCAGAGCCAGCTGATTGTCTGGCCAGGAGGTGACACGGCCAGGAATCCCCCCCAATCGCGCGGGGGCTGGGTTCCAGCCGCTGCGTGCATGGTGGGGCCGTGAAGCCCGCAACCCCACCTCCTCTGAAGGGCGGAAGTGGCTTTGCTGAAACCAGTAATGTGCCATTTGGCTTTGTTCAGGAGGGTAGGTGCAGATCTGTGGCATGGGTTGAAATTTTTAATAGAGGAACAGTTAGTGCTAGAGGCGTCAGCTTGCAAGGGAGATGTATTGCGTGCATGAACATTGAGCCTCCCTCCCTAAGCCAGGCAGAAGCTTCCTGGGCTTTGGGAACGAGGCGCCAGGCCTCTGACAGGTTGCTGGAGCCCGCCTGCCTCCTTCCCAAAGCCAGACGGGCTTCAGGAAGAAATAGGAGGGTTCTTGGACCTGTCAGAACATTGCACCTCCCTCCCTAAGCTGGGCTGTGGCTTCCCGGGCTTTGGAGGCCATTTAAGGATTTAGCGTAGGCCCCCTAGTCCACTGACCACATGCCATGGGTGCAGACTGCCCTGAGCATTTCTTCTTCCTGCCCCACTCAGTCACTAAAGATCTCCCTGCCCCCCAGGCTCTGCTAATGGGACAGAGAGAAGACACAGAGAGGGAGCAGTTACAGAGAAATCGCACGGAACAACCAAAAGAAAGGCGGTCTAGATCAGGGAGGGGGAAATGAAAGGAGGCAAGTCATTGCCAAAAATCAGGGTCTTGTGGGGTTCAGCCAAGCTATCCCTGTGTGAGGCAGGGTTGGTCTAGCTGGTGGGGTGGTCCCTCCCCCTGGAGATGCTGCAGAAGGCTGGTGTTGACTTTGCCTAATGCTGGCCAGAAGGAGGTGCCATTCTGAGGTGAGGAATGCCCTCCAGAAAATAAAGTGCAAATTGGTCGAACAAAAATCTATACATATTTTTCGATAGTATGCAAGAACATTGTCCTGTTGAGATGTTATAAATTTCTTTGCACTTCGTGGTTATCAGAAGGAACCAGGTTCAAAGGCACTTGCATAACGATGTCAGCCAAAAACTGCTTCACTAATTTTCCCCAGAGCCATGCCTCGGCTCCAGTTCAGTCATTACATAAGCCGTTGGACAGCGCAAGGTGACACTGACATTTTCTGATGGCAGGCCAAATAGATATTTCACAAACTTACATGAGAAATTTGCATAGAACTTATTTTTTTAAAAAAGGGGGGGAATGTGGGTTTGGAACATTTCTCACAAAATCTAACCCAGAGACAATATACGCTCACTGTTCTCAAATCAGTTACGTAGCATTCTATCAAAAAGGCAGTTGTTACTGAATAGGAACACATCAAACTTAAATTCTTGTCCTTAAAAATCTCCCAAAGTATTATGTTGCTCTATAATTTAGCATTTCCAGTCTTGGCAGACCAATATTCTCACTGAACAATGGATACTAATGTTAATAAAATGCACTGGGCATCTGGGAACTTGCATGCTTGCAAATTGTAGTAGATGGCAGTTAACACAAAATTCAATGACTCTTCTACAATGTACTGTATTATTAAACACTTTTAAGGAGCTTATTTCCTACCCCCAACAATGATTGATAAAAACCTGAGCACTGGGAGATAGTTCTGCTGGTCCAAAAGAAGAAGAGGAGGAGGAGGAGGAGTTTGGATTTGATATCCCGCTTTATCACTACCCGAAGGAGTCTCAAAGCGGCTAACATTCTCCTTTCCCACAACAAACACTCTGTGAGGTGAGTGGGGCTGAGAGACTTCAGAGAAGTGTGACTGGCCCAAGGTCACCCAGCAGCTGCATGTGGAGGAGTGGAGACGTGAACCCGGTTCCCCAGAATACGAGTCTGTCGCTCTTAACCACTACAACACACTGGCTCTCTCTCAAAACAGATTAAAAAGTCTTTAGAAAAAGAAATGCTAAAAGTGAGGGGCAAAAAAACTGTCTGATATGCTCAGTGGGCACTGAATGGAATGGGATATCATAGAAGGGGGCATGGAACCCTGGAAAAAATGGAACCCTGAAAAGGAACACCGCACACAGTAACATTTTGTAAATATTCCCACTTCTCTGTCCCTGTTTCTGAGCTCCTGAATGTGGTAGTCACGTAGGAATTACGTCTCTGAAAACAGAAGTTGCATTTTTGGCAATTACTGCCAATGCCACCAGCTACTATTTCTAGGCAGGCTTTAAAAAGAAAGTCACATACTCCATCAGCACACATGCAAAATGTGTTTCAAAAGTTCACGGAGCACTTTGAGAGGTTTTTCATGTTGCTTGACTTACACACTGTGATATTATGATTCCCCCCCCCCCCCCTGCGCATCAAAAATAATTGTGCATGCCTTCACTTTGCATTGTTGTTCCTGAAACTGACAGAATCTCAGTAGCGGAAAAATTTCTGGATATACTTTCAGAAAACGTATCCAGTAAAAATGATGTCTTACGTTATGCTATAAGTACACAGCTTAAAGAATGAAATCATACAAATCGTTCCTTTTCCTTATTTTTTTTTTTTTTCAGTAGGAGACCCAAAGGCCCAATATATTCACATTTAAGGGAGGGCGGACATAAGTTCATAGAATCATAGAATCATAGAGTTGGAAGAGACCACAAGGGCCATCGAGTCCAACCCCCTGCCAAGCAGGAAACACCATCAGAGCACTCCTGACATATGGTTGTCAAGCCTCTGCTTAAAGACCTCCAAAGAAGGAGACTCCACCACACTCCTTGGCAGCAAATTCCACTGTCAAACAGCTCTTACTGTCAGGAAGTTCTTCCTAATGTTTAGGTGGAATCTTTTTTCTTGTAGTTTGGAACCATTGCTCCGTGTCCGCTTCTCTGGAGCAGCAGAAAACAACCTTTCTCCCTCCTCTATGTGACATCCTTTTATATATTTGAACATGGCTATCATATCACCCCTTAACCTCCTCTTCTCTAGGCTAAACATGCCCAGTTCCCTTAGCCGTTCTTCATAAGGCATCGTTTCCAGGCCTTTGACCATTTTGGTTGCCCTCCTCTGGACACGTTCCAGTTTGTCAGTGTCCTTCTTGAACTGTGGTGCCCAGAACTGGACACAGTACTCCAGGTGAGGTCTGACCAGAGCAGAATACAGTGGCACTATTACTTCCCTTGATCTAAATGAAATACTCCTATTGATGCAGCCCAAAATTGCATTGGCTTTTTTAGCTGCCGCATCACACTGTTGGCTCATGACAAGTTTGTGGTCAACCAAGACTCCTAGATCCTTTTCACATGTACTGCTCTCAAGCCAGGTGTCACCCATCTTGTATTCGTGCCTCTCATTTTTTTTGCCCAAGTGCAATACTTTACATTTCTCCCTATTAAAATTCATCTTGTTTGTTTTGGCCCAGTTCTCTAATCTGTCAAGGTCGTTTTGAAGTGTGATCCTGTCCTCTGGGGTGTTAGCCACCCCTCCCAGTTTGGTGTCGTCTGCAAATTTGATCAGGATGCCCTTGAGTCCATCATCCAAGTCGTTGATAAAGATGTTGAATAAGACCGGGCCCAAGACAGAACCCTGTGGCACCCCACTAGTCACTCTTCTCCAGAATGAAGAGGAACCATTGATGAGCACCCTTTGGGTTCGGTCAGTCAGCCAATTACAAATCCACTGAGTGGTAGCATAGTCAAGACCTCATTTTACCAGCTTCTTTACAAGAATATCATGGGGCACCTTGTCAAATGCCTTGCTGAAATCAAGGTAGGCTACATCCACTGTGTTCCCTTCATCTACCAGGCTTGTAATTCTGTCAAAAAACGAGATCAGGTTAGTCTGACATAACTTATTTTTCAGAAATCCATGCTGACTATTGGTGATCACAGCATTCCTTTCTAGGTGCTCACAGACTGTTTGCTTAATGATCAGCTCCAGAATCTTCCCTGGTATTGATGTCAGACTGACTGGGCGGTAATTATTTGGGTCCTCTCTTTTCCCCTTTTTGAAAATAGGGACAACATTTGCCCTCCTCCAGTCTTCCGGGACTTCGCCTGTTCTCCAGGAATTCTCAAAGAGGACTGCCAGTGGTTCTGAGATCACATCTGCCAGTTCTTTTAATACTCTTGGATGCAGTTCATCTGGCCCTGGAGACTTGAATACATCTAAACTAGCCAAGTATTCTTGTACTATCTCCTTAGTTATTCTGGGCTGTGTTTCCTCTGCTGAATCATTTGCTCCAAATTCTTCAGGTCGGGCATTGTTTCCTTTATCGGAGAAGACTGAGGCAAAGAAGGCATTGAGGAGTTCAGCCCTTTCTGTGTCCCCTGTTTGCATTTCACCATCTTCTCCTCTGAGTGACCCCACGGTTTCTTTGTTCTTCCTTTTGCTACAAACATACCCATAAAAGCCTTTTTTGTTGCTTTTAACCTCTCTAGCAAGCCTGAGATCATTCTGTGCTTTAGCTTTTCTGACTTTGTGTCTACACGTGCTGGCTATTTGTTTGAATTCCTCTTTGGTGGTTTCCCCCCTTTTCCATTTTTTGTACACATCCTTTTTTAATCTTAACTCGGTTAAAAGTTCTTTAGATAGCCACCCTGGCTTCTTTAGGCACCTTCCATGTTTCCGTCTCATTGGTATTGCCTGAAGTTGTGCTTTTACTATCTCCCTCTTAACAAACTCCCAGCCATCATGAACTCCCTTTCCTTTTAATATTACTGTCCATGGGATCTCACCCAGCACTTCCCTAAGTTTTATGAAGTCGGCTTTCTTAAAGTCAAGAAATTGAGTCCTAGTATGCTTGGCTGCTCCTTTCCACTGTATAGTAAACTTCAGAAGAGCATGATCACTCGCACCTAATGATCCTTCCACTTCTACCCCACTAACCAGGTCATCAACATTGGTTAGGACCAGATCTAAAATGGCTGTTCCTCTTGTTGCTTCTCCCACTTTCTGGACGACGAAGTTGTCTGCAAGGCCAGTGAGGAATCTGTTTGACCTTATGCTCTTGGCTGAGTTTGACATCCAGCAAATATCCGGGTAATTGAAGTCCCCCATTACTACTATCTCCCTTCCTTTTGCATGCTTGGCCATCTGTTCCAGGAAGGCATCATCTATGTCCTCCATTTGGCTTGGGGATCTATAGTAAACTCCCACAATGAGGTCCCTGTTATTCTTCTCTCCCTTAATTTTGACCCAAATGCTCTCACTTTGGCTTTGAGGTTCTAAATCTTGGATCTCTTCACAGGTATACACATCCCTGACATATAACGCCACTCCTCCTCCTTTCTTGTCTGGTCTGTTTCTCTGAAATAGATTGTATCCCTCCATTATTACATTCCAGTCGTGGGACTTATCCCACCAGGTTTCAGTGATGCCTATTATGTCATATTTAGTTTGCTGTACCAAGAGCTCAAGCTCATCTTGTTTATTACCCATGCTTTGCGCATTAGTGTACAGACATTGAAGTCCATTAATCATTCCCCTGTGTCTCTTATTTAAGGATTTTTTCCTCCCACCACTAGGTCTGCGTGCTGTTTGCTCCATTTGGTCTATGACATTTGGATGATCATCTTCATCAATTGATAGACTCCTACCTTCAGGAGCACTGTCTTCCTCCCCCACATTAGTCAGTTTAAAGCCCTCCTGATGAGGTTTCTGAGATTTTTGGCAAAAACATTCCTCCCAACCGTTGTGAGGTGCAGCCCATCTCTTGCCAGAAGTCCATCTTCAAGAAACTGCAGTCCGTGATCTAAGAATCCAAACCGTTCCTGTTTACACCATTTGCGAAGCCAGCTGTTCACTTCCACTATTTTTCTCTCTCTCCCTGGGCCATGTCGTTCAACTGGGAGGACAGATGAGATGACAATTTGTGCATTTAATTGCTTCAATTTCCTGCCCAGAGCCTCGTAGTCTCTTTTGATCTTCTGGAGGCTATTGCTTGCAGTGTCATTGGTTCCCACATGAACCAAGAGGAAGGGGTATTTGTCAGTGGGTTTTATGATTCCTTGCAGTCGTTCAGTTATATCTTGGATCTTAGCCCCGGGGAGACAGCACACTTCCCGAGACATCTTGTCAGGCCCACAGATCACTGCTTCTGTTCCCCTCAGTAGGGAATCCCCTATCACCACTACACGCCTCCTCTTAGGTTTGGTTGGGGTTCTTCCGTGATCTGTCCATTCCAAGGTCGCCTGCACATTCCCTGAGGACTGACTTTGCTGCTCGTCTTCATATACCTGATCGACTGTAACGAGGGAGAGATCCTCAAATGGAGTCTGCTCTTCGTCTTCCATTCTAGGGGAGAGGACCTCAAAGCGATTGTGTATTTCTAAACAATCAGAGCGAACCCTGGGCCTCCTACTTCTTTGAGTCACGTTTCTCCATATATCTGGCTCCTGTGTTGGTGAACTAGCCTCCTTCTCAGGGGAGTCCCCTGTCTCATACCCTACAACATTTATTCGATGAAAATAGGGACACCCCATTCCATAATGATATTTTTTATTATTTATACCCCACACATCTTACTAAGTTGCCCAGTAAGGGGATCAAATCAGAAACTGGGGCGGCTTCTCTAAATCAGAGACATCCCTGGAAAATAGTGACACTTGGAGGGTCTGTGTTCTTCCTTACCTATACCTTTTCTATCTTATTGTGATAAGTCTGCCGGCTATTTACCCTTCCTGTGAAAGACTCTATGCAACATTGCTTGGATAGGCCCAGAGGGCTTGATCTGTGAAATCATAGAAAGGCTCCCACTGATTTCAGGGGACATTTGGATCAGGCATATTAAATACCGAACTCCAGCTGTTACTATATACATGAACACAAAACCACAGTGCTAAATTAACAGCTGAACGTGGTTTGCAAATGTGATCTGCATTCTAAAGCCAAGTCTTCGTGAACTTTTAATATAAATCTACAATGTGAAAAAAAGAAGCTTAACAATAAATCTACTATTAGTATAAATGACTGGTGACATTTTTCATACTGATAGGACTTTTGTTGTTGTTGCATTATCTCAACACCACATGTTCTTATTCACATGGTTGTTTAGAGAACTGAACAGTATTTATCTGATGGATTTGAGTGGTTTTCATAACAGATTCTTGAATATAACTTATTGCAGTGGTGTGATACACTAACACTAAGAGATATATATTCAATCCTTAGCCACCAAACACTCATCAAAGCCCTTTGAAAGTCTTTTTTTAAAAAAAATACTCCAGAAATTTTCACACAGAATCCTGAAACTGAGCAGGGGAGAACATTCATCTCAGCAGGCCTGCTGAGTAGTCAAAATGGCACACAATGTGTGTGCAAAATTGTAAGCGGGTCAGGAGGGCTGCGAATGCCTGTGAGAAATTTACAGTGGAGCACTGTCCTGTTTGAAAGTTGGAGAGGGAGAAAGAAGTTGTAAAAAAAAGAGAGAAACCAACCACCATGCGGGAATCCTCTCAGAAATAAATCAATTACTGAACCCTCATCTGCCCACAGGGACACGGGTGGCGCTGTGGGTTAAACCACAGAGCCTAGGGCTTACCGATCAGAAGGTCGGCGGTTCGAATCCCCGTGACAGGGTGAGCTCCCATTGCTCGGTCCCTGCTCCTGCCAACCTAGCAGTTCGAAAGCACGTCAAAGTGCAAGTAGATAAATAGATAAATAGTGGGAAGGTAAACAGCATTTCCACCAGTAGCGGCTTAGTTATGCTGGCCACATGACCCAGAAGCTGTGCGCCGGCTCCTTCAGCCAATAAAGCGAGATGAGCGCCGCAACCCCAGAGTCGGTCACGACTGGACCTAATGGTCAGGGGCCCCTTACCTTTACCTTTACATCTGCACACACGTTTCTCACTGGCTCCTCAAAACGCTCACTAGCACAACAGCACAAAGAAAATGGCTGCCCAATTTGACCTCTGGTGTGTAAGAGACACACCCTCCAAGTGTCCCTATTTTCCAGGGATGGTCCTGGAATTATGAAAGCCATCCCGGCTTCTGATTTGATTCCAGAATGGCCCTATTTTCCCCACCAGTGGCACCACTGCCATGCTCAAGGAGGGGGGTGAGCTGGCGCTTGTCCTGAGAGACTGTGGCAGCGGCCGCAGCAGTGGTGGGTGTGACGTTAACATATGAGAGTGCTGGAGGTGAAATAGTTAAACAGGTTACCCAATCAGAACCCAGGGGGGTGGAGTCAGAGGGACTATAAAACCAGCTCTAGGAGGGGCGAAGGAGGAGTTTGTTGGGAGTTGGGTGGTTGGTTGGAGTGGGAGTGAATTGGGATAGAGTCTGTGAGTAGGTTGAGATAGTGTAGCGAAATAAGTTAAGTCAGGAACAGTTAGGAACTAGGAAGACAAGTAAATATCTGAGAGGTGGTTTAGTGAGTGAGAGCAGGTAGCGGAAGCTATAGGTCTGGATAGACACCCCATGATTGTAATTGACTGATACCGTTTATGAAACCATTGCTTGCTAAACTGCAATGAATATATATATATATATATATGCACACACATACACACACACACACACACACACACACACACACACATATCTCACTATCTGTTTTGTATAAGTTTTTGTACGTTACTATGGAGTATTTGTATTCCTTTGTGTTTTTTGTTTGTTTTTCTTTTGATTGTGCAGTTTTACAAGCTTGTGTGTAAGTGTTGTAAATAAACTCAATAAAAAAAATTAAAAAGGGGGTTTCTCAGGATGGTGAAGGGTGTGTGTGCTGTGTCCTGTTGGTATAGTGGTGGCAAAAGGGGGAAGGACCAAAAAATGGGGAGTCGAGGAGGGTCAGTTGGGGGGGGTGGAGTGAGAAATGTCCCTATTTTCATCTTGTTGGAGGGTATGCAGAGATGGTCCCTGTTAGATTCCACTTTCAGGCTTTGGCCCAAAACACGTTATGCATACCTAGGAGAGTAAGTGATCTTTTATTTGGAACACAATTAATCTTGAGTGAACCAGGAGAGAGACGGGGCTGCAAAGTCACCATTCATCATTCCTCCCCAAAGAATCCTGTGAACTGTCATTTACCCCTCACAGAGCTACAGTTCCCAAAATTACAGTTCCCAGGACTCAATGGGGGAAGATGTACCATATTTTTCTTTTTTTTTTTTATAATATTTATTAAGATTTTCAGAAATACGGAAAGAAAAGATTAAAGTACATTCAAAGCCTTATTTTCATACACCCACTTTCCGGGACTCCCTCTTTCCCCCACCCCTGCCATATTCCCCTATCATATTATTGGCTCTACAAGCTCTCGGTTCTAATTAAAACTTAATTTGTTTAAACCCTTAATCGAATTTAAATTTAAATTTGTACAATCCTCATCAATACCCTTACTAACAAAACAAAATTTTTTCCCCAGGGCCCACCCCCTTTCCATTCCACAATTTCCCTTTTTTTTTTGTAATGGTAAATACACCCCACACAATCAAAATATAAGAAAATAAGAAATAAAAAGTATAGTAAGTAAAAGAAGCCCAATTCAGAAAATAGTTGACAAGCCTTTGGATTCTATTTCTCCCCCCCCCCTCCCGTCCCCGGTTTATTTTTCCCCTGACCACCAATCCATGTTATCTGCCTGGAATTTTTAAAGTCCATAAATCACATTTTTCCCCCAACTCCTTGCTGGCTTTTTCTTTTTATAATTATTTTTAGAATTATTTTTAAACCATTTAGCATCAAATCAATAATAACGCTCCCCCTATTGTTCTTTCCAGATTGTAGTCCAGTTTCCTCTTGTTCCGCTGCAAAAACGTTCTAGTTCAGAAATTTAGTAAGTCTGCAGGGGTTATTATTGTTCAGGAACAAAAACTTGCGTTCAGTCCCTTCCTTTCTTCAATAGAAAATTCTATTGTCTCCTTTAGCTGAACACCCTGTAGACACAATATTGTTTCCGTTTTGCAGCTTTCCCAGAAGATAACCCGTCCTGTAAAATTCCGATGGTATTTTTCCACTTACGACCTTCTTTGTAATGTCCCGAAGCTCCTCTAGGAGGATTGTTGTAACTTTGTTTTCTCTAGTCCAAAAGTCCGATTGTTATCCATGTTTTCGCCATTTTGTATCCAAATTTTAACAGGTTATAACAAATTGTAACAAAATTTAACCAGCAAAGTCCTCGTATTAAAGTCCTCTTTGAATTTCCGACTTTGACAGCTACTTTGACAGCTGTCAAAATCTCCTTCGCTCACCAGGCTCTCTCCTCAATCACCCCGGTTCCCGGGGGGGGGGGTTACGTTCTCCTTCTCCTTCAATTCTTCCTCCAGCACAATTCTTGTAATTTCCCATCGTGGAATTCTTAATTTTTATCAGCAGTGCAATTCTTTTTGGACCTTGGTTTCCCAGTCCTTGTTTTGGAAGGTTTACAGTAGGGAGGGGGACTGACTTCCTTTTTAGATCCCCCCCCGCTCGTATCAAATCCGAAAAAAATTTCTTATTTTTCCTTTTAAACCCGGTTTCCAAATTACTCACGGGTTGTTGTTAAAAGTCCGAATTCTCAATGGAAGAAGTCAGCGCTCTCCGCCGGATGGCATGCGGCTTCGCTCGGCAGGGATAGCAGAGGACTCAAAGCACCACGCTTCTCCCCGGCACCCGATCCGTAGCCTTTAAAAAGGCTCCTTCACGAGTCGGGAGGGCGCTAGCGGTGCCAGCCGAGTCTCCATGTCCACGGCCTCCGTGGCCGTGGTTTTTAAGGGTCCCCGCATCGCCGGTGCGGTAGGACCCAGCCCCTGCCGAGCCGGCTCCCTCCGGAGCTCGGAGGGAGTCCGCCATTCGGCGATGGCGCCAACCCGGAAGTCCGATGTACCATATTTTTCACTCTATAAGACACACTTTTTCCCCTTCAAAAATTAAGGGGAAATGTGTGTGCGTCTTATGGAACGAATGCAGGCTCCTTGGCTTCAGCAAAAGCAATGAGAAGCCTCCAAAGCGCAGAGGGAGAGCTCCCTCCACACTCCGGAGGCTTCGTGTTGCTTTCGCTGAAGCCGCCTGAAGCCCCCGGAGCGCAGTGGTAACTCCCGCTGCGCTCCGGAGGCTTCAGGCAGCTATCCGCAAGCCTTCGGAGCGCAGCAGGAGTTCCCGCTGCGCTCCGAAGGCTTGCAGATAGCCGCCTGAAGCCTGGAGAGCGAGAGGGGTTGGTGCACACCGATCCCTCTTGTTCTCCAGGCTTCGCTTCTCTGGAGAGGCGCTGCACAGTTTTCCCTCTCTGCGCAGCGCCCCTTCAGCGAAGTGGGAGGAGAAATGGAAGGGGCTCCGTTTCTCCTGTCGCTTTGCTGAAAGGGCACTGAGCAGAGAGGGGGAGAATATTTTTTTTCTTGCTCTCCCCCTCCTATGGTCCGGTGCGTCCTATAGAACGAAAAATACGGTGTGTTGGAAATGTGCTTTAAATGTATCATGTGTATACAACCTGGGAGTTGCAAATTTCAATTTTAAAGCATTTGTTTTTTCTCTTACTATTGCTTTTGGCATGGGGAAGTGAATAAAGCAGTTTAACTCACCAAATCACAAACATAGCCCGAGTTCTTTAGCTGAAAGAACAAGTGGAGTGAAGCTGTTTTCTATCATCCCTGGGCTTTAGCAGCAAGGCTAGAATACAGGGCTTCCCTGTTGGATGTTTTCTACTACCAAAACAGAGGCTACCAGGAATTTGCAGGATGTGGGGAACCAATAAGCAAAAAAGGGATTTACAGTGGCACCTAAACCCCGAATTACCTGGGCGCTGCTTTAGAAAGGCCCTTTGAAACACTTCTCTTCTCTGGTGTGGCCTAGACAGCCTTGTCTAGTCCACACACACACAGCTAGCAACCCAGTCATTGATAAATCATTGTTTCCCGGCACATTGACAAGTTTTTCCTAAGCGTCCATGGCCAATTATTGAATCATGGGCCCTAAGCTGACTCCTCCACTGACAATGGCCCATATGGAGTTCGCCTCCCGAACAGATGTTTTTGCTCTGTTATTCGTATGGTCACTGACCCCGTTTTAATGCATCATTCTTTCCCTCTCCGTTAAAGATTCAAATTCAGATAAAACTTCAGGGGTTTTTTTTCTAAGGCAAACAGTAAATAAATGTCCCCTTGTCAAACCACTGAGAGCCTCGTTAGCTTCAAAGTTTATAGTGGAGATTGGAGAATGGAGACTAAAACTCGTTGCCTCCTTATTTATGTGCTTTGGTACACATTATTTCACATTATTGTTACATGGTGATGTCATCACGGCTGTTCCAGCTCTCCAGCCTTCCATTTCAAATTCAATGTAGCTGGAAAATAAAGAGCTATAAGGTTGGCAAGCTGTCCCAGCACATAGACACACACTGTTAGGAAAATAATAAAACAGATCCCAGGCACATGTAACTAAGTTCCACCTCATTCTTTGTCCGTTTAGAACATAAGCATGCTCTCTCTCTCTCTCTTCCCACCCCCCTGCAAAATTCTGCTGTCTGAATAATTTTCTAATTTTCAGAAAGCAAAATTGTCTATGCTGAAATCTGAACTTGCATTTCACCTTTCCCATTTGAGTTTCAAAAGCTGACATGTGACTTTGAAGGCTGCTTTCAAAACCAAAAAAAGAATTGGTTACACGAATGAAGTTTACGTAAAATATTAAACCTATGGTAAGTCTTCTATCAGATACTATTAAGTGTTAATTGCTATGTGTCCCGTTCAAAACTAGAGGTGGCGCCATTAAAGCCAGTGTGGTGTAGTGGTTAAGAGCGGTAGACTTGTAATCTGGTGAACCGGGTTCGCGTCTCCGCTCCTCCACATGCAGCCACTGGGTGACCTTGGGCCAGTCACACTTCTCTGAAGTCTCTCAGCCTCACTCACCTCACAGAGTGTTTGTTGTGGGGGAGGAAGGGAAAGGAGAATGTTAGCCACTTTGAGACTCCCTAGGGTAGTGATAAAGTGGGATATCAAATCCAAACTCTTCTTCTTCTTCTAGAAACAATAGACACAGGGAGCAAATTTCATCAGAACTGCAGCACACAGGAAGGTGAGGTTTAACTCTTTGCTCCAGAGCTTCAATTCCACTCCCTGCCCCCACCCCATAATCCTCCCCCCAGTACTATTGCTAGCCCTAAACTCAAAGTTCCCATTGGTGGAAATGAGAGCTTTCTCCCTTAGACTAACTGGTGTAGACAGGAAAGATTTTCGTAAGGATTGCTGCTGAGGAGGGAAATATCACCGTCTCCTACTGGTGGTAAGTTAGGAAATGGAGTCATGTTTCTTTCCCCTTCAATGTGCTCCTCTTTTGTGTAGGTAACAGACCTCCACCCCTGCTTTATATATGGAAGGCAGCAAACATGTTCTTAACATATACACATATGCACAGTTATCTTGCTCATCTAGTTTGACCCTAAAGCTGCAGCACATTCGCTCGGAATGAGGTTTTATTGCATGCAGTTGGGTATAGTTTGTTTTACACTGTTAGGTGGTTCATCATCAAACATGCTAAGTTGTCCCATTCAGAGCTCATCGGTATAATCATTTTATTACAGTCCATGACCAGTATCAAGGCAGAGCTCATCATTTTCATTGAACTTAGTAAAAGTAACTGCTGAGTCCCATTGTTTACTAGGGTCTTCACCAGCTCAACCTACAGCAGAGATCTGAACCACATCCTGGAATGTAAAATCTGGAGTGTGAACTCCTTTTATCCCAGTAGTTTTGCCAGTGTTTACTTCGGTCCTTCTCTCAGATATCCCTCTAGCCAAAGCCTACCTATTATTTATTTGAACTGGGAAAGCAAGCTACCGTTCCAGACTTCGTACATGTTGTATAAGTTCTACCCTCAGGGTAGTTACTTTTTCCTCTTCCATTTCTAGCTAACCCGATTTTTTTCTGATGAGTCTCATTGGCAGCTACTGGAGGCATGCAAAGCTTGGTGTTTACTTGCAGTGCCGGTCCAACACATTTTGCTGCCTGATGCAAACCCGAAATGCTTTCACCACCAAGTGCAAACAATGTAAACGTCTTGTTACATCATTTATATGCAAATTCACACTTTCAGCTGGTTGTCACCATCACCATACTGCAATCTGAAGCAGATTGTTTCACCCTGAAGTGGCTGTAGCCTCTACACTTCCTAACTTCCTGTTGCTGAGCCTTTGCTGAGCCTAACTTCCTGTTGCGTAGCCACTATGCTTCCTAATTTCCTGTTGCTGAGCCTTTGCTGGGCCTAACTTCCTGTTGTGTAGCCACTACGCTTCCTAACTTCCTGTTGCTGAGCCTTTAAGAGCGGTTAGATCAGCAGTCAAACCATAAAGATGTCACAAGCACAGGCTCAGAGTCATGTCCAATATTGCGAGGGCTGTGTGTGCCTCCCGATGTGAAATTCGTGTGCCAGGCCACATTGGTCAGCCCAGGGTGACATCCTGCCAGGCCGCACCACGTCCGGAGATGCCCCATGGCCCTGAGTGACATCCCGTCAAGTCTGCTCTGCCCCCTCAAGATGGGGGGGGAGCAGACATGGGGAGGGCTGTCGAAGCCTCAGCCCCAAAGAGTTGCCACGCCTAGTCACAAGGAATGTCCCTATCAAGTACATGTGTGTAGTTAATGTCCCAGATTCCATCCCTGAAATCCCAGGTTACTTTTCCCCCTTTAGATAAAAAAATATGTCAATGTACTGTAATATTAGATGAAAAAACAACAACAACCACACAAGGCCTTTATATACGGTATATATGACATTTCTATTTTCTATTTTTGAAGTCAGCATTAGAAGCATTCATAGCATTCATAATGGGCCATAACTGAGTAAGTTGCTGATTTCTGTTGGCATTAAGTAATAACTGACAGCATGAGAAAACTTGAAATGGCACTTTCTATCATATGTGGTGGAAATGTAAGGTAGTAAAAGGATTTTGGGAAATGATACATAATGAGTTGGAAAAAATGTTTAAAATTATATTTTCTAAAAAACAACAACCCAAAGCCTTCCTTTTAGAAATTCTAAGTGCCGAAATCCAAAGGGATCAGAAAAGACTATTTATGTATGCAACCACGGTTGTGCGAATGTTATTGACCCAGAGATGTAAAGAAGATAAAAGTCCCTACCAGAGAAGAATGGCAGATCAAATTGATGGATTATGTCAAAAATGGTTAAAACAACCAAAACAATCAGGAAGACCATAATTTTAATAAGGAATGGGGGGGAATTTATAACTTATCTAAAGACCACTGTAAACGGTTAATATCGTTAGTAGGATTGGAATACCACTTTAATGGTGAATTTTGGACATAATGGAGAGGTAAAAGATTTGGATTATCATAAAAGATGGAGGAGGAAATGATTAATAATAGGACCCACAAAGGGGAGGAGGGAAGTCCAAGAGATTCCTTGGAAACTTGTTTTTATGTTGTATGTTGTATGTTGTATTTTATGTTGTATGTTGAATATGTGACTGCAAACTTTTAATCTGAAAAAACAAATAATTTTGAAGAAGAAGAAGAGGAGAAAACTTGAAAAGGTAAGGAAACTTTGTGTCTCGGCTCCAGGACATAACTCTCTACAGTACATAACAATCACGGAGATTCTTCAGCATTCCTCAAATGCAGTCCCAGCAATTGCTCACACATATCACACATTGGTTTATGTTTGCAGAACTCAGGACAGCTTGTGCCTAAGTGAGTTCTCCACACTGGTTCCAAAAGAGTGACCAATGGATTCCTTCACTTTTAGCTACATTATCCAAACACTCTTTTTCTTTCTTTCACTGCACTGAGAGTGACTCTGAAGCCAAACAGCTGGAAAACATGCAGTGTGTATATTACACTTCATACATTATTACTACCATCTCTGTTAACACATTGCATACTTTAACAAAATCCTTCTTCAACTGACACTTGTTAGAGTCTGGGATCAGTATGATCAATGGTCTACTACCAAGATCTGTAAATGGGAACTTAATGTCAAAAAGTGCTTTTGGAGACAAAATATTGGTATAATATTTAAAATACAGATTCAAGTGTTCCACTTTGGAGAAGTTAGTATTGTGGCATAACAATAACATACTCGAGAAAACTCAGTATTTGCAGGGATTTCGTTGTTCCCGCTAGCAATAGAATAAATGGAAAGTGTAGCTTTGTCATTAACAGGGTCGCAAAAATTATGTAACCAAAAGAAACTGATTTTACTGCTGTTATCACTGAAATACCCTTGTAGATGATAGGAAAGACTGCTCCAAACCTCAGAAAATGAGCATTAAAATGGCAAACTCTTGTACTGAGGTTGCAACTCAGTTTGATTATTTATTTCCATTTGTTGTTGTTTTTATTTCCTTGTGAGCAACAGGTTGATACATATATATTCAACAAGATATATCCTACTAAACATAACACCTGAATTTGCATTCAGCTTGCATACTTTGGCCTGATAAATAATAATAATAATAATAATAATAATAAATTTTATTTATATCCTGCCCTCCCCAGCCGAAGCCGGGCTCAGGGCGGCTAACAACAATAAAACCGTACAACCGTACAACACAACACTCTAAAATCATTCATTATAAAATTAATTCAAAACAAACCACTGGCAACCATTGGGCCAGAGCTCCGCGAAGATTGCCGAAGGAGGGAGTCAGGCTGTGCCCTGGCCAAAGGCCTGGTGGAACAGCTCTGTCTTGCAGGCCCTGCGGAAAGATGTCAAGTCCTGCAGGGCCCTAGTCTCTCGTGACAGAGCGTTCCACCAGATCAGAGCCACAGCCGAAAAAGCCCTGGCTCTAGTTGAGGCCAGCCTAACCTCTCTGTGGCCTGGGACCTTCAAGATGTTTTTATTTGAAGACCGTAAGTTTCTCTGTGGGACACACCAGGAGAGGCATACCCGTAGGTATGAGGATCCTAGGCCATATAAGACTTTAAAGGTTAAAACCAGCACCTTAAACCTGAACCTGTACTCCACCGGGAGCCAGTGAAGCTGGTATAGCACCGGATGAATGTGATCTCGCAGCGAAGACCCCGTAAGGAGTCTCGCCGCGGCATTCTGCACCCGCTGGAGTTTCTGGGTCAGTCTCAAGGGCAGCCCCACGTAGAGCGAGTTACAATAATTCAGTCTGGAGGTGACCGTCGCATGGATCACGGTGGCTAGGTCAGGGCGAGAGAGACAAGGAGCCAGCTGCTTAGCTTGGCGGAGATGGAAAAATGCCGCCTTTGTTATAGCTGCAATCTGCGCCTCCATGGAAAGGGAGGTGTCCATTCTCTCTTTACTTACCACATTCTCTCTTTACTTACCACAACCACATACCATTTGTGTACACAAAAAGACAAAAAGAAAAGAAAGCATGTTCAGATTCTACACAAAAATACAAAACAATGTCAAACATCCTGCCGGCACTTTAAATTAAAAATTAAACAAGAAACCCACGGAGAATCAAAGAAGGAAAGGGAAAGGATGGTGGTGGTATAAGACGTGTTATTAATCTGCACCCCTTCCTTTCCCCCACGACAAAATATTAATTATTTTGCTGGAGGTGCGAATCAGCTCAGACTAGGGATGGAAGAGAAATTCAGTTCACTTTGCATTTTCATGAGAGTCTATGCAACCTGCACTTCCTGGGGAAAAAATGTGAACTGAAATGCAGCTATTCTGTGGAATTTTCACTTCTCTGAATTTTGTGATGCTATGCTATTTCACCCTAGCCTGAAAATGAAGCAATTGCAGATTGACACCAGAGTTGTGCAGCGTCAGTTGAATTGATATGTTAGATACCTGCTCCACTCAAATACTCTGGGCCCAAACACCCCAAGCTATAAAAATGAGGAGCATGAGGGGAAAGGGAGTTTAGGAGATAAGTAGGAAGGGAATCATAGTACAGGAACTGAAACTGCGTCGTAGGAAAATTGGAGCGAGGTGACCAGGAAACAATACATACAGATGTTGAAATGGTCCAACAGGATCAGTCTAACAGACCGTGTCATCAAACAATGATAGGATGGGACATGCCAATTACTGCAGCAACACGTCATCACAAACCACGCTGGCATGTCAGTTGTACAGGATCTTCCAGGGAGCGGATAGCACTGTGGTCTAAACCACTGAGCCTCTTGGGCTTGCCGATCAGAAGGTCAGAAGTTTGAATCCGTGCAACTGTTTTCCATTGTACCAGACTGGCTCTCATTTATCTGCAAAGGAGCCATGATCTCTTTAATTTTGGTTTCTTTTTGCACATATTTCATTATTGCCATGTGAAGGGATGGAGGTGGCGCTGTGGTCCAAACCACTGAGCCTCTTGGGCTTGCTGATCAGAAGGTTGGCAGTTCAAATCCTTGTGATGGGATGAGCTCCCACTGCTCTGTCCCGGCTCCTGCCAACCTAGCAGTTCGAAAGTATGCCAGTGCAAGTAGATAAATAGGTACCGCTGTGGCAGGAAGGTGAACGGCGTTTCTGTGTGCTCTGGTTTCCGTCACAGTGTCCCGTTGAGCCAGAAGTGGTTTAGTCATGCTGGACACATGATTTGGAAAGCTGTCTGTGGACAAACGCCAGCTCCCTTAATCTGAAACCGAGATGAGCGCCACAGCCTCATTGTTGCCTTTGACTGGACTTAACTGTCCTTTGACTTTTTTTTTTTTAACAGGATCTTCCACGTGTTCCACTGAGGTGTGAGAAACATTTAGCATCAGAATTTTTAGCACCATGTTGCCTTTAAACAACTAGCCCTTGTTGGTTTCAGAAGCAATGAAATTCTATTTGTACACTGATGAGAGCAAATAATTCATGATCTGTTGCTATTTCACACATTTGCAAAATTATTCAGATGCTGTATTACTCGAACCATTGTCACCTTGCCATGCAAGAAAGGATCTTGCCTGGTAGGGAAGGTTATATTTTGAAATGAAAACACTCTTAATTCAACATTTTCAGCTTCACTCCATGAGGTCAAGGAGTGCTGACATAATATCCCCAAAGTGCCCTGGGAAATAAAAACGGTGATGACAAGAGAATGGAAACAACTTGTAAGTCAGAAAGATAAAAGAATGGGAGGCTGTTTTATAGAAATCACTTCCAAGAGTTGGACATCTAATTAACACAAATTCGTTCTCATCCAGAACCTTTGAAATTTTCTGTTTCTGAAAAGAAAATATACTGATTTTTTTTTGTTTTCTGTTTTATAATCCTTTAAATCGAAAACATATGAAAGAAGTTTATGCAATATCATGTGGAAACCATTATGTGCCTCTTTAGTTTTCAAGCTTATGAACCAAGTTCTGCACTACTTACATAAGTTGTAAGGGGGAGCTTTTCAAGAACAGAACTCCTCACAAAGCGAAATAAGCTGTACGCTATTAAATATTCTATTGTAAAATGTGGCAGTCTCTGAGCATGTGCTAGTACAGTAGAAGCACAGAGTTATTAATTCTTCGCCCTTGTTTTAGCTCTAGAGTGTTCCAAACAGACCATCTATATATCTCAACTGAAAAAGCATACTTTAATTCCTGTGGATTGAATTCCTGTACACAAATCCTGTACTCTGATTACATGATGCAAATTATGTATTCATTCAGAATTTAGGGAAGCATCAGATCACTAGCTATTTATTGATTTATTTCATCAAATGCATATACTACTTGATTGTAAAAAACAAACAAACCTCAAAGTTGTTTTCCAAAAGAATAAAACAGTAAAATTGTTGGTAAAAACATCTGGAAACAAGAATTTAAAACATTCAAAAAATAAAATCGGTGTGAAACTGCAGAAAAAGATTAAAATACAAATCAACATTCTACATATCTGGGTAGACTTGTCTAAACAAAAATCATTTTTAGCTGGCACTGAAAATTGTACTTTGGGGTTCTAAAGTGTAGGGCTGCCACAGTCTGCACCCCTCATTGACCTTTCTATGGGCTCTCCTTTGATGTTTTGTCCTGGCTGCACTGTATCCTTGAACTAGGTTAACTCTTCTTCTTTTCTTGGATGGTGAGAGAGATATATGGATGTGTTCCTGTCTGCAGAAATCTCTGCATCTGTAGAGCTGAAATGTATCCAGCTGTACAAAGGTACAAAGAGTCCGGACCTGTCAGGGAACTGCCATCAGCTCAGAAGCGAGAGATGGAAGGGCAGTTGTGTTATAGGGAGCCTCCAAAAATCTTGCGAAGCAGTTCCTCTTCCAGCGAAGCGAAAAGCCCCACCTCCAGTGGAGAAGAGGTGCAGGGACCAGAGGATGCTAGGGAGAGCCTTAACACCGAGCCTGAGCAAATCGGAGAGGCGGGGAGCACATCCTTACCAGCACCCATTCTGCGCAGTAGACTCTGACGCAGGGAGAGGCAGAAAAGGCTGGGGGTGACGCAACTTTTATGCTGGGGGAGGTACAAAAACCGACCACTCCCAGATTCTGCTAGCGATTGAGCCAGAAATGAACTTATGACGCTCTTCACTGTATATAGTTTACACCGAGAATAAAACCTGTAAATGACAGGTCAGAGTCTTGCCTGGTTATTCTTGAGCAGCAGCATCTGACAGGACCCTCCAAGTTTCCCTATTTTCCAGGGACAGTCACGGTTCATCGGAGAAATATTGGCAGGTATGGAATAAGACTTCCCTATTTCATCAGAGAAATGTAGGCACGTGCTGATGCTGGGCACCCATAGTGTGTGGCCCAAGTCAGTGCCCATGGAAAGTCATATCTGTCATACTGCCAGCCTTTTGGTCTGTCCATCACTGGAGAGCAGAGAGGGCAGAGTCCAATCTTTTTGTGCCAGTCCTCTGTTGTTGTTCTTGTTTAGTCGTTTAGTTGTGTCCGACTCTTCGTGACCCCATGGACCAGAGCACGCCAGGCACTTCTGTCTTCTACTGCCTCCCGCAGTTTGGTCAAACTCATGCTGGTAGCGTCAAGAACACTGTCCAGCCATCTCGTCCTCTGCTGTCCCCTTCCCCTTGTGCCCTCAATCATTCCCAACATCAGGGTCTTTTCCAGGGAGTCTTCTCTTCTCATGAGGTGGCCAAAGTATTGGAGTCTCAGCTTCAGGATCTGTCCTTCCAGTGAGCACTCAGGGCTGATTTCCTTAAGAATGGATAGGTTTGTTCTTCTTGCAGTCCATGGGACTCTCAAGAGTCTCCCCCCGGAACATAATTCAAAAGCATCAATTCTTCGGCGATCAGCCTTCTTTATGGTCCAGCTCTCACTTCCATACATCACTACTGGGAAAACCATAGCTTTTACTATACGGACCTTTGTTAGCAAGGTGATGTCTCTATTTTTTAAGATGCTGTCTAGGTTTGTCATTGCTTTTCTCCCAAGAAGCAGGCATCTTTTAATTTCGTGGCTGCTGTCACCATCTGCAGTGATCATGGAGCCCAAGAAAATAAAATCTCTCACTGCCTCCATTTCTTCCCCTTCTATTTGCCAGGAGGAGATGGGACCAGTGGCCATGATCTTCGTTTTTTTTGATGTTGAGCTTCAGACCACATTTTACGCTCTCCTCTTTCACCCTCAATAAAAGGTTCTTTAATTCCTCCTCACTTTCTGCCATCAAGGTTGTGTCATCTGCATATCTGAGGTTGTTGATATTTCAGTCCTCTAAGTATTGTTTTTAGAAGACTAAAATGAGTAGGAGCTTGTGGACTTCAGTAAGGCCTCCCTACCCTCTTTTGAGATGTGTGTGCATATTTTTAGAATAGGGAATATAATTAGAAGCAACCTCTGTCCTTAAAATATTTTGGATAAAATAAAAGTTGTCTAGAAAGATAGGAAAAACACTTCAGGCTGCTCTTCATTTGATCTTGTTTGGACCCTTCTTAAATCCATTAACAAAGGAGTGGTGGTGGAATCATGAGTTGAACGGGAGCAGGATCAGAAGAACCTACTTTTTATGAAGAAAAGTATATAGATAGAAAGCTTCAGTGTCATTTCCAAGAAATGAGGAAAAATAAGAAATTATGCATTATTGGCCAAATCATGGTTGCTTTTATTTTGCTCCATATCATCTGGAGTTAATGAAACATTACAGAGGATGTCTGTATTCTCATATGAACACAGTATCTTATATTGCAGCGCTGTGCATTTAGGGTTTTATGACATTAAAAAAAAGAGAGAGAGCACATAAAAGGACTGGTAGATAAAATCATACTATATAGTCAATGGCTCAATTTCCTGTAGATAGTTCTGGCTATGACATATTAAAATAATACTAAGCCCCAAAGATTCTGATACAAGCTTAAGGAGGGCAGATCCATGAAGAGAGGCAATTTGAACAGAAAGAAAGGGTAACACAGGCCCATTCAAGGACCACCATTGACTTGTGATGAAAGCCAAATACCCCAGTTGGGCATTGTTGTTGTTTAGTCGTGTCCAACTCTTCGTGACCCCATGGACCAGAGCACGCCAGGCACTCCTGTCTTCCATTGCCTCCTGCAGTTTGGTCAGACTCATGTTTGTAGCTTCGAGAACACTGTCCAACCATCTTGTCCTCTGTCATCCCCTTCTTCTTGTGCCCTCAATCTTTCCCAACATCAGGTTCTTTTCCAGGGAGTCTTCTCAGTTGGGCATTGGGACAATCCTTTGTTTTGGATGGAGGGGAGGTTGTAGTCTCTGCCTGCCCCTCCAAATACTTGGGTATCCCGTTAAAAGGATCCGGGGGGGAATGGCCAGGGCTGAGTGCCCAGGCGGGGCCAGGGCCAAAGGCACTCCCCCAGGCATTGGACCCTGTGGGGTTCACCCTATTTGATGTAAGTCTTTTTTTAAAAAAACAACAACTTTTTTTTATTCAAAATTAAAACAAAACATATTATCCAGAAACATATCATCCTTATTTTTCCCCATTTTTCCTCCCTCCCCCCACGCTCCCCCACAAAACCCACCCACCCCCACCCCCAGCTTCCCTCAGTTCCAGTCTTTGATTTCTCTAAGAATGCTGTTTACTGCATGCTACACAGTTGTATAGATCCTCAAACTATTTAGCTGATTATTATCAATAGAAAGTTTGGGAATGTTTATTCAAAGCCAGCCAAAGAGTCCAGTTCGCTTTGTTGCGTCTTCAAATACTTCGCAAAGATGAAGGGTTCCTATTCATCTTTAAAGTCACAGTTATCCTTGTCCCATAGTTTATATGTCAGTTTTGTCAGTTCTGAATAGTCCATCAATTTTTCTTGCCATGATTCTTTAGTTAGGGTTTCTTCAGTCTTCCATCCTTGTGCTATTAGAACTCTGGCGGCCTGATTTAAGTCTTAAGAACCCCTGCCTGGATTAACCACGCGTCACTTCCAGCAGGTGGGCTGGAAGTATTTAGATTGTGCCATGCCCAAGGGAGAAAATACTCCCTCAATAAGAGAATGGCAAATAAGATTTTGTGAATATATAGAATCAGCAAGACTTACAGCAGTGGTAAGAGGCAAATCAGACCAAAAACTGATGGGAGTCGACGTGCGTGAAGGAATACATCAAAAAACATTGTTCTGGTATTAATATATCAATATGCAATTAATGAAACTTACAAAGTAAAAAATTAAGAAGAAATGGGTATAAGATGAGACAGTCAAAAATAATATTGATAACACAGCGAAAAGAAGAAACAAAGGAATCCACATATAGGTGGAGGGAAGTCAAAATTTATGTCTGTATGTTTAGTTTGTATGTTTGTTTTCTTTCTTGTAATCTAATTTTGAGAGGTGTATGTATCTATGTATAATAAGTTTGTTTAGTGTTCTGGTTTGTGTTTGTAAGTATTGCATTTATGAATAAAAGTTTTTTTAAAAAGATTGTGTCATGCCCAAGCCAAACCTCTTTCATCTGTAATCAATAAAGTTGTTGCCTGTTTTGACCCAAAACTAGTCATATTGGTCTGTTACTTATATGGGTTGGGGTATGGGAAGCCTGGTTCTGCAAGCAAGAAACCCCGATATCCTAATCTTAATCCAGCAGTGTTCGGCACAGTTTTAGTCAAATCTTCAGTCAAAAGTAATACTTACTTGTACCAATTTCAGGA
Source organism: Podarcis erhardii (assembly GCF_964252035.2). Classification (NCBI taxonomy): domain Eukaryota; kingdom Metazoa; phylum Chordata; class Lepidosauria; order Squamata; family Lacertidae; genus Podarcis; species Podarcis erhardii. The sequence continues at coordinate 13,751,133 of NC_138501.1, forward strand.
ATTACTACGGGTAACTTGCACCCACAGACTCTGATGCACCAAACCTGCAACAATATTAAAACAAGCAATTGTGCAAAAATGTCTGCTATTAAGGAAAATGTGCTAAAGGGAATCCTGTTTTGCATAACCGAATAATGCAGGTTAACTTGGCGGGGACTGGAAGTATCATGAAAAAATCCACTGTAGTTGGACTGCCTTGGTTATCAATAAATGTTCTTAAATTTTGTATATACATATTACCAAAAAACCCCCACAAAAAAATGAAATATTCTTGGCCGATACACCTAACCTTCAAGAGGAGAGGGGTTTGGTTGAAATAACAAGCTTGCATTATCAGTTCATTCTCCATTCCTTCAAGTAAATGTACAGAAATCTTGGAAAATATGAAAGCATAGTGTACAAAACTACATACAAAAAACCCAGAAAGCATCTAATGATGAACAAAAAAGGGAGAAATGCTTCTCAGATATATTGGAAAGAATAGTCGTTTATTGTTATATTATCCCAATCCGTTTTAAAGCCTTGCTTACAATAGGGTTGCCATATTTCAAAAATGTTAAAAAATGATACCCTGAAAGTTTTGAAAGACCTCAAAATTGTTGAGCTTTTTTCTTACAAAAACGTCAAAAGAACCATGTGATTTTTTTGATTGACTTGCCTAAGATCCAGGACAAAACGCTGTCTTTCAGAAATTCCTTCCGGGCATCAATTCCGCCTTTGAAATCCCAGTAATGTCCGGGAAAATCCGGGCGTATGGCAGCCCTAGCTTACAGGGCAAAGCAAACATTTCTTCCTATTTTTATTGTTTACAAAAATGTACGTCCAAACAATGTACAAAATCTCCTGTTTATGTTGACAGTTGACAGTATTGAATAAAGAGGTGAGAAATTGCTGTTACAGGGTCAGGTGGGGTAGGTATCTAGTTCATCCACATTTTATTAAACCTGGTCAGATGGGATGAGAAGCCTTCATAATATAAAATCAAAATGTGGTGGCAATAAGCCCAATTTACCACAAACTATCACCACCTCTTAGAATAAAATTCAGCTTTCTTCAAGGTAGACAGCAGCAGAAAGTAGTCACCAAAATATTTTTAAGGTTTACTTTATCTAGGAGTGACTGGATCTGTCTATTGTGTGCTTCCTCTGTCATCCTTGTGTTTCAGACATTTCCCTGTGCTCAGTTGGGACTGAAGGAAGAGGGAGGTGGAACAGAGATAAAGTTAGGAGGTAATGTGTGCTTGTGGCGAGATTATGTCAGCCCACATTATGTAAACACCCTGACTTGGGAGTTACAGAAAGAAGCTGTGCTATCGAAATTGCTTTTTCAGTAACGTGTCTGTGCAAAGAGATCAATGCTTGTGTTTGTTTAAAAACACGATCTTAAGTAGAAAAAAGGTTTCTCTTCTTAAGATGAATGTTACATCTGTTATCTATACTATCTGCTTTTCTTTTAAATAATTGCCATTTGAAATCTAGTTCAAAGTTATTTGGATTTCGTACAAAGGGTGATTGGCCACCGATGGCTTCACGGTTTGGATTTTGCTAATTGATCTTTCTTGGCACGTCGTATTACCACCATTCTTACCTAATGTTACACAAAACGTCCAGAGTTAAAGATTAAAGATTGATGGAAGATTAAAGCTTTTTGGGAAATGATCTATAATGAAATTAAGAAAGTCCTTAAGTGGACCTTTCCTAAGAAACCTGAGGCTTTTCTCTTGGGCATGGTTGGCCAATTGGTGTTAAAGAGGGACAGGATTTTTTTTATGTATGCTACCACAGCAGCAAGAATTCTTCTGGCAAAGTATTGGAAGATGCAAGAACTACCTACTCTGGAAGAATGGCAAACAAAGGTGACGGACTTTATGGGACTGGCTGAGATGACTGGCAGAATCCGCGACCAGGGGAAGGAGACAGTGGAAGAGGACTGGAAGAAATTTAAAATATATCTTAAAAACTATTGTAAAATTGAGGAGTGTTAAGATGTCAAGGGGTAAGAAGCAGAGAATTACAGCTGTAATTAACAAATTAAAGAAAACTTAATGAAAGGGAATTATAGATAAATTGACTAAAGGGTTGCTAAAGAATCGTAAAACAAGGATGCAGTGATGGGGAGGTATGGGGAAGTCGAAGGAAAGAAGGTGCATGAAAATAAGATTATGAAGTTATACATGTTTAAATGTTTTGTATGTTTTTGTTTTGTGTTTCGCTTGTCTTTATTATGTGTTTGGAAAATGAATAAAAATTATTATAAAAAAAAAGACAAAGCCACTAATTTGCATTTAATTTTGTTTAAAATGGCAGCACTGCCAAAACAGCATGCCATTATAACAGAGTCAACATGTGTGGTCATTGTTTAAGAAATATTGCTCAGAGCTGCCCCAAGGTCCCAGCTCACAGAGGACCAACGCCAGGTCGTCGTTATGTACAAAAGTCTTTATTAAAGTTCAGTTTCCATTTCAAAGCCGCAGCGCGCAGCTCTACGTCTTAAACCCTAGACCGTCGAAGTCCTGTCTGGATCTCCTCCCCCCTGACACCAGTTTAAGATCCTAGCCCTGCTCCACCTCTTCCGCTGCTCTCTCCTCCTCTGGGTCCTCCTGCCCGCTGGGGCATTCCCCTTTCTGGACTCTTCTGACGCTGAGTCACCTGACTCCTCCCCCTGCCTCCGGGGTGTCCCCCTTGGGAACCCCCTTGCCCTGGCCACCGGCGCCCCCTTCTGTGAATCTTCCGATTCGCTGGAGAGGCTCATGGAATCTCTCGGGCCACTGTCATCTTCTCCTACGCTCCCCTCGGATTCTTCCCCTTCGCTCTCCATCTCCTCCCTTCCCTGTGCTTCTGCTCTTGAGCCCCTGACAAGAGTCAACATGTGTGGTCATTGTTTAAGAAATATTGCTCCTTCTGTGAAAAGTTATACATTGAAAAAGAGTACTTTTCATCATCTACAGTGTTCCTGTTCCAGTTACACATTAGCACCCATGGGATGAAGACAGATGCAACAAAGCAGAAGAAATCACAGCTTGTTCGCCACACCGATACGCACAAACATACCCAATGTGTGCTTGGCTTCATAACTTAAATGGCAGATCCACACACAAGCAAGTTGAGCGCTGATTCAGCCAAGGAGTTCCAGACTGAATAAACCTATAGTGGCATTGCCAGTTCCCAAATAAATGTAGCCATTTTCAGGGCGCTCCATTCTTCAAACAGCTCCTGCCCTCCACATGGTCATGCTCAACTGGGAACAGGAAAGAGCATCATTGCCTTTGCAATTAAATTTGCCTATCTTGACTAGTATTTTAAAGTTTGGGCAGCTTAACTTTTTAAACAAAGCAAACCGTGTCTATCTTGGCTGCAAAAGAAGGAAGAGACACGCTTGGATTAGTTGTTTCCCCTTAGATGGCCGAAGTTGCCTCCTTCCACTATTTATTCCTGCTTTGGTGCCATTGCTCAAGAAACTGAATATCCTAAAGGAGTTTCTTAATTCCTGATGGTCTTTTCCATGGAGCAGGCAATGTCTTTATTCAGTCTACTTTATTGCTTTGAGAAGCAAAGCCATGTGCAAGAAAAGAATGGAGGAAGCCTCCAGGTGTATAGAAATATGTTTATTCCAAATATAAATCCTTCTAAGTCTTTGGTCTCCAGCTCTGTTGCAAAATAGAGTCCATTCCAAAAGCTTTTGAATGTCAGTTTTCTTTGGAGGTATATCAAAGCACCAACATCCTTATCATATTTCAGAGGGCCTTATTTTTTCAAACATAAAAATATGGAAGTCGAACGGAATCTGTTCCTGAGGTCCATTCGATTTCCAAAACATTCAGAAATCAAGGCACGGGTTCCGATTGGCTGCAGGAAGCTCCTGCAGCCAATCGGAAGCGATGTAAGCCGCGTTGGACGTTTGGGTTCCAAAGAACGTTTGCAAACTGGAACACTCACTTCTGGGGTAGCGGCGTTCGGGAGCCAAAACGTTTGAGTCGCAAGGCGTTCATCAACCAAGGTACGACTGTAATAGATATATTTTCTAAATTATTTTTACTGCTATAATTCCGACACTTGAACCAAGGGCTGCTTTGCGATACATATCTCAGAAATTGAACTGATTCTGGTGCAATATTCATAAATTATTATATACTGAAGCCAGGAATGAATTTGGGCCCAAGACTCTTCCCTCTCCCCTCCTCTTCCCAAACACACTGATTTTGATGTGAAGATTTCCTGTGTTCTCAGCCACAGCTTCTTTTAGTAGCCTGTTTTACTATTTCATTTTTTGAGAGTGGTTGATTGTTAATTTGTCATTATTCAATTCATCAATAATTTGCATCTTGACAATGCATTAGCAGCATATTTGCTATTTCATTCCTTCACTCAAATTAGTTTTCCACTAGCTGGATAACAAAGAATCAGGTTTGCTCTTTGGGGTTTTTAATGGACAATGATGAGTGAGGCAAGTAGCTTCAGATTGTATTCTGCTGCCATGCTTGGGTTTGGATTGATGAATGTCAGTAAGCCAAGAGACTGTCAAGGCCATATGAAAGTTTTCAGCGCTAAGAATGACCTAATCTATCACTTCACATACGTTACATACATTGTGTACTTTCTGTTCAGTTCTTCGTTTTGTCCCTTGGCTGGCATGTATGAATGAACACAGTCCAGAGCTCCAGCTCTAACATGAAATGATATGGCTCATTCCTCTAGCAGTAGGACATTCTTGTACATCAGAACATCTGGATTCTGTACATTTTCAGTCCTGTGCAGAAATGTTACTGCCTGCAAACATAATATTCATTATGAAGTACAAGCAGGACAAATGATGGGTGAAAGTTTTCAAAAGGGTTTTTTCTCCTGGTGAAGAATCTTATTCTAAGAGGTCCCATTGCTGAGTTTTTGCTAATTGTGCTGCAATCAGTAAAAAGCCTACTAGTTCTCTGTAGCGTAAGGTGGAGCCCAAGTCTATGTCCGATGATAATAGGGAGAAGGAAGCTGGCTTGTAATTGTAACTCTATTCCAGAAGTTTATAACATGGGGACATTCTCTGAGTTCACATAGAAGTATGAAATGTGTGCAGCACAGTAAAGAGTGTGTGGTTTTGAGATTTTGAGGAGATTCTTCTTTTTTTAAGAAAACGCTTGACATTCTCCTTGGGAGGCCTAGTGGATCAACCTCTCTTAGGTTTAAGCAATCATAGTTTCTAAAAAGCTGCCACAATTTCTGGGTCCTGTCAAAATCAGTATGGAAATGACAAGGGATGAAGGTGGGTGTTTTTCTCGCAGCTGCGTTACTGCTTGTTTTCTCTTGAACTTTGTTTTTTTCCAACTTTTTTATTGTTTTTCCACATTTATCACAATGATGACATAGTAAAACGCATAACAAAAAGAAAACAGAAAAAGAAAACACATTACACTACAAAAAAAGAAAACTAGACACAAAAAAGATTGTTTCTTCAAGTACCTAATTCTAATTACATTGATAACTGACTTCCTTGAATACCCTCTGTCTGAATTTCATTGTATCACCTGTATAACAGTTCTCCAAATTCATATTTCTAATATTAACTCCTTTCATTTACTGACCTCTTCTCCTTTATTAATATTCTAATCCTTAACCTTTACTACCACATATTCTTATTCTACCCCTAAGCCTATTTATTACTTCCAAGAATATTCTATTTATCTTATATTACAATATTTAACTAAATATTCTTTAAATTTCTTCCAGTCCTCTTGTATCTCCTCCTCTTTCTGGTCACGGATTCTTCCAGTCAGGTCGGCCAGCTCCAAAAAATCCAACATCTTCATCTGCCATTCTTCTGTTGTTTGTTTTCTCTTGAACTTTGTGAGACAAAAAATGAAGAGCAAAGTTTTGGATTCAAATAAAAAAATAATCCTACTTGAATTGGGGGAAAATAGAGAAGGAAGGATTTGAATAGAAAGTTAAGTCTAGAATACTTTTTAAAAAAATATAGTAGGAAACAATTCAATTTTTTAAAAAACAAACCATAACTTTCCAGACCTAAATATGGCCAATAGTAAAGGTAAAGGGACCCCTGACCATTAGATCCAGTCGTGACCGACTCTGGGGTTGCGGCGCTCATCTCGCTTTATTGGCTGAGGGAGCCAGCGTATAGCTTCTGGGTCATGTGGCCAGCATTTCTAAGCCGCTTCTGGAGAACCAGAGCAGCGCACAGAAACGCCGTACCTTCCCGCCGGAGCGGTACCTATTTATCTACTTGCACTTTGACGTGCTTTTGAACTGCTAGGTTGGCAGGAGCAGGGACCAAGCAACGGGAGCTCACCCCATTGCGGGGATTCAAACCGCTGACCTTCTGATCGGCAAGTCCTAGGCTCTGTGGTTTAACCCACAGCGCCACCCGCATCCCCATGGGCAATAGGAGTTAATTTCAAATTCTAGTTCCATGCAACAATGTGTTGCATGCAACTAGTAACCATGCATGGGAGATGCATTTCTGGAAGAGTAAATGTATTCAGGCCATTCCATTGTGTCTAGATGAGTAGTGCAATAAAGAAATGGATTTATATCTGTAGAACACAGTGTCCGAGTCCTACCACAGTTTGAAAGTCTCCCACAACAGGTCAGAAGAACCAAGGACTGTTCTATCTCACAGTGTAGGGCAGAAACTACCCTCAGCTCAGGAGAGAAGGAATAACTTAACTCTCACAAATTATCACTCACATGTATGGAACACAGTACTAGTAAATAATTTCGACACAACATTCTCATTATGAAAAAATGCTAATTAAAACTTTAAATATCAATATAGTAGCTGACAGCATAGCATCAGACATTTTATAATTAGCAGATGCAAATGCTCCTTTGAAAGAAGAACATGTCCACATATGGGGAAATAAATGATCAATGAAGAGGGAACTTTAAAAGTTGAAAAATGAAATAGAATACAGAATATGAACTTTCCCTACTTCCCGTCATAAAAATTAGATGACCAACTTGCAGAAAGTGTAAAAGACGAGACTTCAACCAGCACATGTGTAAAAGATCTTGCAAATTTCCCTTGCCTCCCTTAATAAAAATGAGATGGCCAACTGCACGAAGCATAAAGATGAGACCCAGCAGCAGATGTGTAAAGGAGCAAGAGATAAGAGCCTTAGGTTTGCTTCTCATATTATAATGTCAAGAAACAGGAGCACCCCAATGAGTCATGTCTACATGAACATATTGTTCAAATAACCACATAGGTAACAAAGTTCTAAAATTCATAGGCCTTGCTTCCATGGGATTGTCTTGCAACAATTTTTGCACACTGCCACTAACAGTCTATTTGTTTGTTTTTCTTCCTTTTTTTAAGAAATGGAAATGACCAGCTGGAGTTTTGCTCTCTAGGTTTGAAATTTAAGGCTTCTGATTTATTAAATCTGCAACCTGCCTTTCTCCAAAATGAGTGCAGGGTCGCTGCTTCAAACCAAGGAAGATAAGTCACTAATATAGGCATTCAGTGTCTATTAGAGTGGGGGGTGGGGAATTGAAATTGATTGTAATATAGTAATTGCAAGAGTTTGGAATGTGACCGAGGTCTAAATTTACCCTTTGGTCCACTCAGCCTCAGAAATCATCCAGGGTCACATCTGACCTTGTCCTAATTTCTGCAATATTTCACACTGCCAGATGGGTCTGCAAAATTCACATTCCGACACAATTGATGTTTCTTAAATGAAACTTTTCCTAAAAGACGTTTCCTAAATGAAACCAATCTGAAGTGTTGTCTTTACTACTCATCACATGATATGAACTAGCAAAGATATAAAACACAGATCTGTAACCTCCCCCCACCGACTTGCATCATGGGCGATGTAGCAACCCAGAGGGGCTAGATGGATGGATAGATAGATGTTATTGTTACTGTTATTGCTATTGTTGTTAACAACTGTGCTGGGACCTGGCATGTGCATTGCATTCAGTATCCAGATTAGGGATGAAGAAGGAACTGATTTATACATGGAATGCTTTAAAATGACTTATACGTGAAATTTGGTGGTTTCAATCGAGTTTTGCTTGGATCACTTCCTGCATCAAGTGCCTGTTTATGTCCAAGCTGGTTTTCTCACTGTCAGTGTGTTTTTTAAAAGCTTGATGAATTAGATGCACAAAAGAATATATGTCTGTTACATTTTAAATATGTTTTAGACTGTCAACCCTCATGCTGTATTGTATTTCTGCAGCATAGATTTAAAAGTATATTAATACATATGTACTTTTATACAGTTATGTGCACTGTTGTGTATATCTGCTTATGTGCTAGTTCATTTAGGAAACCTGGAATGCATATGCAGATATTCCATGTTTAATATTGGGCATATAATAACACATAAAACATGAAGTTTGTTCATATGGAATTAGAAACTGTTAATGAAACTTGGGGGGAGGGGGGAACATGCACAAAAGCTTAGCCTCGAGTTTTCCAGAAAATCCCATCCCTAGTCAAAAGCTCACCATGTAGCACTTTAGATCCCAGACTACATAAATAAGATACCCAGATGCATCCCATTTGTTCTCTCCGACATGGAACATAGCAAAAGGCAAAGAAGTGCAAGCACAGCACGTTCTGTTTCTGCTCAGACTAATTATGTGGCAGGAACATCCACTGAGAAGCCAGAGAGCCAGTTTCAGAGCCTCTGGCCATAGTACTAAAATCTCACAACATGAAGAGCACCACTGTCATGTCTGATACTTGGCAAAAAGTAACCCAAGTCATGGAACTTGGGTTTCATTCAGTTGGTGCACAGCATATTTGAAGGCAGGAGACAGCACATCCAACACATTAGATATTCACATTGATCTTTAACTTTATTAGGTTTTTGAAAAAATAAAAAAATCTCATATTTTATTGTATTACAATTTGAAATACAGCCGTACCTTGGTTTTCGAACAGCTTAGTTCTCAAAGGTTTTGGCTCCTGAACACCACAAATCCGGAAGTGAGTGTTCCGGTTTGCGAACTATTTTTGGAAGCCGAACGTCTGATGGGACTTCCACGGCTTCCAATTGGCTGCAGGAGCTTCCTGCAGCCAATCGGAAGCCTCGCTTTAGTTTCTGAATGTTTCGGAAGTTGAACGGACTTCTGGAACAGATTTCGTTCAACTTCCAAGGTATGATTGCATGTAAGAAATGAAACAAGCAACAAAAGTACAGTGGTGCCCCACAAGACGAATGCCTCGCAAGACGAAAAATCCGCTAGACGAAAGGGTTTTCCATTTTTCGAGGCGCTTCGCAAGACGAATTTCCCTATGGGCTTGCTTCGCAAGACGAAAACGTCTTGCGAGTCTTGTGACTTTTTTCGCTTCCCCCCCCTTTTTCTAAGCCGCTAAGCCGCTAATAGCTGCTTAGCCGCTAAGCCGTTTAGCCGCTAAGCCGCTAATAGCCGCTAAGCCACTAATAGCGCTAAGCCGCTAAGCCACTAATAGGGATGCTTCGCAAGACGAAAAAACCGCAAGACAAAGAGACTCGCGGAACGGATTATTTTCGTCTTGCGAGGCACCACTGTACAATTTAAAACCATACAGCATAGAGTTCAGCTCATTGCAGTTGCTACAACAGGCATCAAGAAAGAATCAAGTGGTCCTCCAAGACCCTCAGGTATTTTCAAGTGGTTCGTGGAAAGGGGGTAAGTCATCACTGGTCTGTGGGCACAGAAACAAGTGCATATGCATGGATGCAGAAGAGACCAAGCCCCACATATTTAGCCCTGCGGAGGAAATGGTTGCCTTTCACCAAGTAGTACAGCAGAGATTTCTACTGAACAATTTTCTCTGCCCACCCCCCACCCCATCTCCTTTAGCATGAGCATCTAATGCACAGCACAGTTTTATAGCAACACACCCAGGCATCTGGTAAATCCTCTTCTTTTTCCAGATGGGTGTTCTCCAATTCACCAGCATCCCCCCCCCAAAAAAAAACCATGTGTTTCAAGAAATAGCACATGAGCTTTGCTATCCGACAGCAGAAAATACAGAACTAGGACAATATTATCACCCACCCCCCTTCCATGTTTTCTGTTAGAGTTAACTTAGATACTTCTCACAAAGGTTTACTGATTTGTAACTCACCATTCAACAATAAATCCAATAAAAACCATAGTAAACCAATAACCAGCAATTAAGAAATGATGAAACAAAATAATAATCATAAACCATAATCATAATCATAAAACTCAAGCGACCTAAGGCTCAAAATCATGGATAAATAAAAACTCCTCTTATGTGTGTCAATTGTGAGACCATGGCAGGCGTTATTTGAGGGAAAGCTGTACAGATAAGGGGTCACTATCAGAAATACCACAGTTTTAATCTCAGTTTAGGTGGTTGGTAGTGAAGAACCTTATTACCACATCTCAGTTCCAGGAAGTACATACATGTGAGAAAACGCACCACCCTCCATGTGTCACAGACCCAGGCCATTTAGGACACTAAAAATCTAAACCAGCATCTTTTAAGACTGGTACTATATGCTGTGTAAAGTATTGCTATAGATTTATAGGTGGTAGAATGCAATTAAGGTCTAGGAATGTCAGAACATTCCTTAGAGGAAATAGCCAGAGCCAAGTGTATATTAGGGCTAGTAAGGAGTTTGGTGGACCTGCTGATAAGCCTCTGTTATCAGCACAAGTAAAAGCTTGTTAAATAGGCACACTTGCTGGGTTGTGTCTTGGACATTGTAATCCTAGCCAAATCAGCAACTGTTGATGAAGTGAGGCAAATGTCTTTGTGAGGTGACCATTGGGGGGGGGGTCGGAGTGTTAACCATTAGGAATTCAAAGTGTCAAAGGCAATAGGTGTATAAACAAAAGGGGGTGGAAGTGATGTGACAAGGAAGCAGAGAGGAACAGCTGAGCTGGGATGGGCCTGGCAGAGCAAGTGAGGCTACCGAGAAAGGATGCTGATGCTGAAACTAAGGAATAAGCTGGCGTGTGTTGGGGTGCTGCTGTTGTGAGCCACTTGAAAGCTTCAGGTCATATATATGTGACGTGGGAAGCAGTGTCCAGACATGTTGTTGTTGTTTAGTCGGGTCCAACTCTTCGTGACCCCATGGACCAGAGCACACCAGGCACTCCTGTCTTCCACTGCCTCCCGCAGTTTGGTCAAACTCATGCTGGTAGCTTCGAGAACACTGTCCAACCATCTCGTCCTCTGTCTTCCCCTTCTCTTTGTGCCCTCAGTCTTTCCCAACATCAGGGTCTTTTCCAGGGAGTCTTCTCTTCTCATGAGGTGGCCAAAGTATTGGAGCCTCAGCTTCAGGATCTGTCCTTCCAGTGAGAACTCAGGGCTGATTTCCTTCAGAATGGAGAGGTTTGATCTTCTTGCAGTCCATGGGACTCTCAAGAGTCTCCTCCAGCACCATAATTCAAAAGCATCAATTCTTCGGCGATCAGCCTTCTTTATGGTCCAGCTCTCACTTCCATACATCACTACTAGGAAAACCATAGCTTTAACTATACTAGCTCCACAACTTAGGGGGAAACTAAGAAAAGCTCAACAATGTTTACATCCAGATTTTCATTTGTTGCAATATGGCAACCCTATCATAAAGACACTATAGCTACCCTTGTGCCTAATTTCCCAAAGGAAACACAAACGCTGATTAAAAGCAAGTGCCCTGGATTCTCCTCCATAAACAGCATCATATTAGACGACTCCTATAGGCCAAGGTCCCTTCAGCCCCCCCTTAAAAAATTTGAGGGGGGCGGAGCCTTCAAAGTTGATGTACATTGCCATTCAAATGGCATGTGTGCACCACATCTTGTGATCGATTACGCAGTATGGGCCTTACCTGCCCCCCAATATTTTATTCAACTTGGCACCCCAGAACAGCATTAATGTTTGTACTGCACAGTGCTCAGAAATAAGATTGTGGTCTTAGCTTGCCATTCCTTGATTTTCTAAATTTAAGTCTGAAAAATTAAATCAAAGTGCAAAAGCTTGTTTCTTTAGACACTTCTGACAATTAAAACTTAAAAGCTGTGAGATGAGGGAATGTGGGCAAAGCTATGATGTGACCCCAGCTATGTTGGCCTCCAATGCAAGACGACTTGCAGACTAAAAGTGCACAAACACTCTGTAGTTCATTTTAAAAAATGCATGTTGCAAAATAATCCTAGATTAGTTTTAATTTGCTTAACGCTACTACCTCCTGCTGGCGCATTTAAATAATTTACAGCATTAGCCAGTTCTGATATAACAACAAAGAATATTTTGGGGGGAAATGTTCCATTGCACTATATACATTTGTTTGTTAACTTGTCCAGTCCATGACCCTGGGATGGCAACTGAACACTAACAGTGTGAAAGATGTACAATAGCTTTTCAAGGTGAAGAAATGGTCAAGAGTGTTGACGGCAAGGAGACTCTCTGCAAATATTCCCCTCTACTGTGGCAATGCTTTTCTTCATTTGTTTTTAATGCATTGCTGTAAACCAGACCATTCTTTCTACCTTACAAAATGTCCAGGTTAGAGGAAGGAAGTATGCCATGGTACGCTAAGCTGGTACTCATTTTTTGATTCTCTCTGCTTTATTTAGAATAGGAAGAGAGAGGAGAGGAAAGAGTTATGCAGTGAAAAAATTATAAATAACTAACAACCACCAAGTCAATTTTGTGAGGACGAATTTTACATGTTGATATAACAGCCTGGAAAGCTACTAGCATATTTTCTATAGATTTGACATAAATTGGAGGGGGGGAGCTTTTCTCCAAGAGATCTCAATGGCATTTGTAAAAGAGCCTGCAAAATCCTTTATTAAAAGAGGGGGTGGGGTGGGGAGGAACCTCCTCCTCTAATAACTATAATACTCACTTTAATAGCAATATACAATGTGCAAGAATTTAAACATTTGTTCAAAAATTTGCATACCACTTAGCCCCATGATTTCTAAGTGACAATGAGGTTACAATGAGACAGAGAAGATAAGCCAGCTTTTTTTAAAAAAATAAATAAATAATTGTTGCTTTTTTCCCCCCAAAATGTGATACAATTACCTAAAGGCAAAACTAAATATATAACAAACCATTATGACTAAAACACTGATTCACAGAGTAGAATAATACACTGATCAGGTAAGAGACACAATTTCTATTCCACTCTCATGACATATATAATATATCAGTACCTATTGGGTATTACTGATGAGAATCAGTAAGAGGATATATTATTAATTAATTAATTAATATTCATTAAATTAATTGTATTTAATTATGTATGTAGGCTAACAGCAAAGGCAAAAACAGGTAGTGCCTGTTTTTAAAACTGTGGGCCTAGCTCAGAGAGCCCCAGTAGCAGACTATTAAATCCCATCCTTAGGTAGACTAATGAAGCATAGAAATAGGCCATTAAACCTTATTTGATTCTGCTCAGCAGCTGACCCCCATCTTGACCCCTTTTCAGTGAAACAGATCACACAGCAAGTTTAAAATGAACTACTTACGGTTTCTAGGTCTCAGACATGCATCTTTCATTATGCAAAGGCAATACAATATTCTGAGTAATACAGCAAAGCAGCCTCAGACACATGTCTGAGAGGCACCTCTGCCTCTGCTGCTTAGTGTGTGAAGAGGCAAGTGGGGGGGACAGGAAATAGGCTTTACTTCCTCCCTCTCAGGAGAAGAGGGGGCGTGACCTCAGTGAACCTCTTCTAGCAATTAGAACTCTGTGGTCCTTAACCCCTTCATACACTAACTAGCCCCAATGTGTGGTGCTGTGTAGGGATAGCAGCAGCAAATGAAAAATTGTGAGAGTTGGTAAAAAAAATTGCCTGCTCTGCAATTCTCCTGGTTGCTACTCCTCTCCTGCCACTGCTGGATGGATGGAGATAGATAGATAGATAGATCAGTTAAAAGGCATAGACAACTATCTCTGCCTTAACAAAATATAAAAAAATTCCTTCCAGTAGCACCTTAGAGACCATCTAAGTTTGTTATTGGTATGAGCTTTTCATGCATGCACACAAAAGCTCAAAGCTCATACCAACAACAAACTTAGCTGGTCTCTAAGGTGCTACTGGAAGGAATTTTCTTAATTTTGTTTTGACTACAGCAGACCAACACGGCTACCTACCTATAACTATCTCTGCCTTTTAGCTGCATAAAAACAAAAACTGAAAACATCCTGATTTGCAAAATAATGCAAGTATACCCCTAGTCATTGTGTTTCTTTGTGAATGCCCCCCGTGATGGGAAACCATTTAGCTTAGCAATTTTCTTTACAGCATCAGGAAGTTATCTGAATCATGTATGAAGCATCCCTAAGGTGTCTCATTGCCCTGTCCTATCCTGCCCTGCTGGCTCGGTGCATGGGAAGCTCTGGGCATTTCATCACAAACCATCCTCTCCGGCTGCAATGTTTAATGCCACACCTTCCCCGAGGCTCCGTTTATTACATAACAAATGGACCTTTTGTTCCCAGGGCTCGATCATGTGCAATCTCTGCAGTGCAAAATATTGATTAGCCAGGCCTATTAACAGCAGAGAGCTTCTAAAAGCTTGTATGTGGAAACTGGAATGACTCCAGTCCAGTTTCATGACATGCATTAGTTAGGCCAGAGCTCAGGTCCTAGAAGCTATTTAAGTGAGATGTTTTTTGCAAGCTCCTGTTTCTCCAGAGGAGTCATTCATATGGGTAAAAATATTTTTTAATGGAAGGAAGGAAGGAACGAAGGAAGGAAGGAGGGAGCACAGTTTGTTTACAGAGCTTTCAATACAATACAATTCAGAGTGAAAATCTTATGTGCTTAGTTTCCCCCCAAAAAATCTACGCTGGAACCAGTTAAACCTCCCCATGGTGGTGCAGTAGGTTTAAGATCACAAGGAAGAAATAATCCATCAACAATGTAGGCTACAGTCATGTGTACACCTACTGGAGAATAAGCCTAAATAGGATTTCCAAAGAAACTTCCATAGATAGCTCATTTAACTGCACTTGACTATGGTGGTACCTATTGCTATGTACTTTTAAATATCTTTTTTTAAAAAAATTGTTTATTAAATTTGTATACTGCCCTTCATCCGGAGACCACAGAGTGGTTCACAACATAAAAATGCAAAATGTGAACTCAAAATACATAACAAGAACAGGAATAAGAACAAACCAATAACCTCCCCCCCCCCCATGAACACATTTTAACAGACATAGAATGCTAATCAGCCAAAGTCTAGGTTAAAGTAAAGGTAAAAAAAAGGTAAAGGGCCCCTGGGCAGTTAAATCCAGTCAAAGGCAACTTTTTTTCTGACGCTCATCTCACTTTCAGGCCAAGGGAGCTGGTGTTTTTCTGCAGACAGCTTTCTGGGTCATGTGGTCAGCATGACTAAACCACTTTTGGCACAACTGAACACTGTGACAGAAACCAGAGTGCATGGAAACACTGTTTATCTTCCCACTGCAGTAGTACCTGTTTATCTACTCGCACTGGCGTGCTTTCGAACTGCTAGGTTGGCAGGAGCTGGGACAGAGCCATGGGAGCTCACCCCATTGTGGGGATTCAAACTGCCAACCTTCTGATTGGCAAGTCCAAGAGGCTCAGCGATGGAGGTGGTGCTGTGGCCTGGTTAAAGATAAACGTGCTTACCTGGCGCCTAAATATATTTGATGAAGGCAGCAGGCAAGCCTCCTTGGGGAGAGCATTCCACAAACAGGGAGCCACCATAGAAGTCCCATTCTCATGTTGCCACCTTCTGGAGGAGGCACATGAAGAAGGGCCTTAGATGGTGATTGCATGGTCCGAGTCAGTTCATATGGAGAGAGGTGGTCCTTGAGATATTGTGGTCCTAAGCCACTTCAGGATTTATAGGTCAAAACCAGCACTTGGAATTGGGCCCAGAAACTAATTGGCAGCCACTGCAGTTGGGCCAGGATTGGTGTAATATGCTCAAACCGTCTTGTCCCAGTGAGAAACCCCTAAATGATTAGGGTCGATCAGTGTTTAGGCCAGAGGAAGCCAACATGGTGCTTTTAAGATGGACTATGGGGGTTCACCCCAAGTGTATGCAACTCCCTTTCTGCAATACTGTGTCAATTTTCTTTACAGCTTCCATCTCTTGCTAAATTTGTGCCTCTTTCCTATGGCCTTTGGAAACGGAATAATTTATTTTGGTGTCCTCCTTAGTATTTTAGTATTTTACCTACACAAGAAGCGAAGCATTAGACAAATCAATTCCTCACATTCTTTCTTGATAAGTGGAACATGTATAATGGAGCAACACTGGCAACAAACATTGTTTGTGCTCAACAGAGGGCACTCTAAGCCTGCTTAAATATGGGGTGCATATGGCTTTATTTTCGTTTACAGTAGGGAATCTGTCACTTTCAGATTCTCTCACTCTTCCTTTTCCCCATCTTCAGTTATCCACATTTCCATATCAGTTTGTGAATATTTTTTTAAGATCTCCTGAAAATTCACCAGCATTTTAGTGCAAATTTATCCTAAAATGCACATTTTTGTATACAATTTTGCCTAATATACACATATTTGCAAATATTATGCACACTTTACCATAGTATATTCATATTGATACACATTATTTGGCTGGAGAAGAGCACTGCAAAATTCTGCTAAGTGCAAATTTCAAAGGACGGCAGTGTTTCTTTTGCAAATTGTCTTGGAAGTGTGAACTAGGTAGGTTTGCCTTTAAAGATAAACTGAGTCAAATTATGCCACTTCATACTTAATCTGTGATTAAATATATCCCATAAAAATATCTAGTTCTGTAAACTCAAGTATAGGGAACCTCAGGTCCAGGGTCCAGTTTCAGCCCGCTAAGCATTTCTGCTTGAATTTCAGGACTCTCCATAAGCCACACACTTCCCTAGGTCACATCATTCAGTCACCATGCTCTGCCCTTCAAACTCCTTCTGCCTGACTGGAACGAGTCCTTAAACACTGTTAACACCTTGCTTGCCTAGATGGAGAGGTTACTGCATGGGTAGAGCCCTCTGGCTTCTGCATGGCTGAGATGTAATCTATGTTCAAATGTAAGAGTGACATCCCTGGCTCCACCCAGTTTTGCATCTGGCTCCACCCACCCCTGGAACGGTAGTCCTCTGGCTGAAACAGGTTTCCCACCCATCTTAAAGGTAAAAGTACCCCTGACTGTTAGGTCCAGTTGCAGATGACTCTGGCGTTGCACGCTCATCTCACTTTATTGGCCAAGGGAGCCGGCATACAGCTTCCAGGTCATGTAGCCAGCATGACTAAGGCGCTTCTGGTGAACCAGAGCAGTGCATGGAAACGCCGTTTACCTTCCTGCTTGAGCGGTACCTACTCATCTACTTGCACTTGACATGCTTTCGAACTGTTAGGTGGGCAGGAGCTGGGACCGAACAACAGGAGCTCACCCTGTCGCGGGGATTCGAACCACCAACCTTCTGATCTGCAAGCCCTAGACTCTGTGGTTTACACCACAGCATCACCCGCGCGGGTCCCCCCCCCATCTTAGGTGGTTATAATTGTTTTCACATAATGTGCAGCCAGAATTTAAGAATCTTGAATGATAAATTCAGCACATAAGGCACGTTTTTCATTTAGCCTTGTGTTTGAATAATCTTATGTGGATGTTAAGAAGCCTGGGGTGTCTCAACAATTTCCCCAGTAACAATATCACCTGTTAGTAAAGTTTAATTCATCTGGCCTGCTTTATCTTCCCTTCTACTTGATCATAGGAAGTCACTTTATACCAGATCAAAGTATTTATCTGGTCCACTGTCGTCTCCTTACCAGCAGGAGCTCTTCAAAGGCATGGTTCACAGTCATGATAAGCCATGCAGTGGCAGATTTTGGGCTTTAACATTTCTGCGGGGCCCTGGCTCTCACCTTCCGTTGTTTGTCGTTGTTGCGATGCCCGCTGCAGCACCCTCTCAGCTCAGTGTACACTGTGGGCAAACTGGTTGTGCTCCCTTACATCCGCCTCTGTGCATTGCTCCCATTTATAATCTACACTGAATCATGTTATTTAGAATTGTAGAGTTGAGAGGGAACACAAGGATCATCTGGTCCAACCTTCTGCAATGCAGGAATCCTCTGACCAACGTGGTGCTCGAACCCACGTCCCTAAGATTAAGAGTCTCATGCTTTATCAACTGAGCTATCCCTCGGATGATGTGTTTTAATGCAAGACTATAGTTACATTAGGATTCCCACAAAGCAAATAATCATGCCTAATGCTGCTCAGCTCCACCAACTGAACACTGGAAGAACACAGGTCAAACTACCGTATTTTTCCATCTATAATACACCCCCATGTATAAGACGCCCCCTATTTTGGGGGAGGGGCTCAGATTTAAGAAAATGGGGGGAGATGGCCCAGAGTATAAGATGCCCCCTAATTTTTGACATTATTTTTTAGAGGGCAAAAACCTAGTCTTATACACGGAAAAATAGGGTATTTGTATATCGATCCCACTAGGGTCTGAAGCAGATTCTTTCCCATTACCTGCTCCTTTTCACCAGAAACATCAGGCATTGAACCAGAGACCTTACGAATTCAGGGCATGCACTCTACCATTGCAAGTCAGATCATATTTTACCAAGTGACACTAGGGCTTTCACTCTTGCTAGAAGCTTGGCCTTGCCCTCACTGGTTCTGGAAGGGTCCTATAGAAGAGTCCCGTATGCACAGAGACTGCACCTGCCCATTAGGGGAAATAGGAAGCCCCAAACATATATATTTTTAGATGTCCTTTTTATGTTGAGATTCGTAGACACCATTGATCCTTTGCTGAAGAGGCTCGCCGATCTTTCAGACAAGTCTAAACTTAGTTCTCTCCTCTTAGGCAAAGATCACAAGACGACCTGGCTGGTAGCCAGATTCTGCGCCCAGATTTGTAGGCACAGATCATCCTCTAGAATAAAATATCTTACTCGGGAAATGCTGAAGTCGCCCTTTGGGGTGCCTCAGGGTCAATTTTTATGGTAGCCCAAATCTCAGTTGTACGGGTATATGTATACCTCAGGTTACATAACGCTTCAGGTTACATACGCTTCAGGTTACAGACTCCGCTAACCCAGAAATAGTGCTTCAGGTTAAGAACTTTGCTTCAGGATGAGAACAGAAATCGTGCTCTAGCGGCACAGCAGCAGCGGGAGGCCCCATTAGCTAAAGTGCTGCTTCAGGTTAAGAACAGTTTCAGGTTAAGTACGGACCTCCAGAACGAATTAAGTACTGAACCTGAGGTACCACTGTATACAGTGGTGCCCCGCAAGACGAACGCCTCGCAAGACGGAAAACCCGATAGACGAAAGGGTTTTCCGTTTTGGAGGCGCTTCGCAAAACGAATTTCCCTATGGGCTTGCTTTGCAAGACGAAAATGTCTTGCGAGTTCCTGCGGGGTTTTTTCCCTTTTCCACCCCTTTTCCTAAGCCCTAAGCCGCTTATCAGCTGATCCGCTGATCCACTGATAAGCCGCTTATCAGCTGATCCGCTAAAAGCCGCTAAACCGCTAATAGCGCTAATCCGCTGTCAATGGGCTTGCTTTGCAAGACGGAAAAACCACTATACGAAGAGCCTCACGGAACGGATTAATTTCATCTTGCAAGGCACCACTGTATCTCAATTTTAACTCATGAGCTATTGCTGCAGTCTGCTCTGATTGTATATTTTATCTTTATGAATGCTGTTTTTATTGTGTTATGCGAGCTGGTCTTTGACCGTAATAAATTATCTATGGAGGTACCAAGTGACACTATTAAACAAAGCCTTGTGCATTTGAGCTTCTGGTCCAATTCCTGAATCTGGTAACATTTCGCCTGAGTCTCATCATGACAATAGAATTATCTTCTGTCCCGTTCTTACCTTTAGGAGGAACAGCAGAGCAAAGCATATGGTTAACTAAACAAATGCTTGCACACATATAGAGGATTTTTAAATAACACAAAAACCCCTGTATCTGTTAAGATGATCGTAAATAACAGAAGTAATTGTTACCGCTCGCCAGAAATTGAAACAGCAGCACCACTAATGAGATAATAAATTCCAAGTACAGCCATAGCAACAATCTAGTTTAAAGATAATGGCTCTCATTTTCTACACAATTAGCAAAATGTGGCAAAAGAAAGCAAGCCAGGGGTGTAGTGCCTTTGGAAGCTGTGCACACACGGTTGCGTTGCTCTCCTGAAACCCAAATACTGCACATTGCTGCCAGTTACCTAGAGGGAGAATTGCACTCTGAAGGATTTACTCAGTCTACTGTCCAGTTTGGGTTTGCTTCTTTAAAAGGCACAGATACACTACTTGTCTGTAAGCACTTACAGTATTCTCCCGAGTCCTCATTAAAATGAAGCAAACAACACAATTGCTCTTTTGAGCTTTTTCAGCTGCAGCCTCTTGCTGTTTTACTGAGAAAGAGCCTTAATACTTCAGGGGCATAACACTACCAGTCTTTGATACGCTTCGTGTTACTTCCCTTTGTGGCATCATGATTGCTACAGTCTTTTCCCACATTTAAACGTGTTTCTACCGGCCAGTAGCATCTACCCTTCCCTTCACCTCTGACTGCATTGTATACCAATTTTCTCTACTTCTTGACTTCCTATTATCTGAATTTTGCTATTTCAGAACAGCTTCTCTCTCTCTCTCTCTCTCTCTCTCTCTCTGTGTGTGTGTGTGTGTGTGTGTGTGTGTGTAAGTTTGTGAGGGTTTAATAAAGGAGGAAACCTGCCTCTCAAATTCAGGTCAATCAATGGCATTTAATCTATAATTTAGAGGTGGGAAACAGATTCCAAACCAATATACTGAATCTCTGAATCATAGTTACAGGTAGGTAGCCGTGTTAGTCTGCTGTAGTTGAAACAAAATAAAAAATTTCCTTCCAGTAGCACCTTAGAGACCAACTAAGTTTGTTATTGGTATGAGCTTTCATGTGCATGCACTTCTTCAGGTATCTGAAGAAGTGTGTATCTGAAGAAGTGTGCATGCACAAGAAAGCTCATACCAATAACAAACTTAGTTGGTTTCTAAGGTGCTACTGGAACGATTTTTTTGTTTTGTTTCTCCGAATCATGTCAGATCAGTGAATGGCATACAGTATACTAGTAAAGAAGGGCCTTTATACTCGCCAGAAGCGCGGCTCTTCCCTCGCTGGTCCTGGATGGAGCCTTTAGAAAATTAGAAAAGTCCCCTATGCCCAGAGACTTTGCACCTGTCCATTGGGAGAGATAGGAAGCCCAGAACACTTGTTCTTTAAATGTCCCTTTTACGAAGAGGCACGCAGTAAGTTCATTGATCCCCTACTGGTGAGGCTCGCCCACCTCCCACAAAAGCAAAAATTTGACCTTTTGCTGTTAGGCAAAGATCAGAAGAAGACCTGGATGGTCGCCAGATTCTGTGTACAAATCTGTAGGCACAGACCATCGCCCAACTCAAAATAGTCCGGCATGAAAATCCCCAAACTCGGTTCCATGGATGGCTCTGAGTCAACACCCTGGGATAGTTTATTGTTGCACATTGTTTCTAAATTTATTGTTGTGCACTGTTTTAATTGTCTGTTTTAACCATATTTGCACATCAGTTTCTAATGCTGTGAGTGTCCTCTGTTTCAGAGGCTTCTACTCTACAGCCTCTTATAGTTGTTTTAACTGTGAGTCTTTTAGTTCCTACGCTCTTACAGTTGTTTTAACTGCATGTTTTAATTTGTTTTTAGCTCTTATCTGTTTTAATTATCAGTTTTTATCCATCCATTATCTGTGTTTAATCTTGTATTTTAGTCAGATGTTTTATCCTATGCTTGTTTCTTTGTCCTTATTTGCTCCAACATTTATCAGTTTAAAAAAAAAAAATCCTAACTGCTATTTTATTTATATGTTGTTGTTTTTTTATCCTGGTCTGTGACCATAATAAAGTTCATTCATTCAGTATACTAGTCACAAACCTACATGGTCTGCATCCTCCAGGAGCAGGACTGTGGAGCAAAGTGGGCTGTGGATTGCAGCAAATGGATCAACTTCACATTTTTTGGTTACATTCTCGTTGACCAAACAATCAAGGCCACAAAAACACACAAAATCAATGCCTGCCGAGATTTGAAAATGTGATATAAGCATTTACACTGCAACCCTGCACCCAATTAAATGCCCTCTGCACATTTATTTGGAAGAATGTTCTACAGCAAGCAATGTCGTCTGCTTCCAGGTAAATATATTTAAGATCAGGATGAAAATTCTACTGAAGTCAATGGGTTGTTTCCAACTAAGTTCTACTCAAAGTAAACCTACTAAAATTAGTGAATCAGTCACATCTATTAATTTCAGTGGGTCTACACTGAGTATGACTAATGTTAGATACAACCCAGTAAGTATGTATACCATTTTAACACACATACCTGAAATTTTGTGTCCTATCAGACTACTCAGTGGGCTTCCAAAGAAATAAAAAGGTATTATTATTGCAGTTTTGAAATCAAAAAGTGGGTCTTCCTAGCTTTCAAGAAAGTCAGTTTTGTTTTATTTATTGACTGAATTCAGATTCTGCCCTTCAAATTAAAAAACATTTCCAGGGCTTTATAAAAACATGCTAAAAGCAACAGTAAAAACCACTAGATAAAATATAAACAGAGCAAGAAACAGCAGGATGAAAGTGGCAGTTAAACACAATTCTTCCAGGTTTTGGTTTTTTTTCCAATGTCTCAGGGAAATAAAAATAACTTTGGAAATTTTAGAATACTTTTGATTAACCAGTTGGCTAGGAATGGTATTTTAAATGCAAGTTAACAGCTCAAGGTGTGAATATTCTAGCTATAAAAATAGCCTTTCTTATCTAGAGTGGCATAACCAGTTAACAGCAACAGACCTCTGTGTGAGAGCATATCTTAAGGATGGACTGGTATTGATGTTCAGCACAGAACAATCACCTTATTTGTTATAACATGCAAGTTTCCTGGACAACTTCTTCACCAAGGAAAAAAAAATCCTTAACATATTTTTTTCAGGTGTGAAAAGGTGACCTCGACTGCTCCTGTTGAACAGGGTGAAGAATGTAAACCATTTCACATGAAAAACAACAGGTAACAGCTCACCTTGATTTTCACTTGTGCTTCGAGTGGCATTCCTACAAATTCCTTCTTGTTAAGCATCACTGAACCTAGTGGGAGTCATTTGTGAGTAAGTGTGTATATGATTATATTCCTAATCAGAGGTAAGGGGTGACACAGAGCTTAAGTATCAATGGGCTACATTAATTTTGTATTTGGGACATTGCATCCCTTATTCCACGAAATGAACAGCTTTGTCGTTCTGTAAGATTTTTATAAATATGGCTTGAAATCGTACAGATTGGTAAAACCGACAGTTATGATGCACAAAAAAACCCGTTAGCAACAACCCTTTTCCTCAGCAGTGAAAGAAGAGATTTATACTGTATATAAATAGCCTAGAAACTGCCACCTTCCTGTCTCCCCACACAGAGCCATTAAGTCCTGTAATGACACGGAATGCTTATGAGAATTTTTTTTAATGGGATTTGTGGAGCAGGGATGCAAATGTTATCAGCATACAGTGGTACCTTGGGTTACATACGCTTCAGGCTACAGACTCCGCTAACCCAGAAATAGTGCTTCAGGTTAAGAACTTTGCATCAGGATGAGAACAGAAATCGTGCTCCGGCAGCACAGCGCAAGCAGGAGGCCCCATTAGCTAAAGTGGTGCTTCAGGTTAAGAACAGTTTCAGGTTAAGTACGGACCTCCGGAACGAGAGGTACCACTGTACTGGTTCAGGAGCATAATGGTGTGTGTTTCTCAATCAAAAGCTCTTCCTGTTGAATTGAAGACCACTTGAGGAAACTTTTCACAGGCAAAAATGTGATTTGGCATAGGTGTCTGTTGTTTGGTTGGATGGAATATAAACTCCTGCAGGTCATGAGCACTATAACTAGGGCATACCTAACAATAAATTGCATCAGTGATTGATTTGAACTAGACAATCAAATCTTTGTCTACAGATATGTCTGGTATATGGTGTAATATATTAAGATGTGTTTTCAGTTTGGTTCAAATGTTGTTGGGCTGTTTCTGCTCTTTGACAGCTGTTCCTTTATACTTTACCCTGCTTGAAAGCACTAATAATAAGACATTAAAAAGTAGGTCACTAATGTGGGGCAGTGATTTCTTCAACTCTTTTGTCTTTTGTCTCCCGTCACATCTTGTGCCTGTTCTAAACTGCGACAAGTTGTTTTCGCTTTGTTTTGTTTTGCAGAAAATGAAAAACAAATTGCTTTCATCCACACGCTTCCCTCCACAGATAGAACGAGGCTTTTGAAAACACAATTAAAGGAAGTGTAGAATGAAGACTGAAGTTTTATATCACAACAAGACACAGTAAACATCTGCATTTATTTGAACATACCACGATCATTTTAAGAGTCAATGTTTGTGGGAAATTTAATAACTTTCCATCAATGCATGGTTTTTGTTTTTTTAAAAAAACACATCAGTATTAGTACTGTCATATTGCAAAATATATTCCTATAAAGCCACAAACATACTTGATACAAATCCTAGAACAATTTGAACTCGGTTCTAACATGAATTAATTGGCCTGTATTAAGGGCACTGTTATTCAAATTTACTTCCAGCTATAAAATTATAGATGTCTTTTTCAAAATATACTATTACACCGGACTCCTTTTAAAGCCTATTTAGCATCCATATTGCAGAATACTGCATAAAACTGAAGAAGCTGATTCCCCCCACCCCAAAGCTTGCTTGAACTAATGCAGAAGCCAGATGGAGTTCATTAAATCTAGGCATACAGGGATTAAAAATAAATCCCCCAACGCATCCAGAAAAAAAAGTTATTTTAGTACTTGGAAATGAAGAGTTTGAGCATCTTACTTTGAACTGTCTACAAGTGAATTAACGTCACTCACTTCAGTGTCATCTGTCACTCACTTATTCCCATTAACAAGCTGACAGAATTGCTCTTTATTTTAAAGTGAACATCAACCCGCAGACTTTTTTTTCCAGTTAGAAAGGACTTTGTAACACCATTTAGTAATAAAGTCTTGGATAATTAAGAATCAGCTTTGCTAAGTTACCTTCTAAAGTACTACATCTATATTGCCTGTTCCCTTAGCTTGTTCTTCTGACTATAAAGCACCATTCCCGCCCACCCAAAGAATATATATATCTATCTCATTTTATTTAAAATATGATTCTATTTGTAGAATGGCAAAACGTTATGTATCACATTTATCTATGTCACTGTATTATTAGTACAAAAAATAAAACAATTCCAAAGTACATTTGCACAATCGAGGTTTCACAAAAATATGCACTTTTCTGAACTGTGTTACAATCAGTGGGTACAGTAGAGACAAACAGGCACCTCTGTTTTAAAAGTTTGTTTGACAACAAAAACGATCCTATGGTACCCAGAGCCTTGGGATGACTGTGACTAACAGAATACACTCGCACCTGAAGAGCGTAACCAAACAAATTCTGCTAAGGCAAGCACAATTACATCGATTTGCAGGTGGTGTGTGTGTGTGTGTGTGTGTGTGTGTGTGTACGCGAGTGAGAAAGTTTACATCTTTGACTCTCCGTTACCAATGGTCTTTCAAGAACGTCGTCTTTTACACTTTGGAGAGGAGCCCAGACTCTGGAGCACTTGCCTTAATGAGGTTCTGGATTTCTTTGAATTTGGGGTGGTCTTTGTCGGCTATTAGCTGAAGCAATATAGCTTCACTAGTGGTAACGATAATCCCGGTGCGAGCTAGACGCTGAAAAAAAAAAGCAAAAGACGACAGCTGGGGTGAGTATACGCTGCGTACCTAGTGAGAAACTTTTCAACCACAATACCACTGCCTCTGCAATTTCTCATCACAGGTGAGGGAGGTCCCAGGTAAGGAGGATTGGCAACTTAAGATGATAGACTATGCAGAACTAGCTGGCCTAACGCACAGAAGAAGAGAGCAAGAAGAACGTATATTTAAAGAGGAGTGGGGAATTTTTTGCCGAGTATATGGAAAACCATTGCGCACAGCTGGAAACGCTGGCAGCGTTAAGGTAAATTCAACAGTGTAACAAATACTTGAGCAATGTAAGATGGGAGAATAAAACGGTTATGGCAAAATATGCAGGAATGGTGGATAAAAGTAAATGGAACCATGGAAGGGAAAGGAGGGGAGTCATCAAATGTATGGTACTATGCAAGATGCTTTTTCTGAGATGTAAAACTGAAAACTTAATAAAAACTATAATAAAAACTATGATGATGATGATGATGATGATAATAATAATAATAATACAATTTAACTATAATAATAATAATAATAATAATAATACAATTTCTCAGCACAATATAGTATGGTTCGTTATTTTAAAACACGAGAAACATCCATTACCATTTGCAGGGGGAAACTTCTGTTCTTTTTCAATGCAATGTAGGTAGGCTGGATTAAAAATCCAAATGGCTAGGACTTTAAATCATTTATATGGAATAGTAATACACAGGGCTTTTTTTTCCTGCCAGAACTCAGTTCCGGCACTTCTCAGGTGGGCGCCATTGCCATTATAAGATAACAAGGGAGGCATTCCTGACGAGTTCTGGCACCTCTTTTTCTAGCAAAAGGGCACTGGTAATATAAAATTACCTATGTCCTTGGTGAAATTAAACAGGATTTAACAGCAGGAGGTCATATTCCATGTAACATATTAAATTTGACAGATCCTTATTAGAGGAATACCTATTTCCCTAATATCAATTTATTTTTGTCCTGTCATGCTTATGAGACAATCAAGATATTTTAGCTGCTGGTGGGAGAAAAGTATGCATAATACATTAAAGAATTCTCGATGGAAACACTGGGATCAGATGCACACCTTTGCCAATGAAAAATAAGATTTGATAGGTTTGTCAAATGGCTGTATTTGTGGTAAAGAAGTGGGTGAGAAATTATACAAAAAATGCCTAGTTTCTAGAGAGATGCTATGCTACTCTGAAACAGCAAAAGAAAGCCTTGTGGTATCTTAAAAACTAACGTTATTTATTATTACAGCATAATCTTTCATGGCTCAATCAGATGTGATACCTGGATACTCCTAACTCTTAAACATTCCAAATATCAACACAAAAACACACACAAGGAACAAGCAAAAATGAGGAAGCACTAAATAATGCTTTCATTCAGAAAATGAGGCAGTAATTAAAAGAACAAAGAAACTTGCAAATGCAAACTTCAAAAATGTTTGGTCCAGGTGACATTTAAAACAAATAATGACACAAAGTCAAAGTTGGGAATTATCTTCTTTGAATATGCCCGGTTTACAAGGCCATAAGAAATCGTCCTAAATCCCCTATAAAAACATGACTGTTGTCCAGTATGTATTAGAAAAGTTGAGGGCAAATCGCTTTGCACTGAGAATTAGGCAGAAACATTTGCCATCACATATGAAAATTGCTCTCTGCAAGCGGGAGGATAAGAAATAAGTATTACTTAGTGTAGACTTATTTAAAATTAATGAACATAACTTAGTCATGTGGTCAGGGGAGCAATGCTTATGATGGAGAAACAACAATTTCCTCATTGAAAGAAAAGTTAGGGGGGGGGGAGTTTGGCCTTTTGTTTTTGGTATAGCTGGACAGTTCAGTTCTAATAGTAAGATGGTTAAACAACATGTCTTAATAACATTTAGTTCCAATGATTTTTATTACAGCAGTTGAATGTTTTGTACCCAAAGAGAAAATCATAGAAGTATTTATTAATACTTTATGACATCAGTCCGATAAATACTTATGTCTGAGTAACCCACTGAAAACAGCAGAATTACTTCTCGTTAACTGTGCATAGGATTGTACTCTAGGGATGATACAATGAAGAATCAGAGAGGGTTGATTATTTTGATGCTAGATAAAATCAGAGGATGAGTCAGTTGTGGTACAGAAAGGAATTTTTATAGTAACACTATTAGATCGGCAGTCGAGACAGAAAGTCTGGAAAAACACATCTATTATAACCCAACCATCCTGCTATGGTAGAATTCCCTAAATCAAAAACCATTCTTGATGGCATACTGACCGACTTCCCCTCACAAACTTCCAAAAACAATTTCTTATTGAGCTTTCTCCATTGTTGGTCCGGTCTGAATATTAAAGCTTAGTAGTTAAAAACAGTAGTGTACAAAACGATCAGCCAAAAGCTTAGATAAATAAAAGAGGCTTTACATGTTTCCTGAATTCAGATAAAGAGGGCAACTCTTAGATATCCCCAAACTGCATGACTTGGACAAAATAAGCAAGACATATGGATCTTATCGAATTTTCTACCATTTTTGGTTACAATATGGTTCCCACTTCTCTTCCATGTAGTATGAATCCTAAAGTCTATCAAAAAGTTAGTGGTTATGCCCGTCTTGTAACAATTAAAGAGATCAATCTCATACACATTCCCATCTCAAAGTAGTTACCTCTAGGGCAAACATTCTGTCCATCATACTTCTTGAAGATGTTGCATCGGCCACAATGTGAACTTCGAGACCTCTGCCTACCAATTCCAGAGCTGTCTGTTGGATGCAAACATGAGTCTTGGAGAAAAACAAAAATTAACTTCATCAACCATCACATAGACAGAATATCAACGACTTCAGGACAAGCTAGCTGCTTGTGTATTTGTTTTCCACACAGTTAGACAAAATGTTCCGAATATAAGTGTATATAAGTGATTAGAGCAAGTTCGGCAAGCTGTATTTACAGATAGCATGTAACCTATTTGTTCTATTATGGAATAACTTACTGGTTTTCATACAGCTGTTCGTCTCTATGTATATAAATATTTTATAGGATTATTGCCTTGACACTAATAAATACGAAAACGTCACTTTTATCTAAATAATAATACTTCTGCAAAAAGTCTATAGGCAAGTTATGAATGCAGTACTTACTTCTACCCCAAATAAAACAACACTGCGAACTCCAGGGATCTCTGCTATTGCAGACTCAACTTCAGGCAATACCATAGAAAACTTTGTTTTTGGTAAGACAAGTTTAGCTGCAGTTAAATCTATTTCTTGCACTGTGCTTCCAAGACCTTTAGGATACTGTTCCGTTACAATAACTGGGATTCCTAAAATTCGTGCACCTTGAAGCTGCAAATGGAAAAAGCCCACACAAGAATTAAACTTTTATTTAAGCAATAAAGTAGTCCATAACAATAAAAACTATACAGCAGCAGCAGATGATAACATTAGAAACCAGGTATGTTATACTAAGAAACCAAGTAAACTTACTAATCGTTGGCCTACGCTGATGATATCTCCAAAATACTTGATAGCAGGTCTAAATCTCTCTTGCATATCACAACAGAAAAACACAGTGCTTGAAGGTGTGAGATTGCCCAATGTAGTTAACTGAAATAAAGGAAAAATCAGAAATCACGGTCAAACAAGTCCTATTTGAGGGGAAATATTTTACATTGGCTAGAAGCCAAATACCCACTTTAGGTGAGCCCAAAGGGCTAGGTGTGTCCAGCAGGATATTGGACTTTTTTCTCTTTGAACAGCATGCCCCCATGTCATATAGTCAACTCACAAATCCTCCGTTTCAAAACCAAGATGTAACAGCAAGAGGAAAAAGAAAAATCAAAAGCTCCTTCAAGTGTGTTGAACTGGTTAAACAATTCTTTGGATCCCAGTCATTATCTGCTGGAATAGCTCTGGCATGCAGTCTCCCAGTACCTGAAGACATGTGCAATCTAGACACATTTCAAGATAAAGGTAACAGGCATCGACAGAGATTTGTAAATACAGCAACACCGAACATGACGTATTGCAAATACTTGATAAATTAAAAGCTTAATTTAAAAAACAACTAAGTAAAAAACAGCATTCTAAAGTGAATCGCACTAGGTTCTTCCCCTATTATGTGATCCCAACTTCACTATTTACAATCAGACTACTAGGACTGGAAAATTGTTCCCCATTCTAAGGAGCTGTGTCAACCCACCACTTTTGCCCCAGGCAGACTGAACCCTTTCTTAAAGTTGCTCTTTTGAAGAGACACAGACACACACACCCTTCACCATAATGAAAGTCCCCCCCCCCCAAAAAAAAATCACAAAAAGTTTAAATGCAAAAAACTGGCACTCAATGCAGAAGGCTTCTCTCCGGAAATCTACAAAACAAGTTTTTCATTTCCCCGAAGCTAGCACAGGACACAGAACTGAAGAGGGCGGAGATAGCACTCTAAAACCATCTTCACCATCCTTTAAAGCACTGTGAGTCTTTATCCTTACTAATGTCACTCTGAATACGGGAAGAACCCCTGATGACCTTTACTAATACAACCATGTTAACCCCTATGCATAATTCTGCAACTCACACTTTCTAATGTATGTCTATTTAAGGAGAAGGGTTGCAGCTCGGTAGTAGAACTCGCGTTTTGTGTGCGGAAGGTCAACCTTCAGCAGTTTCTGGAAAGACTCCTGTCTCAAACCCTGGAGATCTACAGCTAGTCAATACCCAACTAGGTAAACCAATTGTCCGAGTCGGTGTAAAGACAGCTTCTTTTGTTTCTAAAACATAGGATGGAATCCAGGGAACTGTGAGCAATATTCTGCTCATGAAATGGGGCTTTCCCAGCTATTCCATCTCACTGCAGTCCCTTGCAGCTTCCCAGGGGCTGCAGCTAGAAGAAATCAAAACTCACCTCCCTTATCAAAACAAAACAAATTCCTTCCAGTAGCACCTTAAAGACCAACTAAGTCAGTTCTTGGTATGAGCTTTCGTGTGCATGCACACTTCTTCAGATGGTATCTGAAGAAGTGTGCATGCACACGAAAGCTCATACCAAGAACTGACTTAGTTGGTCTTTAAGGTGCTACTGGAAGGAATTTGTTTTGTTTTGACTATGGCAGACCAACACGGCTACCTATCTGTAACTCACCTCCCTTATGTTAGTGGAAGTGGCTCTTCAGACTGCACTCGTAATTTTTCAACGGTGTGAGCAACTACTTGGGAATTATTTTATGTCCGTGATAAGCATACGTAAAGTTACTTAAAAGATGAAAGTTTAAGCTGGAGCTGACTCACCATCATTAAATGCAGTGTGGCTTAACTTTGTAACATCCTTCCAAGTACCCTTTTTGTGCACACTGGCACAGTTCGTACATCACATTTAGCTAAACTTTAGAAGAAACTATGTTTTGACATAGACATAAGACAGCATCTTAAAAAGTAGAGACATCACCTTGCCAACAAAGGTGTGTATAGTAAAAGCTATGATTTTCCCAGTAGTGATGTATGGAAGTGAGAGCTGGACCATAAAGAAGGCTGATCACCGAAGAATTGATGGTTTTGAATTATGATGCTGGAGGTAACTCTTGAAAGTCCCATGGAATACAAGAAAATCAAACCTATCCATTCTGAAGGAAATCAGCCCTGAGTGCTCACTGGAAGGACAGATCGTGAAGCTGAGGCTCCAATACTTTGGCCACCTCATGAGAAGAGAAGACTCTCTGGAAAAGACCCTGATGTTGGGAAAGATGGAGGGCACAAGGAGAAGGGGACGACAGAGGACGAGATGGCTGGATAGTGTTCTCGAAGCTACAAACATGAGTTTGACCAAACTGCAGGAGGCAGTGGAAGATAGAAGTGCCTGGCGTGCTCTGGTCCATGGGGTCACGAAGAGTTGGACACGACTAAATGACTAAACAACATGGTTTGACATAAATGAGAAGCAAGCTGGTGCCTGCTGCTCAAAGGTTCCCTGGCACTGCTCCCCCCTGTTCTTATTGCACTGCAGACAAAGCAAGCCAGCCTGACTTCTTGCGATGTCAAAACACAGGTTTGTGGCTTATTTCCCTCAAACAAACCATAAGCAACAGGCCCAGAACAAACCTTGTGGTTTGTCTGAAGAGAAAAACTACAAGCCTCAGTTCAAAGGACAAGTCAGACAGAGTAGCAGCAGTAGCACTCTGAGAACTTGCTTCAAACTACGGTTTTAATCTGAACAGGGCTAATGTGTGCTATCAAGGTAAGGACAGCAAACCACAACAAATGTTTAGCATGGTCTCCTACACTCAGTCTGTTCGGCATCTTTCAATTCAGCCTCCCTTTCATGAGCAGCAGCACACTATTGATTGTTACTGGGACTTAAAGCTTGCAGCTGTGACAGGATGAGAATGCCTAAATACTGATCAAAATTGGGTAGGGACAAGTAGAGGAAATGAGCGCTTGCACCTCTATTTTGACCAAATTTGTGGAATAGTTAAGTGCAAGTGATCCGAAACAATATGTTTAAACTAGTCTGTTTTTTAAATAATACGGTGCCTGACTCTGCACAAGATCAGGCTGTTATTGTTCCTCAAAACACGTTCCCTAACTGACAAAGAGGCATTACTGAATGTACAGTTTGTACTTGTATGCTGTGGCGGTGGATGAAAGTTCCCTGCATTCTCCTGAGGTTACATGCCCTTACACACTTGCTTTCTGGAGACGTATTCTGCACTCAGCTATGTTTCCAAGTGGATGCTTTGCGTAGATTTTTTATATAACTAGTCTCACATACCTAGTTCAAATTGAATGCATTACCAAATGCCCTTTCCTAAATCTGCAAACTCTTACTTTAATCTTGGACTGAGAATACTTTCCTTGCCAGCTTCAGGATAACATCAGTCCAAAAGAAGGCTCTCCTTCGTATTGCCTTTGAGTCCATTTCTGGCTTTCTGGGGCAGGAGGGCACTTTGTCCCTGGATTATCAGATGGGTGAGATGAAAGGCACTCCCAATTCTCAGTTGAGGTTAGATGAGAAGCCCTTACCCTCATCAAAATTGAGTAAGCTGAAGTTGAGACGTGCTGGGAAAATCATGCTCCACCTGCCAACATTATTCTCCTGCCTTCTGGAGGTGGGAAGAATCCGATTTCTCCTCCCATCTTCAGGGGATTTCTTGCTACTCTGGCCAGTATTTTAAATGAGGAGATGGAAGCAAGCCCCACTGAAATCACTGGGTGGCACGGTCTTAAAATTAAAAATGCTTTGGACCAGATTACCTGATGGGCTGTGCAATAGAGCCCCCCCCCCCTTCACATCTCACCTGAGCCACAAACACCTTACATGGCTCTAGGAGGAAAGCCCTCCTCTCTTTTTTTCCTGTGCTACCCAAGCACATACGAACATTTCTCTGATGAAAATAGGGAAGTCCTATTCCATGATGATGATGATAATAATAGTAATTAATATATTTATACCCCCGCCCATCTGACTGGGTTGCCCCAGCCACTCTGGGCAGCTTCCAACTTATGTATAAACAAACATTAAACATTTTAAAAACTTCCCTATAAGAGTCTGCCTTCAGATGTCTTCTAAATGTTGTCTAGTTACTTATCTCCTTGGCGTTGAGGGGGTCACATAACTTCATACCCTCCAACATTTCTCTAATGAAAATAGGGATATCCTACCATACCCGCCAATGAAAATAGGGACGTCCTAAGGAAAAGCGAGACCTTCCGGGATAAAACCAGAAACCAGGACGGCTTCTGTAAATCCGGGACCGTCCCTGGAAAATGGGGACACTTTTAGGGTCTGCAAGTGGCATGCTGGCATTGGGCTGCCCTCCAAGGTTGGTGGTAAGGATGGGCATAGCCAGGATTTCTGTTCTGTGGGGGGGGGGGCTATGCGACGGGTCAGTTAGTTATTTCCAGTGCTTTTTTCTGGGGGGGGGGGTACGCATACCCCTAAACATTTTGTGAATCTAAGATCGGCCTCAACGAGGGGCAGTATTTCAATATCAATAGGAAATGAGAGTACTCCTAAACATTTTTAAAGGGAAAAAGCACTGAGTATTTCTATTGTTTTGATGGGGGGGGCAGCTGCCCCCCTCTGCTACGCCCATGTCACTACCCTCTTCAGACCTGCACCTGGCAGCTGTTTTTATAAGAGAAGGAGAGAGATTTATGCTTTTCTCTCGGGGCAGGAGGCAGACCTGGAGTTTGTCCCGCGTGTTTGGGCGGCAGGGAACCAGCAAGCTGCCAGCCGGGAGAGTTCACCTCCTCCTCCTCCTCCTTCTGCAAACAAGAGAGGATGAGGGGGGCGCAGGGATCTCCCCCTTTCCGGGACGGGGAAAGTGAGCAGGGGAGACCCACACGGCGCCCAACCCACAGCGCCAAGAAACGGGTCGGGGTGCGCCAGGCTGGCCCCCCTGCCGGCTCTCCCCCCCCCCCCGCGCCCACCCACCTGTATCTGCAGCGGCACCAGGCGCACTTTGCAGCGCTCGCCCACCAGGAAGCCCTTGGGCAGGTCGATGTACTGGCTCCACTCGTCGGAGAAGAGCTGCACCACGAACTTGCGGTGCATGTCCAGCTGGTCGCCGTAGAGGCTCAGGAACTTCTGGATCAGCACCTCGTAGCCCGAGCCGTGCGGCACCGTCGAAGGCCTGGCGAACACCGAGAAGCAGAACAGCACCGGCACCGAGCCGGGAGACGAGCCGCCGCCGGCGGAGCCTTGCACCAAGGGCGGCTGCTGCTGCTGCTGCTGCTGCTCCGCCGCCGCCGCCATGTTCGCGGGCAGCCGCTCCAGTTCCGCGCCTCCGCTGCTCCTCCTCCTGCTGCCGCTGCCGGTGCCGCCTCCCGGCCAGACGGGGCGCGCCGGCGGCTCCCAATCGCGGCTCCTGCTCCTCCTCCTCACCATGGGAGCCAGCCCTGCCTTGGCTCGCCCGCCCGCCCGCCCGGCCGGGGCGGAGCGCGCAGGTGGCCGCCGCGCTTCGCTTCCCCTCGAGCCTTCCGCGCCCGCCCTCAGGCCGCGTCCCCGTTATCGCCTCGCCGGGAGCCGCTCCGTCGTCTGCTTCGCCCCCCCCCCCACGCAATCCACGCGCGTTGTGTGCTGGCTGGCGCGGAAGGATACGGGCTGGCGCTGTGGAGAGTGGGGCGGGGGGGGGATCTGAGGTGGCCAGTGACGGGGCTTAGAGGCGGTGGCCGCGGGGGAGCAGGGCTATGGCGGCTGCTGCTGCTGCCTCAGCCGCCTGGCAGTCTGAGGGGAAATTCGGGATGGGGTGGAAATGCCCCTTCCCTCGTTTCCTCTGCTCTTGTGGTTTCCATCTGCCGGCGAATAATTGTGCCACCACAAGCAGATGCCAGCACCACCCGCGCCAAAAAGAGAGAGAGAGGCTGTGCCACTTTGGGGTTTTGGCCAGTCAAGTGTTTTCAACATTTCCCTGATGAAAATAGGAACGCCCTATTCCAGATGTTTTTGGGGTCCATGGCTCCCCTGCCAGTGCTGGGTTTATGTATAAGCTAAACAAGCTATAGCTTAAGAGGGCCCCCCCCAAAAAAAAAAATTTAAAGGGGGAAAAAACTGGATGTACATTTCAAAAATATAAGATAAAAAACAAATAGAATAAAACCTACATACAGCAACAGTGTTTTGTGTTGTGTGGGCTCCTATGATGTAAGTCATGGGCCCTGCCTGCTAGCCTGCTCCCTAAAATATCACAGGTTTGCTCATTTCTGTATATAAGGGCGCCTACATTCTGCATGTGCAAATGGCTTTAGATACCTAATAGGTCCATAAATTACCATATAGCATATTGTTATGTTCTGAAGTTCTCACCCTGGGCCAGCAGGGGGATACCGTAGATAATTTTCACTCAAGTCCACATATGCAAATAAGGGGTTGAAAGTGACATTCAGTGATTGGATAGTTACAGAAAGTGGTTACAGTTGCATTGTACTGGAGCTCTATATAAGCAGGCTGGCTGAACCCTTTAGTTCAGTTCAGGTCTGGCCTGTGAATAAACAAAAGCTGTTTGAAGAATCCTTGTGTCGTCTGATATGTTCACCCACAACTTAACACATATATTCAACACAAAAAAACAGTGGCAATTTGTTGTTGACAAGGGACAGTTGGATCTACAGGGTGAGTTTTTTAAAAGAGGCCCTGTGGAACATGTGTACTCTGTATCCACGGGGCCTCTTTTAAAGGACTCGCCCTGTATAAAGGGCCCCTTACCTTCAGTAGCTTAGGGCCTCATCAAACCTAAATCCGGCCCTGCCCTTGACCAACTGCATTCTTTCTGTGGCACCCCTGTGGGGCAGTTATGCTACCCCTTGCCTACAGAGCGGGCAGCCTCTCGCCCTTTTCCAAACACCCTCCCTTGGGGAGGGTTCCCTCAGCCTCCTCTCCTTGGGAGTCCTCTAGGCAGCCGCTGCCAGCACCCCTGGGCTCTGAGCTGCCCTTCCTGCCCCAAAGAGAGGTGCTGTCTCGCACTGCCCCACAGGGGCCTGGGAAGCACCCCCTGACCAGCCCCAGAGGCACCATTCGCCTGGGGAGCTTGTAGCCAGGGCTGCTGTAATAAACAGCTGTGAAAGCCTTCGGGAGGCAGAGATGCAAGAGGGCATTAAAGGAGGGAGGGAAGGGAAGAAGGGCAGAGGCCGGACCAAAATTCAAGGCACCCCAGGGGCCACAGCACACTGGTTGAAAACCACTGTCCATATTCTATTATTATTATTATTATTATTATTATTATTATTATTATTATTATTACCCTGCCCATCTGACTGGGTTGCCCCAGCTACTCTGGGTGGCTTCCAACATACATAAAACACAATAAAACATTAAAACTTCCCTATACAGTTCAGATGTCTTCTAAAGGTTGTCTAGTCACTTAGCTCCCTGGCTTGTGGACCACATAATTCCATGCTCTTCAACGTTTCTCCGATGAAAATAGGGATGTCCTAAGGAAAAGCGGGACATTCTGAGGTCAAATCAGAAACTGGGGTGGCTTCTGTAAATTGGACTATCCCTGGAAAATAGGGACACAGAGAGTCAGAAATACATCAATTTTTTTCAGTGGCCAGCTTAATTACTCAGCAAGGCTTATCCTAATGCTGATTGAGTTCATGACTGCAGCCAATAATTTAATGCTGTTATGACAGAAGCTCCTGAAGTGGTCAGCTGTATGAGCTAGTCATTAACCAACTTGAATCAATTCCAGTTCCTTAATTAAAATATGATAGTGTCAATCCTATTTAGCTCATTTGATTTAATCAGTCTTAATTTGCCATGTGTTACTTTTAAAGACTACTGTAGTAATTTAGCATTCAGGATGGCATAGTAATGACCAGCATGTTACAGTTTTATTGTACATCTATTGCAATTCCTAATTGCAAATATAGTGTAATGTATTTTGTTGCTCCCCCCCCCCAACTTTTCTAGCTATGATGCTAAAATTTTGGATTGGATGCAATGTATTGTGTCAGTGCAATACAAGTCTGGAATAACTCAAGAAGGGCTTGGTTAAACATAATATACTGCAGAGGCAGTCTAGGGCTGCGGCAATATGAAGTATAATCCAATCCATGCTAACCAGCCCAGGACGCCCTTTGCACTTGTGCAGTGCTATTTTCACAAGGGATCTTTAACTCAGGATCAACTTACCTGGAGCTAATAACCAATGACTCATACATCACACCAGTTTGGCACCTCCCATGTTCTCTGGGCACAGCTTTCCACAAAACAGAAATAAATGTGGGATACATGATGTTGAACAAGATGAATCCTTTTGTCTGTTCCATCAGGATTCATGTTTTTGATTTTGACAGCAGTTGAACTGGGAGCAAATGAGCCTCTACAATATTTAGGACAGATAGTCAACCAGCCCAGAAAAGGCCAAGAAAGAGCAGTTCTAGAAGTGTTTAATATGGGAATATCTATCTCTTATTGAGCACCCTATTTCCAGGTCAAGGTGGGTGGTAGAAGCGATTGCAGACATTGCCCAGCATTAATTCAATAACATGAGTACCTATTTGACCAAACAGACTTGTTCCTCTGCAAATGCTGACATAGCAGCACACACATGGATATGTATGTTCTTGAGAAAAGGCTTGCTTGCATCATTCATCTCAATTGATCTCTCTCTATTTGCCATTGAATACATGTACTAAATATTTTTTTGCAGGAGAATATTTTTATCCAGCCTTCCTTCCTCTTAGAGTTTAGTTTCTTTTTTAATCAGTCTTTTCTACAAGTCAGTTAAATTGTAGCCATTGAGTTTAAACCAGCTTAGTTTCATGGTGTCTGGTCTGACATCTTAGTGGATAACATACTTAGTGGATAACATACAAGTATATTTTTTGTATAGCAAAGTACATGTACATTATGCCGTGAAGGTACATCTCTCCCCCCTCCCCCGCTTTCATATGTGATGGTGTCCACACAGGACATGTGTTATCCCTTATCTGTCTTGTGAGAAGCAACCCTGACAAAATTTTGTTCCTTTGTCCAAGAAAAACTTATGCAATCTTGCTGAGGTATTCTTTTCACCACTGTGACCTACTCTTCTTCCTTCCATCACTTACTGTCAGCCGAGGTCTGAATTGATATCCTCATTTTGTCTATAGTCTCTGGAGACCTGTCAAGAGCTTCCTCAACAAGCTGAGCTCTGCTCAACAAGATTTTCTTCCACCCAGTTTCTTTAGTGTCCTGAATTTTGAATGATAGATAAAGCAGTGACCTGCTGTCGAGCTTATTTCCCCAACTATTGTATATTCTATGTATTATATCTGTTTCAAGCCTGTAAGTTACCTTACATTTGCCCTGCTAGCTCCACTGAACTTTTTAAACCATGTGAACTTGTCAACTTGTTCTACATACTTTCCACTGAATGGTACTTCTGCACACTTTTCCTCTTTAATTTCAGCCACTGTGTTACCAGCTTTTATTATGAGACCACAGCTGTATTATCCTCTCCATCCAGGTAGGTATATTATTGTGATGGGATGTCAGCATCGCCCTTGAGCCAGTGTCACCAACTGGACTCATGCACTTCAACCCCGACTGGGCTAGGCGAGCTGGGTAGCACTTCCAGAGACCACCAGGTCAAAGTGCTGTGGACTCACAGCTTAGAGTTGTGAGCACCGGATTCACTTCCACAATACAGTCGTCGCACAGCAGAGTATAGCAGAGTCTGGCAGTGTATAAACAACTCAGAGAGCAGCTCTGTAGAATCTCTTCTTTTATTCTATAACTACAACTATAATACAAAACTATATACAGAGCTAAATAGGTCTAAGCATAAATGAATGCTACACTGAGTGTCTGCAGCTGCTCTTAGCAGCAACCTTATCTCTACACACGATCTCTAACACTCAGTCTCTCTCTCTCCCCAACACACTGACTGACTGACTGACTTGGTGCTGGAGCTGAATAAGTAGAAAGCAGAACACTGCTCCTCCTCTCTGGAGAATCAGCAGACTCGTCAGGAGATTCTTGGATATGGGAGGGGTGAAATCTCCTCAGGGAGCACCATTAGGTTCTTAAAATTAACATTGCCTTCTGTGCCCCAAGATGTGGCAGCTGGGCCTTGGTAGATTCTATAAATTTTGTTTAATTGATTACCACATTCATTACTTTGAATTGTATACCACCTTGGGAGTTCAATCTGAACTTGCAGAGCCACTGGCTGGAGGAGATTTGAATTGTGTGGAAGTGTTCATTTGCTAGCAGAGAAAAGTGCTGCTGGGAAGGCAGATCTGTGGCGGATCTCAGCACACCCATGGAAAGCTTAGTGGGTGTAGATCTACCACTGGTGGTTTCTACTAGCAGCAGGCCCTGAAACAAAACATGTTGACATCTGTTGAGTCCAATACCCCTTCATTCTCCCATCTACTGTTGGCAGAATACTTCTGAATACAGTTGTACCTTGGCTTTCGAACAGCTTAGTTCTTGAACGTTTTGGCTCCCGAACTCCGCAAGCCCGGAAGTGACTTTTCCAGTTTACGAACTATTTTTGGAACCCAAATGTCCGACGGGGCTTCCATGGTTTCCGATTGGCTGCAGGAACTTCCTGCAGCCAATCAGAAGCTGTGCTTTGGTTTCCAAAAGTGTTTTAGAAATCGAATGGACTTCCAGAGCAGATTCTGTTCTACAGGTGAAACTCGGAAAATTAGAGTATCGTGGACTCATGAGAATATCGTGGACTCCTGAGGTGTTATGCTTCTACTTCTCAGAGGTCCAATATTGCTCTATTTGCAGTCCTTGTTTTGATGATTTCATTTAATATTCTAATTTTCTGAGATTATTAATTTAGGGTTTTCATAATCTATGCCATGATCATCACAATTATAACAAATAAAGGCTTGATATATCTCGCTTTGCATGTCATGAGTCTATCTCATATATTAGTTTCACCTTTTAAGTTGAATTACTGAAATAATGAACTTTTCCACAATATTCAAATTTTCCGAGTTTCACCTGTACTTCCAAGGTATGACTGTACTACTTTGCTGGGAATCACAAGTGAAAAAAGCGCTATTGTGCTCAGGTCCTGCTTGCAGGCTTCCTATGAGAAGGTGGTTGGCCACTGTGGGAACAGAAGGCTGAACTAAATGGGACTTTGACCTCATTCAGCCCTTCCTTGGTAGGGGGTTCAAAACGAAGTTGGAAAGGCTTTGGATGCAGCTGTAGCTCTGCCATGTCTCTACCCACTTCTGATTGCTGTGAATGTCTTGCCCTCAAATGCAGTTTCAAAATTCATAAACGAATAACTGAAGTTTGTTTATTGGAGGGAGTTTTACCTTGCTCCTCAGCCAGAAAAGGGTCCCAGTTATCTTCCCACAAGGGCCAACAGTGATGCCAAAATCCAGCATCACCTGAGCTCTGTGACTGAAGTGCAAAGTGTCTGAGGACTGCAACATTCACAGGGAAACCCAAAATGCTTGTTTACAAAGCTATTCTACTACCAACCTTACTGTATGCTTGTGAAACATGGACCACTTATAAACGCCATCTCCAACTCCTCGAAAGATTCTATCAACTGTGTCTCCGAAACAATTTACACATCACTTGGGAAGACAGGCAAACTAATGCCAGTGTTGAAGCAGTGATTCTTCAACATCAACTTCGTTGGACTGGTCATGTTGTTTGGATGCCTGATTATCGTCTTCCAAAGCAACTACTCTATTCCGAACTTAAAAACGGAAATTTTTAAAGCATGACGCTGGTGGTCAACAAAAGAGGTTTAAAGACTCTCCATGCAATTCTTTAAAAATGTAGTATAAATACCAACGACTGAGAAACACTGGCCTGCGAGCGCTCCAATTGGAGAACAGCCTTTATCAAGGGAAGATTCACAACCTCTCTATAGTTTCTAATTTGACTGAAGTGGTACAGAAATCAAAATTGTTCCTGAAATAATGTGTTTGGTTAAATCTGGCCTTATCTTTAAATTTTGTGCATCACTTCAGGCAAAAAGCAAAATGTATTATTATTTTTTGAACATGGAGATAGAAAAGGGAAGCACAGTTCTTAATTTGACAGAAGGCTTCTTGCCTCTAGAAATATATTATAATTGGGAGCAGGAGGGTAATTGCTTTAGGGATTTTGTGTAGAAAGCTGAGTTGCTGGCTCATATCAGACTCCTGAGCTTGAATTACTTTTTAATACATATTCCTGCCTAACACATTAGCAAAAAGAAAAACTCTCATGCATGCAATTGGTGTATTTCTGAAACAGCTTGCCTATTTAGTGTTAGACATAAAGATCCACCATGCTGATTGTTTCTGCAATTATTTGGGTTTCGATTCATTCATCTTCAACTACTTTGCATTTCTTATCACTTGAATTGATCTAAAGGAATTTCATCAGTTCATTTTTTGGGAGGGTATTGTAGTATAGTAACAAAGGGAAAGATTAGAATGTGGGAGCCAAGCTTGTATTCAGTTAAGAGTCTTCCCTTTCATATTGCTTAAAACTGAAAAAGTAACAGAGTTAATTCAGGCCCATTGCCATTTTTGTAAAGTATGGAAATCCTAACAAAAACACATTTATATAAATAGATTGGTACTGGAAAAAAATGAAAATGAAGCATTAACAGAGGGGATTGTTACAAATGTGCTTTATATCTGATGATCGTATTGTATTTGTACAATTCTTACTTGTACTAAATGGAAATCAGATTATCTTCTAGCTTTTCCTTATAACCATAATGAAATGAATGGGGAAAATCCATTAAAACTGAACCACTGGAACAGTCTGCAGATGGACAGCAGGATGTAACTGTTTAAATAAAACAGTGTAGGCCTGATCCAGTGCTCACTGGAAGGACAGATCCTGAAGCTGAGGCTCCAATACTTTAGCCACCTCATGAGAAAAGAAGACTCCCTGGAAAAGACCCTGATGTTGGGGAAGATGGAGGGCACAAGGAGAAGGGGACGACAGAGGACGAAATGGTTGGACAGTGTTCTTGAAGCTACCAGCATGAGTTTGACCCAACTGCGGGAGGCAGTGGAAGACAGGAGTGCCTGGCGTGCTCTGATCCATGGGGTCATGAAGAGTCGGACACGACTGAACAGTTAAACAACAATAACAACCATAAGTGCATGATTAAAACTAAAACAAAAATATGTTACATTTTAAAAATTCTGGTCCTTTATTATTTATGAAAGCAGCTTATTAATACATTTTGTATAATAAAAAAAAAATCACAGGAACACAGAAAGCCTCATATCAAGCTGGACCATTTGTCCATCTTCATCCCATACCACCTACTCCGACCAACAGCAGCCTTTCTCAAGCAGAGAGCAGAAACATCATCCTTTTAACCAGAGGTGCCAGGGAATAAACATCAGGCCTCCTGCCTGAAAAACATGTACTCTACAACTGAGCTATGCTCCCACTCCTTTATCTTCTACCTTTATTTTTTTTATTAAAAAACCAAACCTCTACAACTGAGCTATGTTTCCACTCCTTTATGTTCTACCTTTATTGTTTATTAAAAAAACACCAGTTAATGTGTTTGTAAAGTGAGAAAGGAACTTGCTTTTAATAAAGTCAAGAAAAACAGCATTTACAGAATTGGTATTTTAGTTTAAGATCTCAGAGATCCATTGTTCATCACTTACAAGGAGTTAATGGGCACTTCTGACTCAACAGCACTGGGCCAAGGGTATGAGGCATTTATATTGCCTCTCATGCTCTGAAGAGCTTACAATGCAATCAATGTAAAATGGTAGGAAGGGAAATGCAGTATTTTTCTTTTTAAAAGGTGCTGAGGTTTCTGTACGGGTGTCTTCTTACTGTCTGTGATTGCTAGTTCTATGCTGCACTCAGGGATTTTGGCGTAGATCCTAATTTTCATTCTGTGAATGAAGTGAGATGTTCCCAGCAGCCCCTTTCCTCTTAAACCCTCTCTATCCTCTGAATCTCTGCTCCTGAGGACTGGGGGGAAACTGCCAAAACAGAATGGCATATGGCATATGGCTAGCAGCAAGAAAGGGAGGCTGCATGGGCAGAAGAGCCTCTTCACTCACACAGAAATCCTTTGAATCCATGCCCCAGTTCAGGGGTAGGCAACCTAAGGCCCGGGGGTCAGATACGGCCCAAACGCCTTCTCAATCCAGCCCGCGGAAGGTCCGGGAATCAGCGTGTTTTTACATGAGTAGAATGTGTCCTTTTATTTAAAACGCATCTCTGGGTTATTTGTGGGGCCTGCCTGGTGTTTTTACATGAGTAGAATGTGTGCTTTTATGTAAAATGCATCTCTGGGTTATTTGTGGGGCATAGGAATTTGTTCATTTCCCCCCCAAAAATATAGTCCGGCCTACCACATTGTTATGTACTGAAGTTCTCACCCTGGGCCAGCAGGGGGATACTGTAGATAGTTATGCAAATAAGGAATCAAAAGTGACATTCAGTGATTGGGTAGTTTTAGAAAATTGTTACAGTTACATTGTACTGGAGCTCTATATAACCAGGCTGACTGAACCCTTCAGTTCAGTTCTGTCCTGGCCTGGGAATAAACAAGAGCTGTTTGAAGAATCGCTGTGTTGTCTGATATGTTCACCCACAACTTAACACACATAGTCTGAGGGACGGTGGACCGGCCCACGGCTGAAAAAGGTTACTGACCCCTGCCCTAGTTTCTAGGGCAATAGAAATGTAAAGGAACAGAAAGTGGATCAGATAGCTAGTTTCTACAAGAATGGGATTGTGTGCCAGGTGGAGTGTCATAATGCATAGGAGGGAAATTTTT
Source organism: Podarcis erhardii (assembly GCF_964252035.2). NCBI lineage: Eukaryota > Metazoa > Chordata > Lepidosauria > Squamata > Lacertidae > Podarcis > Podarcis erhardii. The sequence goes on from NC_138501.1 coordinate 13,795,087, forward strand.
CAATCATTCGTTGTGCGCTGCCATGAATCTGGCACAGAAGAATGGGACTTAAAAATGTATTAAAATAAATAAGCAGTATTGCTTTACAACTAGGAACACCTTCAAGCGAGGGCTGCTTTACAAATGGCAATTCTCTTAGGGGCAAGGGTTTGGGGTTTTTTAATGAACGAACAAAAACACCTGTTGCGTACATCTAAAAAGGTTTTTGTTTTACTACATGTATATTATAGGAAATTCCTAATGTGCAAGATACAGGTACCCAGCATACAAAAGACATCTGCACAACCTTCTCGTATTATTGCAGACAAAGGTATTCTTCCTGTATATTGGCATAGGAACAGAAATCAACGTGTTATCTTTGTTTCATGCTCAAAAACAGAACACTAGCAGCACAATCCTATGTGTGTCTAGTCTGAGGTAAGTACGTACAGGACTGCAATTTAATTTACTCAGTTTTGGAAATAAAAGCATTCAGAAGAGTTCTGTGCAGAGAGGGACTACAAGCTGGTTCTAAGTTTTTAAACAAAGAATACTACTGTAGTTCAGAGGCCATTGAGATTAGAAAACATTAAAATAAGGAGGATGTGAATAATTTCTGTTACAGCAAAATAAATAATGTTGCAGTCCTGCGTGTCGGAAGTAATAGCACAATACTGAATATGTCTACTCGGAAGCATGTCCCACTGTATTCAGTAGTGGCTTGGCCCCAGGTGTACAGAATTGCAGCACAAATTATCACAGAGGTATTATCTTTGCAGAGTTAACAAATCAAAATTGTGGCAGGATTCTCTCTTTTCAACTGTTTATTGTTTTTTAAAAATAAATGTTTATAGACATAACTTGGATATATGGTAAGTTCAGTTCCAGACCACTGCAATAAAGCGAATATTGCAAAAAAAGGGAGTCACGCTATTTTTATTTTTATTTCTCAGTGCATATGAGTGTTATATTTACACTATTAAGCAAAGACTCCCTGGCTGCAGGGGCGGGAGGGGAAAAACCTGGCTCCAGCCCTGGCCAGCTCCATTCTCGGGAAGAGAGGCAGTATAGTAAGAAGGCCTCCTTTCCCTGGCTGGGCTTCTTGCTGTTGCACCGACATCCTCACAATGATACATTTCTGTAAAGCACAATAAAGCACTGTGCAATAAAAAGAGGTATGCCTATATAGTTAGGAGGTGACTATTAGGAACAACGGCCATCTACTGCTAATAGTGACCAGTTTTTGTTCAGCAGAGGGAGATTATACTATAAAATATGAAGCACAAGGCAGCAAAATATAATTTCACTGTAGCTTTGTTATTCTCTCAATGTCATTTGTTTATGTTGATCATAAACAATGTTTTATTAGGAGATATTTATACAAAAACTATAAAATACTGAACCAATGATAGTCTAAGGCTAGCCTTGGAGTAAATCTTACTGAATTCAATAGGACTTACTTCTGAGTAGACATGCCTAGGATTGCACTATAAGAGGTAGATTAGTATGCACTGATGGTCAAAACAGAGAAAGATTAACAAAGCATAATCCCTCCCTAATATTTACTGTAAAATTCAACAGTGTACATCTCTTCACCAGGAGACCATACAGAATATAGCTGACAAACATGTTTAAAGTTTTGTCTTGTCTTGTGCAGTAGCTTGTAAAATCCTTATTAATAAACTCTAAAGTTTCACTTGTCCAGATAAGATTCTATCGTGCAGTTCTTTAGTTAATAAAACGTAAGACTTCTTACAACTGTCCAAAAAATATAGTGGGTCACTGATTTCAGATGGATTAAATCCTTCCTGGACCAACTGAAATTTTTGTTGCTTGAAAGTTCCTGTGACTTCCATTACTTCCTACAGGCAAAAGAGAAGATTTTTAATTTGTTTACTGTAAACAAAACAGGCTCACCAAGAGATGTGTTACATCTTCATCTGAGGGGAGATGAATATCTTCAGAGTCTGAGGCTACCTTTGAATAACTCATGAAACCATGATGCAGCATGATGTGAATGAACCACAATGACCTTGGGTTGCTTATAAGGCCAAGAATCTGGGAGGTTTTGCCTCTGCTTTTAGTTAACCACAATTTGCCATATTCTCCAGACCTTGAATTTTGATTAACACCAACTGTAGTCAGTTTCAACAAACTGGTTCCATAACCCTTGGTTTGAATTTGACATGTTTGAAATTAACAGTTAACGTTAATGACATATATTTTTTTAATGTCCCATGACATTACAAACCAGAAGCAAAACTAACTGCTTCTTTAACTCCTCAGCCACAATGCTGAAGGAGAGAGAGGGAGCATATGATTGCAAGGTTTGTTCTTGCTCATGTACATCACAATAAACCATGGTTTAACATGAAATGCAAAATGCAGGTTCATTAACTTGGTTCACACAAGAAGGAAATCCAAACTATGGCTTACTGAGACCACATGAAAGTCTGAGCTATGAGTTGTAGTCAGTAACAAACCTTGACCACAGCTTGTGATTAATGAGGAAATAAATCCTGGGAGGCTGCACATTTCAACTGTCTCGGTAAGCTATAGTTTGCCTCATGGAGTTCTGAAGCTTGTGTATGGGATCTTTGAAGCAGAATTTATAAAAGTAGCTTTATAATGTACCCATATGCTACAATTTGCTGAACTTTTAAATCTATAAATTTGTTTGGAAACTGTAAAGTTTACATTTGATACAAAGATTGATACAAAAGGTTTTAGCTGCCCACATCAATTTCCTCTGACTCATACAACTGTCACAGAAATCAAAGATGGAAAAGGCAGTGAGGCTCATCTCTATACTGACACATGGCTTATTCAATTTTTAAAAAAAATTCTGCTCTCTCTCTTTTTCCTGTTGTACTGTGTGAGGAAATACACAGAGATGCATTTGCTCAATTCAAAAGCAATTCTTAACAGTCTTCCTATTAGGAGCAGAGCAAAGCTAAAGTCTTGCAGGATTCAGTTCTTAGTATGTATCTTTCAGTCTCACCCAGGAGCAGCCTTTATTACCTCCCAGTACCCCTCCCTACCAGATATTGATGCAGGCAAGGACACCCCCCCCCAGTCCCCCTGGCTCACAATATTCCCATTTACAAAACGTGGTGGCCAACAGATGTAAGCTGAGACTGTATTTATTTTATGGGTAGCCAACACAGTGCATTCCATACGTTGTCGAATGACAACTCACTCCTGCCCATTGGCCATGCTGGCTGGGGTTGGTGGGAGTAGTCCAACAACAACATCCAGAGGATACCATGTTGGCCAGCCTTGACCCAACTCTTGATTCAGAAGTCACCACTACAAACAACTGTTTAACTGACTTCACTTTTCAAAGCAACGTGACAGTCAGTAGCAACCTGGTGCCCCCTCCAATGTTGCTGGAACTACTGACCATTGGCAATGCTGTCTGAGGCTGATGGGTATTTTAGGTCAAAGGATCTGGTGGGCACCAGCTGTGGGGGGGTTGAGTCTGCTATTATGTAATTTCTAATATGCTCTGTTCTAGATGCGGAATCTCTACATTCCAACATTATTTCTTTTGCCAGTCGAAATTTCATTTTGTTATTCCTGATTCATGTTTCTAATCCCACTAATCCCTTTATATTATCTTTCCTGGGGTACACAACTCTTTCCAATTTAGCATAATCTGTAGTTTTCATTAGTGTGCTATCTAATTCCAACTTGTTAATGGAAATGGTAAAGAGGACTAAATGTACAACTGATTAGGTACCTTTCTCTGAAGTCATCACTTAGTGCTCAGTATGTGTGGCTTAGTAGATCACTGAACTGATTTCCTGCTAATGATTAAGAGGCTTGGAGACATGCCTACGGTGCTTCGTATATTATTACCTGGAGTCTTAAAAAGAGCGGACAGGCATAGCTGGGCAGATACATCACCACATGTTGATAAAGTTGTTCCAGATCTAAAGACTTATTAGGCTTTAAGATGACAGAGGCCATTCCTGCTTTTCCTTCATAACCTGCAGGGGATTATTCATGTTATATCCATTAAAATTCAAAAATGCCCAGCTATCAAATGATATAGTCAGTACTTCTGATATTACACCATAGTATTGCTTTTGGATAAATGAAGAAAACACCATAATAATTCATGGTTGTGGTTGCACATCACCACCCTGTTTGTCTGAGCTTCTTTCCATAACTGTTTAAGCCAGAAAGCTGTATGGGTCACTTAAATCTGTGCTTGCTACAGTGAAGCGTATCTGGTTCAGATTCCAAGCTAGCAATACAAGGACAGACTTGTGTTAATAGAGTATACAGTCTGTTGTTTCTTTTTCCATAAGGGCCCTTCTAAATGCCTATTCTAGTTTTCAGTATTGGGAGTGAAAAAATGCATTTTACATTAAATGGGTGCTCCTGAGCTTGAGGGGAAAAAAGGGGGGGGGGAATGAACAAGAATTGTTTTAGTAATACTGCAGGGAGATGGTATTCTTGCTGGTGCATGGAATCTGTTTCCGAACATTTTAAATAGCTATGTGAGTGCTCCTATAGGAATAGTAAAGTTGGGAGCATTCAGGCTTCAGCAGTTGACACAGTGACTTCTACCCATGGGAAACAACTGGGGTTTCTCTATGGTATTTTCGATAGCTTATGGCAATGAGGCAGCAGAGATGGCATTAAAGCGAAGGAGCATAAGACTGATTGTGACTTCATAGGTTAGAGCTATGTGAATGTCAGACCTGTAGCAAAGGCAGCAGTTAAGAAACTGTACTTCTCTTTCATTCTGTTAGATGCTTAGCATAAAAACAATGCTAATTTCAAATGCAACTCCCCCCCCTGCAAAACTGTCATAATGAGCCCAAATACATTTATTGTAAGCTTTGTTCACTGTAAGTTTTCTAAGCAAATATTTCCTCTGCTGATTAACAGAATTAAAAATCTGCAAATTAAGTTATTTACATTTTAGCTAGCCCTCTGTGTTGTTTAGTTTTCGTTTAGTTTTACGCATGTGACGTTCAATGCATGTGTGAACATTTTCTTCCATCCTCCATTCCAAAATAAGGCCATATCACAAACTACTTAAGGCTAAAATGCTATATGCACATTTAATGTGGCTCACTTCTGAGTAAACATGCACATAGGATTACATTGATAAAAACTGGTTTCGCGGCATAGGAAATTTTCTCTTTTGAAAATAAGAACAAAGCCTCAGTATGGGAGGCAACTTAGGGGGCAATACAAACCTCGTTGGAGCATAGTCACCAGCACATCATATACAGATCTATTACTGATGCTGGCCAGGGTGGAAGGTGCGATGGCAGGAAAAATGCTGTTTTGCTGTGCTAGTTCCTAGGCTGATGCACTGACAATACCTTTACCAGGCCTGTTGCTGCTACATGATGACAGCAGGGATGCAGCTGCAAATGCCCCATTTCCATTTAGAGGAGTTCCACTTTGGGGTGTTCCTTACTGGTGGGTCAGCCTCACTGTCAAAGCTTCCTTCCTAACGAATATCCCTTCGATATTAGCAGATGCCGTTTGCATCGACACTATTTACAAAGTAAAATGCGGAATATTTTCCTTACCTTGTACAGAAACCCCATACACGTTGGCTTCCTGTATGAAATCCAACATACCGATGACATCAGAAATTTCGGTAGTGGCAACGTTTTCCCCTTTCCATCTAAAATGAAATGTGTGCAGATAAATATGCATGGTACCTCATGATAGATGCAATTCTGCTTTTTTAATTTTAACCATGCAGAAAAATACCAAGCTTGCATTTCTTTTATGGACTGTTCTCTGCAAAACAGGAATATTGCACTTCATTTGGGATTTTGACAGTATCTGCTCATTACTGATAAAACTACGATTTATTATCACTTCCAGGCATGATGAGCTTTCAGGCATATGCACTCTCCTTTTTCCTTCACGGTCATGTGAAGATTGGCTAACTGGAAATAGATGGGGGAGGGGGAATCGAGAGCTGAGCATTCATGTTCAAACCCTAAACTGTGGTTAATAACCGGATTATTGAAATAAACTTTGCTTAATTTTTTTTTAAAGTTGGCTTGTTTCAGTAAACCGTAGTTTAAAGGTAAAGGGACCCCTGACCATTATGTCCAGTCGTGGCTGACTCTGGGGTTGCAGCACTCATCTCACTTTATTGGCCGAGGGAGCCAGCATACAGCTTCCGGGTCCTGTGGCCAGCCGCTTCTGGCAAACCAGAGCAGCGCACGGAAATGCCATTTACCTTCCCACCGGAGCGGTACCTATTTATCTACTTGCACTTTGATGTGCTTTCGAACTGCTAGGTTGGCAGGATCTGGGACTGAGCAATGGGACCTCACCCCGTCACAGGGATTTGAACCGTCGACCTTCTGATCGGCAAGTCCTAGGCTCTGTGGTTCAACCCACAGTGCCACCCGCATCCCAAACCATAGTTTACTGGACCACAATTGATCTGCTCCAGACATAATGCTTAACTGCAGTTAGCTAAAAAGCTTACAATCTCTTATCTGCTGCTCCAGAGAAGGAGAGAGAATGAGTGTGTGGGATGAAGGCTTCCCCAGGCTTTTGTGAATGTAACAAAAAAACACAGTTGTAGCCAATGTCAACCCTACTCAAAGTAAACCCATTGAAATCAAAGGACAAGTTATTTTTTAATTGTTCTACACTGAGTAGGACAAATACCACCGTTTATCATTACCAATACACCTTTTGACCTCAATATCTTGAGGAATTAAACTTACAAAGTTTAGCTGTGAATTTAAGTGTTAGAAAAATCAACCTGTAAACTTCAATGCAAAGCATATTATTAGAGCATACAGGTGGTGTAGTAGGCAATGTATTCCCTGTTTCTTAGGATTAGCTATTTCCAAGGATTTTTATTTTTAGGTAAAATATTCCCCCCACTCGGTGAAAATGTTTGTAGTCAGATGTAGGGTGCACTGGGCATAGAACAAAAGTAAGTGTAAGCAGCACTATCTGTTCACACCCATACCCACACATATTCAGATGGTTTAAGTTTTAATAGTAGCTGTACCTGAATGTATCTCCTGTCCTGTCCCAAAAATAAAGGAAGTTATCTTGATCTTGAAATATCAGGTCCCCTGTATTGAAATAAAAATCTTCCTTCTTAAACACGCCACATAGTAATTTCTTTTCTGTGTCTCTCTTATTTCCAGCATAGCCAAAGAATGGATTCTTTGAGTGTACTTTGGATATTAAGAGGCCAGGCTCACCTGCGTGTAAAATTGTGGAGGAGAAGACAGATGAAAGTTAGCTCAGCACAATCTGTAATTATTTACCAAGCTGTCTAAAGCTATCAAAAGGACAGAATGCCTCTTGAGTATCATAGCAAAAAGTGTTTGCATGTATGTGAGTTTCTCTTGCATTGCCTCTCTTGTCAATCCAAAGTGATCACAAAATGTTGACCAAGAAGCATGCTGATTCACTCTAAAAGATCCTAAGAAAAACATAAAGGCAGCTTTATTCTAAATTATTATACTATGGCCATGATAAATCAAAAGCCGACTGTAATCAACATACAAACTCAAGACTTCTCAGGAAGGAAAATATGATGCCACCCATGTACAGAATCCAACTGGACTAGGAGTTAAATCTCACTTTAACAGTGGTGATGGGATAACATTCTCCACCAGACCAGAGTGCCGCAGACTAACTTAGGGAGCAGAGAGAATGCTAATTTGGAGGTCTCTGGGAGAATGGTTCTGTCACCTGGCATTTAACAACTGAAGCAGGTGCCTCATTCTGCCTACTGGTAGGGCAGGCCATGCCAGAACTCTTACATCCAGATGTACTGCAATTTGATAACTATGTCTCTGATACATTTGGGCCAAAAAAATGGGGGGGGGGGAATATCTGGAGAGAAATAGAACTTCTGGGCCATTTAGAAAAACTGAAGGCTCTTTCCACATACAGGAGTTTGAACCTCGACATTTCAACACCCAAATTTCAGGGCCTGTGCATTATGCATGCTACCTTGGTCTTCACATAACTGAGTATGCCCTTACAGTGGTTATTTTTTTTGGGGGGGGGGAGGAAATAGGACAGAGTGGATATTATAGACATGGATTTCCCAAGATCAGGTTGCATATATTAAGCAAAATCAACATACAAAAGGGAAATTCCAATCTAGGGAAAAAAAAAAACCAGTGTAGTTTTTCTAGCAAAAATGTCAAGTGGAAGCGTTATAAGATTGCCTTCCCGTGGTCTCATTATTTTCCTTAAATATGGATTAAAGAAGAAATAACAAAGAATCCCAAATAAACTGAAACAATATGAGCTATAAGCTTGTTAGAATTAAATAATTGTAAATATGTAAATAATTGTAAATATGTAAATAATGTACAAATAAAAAGAAAACTGTTTTACAATCTGGCCACCAGATGACAGCAGTGGCTTGGCGTTATTTGATCCTTAGCTATGCATTTTAAAATTCTGGAGACTTTTCTAGCAAGTACAATAGCAACCTCTCTAAGTATGAATAATGAGTAAGGCTTTATATCAGAGCAACTGTTAAGAATTTGCATCGCTGACAGCATGGAAACTGTGACAGGCTTGGCGAAGTACTCAACGCTAGGGTCTCATAAGCACATTCAGTTGTGATGCCATCTTCGCTGGAAGTAAACTCATGTAACACAGTGGTTGTAATATAACTGAGTTACACATGGACTCCACTAATGCTTTTCTAGTTTATTAAGTTCAACAAGCAATGTGACCACAACGTTTTACCAGAACTCCACAGTGTTTTTCTGATATTTCAAATCTGTCAATTTCTGTCTCCTTGTGCTATGGAGCAGGACTTACCGTATTTTTCCGTCTATAAGATGCCCCCATGTATAAGACCTCCACCTATTTTTGGGGACACAATTTTAAGAAGATGAGGGGAGATGGCCCAAAGTTGGCCCTCCATGCAGCTGTGGGCAGAAAACACTCCCTAGACTGTTTCCCGCGCACAGCGGCATCAGGTGGAAGTTGTGATCCCGTCAACTGGCTAGTTGGCGAGTGCGCCACTTCTCCCCCCCCCCCATGCCACTATCCATGTATAGGACAACCTCAGTTTTTTGACATGAGTTTTGAGTCAAAAAACCTCGTCTAATACACGGAAAAATAGGGTACAGAGGTGCCTCGGGTTACAGATGCTTCAGGTTACACACGCTTCAGGTTACAGACTTCACTAACCCAGAAATAGTTAGCGGGTTAAGAACTTTGCTTCAGGATGAGAACAGAAATTGTTCTCTGGCGGCGCAGCAGCAGCAGGAGGCCCCATTAGCTAAAGTAGTGCTACAGGTTAAAAACAGTTTCAGGTTAAAAACGGACCTCCGGAACAAATTAAGTACTTAACCCAAGGTACCACTGTATATAATTGTGTTGTAATGTCTATGTGCATCTCTGTGTACAAACAAGCCCTACACCTTTAGCAAAATCTGCCTTATAATATTTAGGTTTTTTTCAGCAATCCTTAAAAATTCAAGCTAAGATTCTCAGCATCCTGAATGATACAGCTTGGTCCAGGGATTCACAGTACAACAATGGCCAAGGTGGTTTCTCTCGATACGACTAAGGAACAGTGACTATGCCTGTTAAGAAACTGCAGTCCTATTAAAGTATGTGTTCTTGTTTTCATTTCAATTAGGCATCCAATACCTCTGGAGTATCTATTGCCATCAAAATTCAGGATAAAATCCTTACCTTTCTTAACTCTTTCACACCATCCGTGTTTGTTTCTGATTGGCTCTCCTTTTTGCAAATCATACTTGATTAAGTCAAAAGGGAAAAAGAGCTTAAAGTAGAAAGAAAAAATGGGCTCAGTAATGTTTAGACAGTGACATCTTGTGGCAACATTCAATAATGTACATTAAATGAGTTGTGTGCTCTACTTAATGATTGTACTTACCTAAAAGTAAGCTTTTATGAAGATGCAACAAATACATTTTAATTGTAATATTCATATTGTAAACTACTCATAGTATTTTTGTTATTGTCTGTATATTTGTAAATAAATAAACATGGGGAATATGTAAAACCTTGGGCACCAATGCTGTAAAATGAAGTAATTTCATATACCACTTTCAAAAGTTCTAATGTGCTTACCAAGTTATACAAAATGCATTTCAAAACGTTCTCAAATGTCAGATTGTGAAATTCAAAAAATGTTAGAGGTAAATCAGGGGTGGGAAACCTGTGAGCCTTCAAACATTGCTGAACTACAAACCCTATCATTAGACCATAGCTGTCAACTTTTCCCTTTTCTTGTGAGGAATCCTATTCGGAATAAGGGAATTTCCCTTAAAAAAAGGGAAACGTTGACAGCTATGCAATTAGACATGCTGGTTCAGTCTGATAAAGAGTTCAAGAACATCTGGAGGGCCGCAGATTAGTCACCCCTGGAGTAAAGGAATAGATAAAATTGTGGCAGTCAAAATATAGATCCACTAGCTATAGAAAGCTGCATTCTCATGTTACATTTGCATGTGTTTCTAGACAACAAAGTGAAGAGGCTCTTCAGAATATTACAAACGGTTATAAATAGTCAATGAGTCAAAGTATTCCTTCAATGACCACCTGTTGACTTGCTTCCCTCCTAGCTCAACAGGAAGGCCACTTTCAACCTACACAATTACATACACTATATACACTATGAGAAGGGAGTCACCTTACAGTATCAGTGACATACAATAAGATACATATGAGTAAGTTTCAGATATAACATGCACCTTTGGATCCATGTTAATTTGCAGAATATATCGAAAAATGTCCTGATTCACAACTCATGCTAGATTAAAACAAAACTAAATAAAAAAATGTTCTTCCATTTGCAGAAGAGGATGTGTATTTTTTCCCTCACAAATGGAATCCTAAGAACTGTTACAGAACTTCCCTCTCATAAAGGTAAGGGTAAAGGGACCCCTGACCACTAAGTCCAGTCATGACCGACTCTGGGGTTGCGGCGCTCATCTCGCTTTATTGGCCGAGGGAGCCGGCGTACAGCTTCCGGGTCATGTGGACAGCATGTGGCGAACCAGAGCAGCGCGCAGAAACGCCGTTTACCTTCCCACCGGAGCGGTACCTATTTATCTACTTGTACTTTGATGTGCTTTCGAACTGCTAGGTTGGCAGGAGCAGGGACCGAGCAATGGGAGCTCACCCCGTCGTGGGGATTCGAACTGCCGACCTTCTGATCAGCAAGTTCTAGGCTCTGTGGTTTAACCCACAGCGCAGCATGTAAAATCTTCTGCAAGCTCTTGTGCTGGTATTGCTAAATAGCACTAGCATTTATTTTCCTTCCACTCATTCTTTGAATCCAATCCATTCAGTATGACTATTTGAAGCAAACCATGTTTGTGAACTGGTGTATAACAGCATAAAACATGCCAAGAACTATGTTACCTCCATCTTTAGAAATGAAATTCTAAACACACTTTCTAGGGAGCAAGCCCCATGAAACAAAATGTGACTTACTTTTGAGTAAGCATGCACAGGATTTCACTCTAAATCTATTAGGATTGTAATAAGATATTACATCTCAACCATCTGTGATACATACTACAATATTTAAAAAAAGTTGCAATGGCTGCATTGGCATGTTAAGGCAAGCTATGGTTAATGGTTTCTGTAAATGTGCAGAAGAAACCTTGGCTTTGAGATGGCCTGCCATAACATGTAGATACAGCCAGTGCATTCTCCCACCTAACACATCTGCTCTTCTTCTGGGTTCCTGTTGCTATTCCACTCCCTTTCCTTAAAAATAAAATAAAAATCAATTGACATCTCATGATAACTAATTCACTTGTTGTGAGCATGTGCCTTATCTGCAAAGTCATAAAAAGGAATCTCATCATTTGACAAACGGAAAAAAGATTCTGTTTTGAAAGTTCAGGGTACCCATTGTCTTCCAGAACTTCAAGCGCTTTCCAGAGTCAGAAAGCCCTTACATCTTGGAGGTTGAATTACTCTTTTTCCTTCCTGCTTTTCATTCCAGTAAAATAATTTTGTCTGTTTGTTTTAATCTCTATTACTATTAATTTTAATTATTTGTAAATGCTTTAATTGCTTTTATTGATAATTTTAATATTTCCTGTAAACTGAGTTATAGGTATTACTACCATCAAGAGTTACATAGGTAGAGGTAAAGGGACCCCTGACTGTTAGGTCCAGTCACGGACGACTCTGGGGTTGTGGCGCTCATCTCGCTTTATTGGCCAAGAGAGCCGGCATTTATCCGCAGACAGCTTCCAGGTCATGTGGCCAGCATGACAAAGCTGCTTCTGGCAAACCAGAGCAGCACACGGAAATGCCATTTACCTTTCCGCCGGAGCGGTACCTATTTATCTACTTGCACTTTGACGTGCTTTCGAACTCCTAGGTTGGCAGAAGCAGGGACCAAGCAACAGGAGCTCACCCCGTCACAGGGATTCAAACCACTGACCTTCTGATCGGCAAGCCCTATGTTCTGTGGTTTAGACCACAGCGCCACCTCAAGAGTTACATAAATTATGTTAAATAAAATGATCTTGTCATGAATCTTTTTTCTTTTTCACAATGAAAATCCAGTTAGGAATCAAGCTTCAGGAACATGTTTCAGATAACACAAAACTGTAGGATCACAGACATAAAACATGCTTTTCCAGATGTAAAAGCATAAACGTTTCCTAATTGTTTTGCTGTTACTAAGTGGAAAAGTACCCCCAGACAACACTGAAAACTTTTGGCTACCCACTTCCATTTAATAGTTGGTGTCCAGAAAGTTGCAGCTTGTACTTGTTATCCAACACCATCAAAAGAGGTTCTTCTGTGGTTGCGTGTGTGTGGAGGATCAAATGGAGAACAGCTTGGATAACACTTTAACAACTGTAACTCATCATGGCCTTCAGATGCTAGCACCACATTTTTTAAAAAACTGAAGCTGAAGTCAATTCCTCCACAGCTAGACTCTCTTTCACCAGTGTCATAACAGGGAAGAAGAGGATTGTTATCAAGGAAATTATATCTTCCAACCAAAAGCACACAGCAGCTTGAGTAAGAGCTGTTCGACAGTGGAATTTGCTGCCAAGGAGTGTGGTGGAGTCTCCTTCTTTGGAGGTCTTTAAGCAGAGGCTTGACAACCATATGTCAGGAGTGCTCTGATGGTGTTTCCTGCTTGGCAGGGGGTTGGACTCGATGGCCCTTGTGGTCTCTTCCAACTCTATGATTCTATGATTCTATGAGTGCTGAACACATGTAGTTCTCCTGAAGCGGATACACCATCTGGGAAAAGACACCTGGATTCTCTCGTTGGATTTTCCCATTAACAAGGCATTGAAGAATGACCCACTTGATATCTTTGAATACAGCAGTGGGAGTTACTGGACTGGTTGGCATGTAGTGCTAAGGTAAACCATGGCTTAGAGTAGGGGTGGGAAATCTCTGCCCAGAGAGTCAAGATCAGACCGCCAGGGGTCCAATTTAGCCCACAAGGCCATTTCCCCTAAAACATGCCTTCTTGCCCATTAGCTGACATCACTGGTGATATCAGTTGATTGGCAGGAGGACAGGGTTAAATTCTGCATTGATTATGCACAGCTTGTTTTGGTTTATAGTTTACGGTTTGCCTCCATCCTCCAAGAGGCCAGCCCTTTAGATATTTGAAGATGGCTATCATAACGCCTCTTGGTCTCCTCTTTTCTAGATGCAGCCCTTTTGTATAAGGCTTGGTTCTAAGACCCGTTACTATCTTGGTAGCCCAGGCTGGAAAGGGGTTAGTTCAACCCCCGGTTTGCTAGTAAAACTGAATTGCTGTGTCGTAAAATATGATGCAGGTCCAAAAAGTGTGTCACCAACATGAAAAGTTTGGAAAGCTCTGCCCATCTGAACAAAATAATTTAACATTTCTTTAAGCTGAAAAACTAACATTTTGGAAACAATGTAAATAAAAAAGGAAAAGAACTTTTTCTTGCATTATCCACAGGATGGGGTAAAACTGCATTGTTTTATTTGATTGAAATATAATACTTATTAGAAACTCAAGAAGCCCAAGACCCAAATGATACAGCTGTCACTGAAGTCTTTTAAGTAACCCCCTGCTACTAATAATGTTCAACAGACAACAGAATCAAATAACTAATATTTTAATTCATAGAAAGCCTCAGCTGGCATAAATTAATACTCCCAGATGGGAACTAACCCACTAATTGAAAAACTAAGGAAATAAGTATTCTTGTTTCTGCTTTAGTTGACGGGAAAAGGAAATGTAGCATGACTAAACTATGCTACCAGGATATTTGGTTTGAAGAAAAGCAGAAGAGTTGCACCATCCAGTGGCCTTGGGAGAGAGAAATGTTTATTCTTGGGCCCAAATTCTCTCAATTTCTGGTGTTCTGGTGCTCATATAACCAAAACTGCACCATCTATAAACAATAGGAGGGTTACGAAGCAGCATGGTAAACATCTAGGAAGTATGTGTCTACTCAGAAGTAAGGCCCCCATTGAGATCCTGGGAACACACTCCCAGGTTGGTGTATTTAGAATAGCAGCTGAAGGGGAGAATGTCTCAAAACCAGCCTAATGCAAACTGAGCATGCTCAGTGGCCACGGAATGATGACTAACTGGGGCGGAGGGCAAATGGAAAACTAGAGCGAATGGAAGGGAGTGGCTAGAAGCGTGAACAGCAGCACTCCACACTGCAACATTTCATTGTAGATCTCACTTGTGTTTTCACAGCACACAGGAACTACTATAGTTTAAAGCCACAGCCATTTCTGTGGTTTGGAACAGATGAGCTCCCTTAAGACCAAACTGGTTAAGGTAGGTCAAAGGGTTCTGGAGCGACATACACTCAGAACTAAAAATAATGTTAAAGGTAAGGTAAAGGTAAAGGTACCCCTGCCCATACGGGCCAGTCGTGTCCGACTCTAGGGTTGTGCGCCCATCTCACTTAAGAGGCCGGGGGCCAGCGCTGTCTCCCGGAGACACTTCCGGGTCACGTGGCCAGCGTGACGAAGCTGCTCTGGCGAGCCGACACCAGCGCAGCACACGGAAACGCCGTTTACCTTCCCGCTATAAAGCGGTACCTATTTATCTACTTGCACTTAAGGGTGCTGTCGAACTGCTAGGTGGGCAGGAGCTGGGACCGAAAGACGGGAGCTCACTCCGCCACGGGGATTCGAACCACCGACCATGTGATCGGCAAGCCCTAGGCGCTGAGGTTTTATCCACAGCATTTCCCTAAAAAACCAGAAGCGTTTCTTCTGGGTATTACTGGCATTGACATTCCCAAGGGCATAAGAAAATTCTTTTTATACACAACGGCGGCTGCGAGAGTGCTCATTGCGACATATTGGAAAAATGACCAACTCCCTACCAGAGTCGAATGGTTACTCAAATTGACAGAATACGCAGAATTAGCCTCCCTTTTGGAAATAATCAGAGATAAACCCAGACAAGAGTTCATTCTAGAATGGGATAATTTCAAAAATTATTTGAAAAATAGCTGTAACTTAAACACGGTAGTTGCCTTTGAATGATTTCTGTAAGTAATATATACAATGGAAAATGATATTGAAATAGAAAAGAGAATTTTTATAAATTAATAATTACAAATCAAAGCAAGATGTTTAATATAAAGGAAACATGGAGAGGACAGGAGGTCATGGGTTCGTGTAGACAGCCCATAGTTAAAATTGCATGTATCATTTGTGATATTTTTATTGGATTGATGATAGTGAAGATGACTAGGTGTTGTATACATATATGGAAAATGAATAATAAAGCTTGAATAAAGACTGGAAAAAAGACTAAACTGGTTAACTTATATCAAGAGAAAGAGCAATACATTAATTTAATGTGAGGGGGAAAATATTGCTTCTTTTTTAAGAATCTAGAGAATTTAAATATTATGAATAATGTATGAGTTCTTATTTCAGCAAAAGTCTGGCAGCCTTATAAACTCTCAAGATTTTTTATTTTTTTTTAATCACAAAAATACAGACGTTTTAGAAGTGATCTTGCACATACTGGATTCAATGGGAATGAGTTGTCAACGATATGAGTTGGCTGCTACAATCCTTAGTTCAGAAATAATCTATTTCACTATTTAGCTTGTAATGCAATGTATTTCCACACAGGACTTTTCAGTACAAGTAAAAAATTACTGAACAAGCATGATTGTCCAGAATGCAGACTTCTCAAATTTCATTGTCAAGCTCTTAGACCATGTTTCTCAAGCCCTGCAATTACTTATTCCTTTTGGACTTTCACAGCTTGTCACTTACTACACAACAATACCCATTAACTGGGAAGAGATCCAAAATGAAAACTAGATGAGTAACTGTTCAAAAGACTTGTAGTACTCAAGGAAGTCAAGGCACTCAGAATGCTGAGCATGTTGCTGATTCAATCGGTATCTTCTTTTCAATTCCTTTGTGAGAAGGGGGAACACACAAAAAGTACTAAGAGCCTTCCATTGGACCAACATCCTTTGAGTGTGCAGTCTTTCTTGCTTCACAAAAATGAGCCACTTTGTAAAAGAGGCCCCAGGAACTTTAATCCTTATGTTTTATCCACAACTAAAGTCATTCCAATACTAAGGCATTGCAGGATGTATAAAAATCAATGTGTTTAATGAAAGACTCTTTGATTATATGATTGCTCCCTTTGAATGGAAGCAGGGGTCTAATTTTCTTCTATTCCTGCTTCCCTTTGCAACTCCCTGTTGTTGTTGTTGTTGTTGTTTAGTCGTTTAGTCGTGTCCAACTCTTCGTGACCCCAAGGACCAGAGCACGCCAGGCACTTCTGTCTTCCACTGCCTCCCGCAGTTTAGTCAAACTCATGCTGGTAGCTTCAAGAACGCTATCCAACCATCTCGTCCTCTGTCGTCCCCTTCTCCTTGTGCCCTCCATCTTTCCCAACATCAGGGTCTTTTCCAGGGAGTCTTCTCTTCTCATGAGGTGGCCAAAGTATTGGAGTCTCAGCTTCAGGATCTGTCCTTCCAGTGATCACTCAGGGCTGATTTCCTTCAGAATGGATAGGTTTGATCTTCTTGCAGTCCATGGGACTCTCAAGAGTCTCCCCCAGCACCATAATTCAAAAGCATCAATTCTTCGGCGATCAGCCTTCTTTATGGTCCAGCTCTAACTTCCATACATCACTATTGGGAAAACCATAGCTTTAACTATACGGACCTTCCCTGTGCAGTCCTACAAATCTGCTCCAGAGTTTGGGGAAACCCTCCAAAAGAGTATGGTGAAATGAGAACTGAACAAGAAATGGGAGGAAATCATCTCCTTATTTTCATAGAAACATCTGCTGGACCAAGGAGCCTTCTGTTAATGGATTCAGACTTCTCATAGTTAATTTTTAACTCATCAGGGCAAGGTTGTGTCACCCACCTTAGATAGCTTCTCCAGAAGAATACCATAGGTGATGGAGTCAAACGTTGCTGAGAGTTCAAGGAGAAGCAAGATAGTCCATTGTGCGAGGGAAGGAATAATGACTTCAACATGTGATGTTATTCCTCGTTTGGTTGGCAATGCAAAATGACCATTCACTGGCCACCATCTAAATGATAGATGGTGGGAACACCCACCCATTGGTATTATTACCTTAGCTTTTTGTTCTGATACTGTTGTACTTTCCACCTCACTGTTGGGAGTGCAGAGGATTAAAACTATGGTACACTGGCATCGGTCCGGGCATAGTAGCTGCTAGCACAGCAGAACCACATTATTGCCCTGTTAGTCACGATCACACAAAAATAAGTGGATTTTTGAAAGAGTTTCACAATGAGTTGTTGTAAGTTGGGCTTGTTTACAGTTTGCTATGCTAATGCATGCACTGACAACTCTCTGTTCTTAGTATTCATACATCTACACAAAGGGAGCTTTCTATACACTGATCTAAATGTATCCCTATCCCACAGGAGTCATGCTACTAGAGGGTTTAATTTTATTAAAGCTAAATGACAGCAAGTCCTGAGAAGCATTTCAGAGAAAAGTGATTTATGAGCAGAATCCCAGTTTGACAAAGTATTCAGTGATCCCCAAACCAAGTTTTTCAGTGAAACATCACTGGCAAACAATATTTTTAAAAATCCACCTCCCCAAAAAAGGAATTTAGAAAGGGAAGGGAAGTAAATATTTAGATTTGCTTCATGGTTAAAACCATAAAGCAAAGATTCAAACAACTGTATATATCATAGGTAAAGGTAAAGGGACCCCTGACCATTAGGTCCAGTCGTGGACAACTCTGGGGTTGCAGCGCTCATCTCGCTTTACTGGCCGAGGGAGCCGGTGTACAGCTTCCAGGTCATGTGGCCAACGTGACTAAGCCGCTTCTGGCAAACCAGAGCTGCGCACAGCAAACACCATTTACTTTCCCGCCGGAGCGGTACCTATTTATCTACTTGCACTTTGATATGCTTTCGAACTGCTAGGTTGGCAGGAGCAGGGACCAAGCAATGGGAGCTCACCCCGTCACGGAGATTTGAACCACAGACCTTCTGATTGGCAAGCCCTAGGCTCTGTGGTTTAACCCACAGCGCCACCTGCTTCCCTGCATATATCATATCTGACCAAAATAATGCAATTAATAACTAGATTATTGATTTAGGGCTTGATTCAGAGTTAAGTTTAAAACTTGATTTTGTATGAACAGCAGTTTCCCACCGAGTGATTCAGACTCTGAAGTTGCCAACTACTGTGCTATAAAAGTCATGTTAATCTGGCATTCCTTCACACAGTATATACATGTAAATAGTCACCTTATAAAAGAAATTAGTTCGACCCACAGATCCAATTTTGCCCGTGTGATTCATGAAGCAAATGTTTCCTTCCGTTGCACCATAAAATTCACATATCTTGATGTCACCAAATCGGTGTAAAAATTCCTTCCAGATATCTGTTCTTACTCCGTTCCCAACTGCTAGGCGAACTTTGTGATTCCTCTCTCCCTCTTTCTGAAAGACATTTTAAAAACACACATAGACATCCTTAAGATGAACCCATCACATTTTAACCTACAGCAGATTCCAAGCTCGCATTTAAAAAGAAAATTAAAATCCGGCCCCCGTCTTGAGTTTATCTACAGATCAGAAACCAGCTGCAGTGTGACCCATCATAAAAATCACAGCCAATTCCTCGGAGGTTCCTGAGGGCAGTCCTGGTATGGGATGTCTCCTTGTAGAGTTGGAAGGGACCCAAGGGTCATCTAGTCCAACCCCCTGCAATGCAGGAATCACAACTAAATCATCTATGATGGATGGCCATCCAACCTCTGCTTAAAATGAAGAAGAGTCGCCCACCTTCTAAGGGAGTCCATTCTACCACTCTATACCTAAGGCTAGAGGCAGACAATAGGAGTGTATATTTGTGTGCGTGTGCGTTTGTGTGTGTTGAAGTTAGTATGGTGAAAACACCATTCACAATGGTATGTACAGTCATACCTCGTATTGCGTTAGGTTCATGTTGCGTCTCTTCGGCTTGCGAACGCAGCAAACCTGGAAGTGTATACTTCCAGGTTTCGCCATGCGCGCATGCGCAGAAGCATTCTACGTGCTTCGCACATGTGCAGAAGTGCTCTATCACACTCCACGCTTGCGCAGAAGCACCACTCTATAGTTGCGGACTTTTCGGGGTGCGAACAACACCCCGGAACGGATCATGTCCGCAACTAGAGGTACCACTGTACACTTATTCCACTTTTTAGTTCCTCAGGTTTTTATAGTGTTTGAGAACCTGCAAAAACTCTTGGATTAGAGATGATATCAAGACCAAAAAGAAGTATGTATAAATCACTAACAATGTAACCTCTGTTTGAACCACAATCAGTTGTTAGGAACAGCCTATGTGTTTATGTACTTGACAACTCATCAACATTTTTAATGTGTTTTTTTTATCTGCAGAATTTACACTGCATTTGGCTATGACAAATGGCCATAAGTGACAACCAGCATATGCATTTTTAATCATCACCACCCCAACCTAGCTAGCTAGCTTTAAATAAGGGCTTATCCACATTTATCTTTTGCTGCACTCTTTCCAGACACAAGTTCATGCTTTAACACTCTTGCTTTCTTTTCTTTTTCGGCCTGAGCTCTCCCTGTGAAAACTCACTCTTTAAAGCTGAATAGGAACAAACGTCAATTTGGGTTTTCTGCCGATTGACCTTTGCTCCAACTGAGCTTTAAACAGCCGGGCAAAAAGGAAGTGTGCATATGCCCTAGGTCCCGCTGTGAGCAATGAGATTATAGTTAGTTGTTTCATTGGTTTCAATAAAGATTTATGCTGCAATTCTAAACACGCTTACATGGCAGAATGCCACTTATATGGCAGAAAGCCCTGTTGAGAACAATCAGACTTGTTTTTATGCAGACTGTGCAAAGAGTTGCATTCCTAGCCACAATCCCCTTTAGCTGGATCAGGGCAACCATTTTTAAAATGTGCAGAAAAGTCATTTAAATCATGTTGCTTTTTTGTTTATCCTGCTTATTTTCCTCCAGGCAATCAACTAAAATAGACTTGATTTGAGCACCTACTTTTAAAAGCACCTACCTTTAAAGGAATCTGATTCCTTGCTAATTTCAAATTGGCATGTCATCTGCACCACTGCAGCTACCCTTTGCTGAGGTCACTGAATTCTCTGTTATTGAAATGCAAATCCTGGTAACACCAGACTAAAAACAACAACAAAGACTTTTATTGTGACCTTTTGTTCAGTGATGAAAAAGACCAGTAGAGAAACCCGCTCAATTCAGACTGAATGGTTTATTCATATCCCTACAGAAACCAAAACTCTCTAGTAGCCAGTTTGATATGCAGGTAAACTTTGTTTCCATTTATCCTTTTCAGTAACAAAAGAAAGCTTTGTTTATTGTAGATATCCCACACAAGGAGACAGATTAATTCAAAGCTGCTATGGCATTGTTTGCAACATCACAGTTGCTGTCACAAGTCCATGCAAAGTAACTAAACCAATTCAACACATCTCAAGGCAGAAAATGCTTTTGAGGAGACAGCCAGGGCCAGGGGCCAGCATTTGGGATTAAGAATGTAGAGTAAGGAAACAGACCTATAGATAGAGGCAAGTGCAAAGTTGCAAACACTGGAAATACCCTCAGGACATCATGGAAACCTTATACAAATCTGAGAGCTATTAAGTGAGCAAGATTGGGCGAGATGGCCCTACAGAAACATGACAAGAGTTAAGCAAGTCATGCAATTTCATAAATATCATATCAATCGACTTTAGAAACTTTTTTAAAGAGCAGTTTGGTTTTATTGTTTATGTGAATGCACTGTTACTGCAGTAGTTTGTCGTTATTACTTTCACCCTAATATCCCATGGTGGGTTACAACAATTAAAATACACTATTAACCTAATTGTATGCTTTGGGCGAGATTCATCTAAAGCAGGGGTCAGCAAACTTTTTCAGCGGAGGGCCAGTCCACAGTCCCTCAGATCTTGTGGGGGACCTGACTATATTTTTTGGGGGGGGGGGGGAATGAACGAATTCCTATGCCGAACAAATAGAAGAAGAAGAAGAGTTTGGATTTGATATCCTGCCTTTCACTCCCTTTAAGGAGTCTCAAAGCGGCTAACATTCTCCGTTCCCTTCCTCCCCCACAACAAACACTCTGTGGGGTGAGTGGGGCTGAGAGACTTCAAAGAAGTGTGACTGGCCCAAGGTCACCCAGCAGCTGCATGTGGAGGAGCAGAGATGCGAACCCGGTTCCCCAGATTACGTGACTACTGCTCTTAACCACTACACTACACTGGCTCTCGCCAGAGATGCATTTTAAATAAAAGCTCACATTCTACTCATGTAAAAACACGCTGATTCCTGGACTGTCCGGGGGCCGGATTGAGAAGGCGATTGGGCCACATCCGGCCCCCGGGCCTTATATTGTCTACCCATGATCTAAAGAACACCGTCAGCGGGAAGCCCTGCACTCAGACTTCCACTTGTGCAATGAGGCTTTCCTCCTCTCCTGTGTGCCCCCTGGAATTGGCTCAGGGGGAGAACCCTCAAACCAGAATGTGGGGGACGGGGAGGGGTGTTGTTTCATATGGCAACCTAATAGGCTTGCGTAGACCGAACATTTGTAATAGCGTGACGCTGAATTCTATCTACCTTCGTTGTTTTAAATTATACTAGTTTCTTTCTTTCTATTCTGTTAGCTGCCTTGGCAACATACATTATGTTGAAAGTGTGGAATGTGTTGTGTAAATAAATAAATAACACAACATATTGTTGTTGTTTCTCCTTCAGCAGTTATGATGGCCCTAATAAGAGGGAGGCAGCTATTACAAAAAAAAAGAAAAAAAGAAAACTGGCCTTGAACCAAAGCTTTAGCACTCCCAACGAGACCTTGTTTTATTTTCTGCACAAACCCTGTCTTCAATCTGTCAATTGCTATTCTCAGTTCTACACTGAAAAATATGCAACCTAAATCAGACAGGGCTCATATTAGGGTGTCAACAATCCGATCTAATCTACATCCTTCTGAACATAATAGTGTAGTAAAAAGAATGGGAATCTACTGATGCTGATTAACACTGGGTGCATATAAGGAATTTGTCTGGCAGGAGTGGCTGTGCCTTCAAATATTGTTTTGTAATTCTTCATCTGAGATATGAATTTGTAGGTGCTATTACACATTTAAGTAGGACAGTGGTGAGAACCAACAATTTGTATTTCTCTTGCTTTAAACTTCCCTATTGTTCTCTCTTGATTTATCTTTTACAGATTTATCTTCTTAAGTTTTTACTTACTTACATGTTAGATTTATAAACCCCTCTTCATTAGCAGATCTCAGGGCCGTTCACAATATAAGATGACAGACAACACATTTTTCGGATGTTTCTGCATGACATGGCAGCAATGCTGTGAGTCCCAATACAGGCATTTCCATAAATAACTAAGGAATTGCCATTTTGTGGGGAGGTTGCGGAGCCAGAAACTAACTACAGTGGTACCTCGGGTTACATAGGCTTCAGGTTACATACGCTTCAGGTTACAGACTTCGCTAACCCAGAAATAGTACCTTGGGTTAAGAACTTTGATTCAGATATTGTGCTCCGGCGCTACACTGGCAGCAGAAGGCCCCATTAGCTAAAGTGGTGCTTCAGGTTAAGAACAGTTTCAGGTTAAGAACGGACCTCCGGAACAAATTAAGTACTTAACCTGAGGTACCACTTTATGAGAAATCTGAATCACTCTGCTTAAATATTGGCCCCAAAGTGCAAATGCATATCATGCATGCCATGGTAAAGGTAAAGGGACCCCTGACCATTTAGGTCCAGTCGTGGCCGACTCTGGGGTTGTGGCGCTCATCTCGCTTTACTGGCTGAGGGAGGCGGCGTACAGCATGACTAAGCCACTTCTGGCGAACCAGAGCAGCACACGGAAACGCCGTTTACCTTCCCGCCAGAGCGGTACCTATTTATCTACTTGCACTTTGATGTTCTTTCGAACTGCTAGGTTGGCAGGAGCAGGGACCGAGCAACGGGAGCTCACCCCATCGCAGGGATTCGAACCACCAACCTTCTGATCGGCAAGCCCTAGGCTCTGTGGTTTAACCCACAGTGCTACCCGCGTCCCTGCATGCCATGGAGACTGCGTCTAACTCTGCTTTCACGTGTAATGTATTTTTCCATGTACAAGACATCCCCTATTTTTGGGAGTCTAAAATTAAGAAATTTTAAAATTAAGGAAGTTGTTGAGCTTTTTGGCGGAAATCACAAAAACAGTTGTTGAGCTTCTTTTGTAATTTTCCTGAGCTGTTGAGCTGTTTTTCGATGACACCCCTCCCCAGCAACTGTTCCCTGCTACCTGCTACCAACAAGGCTCCAGCCTTATTTACCATATTAACCCAAGTATAAGACAACCACCAATTTATCGCTATTTTTTTATAAAAAGGCTGTCTTATACATGGAAAAATACTGTCCTTTAGAAGCAGGTAGATTTCTTTTAGAAGCAATAAGATAAAAGGAGGCACGCTATCCTTTCAAAGAGATGCTTGCCTCATAATATATTTGGCTGGGATCCTTGGCTCAAGAGAGATTTATGGATGCTTAGCATGACTGAAATTCTTGCATCACCCATTTTTTCTTACTAAAAAATCTTGCAATCTTGGGGACAATTCCAACGCTGTTTACCCAGGCTAGATACCCAGATAGCAGGAGTGTTCTAACTCATTCAAAATTCAAAATCAGTGTATCTGAAGAAGTGTGCATGCACACGAAAGCTCATACCAAGAACTGACTTAGTTGGTCTTTAAGGTGCTACTGGAAGGAATTTGTTTTGTTTTGACTATGGCAGACCAACACGGCTACCTATCTGTAACTCATTCAAAATTGTTCAGGTAAATTGCAACCATTAATGGAAGTCAGAGTTTTGTGCTCTGAGGTTTTCTGCCGCATATGTTTTAAGCATGGTTTTAACAATTTTATGATGGTATCTGATTGTGTTTTGTATTGTTTAAAACTATCTTTCGTAAACTGCTCATTAGATGAAGAGTGGGCTATAGATAAAACTAACATATAAATATATTATTTTAAATGGACTTACCACAGGCTGCTTGCAAAGGTAACGACACAGTTCCCCAATGTATTGAATAACTGTAATATTATACTTTTTGCAATCAGTCCAGAACTGGCTAGCTGAAAACTTCTTTTTTAAAACACATGTCGCACCTTGGGGGAAAAACAAAACCACAGTTTCAGGATTACCTTTTTGCTGACACTATGCACAGTACCTACTGGATAATCTTATTTAGGTCTAACATCCTTAAGAACAGATTTGAATTTAATTGATACACACTTGGTTTAATTTTAAAAAATCTATGTACATGTTGCAATACATTGGGGCAGGGAACCTCAAAGCCTTGGGGGCAGAAAGCAGATCCCCATACCTCTCTGTCTGGCCCTTGGACTCTCCTCTTAGTGTCTCTGCTTTGCACACTATTTTTGAATGATGGGAATGGGTCTTTGAACTCTGATCATGTGTCCTGCTTGTCGGGATGGCTGATTGTGGGGTGAAAGATTGTGTATAAAAACCAGGCTCCTGTAGAAAGGTAAAGTTGGAATTTGTTGCCTCACCCACTTTCGCCTCTTTCCCCACCTACCACTGGTATGTGGCCTCAAACGGCTTAGAAGGGACTATGGCCTCAGGCTGAGATGGACCCCACCCCTAAATCACACTGTGCCTTTGCATGAAGGCTGAACTGGGCCCAGTGACTCCGCTCTGTTGCCAGAGGAGAAGTGTGTTAGTGTGTTGTAGCAAAAGCAGCAACAGATTTATTATGGCCCAAGCTTCTTCAAACACTTAATTGGATGCATAAACAATAAATCTATCCTTCTCTTGGGTGTTTTCCCACTGCTGGCAGGCCACGATTGGGGCAAGTCCTTGATATCAGGGGAGCAGGGTGAACTGGGCTGTGCATTTTGAGCCTTTTATGGTTGGGGGGTTGTATCTCAGGAGCTGACAGTACTAGCTAGGCCTGTGCACAGCACCCTGTCTCCCACAACCAGATTGATCACCATGCCTGAACAACATGTTCGGTGTGCCTTTGAGGTAATTGATTCTACCACAACACTCTTGTAATGCTAAATATCCCTTAAACTATGATGGGTTACCCTACTGGCATGGCCAGATCCCTTCTCTATAATAATAATAATAATTTATTATTTATACCCTGCCCATCTGGCTGGGTTGCTCCAGCCACTCTGGGTGGCTCCCAACAGAATATTATTATTAATAATAAAAAAGCAATAAAACATCAAACATTAAAAACTTCCCTAAACAGGGCTGCCTTCAGATGTCTTCTAAAAGTTTGGTGGTTGTTTTTCTCTTTGACATCTGGTGGGAGGGCGTTCCACAGGGCGGGCGCCACTACCAAGAAGGCCCTCTCCCTGGTTCCCTGTAACCTCACTTCTCGCAGTGAGGGAACTGCCAGAAGGCCCTCGGAGCTGGACCTCAGTGTTCGGGCTGAATGATGGGGGTGGAGATGCTCCTTCAGGTAATACTGGGCTCCCAGGCTGCACTCCTGGTCCTTCAGGGGCACAGTTACCCCGTTCAGGAACTAGGGACAGGCAGACTACAACCATGCAAAACGTATTTCTGATCTTAGCAGTTATATATCAAGCTGTGCTCTGGGCCAGGCCATATTGGCTGCCGCCCTTCTGGGAAGTACTGGTAAATTTCCCTTGAGGTGAAAATGCCTGTTTACATAGAAACGTGCAGAATGCTATATGAACCCAGAAGGGATGTTTAATTTGTTTGCTGCTCCTTAAGAGTTTGGATGCCCTGCTTATCCAACCGCACCAAAACTGAAACTTTTTTGTGCATCCAGGAGTCAGTCCTCTACATATCAGAAAGTTACTACATGGTATTAGTGTGAACTTTCATCCATTTTATGCAGAGGAAAAACCAAGACCCAGCTTTTCAGAGTAATTCGTTTGGCTGATTAGGAAAAAGTGAAACTGCAGTAAGTCCCACCCCCTTTTTTTTTAACAGAAGATGTTTTCATCTCTGTCTTTCTCCCAGTGGATCACGGAAAAAATTATGCTTATCACCATATGATCTGTAGCCAGTACAGAACCATCTCAACAACATAAAGCAATCCTCAGAGACCTGTAATGGAAATCCTATGGGAACAGCATGTATCAGGTGGAAGAGGATATTCTCCAGAGTTTCTTACAGCTGCCCTTTCCCATGACCCAGGGCTCTGACTCTCCATCCTTATAGCGCTGGGCCCCTTTAAAAGTAGCTCTGCTCACAAGCAATGGGGGCTCAACTGCTCAGAGAAAGCAGCAGTCCTATTTAAGGTTCAGTGTAGGGTTCCTGGTTGTGGTAGGGATATTAAGGCCTGCATTGACTGACCTGCAGCCTAAGCTTCAATTGGATCTATCCAGATGATACCTCTATTGCTGCCTTTTTGGAACTTGACCTCTGCTTTGCCTGACCTTGCCTTGATGGAACCTAACCTGTAACTTTGCATTCCTACAATATGCCAAGCACACACCCGAAACATGGACTAAAAGTTAAAGCAACTACAAGGCACACCCCGTTAATGTGATTATTGATTGAGGGTCTTTTCTTGGCTTATTTTAACTATTTCAACTATTAGTTGATCATTCATCTCCTTTAGAAACACTTGTTATGTAGTTTAACAATACATGCTTTCCATCAGCATGACTAAAGACTGTGGACATGCAGAGGGCCAGGAGCCCAGCTGGCAAGCCCCAGCTGTGCCGTCTCCTTCCATTGGCCTGTGCTTAGACGTAAATCAGCGACCAGGGCACGCTATTAGCAGAGTGTACTGAGCACACAGAATAGGTGTGAGGCTTGTGAAATCATTCTACAGCTACAGTTTTATTAGACATAAATCAGGACAAAGAAACATGTCGTCTCTTGTGTCGTCTCATAGAGAACAGCAAAAGCAAAAGCTATACACAAACGGAAGTTCCCAGCAACCTGTGCTGGAATGTAAACAGACATGTGACATGCAACAATCTCATGCCTGTTCCTTAAGGTGGAATGGAAATGTCAACTTGCCTTACCCAGTTCAATGCATCCACCTATGCCAAGTAGAGCGGCTGCACTGTGGTAAAGAGGGAGAGTAATATAAATTATGTCATCAGGAGTAGCACCAAATGCCCATAATCCAGCAGCTCCTTTTAGAACTTGCAGATGACTGATAATTGCAGCCTTTGGTAAACCTGAAATAAAGAAATAAAATATACGCAAACATGTTTTTTTTTTTTCTTTCAAAGGAAGTAAAAAAAGCTTAATTACAAAATCAATGGCTACTTTTTGCACTCCAGGGTGAAATTTTCATCTATATGCTAAAATAGGTTATGTAATTTGCACAAATTGTTCTGGGATATTACTAAGTAACATCCAAAATAAATAAACAAACCAGTTGCTCCTGCTGAAGCCTATTCACTATGTATTCTGCGAAAAGATTAAAATAACAGGCAAGTCAATGCATTAAGAAAACATTATTTTGAAATGGGATATTGAAATTTGATGTAAAATTATTTTATTGTTTGAAGAAAAATGAAACATTTTTTAAAAAAAAAAATAAGAAAACTACTTATTTCAAAACAAGTAGCCAGTTTATGGAAGCTATATACTCCCTGCTACCCAGGTATATAAAACAAAAATCATCAATGTTTTTCCCCCCTCAGAAACTATTACAGCTTTTTACAGATTGGACATCCTGATGTTCTTTCACCTATGCCACTTTCCTGATCAAAATTCAGGCATCACATCTTGAAGCTATAGGCATCAAAGGCGTTACAGGCGTGAATTAGATTAGGAAAACTGCTTGGTTGGTGGAGGGGGGGGGGAACAAACTGTTAACCAGCTCCCTTTCCCCTCAGCTTCATTTGAACAAAAGAAAAAGAAAATTGTCTGGTGATCCAATCTCCGATATTCTATCACACATATAGTTGGGTCTAATTATTTCCTTGGAAAAGAGCTTCTCTTCTGGTCACACTACCTTCTTTGCTTGAATGATGTAAGTTGTAAATTTTTAGGCAAATGATGCTTTTGCAAATTCTATATGTATGTAAGTAATAAGTAAGCAATTTTTTATTTATACCCCGCCCTCCCCGGCCAAGACCGGGCTCAGGGCGGCTAACATCAAATGTCAAATGCATTAAAACACAATCAAACAATTCATTAAAATACAGCTTAAAAATTAGAATCAGGATAAAATTAAATGACTGCGCATGAAATTACAACCATAGGGGTCGAGAACCTCAAGTATTAATCAGGGCCAGCTATCCATGTTGGTGTCCCACATGAGCCGATTAAAGGGCCAAAGAGGTAGCTTACAGGGTCCCATAGAGGGGGGTCAAACTGGGCCCAGACTGAAGGCCAGGCAGAACAGCTCCGTCTTACAGACCCTGCGGAAGGATGTGAAGTCCTGCAGTGTATACATGCAGCATGAATTAAACTGACTTACACTTCAACCTGATCCTGGAAGATGTGAGAGGTTGTTGTTTTTTCCCATTTCAACATTCTGCATGTGCTGCTGCATTCATTTCAATAGGGACCATGCACACAAGTGTGGCTTTAAATGTATGTAAATTTAAGATTTAAGCACTTGACACTTGGTTTCAATAACACAAGTAAAAAGGGGGGGGGGAATGTGTGCTACATCATTGATCAGGAAATATTATGGGTAATGGAGATAAGACATGTTCTGCAAGCATCAGAGAAGAAAACGAAAAGGCATCTATAACATTGGTATATGACACAGACACACAAATTAGCCTTTGCTGTTAATTAAAATGTAAGGAAAGTGTGGCAAATAGAGCCTTTTAAATAATATTTAATACAAAAATAATTGTAAAATTTAACAAATAACAATAATACTATGAGTGGAACATTTGTTTTTAATCAGCTATATAATGTTGCTTTTCATGTCCTCCGATAAGGAGTGTTTCAAAACAAGCACATAAAGATCTTAGCTTCTTAGCATCTGTACCAATGGCAACAAACCTGGCCATCTGCTTGAAAACTAAAGGGCTAGTTAGTAACTTAATCCTATTTTCTTTCTCCACAATGACCTGTAAGCTCAGCAAGCCTGGACAGGAAACATTTCATAACAGATGTATAACAACATGCTAAGAAAGGAGATTATAAAGCTCACGAAGCCAAATTCCAAAGCTACGTCACATGATCAGAAAATATGCTGCTATTTGTTCCAATGTTCAAAGTAGAATTAGTAGGTGCTGGATGCTGTTTTGCAATATTAAAAGGTAAAACAAAAAGTAGTTATTTCTTAAATGAGTAGGTTTAATGTCCTGGCCATCTGGAAAAACTGAAAAGCTTACTACATGCTATATAGGTTTATGGGGTCAGAAGTATACAGTAGGCAGTTGGCCTTAAAAAAGAAAGAAAGAAAAGTTTTAACTGTTTTCCAAGCCAAGAGCTTTTTGAGGTGGGGCCCTCCCATATCAGTGTAGATTTGTAGTGTGTTTGCACTAGGTTAATCATTAACCTAGTTAATGAAGAGAAGAGAAGAGAAGACTCCCTGGAAAAGACTCTGATGTTAGGAAAGATAGAGGGCACAAGGAGAAGGGGACAACAGAGGATGAGATGGTTGGACAGTGTTCTTGAAGCTACCAGCATGAGTTTGACCAAACTGCAGGAGGCACTGGAGGACAGGAGTGCCTGGCGTGCTCTGGTCCACGGGGTCACGAAGACTCAGACACAACTAAACAACTAAACAACAACAACAATCATTAAAAAAACGAAAAAGCACAATCACTTCTGACTGTGTATCGAAAACTCTTATAGAATGTTGTACCTGTTGTTCCAGAGGTAAAAATGTAGAGGTGAGGATCCTTCAAGTTATTAGCAACACAGAGATTAGCGGGTACAGGATCATCAGAGGCAACTTCCAGCTTGTCCAAAATGGTATCAACATGTGGCAATGTGGATTCTTTCGCCATCACCCAAATCCTGATATCTTCTTGGAGGCTAGGAAGAATTTCCTCTAAGGTTCCAAGCATATCTAAAAAATAATATTGCAACATATTAAATACAATACTGGATTCAATAAATAGATATCAGTAGTGAAATGTCTGTCAGGATTGGAGACTGGGGCAGGAAGCCGGTCAGGTATGTGTCCCAGATTACAATCTTCAGCAGAACCCAAAAGGAGCCACTGAGAACAAAATATACTATCATCTAGAAAGCACCATTCTGCTTTTCATTTCTTCACTGCACTAGGGTATGAGAAAGACATGATGATTAGCTTTACGCAACACTAATCCAAAGTTTGACAAAAGGGTAACTAAGCTATGCCTTCACCTAGATGTTGTCTGACTACCTGACCATTAGCTATGCTGGCTGGGGCTGGTGGGATCCAACAACTTTAGCAGGGCCTCAAGTCAGCTAGTCCTGGCTTAGCATTATGAAGAAGAGTTTGGATTTGGAGTTGATATCCCGCTTTATCACTACCCTAAGGAGTTTCAAAGCAGCTAACAATCTCCTTTCCCTTCCTCCTCCACCTGTGAGGTGAGTGAGGCTGAGAGACTTCAGAGAAGTGTGACTAGCCCAAGGTCACCCAGCAGCTGCATGTGGAGGAGCGGAGACGCGAACCCGGTTCACCAGATTACGAGTCTACCACTCTTAACCACTACACCACACATGCACATGCATGCATCTCTGCTTCTCCTCTGATGTGGCTGTGAAGAGGCCAGAGGATTCTCCTTGGCAGATCTTAAATATAAGCTCGATTTGTACTGGGAGAGGTGGTTTGCTAGGTATCCTTCTCCCAAGTGGCTTAGGCTTTAAATGTTAACAAAAGCCTGAACATACCTTAATGTCTAATTAAGATGTGCCACATCTTTCAAAACAGGCACAGTACCTCTACAGCTGGGTGTCCCACTAAGCACTCTAGCAGCTGCATTTTCAGCTGGCTGCAGCTTGCAAACCAGATGCAAGGGTAGCCCCACGTACAGCACATTACTGTAGTCTAATTGGGAGGTTACCAATGTATGGACCATCTATGCAAAGCTCTCAGTGTATAGAACTGGTTGTAGATGGAACACCAACCAAAGCTGGTAATGGGTGCTTTGAGCCACTGAGGCCACCTGGGCCTCTAATGAAGGCAATGAATCTAGGAGAAGCCCCAAATTACACACCTCCTTCATATGGAGTACAACCTGATCTAGAACTTGTACAAAACTCAATTTCCAGACATGGCCACTATCTTGTCAAGATTAAGTTGCAGTTTATTAAGAATGTATTGTCCCTCCCGATTCAGATGTTACACAGAAATAGAGCTTGCCACCGTCAGCATACCAGTGTCATCTTGACCCATAGCTTTTAATGACACTCCCGGCAGCTTCATATGGACATTAGATAGTACTGTGGACAAAATTATGCCCTATGGCACACCACAGAGGGTCAAGGCACAGTAATCCAAGAGCATTTTCTGGAATCAATCCTGTAAGCAGAACTAAACCCACCATAAAATAGGGCACTCATCCTGTGACTCGGGGACATCCCAGGAGGATACCACGATCAACAGTATCAAAACCTTATGGAAGCACGTAGAGTTCACAAAGAATTGGCAGATTGCAGCTGCTCCCATTGTCTTGACAGAATAGCATTTCAATGATGCCTAGTGATTATGTTTCCGTATCATCTTACATCACTTCCTAAAGTACAGTACTTTTCAAAGCAAGTTAATTTTGTTAAATAAAACCCATTTCCCCTGATTCTAAACACACATTAGTTTCTCCTTACTTTTTCAGAATGAATTTCATCAATGCAAGAACTTACTCCCATCAATCTTTAATTTAAGACAGCTGCATTCATCTGGTAATATGCAGGCTAATAGAACTTTCAGAAGAAAGACTTTTAAAGCAAAATATTAAACTGAAACATGCCAAAAGAATAAACAATCCAAGTACAACTCCAGAAGTCATTCATTTCTACTTCAATTTCAGCACAATTTTTTAGAGTACAGTCAGTCTCACAGTGATCCTATAAAAGTCAATTCAGTAATTTTTGTGGAGATTCAACAATATTTACCAAACTGTTCCTTAAAAGACAAATTGAATTATCTAGTGATTTTTTAAAATGCACACATTTTCTCCTGTTCTTAATAACTATCTCATAGAACAGTGAGTCATGCTCCACATAGGCACGACAAAACAGGAAACAAGTCTATTTACCATATGCCAACAAATGACACATGGAATTTGTACAATGTTAACAAGGAATTAACTACCATGCAAGACCACTTAGTCTTGTGTTAAGTGGTCAAAGAGACAATGATCAGGATTCTTGAAATACAAATAATCTTTCAGAGAGTTTTTACTGGTGACATTTTACAGAAATCTTTAGCATCAACTAAAGTTAAATTTAGAAATTATGTTATTCATGTGTCTTCTATATGATAATCCATATGTATAGGCCTATATGTATCAGCTATTTCAGGAAAGCATGTTATACATGCTCAGGACCACAATGCCCCAAGGACCACCTCTCCTCATATGAACCAACCTGGACCCTGCAATCATCATCTGAGGCCTTTGGCATCTGCCATTCCATCTGAGGTCAGGGGGGCAGCAACACAAGAACAGGCCTTTCCTGTGGTGGCTCCCTGTTTGTGGAATGCTCTCCCAAGGAGGCTCGCCTGGTGCCTTCATTACATGTGTTTCAGCCCCAGGTGAAAACATTTTTCTTCAACCAGGCATTTGTCTGATTAATATTCTATGGCTTTTTAAATGTGTTTGTAAAGGTAAAGGTAAAGGGACCCCTGACCATTAGGTCCAGTTGTGACCGACTCTGGGGTTGCGGCGCTCATCTTGCTTTATTGGCCGAGGGAGCCGGCGTACAGCTTCTGGGTCATGTGGGCAGCATGACTAAGCCACTTCTGGTGAACCAGAGCAGCGCACGGAAACGCCGCTTACCTTCCCGCTGGAGTGGTACCTATTTATCTACTTGCACTTTGACGTGCTTTCAAACTGCTAGGTTGGCAGGGGCAGGGACTGAGCAATGGGAGCTCACCCCGTCGTGGGGATTCGAACTGCTGACCTTCTGATTGGCAAGTCCTAGGCTCTGTGGTTTAACCCACTGCACCACCCGCACCCCTCTTTAGTGCCAGTATGTGTTGGCAATTTGACATCATTTGGCAGCAATGTCACAGCTTGACAAGGCATCATAGTGTGATGAGGCTGTGGTGCAGGGGAACCAATAACTAAAAAAACACAAAACATGATGGGGATTACTAGGTGCTGATGCAGGAGACTTTGTGTGTGTGAGAGAGAGACAAGTTTGACTAGGTGTTGGTTGATTTCTCATCAAAAAGAAAAAAAAAACCCCAAAATAGTTGCAATGGATACATTTCTGCATTTTTGAAAACTAGCAGCTTTGATTCTGACTCTTTTTGAGCATGCTATAATCGTATTTTGAAGTTTTCCCCTGTTATAGAGATGCTTCCTAACTCTAAGAGCTGTTCATCAGTAGAACAGGTGAGTATTAACTCTCCTTCACCAGAGGTATTTAAGCAGATCTAACCCACTGAGCCTCTTGGGCTTGCAGTTTGAATCTGCACGACAGTGGTGCGCTCCCGTTGCTCTGTCCCAGCTTCTGCCAACCTAGCAGTTCAAAAGCACACCAGTGCAAGCAGATAAATAGGTACTGCTGCAGCGGGAAGGTAAATGGCATTTTCGTGCACTCTGGAACTCATCATGGTGTCCCGTTGCGCCAGAAGCGGTTTAGTCATGCTGGCCACATGACCTGGAAAGCTGTCTGTGCACAAACGTCGGTTCCCTCGGCCTGAAAGCGAGATGAACGCTGCACCCCATAGTCGCCTTTGACTGAACTTAACCATCCAGGGGTCCTTTACCTTTTTACAGCATTGAACAGGGAAGGTTCAATTACATTAAAGAGAGAGAAATTTCTGTATTGCAGGGGGTTGGACTAGAAGACCCTTTGGGTTCCTTCAGCTCTACAATTCTATAATTCTATGAGTCTATATCCACAGTGCCTCCCAATTCTACTAATTTCACCCTGCAGTCACGCCTCTATAAATGCCCCTCTTCATCCGCATTACCTTTGCAAACCCAGGTTTGGAACTGCCAAAGATACATTTTCTGACTTAACATGTATTTTGCAGTATTTAATAAAATCTGTATACCACTTAATTGTAAACAAAGCCCCTGGCTTATATTCAAGGTAGTGCTAAGGTTACGTAAGTGCAAGGAGTTTCCTTGAGGGATGGAAGCTTATCCTCTGTCCTCCCTCTGTATGCCCCTAAAATCTGTTCTGGGTTTCCCCCCAGACCCTTTAGAGCAGATCTGGGGATGGGATGGGATGGGATGGGATGAAGGGAACAGGAGAGGGAGCAATTCCCATTGGGCTAGCAGGAATCCTTGTGCTGGCTTCTGCTAGCGCATCAGGTTAGCTGAATATAGCTTTCCATATTGGAGCCATAACGAATAGAATAAACTACCACTTGTTGGCTCAAGCCGGTGTGCAACAAGACATATAAGAATAATCAATCCTACAGATTCCAACACACAAAAAACGCTTATGTCCCTGTGGAGATGGCAGTACCGAATCAGTGGTACATGCCTTTCTGGCTTGCACTCTTTATAAAGACTTGAGGAATGAGATTATCACCCCTCTCTTATTGTCCATTCCAGGTCACCCAACCACTGCCACCGTGTTCTCCTGGCAGATCAAGAGTAGCAGATGACAGTAAAGGTTTCAAGGTTTTTAGCTGGGGCACTTAGAATAAGGTCCACTATTTGACTGCTGATTCAGGACCCGGAAGTGTGTTTCGTATAATCGACTTTTTATTTCTGTTCTTTGTATATTGCATTGCTGTTTTGTTGCTATGGCCGATGTCTGATGCAAATAAAGAGTCATTCATTCACTCATTCATTCAAGACTTCTAAATTGGCTGCTAAAGCTTAACTGAGACCAAGTAATGTTGAGAATCTGCCCCAAACCCTTAAGATATGAAGAAAATCGCTGTGCATGCTGCATGTAACTTCTAGCAAAACATGGGACCTCTTTGTTGCTAAAGCACCTTGTCCTTGTGATTACAATTTAGAACACCCCCACCTACCACTATAAGTTTATATATTCAGAATAGTGCCAAAGCTTTTTCAGGACTCATGTGTGTGTGTGTTTGTTTGCATGCTTGTATGTAGCATATAGTCTCCACGCACATGCAAAACTAGACTATCAAGGAGAAGGCTTTACCCTATCAAACCATTTTCTATGCTCATAGACCTTTGTACTCTAAGAAGTATTCAAATACGCAATCACTGATCTGCATGAAGCCTCAGTTGGTATCACAGGAACAAACTCGGAGAGGCTAAGGTCCATTCCCCCTACCCCAATATTTGAGGGGGCAGGGCTCCTGCAAAGTTGACAGACATTGCCATTCATATGGCATGCATACAGCATGTCATGCAATTGATTATGTGGGGCGGAGCTTAACTCCCACCCCTCCCCCAATATTTTATTCAAGTGGGCATCCCTGGTTGACATAACCACACCCCCTCTCTAGATTCTCTAGAATGAATGTCAGTGTAGCCAGGATTTTTGTTAGGGGTGGCAGAACCGATGTGATTGGTCAGTTAATTAATGAGAAGGAATAAACTATACAGCACGTTGAGGAGGGAGAATGAAGTGCACTAGGATAAAGGGGCGGGCAATATGCAAATATCAGGTGCAGCGCTAGAAACACATATGAAAGCTAGGAGCTAAATGGCGCCTTAAACTTAGGTTATGGGCGCAACAACGGAATGTCTAGGTGCACTTTTTTAAAGAACAAGAATACAAAGCTGAAAATGAATGACCCGCAGCTAAAATATTTTGTTCATTTTTCACATGGTCAATCCCACCCTCCTAATATTCTTCAGAGGGTCTCTTATTTTTGTTTTTAATTTTTTAATTTCATTTCGACAACGTAATAATCATAAATAAGAATAAAATGTGCACACCACCACCAAGGCCATTCCATTGTAACTATCCCACCTCCCCAAATTTCAACACTACTTGTGGACCCCTTTCCGTTTTAACAGTACAAATTCTACAGACACCCTCCGTATCTCCTCAAAATAATTTCTCCTGCATAGTCCCCATCTTACCTTAATGGCACATGCTAATTTATCATTAATAGCTATATTCCACACCACTTTATACCGTCCTTCCATTTTAAGTTCTACTTTCCCCTTCCACTTCCTACCTATAATGATTCATGCAGCTGTCAATAAATTTGTGAGGAAGTCTTTCACAGCCTGTGAACAGAGGGTGACTTCTTCAGCCTTCAGAGAGCAGCTGGAAGTGGGGAGGCAGAAAAAGCTCCTCCTCTCCTTCCACTCTGCAGTTTTAATCAGAAATCTCAGGGGCAGGGCTGCTCCCAGAAACTGCTCTCGCTAAGGAGATTCCCTGTCGCCAAAGGCGCCTAGAACAAGGGGGGAGTTTCGAACGTGGATCAGGCGCCTACTTTACCTGCTCCCACCACCAGCATCTTGGGCGCGCAGCTGGCGAGGCAGTGCAGGAGGGACCTGGCGCGGACGTTGCAGTTGAGGAAAGCCACCACGCAGCCCAGCTTGGCCAGCCCAAACCACGCGTGGATGAAGTCGGGCTCGTTGCTCATGAGCAGAGCCACGGTGTCGCCCCTGGCCAGCGCCCCTTCCTCGAGGAAAAGCCGCGCCACCCGGTTGCTCCTCCGGTCCACCTCCCGGTAGGTGTGCGCCTGCTCCTCGTAGATGAGGAAGGGCTTGTCGGGCTGCCGGCGGGCCAGCGCCCCGAAGCGCTCCAGCACGGTGGAGACGCTGCCGCGCAGCCTGTAGCCCTCCACCCTCAAGCCATAGCGCGCCACTTTCAGCAAGTACTTCAGGTCGGCCCAGAAGTAAGGGAAGCAGAGCTTCTGGAGGAAGTGCAAGGAGACCAGACCGGCCGCCACTGCCGGCGCCCAAGAGGGAAACATGAGCTCGGCGGCCGGGGCGAAAAAACAACGACGGCGCGCGGAGTGGAAAGTCTTTTTTTCGGGAGACCAAACAGGCGGACAAACAAGCGCACGCCGCCCGCCTCCGCCCGGCCAAGGGAGCGGGGAGGAGCCTGTCTCCCGGGCAGCCTCGTAAAGGAGCCGGGAGCGGAGGGAGGGCGCTCGAAGGAGCTGAAGACGCAGCGGCTCTCCTCTGGAAGGGGCTTCGGGCCCCGCAGCTGCGCCTGCCCCTGAGGAAGCGGAGGGTCCTCGTCCCCTCAGCGGACTCGAGCGAGCGGCAGCGACTTCCCCCGGCCGTCCCAGTAAAGCGCCGCCGGCGAAGGCGTGGAGAGGCTGTTGCGCGCGCGCCTCCTTGGTCGTCTTCCCCTTCACGCCCTCAGCCCTTGCATAAGGCGTCGACTCCGCCCCTGCGCCCCAGGCGGCGGCGGCGGCGGGAAAAGCGAGCGGACCGCTGCCCGCCTCTCGCCTCACGATACGGCGGGAGCAGAGGTGCCAGCTTGCGCGCCTGCGTAGGAGCCAAGGTCCCTTCGCTCGCCCCCATAAAGTATCTGAGGGGACCGCCCCCCCCCCCCAAAGTTCATGGGCATTGCCATTCCAATGGTTCCAGTTATAGATAGGTAGCCGTGTTGGTCTGCCATAGTCAAAAGAAAATAAAAAAATTCCTTCCAGTAGCACCTTAAAGACCAACTAAGTTAGTTCTAGGTATGAGCTTTCATGTGCATGCACACTTCTTCAGATACACTGAAACAGAAGTCACCAGACCCTTCTATATAGTGGGAAGGTGGGGAGGGGTATTACTCAGAAGGGTGGTGGGATTGGGTGATTGGCAGATAGCTGTGATGAGCCTGCTGACGATGGTGTGCGGCGTCAGTGATGTGGGGCGGGGCTTACCTGGCTCCCAATATTTTATTCCCGTTGGTACACGTGTTTTATTCCAGTTGGTACCCCTGCCTGTGACATTACACGCGCATAAGGTCACCCCTCCACCATGCCGTGCCCCCCCCATCTGTTCATGCCACTGTTGCCACCACCGCCCTTCGGGACCCCACTGCTTGTTAGGATATAGTTCCATTCCACCTTTAGACCAGGCATGTGGAGTTGTTGTATGTCACAGGTCTGTTTACTTCCAGCGCAGTCTGCTGGGAACTTCCGTTGTATATAGCTTTTGCTATACTGTTTTTTGCTTGGACACGAAGGGAAACAGACATGATTTTCCTTTGTTCCTAATGCTGAGTAAAGGTAAAGGTAAAGGGACCCCTGACCATTAGGTCCAGTCGTGACCAACTGGGGTTGCGGTGCTCATTTCGCTTTATTGGCCGAGGGAGCCGGCGTTCAGCTTCCGGGTCATGTGGCCAGCATAACCAAGCGAACCAGAGCAGCGTACGGAAACGCCGCTTACCTTCCCGCCAGAGCGCTACCTATTTATCTACTTGCACTTTGACATGCTTTCGAACTGCTAGGTTGTCACCCTGAGGGGGTGATAAAAGGCACACCACGGGGGCAGCACTTACCACGGGGCCTGGCCTGCAGTGTGCCCGAGCCACGCATCTCTCCTGGGAGTGAGGCGGTGGCTTGGGGCCCCGAGCTGCCCGAAACAGCAACATGGGGCTTGCGTCCGCCAGGCGGACACTGTGGGTGGATCGCCACGGCGCCCCCCTGGACAGATCGCCCTGCCTCCGTGGGCAGCTTGCCCCGCCCCCGGCGCTCTGTGTGCTGGAGTGGCTAGCTACGCCCCTGCCTAGGCATCACAAAAGTATCACTTGTGAATAGATTCTTTCTTAAATTTCCGATTTACAGTCCGTCTTTGAGTAAGATCACTGCATTACCGCTTTCATGCTACATTTTTCCTGAAGAAGTCCAGTACAATGTGTGAATTGACCATAAGTTACATATTTTTCCACCCTCCAGGCAGAAATGAAAAGCAGCGAATTGGGTAATGAAATTAAGCGCTTTGGTAAGTTCATTGAATAACAAGGGAGCAGCCCAGGGTAGTTGAGTGGAACTTGAAAAAACAGCTAATTCATACAAAACCTCTTACATATACAGGTCTGGGAGCTGCTGGCTACATTGTCACACACTGCAGTTTAATATGGTTGGTTGTGATGATGCATGTGATTTTTTGTGAATATTTATTATACCATCTGACTATCATCAGCTAAATTACCCATTTATCTGATAAAACAGGCTGACCTTCTGTTGAATATTGGACAGGTTCCAATATAATGTTTTACAGTTAGATCATTCATAGATAGCATATAGGACAGTGTTTCAACATTGCCATATTTTCTTGACAGCAACTGTAATTAAATTCCATTCCACTTCTGTATAAGTAAGTTAGTTTAAGATCCACATGACAATTATTTGTGTATCCGCAGGTCTGATAGTTATTGCAAGAATAACTTGTTACAGTTTTTCTAAAAAGTTCACTTACCTTTTGAAAATGACTTTAAATGGCATGGTGGTTTGTACTGTATATCGTTTGCAGTTTGTTCTGCGAAATGTAGGTTTATAGCACTTTTTTATTTTTTTTAGGTGGGGGGGATGATGACACATTATGAAAATGCACCTTGGTCAAGTGTTGAATATAAATATTATTTCCATCCTTAAATAATACAAATTCATGCAAGTCATGCTGCAAATATACTATTTTTCAGCTGCCTGTTTTGAGGGGTATAGGAGGCGTCTGATTATTGAGCAGTCAGGGGCCTCACACTTGAAAAATCCTTTTATCCTCTTCTTATTGTTTAAGCTTCAGATGAAAGAGGGCTCAGAAACAATTAAGCAGATTTTGTTTGTCCATTCAGGACTCGTCTTGCATTGTGTAATCGTGTCCCAGTTCTTTGAACTTAGGAAGTATAAATGATAAGGATTGCTTTTTTTGTAGATTATAGTTTTAATCTGTAATTCAAAGCCTTAAATGAATATATAAGAAAGTTAAAAATGTTAGATGTTTGTGAAGGTAGCAACATTGCTACCTGTTGACACTGCTGTTTATAGAGCTGGCATTTGTTTGGTTCTGAACTAACTAAGGGTAGAAACATCAGGTTTCAAAATGCTTATAACAGGTATAGAGAAAATTAATAATAGGCCACAATGGACTATGGGAGCAGAGATTAAAATCAATGGGTACCAATGGGATAATTTTTCCTACAGTTAATAGCTGGAGGGGGGGGGGGGAATTCCATGACCTGCAGGAAGGTTGTGAGGAAAATCATCATCCAACAATTATTACTATTATTTCTTAAAACATGACATAGTTTCTAATAAAGAATTTAGGGTCACAAATGAGAGAAATTTCATTTCCCCCACATGAATATGACTTAAATGTAGTCAGCAACTTGAACAAGATGGTCACCTCAGCAATTGTGCAGTGCCTGAACTCACGTACCCATGATAAAATAAACACTCGCAACATCACAGTTCACAGATGCAAGTGTATATTTTTTTCCTACACAGAAATTATCTCTGTGCAGGAAAAGTATTATGGGGAAAGTGGTCAGAATCAAAACAAAAATTTACACAAATCTGAAATGGGGTGGGGTGGGATCAGATAATGACTTTAACTTTTCATTTTTGATTTGCATAAGTTCAGATCTGAAAACGACAGTTACATTAACAAGAAGGTAAAATGTGATGAGTTTAATGTGAATAATGTTAAATAGCAACAAATATATTTCTGATGTTCCAATATCCAACCACAGGTTTAACTGAGGATGTTAGAAAACATTCCAATTAGGAGAATCATAAATGTGCATTTTTGCAAGTTCAGATTATGAAAATCTTAGATTCCCCCCCCCATTCAGTTCATATTAGTTTTAGAAGTGGCATTTTGATTCAAATACTTCCTGACTTCATTAAACCCAAGGCTGCAATCCTAACCAAACATTTTCAGGATAAAGTTCCATTGAACTCAGTGGGATTTTACCTCTGAGTATACATGCTTAGGGGGACACGGGTGGTGCTGTGGGTTAAACCACAGAGCCTAGGACTTGCCAATCAGAAGGTTGGCAGTTCGAATCCCCGCGACGGGGTGAGCTCCCATTGCTTGGTCCCTGCCCCTGCCAACCTAGCATCTTGAAAGCACGTCAAAGTGCAAGTAGATAAATAGGTACCGCTCCAGCGAGAAGGTAAACGGTTTTTCTGTGTGCTGCTCTGGTTCACCAGAAGCGGCTTAGTCATGCTGGCCACATGACCCGGAAGCTATACGCCGGCTCCCTCGGCCAATAAAGCGAGATGAGCGCTGTAACCCCAGAGTCAGACATGACTGGACCTAATGGTCAGGGGTCCCTTTACCTTTACCTTTATACATACTTAGGATTGTTCTATAAGTTATGTTCAGGGGTAGGACAAGCCTGTGTTTTCTTATGCTGGGGGAGAGATAATGCCACTACGAAGCCAATGGCTAACTCTTTTACCAGTTGCCATGTTCTCTGGCCCCCATCCTTCATGAACCTTCCTCTACACTGAAGAAGGAGAAGAGGCACCACCTAAGGAACCATCACCCCTCATTTCAATACCTTTCAGGCCATAGAATATTATTTTTCACAACATCTCAGACACAGAGAGCCCTGGGACCTCTGTTTTCACTGCCTTGACGCTAGAGCCTGCAGTACCCCTTAAGAAACAGATCCTTAGCGGGGGTGAGGTTAACAGCAGATCCAGAGCAGGCAGGCCACAGGAGGCCCCAGCATGCTGCTGAGACAACAGCTCTCCTTGGGTGAGTTACTGCCAGTCTTTGCCACAGAGATCTGTCCAGGGTACTGAAAGATCTTGCCCGTTACAACCCTGCACTTTCACCTTGACTGCTGAATGTGACCCTTGCTTCAGCCCAGCATCCCTTGGCTTCCTTGAGCCAAGCTTGGACAGGGCACCAAGGACTCATCGGAAGGAGTTAGGGCACAGAGCAGCAGACAAGCACCAGACTCACACTTCAGCCCGTTGCC
The DNA here is from genome assembly GCF_964252035.2 of Podarcis erhardii. NCBI lineage: Eukaryota > Metazoa > Chordata > Lepidosauria > Squamata > Lacertidae > Podarcis > Podarcis erhardii. The sequence continues at coordinate 13,837,485 of NC_138501.1, forward strand.
AGTCATAGATGTCAGGAGTTGCAGGGGGAACACTAGCCAGGCAGAATGGTTGATATTTTGCAAGAGGGGTTCCTAGATTTGAATCCAGGGCCTGGTATAGCTCCCTCTCAACTCAGGCACATCTAAGCCAATTCAGAAAGACCAAATGCCAACCAGTTCTTTTGGCCCACCATTCCCCTTTTTTTATTTTGCCTGGTAAGGCAGCCATGCTGAGTCCACACCCTTTGAGTTCCTCGCTGTAGTTTAATAAAACTGTTTTTTAATATTGGGTAATAGAGTGTTTTGATAGTAACATTGGGTTTTAATTGTTGTAACCTGCCCTTGGATCTTAGGGTGAAGATCAGGCAATGAATGAATGAAATATTTGCCCTTAACTTGGGTTTTCTAATCTACCTGGTATCCTCCAGATTATGCTGAACTGCAGCTCTTATCGTCCCTGACCATTGCCCATGCTAGGTGGTACTTATGGAAGTTGTAGTCCAACACATTGAATACCCCTGTCTGAGCTGAAGAATACACTTCAGATAAGCATATCGGTAAACAGAGACTGTGGGTGCATTTGGGTTAGCCAGGAGCTCTTTGGGCACATTGGAAACACAGGAAACTGCCTTATGCTGAGTCAGCCTCTTGGTCTCTCTAGCTGTCCCTGGTGCCAACTCCAGGGGGCCCGGGCACACACTGCCATCACACACTGCCTACCATTGCCACAAAGTTGGTGGCTATGATTGCCTCCTATGGGACTGAGTTCTGTACTTTAATCCATGCTGAATCTTCCAACATTCAATTTCATTGGAAGTTCTAATCTTATGAGAAAGAACAGATCTTGGATTGGCAACTCATACCAGATCAGGGGCGGATTCCTCCTACTGTCTGTACCCTATTGCTTAGGAAAATCCTAGTTGTTTCCTCATCTTGTTTGCCAGACAGAGAAATTCGCAAACAGCTGTGGGTTTGCTAAACTTCCATATAGGCTCTATTTGTTTGACACATTTTTGTAGTTTCTGGATCTGGGTGGATGAGAATTTTATCTGCTGGTATCTTTTAATTCTTGCTTCATCACAAGGGAATGAGAGGCAACAAAGATAACATAAACAATAGTCCTAGTGTATGCAATTATGAGGGATCAGCGTTACATTATGAATAAACAGCTACATTTTTGTTTTCCAAAGGATCTTTCCTGCCAAAGAATTTGACTTGGATTTGGTATAACAACTGTGTTTATATTCTACGCAAATTGCCATGGTCCACGGTGTCTTTTATGACAAGAGTAATTAAGGCTGGATTCCTGTCAAGTGAAAAATCCTGGGTACAACAACCAAAGTTTTGAAAAATGGACACAAACCCTTAAGTACTAAAAATGCATTTATTTGTTTTTGTAGCTGTTTTTTTTTAATTTCACAATGTGTTTTATGCATAGGAACACCTATTCCAGCTTCCCTACGATGGTTGCTGTTTCCCAGAGCCAGGAAATAATTTCCCTGCTTTGCAGGTTTTGCCTTTCCCGTAGCAATTGTCACAACTTTGGTGGTTTTAGGCCTTTAGGTATTCTTTAGTCCATCAATGGAATAGAGGGGGAGCGTGGTTACGCACCCCTCATGCGGTGATGTTAGCAGGACCCCATTAGAGGGGTTTTCACAGGGAGTCACTAGCCATGAGTGTTCAGTGTATGGTCAAACTCACAGAACTGAACTCAATTTCATTGATCTGTATGGGACAATGACAATAAATATAAAGATATCGTATCGAGTGGGGGGCCAGCTGTGTAAGCATCCATTTTGCAGTGCCCCCATATTTCCTGCCTTGCTTCTGCTCAGCCTCAGTCCCCAATTGGGGGCTGAGAGGGACACCTGCCTAATGCCTAAAGATGCACACCAAACTACAATAGAATTAAACTGAAGTTGGGGAGAAGGGAGTCCCACTGGCTGTTGATACAATGGAACGGTGATCAAACTAGGTCATACTGAGGAGTAGACCTACTGGTAATTTCTATGAGTCTACTCTGTGTCTGGAGAACATTGCATATTATCCAAGCAGCAAAACTTTGTCTATTGTGGCTAGTGATGAGGGATGTTGAGAGCTATACTCCAGAAACATCTGGAGGGTTGCAGGTTTCCCACCTAAGGGTCAAGGCTTTTCCCTCAAAATGCAGGAGGGCAGGCGCTGGCCAGAGGCAAAAATGCCAACCCACAGAAGCAGCCCTTCCACTGATAGTTATTATTGTTATATAGCCTGGCATCCGTCTGGCAGAACCTCCTAGGCTGCACTAGGGAGTTTCCCTTAGTGCAGCCTGCCCTAGTGAGCCCCACTTGTGAAGGAACAATTTGGACCTCACTTTGAAGCCATGCCCTTCTCTGCCCCACATATATGGCATTAGATGTGGGGCTAGTAGGCATGGTTAGGAGAAGGTGGCCTTGAGGGCTAAATTGGGGCATTATGGATCTTTTTCAGTTTTCCATCTTACCCTTCTTAGGTCCCAATTGGGCAAAAGGTGTGAGATTTATAGCCTCAAACTGGGTATTACATCCTTTAAGATATTTTATAAATATTTTTTCCCCAGTGAAAGTTAATCACTGATGGCCAACGTGGTCAACCATTTTTCCAGGGTCATAGGCTATCAAAATAAAAGCTAGTTTCTTCACTTAATCTTTTAACTCTTGGCCCATTGCCTAATATTTCCATAGAAGCTCGCAGTCCTTTATCTAGGCCATTGAGATAGTATACTAAGAGCAGGGCTTTTTTTTCAGCCAGAACTCACTCTGGAGCTCAGTTCTAGCACCTCTCAGGTGGGTGCCATTGCCATTACTGTATAAGAAAACAAGGGAGGCATTTATGATGCGTTCCAGCACCTCTTTTTGTAGAAAAATAGCACTGACTAAAAGTATTTTCATTATTTGTGAAAGCCAGTTAGAGTAACTTACAACACAGCAAGGTCATTTTTAATATTGTGTATGTGTGTACACTAGAGACAGGGAATGAATGAATAAATCTTTATTTGCATCAGCCATCGGCCATAGCAATAAAACAACAATACAATATACAAAGAATAGAAATAAAAAGTCAATTATATAAAATACATTTTAGGGTTTTGAATCAGGGAATGTTTTCACCCAGTGTGCATTACCCCCAATTCAGCTTAACAGTGGGTTACATTTTCAAATGGGTTGGAATTCTAAAACAGCAGCACTACAGGATAAACCTGGATTGCAGCTAATGTTATTTGTACTTGGCTTCAAACACCAGCAGTAAACAGCAATGTGTACCCTGTGTCAGATGTCTGGACTTAGACAAGTTTTTTTGGGGGAAAAGCTCAACAACTCTGGGGCTTGTCTAAAAAAAAACGCTCAACATTTTTGGAGTGTCCTGGTTTTTGCTTTTTGAAATATGGCAACCCTAACAGTGACCAACTGTTCCCTGAAGCTCAAAAGCTTCGCTTCTCTTTGATCAACAACAAGTTTTCAATTATTCAGCCCATGTTTCACTTTGTAGCAAGAGTGGGTCTTTTTTTAAAATATCTACCGGTAATTTCAAAATAAAAATGAAGTTTTTAAATACTGCCACCCTGTGGTGGTTGGGAAACTTAACACAACTTTCAGTTCAAGTTCCACAGTATGCCATATTTACCGTATTCCAAACTTTCAAAGCAGTTCCTAATTAGGAGTGATTCTGTCTTGCTGATGTCAGCACATTCTACATTTTTTGGCCCAAAGAATCCACACCTGTGTACAATAAAAACTACAACAGGTTCTTTATAAACTTCCCCAACTTGCTTGCAACCACCCAGGCCTTTTGCTCCCACAAAAGTTTCAAAGATGCCATTTCATAATATTGCATTTCTACTTATAAGCCTGTTTCCAAATGTATTAGCAACTGTTCTGTCACCAATTACCTTTTGTATCCATCTTTAATCGAAATAGTCCATCCCAATATTCTCTTAAATATTATACAGTGGTACCTCGGGTTACATACGCTTCAGGTTACACACTCCGCTAACCCAGAAATAGTACCTTGGGTTAAGAATTTTACCTCAGGATGAGAACAGAAATCACGATGCAGCAGTGGGAGGCCCCATTAGCTAAAATGGTGCTTCATGTTAAGAACAGTTTCAGGTTAAGAACGGACCTCCGGAACGAATTAAGTACTTAACCTGAGGTACCACTGTATTCATAAAGACAAGTGTTGTTTACTTCTTAAGCAGAGGCAGGGAACCTCAGACCCAAGGACTGGATGTGGCCTTCAAGACATGCCCCCTGCAGGGCATGCCCACCTCCCCAGGGCTCACATATCCTATCACCAAACAACACTTATCCCCATGGACCCTGCTCTGTGCCCTCTTAGTGCTTTTGCCTGGCTGCATGGTTGCATGGAAAATACTGAGGGTATCAGTGGGGCAGGCAGGCCAGAAACCTCTTACTTTTCCATGGCTCAAATGTAGCCAATTGCTGAAAACTAAGGATCACAAAGGTCCGTATAGTTAAAGCTACGGTTTTCCCAGTAGTGATGTATGGAAGTGAGAGCTGGACCATAAAGATTGCTGATCGCCGAAGAATTGATGCTTTTGAATTATGGTGCTGGAGGAGACTCTTGAGAGTCCCATGGACTGCAAGAAGATGAAACCTATCCATTCTGAAGGAAATCAGCCCTGGAAGGACAGATCGTGAAGCTGAGGCTCCAATACTTTGGCCACCTCATGAGAAGACAAGACTCCCTGTAAAAGACCCTGATGTTGGGAAAGATTGAAGGCACAAAGAGAAGGGGACGACAGAGGACGAGATGGTTGGACAGTGTTCTGGAAGCTACCAGCATGAGTTTGACCAAACTGCGGGAGGCAGTGGAAGACAGGAGTGCCTGGCGTGCTCTGGTCCATGGGGTCACAAAGAGTCGGACACGACTAAACGGCTAAACAACAACAACAAGGATCACATCTGTTCTTCTGCCATTTTTTGCCTCTGGCTGCATCCACTTTTGCCTCTGACATGGCATGTGGTCCCCAGATGGTTGCCATAAGGGAATATGGCCCGGGCCTGAAAAAGGCTTCCATCCTTAGTTTATTAACAATCTGTCCAGCCATTCCAACAAATGGTCTTCTGTTTTCCTATGTAAGGTCTGGCTTTAGTTGCTTAGGGATAACCACTCCTGGGTTGCTCTGCATAGCCATAAACGCAGTAGAAAAGGAGACCATTTATAGGTAGATGCTGTGCCACCCTAATGAGAAGATTAGGAACACCTGTATTCCCTTCCTCCCCTCCAACCTGGCTTCTATATGTGACACCCATAAATGGGCTTGTATGTCTCTGTGTAAATCTAGAATATGTTAACGCAGGCCTTTCCCTCTCCATTTCCTTGACTGCTGTGCTGAGTCTGCTAATATATTTGCCAATTAGCTCACTTGCACTGGCAGGGTTGTGTGATAAGGGCCCTGCTGAGAGAGACCACCCAGATGTTTCACTGGCTGCTGAACAACTCTCCATCTGGCCAGCTGCTAATAGCTTTCCATCACTATGAACCTGCGCCGGATTCAAGCATATTACTCAAAGCAGCTTTTGCTTTAGATGCCAACATTATTCTAAGGTATTCACTATTTGATAGAGAAACCTTAATGAGAAATTCCCCATTAAATATGTTGCTTTAAGCTTTGTAATGAACTTTGCTCTCCCCACTTTATTGCCAATGAGCCCAGCCGTTATGCACCAGATCAGTGACCTTTAAGCTTTAATTTTTACAATAGCAGATATAGACTTTATCCCTGATCCTGGTGTGGACTTTGGTATTATGGTGCCCTGAACAAGGACAAAAATTGGTGTCCTAAATATTTATTTTGTGCACTCTCTCCTCTTACCTTCCATTCTGTGCATCCTCTCAAAGGCACCACGTCCTAGTTGTGGCAACTCAGTCATCCGTCTGACTGGGCCTATCTTTGAGTAGATACCTGTACCCCTCAGCTCAGCACCCTATGCAGAAGAATCACCTGTATTGGCCTAAATCCGGTCTGCCTGATCCAAATATTGTTGCATACAGATCTACTCAACAGATAGCTGAAGGCAGTGTTGACAGCGCAACCTATCCGTGGATGATGAGGGGAAGTTTGTGGTATCAGTCTCCTTTTCCTCCCAAGGAGATGATAAATATAGATGGATCAGATGAGTTCTGCATTCACAATCCTGATGCAACACTGGCAAAGTCCAGCAATAATAATAATAATACTAGATAGGGTTTTCAAGTGTTCAAAGCGCTTCACAAGTATTATGTTGTAATCCAATAGGCTGGATTATATTTGAGCTCAGATTTATTTTCTGTGCACTCATCCAGGATTCAAAGGTCTGCAATTTATTAATGCAGATGCACATTCGCTCAGATACCAGTGCGCTTTCACAGTTTTAATGCTGGAATCCTAGAATATCGTTCAAGTGTGTTTCTAAAGTGGTTTGCCACTAGAGGGCATTGATGTGTTAAAATAAAATAAAAAATGTCATGGTAATGGATATGGAAAAGCCCAGTCTGCTTTATTAAGTGCTGCAGATTTCTGCATTTAGAACTCAAATTAACAAATGCAAGGGAATGCAAGCTTTGGCAGCATTTTTGGGGGGGTGGGGGTGGGGGGTTATGGATTTCATAATAAAATAAACAACAAAGAATCTTTGGGAATTGTGATGACGACCCTTAATTTTATTGTAGCATGTACATTCCTAGACTTTGTCAGACGGAGAGTTCTGTCTGGTGAAGGTTCATAAAGTCCACCGCACCATCATGGGTCAGTAGCTTTCACTGTCAAATATAAATCAATCCCCTCTGCACTACATCTCTTTTTGAGCTGCTTTTAATCTAACAAGTATGTGAGTATGTGGATACCTCTCCAATAATTTGCATGCATTCTAGTAATGCTTACTGCCGTTTATTGCCACACTGGATCAGGCAGTCCCTGAGTGACCCTCACAAAGTTGCTTAGAAAATCCAAAAGGGTAGTTCCCTGAACTTCAGGAACAAAGCTTTCCAGTGGATGTTGAGCGGAAGCTTGCTCAGAAACCCAATCAAACTGGCACAATCAGACTGGATAACATTTCCGGCCATGTCACCTTTGGCTAATTCAGGCATTGTTCAGTTTCCTTCACCCCATGGCTGGGCATCATTTTCGTCATGGCTCTTTGGTGTTTGCTTGAGGCTGGAACATTGGCACCCATAAAACATCTTCAAAAAAATGCCAAACTCCTTTGCCTAACTTGCCATTTATTTATTTATTTTATCAAGAAGATGTTAAAACGAATATCAAAACCCACAAATACCTGAGCCTTAAAGTTAATACTGCAGATGCTAATCGAGAGGCAAAACAATCAGTTGTAACATTTCAAAGCATTTTTAGTGAGAGGTCAAGCACTGGAGGACGAACGTGGGGGCGGGGGAAGCGGGCCATCCTGGGGCGGGGAGTGCCATCATGGCTGCCCCCCCCCCCGGATGCACACCACTTGCTGCACACCCCTGGGGTGCGCACCACGCCCCTGTGACACGTACCAGCCACAGCTCCGCCTGTTTGCTGCTCTGCCATGGAGGTCAAGTAATATTCCGTGGAATAGTTGTGGGCATCCATCTGTTTTGGGAGACAATGGAAGCGTGTGCCTTTGGGAGTAAAGTCAAACCATTGGAGAGATACAGCACCTGGCTGTAGAGACTGATATGGGAGAGGCATTGTCATGGTCTGGTCTACAGGCGATCAAAGTCCTGGCTGAGGACGTCGGGACCGGGGGCAAGATGGCAGGGTGGGAGCAGGAACAAGAGTCCAGAAGTCAGATATGGAAATGGCGGAAATGACTGGCAGAATCCGAGACCAGGGAGAAGAGTTGGTGGAAGAAGATTGGAAGAAATTTAAAATTTATTTACAGAAACACTGTAAAATTTTTGAATGTTGATGACATTGAAATGAAATGAAGGGGTTCTAGTAATAAGGTAAAATAAGAATATGCAAGAATGAATTGGTATTAGATGAAAATTTGAAATTATAATATGCGAGGAAAAATAATTAAGGATAAACAAATAAGATATGAATTTGCTGAACCAATTTTTAAATGGAATACAAAAAAGGGAGGTGTGAGGAAGTCGGGAAAATAAGTTAATGAATGGTGAGAAATTAAAAAGAGGGATTTTTATTTTTTATTTTTTATTTTTCTTTATATGTTAAATGTTTGTATTTTTGTGTTTTTTGTATTTTTCTTGTGTCTTTTTATCTATTGTCTTAAAATTTTTCTTCTTGTTAAAAACTTAATAAAATATCATAAAAAACAAGATTCCAGAAGTCAGGGGTCCAAGGGTCAGGAAGCAAGGAGTCACGAAGTCAAGGGTCTGAGGATCAAGAAGCAGGGAGTCAAGAAGTCGAGGTCTGAGGATCAGGAAGCAAGAAATCAAGAAGCCAAAGACAGCAAGGCAGGGAGCGTGTTGCTGTGGCAAAGAGCCAAAGGGAAATGCTGACCTTATATCCCTCCCCAGCTCCTGCCACCGGGTGCAGTGAGTTACCAAGCGGCCTCACCTGTGCCTTGCCTCTCCAGAACAAACTTAGGAAGGCCCCAGTCCTGCGAAGCCCTACTGGTCACAGGGCCTGGCTCCTGCACGCACTCCTGACAGGCATGCTTTATTGCAGATGGGGCAGATGACGAGGTCTGGTTTTGCTGCCACAGATGCACCACGGCCTTCCTTCTCTCTGTGCTGCTCCCAGCAGTAGCAGGCTCCATGTCCTTAATGCCGGTCTCAAACCAATTGGGGATCTGCTGTTCTCTTTTGTCAAAAGCTTGCATCTTTGATGTGGTTCCACCTTGGTTCTACGCTTTCTCTGGGGCAGTTCAGTAACCAAAGAACCATTGTGGGCAATGTTCTCCATGCTGCTAAAAGGCAGATAGAGCCAATAAACCTGGAAGTTCCACTGCTGAGGGCAGACAGTTTCATACAGTGATCCAACCCATACCTGGAGATAATATGTCAAGGGGATTGCAAGGCAGTGTAGGCCAGTCCCATTCTCACTTTCGACGCTCTGATTAGGGACCTCTCTTGCATGGGGGAGCTCTTTTCACATTCCTCAGCATACACACAGAGCCCATTCATATACACACAACACATGGCAGCAGCTGAACTAACCTGTGCTCCCATGTTATTTCAGTGATTAGAGGATGTTCATCTGAGCCCTCCCCACTTTTGTTAGTAGTGGGAGAGTTTTTCCACACAGCCAAATATCAATAGAATATGCACCGTTCTGCTAAGTGTACTGATCTAATGTTTCCAAGAACCAACTGCTAAAGATGTCGCTTAGACCTTTCTGAAAGGAGCACCAGTATTTGCCAATGGTTCTTAGGGTTGTTCGTAGTGGTGGGCTGTGTGTGTGTGTGTGTGTGTGTGTGTTTAAACAATCAAACACTATATAAACTATATGGTATAATTAAAGTTTCCAGAAAACTTTGGTGTTCACCCGGTATCAAAGATGCCACCCAACACTTGGATAATGAAACCAGTAATTTAGTGCCAGTAAAGGTAAAGGTAAAGGGACCCCTGACCATTAGGTCCAGTTCGTGGCCGACTCTGAGGTTGCGGCACTCATCTCGCTTTATTGGCCGAGAGAACCAGCGTACAACCTCCGGGTCATGTGGCCAGCATGACTAAGCCACTTCTGGTGAACCAGAGCAGCACGCGGATACGCCGCTTACCTTCCCGCTGGAGTGGTACCTATTTAACTACTTGCACTTTGACGTGCTTTCAAACTGCTAGGTTGGCAGGGGCAGGGACTGAGCAATGGGAGCTCACCCCGTCGTGGGGATTCGAACTGCTGACCTTCTGATCGGCAAGTCCTAGGCTCTGTGGTTTAACCCACTGCACCACCCGCACCCCTCTTTAGTGCCAGTATGTGTTGGCAATTTGACATCATTTGGCAGCAATGTCACAGCTTGACAAGGCATCATAGTGTGAGGAGGTTGTGGTGCAGGGGAACCAATAACTAAAAAAACACAAAACATGATGGGGATTACTAGGTGCTGATGCAGGAGACTTTGTGTGTGTGAGAGAGAGACAAGTTTGACTAGGTGTTGGTTGATTTCTCATCAAAAAGAAAAAAAAAAACCCAAAATAGTTGCAATGGATACATTTCTGCATTTTTGAAAACTAGCAGCTTTGATTCTGACTCTTTTTGAGCATGCTATAATCATATTTTGAAGTTTTCCCTGTTATAGAGATGCAGGTTACATTATAGTTTTAAATGAAAACAGATAGATTCTGTTTTTGTTTTTTTTAAGGGAAAAATCACCAGGGTTTTAGGCTTTTCGAAGTCTCCAGAGTTATGAGACACAGGAATTGTCCACCTTGCCAATTTGTTTGGATTCTGTGTTGAAAAGCTAGCCTTTCTGTCTGGGTTGTCTTCTTGATGAAGCCTAGTTATAAAAGCAAATAAACGAAAATGCTTTAAGTCTTTTGCCATCTAACATTTTCCTTTCTGTGCGTTTCTGCTGGGTGTGATGATGAGGAGAGAAACATGCAGAGGCTGATGTACATAAAGCAGGTTCTTGTGGCGTAATTCTCTCCTGGAATGTATGATAAATATTTTTCCCAATGGCCTACCTTAAGACAAATGATCTATGCGGTTGGATGACATAATTTCTGTAATGGGATGGGATGGGGGCAAAGAAATGGAAAATATGACTGCGGCTGCCAACGCATAATGAATACCCTTTTGAAAATGCGAGGTAAAACAAGCTTGATTTGCAGTCACTAATGATGACTGCAAATGAACATCTTATAGACCTTGCAGTTTCTGTCTTTCTCTCGTATTGAGAAATCTCACGCACGTTATTGAATTTATATTCTGCCTTTCGTCTATCATGACACTCAAGGCAGAATACATAGGGTTCCCAGGTGGTTTCTCATCCAGTCACTGACTGACCCAGATCCACTTAGATTAAGTGGGAGGGGGGGCACATCATGTGTCCTCAGACCACGCCCTGGGACCACATGCTGTTACTCTCAGCACAGAGGTTTCCATGCACAAAAGTGACTTTATCAGCAGCTTCTCCCCCCCCCCCCGATGTGTGTACCCTCCCTTGAAAAGAACGAGACTCCACATTGGGCACAGAATATATTCCGATGAGCGCACAAAGTACTTTCATTTTCCACTTTAAAACTCAGTATTAATTTGTTCAGTATTGTATGATCCAATTCTAATTTCTGAATTTGGCCCACATGGATGGTAACATGTTCTGAGGTCTGGTTTTGTTTCAATCCCATTATTTATTGTCTTTTTTGAAGCAGTTTTGCTTTCATGTTAACTCAGAGCAGCTAAAATAAGATTTCCAGGTCTTTTCTCTGGGCCTCTGCTCAGGATCACACCTGCTTAGTTTTATCAGTTTCACTGTATCCTGTGCTTCTAGAACATTCACTAGACTGCTCTTAAATCATAATCATAGACAGTCTCTAACTTGTTCCATCAGCTCAATACAGTGGTACCTCGGGTTACATACGCTTCAGGTTACAGACTCCGCTAACCCAGAAATATTACCTTGGGTTAAGAACTTTGCTTCAGGATGAGAACAGAAATCATGCTCCGGTGGCGCGGCGGGAGCAGGAGGCCCCATTAGCTAAAGTGGTGCTTCAGGTTAAGAACAGTTTCAGGTTTAGAACAGACCTCCGGTACGAATTAAGTTCTTAACCTGAGGTACCACTGTAGTATTTTTTTGTACAACAGAACCGCCAGCTCCCTGCCCTGGTCTCCTGTCCCTGTGTATGCACCACCCCCCCACCCCCCAAATCTGCTTTGGAGGTGGAGGGAAAACCCGTAACAGATTTAGGGGGCATGGGAGGAAGAGAGCGGTGAGTTCTTTTGCTCAAGCAGAAATTGTTGCGCTGATGAAACAAGTTAGTTGGATTCCACTCAATATTATTTATTCACTTATTTAACTTGTTAGTTGCTTGCTTCCCAAAAGGTCTCCAAGCAACCTGCAACAAATTGAAAACATAAACATAAGTAAAAAACTTATATATGCAGTTCAGGAAAAAATCACAAAGCATAAATACAACTATACAAGCAGTTGGTGTAGTCAACGGTTTATCACACTGAGCAACAAATCAATTCACAGCTCCTTTGAGTGGATTGTTTAGAGCCCAGCCCTGCTCCAGTTTAAGACAGTCTTTGTTGCGTTTTTGCTTTTATCCAGAATAAAGTTCACTTTCCCCAACCTCAAATTATTCTGATGTAGTTTGGTTTTCCCTTTCTGGGACATAGTCTAAATCAAATTCCCGTATGGTTCTCTGCCTAATTTAAATTCATCACTTTGAAAATAACATCACTACCTTATGTAATTCGGGATACAGAGGGAGATTTGTATTTCTTAGAAGTGTCCCATACAGAAACGGTCTTTTGCTGCCGCCATAGAGAAGTTATGTTGTAGATGAAGCATCTATGCCATCACCCAGTCCTCCGGAAGTCCCTCCATGAGATTTATCTCCATCAAAAAGAGATGGGAAGGTGGGTGGGAATTGCACGAGCAGATCCATAGGGCCACATAACGGATTGTTTTAATTCCTGAGCAGGTGCAAAGGTTAGTGCAACCCAGTACATGTGCTGAAGTCATATTGACTTAGCCATTGATGGTGGAAATGCAGAAGGAGGGGAGGGACCAGAACAGAGGCTCAGGCAACCACACCCAAAATATTTCTGTTCCAGGCCAAGCTTAACAGCACTTGCTTAATGATTTTTTAAATCACAGTCCTACCAGACCTGCAACTGCAGACGAGAGAGGAGAGGGGAATAGCAGTTCATGCTTTGAACAATGATACACACATGTCCACAGTATGGTGTCTTAACCTCTAGCTGAATATCTTTCTCCTAATTGGCATTTTCCAGCTACATAGTCAAGAATTATCCACACATGCAGACAGAATTGTCTTGCTTAGAAAAACATACTTTTCAGAGGTTCTCTGATTTGGATTTTTTTTAAAAAAAAAAAACAAGTCTGCATTACATTCCAGTGTAAACAAAACCCCAGATGTTTTAGCACATGGATGTGAAGTAAAAACTTTCTATTCTTTATTTACACATTCTAGCAAATATTTTACCAAGAAAAAGTGGCGAATGTTGACTTTTCACCACTTAGGCCCCAGTTGGAACAACATCCTGTATGCCACAACGTCAACATTCCTTGTTAAGTTTTCTTCACATAAATCTTTGGGGACAAACATCTGACACTTCTCCTTTTCGGTCAACAATGGCGATTACCTTTTAAAGCACAATGGCAAAGTGAGCCCAAGAACAAAATAGCTTCTCTCATTCATTCTTTCCCCAATGTTATTTCACCTGTGGGGAATAAAATCTCAGCCTGGCCTCAATTTCTCCTGTTAAAATCCTTTCCCACTGTCTGTGAGTGTATGGAATCTGATAGGAAATGTTACTTTGTCAGATTGCGGTCTGCAGTACATTTGCTTCAGAGGAGGTCTGTTGAAGTGAAGGATGCTATTAGTCTCTGAAATGTCCTGTGCTCAAAAAAGTGAGACTTTGGGGCAACGGTAGCAATGGCAGACCTCCTTCTGACTTAATAGAAACATATACATTGCATCCTGAAAGACCTACATTGGCTCCCAGTAGGTTTCTGAGCAGAATTCAAAGTATTGGTGCTGACCTTTGAAGCCCTAAATAGCCTCGGCCCAGTAGACCTGAAGGAGCATCTCCACCTCCATCGTTCTGCCCAGACACTGAGGTCCAGCCTTGTGGTGGTTCCCTCACAGCAAGAAGTGAGGTTACAGGAAACCAGGCAGAGGGCCTTCTCGGTAGTGGTGCCCTCCTTGTGGAACGCTCTCCCATCATTTGTCAAGGAAATAAACAAGTACCTGACTTTTAAAAGACATCTGAAAGCAGCCCTGTTTAGGGAAGTTTTTAATGTTTGATCTTTTATCGTGCTTTTAATATTCTGTTGTGAGTCGCCCAGAGTGGCTGGGGAAACCTAGCCAGAGGGGCGGGGTATAAATGTTGTTGTTGTTGTTGTTGTTGTTGTTGTTGTTGTTGTTGTTATCAGTATCATTTGCCATCATTGAGATAGAACCATGGATGAGGTATCATGTCTTGCACTAGGAGAACATGATGTGGGCATATTCACTTTCTGCGCATGACTTGATGCTATGACATCATGTTGACCAACCATGCAGACTTTTGACACAAATGGTAGTAGTTACACATCCCTGTCAGGCCTGTAGCACTCTTGCGCAACAAAAACGACAGGTAAACAAATGGCACAGCTAAAACCTGAATTTCTACCTTTGATACAGCTCTTAAGACATGTTGTAGGGGAAAAAAGGAGAAGATATCAATTCTATTGAAGGGTAGCCATGTTGGGCCAACAAAAACAACCCAAAGGCCTGTGGCACCTTCAAGACTAACTCATTTGCTGTGGACCTGCATTCACTTCTTAAGATATGCATCGGAAGCACATGTGTACCTGCAGCCATGGGAAACAGAGAAAGATGAAAGGAAGAACACCAGAATTCTTACAGTTATAGATATCCTCATTATGAGTATGCTCACAGCAGATTATTTGGTTATTTCTTGCTCATAGCACTCACCTGGAAATAATTAGATAGAAAGTTCATTGGTTCAAAGTCCACTTTATAAATACTTCAGATTTCAGTGTATTTATTTATAAAAGTATGTCTATACCGCCATATCATAAAATATCAAGGCAATGAACTCCCAGGGAAGGGATCCTGGCAGAATGGAGGTCTTCCATTGGCTCCTTACTGACAGAGATACCAGTGTGGTGTTTGATGATAAGCCAGACAAAAGTTGGGCTGTCAGCTTTCACTTCTGAAAAGAAGCTGAAGCGAATGGATTGCCTTCTTGTCATTTTGAAAAGTTGCAAAGGAATTGGCAAAGGAAACAGTGATACAGCCAATGTCCATCATCATGGCAAAGGTATGGGACAGCTGGGGAAACCTGTGGCCCTCCAGATGTTGCCAAGCTGCATATAATTTCCCATCAGCCCCAGCAAGCATTGCCAGGGGCAGGGATTATGGGAGTTGTAGTTCAACAACATTTGGAGGACCAGAGGTTCCCCACACCTGGTATAGTATCTGAGTTGGAGAATGTTCCCTAGAGGTAGGAGAGGTTAAGGCTAAAATCTTGTACGTACATACATAAACTTCATTGAATGTGGAAGGACTTACTTCTGAGCAGACACATAGGATTTCACTGTAAAATTGAAAAAGTTGTTCCCAAAAATGTGCTACAGAAAAATGCATCTATTCACAGGTTGACACCACACACACAGGAAGATTAAATGTGATGGTAAATCCACCTTCTTACCTAAACAATGGAATAATTTATACAACCTCATTCAAAGCTCATACAAGTGCATGGCAAGCTGTGTTTCTGTCTTTCATCCAGGGACACCAGCGTTAGAAGAGAAGCTCAAGTATTTTAAATGAAAACTGATCTCTCTAAGTAGATCATATTGAACTTTACTGACAAGGTTTTGCTTAATTTGGGGGGAAATACAACAGGGAACGGAACAAAGAATAAAACCAGAGTAAAAGGAACTGTGAATAAGTGACAAATTAGAGGGGGGAAATTCACTCGACGCTTTATGCTTTTGGAATACTTTTATGAAAATGAAGTGCTATAACACATCATCAAAAAGCTTTGGAATGTTAGAGAAATATGTCAAGGTAGGTCAGGATAGGTTAACTGTGTCCTCATTGTTTTAAGTGCTACACTTTTGCTTTAGCTAAATATAATGTTTGTGTACACATCATACATTGAAAGCACATTATTTCCCACAAAAAAACCTGCAAACTCTAGTTTACCACTAACAGAGCTGCCAAAGCCCAGCACCCTTAGAAACTACATTTCAAATAATAGTGGGTTTTTTTTGGGGGGGGGGGATAATGTGCTTTTAATATATGGCATGTACGCAACCCATGAAACTGTTTGATTGGAGCTCTAAAACCAGACATCTCTGGCTCAAAATTCAGTCTTCAGGGCTCCCTCTTGGTCTACTTGCTGCCTGCTAAGGTTCTTTCTGCTCACATGAGTCCTTGCCAAACAGACATGGAAGATTAAGAAAGCCAGGAGGGAAGAACGATGTGAAAAATGAAAAACAGTGAGAAAATGGGGAATGAGAGGGGAAAGAATGTGTTAATGATGGAGGAAATGAGTGGGAACGTTGTCCTGACAAGGCTTACCCCAAATGACACACAGTCTCTGCTGGTGAAGAGGGGAGTTGCATGAGAAGTCTGGAAAAACCTCTCAAATTGGAGTTACCAGGTCAGCAACGTACTATTCCCAGAGGTTCAAGGGCTGGCAACATCCCATTCTCTAAATCTTAAAGGCAGGGCCTGGTGATATCACCCAATGTGTTTCATCTCTGTGTATCCAAACCACCAAGTTCCTTGGCCACCTCTCCTGCAGGGATGGCTTGCGCGGCAATCCTTTGGCATGCTGGAGGACACTGGTGTTTCCCACAGGAAAGGCTAGCAGGGAGACTTCCTCAAAGGCGGTAAAATTTGAGGGCCACAATTTTCAGTCTGGCTAGCAATGCTAGTCACAGATTTAAGGACCATATTGACAACTGTGTTGATGTGCACCAACATATACCCGTTTCCCCAAGCCACAGCAGTTCACATTTCGAGGGCAATGACTGCATGAATTTTTCCAGAGAGATGAGTTATTTGGGAAAAGGGCATCTCACAAAAGTTGTACCAACCACGTATAAAGTCTTGTACAGGCCATTTGGACCCAAATGTAATAGCTTCCTCCTCGCAATTGCCATGCCTTCCTTGTTCCTTGTATTTTTAATTCTAAAAGTTTATGTCTTTCCAAAGTTCTCCTATCTCGGAGTCCTTTTCAATAAAGAAAGGAAAAGGAGGAAGAAATAAATACAGTGGTACCTCGGGTTACATACGCTTCAGGTTACAGACTCCGCTAACCCAGAAATAGTACCTCGGGTTAAGAACTTTGCTTCAGGATGAGAACAGAAATTGTGCTCTGGCAGCGCGGCAGCAGCAGAAGGCCCCCTTAGCTAAAGTGGTGCTTCAGGTTAAGAACAGTTTCAGGTAAAGAATGGACCTCCAGAACGAATTAAGTATTTAACCCGAGGTACCACTGTATTTTTCGATGTGTTCCCTCCTTGACCACTTTTTGAAAGTGCACATTTTAAAATGTTACCACTAGGCTATAAAGGGACATAAGGGGTTGTATTCAGCACAGAGAATTTGAAAATTTTGCAAACGTCAACATTTCTCAATATTTAATTCCACTCTCATTTTATTATGGCGTATTGGTTGTTGAATGGAATCTGTTCCGGAAATCAGTTTGACTTCTGGAAATGTTCAACAACCAAGGCGCGGCTTCCGATTGGCTGCAGGAGCTTCCTGCACTCAATCGAAAGCCGTGGAACGCTGGACGTTCGGCTTCCAAAGAACGTTCGCAAACCGGAACACTCACTTATGGGTTTGCGGCATTCTGAAGCCAAAACGTTCGACTCACAAGGCGTTTGGCTTCCAAGGTACAACTGTACTGCAGCAATGATCACTGGTCTAGAAAGTCATTCCCTGGCATGTCAGCAGTGCATCTGTATGAGCCAATGCTGGGCTTTCCCCTAACATTAGGCATAGAGTGAGATGGCCATCGCAGGCACCAGATGTTGGGAGGTGGAAAGGGGTGGTCAATTGTTGTCATACAGATTTGTGTGTGCCACACAACCCAGTCTGCTGCCTTCAGTTGCAATGGAGGATGCGGTCCCACTGTCAGTGTTCAACTGCCATGACAGTTGGTTTCTGTACACGGGTTGGGGCAGAGATGCCCTCTTGTCCTTTACCTCGAGCAACCAAATGTCTTGCTCCGTCCCTGAGCCACCGCACGCAGCAACAATATTTGAGATGAAAACCATAAATGCATGAGAAAGCAAGGAGTCAGCACCAGCTTCCACATTTCCTCATCACTCATTTTTCAAAATTGGCCCCATGAAACCTTGGGACTTTGGGCTCCGGCCAGTTAGGAAGAGAAAGAAACAGTGCAAAGGCAAATGACAAAGTAAGAACATGCAGGTTAACTAAATACTATTGAGGTCTGCCATTTGCTTTGCAAATGTTATATTTATTTTGCTCTGTAGCTCGACTGTTTACAGGGCACAATTTATGATGCAACTTCTCACATTCGGGACAACGAAGTAACTGAGGGAGCAGAAAATAAATGGAAAACAAAAGAATATCAATGCAGTGAAAGTTAAATAAACTGTTCAGCTTCGAGCCAGCTATAGTGCTGTGTGCTGGGATTTATGACTTGGACTTAAACATGCCCTGTGGAAGCCAAGTATAAAAATCAGACATTTACTCTCCTGTGAAAAAGTTAAACGGCTACATTTTCCATTAAGTAGAAACTATCTAGATGTCCAAAGAAAATGCATCCCATTTGGGTTACAGTTCAATGGAGAAGAGCAGGCATGTAATTCCTGCTGTGACACTTCAGGCTGCATAAAATCCAGCAGCGTAAAGACATAATAAGGCAAGGGAGTCTCACAAGAATTGCATACCATTGCATACATTTCACAATGTGGAAAGAAATTTATACCAGTGAGAAGTTCAGTGCAAGCCAGTTATCATACCAGGAGGAGTATCACTGGTACTCATTCACTGCTTTATAACACATCTGTTTTGAGAGCGATATATTCCCAGTTCTTAGAAGATTTTAAAAAGTCTTATTAGAATTTAGTATTCCAAGATACTTTCCAGTATAAAGTTTGGGGTGTGTGAGTGAGGAGCTAACAACAAACACTAAGTGTTGTTCTCGGGCTTCCCCTAAAGTGCAGTGGTCAGGGTCGGATTTAGGTTTGATGAGGCCCTAAGCTACTGAAGGTAATGGGGGCCCTTTATATGTCCAGCTGTCCTTTGTCAAAAACAGCTTTTCACTGTTTTTGTGTTGAATGTAGGCTATATGGCAATTTATGGACCTAATAGGTATCTAAAGACATTTACACATAACAAAATATGTATTTTATCAAAGTAATTGTTGAACTGAAATACAATTAAGAAGAAATATTATAGCGAGAGAGAGAGAGAGAGAGAGAGAGAGAGAGTAGCAAGTGGGAGTAATAGGGAACTGTACTAGTAAATAATAAGCACTCTTTAATATTAGATAACAGGTACAACAGCTTGGCCTACATTCAGCTGTGCTTCACTGCAGTCTGCAGCTCCATGCTATACGTTGCCTTGCAACCAGTCCATGCAGAATGTAAGCACCCTATGAGCAAACCAAGGATATTTTAGGGAGCAGGCGAGCAGGCGGGGCCCATCACTTACACCATAGGAGCCTACACAACACAAAACACTGTTGCTGTATGTACGTTTTATTTTATTTGTTTTTTATTTTATATTTTGGAAATGTAAATCCAGTTTTTTCCCTCTTTAATTTTTTTTGCCCCCCCCCCCAAGAGAATATAGCTTGTTTAGCTTACAGTGGTACCTCAGGTTACATATGCTTCCGGTTACATACGCTTCAGGTTACAGACTCCGCTAACCCAGAAATAGTACCTCGGGTTAAGAACTTTGCTTCAGGATGAGAACAGAAATCGCGCGGTGGTGGTGCAGCAGCAGCAGGAGGCCCCATTGGCTAAAGTGGTGCTTCAGGTTAAGAACAGTTTCAGGTTAAGAACGGACCTCCGGAACAAATTAAGTACTTAACCTGAGGTACCACTGTATACGTGAATCTGGCACTGACAGTGGTTTATGACTGTATGTCAGGTGTCAGCAACCTTTTTCAGCTGTGGGCCAGTCCACCGTCCCTCAGCCCATGTGGTGGGCCAGATTATATTTTGGGGGGAAATGAACGAATTCCTATGTCCCACAAATAACCCAGAGGTTCATTTTAAATAAAAGCACACATTCTACTCACACACCAGGCAGGCCCCACAAATAACCCAGAGATGCAGATAAAAGGACACATTCTACTCATGTAAAAACACGCTGATTCCCCGACAGTCCGCAAGCCGGATTGAGAAGGCGATTGGGCCGCATCCGGCCCCCGGGCCTTAGGTTGCCTACCCCTGTTGTATGTGAACCCTGAAAGCAGGATTAACTATGTTGATAGCTCCAGTCATTATTGTCCTCACTCCCAGCAGGGCAGAAACAGCTCAGGTATTTAACCCCCCTTCACCTGGTTCTGATGTTCACGCGCATTGCACAGCTGCGTGGGATCACACGACAGAAAAGCAGGTCTTGTGCAAATGCATGTTTCCCTGAAGAGGGTGCTACTACTGAAAGTATAATTTAGAAACTCAGGTTTCAAAGTACAAAATTAAGTTTTCAAAAACTGTAGTCTGCTGTATACAGTCTAGGAAACTGAGCCAGACCGCATATTTGGAGGAAGGCTATATGGCAATATTTTTGGTTTGGAAGCCGGAGGGTATTTTATTGAAGCTGGTCCAAGGAAATCTCCTTGCACTTTCTCAATGATTGTTAGAAAAAAATATATACAGTATAGTCAGCTACACTCATCTTGTTACTTAGCCAGTTACATTGTGAGTGCCACATCCCTACAGACCTCCAGAGCCATAAATACCGCTTCCAATTAAACTAATAAGGATGCTCTCCATCAAGGGCCATTTTATTAAAAGTTCTTTGTGCGGGGGGGGGGGGGAGGGGAGGCAAATTTCATTTATGGAATTTATTTCTACTCTTGTCCAGTGTGAACTGGAAATCTGCTTCTTTTTCAAAAAATAAAAATGGTAGGAAGATCATATTTTGTATGTTCATTCCACTCAAGATACGTGCATTGGAGAAGGTCTTATGGCTCCCAATACTAGTTCCTGTGTACAGCCAAAATAGAAGAAACAGCATTACTGGGAAATAAAATATGATGTGGCATGTGCGTTTTCACACCCACTTCACTGATTCTCTCATGCAGTCTCCTCAGGCCAGGGCAGACTGAATTTCTGGTTGTATCAGGCACTTTGTCACAAGCAGGCATCTGCCGAACCTGTGCTGGATAAATTCAGAATTAAATCCATATTCTGCCATGAATAGGGTTGCCATATTTAAAGAAGTAAAAATCTGGACACAAAAAGTTGTTGATGGGAAATCACCCAAAGTTTCAAAAACCTGGACATTTTGCCAGTTTCCCGAAATACACCCCAGATGCTAATTCCATCTTTGGAATCCCAAACATATGGCAACCCTAGTCATGAAGGTACCTACAGTATATAGCTTTGGGGCAAGTTTCTGCAATAAGCAGCCCCTAAAAGGGTTGTTGTGAATATCCAAGTTCCACGAACCCCTAGGAAGAATCTCTCTCTCTGTATAATTATATAAATATATATATGAGAATGAGAGAATATTGGCCTGTTCAGAACCACACATGCTATTTTACTTTGTCTTAACATGGAGAATATTTTGGAAATCTGTTACAAAAACTTGTCTGGATTTTTACTTCTCTTTAGAGCGCTGCGGTTATTCCATTTGCTTCCTAGTAAGAGTAAAAAGACTGGTCCATTTTGTGGCCTGCACTCAGCTGAATGGGGCCAGTAAAATATACACCAGAACTGGTTTTCTTCTATGTGTTTTTAACAACTCGGGTGAATACACCATTTCCTCTTCCTTCACCACAGAAGTGCCTTGAAAAGGGATCTGAAGGAAAAGCGTTTCTAGGGATTTGTTCTTAGAAGGATGACGAAAAAGGAGAGGGAGGGGGAATTCCTTTCAATTTAAGGGAAATTGGAGGATCATGGCATCTTGAGGTTTGGGACAGCTAAACCATACTAATCCTCACACTAGGCCTCCTGGCAAAATTCTTAAGGCTGCTGGAGCAGCCAGTCATGGAGAAAGCCAGAAGCAGAGAGTGGAATCTGGGCAGGAAGGCTACAGTCCTTGATATCAAGATTGTGAGGAGAGGGGAGGGGGTTACATTCCCAGTTTTGGCATCCATCTTTTGACGCTTGCCAAACACACCCTAAGAATGGCCACACATGCGCTGGTGTCCATGCCAGAGCACACCAAGGAACAAAATGAAAACAGGAATACGGCTGACGCCACAGTGCCAGCAATAACAGCTACTAGGGAGCCAGATTTCTGCAAATAATATGTGTAGGTGCCTTTTCTTTCCTGTTCCCTTGTTACTTATTTCTTTCAGCAGGTGAAATATCATAGATTTTGTTTCTTCTTTTCAATTAGAGAGAAGGTACATTTATTTTTTAAGATGTCGAAAGGAACTTTATTTTGGAATTGTAACCGAGGAATTGTAACTCCTGGACTTCAACTGCAATTTTCTGCCATTCCCTCAGGCCAATTGATTTTAGCTCTTCTAAAAGTGAGTGCTGAGATTGTGCCCTTTAGTGAATCCCCACTTTTTGCTCTTTGGTGCTGGGATAATTATCACTTTATCCCAGGGCTTTTCCCCCCAGCCGGAACACACTGGAACACAGTTCCAGCACCTCTCAGGTGGGTGCCATTGCCATTATAAGAGAACAAGGGACACATTCATTGTGAGTTCTGGCACCTCTTTTTCTGGAAAAATAGCACTGCTTTATTCTAACTATGCATTACCATTATAAAGTGGACATTTTCTAGTTACCCACTAGTCATAGCCACATTCAATAGCTTCAAAAATAATCCTTCCACAAAAGACAGGACTGTTGCTGTGTAGTTGCATTGCAGATATTAATATTGCACAGCATGAAGTAACTGGATGCATAAGAACTGACTCCTTTTGGAAATAAATAATTGTCCAGACCTATAAAATATTGTTCAAAGTTTACTTGCAGAACTTCCTTCAAAGCATAATGAAATACAGTAAATTATACCTCCAAAATAATCATAAGATATTGTGCAGTGTCCAGCACAGGCTCAGCATCTTTTTAGAAATAAAAGATACATACAAACTGTCTCTCTCCCCCATTCCAGCATGCACTGGAGAGTCATTCACACCCTTTTGCTCTCTGTGGCATTCAGAGAAAGACTAACAGGCAACTCCCTTCAAAATGGCAATTTGCAGTTCAATACCTTTGTCAACTGATTTAATGTTACAACACTTACATATTAGCTAGCAAAAAACAACAATTCATTAATTATCAACTCAGCAAGAGCTCAGAGGGCTCTTCTTGCTTTTCTAAAGCTTCAGTGGAATCTCCTCATGTTAAGCCTTTATTAATACACAGACATTTTCCATTTCTGTGTGAATTAAACCAATTCTACTAAACAGTTTGTTTTCATTGTCTGAAAGCATCTGAATTCTGCTAAAGTTATAAAGAGTTGCTTTATACTGAGTCAGACATCTAAATCGTATAGGCTTTCCAAAGTCTAGAGCATAAATCTTTACCAGCTCTTCTACCTGAGATTTTTCTAACTGGACATATACACTCCTGGTGGACTGTAGCTCACACTTACAAGTTGTGACCATTGTGCTACTGATACTTTGAGTCGCTCACACATTTAATGGGATGGGGCAGTTGCCTTTATCATTTGCTACTTTGGCTTCTTGGAGGCAAGTGCTTGGGCCCCCACGACCCTTCCTCTCCCTCAATATTTGTGAACCACAGTCCGCCCCCCCCCCCACAAATCAAATCATATAGCATCTGAATAATAGCATGAAAAGCATGCGTCCATGTGAGGGTTTTTACTTTTCTGTATTGGCATTTTGATAATACACTGAAGGAAGTGTTTACAAAGGGATAGCATTTAGTATCTGTTCGCTGGCAATAAATTGGCTTTTAACTGTTTCACGCAGCTGAAGTTGTTTGAGTTGTGCTGTGTATCTGCACATGCAAATTATGAGAGAATCAGATCCTGATCCGCTGACAGCCATAATCAATTTAATTACGTCACTAAAGTTTAACGATGAAGTTAATTGCAAGCGAGCCATCAAAACCGTTATTCCATTAATTCATGCAAAAAAGTGAAGGAGTTAAAGAGTTCAAACCAAATGCCAAGATTTAAAATTCAGGTGTGTGTTGGCTACACATAGTTATGTTACTGTTTCTCTCTAACTCTATTCCCACATTATTTTATGTTTAAGTTTCACTGAACTTCTTCATACTTTTGTGTAAGGGCATGTCATTCTATATACACAAATTGAAAGTGACCTAGAATAAATTAGAGTGATACAGCTAAATAGCACTTTTAAGTTGAGCCGGGTATCCTAGAAAACATCTGTGTTCAGTTAAGAAGTCCTCTGTTTTACAGTAGACCATGTTCTTTGTACTAAAATGAACTTTTGTTCTGGCAGTAGGCAGATGGTGTTAACAGTGTTTAATTAGGTGGCTTTCAAAACTTGTATACCTCCTCTTGCCTCAGACAATATTTGCCAAGAGTTTAAGGTTATTATCAGAGGAAAGTGCAGCAAACTGTGTTGCACAACCATTTCTCATCCACTAAATCATGTTGAAATTCAGGATAATGATATAAAATAGTCTGTGCGTATTTCTTGCTCTAGCAGCAAAAGGACAAATGTAAGAAATACAAGATATCTTATAAATACCTCCAACCTTCCTGTGTCCCATGATTCATGCAAAAATGTCAAACACAAACGTAAAGACCCGAACAACAATCAAAAGTGATGCTTTACCAAAAAAGCTTAAGATGTAAATTGAACGTTATGTCTAGTTCTATTATTTTCTATTTATGATCCATTTACATATGAATTATATGCATGTATATTATCAGATAATCCATTTCCATACACACACAAAGAAAAATACTAGTGCAGAACAATCAAACATGTTTACTTGGAAGTAAATAACCATATTCCATAGTATTTACTCTCATGTAAGTGTGCAAAGGATTACAGCCTGAGTTATACACTTTTTCCTCCATGGTGGAATCCACGTAAATACCACATATACATGAAGAATCTGTGGACATTTCCCTGAAGGTTTTACAAAAGAAATTGGGTTTTAAAAAAAATTGTTGAAAGGAAAACAGGTGGTAGGATTGTGAGCAAACCAAATTTCACTTTCAGGTAATCTGACTGGAGTAGATTTTGCTACAGCACAAAAATGCATGCTTTCCTATAAAGTCCAAACCATCCACATGAAAGGTCGTTACAGTTCCACAAAATCCTTTCACAAAGTCTAAGACAAGGATTTCCAGAATATTGGCCCTGTTTCGCTGTTCTGGGGTTCATCAGTAATTAAAGCTCATATGTGATATTACAGGACAGTGGATCTTATGGCATAGTAGTAGCTCCAAATGAGGATGGCGAAATGAGGCAAATATTCCTTATGGTTTGGACTTTATGAACAGACAGGTGGAATGGACACCATTACACCTTATGCATGAACTGACTATAGAATGATCTGATCCACTTGGTCTTCTGCCTTGTTCGTTTGTTGAACTTTATGAGTTACTTCTGTTGAAATTTACAATTTGATACTATGAATAGTATATCTTATTTATCTAAGAACACAGCCGGTTACGTCTCATGTGTTTATTGAATGTGCCAGTTATTGGCATCCGTCCATATGAAAATACTTTTCTATTTCTAGCACTGTGTTTTATTTGTTATAAGCCTGGTTTCCGGTTTTTCAGAATATAGTTTTGACAAAGCAGCAGAGGTGTATCCAACTGCACATTCCTTCATCTGCTATTTGAATACAGTGGCAATTCCACCCCACTCTGAATTCCTAGGCACTTCACATATTATGCAGTCGAGGCTGTATGCGGTTATTTGTGAATATGCAACAGGAAGCTACAGCAAATCCCACCAACCTAGCATGTGCAACTGTATGACTCATGCAGGTGAAAACAGATTTGTCATGTGAACGTATTGCGTTTTTAGGTTTGACAGCAAAAGAGTTTATGGGCGCCTCTTGCAAACGTTCCTGTGTGAAGTGGCCTTACAGAGTCTGTACGAACTTTGCTCATTTGTTCGCTTGGTGGAGTTTGCATGCAAAAGGGCCTTGGTGCATTTGTTCCTTTCAGCAGTTGGCTGTTCTTTCAACAGCTGATTATGAATATACTGTGTCAGGGTTCAGGTCCAGGGTTACATCCATACAATGAATGTGGATAATATGCCTTAAAGCCAGTATATATATTTAGTTAGACTGTGTTTATGATGATGGTTACAATGACAGCTTTATTTTATTTTTGTTTTAAGGAAAAATACCCACAAAGGAAATAGCGAAGATATGAATCATTTCACTAGTATTAAGGCTCACTAGACTGATACATGATTTTGAAGGGTGAAAGTGAAATGAGTTTAGACTCAAATTATCCTTCAATATTCCTACAATATTGAGATTTTCTGTAGGAAGCCTTCTAGAAGCAGAAGAATGGGCCAGTGTTGTTACTGAGTGGTATTCACAGGATTCAGACTACAGTAGCTCCCATGCTGCTAAAGACATCATCAAAGAGGACCCTGAATCTACACAGGCAATGGCAGATTTCAGCACAAGCTAAGTAAGCTGCAGGGACGCGGGTGGCACTGTGGGTTAAACCACAGAGCCTAGGACTTGCCGATCATAAGGTTGTGGTTCGAATCCCCACGACGGGGTGAGCTCCCGTTGCTCGGTCCCTGCTCCTGCCAACCTAGCAGTTCGAAAGCACGCCCAAAAGTGCAAGTAGATAAATAGGTACCGCTCTGGCGGGAAGGTAAACAGTGTTTCTGTGCATTGTTCTGTTGCGCCAGAAGCTGCTTAGTCATGCTGGCCACATGACCTGGAAAAACTGTCTGTGGACAAACGCTGGCTCCCTCGGCCTCTAAAGTGACATGAGTGCCTCAACCCCAGAGTCGTCTGCGACTAGACTTAACTGTCAGGGGTCCTTTACCTTTTTAAAAGTAAGCTGCAGTTTAGGGCCACAGGTTATTAGAGACCTCTAAATACAAAAACAACAGCCCAATACAAAACTTCAAGTTTTACCTAATTATGTTTTCTTTCGCTTGTTAGTTCACGGTTCGTTAAACTGCAGATGTAACAGTTTGTTATTTCTATTATTCATTGCCCTATCTGTTAGAATAACATGAATTTTTTTGGTAACGTCTTGGGTCCTGCTAAACTTGGCATAACTTAGGGGCCCAACATATCTTAATATGGCCAGATACACAGGTTAGCATTTACTTATGCAATGTATGGGTTGCATATGTCTGCTCTGTCTCAGTTTGCTAGACACAATATATTCATAATTGTTTTATTGCATCTTTGCATTATGGATGTTTGTGTCAATGGCTTTTATACTTGCAAGCCACTTAGAAGCCTATTTTGGCATTAAGCTGCACATTTCTTAACGAAGTAATTTTAATATTAACAACAACAATAGTATTTCCATCTTGGTGAGTCTGTCATTCTTGCCTGGAATTGGCTTTTCCACTCTTCTTTTTCCTCCTTCAAATCCTTCCTTGACTCGCTTGTACAGTAAATATCATACCCAGAATACAACTGAGGGTATTAGGTTTTTCATACTATTCATATTTAGAATACTCTGGCTCCTCCTCAGATTGTATAAATCTTTTGCCTTTTACCTATTTAGGGTATCTAATTATCCTGTGCACAGTGCCTAAGAGAAAGCCAGCTGACAACCAGAAAGGTCTGATGAAAGCCCAACTAACATTAAAAAATACCTATCACCCTCAAAACAAAATAAAAAAATTCCTTCCAGTAGCACCTTAAAGACCAACTAAGTTAGTTCTTGGTATGAGCTTTTGTGTGCATGCACACTTCTTCAGATACACTGAAACAGAAGTCACCAGACCCTTCTATATAGTGGGAAGGTGGGGAGGGGTATTACTCAGAAGGGTGGTGGGAATGGGTGATTGGCAGATAGCTGTGATGAGCCTGTTGACGACTCTTATAAGCTTGGGAGCTGTATGTATCTACAGCAAACCTTTTTAGAACTAAAATACCCAGCAGATGAAGTTAGACAACAGATCAACAGAGCCAGACTGATACCCAGAGAGAACTTGCTGCAAGACAGACCCAAAAAAGAAAATAACAGGACACCTCTAGTCATCACATACAGCTCCCAAGTTAAAACAGTACAACGCATCATCAGAGATCTACAACCTCTCCTGGACAATGACAGTTACAGATAGGTAGCCGTGTTGGTCTGCCATAGTCAAAACAAAAAAATTCCTTCCAGTAGCACCTTAAAGACCAACTAAGTCAGTTCTTGGTATGAGAAACCAGTAGGAGAACACTTCAATCTCCCAGGACATTCTATACAAGATCTCAAAGTAGCTGTTCTGTTACAAAGGAATTTCAGAAATAGACTGGAAAGAGAAGCTGCTGAATTGCAACTTATTACCAAACTTAAAACCATGGAGAGACCTGGTCTGAACAAAGACATTGGATTCTTATCTCATTGTCAGGGGTTCAGGGAGAGAGGCGCAGATGAGGGAGGAGACAGAGAGCGAGGGGGAAGGATTCCAGGGTGACGAGGAAGAGGACGACAATGACCCAAGATTGTCCATGAGTCCGTCCAGTGAATCGGAGGTATCTGAAGAAGTGTGCATGCACACGAAAGCTCATACCAAGAACTGACTTAGTTGGTCTTTAAGGTGCTACTGGAAGGAATTTTTTTGTTTGGACAATGACAGTTCTCTTTCTCAAGCTCTGGGAGGAAGACCTTTCATTGCCTACAGACAGCCACCCAATCTTAAACAACTCCTAACCCACAATAATACTACAACCAGACTCAACACGGACACTGGCACCAGAGCCTGCAATAATCCCAGATGCCAACTTTGCTGCCACATACACCCGGACAACACCATTACTGGCCCCAACAACATCACACATACCATCTCGGGACTATTTAATTGCTCATCGTCTAACATTGTGTATGCCATCAAATGCCAACAGTGTCCTTCAGCTCTCTATATTGGACAAACAGGCCAAACCTTACGCCAAAGAATAAAAGGACATAAATCGGACATCAGGAATCACAAGACAGAGAAACCAGTAGGAGAACACTTCAATCTCCCAGGACATTCTATACAAGATCTCAAAGTAGCTGTTCTGTTAAAAAGGAATTTCAGAAATAGACTGGAAAGAGAAGCTGCTGAATTGCAACTTATTACCAAACTTAAAACCATGGAGAGACCTGGTCTGAACAAAGACATTGGATTCTTATCTCATTGTCAGGGGTTCAGGGAGAGAGGCGCAGATGAGGGAGGAGACAGAGAGCGAGGGGGAAGGATTCCAGGGTGACGAGGAAGAGGACGACAATGACCCAAGATTGTCCATGAGTCCGTCCAGTGAATCGGAGGACTCCCAAAAGGGAGCCCCTCTAGTCAGGCCAAGGGGAGCTAGAGGGGGAAGCAGTCAGGAGCAAGGGAACGAAGGGGGAACCCCCAGTGGGAGTTGGAGATCGGGACTGGCTGCTCCGCCGGAACGGAGTGAAGGGGGTGGAGTGACCAGTGTGTCAGGAGGAGCAGAACAGGAAGCAGAGAGGGGAAGGAGATCGGGGCAAGACGTCCTGACGGAAGGGGCGGAAAGTAGTACCGAGAGCAGTGTAACTGTCGAAGGGAAGGTCAGGAGCAACGTACGCGCGCCAAGTTCAAAATGGGAGGCGCGCGGAAGTGAAGAGAGCCCTGGGGAGGAGCCTGGTCCCAAAGCGCGAAGGAGGGGGGAGCAGGCGTCAGAGGATACAGCCTCTGAGGAGTCCCGAAGGGAGAGAACACAGGGGGGCAGAAAGACCCTGCGGAAAAGGAAAGAGAGGAAGAGGTGGACCAGTACAAGCCTCTTAAACTGGTGTAGAGGCGGGACTGACTCAGAGGGGACTTCAGCGGTCTAAGCGTAACAGACGTGGAGTCATGGAGCTCGGATGTAAAGCTAAGAATGTTCTTCAATAAAAGCTTTTGTACATAAGCCGGACTGGACTTTGGTCTCTTGTGAGCTGGGACCACGGGTGACTCTGACAGTAAGTCCCCTCTCTAGAACGCAAATTTTTTTTTTTTGCAAAGCTCACGAACGGTAGCGGCCATGAGTGCGGAGGAGCAGCTGACAACACTGCGAAACGCAGTTACAGAACTCACCGCTGCAGTCATTGCATCTCAGAAGAAGAGTGATGAAGCGGAGAAGAGCTGCCAGGACCTGCAAACAAGGTGGGAGCGTGCAAGCAGGGAAGGGTTCCCAGCATCCAGATCGGAGGGAATTGGACTTGGAAGGCGGGGGGGCAGTCTAGTCACCCACTTCGATGGGAACCTGAAGCACTACCCAAGTTTCAGAGCAGACGTCTTGTATGCACTGCATTTGCTTCGTAATGACTTTAAAGATGAAGAGGAGAAAGTGGGGTTTATTGTGTCTCATTTGCATGGGGAGGCAAGAGCTTGGTTGCGCAATTTGTGTCGTGAAGACGGCCCTGCCTGCCGCGATTCTGATGAATTTATTAAAGCGATGGATGCTTGTTTCCAGTCAACCGTGGATCTTGATCTTGCGCGCAGGGAAATGCACGGGCTGCGGCAAGGCAGAGCCACTGTGCGTCAGTATCATTCACGATTTTTCGCGTTACTGACTGTATTAGGCTGGGAGAAGGACTGCACACCAGTGAGGGATTTGTTCTGGGAGGGTCTCAGCGGCCCCATAAAAGATGAACTTGCCAGGGGAGACAGACCTCAGACCCTGGAGGACGTCGTGCAGAGGGCTCTCGCGATAGGGGTACGGCACGAAGAACGTCCTTGGCACAATGAGGAGGGACGCCAGGCGCGTGCACCGACAAGGACGCCTCCTTTTCTCCCCAGAGACTTCGGCCAGGCACATCCCTCGCCCCTGGCGCGGCAGGGAGAGGAACCGATGGAAATTGGTGGTGCTAAGGCTCAAGCAACAGCCAGAGTCCCAGCATCCGGTGCAGTAAAGGCGAAGCCTCCTAGAGGGAACAGGAAATGTTACATCTGTGACAGTGCACAGCACATGGCGAAAGAGTGCCCCCAGAGGCCCCAGAAGCACACTGCAGCCTTAGCAACAGTGGCAACAGAAGTGATGTAAGAAGAGCAACCTCAGGGAAACGACAGTGCCTGGCTGGAAGCAGAGCTGCTGGGGCTCAGCCAGGCGAGTCTGTAGAACAGTCCCCAGTGCCTTTGCAACGTACAGACCCTTTACCACCCAAGCCAACGGTGCAGCTCACTGCAACGCTCCAGTTGCCAAACGGAACCACCCTGGAAGTCCCCATCACGATCGATTCTGGGAGCAACGCGGACTTTGTGGGGGTGCATTTCGTCAAGCAGCATCGCATAGCGCTTCTGCCCGCGACAACGCCTCTGAACGTAGTCACGGTTGATGGCAGGAAATTGCTGGGAGGACAAGTTGTGCAACAGACGCCTCCCATGGTGATGCGGATTGGACATCATAGAGAAGTCATTAGCTTCAATGTCACCCGCCTGTCGGACACGCCTATAGTACTAGGCATGAGTTGGCTGGAGAGGCACAGTCCTGCGATAGCGTGGTACCAACGGCAGATCACCTTTTGCTCATCATACTGTGCTCAACATTGCATCCAGTCCAGCCAGGAGGAGGGGGCGGAGCAGCAGCTGCAACTTGGCATGGTGCAGGCAGTTCCTCGCAAGTACAAGAGTTTCCTCGAGGTTTTCTGCGAGAAAGAAGCTGACCAGTTGCCGCCCCACAGACCTTACGATTGCGCAATCGACCTGTTGCCGGGGGCGCAGCTACCGACTGCGAAGCTGTATTCCATGTCTGAGGACGAGATGCAGGAGCTCAGGGAGTTCATAGAGCATAATTTGAAGCGTGGATTCATCCGGGAGTCCAAAGCAGTGGGGGGCAGCCCTGTGTTTTTTGTAAAGAAGAAGGACACGCCTCAGAAGAGACTCATTGTGGATTACCGGGCCGTAAATTCTATGACCAAGCCCAAGGCCTTCCCCATGCCCAAGATTGATGACCTCCTAGCGACCGTGCGGAAGGGGAAGATCTTCACCAAGTTGGATCTGCGTGGAGCGTATAACCTCATACGTATCCGGGAGGGCGATGAGTGGAAGACGGCCATGTTCACGCCTCTAGGCACGTATGAATACAGAGTTATGCCGTTTGGTCTCCAAAATGGATCTCACGTCTTCCAAGCCTTTATGCATCACGTGCTGGCGGGGCTCCTCTACAAGAAATGTGTGTGTTTCCTCGACGACATCCTGATCTTTTCGGAATCGCAGGAAGCTCATGAAAGGGACGTGAAGGAGGTCTTGCAGAGACTACGGGAACACAAGCTCTACGCCAAGTTAGAGAAATGCCAGTTTGATGTGACGGAGGTGGATTTCCTCGGCTACAAGCTGTCTGACAAGGGGCTGGCCATGGACAGCGCCAAGGTCCGCGCGGTGTTGGACTGGAAGAGCCCACGCAATCGGAAGGAGGTCCAGAGATTTGTCGGGTTCGCCAATTTCTACCGCAAATTCATCAGGGGTTTTGCAAAGGAGACGGCAGCAATCACGGACACTCTCAGTTCCAAGAAGAAGAAGTTCGCTTGGACGGAACAGGCGGAGCGCTGTTTTAGGAAGCTTAAAAGCCTCTTCGCTTCCGAGGAGCAGCTGCTGCACGTGAATCCGGGCAGACCCATGCGAGTAGAGACCGACGCCTCCGACAGAGCGGTGGGAGCCGTGCTCCTGCAAGAAGATTCGCAAGGAAATTGGAGACCCGGTGCCTTTTACTCCCGAAAGCTCAGCAAGGCGGAGCAAAACTACACCATATGGGACAGGGAGCTGTTGGCCATCCACGCTGCCTTCAAAGCGTGGCGACACTTCCTCATAGGAGCCAAGCACACGGTGCAGGTCCGCACGGATCACAAGAACTTAGAGTATTGGCGCACGGCGAAGCTCCAGAGCCAAAGACACATGCGCTGGGCTGAATTCTTCGCGGATTTCGACATCAGGATAGAATACATCCCGGGAGAATCCAACGTTATAGCCGACGCGCTCTCCAGGAAACCGCAATATCTCGAGGAAGCGGCGCCAGTGGCAGCCAAGCACATTTTCGCACCACAGACGTGGACGTGCGCTGCCATCGCAGTCGACCTGGACGCGGTGCGACGTGCGTTGCAAGTGGATCAATTTGCACAATCCAAGATGGAGGCGCTGCGCAGGGGTTCGCAGAGAGACGATGAGTTCCAATTACGCGACGGGCTGTTAACTCACAAAGGTGCCCTCTACGTACCAGGCGAAGAGCTACGCGCAAGGGTTCTGCAGCAGTTGCACGACGCCCCCAGTGCGGGCCACTTCGGCAAGGAGAAGACAATAGAACTGGTGGCCAGGGACTTTTGGTGGCCCCAAATGCGGGGAGAGGTAGCGGATTACGTCGCCAGGTGTGACACTTGTCAGAGGTCCAAGCCAGTGCACCAGAAGCCAGCGGGGTTGCTGGAACCGCTGGAGACGCCACAGCAACTGTGGGAGAGGGTGGCGCTGGACTTCGTCACTGACCTGCCCAGCTCCAGAGGCAAGACAGCGGTACTGGTGGTGGTGGACCTGTTCACCAAGATGGCGCACTTCATTCCTTGCGCGAAGGTGGCGACGGCGGAACAGACAGCCAAACTCTTCGTCGACCACGTGTTCAAGGTACATGGGCTGCCGCAATCCATCCTGTCCGACAGGGGGCGCCAATTTGTTTCTACTTTTTGGCGGAAGCTTCTAGGTATCCTGCACGTCAAGATCAACCTAACGTCGGCAAGGCATCCACAGACCAACGGCCAAGCAGAAAGGGTCAACGCGATCATGCAGCAGTACCTGAGGTGTTACGCCAATCAGCGCCCTGCAGCGTGGGTGGACTACCTGCCGATGGCGGAGTTTGCCTACAACAACACGAAGCACGCGTCGACGGGGGTGACGCCGTTCTTCGCGAACAATGGCCGTCATCCCAGAACCTTCCTGGGGTTCGTAACACCGGGAGAGGGGGTGCCGCAAGAGGCCGACCAGTTCGCAGCAGACCTGCAAGAGGTGCATGAGGAGCTGCGGAGACATTTGGAGCTAGCCAAACAAGCATATAAGGTGCAGGCGGACAAAAACAGGAGAGTGGGAGAGGACATCCAGGTGGGGGACTGGGTATGGTTAGCGGCCCAAGCGATGCCAGCCAAGTCGTTGGCTAAGAAGAAGCTGGGACACAGGCAGCTAGGGCCATACCAGGTGGAGGCTAGGATCAACCCTGTAGCTTTTCGACTGGCCCTCCCCGAAGGGTCCAGAGTGCACCCGGTCTTTCATAGGTCGGTGCTCACTCCCTACAAGACCCCGCACAGGTTTCAGGAGTCTGAAACAGTACCGCACCCACGCACGAAGTCCCCCGAGAGGGAGGGGGCGCCCAGGGCCGAACCACTCAACGAGGTCACTGAGATCCTAGACTCGAGATGGGGGGAAGAGGGAGTAGAATACTTTCTAGCCAGAGAGGGTACCCCGGCCAGTGCCAATATTTGGGTGCCGGACTACGCTTTAGACGAACCTCTTCTGAAGGACGAGTTCCATGCACTTTTCCCGCATAGACCCATGCCAGCCGAGTACTTTGATGACTGGCTCTTTACGCCCACACTTTCAGACAGTACTTTCAGGGGCTTTTCTTCCGCCGAGGAGAGAACGCCAGACTCAAGCCCGCCCAGGGGATCGTGTTCGGGGGTAGACACAGAACCCTCTTATTGGTGGGACGAGCAACCAGAGGAAGACTGGCGCAAGAAATGGCTGACGGGGCCTTGGCAGGCAGCACCAGACGAAGTAGCAATGGAAGAGGGAGCTGAGAACACCTTGGGTGAAGAACCCGAATTCGAACACACATACACCGAGCTGCCAGCAGAGGACATTGAAGTAAACGAACTGTATCCTGCATCTACCTCCGAGGAGCTGCAGCTCCCACAGCCTGCCTCCGATGGGCGGGAGGGGGGAAGGGGGGGCTTCGAGGGGGGGATGGATGTCAGGGGTTCAGGGAGAGAGGCGCAGATGAGGGAGGAGACAGAGAGCGAGGGGGAAGGATTCCAGGGTGACGAGGAAGAGGACGACAATGACCCAAGATTGTCCATGAGTCCGTCCAGTGAATCGGAGGACTCCCAAAAGGGAGCCCCTCTAGTCAGGCCAAGGGGAGCTAGAGGGGGAAGCAGTCAGGAGCAAGGGAACGAAGGGGGAACCCCCAGTGGGAGTTGGAGATCGGGACTGGCTGCTCCGCCGGAACGGAGTGAAGGGGGTGGAGTGACCAGTGTGTCAGGAGGAGCAGAACAGGAAGCAGAGAGGGGAAGGAGATCGGGGCAAGACGTCCTGACGGAAGGGGCGGAAAGTAGTACCGAGAGCAGTGTAACTGTCGAAGGGAAGGTCAGGAGCAACGTACGCGCGCCAAGTTCAAAATGGGAGGCGCGCGGAAGTGAAGAGAGCCCTGGGGAGGAGCCTGGTCCCAAAGCGCGAAGGAGGGGGGAGCAGGCGTCAGAGGATACAGCCTCTGGGGAGTCCCGAAGGGAGAGAACACAGGGGGGCAGAAAGACCCTGCGGAAAAGGAAAGAGAGGAAGAGGTGGACCAGTACAAGCCTCTTAAACTGGTGTAGAGGCGGGACTGACTCAGAGGGGACTTCAGCGGTCTAAGCGTAACAGACGTGGAGTCACGGAGCTCGGATGTAAAGCTAAGAATGTTCTTCAATAAAAGCTTTTGTACATAAGCCGGACTGGACTTTGGTCTCTTGTGAGCTGGGACCACGGGTGACTCTGACACTCATTATACATGACAAAGCCATTTTTCACCTTTTCACCTCTTGCTTTTTCCTGTAAGACCTATTGCAGTCATTAAGAGTCGTCAACAGGCTCATCACAGCTATCTGCCAATCACCCATTCCCACCACCCTTCTGAGTAATACCCCTCCCCACCTTCTCACTATATAGAAGGGTCTGGTGACTTCTGTTTCAGTGTATCTGAAGAAGTGTGCATGCACACGAAAGCTCATACCAAGAACTAACTTAGTTGGTCTTTAAGGTGCTACTGGAAGGAATTTTTTTATTTTGTTTTGACTATGGCAGACCAACACGGCTACCTATCTGTAACTGGAACTATCACCCTCAGTTATATTTTCAACTTTCAAGATCCTTCCCCCCCCGCCAAGATCCTTATTGAAGTCTTCCATATTCCTAGCCTTGGCAAATCAATTTTCAGTAGGAGTGTGTGTGTGTGTGTGTGTGTGTGTGTGTGTGTCTGCTTACTAGGGAGATAAATTCATCATCATCATCATCATTATTATTATTAATTATTGCAGTTTTATTTATTTATTAAAGTTCTTATGTTACATTGGTAAACATTATCATATTACAGTACATCAGAAGGCTTATTATACTATAATTTTCAGCATGTATACAAAGTTTATATACTTAAAGAAGAAAGAAAGAAAATGAAAGAAAAAAAACAAGGACAAAAAACTACTCCCAAATCATATATATACCAACACTTTGGACTTCCTGTCTATCCTGTTGTATATTCCTTTTTAAAAAAAACAAATAGATGTACTCTTATTATTGTATGTTTCTTTAGATAGATAGATAGATAGATAAATTTATTGTCATTGTCCATATATACACAGTATACACAACAACGAAAATCAAACACCCAAGACCGGATTCACATACACATTTGCACGTATCTCCAACACTCTCATCCTATTCAGACATAATCTATTAAAACATACATAATCCAGAATATAACACAACCTATTAGAAGCATAGCATAACCTAAAACCTATCTCATTCCTTCTTTACATTTACCTATCTCATTCCTTCTTTACATTTTATCTAATACATTCCTATGTCAATATGTACCCTTGGTCTTATTTCTCAACTCAGTCTCTCTCCAAAGTCAATTGAATGCTAGCATAGATAGCGAAACCTTCCTGTATTTCTGAACATATATCTTATATCTATCCCACTTTCCCATAATTTTTTGTTTTGAATTGCCTCTCAGACTATTTGTCAACTGCGCCATTTCAGCAAATTCTTGTAGCTTGTTATGCCAATCTGTTATTGTCAGAACTTTTCTTCCTTCCACCCCTTTGCCACCAAAGTCCGAGCTGCAGCCGTTGCATATAAAAATACCTCCCTAAAGGCATTCAGGATGTCCCTGCCAACAATACTTAACAGAAATGCCTCTGGTCTTTTTAGAAAAGTTATTCCAAACATTTTTTTTAACTCATCATAAATTAAGCTAGGGAGATAAATTTAGCAATGCAGTTCTTTGGAGCAATGCTCCAAATTTAGCAATGCAGTTCTTCAGCCAAGCCATGTGTACAAAAATGCATATAACTAAGGTGAAGGCTGCACAAAATGCATATATTAGTGAAAATAGCTTACCAAAATGCATTGAATTGGGGCAAATATTAGAGAAAATATGTGTATATTAAGCAAAATTGCAAAACAAAATGTATTACAAAATTCACTCCAAAATGCCAGTGAATTTTCATGAGGACTTTTAGAAAAGAATTCACAAAGTGATGCGAAAATGTGGAGAACTGGACTTCAGAAGGGAATAAAATGAGAAACAAGCTGAAATAGACAGAGTGGCCACACAGAATTGCTTCTGGCTTCCAGCTTAATATTAAGAGCACTTCCGCTGCTGCTACTGTTGGAGGCGAAGGGCTTCTCAACCTTTTCCTTTTAGGTCATTTTCTCGTTAAAAGAAAGAAACCACCCCAACCTATACCTCCAGCTGAAAATGGTGGGAAAATAGGAAGAGGAGAAAGGGTTGAGAAGCCCCAGCCTCATAACGGCAAACTATGTCCTCTACGGTGCATTTTTACAACAATTCTATAAAGAAAATCGCAATACTACATGTAACATGGAGTTCCACCCTTAGTAGGACTTTCAGCTCCTTCTTACCTGTTTCCTGTTCTTGTCTCCGAGCCTATCTAAACTTAAATGCCTTTCTTGTAACTTCATCACCCATCTATTTTCCAGATCATTAATAAATATATTTCAACAATGCCAGGTCTGCAATACAACTTAGACTCCCTGTTGTTAACCTTTAACTATGATGGAAAGTGATAACCAATTCATTCTTATTCTGAGTTTCCTGTCTCAGAGCCAATCTCCGATCCATTACAATAATTTGCTTCTCGTGCCAAGACTACTGCTTGCTGCTTTTAGTAGCCAGCTGAGGAGCACCTTTACAAATACCATCAACCGTGTTTCCTCTTTTATCCGGGACTACATTGCACATAGAGGAATCGGTGTTATACCAGCCCTTTGAACAAAAAAGAGGCCTTCTGCCAATGCAGTGCTTTTTATTTGAAACATACGCACTTCAAGCTGAAATATCAGCCGAAGCTTTTCTGTATTTTGAAGCCTTTATTATAAGATACTGATCCCCCGTGACAGCAACATTTTGTGTGCCAAGGCAGCCAATTTATATTCCCTTTTAATCTTTCCATGAAGATACAATGGATTTCAAACTCAAACGCCGACTTCTTGGACTCCCTCCTATTCTCACACCAACAGTGCAAACACACGCTTCCAATTGCTTCTTCTCCTGTCTAAAAGTTTCATTCTAACAGATGTAATAACAGATATAGTGTGCGTAGGTCCAAGTAAATTTGGGAGCTGGAGGAAAGCACAACACTGTCTGCACAGCAAAGGAGCTTGAAGTCCCAGTCCTGTGCATTCTTATCTGGAATTAATTTCCACAGCAATCACTGGGACCTAATTGGTTTCGAAAAAGGATTGGAAGGGCTGTAAATGCATGGTCTGGAGAGTCTGAGGGATGAGTCACAGAAGTTATAGGTGCATGGAGATGAATGCTGGAGGTATATGCCAATAATATTTGGTTGTCTTATCCATTAATAATGATACACTGGGAAGCAGTGAGTGGTTTAATCTCACTAATGACCCAATATGTTACCCTTCTTCTTTTTCAAAAAAATTATTGATTTTATAACACAAATAAACAACACAAACAGAAAAACAAACAATACAAAGAAATTCTTGTCTTGTCCTTATATTTTCTAAACATTGTTAGGTGGGCTTCCCTAAGTCCCCCCTATCTGATTTTCATTTTACCTCATCTTTAGCAGTTTACATATATCATAATTTCTAACCATTTTTAAAAATCACGCTTACTTTAAACAAAAAAATCTTCACATTTTATCACTTACAAATAATACTATTTTAAAATACACTATCTTCTGCTTCTAACCCTACAGCCGATATCCACTTCCAAAGCTATTCTAAGATTTAAATATTAATGTGCTGGTCCCGGGGGGGGGTACCATGAGGCGTGGTCAAAGTCCGGTCCTGGGCCGAGGGTCTGGAGACTGTCCACCAAGGGGGAAGCGGGGTCCAAAGCAAGAAGCTGGGCATGGTCAGGAATTCTGGAAAAACAGGTCTGGGTGCTGGCAGAAACAGGTTTCCAACGTCGGGACTGGGGCTGGCTGGCTTTTATCTGCCCCGAGGCATAGGGCAGCCCCAGTCCACAGGTGACCCGCCTCTCCTGGCCTTAAGGCGAGCACTCCTCCTAAGAGAACCTAGTTCTCTCCGCCTCTCTGCCCTGAGCCTCTGTAGCTCAGGAGAGGCTGGAGGGTTACTGGACCCAGAGGCAGCCTCACCTTTTCCTGACAGAGCTGGGAGAGGAGCACCTGCAGGCAATGGGTCCTCAATCACCTCCGGAGCCAGAGTGGATTCATCTGGTGTCTGCTCCTGAGGATTCGGCACAGGTGTGGGCCCTTCAGATTCAAGGCCCTGCCCCGGCTCAGCCGGCCCTGGAGACGGGGGACCCCTGTGCAGGCTGGGATTCCTCTGGTTCAGCCTCTGAATCAGATTCCCAGGCCATCACAATTAACATATTTTTTCAAATATTCCTTAAATTTCTTCCAGTCTTCTTTCACCGTCTCTTCTCTCTGGTCTCGGAGTCTTCCAGTCAGTTTGGCAAGTTCCATATAGTCCACATTATGTTACACTTCTGGAGCAGGTGGCGCTGTGGTCTAAACCACCGAGCCTCTTGGGATTGCCAATTGGAAGGTCAGCGGTTTGAATCGGCGTGATGGGGTGAGCTCCCGTTGCTCTGTCCCAGCTCCTGCCAACCTAGCAGTTCGAAAGCACAACAGGGCGTGTAGATAAATAGGTACCGCTGTGGCAGGAAGGTAAACAACGTTTCTGTGTGCTCTGGTTTCCATCATGGTATTTCATTGCACCAGAAGCAGTTTAGTCATGCTGGCCACATGACCCAGAAAGCTGTCTGTGGACAAACGCCAGCTCTCTCAGCCTGAAAGCGAGATGAGCGCTGCAACCCCAGAGTCATCTTTGACTGGACTTAACCGTCTGGGGGTCCTTTACGTTTTACCTTTACTTTTGGAGAGTTCAACAATTTTGGTAGGTTATTTTGATGACCAAATTAAATATGAAGATTAATGTGGAACTTAATAGCTGCTGCTCATATGTTAGTGGTCCCAAATTGGAAAGAACACTCTTCCACCTACGATTAAAGAATGTCTAGTTAAAGCTTGGGCAACAGCAGAAATACATATACTCTCCCTGTTACAGATAGGTAGCCGTGTTGGTCTGCCATGGTCAAAACAAAATAAAAAAATTCCTTCCAGTAGCACCTTAAAGACCAACTGAGTTAGTTCTAGGTATGAGCTTTCGTGTGCATGCACACTTCTTCAGATACACTGAAACAGAAGTCACCGGACCTTTCTATATAGTGAGAAGGTGGGGAGGGGTATTACTCAGAAGGGTGGTGGGAATGGGTGATTGGCAGATAGCTGCGATGAGCCTGTTGACGACTCTTAACGACTGCAATAGGTCTAACAGGAAAAAGCAAGGGGTGAGAAGGTGAAAAATGGCTTTGTCATGTATAATGAGATAAGAATCCAATGTCTTTGTTCAATCCAGGTCTCTCCATAGTTTTAAGTTTGGTGATAAGTTGCAATTCAGCAGCTTCTCTTTCCAGTCTATTTCTGAAATTCCTTTGTAATAGAACAGCTACTTTGAGATCTTGTATAGAATGTCCTGGGAGATTGAAGTGTTCTCCTACTGGTTTTTCTGTCTTGTGGTTCCTGATGTCGGATTTATGTCCGTTTATTCTTTGGCGTAAGGTCTGGCCTGTTTGTCCAATATAGAGAGCTGAAGGACACTGTTGGCATTTTATGGCATACACAATGTTAGACGATGAGCAATTAAATAGTCCCGAGATGGTATGTGTGATGTTGTTGGGGCCAGTAATGGTGTTGTCCGGGTGTATGTGGCAGCAAAGTTGGCATCTGGGTTTATTGCAGGCTCTGGTGCCTGTGTCCGTGTTAGGTCTGGTTGTAGTATTATTGTGGGTTAGGAGTTGTTTAAGACTGGGTGGCTGTCTGTAGGCAATGAAAGGTCTTCCTCCCAGAGCTTGAGAAAGAGAACTGTCATTGTCCAGGAGAGGTTGTAGATCTCTGATGATGCGTTGTACTGTTTTAACTTGGGAGCTGTATGTGATGACTAGAGGTGTTCTGTTATTTTCTTTTTTGGGTCTGTCTTGCAGCAAGTTCTCTCTGGGTATCAGTCTGGCTCTGTTGATCTGTTGTCTAACTTCATCTGCTGGGTATTTTAGTTCTAAAAAGGTTTACTCTCTGTTGTCTAACTTCATCTGCTGGGTATTTTAGTTCTGGGTATTTTAGTTCTAAAAAGGTTTACTCTCCCTGTTGGTTCGATTGTCAGATAACAGACGAAAGAGTCAATAAAGAAAAAGAAAGAGGAGCAGCAGGAACAGAGAAAAGGACACATTCATGCAAACCCTTTCTCCACTTCCCCAATATCTAAGGAAAAAGTAAATGTAATATTTGGAGGAAAGACTAAAAATACAATTGTGTTTCATTGATGAGATATTATTAATAAAATCCATTTAGACACCAAAATGTGTTGGGTCACCTGCGCATATTTCAACATATTCACCACTTATTCCATCCAAAACAAACCCTATAAGTTGCAGTTCCATCTCAGGGCCGGGCCTGCCATAGGACAGCATGGGGCAATTGCTTCAGGTTGCAAATGTTGGGTTGGTTGGGGGAGCAGCAGCAACCCCTACAGCTTCTTCCTCCGGAGCTCCCTAGACATTACCTTCCATTGGAGATCAGAGCTATGTATGCCATAGGCTTGTCACCCCCCCCCAAACTAGCCCAGTTCCCTCAGGTGTGCAGCGGGACATGGTCCTGTTGCCAGTGCAGAAGTAAGAGTCACCTTCTATCAGTGCTATCAGCATGGGATGAGGGTGAGGCGCCATCTTGCCTTTTGCCTCAGGCAGTAAATATCCTGGATCTGCCCTGGGCCATGCCATAAACTAAGATGAAGACTAGGATTTCAACCTAAAATTTAACTCTTATTAGCTACTTAAGGGACGTGGGTGGTGCTGTGGGTTAAACCACAGAGCCTAGGACTTGCCAATCAGAAGGTCGGCGGTTCGAATCCCCGCGATGGGGTGAGCTCCCATTGCTCAGTCCCTGTTCCTGCCAACCTAGCAGTTCGAAAGCACGTCAAAGTGCAAGTAGATAAATAGGTACCGCTCCAGCGGGAAGGTAAACAGTGTTTCCGCGCGCTGCTCTGCTTCGCCAGAAGCAGCTTAGTCATGCTGGCCACATGACCTGGAAGCTGTACGCCAGCTCCCTCAGCCAATAAAGCGAGATGAGCGCCGCAACCCCAGAGTCGGTCACAACTGGACCTAATGGTCAGGGGACCCTTTACCTTTACTTAGCTGCTTACCTTCAAATCTGTCACTCAACTGTATGTAACACGTCAATGTTAGCCTGCTTTGAGAAACATTCATTCCATGACTGCTGCAACCCATGTGGGATAGCTTTTAAAATAGTATTGGTACACAGGGAAAATAGACTCGTTTGCTGGACAACATAAAGCGTAAAATCAATAATTTCCCCATTTGCTTCTAGAATGGCTGTAATCACCACACCGAACTTTTCACAACCAGCTGTGACTAGAATAGAAACAGCTCCCCAAAGCCAAATTCGCAAGAGAAGGCCTGATTCTTTTTTTGTTTTTGTTTTTTTGACAGCCTATGCAGCATGCAGAAGCAATTGTACAGCTATTGGCAGCTAACAAAGCCTTGCGCCAAAAAGAACCAGATGCTGTGTCTGGACAGATACCAGCAATGCCTCGTATATATATGGTTGTGGGTACTAAAGAATGAGACAGGACAGCAAATAAGGAGGAGAACGGGCCCTTTGATCCTTTTGCTTCAGCTGCAATTAATATGACAACACGTGTGAAATAGACTTGGAGTCGAATGTGAATTTCATGCTCTTTATTCAGCTCATAGTAGCAATGAATGAATCTTTCCTCAAAACGTCTAGCTATATATACATTATCACAATGGGCCCCACGTGATTGGCTAATTCCGGGCTGCTCCTGTAGGCCAATTAGGTTGCGGATTCACCTCCTCCAGAAGCCTGATTGGCTGCTCCTGCAGGCCAATCAGGTCGCTGATTCACTTCCACTGATTCACT
The DNA here is from genome assembly GCF_964252035.2 of Podarcis erhardii. Lineage (NCBI taxonomy): Eukaryota > Metazoa > Chordata > Lepidosauria > Squamata > Lacertidae > Podarcis > Podarcis erhardii. Next base: position 13,880,823 of record NC_138501.1, read on the forward strand.
TCCACCTGGAGCTGGATTGGGTGGCTCCTGCGGACCAATCAGACTGCTGCATTCTGGATCCTACTGAAGGCGGGGACTCCTGCGCAGGCTGGGATTCCTCAGGTTCAGCCTCTGAATCCGATTCCCAGGCCATCACAGATGCCTGCTAAAAGTCTGGTAGCTGTTTTTCTCTTTAACATCTGGTGGGAGGGCGTTCCACAGGGCAGGCGCCACTACCAAGAAGGTCCTCTGCCTGGTTCCCTGTAACCTCACTTCGCGCAGTGAGGGAACCGCCAGAAGGCCCTCGGAGCTGGACCTCAGTGTCTGGGCTGAATGCTGGGGGTGGAGACACTCCTTCAGGTATACTGGGCCGAGGCCATTTAGGGCTTTAAAGGTCAGCACCAACACTTTGAATTGTGCTCGGAAACGTACTGGGAGCCAATGTTGGTTTTTCAGGACCGGTGTTATGTGGTCTTGGCGGCCACTCCCAGTCAAGAATTATATGTCACCTGGGGGGTGGGGATTAGGATTTTAGAGATGCTTAGGTGGGGCATGGCCAAGAAGAGGTTGGGAACCACTGGTCTAATCCTGTTTTAAAGCCAACTAAAAGATGTGAACAGAAGAAAAAGAAACCCACTGCCTTCTTGCTGCTTTCAGCTGATCATGTAGTGTCTTTCTGCACCCGGTGAAAAGGTTGCTTTCTGCTAGCAGGCAAAGACATTTTTATTTATTTATCGAGCAAGAGCTTTATATTGCCAGATTAAAAAAATTAATAATCTCTGAGCGGTTTTTATAAATAATATAAAACATTCATTAAACACAGACTTTGAAAACAGTAAACACCATAAAATTATCAAAATATAGATAAAATCAACAGGTTTTTAAAAACAAATGCAGTCGGTAAAATTATATGTCTGGCTCAGCTTGCCTAAACAAAAAAGGTTTTGGCGGAAGTTGTAAATGTTGATATTAGATGTCTGCCGAATATCAGTCACAATTAAACAGCACATTGACCCAGAAGTTGACTTGTAAAGGATAAAATTGGTTTTAAGTGGGTTCCCCTCCACCTTAACTTGCTTTCTTGTATGATTGTATTATAGGTGTGTTTAAAAATAATAATTAAAAAAATCCAGTTATCTGTCACATTTACTCTGAATTCATTTGTAAAGAGTTATTTAACAACAACAACAACAACAACAACAACAACAACAACAACAACAACAACAACAACAACAACATATTACTTATACCCCGCCTATCTGGCCAGGCCTCTCCAGCCACTCTGGGCGGCTTCCAATAGGTTATTAAAAACACAATAAAAGATCAGACATTAAAAACGTCCCTAAACAGGGTTTATTACACAAACCAATGCACATATTTGCATACAACACATAGATGGGGGTGTTTATTCGATGACCTCCCCACTCCTTGAACTTGATAGGTTCGTGCAGTGGAATAGAATGGAGTTACAAATATTTCCATGTATTTATTTTATTTAAGGAAATCTGTGGTTTACAACACACATTCATTCTCTCTCTCATACACACACACACACACACACACACACACACCCCTTTGGAGGGGGGCAGGAAGCCACAATCTCCAGGAAAAAGTCAACACGTTTCTAAAGGAAGAGCGGAGTCCTACAGGCAGTGATCCAAAAAAACTGCAGCTGCTTCCCTTCCTCCCCAAGTCCACCTGGGCTGAGAGCAGACAGCTGTGGTGTAAATGACCCAGCCATTTAGGGAAGATGAGCCTAATGATCGTGATAATGGGGCATGGCAAGTTCATCTCAGAGAAGGCCTTCAGGAAGGACCTGCCGTATTTATTTTGATGAAGGAAACTGGCTGGACAAGCGAGGGCTCTCAGAACTGGGGCTGCCCCATTTCGCCTGTGGCTTTCGAGTGCGAAGTCTCAAGTCTTCACTGTTACGGGCTGCGTCAAGGCCGTGTAATTGGAACTGGTGCATTCTTTTGGCACTGCTCCTGCGTCCCTCATTTGGCAGTCAGATAGTTCAAGTTTGCTCTGCAGCTGCAACAATAAAGACTCCAGGAATTTTGCTGATTGCATGTGCAAGCAAAGGTTTCTTTCTACCATTCTCCAAAGAGCATCAACTCAGTTCTTTGTAAGTGACTTACTCTCTGGTTTCGCTATGAAACTGCAGCCGAACTCGCCAAGCCAGGCTGCTGCAGAGTAAGCTGTGAATAGATTCTTCCCTTTGGGGGCCATATCTAATTTCTCTCTTTCTGGGTTTTAGTGCACTAGAGCCGCACGTCTGCATGCAATCTTGAGAGCCCAAAGCAAGAAGCAATTGTTGTTGTTGTTTAGTCGTGTCCGACTCTTCGTGACCCCATGGACCAGAGCACGCCAGGCACTCCTGTCTTCCACTGCCTCCCGCAGTTTGGTCAAACTCATGCTGGTAGCTTCGAGAACACTGTCCCACCATCTCGTCCTCTGTCGTCCCCTTCTCCTTGTGCCCTCCATCTTTCCCAACACCAGGGTCTTTTCCAGGGAGTCTTCTCTTCTCATGAGGTGGCCAAAGTATTGGAGCCTCAGCTTCAGGATCTGTCCTTCCAGTGAGCACTCAGGGCTGATTTCCTTCAGAATGGAGAGGTTTGATCTTCTTGCAGTCCATGGGACTCTCAAGAGTCTCCTCCAGCACCATAATTCAAAAGCATCAATTCTTTGGCGATCAACCTTCTTTATGGTCCAGCTCTCACTTCCATACATGACTACTGGGAAAACCATAGCTTTAACTTCTCTAATATGTGTTTTGACCCTAGAATTCTTGCTAAGATTGCCAGCCATAGTTTTGCTTGTGGACTAGTATTGTGGTTTGTTTTTATTGTTTTTAAATGGAGTAGGTAGGTTGGGTGAGCTTATAAGCATATTGAAAGTCATGGAATTTCAGAGTCTGCTAGCCTCAGTCAAATGAGCCAACAAATGCACAATATTAAAACTTTTCAATATTTGCAGTGTACACTTCATGGGCTCTTATGGCTTGTTGAGTTTCCCAGGGGGTCTGAAGGGTTTTGGATCTGGTCCTTAGGCTTGCAAAAGTTCCCTGCTCATCTACTATAGTGTTAAGAGTTTGTGGGTATCAGACTCATAGCTGTCAACTTCCAGATTTGAAAATAAGGGATCAGCAGCCTCACCTGTCCTGGAGACAGTCTAGGGGATATCTAACAATCCGGGATAGCAGCGGGAAATGGCACTGGAATAAGGGAATTTCCCGCAAAAAAAGGGAAGGTTGACAGTTATGGTCAGACTCCTATAATCCCTGGATCAAGGGTGCCAACTTGAATAAAATATTCTGGGGGCCCAAGTAAGCCCCACCCCTCACAATCGATCACATGATGCAGTGCACACAATTCATTTGAATGGGAATGCCCATCAACTTTGTGGGGGCCCAGCCCCCTCAAATATTTTATTGTGGGGGCCACGGCCCCTAGGAGTTGGCTCCTATGCCCTGGATTCAGCAAGTGTGAGAATTTGATCAAGCCATGGGTTGTTGGGTGCCCGACTACCCTGTATCTAGAAAATGTTAACAGTTAATTAAGCCAGGCTAGTTTCCTTCTGAGGTGATAAACCCTGGGTGATCAGCCATTAAAAGGAGGGGTCTTGCTGCAAGACGGCAAATGGGTAGGGTGCCGTGCAATTGTCATGGGCCAGGAGTGAGCTTCACCTGCTGAACAGCAGCCTGAAGGTGAGAAGATGGATTGACTCCACCTGCAGCTGATCAGCCTTCAAGGACACAGAAGAGAAGGTGCTGATGAGAACCAGCTGGCTTCAGCCTTCTTAAGCAGAAGCATCCTGTTCTTCACAGTAGTCAACTAAATGCCTATGGGAAGCCCATAGTGAGATGGACAACCATTTCCTGCTATTGTTCCTGGATGACTGGTATCCAGAGTTGCATCTGAATCTGGAGATACTCAGGGCTTTTTTTCAGCTGGACCTTGCTAGAACTCAGTTCTGGCACAATTGCCATTCTAAATGAACGAGGAAGGCATTCACAGTGAGTTCTGGCACCTCTTTTTCTAGAAAAATAGCACAGAATATGCTAGATAACCATTATGACTCATAGCCACTGGTAGCCTCGTTTTTCAAGAATTGTTCATGAAATTTCTCTTGAAGGCCTAAGCCAGAATTCCAAAGAAATACTTAAAATTCATTACTTTTGCAGCGTAACCTTGGACTGCCCTTAGACGTTGAATTAATGTTGCTTTATGTTTTATACTTTGCCTTTCTGATAAGTCATGCTGGCACCTTTAACTCAGATAAGTGCTGATTAAAGTTTCCGTCTGCTTGCTAGAAAAAATTAAAGCAGTATTAATCTTTTTCCATTCTAAATGATTCACGGTAGATTTGTTAAGTGCAAACTCTTTGAGAAAGGTTGATTTAATGTTACAGGATGATGTGTCTCTTTTGCATTCAAGGACGCACAAGCCTAGATAAGATTTAAGAACCTATCCAAGAGTAAATTTTCACCATCCTCCCCGACTATCTGTGAAGCTTGATCACCGCAAGGCGATTAGTGAGACAGAATATTTAGGCTAATGTGCAATCCAGATTTCAACGGAAACACCTTAACATTGTTTGTGGTTGAAAGGCTGGGAACTATCTGCTTACACTGCAACTTGATTTTACATCTCTCCTCCCCATTGGAAGACGTAAAACAAAGGAGATCTTTGCATTCCTTGTACAATCATGATTCTTTTCTTAATCTTTGATTATCTCTTATAAAGAACACATTTTGCTTTCTGAGGTTAAGGTAAGAACCTTAAAAGAGATACTTTTTTAAAAAATAAAAAAAATCATACTGTCTACCATAAAGTCATACGTAGGGAAATATGGGTTAAGTTGAAAACACATTTTTTTTAAAGACACCTACAATATGATCCTGTACCTTGGCTTACTCAGAAGTAAAGCTTACTATGTTTAATGAAGCTCATTCCCAATGTGTGCAGCTGGGTAGGGGAGAAGATATGAAAGAAATTTATAAAATTTTGCATGAAGAGGGGAATTTTTTTTGGGCCCCCTCCAAGTAATCTATGTATTCAGCATTCATGCTGATTTGCTTGCGCAAAAGTTGCATGGTGGTTAGGCTATGTCCAGTCTTTATTGTGGGTGGACCTACACTCATGGTTTTTAATGTTAAGGAAGGGTTAAGGAATGGTTTGATAACATATATGGGCACATGATGTCCTGCTAATGTGTTATTAAATGCATTAATGCATTAACCAGAGGGCTCTGCAGAGCAGCCAGCAACCAACCGCAAGGAGACAGCATTTTGACAGGAAAAAAACCAAGGTAAAAAACACTTAACAAGTAGGTCCTGTGATGTTTTAGAACGACATATCTAATATCGTTCTAATAACGTTAAAGAGGTCAGTGTAGATCCAGCCTGTGTATCCACGGGGTGGTTAAATGACAATGAGCATTCATTCTGATTTACTTGAGGGATGTTTATACTGCTTCCCATTAGTCATTTGTTCATTTTACCCATTTCCCCTTCACATTCCAAGCCGCAAAAAGTCCAATACTTTTTTTAAAAAGCAATTTTGTTTCACTGTGGCAGCAGAGGCCTTTAATCCACTTTAACTGTGCGAACCAGTATGCGCTTGAATATCTCCCATAAAATGGGGGCATTATAGAGGTACCCTTGGTCCCATCAGTAGATCCAGGCCAGATAAAATAAAACAGCTTTTCACAAAACACACAAAATGTGGTGGTGTCCAATAGCAGTGCTGGTGCGAGGCATTAAAAGTGTTGTTGCGCAATTCAGACATGCCTTCTTTTATTTGCCCCACGGGCATACCTGAAGCAAGTGATTTTGCCCTCCTACATAGGTGCCAACTCCCTGGAGCCCTGGGTGCCTGAGCACCCACATAATTCCTTATGAAGGGGTCGGCCACCCACAAATTTAGGTGCAGGCTGGCACCTGCAGCCCAGGGCACCCACGGTTGTGGGGCCGAGTTGCTCTGCTATGTGGCAAAGCTAGTTTGATGGCTTTATTCCCCCCCCCCAATGCTTTTTTATTTATTTTTCTTTGATATGAACCAGACAAACAAATACAATAAAATTCCATAATTTTTACTATCTCAACGCTCTGCCAAGCATGGACTTCCCTCCCTACCTTCAGCAGCTTTTCGTATTACAGTTTGCGTTCCACAGTTTCTTAATAACATTCTATCCACATAATAAGATTTATTTTAGCCCTGCTACGGTCTTTAGACTTCTACAGTTTCTAATTATATACTCCACAAATTTGCTCCATTGTCTTCTGAACTTTGTTTCCTCTTGCTTACGAATCCTGTAGGTCAGTTTTGCTAATTCCACATATTCTACCATTTTTGTCTGCCACTCCTCCAATGTGGGTAATTCCTGTATTTTCCATTTTGGGGCTACCAAAATTCTGGTGGCAGTTGTGGCATACATGAATAATCTCTGATCTGGTTTTCCTATTTCTTCTCCTATCAGACCTAGCAAAAAGGCTTCCGGTTTTTTTGGGAACGTATATTTAAACATCTTTTTCAATTCATTGTAGATCATATCCCAGAATTGTTTCATTTTCTCACATGTTAGTTTGATGGTTTTAAAGGGGGATTAGACTAATTAAAAGGAGGATAGGTCTATCAATGTCTATTAATAATGAACATTATATGGAATCTCCATTGTCAGAACATCCCAAACCTGATTAAAAAGTAGACAAAATTCTCTAGACTTTCTTGGTTTCTTATGGTGCATATGACACAATAGCAGTTTGTTTTCCCCATATATATATATATATATATATATATATATATATATATATATATTGTCTATCAACATGTCTCTTGTATAAACGTTTCAAATGCTTAATTTAAAAATGTGCAGATGAAGCTTTTCCTTTAAAATCCTCGTTAAGAATTGTATATGGGAGGACTGAGGCTGAAAGGACAGGGCTGATAGTATCTTTGCATTTTGTTATGAATTCATTTTCCCAGTACACAATACCCTGCTTGTTCAGTAGGACTGTTACTCGGTGGAAAGAGATCTTATAGCAATACATACATAATTACCCATTGAAAAATAGCCTGAGCAAAGGTTTCATGGATAATGTGTACTCATGTGAGCCGACGGGTGATTTTTCCTGCTTTACCTGCAGAGGGCAGTGTAGTCGTCCCTTTCATAAATGACTGGTTTGGGGTACAAAGAAACAGAGCTGTGTCGCAAAGTCCACCTTTTGCGCCAGCTTCTGTCTGGAAATAATATTTTTCTTATTGGATGAGGAAGATCAGCTTTTGCAGAAGTAGGTTTGATAACACATGTGAATATACTTTAACAGCAAATGCTAAGCTGTTGAAGTTGGTTAATGCATCCATATTACCAACAGACATTGACTTAGTCATTCATTTATTTGTACATTTTTATGCCATCTTCTGGTGCAGAACTGACTGGGGACTCAATTTCATGTCTCATTTGGCTAGTATTTTGCTGTTGATAAGTTTCTCCATTCATGGAATTCTGCAACAGTTACACATTCAGAGATGACTAATGTAGACACTTGCAAATTATTTATTTCCCATCAAGTCAACATGCTGTTCCTTTAACTTATGTGGGTGTTTTATCTCTAATGCTCAAGCAGATGTTTTGGTTGAGTTGACCGCATTGTCTTAAGATATATTTTGCTTCCTGGACATCTGGAAATGGTACTCTAGAATTAACCGCCACATTTCATCATTTTTAGAATCAGTCTTTGAATTTACATTTTTTTTTCCTTTTTTAAAAAAGAAAAAAAGTTAAACAAATACTACCTAGTTTTATCATGTTTTGTCAATTATTCAGTTCTCTGTTAGCATATTTTGCAGCGTAAGAATAGTTGTTAATGTTCTCAGTCAAAGCAGCTGTCTTCCATGTGTTATTTTCATTTATCATCGTAAGAGTATTTCTCCGTTTATGACAGTGAAGTTGAAGATATGTGTGATTCTCGTGTCTTGTCTCTCCTGCATCAATATAGCATTGTGCTGATAGACACAGAAAAGGGCTTTGTTCATGTGTGTGTTTAAAAGAATGGAAAAGCATTTCAAGTCTAGCATAAGTAACTTGTCACCTCTGATACTATGTCTTATGCAAAACAAGGATCTATTTTCCGCATCTGTTCTTGATAAGAGCATATTTTTCATTCTTTAGCATGAAGTATAGATGGTTCTATTTAGCGTATCAAAAGGCAGAATATTTTATATTATCAAGAATGACTTTCCCCAAGTGTATACCCAACGCTAGCCAGTTAGCGTCTTCCTGCGTTTAGTTAAGGTCTTCACTGACACAAATGATTACTCTGTGGACTTTAGAAAATTCCATTGTAAATAAGAATTGATAAATATTTTTAAAAATATGTTTATATTAAAAGTTCAGCAATAGGCATATCAGCTTTTTGGTATTTTCAACAATCTTGAAAACTGGAGATCTCTTTCCTCTGCTTGCTTAAAAAAAAGATATCATTGTGTATCTGCCCATGTTCAGAAAAGTCAATGTGTTCTTTTTAATATTTGGTTGAGCTACTAAATCCTCAAACACTAAAATTCCTTAATCATGAGCATATGGTTTTGCTGAATGCCACCCATACTGCCAACATAAACTGTACGAAAAGTCATGATTAGAGCTTGTGTGTTTTAAAACAATAATACATTTGAGTTCTTTCCCTCCATCTCCTCTACATTTAGGGTCCTGCTCTAATGCTTTTCCTTATGACTGTAAAGGTTAATCCTTTTTTTTTCTTCAAAAAAAGAGAAGTTGAAATATTTATTTTATCACATCATTGCAGCATATGAGGCCATTAAAGACAATAGCAATAGTTTGACTCCAGCCTCTTTTACTATAGCAAGGATGAGCTGGCTTGTGGATTAAACTTGGTCTACAAGAGGTTCAAATTTAGCTTGTGAGGCTGTTTTCTTCAAATCGTGCCCACCTGCTCTACACAAAATGTCATCTGTGATGTCAAGCACTTGCCCACAGACATGCAGCAACCAATGTGCAACCGGGAGCCTGAAAGTGCAGTTTTGATTGTGCATTGGGTTGGCAAGCGAAAGCAGGCTTTGGCCCTATCGCCCATCAGCAGTATGCTGGATCGGCTGCATGAGAGACTTCCCTATTGGAACTTGCTTGTGCAGCAAATGCACGATGGGCGGTACAGCCAAAGTCCGTTACACGATGGCTCCTGAGTACCTCTGCATTGCTGTATGCCAGGCATGTCCAAAGTCCGTTTTGGGGGCCTAATCTGGTCCACCGGTCGGTTTAATCTGGCCCCTGTGGTAGTTTATTTCCTGAGGTAAAATTGTTTAAAAGAAGCTCAGCAACTTCAGTCTTAAAAAAAACCTCAACTTCAACCCAATTAAAAGCTCAACAACTTTAGGGTAAAATCGTAAAAAAAGAAGTTCAACAACTCCAATCCCCCAAAAAGGTCAACACGCATGTTCACTTCATCAAATCTGGCCCTCTTTGAAAAAAGCTTGGACACCCCTGTTCCGAGAGCACAGGCAGTCCCTCAAATACAGACATGGTGAGGATCAGTCTACTGGAGTAAGATATTGATTTTTTTTACAGATTCATAGGTGGGTTGTTCTGCACACCTATCAAAGTGGGCTTCTCCTGAAGGGGGGAAAATCAGTTATGGGCCAACAAGGATATCCATGAGAGCCTATGTAATAGGCAAACACATCGAAAGACTGGAGAGTTTACATTTCTTCAACCATGGTTGAAATTAACAACTGGTAGGATTTTGATTAATTGGGGTATGGATGAAGTTGCAGAACTGTGCCAGATGAGGAATCTCAGGGCTGGCTCATGAAAACCAGCTTGTCTGACCTAGCAAAGAGCAAATGTGTTAAGACGATAAAAGGTGTCTGAGAGGAATCTTCTGACCTGGGCAGACAGATGTTGCAAAGGTGATGAGGTATGTGTTTGAGGTGACAGGAAAAGAGTTTTTAAGCCACTCTTGAAATGACCATGCTGTAAGATCTGGACTCCCTCCATGCACACTGAAGGTGTAAATAGGTGTCATATTTTTCCAGGACATGTCCTCTTTTTCCGGGGTAAAATTTGAGACAAATTGCATTTATTTACTTTGAATGGCCGTCATAGTGTCCTCTTTTTTTGCTCTTTGAAATATGGCAGCCGTAGGTGAATAAACCATATAATAATAAATAATAATATTTTATTTATATCCCGCCCTCCCCAGCCAAAGCCAGGCTCAGAGCGGCTAACAACAGTAAAATAATACAGTATTCTAAAATCAATTCATTATAAAATCTCTTAAAGCTGTAATAGTCTCTGCCATGTTTCAGTTCTCGAAAGGAACACAGACCCTGGGCGAGTGCCTGGAACCCCATGGGTTCTTGCTGCCACTTAGCAGAGATAGGGGAAGGCCCCCAACTTTTTGTAACAATACATTTTAATTCATTTTATACAACCATACAGTTGTGTTTGTAGTCATTGTCCTTCACAGGAGCATGGCTGCCTTATTACCTCAGTACTGAAGTAATCATTACTGTTTGCCTCTATATTGTTTTTCTTTGGCGATCACTCGTAGCCGAGTAAGATGGTCTTCCATAAACACGGTTTTAACAGTGAGTCCGTAAGCGACTGTGGAGGCCAATTCTGGATCCACACGTCCTTCCACAGTGGCGACGTAGGTTTCTGGGTGGCAGTTGATCTTGGTGAGGGTTTGCCAAACATGCCTTCTTCTTAGCATGTTTCTCTCTTTAGTCCTGAGTTTGAGCATCTTCAAAGTCCATGACACCTTTGGTAAAGGCTGTTCTCTAATTGGAGAGCTTGCAGACCAGTGTTTCCCAGTTGTTGGCATTTATACAGTGGTACCACGGGTTAAGAACTTAATTTGTTCTGAAGGTCCGTTCTTAACCTGAAATTGTTCTTAACCTGAGGTACCACTTTAGCTAATGTGGCCTCCAGCTGCCGCCACACCGCCACTGCGTGATTTTTGTTCTCATCCTGAGGTAAAGTTCTAAACCCAAAGCGTCTGTAACCCGAGGTAGCACTGTACTACATTTTTTAAAGATTTGCCTTGAGAGCGCCTTCAAACCTCTTTTGTTGACCACTCTGTATTGCATGCAATGACTGGCAATGGTTCTCCAGGATTTCAGCAGGATTATTTCCCAGCGCTACCCGGAGATGCCAGGGATTGAATCTGGAACCTTCTGCATACAATGTGGATGGTGTACCACTGAGCGATGGCCCCTCCCCCAAACATTAATTTCTCTTACCATTTTGCTTGAGGTAGTCAAGTAATATCCTCATTCTTACATTATTATATGGGTAGAGGATAATCTTGCTGCTGGGGGTGGAAGGAGGATAGCTTTGCCCCAGGATCAATATGCAGCTGAGGTTATAACCGGTAGTGAAACTGTTCCGCTTGCTGAGCTGCAAACTGCTGTTTTCCATCATTTGTAGTTAGTGGTTTAAATGTTGGGAAACACTGATTTCCCCACAACAGGGTTACTTTCAGGAGTTACGTCTTTCAAGGTGGTTGAGTTGTCTTTCCTGGAAAGGTCTACAGACTCAGTAAAAAAAAAAAATCAAAAATCTGTGTGCTTGAGATAGGAGTTTTCTCTGTACATGTGCATCCCTTAAATCATGGCTCCATATCCATCTGTCATATTTAAGATGTGGGGAAGGGGATGGAGAAAGTGATTAATTTATACTGTCGGACTGAACTCCACTTTTTACAGATTTTGTATAGAGTGATATAAAATGCACACAGTTGCATTATCATGCCACATGTTTCTAAGATCTATTCTTTACCAGATGTGGGGCTCATGAGACTCCCATTGCTATATTTGAATTACTTTAATGCGCCCTTTACCATGTGCATGTCTCCTCAAAATATTGCTTTCAGAATCCAGACACAGGCTTCCTAATTTTGCAGCACTGGTGTTTTTGTAATGGATGACCGGGCAAAGACGTGTCCATGGGGACAATAAATAAATTTATCTCACAGTTCTGCAGATGATAGGGAGCAAACCAGAACATTTTCCAGATGAAAGTGCTTTTAGCAGTTGCCGGAGGATAGGTGAGAGAGCACCTTCCATTCATCTTGTCCTATTGGCAAACAACACAGCCCGTTTTTTCAACATGCTAGTTGAGTGGGGTGTTGTTGGAAGCTAAATGATTAATGATTGATGTCAGTGTCAGTGTCACTAGGGATCCTGTGAAAGTGTGTCTAGTCTCTTTTTGGCTGCTACCGTTGTACTTTTGATGCTGTTGCTGGGAGAGCATAGCATGTTTCTAGTTACACCGGTGTAAGCTTTAATGGAACAGTGGTTGACATAGGATTGCTCTGTCGACAGAACATTTCTGTGAACTGTTCCTGCTTCACTTCTGTGCTTTTAGAATTGAAATATATATTTTCTGAAGAACTACCCAAAGAGATTAACACTAGCATCTGTTGAGTGCGACTACCTGGAAGAGAATTGTGTGGACTGTATGCCAAAGACAATTTGGAGGCAAAGTTAAGAATATATATTTGAACAGCTCTTTTTATGTGTGGTTCTGTCTATAAAGCATTCTTTGCCTCTGAATCATTTGTTTAACATCGTAGTGTTTTTTGTTTGCTAAGTGCATTAACAGTTGTGCAAGATAATTAATAATTTGTCAAGGTATAGATGACTCAAAAAAGTTTTAAATAATGTGCCCATACTGCTACCATATGTCAAATTAAACATTTCTGATGCAATCTTTACAAGGTCAGGAACCTGATCTACCCAGTGGTAGGTGATTTAGCTATCTATTCAGCCAGAAAAATGTAAGTGTTGAGTCGACGTTGGTACCTTGCCAACATCTCAGCTATGTTGCAGCACAGACATAACAGGAGACATGACTATTTACAAACCCTATCTCCAGTGAAATGTTTGTATGATGCAAATTATTGATACTAAGTGTGTTCGGTTCCAGAGTTTAATATAAACATAGCAAACTACTGTATTATATTCACTATGTTAGTGAAAGAAGCAGAAATTCCTAACAGCAAAGCATAAACTCCACCAGGAGCTATAGGTTCCAAGAACTCAAGACAGGGCCAGCTTTTAGCATACCAGAACATCTAGATTCTGGTTTGCCATAAAGTTTTAATATGTAAAGAAATTTTTATTGGCTGTTCCTGCTACCTGCATTGGATCAATACCTAACAGTAATACCAGGTTGAAGCAATTTACTCTAGCGACACAGGATCAGCTCTCTAAATAGTTAAGCGTTTGATTCTTTGTTTCCTCAGCAGTCCACTCCTCGGATAATGTTCCCACATAATACACCTTGCTTCTAATTCAAGTACTCAACAAGTTCTAGTCAAAGGAACTAGTCTCAATTTATTAGTAGCAAGAAAACATGTACAGTGGTACCTCGGGTTACAGACGCTTCAGGTTACAGACTCCGCTAACCCAGAAATAGTACCTCGGGTTAAGAACTTTGCTTCAGGATGAGAACATAAATCGCGCGGCGACAGCGGGAGGCCCCATTAGCTAAAATGGTACCTCAGATTAAGAACGGTTTCTGGTTAAGAACGGACCTCCAGAATGAATTAAGTTCTTAACCCAAGGTACCACTGTATTTCCTTTTACATGAGTGGACTCAGAAGTCCTCTCAAGGAACAGGCCTAAAAGCCAAGTCCTTCCTGTTACGTTTGGTAAGGGCAAGGGAGACTTTTGTGCATGGTCATTAATCTATTATATACAGTGCTATTTTTCTAGAAAAAGAGGTGCCAGAGCCAGGGCCGGCTTACCCACAGGCACTAGGGGTGCGGGGCACCCAGGCACCGGGCTCTCAGGGGCGCCAGGCCGAAAGTCCGGGGCCAAGATTTGGAGTCCAAGGATTGAAGAGCCAGGCCAGCCAAAAAATTGGGGGCGCTGGGCAGTTTTTTGCACCCTGGCACCGCATATGCTAAAGTCGGCTCTGGCCGGAGCTCACCATGAATTTCTCCCTTGTTTTCTTACAATGGCAATGGCGTCCACCTGAGAGGTGCCAGAACTGAGTTCCGGCTGAAAACCAACAACCCTGAGTACATATGCTTCCCAACAGCAAGGACATATGATTCTGCTTAATTTTTTGTTTCCCTCAGTTTTCCAGTCCTACATTCAGTTCGCTACATTTCTATGTCAATTTGCGATTTATTTTTAAAAAGCTCTCACAAAAATATTCCACCCTTTTAATGTGCTCTGAATGCACACATTTTTATATTCACCTTGGTGTAATATACATATTTTGCAAGAAAATTTCCCTAATATAATGTGTTTTTGTATGTTGTTTTTCACTAACACATTTATGTTTCCCCTAATATACATATTTTTGTGCCTGTTTTTTGCATTGCAAAATTCACTGGTGTTTGAGTTCACATATTGTTTGGGGCCAGTGTGAATTAGGTAGGTTCTCCTTAAAATGTGAAATGAATCAAATTACTTTCCCATTCCTACCCAACAGTAACATCAATGTCTTCTTCAGGAAATATTATGTGAGGATACTCTCGCATGGCACCTTACCCCAGCGTTGTAGCACTAAGGGATGAGGGTTGGGTTGGGAGCACTGCTTACAAAAGAGGTACTGAAACGAATTCAGAATTCTGAAATTATTATCATTGTATTTATGCCACTTAAAGGTAAAGGGTAAAGGGACCCCTGACCATTAGGTCCAGTCGTGACCGACTCTGGGGTTGCAGTGCTCATCTCGCTTTATTGGCCGAGGGAGCGGGTGTACAGCTTCCAGGTCATGTGGCCAGCATGACTAAGCCGCTTCTGGCGAACCAGAGCAGCGCACAGAAACGCCGTTTACCTTCCCACTGGAGTGGTACCTATTTATCTACTTGCACTTCACGTGCTTTCGAACTGCTAGGTTGGCAGAAACTGGGATTGAGCAACTGGAGCTCACCCCGTCACGGGGATTCGAACTGTCGACCTTCTGATCGGCAAGTCCTAGGCTCTGTGGTTAAACCCACAGCACCACCCGTGTCCCTATTTATACCACTTACGTTGATCCTATTAGATTGTTTTGACTATCAGCAATCAGCACCAGGACTGGCAGAGGCACAATGCAGACAGCAGGTATCTTATGTGCAAAATTCTTCGTCTAGAAGCATCCATTTTCTATCCTGGATCTAATTTGATGGCCCATTACCAACAGACTGTGGTTGTCTTCCAAATATTGGACGACGAGAAGATCAGTGATATGAAGAAGCAAAATGAAATGAAACTCCTGTTGGGCCTGTCTCCTGTTAAATCTCTCCAAAAACAAGGAGAGTTGCTTGTAGCCTAAGTGAGTTCTTCAGCGTTACTTGGATTAAACTGATTTAACCCATTCACGTCGATGGAAATGTGATTCAGACTGTTCTGAGAGCTGGCTGGGGTTCTCTAAATCTTTAGCTGAGTCTTTGCCAGCCCTGGCCCATTGTCTGGAGCAAGGTAAAGGCTGTTCCAACATACGCAGCCGTAAACAGTTTTTTAGATGGCCGCCTGCCAGCACACTGCAGCAGTGCTTCTCCCAGCCATCTCCTCTGCAAGCTCAGTTTGTTCCTTACAGGAACATACATGCAGCGGAGTGAAGGGGTCTGATTTTTTCACTGTGGAGCTAATGCAGATGTCGTTGCTGCTTTTACGTTGCAAGTGAATTTTAGATTTATTTTTTAATACAAGATTGAAAGGAGAAAAACATGTAGGCTAAGAACGAAGATCTTTCGAATTGTACACTCGATATATTTCATGTTTTCCTTTACTTCTGTGACTGTGGCACTTTGGTGTACAATTCTAACTGTGCAAATCTGCTTACCTGGTCTGATTTGCACCATGTTGTGGAATGTGGGCCATTATCAGTGAGCTAGTACAGCTAGTACAACTCCCATCGTCCCTAGCTAACAGGACCACAGTGGTCAGGGATGATGGGCATTGTAGTCCCAAAACATCTGGAGGGCCGAGTTTGGGGATGCTTGAGCTAGTATCATGCAAGGAGAAAAACTAGAGGAGGTGTCAAGAGGCCAAGTGAAGAATAAACTGTGGCTAATGATGAATATAGGGACGAGGGTGGCGCTGTGGGTTAAACCACAGAGCCTAGGACTTGCTGATCAGAAGGTCGGTGGTTCGAATCTCCGCGACGGGGTGAGCTCCCGTTGCTTGGTCCCTACTCCTGCCAACCTAGTGGTTCGAAAGCACGCCAGTGCAAGTAGATAAATAGGTATTGCTCCAGCGGGAAGGTAAATGGCGTTTCCGTGTGCTGCTCTGGTTCACCAGAAGCGGCTTAGTCACGCTGGCCACATGACCTGGAAGCTGTACACCGGCTCCCTCGGCCAATAAAGCAAGATGAGCGCCGCAACCCCAGAGCCGGCCACAACTGGACCTAATGGTCAGGGGTCCCTTTACCTTTACCTTAATGATGATGAGGTGGCCCTTTGGTAGCAACAGCTGCTTTCTAAGGCTTCGCAGCATAAAGGAAGTTTAAGTTTAAGCCATATTTTTATCTAGCAAGATTTGGTGACAAATGCAGCTGGATCTTTCCTGGATTGTGTGGTAGTAGTTATGCTTTAAAAGCTAAGAGGGCATGTGGCTGGCAGCCAAGACAGATTAAAAACACGATAAAACATCAAACATTAAAAACTTCCCTAAACAGGGCTGCCTTCAGATGCCTTCTAAAAGTCAGATAGTTGTTTCTTTCTTTGACATCTGATGGGAGGGCATTCCACAGGATGGGCGCCACCACTGAGAAGGCCCTCTGCCTGGTTCCCTGTAACCTCACTTCTTGCTGTGAGGGAACAGCCAGAAGGCCCTTGGAGCTGGACCTCAGTGTCTGGGCTGAACGATGGGGGTGGAGATGCTCCTTCGAGTATACTGGACCGAGGCCGTTTTGCATGAGCATAAAGAGTCTATATGTCCTCTGCTACTAATAGGGTGCCTATTGCTGCTAAAAAAACACATATCCCTTAAAAAGATGTTGGAGGGAGGCAAGGAAGGGCTTATGTGATCCTAAGAATTCGGTAATCCTGTAGAACTAATAGTCAAATATAGAGTATACAGTCAAAGCAACATAACAGAAAACTAAAATATTATCTTATAGTGCCCAATGAAAGAGGTAAAGAGCAGCCTCTGATTTCAGGAGAGTGGTGGCTATTAGCAAATAAAAAAAAGCCATGACTGTACTCACTAGGTTGTTTTAAAACTAAAAATAATTTTGCTGGTTTTGTTGTCAATCACATCATCGGCAGCTTTTCAAAGTGGCTCACAGCATGGTGAAGTTTTCTTAAGGTGAACTCAGTTACAAGTTCTAATGAAACAGTCATATGAAAAATAGGCTTAAAAACAAGTATTAACAAAAAAAAAAAAAAGAACAGTCCACTGATAATTCACAGTAAGTTCTGGCCCAAAAAATAAAAAAGGAAGATAAGGCAGATAACAGAGAAAAAGGAATGCATTTCTGGAACAAAGTCTTGACCTCAGAAACAAGAACGAAATAATACCCCACCATTCACAAGCCAGGGAATACATTTTTAAAATAAAATAGAATTATCTCTCTTAATTTCATCAGTCTTTGGATCTGGAGGCTATATTACTTTTAGCATGCATTGTACATCATTTTGAACTGCACAAAGTGTGAACAGTATCTAAATGGGTGGATGAAAAATGCTGGAGGCTTTCAAGCCTGTTTTTTGTTCATTATGTTTATCTCATAGATTTCCCCCACCCCAATTACAGAACTCAAGGCAGCATACATGGGATTCCCAAGGCAGTCTCCCATCCATACACTGACCAAATGCAGACTTGTTTAGGCTCAGCAAAGTAGCTACATCATGTGCCTTCATACTTCGTCCTGGAGCCAAAACATTTTTGACTTCGAGACGCTTACTTTCTGCATCAGTTCCAAAATAGAAAGCTTGAAAACAGCACATTTGCTAGGGCATAAATTCCGCTGCAATCAATGGGACTTGTCTACAAGTGATTGCGCTTAGGATCCTGTTGTAAAGAAGATGACAAGTGCAGTAAGCATTCTGGTTATTCTCTGCTCCCTCGCAGGGTTTAATTTGAGCCAGAACCCAGTTTTGTATACTGGAGGCAAGTAGTAATGGAGTACATATGTGAATATGAAGAATGGCTTTCCCTTGCCACTGAATAACCACAGCATCCTCCAGACATCTGGGATTAGGGACCATCAAAGACTACAGCTTTCAGGTGGTTCCATTCTTCTTCTTCTTCTTCTTCTTCTTCTACATTTATATCCCGCCTTTGACAGGACTCAAGGCTGCCTACAGAAAAAGAAGAACCTCTTAAAAAAACATAGAAAAACCAACCATTAAAATGCCATTGGACAGTGATACACATTAAAATTATGTGTATAATTTTAATTCTATTACAAGTTCTGGGAGCAGCCAACAAGAAGGCCCTCTCCTGTATTCCCACCAAGCATGCCTGTTAACGCAGGTTAATTCTGTGTCCAGGGCAGCTATCTACCAGCTCCATCTAGTACGCAGGCTGAGACCCTACCTGCCCGCAGACTGTCTTGCCAGCGTGGTGCATGCTCTGGTTATCTTCCACTTGGACTACTGTACTGCGCTGTATGTGGGGCTACCTTTGAAGGTGACCCGGAAACTGCAATTAATCCAGAATGCGGCAGCTAGACTTGTGACTTGGAGCGTCACACATAACACCGAGACCACATAACACTGGTCCTGAAAGATCTTCATTGGCTCCCAATACGTTTCCGAGCACAATTTCATCTTGATCATGGCTTGATCATGAAAACCATGGGGGAATTAGAACACAAAGCTTCCACTAATTTCCAAATTAATGGGGGGGGGGCGTTCTGGAAGCATTTAATAGAGAAATGAGCAAAGTGTTGGTGCTGACCTTTAAAGCCCTTAACGGCCTCAGTCCTGTATACCTGAAGGAGTGTCTCCACCCCCAATGTTCAGCCCAGACACTGAGGTCCAGCTCTGAGAGCCTTCTGGCAGTTCCCTTGCTACGAGAAGTGAGGTTACAGGGAACCAGGGAGAGGGCCTTCTTGGTAGTGGCGCCCGCCCTGTGGAACGCCCTCCCATCAGATGTCAAGGAAATAAACAACTATCTGACTTTTAGAAGACATCTGAAGGCAGCCCTGTTTAGGGAAGCTTTTAATGTTTGACGCACTATTGTATTTTAATATTTTGTTGGAAGCTGCCCAGAGTAGCTGGGGAAACCCAACCAGATGGGCAAGGTATAAATAATAAATTGTTATTGTTATTCCCATATGCTTAGTTCTCCTTGGCAAAAGGGATGTGTTCTGTTTGCTTATCTAAAATGTAATCTTGTGTATGAAATATTCTCCACCTTAAATCATTTGCTTTTAATTAATCAATGGCAAACTGTCGCAATTCATGGGTGTACCTTGCGTTGTTTTTGTTTTCACAGTCACAATGGCAGTTGCCTGATAGACCTTTGTGTGGGTAACACTGGCAGAAAGTTAACAGCGTTGAATTTATTGTATTTTGCATCTTGCTCCAAAGAACTCAGAATGGTGTGCTTGGCATTATTCCATTTTATCCACACAATCGCTTGTGAGGTAGGTTAGACTGCCTTTCCTGCGGCCACCCAGTGAGCTTCATGGCTGAGTGGAGATTTGAAAAGGGTCTTCCAGTCCAAGGTAAATACGTCCAGAAAATTTGCATTTTCTATAGAACACAGGGCAGTTTTCATCTCAAATTGCAAGTGCTGGCCTAAGGTCAGTAGTGTAACAGAGGAGCCACGCTTCATTCCATCAACAGCCTTCTTCATTAAAACATATAATAAACTGCATTTACATAGACACTAGAGACAAAGGCTGTCTTTTTATATAGACTTATCAAAAAGGTAACTAATAATCTCACTTGATTTATATTAGTAGAAAGGTTTCCCAAGAAATTGACTTTAATGCCCCATTAAAAATGCATTGGTTCTCAAAAGTAGGCTTCTAAGAGTATTCTTCAAGATAACACTTTTACTGTGGAGCTTCAAGAAGGTACATGGAAAGAGAAAGGGCCAAATTATGCAAGGCAGGAAGGTTAGTCAGCTGGAAAAATGATTGATTACTTTCACTTCACTGTTCTCAGCAGAGCTGCAACTTGAAAGAGCGTATTCTCTCATTTTGCACTAAGCGTAGCACTAGATCATTCCACTCCTCCGTAATTTGGATCTGGGAGGGGAGACACACTGGCATTTCTAAATTCTGCAGTGAAACTGGTCACTAATTCACTATATTTTAAAAACCTTCGTAAAGAATGTCTCTCTCTCACACACCCTTTGCCATTGCAATTTTAGGTTCTGCAAATTTCTTTGGTGCCCATCCCAAAAGCCGCCTTAGTACCTTCTCTGTGGCTGTACCACAAGTTGTCAAATAAATGGGTAAAAATTGTGGAATGTCATCCCAGGTAACAGTTTGGGGTTAGTGTTAGTTGGCTGGAAAAGGTAATTGCTGTAGGACTTCTAGCAGATGAAACTGGATAGGCAATACAAGCAGGGGCGCCGACTTATAAAAAATATTGGGGGGGGCGGGGGCCCATACCGACTTATAAAAAATATTGGGGGGGGGCCAAGACCTCCAAACCGCTGCTGCTGGGGGAACGAAAGGGACGAGCCCCGGGCTGCCCCGACCTTAAGTGAATCTGTGAGGGCCCGCCCTTTGCGGCAGCCGATTGGCTGCCGCCGTGGGCGGTGAATATTAATGAGCTAGGGGGAATCCCCGCTTCTCGCGGGGCTGACACCAGCCCCGCGAGATTGTTGATGGGTCGAGAGCCCGCAACCCCACCCCCTCTCTAGATCGGGAGTGGCTTTGTTTTAACTCATTACTGAATGTATTTTAAAAGGTAACTATTGTCAAACAAGGAAAATAAAAAATACCAACATAATTTTGTGATTTTACAAAGCATAATATAACTAATAATTTTCTTAAATTATTGGGGGGGGGCAGAGCCCCCCCAAACGAATTTTTGAGGGGGCTCGGGCCCCCTCAGGCCCCATGGAGTCGGCGCCTATGAATACAAGGCAAAATATTTTACTGGTTTGGTACTTTAACCACTTTCCCCTTTAAAAGAAGGAACAATATGGTGAAGGTCAATACATTGTGAACATATTTTCCACAACCATAATGAAAGAACCATACATAGTCTGCTTAGGAAGAGAGGGATAATGGACTCTTTATGCTTGCAACTATTATTTTTACTGTTATTTTGCACCACACATAGATTAATTGTATTTTTGAACGCCTTTATAAGCTGCCTTTTATGTAGTTAACTGAATAGCAGACTAGTAGTAGTAATAATAATTATTATAGGAACTATGTCTATGGCACCTTTATGAATACAGCAAAGATTTGCGAATTTAATACTTGAGAGTAAAGATTTATTACAATTTAGTTTTGCACTAGGATAGGAGTTGATTTTTTTGGTCATTTTGTTTTCTTGTGACTGACCAAAATTGCATTTTTCATTCTCAACTTTCTTCACAACAATGGAAAACACATGAATCCGCCTTGCCACGTAGTTCCTTCAGCACATATTAGACATTTTCAAGAGAAAGCATGGTAATAGAAAACACAGACAATTAAGCAAGCAACATTGCCAAATGGCGTGACTAACAAGGGAGGGAAGAGGGAAGGAGAAGCACTTGCTGCCCATTGTTGGTAATGAAATATGAACAGGAATACCATTTGCAAACCTTTCAACCCAACCCATGAACTGGATAAACAGGAGGGCTTGGATATGAGCCAAGCTCAGTGGGACTAATCAACCTAAATCTAAGAATTCAGACTTGATTGTATTGCGGATTAGTCTTTAGTTATGAACATTTTAGTATCCCCTTTTGAGGACTGACAGGAATCATTGTTCTACCGTTTGGAGCTCTTGACTGATTATCCCTCCTGAAGCTCTTTTTGATATAATTTTAGATATGAGAGACCAATATAGTATACTTCCACTGCCATAATCAGTACATACCACACAGTTGGCGTTAGTACATGCTTGTGAACAAGCGATTGTTTGGCTCTCTCCTTAAATATATAGTTTGCCGCGTAATGAATAGTAATTGAAACCAAAATCTCAGGGTTACTCGAATGATCACCTATCACCATTGTCTGTTGGAGGTGTGGTAATTTTATCTGAATGGACAGGGATATTTTCTTGCATCACTAATTTACAGTGCTTGTTCTGCATATGAACTTGGCACCAACCCTTGGCTTCTTCCAAATATTTGGTGAGGGGTTCTGTAAAACTGAGGAGTTTGCCTCTAATACCCACCCTGAGCAGTTGGTCCAGGAGAATACCATTGTCAATGGTATCAAAAGCCAACGAGAAATCAATTTACAGTAACAGTGTTGCATTTCTTCTGTCTCTCTTTCGATAAAGGCCCAAATCCAGACTGAAGTGGGTCCAGATACGTAGTTGGGTTACATAATGGTAGGACACTCTTTAGAAGCTTGGAAAGAGAATGTAATGTAAGCCTGCAAGCAGCGCACACTGAGAGCCATTGTGGTGTAGTGGCTAAGAGTGGTGGACTCGTAATCTGGTGAACCGGGTTTGATTCCCCGCTCCTCCACATGCAGCTGCTAGGTGACCTTGGGCTAGTCACACTTCTCTGAAGTTTCTCAGCCTCACCTCAGAGTGTTTGTTGTGGGGGAGGAAGGGAAAGGAGGTTGTTAGCCACTTTGAGACTCCTTCGGGTACTGATAAAGCAGGATATCAAATCCAAACTCTTCTTCTTTTTGATGAAATTGAGACAGCATTTAATAATTTTACATGCTTTCTAAATAAAATGACGATAAACCATTTTAAAAATACACAAGCTCATACAAATCTCCTGAAAGTTGCATCCTTTGCCTTCCATTTCCTGCCCACAGTTGCAACTTGACATCATTCATAGTTTATTGCACTGAACCGTCTATAATCAAATGACCTGTTAATGGTGAAGCCACATGTGAACAATGTAGTAATTCCAGTGAGTGCCAACAAAACCTTTAGACTATGCCCAACTTCATGTAGCCTTTAAAGGCCATATCTATGATGGGAAAACCTGCAGGAATGCTTTTGAGAACTCTAGAGACCTGGCATGTTTAGTCTTTCTTTTCATACTTGTGAACGCTTGCTCGTTCTGAACAGTCAAGTTCCATTAGTACCAAGTGTCAAACACCTTCTAAGAAAGAAGGTCCCTGAAAAACAGTTCTCACTGTATAACTTTCTAAGATTAGTTATTAGAAGAGGAGGAGGAGGAGGAGGAGTTTGGATTTGATATCCCGCTTTATCACTACCCGAAGGAGTCTCAAAGCAGCTAACAACCTCCTTTCCCTTCCTTCCCCACAACAAACACTCTGAGGTGAGTGAGGCTGAGAGATTTCAGAGAAGTGTGACCAGCCCAAGGTCACCCAGCAGCTGCATGTGGAGGAGCAGAGACGTGAACCAGATTATGAGTCTACTGCTCTTAACCACTACACCACACTGGCTCAAATGAATGTGAGAACAGACCCTTTGCTGGTACCATCTTTTTGCAACCTGTTGATACTACTCTGGCCAACATGAACTGGATGCCTAGGCAATGCATTGATGCATCAGGTTGTTTCATCCCCACACAGAGACCAAAATAATACTCGGTTTCACACCACAAAGTAAGCCCAGCCATGGCTTACTAGGACTGCATGAATGTACTTTCTCCTTCCTGGTTCTTTTTGCTCCTGCGCCATGCTGACCTCAGCCAAGGTTTGATACCCAACACCATCCAAACCCAGCCTCATGGTTATGCTCTCTCTTCACTGACCATGACCTGCAGCGAAGAACAAACACCAGCATCATCTTGGTATGAGGAAAATATAACTGCCTTTTTTAAAATGTAGAAGATTCTAATTCTGCTATCTAATTTGGCTCTTAAACTAGCAGGGAACAGAAAAGTTTTTGCATTTGATATTCCGCTTTATCACTACCTGAAGGAGTCTAAAAGCGGCTAACATTCTCCTTTCCCTTCCTTCCCCACAACAAACACTCTGTGAGGTGAATGAGGCTGAGAGACTTCAGAGAAATGTGACTAGCCCAAGGTCACCCAGCAGCTGCATGTGGGGGAGCGGGGAAGCGAACCCATTTCACCAGATTACGAGTCCTCCGCTCTTAACCACTGCACCACACCACAGATGATTGGCAGGGAAGAAATGACCTGCATAAGTGATATGGTGATCCCTTGTGCGAGCGGACCTTAATAACCACTCTCCACTAGCAGCATAGGAAGATGCTGAAGCAGACCATTGGTCTATCTTGATAAGAATCGTCTACCCTGACTGGCAAAAGCTCTCCAGGGACTCAAGCAGATGTCTATCTCTGCCCTATCTGGAGATGCCGGGGACTGAACCTGGGCAGATTTCCTACCACTGAGCTACTGTGACTGAAGACACATATATTTACCCTCACTTGTGACACCTGAGATGTGTATTTTTTTGGACCCACCTTAACTCTGTAATTGCAAGTTGTTTTAAACTGTTTTTAACATTGTTTTTAAATTGTTGTAGCCTAATCTGGGACATTGGGACGCAGGTGGCACTGTGGGTTAAACCACAGAGCCTAGGGCTTGCTGATCAGAAGGTCGGCGGTTCGAATCCCCGCAACAGGGTGAGCTCCCGTCGCTCAGTCCCTGCTCCTGCCAACCTAGCAGTTCGAAAGCATGTCAAAGTGCAAATAGGTACCGCTCTGGCGGGAAGGTAAACGGCGTTTCCGTGCGCTGCTCTGGTTTGCCAGAAGCGGCTTAGTCATGCTGGCCATATGACCCTGAAGCTGTATGCCGGCTCCCTCGGCCAATAAAGCGAGATGAGCGCCGCAACCCCAGAGTCGGCCACGACTGGACCTAATGGTCAGGGGTCCCTTTACCTTTACCTTTAATCTGGGACATTAGGGTGAAAGGTGGATGATAATAATAATAATAATAATAATAATAATAATAATAATAATATAACAGTGCTTTTTTCTAAAAAAATGTTTAGGGTACTCTCCTTTTGTCTCCAGAAAATCACCATTTTATAGATCAAATCGGGAAAAGTAAATGGACCAAAGTACAAAGATTCACAAAATGTTTAGGGGTATTCGTATCCCTGCGTGTCCCCCCCCTCCAGAAAAAAGCACTGATTAATAATGTATTTTTCTAGGTGACACAGATCTCTAGACTGACTATGAAAGCAATGGAGAAATGTACTAGTTATACTTTTGCCGTCTTTTCCAGCTGAAAAATTAAAACAAACAAACCATATGTCAAAATCACAAATCCTATTCAGCAGTATTACTTTAGCACATTAAAGGAGTTAGGCATCATCTAGCATTCGTTCTTGCCAAATTATTTATGGAAAGCATTTTGCATTGACTTTGCTATCCTGTAGTTGATTAGAAGCCTTTTTTTAAAAAAAACCTTGCATGGCAAACTATTGCTATTGACATAATAAACAAGTGAGCCTTAAAGGCAGATGTTTACAGTATGCTGCAAATTATTTTAAAAGAAGGGGAGGCAGAACCCGACATTCTTTACGTTTGTCTCAACAGCTGCATTCAGTAGTTGGCATCCGGTAGTTGAGCTGTGCAACGTTAAACTTTATGGCTTTTTAAGCATTTCAGGTACTATTCCATTGTATCAAGCTTTCCATTATTTTTGGCAGTACACATTAGGAATGTCTGCTTCATTCAAACATAGCTTTGGTGCCAGCATCATGCTGGGACAGAAACAGAGACTAACATTACAGAAACAAAAAAGCAAACTGTAAAGAAGGGTCTTTTTAAAAAAAACAACAACCATTTTTTACAAAGTCACCTTCCAGATGATGCAATTAATATGCTACATTATGATAATTAAAAGGATAGAATCCATTTGCTAGACTGGAGGATGTCTTTAAAAATAATGTTTTCCAGGTAGCTAATTTACTCACTTGGATGGAACACTCAGAAATAACTGTCTATAGATGGAGATGAAAACCAGACTTCACTCATTCCAGTCTGGGGGCAGGGGGAAAGTAAATGTGGGTCATCACTGCCAGTGAAACACCTGCTTGGGGCACCGCCACATACTTTTGGCCGATTAATAGACTTCATAACTAACTAAGCTACTGATAACTTAAGAGGACAAATAAAATACCATTGACTGCTAAGTGTTACCTCTGTGTCTAGACTTACAATGGCTGTGATCAGCACCCTTAGTTTGATATTGTTGTTGTTGTTTAGTCGTGTCCGACTCTTCGTGACCCCATGGACCAGAGCATGCCAGGCACTCCTATCTGCCACGGCCTCCTGCAGTTTGGTCAAACTCATGCTAGTAGCTTCGAGAACACTGTCCAACCATCTCGTCCTCTGTTGTCCCCTTCTCCTTGTGCCCTCAATCTTTTCCAGCATCAGGGTCTTTTCCAGGGAGTCTTCTCTTCTCATGAGGTGGCCAAAGTATTGGAGCCTCAGCTTCAGGATCTGTCCTTCCAGTGAGCACTCAGGGCTGATTTCCTTCAGAATGGAGAGGTTTGATCTTCTTGCAGTCCATGGGACACTCAAGAGTCTCCTCAAGCACCATAATTCAAAAGCATCAATTATTCGGTGATCAGTTTGATATTAGCATTATTTATTTGCCCTTGTAGACATGATCTTTTGCCCGATACGCAAGTTTTCCCTGGCCCTTTCTTTAACTTGGAAAATGCACAATTCCATCTGTAAACAGTGGCTTTGCTAATTTATTTTTACTTTTTAACATATTGGAGCCGGCACAAAGCTGATCTAACGGACAACTGCAAACACCTAGCACTAGTAGCCAACATGGTGTCCTCCAGATGTTTCTTTACTACAACTCCCATCATTCTGGGTCACTGGCAATGGCTGATGAGAGTTGTCATCCAACGACACCTGGAGGGCATCATCTGGCATAGCATCTCTCGGTTAAGTTGTTGGGCAGGTCAGCCAACTTCCTGGAATAACAGGGGAGATCTGGTGGCCATCCATGCAATGTGCCAGGTGTGCTATGAAGAAATGGGTCACTGTGGAGCTAATTCAATGCTTCTGCCGCTGAACTCTTACTGCCTCTAACCTCCTGCCCTCCTCTCTCAGGAACTGGCAGCATTTATCAGTGTTCAGAAGGCAGGTCAGCAACTCTGCACCACCTTATTAACTGCTATTGGAAGAAACATTGGATTGAGTCCAAAGATTCCGTTCTCTCCAGAACTATTGAATCATAGAATTTTACAGTTGGAAAGGGACCCTAAGGGTCATCTAGTCCAACCCCCTGCGATGCAGGAATCTCAGCTAAAGCATCCATGATAGAAGGCCATACAACCTCTGCTTGAAAACCCTCAAGGAAGGAGAGTCCACTGCCGAACAGCTCTTACCGTCAGAATGTTTTTCCAAATATGTAGTGGGAATCTTCTTGCAACTTGAAGCCATTGGTTCAAGCTTGCTCCCTCCTCCATGTGACAGCCCTTAAGATATTTGAAGATGGCTATCATATCTCCTCTCAGTCTCCACTTTTCCAAGCTAAACATACCCAGTTCCTTCAGCAAGACAGATGGATCCATTGATGTCTTTTGTTTTAAATTTGATGCCCATGTCTTTTTGTATTTACTCATCCAGAACAACTCCTTTCTATGGGCAGTGTATTAAAACAAAATTACCAAAAAAATGTTCTTCTGTGTTAGTTTTCCTGGCAATACTTGCTGGTACAGTCCTACCTCGGGTTACAGCTACTTCAGGTTGTGTTTTTTTGGGTTATGGACCGCCGAAACCCGGAAGTACCAGAACAGGTTACTTCCGGGTTTTGGCAGTTGTGCATGTGCAGAAGCACCAAATTGCAAGCCGCGCATGCGCAGATGCGCCACTGCAGATTGCGAACGCTGCGGGTTGCGAATGTGCATCCCACACGGATACGTTCGCAACCCTAGCGTCCACTGTAGTAATGATGGAATAGCAATACCAAACTAGAACCTGGAAGTTTTGCTTAGCTGCAAAACATCAGCTTATTGCCCATAATCATCAAAAAGCTTTATTAAACGAGCTTTCTCCTGTTTCTCCACCATTTGCATAATTTCTAGTCCGCGATGCACTTTCACATGACCTGTGAGGGAAGGGATAAAAATGGATGTCCACCTGATTCTGGCATATATATTTTTTCTTTTTCTGTTGGGGATCCCAACTGCTGTTAAGAGAACTTTTTTCACCACCCTAATGAATGCATCACATGGAAGCAAGTTCTACTGAGCCAATAGGAAATTCTTTAACATAAGATCGCTGATCAAGAGTTTTCTGTGCACTTCATCCACACATGACAGAACTCCACAGTTCCACATCAGATTCTTCTTTCTCTTAAATAGATGGGGCAGTTCTGATTTTGAAACCTTTTTCCTTTTTGTGTGAGTAGTTCTGGAGTGAATGGGGGACCCCAGGTGTGGAACACAAATCCTGCATCTGCAATCAATTGCTGAGTCAAGGTTATTCCATTCAGGATCAGGCTTCAAGTTAATGTTTTATTTCTGAAATAAGCAGTGTTTCAAGCAGCGCATGAGATGAAAATTCTGTATATTTCTGACTCACTGTTTGGATGGGATTTATATTTGACATCTGGGGAGCTATCCAACTAAAAAGGGTGTAAAATTTAACAGAGATGGTTATGTATTGTTTGCCGCATTGTTTATTTTAACAGTCTGAAAATATTCTGGTTCCATATATGTTGATCATATCTCTTACATTTTGGGGCCTCTCATTCCCTACTGACTGGAAATGTAGCGTAGAAAAGTTAAATTTTGTACAGCTGCACTTTTGTCTTATCTTAATGTGGACTGCATATTGTCTCAGACATCTAGGTATAACACAAAGCATGAAGGGCTAAAGAGAAGAAATTGTGCTCAGTAAGAGAAGGGAAAATCTATATTTGACTACCTATTGGTTGGGGAAAAAATAGGTTCATGAACTGTTGATCATGGGAATTTATAACAGCAAGGAAAATTTGGAAATAATTTTTTTTAATACAGTTAATCAGCAAGTCAAGCTGGAATAGTAAAACATTACTATGCGAAGTCAGATTATGAAATCATGAATACTTAGGCTCCCATGTGAGATGCTTGTGTACATTCTTGAAACAGACAGTATTGAGCAATTAAAGGGACATGTCAGCCAGGGGCTCACGAAGGCTAACTGACACCTGGGGCGGGGCAAACCGCTGGTTGCACACACGTTGCGCCACTACGTACGACGCATGCATGGCATTGCTACGTAGGGCACATGTTCAGCATTGCCCGAGCGCCATACAAACGGTGGAGGGATCCTCTGCTCGCAGCTGTAGCGGCAACAGAGGGATCCCACTGCCCTCTGTACGGCGCTTGAGCAGCACTGGCGGCAAACCGCTATGTACAGCACATGTGTGGCGTCGCTATGTACAATGAATGTGTGCGACACCACATTGTATGTAGTGGTTTGCCGCCGGAGCCACTCGAACACTGTACGGGCGGTGGCAGGATCCTCTGCGCGGGGCTGCAGCCGCGAACGGAGGATCCTCTACATGCAGTGGCAGGATGGCTGCTCATGCCGCTGCACCCAGGAGCGGTGGGGCGAGCACCCTGCGGGGTGCATTGTTACCCCCCCAGACATGGCACCCCGGGCGCACTGCCTCCCCGCCCCCCTTGCGATGCTACTGATGTCAGCTAATGAGGCCACACATTTCAGCCTCTCTAATACTTTGTATATTATAGCGGCTATACTTTATTATTATTATTACAGTGGTACCTTGGGTTACAGACGCTTTGGGTTACGTGTTTTCAGGTTGTGTACTGGAAAGGGTTACTTCTGGGTTTCGCCGCTTGCCCATGCGCAGAAATGCTAAATTGCGCTTTGTGCATACGCAGAAGCACCAAATCACGTCATGCACATGCACATGCCCAGACGCAGCACTCCAGGTTACGAAAGTGCCTCCATCACGGATTATGTCCACAACCTGAGGTTCCACTGTATTACATACTTATGACCTTCCTCTAAAGACAGCGTACAAGAGATAATCCCATTTTATTCTCCCATTTTTTCCTATGTGATAAAAGATTACTTTTATTTATTAGAATATTACTTGCCCCAATCCACCCAGCGATCAGGGACCATATACAGAAAACAACCCTGAATTTTTTCCGGCTCTGGAACGACACACACAGTCAGCATCCCAGTGGTAGGTCTGTTGTTTCCAACTTAATCCCTTTTGCTTCCTCTGCTCCTCTTGGAATTGCTTGTTAAATTCAAAAATTGAGGCCCCAACTTATACAAAACTGACTGGTGTGGTCCCAGCTACTGTTAATTTTTACCTTCCTTTTGTTAGCCCAGAAAGGGCTAATACCTTTACCCTCTTAATCCATCCTGATTTTGACGAGACAGGAAAATGGGATTGTTAATCTTTGCTTTTGTTTTAACCTTTAAGCCTCCATTTGGGACAGGCATAGGCAAACTCGACCCTCCAGATGTTTTGGGACTACAACTCCCATCATCCCTAACCAACAGGACCAGTGGTCAGGGATGATGGGATTTGTAGTCCCAAAACATCTGGAGGGCCGAGTTTGCCTGTGCCTGATTTGGGGCATAAAAAGAGTTGTGTTTTGTCTCAGTAACTCGTAATCGTTTTGGATCTCAGAGACCCCTGCCCAGAGTTTCGCTGTACATGAACTTTTCTGTGATCTTCCTTCCTTCTCTCTCGCTTTCTGTTGAGGAAGAGGTGCCTTCCTTTCGACTACGTGAAGCCTTCTCTTCACAGGTACATCCCCACACCCCATTCTCTCTCTGGCAAACACATCAGTTGTCCAAATCCTCATTCTCTCTCCTTCCTCTGTTTTCTGCTTCCCAACTTTGAAAAATATATGAAAGAACCACTGGCTACATGCTATGCTCACCATGGGACTGTTGCTGAAAACGGTGTCCCACCTTGCACTCTCATATGCACAATTGTACAAATGTACAACCTTTGGACAAATCTCTTGTCCTGAACCCAACTGAGCCCATCTCTGGGATTTACCCAGAGCTGGTAAAGGGAGCCCTGGATCACCTCCAGGCTGTGTCATGTCCACCTGGAGCGAACCAGGCTGCTCAGGCAGCAGCATATTTAACAAGGGACTCAGCTATATTAGTGAAAATACAACGATTTGAATGTGTTATAAACACCGGCACCAGAGAGCACAAAAACCTTTCTATAACATTTTTACATAGGTTTTTTTTTCTTAAGGTAAAGGTACCCCTGACCGTTAGGTCCAGTCGCGGACGACTCTGGGGTTGCGGTGCTCATCTCGCTTTATTGGCCGAGGGAGCCGGTGTACAGCTTCCGGGTCATGTGGCCAGCATGACTAAGCCACTTCTGGCAAACCAGAGCAGTGCACGGAAACACCGTTTACCTTCCCGCCGAAGTGGTACCTATTTATCTACTTGCACTTTGACATGCTTTGGAACTGCTAGGTTGGCAGGAGCAGGGACAGGGCAATGGGAGCTCACCCGGTCGCAGGGATTCAAACCACCAACCTTCTGATCAGCAAGCCCTAGTCTCTGTGGGGTTTTTTTCTTATGACGATTTAATTTCTGACTTATTTATAGTGTGTGTTTTCCCCCTGTGTTTAGATCCAATTAAACCCAATTAAACATGCGGCCAGAGGGAAGGAAGGAGGTATAGGCAGAGATTATTATCTGTCCTTCCTCCTGCTTTGCACATGTTTAATCTGGGTTTAAGCGTGGGATCTGGAAGGTGGTGTAGGGAGTGAAGTAGCCAATGCAGGCAAGAGTCTCTCCATGTGTCCCTTTGTAGCACCCTGCTTGTGGTTAACGCTTAGCTGGAATGAAATATTCAACGCAGCAATAGAGAAATTAAAATAGTAATTTATTTGTCAGACAAATAAATAAGAGGCTCAGTGGTACGTGGTTACCAAGCTCTGGCCTGGCCTCCTGCCATTCTGGCCAGCACTTATATTCCCTTAATCCAGCCCCCTTTGCTCCTCCTGTGGCTGCCTCTGTCCAATCAGCCTGGTTGAAATTCCTATTGGCTGTTTGCTAGAGCCAATCACAAAAGATACACCCACAAAAGATACACCCACTTCCTTGCCCTTATATGGGAGACAAAGAGCTATATATAAATGACAAATAAGTAATAATATATCTTACATGGAATCTTAATTACCAGCTCACCTCTTGCCCTTCTTGCCCTATTGCCTTCTAAAACAAATGGTTTAATCTTACATTTTATGTTCAACAGATGTCAAGGATCTTGAGTTTCACATAAACATTGAAAGATTTCCTTCATTTAATGTTTCTAAACAAAATGCCTGACAACTATATATCAAGACTGCCCGGATGGCGTCTTCTGTCTGGCAAGGGGGGGGCTGGTGGCTGACTTAATTTCAGGATAAATACAACTCTTACAACCATATGAAATAAGAATCTAGCATTCCTTAAATCCTTTGCATAATTACATTTAAGCCAATATATTTAAGCTAATATATTTCATACATTTATCATAGGTAGCCTCTTAAAAGAATAAAGCTTTTCAAAGTAAAAAGGAAGGAACTCAATAAAACACAGCTTTTAAAAGAAGCCTCTTCAGTTTGCACCTCCCCCTTTCCCCCTCCTCTCCAGCCTCAAAATAAAATAGGAAGAAGCTGCTTCTTCTGCCAAGCCAGTTGCCTTTCCAACATTTAACACATTTTAACCTTTTTTAACTCTCTTAGTTTAAGAAACAGCTTTAGAAGAGACTTCCCCAAAAATGCTCTCTTTCTTTCTAGCTAAATGTTTTTCCTTCCATTTGCTCCTGGCCTTTCAACCTTAGAAAGAAGATCTGGCTCATTTTACTGGGAGGCACATTAGTATTATCTTTCCCCATTCCTAATGGTGTTTTCTCAGCCTTGGGGCAGCATATTTAATTCTCCCTTTTTATGACTTTGAGAATTGTTTTTCTACTATAAATCAATGAGGCCCTTCTTGTCTTAGGAGGAAAAACATCTTGCCAAGGTTCTTTTAGGCAGCTGGTCTTTTGCCTGGCATGAAACATTTGAAAATCCTTTTTTTAAGCTCATTTTTAAATACAAGCCTTGATTGAAATATATAGAAGCTTTGATAAACATGCAGGCTTATGATTAGATGCCTCATTCCCCCCTTTCAAGCTCAAGGACCTTCATCCCAAGTGTCCTTGATAGCTTGACCTTCATCATATTCCTGAGGTAAAGCTCTGTATAGGGCCATGATATGAGGTAGAGTTTCATTTGAAACCATCTTGCTAATTGTACTTCTAAAACATGAAATGATACATGGCATCATACATAAAACCAATACTACTACTGTCAAGAAAAACAAGCAAGACAATAGTATCCCTTTGAGTCCTGTGACATTAGGTAACCAATTGGTGAGCCATCCCATATCCCATCCTTCCCATGTTTGTACTGGGACATGTGCTATATTCTCCATCTTTGTGGCCAACACACGGATTGCCTCACCATTATCAGAAATGTTAAAGCAACAGGCATTCCCTGTCAAGTTCAAGACTCCACATAGGCCTCCCTGCCTGGCAAGTACATAATCCATTCCCATTTTCAGCTGCAAAATGGCGGCTCTACTTTCATCCAACTGTTGTGCAATAAGTCTCAAACTCTGGGCCGTTGCATTGGTTACAAGTTCCACTACTGCTTGCAATCGAATTATTCTGTTTAGATTATAAATAGGATCCCGTGCCCCTTGTATGAGCTCACCAGGATTCCAGGAGGCAGGATCATAATAGGCTATAATGCGCTCTGGCGGCCAATCATCAGTACCGCTCCAACTTTGGGTACTTCCTCCTGCTATATGAGAAATATCAGCATTCCTTCGTGTTCGCCTGGCCGAACTAGTGGGCATAATCCACATTGGTGGTAATACCCAACCCAAGAAACAAGTCCCACTCCATTTGGAAGGGAGTTTCTTGTATGCCCATTCTCCACATATCCACCACAACCATCGGGTCTGAGGTTTTTGGTACGGGGAATACAGAAGGCGAAATACCAAAAGGGGTAGAGAGTTCACAGTGCAGTATGTTAGATTGCCTTTTTCTGTCACAGTTATGTTCCACACCACTTTCCATGCATGAATAAAAGGAGGTGCACAGGGCAAGGCATTCCGAGTTCGATAGGTAGTACCGTGTGCCCAGGTATGACTATTCTTCTTATAATCCCAAGTATAGTGACAATGAGAAGAGCCTATCATGGGAGAATCAGCTGCATCTGATGATTTATGTACACAGAATTCCCCTTGTACAGGTATAACTCGTAATGGTTTAGTTGAGTTCCATCCGGGGAAATTCTGTATTTCAGTTTGGTGTGGCATTTCGCTTACCATACCAATGGCATCTAATGGTATCGGTAATAAGGGCATACCTCCCTCTGAATCATCTGGCCCAAGAGAGCAAACAAGGCAATTGGTCCTATTTGCAACATTAGCTACCATTTCAGCTAAACCTACCCACATATTGTGGTCATGGCTGAATCCATATTTAGCCAATTTGGTCAGATTCAAGGACCCTTCCCCTTCCCAAGGGATCAGGATTAATAATAAAATCATGTTGATGTCTAGTATATGCATTCCTTCCACAAAAGATTACCTTATTGTGATAGCAAATAATTATTAGCCCCAATATAATTCCCCCAGTGACAGAAATGGGGAACCACCAAGACCAAAACATATATCCCGAGGATCCCCAATGAGTAATATCTCTGATAATTGTTCCACAAGGGGGGGGCAGTCAATCAATTGTATTAGAGAATCTTTCCGTTCACAGTCGCTGGTTCAGACGCTCCTCAAGCTTCAGGCGTGCGCAGGTCAGCCAGCTTCCAGGTTGTGGCTGCAGCAGGCCGGTCGTCAAATGTTGCCCGTGACCTAGCCCGTTCCCGGTAGGGCTAGATACAGGGGTTTTTGGAGAGAGTTAGTTTTAAAGGATTAGAGGGGTCACCTTTGCACGTCCAACTGCCTTCAGACTTCTTCAAACGAGAGTGATGAATCCAGGGGGTCACCTCAGCTACCTTCACCGCTGTTGGAGTAGAGAGCAAGACGGTGTAAGGTCCACGCCACTTAGGTGCAAGTGGATCACGTTTCCACTCTTTCACCCATACGCTATCGCCAGCCTGGAACTGATGAATCGGCTCGGCAATGCTGCACGGCGTGCGCTCGAGGGCCCACCTGTTAAGAGAAACAAAAACACGGGAGAGAGATTGCACTTGTTCCTGTGTCACATGATCTCCTATTTGTTTAAGGTCAGCTGGAATATCCTGAACAAAGGAGGGCGGTCTCCCATACAGGAGCTCAAAAGGTGACAACTTAAGTCTTTTTGTGGGTGCACACCGAACACGAAACAGTGTTATGGGTAACACATCTACCCATCCCAATCCCGTTTCCTGGGTTAATTTTGCCAATTGGGTTTTCAGAGTCCGATTCATTCTTTCAGTTTTCCCTGAACTCTGAGGCCTATATGCTGTATGCAGTCTCCATTTTACTTGTAGGACTCGACATACATCTTGTACTACTTGATCAATGAACGCTGGCCCATTATCACTTCCAATGCATCTAGGTAATCCAAACCTTGGGATCAATTCAGTGAGGAGTCTTTTAGTTACCTCTCGTGCCTTTTCAGTTCGGGTGGGAAAAGCTTCAACCCATCCGGTAAGAGTATCTACAAACACAAGGAGATACTTGAATCCCTTAGAAGGGACCAGCTCTGTGAAGTCCACAATTAGGCTTTCCATGGGGACGTATCCCACATGCTGAATTCCAGGAGGTTGTACCGGTCCCTGCCTGGGATTGTTTTTAGCACAAAGAACACATTTCTGTGAAATGCAAGTTGCTAATTGTGATAGATTAATAATATACAACTTCCGACTGAGACTCTCTCTAGTTGCAGTACCGCCAAGGTGAGTAGATTCATGATAATTTCTTACAATTGTGCCTGCTAGATGATGAGGTACATAAATCCTATTGTCCGGCAGGATCATCCAACCGTCCCTCACAACCGCTCCTTCCTGTTCAGCCCACTTCCTCTCTTCTGGGGTATAGTGAGGTTTAACTTCTTCTGGAACTACCTCTGGTATGAGGGCTGCTATAAATCCTCCCACAGGCTTTTGGGCTGCCTCTCGGGCTGCTTTGTCAGCAGCATGATTTCCTCTGGTTATTGGATCCCTTCCTCGTCCATGACCTTTGCAGTGCATTACAGCAATCTGTTCTGGAGCCCATACTGCTTCTAACAGGATTTCTACTTCAGGTCCATATTTCAAAGCCTTCCCGTGGGCTCCGATTAGACCTCTTTCTTTCCATAGAGCTCCATGTGCATGCAGGGTTAAGAAGGCATATTTTGAATCAGTATAGATGTTTGCCTTACATCCGGCTGCCAATTGCAGAGCTCTAGTTAAACCTATAAGTTCAGCCTTTTGTGCTGAGGTGCCAGCAGGCAAAGCTTCAGCTTCCACAACTTCCTCATTGGTGACCACAGCATATCCTGCTCGTCTGGCACCTTCATGCAGGTAACTGCTACCATCCGTATAATATACAACATCTGGATTTTTCAATGGCTCATCTTTCAGATCAGGTCTACTGGAATAAACTTCATCCATTATTTGGAGACAATCATGTGATTCCTCATCATCTACCTCTGGTAGGGGCAGCAAAGTCGCTGGATTGAGCATATTCACTACTCGTAGATGAATCCTGGGATTTTCACACAATAGGCCTTGGTATCTAGCCATCCTTGGGTTCGTTAGCCAATAACTACCCTTATATTCCATGAGTGTCAGAACAGCATGAGGTACATTCACATACATCGTCTGGCCAAAGGTAAATTTATCAGCTTCTTTGACAAGGCTCGCAGTGGCCGCTACTGCCCTTAGGCATGGAGGCCATCCTTTTGCTACTGAGTCCAATTGTTTAGACAAATAAGCTACTGGACGGTTCCAACTTCCTAATCTCTGGGTCAGGACTGCCGCTGCAATCCCATTCTGTTCATGTACATACAGCTGAAAGGGTTTTTCCGAATTAGGCAATCCAAGGGCTGGTGCCTCCATAAGTCGCTGTTTGATAACTAAAAAGGCTTGTTTCTGCTCAGGTCCCCATACGAATGGGTCCTTTTCTGCACCTCGAGTGCTTTCATGTAAGGGCTTGGCCAGACTACTGAAATCAGGTATCCATAGTCTACAAAACCCTGCTGTTCCCAGGAATCCCCTAAGTTGTTTTCTTGTGGTAGGTTCCTTGATAAGGCAAATAGCTTCTTTCCTCTCTGGTCTCAATGCTCGTTGTTGGTGTGAGATGTCAAAGCCCAAATATTTGACCTTTTCTAAACATAACTGTGCCTTTTTCTGGGAAACTCGGTAGCCAGCTTCCCAGAGCAAGTGGAGCAGTTCCTCTGTCCCTTCTTTACAGGTATCAAAATCCTTTGCAGCTAGTATAAGATCATCCACATATTGCAGAACCACCTTTTCTCCCGGTGTTGAGGGGTAACTTGTTAGATCCCTCGCCAAGGCAGTGCCAAATAAAGTTGGGGAATTTTTGAATCCTTGGGGCAATCTTGTCCAGGTTAGCTGGCCTTTTGTTCCTGTCAAAGGGTCTTCCCACTGGAAGGCAAATATAGGTTGGCTCTGTGGTGCCAGCCGGCAACAGAAGAATGCATCTTTCAAGTCCAATACAGTAAAAAATGTTGCTTCTGGTGGGATCAAACTCAGCAAGGTATATGGGTTTGGCACATTTGGGTGCAAGGTCTCGATAGCCTGGTTTACGAGCCTCAAGTCCTGCACTGGCCTATATTCATCTGTCCCAGGTTTTCGAACAGGCAAAAGGGGTGTGTTCCATTCTGATTGGCAAGGCTTAAGCAGACCATATTTTAATAGGCGGTCCAAATGTTTCTGGATGCCCTCCGCTGCTCGCCGGGGTAAGGGATATTGCTTTACAGATACAGGGGTAGCCATAGGTTTTAGGGTTACTACAATTGGAGCTATATTCTTAGCCATTCCTGGTGGGCTATTTTCGGCCCATACTCCTGGTGGCACCTGTAGAGTTCGGAGGAGCTTGTTTAATTCTGTATCCAATGTGGGTTGGACTTGCAAGGCTGACATTAGGCGCCATGATTGTTCCTTAGGTACTGAGAGGGTAATTATTCCTGCTGCTTTTGATGGCAGTTTCATTTCTGGACCTCGAGGAGTGAAAGTGATTTGGGCCTGCAATTTGGACAGCATATCTCTACCTAAGAGAGGTATTGGACACTCAGGTATATACAAAAACTGATGGGTTAAACGATGTCCCCCAATCTGGCATTCCAAAGGTTGGAGGAAAGACCTCTTAGCTGACTGTCCAGTGGCACTTTTAATGATTACACTTTTGGATGCCTTTTTCTGCAATAGTTCTGGGAGTACTGAGTATTCAGCCCCAGTATCAATCATAAAATCTATTAAATGGCTTCCTAATTGAATCGTGACCGTGGGCTCCTGGAAGCCTAACTTTATGGAGTCCGGTCGTTCCTAGTCTTGGGTAAAATCCTCTTCTGCCAGTCCAATGAAATTGTCTCTACTCCGTCCCTGTCCTGGTCTCTGATATCTTCCATCTCGGATCATTCCCCGTCCCCGTCCCTGGTTTCTTGGGCCGGAGCCGGAGCCTGGGCCTGGGCCTGGGCGTACTTCTTCCAACCTCAGGGGTTCAGGACACTCCCGCTTCCAATGACCCTCCTTCTTGCAATTTGCACATTGATTCCTTCCCAGTGGTGGATTCCTTCCTCGCCCTCGCCCTCCATTTAAGGGGCGGTGGTCTTGCTTCACTGCTGTGGCTAGCATTACCATCTTTTCCTTCTGCCACTTCTTCTTCTCTTGCTTCTCAGCCTCATCCCTATTCCGATAAACTCGGCGTGCAATGGCCATAATTTGGCTCATCAGCATCCCTTCCCATCCTTCTGATTTCTGAATTTTCTTACGAATGTCAGAAGCGCACTGGGCCACAAATGTAGCAGTAATCATTCTACTGTTTTCAGGGGCTTCAGGGTCAAAAGGAGTCCATATACGATAGGCTTCTTGCAGCCTCTCTAAAAAGTCTCCCGGACTCTCATTTGGTTTTTGTTCTACTTCTGAGACTTTAGACATATTAGTGGGCTTCTGGCATGCCCTGCGGATACCTTGCACAAGTGTCTGGCGGTAGGTGGTGAGTCTGGCCAGGTGAATTGCATTGTTTGGATCCCAATTAGGATCTTCCAAGGGAAAGTTATCTTGGAGATGACGGTCAATATTATAAATATTTCCCGCTCTGGCCTGCTCACGCAAATATATCTGTGCCTTTTCAATTATGTCTCTCCTTTCCTCAGTGGTGAACAGAGTATTTAGGAGCTGGCGACAATCTGTCCAAGTAGGGCTATGAGTATTTACTATTGAAGTCACCAAGTCCATCATAGCCTGAGGTTTTTCTGCAAAAGATGGGGTGTGTGTTTTCCAATTCATCAGATCTGTAGTTGTGAATGGAATATATTGCAGGGTCGAAGTTCGAGGTGGCCGTGGTCCGGGTTGCCCATTAACCAGCGCAGGCTCCTCAAGTGCATCAAATACTCTTCTAAGAGGGGCTACTACGTGATCTTTCTCTTCACTTTGCTCTAGGGGCCTCAAATCATAGGGGATGGTATCTGTCGCAAGGCGTTCTTTTAGCAGCTTTATACGCCTGGCTGTATTGCTTGCTGACCGAGCAAGGTCTCCCTGTAACTTCTGTAACATTTCTCTGGGACTTGGATGTACAGGGGTTTGGGGTGGGCAATCAGTTGTTCCACTAAAGGAGACTGTAGATGGAGGTCTATTAGGAGTCACAGGTGGAATAACCACTTCTGCTTGGGCTTTATTATAGAACTCCAATGCCTCCTGAAGATATTTATCATAATCTATCAAGGAATCAAGCTCTGTGACTCCACTCCCATTATTCATTCCAGTTTCTTGCCTTGGGGTTACAACTGGTGGAGTGTTTGGATTAAGCTCCCTTCGATGTGGAGCATAGGGTGGAGGTGGAAGCACCTCTTCCTCTGGCCCCTCAAAAATGGGTTTGAGTTTATTTGGCAAGATTCCTTTCCTAGCTTCGGCTTTTACAGCCAATAATTTGCATCGTTTGACTTTGCATTCCCTTATCCATGGAGGATTTTTATTTAATGTGCTCAGCCAGGAATCTATATATGGAAATTGTTCTGGGCACCCTCCAGTTTCTTTGGCGATATCAGTCCAAAGTTTGCTTACTAAATTTATATCAAAGGTTCCCTGGGATGGCCATCCAGTAATTTGTTTTGGCCATTCTAGTTCACATAACGTTCTCAAGCGCTCTGGCGTCATTTTGACTCCATATGCCCCTGAGAAGGCTTTCTTAAAATTATTTAACATACACTCAAGAGGTGTATTTTCCCCCTTTGAACCCCCAACTCCCATTGTATGGCCCTGTGAAGTATCCACTCAGTCACTCACAGACGCGCTTCGTGGGTTTCCTTGCCTAGTGAAGTCGCCTTACTAGGAACCGAAGTACTGCCCACTCCACACTTGGGTCAGCTACAGATTGCTCTGTACTTTCTCACACATACAATGCGCTGGATACTTCACCACACTCTACCTCCCAATTTTTCCCTTTCCCTACACCAGATCACCATCTGATGTACCCAACCACCTAGCGTACTCAGTTTCCCCTTACTGAGACGCAGAAGTTTGATCAAGACTTCTCTTCCTCCCAATTAATTGGAGGGCCAAAAATCCCTTTGTGCACTTACCCTTGGTTGGTTCCCTGTTTCCCCCGGTCCGTCGCCGCCAGTGAGCAGGGTATCAGACAGACGAGTCTTCTGCGTTCCCCCTGGAAAAAATTACCAGTGCGCGCTTTGGGTAAGCAGTTGTCCTCTCTCTTGTACCCTGCCCAGTAGGGCGAAGGGGCTGCGTTCCAGCAGACCACTTATCCGAGTCACAGGGCACCATAAAATGTAGCACCCTGCTTGTGGTTAACGCTTAGCTGGAATGAAATATTCAACGCAGCAATAGAGAAATTAAAATAGTAATTTATTTGTCAGACAAATAAATAAGAGGCTCAGTGGTACGTGGTTACCAAGCTCTGGCCTGGCCTCCTGCCATTCTGGCCAGCACTTATATTCCCTTAATCCAGCCCCCTTTGCTCCTCCTGTGGCTGCCTCTGTCCAATCAGCCTGGTTGAAATTCCTATTGGCTGTTTGCTAGAGCCAATCACAAAAGATACACCCACAAAAGATACACCCACTTCCTTGCCCTTATATGGGAGACAAAGAGCTATATATAAATGACAAATAAGTAATAATATATCTTACATGGAATCTTAATTACCAGCTCACCTCTTGCCCTTCTTGCCCTATTGCCTTCTAAAACAAATGGTTTAATCTTACATTTTATGTTCAACAGATGTCAAGGATCTTGAGTTTCACATAAACATTGAAAGATTTCCTTCATTTAATGTTTCTAAACAAAATGCCTGACAACTATATATCAAGACTGCCCGGATGGCGTCTTCTGTCTGGCAAGGGGGGGGCTGGTGGCTGACTTAATTTCAGGATAAATACAACTCTTACAACCATATGAAATAAGAATCTAGCATTCCTTAAATCCTTTGCATAATTACATTTAAGCCAATATATTTAAGCTAATATATTTCATACATTTATCATAGGTAGCCTCTTAAAAGAATAAAGCTTTTCAAAGTAAAAAGGAAGGAACTCAATAAAACACAGCTTTTAAAAGAAGCCTCTTCAGTTTGCACCTCCCCCTTTCCCCCTCCTCTCCAGCCTCAAAATAAAATAGGAAGAAGCTGCTTCTTCTGCCAAGCCAGTTGCCTTTCCAACATTTAACACATTTTAACCTTTTTTAACTCTCTTAGTTTAAGAAACAGCTTTAGAAGAGACTTCCCCAAAAATGCTCTCTTTCTTTCTAGCTAAATGTTTTTCCTTCCATTTGCTCCTGGCCTTTCAACCTTAGAAAGAAGATCTGGCTCATTTTACTGGGAGGCACATTAGTATTATCTTTCCCCATTCCTAATGGTGTTTTCTCAGCCTTGGGGCAGCATATTTAATTCTCCCTTTTTATGACTTTGAGAATTGTTTTTCTACTATAAATCAATGAGGCCCTTCTTGTCTTAGGAGGAAAAACATCTTGCCAAGGTTCTTTTAGGCAGCTGGTCTTTTGCCTGGCATGAAACATTTGAAAATCCTTTTTTTAAGCTCATTTTTAAATACAAGCCTTGATTGAAATATATAGAAGCTTTGATAAACATGCAGGCTTATGATTAGATGCCTCACCTTTCTTCTCCATCTCCTCAAACCAGTAACATGCTTAATTTGGCTTTAATAATAATAATAATAATAAAATTTTATTTATATCCCGCCCTCCCCAGCCGAAGCCGGGCTCAGGGCGGCTAACAATAATCAAATAATCAAACAATCAAATAATCACACATTCTAAAAATATTTCATTATAAAAATTAATTAAAATCAAATTAATGGCAACCGATTAAGCAAGATTCTGTGCAGGTTGCCAGAGGAGGGAGTCAGGCTGCGCCCTGACCAAAGGCCTTGTGGAACAACTCTGTCTTGCAGGCCCTGCGGAAGGATGTCAGGTCCCGCAGGGCCCTAGTCTCTTGTGACAGAGCGTTCCACCAGATTGGAGCCGCAGCCGAGAAGGCCCTGGCTCTAGTTGAGGCCAGCCTAACCTCTCTGAGGCCTGGGACCTTGAGGATGTTATTATTTGCAGACCGTAGGTTTCTCTGTGGGGCATACCAGGAGAGGCGGTCCCGTAGGTACAAGGGTCCTAGGCCGTATAGGGCTTTAAAGGTTAAAACCAGCACCTTAAACCTGATCCTGTACTCCACCGGGAGCCAGTGCAGCTGGTATAGTACCGGATAAATGTGATCTCGCAGCGAAGACCCCATGAGGAGTCTCGCCGCCACATTCTGCACCCGCTGGAGTTTCTGGGTCAGTCTCAAGGGCAGCCCCACGTAGAGTGAGTTACAATAATCCAGTCTGGAGGTGACCATCGCATGGATCACAGTGGCTAGGTCAGGGCGAGAGAGATAAGGGGCCAACTGCTTAGCTTGGCGGAGATGAAAAAATGCCGCCTTTGTTATAGCTGTAATCTGCGCCTCCATAGAGAGGGAGGTATCGAAGATTACACCCAAACTCTTAACGGGCGGTGCTGGCACTAATTGCACCCCCGCAAGAGATGGGAGTTGCCCCCTCAATCCCATATCGTCCCGCCCCAGCCAGAGGACCACTGTCTTCGAAGGATTTAACTTCAACCAGCTCCCACGTAACCATCCAGCCACAGCTTCCAGACATCTCGCCAGTGTGTCTAGGGCCGAGTCAGGATGGCCATCCATCAACAGATAGAGTTGGGTGTCATCAGCATACTGATGGCAAC
This sequence comes from Podarcis erhardii, assembly GCF_964252035.2. Classification (NCBI taxonomy): domain Eukaryota; kingdom Metazoa; phylum Chordata; class Lepidosauria; order Squamata; family Lacertidae; genus Podarcis; species Podarcis erhardii. Next base: position 13,924,194 of record NC_138501.1, read on the forward strand.
CCAGCCCAAAACTCCGGACAAGCTGGGCGAGGGGGCGCATAAAGATGTTAAAAAGCATCGGGGAGAGAATTATTGTAAACCGCCCTGTGATCCTCAGATGAGGGGTGGTATAGAAATTTAATATGAAAAAATGCAAATGGGACTCTGAACCAGATTGCAGGGCATATGCAGAGCCCTAGCACACACCTTCCTCTCTGTGTTTGTCATATTGTGTGGTATGTTTCCTCACTCTTGCCAGGGGCAGTTACTAATGTGGCAGCTCAGGCTGGTGCGAGATTTCTACCATCCATGCTGCCACCACTGACCTCCTGTCTGCTTCCTCCTTGACCTCTCACTTGCCCTTTGGTAGTCAAGGGCTGCATTGCAGGCTACTGTGTGGGAAGGTGTGGCGCTTATTCCAACGCTGGCAAGAGGAATTATATGCAATTATGTGTCATTGTGCAAGAAGCTGGAGTGCTTCCTCTTCGCTATAGAATAAAAATGCCGAACACATGTTTGGAAATTAAAGTGGGGGTGGCCTTGTTCACATTCATCAACTGTAGCATTGCTTCTGTTTTTGTTTGGGGAAACAGCAAGAGTATGCAAAAAATGCTAAGTGATATCAGTACGATATCAGTGACTGAGAAGTGAATATTATTGGGTAGATCTGTTATCCCTTCCTTCCTCCCCAAATACTGTCTTTTCTTCTTCTTCTTGAAATAACTCATCTACAGAAATAGCGAAAAGCAGGGTTTTTTTTTTTTAAGGAGGTACTGAAGAAAGAACATAAGATGCAGAGAAGCCAAAATAGGAATGCTCCAGAAATACGAAATTCCAAAGGTTTCATATTTAGAAGCTCTTTCTACAAATAAAGATTTTGCAGATAACTTATGTCCTGAGGGACTTGTCGTTTTCATGGACGGTAATCAAAACATTCCTGGGAAAACAGCCTATTCCTAGAACGACCTTTAACAGTCCCATTGACTGCTTTGTGTGACCTGACTGGAAACAGATAATAGTTTTAAAGAGTGGCAGAGGTGGTATAACAGAGGCACTGTTGCCTGTACAGTGGTACCTCGGGTTAAGTACTTAATTCGTTCCGGAGGTCTGTTCTTAACATGAAACTGTTCTTAACCTGAAGCACCACTTTAGCTAATGGCGCCTCCTCCTGCTGCTGCTGCGCCGCCAGAGCACAATTTCTGTTCTCATCCTGAAGCAAAGTTCTTAACCTGAAGCACTATTTCTGGGTTGCGGAGTCTGTAACCTGAAGTGTATGTAACCTGAAGCATATGTAACCTGAGGTACCACTGTACTGTGGGCATTCATTGCACAGGGAAGAAAATAAATAGGCAAGCACCAGAATTAGATTAAACAGGCCACAGTCTTGTTGAAGGAGCATGGACCAGCATGCTAGTTATCCAAACCACTGTGGAGAAGATGGCTGTAATACTACCTGGGCTGATAAGCCAGAGAAACCGACAAGAGCAGTTCCCCTGACACAATTCCGTTCACCCATGTGCCGGTCCTGTTAATTATCCATTTGCTTTGAAAGGAAAGTGTGAGGCAAGTACCTCAACGATGATGCCAACAACCCCGTGTGATATCTTCACAACCATAGACTACCGTTTCACTTGAGCACTTGGCCTTGGGAGTGCCCTGCCATTTCCCTTTATCAGAACATGGGAAACTGCCATTTACCAGATCAGATCTGCCCACAGACTATCTCACCAGAGTGGTGCATGCTCTAGTTATCTCTCGCTTGGACTACTCACTCTACGTGGGGCTACCTTTGAAGGTGACCCAGAAACTACAACTAATCCAGAATGAGGCAGCTAGACTGGTGACTGGGAGCAGCCACCAAGACCACATAACACTGGTCCTGAAAGACCTACATTGGCTCCCAGTACGTTTCCGAGCACAATAATAAAATATCGCTCAGATTCGGGAAGAAGTAGACTCCACCGTGGGAGCAGGGCCAGGGCGGGAGAGTGCTAGAGTCCTGTCTAGTCAAGTTGTGTGGGATCAATTCCAATCTGTTACCTCTGAGGATGTGGACAGGCTGCTTGGACGAGTGAAGCCAACCACCTGTCTCCTGGATCCTTGCCCATCCTGGCTTATAAAAGCTAGCCGGGAAGGACTGGGCGATGGGCTTCGTGGGGTGGTGAATGCTTCCCTCTGTGAGGGAGCCTTCCCAGACCCGCTGAAAGAGGCGGTTATTAAACCGCTTCTTAAAAAACCATATTTAGATGCCGCCACGATGGCCAATTATCGCCCAGTCTCAAATCTTCCATTCTTGGGCAAGGTGATTGAGCGAGTGGTTGCTGAACAACTCCAGGCACGCCTGGAAGAAGCGGACCATTTGGATCCCTTCCAGTCGGGATTCAGGCCTCATCATGGGACTGAAACTGCCTTGGTCGCACTGGTTGATGATCTCCGGCGGGCTAGGGACAAAGGTGAGAGCTGTTTCCTAGTTCTGCTGGATCTCTCAGCGGCGTTTGATACCATCGACCATGACATCCTTCTGGACCGTCTTGAGGGGCTGGGAGCTGGGGGCACTGTCATACAGTGGTTCCGCTCCTTCCTCCTGGGCCGTGTTCAGAAAGTGGTGGGGGGGGGATGAGTGTTCAGACCCCTGGGCTCTCACTTGTGGGGTGCCTCAGGGTTCTGTCCTCTCCCCCATGCTTTTCAACATTTACATGCAGCCACTGGGAGAGATCATCAGGAGGTTTGGGCTGGGTGTTCATCAGTATGCAGATGATACCCAGCTCTACTTCTCTTTTAAATCAGAACCAGTGAAGGCGGTGAAGGTCCTGTGTGAGTGTCTGGAGGCGGTTGGAGGATGGATAGCGGCTAACAGATTGAGGTTGAATCCTGACAAGACAGAAGTACTGTTTTGGGGGGACAGGAGGCGGGCAGGTGTGGAGGATTCCCTGGTCCTGAATGGGGTAACTGTGCCCCTGAAGGACCAGGTGCGCAGCCTGGGAGTCATTTTGGACTCACAGCTGTCCATGGAGGCACAGGTCAAATCTGTATCCAGAGCAGCTGTTTACCAGCTCCATCTGGTACGTAGGCTGAGACCCTATCTGCCTGCAGACTGTCTCGCCAGAGTGGTGCATGCTCTGGTTATCTCCCGCTTGGACTACTGCAATGCGCTCTATGTGGGGCTACCTTTGAAGGTGACCCTGAAACTACAACTAATCCAGAACGCGTCAGCTAGACTGGTGACTGGGAGCGGCCACCGAGACCATATAACACCGGTCTTGAAAGACCTACATTGGCTCCCAGTACATTTCCGAGCACAATTCAAAGTGTTGGTGCTGACCTTTAAAGCCCTAAACGGCCTCGGTCCAGTATATCTGAAGGAGTGTCTCCTCCCCCATCGTTCTGCCCGGACACTGAGGTCCAGCGCCGAGGGCCTTCTGGCGGTTCCCTCACTGCAAGAGGCCAAGTTACAGGGAACCAGGCAGAGGGCCTTCTCGGTAGTGGCACCCGCCCTGTGCAAAAGCCCTCCCATCAGATGTCAAAGTGATAAACAACTACCTGACATTCAGAAGACATCTGAAGGCAGCCCTGTTCAGGGAAGTTTTTAATATGTGACATTTTACTGTATTTTTCATCTTTGTTGGAAGCCACCCAGAGTGTTTGATGTTTTATTGTGTTTTTTAATATTCTGTTGGGAGCCACCCAGAGTGGCTGGGGAGACCCAGCCAGGTGGGTGGGGTATTATTATTATTATTGTTGTTATTATTATTATTATTATTATTATTATTATTATTATTATTATTATTTCTAGGCCAGTATAGTCTTCTCTGACTTATAGCAGCTTTCCAGACTTTCTCTTAGAGGTCTTCCACATCATGTGCTGGTCATTTTAACTGGAAACAACAGGGATTGAACCGGGAACCTGGGATGCACTTGCCCACGGGACTATAGACTTTCCCATTCTCAGCTGACAAGGTTCTTCTGTGAACCTTCCCACATTACTGCTACTACTGGTACTTTTCTACATCCACACTGGTCCTCCTGCCACGGGAAGAAATGACTATAAATTTTGAATCCCTTGCCACCCCTTAAAGCCCTAAAGGTAAAGGGACCCCTGACCATTAGGTCCAGTCATGGCCGACTCTGGGGTTTCGCGCTCATCTCACTTTATTGGCCGAGGGAGCCGGCGTACAGCTTCTGGGTTATGAGTAAGCCGCTTCTGGCGAACCAGAGCAGCGCACTGAAAGGCCGTTTACCTTCCCACCAGAGCGGTACCTATTTATCTTTTGCACTTTGACGTGCTTTTGAACTGCTAGGTGGGCAGGAGCTGGGACTGAGCAACGGGAGCTCACCCCGTCGCGGGGATTTGAACCGCCGACCTTCTGATTGGCAAGTCCTAGGCTCTGTAGTTTAACCCACAGCGCCACCCGCACCCCCCTTAAAGCCCTACTTGCAGCCAATTCATGTACTGTGAATCCTGCCCTGGGGTGCCTTTTGAAGGAAAGATGGGCTAAAGATGTAAGAGTAAACAAGCAAACACTTCCATTGCTCCCCCCCCCAAAAAAAAACACATGAAGAGCAAAGTCCCTACACACTTAATTTCACCTTGAAACACAGAGCTGGTAGCTTCTGCACAAACAAATCCAGTTTGCCATAAGAGACATTTTGTGGATCTAGAATACACTTTCCAGACTACCCCTCTAATGTTCTTCTGTTACAGAGGTCTGCATCAACAAAAAATATTCATGCACTACAGCAGGGATTCCCAACCTTTTGAGGCCTGTGGACAGATTTGAACTTTCAAAAGTGGTGTTGGAAGTTGGGAGCTTGTTCATGATGATGGCAAGTGCTCATGGCTAATGTTCCACAGCCACTCCAGTTAATATTGGGGGTTTTCTTGGGACTTTGCCTGCAGTAAAAGGAGATAGCTGCACAGATAAGGAGGAGGGGGTACACTGTAGGAGCTAAGGAATGTGACCTCTTCACATCCAAAAAGGAGGCTATCTGGTAGATGAAGGCCCCTACCCCTCCACCCAAAATGGTGTCAGAATTCTCCTGGACCTATTGGAATTAAAGGTCAGCAAGACAGAATGAATGAGTTACAGTGATTCAAACCTAATAAAATGTTGAAATCCAGATGAAGAACATTTTGAAATCCAGATGCGAGGGGCAGGGTGGGGTGGGGAAACATTAAAGGAGAGAAATATATATTGATGGCAGTGATCCTGGAAAACCAGACTATTATGAAAGACTTTGGAAGCCTACAGGGGGACGAATAGTGGCACACAGAAAAAGCAGTAAGCAGAGAAACGGAAACAACTGAAAAACAAGCAGTAAACAAGCAAATATAAAATTATCACCACCACTAGCACTGTGGACAAAACCATGTGCTTTCACTCAAATAAAGTTCCACTGATGGAACTTTTGAGCAGATCTCCTATACTTGCAGTTGACAACAATAAGCAATGTAGACAATGGCCGAATTAGTTTCCAGTCCAGTCTCAGAAGAGCCTATTCTTGAAATCCTGATCTTTACAAATAACATCATGACTCAGATGAGTACCTACCCCTCTATTGCCATGGCATCGGCTACTGTTTCATTACTATTAAAAGGCGCTCCAATATTGTCAGGAATATTATTTCTGGAAGATGTGTAATATTAGCAGTAGAGAATGTGATACTGTATGGAAAACGTGGCAATTTGTACTGTGCTTAAATGTATGTGCGCGTGCATGCAAGAAGTTCATCTACACGGATCCTGTGAATAAGATCAGTTTTAGTGTTTAAGTGAAAGAAGAATTCTGAATATTTTTCACTTGAATTATGATCTGATTCAAACTCACAGATGTAGAATTCAAAGAATTTTAATGTAAGAAGTATGGAAGCAAGATACTGCACAAACTGAAATGATATATCATGGAAACTGGGAACTGGTCTAAAAGTTTAGTTCTGCCAAGGTTTTGTTTTATCTGGAAAATGTAGTAAGTAAGGCTTTCTCAGAACATATAACTGAAGGCACCTATATAATAACTATAATGAGCAAGAAAAATATGAGAGAAAAAACAACACACTTCCCAACTTGCCTTTTAATAACCTGGATCTTAAGCATTTGTACTGATTTTCTTCTTCTTCTTCTTCTGGCCAATGATAGTGTGGTCTTCCTTGATACTATAGTATTGCTAATGCCATTCCTGCAATTTTGAACAAACGATGTGCTTTTTTGGGGTGGGGGAATAAGCCTTACTATAACTGGTGGGGAGTCTGAATCGCCGTTTATGGGAGTAGAACAGGAGAATCATTTATTTGAAAAGTCACTGGAACAGGCAAACCTCTTTCCTAATGCAGAGCTTTGGCTGCAAGCCTTTAGGTTTGTTCTACTCCACACAGTCATATGGTGGCAAGCTGTTTTATGTGCAGTGGATGTGGTTGTGCTAATGTTGAGAAAAGTTTAGTTAATTCACTTGAAGTGTTTTACCCCACTCTTCAGCCAAGAAGGCTTGCAGAACAGCTTACATAACACTGATAAGAAACTAGACCGTCTCTACGATCAAGTTTACAGTTTAAAAGGAAAGAGAGATAGGGAGGGAAGAAATTTTTTTAATTAAAAAACAACAACAGTTCAGGGTTCTTAAATGACCAACTTGAATGGAAACTGTTCACGAAGAGGAGCAGCCAAATGGGGTTCGTCTGGCCCCTCAGTAGAAATCCTTCCAAGTTTCCTATCTATGTCTGATGAAATGTTATTCTGATTTGTGGGAAAGGATTCTTTTTCCTCCTTGCTTTGAGCCTAAATAAATTTTTAAAAATGTGTGGGCCATGCTCCTTTCATGGTTTTTCGGAGCCTCCCTGCACAGTTCTACTCAGCTTAAGAGCCTTCTTCATGCCCCTTTATTAGAGATACCTTGGGGTAGGACCAACTTTAGTCCTCATAGCTCAGGAGTAAAAGATTGCCGGAAGAAATATCAACAACCTCAGATATGCAGATGACACAACCTTGATGGCAGAAAGTGAGGAGGAATTAAAAAACCTTTTATTGAGGGTGAAAGAGGAGAGCGCAAAATATGGTCTGAAACTCAACATCAAAAAAACGAAGATCATGGCCACTGGTCCCATCACCTCCTGGCAAATAGAAGGGGAAGAAATGGAGGCAGTGAGAGATTTTACTTTCTTGGGCTCCATGATGCCTGCTTCTTGGGAGAAAAGCAATGACAAACCTAGACAGCATCTTAAAAAGTAGAGACATCACCTTGCCAACAAAGGTCCGTATAGTTAACTCTATGGTTTTCCCAGTAGTGATGTATAGAAATGAGAGCTGGACCATAAAGAAGGCTGATCGCCAAAGAATTGATGCTTTTGAATTATGTTCCGGGGGGAGACTCTTGAGAGTCCCATGGACTGCAAGAATATCAAACTGATCCATTCCTAAGGAAATCAGCCCTGAGTGCTCACTGGAAGGACAGATCCTGAAGCTGAAGCTCCAATACTTTGGCCACCTCATGAGAAGAGAAGACTCCCTGGAAAAGACCCTGATGTTGGGAAAGATGGAGGACACAAGGAGAAGGGGACAGCAGAGGACTAGATGCTTGGACAGTGTTCTTGAAGCTACCAGCATGAGTTTGACCAATCTGCGGGAGGCAGTGGAAGACAGGAGTGCCTGGCGTGCTCTGGTCCATGGGGTCACGAAGAGTCGGACATGACTAAACGACTAAACAACAAAGGGAAACAGAATTAGGTTGGCTGGCTAGATCTTGAGGTCCTCAGTCCTGGTGGTTACTTTGACAAGTGTCAAATCACCTGATAGGCAGGAGACCTTCTCAGCTTCACCTGGAGATACCAGCAACTGAACCTTGGACTTCTAGGATGCAAAGCTTATGTTGTACCACTGAGCTATAGCTCCAACATTCCTTTTGACTTCAGAACTCTTTTTTTTCCTTCGGAAATCCCATTGCTCATTCTCCATATGTGAAACCTACTCATAGGAAGGGGGACAGCAGGACTGAACTGCTGATTCCCTGGACATGTGGGATACTGAGATGGGCAAGCAATGTAGCCCTGTTGCCCCTTCTCCTTGGAAACGAACGAAGGGGGCTAACCCAAGAGTCATGTCTCATTTGATGACAAGTACAATAAGTACCCCTTTGTGCCCTTGTGAGTTTTAATTGTTTTTTTTTTATTACAGTGGTACCTCAGGTTACATACGCTTCAGGTTACAGACTCCGCTAACCCAGAAATAGTGCTTCAGGTTAAGAACTTTGCTTCAGGATGAGAACAGAAATCGTGCGGCAGCAGCGGGTGGCCCCATTAGGTAAAGTGGTGCTTCAGGTTAAGAACAGTTTCAGGTTAAGAACAGACCTCCAGAACAAATTAAGCACTTAACCTGAGGTACCACTCTACTTCTTTTATTTCTTATTCTGTATTTTATTGTATTACAGTTTGAATTATATGAAATTTAGATATAAAAAAATTCTAAGCAACAAAATACAATTTAAAATCATACAGCATCTGGCACAGCATGTTACAATTGCCACAACGGGCAGAAAAATGATTAAGTGGTCCACCAAGACCCTAGGCAGTTTTCAAGTGGCCCACAGGAGAGGAGAGTTTGGGAACTGCTGGTTTAAAAGATTTCACATGAATGTGAACTATATTTGATGTGTATTGTGATTAGGTCATGGGAGGAAGCAAAAATAAATGAAGCATACTGATGAAATGTTGACTTTTTACACACATCCGTCTGCAGTCAAGACATGCAGCTAATAAAATAAAATATATTTTCTTCTCTTTCACTTTCCCTGTGTATTTTTCCAGTGACTATAATAAAAGTGGAAGTGAAACAACTTGTATTTGAATTTGATCGAAGGAAGCTCAGTTTATCCACAAACTTAATAACACACCTTAAAGTATTATTTGTTTGTTCAAAGGAGTGCTGTACATACATAACTGCTCAGAAGAAAGCATTGTTGGGACTTACTTGCATGTAAATGTGTCTAGGATTTCATGATTTTGTGCAATGTTTTGCTTGTAAGCCTATTTCCGTGTGGATTCTCATTTTGCTCCTTTGAGGAGACACACACTATGTCTCGCTACACTGTCCTGGGTGCAAACACGTAAGTTGCATTATTCACTGCTTAAATGATGCCTTAAGGCACTGTCCAATGTACAACACACTTGGCATATTGTTTGGGGGGGGAAATTCTAGCCAGAAATGTAGGACTAAATTAGTCTCTTATAAATATCCATTTGCAGGGCAGAAGCAGGCTCTTGTTTTTTAGGTAGGCTTTATCTGAATGAGTAAATACATTAAAATATAAAATTATACAGTCTTCTTTCAGTTAGAGCCTAAGATCCAGGAGGGATTTTCCAGGAATTGTCTCAAACGTCCTTCCTTCTATACGGAAAAAGCACTTATGAATGTTCAGCGACTACGGCTGTAATCCACACATGGCTCCAATCCTATGTATACATACCTGAGAATAAGCCCCACCGAACTTAGTGGGACTTACTTCTGAGTAGACATGTATAAGATTGTGCTGTAATTTGGCTTATTTTGACAGTCTATTTCCCCAGAAAGCTGTTGCCTATGTCATCTTGGGCCAGTATCAATTAGGGCTTCAGTATTTAGTCAATCCGTCACTTAGATTCATCTAATAAAAACTGATAGATTGGACATAAGATTCCTGCCCCCATTATTATTTTCATTTGTTGTTGTTGTTTAGTCGTGTCCTACTCTTCGTGACCCCATGGACCAGAGCACACCAGGCACTCCTGTCTTCCACTGCCTCCCGCAGTTTGGTCAAACTCATGCTGGTAGCTTCGAGAACACTGTCCAACCATCTCGTCCTCTGTCGTCCCCTTCTCCTTGTGCCCTCCATCTTTCCCAACACCAGGGTCTTTTCCAGGGAGTCTTCTCTTCTCATGAGATGGCCAAAGTATTGGAGCCTCAGCTTCAAGTCAAGTGCTTAAAGAAATTACAGAAGACAGCCACCTTCTGAGAAGAGTCATTCTACCTTCTCACCAACACTGGAAGAGATGCCTTTTCACTGGATGAATGCCATATCATATCCAAACAGAGGCATACCTAGTGGTTGGTGAAACCAGCCTCCATCTCTGTGTGGCAACATGCAGCTGTTGTCATTGCAAGATCAAACATGGGGAAGCTTCCCGTCCTTATTGCAATGTGGCACAAAGGTGTGCAATTTTTTCCACCCTTCCTCCTCACCAGTGATTTTTTTCTTTAAAAAATGTTTCAGGGTACTCTCATTTTGACTCAGAGACACAAGTGGCTAGAGCAGGTTAACTGCTTTAAATATCTGGGACAAGTAAGACGGTCAAATAGGTCTTTTCTGGCCCATAGAGACTATATAACAACTAATGCATCTAAAGCAGCCATCCAGATTAGATCTCTATATGCTAAGAATCAGGCCCAATCAGTGAAGTTGGCTTTGAGACTCTTTCAAATGAAAATCCTCCCCCCTTCTTTTGGTGGGCATCTCTTTAGGTTCCCGTAGGGATTTTTTGAAACTGGATTCTATTCAAACGCGATTCCTTAGAGCCAACCTTAGGATTCCCCCCTCGGTAGCGGGTTCGGTCATGAGATTAGAGGTCGGCTGGCAAGCTCTACGGTACGTGGCCTTGAAGACGAAGCTCTGGCTATGGCTCAAGCTTTGTTTTAAACCAGTGGGTGTTGCCCCCTTGATATTGGGGGATGATTTCCAATCATCGTGGGAAAGGGAGGTCATTAACGAGGTTCAATCCTGTGGATTGTCTCACCTTTACTTTGAGTCTATGATGTACAATCAAGCTAGAGATGTGATCTCCCGGAGACTGAGTGATATTGCCAGACAAGAGGACATAGTCCAGGTAAAACCTGGGACGTTCCTAGGGGACCAGATTTATCGGACCATACCAGCCCTCTACCTTGCAGAAATCCACTATGTGGAATACCGCAGACTTCTTACAGCGGCTAGATTAAATGTCCTTGACTCTGCGATATTGTGGGGAAGGTACAGGGGAGTACCATACACCCAGAGAACCTGTCATTGTGCTATCGGTGTGGTTGAGTCCACCGAACACATTCTCTTGACTTGCCCTTCTTATGCAGAGCTTAGACAAAACTTTATAGACCCACTCCTATGTCAACTTAGCTTCCTACCTGGAGAAAACCAGGTTCTATACTTGCTGAATAATGTCACTAGAGCTATACCTTTCTTGGTGGGCAAATTTCTTTTTTTAGCCTTTAAGCGTCGCAAGACCATAATTGACTGTATTGACATGGGGCTACCTGTTTAGCCCTTTTAGTGTTGGCTAAGCTCTAAAATCTTCTTGGATGTTTTAACTGTGTATTGACAAATGTATTTGTATTTTTTTCTGACTGACGGTCGAATAAAAGGTTGATGATGATGGTGGCTCTGTGGTTTAAACCACTGTGCTGCTTGGATTTGCTGATTGGAAGGTCAGCGGTTTGAGGCCCCGCGACGGGGTGAGCTCCCGTTGTTTGGTCCCAGCTCCTGCCAACCTAGCAGTTCGAAAGCACGCGAAAAAGTGCAAGTAGATAAATAGGTACCGCTCTGGTGGGAAGGTAAACGGCGTTTCCGTGCACTGCTCTGGTTTTGCCAGAAGCAGCTTAGTCATGCTGGCCACATGACCTGGAAAAAATGTCTTCGGAAGCGGACAAACACCAGCTCCCTTGGCCTGTAAAGCAAGAATCGCACCGCAATCCCAGAGTCGTTCGCGACTGGACTTAACTGTCCCTTTACATTTTGACTCAAGGAAATCACCATTTTATAGTTCAAATCAGGAAAAATAAATGTAGTAAATGGACAAAAGCACCCCTGTGTACCCTCTGAAAAAAGCGCGGCTCCTCACCTTGCCCTCACTTCAGATGCGTCAAAAACTTGGGTCCTGTAAAATGTAGCACCTTCTAATGAGGTTCTTGCAATAGAGTGGGTTTTGTTTTCCCTGAGAGGGGTGCTGATACAGCTCCTTACCAAAGGTGCAAGGGACCCTAGGTAGGCCTCAAGTCCTAAGCGCCCAAGGGTCAGTGATCTCACTTCAAATTTCTAAAGGGACCTCATCAGGTGCCTCCAGCCCTTATGGAACTACTAGACCTGAATGCACACACAACTGAGCCCCATTTTGCACATTGACAGCCCTGGAACCAGTTTTTCCTAGTGATGGAAAGACCTCGTGATATCCAGTGGACACATTAAAGCTGCCAAGATCCTTTGAAAGATTATCTTATGTCGCAGCACTAAGGAGACTGCTAAAGAAAACATTCAGACTTCAGGAAAAAGTTAATGTAAAGTGCAGTTTGTTTGTTGTATATTTGTTGAGTTAGAAGTAAGCCAATGGGAGGTTTTGATGGGCAGACAAGAGGAGTGCAGTGTTAGGGAATCTAGTCCAGTCCCCGTTCAGGTTTGCTCTGGAGCTCTGGCTCCAGTGGCAGCTGCAAAAAATAAAAATAATGTATAAATATGTATATATATAAAATAGGAAAATAAATAATATGATGAAAATTTTATTCAGATGCTACACACACACACACACACACACACACACACACACACAGTATGGGAGACATTTTCCCCTGGTCTGCAAGAAGCGAATAACTAGCATTTCCTTTTCAGACTGAAAACTAGAGGAATGCAACAGCACATCTGTGTGAAATTAACATCCTTCCCTCCTGAAAATTCACAGAACTGCACAGTTCCAATATGTGATTACAAGCCTTGATTTGTGTTAGCTAATAAAAGCACTAGGATTGAGCATGCTAAAGGGTCCAATGATTAAAAATGGAATATGGCCTTGTTTTTTAAAAACAAACGCTACCAGCCGTTCCTGAGGAAGCTTCAACACGTTTGCTTGAGGCTTTTGGTGGAATCAGATGAACACAGACAACGCAGTGACTGCGAAGAAGCCAATCATGGGATATTGAACTCTTGGCATCGGACAGAAACTTGTGGGAGTATCACACATTGGCTTAACTATAGTTAGGAAACACTTTGAAACTGCAGAAAGGCTCACAGTGTCTGCTACAGTTTAAACTTTGCAAATGCAATTAATATCAAATGTAAAGTTATGGGATTTGCATGAGCCTCATACCAAGTATGGTATATTTTACACATTTACATTGAATGTATGGTGTTCCTACGGTGCCTAGTTAGATGATTTTTTTGCTTTCACATCTTAAAGAAGAAATACTCTTGAACAGTATCCAACAAAGTATTTGCACGAGCATGTTGGGATTTCCCCCTCTCTCCTCTTCTCTCGTCTCCCCACAAAATCCTCTCTGGATGACTGCGGGGGATGGACGGACCAATAACAGATTTAAGAGGTGTGTGGAGGAAGGAGTCTGTCACCCTGGTCTGTCTCATGCCTTAAGTGAAATAGCCAAACATGTTTTCAGAAATGGGGACTATGCATACCTGCTACCCAGAAACAATTCCCCCCTGTAATGTTGATGGGCCCATTTGGACGACCCACCCTTGGAAACCTATGGAAACGGATACAATCCTGAATGCTCTGGGTGAGTTTCCCGTGGAGAAAGCTGATGATCCTGTCAACTCTCTGGTCTTGCTACGGAACGGGTGGTTGACATGATTGATCCTGAGCATCTCCTCTGCTGTTGCGGAGCCTGAGTGGCTCCTTGGTATTCTGGGGAGCTACAGGCTGTGAGGCTCCAATACTTTTGCCACCTCATGAGAAGAGAAGACTCCCTGGAAAAGACCCTGGGAAAGATTGAAGGCACAAGGAGAAGGGGACAACAGAGGACAAGATGTTTGGACAGTGTTCTCAAAGCTACCAGCATGAGTTTGACCAAACTGTGGGAGGCAGTGGAAGACAGGAGTGCCTGGCATGCTCTGGTCCATGGGGTCACGAAGAGTCGGACACGACTAAATGACAACAAACAGGCTGTGAGGTAAACTAGAATAAGGCCAGAGCGGAAGCGGTGCAAGTCTCACTCTGAAACCAACCACACTCCAGTTGCACATTACACCTATGAATAAACTGAAGGGCTGCTAAAGCTGTGCATGTTCTTTTGGGGTTGATTATTTATTTATTTATTTATTTATTTATTTAATATATATATATATATATATATATATCGCTTGCTTGTAGAAAAACCCCTCAAAATGGTTTAAAATCTTACAGCTACTATAAACACTGCTGGGAGAAGAGCATTCTGCCAACAAGCTTACTAAAACTGCCCCCTCTGTAACTCTTCTTAATATGGATCTGCTGTGAAATATTATTAATCAAATACATAATCAACCTCAATGATTGCTGAAAATTCTTGATTTGGTTGTTCACTCACACACTCACACTCATACACACAGAGAGAATGAATGACCACCATTACAAAAATTGTGTTTATATGAAAAATCCCAATCTTAGCCTCAGATAAGGAGAATCTCTTGTAATGAACAGTGAACAAATGTTTTGTAAGTCATTACTCCTTCTTAAAACCTTTAGTCAAATATCTCAAGGGATATAGTTTCAGCCTCATTTCAATAAACCTACTTGTTGAGGTTACTACGGTCTCTCTCTTCTGTTATTTGTGGTAGTCCGTGTGGTATTGGCAACTGTCTGTCATCTTTGTCTTGCCAACCCAGACTTCAATTTCCCAGACTACTTTTACATTTTTCTTTCCCTGCAAATCTTGCATTCAGCATTTTGTGACTTTTTTGGTTAATGTTTTTGAGACACTTCCACCTTTTTGATTGTAACATCTCCAGTTTTCAGAGTTGAAGTTCCATTAGTTGGCACTTTACTGACTCAATATTACTTCTATTTTTCCTGCTGGTACTTTCTCTCTCTCTGTGTGTATCTGTTCTTCTTGGTTGTCTGTTATGCCAGTATTTTGGTTTGCTTGGCCGTCCATTGCTTATGTTAATTTGCTCTTCTGTTTTATTTTCATTTCATCTGTATAATGCCATTGTTTTTTAACACATCCCTTGGGGTAATAGTCAATGTACTTGGCTTTGCATATGCATTTTTTCATTTAATATAGCTGTAGATTAAAGTAGGGACACTTCATACACTGAAATTGATAGACATGACTAACTTAGGCCCATTACCTTCAGTGGGTCTACTCTGGGAAAAAAATAGTTGGCTACAATCCAATATTCTGCAACATAGTAATTTGCTAATTTTATCCTGCTTTTCAGTAGATTCCAGAAACAAATACAGTTGGAGATTCAAAGAAGGCAGGCAGAAAAGAAGACAAAATTACCCCTCTCCTTTTCTTCTATCTCCTTTATTAGAGATAGGCATAGTAGGAGATGGGATACAGGATTAGAAGGATTGGCAAATCAAATCAAATCAAATCAAATCAAATCAAATCAAATCAAATCTAAGGGAACATGTATTTTCAGGGTCAGCCAGGTTGTCATAGTAGATACGTAAAACTAATGATAGTATTAGTTGCTTGCTGGTCTCCATTGAAAACAAAATAAAACATCACTTGACCCATGGTTGGTACCATTTTGACGCATCTACTCAACACCAGTCATTGGTGTTAGTTTTCTTTGAAATAATTAGCAAGCTCCCATAAATATCCTCAGAGCAGGGGTGGGGAAACTCTACCAGTCCCAACCTTATCAGGATTGGCCTGCGGGGCCAAATTTGACAGGTGGGTGGGGCCACTCATATTGTAATCATGTGACCTCATTATGACAACACATGATTGACAGGTGGGTGACCCAATATACTTCAAAAGACAGTACCTTTCATGGGGTTCCCAAGCACCTAGAAGCCAGCTGTTGGGTGCTTAGGAATCACAGAGACAAGCATAAGCCTAGAAAATTACTGTAGTTATTTCTCCCTTCCCCATGGAGAGTGGGGAAAAAAGAAGCTGTTATTTTACAGGCATCCCTGCATGTAATATCTGAATCAAAAGTGGATCTCGTCAACATTTTGGCTTAGCTATATGTGAACTTTTAAGAAAAATGCACAGTGCTTTCTTTAAGGCTAAGTTAGACTCGCTGAGGGTTATACAAATGAGCATTTGTCATATATCACTAGAATGAACCTTCCAGTGTCAATAACTTGAAAAGGTACATGACCCTGATGATTACGTAAGGCCCAACTTAACATTTCATTGTTCTATTTTAACATATACTATTTCAAATGTTTTAAATATGAAGTGAGTTTGAATAACAGATGGATGTGTTTTGTTCCCACTGTACTTTCCTGAATAAGTACTGAAAGATCAAAGCAGTATAGGCTCGCCGTAGCTTTAGCAAAATGGGAGCAAGGCCAGGCTATTGGGAACTATTTGAAGCTCAAAGCCTTTATTATAAAGCTGGGAGGCCCCAGCAGATTCTATGCATTTGTATGAAGTTTTGAAGGAAGATTTGAGACTTGCACACAGCAACTTATAATTTGCAAAGAACACATTCACTGGTGACAGAAAACAAGAGAGGCATGTCGGCTTGTAAAAATGGCCAAGAAACAATGACAGAGAGAAAGACATTGTAATTATTCCCATAGACATGGGTTGTTATCTCATAGTAACAACTTCTTGGATAAGAACCCTGAGATAACAACACTGGACAACAACCTCTAGGCCTCTACTTTCCAGAGTCAGGGCCAATTGTCATGGAACAGTGACCATTGCTAGAGAAAAATACATGGCGCTGTCTTGGGTTGAACAATGTGAAAAGGAAACAGTCATCTTGTAGCTTGTCTGAACTATGGGGATTTTAAAGTGTTCCACTACGAAAAAAAGCATGTTTGACTCGCTCTCTACTCAAGACATGCTGTCATATAATTACACTACAAAAGGGGTCTCTTTGACTAGATGTTCTTGACATAATAGTTAATCCAGCCCCACTGGTGGCTAAAGTTATCTTTTTGATGGAGGTTTCTGAAGTCATCGTAATGACAGAGAGCCCTGTGTATGGATGGGCTTCCAAAGATGAAAAAGGTGTTCTATCTTCCCGTGGCCTTTCCCCATAGTACAAACTATGTATTTTCTCTTTTGAAAACACAATAGTAAATGTCAATTCCCTGCAGAACTCTGTGATTGCAAGACTGCAGAGATGGCCTAAAAAATAATGCTTACTTTCCCCCTGCTTATTTAACTGCTATAAGCTTTTTTATCTTGATATTGCATCGGGTTATTCTGAAAGCTCCAGGGAAAGTGCATATATGCCTTTCCCACTTGAGTTTGCTTACATTGTCTAAATTGGCCTTGGCCAACCTGGTGCCCTCCAGATGTTTTGGATTACAACGCCACAGACAGAAGGCCAGAGGGCATTATTTTGGCAAAGGCTGGTCTAGATTTCTTTTATAAGAAGTGCTTACATTTGACATGGGAGCCGGAAACTCTGTATTTATGCCAGCCAGGTACAGCTTCTTTCCTGTAGTTAAATATATGGTGGAGTGATGATGGCATATCAGAATTTATGTGATTTATTTTGGATCACCAGGAACTAATCTCAGCTGCAGAAAAAAACATATTCCCCTTTTTATTTTTATTTTTTAAATAAATTTTTATTAAATTTTACACAAATATCTCCAATTAACAACTCCCAATTAACATATTTTTCTCTTTTGGACTTCCCTCAGCTTCTCTGACAATCATCCATATTTAAGTTTATTATCTACGCATTCCCAAAATTAATATCGCCTTTTAAAATACCTTTACAGACATATTTGCATTCTTGCAATATTCCTTATTCTCTCACAAAGCTTCTTTAAAACCCACTAGCGTTGTTTGTTCATCACATACACTCTCTCCTTTTTATTTTTGACTCTCTTGGGCGCAGGAATGTAACCTTAATTATTTACAATTTCTGTTTAACCCGCAAGAAAGAAGGGCTTTTTCGCTGGCTAGGTTCAATTGTAATCCTTCTAACCTCCTTTGGGGTAGGTTTGCAGGTATGGCCGAAGGAGATAGGATCTGCTCATTTGATGCCCACCTGGTGGAAACTCTAGCTCACATGGTTCTTAAACATAAAATGTATGATAATCTCCGCCAACAATTCTTAGACTATCTATGTATCCCAATGTGGAAACCAGAGACAGAGTTTATGTGCTTCTTATTACAGGGGAGAGCCAGGAGCTCACCAAGACAGTAGCTAAGTTCTGCTATTTGATTTTTTTTGCCGCTGAAGTACGCTACAGGACCCTGCCCTTTCTGGAGACCCACAGAGGTGAAATAGATTGCTCGCCTCTTCTTTCTTTTGGAAATGATTGTACAGTGGTACCTCGGGTTAAGTACTTAATTCGTTCCGGAGGTCCGTTCTAAACCTGAAACTGTTCTTAACCTGAAGCACCACTTTAGCTAATGGGGCCTCCTGCTGCTGCCGCACCGCCGGAGCACGATTTCTGTTCTCATCCTGAAGCAAAGTTCTTAACCCGAGGTACTATTTCTGGGTTAGCAGAGTCTGTAACCTGAAGCGTATGTAACCCGAGGTACCACTGTACTGTTGAAATGGTGACAAGATCGCATTGGCCTATTTATTCTGAATGTTTGTAAGTGATGCCAATAAAGGTTTGATGATGATGATGATGATTTACTTTGGAATGAAATTACAAAGCAAACATAAGAATTTGGAGAAAGCAGCTCGCTATTTTCTTGCAGGCTTTAAATAAGACTTGGTTGGTAGAGCTAACCATGGTAGAGACCACCAGGGCTTTTTTTCAGACGGAGGTCACGTGAGTTCTGCTCCGGCACCTCTCAGGTGGATGCCATTGCCATTCTAAAAGAACAAGGGAGAAATTCATAGTGAGCTCTGGAACCTCTTTTTCTCCCAAAATAGCACTGGAGCTCACCATCCTTCATAGAAAGCATAGGAAGATGAATTTGAGGTCCAGTGGCATTTGTCACCCAAAACATCTGGCCATACCAGGTTGGCAAAGCCTGATTTAATACCTAGGATTGTTTTGTGATATGCATTTGATGTTGATGATAATAAAATCATGATGATAGCTAGAGTTGGAGCAATATGACTTTGCAGCAAACCTTTACTTTCTCGTGTGTTGTTAGCAATCATTTCGCTTGGTCCAAACGTCTTGTGAATTCCCAGTATTCCAGTGTTGGTATTAAAGGTAAAGGTACCCCTAACCATTAGGTCCAGTCGCAGACAACTCTGGGGTTGCAGCACTCATCTTGCTTTATTGGCTGAGGGAGCCGGCGTACAGCTTCTGGGTCATGTGGCCAGCAAGTCGCTTCTGGCGAACCAGAGCAGTGCACGGAAATGCCATTTACCTTCCCGCCGGAGTGGTACCTATTTATCTACTTGCACTTTGACATGCTTTTGTTTTTTTTAAAATTAATTTTTTATTAATTTTCCAAATTTAAAACATAATAACATACACACAAAACCAAACAAAAACATACAAACAAGTATAATTTCAAATCCTCCTTTTCATAAACCTTCTTTCTCGGACTTCCCCATACCTCACCCTCTCTGCATCCTTATTTTAAAGTTTTTCAGCAACCCTTCACTCCAGTTAAATATTAACTTATTTTCTTTCTCAATTTCATCTTAATTCATCAATCAGTTACAGCTGTAATTCTGCTTCTTCCTTTCCCTTGACATTTTAACACTCATCAATTTTGTAACAGTTCTTAAGATAAGCTTTAAATTTCTTCCAATCTTCCTCCACCGTCTCTTTCTCTTGGTCGCGGATTCTGCCAGTCATTTCTGCCATTCCCATAAAGTCTATCACTTTCGTCTGCCATTCTTCCAGTGTGGGTAGTTCTTGTGTCTTCCAATACTTTGCTAGAAGAATCCTTGCTGCTGTAGTAGCGTACATAAAAAAAGTCTTATCCTTCCTTGACACCAATTGGCCGACCATGCCCAAGAGGAATGCCTCTGGTTTCTTGTGAAAAGTACATTTAAGTACCTTCTTAATTTCATTATAAATCATTTCCCAAAAGGCTTTAATCTTTGGGCAGGTCCACCAAAGATGAAAGAAGGTACCTTCAGTCTCGTTACATTTCCAGCATTTGTTACTGGGCAAATGATAAATCTTCGCAAGCTTGACTGGGGTCATGTACCACCTGTGAATCATTTTCATAATATTTTCTCTTAAGGCGTTACATGCCGTAAATTTTATACCAGTGGTCCATAACTGTTCCCAGTCAGCAAACATAATATCATGACCAATGTCTTGTGCCCACTTAATCATAGCTGATTTAACTGTCTCATCTATTGTATTCCACTTCAGCAACAAATTATACATTCTTGATAAATTCTTAGTATTGGGTTCTAGCAATTCTGTTTCTAGTTTCGATTTCTCCACCTGGAAGCCAATTTTCCTGTCTTGTTTAAAAGTCTCTATTATTTGATAATAATGGAGCCAATCTCGTACCTTGGACTTTATTTTCTCAAAACTCTGTAATTTAAATTTACCACTTTCTTGCTCTAAGATTTCAAAATACTTTGGCCATTTAGATTCCATATTAAGCTTCTTCACCTCCTTAGCCTCCATAGGTGATAACCACCTAGGAGTTTTATTTTCCAACAAATCCTTGTATCTAATCCAAACATTGTATAATGCTTTCCTGACAATATGGTTTTTGAATCCTTTGTGAACTTTAACCTTGTCATACCATATATATGCATGCCAACCAAATCTATTGTCAAATCCTTCCAGATCCAGAATATCTGTATTCTCAAGAAGTAGCCATTCTTTCAACCAGCAGAAAGCTGCCGATTCATAATACAGTCTTAAGTCCGGCAGGGCAAACCCCCCTCTATCTTTTGCATCAGTTAATATCTTAAATTTTATTCTGGGCTTTTTGCCCTGCCAGACAAATTTAGATATATCTTTCTGCCACTTCTTGAAACAGTCTAGTTTGTCCACAATTTGTAATGTCTGAAACAAAAATAACATTCTAGGCAATACATTCATTTTGATCACAGCAATTCGACCTAACAAGGAGAGCTTCAAATTTGACCATATTTCTAGATCTTTCTTTATCTCTGTCCAACATTTGTCATAGTTATCTTTAAATAAGTTCACATTTTTAGATGTCATATTAATCCCCAAATATTTCACTTTCTTTGCCACCATTAACCCAGTTTCACTTTGAAACCTCTCTCTTTCAACATTTGTTAATTTTTTTTCCAAGACTTTAGTTTTTTGTTTATTCAGCTTAAATCCTGCTACCTGACCAAAAACTTGAATTAGTTCTAGAACTCTTTTTGTACTAGTGTATGGCTCTTGTAAAGTCAATACTAAATCATCTGCAAATGCCTTCAGTTTATAATGTTTGGCTCCGACCTGGATTCCTTTTACCAGCTGGTCCCCCCTAATCATATTCAACAAAACCTCCAGGACTGATATGAAAAGTAATGGGGATATTGGGCACCCCTGACGTGTCCCTTTTTCTATAGGAAGCTCATCAGTAACCACATTATTTACAATTAACTTTGCCTTTTGTTCAGAATATATTGCACTTATACCATTTTCAAATCTTTGGCCTACCCCCATCCCATGGAGATTCTTCTTCATAAAGCTCCAAGAAATATTGTCAAAAGCTTTCTCCGCATCCACAAATATTAAAACCGCCTTCGTGTTGATATTTACTGTCAAAAGTTCCATAATATCAATTATGTTCCTTACATTATCTGACAAATGTCTCCCTGGGAGAAAGCCTGCCTGGTCCTTATGAATCTCCTCCACCAACACCCTCTTCAATCTTTTTGCTAAAATGTCAGCAAATATTTTGTAATCCACATTAAGTAACGATATAGGGCGGTAGTTCTTGATCTGGTTTTTTTCAGTTTCAGTCTTTGGTATAAGTGTGATAAAGGCTTCTTTCCACGATTCGGGTGCCTTTTTCCCCTCTAAAATTTCGCACTTTGACATGCTTTTGAACTGCTAGGTTGGCAGGAGCAGGGACCGAGCAATGGGAGCTCACCCCGTCGCGGGGATTCAAACCGCCGACCTTCTGATCGGCAAATCCTAGGCTCTGTGGTTTAACCCACAGTGCCACCCGTGTCCTTGTGTTGCTGCTAAATCTACAATATTATCCTTGCAGTACAAGAAACAAAAGACTAGACTGCATGACGATGCCTTTTGCGGTAGCAGTTTTCAGTTATTAGCTTCCTGTGTTCAATTGTTCTGCTGCTGTAGTTTGCTGCAAGAGAAACATATCTGTTGTCAGTGAGAGAAACCAGGATTCCATATTGCTCTACTGAAACTGAAGTTTGGTGGAAAGGTCACAGGTGGTCAGATTCTTACCCCTGGGTTACAGCTGAGTTTCCTTCACAGTCCCAGGACAGTTTCTAACAGTGTTTCCCAAACTTGGGTTTCCAGCTGTTTCCAGACACTACAACCCCCATCATCCCTGACCCCCGGTCCTGCTAGCTAGGGATGATGGGAGTTGTAGTCCACAAACAGCTGGAACCCCAAATTTGGGAAACCCTGGTCTATAAGGACATTTGCCAGCCAGGATTGAGCTCCACTGAAGTCCTGGTTGTCGGCGTTTCTGGAGCCCTGCGCGGGATCCTCGCTTTTCTGCCCTCCAGCTGCCAGTTCCACTGATCAAAGCCGACAGAAATCAGCGCTCTCGTTGACATCCGTGGGCTCTGGATCGCGTTCAAGTTCCCATCTGGTTCCTTTTACGAGGGGCGTCGCCTCGTGCGCCTGTCAGGATCCCGGAGGCTCGTGAAGGGATCCCCTCGTGCGTGCCAGACAGTCCCCCGCCAGCTCTCTCCGGAGACCCCATGCAGCCTCCAAACCACATCTTTCCTCTCTCGCTCGCGGCGAAGGTTTCTGAGGCAGCCGTTCCAGAGGCGCAAAGGACGACGCTGCCGCCTTTTTCCTTCGCAGGTTCCCAGAGTAGGGTTGTTGAGCTTTTTTAAAAAGTTTCCCGCAAAGTTGCTCAGCTTTTTTGGTCGAAATCGCAAAAAATTAAAATAATGTCATTTTTGAGCGATTTTTGATGGGGGGGCGGGGAAATCGACGCCGCCGACAGGGGCTGCCATACGTCCGGATTCCTCCGGGCAGTGACTCCGGTGCGCTACTATATACAGCAGTGTTCCGTATGTGTCCGGGACAACCCGGACGCATGACAACCCTATCCCGGAGACTCCAACTGAGGGAAATTTGGCCCGCGACGGGTGAGAAACTCCCCCGAACTGTCCCGCCTTTCTTGAGGTGATTTTTTGGGTGCAAAGAGAAACTACGAGGCCAGGGGGCTGGGAAGTGGATGGACGGACTGCTTGAGAACGGGCAACAAGGTTGTGTGACTGACTGACTGACTGGCGCCCAACGGTTCCTCTTCCTCTGACAGACTTTCCCCTCGGCGCCCCCTCAGCCCCTCCCTCCCCGCGGCTTCCAACGAAGCTCCTCCCGCTCTCCCTCCAGCCCCCTTTCACAAGTGCCGCGGCCCCTCCCTCTCCCGCCTCCCCTCCGGGCGCCCCCTTCCCTCAGCCTCCCTGCCCTCCGCGGGCGCGCTCCTCTCCCACGTGCTTGGCGCGGCGCTGCTGCTCCCCACCGACGGGCGGGCGGTAGTGCCGCCCTGCCTCCCTCCCTCGCCCCTCATTCTTCTCGCGGCGCACCGGGCAAGAGCCGCCGCCTCGCCTTCCCCCGAGTCGGCAGCAGCAGCAGCAGCAAGCTTCTCTTCAACTCCTTTTTCGCCTTCCAGGGTGGAAAGCTGCTGCCGGCCCCTGTCACTAGCGGCTCCTCATCATTATTGCTGTTATCCTCGAGGCGGGCAATTTCGAGCTCGCTCTCCGAAAAGCCCCTCTGAGGGCGCCCACACCCTTCGATTGTTCTCCCCCTTTCCCCCTCGCTCGGGAAGAGCCGGACCTCCTCTCTCTCCCTTCTTTCCCCGACGGCTTTTCATCGTTTCGCTCGGGAAGGCGAGCAGCGGAGAGGCGGGAAAAGGGAGGAGGATGCAGCGCGGAGCGAGAGAAGGAGCAGCCGCCGCCGCCCCCCTGGCCGCCCCGACCCGCAGCAGCAGAGCGTCGCGCTGAGGTGGAGGGGAGAGAGCGCGCGGCCCGGAGGAGGAATAACGCCTCTTCTCCTCAGGAAGGGAGAAGTCAGGGGCGAGCCGGAGGTCGGGGCTCCTCTCTGAGGCACCTCAGGATTTTCGCGCCCGCGACCATGGCGAGGCGGCGGGAGCTCCGCCTGCAGCCTTATTTCCTCTGGCTGGGCTGTGTGGCGCTCTGGGCGCAGGGAGCAGCCGCCCAAGGCAAGCAGCAGGTCCGCCCGGCGGATGGAGCAACAGGCGGCGGGGGCGGCGGCGGCACCAGCTACCCAGCCTCGAGGAGCCTGGAGAGCGCCGCCACCACGAACCGAGTCCGCCGGAGAGGCCAGCAGGACGCGCTCAGGGGGTAGGGAAGCCGCGTTGCCTCGCGCCGCGCAGGTAGGCCTGCCTCTCACAAACAGCGACGGCGAGGCGGCATTTATAGAAGCCGCGTGCCCGGATCGTACCACTTTCAGGCGGCAAGCGGGGGTGGGGTGCATGGTCTTAGTGGGAACGGAGTGGAGCAGTCTCTGTGGACACGGGGGCCCGCTAGGTGTCAGGGGGAAAAGGATCCTAGCCTAGCTTGATGCTCCTTGATGCTCCAGTCGTAGGTGTGTCATGATTAGCCCCGCCCCAAAGAGCAGGTCACCTGGGGGGCCTCCACCTGCAGTCTGAAGTGGTACAGGGCAGGCAAAAGGTTTATCTCCTCGATCCGATGCTGTTTGTGAGAACTAGGCCAGGCGTGTATTGCCTTGTTGTTGTTTAGTCATTTAGTCGTGTCGTGACCCCCTGGACCAGAGCAAGCCAGGCACTTCTGTCTTCCACTGCCTCCCGCAGTTTGGTCAAACTCATGCTGGAAGCTTCGAGAACACTATCCAGCCATCTCGTCCTCTGTCGTCCCCTTCTCCTTGTGCCCTCCACCTTTCCCAACATCAGGGTCTTTTCCAGGGAGTCTTCTCTTCTCATGAGGTGGCCAAAGTATTGGAGCCTCAGCTTCAGGATCTGTCCTTCCAGTGAGCACTCGGGGCTGATTTCCTTCAGAATGGAGAGGTTTGATCTTCTTGCAGTCCATGGGACTCTCAAGAGTCTCCTCCAGCACCATAATTCAAAAGCATCAATTCTTTGGCGATCAGCCTTCTTTTCTGGTCCAGTTCTCACTTCCATACATCACTACTGGGAAAACCATAGCTTTAACTATTCGGACGTTTGTTGGCAAGGTGATGTCTCTGCTTTTTAAGATGCTGTCTAGGTTTGTCATTGCTTTTCTCCCAAGAAGCAGGCGTCTTTTAATTTCATGGCTGCTGTCACCATCTGCAGTGATCATGGAGCCCAACAAGTAAAATCTCTAACTGTCTCCATTTCTTCCCCTTCTATTTGCCAGGAGGTGATGGGACCAGTGGCCATGATCTTCGTTTATTTGATGTTGAGCTTCAAACCATATTTTGCGCCCTCCTCTTTCACCCTTATTAAAAGGTTCTTTAATTCCTCCTCACTTTCTGCCATCAAGGTTGTGTCATCTGCATATCTGAGGTTGTTAATATTTCTTCCGGCAATCTTAATTCCGGCTAGGGATTCATCCAGCCCCGCCTTTCGCACGATGAATTCTGCATATAAGTTAAATAAACAGGGAGACAATATACAGCCTTGTCGTACTCCTTGTATCGCCTTAGCAGCAGGTTATGCGTGGATGCAACCAGCTGCAACCTGCCATTCTGCGCCCCCCCCCCCATCAAATATGTGCATGCACACCATCTCGGCAACTTCTGGGTGATCCACAGGCAAAAATTCTGAAATGCCACCTTTATTGTGCTTTGATGAAACCTTCAGCTCACCTTTATTCTGCTTCCATGAAACCTTTGGCTACTCCTGCTGACAACCCCTAAAAGCACTTCTGTAGTTCTTTCCTCTTGTTCTGTGCTCATTTCCTGCAACTTCCTGATTTCCAGTGCTCCAGCCCCAATGAATTCCTTCCCTACCCCATAATATGCAGCCACTCCTGCAATATTCCTCTTCTGCTCTCCTTCAAGTACTTCCGTGCAACTCAGAGGTAAATTATCCACATTCCCAGTCCCTATCTTCTAGCTCATTTATCCTCTTTAACTGGTCTCGCACCATCCGTAAGTCTTGTTTCTGATAAACCAGTGTTTCATGCAGTGTTTCAGCTGAAAACATCACTTTATCCTGCCTCTGTAAAGCCTGCAGCCACTTCCTGATAACTGTCCCATCAATGCTTGTCTCCCATGAACAGCCTCCTTCAACCCATAATTCTCCCTTGGCATCAGAGCCCAATCAACCTCCCACCAAGTTCTCTTTTACCTCAAATAGCCTTTAATCTTTCTTCCAGGATTCAGGATTTCAATATTAACTCTGCCACTGTTATTGTCCTGTAAGAACTTAGCAACATCCCATAAGCAATTGATAGTTGCCTGTGGGTGGCATCAAGTCTTGGACCTGGACCCATTCTTTAATATTTCCCTTCACTGTCCTGCTGTCTGGTCCCCACACCCAGAACTAGTCCTAATGTGCTCTCTTGAAGCACACCGCTATAGAGCAATTGAGGGTTCTCTTTCATAGAAGGCTACAGTTTTGAAGATGAAATGGGTTTGCCTTATTTTTCTATTTGACTTCTCCAAAGCTCCCCATGAAATAGACACCATTACTCCCAGGGGGTGCCAACTTGAATAACATATGGGGGGGCAGGTAAGCCCTGCCCCACATTATTGATCACATGATGCAGTGCCCACACACTATTTGAATGGGAATTCCCATCAACTTTTGGGGGGCCTGGCCCCCTCAAATATTTTATGGCAAGGAGGCTGGAGACCCCTCAGCCCCTAGGAGTTGGCTCCTATGATTACGCCTTTATCTTTGAAGTTGTCTTGTAGAAAACCTACCAACAAGGCAATACATAGGAACCACTGGTTTGCAGCTAGCTCTAATGGACAGCCACATTTCTTTTGATCTTGTCTCTACCAGGCTGTTTTGTTAAGATGCAGTTGTATCCCAATAGCCACCTCTCTATACAGCTTGTTTTCCTAATCAGTCCCATCACACATCTGTGCATTCCCTTTCAAACTTTCAATCCAAATACTAACAGTTGTCTCCATTTACTTCTATCCTTTCCCCCTTCTGTAATTGTTGCTTTTCTTCTTAATGTCTTCTGATTGGCTTGATTTGAATGTTAATTTTAAATTTTGGTCCATCTTGGAAAGTTTCCATATGTTTCTTGAGAGTGGTGTAAAAAACATCTGGCTTTTGCAAAAGAAAGCATGTGTAAATACGACACTAATAGCAATACCAAATGTGGCAAATATTGCTTCAGTTTCATGATCAAGTTTTTAATGGTCTTTGCTATAACAGTGCTGAAGGGTGATTTCAATTAAAATCTGCTGAAGAAACATGTTTTTTCAGATTGGTTGAGGGAGGCTTTAAAATGCTAAGTTATAAAATGCATGATCATTTCTTTCCACTTTCAAATCTTTCTAATATACCTCTAGAAAAATCTGATTTTCATATAAAATGTAACTCTTGGTGTTAAGATGAAAAGGCTGTTTTAGATATGTTTGGTGTGAATTATTTACTGCTTGTAAAGTAGTTACAGAAGAGCATGCATTTGGTCCATTGTTCAGAACTGTTTAAAATTGGTACCTTACTAAATACTTATTACTTAGTCATTGTCTCTTTTTGCTCAAAAGTTGGGCTCTTAGCTCTTGGAGGGAGGGATTCAGTGAAATGCTTTTTTTTATTAAGAAATGTGAGGGTTTTGTAAAACGAAAAAGAAAGAAAAGCTTGCATGTTGTTTCTGAGGCCAATGCATTTTTATCATGCAGACCTAAAATCTGTTTCCATTGACCTATATTTTTTGTGTACACACTTGTTTGCATATAACAGGCCAAATGTGTGTGGCTCCAGATTCCACTCCTACTGTTGTCCTGGATGGAAAACACTCCCTGGGGGAAATCAGTGTATTGTTCGTAAGTGTTTGGCTTCAGATTTTACAACCTCTGAGTAATAATCCATCCAAAAGACATCTTTGAATTTTAATTAATTACCCTTTTAAAAAGGAAGTAAGGAATTAATCTACTCTGGTTGCTAAGTTTAGGCTTCCATTATGCTTTTAAAAACTAGACACTAACTCGCAAATCTATTGATTTAAAAAATGCCCTTTTACAGATTCAGAAATCCAGCAATGAACACTTAAAACAGAAATAGTCAAATACTAAGCAAAGTAGGTTGTACTTTATCAACAGAGAGAAAATGTAGCTGAGTTACCTAGGAATAATATTTCACATAAGGCTGTTGGTTGTTTTTGTTAGTTTGTTTTTGTTAGTTAGTTGTAGCTGTGCTACAATAGATCTAGATTAGATTTTCTTAAATATATATTTAACAACAACATGATTGTTTATTTGGCAAAGCTCTTTATTGTGCTGAGCTATGTGACAACTGATAAGACTTGACAAAAGCATGTAAATCAGTTAAACTGTGGTTTGGACTCACCAGGAGTGAGCCTACATCCTGCGGCTAAGGTCAGAGTTCAGCCCTGGAACATGTGAAAAATGTTAAAAGTTCATTTGGGCATATGCAGACTAGAGGGCTTTTATTTCCCCACTGACTAATATTATCAACATCCACTATCTCTGGGATTTAGAGAGAAGAGGTTCAGGCAGTTGGGGTTTTATAAGTTAAGAGCACAATGCAATGCAAGTTTAATCAAAAGTAAAACGATGTGTTCAGTGGGGCCCACTGTGTTCCGTGCACCTCACTCCCAGGAATTTGTATAGGAGGGTAGCCTGCTGTAAACTTCCCTGGGAGTAAATTCCATTGAACTCAGTGTGGCTTACTTCTCAGGCGGCATGCCTAGTATTGAAGGATAGTTCAGTCTAGTAGAACATGAGGCTCTTAATCTCAGGGTCAGGGGTTTGAACCCCCCATTGGGACAAAGATTATTGCATTGCCAAGGGTTGGAATAGATGATTCTCGTGGTTTCTTCCAACTCTGCAATTCTATGATTCTATGATTCTATGATCTGTTAGTGTAGTTTATGGCCTGAGCTCTTGCACTGTGACACAGTAACAGTTTATAAAGTCAGGTGCTACATCTCCAAAGCTGTTGCAGGGGCACAATACATAACTTTACATAGATGCTGAGGTCTAATCCTCAAGCCCAGTACTAATGCAGCAATAGTTACCAGCACTGCTACAATGCTTCCCGAAAAGTATAGATCCGGAACCAAGAGTTCGTTCTATTGAACTCAAAGGACTGTTGAAGGGGCAATAAATTTCTTTTGTTAGTGTAATCCTGATAATCCATTCTAACTCATATCCTAATGCACCATTCAACAAATCAAGTGACTAAGAAGACCTGAATTGGGGTTTGAAATTTTAAACTTAGTTATGAAGGAATTCTGTTCACATTCTGACCCAGGTGTCTAGTTGGCCTTAACATTAACTGCACCATATAGGCATACCTTAAAGTTTCCTAACCCAGAAATAATAAAAGTAAGAGAATAGATCTGTGTTTTAACTATTTATTCTACTTTCTCAAGTGGCAGAAGGGTGACCTTTATTTTATTTCTGTTCTCAGTTATGGCATTTTTGGACAAAGTTTCATTTATATTGCAGGCCAATCTTCAGAACATTTTCACACATGATGCTTGGAATAGCTTTGGCTTAAATTGTTAGGTTTTACATTTGTATTACATATCTTGGCTACGATATACATGCATTTTCTATTTTGTGTTCTATCCCATATTAACAACATCCACTATTAACACTGTACACAAAACAGCACAAAGGGCTTCAAAGGCACATGTGAATATCTAGTTAGTTTCAGATGGGAAAATTCGCTCAGAATATGCTGCTAGTACACTGAAAAGCGTTATTATAGATGCAGTGC
The DNA here is from genome assembly GCF_964252035.2 of Podarcis erhardii. Taxonomy (NCBI): domain Eukaryota; kingdom Metazoa; phylum Chordata; class Lepidosauria; order Squamata; family Lacertidae; genus Podarcis; species Podarcis erhardii. The sequence continues at coordinate 13,953,985 of NC_138501.1, forward strand.
TTAGAGTATAGATGTGTTCAGCCTGAGTATTCTCCATCAGTCCTCTGAAAACCCACTGTATGAGTTATATAGCAGGTTTGTTATATTCATGTGGAATGCTTTGTTCTGTCCATATTTCAATAACCATCATTAAAAGCTCAAACAAGATAACAGTTCTATGCAAGTATTGCTATCTCAAACAAGGTAGCAACCCTGGAAGTAAGCTGCACTGAACACTGGATTTTCCTCTGAGTAAACATGGATATGCTGGAGCTGTGAAAATACTAATTTCATTACGTATCATTTGCATTGCACTTTAGCTGTGCAAAGTTATTTATTCCTTGCAGCGCTAAAACAGGTGTGGGAAGTTCCATCTGCTCATCTTTTAAATGTGTCAGTTAAGCTAGAAAATATTCCATTGTCTCTAAAACGAGGTCAGAGAGATATTTAAAATTAATGTTCCTAGAAAATGTTTGAATGAACCGTATCTCAAAAATAATCACTTGTCTGGAGGTAATCATGTATCTTTACAGCAAAGGAACTTCAAAGTCTCTGACTAGTTCTATGTATTCTTTGGCTAGGAAAAAGTCAGCTGTTAGCATTGTTTTTGAAGATACTGTTGCCAACTAGAAAGCCATAGTTTAGGCTTATGGGGGATAAAACAATCCTGCTGTTAAATATATGGATGAATTTAATTCGCCTGCTTTTTATTATCAAAATAACAGCCATGGGGAAGGTAGGAGGTCTGGTTCTGTGGAATAAGTGGACCACATCATGGTTGCAATGATTCCCCTCCCATTTCAAAAAGATGCTAATAACCCCAAGAAGGAAACTTCCATTGGCACCAGTGGTTGCCAGTGGTTCATTGAGACCACAGCGTTAAAGGAAAGAATTTAGCCCTGTCTCCCATTCCTCCCCACACCCAGTGCCATGGTCCTGATCCAACTCATCCTACCCTCCTTTGTGGCTATTATCTTGATAGCAAAAACAGGTGTCTTAAATGCATTTACACGCTTAAGGTCACATCTGTTTTGTCTCTCAGCCCTTACACGCAAAAGTAAAATGTCACTCCATAATTTTAGAATTTTCTGATTTCCAGATTGACTTTTACCTGTATTTAGCACACAAATCTCACTTCTTAGAGAAGTAATGTTTTGTACCACCCTCTAAAATCTTAAGCGCATCATAACAGATTCTATCTTTACAGCCCTGTTTTTAGTAAAAGTGAAGCTAGCATAACAAACACAAAACCAAAAACAAAAGTAACATTGTTTCAGCATATACACAGTTGCTTATGTTCTTGGGGTGTGTGGGGGGTGGGGGTGGGAATTGGACACATTTAAGCAAATAATTTATCTTGTTTGCCAGTGTTTCTTAAGCAATTTAAGATGTACAAGCATTTTGATTCATTATTTTCTTCCTCAGCAATTTGTAGAAATAGCTGTGGTGATGGATTTTGTTCTCGCCCCAACATGTGCACTTGTTCCAGTGGTCAGATATCGCCAACCTGTGGAACAAAATCAAGTAAGGCCTAAAGTCTCCATTTTTAAAGTTAGGGAGAAAAAGTGTTTTGCAACATTTTACACTAGGATAGTGTTTAAGGATAGATAAATACTAAGTGCATGGGAGAGTTACCTGTCTCATCTTCCCTACCTTCTTTTGCATGAAAGGTGCTGCTTTGCATATAGAAGATTCCTGCTCATCACTTTTTATGACTGTGTCTCAAATGCTCTCCCATGGGAGGTCCAACGGGTTCTGTCCCTACTTGCCTTTTAGTGAACAGTGAAAACACCTTTATTTAAGAACGCATTTGTAGGAAATGTAATTTAGTTTTTGCTGTTCAGCTACTTCAGTTCTCTGCTTGGGGTCTTTTTATGTATATAGTTCTTATTTTATTTTATTTTTAAAACTGACATTGTATTGTATTTTGAATTAGCTTATCTCCTGAAGAGCAAGTTATCAGCAGTGCAGTTTTATGCATGCAGTATTACCAAGAAGCATGTCCTACTGAGTTCAATGGGTCTTACTCCCGCGTAACTGCGTCTAGGATTGCAACCTCTGTTTTAATAAAGAAAATTTAGGAAGGTAGTAATATATTAATTCATGTCGATTATTCTGTGCACCTAGAATAATGAACAAAAGACCTTGAGGTCAGAGAATGGATGGATGGATGGGATGAGGTTGATATAAGAAAATGAAAGAAAAGAAACTAATTGTAGGAATGGTAAAGACCTTTGAGATAAAGGATAAAAGAGATAAAGACAAAGGAGCCTCAAAGTGACAACATAAATCTAAAGGGGAAAGTGCAGAGATTTAAGAAAAGGATAATATCATAGTGAAATTAGAGGAAGGAAAAATATATTGAGTATGGCAGTCTAAAGGCAAAAGTTATAGTTGGATTGTTGTTTTTTTACTGCAAAATTCAGAGCACCATGCCTATTCTCTGTTTTTGGCAGAGTAGTTTCACCCCAACAGCACAAGAAGAGAGAAGGGTGGACAGAAAAAAAAAGTGTCATGAACAAGGATGCAGTGGTGGGAGGGGGGACACAGATATCTTAATGTGAGAAAGTGGGGAGGCAAGTGTGTATAAGTGAAGAGGTGAGAGACTTCCCCATTTTCCTGACAGGGTAGCAGCAAATGAAGGAATTAGTTACACATGCATTGGAATTCACCAGCCTTTAGCTCCATGCCTGTAGCTTAAAATAACGTGCCTTAGATCGCTTTTAAGATTACAGCAAAGTCTTTTCAGTTAATGAGGTGCTGAAATATGTTACGTATTCTTATGTGGTTGTTTCCTATTTTCTGCTTTAAATTAATACCTATCGCAAGTATTTGGGCAGCCTTGAAATATCACTGCATGCTTGATTGGTGGTTGTGCATTTTTTAAAGCTACCTGCCATAATTTTAAATTGTTTGTGTTTTGCTGCAGTACAACAGTGCAGTATCAGATGCATGAATGGTGGTTCCTGTCTAGAAGACCAATGCCAGTGCCAGAAGGGATATATTGGTACTTACTGTGGACAACGTAAGTAGATACTTTGGCTTCCTTCTGGACTGTAGGAAAACCATAATTTGCCTTTTAACCAAGATCCCAGGTCATGGTTTCATTCTGGTTTAGGAGCAAACTACAGCTTACTCAGACTATAGATTGCTACGTTTTTGATGCAATAGCAAAATCATTTGCCAAGAACCCCGTTTAGAAATTGCAGTGTGCAAGAGTATGAGAGAGGGAGGATGGAGTTTGCAACATCAAACCTGACTGCTCATGCATGCTAATACCAAAGCATTGCTTGGTATTATGTCTCCATACACTTGAGTAGTCTTTATTGTCCATATAGAGACAGACAGAATGGAGCTTAGGAAGAGAAGGGTAGATAATTGTAGGATAGAATTCCCCTTTCCTACCCTTGCTATCTTTCTGTGTTTCTATGTGTGTTGCTTCTTCCTTCCTTCCCTATATTATTTGCTGTTACATTGCACACCCTTGCTTGCTCCTTAAATTTCAAACATTTCTCGCCTTCTACTAGCTCTGTCTCCTTTTTCAGCGGTTCTTTTGGCTCCGGCATTTTATATCAGTGAGAATCAAGATCTGAGCTGGCAATAAACGGTGCAGTTATTTTAGCCACACTTGAAGATTTGGGCTGTAACCTATAAGCTGATAACATGCTCAAGTCTTTGTGTGCTTGTGTTTCTGTAGCCAGAACAACCCCACCCATGCACGAGAAGGGGATATCAGAAGACCTGGTAGTTCCCAAGGTTTGCAGAAGTACAATAAATATTAGAGGACCCCTTAAAGGGGGGACAACTCCCAAAAGCCCCATGAATATTCCCTTTGGCTTTGGAATGCTGACTGTTTGCTGGCGTAGTGGGGAGGGCGGAGAATAAAAAATCTCTCTCTCTCTTTCTCCCTTTCTCCATATCCTGGAGGAGGGCATGCTTGGCTGACTGGATCAGCAGACAGGAGCGCGCCACACACTGCACCATTTTGTTGCAGGTCCAGCTTGTGTGCACTGAATTGTAGTTCACATGAAAATTAGACAAATATTATTCTTATCCATTATCACTATGCAAACATTATTTAAATGCACTGTACTTGAGATTTTAAAAAAACCCAATGTTATTTCACATGGCATCATAATTCACTCGCTATATATTTTTATAACAACACAGAAGTGTTGTCATTCTGCGCATAGATGAGTGAAAGGTAATTCGGTTTAATAAGCCTTGATAAGGAGTAGAATGTCTTGCGACAACAGTACATTTTTATGTGTTTCCCCTTGTGATATAAGGGGATAGTTCTAGCACACTTCAAAGTTCTCCCCTCCCTTTCATTTCCCTCCCCCCCCCCCCCCCAGTATGAATGATTTATTCACTCCCTACTTCTGTGTTGTTTTGGCACAGGAAAGCTGAATGCTTTCAAAACCTGACCATACGCTATAGGGGCTGGGTTGGAAACCTGCCTAAAAACATTGAGACCAAATCACTTTTAGCTGTTGCTTGAGGAAATTGTTAAGACAGTGAAACCTCTTATGGTTGCAATCTGCTAGGTAAAAATGGAGCTATTGCAGACATAGATACTTTTAGCACTTTATAGATTGCACTGCAATATGCACTTGTGAAACAACTCTGGATTATTTCATTTTAGAGTATCTCTTTAACTGCAGTCCAACGAAAGGGAAACTCGCAGATTGAGCTCAATGCAAGAATGGGCTTTAAGTTCTTGTACAAACTATTGTTTTTTTCCAGAGTAAGAAGGCAAATAAAAAAACCCAAGTATTTCGAACACAAATGGACTGTCAAAACCTTGCTATACATGCTGTAGAGTCACATACCTGAACAGCCAACTTCCTTATTTCCTTGGGGTTTTTTGTGCTTTGATGGTTGGTGGCTGACATTTTCAGACAGAAACCATGAAGAAAGGGAATGTGGAGTGAGATTAGACCAATTAGAGAGCAGGAAAAATCAGACAAATCGGAGAGCTGAAGAGATTGGATAAATCCATTTTACCCCTTTGTCTCTCTTTTACCAATTGGCTGCAGCAATATTTTTTTTTTTTTTACAGTGGGGGGACATGGAGAGTTAGGGAGAAGAATGTGGACAAATCCTGCATTCAAAGTGTTCCCATAGGAATGAATGGAAATATTGAACTTGATACGCGAATGCTTGTAAAGTGAGACTTGTGTGTGTTTCGTTTAACAGACACTTAAAAGAACAAAACTGTAAAGAAAAGATAAATATTCCTCCCTATTCCAAACTTGCATTTTTCACAGCATACAGAACTGCCTCATGAAAGGGGCACCTGTGGCTCAAAATGTCTGGCCATTTTGAACTGCTCTGCCTACTTATTCTGAACTTTCAATACCTTCCATCCATCCATCCTTTTCTTTCTTTCTTTTAGCACACTTATAATCCATCTTTCATTGCAATAGATCCCAGGGTGGGGTACAGAATACACTGACATAATAGCACTCAAGTCTGTTCTTCTGCTGATAATTCTAAACTATGTACGTTCACTCATCGGCTGACGCATTCTCTTGTCTTTATAACATTTCCCCCCATTAGTTACCATTGGCCTCAATCTAGGAAATTAGGAGGGCAAAGTTACAGCGTCTTCCTGTGTCGGTGAGGCAAGGCACACAGTATGGTAGCCTTTCCCAACCTGATGACCTCCAGATGTTTTAGACTACAATCTCCACTAGCCCCAGCCAGCATGACCCGTGGTCAGGGGTGACGCAAGTTGTAGTTCTGTAACATTTGGAAAGTACCAGATTGGAGTATGTTGCAGTATAGTTTCTTGCTCTCTTCTTAGAAACGGTACATTTATATGTGGCTTTTTTGTGTGAAATGGGGTTTGCTAATGCAATCTAGATGCTCAGATTCATAAGTGAGCCTTGAAAAATGCAGAACGGATTTTAAGCCATCAGCGTTATTTTCACAGCACGTTAGCCTAATTACACTGCCCCTCCTTATATCCTACCAGCAAGTTACACTTACTCTGATCTTGTCAACACAAACTTTTCCTTCATTCCTTCTGTTTGCATATTCTTTGCTACCTCCTGCTATCTACATATGTGCTTTTCGTCCCTCTGTTCCCAGACATCATGGCACTGCAGACAAATGTCATGTCCCCTGGGGTGTCTCGATATGGAGAGGAGGGGAATGGTTTCTGCTGTATGTAAATGCTTGTTTGCTTAGAGGCCCATTCAGAAATCCTAGGGGTATAAAAGGAAATATTTCTTTGGGAGAACTGATCCTGTTTTCACTTAACAGGCCAGCAAATTGAAGCTTTGATTGCCGTATGATAGAAATACTTATTTCAGATGGTTTTGCAATATTATTTCACACATAATTATCAGTGATAATATTCCTTGCAATGTTTTACAGTTTTGTTTTTGCAAGAAATGGTAGGCTGCAGTTTGCTCAAGCTGTCGTTGAACTATTCCTCCATTGTAAGGAAAATGGTATCTGGATTCTAGATTTTTATCTTGAAGTGGAAAAATCTGTGACTACAGCTTCCATCATACCTAACCACAGGCCTTGCTAGCTGAGGCTGATGGATGTTGGAGTCCAACAACATTTGAAGGGCTATAGGTTTCCTGCCCTTCTCTAGATATTATGAACTCTCTTTTTTTGGTTTGGAAACTGTGTACTGTAGACCCTAGTAATGTAGACTTCAGGTTGCGAAAGCGAAAAACCCGGAAGTATTTTTCTGGGTTTCGCCGCTCGCGCATGTGCAGAAGCATTCTATCGCACCGCGTGCATGTGCAGAAGCGGCACCTCTGGATACAGATTTTTTGGGGTGCGCACAGACCCCCAGAACGAATTAATTTCGTATCCCAAAGGTCCACTGTATTTGTAATATAACGCAGTCCATATGACCTTCTTTGTGCAGTTTTATGATTGGTATATTGCAGGAGTCGGCAACGTGCGGGCCAACAAGCCACCCCCCCCGCGCGCTGTGCTAAACTGGCACGGCAACACGCCAAGCGGCACCGGAAATTGCTTCTGCGCATGCGCAGATACAGAAAATCGCGTCTGCGCATGTCCAGACACGGAAAATCACTTCTGCACAGGTGCGATTTTCAGCATCTGGGCATGCGCAGAAGCAATTTCCGGTGTCGCACTGCACCAGTCCGGCCCACAGATGCACTGCACCAGTCTGGCCCACAGATCTCTGTGGGAGTGAACTGGCCCATGATCGGCAAACCTTGCCAACCCCTGGTATATTGGGTTCCACCTCCCATTCTTTCATAACCCCCAACAGGCTCACTGATTGTATTTCTGGTATTAGGATGTATTCCTTTATCTTTTATTCAGCCTTGAAAAACAGGTTCCTCCTCTCTGCACCCATTGAATTTGTATATGTGTGTATACCTCATTGTTCATCATGCATCTAGAAAAGTATGTACCAAACTATAAAAACTCATGGGGTACCTCCTAGGATGCTCTCAGCGTCTGGGTCTGTCCCCCACCCTTTGGTATAGAATTTCAGCCTAGTATAGATCCTTTTCCTAGAATCTGTTCATATTTACCTCTTCCCAACACTCTGCCGCAAACCTCACTTACTCCGTTGTATTATAGCAAGCGCTATCTCGAGCATAAAAGCAGGTAATTTCTTATTAAAGCTATTCTAAAGACTTATTGCAGGTTTCACTTAATTACCATGTTGGGCATAATGATGGTGAAAAGCATCCATTTTATTAATTTGTTCTGTAGAACTTCAAAGGGATATTTTCAGTATGACCAAGTACGTAATTATGGGTCCCCCCCCCCTTTTTCTATTTCAAAACACAGCTGTCTGTGAAAATGGATGCCAGAATGGTGGTCGCTGCATAGGACCCAATCGCTGCGCATGTGTGTATGGATTCACAGGCCCACAATGTGAAAGAGGTAAGAACTAAAAACTGCAGGGAGGGAAATGTACATGAAATCAATGTGGGTCCATCATTACCTTGGTGACTTCATGTTTTCATATTTTTTAACTTATTGTTAATTGTCCATATTCTTGGTAGCATATAACATTGCAGAAGTTATTCAAAACATGTCAGAGATTTCATCTGAGAACAATTTTCTTTTAAATATAATTTATAAATCCCATTCTTTGTTAAACTCTTGGTTTCTTTGATTCCTAATTTTCCCTGTCATCTTTGCCAATTCTACATATTCAAATAACTTCGCCTGCCATTCCAATTTAGTTGGTGTTTTATCTCCCTTCCACCATCTAGCTCTTAACATTCTCGCCGCAGTAGTGGCATACATAAATATCTTTCTTAATTCTTTCAGTATTTCTGCAGCAATAATACCTAACAAGAAGACTTTCGGCTTTTTGATGAAAGTTAGTTTGAACATTTTTAAAAGTTCATTATAGATAATTTCCCAAAAGTTTTTAATCTTTTTACATTTCCACCACATGTGGTACATTGTTCCGTCTGATTCTTTACATCTCCAGTGAAGATTTGAGCTGGTTTTATACATTTCCTCCAGCTTGCTTGGTGTAATATACCATCGGTAGAACATCTTCATAAAATTTTCTTCTAAAGTAAATTTTAAGTCCTTTCTCCAAAGCTTTCCCCAGGATGCCATCTGAATATTATAACCGAAATCTTTAGACCACTGAATCATCACAGATTTAACCTCCTCCTCCAGCAGTTCCCAAACCAGCAACAATCTACATTTGGGAAAGTAATTTAGTCTTACTTTGTAATAGATCTTTCTTAACTTTCAATATTTCAGCAGCAAACCCTTTTCTTTTGTCTGATTTAAATATATCATTCACTTGATGATTATTTGATTAGCTAGGCCTCTTCTAGTCCCTCACCCCTACCCCGTGGGAACTGTTTATAGTGGGGTGGCTATAGCTTTATATTGACCTGTTAGCTAAACTTCTCTTGCCTTCACAACACAGCCTCATTTGCTCCATAAATTCAGGCCAAATATGTTTTTGAGTTGGAACTACGGATCTTAATGCCACAGCCTGTACTTCCTCAGGTTCTTGTCAGAGGCTCCATGCCACAAGGGGGATGCGGGTGGCGCTGTGGTCTAAACCACTGAACATCTTGGGCTTGCTGATTGGAAGGTCAGCGGTTCGAATTCGCGCGATGGGGTGAGCTCCTGTTGCTCTGTCCCAGCTCCTGCCAACCTAGCAGTTCGAAAGCACACCAGTGCAAGTAGTTAAATAGGTACCTCTGTCGCGGGAAGGTAAACATCATTTCTGTGAGCTCTGGCTTCTGTCATGGTGTCCCGTTGCTCCAGAAGCGGTTTAGCCTTGCTGGTCACATGACCTGGAAAGCTGTCTGTGGACAAATGCCGGCTCCCTCGGCCCCATAGTCTCCTTTGACTGGAATTAACCATCCATGAGTCCTTTACCTTTAGTAATAATGCATAACCAGCACAATTTGTAGAGCAGAGATCACTGTTGTTTAATGTACTGAGGCAGCAAGTGCCTAATGATAAAATAGCAAAACAGTACTGGTAATTTGCCTGCTTTGTAGCTTGAAATTTTAGTGATAGTTCTTAATTCGAAGTCTTAGAAGTTTATAGCTAAAGTTTCTGCAGATTCCTTGGGTAAATTGTGTTAATATTTGTGCAGTGTAATCCTACGCATGTTTACTCAGATGTAAACTACTGTGTACAGTGGGGCTTTCTTCCTAGTAATTGTGTTTAGGGTTGCAGCCTTAAAGAATTTATCGTGCTAATATTTATGTTATTGTACTTTAAATACAGAGATTTTATAGTTCTGTAAATTAAGGTAATTTAAATTAGGTATTTTCTCCCTAATATGGAACACATGTAGCTTTCCTTCAGATTGGCCTCTCAAACTCAGTGGTATGATAAAGCGTGACCGCTTGTTCAGCTATCTGGGTTTCTAGCAGACTAATTTCCGGGCTGGAGACAGGAGACTGAGCAGTAACTAATCACTGGCATGATTACAGTATATTTAACTTGAAGGTTTGCTGCTGGGCTGCAAGAAAGCACAACCTCTTTTGGACCCTCCCAGCCACACTTTCCTATCTATTATTTTGTATCCTTTATTGGAAACTCTTCCTGTGGCCAGCTCTGCTTCTTGGTTTTTGAAGATATGCAGATAATCTAGAAGAATGTTCTTTGTGAACTGCAGAATATATTTTTTTCCTATGCAATATGAATTTTATGAAGATCGTGTGAATTTCAGTAGTCATATGAATTAATAAAAATGTTGGGGGTTTTTTTTTGAGGGTGGTATTTTATTATATTTAGTAATTAGATTTCTTACCCATGTATTACCATAAAGTCCAAGGGCAGATAATTCATACCCAGAATAAACCCATTGAAATAATAATAATAATAATAATAATAATAATAATAATAATAATAATAATAATAATTTATTTATACCCCGCCCATCTGGCTGGGTTTCCCCAGCCATTCTGGGCGGCTTCCAACAGAACACTAAAATACAATAACCTATTAAATATTAAAAGCTTCCCTAAACAGAGCTGCCTTCAGATGTCTTCTAAAAGTCTGGTAGTTGTTGTTCTCTTTGACATCTGGTGGGAGGGCGTTCCACAGGGCAGGCGCCACTACTGAGAAGGCCCTCTGCTTGGTTCCCTGTAGCTTTGCTACTCACAGCGAGGGAACTGCCAGAAGGCCCTCGGCGCTGGACCTCAGTGTCCAGGCAGAATGATGGGGGTGGAGACGCTCCTTCAGGAATCAGTGGTTTCAAGATAGTAATTTTTTAACAAGCCCATTGTTTTCAGGGGGGCTCTTCTGAATATGACTTGATCAGATACAACTGATATTTACCAGAATAATAAAATAACCATCAGTGAAGGGAAGGGCCCCTCCCATTCATAGAAGGCTAGCAAAAGGGAGAAGGCGTTTTTTGATTAATTCTTCCATCTTTAGCCCCCCCCCCAAAAAAATTGGGAGAGCTATTCAACCCTTTTGACTAGGTGATATAATGATAACCAAACAAATAAAGACAAAGATCCGTATTACTATACTGTGAATTATGGGTGAGCTCTAACATGAGCAGGCATCTTTATCCCTCCAAAATGTGCTTCAGCGGCTTGGCCTCCAAAATTTGCTTCAGCGGCTTGGAGAACCTTCTGGGCCAAATTTTGAAGGTAAGCATGAGGCTGAGCAGGGTTAAGAGAAACCAGAAGTCTAACTCTGCAAAGTGGATTTCCATTGTGCAAGCAGGCAAACACCGCTATTTTGGCTTAATAATATTTTGTATGCTTTGGATATCTTAATAATAATAATAATAATAATAATAATAGTTTTAGACTTGAATTTGGAGAATAGAGAAGGATTGTAATAGTCATGAAATTTTCAAAAGTTGTGAGATGAATTTATGTTTAAATTATATAAAAAGTAAAAAGTTTTTATGTTAGAAGTAAATTCATGCTTTAAAGATTCTTGCAGCACATAACACTATAGTACGTAATACTATTTATTCAGCAGTATTTACTGGAATGTATATATTCACATCTGTATTATATCTATCTGTCTGTCTATCTATCCAGTAGCATATTTAAAGTTGGCTAGGATAGGTAAATAGTCGTAATTACATTGTTACATTCCTTTCTTATATGTGTGTGTGTATATGTGCCTAAAAGAAAAGTAAATAATTACAAGGAGGCACCCCAGCGGGTGGCGGATGGGATGCGGGTGGCACTGTGGGTAAAAGCCTCAGCGCCTAGGGCTTGCCGATCGAAAGGTCGGCGGTTCGAATCCCCGCGGCGTGGTGCGCTCCCGCTGCTCGGTCCCAGCGCCTGCCAACCTAGCAGTTCGAAAGCACCCCCGGGTGCAAGTAGATAAATAGGGACCGCTTACTGGCAGGAAGGTAAACGGCGTTTCCGTGTGCTGCGCTGGCTCGCCAGATGCAGCTTTGTCACGCTGGCCACGTGACCCGGAAGTGTCTCCGGACAGCGCTGGCCCCCGGCCTCTTGAGTGAGATGGGTGCAGAACCCCAGAGTCTGTCAAGACTGGCCCGTATGGGCAGGGGTACCTTTACCTTTACCTTACCCCAGCCTTATACACAGCCTACAAAGAGATAAGGATAGAACTTTCCAGGTTACAACTAGGGATGAGAAAATCTTGTCAATTTCAGTATCTGTTTCTCTCTTTTCCAGTCATAAGTTCAGATCACCACATTGCTAAATCAATTTGTGATTTTTTTCCCCTTATGAAAATTCACCAGCATTTTACTGTGAATTTCTCATAATCTGTACATTTTAGTGGTGTTTTACTTAGTATAATGCATTTTTGTACATTATTTTCACTAAGACATGCATTGTTATGAAAACTTTACATAGCATATGCATTTTTGTACAGATTACTTGGTTGGAGAACTGCATTGCAACATTCAAAGTGTGGATTTGACATCATGCCTGCGTTTTAGTTCTCATATACCGGTGGTTTCAGGAAATGCAAATTAGGTAGATTCATCTTTATGTGTGAACAGACTTTCTCCCTCACTCCTAGTTGCAACATAATATGCCATTGTGCTACTTTTGTGCATTTATGGCCATTTTCATATTATGATAACTTGCATTTCATTATTTAAATGACGTATATCTAGTTCTTCATTGGCAGGACAGCTTAAAAAAGCATCAAGGCAACTTTTTATATCTTCATAAATTATATTTTTTTTTACAGAAACAGGTTTCTTTTGAGCCTTAACATTTCCATACCTCATATTCCAAAAACCAACAAAACCAGCCCATCTTGACCAAAACAATTAAGCAATTTGTGGCACCTCAAAGACTAACAGATCCTGCAATTGCCTATGTTGCCACAAGACAACTCTGGGGGTACCAGGTACAAACTGAGTGTACTGCTTGGGCCTTGGGGGGCTTGTAAAGCTGCATGCCCTTCTGGGGAGATTTAGAGGGATTCTTATTGCCATTGCATGGACAGGCAGAGTCCCCCCAAACCCTGGGCTGCCCCCGTGTGGAATAATGACTCAAGACAATGTGCTATGGGATTAAAATTGGTCACAACTTTATTATGTTTCAGATGTGGGTAGACCTTGGCTCAGGCATTGGGCGTTTATCCCTTCCAGTTCATCGCCGGGGATCTGGGGAACATCAGGGTTATCCAGAGTGTGGGGGTGGGGTGGCTCTGGAGAACATATGTTCAAGCAGAGAGAGCCCGCCCCCGTTATGTCGCCGTCGCAGGGGAGAGCAATGACAATCTCTTGGCATACGGCCAAAGCCTCCCATCAAGACAACCCCTTTAATGGGGAACCCTGGTATCGCCGCCGCAAAGAGAAGGGTGGTGTGAGTCACCACTACACGCCCACCCCCAATTTAGGGAAGATAAACTAAAGGATTCCGCCTAAGGCCTGATACCGCCAAAGTTGTGACGTTTTGCTACGGCAAAGGCAAACCTGCCAATGCAGGAGAATTCCTTCAACAGTGACCTTGACGTAGCAGCGCCTGCGTACCTGTGGAGAAAAGGTTAACCTTGCAAAAGAAGTCTTAACGAGGGTGGGTAGGGTGGGAGAAGCTCTGGAGCCAACTGATGATTCCCAGGTAAGATCCTCCCCCTATTGGGTGGGCAGGGTGGTCCCTCCCCCCACCTGGCCTGATCACCTTGGCAACGCCTCCCCAGGCGGAATTAAGCAACTGGCTAAGGTAGGCGGAGACCTCCAGGTATCCCACCTGGGGAAGGTGAAGCCAAGCCTGTGTTAATGGTGCCGCATAGGGTTCAGTGGGCTGCCCGCGACCATGCAAAGGGTGCCCCCCATTTAATGTGGGCAGTGGTCATTCTGTGGCTAGGTTTGTGGTGGTGAATTTGGCCTAGTGTTGCACTGGAACTGCACACTTTCTATGGAGCTGAATGCAGCATCTGTTCCCAGTAGCTTTCTATGTACACGGAGGCTTCCAAGCATCTTGCCTTCCATATAAACTATCCCTGAGAAGAAACAAGTCTGTTCTTTGTTTGCTTTGGCGTTGATTTTTATCCTCCATTCTCCTCCTTTTCTGGGTTACCTTTCCCTCCCAGTTTGGGGGAAGTCCATTATCTTCCCTCCCAGTTTGGGAAGTGGCTTGGCTTGGCTGCTGCTTCTGGCTGTGCGCCATAGTTTGCTGTGCCACCTGTGGCGATCCCGCTTGTCTGTTTGCACCAGCAATGATCAGCTAGCACAATGAAAGCAGTACATGGAAAGTTGGGGGGAAAGGCTTCCCTCTAAACCAAAAAACATCTGAAAATAATCAAAAGTAATAATGAGAGAGAAATTTTCCAGTCTAAAAATCTGACATGCATAGGTTGGGCATGCCTTGTTTTTATGGGAAATAACTCTCTTCTGTGCTGGAACGGACTGCAAGCCTGAAATGCTGTTACGGCTTATCCTGTATGAATCCAATATTCCATTTGACTGCCCTGCTATTATTGACTGATTGCTCTATTCAAACGGTGCATTGTAGGATCCATTTTAATAGCCATATTTAAATTCTCCTTAATAACTGCTGTGTATGAAGGCTATGCCCATAAGTAGTAAGGCAAAAAATTTTATGTTTTTAATTTCCTTTGTGCATTTGTAGCACACTTGTTTTGAAAACAAAACAAAACCCGAGCCCTTCAAGATTTTCCTCTACTGCTGCACTGCTCAATTGCGGGGCCCCAATTAGTGCCATTGCCTTCCGTTAAGAGTTTGGGTGTAATCTGTGACGCCTCCCTTTCCATGGAGGTGCAGGTTACAGCAACAGCCAAGGCGACATTTTTCCACCTTTGCTGCATCAAGCAGTTGGTCCCTTACCTTTCCCGCTCCGACCTGGCCACAGTGATCCATGTGATGGTCACCTCCAGGCTTGACTACTGTAATTCGCTCTAAACGGGGCTGCCCTTGAAGCTGTCCCAGAAACTCCAGCGGGTGCAGAATGCAGCAGCAATGCTCCTCACGGGGTCTCTGCTATGGGAGCATATTCACCCAGTGCTTTTCCAGCTGCACTGGCTCCTGGTGGAGTACAGGGTCAGATTTAAGGTGCTGGTTTTGACCTTTAAAGCCCTTCACGGCTTAGGACCCTCATACCTACGGGACCGCCTAGAGGGAACCTAGAGGTCCCGGGCCCCAAGGAAGTTAGATTAGCCTCAACCAGAGCCAGGGCTTTTTCAACTCTGGCTCCGGCCTGATGGAACACACTGCCTCATGAGACCAGGGCCCTGCAGGATCTGATTTCTTTCCGCAGGGCCTGTAAGACAGAGTTGTTCTGCCTGGCCTTTGGCTTGGATTCAATTTGACACCCCCCCTTTCTTTTTTCCTTTCTCCTCCTCTGATGAGGCTGCATTTTAATGTTTCAATGTTGTATTTTAATCTTGTTTTTAAGTTGTATTCATTCAACTTGTTTTTAGTATTGCTTGTTAGCCGCCCTGAGCCCGGCCTTGGCTGGGGAAGGCGGGGTATAAATAAAATCTGTTATTATTATTATTATTAAGTGTTTTTTGTTACTTGCTGCCTCTGCAGTTCCTCTGTGTGCAAAGCCTGTGTTGGAGTGTGGTTTCTATTGCTACCCCACCTCACACTGGTTGCTCCTGTTGGTCCACCTGCCTCACTGTTTCCTACACTGGCTGGCAGCAGCTCTTCAGCATTTCAGACAGGGGAATTGAACCTGGGTTGTTTTGCTTTCAAAGCACCTTCTCCAGAACTGAAGGGATGAAGGGGGAGGGCTGGCACAACATCCAAGGTTCAGTTTCTGGCATCTCCAGTAGGGCTTTGAATGTCCCCAGTCTGGAGAGCTGCTGCCCATCAGTGCAGACAATACCAACCTAGATGGACCAGTGATCTGACTTCTTATAAGGCAGTTTCCTATGTTCTTTGTTTTACACAAGCATTAAACTGAAGTCAAGGTTACTACTTAGCATGCATGTGGGAGCTCAAGCAATTATTATTATTACTCTGTTTCCCCAGCCACTCTGGGTGGCTTCCAACACAATATTAAAAAACATAATACAGCATTAAACATTAAAAACTTCTCTAAACAGAGCTGCCTTTAGATGTCTTTTAAAAGTCAGATAGTTGTTTATTTCCTTGACATCTGAAGGGAGGGCGTTCCACAGGGCAGGTGCCACTGCCGAGAAGGCCCTCTGCCTGGTTCCCTGTAACCTCACTTCTTGCAGCGAGGGAACCACCAGAAGACCCTCAGCGCTGGATCTCAGTGTCCGGGCTGAACGATGGAGGTGGAGATACTCCTTCAGGTATGCTGGGCTGAGGCCGTTTAGGGCTTGGAAGGTCAGCACCAACACTTTGAATTGTGCTCAGAAACGTACTGGGAGCCGATGTAGGTCTTTCAGGACTGGTGTTATATGGTCTCGGCGACCACTCCCAGTGAGTATTGGGAGCAGCTAGATTAAGTTAGCAATCTTAACCCTGGATTCAGAGATGTTCTGCTACTATGGCAGTGGAACGCCTGTCAAATTCCATATCTACTCAGCCTAGATGGAAGAGAAAGCACACAATTAGAAAATATGAAATGGTGCAGTGGTGGCATATATCAGTCCCAGCATGAATTGAGTAGAGGGTTGCAGAAAAGCATTTGATCTTTCATTTGTGAGACTTATCTTATTCTAAGCATAGTTAATTTTCTAGGGAAAATGACCACTTTTATTATCCTCCCCCAACTGAAGAGACTGGCTCTCATTTCCCACATGCACTGTATTATTCCCAGCTTGCTAGATAACATTGTAAAAATGCTTTTTATTTTTATCTTGTCTAAATCAGTACATGACTATCTAATGTAAACAGCTAAAGCCTCATGGCAACCTCTTTGTTTTGGCTGTGATGCATTATTTTAAAAAGAATAGGTTTTTCATTAATGACCATTAAACTATTGGAATAAAATGTCTGAGATGATCATTAATGTATTTATTTGCAGCTTCTGCACAGTTTGACGTTTTAATAGTCTGTTTTGTACAACAGTAGGCCAGAACATAAAGCATATTGGCAGATGCTTATATTTTGAAGAATTATATACAGAAATGAAACACGTACTTGGGAACACAAAGGCATGATTTACTTGAACCCTATAAAAGTCTGATTTGTGGGTTAGTGGAATGAGGGCTAAATCAGGGTGTTTGCTGAAGTGATACTATGATTGCTTCACTAAGTATTGGGCTCTCTGTCCCCTACCTAGAATGGAAACCCATTTCTTGCCCCACCTAGAGTAGAGGCCTGGTTGATGATGCCAAAAGCTGGGACCTTTTCAGTGGCTGCACCATCTTACCCCATGAAGCATGGGCACTTTTTACTCATGATCTCTAGCTCTGCTTTAAAATGGTTTTTAAATTTTATGTAGTTTATGTATTTTTCTTGAATTCTTTTTTGGTATTTTAGTATATTTTATTCTGTTGTAATTATTCATTGTTGCAAGCCATCTGAGCAATGAAGGGGGCCTTGTGGGGGTGAACAAACTATGGAAATGCTTTTATCTGCTGAGCCCAAATATTTGCATTAGTGCCATGCCAGCCTAACATTGCTGATATAAGATCTGCAGCACAATCTTATTTGGGTTTACTCAGAAGTTAATTCAATTGTGCTCAATGAGGCTTACTTCCTAGCTTGTGTGTTTTGGAGCTTAGCGTAAGTTTTGTGACATTGCATTGATGTAACTTTTGTTACATCCAGTCTTAGGATCTGGCTGTTGTTTTAAAATACAAATGAAAGATGCTGAAACAGTACCATAAGGTAGGCGTAAATATATGTGTGTACATACAGAGAGATGGATAATTGTTTTATTATAGCCATTTTGTCATTCTCCATGTCCTAAGCCATTCCATTCCTGGAGATGACGGTTTTCAGAGACAGAGAAAAACGTAGCCACTACATGTGAAAAGTAGGTTACCTACTCTCATCAAGGCATAAGATTTGCTAAGCAAGCTATAATTTGTAACATGTGTTCCATCAGTGCCTTTTGATAGATTTGTTCCCATAGCAACAGCGGGGCAAAAACAAATTGTGAAACTCCTAACATGACACTTGTCTGCGCACAAGGAAAATATGAAGTTAATTTTTGTTTATGTTAATTTTACGTTTAATTTAATTAGGTATAAGGGAAAAAAGTGTCGTCAGCCTAAGCGTGGAATGCCTTCAGCAATGTGCCAGGTTGTTTTCCTATGCACCATGGCAATAAATCATTTTATCAGCCTTGCATAGGTTGGTTTGAAATGCCACCGGGGATATGTGTCTACGGAAATATTTCAGATCCATGTAATTGTGGACTTGTAGGCCTGATACACTGGTGACGTGTCCAGGATACCATCATGAATACATCACCATGTGTTGGGACTTGTGAAATCCCTCAGCCTTAACATAGAAATTAATGAGTTGGAAGATAATTCTAAAAGGAAAATTAAAAGCACCCCACTGTGGTATCAGGCATTCTTAGGAAGTGGTTGTCCCTTAGAGTGGAGCTGATCCATAGCATGGTTTGATCATAGCATGATATGGATACTTTTGTTACAGCCCAGAGAGCCAAGTTGATGGACAATCTCCTACTCAACTTCATGTAAACGTCTTTGAGCATCCCAAAGGAAAAGTGGCATGAAAATATTAAAAATCCTATAGGCATTGGCTGATGCAAGTCTTCCTTTAAAAACCATGGTTTCCCAAGCTTGGGTCTCCAGATGTTTTTGGACTACAGGCCCCATCACCCCTAGCTTAGCAAGACCAGTGGTCAGGGATGATGGGAAGTCCAAAAACAGATGGAGTCCCAAGTTTGGGAACCACTGCAAAGAGGAGAAGAAAAGCTTGGATTTGATATCCCGCTTTATCACTACCCGAAGGAGTCTCAAAGCGGCTAACATTCTCCCTTCCCTTCCTGCCCCACAACAAGCACTCTGTGAGGTGAGTGGGGCTGGGAGACTTCAGAGAAGTGTGACTGGCCCAAGGTCACCCAGCAGCTGCATGTGGAGGAACGGAGACGCGAGTCCAGTTCACCAGATTACGAGTCTTAACCACTACACCACACTGGCTCTCATACTCCCTCCTAGCTCGGCAGTACCTTAATGGCGTGATGGAACTACCACTGCAGCTTTGCCATTCCAAAAGCCAGGGCAGAAGGCAGGCAGTGCCAATTCCATTATATGATGGCAGTGGGGCAGGCTTAGAATCTAACAGATCTCAGCCCTGATCAGCTTCTTCCGGGAAAGCCCTGCTACTGTACTTTTTGCTGGCTGCCACCCAGTAGAGATCCTGTTGGCAGAACTTTGCCTGGCTTCATGAAGGTGCTCTGCTCTAGTAGAGTCGCATTGGCACTACTTTGCAGGTAGTGGGCAGGGGGAGGCTGGCGGAAAAAGACAGAGGGACACCTAGGGTCAATCCAACATACACCTACACATCCGTCGCAAGGGGGCTTTGAATTGCTCTGTAATTAGTGAAATAATTGCGATAGGAGGAAGATGAGCAGGGTGTATAGCCCAAACAAAACAAAGTAACTACTGATTTCTGCTTAAAGTCCAGAAGTTAGGGGCGGCGGTTCCTTCAACTTTTACATACACAGTTTGTTCTTCTGTGTGAAAGAAGCTATTCTGACTCTCAGAGCATAGAATAAAGATTTAATAAGAATCCCTGCTGGACTTCCAACATTTAGTAGTGGGCCTCTCCAGACATAGGCGGCAGCGTGCGGAACAAAGCAAAAGTTATTTAGACTGATACAAACACTGCAATTGGGCAGATATCATGAACATGCAAAACAGGCCGACAGCCTTGTGATAATGTCCCATCTTTGCTCACCATTGCGGCACAAAATTGCAAGCTACACAAGCATGTTGGCTGTCCCTGTGCCAGCATGAATACGTTTCCAGTAGGGAGATCAAGCATCTCACCAAAAGGTTTATAGCAGGGGTACTATGCCACACTGAACTAAATCGAATCCTGGTGTGGGGGCAGAATCCAGATGGAAAGCTGCAAGAGCATGGGCATCTGTTTTTATAAGGAACCTTTTCCAGTCTGGGCATAAATTTGCTACATTTGAAACCAGCTTTTAAAACCCCTCCTTTAGTTACCCAGGTAAAGAAATGCATACTCTTATTTGATATATTTAGGATGGTACTTTTATTTGAATCTTAGCTATATTCATTTTTTCCTTAGACATTTAGCCTGTCCTTGTACGACCTGTTTTCCAAACAGTTCATTGAATCCTCTCTGACTTGTTGATACATAAAGAAATTTTATGTATTTCAACCAGGGCTTGTCTGTTGCTGGTTTCAGCATCATTATTCACCATGTCTTGTCTATCATGCAAGCCTTTGGGTGCTGCGGTGGGGTTATTGGGCCGGAGGGGGTGGTGTTATCATGTATTTTGTATTTTATACTTTAAACTGCTCTGTGTTCTCTGGATAAAGGTGGTGTTTTGTTATACAATACAGGTTTTTTTATAGTGGCCTATATTGCAAGAGGCTTGGACATTAAGCGACTGAATACAAAACTTTAATGTAACCTGCAGGCTCGCCATTTCTTTTGCTGAAATGAAGGGGCAATTTCTGGCTTTGTTGCATTATAGCTGTGTGTAATGGCATTGTTGCACACCTTTCTTCATTGCAAGGCACCTTTGGGAAGGAATAATTAGTGCTGGAGAATGGGCAAGAAAGTGTGCCAGTTGTTTTCCCATGAATCTTCCCCAGCAGTTGCCTTTACTGTAGCATCAGGGTGTCCCGAACCCACATTTTTTAAATTGGCACATGTTGAGAACGCTGGCAGGGTAAAAGTGTGTGTGTGTGTGTGTGTGTGTGTGTGTGAAAGAGAAAGAATTTTAGTTAGCTAGTTTTCCCCATGGTTGGGGGAAAGTTAAGCACACCTTTCCTCCTTTCCCTCTCCAGGTGCAAATTGTCCTTTGATCAGGGCAATTTGCAAGGGAGAAGAGGCCATCTCTCTCTTTTTTTTTTTTTTAAAATAAATTTTTATTGGGTTTTCAAAATTTTTAACAACAAACAACACATATGACTTCCCCCCACCCCCCCACATACATCCCACTTCCCCCATTTAATTCAGCAAATTCTTATTCCTCTCTCTAAACTTAATCTCATTATTCTCCAACTTAGTTCATCTTATTAAACCCCATATTATTACCCTATCTTCTTATATGCAATAAATCCTTTTTTCTAAGATCAATCAAAATTTTTATACCAATCTCCCCTTTTTTTATATTAAAGTATAAATCAAATTTACAATAACAAAAAATCATAAAGTTTTTCAAGAATCTGTTTTCCCCCCTCCCTCCCTGCCCGGGTATCTGTCCCTTCCCAGGTAGTTATCCTTCCATAAAATTCCTAGCCAGGATTCCTCACATCTCCAGCCCTCAAGTCTATTTCAGTCTCTCTCCGGTTTTTCTGTTGATATTCCTTTTTGCTGGTTTCCAGGTCTCGAAGGGTGTCTGTTACAGTTACTTCCTCTTCTCCCAATTCAAACCTAATTGAGAAAACTTGTTGCCAGGGTTCTACCAAAAGTCCTCCAGGTTGCAGATAATAAAGGCCAGAAAAGAGGAGGAAGTCCCAGTTATATTTCTTTACTCCTTTAATTTTCATAATTCCACAGTTTCCAAGGGCTTCCTCCTTCACTTTTCTCCTCAGTCTCATGTCTTCATACTTTGTAATCCAAAAGGTTTCTTTGTTCTCTGGCAACATAGGTTTCCACACTTTCTCTTCTCCAACTTCCTCCTTCACCCCCTCCAAAGATGTCATATTTGGTTGAGCTACAGAGTCTCTCAAGAACAAGTCTCTAGTTCCATCAGCAAGATTGTTTGTTTTGAAAATCAAGGTCGTGTATTGTTCTTGTAAGATTCCCACGAGAAAAGAGGCTCTCTCTATTTGTGCTAGTAATTTTCCTTCTGCAGCCATTGTAATGTCACTGGTTTCCCCTAGGGGGATTGCCATTGTTCAAAGTTCTACACCAGCAATCCTTTACCCTATTGTTTATTTACTTTGTTTCAAATCACGTCTGTTTATATGTAACACCTTTAAACCAAAGAGATATATAGTAATACAGTTTTGTCCTTTGTTCAGCTGTTTGACAGCTCAGTTGACAGCTGTCAAACTCTGATTCCTTAAGGCTAGATTGGTGCAGGACGCTCCCAGGTCCAAGGGGGGGGGGGGGTCACAAAAGTTTCCAAAGTTCGTCTCTTCCCTCCAGCACAACTTGACAAGATAAAACTTGTTCTTAAAAGTTATTAAAGTCTCTTACCAGTTTCCGTAATCATAAAATCTTTTTTCCGATCTTAGATTTTCGCTCCTTGCTTCCAATTGCCTGTATGAAGGGGGGGTGCGGACTTCCCTTTAGCACATCCCCCCGTTTGCCCGATTTAAAAATAACGATTTTTTTTTTTTTAAAGTCCAAATTTTCTTCTACTCACGGGGTGTTTGTATCCAATCGAATTTTCAGGTAGAAAGTTGACGCTCTCCGGTGAATGGCTTGCGGCTTCACTCCACTGAGGTAGCGGTTTACTCTCAGCACCGCGCCTCCCCCCGTACCTTCTCCGCAGCCTTTAAAAAGGCTCTTCGACTGTCAAGGGGGGCGCTTAAGGTGCCCACCGAGTCACCAGGTCCACAGGTATCTGCACCTGTGGTTTCTAAGGGTCCCCGCGTCGCCGTCGCGGCAAGACCCGTCCTCAGAGGAGCCGATTCCCTCCGGAGCTCGGAGGGAATCCGCCATTACACCGATCGCATCAACCCGGAAGTCCTAGAGGCCATCTCTCTCCTTAACAAAGCGTGTGATCATCACCTGATCTGAGCTTAATCAAGCTGAGTGACCACAAACCTCCCAGACCTAACAAGTCACCTAATCTTCACCTGATCAACTAGTAAACTGGGCTGTGTTCTGTCATCTACCTCAGCCTCTTCAGGTATATTCCCCACTGTTCCTGGAGCCTCAGAGCCTGTCACATTCATGGAGAAGGGGACACCTCTGGTTCTGGTGACATGTCTATTACCTCTGGCCCCTGTGAACTGCTGGCTGTCTCTTCAGCATCCTCTGCTGTTCATTGAGGAGACCTCCCCAGTCCCAGCCTCCCATTCCCCATCTTCAGCTTGTCCCGGTGGCTACACCCTTACTGGGATCTCTTCCATTTTCTCGGTGTCATGCCAAGTCATGATATCAAAGCAGCACTCTGATCAAAATTTGTGCAAGCTGCATGACACCTGCCCTGTCATTCTATGTGTGGATAGTGTTTGATAGATATCTTTAACAATCCCTCCTTTTAACTGAAAATATAGACAAGGTACACTAAGGAATTTAAATCCCTAGTGGGATATAGCGAATTTGTTCGTTTTTTATTTTTAAAAAGTCACAACATGCCATGGCCCTTCAGAGAAAAAATGGTTCGTTATGTTGCAAGCTTTCAAACGGAACATATTACTGCATCAGATAAGTGAAGTAAACTGAAAAGTTGCTCTGTTTATAGATGTGGAGGTGGAGGCACTCCTCAGGCATTAAAATGTTTCCTCTTAATTTCCAGATTACAGAACAGGCCCTTGTTTCACTCAGGTCAGCAACCAGATGTGTCAAGGCCAGCTGACTGGCATTGTTTGCACGAAGACGCTTTGTTGCGCAACCATTGGACGTGCATGGGGCCATCCCTGTGAGATGTGCCCTGCTCAGCCTCAGCCATGCCGCCGTGGTTTCATCCCCAACATCCGCACTGGCGCATGTCAAGGTAAGCCATTTGTGTTACATTAGTTACTGCAATTTAAATGTTTTCCTACTGTAGAGTAGATCTGAGCAATTGATTGAAGCCAGATGTTACTTCCCTCCTTTCTCATATATATATATATAGAGAGAGAGAGAGAGAAAGTGAGAGTATATTCAAAATATAAAGCATTTCTGTAAGTGTCAAGATATTTGTTAGGCTGCATTGACATAATAATGAAACCAATGTGTTTGTGGAAGAATGAATTAGACCCACAGACTGTGCATGAAACACAAGAGTGAAAACAACTCCATTTACTCATTGAGATAGAGCCTCATGTACTGCAATAGATGCCTTTTCCCTTTCTTGGGATAACCATTATACAGTCATACCTCATGTTGCGTCCGCTTCAGGTTATGTGTTTTTGTGTTGCGTCCCGCGGCAACCCGGAAGTACCAGAACGAGTTACTTCCAGGTTTCGCCGCTCGCGCATGCGCAGAAGTGGCGCTTCAGTTGCATCAGTTCTGTGTTACGGACGGGCCTCCGGAACAGATCCCGTCCATAACACAGAACTGAGGCAAGGTTCCACTGTATATACCATGTCTATTAAGTGTCTATAATTCCCCCTCCACAGGAGCAGTTGGTGGAGAGAGCAGCCACAATAGCCTTGGCCTCCCAGCAGCTGCTGTCACCATGGGACAGTGAGGGGGCAGGTAAGGGCAGCAGAGAGAGCAGGGTGGTTTGGGCACCCAATCTGGCACTTCTGCTAGTGTGCCCTGCTGGCCTAACCTCATTGCTGCCCTACCCTATGCCACCCGAGTCTGCAGCAGTGCTGCCATGTCCTGAGTGGTACTCTCCTTTGATGACTGTTGCTGCCCCTGTACATAATAAAGGCCCCTGCCGCCTTTGAACAAACTGCATTTTGGTAAAACAAGTGAATGAGTGGTTCCCAAAGTGAAATGTGGGGTTTCCTAGAAAGGGGTGAGAGCAACTCCCCTCCTCCCCACCCCCAGAGTTGTAACTTGTTCATAACATACTGAATTGTGAAATATAGGAGAAATGTCCATTTTTACTCCCGGCCTTTGCCAGGCAAACTTTAAAGTACATTTTCTTGAAAATTGTGAGGGTTATTATAGTTATTAAGAAAATGTACTTCAAAGGTTTTTGTCCCTATAGGCACTGAGTATGTAATTAATGCAATTACGGGGCTGACACTAAAATCTGAGAGTCAAGTAGAAATCCTCATTATAGGGACTGGTTCTAAAATTGGCAGCCTTAACAAAGCAGCATATTTGTCCTTGTACAAAATGAGTAAGTGACATAATTTCTGCTCAGTGGATTGATACAGTGATCTTTTGCTTTCTAAGGTGAATTAATATAACAATAGGTCGTTCTACATCAGTCAGACATATGTGCCAATTTTATTCCACTGGATCGAATCTAATGTGGAACGAGTAGAAAAAAAGTAACCAGTAGTAATTTCCTGTAGTAAAGGTAAAGGTAAAGGGACCCCTGGACATTAGGTCCAGTCGTGACCGACTCTGGGGTTGCAGCGCTCATCTCGCTTTATTGGCCAAGGGAGCCAGCGTACAGCTTCTGGGTCATGTGGCCAGCATGACTAAGCCGCTTCTGGCGAACCAGAGCAGCGCACGGAAACACCGTTTACCTTCCCACCAGAGTGGTACCTATTTATTTACTTGCACTTTGACATGCTTTTGAACTGCTAGGTTGGCAGGAACAGGGACCAAGCAACGGGAGCTCACCCCGTCGTGGGGATTCGAACCGCCGACCTTCTGATCAGCAAGTCCTAGGCTCTGTGGTTTAACCCACAGCGCCACCCGCATCCCTTCCTGTAGTAACAAGTAGTAAATATATCCTTCCTTCTCCTTAGAACAGCCTTCTGCATCCTGGTTCCCTCGAGACGTCATTGGCATATAACTCCCATCAGCCCTAGCCAGCATGGCCAATGATGAATCATGGGAGTTGTAGTTCAAAAAATATCTGGGAGACACTAGATTGGGAAAGTCTCACTGAAAGTGTCATAGGCTTAGGCCGCGAAATAAAAACACAGTGTTTCAATAGACTTCCATAGGTCTTGTAGAAGAATTGGGTTCATGGCCTCGCACCCAAGTAAATAGTGTAATAACAGAACAATTGTTCATGTGACTCAGAAGGCAGTGGCATGGATGAATGTGAATAAAACTTTCTTTGCAGATCTTGCAGTGGGAACACAACAGTGTAAACAGCTTTTATTTTATGTAATGCAGCCATATGGGCCTCAGGTTTCGTGTGCGTTCTTTGAACCAGCAGAACACTCTCAAAGACATTGAAGCACAGACATGAAATACACACATCGCTGTTTGCTACTATTTTACAAAACTACAATTTTTTATGCAGGAAAATTGGTATGTTTTTTGAGAGAATATATGCAAACTTACAGTATATTCTAGCATGCACAAGAGGTGTAACTGTATACAAAAGTAGATTCAGGTAGGTAGCCATGTTGGTCTGACGCAGTCGAAATAAATTAAAAAATTGTCCAGTAGCACCTTATACCCAGAACAAACTTAGTTGATCTCTAAGGTGCTGCTGGATAGTTTTTTATTCATGTATACAAAAGTGTGTAAAAAAAGCTGACCATGGGAAACAAAGTATGTGGTGTTTTTAAAAGGTTTTAGCACTGCATCTTTTGCTCTGTCCAGCCTTCCTTAATGGTAGCACGCACTGTCAGAACTCATAGAAGAGTTTGTTTGGCCTTCCTGCGTCTAGGATTGGGGTTCCCAGTGTGCTGCCAAGACACTTCTGGACACTTTCCTTGGTGTCCGCTGAAGTGGATGGGCTGCCTGGAAAGAGAAGCACAGGCCGCAAGCAGCCTCACACTTTCCCCATCCATTTCCCAAAATGCCTCTGAGTGTGCCCAGGGATTTTCTTCATAGGAAAGGAAAGAAAGACTTGGGGGATTCTGGAACTGTTAGTCTCAGTCCTGGTTCCTGGTCGGGAAAGCCTTTCTGCTGGGACCCAGGAAAGCTTGCTACTCCTCTATGTGAAGGTAGCTCCCCACCCCCCGTTGGGGAAGGAGATAGCAGTTTACCGATTACAAGTAGTCAATAAAATGCTTAAAGTGCATTTTATAGGAAATGGGTGGAAGTTTACAGACTGTGTGTCAGGCCTGGAGGTTTTCAAGGGTATGCTCACTATATGAGTATCTTTTCTCTGTTGCTTATGACTCCTGTAGTTTATGGAGAGAAATGATTAGAAGTATGTCAAGGATTCATTTGGCTCTGTAGCTTCAGTGCCCTTGAGAATGTTTTTCGGCATTTCACGGCTTTGGCTGCTGGTTAACTGAGCATGACAAATATCCTTAAACTGTGCAATGAACAGTTGACATTGTTGCAGAATTACACTGTGGAAATTGAAAACAGTGTGGGTATTTTGCCTGTGAACAATGCGCATTTAAAACAACCATTTTCTTTTTTACACTATGTAATTTCACAATTGCTTCTTATGGCGTTCTGAATGTGCTTCGTTCAACATGAATTAGGAACTTGGCTGCTGAGAAGCTTGTACTGTCAAATCATTTCAGAGAGAAGCAAAATATCAAAGGCATAAAGATAACATCAGACTTTTGACAAGGGACAAATCCTGAAAAGTGCTGAATATCCATAATTCTTATTAAGCCAGACACAAAGGCCAATTGCAAACATGGATTGAATTTGCTTTCCTGCACACAGTACTGTGTTCCTTTTGTTAACTAACAGAGAAACATAGGAACTGATTATGTGTGGCCTTTATTCAGACCATAGAATTGTGGAGTTATAGAGCTGTAAGGGACCATGAGGATCATCTAGTCCACCTGCCTGCAATGCAGAAATCGTTCGCCCAATGTGGGGCTCGAACCCACGACCCTTAGGGAAGATAATGGAGAATCCCATTTTCAAGTCATAATCAGAAAAGATTCCCTATTTGAGATCCAGATGGAATTGCTATGTCTTCCAACCAAATGAAAGAAGCACTTGAAATCACATTTTGTGCATCCTCAGAACAATCCCATAAAGGTATTATATGGAACTATTTGACAGCCATTATCAGTTTCCCTAATTTGCCATTGAACTGAGCAACTGA
The DNA here is from genome assembly GCF_964252035.2 of Podarcis erhardii. NCBI lineage: Eukaryota > Metazoa > Chordata > Lepidosauria > Squamata > Lacertidae > Podarcis > Podarcis erhardii. Next base: position 13,981,686 of record NC_138501.1, read on the forward strand.
GAGAATTCTGTTGTTGTACACCTCCTGACTTTTAATTTGAAAATATAGATTTCAAGTCCATGCCCAGTTGTTCTTTCTCTTGCTTGTTGTGCTTGATGACACATAACTCATATCTTCTGCTTTTTACTTTGAGAGATTACCTGGGTTTGTTTTTTCTGTTTAGAACAATGGCACCATGGAAATAGTGGCAGCAAACAACTGCCATGTCCAAGCCATCGTCCTCACTAGGACAAAGGGTTCTAAGGGTACCACTGTTTGCTGTTCCTCTTCCTTCTAGAACTGTGCCAGCATCCTGATCTTTATTTGCACAGGCCCTTTTGCACAAGCTTTCCTGTGCCCATCACTTTGAGAGGCCCCCTGTTTTAAGTGTAGGGTAGAAGCCCATCTTCCTTGCAAGTGTGATTCGCTTTGCATGCTTCTTCCAAAAAATGTGTGTTCCTAAGTTTAAAGAAATCTGATGATCTTGAATGAGATTCTGCATGTTGGCTTGTGGCCTTCCCTGATGTGTATGGTTCTGCTGTTGGCCTCTGATGCTGGCTTGAGTTTTGTTTTCATGTGGCTTTTAGAAGAGTTTAGATTGTGAGCTGCCTTGTAACCAAAAGGGAGATTAAACTTATTTGATGACCCTCCCCAATCTATGAGGTTATACAAAGAGGCCTTCCTACATGTCCTGCTTGTAACTGAGGTACATCTGGTAGGAAAGCTTCTGAGATGTGGAACCTCCCTGCCTTGGGAGATCTATCTTCCCCTAGCTGTGTTAGGTTTTAGCTGCCTGTTGAAGACCTGTTTATTTAGACAGGCATTTAGTCTTAGCTGTTTACATTCTATATTATTGGATTTAGGCATTACTGGATTGTTTGCATTCTATTGGAATTTTTTAGATGGATTGTTTTTTGATTAGCTTTCTTGAGCACTTCATTCTGGAGAGGCAGGATACAAGTGGTGTGTGAGAACGAAAGAAAGGAGAGAGAGTTAAAGAACACAGACATATACACATTGAATTGTAGAGTTGGAAGAGGCCCCGGGGTCACCTAGTCTAGATTACAACTAGATCAAACGTGACAGATGGCCATCCAACCTCTGCTTAAAAGGAAGGAGAGACATGCCTTTTTTTTTTTTAGCCACAAGATAACTGGAGGAGGAGAAAGTTACACTGACAGATATCACTTTATCTGCTGAGGAGCATTTTGCTTTGCAGTGGAAGCTTCGCTTAGTTTCAGTGGCTGCTTCTGATGTGGCATGGCAGAGCTGCTATCCAATACAAAAAGCAAAAAGCCCAACTATGCATGTAGCTATAAACAGCAAAGTGGGCTTTAAAGTTGAAAGGTATGCTTTAAACCAAACATTTGGTTTCCTCTCTTGTACCTGTCGGGGGGACGGGTCAAGCTGGAAGAGATGACCATTTGACATCTCTGTAGTAATTAGTACACATTTATAATCAACTTAAAAACAGATGAGAAGCAATTCCAGCGGAGACTACCCTGATGTGAAACATTGCTCTAAGAACACATCTGGTTAGACATTGTAAGATTAGAGAAACACTCAACAACAACAGATGTTAGTCCTGCCTTATCTACAGTAAAAGGGCACTGTAAATACAGTGGTGCCTCGCAAGACGAAATTAATCCGTTCCGTGAGGCTCTTCATATAGTGGTTTTTTCGTCTTGCGAAGCAAGCCCATTGACAGCTTAGCGGATTAGCGCTATTAGCGGTTTAGCGGCTTTTAGCGGATCAGCTGATAAGCGGCTTAGCGGCTTAGGAAAAGGGGGGAAAGGGGGGGAAAACCCGCAGGAACTCGCAAGACATTTCGTCTTGCGAAGCAAGCCCATAGGGAAATTCGTTTTGCGAAGCGCCTCCAAAACGGAAAACCCTTTCGTCTAGCGGGTTTTCCGTCTTGCGAGGCGTTCGTCTTGCGGGGCACCACTGTATGTATTAACTGGACTTGAGCTTTCTTTCCGTACAAGTCCATCTTATGCCACTAGGATTGTGAATATTTCTGCCCACGTGACTGGCTAGAACCACTCGTTCTAATAGCAGACTCAGGTGGTGAGTGTTGACAAGAATGTAGGCAAAATGAGGCCACTGAGAACAAGAAGCAGAGGTATCAGCATATGTTAGGGAAACACTGATGTTAACAAATACTTTAAAAAGCAACTGACAGCCTAGTGCAGAGGGAACTTGTTCAGTAGTGTCAGGGAACTGCCATCGGAGCCAGAGGCAGAGGGAAAGCTCCAGAGGGATGCCGGAGAGGGTCCCAGTAGGGAGAGAGGCAGCCCATCCGCTGGGGAAGGAAATCAGCGTAGCACCAGTAGAGGAGGGGGGCAGATGGGGGAATCGGAGAGAAGGCTCCAGGACTCATCGCAGGAGACCAGCGGGGAGAGCATGGGTCCTCCGCTGCCCACACCCTCCCTGCGCAGAAGACTTCCGCGCAGGGAGAGTAGGAGGAGACTTGGCGTCAAAGAACTTCTATGCTGGAAGAAGTTCAAGAAACGCCCACTGACGGATTCTGCCAGCGATTGAGACAGCCACGGATGGGTGGCTGTCCGGACAGAGAGGGTTCACCCAGGTAACCCAGCCAGGTGTGGCACCAACTTACGCACGAGCAACCCCCTAGAACCATTACAAGTAGCCATGGAATTTTGAGTTCTCATGAGCACATGCTGGCATCCAGGAAGAGGTGGGAAATACTCATGTCTGAAACCTATGTTTCTATATCCCTGGAAAGGACTCGAGTTGATTCTGGTGAAGTGGGGTTTGCTGGACCATAGGATGGCATAGTGGGAACCACAATATTCATGGAAGCGGGCAGAACAATGTCCTATCTGACAGACTCTCCTGCTGTCAGTGTCTCCCACCTATAAATGGTCACAATAATATTTTGATTTCATCTTAGTATTCTGCTGAACCAAAAGATCTATGACCCCTTTTTCACATGAAAAATGAAGCGAGGCATGAAAAATATAATAAGAGCTATTTACAGAGATGGAAACTAATGTGGCTTCTAACCTGTGGCCTATGAAACCACTGAAATCAACTTGATATGTGCTTTCATTTGGCTAGTTCAGAACCTCACTGTGTAAGACTGTGTCCAACCAAATTTCAGACCTAATTTGTGTACATATGTAAATATCAATAGCTTCTCTAGCTTCAGTTGCTGATGTAGCAAGGCTCCATTCATATTTCACTTCCTGATTTCTTTCCCATAGAACAGTTTAACATAATGCAAGTTGCTGTCTTTTCTTGTTTTTTTACCACAAATCGAACTAAAGCCGATAATGATTAATAAAGTTTCTTAAATACTAAAATGTTTTCACTGCAGGGAGAGAAGAAAACTTAGCCTATTTTTGTTTCCTGCTAGTAGAGCAATTAATTATTTAATAATATAATATCTGCAACTCATTTAGCTGTGAAACATTCTCTTGTGAAGGAGTCAAACAGAGACACTCTTTGTAGAAGTAGTGGCCACCAGAGAATTCATATATTGCTGTTTGCACATTAATTTGCTACTTACAACATCTGTAAATTGTTAATATTAGCTACTGCTCTGCTGACACAGTTGGCTGCATTTGAATAAGCAACATTGGCAGATAAAAGGTCTACTTATACTGAATGCCTCCATGCATTGAGTGCATATTGAAGCAGAAGGCTAAAGGTCAAACCCTGTACCTTACAGCTAAGAACTGAAAGAGGCTATTGGGAAAACTGACGTGGTTACTAATACCACGTGTCTGGTGGGACTTAACTTTGGGCGAATAATTGCAGTGCTGAAATCTGCCCTCCAGTGTCTCAAAAGTTTTCTCTCCTTCACTTTTTTTTGGCCTTATTCTCAGAGCACTTTAGAATTTTCCATTTTTGAGCTTACCTTATTGTTTCAAGGTGGCCAAGGGCGGTATATGCATTTTGCCTTCCAGTAAAGATTTCTCTTGCACTCTGCTGCCTTCCTGCCACTCCATGCTTCCTAATCTGAAAAAGCCCCATGGGATGAGTTACCTTATGACGTCTTGCCCTGGGTTTTAAAACACAGGAACCCCAGAAACTCCATAGCGCAGACTATTAGTGAGATGATTTGTTGAATCCAAGAAAGGGCACTCACAAAGTACCCTTTGGTCACCTCAGAAGTAACAGAAGCACAACAATTTCCTTCACCCTGCCCATGAGAAATTTACCAAAATATCCTCTCCCCCTTGATAATTTTTGAAGACAAATTCTTTTCCCATTAACTGATGAAGATTGGTTGAAAAAATACACAGGAGAAAATTTTGGCGAAGAGGTAGAGTAAATTACACATTTCCCCCTTAGCACTTCCTCCTGCCCAACCCATTGTCATTTTGTAATTGTTGTCTTAAAGAGAAGCTTGCTCTAGTTCGTCTTATACTATATCACTGGCCAATTACCCTTCTAAGCCCCAGCTCTGTTAAATCACTGGCTGATCACCTGAAGTCTTCTTGCTGTTTTTTTCTTTCAAGCTAACATACTGAAATATAATAGTGACATCAGAGGTGGTTTTAGGGTGGCACAACCAATGTGGCAGAACTGGGCACCGCACTGCAAGGGGAACCACAACAATTCTATAGAACGGAGCACAAGAGGCAGGGGGTACCGAATTTGCGTTGCACAGGGCACCAATGAAATTTGAGAGCCCAAAGTCTGCCACTGCTCCCATTGGCTTTTCCAAAGGACTTTGGTGGGAGACTTCCTCTGTCCTTGCAGACCTTCTTAGCTTCGGCTTTCATTGATTTCAGCATTAAAGCATTGGGTCTTTCTTCTTCCTTCCTCACTTCCTAAGCCCCCTATGGACACTGGTTGTTTCCCCTGGCAACAAGAGCTTTCCATTCCAAACTCTCAGACTTGTCTCTTTTTCTTCAACACATATCTTCACAGTCTTCCGAAGCCCCTTAAAAAATGCTGAGTCTGCCCTTTTATTCTCTCCAGTCAGACCCTCCAACCAGTCACCAGGTTCTCATTGGAATTCCAAAATTTCATTGGCTTATAACTACAGACCAATATATTTGAGTGGAATTTCTACTGAAATGTATGAAAGTTGAATTCTATAGCCAAGTGTCACAACTGAAACCTTATGCGTTACATAATAATATTTTCGGCTCATCAGTTTATCTGCCTCCTGGCAAATTGCCAATGGTACCCCAATACAGTGTACAGTGGTACCTCTAGTTGTGGACACGATCCGTTCTGGGGTGCCGTTCGCACCCCAAAAATTCCGCAACTAGAGTGGCGATTCTGTGCAAGCGCGGAGCGTGATAGAGAGCTTCTGTGCATGTGTGAAGCATGCAGAATGCTTCTGCTCATGTGCAAAGTGCACGGCGAAACCTGGAAGTATACACTTCCGAGTTTGCTGCGTTCGCAAGCCAAAAAGATGCAACATGAACCTAACGCAACACGAGGTATGTCTGTATCTGCCGTCATTTAGGAATAAAAGTCGTCTCCCCCTTTCACACAATTAACAGCACCATCTTGTTACATTTAGATTTCTCCCATAAAAATACAGTTTCTTACAGGCACCATCAACAGTCTGTGAACCTGTGGGTATAGGGTGATATATAAATTCAATAAATAATGATAATGATAACAGTCTGCAAAATTCTTAATGTGCCATTTAAACATGCTAAAATCTGTATATAGGTGTGGGATGTGTTGAGGATTTTTAATGTGCTGAATTAGCACTGCTGAGATGAAAAAGAAACGTAAGTGCCTGTGTCATGGGGTTCTGGGTGGAAAGATTGGTCACCATTGCACCTGCCATCCAGACAAAGGGCAAAAATCTGGCCTCTCTATTGAAGAATAGAGCTTTTTCAGACAACCAAGTTCTAGACTACTTGAATGCATGTCATTTTTTATTAGAAAGAAAATTGATTGTTCTAATGTACCCTCATTATAAGTGCTGTTTGTCTTGAACAGCCTATACTGTAAACCAAAAACTAAAAAACGGCAATTCTAGGAAGGACATGCAGGAGTCCACATGGCTTTACATCATCTCTATTCTATGCAGATAGGTAGCCGTGTTGGTCTGCCATAGTCAAAACAAAATAAAAAAATTCCTTCCAGTAGCACCTTAAAGACCAACTAAGTTAGTTTTTGGTATGAGCTTTCGTGTGCATGGTATCTGAAGAAGTGTGCATGCACACGAAAGCTCATACCAAGAACTAACTTAGTTGGTCTTTAAGGTGCTACTGGAAGGAATTTTTTTATTTTGTTTTGTCTATTCTATGCATTATGGAGGCTGTTTATTTCTAAATAAACTCAGCATAGTTTCAGCAGCCAAGTATAAACACTTCTGCAAATGTAGTTACAACTGAAGTTTGGCAATCAATGGTTATAATAAACTATGTTTAGCTAGATGTCTACATTGAAAAGTCTTTCAAATTCTTATTGTTTGCAATGTATGTGTCTTCAGGTTTCTGGAACTAGAATTGTTTTTGTTCGTTGGTTGGTTTTAAATAGAATAATTCCTTGTAATGTGGAAATTTAATAGTGTAAAAGCAAAATGGGGCCATCTAAAATTAGATGGTAGCTTCTCCATACTCAGCGGATGCAGAATTTACAGAAGTTCTTAAATAAAAATAAAACAAACTTTTAAAACACTCCAGAAATGGCTGCTTACCCAGTCATAGGGTGGGCAGCTGTTGTGGCCCAGTGCAGACGACTCCCATCCCCCAGGGAGCGATGCTTGGGACAACAGTTTGGGGACTTCCCAGGCCGGCCGCTGGGGATTGGTGAGGCTTTCTCACCAGGTGATTGATTTGAATTCCAGCCAGTCCAGCCAGGCTGAGTGGGCGAGTTTGGGAGGCCAGCAGCACTAGATCGCAGGGACCTTTGAGGTTTCAGGATTTGTGGAATACTGATGAGCATAGAGGTAGCTAATCCCATCGTCTGGAAATGGAGATTCCACATTATCATTGCCCTCAGCAAGAAAACACATTCGTGTACATTGTATTAGCATTCACATGAGGTTTATTTTCATTTAGGATATTGAAAACACATATTTTATTTGCAGATGTTGATGAATGTCAGGCAATACCTGGAATCTGCCAAGGAGGAAATTGCATCAATACAGTTGGATCATATGAGTGCAAATGCCCTGCTGGTCACAAACAGAATGAAGCAACTCAGAAATGTGAAGGTAAGTGTAACAAACTGGAAAGAAACCTCATACATAGTGTTCACTGCCTGTTGTTTTATGATATATTGGACTGAGAGCATGGGGGGCATAGTTTGGGGTTTAGAGTCTGGACCCTAACAGAGGAATTCAGTCGGATGCTTGATAGGAACACCAATTTTCATTTTCTCCCATAAAACGCCTGCCACATACACTTTGCACCCTATTTATTTTTGCTTCTTCCAGCTATTCCCTCTCCATTTTTTGAAATTTGCCAAAACACTTCATCCTCCATTTCCTTCCTGCTTCAGTCTGTCAAGCAATCTCAGCATCATGGGACAGAGACTCTAAATCCCTTCTCTCGTTCTCTTGTATAAGCATTTCTGGAAATATTCCAAACCCTTCCTTAGGCTTAAGAACTCTTTTTTGACCTCTTCTACTATTAAATGAATTGTAAGACCTAAGAAGGTCCATCGCGCTGACCATGAGAGAGTGAGGTAACGTAATCTGATTGCACAGGTGTTTGAGTGAGAGAGGAACAGTGGAAGAGAAAATCCATTTAATCATGAACAGATGAACCACATGTATGTTATGTGTAGATTAATTATGTTTTAACTTATTTGCTCATTTTGACTGAACTTTGACAGGAAAATCTGAGTTCTTGGGAACAGTGTTGGGGGGCAAGGTAGCAAGACCAATCTTTTTTCTCGCCTGCAACATTCTTTAAAATTGTACTTCTTTACAATTCCTGCTAAATAACAGACATTGTAACTATGAATAGAATTGATTAAGCTTTGAAGAAAAGCTAGCAAAACAGAGGATATAACTCCAGTTTTTAATGAAGGAAAACAAACATTTTGTTTAGGGAAGTTTTTAATGTCTGATGTTTTATCGTGGTTTTAATATTCTGTTGGGAGCCACCCAGAGTGGCTGGGGAAACCCAGCCAGATGGATGGGGTATAAATAAATAAATAAATATATTGTTATTATTATTATCACTGAGAAAATATTTGCTTGGAACTATATCATAAATAAATCAGTTTTGGAATAAATAATAAAGGTAATGGTAACAATAAATAGAGAACTGTTGTATATTTTCACCATGAGAAATCCTTTATCTTCTCTAAGTGAAAATTTGGAAATGTACTGTTACTTGCACAACAGCAACTGAAACAAATTAGGTGAAAACGGCTTTAGTTTCTAAATTTAGCTGTACATAGTACAGATATTGCGTATGCAAAGCAAGTGTGGGTATGTCCTTGGCTTTTGTGCTGTATTGTGGAATTCACAAGTTATTTGTTTTTGAAACATGTAACATGTAGGCAAGAAATGCTATTATTATTTCCTTCTACCCTTCTCCTCCTCCTCCCTTTTCTCAACTCTTTCTTGCACACGGATCACACATCACTTTTCATGCATTCTCCCCTCACCTGTTAGGTCCTCCAGCTTTGCCAATACACAACATTATCACCTTCTTCAACACCTTTTTCTACCTTCTCCTTTCCTCAACTCTTTTGTACACAGACCATCCCCATTTCTAAGCTTCATCCTCTCCTTTTCGGCAGCCCTTTTCTGTACACACACCATGCTGAAAAAGTGTTGCTGTGTCATTAGGATGAATAGACAAGCTTAAGAGTAAGCCTACCAGTTTGTTCAGTTACCAAATGTTAAGATCAGGTGGTGGATGTTGTACGTATATGGGTAAAGGTAAAGGGACCCATGACCATTAGGTCCAGTTGTGGCCGACTCTGGGGTTGCGGCGCTCATCTCGCTTTATTGGCCAAGGGAGCCGGCGTTTGTCCGCAGACAGCTTCCAGGTCATGTGGCCAGCATGACTAAACCGCTTCTGGCGAAACCAGAGCAGTGCATGGAAATGCCGTTTACCTTCCCGCCAGAGTGGTACCTATTTATCTCCTTGCATTTTGACGTGCTTTTGAATTGCTAGGTAGGCAGGAGCAGGGACTGAGCAACAGGAGCTCACCCTGTCGCGGGGATTCGAACCGCCGACCTTCTGATCGGCAAGTCCTAGGCTCTGTGGTTTAACCCACAGCGCCACCCACATATATGGGTACTTGTGTGTTAATAAAATTGTAGAATCATAGAGTTGGAAAGGACCCCAAGGGTCATGTAATTAATTCCCTGCAGTTCAGGAATCTCAACACACTGCAGTTCAGGAATCTAGGTTTGTCGAAACCAAAATATCACTGTGCTTTTCAAATCAGTGGTTAAAATCAGTGTAGTTTTGAAAGGTGCAGTCCGCCATCTTGATTCAAAATGGCTTTCAGTTGAATCCAAACATAGATGAAAACCCCTTCCTTGGCTTCAAGAACTATTGTGCAAAATTTGGTCATGAGTATCTTGAGAGGTATCCAAATGCACAGAGAACAGCTTTCTAAAACAGATAGTAGATTTTTTATTGATTTATTTAAACCACTTTGTGAAAGGGCGCCTGAAATTAATAAAAGATGCTTTAGGTTTTTGAAGGTAAACATTATTTTAGGGGTTAAGTTGAGCTCCTTCAGTGCAGGAAACGTTTCAAAATATGAGAGTATTGACAAAATTGGGCTTATTATAAGGCTCAAAGAGCAAGAGAGAGCATGAGAACTCAGTCAATAGAAGAATACTTGTTTTAATCTGGATTTTCTTTTAAGTGATCTCACCAGCAAGTATTTAGTTCACTCCCTTCCCCTCTCATATATGTAAAGCCAGATCAAACATTGCAAAGGGGCAAACGTGTTGCAGGCCTTACCTAGGCAAGATGCCAGTTTTTAACAGGAATGGTATGACTTTGACATTAACTATCCATTTTTACTTTTTTAAAAAAAGAAAATAAACTAAGAGTCATGTAATTTCAGTTTCTTTTTTACCTTTTGGACTTGAAGAACCAGATGTGCTTTAGCATGCTTAAAAGAAACGTTTTTCCTGGCAGGAGTGTGAAGAAGTATTCACATTACATTCTCAGTACTTTGCTGACCAAAATTGCTTAAATAACTTAAGAGCACAAAACCTACTGTAATTCAGTAGAACTTGTACTCTGGTCTCATGGATCCACAGGTTAATTAAATTTTTATACTCTTTACAAGACTTTCATTTTATTTCTGAAGGATTTTAGTTTAGTAGTAGTAGTAGTCTAGTATTAAGGGGAAACTACAGTATAAAGGCTTAGTGATTTTCTCAGTATTCCTGGAAATACACATTTAATCCTTAATTCTGTGGGTATCACATTTTTCTTTTTTAGAAAACCCAGTACAAATAAAAAAAAGTTTTTGTTTGTGGTACTTTACATTTTAAAAGCATTTCTTTAGTTTATATACATAATAAAAAGTATTATAATGCTTCTGAAAGTCACTTGTCTTTGGTCCTCATTAGACGTTTTTCCCTCCCTATGTTTGGGAGACAGAGAAAAGTCCCTAGGCTTGTCCACTCCCTACCCGACTGTGATGGGATGATGAGCTGCTTGTGCGTAAAAGCTTAGTCCCTCAGAGCTTGGGCATGGTTCTCAAAACTCTGTCTTAAGCGGAGCCCCTTAAACATGACTCCCTTAATCGCTGGCAGAATCCGACAGTGGGCGTTTGCAGAATCTGCTCCAACATAAAAGTTCCTTAACGGAAACGCGTCTTCGGGATTCTCGGCGCGACAGTTTCCGGCGAGGAGTGGGTGTACCTATGGGGGGTCCTGAGACTTCTCCACTGTTTTCACTAGAAGTCTCTCAGAGCCCTCCCTCCGACTCACTTTCTCTCTGTGCTCCTTCCCTCCCCCTGCTGGTACCTTCCTCTGCTGCCGAGTCTCTCTTAGCGTCCGAGAGCCCTTCCACCGCCTGCCTTTCCGATGGCAGTTCCCTGACATCCACCTCCCCTCCAGGGCCCCCTTCACCCCCTCCCGCCCCCTCATCTACGGGCGGTGAGGACGGAAACCCCCGGAAAGAACCTCCCTCATCGTCAGAGGACTCGAACACTTCTCTCCACTGACTCCCGTCTCTTCTTCCCGAGTACTCCTCCTCATCGGAGTCTATTCCCTCTTCCAACCCTGATTCTAGGAACCCTTCGAAGTATTCCCTCCCGAACCGTGTCACCGGCTGAGGTTTCCTTGGGAACCGTTGATGAAACGTTTCTATTAAAACCTCGTCATTGACCTCTTCTGCCGGTACCATGTGTTCTCTGCCTCCGGTTCTCCTTCCCATTCTACCAAATACTCCACCTGATTCCCCTTCCACCTGGAATCGACGATTCCTGCCACATGATTGTTAATAGATTGTGCAGTGAAAGCAGCAATCCCTCTTGCTGTTCTGGCTTCTGGGATAGCTGCGCAGCCTGCATTCGCTCCATAAGACACACACACATTCCCCCTTACTTTTTAGGAGGGAAAAAGTGAGTCTTATAGAACAAAAAATACGGTATTTAAAATGCTTCTAATACAGCAAATGATGAAAAGGGAACATGCAACTATTCAGAAATGTCTTCAAACTTTTTTTCTGGCAAGGTTAGTTCCCAATTATTATATCCTGTTCATTGAAGTCATTTTGGTAAAGGAGATGACCTCTAGCAGACAAGCAGGGAAGTTGTTTTGCTTGGCAGGCAGGCAGGTAGGCTGGCTGGCTGGCTTTTTAGTAAAATGTCCCACAGGTGGGAATTTGCTATCCATTTTATGGCCATGTCCAGTCCCGTCCTCGGTATAATGCTTAAAATATAACTTCTTCTCTCTCTCGCCTTGCACAACGCTTAACAACATATTCACCCTCATTTTCCTTCTTCATTCAGTTAAGAGGTACAGTGGACGCTCAGGTTACGAACGTGATCTGTGCAGGATGCACGTTCACAACCCACAGTGTTCACAACCCGCGTCTGCGCATGCGCAGGTTGCAATTCAGCGCTTCTGTGCATGCGCAACTGCTGAAACCTGGAAGTAACCCATTCCGGTACTTCCAGGTTTCGGCAATCCGCAACCCGAATAAACACAACCTGAAGCATCTGTAACCTGAGGTATGACTGTATTTGTGTTTAATTGGATGTTTGTCTTTACTGTTTGACAGAACTGGCTTAAAACAGTGCTGGCTTGGTCCTTGATTTTAAAGGACTCGGGAGATTTTATGGTGATGATGGCTAAACATTCTTTCACCTCCTAAGGGCCAAGTCATGTGCAGCAGACGGGCTTAATACTCATCCACTATGTGTTCCAAGAGAACTCTGCAACATTTGAAGGAGAGGTGCATGGTTTGTAAACAAACTGTGCACACTCTCCAAGAAACAAAATCTTAGAGTTGTGCACAGAGTCCCAGTGGTAGAGCGTTTACGTGTAGAAGGTCTAAGATCTAATCTCCAGGATGGGTGGTAGAAGTTCTAAGATTTAATCCTTATTGGATAAGGATTATAAGAATCCTTATTGAAACTCTGGAGAATTGGTGACATTCAATGTAGACAGCATTGAGCCAGATGAACAAACGGCCTAAGTATAAGTTACAGATAGGTAGCCGTGTTGGTCTGCCATGGTCAAAACAAAATAAAAAAATTCCTTCCAGTAGCACCTTAAAGACCAACTGAGTTAGTTCTAGGTATGAGCTTTCGTGTGCATGCACACTTCTTCAGATACACTGAAACAGAAGTCACCGGACCTTTCTATATAGTGAGAAGGTGGGGAGGGGTATTACTCAGAAGGGTGGTGGGAATGGGTGATTGGCAGATAGACCTGTTAGACCTATTGCAGTCGTTAAGAGTCGTCAACAGGCTCATCGCAGCTATCTGCCAATCACCCATTCCCACCACCCTTCTGAGTAATACCCCTCCCCACCTTCTCACTATATAGAAAGGTCCGGTGACTTCTGTTTCAGTGTATCTGAAGAAGTGTGCATGCACACGAAAGCTCATACCTAGAACTAACTCAGTTGGTCTTTAAGGTGCTACTGGAAGGAATTTTTTTATTTTGTTTTGGCCTAAGTATAAGGCAGGTTCCTGTGTTCCTAAACTGGCTTTTTAAAATTAGTTTTTATTTAAGATTTTCTAGTGTTACAGAGCAAACAAATAAATAAGGAAGAGTACTGTATTTTTCCGTGTATTGGATGAGGTTTTTTGACTCAAAAATCACGTCAAAAAACTGGGATCGTCCAATACACGGATAGTGGCATGGGGGGGGAGGGGAGGGGAGAAGCGCCGCGCTGCCAGCTAGCTCTTTGACGGGAGCGCAAATCCACCTGATGCCGCTGTGCATGGGAAGCACTCCCTGGATTGTTTCCCGTGCATGATGGCATTGGGGGAGGTTGCATTCCTGCAAACTGGATGGATGGACGGAGCGCAAATTCACCCAATGCCTCTGCGCGCGGGAAACGATCTAGTGAGTGTTTCCTGCCCACAGCTTCGTGGGGGGAGAGGCTCAACAGCTTTGGGCCATCTCCCCTCATTTTCTTAAAATTTAGTCCCCCAAAATGGGGGGGGCGGGGCGGTGTCTTATACAAGGGGTGTCTTATAGACAAAAAAGTATGGTATATATAACATCTCCATTTTTTACTCATAGTCAGTTCGTTTATGTGTGAGACACTATCGTCGTAGACATAATGCAGTTGCGGGGGGGGGGGGGAGATGGGGAGGGAGAGAGATGGGAGGGTAACGTTCTTTTGTTCAATTCCATAGCATCTGGGTAGGGTATTGTGTCAGCATCACGCCGGTAGGTCCTTTATTTGTAAATTTATTTATTTTTATTGGCACTGCAAGAGATTAGGGGGACAGGAGCCTGGTTGGTTGCGTTCAGTTGATTGCAGTGTGGCTTGTTTGTATGTGTTTGGGGGTGGGTTGTGTGGTCAGATTAGCCATATTATTTTGTATGCATCATAACTAGACACTGGAAGTACCTATCAGGAGCGAACATGGGCTACTGGTACCAAAATGGGTGGGAAACCGCCCAACTAGAAAAGTTAGCCAACAAACTTAAATTAGCACAGGGACAAGCAAAGGAGGATGTCTTCACCCTGGCGTGGTTCCCCTTTGTCACATGCACAACACAACAAGACAATGAACTAAACTTGTTTTGTTCAAATCATCAAATGGCAGATGAAACACATGCCTTTTTTATCAAGCTTTCTGTTAACACTGACCTCATGGTTTATTTATTTAGCTTTTATTTATTTTTGTGTTCACTTTAATATACATAATTTGTGTCTTAAATATATAAAACTAGCACCTTGAATAGGCTCAGAACGCTATAGAAAGCCAGTGTCCTAGCACAAAACAACTATTGCATTCTGCACCAGTGACAACTTCTGAACACCTTTCGAGTGAGGAATTCCATAGCTATAGATAAAGGCTCATGGATTTGGACTCCTTTTATGAGAACATTATGAGGACAATGTTCTTCGTTTTTCTTTTTATCCAACTTAAAAGGCAGCTGAGGCAGAATCATCTGGCTATAGATTGAGACGTACAAACCCTACAGAGTTTCGCATAGCTTCAAAATGGAAAACATAAGTCAGTTCAAGGTTTGTGGAAACTTGGCCTAAGCTTGAACAAAATGAATCCCAGTTTAAACCTGGGCCAGCCTCCAAGTTCGTTACAAAACCTGAAAGCTGGCAACTTTTAACTGGTGATAGATTGCATAAAGAGATTTACAAGGAGCTCTGACTACATGTACCAGAGGTCACTATAAAATGGCATTGCTTTGTGAGAATCATATTAGAGATACTATAGGAACAACTATATGGTTAGTATAAGAGCATAGCAGTATTGTCAAGTTTCACAGTGTGGTTTGAAAGCAATGAAAATTTTAAGCTCCATCTCTCACCAGTTATATGCTGATAGTCCCCCTCCCTTTTGTCTTCTTTTCTTTTTTCTTTTTTCTTTTTAACAGGAGGGAACAAAAAAAGACACATTCTCTTTTTAAAGGAAAATAAAGTACACGGAGAAAGACAAGAAAAGAAACAGCATGTACAGTGGTACCTCGGGTTAAGTACTTAATTTGTTCCGGAGGTCCATTCTTAACCTGAAACTGTTCTTAACCTGAAGCACCACTTTAGCTAATAGGGCCGCTGCGCTGCCGGAGCACGATTTCTGTTCTCATCCTGAAGCAAAGTTCTTAACCTAAAGCACTATTTCTGGGTCAGCGGAGTCTGTAACCTGAAGCGTATGTAACCTGAGGTACCACTGTACTATTCTAATGCTTTGCGCACTTTAGTACAGTGTGAGGCATACACCATAGAATCAATGGGGACCGCATATCCCCATAAGAACTGACCTAGACCCTGCAATCACAATCTGAGGCCCTTCTTTGTGTGTACCTCCTCCACAAGAGGTCTAGAAGGCGCCAACACAATAACAGGCCATATACCATACGCTGCATAGTCTGATAGGTGATTTTGGTGCCCCCCTCCGGGGAGAGGGGCTGGTTTTGCCAACCCCTAGATGCACCTGTAGGTTCCTTTGAGCCTGTAGGTACCTAAAGCAAGAAATCTGGGGTTCTCCTTGAATCTTCCCAGTCAAGTTAAAAATAGAAAAATCAGACCCTCCAAGTACCCCTATTTTCCAGGGATGTCCCTGGCTTAGAGAAGCCATCCAGGTTTCTGATTTGATCCCAGAATATCCCACTTTTCCTTAGGATCTCCCTATTTTCATTGGAGAAACATTGGAAGGTATGGTAGGATGTTCCTGAAGAAATGTTGGTGGGTATGGAGTTATCCGACCCCTGAGCCGTCTGAAGGCAATCCTGTATCGGGAGGTGTTTGTTTAAATGTTTAATGTTTTATTATGTTTTTATATAGGGTGGAAGCTGCCCAGAGTGGCTGGGGCAACCCAGTAAGATGTGTGGGGTATAAATAGTAAAATTATCATTACGGAATGGGACGTCCCTATTTTCATCAGAGAAATGTTGCAAGATATGGAAAACTACATAAAGGCATGTAAGCAAGGCTTAGTGCCCCTTTTAGGTTCTTGACTGCGACCAAAGGGGGGACAGGACAAGCAGAGAGTGGAGGCAATGGAACACAACAGAAGAGACAGTGAAGGAGAAACTACCTAGAGTGGGAATGGTCCTGGCATAGTCTCTTATAGACTTGGGAAGACTGAATTAGTTTACACCAGGCATGGCCAAACTTGGCCCTCCAGCTGTTTTGGGACTACAACACCCATCATCCCTAGCTAACAGGACCAGTGTTTACACAATCTAGTTGAAGACAGGACTCATAAAGACTAAACAATGATGTTCCATGAGAAAACTCTTAAAAGTCCAGTTTTCTGAGGGGTGGTGTAGCACATAACACCTTGCAGGCAATGATTTGCTTTGTGCAATTATGTGTAGAGTGAAAATCTAAGAGTCATGGCCCTGGGAGGCATACGCAGAATGAAATTCCCCCTACAGTGGTACCTCGGGTTAAGTACTTAATTCGTTCCGGAGGTCCGTACTTAACCTGAAACTGTTCTTAACCTGAAGCACCACCTTAGCTAATGGGGCCTCCTGCTGCTGCCGCGCTGCCGAGGCATGATTCCTGTTCTCATCCTGAAGCAAAGTTCTTAACCTGAAGCACTATTTCTGGGTTAGCAGAGTCTGTAATCTGAAGCGTATGTAACCTGAAGTGTATGTAACCCGAGGTACCACTGTACTTCGGAACAAAAGCAAAACATTTGTTCCTGTAGTAATGAAAATCACGGGAGACGAGCAGTGGGTGTCATGAGGCGTCTGCCGGGGAAGTCCCGGGAACTCTCTTTTATTGAATATTACAAACATTGCCACAGGTGTGCTTGTGGCTGATTGGTTGATACAAACACAAAGAAACTTAATGCTGATTGGTTAACATACATACAAGGCGGGAATTACATGTGAGGGGTGGGAATTACATGTGAACATTAATCACCGGTAGATTAAAGGCTGGGAAACGAGGTTGGGACTAGACAGGCATGAAACCTCCTAATTAATTATAACTAAAGATTAATATAGCTATAGATGTGGTCAGCTATGCATGGAGTACAAGTCACCATGAACTTAAAGTAAACTGAGCGATGAGGGAATGTCTTGGTGTTTGGAGCAGGTTCGTAAAGTGTGTGCAGAAAGAGAGAAAAGATTATAAGCGAGAGTTCCCAGAATGCAAGAGAAAAGAAGCAATGCTTCCCCATAATGCAACAGTTATGTGCAGAGGGAAAACATATGTGCAGAAGGAAAACTTCCCTTTACGTTCCGAAATGGTTTAATCACCCCTGTGAGGTTATAACTTACGAACTATATTATACACCTCCCCTCCTATGTGTCTGGCATCAGAATGACACTATGCAACACAATGCAACATGAAATGACCCTGCTGTGAAACATATTCTTGTCAGGAAGATTATGTGTATGAGACGCTCTCGGGAATTAATCCCGTTTAAGGTCCAGAAATAATCCGCCCCCCGCTCCCTACTTTCCATGAGAACCTCACAAATTCTACTACACAAACCGCCTTTTCTTCTCACAACATTCGCTTATACAGGGATCTGCTTGGTGACTGTAACATAGGCGAAAAAACCTTGATGTAGAGATCTGAATTGCAGTGAAAGTGAATGTACTGTTTTCATTTCTAGCCTAGGGTATATTAGCAGACATTTGTCTGATCCTGCTGGAAATAAAGGGATACATTCTATACCCTCTTGTGGTCACTTTGGAGTAATTCATTCTTGGGGCACATGCTTATTAGAACAAGCAGACTTAAATATAAACGTTCTGCTTTGCTGTTTTTGGCTGTCGCATAGTAATCACCTACATTTCACTTTGTAATGAGATCACTTAATTCCTGCCTTTGTTTTTGTTTTGTTTTTTTGAGAATGTGGTGTTTTGTTTTGTTTTCATGACAACAAGCATGGTCAGGGTAGTGGCTACAATGGGAGAAACTGGGCATGCTGTATTCATTCCAGCTTTGGAGGAGTTGTAAGAAAGAAGTGGCTTGTTTGGTGTGTTTTTTTAAAAGCTATAAACATGATTGTACTTTTTCCTGACACACATTACACCGTGTATGATCCTCTGCATGTTCAGTAATGGCAACTAGAATCAAATTGTATGCGTTTTCTGTTATGCAGTGAAATTTGACTCCAGTTGTCATTACTGAGCATGCTGTATTGCGTTTGAGCATGCTCGGTAACATAATATATATACAAATGTGGCAGGTGTGATACATTGGCACAGGGAACTTAAAGAAGTCCAATAGTTACTATTGCAGACCGTATGCTAAACACATCAGGTGGTGTAGTTAGAGCACAGTACAAATATTTGTATTCATGATACATATCAAGAATGGTTTTACAGCAAACATATGTTTATGCAATAAAAAGCACATACAAATTTAAAACCAGAGATCAGCTTTTACAGGTAGATATTTTCTTAATTGCCTGCATAAGTGTGATGGCATGGATAAGTTTCCAGAGGTCATTTAAATATTCAAAGAGACAGCACCTGTTGCATCTGTTGGCAGAGCATCCCACACTAAAGGCTTGATGATGCTAAAGGCTTGGGTTCTTGTTGCCGTCAGGTGAGCCTTGCCAGTCAGTGTGGAACAGGGGCAACTAACAAGGTTCCTGCAGGTTAATTCAGGAAATGAGCTGGGATATAAATGTTTAGGATCCTGGGGTACCTGAACCTAAGTTGTGCCACAAATTCCAGGGGGCTGAGGAGTATTCAGCCAGTGCTACTCTCTGAATGCAACCCTAAATATTAGAGTGGAAGCACCATAATACTGTGCCTCTGATACCCATCCCACTAAGTGAGTCCAAGAGGATACCATGGTCTGTTGGTATCAAAAGCTGCTGAGAGATCAGGCAGAAGTAACAGGGATGCACTCCCCCATCTCTCATGATAAGGTCAGAGCAATCAAGGCTGATTTAGTTCCGAAATCAGGACTGAACACAGATTGTAGCAGATCTAGCTAATCAATCTCATCCAGGAACTGCTGCATATAGCAATCAGTCTCATCCAGGAACTCCTAAGGAAGGAAAAAGATTTTAAAAGTGTTCTTCATCTGCTTCTGTCTCCAGATATTAATGAGTGTAGCCTCATTCCAGGAATATGTGATGCTGGTGAATGTTCTAACACTGTGGGAAGTTATTTTTGCCTCTGTCCACGTGGTTTTGTGACATCGACAGATGGCTCTCATTGCATTGGTAGGTATATTATTTTATGGACCCTTTGGACGGTCTCGAAGCTCACTGCTGGCCAGTTCTAACCTACTGTTCCTTGGCCAGTTCATAAAGATTTCTAGTCTATGAACTTAATTTGCTAGTCTTCGGCCATCATACAACACTGGTCATATCCCACAATCTCCCTATTTGTAGAGGAAGGAGCTGTGATCCTTGCATGCACTGACCATTAAAATAAATAAATGGAGGTGTGTTTGCAAAAAAGACTCTGGGACCTTCTGGTAAAGGGTGGATAAGAAATACAACAATACAGCAATAATTTACACAGTTTGGTTATAGTCTACTTCCATGGTTTAAGACTATGTCATTTCCAAACTATATGTACTTTACTTTATTTGTGATGTTTGGAAAACAAGACATGAGGAAACTAAAATTATATCATTTACTTAATCCAGCCTCTACTAAACTTGAAGGGAAAACTCAGATTGATTTATTAAGATTAATTTGATTCTTCTTTAATATTGTAAAGTTTGCCTTGGATTGGTGTCTATAACCACAAAGTCAATATTTGAAAGATACTCCTATGAAGCTAGAATACATCAACAGAAAAGATTGCTATTTTATTTGGCCTAAGTACCCTCTCATGCCCAATGAGGAAAAGTGGTCAAGAAGATGTATTTATTTCTGTGCTTGTATGTCAACAGGCAAAGCCTAAAAGCTTCTGACATCTGGTAGCCAGTTGGGGAGAAAAGCAAATAAATTTCTTTCTCTTGAGTTTCTAGTTAATGCATGTGTTACTTTAAACCATCAGAGGGCACTGTTTAACAATCTAGCCCGCAATTGTAGCCCCTCTGCCTAACTCGACTCCGCCTTTTAGAGGTTATTTTGGTTTATTGTGTTCTCCCAACTTAAGACAAGATGTCTGTTATTTTCTCTCTCATTTCCATTCATCCTGGAAATATTTCCTACATGAATATAGCCTTTGAACTCCAGAAACTGTAAGTGGTTATTGCAAAAGGTACCGAAGCTGCAAGGTCTGCTAACAGCAAGGAATGCTACCTTCCAGTTTATCTCTGCCTTACAGCATGAATGCAGGAGTTTTATGGCCTTTTAGGCTGCATGGTGTCATTTGTCAACTGTAGCAGCCAGTTGTAGATGGGCTCTCTGCACAGAAGTGATAACCATAAACTGCATTGCATAATGTGTTCTACTGCACTGATAATATTCACATTTGTTTACCCAAATTGTTGAAATCAGGCATAGGCAAACCCGGCCCTCCAGATGTTTTGGGACTAGAGTTCCCATCATCCCTGACCACTCATCCTGTTAGCTAGGGATGATGGGAGTTGTAGTCCCAAAACATCTGGAGGGCCGAGTTTGCCTATACCTGATTTAAATGCTACCCTAGGGTTAAGAAAATGTTTTAAATTACTTTATATAAATAGTCCGTTAGTAATTTTTCTCATTATCAATATCCAGATCAAAGAGCAGGTACGTGTTTCTCCAGTCTGGTGAATGGTCGCTGTGCACAAGAACTTCCTGGCAGATTTACCAAAATGCAATGCTGCTGTGAATCTGGACGTTGTTGGGCACTTGGATCCGTACCGGAAATGTGTCCTGTTAGAGGTTCTGGTGAGTGCTTTTGTATGCCCAGTTTTAGTTAGGATCGCTGGAATAATATTGCACCAATTTTGAAAATCAAGCTTAGATATGAAAAAATATATAATTGCATTTTGCTTCAAAAGTACATGAAGTTCCCAGCCTGTACTTCTCTCTGATCAGTTACTGTTAAGGGACAACCTCTTTCTATTACTATTGAAAATACTTCTTTAAAGCCATGATTATTTAAAGCAATCATAGCTCATTTCGATATAGAGAAATAACGACTCCTTGTACTGCATATTTTTAACTGTTATATTAAATTGAACTGGAAGGATACAAGGCACCCATATTTTGTTTTATTTCTCCAAATAACCTGGGAGGAAGAGGTTTGAATACAGAAACATTCAAATTTGCAGAAAACGTCTGAAATAAAACCGAAATCCTCCAGGAAAATGCATTCGCTTAAAAGATCTGCCTTTTTAACATAAGAAAATGCTAATTTTCTATGTTTATATTTATTATCTGCCTTGCTGTAACGAAGTCTTTCCTGCCTTATGTCTTTGTGACCTGCTCTTACTTCCCTCAAATCAGAGTTCCCTTTGAACTTTTTTGGGTCTTGCTCATCCCACCTGCATTCCATAGTGATCTGGCTCCATATCACTCATATCCTCATCCTTACTTTATTCCCTTTAGAATCCCTAAATGTTTTCTAAACAACCTTAATGTAAATAATATTCTGCCTATTCCAAACAATAAAATAACTTGAAGAGATATATTCTCTTGGAGTCAGCTGAGGTTTTGTGTATTATTCCAGCTGTCACCAGTGCTTGCTTAGCAAATTAATGTGACTGAACTAGGAGACAATGGTTAGTGATCGCAGCCAATTCCATATTTACTCACATGAGTACACATTTGGAGATGGCTGTGAACATTTACATGAATACAAACGGTATAATCTAAAACTGTACAGAAATTATGGTTTATCTTGATAAATTACGCCCTTTCCGGAAGCAAATTTCGTCTCGGTGTGAGACGTATATTTTTCTTTCTGTCAGCCTTGCGGGACTTAAAACAAGGTAGAAGAAAGAATATCCTCTATTTCTGAGCTGCTGAATAGTTGAGAATAAATTCTGTCATGATAACTCTTGGAGTAATCTTGCAAAAATTAGCTGTGCCCAAAGCTAATTGGGGTGGCAAAATCTCTAATAAGTAATAGTATCTTTTTAAGTGAATATCTTATTTTCCAAAATAGATGAACTGGTGTATGTTCCTACCTCCTTGTGAAAAGATGAGATATTAATGCTTCTGTGTTGTTTTTCATTTTCGTAGATGAATATCGCAGGCTGTGCATAGATGGCATTCCTGTCGTAGGGGGTTCCAGACCTGGTGGTACAGGAGGAAATGGGTTCTTTCCTGGAGGAAATGGAAATGGCTATGGACCAGGAGGAACAGGATTCATCCCCCTTCCTGGAGGAAATGGTTTTTCCCCAGGTGTGGGTGGGGCTGGAGTAGGGACTGGTGGCCAAGGTCCCACAGGAAATGGCCCCATCATTACAGGGCTGAGTAAGTTGCCATATTTGACTGTTTTTCCTTGCAGTGGATAATGTGTGTGTGTGTGTGTGTGTGTGTGTGTGTGTGTAGTAGTAGTAGTAGTAGTTGAGTGCCTGGAGGTGGTTGGAGGTTGGATGGCGGCTAACAGATTGAGGTTAACAGATTGAGGTTGAATCCTGACAAGACAGAAGTACTGTTTTGGGGGGACAGGAGGCGGGCAGGTGTGGAGGATTCCCTGGTTCTGAATGGGGTAACTGTGCCCCTGAAGGATCAGGTGCGCAGCCTGGGAGTCATTTTGGACTCACAGCTGTCCATGGAGGCACAGGTCAAATCTGTGTCCAGGGCAGCTGTTTACCAGCTCCATCTGGTACGCAGGCTGAGACCCTACCTGCCTGCAGACTGCCTTGCCAGAGTGGTGCAAGCTCTGGTTATCTCCCGCTTGGACTACTGCAATGCGCTCTATGTGGGGCTACCTTTGAAGGTGACCTGGAAACTACAACTAATCCAGAACACGGCAGCTAGACTGGTGACTGGGAGCAGCCGCAGAGACCACATAACACCGGTCTTGAAAGACCTACATTGGCTCCCAGTACATTTCCGAGCACAATTCAAAGTGTTGGTGCTGACCTTTAAAGCCCTAAACGGCCTCGGTCCAGTATATCTGAAGGAGTGTCTCCTCCCCCATCGTTCTGCCCGGACACTGAGGTCCAGCACCGAGGGGCTTCTGGCAGTTCCCTCACTGCAAAAAGCCAAGTTACAGGGAACCAGGCAGAGGGCCTTCTCCGTAGTGGCGCCTTCCCTGTGGAACGCCCTCCCACCAGATGTCAAAGAGAATAACAACTACCAGACTTTCAGAAGACATCTGAAGGCAGCCCTGTTTAGGGAAGTTTTTAATATTTGATGTATTATAGTATTTTAATATTTTTTGGGAAGCCGCCCAGAGTGGCTGGGGAAGCCCAGCCAGATGGGCAGGGTATAAATTAATTTATTATTATTATTATTATTATTATTATTATTATTATTATTATTATTATTATTATCCCCTACCACTGTTAATACTGCTGATTGCAAGTTAAAATAAATATACTATGGAAAATAAAGTCATTTGATCATCTGGACCTAACTTTAATGTTGTAATACAACTTGGTTCTGTTTTTCCTCCCCTTAGCAATACTCAATCAAACAATAGATATTTGTAAGCACCATCCAAATCTTTGTTTAAATGGACGCTGCATCCCAACGATTTCCAGTTATCGATGCGAATGCAATATGGGGTATAAGCAAGATGCAAATGGAGACTGTATTGGTGAGTGCAACTTCCGATTTCACCTGCTTTTCATCCGATCCGTAAACATCTTTAAAATACCTCTTCTACAGAGATACTGAAATATATCTTCTATAAAGATGCTGAAATATTAAAAGGCCCCCAATGTGCTCTTGAGACTTTATCTCAATGAAATGTAGATTAATGTGACAACTGTGAAGAATTATATTATCACTTATTTTTACCATATTGATATAAAACTTATAAACACTTATGTACAGTGATGCAAATGCTTACTAGTTTTCTTCTACTTTCTACAAAATGTATCGAGCATCTTGCATGGTTGGACTGCACACACACAAAATGGCCAATAGTTTAAGCAGTCTCTGCTCTCCAGCCCTTCCTCTGGTCAGATTGGCAGCCTACCAAGTCCGCTCTTGGTTGAGAGAAACTATTGAGGGAAGTAACAAGGAACTCTGTGTAATGTCTAGATGATCAAACGAGCTACTAATAAGAGAACACTTTTCTGGAGGTTTGGCAATCTAATATTAGGGATGCTGTATCATATGGCAGTACTTCCTGAATTATTAGAACATACTTGGAAGCAACAGTTTAAAGATGCTACTTAGTGTGTTCTAGCAGTTTAGCAAGCACCTCCACAGTTCTAACAATGTATGTATTAATCTGTAAGGCTATTCACTGGGATATTAGTTTTCAAGTAACTGGACTGCCCAGTGAAACAAAATAAACTACTAAGTGCTTTGTAATGAACTCCCACAAGAGCTAGGGCATTAAAGAGAGCAGCTGGGATATTTAGAGAGCTGGAAAATGTTCAAAGGAAAACCATTTGAGCAATAATAGGGTACTTTGAGAGGTACAGTGAGCAGATGAGAGAAAAGCCAAAATAGCACTAAGTAGACAATGTGTTCTCATGTGGGGGGCATTTGCAAGGAGATTCTGTTTCTTCGGAAAGGTTTCCAACAAAAAGTAAGAGTTTTACTCTAGTCAGGCAATTTCCTTATTGAAAAGCCATTGTACATTTATCTTTACTCCCTTCCACCACCAGCAATAATATGGGAATTTACTAAATTTAAACGAGTTGATCTGAATAGAAATATTCCCTGTAGACATGAATTTAGTGAAAAAAGCAAACTGCTGGCTGTGCTTAAAAGATTTGCTTATCACACAGAGTACATGTATTTGCATAGGACATAAAGAAAATATACGTTCTGTAAACTTAGCATTTTCTTTCCGAAGAAACCATGCCAAGGCGGAAGGAGTGTTATGTTTGTTGTTTATAAATATCTTCCACCCATGAATATATTAACAGTTCAGTACAGTCCATTCCTTTAAGAAGTTCTTTTATTTTCATATGAAGTTAACAGACAGGATATAACAGGCAACACATTCATGAGGACCTGTGGCCTAGTTGAAATAATATCAATAGCGCTTTAATTTTTGGGCTTTGTTCTGATGAAATTATTAGCATTATGTGCTTGCTGAGGGCGGAAACAAATAATCCAGCGACAGATTGGCTTGCTGTGCATGAGTGCAAAATGTTTTTACTTAGAAAAATAATCAAATTCTACAGGGAAGTTTGTGGGGGAGGAGGAATCCCCAAGTTACTGTGTACAATTCAGACAGAAAATTATAAAAGTCAGTGCTGAATGGCTGCTACATTTGATTATTTTAATATATCCTGTTCTCTTCATATTGCTTCATGTTTATGGCTTTGCTGCAGTTTTCTCAACTACATGCTCAAAAGTAAGTGGGGTGTGAAATTAAGCTGGGGTTTTTGCATGAGAAATGGGGAATTGGTCTATAGTATTAGATAGAATATTGTCATAATCTGCCAGGTTAGATTTCTGATGTTTATATTGTACTTTTCACTGGTGTGGGCAAATAACTTGGAATCCTCTTTATATGTGATTTCATTTACATTGAGTAAAAATTTATTAGCAGCTTGATGTGCAAACTCTTTCACAAGGTCTTCAGGGGAGAGAAAAGAGAGACAGTGACCGTTTTAGGCATGTCCAATATGTGCTCCACTACGCACATGCACATCACACTGAACTCAGAACTGAAAATGCCACAAAAGAGGGCAGAAAAGGGTGAGGCAGGGGCAGGATGGTGGAAACGGTTTGTTTCGATGATTTTTCAATGGTGTTTCAAATATACATGTTTTCACATAAACTTGAGGTTCCTTGGAATATAACCCCTACGTAAGTTGGGAATTGGAAGTGCAACGTGGTAGACAAATTTGGAGAGGTTTTGTACAAACCCTGCAAAGAGAAGCCCTGTTTCCATGCTTGCTTTGGGAACACGCATGTGAATCTGTTTCTGTATCCTGAGAGTTGCCTCCTCTGAAACTGTGGGTGATGGGTTGGGGGATAGTCTTGTGCTGAAGGGAACAGCTTCCCTCTGCAGCCTCTAGTTCCGCTCCTGCTGGAGGTCAGGCTACCATTTGCTCATCACAGCCGGCTCAGAAAACCAGTGCTTTAGCCAAACTAACAGGAGCTCACTGTAAAGTTTCCAGAAAGGAACAACAGAGCTAAAACTTAAGGACTTAACCCAGAAAAAGAAAGGCAAAAGAAGCATCACATTTTGTACGCAACAAGAGTTTGAAAGCGATCCCAGGAAGAAAGGACAGGCTGAAGGAAAAAGACAATGAGCAGAATGGGAATGCTCTGACAAGAAACTATTGCCTTTTCACCACAGAGATGAAAATCACAAGTGGTTCAGAATGTATTGTCAGCTTCATAGAGTCCCAGAAGCTCCTAGGTGAAATGGAAATGGATTTCTTAAACTGTTGTCCATTTTACCTCTGTAATAAGGTTTATCTGCATAGATGGGGACGGGGGCTTCACCACTGTGAGCCAGTGTGGTGTAGTGGTTAAGAGCGGTAAACTTGTAATCTGGGGAACCGGGTTCGCGTCTCCGCTCCTCCACATGCAGCTGCTGGGTGACCTTGGTCTAGTCACACTTCTCTGAAGTCTCTCAGCCCCACTCACCTCACAGAGTGTTTGTTGTGGGGGAGGAAGGGAAAGGAGAATGTTAGCCACTTTGAGATTCCTTCGGGTAGTGATAAAGCGGGATATCAAATCAAAACTCTTCTTCTTCCTCCTCTTCTTCTCCTTCATTTGATCACTGCTCATTACAGTATTCACACAGTTCTCCCACTTTAAGGAAGACATTGTGCATGATCTAATTGCTGCTGCAAAAAGTAGGAAGGAAGGAAGCTAACTGAACATGCTCACTATTATGCCATATGAAAATCTGTGCCATAAACAGCTGCTAAACCTCTTCCCAGGTTAACTAAAACCTGGGAAGGCTGTTAACTAAAACACTTCATTCAGGCTGTTAACTAAAACACTTCATTCAAAATCATAAATATGAATGGTTGTTGATTTAAGGAAATGCCCATAAACAGAAACAAGGGGTTGCATTATATGCAGTAAGTAATAGGTTCACGTGGTTGCTTTTCTGTAGTTAAGCTACATTTGGCAGCCTCCTCCATGTGAAGAGCCATGTCTTGTGAGTGCATTTGACTGCTATATGTTTGTCAATCCTGATACTTTGTTTTTCCACATGATCCAAGTGTGTTGAAACCTATCCTAAAATCTGCAGCCAGGCACATCTCCAAAACACAGAAAGGCAAATTAATGATGGAGAAACAATAACTCTGTGATTCAGTCCTATTAATCTAGTGACAAGTGTATATTTATATTTCTTCATTGCTTTATTTTCTTTCTCTACCTAGATTTTATTTTTTTATTTAAGAAGCATGAGATGCTTCATATTTTTGAAAATGGACTGAGTGGGCTGTATTAGGTAATGACTGTATACTGAGAATCATGGTGCAGGTTTTTTTTTTTTTTAGATTAGTGTGTTGAATCAGTTTCTGCTGAAGAAAGTGAAATTTATTTCTCTGTTCAGCGATTGTACTTGTTAGGAGCTTTTTTGTATAACTCGTGAAATCTGATTGTCTTCTTTCCTGATATCAACAGATGTTGATGAGTGCATATCAAATCCATGCACTAATGGAGACTGTGTGAACACGCCTGGCTCTTATTATTGCAAATGCCATACAGGTTTCCAGAGAACACCTACAAAGCAGGCTTGCATTGGTAAGAAGGCCAATACTTCTGCAATTACTCGTGCTTATATTTGACCTGAGTTTGATCTCCCACCCCCCTTAGATTATCAATACGATTTTGAATCGCCTTTTCAGCAAACGGTGACAGTGATGTAGTATTTACAAACCCTACACAAATCCGGAATCCGTAAAATGGTTGGATGGCGCCCTGTACGCCTCCTTCTGGCACCTGCTGCAGCCAAGCTAGTGCCAAATGTATTGCTGTGCTTTCCTTTGGACCACATCAGTGAGGCCGAGAGGGAGGTCTTTCATTTGGGCAGCCCAGGACCTCCATACACACTGTCGGGGCTTGTGTTCAGTGCTACTAACACAGCAAAAACAATGTGGGAAATAGCAGTTATGAGTCTCCAGTCTCTGCAGCCACAGCACGCGCTGTAATTGTTCAGTGGTTCATTTCGCCCCCAGAGGCACACACTATTGTCTCTCGAGACAGACGGATGCTAACAAAAAGAAACAAAAGAAGTGTTATTACAGGAGCAGATTTTGTCAAATCTGCTTGTATTTGAAAAATCAAGTGATTGTGGACAGATAAAATACTTGATATCTGGTACCGTATTTTTCACTCTATAAGACGCACCAGACCACAAGACACACCTAATTTTTGGAGGAGGAAAACAAGGAAAAAAATATTTTGAATCTCAGAAGCTAGAACAGCAAGAGGGATTGCTGCGCAGTGAAAGCAGCAATCCCTCTTGCTGTTCTGGCTTCTGTGATAGCTGCGCAGCCTGCATTCGCTCCATAAGACGCACACACATTTCCCCTTACTTTTTAGGAGGGAAAAAGTGAGTCTTACGGAGCAAAAAATATGGTATATACGGGTTCACATCTCAAATGTACAAGACACAATCTAGCTAAATTTAGCTATGTGAGTTCCATTACACTAAGTAGTGGGACAGTGCTGGTGTCAAGTCTGGATCTGTAAACAGAATTCAAACATACTGACAAACTGCTTCATGTTTGCTTTCCAATAGCAAAATTGAAAGATATGATTTTCATTGAGTAAGGGGTATGTAAACCTGAGGTTTGGACCCAGTGGTCTGAAGCAGTTTGTTGTTTTCTCCTTGAAACTAGTTGATAATTATATTGTTATTATTCTCTGTTCTCCCCCACCCCTCTCAGATCTTGATGAATGTATCCAGAACGGCGTACTTTGTAAAAACGGCCGATGTGTGAACACTGATGGAAGTTTCCAGTGCATTTGCAATGCTGGGTTTGAACTAACTACTGATGGGAAAAACTGTGTTGGTATGAGATTGCTTGTTTCGTTTGTTTGTTCACTTTTAATGCTGATAAAACGTGCAAATTTCCATGCTGTCCTGCCATATGGCACAGAATAAAGTATATTCATAGGTTAAACATCAACAATTTATATACTGAGACTATACTGTGGGCTTGTTAAAATTTCAGCTACCATTTCAGGTTTTTTTTTTTATAATAACAAATTCAATTTTAACATAACTTTATTATTTATTTAGCCTTTGCCAGTTAATTACAAAATAGGTTGACATGTAGTCACACTCTGGTTGATGTTGAAAAAAGCTATTGCAGTTATCCTTCTGAAATTTGGCTGGATTCATGCCCTCAGAAGGATTTGCACCTTTGCCCCCCTTTTAAAAACAAAACAAATTTTAAGGTGCTCAGCACAAAAGCCCCAAACCTTATTTGCCTGTAATTTGATAGGCTTTACCTATCCTGCAGGGGCAGCTATTTCTGCAATTTGTATCTTTTTTTTTTTTTTTTGAAAAGGAACAAAAGTTTCAGGCATTTTTTATTTATTAGTGTTGAATGGAGATAAAATAAAGCAGCCTTGGATGGATCCTGAGCTGAATTTAGGCAGCCTCAGACCAAGGCAGACTGCTGGGCCAATAATGAATCATGGAGCCGAGCCCTTGCTCTTTGTTTCTCCCCGTCTTCTCCTTCCATGTGTCTGACCAGTGTTTAGATTCTGGCTATTTAAAACCAGTTTTCTTAGACGCCTGAACTTCTGAACTGAATTTAAATGTTGTTTGCAAACCAGGATATGAAACTAGGTTCAGATTCCAATTATAAATTCTGATTTAAGCAGCACTGCCATGCTTTATATGTGGGGCCGCCTTTGATGGTGGTTGGGATGCTTCAATTAATATAGAATGCAATGGCCATAATTTTTAGCACCCTGAGAAAATGCTAAGAACATGTGCACTGTGAATGCCCTTCATGTCCACTTATTTAAAGTGGATGAACTGAAGTTTTCACATTCCAGCTGGATCACTCTCTTAAGGTATAGCCAAGTTTGGCACAAAATGATTAAAAGAAAGATTTGCCATTTATTTTGTGTGATTTCACCCATTTGTTTTTCTGGTAGAAAGATTCTCATTAAATGAGACAAATCTTGAAAGAGATCTTGAGTAGTTTCTTCAAGGATTAAATATATCTACTAATTCGTTTTTCTAGATCATGACGAATGCACAACTACCAACATGTGTTTGAATGGCATGTGTATAAATGAGGATGGAAGTTTCAAATGCATCTGCAAACCGGGCTTCGTCCTGGCTCCTAATGGGCGCTACTGTACTGGTATGTAAGACACCATATTATGGCAATCTTCACTCTATACACACACAAACAGAGAGAGAGAGAGAGAGAACACTATGGTTGTTTCTCTCCTGCTTATTTCAGTTGTGCTGACATAGGAAAAGTTTCCACTGAATTGTGCCAGTCTTGAGCTTTGTGCCCTTTGATCAAATTTTGCCCTGAGCTTATTCATTGATTGTTTATTTAATCCACATATGAATCTTTGGTGGAAGCAGGTGGTGAATGACATTAGAAGGCCACAGTTACACAATTTTATAAGAAAATCGTGGTTTCATTTACTAATCAGTAAAACATACATTTTCCTCCAGATATTGATGAGTGCCATCAGCCAGGGATTTGCATGAATGGTCACTGCATTAACACCGAGGGCTCGTTTCGTTGTGATTGTCCGCCAGGCCTAGCTGTGGGAGTTGATGGTCGTGTCTGTGTAGGTAAGATACACTTTTACAGTTTAATGTGATAAAGTTTAAACAAATATGGGTGAGAGCAAATGGTGGCAGCTGCTAGTACAACAGTCATTCTGCTAGTGAGGTCCCCAATGTTAACGTAGTGCAACAGCTAGACCCAGTGGGTAGCTTGGGCTAGCAGAAGTGTTGCACAACACTAGAATATCATATACCATTCAGCATTACGGCCACTAGGGCCCTGTGGCTGGGACTGCATTGCTTTTTCGTCTCCTGAATGTTGTGTGTCTTTTCCGCTTACCAAAAGAGAGGGTCAAGGCAGCAGGAGTTTGGCACAGTGCAGGTTGTGTATCGAAGCCAACCACTGCTGCTCCTGGTGTGTCTGTGTGTGTGTGTGCGCACGTGCGCATGCTGTTACCTGACTTCCACTTGTGCTAGCACTTCTGCCATGAAAATAGCTTTTGCAGAAATGCCTACTTTCCCGCTTCTTTTGTTTACAAAGATGAACTGTACCATGTGTTCTAAAGCCTATTTTGTCACATACTTGAAACAGATAGCACATTGTAGTTTCATAGTCCGTTTAGTCTTCTAAATACAGTGGTACCTCTGGATGCGAATGGGATCTGTTCCGGAGCCCCATTCGCATCCTGAGTAGAGCGTAACCCACGACAGCGCATGCGCGGGTCGTGATTCGCTGCTTCCGCGCATGCGTGTGATGTCATTTTGAGCGTCTGTGCGAGCGGCGAAACCCGGAAATAACACGCTCCGTTGCTGCAGAGCGCAACCTGAAAATACTTAACCTGAAGCTACTTCAGCCCGAGGTATGACTGTATAAATAAACACTGCCTAATGAATTAGTAGTGTACACTATAGTTTTTCATCTTCTTTGTTCTCTACTACCAACTCTTTAATAAATGCAAATTGTTCATTGGCAGTCTGGAATAAATCAATGAAAATGAGAATGTTTAGGTTTGGCATTGTGTTTATGATACTGACTCTGTGTAATTCCAGTGCCAGACCCAAAGGGCTAAATTCAAAATTGGCATGAATAACCTGTTCAATTCTTAAAATAATCCCAAAGTTATATGGGGATTTCCCCACCCCCCCCACCTCTCAATTTGCCATAGATTTGTTGCTGCTGGGGAAATTTGCCTTGCTGAAAGTACAAGTTTCAGGGCAGAAACTAAAACCTACTAAGCCCTGGCCCTGCACTAGCAGTAATGCCTGTAGTCCAGTGTGTTTAATTCTCTTTTGGAATACACAATGCTGGTGCTTAAAAGAATCTAACTTGCTCTTAGTTGTTAGATTATTTCTTCAATTGAGGCAAAATCAGGAATCATTTAGGAAATTCAGTTCCCCAACAAGATGATATAATTACTCTAGACATGCAGTAATAGGAAGAAATCTTAAATAGCGCATAATAAATTTTTTTTTACTCTGAACAGAATTTCAAAGTGTGCGTTGTACTGTTAACAAATCTACTGTAAATTCTCTTTGGCTTCAAAACCCTCCTTGTTGGCTAAGCTGCAGGATCTTTTGAATGATCTAAGTGATGTAGGCAGAAACTGTAGGCAGCTGAAAAGTGTTTATAGTCTGAGAATTGGCGTATTTTATTAAACATTCTGCTTAGGGCTTTTAGTAGTGCTGACAAGCAGGTTAAATATTTAACAGACTGTATGAAAAGAAAATTTCATTAAGACTGCCATACTATACACACGTACTCAGTAGACATGTATAGAATTGCAATGTAAATAATATTAAATCATACATGCATTCATACAAACTCAAAAGTAACCTGCAGGAAATAAAGTTAAGTAAGACATATTAGAAATAACTTTGGGCATGAACGCAATATCCAGATACAGATATAAGCCTATGTTAGATGTCAACATTTGGTTGGTATTAGACTTTGCAGAAGCCAAGTTTTGTCAATATTAATTAACAAATTGCAGATGTAAAGGTTTTGGGTTCATTTTTTATGTGAAGAGTATTTCTTCATACCATTTCCAGTTGTAAGACAACTCACCTATTGTTCTGCCCGACTCCTCTTAGATACCCATATGCGCAGCACATGCTATGGTGGGATCAGAAAGGGAATATGTGTCCGTCCTTTTCCTGGGGCAGTGACAAAATCTGAATGTTGCTGTGCCAATCTGGACTATGGGTTTGGAGAGCCTTGCCACCCATGCCCTGCCAAGAACTCAGGTAAAGTTGTGTTCTTCTTTTGATTACTGTGAAAAAGATATATTGTCCATGAAAACAGGGAATAGTAGTAGTAGTCAGTCTGCTAGTTTCAGCTGATAAGACAGCTGCAACCATTTCTAGACCAGGATAACCTGATAATTTTCACCCATGCACTGATGATCCCTTGAGGTTGGTCTGGTAGCTGCAGCTGATGCAAAATGTGGCGTCTCGGCTTCTCCCTGGAGCAGGATATTGGCAGCATGTTATGTTACCCTGCTGTTGGGACGCGGGTGGCGCTGTGGGTTAAACCACAGAGCCTAGGACTTGCCGATCAGAAGGTCAGCAGTTCGAATCCCCGCGATGGGGTGAGCTCCCATTGTTCGGTCCCTGCTCCTGCCAACCTAGCAGTTCGAAAACACGTCAAAGTGCAGATAGATAAATAGGTATTGCTCTTTCCCACTTTACATCTGTATTGGAATTGTTTTAAAGATGTTTTCTTTGTTTTATCACATGTCGGCTGCCCTGGGCTCCTTTGGGAGGAAGGGTGGGATATAAATTTAATAAATACATAAACGATAAAAAAACCCTTACAGTACTTGCAAATGTTTTTGTTGTTGTTGTTTTTTTGAAATCTTTTTTATTGGTTTTTATGAAAACAAGTTTAAAGTATTTTTTTAAAAAGAAAAAACCTTTAACATATCAATTTATGAGGTTCCCTGGATCTTGTGACCCCCCCCCCATCCGTCCCCTACATGGGTCCTTATAATAATCTTTCAAAAACTACATATCCGTACATTCTCCACAGTTTTCATTTCTCTAAATTGTCCATATCTTTTGTTTCTTCACAAGTGGTTTTTAAAGTCCAACTAACATTTTTATCTGTTTGCAATGGTTTCCTAAGTAAGTTACGAATTTTCCCATTCTTTTTTAAAAGGATCTTTTTGGTTCCTGAGTCTCCCGATCAGTTTTGCCATTTCAGCATAGTCCAGCAAACTGGACTGGCTTGCCGTTCTTCCCTAGTTGGGACTATTATGTCCTTCCACAGTGCTTGCTAATGTTAATTAACATCCAATTTGAATCGGCAGTAGTTGAGGTAACATAGTATTAAAACATAGCAATACTTAACCTATTTTTCTTACGTTTTTCTACCTTTTTTCTTTTCATATGAAAAGCTGAGTTCCGTGGTCTGTGTAGCAGTGGCGTGGGAATTACAGTGGATGGAAGAGGTAATGCTCCATAACATTTTACAGGTGTGACCTATAAAAAAGGGAAGGAAATGAAAATAAATAAATAAATCATGTGCATGAAATCAGATAAACGGACAAAAATATTTTGTTCCTCAACCTCCCACATGCTGTTGTTTTAGGTATGAGGCACCAATTTTTTTTTAAAAAAGTGAACCAGACTCTGAGGAACGGCTAAGCTGTTTTCCCACTGGAACCAATGGCAAAATTCTCTCTTGCTGCAACAGAAGCATGGAATGTATTTATACATGTTCTCTTGGCAGTAGCATATACATAGTATTTTAATAAAATGAAACAACTTTCATTCCTTAAAACTGTGCATATGCTCCAAGCAGTTCCCAAGCAGCTTCAGGCTGCAGTCCTATAATAAGGAGTTATTATTTAAAATATTTTAGCCCAGCACTAATCTCAAAGCAGGTTGCCATATTTAAAGCAACCACACTGAAAAACAGTTGAGACCAGGTAAAAATACTA
The DNA here is from genome assembly GCF_964252035.2 of Podarcis erhardii. Classification (NCBI taxonomy): domain Eukaryota; kingdom Metazoa; phylum Chordata; class Lepidosauria; order Squamata; family Lacertidae; genus Podarcis; species Podarcis erhardii. The sequence continues at coordinate 14,016,324 of NC_138501.1, forward strand.
ATGGACACGAAAATACAGCAGCAGATTAATATTCCTTTATTGTCTGGGCAAAACAGACCAATGTTATATTTTTGTCTGCTGATGTTTAATTCTGGTTTAATTTATGCAACTTCAGTATGGTTGGTTTCACTTTTTACTAAATGGTTTTGCTGTAAGAATACTGTGTATTGTTTGTCATTTAAAATATTAACCACCTACATTAATAACCTTAATTATTTTTTTATTGCAGATATTAATGAATGTGCTTTAGATCCTGATATTTGCTCCAATGGGGTTTGCGAAAACCTGCGTGGCAGCTATCGGTGTAATTGTAACAGCGGATATGAATCGGATATTTCAGGAAGAAATTGTGTTGGTATGTTATCTGAACTGTCTTCATACGATTTCTGCTGTGGCTGCCTATGAGTCTAAGAGCAGCAGGAATAGTGCTTGAAAGCTAAGTATTGTGGTCACTGCCTTTCTTGCACAATAGAGGGAGTGTTGGGTGCCTCAAACGAGAAAGAACCTTCCTGGTCTTCTGTTCTGCTAATTGAAGAGCTCTTTTATATCTTTCACTAGAGTTTTGTGTGAGGAAAGTGAAACCAAAGAAAGAATTGCCCTTTTTCTTGCACAGGCCTTTGTGCAAAAGCAGCATGCTAGCTCTTATATAGAGCTGGATGAATTCTTTCACTGTTGCTCAGTGGGTGCAGTGGGACCACTTTCTAGCAGGTGGGTCACTGTTGCTTAACAGAAGAGGAAGGGGAGAGAAGCAGAGAAGTTGGTACATTGCAAACGTACAGTACTGGCAGAGCTAAACTGGCAATTTGCACAGTGCATTTGCACACCAAACTCTGTGTACTACTTCACCCCTCTCCCTTCCAGTAAGCAAAACCAGCCTTCCTGCCAGGAAGCTCCTCCATACCAATTGAACCGCTTCTGCTTCTGCTTATAGAAGCCAGGGCTTTTCATCAGCGGGAACTCACAGGAACTCAGTTCTGGCACCTCTCAGGTGGGCGCCATTGCCATTCTAAGAGAACAACGAGAGAGGTGTTCATGGTGAATTCCAGCATCTCTTTATTCTAGAAGAGTATCACTGACGGAAGCATTTGTGGAATAGCACTAATGGTAATTTTCCTTCTGCTATTTGAGTGGGAAGGAGCAACACCATTTCTGTCGTACATCCTAATTGATATGATCAACTTTTCCTTTCCAGACATCGATGAATGTCTAGTGAACAGATTGCTATGTGACAATGGCTTGTGTCGAAATACCCCTGGAAGCTACAGCTGTTCATGCCCAAAGGGGTATATATTCAGCAGTGAAACTGACACATGTGAAGGTAAGATTTCTGCAGCGAAAAGTATGGTTGTAGTCCTGAGTTCATAACTTCTTGTTGTTGTTGTTTAGTTGTGTCTGACTCTTCATGATCCCATGGACCAGAGCGCGCCAGGCACTCCTCTCTTCCACTGCCTCCCACAGTTTGGTCAGACTCATGTTTGTAGCTTCGAGAACACTGTCCAACCATCTCGTCCTCTGTCGTCCCCTTCTCCTTGTGCCCTCCATCTTTCCCAACATCAGGGTCTTTTCCAGGGAGTCTTTTCTTCTCATGAGGTGGCCAAAGTATTGGAGCCTCAGCTTCAGGATCTGTCCTTCCAGTGAGCACTCAGGGCTGATTTCCTTCAGAATAGATAGGTTTGATCTTCTTGCAGTCCATAGTTCATAACTCTTTATATCATAAAACTAATTAAGAATTTAAAGAAAGTCATTGGTTATAAGCCCGAGTTACCACATTCTGTCGTCTTACCTAATGCAAGGTACCAAAGCTTCATTTCTTCCATTTTTTAGTTCCTGTTTTAAATTATTTTTAAGCTTGGAAACTGGTCAAATAGGCTATAACTACTTTTTGTTACATATGAATTCATTTCCTGAATATGAATATCTTCCACATCTCATTAAGCTACATTAAGTTGCACCAGCACAGAGCAGCTAAGCAGCCGATTGTTCTTAAGAGACACCTGCAGAGTATTCCTTTGGGCCAAAATCTATAGAATAGTTGCAGTTTGCTGCACCTCTGGTCATTCACCCAAGTAGACTGAATGATTGGAGGTCTCATTGCTGCCGAATGAATACTAAACTTGGAATGGGCCCTTCGTTACCACTACTCCTGTGCATAATATTTTGATGATGAAAAGCTGGAATGGGCCACTAAGACAGGCAGCATTGTTGCTAGGGCTGAACTTTAGTTAACGCCAACCAGGCCCCAAGTCATCACCTGGGTAAGCAAGCATATGCCAGGGACTGTTCTGCTTTCATTCGTCACTGTAGCATCCTATGTTACTTCTTCTTTTATTTACTTTCAATTTTAGTCAGGGGTTGTTTCCCAAACTTGGGTCTCCAGCTGCTTTTGGACTACAATTCCCACCATCCCTAACCACTTGCTAGCTAGGGATGATGGGAGTTGTAGTTCCAAAACAGCTGGAGACCAAAGTTTGGGAAACACTGATGTACATGGTTATAGGTGGGCATTTATCCTAGGTAAATGTATTAAGCATCAGGACAGGAGGATAAAACTCAAATTTTATTCCTGTCATGTTGGCTCCATGATTTAAAATGCAAAGCTGCACTTACTCAGAGTATTTTTATTCATTTTTTAATCAACATTTGTTAGTTAGGTTTCTGCACCTTCCTGGTCTAACACAGGGCTGTCCAACACATCACCCGAGGACTGCAAGCAGCCCTTGGCAACATTTGATACCACTGCCCTCCCCGCAGCCCTCACGCCTCCTTTCCAAAGCTGGGTAAGAAGGTGCTAGGCTTTGGAAAGGAGGCATAAACAACCTTGACAGAGTCCAGAGTCCTCTTGTTTCCTTCGCAACGCCTAGTTAGTGCTTTCCCAGCTTTGGGAAGGAGGTAGGAGTGCTCTGGGACCCTGCCAGAGCCTTGCGCCTCATTTAGCTAGCTTTGGTAAGGCAGCGCAAGGGCAGGAGGGATATTAATTTTTGGTTCCCCACCCCACCACATGACAAGGCAGTGTGTGGCCCGCGGGTTCCATGTTGAAGTACTCTTGCTGCCCACTTGGTATGAAAAGTTGGACCGTCCTGCTCTAACATATCACGCATGTAGAACTGGTTGCAAAGCATGCGGAGTGGGGAGGGCTGGGGAGAAAACAGAAATGTTACTAATGTGCCATTTAAAGAGCCCCCATTGTTGGTAAGGTCATTCAGTTCAGGGTCTAAAATTACTTGGCTACACCACTGATCCAAAGGCCCATAGGATACAGTGGAGCTTCCTCTCCATGAACAGAGAGGGAGATCTATGGGGTAGGGAAGAAAGTCCACTGTTGTAGGCCGCCTATTGCACAGAAAGCTTGATCACACATGATTCTTTGCTGTTGGTGCTCAGTGGTGACAGTGAAAAGCGTTATTCCAGGAACTTGAATTTGCTCAATCCAGACCCTTCTATTCCCCACTCCACCTCCTGGGTGGGGATAAAAGTATGCAAGCCCTGCAGCTGGCTTACTGATTTTTCTCCTATTGGGATAAGTGGGAGGGAAAGACTGGAAAATGACCAGGAAATATTACCCCCTCCCTCCATCAAACATTCCCACCATCTGTTCTGCCATAAAGTAACTCAGCAGGGCTTTGAATTTTATCTGTCTTCCACCCACCAGGGAGTCTCCCTTTCTTGTTCCCTTTGGATTGTTCTGTCCGTTAGCCTGGGTCAGCTTAGCCATAGATTAAGACAGTCCGCATCCGGGTTGATTTGATAACATCTAAAAACTTATGTGTACTTTTGAACATACAGTGTCTACTCATTTTTATTGCCACATAATTCTCTTGAATTTCCCTGGGCATGTGAGTAGCATTTCCTTATTTATAAAGAATCAGGTGCATTCAGATATCAAACAGTCAGCCAAGACCTGCCTGCACTTGGATTGGCTATGGAATATTTTGTCTTGATTTCATAGTGAATTTAAATTGCCCCTTTTAGGAAACGACTTGCTTCTTGAACTAAACTCAGTTATCTCTCAGTTTAACTAAAGTAAACTCGCTCTACAGATGCTTAACTTCTGCCAGAGTCAATTCAGGTTTAGTTCCATGAACATTTACTAAATCGTCTGATGTAAGCCTTTAATATCATGGTGAAGTTGTTTGAATTGTATCATAAGGATATAGTTATGTCTGTGAAAAGCACTTGCAACACAGACATTTCCCCTCCCCCAAGCACAATTAAGATGATTCAGCAGGGACTAGACTTGCAGTTCTGTTCAAATGTTATTCTTCAATCCTGAGCTTCCATAATTTTTGAAAACAGACTACAATTCTAAAACCATTTACTTTGAAGAAGCCTGATCAAAGCGCAATAGGGTTACTTGGAACTCAATGACAGCTTAAGTCTGTAATCCTTATACACACTTTACCTGGAAACAAGCCCTATTGAAAATACTGAGACTTACTTCTGAGTAAATACGCGTAGGATTACACTGCATGTTTTTATAGGCGCTCAAATGGTCGTGAGTGTGTTTTATGTCCTAGTATCATGGGGAGTTTTATTGTAGGCTGAAGGTTGAAATAATACAAGAGGGAGATGCTAACTGGATCTGTTCATCTTGATATTTATCTTCAAAGCACAGCTCTAGCTATAAATGTGTTCACACAGTTGAACATGAATCCAGAACACAAACAACAAAGTATAAATCACTGTAATGTAATCACAAGGGACAATTCCAACTTTGGCTTTGACTCTGAAGAAATGACTAAGCAAACTAAACATGTTACTTTTACAAAAGGTCAGCTCACAATATAGCTAGGCTACGTTTTTCAGTATTAAGAGTATAAAGAATAGATGAACTCAAAAACTTATTAATGTTGAAGGATGTCATTTTAAAATTTCTTTCAAATAATTTTTAAACATAGATGAGGATCTTGGGAAGTTAGCTTTGTGTCTTAGTTGCACTGTGAAACTGTGGGCTTGGAATGCTTCCAACCAGTGTTTCCTCTGATTAAGTAATACAGTCTGGAGCTATCCTGGGAATTTTGGTGTCTCCCCTGTGAACAAGTACCCGAAATGTCTAGATATACAAGTATCCCAGATATCCCCCTCTCTCCCTCTCTCATTATATATGTATATTTATATATATATAGGTCAATAATCAGTAGAGTATCCCAGATGTACTAACCCAGCCTCTTCTCAGGCAATGAACTGTTTTTAGCACTCTGGTCTGGAGAATCTAAAAAGGGGTGCAAAGGAGTATTTCTGGAGAAATACAGATTTGGGATGGGAATGAGAGACCAGAGTAGCATATCATATTCAAAGGAAGTATAAGTGGATTTTTTTATATGTCTAATCTGTGTATTTATTATTACCTACTAGGGTATATTTATCCAGTATTTAACTAGCTCTTGTGTTTAATATTTCACTTATTTTTTAATTTTAGGTTTAGTGGGTTGGATTTAGTTCTTAGTCCCTCCTTGAGAAAGTAATTAAGTACTAAAATGTATTCCATTCCTGAACCATAACATGAACTCTCTGTTTAGAATAGTTGTCTTGCATGATATAAGACTCATATCAAAAAAGATTCAGGTGAACGGCAAATACATTTATACACACAAAACTACTCTTTAGAGAATTACCGTCCTGAAAAAAATTACTTTTTCGTTATTAAAAAAGTAGAGTTCAAGCAAATTTTCCTTTTTTAAAAATTAAAAAAAGATTGATATTGTTAGGTTGGGTTGCACACCTACATACGGACCTACTTAAAAACAGCACATGGAAAGCCTGAGGTTGAGCCATGGGAAGGGCCAGGTGAAATTTAGGAAATGGGCTGGTAGGGAGATACTATTTTGTATATTATAGTTGCAGCATAACTTTCTAGGAAGTTTCCAGGTCTGTGGAGTCACAGACAGCATTGTAATGTTTAGTTTCTGACAGTATTTTCTTAATTTTCCCAAAGCCTCATGGAGCCATAAAATGACAGAAACAATACAGCCTTTGTTTGGCCGCAGTACATTGTGGCGGGGAGTGGATTGCTTTCCATTAAATGGGCTTTGATTTCTCACAAGACAATTATAATTTATTCTGGAAAACAGTTTCAGTCCAAGTTCTTGGAAGTTTGTAGCTTTATGCGAAGCAGCCAGTTAATTAGTACTTCCCAAAGTATGCAAGCTGTCTTCTGCCCTACATTCTCTGCATTATAGAAATTTAGTTTAACGCTTAAACAAAAAAAACATGAACAAATTTTCCAGACATTCTGGCATAACATGGTCCATGGCAGGGTTTATACATAATATTTTCCAAAAACACATGGCGAATCTAACAGTGTCTTTTCCTTCTGGATTATAGATATAAATGAATGTGAAAGCAGTCCTTGTGTCAATGGTGCCTGCAAGAACAATCTTGGTTCTTTCATCTGTGAGTGTTCATCTGGCAGCAAACTAGACTCTACGGGTTTCATCTGTATTGGTGAGTCTATTGGTTTGTTTTGCTGTTTAAACAAAAGCACGAATTCCATTGACTGTTGTGCTGAGTTAAATTCAGTTGACTACATTCCTTAGAGAAAGAATGGTATCTGGAAATATCCAACTTGTAACACAGCAAGGTATTGCTCCCTAGAAAGAATTTATCAAAATATATCAAGATTCTCATTTTCTCCATGAGAGTTGTATCAAACAAAGTTTCAAGAATAATATTTCATGTGCTGTCTTATCTTGGACTTATGAAATACTGAATATGGTGAGAAAAGATTTTTTTTCTGGCTCTAACTTTCAAGAGAGATCTGCTTCACTGTTGATACATTTTATAGGCCAGATATGGGAAACGTTAGCCTTCCAGATGTTGCTGGACTAGAACTCATTCCTGATGACAGGCCATGGTGGTTGAGGGCCATGGGAATTAGAGTCCAATTGCACTAGGTCCACAGGTTCCCACTCTGTTCCAGACATTTTGGGAACTTGCACCTTTGTGTCTACATTAATATTTCTAATAAGGCTCAAATAATGATTTTTCGTAGTGGTATGTACAATCCAACCTGTCTGCTGAGCAGGTGGCGCTGTGGTCTAAACCACTGAGCCTCTTGGGCTTGCTGATCAGAAGGTTGGCGGTTTGCATCCCCACAATGGGGTGAGCTCCCATTGCTCTGTCCTAGCTTCTGCCAACCTAGCAGTTCGAGAGCACACCAAAAAGTGCAAGTAGATAAATAGGTACCACTCTGGTGGGCGTTTCTGTGCGCTGCTCTGGTTTCGCCAGAAGCGGCTCAGTCATGCTGGCCACATGACCCAGAAAAACTGGCTGCGGACAAACGCTGGCTTCCTCGGCCTGTAAAGCAAGATGAGCGCCGCAACTCCAGAGTTGTCTGCGACTGGACTTAATTGTCGGGGTCCTTTACCTTTTTACCATTGATGAACAGGCAACTGACATAAACTACTGCAAGCATCCCAATGATCAGGCTGGCTATAGCCATTTTCACTTCCAACACTGATGGCACAGGTGGATTGTGAATATCCTGTTTTGTTTCGATTCACTGCAGACAGTCTGAAAGGAACGTGTTGGCTGAACATTCAAGACAATCGTTGTGAAGTGAACATCAATGGAGCCACTCTAAAATCAGAATGCTGTGCTACTTTGGGAGCTGCTTGGGGTAGCCCTTGTGAGCGCTGCGAATTAGGTAGGATTTTTTACTTTGGAATGTTCTCTAGCTACTTGGCAGAAATATGTGAGTTGTTTCAGTGGTGGAACATTGCTTTAAAACTGGCTGACTGTATGCATCCTTTAAGTAAAGAAAAGTCTGCTTATTAAACTCATTTACGGTGTTACCAAATATATTTAATTGGTCTGGATTCAGACTTCCCAGGAATGGAATACTCCTAGTGGAATGCTTCTGCTGGAGGGAGAGGAGGTGGTTTTTCTATATTTCCCCTATGTAGCCACCTATGCCCCCTGAAAATCTACTCCAGATGTTTGCGGGGGGGGAGGGTTCCAGAAAAGCATGGGAGGTGGCAGTGTAGGTTATTATTATTATTATTATTATTATTATTAATAATAATAATAATAATAATAATAATAATAATAATAAAAGCCACCCATCTGGCTGTGTTGTCCCAGCCACTCCAGTTTGCTCCCAACAAAATATTAAAAACACAATAAAACATCACCCATTAAAAACTTCCCTGAATGGGGCTGCCTTCAGATGTCTTCTAAAAGTCAAATAGTTGTTTATCTGTTTGACATCTGGTGGTAGGGTGTTCCACAGGACAGGTGCCACTGCCAAGAAGGCCCTCTGCCTGGTTCCCTGTAGCTTCACGTCTCACCATGAGGGAGCTGCCAGAAGGCCCTCAGAGCTGAACCTTGGTGTGCAGGGTGGATGATGGAGGTGGAGGCCCTCCTTCAGGTATACAGGGCCAAGGCTGTTTAGGGCTTTAAAGGTCAACACCAACACTTTGAATTTTGCTCAGAAACGTATAAGGTTGAAGGCAGAAGGAGAAATTGGTGAAAACCTTCTCCCTCTTCTTCCAGCAGGATTAGAATCCCTTCCATGTGTGGAAGGGGGAATCTGGGTACAGCCCATAATATATTCTCTGTGTAATGTAATGTATGTATGTATGTAAGTATGGTTAAATAAAAGAAAGTGTTCACCGGTTAAGAATTCTGAACTGTCAGTCACAAACAGATATTAACATCTCATTTCACATTGTATGCAAACCAGGAATTTTTGCAGTGATACATTTCCTAATTATGTGATTTAAAAAACTATTATATTACATCATCTTCCAGTATTTAAAGAAAGTAGCAGCATACTGAAGCAGGGCAAACAGAGTGCATTCACTCATTTAAATCCCATTCTACTGTCAGTTCAAGTAAAGCTCATTTCTGCTTAGACATCCTGGATAATAGGAAGAATGTTATGTCTTTGGTATATCAGGAAGAGGGGTTAAGACACTGAAATTCAAACAGCCAAAAACTTTAAGGCTCAGGTCCTCTCATCTTTTTGCACAGGTGTGCATGAGGATTTCCATGTCGAACAGATGCTATTTTCTTTTGGCTTTGAAACAGCTGTAAGAGGGCGGAAGGATATACCTAGATTCAGACCCCTCCCCCCCGGCTCATCTGAGTAGGTTTTGAACTACAGTTGTCATTTACTTTGACCATTGGCTGTGTTGGCTGGAGCATGAGGGGTGTTGGGATTCAGTCACATCTGGAGGGCCACAGGTTTCCCATCCCTAATATAGCTTGTTTATATTTCACTGCTTAAACTTATTCATGGGCTAAAATGGTTGAATTTTATCAAATCTGTTAACAAATATAGCTGTTGGTCCCCTTCACGGCAACTCGGCCTCATTGACCTAGCATGTTCTGAAATAAATCTTTGCTTCACTGCAGACACAGCATGTCCCAGAGGATTTGCAAGAGTCAAAGGTGTTTCCTGTGAAGGTACAGTTATTCTTTGTTGTTCTTTTTCACAAATGTAATTATTGAACCTGTTTCTTCTTAACAACAACAACAACAACGCCTATTGAAGTCAAGGAACCATGACTCCAAGCTGCTCCATATCCCTTATCCTTTCTTATTTTTGTGCATTATTTTTTTAAAAAATACAATTTCTAAACAACCACTGAGTCAGTGAAAAGGCTGAGGGGGTTGAAGAATGTGATAAATGGGGCGCGGGACAGTTCCTTGATCCCATTCAGCATGCCAATTCTTATATTCTCATATTCTTATATTTCCTTAATTGGAGCAATGTGATAGTATTAAATAGAGACATTGGATTCTTATCTCATTATACATGATAAAGCTATTTTTAGCCATCTCACCCCTTGCTTTTTCCTTTTTTGCAGTCATAACAGGTTTACCACACCTATCGGCCAATCACCCATTCCCACCACTCTTCTGAGTAATACCCCTCCCCACCCTCTCACTATATATAAGGGTCTGGTGACTTCTGTTTCAGTGTATCTGAAGAAGTGTGCGTGTACACGAAAGCTCATACCAATAACTCACTTAGTTGGTCTCTAAGGTGCTACTGGAAGGATTTATTTTATTTTATTTTATTTAGTCTCAATAAAATCAGGATAAATTGTAGTTTCCTATTCATACTTTATGCTAGATGTAAATGAGTGTGAAGTTTTCCCTGGAGTGTGCCCCAATGGACGGTGTGTCAACAGCAGAGGATCTTTTCATTGCGAGTGTCCTGATGGCCTGACATTGGATGGAACAGGCAGAATGTGTTTAGGTGAGCAACCATAAAACCTTCACTGCATGGTTGATTTAGGGTTGGTTCACACATTAGCTTTGTGCTAAGAGTCCACATGCCCTGAATCCTTTTGTGCTCCTAGTGACCTCCAGTTGTAATAGCCATTTCATTTCACTTTTAATTTGTATACCACTTCTCTATATTGCGATACACAAGGCAGTTTACAAGCTGAAGAAACAACAAAATAGCAAAGACCACATACCTAATAACAATCTGATCCAATACAAAAAAGTCATAACAAAATAGAACTTTAAGATAGATAACTTATATCAAAGAAAGCAATGTTCAACAACGCATTAGAACATAATAGTAAACAGTAAAATTAAATATCAGCAAATAATAATTAAACAGCTTACACATAACAATTACAATAAAGAACTACTAAGCTATAATCAGTAAAAAGAATGACAAGTCACAATGCATAAAATACCACAATGACAAGTGACATCCAGATTACTTGTTTATTGAGCATTCACCCTGATTTGTTTGACATGTAAAAGCAAGTGTTATCCCACATTTTCCAGTGCATTTTCCCCATCACACTCCTTATCTCAAAAAGTCCAATCTTTTGCAAGACTTGCCAATCCACCATGATTGCAAGACCTGAATTTGCTGTTACGTGATTGAATGCTACCTGAAAATTGTGGCAGTCTGAAAGTCCCCCTAGGCTCTGAAACCCTTGGGTGTGAATCTAATAGAATTCAGCAATGCTTACTTCTGCATGAACATTTATAGGATACTACTGTCAATCTTTTTAGTTAGAAATACCCAGAGAAAAAGATCATGCCATGACATGTGTCCATTAGATTAAAATACTCTTAACTTTTCATATTAGAAGTGTGTAAGATCTGAAGGCTATACTTGGAAGGCCTTTTTATGTGCTTGGTGCGGTGTGTTGTTTTTTTTGGTTTTTTTTTTAAGTTTTTACTGGTTTATTTGCAATTGTACTTTCCATCTACTTCTAGGAATTTCACATTCGTTATGTACTTGTTAGATGCCAGTACTTTATGAAATAGCTGTAGACATATTGAATCCATTTTAAAACACTATAGCCAAAAGAGAATGAAAAGTAGGAACGAAGCTCTGCCATCACCCAAACCAACCCAGCATACAATTCAGGAATTTCTCACTCTTAAGAAAACAGCAGGGTAAAAACGCACTGAAGAAAGATAATTTCAAAAAATGAGCTCAGTTTCTGGGCAAGTTATTGGGGGGAAATGCCTAAAGGCATTGGCTTGCCCAGTAGGGCAGAGGGCTGGCACTGTACTTGCTACCATAAGTCCTGTTTTTCTTCATTAGCAAGACATTGTTCATCTTTGTGGGTGAAAATTTACTGCGCAACCTAAACTGCAGCAACCACTGCATCTTCAGTCCTGTGATTCACATCGGCTGGTGGGGAAGGGGAAAAGAGAAGGCAGCTTGCTGTGCCAGCCTGGAGCTGGAACAGTTTTCGAACCCAAATCTGGCCTGATGCCATCTTGTGACAGCAGAGGCGCCACCTTAAAGTCCAGTGGATCACAGGCAAACTCAGCAAACACCCCACTTAGGGGCTTACTGCTGGCTGCTACCTGCAGGGAACTCACTGGCAGTAGTTCTACCCTTCCACATATTTGATGGGCAGAAGGTAAGAATTCCCCTCTACACTACCTTGTTCGTAACCCAGGTGAGGAACAGCCACCTTTTGAATAAACCACAGAACCAAGGAAACTATTTTCAAGTCCAGCATCCAGATTTGGGGACCCGGCATTTATTATGGCTATTGCAGTAGGACAGAGCTCACTCAACGTGCCAGTTGAGAAGGTCTGCCCCGAGGCACTTCAGAACAAAAATCTTATGTAGTAGTTCAAACACAGCAAACAATGGTCAAATGGCCAAGTGGCATATCGAGGCGTCACTCCAAGGTGATGTGGGGGTGAAGATACCAGCATGGAGCCATGTGTGCTTTCCTGACGTATGTGAAAATAACTCTTTGTTTGCTGTGTTAGATGCCAGTACAGTGGTACCTTGGTTTGCATACGTCTTGGTTTGCATACGTTTTGGATTACAAACACGTCAAACCCCGAAGTGCGTGTCCCAGTTTGCAAACTATTTTTGGATTCCAACCCTTTTTTTTCATTATGAACAATTGTTTTTTGAGGCCCCATTGGTGAAAGCGCACCTTGGGTTACAACCTGTTTTGGTTTATAAACGGACCTCCGGAACTGATTATGGTTGTAAACCAAGGTACCACTGTACTATTTATGTATCTTTTCTTAGCAGCTTCATTATTTATTTATTTATTAAAAATAAACACACACACACACACACACACAAACCAGCAGAAAGAACTGCACGCTATATCAGGAAAAGGCAGTGCTATCATAATACAGATTGAGATCAAGAAAGTGCCACCCTCTTCATACTGGTGTCACTGCATTTTAGCTGGAAAAGTGTTGGGTGGGGCAGGGCAAGGCAGTGGCAAGTTTGGGGCTGTGGAGCCAATCTGATGTTCCTACTCCAGCCATGTCCACACAGCCCCAACTTTGCCACCACCCGTCCTTGCCCCAGCCACATCCAGCTAAGGTGCGGTGATGCCAGTATGGGGCAGGTAGCTTCATGATCCTCCACCACTGTACTAGCCACTACTCCTTGATTACTTCTTGTATTTTCCTCATATTAAAGACGTAAATTGAAAGAGCCCAAATCAAGAAGGATTTCCAGCGCTTAAACCTCACTGTTTAAACACCTCCGAATATCTTGTTCCTGATATATTAAATTGTTGATCCTCATATAACAATCCCATTTCAAAAAAACATTGCTCTTATTTAGTTTCAGATGATCACAATCTGATTCCCATGTTTCAGTAATAATAATAATAATAATAATAATAATAATAATAATAATAATAATAATTTATTCATACCCCGGCCAACTGGCTGGGTTCTCCCAGCAACTCTGGGTGACTCCCAACAAGAACATTAAAAACACGATAAAAGATCAGACATTAAAAACTTCCCTAAGCAGGGCTCCATAGACCAGAGATCAATGTCGCTGGTCCCATATTTGCCCAAGCCAGAATTTGGAGCGCTCATGATAAGCCACATACTTTGTGGTGTGAAAGTTTTAGGATGGGCTCCAGAACTTCAACATCTGGCATTGTTTTCAATCTCTTTTGTAGATATCCGAATGGAGCAGTGCTATCTGAAGTGGGATGAAGATGAATGTGTTCAACTTGTCCCTGGAAAGTTCCGGATGGATACCTGCTGCTGTGCTGTAGGTGCCGCTTGGGGATTGGACTGCGAGGAATGTCCCAAGCCTGGGACAAAAGAGTATGAAATATTGTGTCCCAGAGGACCAGGCTTCTCCAACCGAGGAGATATTTTAACAGGCAGGCCTTTTTATAAAGGTAAAATAGCATTTGTGGTGGAATTCCGTCAAGTGCAGTATCATTTGTACATTTTACTTTTCTCCCAACGTGTAATATGTTTTCTGTATAATTTTATGCATGTAAGCATATATAATTTACAATTTCTTCGCTTGGATTTATAGCCCACCTAATACAGTCATACCTTGGTTTTTGAATGGCTTAGTTGATGAACAAATCGGCTCCCGAATGCCGAAAACCTGTAAGTAAATGTTTCAGTTTTCGAACTTTTTTTGGAAGCCAAACATCTGACACAGCTTCTGCTTGAGTGCAGGAAGCTCCTGCAGCCAATCGGAAGCCGCGCCTTGGTTTCCGAATGGTTTCAGGAGTTAAACGGACTTCCAGAATGGATTAAGTTCAAGAACCAAGGTTCCACTGTATAGGTCTGCAGTCCAGTAGATGACATGCCATAAACATTAGGGACTGCCCTTGAGCCATAGGGCTCAAGAGAGCCCTGTTTCTTCCCCTTCCTTGTGGCATATGTATGCAGGCTCTACCTAGGGCATTACAGGGAATGAGAGTGGCATGTTGTTGAGAGCCAATGCGGTGTTGAGAGCCAGTGTGGTGTAGTGGTTAAGAGCGGAGGACTCGTAATCTGATGAACCAGGTTCGCTTCCCCGCTCCTCCACATGCAGCTGCTGGGTGACCTTGGGCTAGTCACACTTCTTGAAGTCTCTCAGCCTCACTCACCTCACAGAGTGTTTGTTGTGGGGGAGGAAGGGAAAGGAGAATGTTAGCCACTTTGAGACTCCTTCGGGTAGTGATAAAGCGGGATATCAAATCCAAACTCCTCCTCCTCCTCCTCCTCCTCCTCCTCCTCCTCCTCCTCCTCCTCCTCCTCCTCCTCCTCCTCTTCTTCTTCTTCTTCTTCTTCTTCTTCTTCTTCTTCTTCTTCCCATGTCCCTACCCAGCCCTCCCACTCCGATGCAAGCTATTCAAGCAGCCAGACGTTGCATAGCACAGATGATGCGTATAGCAGCCTCTCAACTTTCTGCTAAGAAAAACAGCTGTAGAGGACTGTTGAGTTTGAGTGAAGCAATGAGGAGGCATACTGCTTACTCTGCTTTCCCCTCTGGCTATTTTTCTATTTGAAAACCCATGTCTTTCACCAACTATGGAAAGCTAGCTTGGAGAAGAGAGTTAGAGTAGGAAAGTAGCTGCAGGAGAAGAAGCTTAATCAGCCCCTCTCCACCTCGTTCTTCCACGATGTCACAGGCTTGTGACAGGTGTCAGGAGAAGACTATCTAGAGATCTGCCAAGCAATACCTAGTTTTGCCATTATACAAGTCAAAGCAGAGTATAGAAAGGCTATTCTGATTCACTGTGGCTGTAATTATGAAGCCCTTACTCTACAGTGGCTCTGGGTCTTCAGCACTATCTGAACAATAGAGTGGGCCCTAAAAATAGATAATTTGGCAAGACAAAATATTCCTTTGCCCATTATTATTCGATCTGCACAATCCCCCTCTTATGAATGAATTAATACTCCTCTTCTAATGACCTCCACACACTTGCTTGGTAATTTGACCAACTAATTACCTGTTTTGAGACTAAATCTTTCTTTATTCACTTTCTCTCTCCTATTGACTCTTATCAGCCACAGAGAACCATACCATCTGATTTAAAATGTTAATTGTTTGTAAATTCTAACATATATTTGAGAAGATCGGTTGCAGAAATGGAACACCTGGTGCATTTACTAAAAAAGATTCCGCTGTTCTAGTTCGCTTTGATAAAACAGTACATTTTGAGTCATCACTGTTTGCTCGATAAGTGAGCTCTTGAATTGCATAGAATATGTGAACTCATTTTATCTATTTTCCTCTTGCAGATATAAATGAGTGCAAAGTCTTCCCTGGCATGTGCACAAATGGCAAATGCAGAAACACAATTGGAAGCTTCAAATGTAGATGTAACAGTGGATTTGCTTTAGACATGGAAGAAAGAAATTGTACAGGTGAGTTTGAGATAGGACTCCTTAGAGAAACACTGGTACATGCAAAGGGAGGTTTGAGCTGTCCACTCATCCGCTCCTGGATTGTGGCTTGCATGGCATTCAAGTTTGCATCCTGTAGCAACTTTCCATTAATCTGGGTGGTTGAGGGCTCCTCACCACAACCAAAGCTTGCAAAGACCTTGCAAGAAGTATACAGTGGTACCTTGGTTTAAGAACAGCTTAGTTTATGAACAACTTGGATTAAGAACGCTGCAAACCCGGAAGTAGGTGTTTTGGTTTGTGAACTTTGCCTTGGAAGCAGAACATGTTTCGCTTCCTGTTGAGTGTGTTCCATTTCTAAATTGAGTCCCCCGCTGCTATGGGAAAGCACGCCTTGGTTTAAGAACACTTTGGTTTATTCCATTCCTTCCTGGAATAAATTTAATGATTATCTAGTTAAATTTGTTAAGTTAAATTAACTGAAAATAGCTTGCAGATACTTAATTGGCTTAGGATTTTATTTATGTTAAGGGATGAAGTAATATGTTTAATTCCATAAGGTGAAGATTTAAGGATGTTAATGTTTAAGTTAAATTTCATAAGAATTGGGATTTGGAAAACTGTTAAAAGGACATGCAATAAAATTCAACCAAGGGGAAGCGAGCCGTTTACCTTCCCGCCGGAGCGCTACCTATTTATCTACTTGCACTTTGACGTGCTTTCAAACTGCTAGGTTGGCAGGAGCTGGGACCGAGCAATGGGAGCTCATCCCATCGCAGGGATTCAAACCGTGACCTTCTGATTGGCAAGTCCTAGGGTCTGTGGTTTAATCCATAGCGCCACCCACGTCCCTATGGGGTATAAATAGTATTGTATTATTATTATTATTATTATTATTATTATTATTATTATTATTAAATGCTACTGATAGAGCCCAGAGGGAAAGGCATATGGAGAGCAGCAACCGCAGTAAGAAAGAGGAGGTGGGTACACTTAGCGTTAGAAAGCCTTATCTGCCATTCCTTTCCTCAGTGAGTTTCATGAGACCACTGCTTGCCCTTGCATTTATTTATATAGACTTTGAAATACTTCCAGCTAATGCTCAAAACTATCAAGCCCCAAGTTTCAGTGCAAGATTGCTTTTGTTTCAGCCCCTAGAACACCTCAGTCCAAGAATGCTGGGCCCAACCTGTCCAAACAGCCATTGACTGTGCCATATTTCAGGGTCTCAAGACTTGAACTTCTGAAGACTGAACAAGGATATTCCAGCCACTCCTCTGTCATCCCGGATTTACTAAATTTGCAATGCATCTTTCATCTTTTTATAATGCTTTGCAGAGATAACAGTTTGGGCAAGAAATCTTGTGACAGTTGGGTGCTCGGAATGATTGCTTAAAATAACAGTATCTACTGTTACCACCAATGGTGTTCTAGGTGTTGTACATCCAGTATCTTCAACACACCAGGGAACATTCTCACAGGTGCAGTTTATCGAAATTGCTGTATTAGCAGGATGACTCCCAAACGGATCCCAAGCTGACCAAATAAATCAGTATCTAGCATTGTCCTATAAGCAAAAGCCATTCTTTTCACACCAGAGCAAATCTGAGGTTGAGGTTTTGCCTGAGACTTTCTACAACTGTGATGAATGGATGTGTGCACAGTGGGTGGTTGCACATTAACAGTGAAAAGAAGTTTGTTCTGGAACTGCGGAAGTCAAATGTGCTGGAGTAATATAAAATGTGGGTGGTAAGGCATGTGAATCAAGGCCTTTCTAGATGTTAATGTTGCTATAGCTGGTGATTTCCTTGTTTTTCTAATGATTGCATTGATGGGAAATGCACTTGCTTGGCTTAGCTCTTAAGTCTAAAGCAGTTCTGAGAGTTGGGAAGGAAAATATCACCCGGAGATTGAATCCCTCACAAATGTCAAGAGAGCTTTCTTTACCTCTAGAGCAACACCACCTGCAGGGTCAGTCTTCTAATTGAGGGGAAATCTCCCAGCCATCCCAAACTAGTTCTGCTTTATGGCCAGGAAACGCCGTTTTTATAAAGCTCCTCAAAGTTCTTCAGCAGACTTTTAAACTATTTTTAAGTTTTCCTGCCATGCTATCTAGCATATCCCTTCCACATCGTTTCCTCTATAATCTCTAGTAAAGGGGCTGAAGTTGAACTTATACAGAAAGGGAAGAAGCACTGAAGGCTAATCTCTGTGAGACCTTCTGCCAATACAAGACCTAAGAAATCTCAAAGGCTCCCCATTGGGAAGCCGACTGCTTGCCCTTTTTACCAGACTTGGACACTATGCCTGAGAATTTTGTCTCACCTCTTCAGCCAGTTTGGGGAGCATCTGTCACCCCACAGATTGACTCCTGTTCCTCCAGCCCGTTGCTCTGGAAGTATATGGCAATGGGGAAGAGACAATACCCAGTATTCAGCTAAGGTGAACTCTCCCTTTTTACACTTTCTGTGGCTCAAATCAGCAATTCCAGGATGTGATCTAAGCATGGAGCTGAATGGAACAGTACTCAGAATAATTAGAGTTGATGGATCTCATCCATGCCTGCGAAGAGTCTAGTTGGACACCCATTTGTGAAGTTTAAGCTATTGCTTTCCACTCAGGAGGCAGCGCCCTGAGATCACAGCATGCCAACTTTATGAAGAAGTGTTCAAAGAATCGTACTAGAGGAGGGAGGGTTTCCATGGGAAGTTGTACAAATTGCTCGTCACAACCACTTCAATTATTTCCCAACCGCTTCAATTATCAAATTCCGTTTTCAGATATCATGATCTTTCTTCCTACTGTATTTAGGATTCCTGACACTTCGATATTTCAGATTTTAAATATCTCCAGTATTCTTTGCAAATTATTAAATGAAAAAATGGATTTAAAAATGGATTGTCTTTTTCTTTTTTAATTATTCTGAAACTAGACATTGATGAGTGCCATATATCACCTGACCTCTGTGGAAGTGGTACCTGTGTCAACACTCCAGGCAGCTTTGAATGTGAATGCTTTGAAGGCTATGAAAGTGGATTTATGATGATGAAGAACTGCATGGGTAAGTAAACAATGAAGGTTTTAGTACACATACCACATATACATTTCGAAGGTTGTGTAAGACATGTTCATAGCTATATGCCCATTTTTCATACCACCTGATTGTGCTTACAGCCAGCAATTATGTATATGAAGTATTATAAATATCCTGTCCCTTTATGGGCACAAGGTAACCTTTCATGCCTGAACACGTAAACTAGACATAACATTGTGTACTTGTTTTTGGATTAGTAGTGGTTAAATGATCTGAAAGTTGTGCAAACGACAGTATATAAAACAACACATTTCCCCTCATCACAGTAGTTGCAACAACAGTAGTTCCTTTGTTTTGCTGCCTACAGCCATTTGCTAAAACGAGTCTTTCATAATAAAAGATGAAAGAAAACTTTCTTTGAATATTTGATAGCAATATATGTAAGAAATTTCAAATAAAAGAATTCTGCATGGTCTAGGTTTTCAAATTGCATGAATTTCTTTAACCTAGTTATGAATTTGGGAGTTTCCCTCAGGTGAATAAATCATCCAATTTCCTGTATTCTATACAATTTTATGTTTTATTTATTATGAAATCTGAAGGATATAAGTATCATTGTTGTTATGAAACAGCCTCCTTCTCAGGGAGTCAGACGTCCCTAATTACTTCCAGATGTTTACAATCTCTTACTTCATCTCAAATGGTCCCTATAACAATATTTCCCTTATATTTTCTTTTCAGATATAGATGAATGTGAGCGTAACCCTCTTCTCTGTAGAGGTGGCACGTGTGTGAATACTGAAGGAAGCTTTCAGTGTGACTGTCCTCTTGGGCATGAATTGTCTCCATCACGCGAAGATTGTGTGGGTGAGTTTCAGGTGTCTCTGAATGAAATGTTCCTTGTTCTATAGCTAGTAGTTTTTCCTAGCTATAATGATAACTTGGTTCGTAATATGAATTTGTCTAGCTCCTAATGCTTTGACAAATGGCAAATCGAGTGTAATTTTCCTCTGAAGTTCTTGGACTTGAAATGTAAAATGAGATTTTGCACACATGAAGCCAGAGATCAGCCTAACCATAAAGGCCTATTCACAGAAATTATTTAATATTGAACTGTTAATGAAACTC
The DNA here is from genome assembly GCF_964252035.2 of Podarcis erhardii. Taxonomy (NCBI): domain Eukaryota; kingdom Metazoa; phylum Chordata; class Lepidosauria; order Squamata; family Lacertidae; genus Podarcis; species Podarcis erhardii. The sequence continues at coordinate 14,036,050 of NC_138501.1, forward strand.
TTACTGGTTGCTATAAAATGTCAGACCAGACTCCTTATCCAAGCAGTCTATTTCATCTGTTTTGGTCCATGTTATGGACACAGCCAGGCTGAGCTTTTCAAGTCTGATTTTGGTTTTTTTAAAAAAATGCCATGGGAACTGTGAAGGCCCTTCATATTTGGCAAAGCAAATATGTGTGCAAGCTGTGCAATCTGTGAGCTTGTCTGACCAGGACAAGGGAAGTCGCCCAATCTAACTGGTGACTGGGAGTGGCCGCCGGGACCACATAACACCGGTCCTGAGAGATCTGCATTGGCTCCCAGTACGTTTCTGAGCACAATTCAAAGTGTTGGTGCTGACCTTTAAAGCCCTAAATGGCCTCGGCCCAGTATACCTGAAGGAGCGTCTCCACCCCCATTGTTCTACCTGGACACTCAGGTCCAGCACTGAGGGCCTTCTGGCAGTTCCCTCATTGTGAGAAGTGAGGTTACAGGGAACCAGATAGAGGGCCTTCTCGGTAGAGGCACCCGCCCTGTGGAACGCCCTCCCTTCAAATGTGAAGGAAATAAGCAGCTATCTTATCTTTAAAAGACATCTGAATGCAGCCCTGTTTAGGGAAGTTTTTAATATTTTATGCTGTATTGTTTTTAACACTCGATTGGAAGCTGCCCAGAGCGGCTGGGGAAATTCAGCCAGATGGTCGGGGTATAAATAATAAATTAGTATTATATTATAAATTAGCTAAAGGCTAAGCAAAATCCATTTTGTCCACACTGAAGTTTAATACAAATTTGAAGCTCCTTGTGTCTCTTTTTTTTGGGGGGGGGTATACTATTGAAATTTGTGTGTTATTTTGACACATGGAAACATTCAGAATAAAGTTAAAACTTCATATCAGAACCCACTTTCATAAAAATGTTAACTTTTAAGTCTGTAACTATATTCTCAACTTCCCAAAGGCCAGTAATGTAATTCTTGTTTTTCAGATATTAATGAATGTTCTCTTAGTGATAACCTCTGCAGAAATGGCAAATGTGTGAACATGATTGGGATGTATCAGTGTTCATGCAATCCTGGGTATCAGGCCACTCTGGACAGACAGGGCTGCATTGGCAAGTATTTTATTTTTATTTCTGCACAAATGTTTCTAGTTTGTTTCTTTTTCCAAACTTCAATTTCATAACTGTAAATTAAATAATCAATGACAGCATCTTTCAGAATTCAAGCAGTGGGCATGCCCCTCTACTCTAAAAAAACACCCCATTATTACTCTTTATTGCTGAGCTATATTTTGCATTCTTATTTTATGTTAACTTTATTTCATTCACTGTTGTCATTTCATTCTAAAATCACTTAGGCACTTAGTGCCTACTGTCTTCTGCTGATAGGAAGGAGAGAGTGGGGGAAATATGAGGGACAGGTGGGATGCTTTTAAACAAAGTACCAAATAGATCTAATAATCTGTCCACAATATTCCCTCCCTAGATATTGATGAATGCATGATCATGAACGGAGGCTGTGACACCCACTGCACTAATTCAGAAGGCAGCTATGAATGCAGCTGCAGTGATGGATATGCTCTGATGCCAGATATGAGGACTTGTTCAGGTAAAAGAATGAAGAGTAGCGTCTCAGGTCTGTTCTGCAGAACTGCATCCATAAAACATTGGAATTGTGTGTGAATTTCCTTACTGTACGATGCAGTGGTTTGAAGAGCAAGCCGTGAACCAGAAGGTCTCTATTTGGTTCAAATGCAATCTTGGCTATTTCTAGGTGGAGATAATGACTGCTCTCCACATCAAATGGAGGGCGTCTTTTGCGTGCCCCCGCTCAGCACCCCCTATCCTATGTGACTCCCGGCAGAGTGCTCCTGGACCACCTCCCCAGGTAGCTAAGCTTGAGGTTTCCACCAAACCTCAGTTCAAATAACCAATCGTGATTGGGGAGGTGGAGCCAGGGGAGTGGACCAAGTAAGGGTCCGTTCTTTAAGCATAAAGGGTATGGAGCCTACCTTAGAGCTCTCAGTCAGGACTTGTACGGAATCCTTAAGTCCAGTGATGTCCAACAGGTCGATCGTGATCGACTAGTTTATCCCTGAGTGAACGCTGTTGATCGTGGTTGATTGCGGTCTCCCTTCTGATTGATTGATGGTAGCAGAAAGCATTGTGTTGAAAGTCTCTGACCCCTGCAGCCCTCTCTCTGTCCATCTGTTATGTGAAATGTGCAGTCGTTAGCTCTACTAAGCTTTCCTTTATTGCTGCGTCTGCTTACTAATAGTGGTGTTGGTTCCGAATGTTTTATGTCCTGTTCCCCCGAGAAAGGTCACCAACATTTTTCTCCCCTAAAAAAAGTTCAGCAACTTTGGCCTGCCCTCCTTCCATGACAATGGGTAGATCACGGTCTCTAGGGAGTTGGACATGCCTGCTTTAGCCTGTCTTCCCTGCTGTGGCAATCCCAGGGTTCCTTGTTAAAGGGGTTGTGTTGAGGGGAGTCACTGGCCATACACTGAAAGGTTGTCAGTGCACTCCCCTGTGTTGCAGTAAAATGAGGGGTGGGTTCTCTGCTTAAATATACATATTCCAGAGCCAGTCTAATCCCCAGATAGATTGGTTAACCCTGATGTGCCCCAGATCCCCGGCCAAGGACTGGGAGGGATAAATGCCCAATGCCTAAGCCAAGGTCTTCCTACACCTGAAAGTTTAATAAATTTGTGGCCAATTTTAATCCCATAACATTTTGTCACAAGTCATTATTCCACCCGGGTGTCACCTGGGGTCAGGGGGTCTCCACCTGCGCATAGAATGGACTTAATAGGTGCCCTTAGGAAAGCGATTGTTTCTCTGGATGCAGTATGGAGAAAATTGTATAGGCTTATCTTGCAGTGTTGTTGAATGAATAGGTGACCTGGTTCACATGTCATGCCAACCACGAGCCCTGGGCTCACAAGCTTTGTTTTTCTTTTTGCATGCTCTAAATCCCTCCTGGCATGCTCTAAATTTCCCTCCTTGGAAAACACAGTTGGAAGCTCATTCCCAATTCTGGCTTGGAGGGCAAACACAAATATTACCTTACCAGTTCAGGTGTTAAATCAGGGAGGAAATCAGAGTGGATAAGGGGAGGAGAGATCAGGAAAGTCCAAGGCTTGCTCATGCAATATCAACACATGCTTTTCCATTATGTATGAACTGGCATTGTGTAAATCAAATGTCTTAAACATTCTACATTAATGCTAAGCAGTAGTATATATGTTAACACCATTAGAGCCATGTAGATATATAGCAACAGGCTAGTAACAAACTTAGCATGGCAGGGTTTACAGAAGATTTGTCTGTTCAGAATTTCACAGTGATAAAATTTTCCTATAGACATTGATGAATGTGAAAACAACCCAGATATCTGTGATGGGGGGCAGTGCACCAACATCCCAGGAGAATATCGATGTCTTTGTTATGATGGATTCATGGCTTCTATGGACATGAAAATATGCATTGGTAAGTAATTTAGAGGTAGCTTTCAAGAGTTGTAAATGTATTGTTAATGTGATTTTTTATTCTCAAAAATATAAACCTTTTCCTTAGGGGAAAACACTAATGTAGCAAGTTAAGATTTGTTCTTGTGACTACTTCACAGAAGAAGGTTTAAACCTCATCTAAAGAAGCACTGATAAACTAAAATGTAGTTGAATCTTGTGGTGGTAAACTGCCCTAGATTCCCTTCTGACTGTACTGGGGAAAGTGTTTCCTTTTTTTTTAACCTTCAAAGTTGGGGAAAGGTGGCGGTAGAAGCAGCACAGGACAAGAAGTAAGGTTTTCCGTCCTCCTTCCTTACAGTCACCCTGACAAGTTCTACAGCACATCAGGACTGAAAGAACAATAATAGAAATTAGCATTGCCACCGAGAAAACCTTACATATTCTGGCTCTCTACTGATCTGATCTGAAAAAAGGATTGGAAGGTGCTCTTTTAAGAATCTCAGAAGTTAACTTCTGAGCTAAGCTCTGGTGTCATCCTCTTTGATGATAACCAAGACAGAATAAAAACTAAATTCCTTGGAGAATACCATTCAGTTGGCCATTATCCCACCAGTTGAAATATGGCACACATTGTTCCTATTTCAGCTGTTGTGGTTTTGCAGAATAGAAACTTCCTCCTGGCCCAACCAGACATATTTAGAATCTATACCTTCCCTAATAAATATTCATAAGTCTACAAGGAAGGGCAATTCACACTTTGGGAATCTTGAAAACTAAGGGCTAGTTCATGGATGATGGAGAATATATTAATGTATTATAAAAGTAATAGACTTCTTAAAGAAAAGTAGCTGAAATAATTCTGATTTATTTTTTGAAAACCGATTCAAATTTTAGCAACTATCAGGTCTTATGCTTCAGTAATACTTTTATTCATGTATATCTTTTTGCTACACTGAAGTGTCTCATTTTCTCACTGGTTCCTATCTTGTTGCTTCATACAATGATATGATCTAGTTGAAAAATCTAAGATAAAAATAATGTATAATTCTTGGTATATTTAGTACGTTCATTTTATAAGATCATTTATTTTGAGTGACTTGACTAATGAAGAACAAGTTTTCAGTTACTAACTAAGCCATATTAACTTACAGATGTGAATGAGTGTGACCTGAATTCCAACATCTGTATGTTTGGAGAGTGTGAGAACACCAAGGGGTCCTTCATTTGTCATTGCCAGCTGGGTTACTCTGTCAAGAAGGGAACCACAGGATGTACAGGTATGATATACTTCCCAACTTCTTTGAGGCATACTTCTTTGTAGGTAAAGGGTAAAGGAACCCTGGATGGTTAAGTCCATTCAAAGGCGACTATGGGGTTGCTGCGCTCATCTCGCTTTCAGGCCAAGGGAGCCAGCATTTGTCCACAAACAGTTTTCCAGGTCATGTGGCCAGCATGACTAAGCCGCTTCTGGCGCAACAGAACAACATGATGGAAACCAGAACACATGGAAATGCTGTTTACCTTCCCGCCGCAGCAGTACCTATTTATCTACCTGCACTGGTGTGCTTTGGAACTGCTAGGTTGGCAGAAGCTGGGACAGAGCAATGGGAGCTCACCCCATCGCAGGGATTTGAACCGCCGACCTTCCAATCAGCAAGCCCAAGAGGCTCAGTGGTTTAGACCACAGCACCACTTGCTCCCCCTACCTCTTTGTACATGCACATATCTAATTGTGGGGAAGCAGTCCTGCAGAGCAAAACTCAGAACTGCAGTTACTTTTGAATTTAGTATGCTCCTTAAAAAAAAATATTTAGCTATCAGTACCATTTTATCAAGTAGCACTGCTTTTGTGCTCCTACCGAGGTCCCATTGAAATGCTTGGCATATTGCAACCATTATTTTTGAAGTATTTAAGGCTGCAAACCTATACATACTTAGCTGGAAGCCCCAAACAACACAGTGAAGCTTTCTGCTCGGGAAACATGCATGGGATTGTATTGTATGCATCAGGGCTTTTAGATAATTAAACAATCTATGCCCTTTTCAATTGGGGGGGTTATTGTTTTTGTTTGTTATTATGATACACATTTTATACTGTAATCTACCTTGTGATCTTTGGTTAACGTGCAGTACAGAAATTTAATTAATTACAAGAAGAAGAACAAGGCTTAACCATTATAATTCTGAATTCTTTAAGAATATCATTGTGAATTACAGTTATCTAACCTTGGTTTAGTAAGATTGTGCAAACATGGGCTCCTAGAAAGGACACCACAACCACTTTCCTCCTTTGTTGCTGCTGTACTACACTATGCTAAGGCTTGTATCATCTGAGCCAAGACTCATGGTTATGCCCTCTCTTCATTAACCATGAGCAGTTGCCAAGGATTACAGATAATTCCTAAAATCAGATACTGTTCTAATAAAATCAGTGTGAAATAATAATGCTGGATGTATTATATTGACATTGTTTCCAAGTTTATCTTGGAACAGAAGATATCTGTTATTCTGAATTCAACTTTTTAATGTGCAACTTTTCTTAGATGTGGATGAATGTGAGATTGGCGCCCATAACTGTGACCTGCATGCCTCATGTGTCAATGTCCCAGGAAGCTTCAGGTGTAGCTGTAAAGAAGGATGGATTGGAAATGGAATTAAGTGTATTGGTGAGTAGAGATGAATTGATACAGTTGTTCAGCTGACAAGATGGTAGGCCTAAGTTACTTGGTTATTTTTAGAATCATTGGGTAGGTTGACTGGAGGTGGGGATGGCTGAAGTAGCTATGGAAATGTTTCACCCAGAAACAGAAGGCGGCATTTTTGATTCTTCAGGCTTCTCTTCCTATTTGGGTCAGAAATGGGGCCAGCTTGCTGGTTGACTCCTTCATGGAAGAGAGTATCTGTCTGTCTCCCATAGAGCTCTTAGTTTATTTTAAAACACTTTTTTGTTAACTCCTCACCTTCTCTTTCTTGCCTAGCTGTCCTAGGTAAGAATGGGATTCTAAATTGTCTAGGGAATGAGAGCTCCAAAACTTTCCACACTATTGATATGGATATTCCACTCCTGCTTTCTCCTCCCATACAGTCTCCTCCTTGCTGAGTTGCCAGGTTCTTTCAGTAGGACCATCCAGCCTAGCTAGAGCCAAGGTGATATATTGTTTTGTTAATATTCTCGCCTGGAGAATATTATGATCAACTACAGATTCCAACAATAGATGTGCCATTGGGCACTTGGGTGAGAGATGTCATGAAGGAAACCCAAAAGATCCCTGTGATAAAAATGGAGAAGCCACACTGAGGCATGTTCAGTGTTGTTGTGTTCATCAGTCACCAACTCCATCTCTACAATGTTGACCCTCCTGACCGACTTGCCTCTTTGAAATTAGTTTCTAAGAATCTGAAGAGTAGACCGAAAAGGTTCTTCTTATCAGCCACTGTCCTAGCAGACTCTATTATAGCCTCTAATGTCAGAAACAGAAGGAATGTGTACTTAACACGGCACGAATCTAGCCATAAGTGGTGCCTGATTGCCACACTGTTTTCTGGCACCAGGTTCTTCGGTGGTGCCAGTGGAAACCAAAAGTAAAAGAAGTCTGTCCAAACTGCCAAATGAGAGGACGGAAATTCCCATGTCCTATTAGTCCTTTTGGGACTTGCCAGCATCTCAGTACCACTTGGGAATCTACCAGCTATAAGACTCAATAACCACATTCCATATATTCCAACTGAAATTCCTCACTGATCTCCCCTGGAAACTGTTCGTCATCCAAGGTTAAAAGCAAACAGTGTTCTAGCAGGAGATAGGCTGCCCCATTGCCATTATGCTGTAATTGTCTGTCTCATGTGGTTGGTGCCTCCGTGGAAACAAGACCACACTGATCTATAGTGTGAGAAAGACAATATGAATAGGATACGTGCTGGAGTATTCCATGGGCGTAATAGACAACTTTGTGGTTCCAACAAAATCCAAATTTGTAGAGAAACTCCTGAAGCAAAATCTCTCCCTAATCTCCCACCTCAGGAATATTTTGGTGATTTTCATAGAGGATGTCCCTTAATCAACTTAATCAGCGCATAGCCCCTGCTTCTCATCTGGATAGGACTTTTGAAGTACAGTGGTACCTCTAGTTATGAACTTAATTCATTCCGGAAGTCCATTCTTATCCTGAAACTGTTCTTTACTAGAGGCGTGCTTTCACTAATGGGGCCTCTTGCTGCTGCTGCACCGCCAGCAGTGTTCTCGTCCTGGGGCAAAGTTCTCAACTCGAGGTAACTCTTCCAGGTTAGCGGAGTTTGTAACCTGAAGCGTTTGTAACCTGAGGTGCTTATAACTTGAGGTACCACTGTATTGAGAATACTACCTTCTTCCCTAAGAGAAAGAAATTTCTGATAAGAAATTTCCCTTCTTTCTAGAATGCCTCAGTCTATTATAATTCCATGTTTGTGAACATTTTTCTATGTGAAGTCTACAAAGAAAGTAAAGCCATTTTCTTTTCATGATTTCTTACTTACAGTGGTGCCCCGCAAGACGAATGCCTCGCAAGACGGAAAACTCGCTAGACGAAAGAGTTTTCCGTTTTGGAGGTGCTTCGCAAAACGAATTTCCTATGGGCTTGCTTTGCAAGACGAAAATGTCTTGCGAGTTCCTGCGGGTTTTTTCCCCTCCCCCCCTTTTTCTAAGCCGCTTATCCGCTAAGCCGCTAAAAGCCGCTAAACCGCTAATAGCGCTAATCCGCTAAGCCGTCAATGGGCTTGCTTCACAAGAGGAAAAAACCGCTAGACGAAGAGACTCGCGGAACGGATTCTTTCATCTTGCGAGGCACCACTGTACTTCTTACTGACAGGAGATTGATAACATTGTTAGAGCTAGCCTTTGAAGACAATTGTTAAATCCAATCACTTATAGAGCAGAATATTAGTTAAATATTTACCTAGTGCTAATGAGTTGATGTTTAAAATGTAAAGATTATAAATGAAATGGAAGAAACAAAATAATTTTATGGTTTCATGTTATGAGAGGTTATGAGAAAGCAAGTTTGAAGTTAACGCTTTGGGCAAATTTAAGCTAAACTTGCAGCTTGCAGTCAGAGTTAATTAGTTCAAAACAATATATTTGAGATTAATTCCTACCCTCCCTCCCGCTGGTTCTTGGCACTCTTCACCCCTGAACAATTGCCAAGTCACAATGTTGCAGTGATAACTGAAGCCAAATCTGGCTGAAATATCCTAGCAAGGTCTAGATTTAGACCTAGTAACCCTATGCCCCCTTGGCTCCCTTGTCCACAGCCCTCCAAACTCCTCTACCCATAATGGATCCTGGAGGTTATGTGCTCTGCTCTCCTCATCTATACTGCCCTTCTCATGTGACCTGTTGAGCCTCCTTCATCATCTCCTGTGTACTATGCCTGCCAGCCTCCCCACTCCTGTAGGAGTGCTGAACTTGTCCACTTTCTTTCTCTTGGTAAGCACCAGCATACATGCATCAATGTGGTGTTTGGAAGGAGAAGAGTCCCTTTCATTTATGGTTGAAAAAAGTAGTTCTGCCTTAGGCAGCCATCTAGAATCATACAGCAATAAAGTCATGCCTTGGATTAATGAATTGGTGCATATATATATTCTTATTATGGTAACCATTATAACAGAGGCATGCAATATAAATGAAAAAGTGTTCAAACAAAATTGGTAAAGTATTTTAAATGTTCCACTAACGCTGAACATAGCAATAGGCAGATCAATTTCTGAAGCTACCTTCATTTTGAGTCAGACATTGATCCATCTCAGCCCTACATTGTTTATTTTGTCTGGCAGTGGCTCTCTAGCAGAAGTCTTTTCCATCACTTACTACCTGATACGTTTAGCAGGAGATGGCCGGGTTTGGACCTGGGGACTTCTGCATGCAGAGCACCAGCTCCTTCACTGAGCTGTGACGCATGATGGCTGAGAGCCAGTTCTGACACTCTTTGAACCAATTGTGCAAGCAGGCTACTCCTGAGGAAATCCCTGTTTCTGTGAACATGTGCATCCTTTTTCTAGTTCCTTTGTGTGTGTTTTTCTGGCAGATCTTGATGAATGTTCTAACGGAACACACCAGTGTAGTGTAAATGCGCAGTGTGTGAATGCTCCTGGATCATATCGCTGTACCTGTGCGGAAGGATTTACTGGAGATGGATTCACTTGTTCTGGTAAGAGAGATTTAAGAGAGTTTAAGGAAATCATTTTATCTGCTTGTTTCCTTTAGAAGCAGAATTCAGAGCTCCAGCAACATTGTGAGCACAGGTTTCCCCCCTGTACTTAGTTTTCTGCATACCTAGTTGTGTAATTTCTTAACGTGGCATTTACACCCAAGCTACTCTATAATGGATAAAGCTAGCATTTCCACTAACAGGCTTTAAATATAAAATAGAAATATTTCTCACCAGTTTTGCTTTATGTCAAGTAATACTTAACAAAACAAGTAACTTGGAGAATTATCTAGATATGTTTATAATGGACATTTGCTGGCCAAATCCCTTTTGCTACGTTGAACATCAAACTTAATTATATTCAACAGATATTGATGAATGTGCAGAAAATATTAATCTATGTGAAAATGGACAATGCCTGAATATTCCTGGTGGATATCGTTGTGAGTGTGAGATGGGTTTCACTCCGGCTTCAGACAGCAGATCTTGCCAAGGTAACTCACCACTATTCCATTTGCATTTTCAGGGTTTGGAATGTATTCCAGGAGGGAAACCACAAGAAGCACTGAAAAGAACATTCAAGCACAAGCTTTGCATAGAAAATACATTTTTCTAATCAAGAATTACTATGCTGTGCCAGCTCTGATAAAAGCTGCCTTAATTTTTAAAGACTTTGCATGGCCTTTGACCAAAAACCTTGCAGCTAAATTTGGACTCATCTTCCTTGTATCAGTTACTAAAAGACATGTAGAAAAGTACTGCATTCAAACAAATGTTTCTTATTGTAGAATGTGATGAGGGTACGCAACTGCATGCTTCTTCGTTCCCAATAAAACCACACAAGCACAGATTACATTTTTCAAATGCACATTTGCATTCGATGACAAATTATTCAGAATATGTACAATATTGATGTGTGGGTAACTAATTTTTATATATATTTTATCCTTTCAGATATTGATGAATGTGCCTTCCAGAATATCTGTGTGTTTGGTACTTGCAATAACTTGCCAGGAATGTTTCACTGCATTTGTGATGATGGCTATGAGCTGGATAGAACTGGAGGAAATTGCACAGGTAAACACATCACACTTGAAGAATGTAGTAGTAGAAGAATGAGATTTTGTTAAATAAATGTTTACATTTTTGGCTTTCTTTAATGGCAGCCACAATGTTGGTGGCTGTGAACTGGAAGTGTAAAAACGTATTGATTGGTTTAGGAGAATTTCAGAAATATCCCTTTGTGGTTAAACAGATACATTTTAGGAAGTACAGGTAAGTCAAAAAGTTGATGGAGAAGTTTGATGAAAACTGGCATTCATTCATTCATTATGAAACGAGAATGCAAAACTTTTAGCCTCTTTTATTGAATTAAAATAGTGATGATGATGATGATGGTGGTGATTAATAATAATAATAATAATAATAATAATAATAATAATATACCACCCTATACCCGGGGGTCTCAGGGCAGTTCACAGAATAAAATCAAGATATAAAACCACAAAATACACAATAAAAGTAAAAACAACAACCCAATAGCCCCCCCCCAATAGCTCAGCATAAATTTTAAATTTTCTTCTTCTTCTTCTTCTTCTTCTTCTTCTTCTTCTTCTTCTTCTTCTTCCTGCCTTAGACATTGATGAGTGTGCAGATCCTATCAACTGTGTTAATGGTTTCTGTGTGAACACGCCTGGAAGATATGAGTGCAACTGCCCTCCAGATTTCCAGCTGAACCCAACAGGAGTTGGTTGTGTTGGTAAGAATATTAAATAAATAAGCAGAAAGGTTAAAGGATTCCATATGAAACAATATTGATTCATTACTTAAATACAGTGGAACAAATTCTGGAGAAATGTACTTCCCACTCATATCACATGAACTGTGCAAAAAAACCCCAAACCAGGATAGATCCCAACTGTAAATGGATTCATGATGAATTAATAAATTTATAACAAATATAATACAATTTTTTGTTTCTTTACCGTGTCCCATCAAAGTCAGTAAGGTTTTATTTCTACATACGATCTTCAGCAGGCTCTTATTTTCTGCTACGCCAAGAGCTGCCTCAATATATTGGAGATAGGTAATTGAAAATTAATAAAAAATATTTACAAAAAAAGAACTGCCTCAATGAAAGACAAGATTGGGTAGTGTGGCAATGCACCTAATTATCCCCTATTGATTATATGATGCAAAGATCATTCTCATGCTAGTCTGACTGGCCAACATCTTTGAATCAGGGAAGGACATTTCTTCTTGGTCCAATTAGCAATGCCCCTTGCAAAAATGGCAATTGCTTTTCCCTGAGACTTGTGGTTTTGCTCATTTATCTGAGTCTTTTGTGCTTACTTGCTCCCTAAACACCTATTACCCGTGTACTTTTCTCTCATCGTGGCAAACTAGGAATTAGATTCTATCAGGTGATTTTTGAGGAACTGGGTCTGAGTGTTCCTGCCTTCTGGTGAGACAAGGAGAGCTGAACTAAAAGACATTTTGGACCTCTTCCAAGTCTTACTCTGTTATTTTGTGATCTTGTTACGCTGACAGACCCTTGGCAGTCAGTTATGACTTGCATTACCCATTTCCCCCTTAGATCATTTAAGAACTTTTCTGGTGTTGCAGCTTCACATTTAGGTCAAAGCTGAGAAAAAATACTGAAGTTAATGTAAGATTATGAGGTTTACTACTGAAAGCATTCATGATGCGTGTTTCACATGACTGTGGCTGGTGGGCACAACTGTTTTCCATTCATTCTCCACAGATAATCGAGTTGGCAACTGTTACCTGAAATATGGACCAAGAGGGGATGGAAGTCTATCCTGCAACACGGAAATTGGTGTTGGAGTCAGTCGCTCCTCTTGCTGCTGCTCTCTGGGAAAGGCCTGGGGGAATCCCTGCGAGACCTGTCCGCCTGTAAATAGCAGTAAGGAAATGACTCTCTTAGACGCAAGGACGAAAAGAAAAACTACTAACAGTATATCATAAGGAGTGAAAACCATTTCATGTGGTTGCGTTGTATACATGACCAGGCGGCGACAGCCCCAACCCCCAAGGATCATAAGGAAGGAATAAAAACTGACAACATTATATGGAATTAAAATTGGGCCACAACTTTATTAAACTTCTGAATGTAGGAAGACCTTGGCTTAGGCCTTGGGCGTGTGTCCCTCCCAGCCCCCCAGCCGGGGGGAACTGGGTCTCATCAGGGTAAATGGGATATGGGGGTGGTCTGCGAGACGTAAATGTAGCAGGCAGCCTAGTCCATATCGCCGCACGCAGGGTAGTTCACTGACGACCTTTCAGTGTATGGCCAGGGACACCCCTTTAAGAGGGGGACCCTTGAATCACCACCACGGGGGGGGGGGGGTGAGTCCCCACTTCATGCCCCCCCCCAATATAGGGAAGAAAAGACTAAAGGATTCCACCCAAGGCCATAACTGCCAAAGTTGTGACGAATTGCTACGGGGAAGACAGAACCTGCCAATGCAGGAAAATTTCTTCCCGGTCCTTCGATAGCAACCAGTCAAAGACCACCGGCTAAACAGGAAGAAGATGTTAACCTGGGAAGAAATTTAAGAACTATCTTAGTAAATACTGTAAAATTAATGAATGCTAGAATGACGTGGGTTTAGAAGCTTAGATGGTTTTCAGCGGCAATGATTAAGTAAAAAGAAAAGAAGGGTTAAAAAGTAAATGAAAAATAAGGGAGAGGATTTGCTGATTTGATAATTAGAAATTGGGATACAGAAAGGGGAGGTATGAGGAGGTCGGGGAAGTAAGTTATAAAAAAATGAGGATTGAAATTATACTTGTTCTTTTTGTGTGTTTGTTTGTATTGTTATGTTTATGTGTAATATTTGAAATTGTAATAAATATCATTTTAAAAAAAAGAAAAGAAGAAGATGTTAACCTGCACACAAGAAACATTAAACAAAGGGAGGGTAGGGAGGGTGAATCTCCAGAGCCGACTGCCTGGCTATTGTCAGCTCCACCCCCTATTTATAAATGGGGCTGGCCCCACCTCCCAGCAAGAAACTTGATTACTGAGGCTGGGCGTGAACCTTCACAGATTAACACTGAGAGGCAAGCCAGCCCCTGTTTGCCAGTAAGCTCTCTGGGAACTGTAGCACCACGCGTGATTCTGCAAAGGACACCCACAATGTGAGTGCTCATTAAATAGAAAAGCATGCCTAGGTTCTCAGATGTGATTCATAAGCCTAGAGTGCGGGAATCAAGGATCCCAGCTTTGCTTGTGACAACATATGATGGCCATAACCTAAGTACCTTGTTAACCTAAGTATCCTTTTTCCTGTGTGTAAAATTGAAAGCATGTTTAGGGGCACTAATTTAAAGTGTTTTGCCATGTACTTAGTGGGAGTTTAGAACAACTGCTGTTCTAATGCATCTGCAAAAGACACCAAAGAATTATGATCTTCCTTCAAACGTATTCACCTCAGATACATGTTATGGACACATTGAAAATATTTGTTTTCCATATTGTGTAGGACAGATTTGGTGGGAAAACAGCTGCATGGACACAAAGTATGTATGGATTGTAAGAGTCCGAAAGGACACTACACTGAATGGGGCCCCTATGTGCTGCTTTCCAGACAAAGTTATTATAAATCTGTGTGATTTGTTGTGGGGTCAAGAATAGGGGCCTTGACAATCAAAACACATGTGTGTATCTGAAGAAGTGTGCATGCACACGAAAGCTCATACCAAGAACTGACTTAGTTGGTCTTTAAGGTGCTACTGGAAGGAATTTGTTTTGTTTTGACTATGGCAGACCAACACGGCTACCTATCTGTAATCAAAACACAGTTCCTATTAAGATGATAAATTTCATGAGCTGTGAACAGGACTATGCAAAACAAAAACAACAACTGAAGCTATCTGTGTGTTAATCTTTCCACAGCCTTTTGTTTAATTCTTGCTTGTGTTCTTTTCTCTGTAGGTGAATATAATACTCTCTGTCCAGGGGGTGAAGGTTTTAGACCAAATCCTATCACTATTATTCTAGAAGGTAAGTCCTTCCTTCCATCCTTCCTTTCCTTTTTACAACAAATTTTTATTGGTTTTTAAACAAATACAAAAACAAGAACCATTAAACCCTTTTGTTTAATGTCTCACTGTGTTTTTAATTACATTGGAAGCTGCTGGGCAACCCAGTCAGTTGGATGGGGTAAATAATAATAATAATAATAATAATAATAATAATAATAATAATAATAATAATACAGAAGTATATATAATGGTGTTTGTTGTATCCATTGAATTTAGACATAAACTTACACATTCAGTGTCCAAACATGTCACTAAACATGACCTCTCCACTGAGAAGGCTGAGTGAGTGGTATAACAGGGTCTTGATTTTGGTCATTAACATAGTTAAAGAAGTTAATTCTTTTAAAATAACCACTATAGCTTTTTATGGCTTAAACAAGAGTCAGGTTTTGTAAAATGTCTATTATGGGGAGGTAGTGAAATCTGTTAGTTCCATAGAAGAAACTAAAATGTATGCATTTTGTCAGCTTTGTTTTAAAGTGCTGGCCATTTCAAGCACAGATACTTCTTAATGGCAGCAATCCAGAGAGCCTCAGGTTCACCTGAGTTTTTCCATCTGCTAAGAGCTTCCCAGCAATCTGCAAATTGCTTTATAAACTTTGAGTTCCTAAATTGTTTTGGATTTTGGCAGCTTTACTGCTAAAGGGAAAATGTAATGTGTGGTGTTCCTTTATCAGCTGCCTTAATCTTATTCATTTGGCTCATTCTGAGTCTGTTAGTTGTGTCTACTATCACCCTATCAAAAAATTAATTGGAAGCATGATTCAGACTGTTTTACAGCTGATCTTTTAAGCTTTCAGCATGCATGCAATGTACCAAAAAGTGATAATTACAGGGCATATGTTCCTAGGTGATAAAATACGATGCAACCTGGTCATGGTTGAGCACAGTATTTGAAGACCCATTGACTTTTTGGGAAGACTTTAATTTATATTGCAATCCTTCGTACTGCAGTTAGTGGGAGTTAAGTGTACTTTGGCCGGTTCATACTTTTATCAGATCTTTTTCATAAAAAGCTCAGCAGATTTATAAACAAAAACAGGCAAAAGTCATTCTCTGCTAGCCATCTATGCAAGTAGTCTGCTACAGTCTTTCATCAGCCAAAAAAACATGCCTTTCTCTCTTAACACAGACATTGATGAATGCCAAGAGCTGCCTGGCCTCTGCCAAGGTGGAAACTGCATCAATACATTTGGCAGCTTCCAGTGTGAATGTCCCCATGGGTACTACCTCAGTGAAGAAACTCGTATCTGTGAAGGTAACAATTCTTATCTTTTCTCATAGTAGAGCACCCATTTCTTCTCAAACAATATTCTTCCCTGCAGACATTTCTCCCCGCACCCCTCACCCGAAAGCTTGCAGATAAAATGCAGGTACTAGATCTAAAGTTGTAGATTTTTAGGATTTGCAACTTACATTTACACATTCAGTTATTTCTCTTTTCTTTTTAAACTAATGACTTTAGTGGGTTAGGATTATAACTTGAATCCCACATACTTCCTCAAGATATTATGCGCCCCTGCATCTGCTTTTTGCTGCAAGTAACATCTTCATAGACGAATTACAGCTTCAGATGTTACAGTGGTGCCCCGCAAGACGAATGCCTCGCTAAACGAAAAACCCGCAAGACGAAAGGGTTTTCCGATATTTTAGTGGCTTCGCAAGATGAATTTCCCTATGGGCTTGCTTCGCAAGACGAAAGCCCATAGGGAAATCTCCGGGGACAGTGGGGAAGCGCAGCACCTGTCCTGAAGGCTTGCGGTGGGAGGTCCGGGAACAGAGGAGAAGGCATGCAGCGATTCTCCTCTGTTCCTGGGGCTTGCGGTGGGAGGAGGGTTTTTCCTCCCCACCGCCAACCTTCAGAACAGCCTTCTGAATGTTGGCGGTGGGGAAGAAAGCCCTCCTCCCACCACAAGCCTTCAGGACAGCTCCGGGAACAGAGGAGAAGGCGCGCAGCGATTCTCCTCTGTTCCCGGGGCTTGCAGTGGGAGGAAGGTTTTCCTCCCCACCGCCAACATTCAGAAGGCTGTTCTGAAGGCTGGCGGTGGGAAGAAAAGCCCTTCTCCCGCCTCCAGCCTTCAGAAGAGTTCCCCGCAGGGCTCCCCAAGCTGTGAATGTCTGCCCCGCACGAGGGGCGCTCTGCTTAAGAGCGCCCCTCGTGCGGGGCAGCAGGCTGCTATCCGCAGCTTGGAGAGCCCTGCAGGGAAGTCCTGCAGGGCTCCCCAAGCTGTAGATGTTTGCCCCGCGCGAGGGGTGCTCTGCTTCAGAGCGTCCCTCGCACCGGGCAGCAGGCTGCTATCTGCAGCCTAGGCAGCCCTGCTTGAACTATTCTGAAGGCTGGCGGCGGGAGAAGGGCTTTTCTTCCCACCGCCAGCCTTCAGAAGGCTGTTCTGAAGGCTGGCGGTGGGGAGAAAAGTCCTTCTCCCCCCGCCAGCCTTCAGAAGAGGTCCGGGGACAGACTGTCCCTGGATCTGGTCTGAAGGCGGTCTCCCTAGGAACGCATTAATTGATTTTCAATGCATTCCTATGGGAAATCGTGCTTCGCAAGACGAAAAACTCGCAAGAACGAATTAATTTCGTCTTGCGAGGCACCACTGTACTTGTTGTAACAAAACTTAGTCGAGTAACAGCTTCAGGTGGCTGATTTTTTCAGTGGGAAAGCAGTACAGTGTTCCCTTGGTTCCTGAAAGGTTTAGTTGTAGAACAATTTGGCTCCTGAATGCCGCAAACCCAGAAGTAAGTGTTCCGGTTTGTGAACGTTTTTCGGAAGCTGAACATCTTCTGATTGAGTGCAGGAAGCTCCTGCAGCCAATTGGAAACCACGCCTTGGTTTTCGAATGGTTTCGGTAGTCAAACGGATTAAGTTCGAGAACCAAGGTACCACTGTACAAGGGGTGGGTGAACTCCTACCATGGAACTCCATAGCTACTACAGAAGAGGAGGAAAATCCCTAACACGGGATTCAAAGATGGTGGATTCATTGTTTAACTCTTACGTAGCCTCTTTATCCACAAATGAGAAATACTTGTTTGGTAATTCAGTTTGGCCTTATATGTTGTTATTAATTGAGCACTTGTTTGTTGTACCTTAATAGCTTATTGAGTCTCCCTGATCTCCCACAGATATTGATGAGTGTGTTGCACATCCTGGCGTCTGCGGTCCAGGGACATGCTACAACACCTTGGGGAACTACACATGCATTTGCCCTCCAGAATACATGCAGGTGAATGGAGGCCACAACTGTATGGGTATGTTACCTTTTATATTTCCACTTCCTACCATGATATTGAGAAGAGTTTGAAGACCAGATGAGTTCCTAAAATTTAGGCCCAGTTTACACTTAACAGCTGTTCCTATGCAGCTTCCTCAGTAGCACATAGGATCCAGGCTCACAGCTGGACAGCATTCACGTGAGGCCTCCATTGGTGTTGGAATGGCTCAGAGGAATATCTGGATTGGTCAAAGTCATTTAAACTAATATTTCTGGAAATGTGCATGGTTATTGAAATAGCTTAAGTTATAGCTTGAGGCTGCATTCCTACATCTGGCCAGAAGATGGCTGTGGGGTCTCTGAATGTGTTTAGGTGTCAGTTTACTAGTGGAGAGGAGGTCAGAAAGTAGGATAGCATCAATGCCTCTGGTAAAGCCTCTGGTTCACCACTAGAAAGTTCTGTGGGTACAGATGTATCCCCAGTGGGGTTCTGGTGGTGGGTGGGTGCCTTGCAGAGCTTGGGATCTAAAGCCCATGACATGTGCTCAAAAAAGGCCAAGAACTATGCTGATTCTAGAGCTTGCATAGTTAATTTCCCTTTCATTGATTTCAATGGGAGATAAATAGGGAGAAAGACAAAGGGGTGAAAAAGGCCTCCCCACATATCCTGCCCTAGATATATCAAGCTGTCAGGACAAGGGAAGTGGTGGTAGGTCTGCCACAGATTCTCCCCACCCCTCAATTCCATAGAACAGCTGTGTAAGTTACTTTTATTGTGTACTAAATATGCTTTCTGGATCTTATAACTCAATCCTGATTATGCTTACTTCAATTAAGCATGCTTATAATGGCTGCTTACCCAGTTCCTGGGTGGAGGTGGTTGCAGCCAGTCGCAGCCACCTCTCAACTTCTGGGGGGTTGAAAATGCTTCCTCATGGCAACCAGCTAAAAATGAACCAATTCCCCCATCGTGGTTGGGAAGATCTAGCATCTGCCCCAGTCTTCTTGAATAAAACACAGAGAATAGATCCAGCTAGAGTTATTCTGTGTTCCGAAACAGGAAAGTCAGCTGAAACAGGTAGCTGCTAGATGTATAGGAAAAAAGAAAGCCAGTGCTCAAGATCCAATTGTTATATGTTTCATACTTTAAAATACCCATTTAAAAGCATGAGATTTCTACATGTACAGATATGAGAAAGAGCTTTTGCTATAGAAGCTACAATGGAACATCTTGCGACAATGAACTCCCTTTCAACGTGACCAAGAGGATGTGTTGCTGCACTTATAATGTTGGGAAAGCCTGGAACAAACCTTGTGAACCATGTCCAACTCCAGGAACAGGTAAAAACTAGACTTAACAGGGGATGTTGTAAAGACTGTTGAGCCCAAATTAATATTAAGATATGTGCACCCCTTTCTGGCCAGATTCCTAGAGAGGCAATACAGTAATATATTACTCAATTATTTCCTTGGCAGTCAATTTAAGCGAACGCAATGTTCAGGAGCTGTTATACCTCCCAACAACCTTGTGAATAAATGTAGGTATCAGGGATATTAAAAATATTAGTTTAATTTGTTTCGGTTTCCTGGCTTTTTTCCAGTTAGTTGAAAGTGCAGTTACCATAAATGTTACCTGTATATTTCTTTCAGTGTTTTCTTAAAAGAAGTTTTCTTACAAGAAAACACTGGAAGAAAGATACAGGCAACTGTTTTTTATCACATAGGATAAAACTTATGAAAACCCAATAGCTGAGATATATTAGTCTATCTCTTCGATAACAATAGAGCATAAAGGAAAACAAAGCAGTGCAGTATTCCTTTGATCAGTATGGAAAGAGGAAATAAGAACTGAAAAGAACATTTTTCCTTCCCCAGAAGTATTCTAAGTCAATGTCCTTCCTGTCACTAATCAAGATGGGAAGAGAGAAGAGCTCAAAGTCCATTATTTGTACATCAAAATTGCTAATCCTATATAATTCCACACTGGGGGTTTTCCTTGTCAGTGCTGCCTTCAGTTTCCAAATTCTGTCAACATTAAAGCTAATACTTTGATTAAATAATGTATTTGTTTATTGTTGCTTTGTGTGTGTATGGGGGGGGGGTCCTCTTATTCAATAAAATGGATTACTGCTGTTTGTAAATGGATTGTTTGTCCAAGAGTTATTTTTATATCTAGCCTTCTTGATTCCACCCCACTTTCTTTCCTTTCAAGTTGAATTCAAGTCAATATGTGGAAATATTCCTGGCTTCACATTCGACATCCACACAGGCAAAGCTGTTGGTGAGTTTTTATTTTTATTTTTTAAAAAAATATATTTTATTAGGGTTTTTCAACATAAATGCAAAAATAAAGAACAGTATAACATATATCATAACATACTTTCTTAACATCTTTGGACTCCCTCACACCTCCCGCTCCCATTCGCATCGTTGTCAATTCTTGCCCGCAATTTATCATCTTGTTTACACTCTTGTGTCAAATTCATTTAAATATAGTCTATTAATTCTCCAATAGGTTTCTAATTTTTCCTCAAACTTACTTATCATCTTAATTCCATCTAGTTTAGTGGTGCACAATTATTTATGATCTAGCATCCTTTCTTAACATTCAACCAAATTACAGTGTTTTTTTAGATAAATCTTGAATTTCTTCCAATCTTCTTCGACCCTCTCCTCTCCCAGGTCTCGGGATTCTGCCAGTCATCTCGGCTAGTTCCATATAGTCCATCAGTTGCATCTGCCACTCTTCCAGTGTGGGTAGATCTTGAGTTTTCCAGTTCTTAGCGATGAGTATCCTTGCTGCCGTTGTTGCATACATAAAGAATGTTCGGTCCTTCTTTAACACCTTCTGGCCGACAATGCCCAAAAGGAAGGCCTCTGGTTTCTTGGTGAAGGTATACTTAAATACCTTTTTCAGCTCATTATATATCATTTCCCAGAAGGCCTTCACCTTAGGGCAGGTCCACCAGAGGTGAAAGAATGTTCCTTCATTTTCTTTACATTTCCAACATTTATTATCAGACAAATGGTATATCTTGGCAAGTTTAACTGGGGTCATGTACCATCTATATATCATCTTCATTACATTTTCCTTCAAAGCATTACATGCAGTGAAATTCAGCCCAGTGGTCCACAACCTTTCCCAATCCTCAAACATAATATTATACCCAATGTCCTGTGCCCACCTTATCATAGCTGATTTAACCATTTCATCTTGTGTATTCCATTTTAACAGCAAGTTATACATTCTTGAAAGTACCTTAGTTTTTGGTTCCAACAATTCTGTTTCCAATTTCGATTTCTCCACCTGAAACCCTAGCTTTTTGTTATTTTTGAAGACTTCTTTAATCTGAGCATAATGTAACCAGTCTCGCACTTTGTCCTTCATTTTATCCAAACTCTGCAATTTCCAATTGTCTCCATCTTTTTCTAATATTTCCCAATATTTTGGCCATTTGGCCTCCATATTGGGTCTTTTTCGGGCCTTAGCTTCCAGAGGTGAAAGCCACCTTGGAGTTTTGTTTTCCAATAAGTCTTTGTATTTTGTCCAGACATTAAATACTGCTTTCCTTGTTGGTGAGTTTTTAAAGCGATGTTCAGATTAATGAATGCAGCATGAATCTGAAAACTAGAGGCTTTCCCCCCTCCCACCCACCCCCTTTTTATTTATTTATTTATAAGATGTGTGGAAAACATAACATGACAGGGAAGACGTTTCAGCTTTTTATGTATAAAGTTCCCCTATATGGATTTTTCCTTTATACAAAAAGCATTCATTAAAATTAAAATTGAATTGCTATATTCAATTTGCTGTATTATATTTCTAGGTAAATTTTATGACCACTTTATTTTCCTTATTTCATGCACAAACTGAGAAAAAGCAGAGCTTGTCATTGCATTTGACTAATAAATATTGTGGTTTTTTTAGATATTGATGAATGTAAAGAGATCCCAGGGATTTGTGCAAATGGTGTTTGCATTAACCAGATTGGCAGCTTCCGCTGCGAATGCCCAACAGGATTCAGCTACAATGATCTGCTCTTGGTCTGCGAAGGTGATGTAAATCGTATTGTCTATGGTTTATCCTCATGGCAAGAAGCTTTTCAGCAACGGTCTCCACTCCTACTTTACTGCAGCTCATAAGTGGGGGGTTTTTTGGGGGGGAGGGAATACACCTAGAAATCACACCTGCCTCCAGGTCAGGCTCATGATCAAAGAGGAACTGATTGTACTGACTGAGTCCTACACAATGGCCTAACCTGGCTGTGTGGACCAGCAGAGAGGAAGTGCAAGCTAACAAACCATGCACATGTCTACTATGCAACTGTCTGTGATTTGCTCCAGTAAATTAGAGTCATGTGGATATATCTTCAAAATAGAGCAGCAGTTATTTTTAATAATAATAATAATAATAATAATAATAATTTATTTATATCCCACCCTCCCCAGCCAAAGACGGGCTCAGAGCGGCTAACAACAGTAAAAATAGTACAGTTTACATAAAATCACAGTCAATTAATTGAAATACATTCTAAAATCAATTCATTCTAAAATCAATTCAAAATCAAATTAATGGCAACCATTGGGCTAGAATTCTATGAGGATTACAGAAGGAGGGGGTCAGACTGTGCCTTGGCCAAAGGTCTGGTGGAACAGCTCTGTCTTGCGGGCCCTGCGGAAAGATGTCAAGTCCCACAGGGCCCCAGTCTCTTGTGACAGAGCATTCCACCAGATCGGGGCCACAGCCGAAAAAGCCCTGGCTCTGATTGAGGCCAGCCTAACCTCCCTGTGGCTCGGGACCTCCAAGATGTTTTTGTTTAAAGACCGTAAGGTCCTCCGTGGGATATACCATTCAGATTATCAGAAGAGACAGTCCCATAGGTACGAGGGTCCTAGGCCGTATAGGGCCTTTAAAGGTTAAAACCAGCACCTTAAACCTGATCCTGTACTCCACTGGGAGCCAGTGCAGCTGGTATTAGAAAAGTATAGAAAAATAGTGACTGATGAAAAGGTGTAGAAGTGCAGCTTTATTTTTTCAAAGACAAGCGTCATCAGTTGATTCGGGACCTAGGTTTTGAAACGCATATCAGTAATTCCATGAAGTGTTTGAACATGATCATTAGGTGCCCTTTCTTCCATGAATATAAGTATTTCTCTTCAAATCCATGTATTGTCTGGTCTCACAGGGTTGTATTTATCTTCCTGGCAGATTTCTTAGAGAAAGGGAGGCAGGAACATTATTCAAAGCATTTGCTCTGTGTGTACAGTGTGCCACATTCCTGCTGTTTGTATGAGAAGAATTTGTTAAATGCTCTGATGAAAAATGTTCTGGAGTGGTGTGGTTGTGGGAAAAAGAGTGTGCTTGGGTTCCTCCTCTACTTTTTAGTTTCTGTCAGTCTTCTTCTACCTGTTTGGCAGGAACCCATCTTTCCTTTTCCTTAGAAGATATTAAACAAAGGCATCTTCAATAATGTACTGGTCACTACTTCAGAGGGATGAACACAAAGATAAGGGATATAAACACATTTAAGTTCCATTGATTTCAGTTGGTATGTTGAGATTGTGTTGAAAATTCTCTAATTGAAGTAAGTGGGATTTGAAAGTGTTTTAACATTAGCTGAATTATGTCCATTGCAATGTAGAGCACAAAAAGTATCTGAATACCTCAAAGAGATGAAGGACACCTATACTGACATTTGACTAAGAATTATTGATCTTGCAGATATTGATGAATGCAGCAACGGTGACAATCTCTGTCAACGAAATGCAGATTGTATTAACAGCCCTGGTAGTTACCGCTGCGAATGTGCTGCAGGTTTCAAACTTTCACCCAATGGTGCCTGTGTTGGTAAGAAATAACTTGTATTCACTATTTTGCTTAAGTCTTCCCTCTAGAATATTGCAGTTTTCCTGTTCTGAATTTGCTTTTTTGTTTTTTGGTTTTTTTGCACACTTACAATTATGTTGCTTCCCTGACTTTCGTGTCATGTTTAGCAGTATCTGACTTTAACATGAACAGACAAATAGTAGGCTTTTAGTGCTACAACTGTCTTTATAAAATGGACATTTTAAGTTCACCTTCAGTAATCATTAGCAGATTGTAAAACGTGAGTAACGAATGAGCAATAACAAAACCACAAATCAATAATGTATACCATGTGTTTTGTGTATTTTTGTTACAGATCGCAATGAATGCCAGGAAATTCCTAATGTATGTAGTCATGGCACATGTGTGGATAAAGAGGGGACTTACCATTGCATCTGTCAAAATGGCTTTAAGGCATCTCATGACCAAACTATGTGTATGGGTATGTTGAGAGAATGTTATCTGTGTAAAAATGTAAATTAGAAAATCTAGAACAGCTTAATTAATTGACATTTTGGTGAGTGATGGTTGGGTTGATACTGTTATATTTATTTCAGATGAATATAAGTTATGTGTTGTCAGATAAATGCGGTGATTGCATTTATTATATCATTGCGAAAGTTTGAAATATAAAAAGGGGAGGGGGAATATAAGCCAGTGTTTAAGGTTTCCCGAGATGATTCTACAAATAATAATTCCTTTGTATTAATGCCTTCTCGCTGCAGATGTTGACGAATGTGAAAGACATCCTTGTGGAAATGGAACGTGTAAAAACACGGTTGGCTCATATAATTGTCTATGTTATCCAGGATTTGAGCTTACACATAATAACGACTGTATGGGTAAGAGAATCAAAAGAAAACTACACTTTTTCATTTAGGAAGAGGGATGGTGCAAGAAGTTCAAATAAAAGCAGGAAATTTCTGAATTTTAACAGACAAATCTATTTAAGGTCTGTACTCTGTTGTGGAACTAATTTTGAAAAAAAAGTATTATAGTATTTCAGCTTCAAACACCTTTTTTGACCGTTCAAGTAGCTGCAGGAACCGCCAACTAGATCAGGACCACAAATTTGGGAAGAGAGAATTACATATGAGCCAGAAGTCATCTTTTTCCATTGAAAATGAGGGTTTCAGAATGGTCAGCAGGGGATGAATTTTGAGAATTTGGGAAAGGGATCGTGCAGTTTTCAGTTGCAAGGGAAGGAGATCCCCAGGGAAAGAAGTGACAGCAGTGGCTTTTTTCCTTTCATTCATTCATTTAAAATGTAGTTGCTGCTCCTGCAAGTGGCAGCAGAGTTGCTATTGGTATCCCTATCCTCCCTTGGAATGACACTATGTTGTCATGTAGCATCATCCTAGGGCTATGTTGGTGTGGAACTGCAGTTTCTACTGACTGGGCCACCAACAGCAGCACTATAGCTGTTTGTGGTGGCAGAAAATTAAACTGGGTAGGAAAAGACTGCTAGTAGGTCATTCCATATCAAGTGATCCAACTTTTTAAACTCATGTCATCCTATTTTCTTTATATTTTGTTCACTTGTTGAATGATCAAAACTAAGTTAGAATCTAAAATTTTAAATTTTTATCTCATCCCGTTATGAGGTGTTTCATGAGAGTTTGAGATTTTAAAAAATTGACAATTTCGGCCTTGCCGGACTACACAATAAACATAAAAGCTCAGCCCAGAACTGAGATACAACAAAACTAAAAACACCAGTCTCTTCAGAACCTCATGGGCTTTAATGTGATATGTCACATGATGGATTTATTTTAAACTTTAGATTTAAGTTTCAAAATTGAAACTTTTAAAAAGTGATTAAAAATATGATTTAAAAATTCCAAAAATTGTATTGGTTATTTAATATTTTTAAGAGCTACCTCCAAAATTCCATCTTGGAATCTCAACGGGTTCATATTTTTTAAAAAATATTTTGTACATACATGTCTGCCTTATTGAGTTCTATTTAGGATAAATTGGTCTTCTTGGAGTAAAATATAACAGAATAAACCAGACTTCAAATTGTAATATCAGTTACTTCAAGCAATTCTTTAGAAAGTTATTCAAATTAAAAGGTATCTGAAAAGCTAGTCGGGCTTTTCTTTTAAAAATGTGTTCCAAAGCAGTGTTGTAGCTTGCAATTATTGCATGATAGAATTAATGCTTTTTGTTGCCCTTGTTTTGTTAACCATTTTGTTGCTTTTTGTTAACCATTTAGATATTGATGAATGCAGTTCCTTCTTTGGGCAGGTGTGCAGAAATGGGAGGTGTTTCAATGAAATTGGTTCTTTCAAATGTTTATGTCATGAAGGTTATGAACTTACTCCAGATGGCAAGAATTGTATTGGTATGTATGAAAGCAACTACCTAGTGTGAATGTGCATTGATAGAACAGCAATCCTGTGCACACTTATCTGGGATTACATCCCATTGAATACAGTGTGACTTACTTTTGCTAAACATACAGTTGTGCTGCTTTTTCAGGTATACGTTTGCACAATCATGTTACAGAGTCTTTCAGTCACATATATCCTAGTGTCTTTCAATTAAAAAAACCTAAAGAAGTTAAAGAAGCCCAACAAAAACACTTCCGGCAGCTATTTATGGATATAGCTGTGAACTGCAGCTGAAACACAATCCTATACAGTGGTGCCCCGCAAGACGAACGTCTCACAAGACGGGAAACCCGCTAGACGAAAGAGTTTTCCGTTTTGGAGGTGCTTCGCAAAACGAATTTCCCTATGGGCTTGCTTCGCAAGACGAAACGTCTTGCGAGTTCCTGCGGGTTTTTTCCCCTCCCCCCCTTTTCCTAAGCCGCTAAGCCGCTTATCAGCTGATCCGCTGATAAGCCGCTTATCAGCTGATCCGCTAAAAGCCGCTAAACCGCTAATAGCGGTAATCCGCTGTCAATGGGCTTGCTTCGCAAGACGAAAAAACCTCTATACGAAGAGCCTCACGGAACGGATTAATTTTGTCTTGCGAGGCACCACTGTATCAGACAAGTAAGACAGAGCCTATCCCTCTTCTCAGGAAATCTCTGTTCTTTTACCAATTTTGGTTGATACATTTGCCTTATGTGGTTCTTGTATGCTAAACTGAACAGCAGAATTCATTGCAAAGGGGTGAGTAAGGAACTTTTCCCCATCAGCAAGAGCTAGGGGCGAGGAGTGCTATTGTTTCCATTTGTTATGTATTTTTGTGTTTTTATATTGTGAAATCTGTGATCTTTGGGTGAAGGGTGGTATTATTAATTTTATTATTATCTAATAATAGTAGTAGTAGTAGTAGTAGTAGTAGTAGTTATTTACAGATGGGAGCAGGGTTACTTAACACAACAAAGGACAGACAAAAGTGTGAGGAGGATCAATGATCTTGATCTAGATTCTTCTCTCTTATTGCATACTTAGACTGTAGGTAATCCTTCTAGAATCACTAACATATTTTGTCTTTTTTCTATTCTTTTGAGATATTAATGAGTGTGTGGTCCTTGCTGGCTCATGCTTCCCTGGTACATGTCAAAACTTGGAAGGATCTTTTAGGTGCATTTGCCCACCAGGCTATGAAGTAAAAAGCGAAAGCTGCATTGGTAATGTTGCATTATATTTTATTTTGAACTTCAATACTAACACAGTAAAGAATAGGTATTTTGGATGTGGTAGAAATAACATGCAAAGATTGTGTCACTCATTTACAAATGTAACGACTTTCAAGATACGGCATTCTTGTGCTTGTGATGAGAAACAAACTCATGTCATGATGAGAAACAAACAAAGTCATGGCATTTCATTAACAGAAATCAGGGGGGAAATATGCTGGTTTGTGATTCGTAAAATCTTTGCTTAACAAACAAACAAATCCACACACCACCACGCCCTGGCAAGTACATAGAGAAAACTCAGCTGAAAATTTGTCTGGAAATATAGGCTGCATTCAGACAGCATTTTATTCTATTTCCCTAAAGTTTCCTTACCTGATAACATTCTCATTTTACGTGATCTTTCACACGAGGTAAATTCCAGTTCTGGAAACCTAGTGGAATTTAGTAGAAGCCATTTCTGTGTTAATTGCTTTCAGGAAAAAAATCCACTTAACCTAGAAAATCACAGGAGCATTTGTGCTGTAATTTCCCCACAGTTTTCATGGATCATGCCACTACAGCTCATGTTACCAAATTTGCAGTGGTGTTCTAATATACAGTACCTTCCCACCATTTTCATGTGTGAATCATGAGGGAACAGAATCACTCATGGCGACACGCCTGGTCACATCTACGGTGTTACACCATGTCCACTGGTGGGAATGAAATTTAGCATGCCCTGGCAATATGGCAATCAAAAAGCCGCAATTCCAGTAACACAGCTGATAATAGATACAGTGTAAAAGGAATGTTAGAAACTGGGGCAAAAAGCGCTTGCATTATAACCAGAAAAACTACCGTAATTTAATAATCTCCACATACAAATGCACCCAGACTCAGAAATATAGCAAATGGTTTCTGTTTTAAGCCTTAACGATCATAGTTATGCGCAACTAAATTCCGCACCAAATGCACACCTAGTGTGTAAAGGTAATTGAGTTATTTGCATAGCGCTTTGATGTTTATTTCAACATCTAAGGAATTTTTGTTTTGATACAAAATAATATACCAATGTTTTTAGAACGCTAGATGCTTTAGATTTTCATTATATGGGGGGAAAGTAACACACAGCTATCAAATGAGAAAGTGGATCCATGCAAATCACAATGTGTTTCATCAAACTAAGAAACAAAGATATTGGTACCAGACAGCCAATCTTAAATATCTTCAAATTAACCATACAGGAAGCAAATCCTCATGTCTTCTGTGCCAAACTGACTGATGTTAGTGAATTTTTTGCCCAGATAAAGATGGAAGGGAAACTTTATGTGTGCTTTCAGTAGTCTTCATAAATCAAGGAACAAAACCTTGCTTAAATATGCTGGACTTTTATCTTGAGCAATACATTTTTTTTGGAGATTTTAACTTTTGTAACACAGTGCATTTATTAATTTGTTTTCTTGCCAGCTTTTAAATATTTTTGGCAGCTATTGCTAGCAATATTAACTGTTTTTCTTGAGAGTAATCCAAGTCATATTTTCTTTGAAACCTTTCAAAGCACAGCATTTTGGGGCTGCAGTGAATATCATGTGCAAGACACCAGATACATTACCACATAACACAAAGAGAAATAATGTCTTAGAGCAAATGTGTGGGCTTTTGGCAAGGAGATGGCAAACACTGTGTTTCTTCTCAGTCCTCTTAGCATGGCATGATGCGGCAGCTAAGTCAAAGTCAGGTTTAGTGTGTTTTCTGAATTTGGACTTGTAGTTAAACACTCTCTTTCCATTAAGCATAAGTTGTAGCCAAGGTTAATTCTTGGTTACAGCTCATGGTTAATGAAGAGAGAATGCAAACAGCCCCCAACTACATTATAATGGAACAGGAATAGGCAAACCCCTGCCCAACCCCTCAAATGTTTCACAAGTTCTCACACTCACTTTTCTGGGTGATTTCTTTTTGCCTTTCCCCCAAACTGTTGGGGGAGGAGATGACCAAATATACTGGCACAGCCTTAGAGTAGACTTTATAAATCAATTGGTGTTTTAAAACAGAACAAACTGGTTTGCTCATTTAAAAATCAATTCTGCCTAATGCACTATTTCCCATCAGCTCTCTGGAAAATACACAAGATGAATACCATTTTGGATTGATGTTGTAATCACATTTTCATTTTAACTGTCTTTAAAATTTTATTTATTTACAATCAAGTTGCGTATAAGTTGTATGAAATAAATAAATAAATGATTTTTCAGACATCGATGAATGCAACGAGGATCCCAACATCTGTCTCTTTGGATCCTGCACTAATACGCCAGGAGGATTCCAGTGCATCTGTCCTACAGGCTTTGTGATATCTGATAATGGCAGGAGATGTTTTGGTAAGCACAGTGATTGCAGCAGGCTGTTAACAGTCAGCTCAAATATTCAGAAGGGAGGGCCATTCAGTAAACTTCAGTAAAATTTCAGTAAAATTTGGCTAAGTTGGGCTGTCTCGCGTTTATTTATTTAAAGGAGTTCTACCTCACCTTTACACTTTAAAAAATTATCGGGATGGCTAATATTATAATAAAAAGAAAATACAATCATTAACACATGCAAAGATGAACGTGCAATGCTTGAAATTTAAAACACAATAGAAAGACAAACTTTGGCTCGACCAGTTGCTGTGGGCCCAGTTGCAGCGATAAAAGCAATACAAATACAATAAAAAACCAGTATGAATATTTAATATAATGGATGTTCCATCTACAGTGTTCAATCACAAATCCATGCTAAGCCCAGACAAGGCAAAAATGGATTTGAAGGCTTGCCTTGCTTTGCCTAACACCAGTGCTTTTTTTTTTTCTAGAAAAGAGGTACAGGAACTCTCCCATTTTTTCCCCAGACAACCCTAAGTTGTTGAACTTTTTTTAGGGAGAAAATTGCCCCATTCTTCCAAATGGATCAGAGCCCTATGACTTTTAAACAGCCACCTGCAATATTAGACTGAGATTAATTCAACAACAAACAAAATACAGTGGTGCCTCGCAAGACGAAATTAATCCATTCTGCGAGTCTCTTCGTCTAGCGGTTTTTTCGTCTTGCGAAGTACGGCTATTAGCGGCTTAGCGGCTATTAGCGGCTTAGCGGCTTTAAGAAAAAGAAAAAAAACTCGCGGAAATTCGTCTTGCGGAATGACTCAAAAGATGGAAAATTCTTTCGTCTAGCGAGTTTTTCGTCTTGCGAGGCATTCGTCTTGTGGGGCACCACTGTACTACACTGAGCCTACTGGATGCCATGCTTTAAATGTCTTGAGTTTTCCCCACATGGATGAAAGCTGGCTGTACAAAAATCCACAGGCTTACTTAGCACATGTGTGGGATTGTTCAATTGTCAAATAATTCTTGAAGGAGATACAAATGAGAATTAAAAGACGTTATGGAGTAGATGGATGGAGAGGGAATGAAGGATGATGTGGGGTGGGTGGGGAAGAAACTGAACTATGCCATTTTTGGATACAAATATTTTCACTACAAAAATAATTTTTCAAGGGTGGGTGGATCAGAGGTTTCCCAATGCCTAGTATAAGCAGACTGAAAGGGCTTCAGTGCATGGAAAAGGCATTACAAAATAATAATGCCTCCTGCTGATAGAGGTTCAGGCAGGAATTCCCACGCAAGTGAGAAGTGAAACCATTCCTTTGATTTTTATTAACTTACCCAGCCACCCAGTGTCTAAAGTTATTCTGTGGCATTTGCTTTCCCCCCTAGATACACGACAAAGCTTCTGCTTCACTAACTTTGAGAATGGCAAGTGCTCTGTGCCGAAAGCATTTAACACCACCAAGGCCAAGTGCTGCTGCAGCAAGATGCCGGGAGAAGGATGGGGTGATCCCTGCGAACTTTGTCCTAAGGAAGAAAAAGGTAAAGAAAAAACATGTGCTGGCTTTGTTGTTGTTGTTGTTTAGTCGTTTAGCCATGTCCGACTCTTCATGACCCCATGGACCAGAGCACGCCAGGCACTCCTGTCTTCCACTACCTCCCACAGTTTTGTCACTCATGCTGGTAGCTTCGAGAACACTGTCCAACCATCTCATCCTCTGTCATCCCCTTCTCCTTGTGCCCTCAATCTTTCCCAACACCAAGGTCTTTTCCAAGGAGTCTTCTCTTCTCCTGAGGTGGCCAAAGTACTGGAGCCTCAGCTTCACAATCTATCCTTCCAGTGAGCACTCCAGGCTGATTTCCTTCAGAATGGATAGGTTTGATCTTTTTGCTGTCCATGGGACTCTCAAGAGTCTCCTCCAGCACCATAATTCAAAAGCATCAATTCTGTGCTGACTTTAGGCCTGTGCGATCAATCGCCATACATTTGAATAACAGTATTGGAAATTACATCATGATAAGTGTTGTAACAAGGCAATATACAGGTGAACAAAAGGTGGAGACTTAATGGCTTCCCAGGGGGTGGTACAGCTGTACCCATACCTTAGAGATACTTTGCAGATAATTTGCAGGCACCCAGACTCCTGCTTTGTTTGCTCTCTCTCTCCTCCCTCCTAACCTGTAAGAGATTAGGATAAGCCCTCATACAAACCAGCAAACTCTTTCAGCTTCACCAGTATCTTTGCACCTAGAGCTCAGCTAATTATGCAGAGCCTGCTAACAATCCAGGAGGGACCACGCCCATGGCTAGACAATCAAAGTTCCCAGAAAAGTAGAAGTTTAGTTGAACTCAGGGGGGCTTATGCATGCACAGATTCCACTTAGACCTCTGAGTTGGGAAGCAGATGCAACTTGACTAGTAAATCACTTAAACCACTCTTAAATTAGTTGAAAACATTTTAAATATATGGAGGTTTATTTAATATTTTGATTAAATCTACTACTTCCTTACATTTTAAGGCCCTCCACCACTGTGGGGAGGCATGGCAAGGCCCTCTGCTTTTGTGAGGAAGTGAAGCACTCCCTCCGCCACTGCAGGGAGGTTTGGCAGGACCCTCTGCCACTGCAGATATATATCAAGATATTGTGATGTTTAGCTGGTGATATATCGTGATGTTGAAAACCAGGTATTGCCCAGCCCTAGTTGGCTTTCAAGAGGCAGTGGTAAAAAAACGATGGGCATATAGAGCCTCTACTTGTCCAACCAGATCCTTGATCCAATTCCAATAGTTCAGTGGAGCTACTCTAAGTAAGTGGTTTCAGGAAGAAGAAGAAGAAGAAGAAGAAGAAGAAGAAGAAGAAGAAGAAGAAGAAATATAAATTTATTGATTTATTATTTATACCCCAGCCAGCAGTCTGGGCAGCTGCCAACTGAATATTAAAAACACAATACAGCATTAAACATTAAAAACTTCCCTAAACAGGGCTGCCTTCAGATGTCTTTCAAAAGTAAGATAGTTGCTCATTGCCTTGACATCTGATGGGAGGGCGTTCTACAGGGCAGGCGCCACTGCTGAGAAGACCCTCTACCTTCTCTATTGACTAACTGTGGATTACTATACAAGGAGCAATGGATCTTTGGGGCAAGTGGGGAGATGTGCTTTCAATGTATAGCGTATATGGAACCAATATCATCACAGGAAACTGGAGCTGGCTAAACATGGGTTAAAATCCAGTAAAGCAATTGGTGTCTTTGGGGTTTTGCTACTGGCTTATATTAAAAACTGAATCTTGATTACAGCTACAGTTGCCGATTACTTTATGGATGTGGCACTTATTACGCAGTATTCGGATATGGAAGAAAAATGGGAAGGGGGACTCCTTTTGTAGCACTTGTGAAAAGCATATATGTATATGTGTGTGCCTGTTATTGCTTTAATTGGCCATAGTCAGCTGTATAATCATTGCCATTTTTATTCCCTTTGTGGTGCTGCTGTTCCAAAAAATGTTCTCGTGCAGTTGCCTTCCAGGATTTGTGTCCATTTGGTCATGGGACTATACCTGGGATTGATGATACCCGAGAAGGTATTGGCTTTACTTTGATATCACTTTAAAACTATTTATTTCTTTAATGAATTATACTCCAGGATTCTCTGGCTTTTAGAAAGCAAGCTGTGTTGATTTTTCAGATACGAATAATATTCCTGATTAGGGGGAGACAACATAAATCTTACTCCAGAAAATGTCCTTACTTTCTCTTATTGGTGAAAGGTCACAAGGCAGCACAAGTTAATATAGGCCTAGGGTAGTAGATGCAGCCCACAG
This sequence comes from Podarcis erhardii, assembly GCF_964252035.2. Lineage (NCBI taxonomy): Eukaryota > Metazoa > Chordata > Lepidosauria > Squamata > Lacertidae > Podarcis > Podarcis erhardii. The sequence continues at coordinate 14,069,595 of NC_138501.1, forward strand.
GATTTAAACTCTATGTACAGTGGTGCCTCGCAAGACGAAAAGAATCCGTTCCGCGATTCTCTTCATCTATCTCTGTGAACTAATTGTTTATCAGAGAAGCAAAGCAGATGTCCTTCATAATAATTCATTTATTTTCTCCGCGTTTTTGGCATAAGAAATAATTCTTTCCTTTTTATTCATTTATTCCTCTATTACTGTCCAATAAAATGTGTATCTGTTATACTAAAGGAATCCCGAGGTGGATAACAGAACAGTACAAATGATTTTATGCCACTTTCTTGTTTCTAGATGTCAACGAATGCCTTGAGAGCCCAGGCATTTGTTCCAACGGTCACTGCATAAACACAGATGGATCCTTCCGTTGTGAATGCCCTTTGGGATACAAGCTAGATTACACCGGAGTGCGTTGTGTAGGTGTGTGCGGATTCAAAGCCATATGTAAAATCTGTTTATTTCATGCATTGTAATCTTTAAAGCTTCATGAAATTGATCTGCATCCCAGTTTTCAAAAGTTTTGCTTGTTACACCCTAGATACCGATGAATGTTCAATTGGTAATCCATGTGGAAATGGCACGTGTTCCAATGTTATTGGTAGCTTTGAATGTAATTGCCTGGACGGGTTTGAACCTGGGCCAATGATGAACTGCGAAGGTAAATTATAATTTGTTTTATCTTCTGACTACATTTGGGCAACTAACCTCCTTTGAATCTTTTTCCGATTCCCTTTACCGCCAAAGGGAAGTAAAAATAAGGAAGAGTGGCTTGTTTGTTTTTTATTTTTGGAAGAAGATTTCTAAGGCCTGGATAACACTGATGTTGTTTCTATTTTGTTCAGACATAAATGAATGCGTACAAAACCCGTTGCTGTGTGCTTTTCGCTGCATAAACACATATGGTTTCTATGAATGCACCTGTCCAGTGGGCTATGAATTAAGAGAGGACCAAAAAATGTGTAAAGGTATGGATGGTGTTTTTGTTGTTGTTTTTTTAAAAAAAGATCTTTCATAGGAAAATGTTTTTTATTTCAAAATGTATCACCTACAGACATGAAGAAAGCACCCTTCAGTTCTTTGCCTTAATTTCGCTTGCCAGTTTTGTTGGGCTTACTTGCGCCTCTAGTGGACAAAAGCAGGAATAGGTTTTTCAGGAAATAGACTTAGAATCATAGAATCATAGAGTTGGAAGAGACCACAAAGGCCATCGAGTCCAACCCCCTGCCAAGCAGGAAACACCATTAGAGCACTCCTGACATATGGTTGTCAAGCCTCTGCTTAAAGACCTCCAGGAGGCTTGCCCCTCCTCAGTTTTTTGCTCCTGCCTCCACAAAGCAGTCCTGTTCCCTTTGGTCCCTCTCACTTCTTCATCCTGGCCAAAACAAAACAAATTCCTTCCAGTAGCACCTTAAAGACCAACTAAGTCAGTTCTTGGTATGAGCTTTCGTGTGCATGCACACTTCTTCAGATACACAGTGTATCTGAAGAAGTGTGCATGCACACGAAAGCTCATACCAAGAACTGACTTAGTTGGTCTTTAAGGTGCTACTGGAAGGAATTCTTCATCCTGGTTTAGTGTTTCTCACTTCAATCTTTAACCTCTTGATCCTCGTCTTCTCTATCCTGTATACATGCATGTGTGCCTTGTCAAATCTTTCTCCTCCTTCCCCACTGTGACTGACTCTGGAAGAGGGAGAAATCGTGGCTTGCCCAGGGCTTTTACGTCCAGAGATCTTTTAAATTATTATTATTATTTCACTGGTTGGATGCAGCAGCGGATCATGACAGGGATTGGTAACAGTCAGGATGTCAGAAGCCTCAACGTCCCAATCCAGCAGTTCCACACTGGCAAATGGGTAGATTTCCTTGTCCAGTGTAGCATCACTGGGGCCACACCCTTCTATGGCCTGTGACACTGATTGCCAGTTGCCCAATTGGACTTTATGTTGTTTGCTTCTTGTAGGAAGTAGGTTAACACTGTTCTGAGTTTCAGTTCTGGCCAGTTCATTCTCAGCAAATATGCAAAACTGAGGCTAGCCTGTTTCCTGAAAAACCTACTCCTTCCTTTGTCCGCTAGAGGCACAAGTAAGCCCAACTCAGTGATGCTACACTGGACATGCAAATCTACCTTTCAGCTGGGTACAAATGGTACTTCCTACCTCTTTCCTGTTTGGGCAATCATGAACATTTTCATCCTCATCCCTTAGGGATGATTTATCCTCAGCTGGAAACTCTTCGGCTCTTTTTGATTTTTCCTTGGTGATCATTTTTAAAGGTGCTCTGCTACTTCTTTTATTTTAAGCTCCCAACTATCTGGTTGCATTCTGATTCCAGTGGAGTCAGTCCCTTTTGTACAGGCATGACTTATTCCAAAAATTACCCTAAACCGTTCTCCAGTGCCTAACAAATTGAACCCCTCTTCCCAACATGACTGGCTCATCCACATTTTGAGATGCCTTGTTTCGTATGTCTAGCTGGCCCTGTGCATAGAATGGACATTTCAGAGAACGTTACCTTTCCCCATCTGTGCAAGACAGTATACTCACTTAAGTTCCCTTATACTCTGTGCTGTTTACTTTGGGGTGCATATGTATAGGACAGAATATTGTCCCCAGAACAAATAGTAGATTGATGTTCTAAGCATATACATTCCTTGGTTATTTTTTAAAGATCTTGATGAATGTGCAGAAGGTCTACATGACTGTGAATCAAGAGGTATGATGTGCAAAAATCTGATAGGAACTTTCATGTGCATCTGCCCTCCTGGAATGACCCGCAGACCAGATGGAGAAGGTTGCATGGGTAAGTATTAAGATAGGGTGCTTCAAGAAAAAAACTTGAGCCTATTTAACTCAGTATTCCTGTTGTGACTGTTAAGAATAAAAGTTAATGTATATTATGACTTTTTCCGATCTATTGTTAGTGCACATAATAGACACATTTTTGTATGCAGTGTTGCCTAACGTACATATTTATTCAAGCAGTGTCCCTGATATTAGGATTTTTTTGTATGCTCCTTTCACTCACCTATGGATTTGATGCACACTTCTAATGTGTGCTCATTTTTTGGTTGGAAAGCTTCATCACAAAATTGGGAGAAGTGTGAATTTTGAAGGACAGTTGCATTTCAGTCTGCATATTGCTTTGGGAAGTACGAATTATGTAGGCTTCCATTAAATTGTGAACTGAACTGAATTTCTCCCCGTCCCTAATATTTACTGAGGGTAAGCTGGGATTTTACAGCATTAATTCTGACGTTTCTTACTTCCTATCAGTTTTCTAGGAGAACCCTCAGCACCATAGCATTGGATTATTACAGAGAGGAAATCAGGCTCCTAGATCTCAGACTAATTTCTAGCAACACTATCAGTCTCAAATTATTATTGTCCTTCGGCAGCTTCAGTTAGCATTTTCCTTAGAGGAGGAAGGGGAAACCCAACTGAGTGATCTTAAGTTGTTGATTGTATTGGTATCATTTAACTTGCATTGTGATTCTGTACATATTTATTTTTGGTTTCTGTATTTGTGATAAAGATGAAAATGAATGCCGCACCAAGCCAGGTATCTGTGAAAATGGCCGCTGTGTCAACATTATTGGAAGTTACAGGTGTGAATGCAATGATGGTTTCCAGTCAAGTTCATCTGGAACTGAATGCATTGGCAAGTAAACCTACAGTCCATTATTTTCTGTCAAATGAAGAGAGTGTTTAAGAAATCTTTGCCAGTTTGGATATAACTGGTAGTTGGCTGAAACAAAATCTTTTGTATCTGTCTTATCTACAAGGAAGGGAAATTAAAAGATTATCCTCCTCTGTTTGCTAAAAAATAAAAAATACCAGACAGATGGTTTGAGAGAAAACTAATTAAATTAGGAAAGCTGGAGATACTATATCAAGTAGTGATTTAACACCTTTCATGCATGCAATGTTCCATTTTCAGAGTTGCCCTACTATCAAGCTATCCTGTCATATGTCAAGAGAGAGGTGTACTTTTGCAAGAGCTATACTGTATATATTGCTCAATTGTTCAGGATACAGACTGGATTTCCCCCATCAAATTGCTAAGAGTTAGTGTTCAGGACACAGATTAATGTAGCATGCCCGGTTTTCTGAGAGTATGATCTTTGATGGTGATAAAGCTATTAAATTTCATAATTAACATTTAGATTCCAACATATCTACCTTACACATTTTGCTTACAAATTTGGTAAATAAATGCCATCTTGTAACCTTACTGTGTATTAAAATCTTTACATGAATAAAATGCATAAAAACAAGGAAGGTAAAAATCAGTGTATTGTTACTACTAAAAGTATATTTGAATTTTGGCTTATAGAACTTATGGACATGTATGTAGTATTAAAATGAAAAAGTATTTTGTGAGTGGTATTTAAAATTATGTATGGAAAAACCACATCAGAGTACAAAAATTGGACCAGTTTATAATTCTAATAAAATAGATTTGTCAGTTTTCAGGTAGTATTCTGTGATGAAGTATGATAATTTGGAAAAGGACTTGCTGGCTAATTGCATAAAATGGTTCTGTAGAATATGATAATAAATGCTTTAAACAAGGATGTCACCTTGTTCTAATCCATATGTTGCTACTTCACATTCACTTCACAGATAACCGTGAAGGTTTCTGCTTTGCTGAAGTCTTGCAGACAATGTGCCAGATGGCTTCTAGCAGCCGAAATCTTGTCACAAAATCAGAGTGCTGTTGTGATGGAGGCAGAGGCTGGGGCAATCAGTGCGAGGTTTGCCCTCTCCCAGGAACAACCCAGTACAAGAAACTTTGCCCACATGGTCCCGGGTACACCACCGATGGAAGAGGTACTGTTTGATAGATAAGTGGGATAAATGGGTCTTATTTGGTTTTTCCTAATTTGCTGAACAGTATTTTATGCTGAAACAGGAGTAGATGGCTAACTGTAAAGTTAAAAATAACAGACAGAAAGCTTTCTGCAAACCAAAAATTCAATGATTTTGTGGCATATGTTGACAGTGTTGTAAATTAAACACAACTGCGCAGCAGTTTCTCTTAGCGGAACACTCTGAATGGATATCTAGTTTCTTTTGTCCAAGGGACACAAACGGCAATCCCACTTTCGGACAATATGGCAAAGCATACCGTGGCTCCTTTCCTAGCAGATCAGGAGCAGTAGGAACAAGGGAGGAGTGGAGTGCCTGTGATATCTGCAATGTGCCCTGCTGGCATGCTACTCATAGTTTATTTTAACTATAAACCATGTGACATGCAAAATGGGCCACCTACCATATACTATTGTAGTTTTCAAATTTTATTCATTCCAGCCAATTTATGCTCACTGATGCTGGGCAGATATGAATTCTGTTAAGTTAAATTGGTAAGTAGCTAGGCAAATGGTTTGGTATTTGTGTGACAAGCCTACAAATTCTACTTAATGCAATGAAAGTAAATACAGTGGTACCTCAGGTTACAGATGCTTCAGGTTACAGACTCCACTAACCCAGAAATAGTACCTCGGGTTAAGAACTTTGCTTCAGGATGAGAACAGAAATCACACAGCAGCAGCGCAGCAGCAGCGGGAGGCCCCATTAGCTAAAGTGGTACCTCAGGTTAAGAACAGTTTCAGGTTAAGAATGGACCTCTGGAACGAATTAAGTTCTTAACCCAAGGTACCACTGAACTCAGAATTTGGCAATAAGGTATCGTCGAAAGATAAATAATTTGTTTGAAAAATTGTGTAATACATTCTTAATCAAATAAAGGTGCAGTTTTATGGTTTCTGAGGGGACATTCGAAGCATAATAGAGTGGATTGGATGTTATCCTTCTAAGGGAGACAATGGGGGAGGGGTGGAAATGGGAGGTAAAATGGGATTGGGGGAGATTTTTTTTTTTAAGAGTCTATAGTCCTCTGTTTCTTGGCATGAAATACTGTTTGTCCAGCCTCCTTTCCCCCTGCCAGTAGTGTGCAGAATGAGGGAATTAGACCATGCTCCACATCAGGATTGCATCCTTAGTCTCTTATGCTACAGTAAGAAATGTTATTTTTGAAATATTTCCTGTTATTCCACAGATATCGATGAGTGTAAAGTCATGCCAAGTCTATGTAGGCATGGCCAATGTATCAACACCATGGGCTCCTTCAGATGCTTTTGTAAAGTTGGCTACACCACTGATATTAGTGGTACTTCTTGTGTGGGTAAGTTTTACCACGACCAACTTCATTCTTTTTGGTTGACTTTGAAACAGCCTTATAGCCTTCCTGGTTGCTCCATTACATAAGTGAATGAACACTTTGCAGTACAAAATGGGGAAACTTCTGGCCACACAGCCTTAAGTAGCAATTTCCCCCTTTAAGCTGTGGAACAGTAACAACTGGTTTACAAATGAGCTGTGAGTGTGTGACGCAGGGGTTGCTATCGCCATCTAAGCAGACCAATCCCACTCCATATCAGACCCATATCTGGGAGTTAGGAAAGGAAGCAGAGGTCATATTGGAGCTATCCTGAAATATAGTAATATTACGGATGTTAGGAGAAAGATTCACCCATTTTGTGCATTTATTGACTGAATGTGTATCCCATCTTCACACCAAATAGCGTTCAAGGTGGTTCTTAGCACACACCTGTTTTTCTTTTCAATATTTCCCATATGAGGGGGGAATAGTCATTTCTTTGTATCTTTAGATATTATTTCCAGAAAGAAACTGAATTACTAATAGTTCATTATCCTACTTAGATCTTGATGAATGCTCCCAGTCTCCCAAACCATGCAACTTTATCTGCAAGAACAGTGAAGGAAGTTACCAGTGTTCTTGCCCGCGTGGCTATATCCTGCAAGAAGATGGAAAAACCTGTAGAGGTTAGTGGCTGAGTGCTTTGATGGGTTGCTTTTATTCGTTAATTCCTTCTTGTGTAATACTTGAATTTTTGGCAGCAAATTGGGTGTGGGGTCCCAGTCTGGACTGGGAGTACGTTCCCCACTGCTCCTTTTCCTTTTGAATAAAAGTAGCCTGCTAGACCAAGACTTCTGTTTGTTTTTTGTATTAAAAAAGGTCTAGTTTGGCCCAGTATGTTCAATTGTATATTGCAAGAGCCTTTACATGCTTCTGCTGCAAGCAGAGAAGGCTTGGGCAGTGTTCCCTAAATGGAACAGAGGCATAAAACTGTCCAGGTGTATCTGAGACTGACTAAAACAGAGGTAGGGTCTTGACAAGTTGGGTAAAGGCAGCCAGCTCGGCTTTGCTTCTTAATTATAGAATTATACTTCAACTGTTCAAGCCAAGCATGGGGTAAGCATGTAAAAGAGCCTTGTAACTGATCGATTGAAATAAGAGGAAATCATAATTTTTCTGACTGTGATATAGATAATTTGTTAGTAAATAACCTTTCATTTTAAACATAATACATTTTACCTCTTTTTCACTTTTAGATCTTGATGAATGTCAAACTAAGCAGCACAACTGCCAGTTCCTTTGTGTCAATACCTTGGGAGGGTTCACATGTAAATGTCCACCGGGTTTCACGCAACATCATACGGCTTGTATTGGTAAGTTCAATTGAAAAATTGAATTTTCGTTCATGAAAGCAAGTCACATTATTTGCCTGATTTTTTTTATCTGATCTGTGTAGAATTATTATTTTTTAAACAACAACAACCACCCAACTGTATAAAGATATTTGTCATCACTGCACTACTTAGAAGTTCAAGGGGGGATGTAGATAAAAATGTCGGAAGAAATGAAAGCACTCACTGAGGATTTTTATGCAGTTGCTGAATATTACATCGTAAATGTAACCACACAGAGACAAAGGAGTAAAGCATTATTAAAAGCTGACTTGAAGTTACAGTTGCTTAAAACTACATTCAAAAGTATTTTTTATTGGCATATCAAATGTCCATAATCTTCTTTGACCTTTAGCACACACCTTGTGGAATTAAGTTAATGATGTAGAATGAAATATTTTCAAAAGAGAACCCCCTTATTTAGTTTGCATCTGGAAGTAGCACTGTGGGTGCAAATAATTCCCACAATCTTAATCATATTCTGAACCCCTAGTCAACATCATGTGCTATGTTGATAGCTATAGAAATGTGCAAGTTTCAAGCATGTATATATATCCATTGCCATATACTTCTATATTTGTATTAGATCTCTTTTTTCAATCTGATTCATAAAAATGAATAACTTTTTAGATAACAATGAATGTGGATCACAGCCTTCACTTTGTGGATCAAAAGGAATCTGTCAGAATACTCCTGGAAGTTTCACCTGTGAATGCCAAAGAGGTTTCTCTCTAGACTCAACTGGATTAAACTGTGATGGTAAAATCTGAACATCAAAAGTTATTTGTAGATGATATATTTGCAGAAGGTGTAAGATCATAGCCCTATTTACATAATATTACATACTGAGCTTATACTATAAATTCATAAGAGCATAGACAGGTTTATTATGGGACTTTATTGCAACACAACATTCAAAATCTGAATGCCTTAGCTTAGGCAGCTAGTTGAGTCTAATGAGACAGCAGCATAAGTATTCCATTAGTTATACCATTTGCTCTATTAGTTCTAAGTAGCTGGGTGAATATTTCTAAGCAAACATTTTTAAGCAATATTTTTAAGCAAGTATTTTAAAGCAATCACTGTGATGTCTATTCATATGTTTGCCACTGCCGTGTTTTCAGTAATGACTAAATCTCACTATTAGATGTACCGTATTTTTCGCTCTATAAGATGCACTTTTTCCCCTCCAAAAATGAAGGGAAAATGTGTGTGCGTCCTATGGGGCGAATGCAGGCTTTCGCTGAAGCTTGGAGAGCGAGAGGGGTCGGTGCACACCGACCCCTCTCGCTCTCCAGGCTTCAGGAAGACATCTGCAGCCTAGGCAGCCCTGCGGGAGTTCCCACAGGGCTGTCTAGGCTGCGGATAGCAGCCTGCTTCCCAGAGCGCCCGGCGCGCTGAAACCAGAGCGCCCGGCGCTTCGGGAACACATCCGCAGCCTAGGCAGCCTTGCGGGAGTTCCCCGCAGGGCTGCCCACGCTGCAGATAGCAGCCTGCCGCCCGGCGCGAAAAACGCCCTGAAGCAGAGCGCCCCTCGCGCCGAGCAGACATCCGCAGCATGGGGAGCCCTGCAGGAGTTCCCCGCAGGGCTCCCCACACTCAGGATAGCAGCCTGCCGCCCGGCGCGAGAGTCGCCCTGAAGCAGAGCGCCCCGCGCGCCGGGCAGACATCGGCCAGCCCCACAAGCTCGGGGGACAGCATGGAGGTGCAGCACCGCCATCCCGCTGTTCCTTGACCTGGTTCGGTTTCCCCAACCTGGTTTTGGGGGGGAAATGAAAATCCCCCCCCTTTATTTCCCCCCCACAAAAAAAACTAGGTGTGTCCTATGGGACGGAGCGTCCTATGGGACGAAAAATACGGTATGCACCAGATCTCAGATTCTGGGTTGGGTCCAAAGAACCTGAGTTAAATGCTTTCAGTTATTGGCTCTTTCCAGTTAACTTCTGTACAAGCACTAGCTGAAGGCTTTGTATAATCAGGTATCTGGGACTGCACTGCAGTGTGTGTGTACCACAAAAAGTTCCCCATTGGAAAGCAAGATTTGATTTGTTAATCAAGGCTTGAGGATTTAAAGTGGTTTTCCAGTGGGGAACTGTTCCCATTCCAGCCATTAGTGCTTGCTATGCACTCATGTAAGAGATTTAAATCATACCTAGTTAAAAATTTGGAAGTGGGGGCAGCAGATAGGAAACAGACTTGCATAAACAGAAGAACATACCTGGATTTCAGTGCACTTTTCTCACACAAAGCTCTTCCACTAAGTTGCTAACAGCCCTTCTCGAAGCAGAAGAGGTTTCTTCTTCATGGAAGGGCACTTTCAGATCCAAGCCTCTAAATGCAATTTAGAATTTGAAGGGTCTTTTGCAGCTAAGTGGAACACAGGAGATATTATTTTACCCTGTGCTACTTAGAATGCAGCTGGATTACTGTGCCCTGTTCTGGTCACAACATTTTAAGAAAGATAAGAACAAACTAGAGATATTTCAAAGGACAATGAATGTGGTAAATACTTTGAACACTTAAGGAAATTATGAAGGCAGTGAGCATATCTAATGTAAGAAAAGAAGAATGAAATGTTCAAATATCCATTAAAATGTCATAGACTGTTTACCAGGGCAACTTAATGAGGAGCAATCAGTTTTAGTTGTATCAGTAAAACACCTCCTAGCTGCAAGAATAAGTCAATAAGACATTGGAACTTTAGCAGCTATGTGACTGTATAATAAATGATTGGTTGAGATATTGGAACAGGTATCCTTTAAAATCCAGGGGGCTCTATTTCTTGGAGAAGATTGGGAATCTTCCCAGGGAGGGTGTAAAAGGGTTGGTCAAAAGGGTTACTACCAACTCCAATTTTCTATGAAGAAATTTTGTTAAGGCGCAATCCTATTGCATAGTTGCTTAAAAATAAGTCCCACTAGGTTGATGGAACTTGTAAGGTAAGTGTGTATAGAATTGTAACTCTCCCTTTTCTTCTTATATCTACTGCATTCTTTCTTTACAGATGTGGATGAGTGTGAAGGAAACCACAGGTGTCAACATGGCTGCCAAAACATCCTTGGTGGCTACAGATGTGGCTGCCCACAAGGATATGTTCAGCATTATCAGTGGAATCAATGTGTGGGTAAGAAAACAAAACTTCACAAGCAGATCATTCCAAAATTTCAAATTCAACATTTAAGTTTTCAAAACTCTGACAGAGAAACTAAACAGCAGGGCAGCAGAAATCAGTAGGTGGCACTAATGAGGCATAGATTATAGGATTGCAGCGTCAAGCCTAGCTGGCTAATGGAAACTGCTCTGTGTGGCCAAAGGACACCTTTAGCTACAGTCTGCATTCAGGGGGCTATGCATTTGTAGGTGCTGATGGAGAGCAAAACAATAATTCTGGTGGGAAGAGTCAAAGAAAGCACAATAGATGGGGTTTGCCCTCTCACACTGCTGGTGTTATATTTACCCCACTACCGTACTGAAGTATGTTTTATCTTGTAGTTATTTAAAATGGCAAGAGCACTTTCCTGTTCCAATCTTTAAAATCTTAAATTCAGAACCTGTTTATATTACTGTTTTACTACTATTGTCCTGCTAATAAATTCTGTATACCTTTTAAAAAAATAAAATGTTGTCATTTGTCCAACAGATGAAAATGAATGCTCAAATCCTAGTGTTTGTGGTTCAGCTTCATGCTACAACACTCTTGGAAGCTACAAATGTGCCTGCCCCTCTGGATTTTCCTTTGATCAGTTCTCAGCTGCATGCCATGATGTAAATGAATGTTCGTCCACTAAGAACCCCTGCAATTACGGTTGCTCCAATACAGAAGGCGGTTATCTTTGTGGTTGCCCACCTGGATATTACAGAGTTGGGCAAGGGTGAGTATTTGCTGGTGATTCCCACAAGCCAGCATCTATGTTTTATTATAATGCTAATCTTCTGGAAGGCCCAGGTAGCCCAAATTGTTAGCAAATGTGTTCTAGTTATCCAGTATTTTATCAACGCACTATTTCTGATTGATTATATGAGAACAAGAAGCATAATTTTCACACTTTCCCTTCTGAAGTGGCTGGGAGATTAGGACAGCCTTTAGACAGTCAGCAATAAGAGACACTACAGGGCAACTGAGGTCTTCTGCTCCTTTACAAAGACACAGGCCTAGGTGTCCAGCTACATCACTCCCAACAAGTCTTAAATCCAGATACTTGTTGCCAGTTGGGGCAAAGCTACGACACTAGCTTCCCAGCAGGTTGTTTAGTGATGCTCACTGGGATGAAGAAGGCAACGCAGCAGAGGTCAGCAGAGTGCAAATGCACTGGTAGGAGTGTTGGATTGGTTCCACAACCCAGTGGCGTAGCGTGGGGGGTGCAGGGGGGGCCGGCCGCACCGGGCGCAACATCTGGGGTTAGGGCAAATACACGGGTTAGGGGGCGCAAATCCACGGGTTAGGGGGCGCAAATTACTTGCCTTGCCCCGGGTGCTGACAACCCACGCTACGCCACTGCCACAACCCCTACTTCTTCTGGTAAGCAGCAATGGTCCACCTGGTCCATCCCACCAGCAAGCAGTTTTTGCTTAAATCTTAATACTGATTCCTGCCAGTGACTTCTAGCAATTCTGCCAACCAGTTATAAAGTCAACTGGCTCCATTCTGCTTTTCTTATCAAACTTGTCTTAGCACCCACTAAGGCCTGTCCACCACCAAGCCCCATATTAGACAATATTAAAAGTGTGGCTACTCTCTTCACTTTATACAACAGAACAGTTTTGTAGTACTTTTGATATCCTGGATAGAGTCTGTTTTCTTCCTCAATGAACTAACGTGGACTAACCAAGGATTAAATGCATTGTGCCCACACCTAGAGATAGTATTTTCTCTTCTGCCACTGCCAGAAGATTGCTACAGAAATAGCCAGGTATAATACTGCAAAGATGCCCTGCGTCTTAGCTCAGAGTAACTCATTTTCACTTTTCTTCAAAGACCGCTTGTTTATGTTCAACACAGAAACCAAATTTTAAGAATGTTTTCAGTAGTATATGGTTTGCCACGATTCCATACTGAGGAAGTGGAAATGTGACATGATGGTTTAAATTTTCAAGTATTAAAATTGCTATATTCTTCCAACAGGCACTGTGTCTCAGGTATGGGGTTTAATAAAGGCCAGTATCTGCCCTTAGATGGGGATGAAGAGAATGCTTTGTCTCCTGAAGCATGTTACGAGTGTAAGATTAATGGCTACTCCAAAAAAGACAGCAGGAAGAAAAGAAGTCTCAATCAAACTGAGCTGAATGAGGTAAGTAAGAACTGTAGAGTTAAACTAGTTTGCACTTCCTGTTCCTAAACTAAGTTGAATAGATTTGGCCAATTGAGGTAGCTAGCTTTTTCCTGTCAAAGTGGGGGAAGGGTTGGAATTTGTTGATTACCCTATCCGAGGGCAGCCTCACTTTTCACACCAAGTGAGCCGCAAGAGTACTTTGACACAGAATCCATGAGCTGTACACTGCTTTGGCATGCACAGGGTGAGCCCCAGTGCTGTCTTCTCACGGGTGGCTAAGAAAAGCACCAGGCTTTGGGAAGGAGGTGTGAGAATCTGACTGGGGCCTAGAGCCATCCTGCCTCCTTCCCAAAGCTGGGCCAGCACTAAGTAGGCCTAGGAAAGGAAATGGGAGCAAGCTAAGACCCTGTCAGAGCCCTCATGCCTCCTTCCCAAATCCCAGCACCACACTTAACCTGGCTTTGGGAGGGCAGCACAAGGGCTGGGCAGGGGGTGTCAAATGTTTCTGAGGCCAGCATGCAGCCCTTGGGCTCCATACGGGACCACCCTCCCCTATTCCGTCAACTGCTGTGATCAAGAATGTTCATGAACATTTCTTAGGCTCTACCACGTTGTATAGCTTTACTCAAACTAATCTCTGTATTGCACAGATGCTCCTATTTGTATTTGTCTGTAAAGGTCACCCCAGCTGTAACTGTGGCAAAAGTCCCAATTGTATAGCCAGTCTCTTGAAATGCAGCTTCCTGGTATAAGCCAGCGCCTGCCTATTTCACTTGCAATAACCAGAGAGGTGGTAAAAACATAAGAAGAGCCTGGTGGATCTGGCCAGTGCCCACCTACACCTGTTCTCACAGCGTCCTGTTCTCACAGTAGCCAACCAAACGCCCGTGGGAAACCTGCAAACAGGAGCTGAGCACAAGGGCACTCTCCCCTTATGCGGTTTCCAGCAACTGGGCCATTGAAAGCCTTGTCCTTCATGAAAAACCCTTTCCTAGCTACTTTCTCCATGCCATGCATAATTTTATAAACTTCTGTCATGGCACCTCTTACTTGCCTTATCTCTTAACAAAAGTCCCAAATGTTATAACATACCCTTCATGGAGGAGCTGCTCTCCCCCTTGATTATTTTGGTCACCCTGTTCTGAACCTTTCCCAATTCCACACCATCCTTTTTTGCGGTATGGCAACCAGAACTGTACACAGAATTCCAAATGCACCAGAGATTTGTGTAATGGCATTACAATATCAATTTTGTTTTCATTAGGCAGCAAAATCGCAAATGCAGTTCAATCACTCAGTTCAGAGAGGTCCTGTGAGGTCTCTTTGCAATCTCCTTCGTTTTAACAACCCTGAACAATTTAGTGTGATCAGCAAACTTGGCAAATTGGACCAATTAACAGCTGTAAGAACGGTATAAACAAGACAGATCATGGAGTTTGCCTATAATTTCATTTTCACTTCTCGTTTATAGATCAGTTTGGAAAGTTTGGACATTGACCACCCGTTGAAGATGAGATTCAACGTGTCTGGGCTCAGCAATAAAGAACACATCCTAGAGCTCATTCCTGCAATTCAGCCCCTGACAAACCACATTCGCTATCTCATTTCCTTTGGTAATCATAACAACATCTTCCGGATACACCAGAAGGATGGGCTGAGTTACCTTCAGATTGCCAAGAAAAAGGCAATCGCCGGCACTTACGCACTGGAAATTGCTAGCGTTCCTCTCTACAAAAAGAATGAGCTAAAGAAACTGGAAGAAAGCAATGAGGACAACTACCTCCTAGGAGAGCTTGGAGAAGCTCTTAAAATGAGGCTCTGGATTGAACTCTACTAAAACCTCCACTCCTTAGCTCCACTTCATGAATGATTCACTTCCATTCATGCACTTATACATCTGAACATACTTCGCTTTCTGAGAGCTTTAAAGAGAGACAATGACTTTTTCAAAAGTACCAAAAACTACCGAGGACAGAAACCTCTGAGTCCTTCCATCCTGTCCAAGACTGCAGAATGGCCCTTTGACTTTACCGTGGCCAAAGCTTTTGACTACAATGCCAATCATGGTTACTGTAACTTCCATATAACCTCAGTTTAAAGTATACTGGTGCTCAAGAGGTCAGCATATGGCACAAAATGTGAGCTACTTTTTTCCTATTAGCAGTCTAGCACGTTGGGTATTTTGCTATAGTTCCTAAATTAAAAAAATAGAGATTTTATTTATTTTTAATGCAGTAATATATGAGAATTTAGCAAACTATGTTAACACAAAAAAAGGAAAACACACCTGTTTTTCCTTGAGATTTTATGAATTTGAACTATTACAGGTAAGAGGTTCTTTTTTTCAAAAAAGAGAAACCAAGATTCCCCCCCCCAAAAAAAGTGTCCTTTCACTATTGTGCCAGTCATCCCACAAAGCATAAAGGCAGTTCTTTAAAATATCATGAAGGCGAATGAGCACTGCATTACATTTCAGGAGGGTCAAAACATCCTTTCCCTTCCACGTAGGGTATTTAAGCCATGCCTTATCATCAGTGACTGTGATCAGAATTTCAGAAACCATAAGCCTCAATACTAATGCTTATGTTACTGCCCTGAGGACTAGATTCCATTTCAGAAATTACTAATAATGGAAGGTGGCACTCAACCACTGTAGCAAAATACCTGGACTGCTTGTGGTACCAATTGCAGGCCAAACCGTACTGTATTTTCTCCTGATAACCTCAATGTCACACAACACCTCATTCACCACAAACTAAAGGTGCTCTACATACTTGCATTACCATGGGCAGCTGAAAACAAACCTTATATTCTTAGAAGGGAACACCTGATGCCTCATTCTGTATGGTGCTGGCTTGGATTAATGCTGAAATAAATATGACCGAGCTGCTTCAGGGCTGCCATATGTGTACACTATTCATGCTGCACAGAAATAAGAAAGAAAAAAATGCATATTTGAAACCAATTAAGAATTTTCATTAATACTGTAGTTATACACAATATGCCTCATTTTATCATAGCCTATTTTATAAGAATTACTTTTGTACAACAAGTTGGCATTTAGTTTACTTTTAGTATTTTTTAAAAAAAGTGTTGTGCCATTATGTTTTAATAAGTGTATGTCACCATGGTGCTAACAAACGACAGCTGGTACCTGTAATATGCAATGTAAAAGGACCTCACATCTGAAACAACCCAAAGCACATGCCAAATCTGGGTTTTTTTTCCAGGCATCTACCTGTGCTGACCAAAGATTAGCAACACGTTACACACACTGTTTGCATTCACTTTGTATTTTCTTTATGGAAGTAAGAAAACATTGTAAATTACAATTTTGTTTTGAGAAAAGGAGGTATTGTTTTGTAAGCCTTTGTACTAATACAACACCACCTTTCCTGCAATAAAACCTATTTTCTGGTAACTGCCTTGCTTTGTCCAGGCATTTGGAGAAAAATGCCTACTAACTGAAGGGAAATAATGAAAGTACCCAGATCTCTTTCCTCATCACCCAAAGTATTTTTGACCTACTAAAAAAAAATAAAAATCAGCAGCTTTTCCCGCAATTCTCACCTTTAGTGGGGCTGTGCAGGAAATGTCCCTGGTGCTATGTGATTTTAAAAGCCAATGTTCAATAGTTTTGAATATTGCATTTGAAGAATTACATTTCTCCCTTGTGTATCTGCATCATACCACAGGCCCATTGATTCCAACATCCTATTCTCACAGTGATCAGCCAAACACCATTGGGAAGCCCACAAGCCAGCAGGAGGAGGACCACAAAAGACAGAAGGCTGCGCTTGAGAACATTTGAGTCAATGTGCCTCGCAAGACGAAATTAATCCGTTCCGTGAGGCTCTTCGTATAGCGGTTTTTTCGTCTTGCGAAGCAAGCCCATTGACAGCTTTGCGGATTAGCGCTATTAGCGGCTTAGGAAAAGGGGGGAGGGAGGGAAAAAAACCTGCAGGAACTCGCAAGCCCATAGGGAAATTCGTTTTGCGAAGCGCCTCCAAAACGGAAAACCCTTTCATCTAGCGGGTTTTCCGTCTTGCGGGGCGTTCGTCTTGCGGGGCACCACTGTATTTCTTCATCATCAGTTCTGCTCTTTCCAGAGGAAAAGAGATCCTTCTATTCTTTTACAAAGCCGTTCCTACCTAGGCTTCTTTTCCTATCATGAATTAAACATCATAGAGTACACCCACTGAAATTAATGGACACAATCAGCCAAGTTCCATCAAATTCAATGAGAATACCCTTCAGTACAACTCACTTGGCTACAGTCCCGTTTTGTTAGTTTAATTCCTTGTTTCAGCCAATTCTCCTGCCCTTTGCTGGTCATTATTAGGTAGTCAGTCAATGATTCAGCAAGACCTTCTCTCCTGTGCTGAATAGCTTAGAGCAGGGGTCGGCAAACTATGCCCCCTGGGCCGGATCAGTTCTGCCTGGGTCCTGTAGGTGGACCGCCTGGCCATTTAAGAACCCGCCAAGAAGACAAGACTCCCAGCGATGGCGATGGGAGGAAGAGGCCGAGCAGCGGCGGCTCTGCCAATCAAACGCACCTGGTTTACCTCAGCGGCATTTGATTGGCAGAGCCGCTGCCGCTTGGCCTCTTCCTCCCGCTACCGTTGTCACTCTGGTGCTCCTGTGGACCAGATGAGCTTGCTTTGCCTACCTGCTTCACGAGAAGAAAGAGCGGTGGTGGTGGCAGTGGCAGCCCCTGGGAAGGTAAGCGCAGTGCCCTCTTAAGGCAGGGAGGAAGCCTGTTTTGCCGCCGCCAGCCCTGCAGCGAATGAGGCACACGGCAAACCGAGAAGGCAGCTGGGGGGTGGGAAGGACTACTTGCCCCCCCACCTCTTCTTCCAGCTCCCCCTCCCATGCTGCTTCTCTGGAGCCACCATCCCTGCTTCGCCATGGCCATGCTCTGCATATTGAACTTGCTGCTCTTTTCTCCGTGGAGCGATTGTGGGTCTCTGTGTGTGTGTGTGTGTTGGGGGGTGGCAGGTGGGTAAGCTTGCCTGTTGGTCCTTCCCCACCCTGCTTTAATGCACACTGTTTTATTTTATTTATTTTATTACACCTGCCCTTCCCCTGCCCCATTCTTCCCAGTGTGCATAGGAATTCGTTCTCCCCCCCCAAATATATAGTTCGCCCCGCCCCCAAGGTCTGAGGGACAGTGGACCGGCCCGCTGCTGAAAACATTTGCTGACCCCTGACTTAGAGGCACAATTTTAACTAGGTCCCCAGTGTGGAGAGGCAGGGGCGATTTAATCCACCATTACTCAGTGTTGCAGTCCCAGTCCTGATTGGAGCCTGCCATACTGCAGCTGTTGAAAACAAGCTCACATCTCATCAGATTATCTAACATAATGTGTAGTTTGGCCCTGAGAATTCAGAAGGGTTTACAGATTGAGGGCATATCTCCCAAACAGATGAATGCACCAGCACCTCTATAAGCACTGACTCCACCTTCATTGCAAACGAATTACAACAGAAAAGCAGCTTTCCTTCCACACACAAAATCCACTTATCCAATAAATCTTCACAAAAAAACAGTAAAGAGTCTTGTGGCATTTTAAAGACAAATGAAAACAGCTAATCTCTTGGAAATTGTCACAAAAACAGTTGGTAAAATAAATACCCCTTTCATGTTTTAAGCAAGTTCCGCTTCCTTATTCTGCCATCTCCTTTATGACTTACCGTATTTTCTGCTCTATAAGACTCACTTTTTCCCTCCTAAAAAGTAAGGGGAAATGTGTGTGCATCTTATGGAGTGAATGCAGGCTGTGCATCTATCCCAGAAGCCAGAACAGCAAGAGGGATCACTGCTTTCGCTGCGCAGCAATCCCTCTTGTTCTGGCTTCTGAAATTCAGAATTTTTTTTTTCTTGTTTTCCTCCTCCAAAAACTAGGTTCGTCTTTTGGTCTGGTGCATCTTATAGAGTGAAAAATACGGTAACTAGGGCTCAGCCTAGAAGTAATAAAATAATAAAAACACCTAGACCTGTCATAGAATATGGAAACTGAGCAGTCTCTTTGTTATATCAGACAAAGTATGGCAAAGTATGGAAAACAATAAACATAAATAGGCGGTGCTGGGCGGAAATGAAACTTTCTATTATGGACCAACTGGCCACAACCAAAATGATATTTTTCTGAAGTTATTATTTTTATTCCAAACCCTACCAGTGTGGATCCCACCAACCCACATGTCCAATTGTCAAAGAAAAATTAATACATTTGTATTTCAATCAAATAGAACACGCATTTTAAAAATCCCTGCTGTATCAGCACCCAACTGTTGGAGGATGGGGACTTCCAAACTTAAGCAGCTATTACAGTGGTGCCCCGCAAGACGAACGCCTCGGAAGACAAAAAAACTCGCTAGACGAAGGAGTTTTTCGTTTTCGAGGTGCTTCGCAAGACGCATCTCCCTATGGGCTTGCTTCGCAAAACGAAGCTTGCCCCGCAAGCTCCGGGGATAGCGGGGAAGCGCAGCGCATCTTCCCCACTGTCCCCGGACCTCTTTTGAAGCAAGGGGCGGCGGGGAGAAGATCACTTCTCCCCGTTGCCAGCCCCGCAATCTCCGGGGACAGAGGGGAAGGCGCGCGCCTTCCCCTCTGTCCCCGGACCCCTTTTGAACCAAGGGGCGGCAACGGGGAGAAGCAATTCTCCCCACTGCCCCTTCCCTTGCTTTAAAACAGGATCGGGGACAGAGAGGAAGGCGTGCGCCTTCCCCTCTGTCCCCGGACGGTCTCTATAGGAACACATTGATTTTCAATGCATTCCTATGGGAAACCGTGCTTCGCAAGACGAAAAACTCGCAAGAAGAAAAAATTTGCGGAATGAATTAATTTCGTCTTGCGCGGCACCACTGTATAATGCATGTCAACTAAGCAGTATGATAGCCCTAATGTCTGGTAATGAGGGAATCCAATAGAATAAGCTGCAGAATGTGGAAGTAGACAGTATTCTTATGTAAGTAATACCTCTTTTAAAAGACAAACTAAATTTCCTACACAGATTCAAAAACCCATTTACTAACACAACTTTTAAAATTTGGACAATATGGGCAAATCTCTTTGTCCCAGGCACATCACTCATAATGCCAATAGAGTTTTACCCTATCTTTACAAATAAATATAAAACCTATAAAAAACCTACAAATAAATATAAAATCTTTAACATAGAAGGGTGGAAAGAAAAACAATAATACGACCTGAAATATTTTTACAAAAACGGAATGCCCCTTACCATTAATGACATACAAACCCAATTGGGAAATCCTCAAATACTGTGACTATTAGGATACCCACTAAGGGGATTTCTAATAAACTCTTAGGATTAAAACTGAAGCCATGAGACAATTAACGTCATATGGTAAAAAAAAAGTAGAAGAAAATATAGCAACGAACGGATTAATATCACCACCCTGTATAAAACAACTATAGAGGCATATTTCCCTCCCCAGAATAATATGAGAGAATGGTGGGGATCAAATTGGGATTTAGAATCCAGAATGCGGCAGCTAGACTGGGGACTGGGAGTGGCCACCGAGACCACATAACACCGGTCCTGAAAGACCTACACTGGCTCCCAGTACATTTCCGAGCACAATTCAAAGTGTTGGTGCTGACCTTTAATGCCCTAAATGGCCTCATCTCAGTATATCTGAAGGAGCATCTCCACTCCCATTGCTCAGCCCGGACACTAAGGTCCAGCTCCAAGGGCCTTCTGGTGGTTCTCTCATGGCGAGAAGTGAGGTTACAGGGAACCAGGCAGAAGGCCTTCTCAGTAGTGGCACCCGCCCTGTGAAATGCCCTCCCATCAGATGTCAAGGAAATAAACAACTATCTGACTTTTATAAAACATCTGAAGGCAGCCCTGTATTGGGAAGTTTTTCATTTTTGATGTTTTATTGTGTTTTTAATATTCTGTTGGGAGCCGCCTAGAGTGGCTGGGGAAACCCAGTCAAATGGGCGGGGTATAAATATTAATAAAAGTACCGTATTTTTCGCCCTATAGGACACACTTTTCCCCCTCCAAAAATGAAGGGGAAATGTGTGTGCGTCCTATGGGGAGAATGCAGGCTTTCGCTGAAGCCTGGAGAGCGAGAGGCGTCGGTGCGCATCAACACCTCTCGCTCTCCAGGCTCCAGGAAGCTATCCGCAAGCCTTGCGTGCCCGGGGATGAAGGACGTCCCATGCTTCGCGCAGGTATCCGCAGCCTGCCGCCCGGCAGGCGGGGCAACCTCAAGCAGAGCACCCCGCGCGCCGGACAGACATCCGCAGCGTGGGGAGCCCTGCAGGAGTTCCCCGCAGGGCTCCCCACGCTGCGGATAGCAGCCTGCCGCCCGGCGTGCATAACGCCCTGAAGCAGAGCGCCCCGCGCACCGGACAGACATTGGCCAGCCCCACAAGCTCAGGGGACAGCGGGGAGGTGCAGCGCTGCCATCCCACTGTTCCCCGACCTGGTTTTGGGGGGGAAATAAAGAAAAAAAAAATTTCCTTTATTTCCCCACCAAAAAAGTAGGTGCGTCCTATGGGATGGAGCGTCCTATGGGACGAAAAATATGGAAAGTAGTAGTAGTTGAACTTGAAGACATTTGTGTGTATCTAAGTTTCACAATTTAAATGTCTGTTCACTTCAACGCAGACACAAGGCATGCCAATTCCAATTGTTTTTGTGGACAGACACCCCTAACTTTGAGGAATGTGCCACATCTGCATAGCCACTCCATTCGCCTTTCAGTAAGACACCCATTAACCTGGCAACAGACAATAATTATCCCAAACACACCCCAGCTACTGACGAAGAAAACCCCAATATGGAATTATATAGGATTAGTAATTTTGATGTACAAATAATAGGCTTTCAGCTCTTCTTTCTTCCCATCTTGATTAGTGACAGGAAGGACATTGGCTTAGAACACATCTGGGGAAGGAAAAATGTTCTTTTCAGTTCTCATTTCCTCTTTCCATACTGATCAAAGGAATACTGCACTGCTTTGTTTTCCTTTATGCCCTATTGTTATCGAAGAGATAGAAGAATATATCTCAGTTATTGGGTTTTTGTAAGTTTTATCCTATGTGATAAACAGTTGCCTGTATCTTTCTTCCAGTGTTTTCTTTTAAGAAATATACAGGTAACTGTTTATCACATGCACTTTCAATTAACTGGAAAAAAGCCAGGAAACTGAAACAAATGAAACTAATATTTTTTATATCCCTGATACCTACATTTATTCACGAAGTTGTTGGGAGGTATAACAACTACTGAACAAATTAATATTAAGAGAGTCAATACAGCAATATATCATTCAATTATTTCCTTGGCAGTCAATTTAAGCAAACTCATTGCACCGTTGCTTCTAGCAAACAGATCTGTCCATTCTGTTTCAAAATTTCAAGATGAGTCGAGTTTTTAAAAAGTAAATAAACAAGCCACACTGTGTGCGTCTGTCAACTCTACCCCCCCCCCCCAACGTGGTCAGCAAAACTGCTTTCAATTCTCTTACTGCTCCCATCTTGCAAAGCACAATGAATCGACACAACTTCAAGAGAAATACTCAACAGGTGCTATGAAGAGTTGTGACTTGATCATCTTTGGGGGGCGGGGAAGAGGTGCTTATTTTTCGGATAGGATATTTTCCGGGGATGGCGAGTTGCGTACATAGGAATAACACGGTACCTTTCAAGCTCTTCCCAGTTATTTTGAATTTTGCGTGAGGAAGCAGAAAGTGAAATGAGGGAAGGAGACAGGAAAGTGTGTGTGTGTGTGTGTGTGTGTGTGTGTGTGCGCGCGCGCGCGCGCGCGCGCTTATGAACAGAGACTGGGGTTTTGGAGTTTGCAGTGCCTCCCTTTCTCAGTGCCTACCCCTCCAAATAAAACAGTTCATGACACCCCACCCCACCTCTGCCTCCTTCAGAGTCCCAGCAAAGCAAATAGGAGCACCAAGTCCCCCCAAAATAATTTGTATTTGCCCTCCCCAAATAGAGTGGTACCTTGGTTTGCAACCGTTTTGGATCACAACCGTGTCAAACCCGGAAGTGTGTATCCCTTTTTTTGGATTACAACCCATTTTTTTGGGGGGGGGGGATTACAACATATTTTCATTATTTTTTTGAGGTCCCATTGGCAAAAGCGCACCTTGGGTTACAACCTGTTTTGGTTTACAACCGGACCTCCAGAACGGATTAGGGCCTTCTCGGTGGTGGCACCCGCCCTGTGGAACGCGCTCCCATCAGATGCCAAGGAAATAAGCAGCTATCCTATTTTTAAAAGACATCTGAAGGAAAGTTTTTAATATTTAACGCTCGATTGGGGCCGCCCAGAGTGGCTTGGGAAACTCAGCCAGATGGGCAGGGTATAAATAATTAATTATTATTATTATTATTATTATTACTACTACTACTACTACTACTACTACTACCACCACCACTAGATTTCTTGAATAGCCTTTCCCCTTCTAGAATATTCTGTCCGGCCACAGGGTGGCACTCAATGACCTGCAAATTAATAATGTATTACTGCTATTCTGTCAAACTCCTAACTCCATACTACTTCCCGTCTCTGGTTCTATTTTCTAATGCTGAGGACAGTGTACTGGTGATAGTTTCTTTGCACCTGTGCCATTCATAATGGTAGGTACAGGGAGAACTACATAAGCAGGAAGGCAGAGGCTAAAAGGAATAAAATTATCACCAGCCTTGTGCCTTTTCAGTTATTTTGGAAAGTATAGGGTTAGGGTTATGCCACATTTCGAATTTCAGAGACAACTGAGCTTCTTCTGGCAAAGTTGTTGAGCTTGCAAAATCTCGAAAAGTGAAGATTTTTACCTATCTTTTAGGAAACTTGCCCAAAATGAAACACCTCACTAATGAACACCTGCCTCCCTTGTTCTCTTAGAAGGGCAATGGTGCCCACCGTTGTGGTACCGGAACTGAGTTCCGGAGGGTTCCGGCGGCAAAAAAACCCCTGCGTACAAGTTGTAGCTGCAGGAAGCAAGCTAACTGCAACCAAAGACAGCTTACCAAATGAATGCCCTTTTCCTTTCTTATCCCATTGTCAAACAGAGAGTAACAGCCCCACTTTTTATTTTGAGAGAGGGAGGAGCGGCAGCCACCTCAAGAGACGAGGGAACCTGGAAGTTGCCCCCCCCCTCCATTTTGTTCTTACCTCAAGACCAGGCCTCAAGGATGCCACCCAGTCCTTGCCGCACTCCGATCCTGCCCCTCATCAGTGGCATGGCTTACTCACGAAAAACAACACTGCCACACACCTCTTCCATTTTGCTTTTACCTGAGGGGGTAAAAACCAGCCTCAGGACAGCCATTAATCTCTCCTATCCTGCACTTCATAAGCAGGGAGAGTTGCTTGCTCAGGAGAGAGGGACACAGAAGAACTGCCTTTTTCTTCCATTTTCTTTTTCTCTGGGAAAAAAACAGGGCCTAAGTACAGTCATTCTGTCCCATTCAAATGGCACACCTTGTGAGGAGAAGAGGAAATGGCTTTTTGTGTGGAAAAGGGAGCCACAGCTGCCTTTCTCTCTCTCCAATAATGCAGTCAGGTTTCAGCTGTGTCCTTTAACCACCTGAGAGACACCAGCTTCTTAGGAGTAAAGCCAATTATTTCAAACAGCTGCTTTCTTTTCACACTGCACTAGGTGCCAGAGGTTTCCCACCACCAAATATCAACCTTCAGCTTGCCAAGAGAACCATTTACACTTTCTTTACCAAATCTACTGGGCCTCAGAATTGCTATTAGGTCATTTCCTAAAAGGAAGGGACCAGCCATCTTTCTCCCATGCAGCTGCTCTGCCACCAAAGGGAAATGGTAAAGCAGAGCAATTATTACGTTTTGCAAATAGCATCTTGTGGCTTTTTGCTAAGCCGGCATGGCTTACGAGTGGTGTCATCTTTAAAAGCAGCTTTCTTTATTGTAGCTACAGATAAGACCGATCTTATCTACTTAATTGGTGTGGAGACCATTCGATAGATGCTCAACAAACTTCCCGTTTCATCTGAAATATTGTCCTTTTTGCTAACTGTAGTGAAATGAATGGCTATATTCATTTGGCTTGCATTTTAATGCATGCTCCATTACCAAGTTCTAAATGGGGCTTTGTTTTGTGGTCTTCGGTTGTAAACAAAACAAAGTGTGGAGAGGCTTAAAAATGTTATTTAAGTCTCTTGGCAAAGATTCCCATGAAGCCTTAGTTGTCATGCGGTTAAAAGGGCAGGTCCTCTCATGTACTGGTAAATAGTTAGAAGGGGATGGGGAACAGAGGCTTGGAAAATTGTTTGAAGAACAATACCGCGCTTACCCATGATATATATTTGGATTGGTGTTTCTAGAAGCAAATAAATAACAGACAGATTAGATACAGTTATCTAAAGTAGAGAAAGAGGTCCAGTGCAAGTGTCCAGAAGTGCTCACTGGACAAGAGGAAAAATCCTAACTTTATATACACACAAATATATACAAAATTGGCTATAGGTGCTGAATCTTTAAAGTGCAATTAAGCCGTTTAATAACATGAAAGATTAGACAGCGGATTAAATCTCTTTATCAGTTATTAACAGCATAGAGAATTTGTCTAGATAAGCACTTGAGAGAATCTGTTTTACCCAATGCAAAAAGCTTTTGGGATATTAAGCAAAACCCCACCACCCATTTCATTCACAGCTTATAAGGTTTATTGCTACCTGAAAATATGGTTATCAGCATAACAGGATGTTAAAACAATTTATTTGGGGAAATACCAGTAAGAATCCATATGTAGAAATGACACCTGCATTAGGAAGTACCCCTTCAGCTAGTAAATCCTAGGAACAAAGAAGTGATGCCTCTTTTCTTTTTGTCTTACCTGTGATATTCTTCCAGGATCTTCTGATATTCCCCCAGGGTCATCTGATAGTGACTTGAGGAGGTGTCCAAATTTTGGAATTGGGGAGTGTGTTCCTGAATGGGGCTAATTTCTGATTAACTTTACACAACCCAAGACATGGACTAGGCTTATAAATGCCCTTGGCTTATCCAGAATACTACTACTAATTATTATTATTATGTATTAAACTTGTATACCCTTCAACCAAAGATCCCAGGGCGGTTCACAACAGAAAAATACAAAATGGGAGTACAAAATACACAATAGAACAAACCAATAACCCAGTCTCCCACAAACACATTTAAAAAGCCACAGAATGTTAATCAGCTGAACACCTGGTTGAAATGTTTTTGCCTGGCATGTAAGGATAAATGATAGATGTAAAATAAAGGCGCCAGGTGAGCCTCTGATGCCTAAACCCAGTGGAAGCTTCAATGTGGAGTTCCCATGAAGAGCATTTGACAAACGGGGAGCCAACACAGAAAAGACCCATTCTCATGTTGCCACCCTCCTCTCACAGAAGCTGCACAAAAAGAACTCAGATGATGATCACAGGGTCTGGGTCAGTTCATATGGGGAGAGGTGGTCCTTAAGGTATCCTGAGCCATTTGGGGCTTTATAGGTCAAAAACAGCACTTTGAATCAGGCCCAGAAACTGATGTGCAACCAGGGCAGCCGGGCAGGATTGGTGCGATATTCTCAAACCATCTTGCTCCAGTGCGCAACCTAGCCACCAAATTCTGCCCCAGCTAAAGTTTCTGAACCAACTTCAGAGGCAGCCCCATGTATAACAACATGTTGCAGTAATTTAACCTAGAGGTTATCAGAGCATAGGCAACAGAAATTAACTATCCCTGTCCAGCTGGGAACTCTGCGCCACTGAGGCCACCCGAGTCTCAAGCCACACAGCAAAGGATCCAGAAGTTCTCCTGTTCCTTCAGAGGGAGTAAAGCCCCATCAAGATCAGGCAACTTCCCATCCATCCAGTGTAGAGAACCAGGCCTAAACTCTGATTGAAATGGATATACTAAATCAGTTTCTTCCAAGAGTGCCTGGTTCAGGTCTGCGGCCACCCACTCAAGAACTTGGCCCAAGGAGGAGCTGGCTGGTAATTACTTAGGCATTCTGAATCCATGGAGAATTTCTTGAGGTGTTGTTTTACCACTGCCTTCTTCAAGCAGGCAGGGTCCAACCACCCGCTCTCACAAGGAGGCAGTAATCACCTGCATGGCCCAGCCAGCTGTCTCCTCGCTGCTGGTTTTTTAATCAGCCAAGAGGGGCAAGGGTCCAGGCAAAGTGGTCACCCTGACTGATCCAAGCCCTTTGTCTACATCCTCAAGCCTTACTAACTGAAACTCATCCAATACAAGTGGACTACAGTCGTACCTCGTTATGCGGCCGGGATCCGTTCCAGAGCCCCGGCTGCTAGCAAAAAAGGACACAGGGCAAAGCGCCCCGTCTGTGCATGCGTAAAGCACAATTTAGTGCATGCGCGAGCAGCAAACCCGGAAGTAACCTGTTCAGGTACTTCCAGGTTTGCCACGGACGTTCACCAGAATGGATGCTAGACAAGGCAGACGTTTGTGGAGGTATTACTGTATAGTGCTTTGGGCACCCTTGAGATTAATCTGCTGCAATAGCCGTCAAGATCCCAGTGGATGCAAGTGATTTTGTCTTCAAATTGCTTTGCAAATAAGTCATAGTGAGCTGCTGTCAGTTCTACCACCTCCTTTGGTCCAGACTGTAGGTAAGGTAAAAGACCCCTGGACGGTTAAGTCCAGTCAAAGGCAACTATGGAGTTGTGGTGCTCATCTCGCTTTTCAAGCCGAGGGAGCCCATGTTTGTGCGCAGGCAGCTTTCCAGGTCATGTGGCCAGCATGACTAAACTGCTTCTGGTGCAACGGGACACCGTGACGGAAGCCAGAGCATATGGAAACGCTGTTTACCTTCCTGCTGCAGTGGTACCTATTTATCTACTTGCGCTGGCATGCTTTCAAACTGCTAGGTTGGCAGGAGCTGGGACACAGCAATGGGAGCTCACACCATTGCAGGAATTCGAACCGCTGCTTTTCCGATTCGCAAACCTGAGGCTCAGTGGTTTAGACCACAGCTCTACCCACATCCCATTGGTCTAGACTGTAAGAAACCCCAAGCTACCTGGAAAAGCTCTGCAGGGTGGCACAATGAGGATGCAATGGAGGAAGCAAAGTATGCTTTCATTGCTGCCTTCATTGTCACTAAATAGGTTCAATGATGAGCCCTCACCAGTGTCCGATTGTATCCAACTGGAGTTTTTCTCCACTCGCATATTTAAGCTGTCTCTCAACATGTTTCCTCGCCCTAAGCTCTGGAGCTATATTGACCTTGAAACTCTATTTTTTAACTTCATATTTCTAAAAGTGCAAGATGAGATTATTTCTATAGCTCCACTCCACTCTGTTATTGGACAGTCGAATGCAACAACTGGACATTCATTTTAATAGTGATTTTTGCCATGCTGCTTAACCTTTTTTCATCTACAGGTTACAGAAGCACTTTTTAAAACAGTGCATGAAATATCAAAAACTTGTAGTGTTTAGGTCTTCCTGGCATGTTACATGTTAGGTGGGGCTCAAATAAAGAGTATTGAAAACCAGAGGAAAGGAATTTATTAATAAAAATAGGCTGATTTAGGCAACCACAGTTAATTCACTCCCATTTATTGCAGTGATCCCTCCCCAATACAGAGTAGTAACTGCAATACTCAAGTTGTTAAAACATTAGAAAACCCATTGTGTGTGACAGTTACAGTACAATATTATCAAAATATGACATGACATTTTCAAACTGTGGAATAGTACCAACCAAGCTCAATCCTTAAATTAAGACCATAGTTCATTTTTAAATAAACAGAAAAGCATATAAAACAAATTATGTAAAAAGGAAAGCCTAATACAAACGTAACAAATAAATAATTGATTTTTTTCAGCTACTTTCTAAACACTTCCTAATTTCATAAAATAAAGTTTCTGCTACAGAAATGGTATTGCTGAGTGTCAATGGAAAACAATTATTTCAAGTCATTACTGATTGGAACTTAAGAAAACATGGCGCCAAAAAGAAAAGATCAATTCATACTAACTAGAAATTGGAATGGCTATGTATCATAAAATTGCCTCTTGCTAACAAGGTGCAATTATGTTTATTGGAGTGTTAGAATAAATTGTACAATTGTTGTCTTGGTGTCTAGTGTGGTATGTGTGTGTGAAGTACTGAGAATTCTCATGTATGAAGTAACCTTTATTAATTTACAGACTACATTTTGCTCCCATCCATATATGCATATTTAGATAAATTTGATTTTTTTACACAGCACACAGAGAGACTTTTCATTTGGTTCCTTTTACAGATAACAAGCAATGGTTTTCCTGAATAGCAAAATTTTGAATAAGTGTACCAGTGCACTTTTTCACGATAGCAGCACTAAGTTCATGCCCTACTGTCTGTACATAAACAATGGAAACAAAAGTTCAGATTAAATGAATAATTTTATGCCCCTCATCACACCAATAAGCACTGCAAACTTGTAATTATCAATGCTATTACACATTGGGAATGCCTTTTAGGAAAAAAAATCCTGTTATTATTATAAGACTTTAAATTTTCTTTGAAAACTAGGTACTGGCATTGATTTACTCTACCTGGCTGCCAACTTGTATTGCACTTCTGAAAAGGGGAGAACACAAACAACATTGGTAAGACAATGAGAGTCGTAATTTACTAGAATGCTAATCACTATCTGCAAGAATCACCTTGTCTCAGTAACTGGGACTACCAAAATAAATTTGTTTGTTTATTCTGATCTTACACAGTAAAAAATATTGTGTATTCATATTCTCTATCTTCAATATCCAAATTACAGGTGTTCATTCTAGCCCATATTACCCCGTATTAATGCCAAGAGACTGGGAAAGGGTTTGAGGCAACTCTTAACAGATAATAGGCATAAGCACTATTACAAACTAGTGAATAAAACCTCAAGTGATTCTTCAGTAAGCAATTCATCGAGTAAAAAAATATAAAGCAGTCAAACCACACACACACACAAATTGAGGGCACACAAATTGGCAGTTCTTGAATACACAAGGTCATCACATTCAAATTAAAACATAAGGTCAAGAGGATCAAACCTGAGTATTTAACAAGACTAAACATAGATTCTGACAACTGAATAAATTGCCCTTGGGACACCTCTAATAAAATGTGGTCCATTTAAGCAGGTGAACAAACTGTTAACTTTATTTAGATGGTCCTTGAAAGATTGAAGTATCCTATTAGATGGCATATCATAAACATGCCTGACATTTACATCATCATGTAACATAACTGCAGCTTCACAGTGGAGCTACAGAGTGAGGACTGGTCCACTAACCTTCAGCCAAAGTAGCCCAATAGGAAATATATATATATATGATGAAATCTAAGAGGACCCTCTGTCAATACACTTTAGCTTTATTCAGTGGTACAAATTGAAAAGTACAAAGTCCTAGATATCAACGTAACAAATTTGGTTGTTGTTTTTTTATTACAGCCAACTTGCTCCACTTTTTAGCTTTGTCTCAGATCCAACAGAGATCTTTAAAAACAAAACACACCATTCCAAACAATAGGAAACATACAACAATAAAACTAATACCTTTATGGAAGACCAGAACGCAGCATTTTTATTAAAATGGAAGTCTAAACTAAAAGAAGTTTGATCTAAAGTTTTAGCCAATGGCAGACTGACATTCTTTATAAATTTACAAAATAGAGTATATGGATGAAATTTGGTTAACTTCAGAAGGCACCTCAAGGCTAAAAGGCTTTTATAAATCTATAATCCTTTCACTGATCAAAAATAAACACTTTTATTGCTGCCGCTCAAGTAGCAAAGAAAAACCTGTTTATTCATTCTTCAGTCCAGCAAGAAATCTTCCCCCATTAAGCAAGATTAAATTACAGAAGAATTAGAAGAAAACTGAAGCTTTCACAACTTTAGGAGTATAGTGACTTTCCTTGTGTGCTTTCAAGTCAGTGGAACAGTGAAAAAGAATAGTCACTTTTTGCCTGTGTGTGATGTTAATATTTTAATCAAACATCTCAGTCTCTCCCACTTTAGGCACTGAAGTACCATTTCTTCACAGCTACATGCTGCGCAGTAGTGCTTAGGAATAGAAGGTAAGAACACTCTGATGATTCCCACGGACAAGGAGAATTGGTGGCAGGTCCTTTGAAAGAGCTTCGATCCACGCCATGTATAGTGCACTTGATACTGCACTTTTCCGTGCTACTGGCAAGCTCCTATAACCAAAAGAGGAATTAAACGGGGCATTTTGTCAGGTAAACAGCACAACCGGATCAGTTAATGCAAAATGTCTCAAAATTACTGAGATTGACAGCCAGCGTTTGTATTTTATTACAGAAGATAATTTTAAAACGATCTGTTACCCAAACGATTTTTGCTGCTAAATGATGCTTATTAGAAGCAGAAGTAGCATTAACGGACAATACTCGTCGTTTGGAGAATTATCTTCCAAATTTGTCAGATATGCTACTTTGCTACCATTGAAGGCAAGGCTGTAATCCTGGATGGAGTTATCTGAGAGTAAGACACACGCGTACAGACAAACATGCACAGAATTAGATTGTTTCATTATTATTTTAAGAATTCTATCCCACCATTCAGTGCTACTAACCCCAAGGTAGGTTACAAGCATGTCAAAATCCTAAATACCATAACCCTCAAAAACTACCATGATTCTATTATCTACTACTGTAGCTGAAGCAATATGCTATCTCTTTCCAATGCTTGTTTCCCTCTCCCTCTTTCCAGCCTACTCTGCCTCCAAAAATATAATCCAGAGGTTTGGGCACCTTCTGGAACAGTGTAGATCAGGCATAGCCAAACTTGGCCCTCCAGATGTTTTGGGACTACAATTCCCATCATCCCTGGCCACCGGTCCTGTTAGCTAGGGACGATGGGAGTTGTAGTCCCAAAACATCTGGAGGGCCAGGTTTGGCCATGCCTGGTGTAGATGGTGATACTGTAAACTGCAGGGGGAAAGGAAATAAAAACATCTAGGTTTGCAGAACAGGAGTTTCTGCTCAATCCAACATTATGCTCTCAAACACAATGGGTGACACCCAACTAAGTCATACTCAATCCACTACTGATGAGTCCATCAGTTTCAATGGGTCTGCACTAAGGTTAACAATGGTTATCACTGGCTACATCAGCATGGCTGCCACTTATTTCTGCTGCACCAACAACCCTTTAACTCCAAAGTCAGAGGCATTCATAAATGTTTTCAAGCATCTCTTGTTTATCTACCATGTAACTGCTTTTTAGGGGGAAACCTAGAAATTCAGGGTCTTCATATGTATGTTTATTAAGAGAACTTTGTGGTGTCTAACTTATCATGATTACAGCAGAATTACTGTCACGGGGACATTTTTGTGAAAACCTAGCTAGGTATTTGCCTCACAGAAAGTCTGTTGCTATGCTCTAATCAGGCAGCACAACCACTGCATCATAACTTGGAGAACTGTCCCATTTGTGAAATTCCATTCTGCGCAATCCTCAAGCCAACCCAATTATATTTCCGTAGCCACCAAAATTATTAACAACCTTTCCCAAATAGTGGTGTTGATGCCAAGAACCACAGAAAGCAGTACTTACATAACAATTAGATTAGCTGTGCTTGAATGTTCTTTCAGTAATTCGTTTAACCTAATCTGGCGTTGGCTCTGCAATTAAAATGAGAACATTTTAAACAGCCCAAACAGCAATTTTTAAAGATCAGCAAGTAGTAGATTTACCAATGTAGCAACTCAAAATCGATACTATAGGAATGAATACTCAAAATGAATACTATAGGACGTTTAAATATTCCTATGTGGAAAGAGAGTTACAAAAAATACCTTTGTTTTGTATAGCTCAATTTCATTATCCGTGATTCTCCAAGGTTCATCTTCTTTCATTTTATCTGCAACATCTTGCTCTTTATCATCTTCATGAAGTCGGAATGGCTCAATCATTTCTTCAAAAGCTGCAATGCTAAAGATTATTTTAACATACAGCTGAAGTTAATCAGTCCTCAGACTCCTAACTGAAATATTTGTACAATGAGACCTGCAACTAAGATGCTACATTAATTGAACAAGATAAATGCGACTTCTCTATTCCAAGCTAAACTGCACAATACAGACTTAAAGGCTGCACAACAGAATCACCGACTGGGATCCACGTTTGCTTTATGCAAACACCAAGGCTGCTTGGGCATTCCTACCGGATTTTAAATTTTTGATAAATTCTCCCCACCTTTGGACAGCAGGTCCCCCTCTAGTATCATAAAATGCTGTGACAACTCCGCTCAGTTTCAAGAGAATGAATTTTCCCGTGCAGAACAGGGGGCTACTGTTTAAAAAGCAAAAACCTAGAGCCGGTGTAAGACGACAAAATTGCCATATACACAACTAACAAGGATAATAGCTTTTTTGCTTTTAATGAGAAAGTGGCCAAAATCCTCTGGTTATTTGGGAAGGAGGACACAACAAGGGGCAAAAAATGCCCACCCTCCTCTTCCATTACTAGGTGATGCCACTTAATCCAAAGCCATCTCACTTATGCAACAGCCATATTATGTCTTTATGTTAGCAAAGCAATCTCCTAGGTAGTGAAAGATTCCTTTGTGAATTTTAAAAAAGCCAATACAATGAGTTCCTACGAAGCTGCATTTTTACCACCACAACTCAATTCATATGAGTAGGATAGACAGACCAGCATATTGCAAAACTTTCATTCACTTTTTCACTCCATCATAAATGCAAGCTGCTTTTTAAATTCTCGAGTTTCCAGCTGAATAAAAGCAGTCTGAGTTGCGGTGTGGTGAGGCGCTATTTGAAAAGAGGAATAGGAACATTTTCTTCAGATTTATAAAATGAGTACTTTGCTAGGGCTTTCATAGTCATAAAATTGGAAGATTAGAAGGGACCCTTTCCAATCCCATGCGGGAATCTTTTGCCCAGCCTGGGACTTGAACCCACAACCCAAAGATTAAGAGTCTCATGCTCAATAAAACTGCAGAGAATGGATGCTGAATTGGGAAGTGCTGAAAGGCTGCTTTATAAACTCTTACAAAGAAGGTAGGAATATCAATATGTCAGCTCCAAGGTTGGCATCCCTTTTTTGCCGTTTTGGGGGCATGTACAGGGAACCAAGACATGCTGCTTTGCTTCTCCACTGCACCAATAATGGTGGAGAAGGAACTGCAACAAGGAGGCTGCTCCTGTAGAAGGGGAAATCCACAAAATTCTATGGCCCCTGGGACCAGAGAATTGTGCCCTAAAGTAATCACTTCACACTAATGAATGGAATGAATAAATGCTCTGCTTGTGCAGAAACATTTTACTATTGCTCAAGCCATTTAATTTGCAAAAGAAAAATCTTAGTATTTATATTGCTGTGGGTTTGAGGAAAGGAGAGTATCAGGCAAGAGTTCCATCTGAATCTTAAAAAGTCTGGTGAGCATGAATGCTGTACAACTCTTAATTATGCTCATTATTTATAAAGGCTTCTTCATTTCTATTTCATCACCTCCATTTTTGCTTTCTTTACTATTTATGTTTCTTTCTGCAAATTACAGCACAAGAAAAACGCAGCTCTTTAAACCAAACAGATGAATACATGTTTACATATTATAAAACCTTTCATGGCAACACATAAAATCACATACAGAGATCAGAAAAGATGCACAGACAAAAAAAAAGGGGGGCCCCGGAGAAAAAAAACCTGGAGGCAATAAACAAGGGTAGAATTCCAAGCTCAAAGGAAACATGCCACTTAAATCGTCAAAAGTTAATGGTTTTTGTTTTTTTTTAAAATGATAAGCTATCCTAGTGCATAAACAATAGAAGGGTAGGGTGGAAATACCTAAAAATACAATAAATGAGTGAAGAAAGTGTTGTGGCTTTTACTTTTATAAACTTAATTATGTTTCACACACTAGCTGCTGGTGGCAGCTAACTGCTAGTGTAAATTGTTTTGTGAAAAATATAGGAAATGAATGCGCTCTCTCTCACACACACACATACAGAGAGAGAGAGAAACTTACTTTTCTTTCTTTGGCTTTGTATTGATATCACCAAGAACCATGATATCCGAGAAATCTATCCGAAATTTGCTGAGCAGTGTAGCCATTCTAAAAGCAATTTTTAAAACACAGTTAAATGTATATATTAAAACTGTACAGTCAAGATAGCTAAAATGGTTTGCATGCTTACAGAGGTTATCAGCTGGTTCTAAATTCTGACCACCAGATTATTTAAAAAGTTTGGATGCAATCCTACAGTTAGGAGTAAATGCCACTCTCTAAGTAGAGAGGCATATGACTGCACAGTAAACTTTTATAAACAAGTAGAAAATATTTCCGTCAAGAACCTTCAGTATTTAATAAGTTTCACAACAAAAACACAGGAGGAAAAAAACCCTAATATTTTAAAGTGGAATAATAAAATAAGCTGTATAGCTAAATATAAGACTGAGTTTTTAAATCATTGCTAATTATTAGGTCTGGTAAGTAAGAGTACTGATTTCTCCTAACTAACAATCAACAAATCCAAATGATTTGTTGCCAAATGATAAAAGAATTGTACTTAATGAAACTTACGCTCTTCTGTCGTGATCTATTCTGTTTATTTTTCCACCAATGAACACTCTGATCCTGCAGTCTTTCCACTTTTTTTTGGTTGTCAGAAGATACGGAATCAACAGCGTCAAGCCTACATGAATAAAGAATTCTCACTTTTGGTACTGTGTTAAGATTTGGCAGTATCAGAAATTATACACTACTTAGTTGCAGTATTATTATTATTTTTAAAAAGAACTTCCATCTTACCCCCATCATCAAAAAGCCACCATACGTCAATATTATTTTTCCCTTGTTTCTTCTGAAACTGAGAACTTGCATCAAGCAATTTTTGATCAGCCATGTTCAAGGCTGGACCTTTGGGATCTGTAGAATAGAGAAGTGGCATTTAAAAGGAAGCAAGAAAGGCAAAACTTTATTCCTGTCTCAAATGCAGAATATGGGTTACTTCTGCTTCCAATGTTGTGGGAGCGGCATTCTGCTTGTGCAACAGGACATCCCTTTCTTCTCCCCTCCGGCCCTCACAACCTTTTGGAGCAAGTTTTGAAGAGGCATGTGAGGCTGCAAAGGAGAAGAGAGGAGGGGAAGATCCACTATACAAGCAATGCTAGCGTATGAGAAAACAACTATGAATTTGTAATATAACTATGAATTTGTAATATTTGTAATATAACTATGAATTTGTAATATAACCATCAAGTAATATAACTGGAGATGGGATAGGACACTCCCTAACTTTAACCAGGGGTGGCTAAGCTGTGGCCTTTTAGATGTTAGTACGTCAGCTCCTACCAGTCCCAGCCAGCATGGCCAACAGGCAGGGAAGATTCGAAAAGTCCAGCAAAACCTGGAAGGCCACAGGTTAGCCACGCCTGCTCAGTTGGTCTTTAAGGTGCTACTGGAAGGAATTTTTTTATTTTGTTTTGACCATGGCAGACCAACACGGCTACCTATCTGTAACTGCCTTAAATCAAACCTCATGAAACCTGACACGGGAGCATTTGCTCTCCTAGGAAGGGCAGAAAACACATGGCATCCCTGCCTAAATACCCAAATAAAAGTTATCACAGCCTTGCTCCTGTACATTGATTTTTCTCATTTTAGAAATAGTCTAGAGTGACAGATTTTCCATCCGCACCAGCTTAGCTCTCAAACCGCTCTGAAGTTCAGCAGTGAATATAATCATTTCTCTCAATAGTGGTTC
The DNA here is from genome assembly GCF_964252035.2 of Podarcis erhardii. NCBI lineage: Eukaryota > Metazoa > Chordata > Lepidosauria > Squamata > Lacertidae > Podarcis > Podarcis erhardii. The sequence continues at coordinate 14,106,166 of NC_138501.1, forward strand.
ATTGCCAAGGGGGCTGGAGCCACCGAGAAACAAGAAGGAGGTGTCACCATGCTCGTTATACCGGAGGTATAAAGAAGTACAAACTGTGTTTTTTTAAATAAAAAAATTAAGAGGTACCTCCCTACCAAAAATTAAAATAGCCCAATGAACATGCTCAGTAGCCTCCATGAATCACACAATATTATGTGTCCGTTGGGAAAATAGGGAAGGAAGATTAAGGTAGTCTTGGAGAGTAGTTTGGCCTTTTTCAGCCCCTCTGAACTATTGGTATCCCAGGAGGAAGACACTATTGTCTGGCAGGAACCTTGAAAAGGAGCTCTCCATTAAGAGAGTGAGGATACCTTGCAATATTTAACTAAAGATATCACATTATATATATGCACCAGAAGTCATCTATGGGCACTCTCTCACCTGGCTGTAGCTGAAGACAACTCTAATATTTAAGACAGCATTACGTTCCAATTCTTTCCCCATCCCAAAAACTTATCTTGTCCAAGAAACCCACCCACCCAACCAACAAGGTTCCCATGAGCCCAGCAAGTACAAACTATTATCTTCTTCCGAAGACATGTAAAATGTTATGATACATGAAACAAAGCATGAGAAATTATAAACTGATGTTTACAGCATGAAAAAAAAAATGATTGAAAACAAAATATGGAAAAATGGCCTGCCTTTTTTCAAAAGTGGCTGCGTTGGAGTCTTGCCATCGTCGTCGTCTTCTGGATAAGGTTTAAAAGGGGGGGAGGATTAAAAGGTTATTTTGCAGTATTAATAAAAATGTGGACTCTTCGTTCTTTTTAGGATGCAGCATGAAAAGCCAAACAATGAATGAATTCAAAGCAACTGTGTTCATGAATGTAAGTGATTAGCATGTTAACATACCACTTTATTTAAGACACACACAAAGTTCTACCACATATTAAAAGTAGCTACACTATTAGCATTTTTTTCCATTTAAGATCCCTTTTCACTCTCAAAAGGGTTTGGGTTAGAAAATAGAGATGCTTGCTGCAATTGAAACATTATTTCCCTAGCAAATATTTGGGGTGGGGGAAGAGATGGGAATGATATCAATAGTTAGTCCCATAGCTTCTCCTCAAGACAAGATGCACGACTTGTAAAGTGCTTAAAGCATCTATAAGAGCAATTATTTAACAAAAGCTTTGCAACACTTGATGGTAAAAAGAAGTTCTAAGAAGTTTAGAAAAATAAAAGTCAAACACATAACATTGTTCAAATACCATGACCAAAATTTCTGTACATGTTTACTACTAAAGGGCTAATCTCTGATCCCGTGGCTATCAGCTTAGTAAAGACACGTATGCTGTTGTGCCTCAATGCTCCAAGATGCTGTGTTGCACACTTCTTACAAACACACTGGGGTTCCAAAAAATGGCTTGCCAAAGAGATGAAGTAGTAAGATAGTCTTTCAATGGGCCATCCGTCTTGTGTGGCAATATTCTTGCTCGTGACCGAAACACCACCAAAAAGTTGGACCCCTAAAGTGAGGCTCCCATAAGCTTAAAATATCTTGCGGTGACACATGATGAAGACTTTGGATTGCAAATCTGACTTTGAAGTTTTTAAAGGAGGACTATTATGCTTTTTGCACTGATGCCAACAAAAATTCATTAAGTAAAATGTTACCTTTATGAATAGGAGCTTTTTCACTCACAGGCTTGGACGTTACTGTCTCAGTCTTCTTGCTATAGTCCACATTTACTATAATGTCTTTGGTTACTGGTGATTTCTCTTGGGACGACAATAATTCTTCTGTGAATATGAAAAATATACTATTCAGTATTTTTGCAAATGAGTTTACAAGCTGGGAGACAACTAAAGATGTGCTTTGGCTCAGCCAAGTTCATGTAACTGGATTTAAGTATATTTTGTTCTTGCATGTAAATGGGAAAAAGAATGATGTTCACCTGGCGACTAGAAATTATTTAATAACACACACCCCCAGACACTTTAATGGAGCACTTACGGAAGTAATCAGTTGTTACTTCATCAGGCACTTAACACAAAGTGAGGCTAGAATCAGAAGGAATGGGACACTCAATAATCTTTTGTCCCAGGCATAATTTGCTAATTTCTCCCAAAGACCAGAGATTAATTCATGATGGACAGCGTTAAGTAAGGGTTACCTTGCCCCTGAAGGTGAGAAATATCCAGACCTTCCCTCAGACGGATAACTACTACTCCATACTGAATGTCAAAGGCATCGCTGAAATAGAATAAACACATTTTGGGGAAATATATAAACTTCCAAATATCAAGTGATTAACTTCAGCTGTAAGGACAAGTAGTCTGGTCAGCAAAATCAGGCAGAAAGAGTCTCAAAAGGTAATTCCAGCTCCTGAAATGACCACGCTGTTCCTACAAAGTGATTAATGAACCAATTTAAGCTAAGATGGTGGTGGATGCCTGCATGTGAATAATTCTGGCAGGCACGCATGCCTTTTAGAGTAACTCCCCATCTTCTGTCTCTTCCTTTGTTCATGGGCTGCCCATTGCCAAAACCAACATCTCTTTTGGCACCATTTTGCTTTGATGGCAATGTGATCCCAGCTGGAATAAGAATGTTACGGTATTGTAACGTATCCAGATTTGGGCTGTAAAAGGTGGTCATGAAATGGGTGCATGCTTCTGTCCTTGCTGAAATGGTATAGCTGTTTACAATTTTTCCTGAAAATAGTGCTAAACTAGGCACTATCAAGTGGTGGGTCAGGACTCACTAGTGAGTCGTGGCCTGATTCAACCTGGGTCGCAACAAGAGCACTACCACCAGGCAAATATATATTAAAAGATTAAAGAAATGAGTCCCCAAATGCATGTTTGGGTTAAAAGTGGGTTCTGGGTCTGAAAAGGTTGATGATACATGAATCAGGACAACTGGTATATGCACTGGACTATGAAAGCTGCATCTTCGCAGTCGGGCATATCGTTAACCTTCTTCTACTCACTGTAATAAGTTGATGTAGGTTTCAACATCATTCATGTCAGCCGATTGCCAATCTTTCTTAAATCCAAGAACAAGCGTGTTTGGTTTCATTCGTCCCAAACCTGCAGCCTAACAACAAAAAAACTCTACTTAAATCTTAGGGAGGTTATATCTATATGTCTGTAAAAAAAAAAAGTAGGCTACATGAAAAATGGGAATTTCCTTTCTAGTCTAGTGATGAAAGTGGCGGGGGGAGATGAGTAGGAGAGAACATCATTTTCCTATCTAGTAATATAAATAATATAGTAATAATCTAGACCTGTTGGAGATCCTATGACAAGCTGTGGCAACATCTGAATGTAGTCTTTACCATTAGATAAATGGCTCAGGATGGGGTAAGAAAACTGGCCTTGCGAGCAAATATAGTCCTATTCTTTTCTTCGGGTGACAGTTCCCTTCTTCCCTATAGGGCACTAACTCAAAACCTGCGTGCCTTCGTGAATATTACAAACCCTCACTGTTGGCGATTTTTCCTGACTGGCAGCACCCACACCATAAGGATCTGGGCCATCAAACTGTCTAGCTATCAACCCAGTATTCCCATCTCCTTGGACAGGACATGTGCCTGCTACTGATGTGAAACCCATTGTGTTGCTTTCCAATAGAGAACTCCATTTATGTTGCAAACCAACAGCAAGGAGTGGGGAATTGGAGCTGGTTTAACTGCTTTACCCGAAGCCCTGCTGAACTCATTAGCGAGGAGGAAGTAAAGTTAGAGCACCATTCTCCCCCAATCAATTTCTTTTAAAAAAGAAGTTTCCCTCTCAATTTTTCCCAACGGGGAAGAAATGAATGCCAACAATTAATATGTCTCCTTGGTCCCCATGGCAGTGGCAGGATGAAAGACCTCTCTCTACCCCATGAACTGTGAGGGTCAGAAACCTTTAGAATTATCTCCAATGAAACAGGAAAAAGGTTAACAGAGAACTGGGTTGCAAGAGCCCTGCTTTTCTACGGGGATTAGAGAGGGAAGGGTCTCCACTTTTTTAAAAAAAACTTCCCAATGCCTGGAATGTTATAGCCTTGCTTCCAAACCTAGAACCCCAGGACCTGATCAATTTCTGACCACCTTTCTCCACTGGACAAGTTTGTTACTTTGCAAAATTGAAATATATATTTATAAAATTGTGGTGTGTACAATGCAGCTAAAAATACAGTGCTCAGAGCAGATCACGAAGCAGCACAGAACTCCACACTTTATATGACCACTTACCTGCATTAGGTATTGCGCACCATCTCTCAAATCTTCTGCATGTACTGGAGCATAAAAGGCTTTCATTTTATTTTTAATAAGCCACCGCTGGTACCTGGCCAGGTCTGTTGACAATTCCTTCATGGCCTGCCTGCGAGGGCCCTATGAAAAACGTGTGGGGAGGGGAGCACACAATTACAAAGACACAGAAGCACGTTTTGGATGACATCTTTAAGTGAGGATTTCTTACAGAGAAAAATAATGGGCTCTTTTAGTGTGGCCAATTCAAATGAAATGTTATCGCTTAGACCAGTTGCCAGATAACGTATCAGAATCAGTACCCTGACAATGAACCAGAACTTTAAAAATATTCAATTCTGCTACTTTCAAATTAGAGGGTACACTTAATTTTAAATCTTCATGCTGCTTGCTGCAGAAAAGACCCTATTTAGCACTTTAAAGTTTTGGTATTTGTTTTGGTATTTGTAGGGCACTACCAATTTACTTCTTATCAATTATTTGTGCAATTCACCCACCACCTTCCACAGATACATATATACCGTATTTTTTGCACCATAACACTCACTTTTTTCCTCCTAAAAAGTAAGTAAGTCTGTGCGTGTTATAGAGGGAATGCCTACGGGTGGCATGCCTACGGATTTTCCTCCTCTAAAAACTACGTGCGTGTTATGGTCGGGTGCGTGTTATAGAGCGAAAAATACGGTACATTTACATACCGTATTGGCCCAACTATAAGGTGCACCCGCAAATAAGCCACACCTTTAAAATTCAAGGCTTATTTGCAGGTGTGGCCTGCCTCCCGGCACTACCGCCCTGAACGGGGAGCGCTTGCCACCCCACTCCCCAAGCCGGTGCCTGGCTCCGAGCACACTGTGTGCCCATCTCCTGACCCTACTGCGCTGAACACGGGGCACCGGTGCTCGGCTCTGAATATAAGCCACACTTGAACTTTTCCGTCAGAATTATTTTTGGGAGGGGGTGTGTGGCTTATATTCGAGCCAATACAGTACATGCAGGCAATACATTATCAACAACATCCCAACATAATACTTCTACGTTTCAAGTATTTTCTTGTATTATGGTATTTTTATGAATCCAGCGCTCTTCTATAGGCACAGCTTTCCCCAAAGCGTACCCCAATAACCTAGCAAATCTCAGCTTTTCCTCTTGACACATCATTTTATCTGTATGCTTGCATACTACTTATTACACAAATATAGATTGTTTTCCAAGTGCTATGGAGTAAGAGGAAAGTAATTATTCACAGACTTACCATATGTATGTGACCGCAGATCATCAATCCTACATTCTTGGTGAAGGCATGTACTAGATGAAGCAAAGCCGGACGTGAGCTTGGAGCACCACTCATGACAAGGCATTGTGGCCTGGTTTTAGATTAAAGAGAAAAATAGGTGTACATTCATTTCTACAGGGACGCGGGTGGCGCTGTGGGTAAAACCTCAGCGCCTAGGACTTGCCGATCGCATGGTCGGCGGTTCAAATCCCCGTGGCGGGGTGAGCTCCCATCTTCGGTCCCAGCTCCTGTCCACCTAGCAGTTCGAAAGCACCCCTAAGTGCAAGTAGATAAATAGGTACCGCTCTGGCGGGAAGGTAAACGGCGTTTCCGTGTGCTGCGCTGGTGCTGGCTCACCAGAGCAGCTTCGTCACGCTGGCCACGTGACCCGGAAGTGTCTCCGGGAGACAGCGCTGGCCCCCGGCCTCTTAAGTGAGATGAGCGCACAACCCTAGAGTCGGACACGACTGGCCCGTACGGACAGGGGTACCTTTACCTTTTACATTCATTTCTTACAGGAACCCAATCACATATGTTAATAAGCTAGATACTTAAATACCAATGTTGTTTCTTTTGTTTCTGTTTCTATCTTATGTGGGTTTTTTGCCTTTTTTTGCCGTAAATTGCCCTGTGATCCTTGGATGAAGGGCGGTAGACAAATGAAATGGGGGAAAAAATAAATGTTGGCTGCATAAAATATCGGGGAATTAGCTCATGATGCCATGATATCGATGCTGAATAACATTAGCTCAAAGGAACAAACATTACAGACAAGCTTCTTTCTGCCCTGTTACTACTCCAAAGCCTGCCTCCAGAAAAGTTGTTGCAATAGTGCAAGCAGATTAGAATACACTAAATGCTGTGTGAAACCACTTTCCATGCTTACTAGACAAGAGCTATAAATTGGTCCTCACTTTCAGAACATTCTGTTTCAACAGTCTGCACTGTTTCACTGATAGTTATACTTGTATCTCTAAAGTTCAACCATATTGTCAAACATCTATTGATTTTACCTGAAGTTTTTCACGTGGTCTTCCACACCAGTAAGGCGAACAGCATGCTGCAATGCATTTAGGTAAGTCAAGGCTTGAGTTGAAGACCCCCAATTTACATCTGTAAAAAGAATGGTTTTTCGTTGAGACAGAAGAGGACAACTGAGGCAAATGTGCCTCAGTCTTATTTCAGAATAAACACAAAATGTGACATTTTAGTGACACTATTTGTACAGCTACCTTGGCAATTGAGCTAAAATCACAAGCAGTTTGGAAGGGAGCATCCAAGTTATCTAGATTAAGTCTAGTTGTTTCAGTGTTGGAGTGTTTAGGAGGAAATATTATTTCCTAAAATGGGAGAGGGTAGCTAAAGCCCCCTAAAGTATTTTGTTAGCAATTAGTGACAATGTGTTTTTAGAGTCAAATCTAATGTATTATGAACATTTGGCAAACTTCATTAGGCTTGCTTGAAGGCACCAAATTTAAGACCCAAGATCTTTTGAGATCAAGAAAATTATCAATAAATTTTGTACACTCTCTCACACTACTTCTGGTCACAGCTGTGTCTCTTGCCTTAGAAAAGGGATCTGATTAATAACCTGACAAATGTTAATTATTACTGAAGCACTTGTTGGTATCCGTCTGTCTTGGGAGACAATGGAGCAGTGCACCTTCGGGGGTAAAGTCAAACGTTGTACCGTTATAGCAAAGCCCTGAGGTTCATCATATAAGAGCTTTCATAAAACCCATACATAATTAACTTTTAATACTGAAGTTCTCTGTTCCTATATATGTTTGAGATCTTGGCATGTACAATAATTTTTGTTCCCCCCCCCCAGAAGCAATGACAGGTCACCATCCAATTATAAAAGTTTTAAGAAACTGCAATTAAGTTTATGAAGTCACACAAAGACATCAAGCAATATTTGAAAATAAACCCTATTGAGGAAATTTGTTAGCCTTGGGAAATAGGGGCTACTTTAAAGGAACTGTTTGTATTCTGAATTTGTAATAAGCCTTCAACTTATTCAAGTTGTCTATTTTTTATTACTTGCCTGGGGGCTAATTCAGATGTAATATTCAGCATTCACATGACAACTTTTTGAAGTGACCCTATAGCTTTAACCATATAAAATGTTTATCTCAGAATGGGCTAACTACCTTTTTTGTGGTCAAATTCTGAGAGCAACACTAATTCATCTAAAAACCCCTAGACATGCAGAGTTGCCTATGGGAGTTGCATAAGAAGTACAGACTTGTAATTTCAGAAACCTCCAATATTGTCTAGTGCTTCATGTTAGCTTCTTCCCTTATTTTAATGATGAGAATAACCTTTGGAAAGGTCTTATTCCTCTTTTAATTTTAAAGATGCAAGCCAATTTGGGTATTAAAAGTTTCTTTCTTTTCTTTTTGTAAAGCACTCGATGTATCTCTTGTTCTAGAGATAGCCATCACAGGTGGACACATGCAATAGCAGCGCAGATTTGTCTGCCCCTCCCTTGCCCCCAGTGTTCCCATTACACATGCAAACCTCCCCTTACACACAGAGACAGACACACAGCGAAGAACACCACACACTCCTTGGACAGAGTGGTGCACTTTAAGGGCTAAATTCATCGTAAGCTGAACTTGGAAAGTGCATTCTATGCACTGTAACTTCAGAACAACCCTAAATAAACTGTTAAATGAATATAGTGGGATTCATATGAGGGTGGTTTTTTCCTCTTTTGTTCGACACCTCCCTTGCTGACATGCAATGGCAATGAAAAAGTAGGTGAGTCAGTAGAGTCTTGACTGCTCACTTCAGAGAAGGCCTTCTCACCAGCTCAATCCTAACCACCAATACTGTCTTTCATGTTAGAATCCACAGAACAAAGACTAAGGTATCAAAATAGGTTTCTTAATGCTATTCCTTTTCTAGTTTGTCAAAGTGTTTCTTTCAAGGACACTGTGCTTTCCCCACTTTCGTCACACAAATATTTAGGGTTTCCTAAGGAAAATGGCCACCAAGCTCAAACACTTTCTGACTATCTACCACTTTCCCTGTCACCTTTTAAACAAAGTTAATACAATTTACAGAGCCTAGTCAATTTTCTTTTGTTAAATAGCACTGAAGGGAAACAGAGGGGAATCATGTACTGTATATGAAGTAGACTGAATATGTTTAAAAACAGCATTGAATCAAACCATAAATCCAGTCATTGGCCTAGTGTCTCCTAGACATGCACCCACCTGGCTTCTTGTAAGTTACATAAATGTAGAGTCCTAGAACGATGACATATGTGAGGAGTGCTGCCCACCAGTTAATGACAAACATCACTATACAGCAAAGTATTGCTCCAACTAGAGACACCCACATGTTGTAGTACTTAAAAGCAGGACGCCAGCCTATTCAAAAAGCAAACACAGAAATTAAGAGTACAAACAGAAAGCTTCCCCTTCAGAGGGGGTCCACAAGCCCCACATTCCCCAGCATTTTAACAGCATAAACACATGTAAGTTGCCAACATTCTGGTTGTGTGTATGATATGCACATGATTAAATACCAATAAAATAGAGCAACAGATGAAAAGGGGTACACTGCCTTGGTCTGCACATTAAACTAAGCTAAACCATGGCTTAAATCTGTGTCTTCAAAGAGATCACAGCTGCTGAGCTCCACCTCTGGGTCCTCCCACTGCTACACTTTCATGACAGCATTCGAAACTCCCTTTGTTCCAGGCGGGTTTTGCGACAGGGAATTTCCTTAGAGCAAGCAGTTTCTGAGCTCTGGGCGCAGTACTGCGCCTAAGATTTCAGATTAAAACTGCCGTGTGGAAGGAAGGGAGGTCCTTTTTCTGCCTCCCCACTTCCAGCCACTCTCTTAAGACCCTCTTAAAAATATTAGGGGGAAAAGCAGGGGAAGCATGGCTTAGGGTTTTTTTGGGGTTTTTTTGCAGTCTTCAGATGAGGACTAGACCATGTGAAAAACGAACCTAAGATTTTTTGCTGAAGTTCATTTTCAGTTTATATTCTTGTTATAAAAAAAGCGTGCCTAGACATTCCATTGCTGCAACCATAACCTAGCTTTAAGGTGCCATTTAGCTCCTAACTTTCATATCTCAGTTTCTATCACTGTTTCATGAGCTAAGTGATAGCTTGACAGCATATTGTCTGAACCTGGCCTCATACTTTGTCTTACTCCAGACAAAGCATGAGCAGCTACCAAAATCTGTCCTGGGGCTTACCGCTTGTGGTTTGTCTGGAGAGAGCAACCAAAGGAAAAGCTTCACTACCCTTAGCAAAAACACAAGTTGAAAGGAACAGAGTTAAGGGAAAACACTCAATTATAGATGGTATAAATACAGATAATATTCCGTAAGATAAAATGAACAGTTCAAAGGAATGTAAGGAAAGCACTTCTTTATCAGGTGTAGGCCACTGCCAATGAAAACTGAACTAAATTCAATTGAATTAAAACTAAAAATGTACACTAATTGAATTCAACTAACTGAATTAAAACTGAATTAAAAATGTAATGGTCAGATATGATTCAATATTTAGTCTTCTTCAGTGGCCCACTACTATCCTTATTCTCCTATTATTTACCTGGAACATGCAATCACTTTCAAAGATCAGTGAATTTCAGTTCAGACACCCACTTTGAATCAGACAAACCACAGACCCAAGATCACAGCAGTGGAAGGAGGATCAGAGGAGGAGCACAGCAGCCACAATCTCCTCTCCAGGAACCTTCGTTCTCATGTCTTTGCACTAAGCAATAGTTTGGCTTAGCATTGCAGGTAAACCAACCCATAGTGCATATCGTAAAATTTCAAGTTGCTTTCATGCAGATTTGCTATCCACAATCTAGTTAGCCGAACAGTTACACTTTAAAAAAAAATCAAGTTCAATATGTTGTGCAATTACTTAAATTATAAATCAAAGGCATTTTAAAAAGATGCTTTTGCCGTCACTAATTTCAAATGATCAAGAGAAGCAATATAAAATTCATACCTGGAGATTTTGCAAGAGAAGCATGGAATACAGAGAAATTAATTAAGGCATAGGAAGCCAAGAAGAAATTGGAAATAATGGGAGCGATTACATTCAGTTCAGCTGTAAAAAAAGAGAAAAGAAATGGAGAATTATATTAAATTTTACAATAAATAGCTGTGATAAGAACAGAATTGCTGCTTGGAGTGTGGGCTCTCTGCAGTCCCTCTCCAAGATTATGCGATGACTTAAACAATGGAAATTCATTTCCAGAAAATATGGCAATGGCCGCCATTGGGAGGGATTAGAAAATATTCATTTAAGATAAGGCTACTAATGGCTACTATTAATGATGCCTATATATTACTTGCAGAATCAGAGGCACTATGCCTCTGATCACCAGCTGATGGGGAAGAACAGCAGGACAGGGCTAACTGCCTTCATGCTTTACTTGTAGCCTTTCATAGTAGCTTGTTGGCCACTCTAGGAAACAATGGTGGACAATAGGGATAATTCAGCAGGGCTCCTATGTTCTTAGTTTTCCCAAACAGAAGCCACCAACATTAGTGGTTTGGGGTACATTCCCTCTCCATGAAACAGGCTATGTATCCTCTATTCATACTGAACCAGATAATTATTACATGGGATTAGACAACAGAGACTGTATTAGATGCTCCAGATAAACTTATACCACAGAGAAATATCCCTCTTTTTAAAATGGTGTAATAACCAACCAATTAATATGAATCCAAGAGCAATCAAGAAGGTCAGCAGATATCCTCGTAAAGGCTCGTTATTCTTCCCATAGCCTTTAGCAAACATCAGGAAACCAGGATAAATATTGTCTTTACACAAAGCCTAGAAGAAGAAGAAAAAGAAGATGATGTTAATTAAACTATAGTCACACAGATATAAATCGATGCATCAAATCTGAATAATGCAATGGCATGTGAAGAATGTAATTAACAAAAACTGTAGTAACTGCAGACATCACTAACTCAGTGAGGTCTTGGGTACCATGGGAAAAGTTAGATGGTGAACAGCGGAAGTCAGCTTTACTACAATTTAGTTACCTTTATGCAAGCCTAAATCAAATTGGTTTCAATATGGAAACTGAGTGCCTACACATCTTAAGATCCGAAAAACCGTCAGTGATTTGGGGGAAATAACTGAAAAAGTGTGTTAATAGAATACATTTGAAAGCCTTGATTTCTTAGTTTAGCTATGGGACCAATCCAACAGTATATTGAGAAACAGTGAATAAACACCATGTCCTTAGGATTTAGAAAAGTAATGTTTGAAAATATATCCAAAATTCAAGTTTGATCTGGCTTGCTACAAACAACTCAAGATTCTTACCTGGAAGATTTTAGGTGCGCTGACAAGAGATGCTAATGCTGAAGAAAGGGTGGCCGAAAATATACCAGCTGATATCAGAGGTGCAAATCCTGATACCATGCTCATTACCTGGAATAAGAATGTAACTTTAACAAGGGCAGTTCAAACACGTAACACCTTTGTTGCAATGTTGTGTTAATATGAAACAGCATGCACAATTTTCAAACACTATGACAGCAGTCAGAGAAGGCACTAACATTGCACTTAACACTCAGTTAAGTGTCTGAATTTGCTCATTTCTTCTTCCTTCCTCATCTTTTATTGTTCTGTATTCTAATCCTGAAGGCAGGGACCATGTGCTTTAAAATCTTTGGACAGCAACCAGAAACCATATACGCTTTAAAATAAAAGCAAGCAACAATGATCTGCACGTTATTTCTTAACTTTGGCAGCTCTATCATTGTTTACTACTTTTCATAAATAGTGAATGTAGTGCAACAGGCTAAATACTGGCTTTGAAGAGGAAATCTCTTCTGCCAATGAGTTATTTGGGGGAAAATATGATCAATAATCAGAGCAACTGCATAACTTCCTCCCTTTCAATGAAGTTTCTGCACAAGCCTCACATTAAAGGGGGTGGGTGAAACTGAATAGCAGCCATGCTTTGTAGATTATGTACATTACTCTGAACTAGAGTGCTTTTACAGAGCTGTCATGCTACAAGTTTGGGGGTTATTTTCCAATGAAACTGTGTATTTTCAAGATACTGATAATACCAGTACTGCTGTTCTGCACACAACAGACAACTTTGAAGAAAGCCAACTTCTGTTTTAAAAATACTGAAAATCTGATTGGCACGCTCCAGCTATGCAGCTAACCCAGATTTGTGACTTTTAAACAAATACCAGTTTTTAAATAAAGTCTGGCATGACTTCTCCTGAATAAATTGCCTCTTTCTTTGCAGTATCTTTCTGTCAAAGCACCCACTAATGTTTTAGAGTAGTCACTGATAACTGCTTCAGCTGCTTTTGATTTAAAGTGACATAATCTCAGAAGGTAAACTCGTTACCTAATTCAGCCAAGTAAGTAGATGAAAGCCCTTTAAGGCCTAAGTACTTTATCTTAACTGAGCTATTATACTTAAGTATATGAAAGACTATCATGGCTATGACTTTCACTGATCTTAGGAGAAGTCAAATTCAGACTATCTAGAACAGAGGTGAAGTAGTCATTATGACCAGATGCAATCTGACAATAAAGTAAATTAAAGGGAATTTTAAAGAGTGGTTATCTCTCCCACTTTTGCCTTTGTCAAACTTTTTTTGCAATTTTTAATATGTTTCAAAAGCCTGCATCTCTGGTCTCTGTTTGACCAGAAATGACAGTGGGAACATGTGTTTACACTAAGTGTTTACACTAAGCATTCTAAAATATTCCAAAAGCCTGTCATCCAGCCACAATGGTTCTAAATATACAAAATAGTTTACACTTTGAAAAAAGAAGGAGGAATCCTAGAGTTGTAGAGCAAGGATCATCTAGTCCAACCCCAGCAATGGAGGAATCTCAACCCACTCCATTTTGAAACCATACTAGACCCTACTTAGCAGTTTTATCTAGAGATTATGAACTTTACACGTGTGAAATTCATATTCTTGTAGACAGATTGCAACTTCAGACTTCTATTTAGAGGGGGGAAATGCGCTATTTCAAACTTTTGACCACTAGTCACACATTCTCTTTCTCATATGCACGTAAACACAAAGTGGAGTGAGGGAGATACACTATTTTTAATCTATTTCATGTGCTCTGCAAATGATTTAGTTTGCACACCTTGAACTAATTCACAGACTGGAATGTAATTATCTTGATATTGCACTTCTCCAGTTGTTGTGATGCCGTTATCAGCTCAAAATGCATGAAAATACCTATTTTAAGATTAAATGTACTCCAATAAAATATGTACTTAAATACCAATCTTTATACAGGTGCTTTAGAAAAACCCTCACAGTTTAATGTGAACAGGATGGAAAAGGGTATTATGAACATGGTTGGCACCAACTAGAAATAAGACTGATTCATCCCTCCCTAATTTACAGTATATTAAGATTTATCTACATGTATTTTGTAAGTCATGCACAAAGTGCATAAAACATTTTAAGCAAGTGCAGTTGAAGATCTCAGGGTTAGAAATCACCGCTCACCTGGAAGTTGTTCATTAGCCCATAAGGACACGCTTCTTTTTCACATGAGGAGAAATCAAAGTTAAGCTTACAAGCTGCAGTGGTACAGTTTGTCAGCTCACCGACAAATGTGTCATTAAGGCTCCCAGTGGCATCTCGAACAACACAAGCGCCTAGAGCAGAGGGAAACAGAAGCAGTGACCTTCCAAGCAATTAAAGCAAACTGCATTATATTTCTCCTTGGTATATTCCAATGGAAATTGAAATTTCAATCAAGTTACTTCTACCCTCCAAAGGTATTGTAAAAATAAGTATGGCTAGTCACAAAATGAATTTTAGAGCTATAGCACTGTTGACAAAGAGGTGAACAATAAAGGCATTCATTCTTTTTGGATTATAAATGTTGGTGCTGCAGTCCTGTATCTACTTTCCCTCAAAGTAAGCCTACAAGAAGACTTATTGCCATGCGTTCACCTATAGTGTTGTGTTGTTAGAGAAGAGCCGAAAAGCACAGGGGTAATAAATATCTTACTCAGCCCACAAACTCTTGAGAATCACAACTTTCATCATAATTTGAGTCCCCATAAGTTTATACCAAAAGACACAACAGAAATATGTACACAAGATAGCTCCTATTGCTTGAAATGTAACAAATTCAAAGCCAGTCTCAGGAATTTAAGCTGATTCTCTCTTTTTCTTTCAGATCTTAAGATTGTCATCTTTGCTTGCTGAAGACTTCCCACACTTCGTAAAATGCTAGAAGTTGTATTCTCAAAATAGATTCTCCCATACTAAGAAACCCTGGAACACAAGTCCTCTTTACATTTGAAGGCAGACAATATATAGATTTGCCATGATGCCATGAGTAGAAAGAATTAATTGGACTTTTACAATGTTTTAAGTCCATTGATATACCACTTTTCGAAAAAGCTTTAGGTAGCCTGCACCAACAAGATGACAGCAAAATAAGTTAAAAGTGAAAATGCTGGAATTCAACCAGTCTTTGGGAAAAGTAATCTCTGAACTCTGAACGTCTACCTATGCTCAATTTGCAGTTATTGTTGATCACTTCAAGTAACAAAAGAACAACACTACTGGATAAAATGACATTCCACATTTTCCTCACTGCCTCACCTTTGGACTGGCTTTCTTATACTTTCCATATTTCATTTTAAAAATCTAAAATCCATTTTTATAATGCTGTCACTAAATGCCTGGTTGCTGGTTTACCTGCCCAGTCACTGGAATTCTGGTTAGTTGTTGTTCCCCTTTTCAGGTGTGAGTGAATGCACAGGCAACATATCTTGCCAAGCCCTCTTTCCCTTTCCCCATCTATATATATACACAAACACTTATGCTCATCAATCTGTGATCCCAACTGCACTCTGGGTAAGAAACAGTAATTGATGATGGATTGACCTGAACATACAGGCACTGTAAATTAACAGTATTGTTAAGTGGTTGTTTCTGTAACATGATAGAAGAGAAGAGCTCAAACCATTCTGATTTTGGCATGTTTTGATGTTGCTTTAACATCAAAATGCTATAAAATCATTAATCCAGCCCCTTGTAACAATTCAAAGAATAAAAGCCAAATAATGGAAGGTGCTATAAAAATTCAGCTCTAAACATCAATTTCAACATAGAACCACAGCAATATAAAAAACATCAAGTTGTCTACAAAGAATGAATAAGTAAAAATTAGTTATTTACCTACAGATACTGCAATTCCCATGTATACCACTGTAGTAATTAAGATGGCCAACAAGGTCCCTTTAGGTATGGCTAATTGAGGATCCTGGGAGGGGGAAAAACATCAACATTATGAATCTATGGAACAGTTCAAATTAGCTGAACAAGCAACAAAACTAAAAACCACTCACTCACCGCAAGATCACCTGAGATATTTGCACCTGCTAGAATGCCTGTTGCAGCTGGGAAAAATATAGCAAATACTGAAAAGAAAGTTTCTTCTTCTCGGAAATCTGGTCCAAAATTCTCATAAAAGATTTCAGCTGTTAGGGAGGAACGTTACAAAAAGTTTATTATAGTAACCTGTGTTTGTATAATGTCCATAATATTTAGTCTTCCACCTAATCAGCTGCAAGTAAAATGACAATGAGTCACCTCAGATTAGAGGTGTTACATGTAAACTGAACTCTGAGAATTTGTTTCATTAGCTGTTTGCGGAAATGTTTGTTTTCCAAGCACACACAAATTTGCTACACGGCAATGTAAAAACTGAAATATAGGCACCCCTATATTCAACAAACAAACAAATAAAGTGCCTAAACTTGTCCTTCCCCACAGCATGAAGGCTGGGCCTTATTTAATTTACCTTCCTTCACACCATTAAGAGATATTACATTATCCAATTCAATAAAATTATATAGCAAGCAACATTATCCAAAAATATTCACAACATTATATTCTTATAAAAGGTAGATATTTACACAACCACTAAAAAAAATCTGCTATGAAATGTTAAGAATCAGGGCACAATCTCTCAAATGTTTAGAGAAGGCCTAAGAGAGATGATTGACTTTCTAGTTTAAATGATGGAAGAAAATTGTACTTATTTTATACAGTAGCTACCACTAGGGGGCTCAGCAGGTGCCACTCTTAACTTCCTTAGGCTACCTCCACAAATCCTGCAACCTCTTTCCAATACTCCAGCATCTCACAATTTATTTTTTAAAATAGCTTTTAAATTAATAAATGTCCATCCTCCAGCAGCTAGCTACCGCCAGCCTTTGCATGTT
The DNA here is from genome assembly GCF_964252035.2 of Podarcis erhardii. NCBI lineage: Eukaryota > Metazoa > Chordata > Lepidosauria > Squamata > Lacertidae > Podarcis > Podarcis erhardii. The sequence continues at coordinate 14,122,927 of NC_138501.1, forward strand.
GTGCTGTTTAGCTTCACCTGTTTTTCAGCTTACAGAAAAGTCAGGCTCAACTTTAAACACACAGTGCAGCAGGCTGCTCTCCCCAGCTCTTACTAAAATTGGCTGCCTGTCAGGGGCATGGAAGATTTGGTGAAAACGCTAGGGACAAGCAAAGAAAGATCTCCGTGCATGAACTCATAGTCTCTATGATGTGTTTACTGCTTAAGCAGCATGTACCAGTTAAGGCAGAGGTCTTAACTTCCTCTTAAATCCCCAAAGGAAGAAATCTGTAAAAAACAACAACTTTAGCTCTTCTTGTAAGCCAAAACATTTTGTTTTATTAACCACATTTCTGTTCCATTTTTCCTCCTAGGTCAGAGCGACAAAGAACGTTTTCTTTCGTGTTATTCCTCACAAATAAATATTTGAGGTAAATTAGGCCGAGAGGCAATGAGTGGACCAGGTGAGTTTGATTCTAGAATACAGGAAAAAGTACATAGAGAAAGTACATAGGTGTTGTGTTGACTTAAATAGCTCAGTCTTCTTGGAAAATTTAAAATAGAAGTTAATGCTTTTGGGTGTGATTCCTTTAGCCAGGGGTGGCTAACCCACAGCTCAGATCCAGTTTCCACAAAAGGTTTTTTCTTAGCAAATATTATCCTAGCATACACTCCACCACCACCCCCGGACCCCCCAAAATTCAGTTTTCTTTTTTGAAATTTCTGCTGAGGTATCCCTTGCTGCAGGGGGCCTGCCAGCCATCAAAAACCAGGCACCTCTGCCTCTAAAGGAAGCCCTTGTCTCTGTGGTGCAACATCACTGCATGAATGTCTTAGGAAACAGGAAGGAATGTTCCTTCCTGTTTCATAAGCCTTAAGACCTTCTTGCAATGGTGTTAACCAGAGGGAGAGGAGTCTCCTTTGCAAGGTAAGTGGGTAGCTTTCTTCCTCATTGCAAATCCTCTTCTCCTAAGCTCAGCACTGCCATGGGGGAGAAAGTCCACCTGTCTTCAGCTACTCAACTGAGTTCTGGGGGGTAGGCAGCTGTCTGAATGAATTTGAACATGTGTCTGGCTCTGTAACATGTGTGCATTATCTGTGGTGGTAAGTGTGCTCATGCGAGGGAGTGTGCATTGGCCACATCCAACGCTGCAAGTGGCCCTTGGAGGATCAGCCAATCCTCAGAGCAGCCCTCAGGCCAAGAAATGTAATTGCCGCTTGCTTGCCTAAGCACTATTGATGTGCAGCCTTCATTGATTCCAACACAATCCAACAAGAGGAAATTGTGCATCAACTGTTATGAGCATATTGAGTTGCATGATGAAATATCACATGGAACCCAAATCCCTGCTCTCTCAATAGACCAGGCTTAGGCAACCTCGGCCCTCCAGATGTTTTGAGACTACAATTCTCATGATCCCTGACCCCGGTCCTGTTAGCTAGGGATCATGGGAGTTGTAGTCCCAAAACATCTGGAGGGCCGAGGTTGCCTATGCCTGCAAGACACGTACGAACCAAGGCATTCATTCTTCAGACATATAGTATAGTCTTATAGCTTTGGCTAAAGCAAATATTTCCACTAGCAACATAATTGAAATATCAATGTGTTTCAGATATCCATTGCAGCTACGTTTCCAGCAAATTAATATTTGGTCATTCTCCCTTACCTTGGTAGCCAAAAAATCCTTTAGGCTTCTTGCTTTCAAATGAAATAAATGTTCCTATGATGAAGTCAACAATAGCAACTAGCAGGATCACAAGCAGAACAATTTGTGCCTGTAATTTTAGAAGTCATCAACATAATTAAAATACATTTTTATCCAAGCTAAATCCAGGCGCAACTGGACGTAAACAGTAGGCTTGGGCAATTAACTGGTCAACTAAGATCACATGTTCCAAGACGACCATGGAGTAGATGGCAGCTTACATTACAGCACCATTTGTTAAGCAAGGGCAGCAGTGAAATCACCTTGCCTCCTAGCCCTGTAGTGTATAGCCTGGCGCAGACTGGGCAGCACAGCAAACCTTTGCACAATGGCTACCTGCTAAGACTGCAAACAGATATCAGAGGCAAAGGCCACTGCTTAGTAGGATTAAGTATTTTTTTCTAAAATGGTAATGAATTTATTTAAGATAATGTGATAACAGTTGTAAAGATATCTAACTTGTTTTTGTAATTAGATGAAGTATCAAACTGATTGGTGATTAGCTTGTTTCATGTCAATGCTTTAAAAATACGTGACCATTATTTGATCAATATTTTACTTGTCATTTGACCAAATCCTCAGTCCACAATGAAATACTCATTTACTTGTAAGATTCTTCAACTTAAGTGAGGTTCATGAATATGCATATAGGACCTCTGTTGTTGTTTTTAAACACCTCTCCCTCACTTCACAATCCCAATTATATTTTTCTCATGCAACTAGAATGATAATACATTAAAACTTTTCATTAAGCTTCATTTAGCTTGCTTTTCATATTCCCAATTTACGTATCATCTAAAGTCCTGAAACGCAGGTTAGGGGTGCTTTTAACAATGCAGACACCACATTGGGGCCACTTAAAAACTGTCTCTGCATGAGTACTTGGATCTGTTTGAATGCATCACCTATACGAGCAGAGTAACCTTTCAGTATTGTACTAAGTTTTTGGGTGGTCTCTCTATTTTGTAGTATACTTTTTGCTTTCCCCTTTTGATGCCGCAAAGGGAACACTTGACTGCATGAGGGAAACCCACATAATGGGACTAATGCACATCATGAACCAGACTGACCAAGGATAAGTCCACCTCCTTGAACAATATACTTAATCTGCAAAATTCTACTAATATAAGATTTCAGTTTCTAAATAGTTACTGTGCATGTAGCACTAAAGTCTCACACAACTGGCTCAACTATGCATTCAACAGCACCAGCCTGCCTTCATTCATGCCCAAGTGCAAAATTTATGAACTGGTTTATTTTCCTGGTTTGTTAATCAACAATATAATGAACATAAATAAGTTCATTTCCTGCAACAATATTCTGCAGCCAGAAATCTGATTCCAAATTCTAATTCCAATGTAAGTTCAAGTTGATGTTTACTTCACTTGCTTTGCAGATTTCAAAAGGTGTTCAGCTTTTCAGGGCAGTAGATGTTTTAAATCACTGTTACTTACTTTAGCTTCCCACTCCATTCCTGCCACAGAGATGCCCAATAAAATAACAATTGTGATGGCTCCTATTATTCTGATGTCATTCATTTGATCCAACATAATTAAATTATGTTCCTACAGAAAGAAAAGAGAGACAATTATGACAAGGTTGACACCATATGTTCACTTTCCTGTTATGAAATAATTCTGCCCTAACAGTGATCAAATATGATTTTGAGTCCTAGCAAATATGGTATTAAGTGCTAGCAGTTTTTCTTAAGAATTTATTATATTCTTTTTGTAGGGTTCGTTTTTCATACAAATCAAGTCAAACATTCACGACTTCAAAAAAAAAATACAGATTTTTTAAAACAGAAATACTAATAAACATGAACCAGAACTAAACACCACGTTTTAATGGTTCAACTCTGTTAATGGCCCTATGTTTTACCTTACTAACTTAAGTCAATTTATTTTAAAAATCAAACACCTTAGATGAAGGTGCAGACCAGGATCTAAACACATTCATAGGCTCTTGCAGGCATAATAGACACCCCCCCCAATAAACTCCAATTCCTTTCAAACAACTGAGCATGTTTCCTCTAAGTTTTATACTTTGCTCTGCATTAGAGGGGGGGAAAGAACGTTATTAAGCTTAGCGATAGGACTAAACCCTCCATAGGCTTACAGAAGTATTTTCAAGTGTTGGATCCAGCATTTATTTTTACTGCAACTAAGTCACAATCATTTGGTCTAAGGCTGATTCCAACAAGTATTTTGCCTGTCATCCAGAACTCTGGGGGCACCAAATCCAAGGTTGTTTACATGTCTGTGTAAAAATGAGTCATTCAATATTATAGATTTTACGTCACATGTGTAGTGGATTTGACAACGATTACAGATCAATCCAATCCATAGTTATATTGTAGAAAAGGGATGGTAAAATTCAGACTGTTTCTATCATTGTGAAAAACAAAACTGGGGGAAAATTGTTTACCTTAAGCAGTTCTACAACGGTCTCTGCGAAACCAACAACATACATGGCTACAGCAACAGCATTAGCAAATGCAAATATCAAGCCTATTGCACCACCAAATTCTGGACCCAGGCTTCTGGAAATTAGATAATATGCTCCCCCTGCAGAGAGAATAAAGAAGAATTAGAGCAAGATTCAAGGCTATATAAAACCAAGCTCTGGTATGTACTATGTTTTTATACACACACAGCTAAAAACTCTACGTTTGTAGAATGTAGATATGCCCCTAGCTGCTACTTCAGCTGGTAATCAGGTTGCCCTCAGCTACATGTGTAACAGCTTTCAGTAAGATAACAGAATTAAAGTTATCCAACTGTCAGAAAATTCTTCCTGATGTTTAGTCAGAATCTCCTTTCTTGTAATTTGAATCAATTGGTTTGGGTCCTATACTCCAGAAAATTGCTCCATCCATGACACAGTCCTTCAGATATTTGAAGATGGCTATCATATCTGTCTCCTCTTTACCAGGCTTAACATACCCATTTCACTCAACCATTCCTCATAATACTTGGCTTCCAGACCCTCCTCTGCTCACGTTCTAGCTTGTCAATATCCTTCTTATATTGTGGTGCCCAGGACCCAGTACTCCAGGTGGCGTCTGACTAAGTCAGAATAGAATGGTACGTGATTGAGACATTATACTTCTGTTGATGCAGCCTAGAATAGTATTAGTTTGTTACTTTGTTTTGCTCCTGCATCACATTGTTGACTTGTAATTCTATCAAAGTGTACTATTTCTTTCTTGCAATCATTAAAAAAAATAGAAAACCTGTTTTTTTAAAAAATCAGATTATACAGCTGAAGATTGCTAACATTCACTTTGAAGTAGATAAAAGAGAAGAAACACAAATAGCAACCTCCCCCCCCCCAAAAAAAATAAGACCAATGAAGAAAATCCACTTCAGAATTATTCATGGATTGTATTTTCTGTTCCAATGGACACTCTATTCAAGAAGCAAGCTTCTCAAATAAAGCCATCATATTTCTACCTTTATGCTGCATAAATTATTCTCACACGACTGGTGTAGTTAACCTATGGCCCTCCAGATATGGTGGGACTCTAATTCCCATCATCCCTACCACTGGGTCATGCTGGTTGCAACTAATGGGAATCACTTGAGAGTCCAACAAGATCTGGAGGGCCACAAGTTAACCACTCCTGTCACAGGAGATATAAAGAGCAATGCTAAAGCTGTCAAAGGCTAGCCAAGGAGTTGTTAAAAGCACCACTTTGCCAGGGGAAAAGGCCCACTGACAGGAAAGCACTCAAACCCCATTAGAAGTCCCTCAGTATATCTATAGAAAGCTCCACTACTGCCTTAAGCAGCACGACTGCACTGTTCATATGCCCAATTGTGTTCAAAAGTACGCCCAGGTGAAAATTGTCCAATTGTGTAAGTCATGATTAACATGTTGCATCAACAGAGCATCCGACTGTAGATAGTAACAAACATATAAACCAGACTTGCTGTACCTAAGACAATCACATTTCCATAGCATCACTGAGATTGCTCAGCATCCGGGAAGAAGGCCAAGCTGATTTTCGAGATACAAATCTGCAATTAGCCTCTTAAGAAAGGCAAGCTCAGTGTTTAAGTTTTCTTAACATCTTTTAATTACTTGGACTACAACCCTTAATGTAATTAAGCTGCAAGTAAATCTCACTACAATAAATGGTACCTCTTTCTCAAAACAAAGCTTGGATCGCATTGTTTGCCTCTTAACTTGTGAATGTGTAGGTGGTTCTAGGTCAGGGAAGAGGAATCTGGAGTCCACCAAATGTTGGATTATCTCCAGACCATGTTGGGTGGGGCAATGGGATGTTTGGAGGGCCACAGGTTCCACATCACTGATCTAGTTACTCTCCATTTCTAATGCATTACTCACCATTTGCCTGATTTCAAATTCTTTTATCTATGTCTTACCAGCTGTACTCTCCATCCCTACTTGTGACCTACCTACCTCTCCTCACCTTCATGACCCCAAAAGTCACTTTTTGAAAGTTCACTATTGCGAGCTGACAGTTTAAAAATGCAGTAGCACAATCACATTGTTTCTTGAAGAAAACCTTGCGACTTATGTTGTACCTCCGCAATTATATAAAATATTTGATGCATATATGCAAAGTAAATATCACATGATTTGGCTCCCTTTGAAGAAAACTAAACAGGAAAGTACATGTATAACATTGTTTTACCTCCTCTCACAAAGCCATTGGTAGCTATTGCTGATGTAGACAGGCCTGTGATCGTAGTTACCACAGTCGCCATTGCAATGACCAAGACTGCAAGTCCTGTAAGAAGATTCCTAAGATTATTTACAGGAAATTATCATTTCCCCCAAAACAAATGTACAATTTTGTTTAACAAACGCTGGCTGTTGGTTTCAATAAATCAATACAACAAAAAATGTCTTAAACCTAAGGCATGCACGAGCTGGTTTTAAACAAGCTTGTTTTAACATGTGCCTACAATATGCAAGACATCACCTGTTCACATCAAGAACAAGCATGTCCACCACCTCTCCTGCCCTCAGGAGTACCTTTTCAGGTAGAGTATGCCTCACCTTTTGAGGACACCACAGAAACAAGCAACTACTAACAAGGAATATGAAAAACTACTTGTTGCCTACGTAATGCTCTGAGCAGGACTAATCCTTCAAATATGTATTACCTCCTAATCAGTGTCTCATACTGTAATAACAAAGAAAAGAACATTGCTCTGGAGACACACTGAGCCTCTTAGTGAAACTGATAAGCAGCATATATTCCTTGTTAAGAATATCACAATGGTAATCAGCAGCATTCCATCAATCATATTCTCATCCAATGCTGTAAGTTACAAGTCACCGATCTTTAACAGTTGATCAAGATTAACATAGTACACACAGATGTTTTATTTGGTGGGCACACTTACCTATGCCAGCCTGTCCTACAATCCAGGACAGTCGAATGAACAGCATCACACCCCAGATATTCAACATGCATCGTACCTAGAACACCGTAAGAGCAAAGAATTTTCATGCTATGCTGTCCCAATATTTATTATAGAGGTATCATTTTGAATAAGTTACAACAGAGTTTTAAGAATCGAGTTCACAGGGTCAACTTCAAAAGTCTGCTGTCATACAGGCAACCAAGAACCTCAACTTTTCAAGAATTCTTTCCAGGAGGCACACATAACTTGTGATTCAAGCTGAACAGCACACCAAACATGCTTTGTGGCAATTTATTATCTTCAATACTTCCAGTCCTGGATCAGTAGCAGTAGTAGGGGTTTATCAATCTCTTCTCTGGGCCATCATATGGTGGGCCCATTTGACTTGTGATGTCTTGCAAGTTGTGCTTTAACAGACCATTTTTAAAAGCGAAGTGACTGAAGTCACTACATTATGAAAATTATACTTCTCCTTAACATAAAACAAATATTATTAATGTTTAAGCATAAGTGTTTATGACCCAAACCCTGCAGCAGCAGCAGAATCTGAGGCCCTTCTTCAAGTGCTCCCTTCCACAAGAGGTTTGGAGGGTGGAAACACAAGAATTGGACTTTTCGATGGCGACTGTGGAGTCCTCTCCCCAGGAAGGCAGACATGGTGCCATCTTTATATTTAGGCACCAGGCAAATACTTTTCTCTTTTGGCCCTTAGTTTGAAAGGCAGTGTTGTGGCATCTTTTGGTGGAGTGGGATCCATTAGTCCTCCCTTCTACTTGTATAGCTGTGTTTTTAGGGATTTTACTTGGTTGTTTTTTAAAAGTTCTTAATGCAAGCGGTTTTGAGTTACTCAGTGAGAAAAGTGACTAACAGTTATAATAACCAACAATAACAAATAAAAAGGTAGTTAATACTCTGTATAATTGTAAACTGGAAAACAATACAAAAACTCCAATTATTTAAAGTAAATACCTTTTTTTGCCATGTCAAGATAAAATATACTACAGACATGCCAAGATTCCTCCAGAAGACAGGGGATTTTGTCCATGTAAGGTTGCTTTGTTTGTACAAACTGAACTGTGTTAATTTCCACCATCCTGTCACAGTTATAACATGAGAGCTGGAATCATGTCATTTGCAGTTTTATAACACTAAGTTAAGAAGGATAGACATTCTTCTAGTATTCACTGTGTCCTTAGCAGACTAGTACAACTTTGAAACAACTACAGTAAATCGAAGTTAAAATCTGCAATTTGCTTGAACCACCACAGTAACAGAAATCGTGATGTTACAAATCTTATTATTTCTCCATGGAGTTATTTTCAAACAACTATAAAGTCTGATAAAGCTGTGAATGAGATTTTTTTTATTGGAAAAGGTTGGGTTCAGTTAATTCACTGACTTCTTACAAAAATCGAAAACACAATTAAAATTCTAGGGACAGGATTCAACTAATGAGTCCTGTCAGCGGAAGTCCTAAAGAAGGGCTTCTGCTTTCATGGGAAATTGGGCTTGTACACCTTGCAATATACACCTGCAGCTATAGGGTGATATACAAATTTAATAAACAACAATAATAACAATAACAATAGGCTGGGGGAGCAGGGAGCAGGAGGAAAACCAGAGTAGCATGGGAAGGAAGGAGCAGGAATCCTTCTGTCGGGTGAGCCAAAATGCTCAACCTGCCCAAATCACCTTAGCACGACACTGAATTCTTCCCCAGACTTCCAATAAGTCAAAGAAAAATTACTAGCTGAGATGAATGTCCCATTAAGTGAACACTGCAGGGAAGCCAATTTATAGATGAAATCCTTTTGTTTACTTATTTGAACCAGGATACTGCTCTCTCCTCACCCTTATTTGGGCCAAATGACTGCTCTCCCCAGGCACTCCACCAGAAGAAACGAAATCTAGTTAATGTTATAAGCTGTGCAAGTTACTGTATTCTTATGACATCATGGCATTGGTCCAATAGTTATCGGACGGAGGATGAAATTTGAGCCACCATGTTCCCTCCCTCGTGTTTCCTGAGTTAACTGTGCAAAGTGACTTGTGTCTGCATTTCCATGCTGGCTACAGATGGAGGAGAGTCATCCCTCCCCTGCTAGTCCATTTGCAATAAAGTTACCAGGCCAACTGTATACACGCAGGTCCTGCTATCCGCCCACTTATTATGCAAAAATTCACTTATCCAAACACAAAGAAATAAGCCCAAACCTCACTACGCACACAGCTAATTCAGATAAGCCAGAGTTTGCCCACTTCCGTTCATGTTTGTGGTTTGCTGGACAGCGCCAGCCATTTTCAGGCAGAAACCATGGAGGGGGCAGAGGAGAGATATAAGACAAGTCACGGATTAGAAAGGTTCCCATAGGAAATAATAGAAATCTTCGGTTCCTTATGCAAACGCCCGTCTAACAAACGATTTCCTGGGAATGCATTGTGTTTGGTAAGTGGGACCTGCATGCAATACAAGGCTGCCTTAAGTAACATGAATGCCTTTTCATTATTCTTCACCTTACAGTCAGTCCTAATAAGATTTTCTCAGAAGCAAGGTCCACCAAGTTAAATGGGATTTGCCTCTTAGTAAAGTGTCTGAAGGAATGAAATTTAATTTGCTAGACACTCAAAGATGAGCCAGCGTTTATCTTTGAGTTAAGGAACAGCAGGAAGAGAGAAAGTGTTTGGCCATTCATGAATGTCCTAAATCATTTTAGGGCGCAGTAATAAAAAGAGTTGGGGGAGACAAAGGCAAATGTATCTTGATACATATTTCTTTTTTTAAAACAACAACAAGAGTAGCAGAAACAGAAAAACAGAAACTTTGTATCTACTACACGTTAATCAATTATTTTGCTCTTTCTTTTTTTAAAAAATCTGCAATATATATGCAAGTAGACATATTCAATTGTTGCTTCATCAGTTACTAAGAAAATAGCACAGATGGGTTCATCATTACCAAAGTTCTACTTACCAATACACCTTTAATCCAGCCAAACTTGACAATCCCTTTACTTTCAGCAGTGTAAGTAGCAGTGGCATCTCCCGTAGGAGTTCCTTCTTCTCCATTTGCATATCCATCCTCAAATGGTTCCTGTAGTAAAACAACAATCAGAAGGTGTGGGTTAGATGAAACGGAAACCTATTGAGCCTCTGTTTAAAGTTGCAATCCTAAGTACATTTAGATCCCACTGATCTAAATATTACCTATGTTTCAGAATTGCATTTGCATGCAAGCTGAAGGAACAAGTTAATAAAAAAGGCTATTTTCATCCACTATCTTGGTAACTGTCAAGTTGGTTAATTAAACGTAAAGGTTTGAAGCACATACAAGATGAATTAAGATGCCTTCATATCATCACATTTTTCAAAAGCACTGGCATATAAAAACTTAGCTGTGCTTGTGTATTTGGAGGAATAACACTTCAACAAGAGGGTAAAAGTGAAATGAACCAGAAGCAATGTCTGCTTTTGAGGATCATTGGATCCCACAGGAGAGTTGCTCAGGGAATACTGTGTAATTTTCCTCCACACAAGGTTAAATTTAAAGCTTGGCCAGCAAAAAGTAATACCAAACATGGCATAAAGCTAATTAATATGTATTAATGGGGAAAAAATGAAAGCAACTGATCAGCCAAACATAATTTCTATCCAGTATGGAAAGTTACTGCATTAATACAACAGCATACCATAATGTTAAAATGGCTGAATTCCCCCTCATTAGGCTACGTTCCATAAGTGTAGAAAAAGGCATCTGTTCTGGACTCAGATACTTCAGCAAGATACCAAAGAAAAAAATTCCAATTGATGCTATCATTCAAAAAGGCAGAAAATGATCATTATACCCTCATTGCAAGGGCTTGTAAGTCCAGGAAAAATCTTTGTAAGTCTTGAAAGAACTGGCCTGGGATAGAAAATTCCTCCTCCCCAATTTTTAACTAGTTGTGCAGTCAGTTAAAATTGATGGCATGACATTTAAAAAGAACTATTTATGACAATACACAAAATCAGGATGTCATAGGTCACTCACTAGTGCCACAGCACAGATGATATAATACTTACTAGCTTCTAACAGAGCAAAATGGAATCTAGATAGAACAAATTAAAATTTAGGAGCGATGGGAAGATTTGGACTACTTGGTGAAATGAAATTATGCAAAAATAAAATGCCAGAACATTTTAATTTTATAGAACTAGAAAATATTCAGGCTTTTAGCAAAAAAAAAACCCCAAAAGTAAAACTGCTAATGTTTGGTAACATGTGTTCTAATCATTCTAGTATCAGGCCTGGTTAGCACATAACACTAAACCATTGTTTAGTAAACCATGACTTAGTGCTCTAAGTAGACTCTACCAGGATATTAATCATGGTTTGTTGTTGGCTTACAATGCTTGGGTTTCAAAAAAAGGAAAAACACCTGTGGCTTGCTCTTCTTTGTGAGTCCAACATCTTTCCTTAACCATGATTTTTTTTACCCCTCCACCACAGATGCTTACCAAACTACAAAGGCATGGTGCAAGAGCAACTAGAAAACAAAACAAATCAGTTTGTTGATCATCTACAGGACAACTCATGGTTAACTCATGGTTTGAGGGGGGAAACCCATGGCTTACCATTTTGTGAAACTAGATATGCATAGGATTGTGCTGTAATTTAGTCAACTCTTGATATGTTAACATATAAAAAAAAATTATTGTTGTAACTGATGTACAATTATGCACAGTACCCTGACCCAAGTATTAGACTTTCATGGAACAATTATATAGACATAGTAAAAGAATTATCAACTATAAAATCAGCATAGTATTATTGTTACATGAATAAAAGACAACATTGCATTATGTATGTGTTACCTATGTAAATATAAATACATAGAATATTGAAGTAAGTGGATACCTTTTAATAGAACAGTACTCAGAATGAAAACACTGAGGCATTATGCACGTATGTGGCGGTGTGACAAATGTCAAGATTTCACAACATACATTACCTTGTATGATGTATTACCGACAATGGTTGGCATTCAACTATGTTTTACTTAAGGTTAGAGCCATTCTTTTTAATCGGCCTACTCTGAGTAAAATTTAATTTAATACCACCCCTAGTTTCTGCATTATTATCTTGTAAATGGGATATTTTTCTTGGTTATTATATGTTCAGAACTTTTTTAGCAGGTTCTTCATGTTATTTACTGCCAGAGTGCTCTTTTTGGGGGGAGATGGAGGGGAGGGTTGCCTCCCACAGATCAAGTGACATTAAAAAAAAACCACCTTAAGTGTTAAAATTACTAAATGCAACCACTTACTTTTCTGTCCTATTTATGTATAATACAAACACAGTGAATCAAAACATATTGCTGTGCTGGTGACGTGTAAGAGGGGGCCCAAAATAGTGGCTAAGTGAGTTAAGTTGCAGAGGCTCTTATCACTTAGCCTCCTCCATACCTGTACTATAACAGTAATAATTTTTGACTAATTTAGAGTATTGTAATAATGCATGTGAGGGACGCGGGTGGCGCTGTGGGTTAAACCACAAAGCCTAGGACTCGCCAATCAGAAGGTTGGCGGTGCGAATCCCCGCGATGGGGTGAGCTCCCGTTGCTCAGTCCCTGCTCCTGCCAACCTAGCAGTTCGAAAGCACGTCAAAGCACAAGGAGATAAATAGCAGGAAGGTAAACGGTGTTTCCGTACACTGCTCTGGTTCGCCAGAAGAAGCTTAGTCATTCTGGCCACATGAACCCGGAAGCTGTACACCAGCTCCCTCGGCCAATAAAGCGAGATGAGCGCCACAACCCCAGAGTTGGCCACGACTGGACCTAATGGTCAGGGGTCCCTTTACCTTTAAGAATGCATGCATTGAACATAAAAATGCTATTTGGTTGCTCATTATTTTAGGCAAAGAGATAAGAGGATGAGTAGTCACATCCAAGTTCTGTTCCTCTAAATGCAGCTCTTCTATGCACGAGTATTTCTAATATAACGTCAAGTAAGCACCACAATAGACTCTTCTCTGCTGCCACACAATGCTTAGAGCCCCATTCAATACAGGAAAACAGAAAATTCAAGTCTACTGATGGATCTCCTGCCGCCAGGAACAAAAGGCTGCTAAGTATAGTACTGTGAGAGAAAAAGCTGCAGATAAGTTTATCCACTAACTGAGGTATCCAGCACTCAGGACCTTTGAAAAAGCTCCTTAAGAAGTATCCTGGGCATAAGTCAGTTTCCAAGGATCATGGTCAATCACACTGGAATATATTTATTTCTGAAAGAGTTGTTAAGTTCTGTTCACACTTTTAGCCATAGGTGTAGAAAGGGCTCTTGTTCTAATTTATGGCACTACATAGGTAAAGGTAAAGGTACCCCTGCCCGTACGGGCCAGTCGTGTCCGACTGTAGGGTTGTGCGCTCATCTCACTTAAGAGGCCGGGGGCCAGGGCTGTCTCCCGGAGACACTTCCGGGTCACGTGGCCAGCGTGACGAAGCTGCTCTGGCGAGCCAGCACCACCGCAGCACATGGAAACGCCGTTTACCTTCCCGCTATAAAGCAGTACCTATTTATCTACTTGCACTTAAGGGTGCTGTCGAACTGCTAGGTGGGCAGGAGCTGGGACCGAACGACGGGAGCTCACCCCACCGCGGGGATTCGAACCGCCGACCATGCGATCGGCAAGTCCTAGGCACTGAGGTTTTACCCACAGCGCCACCCGTGTCCCTCCTATGGCACTACATGCCCCCCCCAAAGTTCTAGTTCAAACTTGAACTCTGTCTCACCCAAGAATAGTACTTTTACAGACTTTCCTCCCTGAGCAAGCTGCTTGACAAATCAAACTGTGCCGATACAGGTTTACTGTACTCAGGGCTTCATTAGCTATAATTTGCTTAGTAATACAGCCCCTTAAACAGATTTCCCACTTGTTAATTCTCGGACATTAGTTACTGGAAAACTTTGTAGTCAGTTGTAAGACTTTATGAGCCATCAAGTTAATATTTCAGTTCTTGGCCTTGCATTAATCCTCAACACCTCCTCATTTGAACATAGTTCTGCAGGCCAATCTTCCTCTTCTCAACCAGGTTATCGTGACAACATTCGCCCTAAGTGCAGATCAAACATTTTTCTCCCATCCTCAAACTGAAAGTTTTTCTCTGCATTCCCAGACAGAAGGACAGATTTCATGTTGTTCCTATTATTCCACTTTCCACCTCCACCCTAATCTTCTCTTTTATCATGTAAAGCAGCTGAGGAAGAAAAAGCAGCTTGTGATGAAAAGTATCTGGAAGGAGGGGTTACTGTGAGCAGACAAAACAGCAATGAAGGAATGGGTTAAACAGCCAGTTACACTTACACACAACACACCATTCAAAGTAATTTAATATGATAAGAGGTGCAGGGTGGGAAGAGAAGAGAATCATATAACTAAAGAGTTATATCTGAAGAAGTGTGCATGCACACGAAAGCTCATACCTAGAACTAACTTAGTTGGTCTTTAAGGTGCTACTGGAAGGAATTTTTTGTTTTGACTATGGCAGACCAAGACGGCTACCTATCTGTAACTATAACTAAAGAGAACACACATAAATTCCTATGAGTGTGGTTCGAATTTGCCACCTTTGTGATTGTTTTACTCCATTTGTTTTATGACCTAGCTGCTTTAGGAGCATCTATTGCAGTACTTTTGAAAAGTCTGTTGTGCTTAGACACTCACATTGTACAAATTTGAAGATACATCTAGGATCTTCTTTACACAAGGATTGTTGCCATACATCTGCTCTACAAACACCACTCAAGAATACACTGGGAGACAGCCTGTGAATGTCTCAACAGAATGAAAGTTTAAAGGATCCTAATGGCAACTACTTTTAGCCATAACAGTTAAGGTTTGATGTCTTATGGTGTTTTCCAAACTTTTCATTCAAAAGCATTACTTCAAACACACCAATACAGAAAACCTACAATATGGTACATATCCTCCATACAAATAAATAATTTTCAGACATGGGAATAGCTACTCATAAAACCAATTCTATTCATCCAGAGCTTAATTCCAAACTGTGTCTGGGGAATAAATCTCCATTCCCAAGTTGTATTTTTTTTGGTAGCACTATTGACCACCTCCTCTGTCTCATCACATATGTTATGAATAAATTTCAAAAATATCAGCCAACTTCACCCAGCAATTCATTTTTATATCAATAAAAGATCTATCCTCTTCTACCATCTCGCTTGCCACAAGAACACAGCGCCTTAAAACCAGTAGAGAAGTTTATTTGAAAATGACCCCCATGGCCCAAAGATTCTTACTACAAGATCTGAATCTTAAGGTCAAGGAAATCTCACAGTCATAAACATTAAAAGCTAAAATGAATAAATAGTGGGGGAAAGTAAAGTAAACATTGCTCCCAATCTGGCTGCTTGTCCCCTGAAAAGGCCATCATTAGATAAGATCCACAGAATTATATAGTTTGGCTGTTTATCATGCAGTTAAAGATGCCTCTCTCTCAATCAATTTATTGAAAATGCTTTTGAAGGCATTTACATGCCCAGCTCAATCCTACACATGCCTACCCAGTGGTAAGGCCACCAGAGTTCAATGGGACTTACTTCCATGTCAGTGCATACTGGGCTGCAGCCTCAAGAGACTCAGAGACAGCAGACAATACTAATGAAATATAGGTCTCATACCACAACTTGACATAATTGCCTTTTATGTCTCTAGCTGAACAGTGAAATTACTTCTACCATGTTCTAGCATTATAATGGAGCCAACAGCAACGTTAGCAAAATACTGTAAGTACATTTTGTTACTCTTTCCATCCATCTAATCCATCAACTTTAGGATTAAGTGTGGAACTTTTGTGTCCAAAAGACTGTGATAAGATGTGTTTTACTTACTATCCCAAACTCAACAATATGAAAATATATGATCATAAAGTGTTTATTAGTTAGGGGATCAATGCAAATGTATTACAAGCTACGGTATATTATATGTACTGAATATTACTATCAACATGCAGCCCAAGTATGATTGCACAAGTTGATTGGAATTAACTATGGAACTACATAAAGCCCCATTTGCACCATTATGGTAGCCATGCAGTTTGCGATATATTCACTAAGAAGCAGTTACCCCCAGGTGAGCAGCCAAAGTGTCAAATTGTGCCTCTTAATTTGCAGTCATCCAGCATCTTTGTCCTCACCTGCAAGAGCTGGGAATGGTAGGCAAAGCATTACCAGAATAAGAACATTAAAATCTGCCACATTCACAATCAGACCATTAGTCCATATACCCTCAGTATTATCTACACATTGACTGGCATCAGGGATCTTTCCCAGTCCTACACAACTGATTGAACTTAGGAACTTCTACAAGCAAAGCTTGCCATTCTGCCACTGAGCTTAGTCCCTCCCCTCTTGACAACTGAAGGCACAGCAATCATTCACTGAGCTGCAGCATCTCTTCTAACCATGGTAGGAATGTGCTGTTGGTCCTATCTAGATTGGGCAGGCACATTCCCTACACTACTTTTCACTGCTTTAAAAGGTACAAACAAGATTCTAGCAGGGTTAAACACATTAGAAGTGGGATCAGTTCTCAGTGTTTCCCACTGAATTCAATTGAAGCAATTAAATAGGGTGCAATATGGGACAAGAGTGGGGGGATGCAAAAACTCCTTCCTGTCCTAGATGGTTAAGTGTTCAGCATAGCAGTGAACAGCAGTCATAACATAACATTGCACTTCCAATGCAAGTTCCAATAATTTGCAGGGGATTTTATATATATATATATATATATATATATATATATATATATATATGTGTGTGTGTGTGTGTGTGAGAGAGAGAGAGAGAGAGAGAGAGAAAGAGAGAGAGAGAGAGAGAGAGAGAGAGAATTTTCTGACACCCTAGAGAGTGATCTAATTTAGCATGCTTGTTTGTTGGTTGGTCAACAAAGGGTAAAATACTTGAACTGTCAAACATGTCTAATAGTTATTTGCAGTTGACATCCATTCACTGTTATTAATGAACTTATAAAACAGAAAATTTTCCACATTAAAAAGCATTTTTTTAATTATTTTTTTGTAAAATATAAATTTTCCCACGCATATCATGGATGACACTATCATTGTGATGAGTCAAGCCAGCCTCTTTCATCAGCACTGTGAATTAATGTTTTACTTTCTGGTGTCTTACTACTGCTCCATTTTAATGATGGTAAGGCACTTTATTCCCATATTAGAAATTTGAGATAAAAATGAACTATGCCCCTATGGAAGGAATGCATAGGTACAGGCCAAGGTTACTAGTATTTCTTTGTTTTCATGAAAGCCCCCAAGTTATTCCAAACTGCCAAAATTACACTGGCACATATAGTTAGTGGCTCCTCAGGATTGCTATAACTTCTTGCTCACCTTCCACCCCTTGAAATGATGGAAAAGGAAGCAAAGACTACCCTGGTTCACATATAAGAGTAAGTCACAGAACAAGCAAGTGCGCTGGTGTACACTACTCAACTAAAACCCATCCCCTTCCTCCCGGAGTTCTTGGCTTTTCATGGCTTGGAGAGAAATAATCCACAAGACCTAGTTTACACCTATCCCTGGTTTCCTCTGGGTGTGGCAAAAGCAGGGAGGGGGTTGGTGCACCAGCTCCCAGTGAGCCATCATTTGTTTTGACCCTGATTTACTGTTACAGGTGAACCAGGCCACAATGGGAAAGGTTACAATGGCTATTGCCTCAAGAGGTCTCCAACATGTGCCATGCAGCTTCCTTTTGCAAATACCTCATTTGCGGCACAGAAAAAACTCAATATGGAGGCCAAATGGCCGAAATATTGGGAAATTTTGGAACAAGATGGAGACAGAGTAAAACTGCAGAGCTTTGAAAAATTAAAAAATAAAGTGCGAGGTTGGCTCCATTACTATCAAATAATGGAGGCATATAATTTGGACAAAAAAGTTGGCTTCCAGGTGGAAAAATCAAAATTGGAAACAGAATTGTTAGATCCCAAAATTAAGAATTTGTCAAGAATGTATAACTTGCTGTTGAAATGGAACACTCAAGATGAAACGGTGAAATCTGCTATGATTAAATGGGCACAAGATGTTGGACATAACATTATGATGGCTGACTGGGAACAGTTATGGACTACAGGTATGAAATTTACGGCATGTAATGCTTTAAGAGAAAATTTAATGAAAATGATTTACAGGTGGTACATGACACCAGTCAAGCTTGCAAAAATTTACCATTTGCCCGAAAATAAATGCTGGAAATGTAATGAGACTGAAGGTACATTCTTTCACCTTTGGTGGACATGCCCAAGGATTAAGACATTCTGGGAGATGATTTACAATGAAATGAAAAAGGTATTTAAATATACCTTTCTGAAGAAACCAGAGGCCTATATCCTGGGCATGGTCGGACAATTGGTGCCAAAGAAAGATAGAACTTTCTTTATGTACACAATAACAGCAGCAAGAATACTCATCGCGAAATATTGGAAGACACAAGATTTACCCACCCGGGAAGAATGGCAGATGAAGTTGATAGACTATATGGAACTGGTGGAAATGACTGGCAGAATCCGAGATCAGGGAGAAGAGTCGGTGGAAGAAGATTGGAAAAAAATTAAAGATTATTTACAGAAATATTGTAAAATTAATGAAATGTTAGAAAAATGATGGAATGAAGTTATATGGCTTTAGCAGAAATGTTATAAGGAAATAGGTACAGATAGATTGTTAATGTATTAAAGGGGGGGGGGGAAACAAGGTTAGAATATGTTAAGACAAATTACAGAACAGAAGATAGAGAAAGATGGAAAGGAATTGCTGAAACAGGTAATTGAAGTGGAATACAAAAAGGGAGGTGAGAGGAGGTCGCTGAAACAAGTGATTGAAAGACAAGATTTTGAAATTATTGGATGTGATTTTAATTGTCTTGTTTTGTTTTGTTAATTTAATGTTTTACGTAGTGTTTTTGTTTTTGTAATGTATTGTATTGTTTAATTCTTTTCCTTTTCTATTTTTTCTTTTTGTAACTTTTAAACTGTCAATAAAAATTATTTTTTTAAAAAGAAGCAAATACATCATTTGCCAGTTTTCAGAGTCATCACAGGGTGTTTGTGGGTTAGATACAAACTGACCACCAACTATACTTAAGGTATGCTATAACAGGGGTTGTCAACCTGGTCCCTACCGCACACTAGTGGGCGTTTCAGGATTCTAAGTGGGTGGTAGGGGGTTCTATGGCACAAGCTGAATCCTCCTTCCATCGAGCACTGGTGAGTGGTAAGCAAATTTCACCATCAAGAAAGATGCATTAGTGTGTGATAGGTATAAAAAGGCTGACTACCCCTGTACTATAATTTTAGCCGCTTGAAAAGGTAACCTGCCAGTGCGAGTATAATCTTTCAGCAGTACACAAGATGCACAAGTATTCTTTTTTTAAAAAAAATGAACCTACATTTCTGAACTTCCTCAAAGTTGTGAAAGGATGTACAGTGGTACCTCGGGTTAAGTACTTAATTTGTTCCGGAGGTCCGTACTTACGGTAACTTGAAACTGTTCTTAACCTGAAGCACCACTTTAGCTAATGGGGCCTCTCACTGCTGCCGCAGCGCTGGAGCACAATTTCTGTTCTCCTCCTGAAGCAAAGTTCTTAACCCGAGGTACTATTTCTGGGTTAGCGGAGTCTGTAACCTGAAGCGTATGTAACCTGAAGCATATGTAACCCAAGGTACCACTGTATTTGCTAAGGGTCCGGCCTCGTTGTGCTTTGCAAAGACTCTTCTACTTACACACAACACTAATTCTTTTCATTCTTCACAACCTAGTCAATGGTTACCTACTAACCATGGGGCCATATGCCAGGTTGAATATGGCTTCAGGTACTTCAATCACTACTGAAAACACAACTGAGGCAGCTGCTAGGTCTTGCAGCATGCAGCATTTTAAACTGGTTTTAAACAAGCCATCCAAATTTTTTAAAAAACATTTCAATTCTTTTTTAAAAATCTACATACACTAAACATACAACATATTGTAAACAGTCAGGAGTGAATACCTGGTATTTACAATATATTGCTAAGTTACTGCACTATTGTTTATTCACTGAAATTTAAAGGAGTGAATTGGATGTATCAGAAACATCTTCCCATCTTTAAATTATTGTTGTTTAAAATTTTCAATAAGTGGTCAAGTCAGGTAGTGAATGGTTGAAGCCCATACTTTAGCATGCTTTCATATGTTTATAATTCATCCTATTAGTCAGTGAAGGTTTCCAACAGAACATTTGAATATATAACTTACTCTACTGGGAAAAGTGAACACATTACTGGGGTTAAAAATATCACAATCTTCTCTTTGTGGGATTTTCATCATAATATAGGAAACTTCTTGCAGATAAGTGACAGATGAAGGTATGTATGCCTCTTTAAGAAATAGAAGTCCCATTTTAAAGAGTGTTGTCACCATGTACCTGCAGGTAGGTATAGGTATATGTAGTACATAACAGATGTACCATTTAAAATGAAACATGTGATAGGGATTTAGTTAATTATATTCAAATGTTTATTTATTTATGTAAGATGCTTCTTTAAAATGTACTAACCATTTCTACCATGTGAGAAAATTGGGTTGTTTTCTATCTAAAGGTCTGAAGAAATCAAAACAAAAACAAAAACCTTATTACTGGATTTCCTAATAAATGTATTTCACACTTAAGAAAACTTTAAAAAAAGTTTCTCATGTTAAGTTACCTTTTCCCACAGCATGACAAAAAAAATGAAGAGGGTATTTAATTCTGATCTACTATTAAAAGTCAGGAAATTAACATGGCACCTTCAGTTGTCTTGTGTGAGAATCAGTAACAAATACCCTTTAAAACAAAGCCTAGTCCCTACTTTTAAAAACCAGCTTGTGAACACCACAGGAAGCATTAGGATTCTAGGAACAGTTAATAAAGTACTAATACTAAATGGATGAAGACAGTTAAAAAGAAGCTGAAATCATTCCTGAGGATACCGAGGAGGCAATCACACATGCAAGTGTATGCAGAATGCAACAGCCCATAAAGAGAAGCATGATGTAAACAAGTGCCTTTACAAGAGAACAAAAAATAAAGTTGAATTATTTTAAGCCTAATCTATGCAATATGGAAACAGTTTGTGTCACTGAATAATTCCAGTACTTAGATAAGGGGTGATGGTGGTACCCAGATGCTATGTTTATAAAAGCAGAGACAAATTAATTTCCTTTGGCCTATCTCAAGGTGACCTTTGATTGATCCCTAGTTGGGGCTTGCTTCACATTCTCCCCAGCTGACCCCGTGCAAGAAACTTCTGCTGAAAATAAACAGGAAGGAAAAAGGGATGGCGTTCACAAGAGGTAAATACTCATCTTTGTTGGTGTTATCACCGCTTAGGAAATTAACAGCAAGTAGTTTGCCATGTTTTTTCATTTGCAGATATTCAGCTGTTAATGCTCCAATTACTTTTGTAGATATATAAGCACATGTTTCATGCTCCCATGTGCACTTGGGACAGCAGACAACACATACACAAAGCAGATGGAAGAATTAGATAAAGTACAGTATTTTCCACGTGTACCTGAGAAGGCCAAGTTCATGTGCAAAGAATTAATGAAGGACAATGACATAAGGTTAGCACTCCTTACTTAAGCTCAGCTAGTTTTGGCAGCCCATAGGGGGGTTTATCTAGTCTATACCAACACCAGAGTATTGAATCAGCCTGTATGTAGCCCCTTTACCCATGCATAGCAAAGTCTACTAGACGTCTCTTGCTTTAAAGAAATATAAAAATAAAGCACGTGTGCCTAATCGCAGCCGGCTGCAACTCCAGAGCGTGTAGCATAGCAAAATAGCAAACTGGTAATGCGCAAGGCAGTTTCTTCCTCCCACATGCTCTTTAACTACAGCTCCCATCCTCCCCGACCACCGGCTATGCTGGCTGGGGATGATGGGAACTGTAGTCCAACAACATCTCAGGAACCGAAGGCTGGCATAGACGGAAACCCGCCTGTCAAAGATCTTTTAGACACGGGGATTAAGTTAGCCCGCGGGTTGCTGTCGCATCTACGACTCCTGAAAGCGAGGATGCCTCTGCTCACTGTCAAAACCGTGTTTAGGGAAGACAATCTTACTCGGCTACGAAGGATCGCCAAAGAAGGAGGAGATGATGCCTCTGCAGTTCTGCACGGCGCCGCAACCCAGGCTTGCGAGACCTGCTTTCGGCGTTTCTGCAAAAGGCACCTCTTGCCCCCACCCCTCTTGCGCCTGCCCCGCGATCCTCTGCCAAACGCAGCCGCGCACGGAGCTCGCCCGCTGGCTGCGCATCCCTCTCACCTTGTCCAGCTCGTCGTGCAGCTCCGCCAGGCTGGGCCGGATGAGCTTCTCCCCGAGTCCGGAGGCCGTGTGGCGGTAATAGTCTATCCTGGGCACGGCGTCGATGGTGTTGTGCCCGAAGGTGCGCAGGTAGTAGGTGTTGGTGTGGGTGTCGTAGTAGTAGTGGTGGTGGCCCCCGGAGCCGCCGCCGCCGGAATGCAGGCTCCCCTCGCTCAGCACCGTGTCGCCCCCGTTCTGGAAGCTCACGTTGCAGCCTTCGCCGCCGGGCTCCCCCGAGCTGTCGTCGCCGGCCGAAGGGTCCACGAAGTTCACCCGGAACCGGCCTTTGGCTTCCTCGCCGCCTTTCCCGTCCCCGGGGGGTTTGGGGGCCGCCGCCGCCGCCGCCGCCTCTTCTTCCCCCCCGGCGGCCGCTCGCCCCGCAGTCTCGGCCACTAGGTCCACCTGGAAGCGGCTCTGGCTCGGCGTCGGACCCAGCGGTCGGAGAGCCAGCCCGTCGCCGGCAGCCGAGGCGGGAGCCGGCGCAGGGGCGCCCGTTCCGCCGGCATCCCCGTCGCTGGCCGGGATGCGAGGCGCTTCGTCGGCGTCGTCTTTCAGCGGAGGAGAGCCGGCGCTGGGCGGCGTGTGAGGCGGCGGCTGCTTCCCTTTCATGGCTGCTGCTGCTGCTCCTCCTCACGCGGCTTGGAGCGGGCAGGAAGGCGGCTGGTTCTGCTGCTGCTACTCCTGAGGGCGCTTTAAACTACCGAGCGGCGCCGCGCCGCTGCTGGGCGACACTATATGCCGCACTCCGGAGGCAACGCCACACGCCGCGCCTCCTCGGCGAGGCAACCGCCCCGCGGCCCCTCCCCGCCCGCCCGCCCTCCGCGCCAGGTGATGATGAGGCCGGTGATGCTCTCGGCCGGCAGCGGCTCCCGCCTGCCTCACGCTTCCCCCCGCCAAGATGCGGCCCCTCGAGCCGAGGCTTCCACACAGCCTCGCCGCAGCCTTCCGGGAAGAAGAAGCGCCGCCGTCTCCTCACGACTCCTCCCTCCCTCCCGCCAGCCGCTGCCTGAGGGAGCCGCCGACGTCACAAGCCTCGAAAACGGGCGGCCGCTGAGGGGGAAAGGCGGGAGGGGGCGCCGCCGCCCTCGTTTCCCACACGCAGGTTCGCGCGGCGTCGGAAGGGGCGAGCGCCGGGGCGCTCCGTGTAGAGGTGGGCGGGTGTCGCCTCCTCCTCCTCCTCAGAGGTGCTCCGAGGCGAAGCCCAGCCGCCAGGCGACACCAACGGGCCCCTCGGCCGCCGCGCTCGAGGAAAGAGCGGGCCGCGCTCAGCCAATCGCCTCGCGGCTCTGAGGGCGGGGGTGGGGGGGGACTCGGCTTTTAAAGGAGCCGCCGGCGGCCGCCTCGAGGCTGCCCGGGCCGCGCGCTCTTCTCCCCGGCTGTCACTGACAGGCGCCGCCGCCGCTCGGAGGGGGACGAGGGGAGGCGCCGCCCGCTTTTCGCACTGCAGCGGCCGCCGCCTCACTGCATTGCAGGGGGTTGGACTAGATGACCCTCGGGTCCCCTTCGAGCTCTAGGGCTTACAACGCGAGGCCCGCCGCGCCGGAGGTTGACTGGAGCGGCGCCTGGGTACTCTTGCCGCGCAATGAGAGGCTATGACAGTTTTTCGGACCCGGGAGGGTTTCCCTTTAGCGCGCGGAGAAAGGCCGGCCAAAATCTCGCGAGGAGATGTGAAGGCGGCGGCGGCGGCGGCGGCTGCAGTCGCGGAGCAGGGCGGGTTCGTGTGTGGAGGAAGCGCGCGTAGCATCCGGCTGCAGTGGAGTCTTGCAAGTGCTGTGCTGCGCTGCCCGGCAAGGGGTTCTCACGTTGCAGCGAGCCCAAAGGGCTGCCGACGTGGTTGCAGAGAATAGCTGGTTTAGAAGGTTTACGCTTTGGATCTATTTAAACTTATATCTGCTTTCTGAAGTTCTCACACACACAAAAGTTTATTTAAGGTATTATTTATATTCCGCTTAGTTACACAAGTCAAGTTAATAATAATAATTATTCTACGAGGCTGCTATCCTCAATTTAAGGCCTATTGACCGATTTGAGATTGACATATTCCATAGAATTTATATACCAATTGATTGTAGAAAAACCTCTTAAGTAAACATGGGTTGGAATTATTATTATTATTATTATTATTATTATTATTATTATACAAGGCTGCTATCCTCATCTTAAGGCCCATTGACCACTTTGAGATTTACTTATTCTATAGAATGTATATACCAGTTGAATGTAGAAAACCTCAAAGTAAATGTGAGTTGGATTAATAATGATGATGATGATAATAATAATAATAATTTTATTTGCACCGCCTTATCTGGCTGGGTTGCCCCAGACACTGAACAAGGCAGATACTATTTTTCACCAAAACAAATGAAAGAGCATCAGCACTTCTAATTCTCATCAGCCAAATAGCTTGCCTTTTGCTTCTGATCATCACCCAGCAATAAAGCAGCCACTGGATAGTTGGATCTGTTTTTAGGGTGAATTCCCTGACAGGGCAGCGGTGTAGTCAAACAGGCCTGGGCAGTGCCGCCTTTGTACTGAAAGTGCATCATAGAACATGACCTAGAATCCCTACAATGTGCAGGGATTGCTTGGCAGACAAAGAGGATGTGGAAAATGCTCCCTGAAGGCACAAAATTTGGCCTACAGCAAAATTTGCTCCTTCAGGAAAAGGCAAGAGGTATTTTCTTGGCTGGATGAGCTTACCAGTAGACTTCGCCACTTTATATATAATGTCTATATTTAGGTCCGTTTCTCATGTTGGTTTTCATTTGTCCAACCATTTCCTTAGGTTCAATTCTGACTCCTGTCCCACTCCACGCTTTCAATTTTAGAGCATGTCTATGCAGGGATTCTTATTTATTTAACTAAGGCTCCAGTGTGCTTATTTAAAGTGCATTGTCTCTGCAAGCTTTATGACCTCATGCCCATTCCCTTCTTCTCTAATATATATGATCCGGATGCTGGCAGTACCATTGTGAGTTCAAAAGTATGTACATCCTAAGGTTTAATGGTGGCACGGGAATCTTCCATGCCAGGATGTTGTTTACAAATCCACAAACCTAATAAACATGTGCTTAATTGTTGAAAAACAGTAGCATGTGAAATCCAGAAAACCATACAAAACTTCACATTTCCCCCCAGTTCGTATTACCTTCATTTCTGTTTTCATGAGTTGATTTCTTCCATTGATTTTGGCACTCAGAACTCTCATTATGTGTGATCTGAAATTTATCTAGATTGTGAGTCACCATGTCTTGTTTCATCCTATTTTAAAATTATTTGCAGCTTGGTGAGTTGCCAACTTTAGGTCATACACAAGTCTGGTTCAGCTTACTAAAGTCATTGAAAAAGTGAATTCATAATATGAACTTGATATTCTCTTTTTACACTGCCTGCCTGCCTTATTTGATGTGACTACCCTTGCTGTTGCCATTTCCCAGTGTCCTACAATGAGTGCATTTTTAAATATTGGGCTGAATCCGGACTAAATTGCACTGAGTTCCCTTTGAAATCAATGGGGATTAAGCCATGAGGCTAGTCCACTGAAAATATAAAAGTGGTTAAAAATGAATGACAATTCTATTTTTAAGCTTAGCAGCCTCTACTATGTTCAAGGGAACTGAACAGCCTATTCCATCCTAAAATTCTGGAGCTTGTTCTTTCAGAAAAAGCATACGCTGCACTAATGGGTTAAATTATAGACTAATGGAAGCAGTTTTGCAGTTAAAGTTGATGGCCATTTCAGTATTTTCTTATTACAACCGGGAACTACAGCAACATGTTGCAGAGTAGTTCTACCTGTAATAGGAGTATCTCTGTTCTGGGTTCAAGTTAGACTAGAATTGGAGTCTTGTGGCCTTATTTAGGCCGGGGGGCGGGGGGTGGTGTTCAAGAGGGAAAGGGAAAAAAACCATGCCTTTTTCTTTCCTCTACCCAGCGTTTCCCAGCTTTCCTATAGTGCTATGGCTGCCAGCCTATGTGTTGTAAAGCTATACATAGTGGCCTGCAGAATGGGAAAAGAGAAATGTGCATTTACCCCTTTCCTTTCAACTGAAATATCCCTGCATATTGCACGGAAGAGAATTATTTATACCTGCAGCATGTATCTCCACACTGGTAATAATACTTCCCTCTAAGGTTCTTACCATAAGTTGCTAGGACAGAGATGCCAAGCATGTCTGTCCAAATAAATGCTGAGAACTACAATGTTCATGGTCCCTGACCATTGACCATGTGGCTGGGACTGATCAGAACTGGGAGTTCCCCACCTATTTCTTAGGACCTTGAGTAGCTAATCCCCCAACTTCCAGCCCCCCAGTTTTATTTTTCTCAGCTGGCAAGTCAATGCTCTGTATGTTTCTCTTTTTTAAAACATTTTCATTCACAGATTTAAATATTGATTCACAAGCACATTTCTAGACTGCCTTCCGGCCCTTGCAGCAGTTTACAATAACAGTCGAAACAGGTAAAATAACTAAAACAAATTAACATGTCAAAACAGAATTTGAACAGTCAGAGGAAGTTGAGAAGTTCAAAAATTAAGAAACATTTTATAGCCAGAAGGGGAAAAAAGATACTGACTGCCTAAAACATTCAATTTATATTTCTGCCAATCATATCTACCGTAAAGAGTCACAAGCATGTGCAAACACTCCCTTATTTTGGGGTGGTGTCATCACCTGAATTCACCATTGGTATACAGTCGTACCTTGGAAACCGAATGGAATCCGCTCCAGAAGTCCATTCAACTTCCGAAACCCAAGCGCAGCTTCTGGTTGGCTGCAGGAACCTCCTGCAGCCAATCGGAAGCCCCATTGGACATTCAGCTTCCAAAAATAGTTCGCAACCTGGAACAGTCACTTCTGGGTTTGCGATGTTAGGGAGCCAAACCGTTCGAGAACTAAGCTGTTCGAGAACCAAGATATGACTGTATACGATAAAGCATTAAAATCCTATTTATTGTACTATTACCCGGTGCAAATGTAAGAGTGTGCATGTTCCTTTCTTTGGTCCTCCTGCTGCATTTCTGTGAGCAAGCCATGGTTTGTTGTCTGAACTTGTGCTTTGACACCAAGGATTGTTGTAGCCAAGGATTGTTGGTTTGTCTGGGGGAGACAGACAACAACAACAAGCCCTGGAACAGATGGGGACTTGCTAAGCCAAACCATGACTTAGCTTGCAGCAACAGGACTGGTGGGGGTGGGAGCAAAGCTGCAGTCTCTTCTCCAGGAGCGCACATGTTTGGACTAAACTTTTGTTTGGCTTAGTAGCACCTGCAAAGCGAGCCATTAAAGACAGGAAATTCAGCATGGGAAGAATCTGTCTTGTAAAGGGCATGATCTGACGATCGTTTTTCAAAATAAGTTCTCAGGAAAGATGATTAATAGTTAAAAAGTTGAACAGAGGTACATGTATAAATTACTAACGGGGGTAAAGCAGAGGGGTGGTTTTGCCATGCCGAACCTCAAGTTGTAATTTGAAGCCGCATGTCTGTGCTGGATTAAAGAATGGATGGTACTAAATTATACAGATATACTTGATCTTGAAGGATGGGACAACTGTTAAAGTTGGCACTTGTATCTATGTTATAATAAGGTAAAAGTCCACAGAAGATTCTTAAATCATATAATCTGAAAACCCTTATACGAGGTATGGGAAAGATATAAAAGCCTCTTGGAACCTGAAACACCGTGGTGGTTCTCACCATTAGAGGCCATCTTGGTAAAGAAAAAGAACATGGAGGGGAAATTGGCAACCTATAAAGAGTTATTGAAAGAAGAACAGGATCCACTTAAATCTAAAAAAGTTTGAGGAAATAGGTAAAAAGTTGAACAGAGGTACATGTGCCCGACGCCAGCAACCATTTTTGCGTCTCTCCTACCCACCCTAGCATATCTTATGCTTTGTCCTGTTGGTGGTTCAGATTCGGTCAGCGTTTAAAGGAGTTTACAAGGGTGTCCCTTCAGCTTGTTTTATGAAGACCTGTTATTTTGTGCGGCATTTCAGACTTCCCATTTAAAACAAGCCATTTGATTGAAGTTGTGGAAACCGTGTCTAGTTTGGCAGGCTGCGGCTTCTGAGGTGGAGCTTGTTTCCCCAAATTAAAATGGCCATCCCCAGAGCGAGGAGATGTCTTGCTGCATGCTTTCATATAATTTCTTTGCCCATTGCATGCTCCCGGGGTTTCCTTTGTGTTTGCATGTGATGTGGTGTTGCATATCTCCACCCCCATCGTTCTGCCCGGACACCGAGGTCCAGCACCAAGGGCCTTCTGGCGGTTCCCTCATTGCGAGAAGCAAAGCTACAGGGAACCAGGCAGAGGGCCTTCCTGGTAGTGGCGCCTGCCCTGTGGAATGCCCTCCCATCAGATGTCAAAGAGATAAACAACTACCTGACATTCAGAAGACATCTGAAGGCAGCCCTGTTCAGGGAAGTTTTTAATGTGTGACATCCTGGTGTATTTTTGGTCTTTGTGGAAGCTGCCCAGAGTGGCTGGGGAAACCCAGCCAGATGGGCGGGGTACAAATAATAAATTATTATTATTTATTTATTTATTTATTTATTTATTTATTTATTTTTAGCGCAGTTTTGTGTGACATGCCTCTGCATTTGTTTGCACGTGTCGTGCTGCTGTGAGTGTTTGCGTATATTGTTCTGGCTTCATGGGTTGCTGCACTTTTTTTTTTTATGTCGTGGACAAACTGGCTTGAGTTAATTATTCATCTGGTAACTATTCAGCCAGGTAATATAAATAACAGTCACATATATTATTCTATTAGTAGTTATTCTCGTGTCAAAGCTTTTCAATAGCTTTCTCCGACTCCATTACCAAATAAAGCTTGGTAATGCATGGGGATCTCTTTACAGCCTGGCAGCCCTATTCTCTGGTGGGCAATCTGCTGTGGCCCGCAGGCCAGGGATGGGCAGGGCCAGAGGCAAAAGCGGATCTGGTCATGCAAAATGAGCAGAACAGTGGGTAGGACTCTTACCTCTGTACAGTAGATTGCATTCCAGCTGCGCAACGCCAGATGTTTCTGCCCAAATGCACTCCACACTTTTCCTCCCTTCATCCAGGCAAGCGAGAGGCATTGTTACAGTTTGACGACACACGCAAAAGCATTCAATGTGAGACTCTTAATCTCTGGGTTCTGGGTTCGAGTCCCATGTTGGGGGGAAAGATTCCTGCGTTGCAGGCGGTTGGACTAGATGACCCTCCTGGTCACTTCCAACTCTACAATTCTATGAGCAATGATTTCAATTTACAAGAAAGGAGATTCTCACTAAACGTTCGGAGAAACCTTCTGACAGTAAGAGCTGTTTGGGAGTGGAACAGACTCCCACGAGAGGTGGTGGACTCTCCTTCCTTGGAGGTTTTTAAGCAGAGGTTGGATGGCCATCTGGCGTGGATGTTTTAGCTGAGATTCCTGCATTGCAGGGGGTTGGACTAGATGACCCTTGGGTCCCTTCCAATTCTAAGATTCTGTGATTTGTTCAAGGAAGGTGTAAAGCCTAGGGATGTGTGATGCCTAGGGAGAATCCCAAGGACCAGACAGAGAGTTATGGAGGGCTGCATTTGGCCCCTATGCCTGAGGTCTCCCCTTCCTGGTTTAGGTTTTAATGTAGACGGTAAGGTTCAATCATACATAAGGACTAGGCTGCTGCCTGGGGTATCATAATTGAAATAATTACTGCCACTCCAAAAGCAGCAAGACTCAGCCAGCGCTCAAAATCAGCCAGGCACACTTTATGACTAGGAATTGTCTGATTTGAGAAATCTTGGTGCCATCACGGTGACTTGAGATTCAAGATTAAAATTTCCACAGAGGGCACAGGAGGAGAACCAACTCTAAAGCAAGATCGCTGGCTGCTGCCTTCCAACTCCTAAGTGCTACTTTGCCTCCCCTCCCCACCCCAAACATGTAAGTTTAAATCTAGTCAAATATTTTACATAACACACACAGGTATTTGTAAATATTACTTATTCAAATGACTTGCGGTTTGGGCCACTATTGCAGGGGCTGTGCCTCATTTATGTTTGTGGTGTCTAATTAAGAATTCCTATTAAAAATGTGGCGTTAACACTGTGTCACTGGTGTGAATTGTGTATTAGTTCATGTGTTAAAATAATTAATAATAATAATAGAAAGTGCCGCTAAACTGAGAGAGAGACGACTAGCCATTCTCTTTTAGTGCTCATAACTTCAGTTCCAGGAGCCATGTAGCTGATAGCTTTTCTATCACTGTTTCTAACATTGGAGTTGTTTGGCTGATTCTTGCACAGCTATGCTCCCTATAGAAACTGAGAATGTGCCCCAAATCCTTTCTGCCTTCATTGCCTCCCAACCACTCCCATTATCTTTCAGCACAATAGCCCAAACCGTTATGCTGTTGTTTTAGTAAGATTTAGCTGTTAACACTGCAGGGTGATCAAATTACTATCTTTATGCTATGTGTAATCAGGCACATTGTGTTGGGAAAGGTACTGTATCCCTGAAAGTGAAGTGGAGCATTCATTTAGCTGTACATAAAAAATAGCCCGTAACAATTAGTCATAATATTTTGATGCATAATGTATCTAACTGAAACTGTTTATTAAATACTTTTCCTAATAGAGCACGGCTGATATTTTATGGTAATAAATTATGGATTTCATCGTGTAAATAAAGAATAACACAAGTAATGACATGCAATATAAATATAAATGGGAATGGAACAATGGAGAATTGTAGAAGGTGGAACATATTACTTTATAGGGTCTGAAATAGAAAGCAGTATTATCTTCTCCTGCCCAAGAGATACACTAAATAATTCTATTCAGAGTTAGGAACTGCTTTGCAGTAAAGCCAGAGGGTGATATCCAGCATTAGTCAAGCTCAGATTTGATCTAGTGATTTTATAGGGTATCCTTTTAAGTAGGACTTAGTTGGATAGCTCCCAGAGCGTTTGGCCTCGATCCAAAAAGGGACATGTGCGAATGTGCATGAACTGCACATATAGCCAGAGTTTCACATGGCAGTTTTTATGGGTGCCACTTCAGGTTTGGGTAAAAAGATGCCAAAAAGCACTCACAACAAGGGTATGCTCACAACAAGATTCATTGGCCTTTCTGTTATCCCCCACCTCCTTATTTCCTTTAATATGCTCTTTTGGAAGAAACTGGAAATTCAACATCTCCCACCACCCCAAACTAAAGTTGATTAAATAAGGGACAAGTAAAGAAGAATTTATTTCTAAACCCTCAAGTAGGAAAGCAGTAATCTTGGCTGGACCTGCAATCAGGAAGGTTTTCCTTACCATTAAGAAGGGGCTTGTGAATAGACATTGGAGACATCCTTGGCATAGGGAAGGGAATTGCTGGATAACCTTGTGCTTTAGTAATTGCTTGCCTGCTGATTGTGGAGAAATTCAGCATCACTAGACAACCTAGCTAGAGAGTATTTGTGATAAGAATGAGAGACTGAGGTGTAAAGAATGTCTCAACTGATAGCCTGCTTCTTTGCGGAATAATACTTAATACAGATAATGAATTAATGAGATAATGTATTATCTCAAAATGGTGTCATTTATACCAGTCCTTTGTAAAACCATAAAATTTAGTAGCAGGAATGCTATTAACTCCACATAAGTGATGCAATTAGGAGAAGGTAAATATCAGGAAAGCAAAGAAATGCAGAATTCCTGCTGCTGTCATTAAGCAGCATAGAAGTCTTACCTCTGCTGCAACATGAGACAGTAAAACAATGAATTATAAAATTTACAACACCTGTATAATGGCCAATGAGAATGGTGGAAGCAAGACATGATTTAGCCTAAATTTATGCAGTTAATATTTTGTAGAGAGGAAATGGCAAAGAACTGGAAGACCTGTACACTATAATTTTGAATAACCACTTTAGAACTGTAGGTGTGGTGTCTAATGAATGGTTTAAGGAAATGACTGGTGTTTTCTGATTTATTTGATTATCTTATGTCATACTGAAGATATAGGACTTGTCTGCTTGTCACAGGGTAGGTGGGTGGGAAACTGTATACAATTATTATAAACTAGGTGTGTCTATATCTTGGTTGTATTAATTATTGCTTATGTACAGCTTAAAAATAATTGAAGTGCTGAATATCCAACACACACACACACACATATATATATACATAAAACAGTGTGTGTGTGTGTGTGTAACACACAATTGTATAAGTTATAGGTTTAAGTCAGATGATGATCCGAATCATAGTTTGGAGGATTGGGAATGTATTGCAGACTTAAGCTTCTTACCCTGCTTTCCCTCTTCCTCTTTTGCCAATCTCACTTCCATTTCCAGCTTTTTACAAATTCACAGCATGTCGGTGGGCCCTGATGTGGATCATAACTCCAGGTTGAGTGGGGTGGTTGGGGTTGTAGAAGGTTTTAAGCCTTTGCTCTCTGCTGTGGTCCCATATGACTCAGGACCTGCATGCTGCAGCTTGCATTCGGGGGGGGGGGGACGACTCAGGCCCCTTTTCATTGGGCAGAACTGGACTCCCTCATCTGGATTGGGACTACAGTGAGAGTTTAAAACTCCTACCCCTGTGCCATGCTCCTGATCCAATTTGCCCCACCAACAACTGGCAATTTGTGAAAGAAAAAATCTGTGCTCAAGGGCAAACTGTAGGATTGAAATCAGCATGGCTGTGAACCTGGCGGTTTTTGTTAGCGCTCTTCTCTGAAGCATGACTTTCATGCTTTCAAATAAAGGTTTTTGAGTTTATGTTAAGCATAGTTTGCGGACATCATGGTAACATGTGGGTAAAAGAAACCTGGAAATGAAGAATAAGGCAGACAACGAAAGTTATCTCAAACTACGATTGCAATATGACATCTGAATTGGGCCATAGGATAAAACATGCTTCCTTCACAGGATTGTTGTCATAATCCAGCTCACTTAAGAGCACTTACCGTAGTTCTAATTGAAATCAAAGACTCTGCCAGATTGTGATCTTTATATCTTGAAATCAGTGAGCACTTTTCAGTCTGATGTATGTCAGTGGAGCAGTTAAGCATGTACAGTACTTAAATCCCTCTCATTTAAATAAGTTGTACTGACAGTCAAACTGTGTGTATGATTACTTTGAGCTAAGTTTCATGTGTATTGTGCCATTTTATTTATTTATTTTTTTGCTTTGTGCATACATCGCTACTCCAGATAACACTGATCTTTTTTGAGGGCTCATTTGAAATTCACAATTCCCTGCATGGATTTTTTCTATTAACTCCAGGAAGGTTGCTATTGATCACAATTGTTCCCTCTATTTCCAATGATCAGAGTGTGAGCGCCATTTTTTATGTAACCAAACTGCCACTGGCCACATGCAAGAAGGAGGTATCGGCAGGTTTAGGAAGAATCTAAAGGTTTGCAGATGGAAGAAACAATGGGGGGAGACCCTAAGGGAGTTTTTTTTAAAAAAAAACCCCACCAACCTCCAAACAAGCAAATGAGTACAGCGTGACTGATTAGGGATGTGGGGAAGAGAAAGTCAAGTTTGATGGGAAATGGAATGGAATATCTTGGCAAAGGGTATGGCTCAGTGAATGGAATGATGAACAGGAGCATCTTGTTTCAGGCCTACCCTTTTATAATTATTTTATAAAGAATAATTCACAGACTCATTGCCATTCAAAATGTTTGCTCTCTTTTGATGTCTTATTTTTCATTTTTGTTCACCATAAATATACATAGGCACTGTATTGTGATGGTGTGAGGGAAAGGCTTATCTTATAACCTGTTACTGGTGTTACCTTTCCCCCTGGATATTGGACAAATTCCTAAACAAATATTGTATAACCATGAGGCATCTTATGTATATTTGTGTATTAAAACAGACCAACACTTGCTTTTCTTTTTCTTGTTTAATGGTACCATATTTCTGAAAGTTTGCCAGGCACATTCCATAATTAAGCTCTTCTGGCTGAAACACTTCTAAATGATTTTCATTGCTGGCCGGATGCAGGGATGAGAAAGCTCATTTCAGCAAGTTAGTATGATTTTTATACTTGCTACTAGGTATTCTGCCTTCCAGCTCGGGTTACTGTTGGTTTTTCCTTCCATTCAGCAGTCTAAAATCAAGACCACCATAAACAGTAATAAAAAGTTAATCTTCAGAAAGGACTATGTTTTTAGAACTTGATGTTTTCAGCTGACATTTTCACAATCCTCATTGTATCTTTTGAATGCTTAGTTAAACATGCTTAGATGGATCCACGAAGTACCATTTGTCGTGAATCAGAAAACCTAAATAGTAGGTACTGACTTTCTTCTCCCTGTTCTGGTCTTGGCTAGAGAAGGGAGCGACGGGCATATCAAGTTAGATTTCTCCCACTGCGGTCTAGAATCCTGTCCTGGGGTATCAGGTAACTTTCGGCAACCAAGGATTCTAAGCTGCTGATGGATGCAAAATTCACTCTCCTTGTGGGCAGCTTGTTGCCTAGAAAGGTCACCTCTGCGCTGTATCCCCCAAACTAGTTGTCAGTCCTTGGCCAGATGACCCAACAAAACGAGATTCATAAGTGTGTTGGCTGAGCTTAAGAAAAGGGTCATAAACGAGACACCAAAAGCCCCCGAGACAATAGGATCAGCTTGACTAAATCTATGTGAAGATGGCACAAAATACTAATGATAGCCTCCCAAGTGTTCTCTGAACAAGGAGGAAGCATAACATACCTATCTTATGCTGCGTTGCTCTGCCGAGGGTAAAATACAGTCCAGATTGTGGGTGGACCAGCTGCTGCTAACAGTCCCGGTTGATGCCACATGGTTATTACTCCTGCTTTGTTCAGTATGTCTGAAGAAGGGCATACCAACATTCCCCATGTCAATATTTATATCAGAAGGGATATGCTCTCCCTCTGCAAATGCTACTGTTGTCTTAAGCTCCAGTTACAGAATTAGTCTTGTCAAGCCCATTTATGTCCTGCCTCAAGTACTTAGCCATTGATTCAGTGAATGTGTGGAATCTTTCTGCAGCCATCATTGGTATGAGAACCATGGCATCCCTGATGAACAGTGTGGCTTCTTCATTGCATGCTTTGAACCCCATGGATTCTTTCAGTTCTTTGTGCTGGTTTTCCTACCTTATCTTCAGATGGCAAGGAGGCAGCTTATAGGCAGGGCTTTTCTTTTCATCTGGATCTCACCGGAACACAGTTCTGGCAACTCTCAGGTGGGCGCCATTGCCATTATAAGAGAACAAGGGAGTTGTTCATGGTGCATTCTGGCACCTCTTTTTCTAGAAAAATAGCACTGGTTATAGATACAAATGTGTCAGCCAAGAACAGCTAAGCCACACAATAACTTCTGCACATTCCTTCAAAAGAACTCTGTAATTAAAAAAATATATATCTTGATCAAAATTTCTGGAATTAAAGCCAAAATTTGATTTGGTTTTAGTCATAGAACCAAATGCTACGCCAGGATTTTTGACTGAGCAAAAGGTTCCATCCTAATCGAGTTTGCTTTGCCGGCCACAAATCTTTTTATTTGTCGTACATTAGCATTCATTTCGCCAGATGCTGTTGACATCTGGTGTTACATGCTGCCCAGGAAATATGTTAAGCATTTTATATGTGATATAAGACTAAACGTGCTTGTGATATCCCCATGAGAAATGAGCATGTTCGCCTAACACAAGGGTTGTCAACCTGGTCCCTACTGCTCACTAGTGGGCGTTTCAGGATTCTAGGTGGGTGGTAGGGGGTTCTACGGCACAAGCAGAATCCTTCCATCGAGCACTGGTGGGTGGTAAGGAAATTTTACCATCAAGAAAGATGCATTAGTGGGCAGTAGGTATAAAAGGGTTGACTGCCCCTGACCTAACATCTAGCAGTAAGACTCCTATCAGGAGCGAATCGTAAATATTACACAACACGTGTCTTGAAGGAAGTGAGTGTTTTATAAGCCCGATCTGATGTCTTTATATTGACCCTTAAAGCTCTAAAATGCTTAGGCCATGGATACCTAAAACAGCAATTTTCTCCATATATCCCCCAATATACTCTTTCAGAAGAGTAATTGTCCCCTGTGAGATCTATAGGGCTTGTCCAGCCAAACACAGAGTGGGGAGGCTATACTGTGTCATTCCCTAGTGGCAGGTGTGCTGTTGTCACCTGCCTTATGTGCCAGTTCATGCAGCCTCCCTGTCCCCCCTGCTGTGCATCATTCTCATCCCCAGCCATTGATACGCTCCTGTGTGAATTGTAGCTCAGGTTGGTGACTGGGTTGCATTGCACTGGTGGGGTGGGCCAGGCTTGAGTTGTCCTTTTACCATTTTTGTTCCTCTCTGGCTTCAGGTCTCTCTTGGCCAGTTGGGAGATGGAGCATACATCGCCTTCACAGCTCTGGCTGACACGAGCTGTCCTTAAGACTTATATATACCCTTCCCACTTCTGGCTTCTGGTCTCCTCCCCCCATTGGTTATGGGATAATTCATTCCGTAGAATTCCCAGTCCACTAGGCACTTAGTGAAGATGCTTCCGTTTGATGGCTGTGCTCTTAATCCATTTCTCTTGCACACACCTTCTCCCCACCCACCTGATTCTTTCATGGCAATATCAGGCATTTTCTTCTTGATGGCATTTGTGCCAATTGCAACAGTGTGAGCATTCATTTGTGTGTCCCTCCGACTCTGCTAGCCATTCTCCAGTCTTGCTTATGCCTTTGCAGGCTTTTGAGTGAACAACGGCTGATGTGGACCAGGAGGGTGTTCTCCCTGTGTAGATTTGAAAGATGGGATTTTGTGAACGTGTGTGTTTATGCTTTTTTGCATTAGAGTAAAAGGGAAACTTGTCTGGGGGAGGGGGGGAATCAAACCAGCCACCCTAGGGGTGAATGCTTGCTTGTGCTTTGTTGTAGCACACTAAGGAGTTTGCTTGGCTGTGGCCACAGTTTCTTTTGGGCTCTTTTTGTGTCTTCCATGTCTGTAGTGTGTAGCATTGTGACGGACATGTCCTTGGCATATATTCTGCATGGATCGGCTCCCTGTGCTTCTGTGTTATATAATCACTGGCTCTGCCCAACGGGTGTAGTGTTGATGTGTCTATGTCATTCTGCCATTTTGGGATTTTCTGGTTGTGCATGTTTCCTTCTCCTCTGCCAGACAGAGCAAGTATAGGATACAGCAGCCTTCCTCGTCTTCCGTATAATGTAGGGTTGCTCTGCTGAGCGCATGTGCACTGAAATATTGCTCACGTCCACAGTAGATTCGGACAGATGTAAATGTTTCAGGCTTGGTGCGTTGAACTCAGTTGCAGGATTCGTGGATTTGCCTTGCTTAAAGAGGGGTGATTTGTGTGCTCTTCCTTCAGTTGCAATATAGACTGTGCAGAGGAAGCATACTTATCTTGTGACCCACTAATCCAGCTGCAGTGCAACAACCCCAAATGTCAGCTCATGAAAGGCTTAATAAATCTGCCAGCGGGTGGGGGTGTGTGTGGAGTTTGCTGTCTGCCTAACTCTGCAAAAGTGGAAAAATCTAAAGCATTTTACAAACCATAGCACATGGCTGGTGCTTTATAAGCCTTTTGAAAACGAGGTATTTGGTCTTCGTGTTTTTTGGCCCTCCTACAAGTTGCTTTGAGGAGTTTTCTCCGGGTCTTCATTCAGGTATTGGATCCTGGCTGACGGCTAACTTTCAGAATATCCTCTGATAAAAAGTTTCTCATGCTTTCACTTTTCACACTCTCAGTCTACTGTCTTAAGGGAATCTGTGGCATTTTTCTCAGATTTTATTTATTTAGCATGCCTTTTGTCCCATTTAATCAACAAAAACTTCTAAGTGGTTTGCACAGAACAATATAAAATCTTAATTAAAAATACAGATGATTACCTCCCCAGCTCTTTTCGGAAGTCCACGGCCAGGGGTTAAGCTTCAGCTCTACAGCAACAAGGCTACGCTGTTGCTCTGCACAGTGGGAAAGCTTACCCATTGCACAAGCTTTTCTTTCTTTCTTTTTAAGGTTCTTGTTGCTAGTTTGATCTCGCCTTCATTTGTTACCTTTTCCAGCATCACTCCCACTAATGGTGAACTCAGACGATGAGTTCCAGCAGGACTCTAGCCAAAACAACAGAAACTGGAAAATAGGGAGGAAGGGATTGGCATGCTCAGAGGAGACCCAAGGTTCGCAGGAACACCTGTGCACACTTTCTAAGGGGGCAACCTCCCCGCTAAAAAAGGACTGAGCATCCTCAGTGGCCACATAATATTGAGTGTCTGTTGTGTAAAACATAATATTAGTAAATAAAGGGAGAATGTAGTGTCCTGGCTGACGATGGAACTTTGCCCAGGCACATCACACTGCAATATTGTGTTGTAAGTCCTATGCGTTCTTTCCTAATGAGTTACCAGGCAGTCTCAGGGCTGCCTCATATGTGCTTGAAGCTGTTGTGTGCAAAAGCTCCCTCCCCCATTTGTTGAGTGCAATGATACTAGCACTGCATATAAGGAATCATTGGCCCCCTAAAAGCTGTTGAGCCTTTCTGGGTAAAGAAGGCTTTCCTTCACTTGTGGGTTCTACTTGCAAACATCTCCCCATCCACTGGTAAAAAGAAAAAAAGGTAAAGGACCCCTGGATGGTTAAGTCCAGTCAAAGGCGACTATGGGGCACGGCTGGCGCTCTGGTCTAAACCACTGAGCCTCTTGGGTTTGCCAATCAGAAGGTCAGTGGTTCGAATCCCCGTGACGGAGTGAGCTCCCGTTGCTCAGTCCCAGCTCCTGCCAACCTAGCAGTTTGAAAGCATGCCAAAAGTGCAAGTAGATAAATAGGTACCACTGTGGCGGGAAGGTAAACGGTGTTTCCATGCACTCTGGTTTCTGTCATGGTGTTCCGTCGCACCAGAATTGGTTTAGTTATTCTGGCCACATGACCCGGAAAGCTGTCTGTGGACTAACGCCGACTCCCTCAGCCTGAAATCTATTTCTGCTTGGGATGCTGTGGGATTTGAACCAGTGGCTCAGGAAAGCCCTTTTCCTGTTGCTATCAGGGTCAGTTTTCTGTCCTCCAAACTGCTTCGGTTGTGGCATTAACTCTGCGAGATGAGATGCTATGTACTGTATCACCATCTGTCTATTGGAGAGACACAGCACCTTGGGAGATTGGGAGAAGTCATAATACTATTGTCTCAATGTCCAAGTCTTGATGTTACAGAAATGACATTTAGGGCTACATAGGGATTTTTCTTCCTGCATACTTGGGAGTTTCTGTGCAAATAAGAAAAATGTCAACAACACCCAAGTTATTATCATTTGAGAGGAAAACATTTCAGCACCACTGCAGTATATTTTCAGTGTTTTCCTTGAAATCTAATGTTTGTTTGTTTTAAGAAACAGGTATTTACTAAAGCCAGCTTCTAAGCTGACTCAGCTGGAACGCTCCAGCATTCCCTAAATTTGCTTGACTAGGAAGTGGGAACAGAGTGTTCTCAGTTTTAGGTCACCAAGGCTGTGGATCTCTTTTCATTTCAGCACAACAGTCAAAAGGTTTTTCACATCCAGGTACAACACAGAGAATCTATCTGGAGTTGAAATGAGGTTTATTTGTTTGGTAAATGGGGATTTTTCATAACCATCAGCTAATAAAAGATTTCTTTTGCAGCATTGTGGAATTTATTTATTTTTTTTGTAAAAGAAATAGTACTTGCCTCTGCCAGAGGGACAAAATCTGTGCTCCTCAAATCGTTTCTTCAGCAGCAATCCCATTGACAAAAGAGTTTGTAGTATGACGCATTATTTTATTCTTAAAGAGACCCAGTTACACAATTGGATGATAGAAAATAAGACTAGAATTTGTTTTTCATCAGTGGAGGCCTTCTCCTAATAACAGACTGCTTTATTTTTGTTGTTGGA
Organism: Podarcis erhardii; assembly: GCF_964252035.2. Classification (NCBI taxonomy): domain Eukaryota; kingdom Metazoa; phylum Chordata; class Lepidosauria; order Squamata; family Lacertidae; genus Podarcis; species Podarcis erhardii. The sequence continues at coordinate 14,163,274 of NC_138501.1, forward strand.
CCATTTTACATCTCTAAAGAACGGGGGCAATTACAACCTTTCAGGCCCTTTGGTTTGCTGCTACACATAGCTATTGTATTCATTACACAAATCGTACCTTCTTAAATTAAATTAAGCCAGCAACTGTGCACTTATTAGGTACCTATTATAAGTGTTCCCGTTGCTTTTGAAATATTTGGCTGCCACCGTAGCCAGCTTTTGAAAACCCTTAACGCATAATGAGATCTAAGGAACACCAGCTGTTTCTTGAAAATGAGAACATCATAGCTGCCATTACAGGTCAAATATCTTGCTTTGTATCCAGCAATCTGCAGTGACCAGTCTCATAAGCTTTATAGGCAGCAGGGTTTGTGATGATTTGTGCTCATAGTGCTATCGGGCCACGCACGTGCGATCCCACTTTTGATAATGCTTGTTCCTTCAAAGATTTTGAGGTGGTTGCACTGTTACATTTCCAATCGGTGAATATCCCTGCCGAAATTCTGTAACTTTTTGCACCAGTAATGTTCTGGTTGGTTTTTGTCCCACTTTTGTTGTGCTGTAGCCCCTCCAGACAGCAGCAATGTGATAGCTCTGAGGAAGCATTGCAGAATGAACTAAAGCAGAATAAAGCTAGTGCTGATCATAGAATTATAGAATTGGAAGGGACCTGAGGATCATTTAGTCCAACCCCCTGCAATGCAGGGATATGCAGTTGTCCCATACAGGGATCAAACCTGCAACCTTCACATTATCAGCACCACACTCTAACCAATTGAGCTATCCAGTCTTTAATGAACTGTTATTGTATAAAAAATGCATTTCAGAATATACCCATAATAAAATACCAGTGTGGATGGGCCCAAAGTATAAATACACATAGGGCTTATCCACATTTACCTTTCCTTTGCATTTTTCAACCCTAAACAGCCTCGGCCCAGTATACCTGAAGGAGCATCTCCACCCCATCGTTCAGCCCGGACACTGAGGTCCAGCTCCAAGGGCCTTCTGGCGGTTCCCTCACTGCGAGAAGTCAGGTTATAGGGAACCAGGCAAAGGGCCTTCTCAGTAGTGGCACCCACCCTGTGGAACACCCTCCCACCAGATGTCAAGGAAATAAACAACTATCTGACTTTTAGAAGACATCTGAAGGCAACCTTGTTTAGGAAAGTTTTTATTGTTTGATGTTTTATCGCATTTTTAATATTCTGTTGAGAGCCTTCTAGAGTGGCTGGGGAAACCCAGCTAGATGAGCGGGGGTATAAATAAATGAATTATTATTATTATTTATTCTCCATGTCCGGGTACCACTGCTTCTGTTTCTGTTTGCTCTGGAGCTTTCTCCATGAAAACCTGCTCTTTAAAGCTGCATCAGAGCAAATGGCAATCCACAGAAATCCCAAATTGCCATTTGCTCCAACTGAGTGCTGAAGAGTAGGTTTTTCCTCAAAAAGCTCAAGACCTGGGGCTTTAAAGTGTGGACCTGTGTATGTGGATAAGCCCATAGTGCAGAACCAGCTTAAAATAAGTTAACATAATTCATGTATAAGATTCTGGTTTGCCCTTGAGTCCAAAATCAAATTTCTCTTGAGGGTCCAGGCGCTACCTTTTATTTAGTGGGTTGCTGGTGACTTGCTTTGAGAAGGCCCACTTCTTACCTTTGTTTTCATGCTTGTAAACAGACTGTCCACACACCAGAGACCTTTTCGTCCCATCTTTGCTTTTGTGTTCTCTAGCATCCTACCCGTAGCATCACCAAGAATCGGAATCCAGGGCAGGGCTGCACATGCTGGAGTAGACCCGATTCACAAAGGTTCTCATTATGTTTTATGGGGCGACGTTGTAAACAGGTTTCAATCAGCAAGACTACTGGGAGAGAAGTGAAAACCTGCCCCCCCCCCCGAAGATGAGGTCATCAGGAGCTGGAGGCAAAGATAGCATTCACCTCCCCAAGTTAGGTAAAACACTAAACCTAGAGATATCATTGCAGCAGATGATGGCCTCCACTGAGAAGCTAGAGACTCATTTTAGGTATAAGGAATACTGAAACATAATACCTTGGTGCACAGTGTGGCCTTTTGCACCAAGATATTCATTCAAGTCTTATGTCCTGAATTTTTTTCCAAAGTGTGCATGATACTCATATTTTGTATGACATGTACAGTGGTACCTCGGGTTATATACGCTTCAGGTTACATACGCTTCAGGTTATAGACTCTGCTAACCCAGAAATAATACCTCGGGTTAAGAACTTTGCTTCAGGATGAGAACAGAAATCGTGCTCCAGCGGTGCAGCGGCAGCAGGAGGCCCCATTAGCTAAAGTGGTGCTTCAGGTTAAGAACAGTTTCAGATTAAGAACGGACCTCCGGAACGAATTAAGTACATAACCCGAGGTACCACTGTAGAGGTTCAAATGACAAAGAAAATGTTGGTGATTTTTTAAAAAAGTTTTGAAACTTTGCTGCAAGTAACATCTATGTTTATGCAATATTCATGTATATTGAAAAGTTTTCTTGAATTTTCTGTTTTACAATTTAAAGTACAGTGGTACCTCTAGATGCGAACAGGGTGTGTTCCGGAGCCCCGTTCGCATCTAGAAGCGAACGTAACAGCGATGGCACGTCTGCGCACACACGCGCCGCGTTTTGCCGCTTCTGCGCATGCGCACAACATCATTTTGAGCATATGCGCATGCGCAAGCGGCAAAACCCAGAAGTAACACGCTCCATTACTTCTGGGTTGCCGCGGAGCGCAACTCGAACGCGCTCATCCCGAAGCACATTCAACCCAAGGTATAACTGTACTCATTTTTTACATCCTTAAGATATCAGTGACTTCCCTTCTCTTTCCATGGTTCATTTTACATATTATAAATCCCAGCATATTTTACCAAAACTATACCATTCAGTGTTCCATTATTACATCCACCCTAACTTATTTACATAGTTGAATTTATCTTAATGCTGCAAGCTATTTCCCATATATTCAATAAACATTTTCCATTCTTCTCTAAAGGTATGTTTTTCTTCTCTTCTTCTATATGTTAAGTCTGCAAGCTGCACATATTCTATTAACTTAACTTGTCACTCTTTGGTTGGGACTTCGGTTTATGCAATATTCAGATGAACAAGATAGTGTGTGTTTTTAGTCTGCCACATGTCAAGTTTTCATTAAACGTGTCTTGATTTCATCACCTCTTTTCTTGGCTTGTCGATGAGTCACTCTTCTGGGCTGTGTTTATTAACCTAGCCATGCTCTAGATATTAGGAACAGCACAGTACTGAGAAAATAGTTCCAGCCTCCAGGTTTTTCTACCTTTAGTGTTCACAGTGAGAGTTGTAAGAATGTGCAGCACTTCTGACCAGTTTTACATGTTGGCACTGGGCTGCCTTATTTTTCTTGAAGATGTAAATTGGCCAATACTTATGTGTATAAAAAGTCCTCAGTACCAAATGTTCCAGTTTTTTAAAAATAAAAAATTCAGCATTTAAAAAATGATTTATGTGAAATATACTATTAATATTCAAAGAGCATTCACACTATAAGAAAGGGGAATGTTGATTGCCTTCATATTCTGCTTATGAGCTCCTAGACCTATCTGACACACTGTTCTAAACAGAATAGTACATAGACCTTGTTCACCAAGGTTATTAAAATATATATCTTACATTGATTAGTGTTTTTCTTTTATTGGGGTTCACCATGCATTTGTGTATGCAATGGTGCTTCAGAGGCATTTCAGATATTTCATTCCAAATTTTCTTTAACATTTGCTGCTCATGTGGACTTTGCATCTTATGAATTTCAGGATGCCGGTTTTAATTTTGTTTTTAAAAATTGAGCCCATCATGTTCATCAGGCCTGAAGCTGTGCATGATACATGTCAGTGGAGGAGGAGGAACTAGTCTCTGGGGGCACGCCAAATTTGGCTCTAGGCTTTGGGGACATCAGGTGGCCCCAGCCCCTACCCAAAAATATAGGGTGGCCAAAAGGGCTTGGCTCCTGCTACATATTAGGAAGTACCTCTTCCTCAGCTTCCTACAACAACTGGAAAAAGCTGTCATCTCTGGGTCCGCATTCAAGATTAACTTCAAACAGATTAGTTACTTATAAAACTTTTTAACCACCCTTTTTATATTTACACTCGAGACAAAAAAGGGATTTTATTTTTGTCCCCATCTTCTAATGTTTTATTACAGCTGAAGTGGGAGTTCCAGTTTCCATTAGGGACTTTATGAGATCATTAACAAACAAAGGGTAGAATAATTAACGTGGAGCATAAAGGGGAAAGTTTTCTTTGTGGGACTGAAATCAAGACCCAAGCTTGCCAGCTACTTTGGAATGAAGCGTCGAGATTATAAACAGAAACAATGATTGCTCACTCTCATCAAAAGAGTTTGCTTGCCTGCAAAGTAGATGCTTTATCACTGAGCTACGGCCCTTCCCCTGAGCTACTTCCCTGAGCAAGTGTTATTTCTCCCAGTAGAAGAGAGTTTTAGAGTCTCAGACAAGATGAAACTAGAATACTTCTGTCCAGTCACACAATGGCTACAAGGAGGTGAAAGACCCATTTAACCTTTGCACTTGCTTCTCCCATTCTCTTGCATCAACATGCTGAAAGTTGGCTAGGTAGCACCCTAGCAAACGTCTTGTAAGAAATCCCATTCTTACGTTATTTGCAGCCTAATCTTTTAATCTTAGGAAGTGTAGGTAGTTGAGATAAGCATGTGTCAGATTATATGGGATTGTTATTTATAAATCCAGCCTCCTTTCGTTCTAAATCACAATTTCCTCAATTAAATCCTGATCCTGCTTCTTAGTTATGCTACTGAACTCTCCACAAATTAACAAGATGCTTTTTAAGGTTGGCACATGCAAAAATAAATCTTCTCACACTTCCTTGAAGGGTGTTCGATTTTTATTTTATTTCCAACCTTCTCAGGCTCTGCTGTGTGACAGAAGTTTGCAAGGAAATCAGAAGTACACCACAAGGAGCCTTTCGGGTGTTTTTTGAATAATAATTATTGTACATTCCCAACTTCTCTCTCGCTTTATTCTATTAGATGCACCGTAACTTAGTAGCAGAGGGGCTACTTTGTATGATAGGCCCCACAATCTCCCCTTAGTGTGTCAAGTTCAGGTAACATAAGGCTGGGAAGGATATTAGCCAGGAGACTTGCTGTCAATCACATGCAGCTATACATTTCCTTTTGTCTCTAAAATGTACGTCCTCCATTCATTTTTTTTAAAATAATTTTTATTAATTTTCATAAAACAAAAAAACACACAAATAAACAACACATGACTTCCCCATGCCTCCCCTTCACTGCACCCCTGTTTCAGAAATTTTTAGCAATCCTTCATTCCTTTTCAATATTTAGTTTCCCTCAAAATTTTCTTAACTTAAATATTTACAGCTATAGTTCTTTATTTCTTAACCCTTAACATTTTATCAGTCCGAAATTTTGCAACAGTTCTTAAGATATAGTTTAAATTTTTTCCAGTCCTCTTCCACTGTCTCTCCTCTGATCACGGATTCTGCCGGTCATCTCTGCCAGTCCCATAAATTCAGTCACCTTCGTCTGCCATTCTTCCAGAGTAGGTAATTCTTGCATCTTCCAATACTTTGCCAGGAGAATTCTTGCTGCTGTGGTTGCGTACATAAAAAAGGTCCTCCATTCAAAGATTGCTAAGCATTCTACCACATTTGGTGGATGTGCAAAAAGGCAAAGGCATTCTGGGAAATGATATATAACGAATTGAAAAAAAATGTTTAAGATAAACCGGAAGCCTTTTTAATAGGTATAATAGAATTACCAAAGGATATGAAAAGACTGTTTATGTATATGACGAGAGCTGAGAGAATGCTTTATGCCCAGGGATGGAAGGAAGAGAAAACATCAACTAAAGAAGAGATGATTATGAAGATGATGGAATACACTGAAATGGCAAAGATGCCTGGAAGAATCAGACACCAAGAGGACAACAAGTTTAATACAGAATGGAAAAAATACATTATTAAAGAACATTGTAAACACTTAAAGATGTTAGCAGGATTTTTATAACACTTGTAATTTGCAGAAACCAAAAGATTTTTAAAAAGGATTACATTAAAGTTAGATAAATGTAATTAAATTCAGTAAGGATTAAAAATGTACATTTTGAAAACGGGGGGGAGGGAAACCTGGGGGTTCAGAGAACCCCAAGTTTATATCAGTGTTATTTTGTTTGAATGGATGTTTGTAATGTTAAAAAAATATTGGGGGGGGGGGGGAAATAACACTACAAAGATTGTTAAAGCATGTGAGGCTTGTAGCATGTTCATTTGCATTCTTGGTTGCTGCTAGTAGAAATTTGGGTTGTGTGTCTGCTTCAGATGAAGTCCTGATTCCAAAAGCCAAGCAAGCTGCTTCAGGCTCTGTATGAGGTGAGATGCATTTGGCTTCTCCCAGAGCTTCAGGCAAGGCTGGCCAAATAACTTTTGGCACCTGAGGCAAACCACAAAAGAGCACACCTCCCGCAGCCAGGGAAGAAGAGGCGAGTAACGATGTACTTCAGAAACAAGGGGGGGAATATCTAAATCGGGAACAAGGGTGGGCTCTTACCCTGAGGCTGCTGTTGAGGGAGAATTTGGGATGGGGGGCTGCCGAGGAAGGTGCGGATCTGGCCTCCGAGGAGCACACTGCAGCTTCAAAGGCAGCAATGGCATGGGGTTCCTTCCTCGAAGGCCTGATCTGTCCCCATGGAATCTGCAGCCTGAGGCGGTTGCCTCACCTTGCCTCCTGGGTGGGCCGGCCCTGTCTTCAGGGCTGCCTTGAAAATTCAGAGGATGCCAGTACAGTGGTGCCTCGCAAGACGAAATTAATCCGTTCTGCGATTCTCTTCGTCTAGCGGTTTTTTCGTCTTGCGAAACAAGCCCATTGACAGCTTAGCGGATTAGCGCTATTAGCGGTCTAGCGGCTTTTAGCGATCAGCTGAGAAGCGGCTTATCAGCGGATCAGCTGTTAAGCGGCTTAGCAGCTTAGGAACAGGGCGAAAAAAGCGGGGGGAAACCCGCGGGAACGCGCAAGATTTTTTCGTCTTGCGAAGCAACCCCATAGAGAAATTCGTTTAGCGAAGCGCCTCCAAAACGGAAAACCCTTTCGTCTAGCGGGTTTTCCGTCTTGCGAGGCGTTCGTCTTGCGGGGCACCACTGTAGAGTCAGGCAGTCTGTAGGAGCAATCCTACCCTCCCATTTGCTTGCGGGGAGTGGGTTGGGGGTGGTGAAGAAGAAGAAGAAGAAGAGTTTGGATTTGAAATCCCTCTTTATAACTACCCTACGGAGTCTCAAAGCGGCTAACATTCTCCTTTCCCTTCCTCCCCCACAAGAAACACTCTGTGAGGTGAGTGGGGCTGAGAGACTTCAAAGAAGTGTGACTGGCCCAAGGTCACCCAGCAGCTGCATGTGGAGGAGCGGAGACGTGAACCCGGTTCCCCAGATTACAAATTTACCACTCTTAACCACTACACCACACTGGCTCTCTGGACACCTCTTCTATTTCCACCCGCTCCCACAAAAATGGGGTGAATTCCTTCTCTGCAAAATGTTAAAGACCAACTCCCCTTGCATTTAGCCTTCTGAAAGGATACTTAACATTGGTACACCTCGACACCTCATGCCATTTTAATACAAATCCCCTCCAAACCCATGGGAGATTAGTGAATCAATTTCTCTCAGACTTTTAAGTCTCCTTTTGCATAAAATCACCTGTACCTATCTGTCTGAAATTTGGCAGGCACCATCCTCTCAGAAAGGTCCGCTATGTCTGCAAATTTCATCCAGTTCTGTCAGAAAGAAAGTTGTTGCCGGTTTACGATTTCCTCATAGAAGGCAGGCATAGAAAGCCTTGGATTTTCTGAAACAAGGCTTGGTATTGGACCAAGGCAAAGCATATTTGAAGTGGAATCAGCCAGATGTACAAAGTGAGGTCTGCATAGAACAATAAGCATAGCACTTGTGGAAATCCCCTCTTCCACTTTCCTGAGTCTAAGGTGGGGAGTATGTCCTTTCAGCAATTGTGCTGGATTCTTCTGTTGATTCCAATTGTTTAACTAGAAATAAAATGTGTTGCGAATGTCTTCTCCACTTGCAATCTACGTGCTGGAATACTTTGGCTCACACAACCCACCATTTGAGAGTCATTGACATAATCTTTACACCCAGGCAGTTATAGATACATCCTGCCTCTGTTCTCCATTGCCAAATATCTAGAAAGGTACTGAAAACTGGGTATTGGTGGGTAACCTTCAAAAAAATTGGGGATGCCAGATCAGTTCAAAAACCGCAGAGACTACTCCATTGACTGCTGCTGTTCAGTTTCCCTTGAGTTTCCTTCCAAGGCATTGACATTCACTTGTTGGTTATGTTTAGAACAAATTTAGCCATCAGCCACCTAAAGCAGCTGCAATCATGACTGATTTAGACATGAAATACTGAGTGGACGCCTAGGATTAATAGAAGGCAGTTTAAGCTTGAGATGACAAAACAGTCTGCTATTAGAAAATAGTAGCAAGAATTCATCAGTCATGGGTGAGTAATACTTTGTTTTCTGTTGCAGGGTTCTCAAAAATGTCTGTTACTTGTGGACTCGACTGAAGAGCCGGTGGTATATTATTGCTGCTTACTGTTTACCAGCTATTTTAGTTCAACCTCAGTATGGATGACTCAGGTTGATAAAATAAGGCCAGTTTAAACCCATTTGTTTTGCTCAGGTGTCCATTCCCTTGTTTCAGCAAATTAGAAAATCACTGGGGATCTTTCAAGAGTACCAAACATTTCATTGGGGAGTGAGTTCCCTAGGAAAAATATATAAAGAATAAAGGAATGTTCATGACATGTATAGTGAGTATCAGTATTAATATTACAGAATGGTAGTACCAAGGCATGCTGTTCCGTTTGTTCAATGTCACTTCTGATATTGATAGGTAGCCGTGTTGGTCTGCCATAGTCAAAGCAAAATAAAAAAAATTCCTTTCAGTAGCACCTTAGTTGGTCTTTAAGGTGCTACTGGAAGGATTTTTTTTTATTTTTTTTTTACTTCTGATATTGTATCTCCAGCTTCAAAAGACTTCAGCAAATATAAAGACATTTGGGTCTCAATGAGAGCAATGTGAAATTTCTTAATCTACATCCATAATAGATAGTCGGAGGCATTATGTCTCTGAATGCCGGATGCTGGAATTCACAACAGGAGAGTACTGTTGTGCTCAGTTCTTGCTTGCAGCCTTCTCATGGGCATCTAGTTGGCCACTGTGAGAAGAGGATGCTAGACCACAAAGGAGAAACAGACAGAAAGAAGAAACATAATTTATTTATTTATTCATACATACATACATACATACATACATACCCGGCCCATCTGGCTGGGTGGTTCCCAACAGAATATTCAAAACACAATAAAACATCAGACATTAAAAACTTCCCTAAACAGAGTTGCCTTCAGATGTCTTCTAAAAGCCAGTTGTTTATTTCCTTGAAATCTGATGGGAGGGCGTTCCACAGGGTGGGTGCCACTACCGAGAAGGCCCTCTGCCTGGTTCCCTGTAACTTTACTTTTCAGTGTTCGCGCTGAACAGTGGGGGTGGAAACGTTCCTTCAGGTATGTTGGGCCAAGGCCATTTAGGGCTTTAAAGGTCAGCAGCAAGCACTTTGAATTGTGCTCAGAAACATACTGGGAGCCAATATAGGTCTTCAGGACCGGTGTTATGTGGTCTCGGCAGCCACTCCCTGTCACCAGTCTAGGTGCTGCATTCTGGATTGGATGTATTTTCCAGGTCACCTTCAAAGGTAGCCCCACGCAGAGCGCATTCCAGTAGTCCAATGTAGATCAGCACTCCCCGAATACTAGAAGAGGTTGTAAACAGGACATTGTTAGGCCTCTCATCTAGTTCAAGCACAAGATATGAAGCTTGCCTCATCAGAGCTGCCAGCATTCTTGCAGAGGCCAAGCCAAACCACACACACAGCAAAACACAACTCCCACATGCTCTTTCTTCACACATTGGAAGAACCAGCCTTTCATTGTGGGAGGAGAGATTTGCCAGTGGCCTTCAAAAGCATTCTCAAAACAGGACAAGCCAGAATGGAGGATGGCGGGAGATGCTTGACAAGCCTTAATAATCCTCAGAGTGGGGAAGTGAGGCTTTTCATTGCCACCCAAAAGGATTCCTGGAAAATACCAGTCATGTGGAAGCCTGCAGAGGAGCAGCTGCTTACACACAGACTTCAAATGCCAAGGCCAACTAGTAGGTGGCTGGAGGTGCAACCCTGTTCCCCAGTGCTCAATTGATGTGCCTTCTATATGATTGATACTCGAATGAATGAATAAATGAATGAAGTTGGCTATACAAACCTTTAACATAAAATCTATACGCCACCTCTTCCATTAAAGGAAATTTGTGCCCCACTAATTCACCGACTAGGGGACGCGGGTGGCGCTGTGGGTTAAACCACAGAGCCTAGGGCTTGCCGATCTGAAGGTCGGCAGTTTGAATCCCCACAATGGGGTGAGCTCCCGTTGCTCGGTCCCAGCTCCTGCCAACCTAGCAGTTTGAAAGCACAAAGTGCAAGTAGATAAATAGGTACCGCTCCAGCGGGAAGGTAAACGGCATTTCCATGTGCTGCTCTGGTTTGCCAGAAGCGGCTTAGTCATGCTGGCCACATGACCCGGAAGCTGTCTGCGGACAAACGCCAGCTCCCTCGGCCAATAAAGCGAGATGAGCACCACAACCCCAGAGTCGGTCACGACTGGACCTAATGCTCAGGGGTCTCTTTACCTTTAATTCACTGACTACCGGGTCAGGTGTGTACAAATTGTTACTTCCACAACGAAGAGAACACTATGAAAATGGCTAGTATACAGTACTTGTAATGGCAGTCTTTCCTTCCCTGTGTTATTCTAGGCCAGGGTTTTTGGACTACAACTCCCATCATTCTTAGCTAGCAGGACTAGTGGTCAGGGATGGTGGGAACTGTAGTCCAAAAACAGCTGGAGACCCCTGTTTGGGAAACTCTGTTCTAGGCATCTCCCTATCAAATAGCTGTTTATCAGCTGGTGGTGGTTTTTCTGGACTGCCGAGGGATTCAGGCCCCTGACAATTTACTTTTGTAAACTGTAAAACATGAGACGTCAAAAAAATTCCAATACAGGGTTGCCTTCAGATGTCCTCTAAAAGTCAGATAGTTGTTTCTTTCCTTGGCATCTGATGTTAGGGCATTCCACAGGGAGGTTGCCACTACTGAGGAGGCCTTCAACCTGGTCAAACTTTGCGGCCAATGTCGCCAATTTCTGCCCTCTACCATGGCGCTATGGGGAGCCTCTAACAGGACAACCACTGCGAAGGCTTCTTTAAAGCTTATTGTTAGCACTGCGCGTGGAGCCCTCTGGGTTGACTGTGATGACCTCATGGTGTTTCCTGCTCCTCTGTGCATTGATTGGTGCGCCTTCAGTTCATAGGTATTGCAGAGCATCTCAACCAATGGACAGCAGCAGTGTTTATAGGGGCATTGAAGGAATGCCAGTTGGTTAGACAGCTACCTTAGCTTGTAGCTTGTCCCGATATTGTTTTGCTTTGTTGGTGTGAGTTCACAGGACTGTGATTACATTATGTGCCTGCTATCTATGGCATAGCAGCTGTTAGCATGGTGGGACTGAGGATCAGCCTATGATTTTAAAAAAATAAAAATAAAAATTATATGCTCACATATGAATGAGATCATTGTTAAATATTCCGAGAGCCCCAGGCTGAAGAACAGTACAGGAATTGTCCATATAACTAAATAAATGAAATTGAAGCTTGATATGCCAAAATGTTCATATTTGGGTCACGGCCATGTGGGAAACTGACTCATAGCTCACTCGTTCAGAAACCAGCAGAGCAAGTTTATCATAAATAAAGGGCCTGTGGATCAGAGGCTGACAGAAGTATTTGTAAGCGGCCTTTTCCAAAAAGGAAAAAGAAAGAATTAGGTCCCTGCATAAAGAGACATGTATGTTGGTTGGTTTAAATATTTCAACACTTAGGTTTTGTTTCGGAGGAGAATATATACTACGTGCATGATTTCATTAGATTGTAGCTGTTCTGGCAGCACGGCAAAATGAGACAAAGTGGTGATAGTCTGTTGGTCTTGGACAGCCTTCTGTTTGCAAGAGCATGGAATCTTCCTACCTTCGCCGAGCTTTTAAAATGGAGCGAAACCAGATGTTAAGTGTGGTTTCGTATATCACATTCTTTTAAGTGCTTTGTTGAATCTGTGCCCTGAGTCCGTTTTGACATACCTGAATAGGAACTAAATAATTTAGCTGGAGGAAATGTGACTGTAAATTATACAAATTACATCTCGATGCAGAAAAAGTTGCATTTTGTAATATGTAAGGTTGGCCAGCATCACACGACTAAATTTGTTGTATTGCAGCTGTTTGCAGATGCTTGCATGACAATATTCTTGAATCTATATGGGACTGTTGACCAAAAAAAGCTGCTTTTGAGTTTGCCTGAATTTGATGGAAGGTCCTTACGAAGGAACTATGTTCAGATAATGCAGTAAGGCAACCAAGCTACATATTTTAGGAAGAGGCAAAATAAAATATAATTCATACACAAAAAGTCGCCCAGTAACACTTTGTTGTACTGTTGCAATAAACAATGCAATAAAAATTACTACCAAAAAATATCACCCAGGCTCTAAATTATTTGACAGATTTGAAGAGCATGTCTTCCTTTTGCCCACTATGGTAATCAGTTCAGGGAAATTAAGAAAGTCCAAAAAGGACTACTGCTTCACATAGAAAGTCCAGCCTGCAGCCATAACAAGGCCCACCAGGCCTCTGAATTTGCATCGGTTTGCATATTTATTTTAAGTCCTTATGAAAATTCATCAGTGTTTAGTGCAGATTTCTCCTCATAGGCATATTTTCCTAAGCAATTTCCCTTAATACTGTGTCTTTGTATTTTATTTTCAGTAATATTTGCATTTTAATGCACACTTTACCCCAGTTTATGCGCTTTTGTATACATTACTTAGCTGGAAAACTGAGTTGTAAAATCTAAAGAAGTGTGAATTTTGAAGAAAGGATGTGTTTTGGTTCACACACAGTTTGGGAAAGTGAATTAGATAGATTTGCTTTTAAATGCAGACTGAATCCAATTTCTCTTCCATCCCTAACTGATTCCATGCTGGTTGTAACACTGCGCCTATTTAGGACTGTTGACATTCTACTGCCTGTACTACTATGCTGCCCTAAACCAAGCTGCATGTGCTCCTCAGCTCTTCGTCATTGCTCAGCAGGGTCAGTTGAGCAATGTGTGGCATCACTTTGCACGCTATGTGAATCAGTGTAAGCCTTCGAAAACAGAGGGAGAAACAGACCAATTCCATGCTACTTGGTTGTGGCAGTCTCTGATGCAACAAAAAGAGAGGGGGGAAAACATTCATTTATGGAAGTGACACCCATCCTGACTCAAATAAGACATAACCCAGACACTGTTCAGCCTGAACACTGAGGTCCAGCTCTGAGGGCCTTCAGGATACAGACGCTTCAAGTTATAGACTCCGCTAACCCAGAAATAGTACCTCGGGTTAAGAACTTTGCTTCAGGATGAGAACAGAAATCGCACGGCAGCAGCGGGAGGCCCCATTAGCTAAAGTGGTACCTCAGGTTAAGAATAGTTTCAGGTTAAGAACGGACCTCCAGAACGAATTAAGTTCTTAACCTGAGGTACCACTGTATACCTGAAGGAGCATCTCCACCCCCATCATTCAGCCCAGACACTGAGGTCCAGCTCCGAGGGACTTCTGGCGGTTCCCTCACGGCGAGAAGTGAGGTTACAGGGAACCAGGCAGAGGGCCTTGTCGGTAGTGACACCCGCCCTGTAGATGTCAAGAAAATAAACAACTGTCTGAATTCTAGAAGACATCTGAAGGCAGCCCTGTTTAGGGAAGTTTTTAATGTCTGGTGTTTTATTGTGTTTTGAATATTCTGTTGGGCACCACCCAGCCTGATGGGTGGGGTATAAATAAATTGTTGTTGTTGTTACAGCTAAGAAGCCAGTAGAGGAATCACAAGATGTACTTCATAAATCCACCCAGCTTTGTACTGAACACAGCTGCTTCCACAGATGTTCCAGGTAGTGTGCCCGAGAAGCTCAATATAGCAAATATTGATAAATGGCCCGTCCGTTAACCTTGATGTGGTTTCTGAGTCCATCATTTAAGTTGTGGTGCTAAACACACTTTTAAATATGTTCCAGTGGGTTTGCTTCCAAGAAAACAGGCTCAGAATCAGAGCATCTGCTGAACTAGATGTTGCTGTCTTCCAGTTAAGTGTGGAGACAGAGAGACTGGAGCAAATGAAGTGAAAGTGAAGTGTAAAGGAATTCTGCAAAGATTTCTAAGGATTTCTTTCCTGCCTCTTGGATAGAATGAGGTGAAAACACCCAATTTTGAATACACTACTTTCAATCTAGAATCTGGATGTCGGTGGAACATTTTAACAATGAAGCCCTGTTGTAAAATGTTCCTCATTGTGCCTAAAATTCTAATAAAGAAAATACTTCATTGCCAGAGGAGTATTCTTTCAGCTGCATTAACATTTAAAGTAAATGGCACTCACTGCCTACTTAACTTAATTATAGTTCAGAAATGCCTGTTACTGAGTTAGGGAACGTAGTCTAACCTCTGGATTCCTTTTGTGGAAGGTAAGCTTGGAGAACACAAATAGGCTATTCACTAAAGAACCTTAAATATTTCATAAATTAAGCTGGGTTCCGTAAGAAACAGGAGCTTCGTTCGGAACACCGTCGCAGCAAATTGCTTCACTCCATTTCTGCCTATGGGAGCCCCAAAGCAATGTCGCCACCCACCTTTTGCAAAGTCAAATCAGATTGTGAAACGAGTGGGCAGATTCTGACAAGTCAGGCCAACTTTTTAAGTGGCTTCCCATTCCTCATCTCTACACGACCAGCATTAAATCACCTTTTAGAATGGCTTCCAGATTTGCAGACACAACGTTGTACATCCTAATTGAAAGGGCATAATTACATAAATCCTCAACTGCTCTACGGTTACCATGTTCCTAAAATTTAAGAAAATAAATTACTACAGTACTGTATTGCCAGTTCTGGAAATGTTTATGGTTTACACTCCGGAAACTTATCCTATGAGCCAATCCCATGATTTAACATGCCAGCAAATAAAATGTTTGCTTGGATGGGATGTGTCTATTGGGGTGCCAATGCAATGTCATGTTTAAACAATATTTTGTTGCATCAGGCAGATACTCAGGCAATAATAATAAGTATCAGGATGATAAATTATCACATTTATTGCATAACCCTGCACATGTCTTCACACAAGTAACTCATTGAGTAAATCTTATCTGCAGACCTTATTATGCATCAGTTTTTTAAGTGTAAAAAATCTCCCATCACTCTCATGTTAGCTTGCAAAATACCCTCAATAGACACCTAACTACCTATTTGGTTTTGGCTTTCAGTCAATATATCCCATCCACAGACACATCTGCGATGATCACATTAAAATATCCTGTTCTTCAATAAAACAGAAAAAAAGACGAAATTGTGTCAAGTGTGTGTGTGTGTGTGTGTGTGTGTGTGTGTATGATGCCTTTGATTATTCGCCAATGGTATGTGAGGTGTTTTGATAGAGCTATGCTCAACATGTTGTTAACCCAAGCCTCTATTGGTAGATTCCTTCCTTCCTTCCTTCCTTCCTTCCTTCCTTCCTTCCTTCCTTCCTTCCTTCTTATGCACCAGTGAGATCCAGCAGAGTGATCAACAGGCCAGTGTAACAAACTGATTTGCTCAGCTTCTCCCAGTTGGGTTATCATTTCAACGTCAGCCTCAAACTGTCGACCGAGCAGGATGAGTTTGCAAATGTATGCAAATCAGATCCTCCTAACTGAGGGTCCACGTTGCGTGTGGGCCCAAGGCACCCCCCCACTAACCTTAAGGGGGGGGGTGGATTGAGCCCGGCCCATGCGATGGCCCCACGATCACACCACAGCCTATTGGCCAATCAGATTGGTGGTGTGATCGTGGGGGCATATAAAAGGCGGTGGCGCTTGACTGGGGCCTCACCTAGTTTCGCGCTGCCGAATACCCACCCTCCCGCCCTGTATTTTATGTGCTTGCTTTGGCCTTGCTCTGGACTTTGGTTGGTTGCCTGTTTTGGAACAGGGGCCGGGTAGGATTTTTTTCCATTTGGCAAATTGGCACTGGCCATTTGGTTTTCGCCTACCTCTTAGCAATCGTCACAACTTTTGTAAGGTTAGGCAGTTAGGCATTGGCTTATTGTGGTGTGGGGGTGGTGAGGTGCAGCCATCACCTGCCCCTCCAGGTACAAGGATATTTCGGTAAGGGAATCCGTGGGTCTGGATCTTGTCTGAAGTCCGCTTGAGTGCCTAGGGCCATGCCAGGATCCAGCGGGAACCCCGGGGTGAGCTTCAGTTGGTTGCCATCAATGGAGTTCCCTCATTTGGTTGTTTACCCCTCCAGACTTCCTGCAAGGCGGGCAGGAGTCAGATATAGTTATTGCCAATGCCTAAGCCAATACCACTCACATTGCTGTAATCAATAAAGTTGTGGTCTAAATTTTGGCCTTTAAACTAAATTTCTGTGTCAGTGTGTATTTATTTATCCTTGGGGGTACGCTGGGGTCTTGACACGCAAGTATTCTTTAATTGGAAAACAGGAAAGAATACTTCATTTTAAATGTCTTTCAAACTAGTTTTGTGTTTCTGGTGTGAAGGAATCCTAGATGTGGCACTCAGCTCATAGCCATGTACAGCCCGTAAGTTTCCTGGTGATTCTGTTTCCAGGGGAGGGTGGATCATATAATAAAAAGTGTTCAATCAAACGTCTGAGCTGCTGCTACTAAGCCCCACATTTTCCAGTTGAACCTTTTCATGAAGGCAATGATACAGTTTTGTAATACTTCTGACTATGCCCAATTGAAGTTGGTGAGATTTACTTCTGAATAAGCGTTGTGTTTGCATTTATATATTTATTTTTGAGGCAATTTTCTGCTGAAAAATCTCCAAACCAGATTATGACATAATAAAATAAACAATATACATAGGAATATGCGTATTAAAACAGAGATACTAAAGCAGGGGAGGAAATCCACACTAAAAAACAAAAACCCACATGAAATCAAAGGAATAATTAAAACTGCAAACCAGGAGAACATAAGAAAACAGAACTAATCCAAACCAAAGACGCAATAAAAACAACATGGTTTTAACTGATTGTCAGAAAGTCAATAAAGGGGTGGGGGGTGGGGTGGTCAGACTGGTCTCTCAGGTAAGAGACTCCAGAGCAGGGCTCAGCAAACTTTTTCAGCAGGGGGCCAGTCCACTGTCCTTCAGACCTTGTGGGGGGCCAGACTATATTTTGAAAAAATGATAATGAATGAATTCCTATGCCCCACAAATAACCCAGAGATGCATTTTTAAATAAAAGGACACATTCTACTCATGTAAAAACATGCTGATTCCCAGACCGTCCGTGGGATTGAGAAGGCTATTGGGCCGGATCCGGCCCCCGGGCCTTAGTTTACCTACCCATGCTCTAGAGTCTACTAACCACAACTGAAAAGGCTCCAAGCACAAATATAATAGACTGGATCCATGGCTGGTCTTCTGATAGGATTAGTTTGTGTATGTGCTAAATACCGTATCAAATGTTTTGTGGCTAATGTTATGTATAATAGAAACAACAGATGACAGGCTTTTCATGGTGGTATTGTTGAAGGTTCATTTCTTTTAATCTCTGTTTATTTGTTCAGCTGCATAAATATGGATTTGGAAGGTTGGATTTCATCATCTTCTTTGTCCATATGTTTATATGGCTCAGAGATCAAAGCTAACTAAGATGGTCCATTAAATCCATGTCTGGGTCACAACAATCTGAAATTAATATGCTGCATTAATTAAAAATAACAATGTAACTGAAAACCTTCACAAATTTAGCATTTTATAGATGGTACTACTGGACCAGTTCATTCATTATATTTTTATGTGAAATACCATGCACCCATTTTTTTAAAAGTCCATGTATTTTGTACATTTTCAGAAGCAGTAACAAGAATGTAGTTAATCCCTACAAATATGTTACATTTCACCCACTTATAGCCTTGTATAGAAAAAAAAATAGTTGTGGAGTAATAGTCAAAGCATAGTGCAATTTCAAATTAGTGTGAGTTTAATATAATAAGGTACCATCGCTGAAAGGTACAGACACCTTCCATTTCCAGGACATAGAGATGCTATTGAAAAAATGTGTGAGTGGGGGGGTATATATATTAAAATATAATCTGTGCTGCAAGAAAGAGCCAAAATCATTCCTATCATATTTTTTTTGAGATGATACTTTATTTCTGTTCTGTATTATGATATATCCTTTGTTTGGGGGGGGGGGGATTATTTGATGCTAAGTAAATGCTAATCTTTAAAGTTTTTACTCTCTTGGTTTGCATTCAGGGTCATTTCACGTGTCAGCCCTTTCCATTTCCACCCTACCCCGTTCCAACCTCTTCTGGGACTGAAAGTCACGCACGTGTCATTTGCGTGACAATTGGATATGTACAAAATGGTCTCTACCGTGTGTGTGTGTGTGTGTGTGTGTGTGTGTGTTATATAACACACAAAAAAGAAATATGAATGTTTGCAGAAATGTCTCAGAATATTCTCTATCGGGAATGATGCTAGTTCTATAGCACTGAGGAAGAAATGGTGGCCAGGCTGTCAACACAACTGCAGTTGCTATGGTTGCAGTGGAAGGAAGGAAGGAAGGAAGGGAAGAAAGAAAGAAAGAAAGAAAGAAAGAAAGAAAGAAAGAAAGAAAGAGAAAGAAAGCTGTGCTACTCTCACTATTAACAATAAGCTCATCTCAAGAAACTGCAGGAGAATTTCTCTCTCCTGTCTCTGGAGAAATTCAGTGAAATGCCCTCCTTAGTTTCACTGTTCAAGAATAGGGTGAAGAATTTCAAGAAGTCATTTCTGCACAGCTGTAGTCCCCAAAGCTGAAACGAATCAGGTTTGCCAAGATGCTGCCCAGCACCAGAAGCATGGAGACCACCATGCTTATTGCTCATGGCTTCTAGAGAGACATAAGATTTGTCAAGGCCCAGGAAACGCAGAGGAATGACTTGAGCAGAGAGCATGGTTTTAGCACAATAACATCAGTGTCAAATCAGGTCCTGTATGTGTGTGTGTGTATATATTGATATATGTATTCATATCTCAACAAACATCAACCAACCAACCAACCAACCAATCAATCAATCAATCAATCAATCAATGCCTACTAATGAATCAGGTTTTAGAGAATGTGCATAGGTTGAGGAATGATAAGTAAATTATTTTTTCGGGAAAT
The DNA here is from genome assembly GCF_964252035.2 of Podarcis erhardii. Classification (NCBI taxonomy): domain Eukaryota; kingdom Metazoa; phylum Chordata; class Lepidosauria; order Squamata; family Lacertidae; genus Podarcis; species Podarcis erhardii. The sequence goes on from NC_138501.1 coordinate 14,182,688, forward strand.
CAGGTGCTACCATTGGAATGCAAGGTGGGTGTCTGTTTGAATGAGCGATTGCCCCTCTTTCCCTCCATATTACCTTGCCAATATTTTGTTGTGATCTTGTAGCCTTTCCCCCACAAGCCCAGTTTCTTGCCACCAAGAGTTGGCCTTCCAGAAAGGATATTAGTCCGGGCTGGACTTGGGACTTTATGTTTTGTTTACTGAGATGGAGACATCTGAGTAAGTTTGGGAAAACCTGTTTTATAACAGGACTTTCATTTGCCAGGATGTTTTGTAGAACTTGGAAACGGTGTGGACCTCTGTGAAAAAGAAGAAATAGCCCTTTTTGTAGTTTGTTTTGAATGTATACAGCACACAGTGCTCTGCAGTGTTTGCTTCTTCCTCACTATTTAGAAAGGAAGAAAGTGAGCATTAATGTTTCATGTTGGAGTGTTTCCTTCTATTTTATTTTTGAGCTGCCACCTAATTGCATCTAAAGGGCCTTGTCTTCCAGAACGAGAGTTCCAGAACTGGCTACCATCACAGAGAAGACCTTGTCCTATGTCCTAATCCTCTGAATCTTACAAGACAGGAGAAAACTGAGTAGGACATCCTCCTCTGATGTCCACCTTCTGCAGTCAGGGTCCCTCAGATATCTTAGTTCCTACTGTCTATACACACACACACATGCATGTGTGAGTGTCTGTATACTCCAACTAAGGTCAACATTGATGAAGTAGTCTCTAGTCCTCAAGAGTGTATGCCAGAATGAATACATTAAAGATGCCATAAGATTCTCTTTTATTTTGCTGTGGTAAACTAACATGACCCCCTTCTTGCACTGAAATAGCTTTCCAGAACCACTTGTATTTACTTCTCAGGAAATGGAACTTATTTGCACAGGCAAAGTCCCGATTTTTACAGAAACGAGGTGTACTACAGTGTCAGGGGAAAAGGCTAACCTGGGTGAAATAGACTCTTGCCCTTCATAAGCTCAATTATTGTTAAGTCTTCCTTCCCATTTTGTTTTCTTCTGTTCCTGGACCTGGAAAGATATTTCAACTTTGGTGCTTGAGCAGAAGATCTGTACAAAGGAAAACAATACACACTTCACATTCAAGGTTGTATTGACCCTTACGGAACACACACCGGATAAGATGACTGCACAATGCCATTTAAGTGCCAATCCTAAGGCTGTAGAAAACCTACCGGTAATTGGCAGGTCTCTCTATTTCACTCCCTTCTGCTATGCATCACTTTTATCTTCATCTGCATACAGCTGTTAAGAAAAGATTTCCCAGAGTTCTGTTTAGGTATTAACATATGAAAGGGCTGACATACATTCTGTTCTCACAAACCTCTCCTCCCCTACAGAGATACTATGGTTTTATAATTTTTAGCTATTCCAACTGAAAGCATTCAGGCACTAAAACAAAAACTTCAGTACATAACAAAAACAAGTAAAGCCATTGTCCTGTACTGAAAACAAATGCAATTTTAAAACACCCAACCAAGCTGGTACTTAACTTCAGTAAACTGGAACCTGGGCTGTAAATTGCAATAACTTGCCTGCTGCACCGTATTGGAATGTTATTATGTACTATGTGGATCATCAAAATAAATGCATCATCCGTAGGCACTCTCTATATAATGCATACCTAAAAGAAGCAAAAAAGCTTTTGCAGAGCGTTATTGTAAACAAGCATTTAAGCAAACTGGTAAATCCATAATTGCAGAATTTATTTTAGATGCTTGAAATGTGAAAGAAAATTTGAATCTCTCATTAACTGAATGGCAGTGACGGGGGAGGGAATGCCTTTATAATTTTTCTGTTCCTTCCTTGCCCAACGCTGATATTTTTCTTGTAATGGTGTTCAGTGAGTGGCCAGTTTAGGAGTGTTTTGCCATGGGGTAGTGTAATGGTTCTAGGGGTTGCTCGTGCATAAATCGGCGCCACACCTGGCTGGGTTGCCTGGCTACTCTCCCTGCGCGGAAGCCTTCTGCACAGGGAGGGTGTGGGCAGCAGAGGACCCGTGCTCTCCCCGCTGGTCTCCGGCGAGGAGTCATGGAGCCACCTCGCCGATTCCCCCATCTGCCCCCCTTCTCCACTGGTGCTACGCTGATTTCCTTCCCCAGAAGATGGGCTGCTTCTCTCCCTCCCGGAACGCTCTCCGGAATCCCTCTGGAGCCCTCCCTCTCCCTCTGGCTCTGATGGCAGTTCCCTGACAGGTAGTCTGCTTATTCTCCCTGAAACCAGCACATGGGACAGAAATCCATGGGAACTGTTATGTACTGAAGTTCTCACCCTGGGCCAGCAGGGGGATACTGTAGATAGTTTTCACTCAGGTCCACATATGCAAATAAGGGATTGAAAGTGACATTCAGTGATTGGATAGTTACAGAAAGTTGTTACAGTTGTGTGGTTCTGGAGCTCTATATAAGCAGGCTGGCTGAACCCTTCAGTTCAGTTCTGTTCTGGCCTGTGAATAAACAAGAGCTGTTTGAAGAATCGCTGAGTCGTCTGATATGTTCACCCACAACTTAACAGGAACATTTTTAGCGATGGGACATCAGCTCCGCCCAAGGCATGACAGATAACAGCAACAACCGGGGGAAAGAAAAACATAACATCTTACAGGGACAGGAAGAAACACCACAGACAGAATAATTGCCACACACAGGAAGAACAAGGATATAGTTTGAGTTCCTCACTTGTAGCTTTAGAAATGATTTCATGTGTCAACACGAATAGAAGTTATTAATATTGCAGTTGTTGTATAAGGGATTATTATTATGACTGGATTTTAATGGAAATTAATAAGATTTTGGAATGCAGAAATAAAGAAAATATCCAATCTCGCATGCGGGGGCAACTTTATCTAAATTATATAATTTGGTATTTGAACGATTGGTATTAATAACTGTATTATAAATTGGTATTGTTATAATGAGCCTATTATTGGATTGTAATTGAAAACTGATAAAAATTATTATATATATAAATAAAAGAATTCCCTGGGAACATTTAAAACCCTTTCAGTCCAACTTTAGCTGTCATGCCAATGGGCAGGGAAGAATTCATTTGTAAACATTCTTTTTGACACCATTTACTCTGAATTATTCCTAATTATGTGGTTTAGACTGCAGTCCTATATTCCTGTAGTAAATTGCCGTCTCTTGCCAAAATTGTTGGCCAACTGAACTCAGTGGTATTTCTGAGTAGATATTATAGGATTGTACTGTTGAAGTCCTAAATGCATTTATCTAGATTCTAGAAGTAGGTTCCAGGGCTGCTTCCAGGTAATTATATTTAAGATCACGGTGTGAGGCACATTTAACAGTTTCTAGCTGCTAATAAATAAACTATGTGAGCTACTGATCAGTAGATTTCTACTGGACTTTTGTATTGACATTCTTACTTTGCTCAGTAGACTGCTTGTAATTATATTAAATGTTAAAATAATTGGTGGGAGTTCATTGTATGTTGTCTATTAGTTAAAGGAGCAGAAGGCCTTTTTGACTTCTCTAATTACCGTTACCCAAAATGCATGTATTCTAACAGTGCAAATCTATGGCTATATTAGGGCTGACATAGGACTGCCAGAAATAACTGGGATTCGGCCGCTGAAAACAGTGTCCCTGGCAGAAAACGCTCCGATGTAGCAACCCATGTTGGAAGATGTTGGTAGCTCAAAAACTTCCCCTTTTTTAGATGTAGCAAAAAGAAGGGAAACAAGCAAGCCTTATAACAAGAAAGCTCTTTGCCAAAAAAAGCTCAACAACTTTTGTGTCCAGATTTTCACTTTGCATTCCAAGGTGTATTTGCACGTTGTTGTAAACACCAAAGAAAGGGTGGGGGTTTCTTAACCTGATGCATATTCCTCTTTGATTTCTCTGCACTTCAACCCCCCTGAGCCCCTACTCATGAAGTTGTAGTCTGCACAGCACTGTCATCTGTGTACTCACAATAGCTCAAAGGTTCACACCTCAGCTCAACTCTGAAGCAAATGTGGCTTATGTTTTCAATTTGCATAGAAGCTGGTTTCAGAGAACACACATCAAACAGAAGTAGTTCTCAAAAAACTACAGCGTTGGTATGGATTGTGGCTACCGTCATGTGTCCATGGCTTCAAACACCAGCAGTGGGAGTATACTGAAGCCAGAGTAAATAGGAATGTGTGCACAGCCTAAATCGCTTTGAATCAGATTCAAACAACTGAAAATATACTACATATGGAATACCAAACTTTATTGTTCCAAAGATGTGCCATTCTAATGCTTTGTCTACCCTACCAGTGAATATTAGTTTTATTCCACTTTAAACATCAGGTTCCCCCAAAGAATGCTGGGAACTGTAACTTAGAGAAATGCTGGGGGATTTCTCTGTTACTTGTTCCTAGCAGGCAATCCCACCTATCACAATCATTCCCAGATCTTCCTGCGACGATGGAAAGACTATTAAAGGTAAAGAGACCCCTGACCATTAGGTCCAGTCGTGGCTGACTCTGGGGTTGTGGCGCTCATCTCACTTTATTGGCCGAGGGAGCCGGCGTACAGCTTCCAGGTCATGTGGCCAGCATGACTAAGCCAGAGCAGCGCACGGAAACACCGTTTACCTTCCCGCCGGAGTGGTACCTATTTATCTACTTGCACTTTGACGTGCTTTCGAACTGCTAGGTTGGCGGGAGCAGGGACCAAGCAACGGGAGCTCACCCCGTTGCGGGGATTCGAACCACCAACCTTCTGATCGGCAAGTCCGAGGCTCTGTGGTTTAACCCACAGCGCCACCCACGTCCCATGGAAAGACTATTAAACGCACTTTAATCTATAGTGTGACTATTAAGTTTGCTTAGAAAGAAGCACAGTGTTTTCTTACACAGTAAAATGTTCACAAGCTTGTCCCAGCAGTGACATATGCAAAGAAGGCACTATGGGAAATTTAATTCTCCAGTGTAAAAGGTGAAATCACCGTCACCATTTTCTCACCTTAATTTGACTGCCAAAAAGAGGTACAAGGGCTGGAGGCTTTTGCAATTCTAGGAGGAAATCTGGTAAATATACAGTAATTAAAAAGGAGATTATGGTATTTTAGAAACTTGCTTGCCAAGCTGTTAATGAAAAGTCACGCTTCCCACACCTAAGGCATCTGCCAGTATAATCAGTGTAAGAATGCAGTTCCTGATTGCAATGCTTCCATATTGGTTAGACCTAGTAATATCTAGCTGGATCTGAACTTTAGGCTAGAAACACAGAATGCAGAAAACCATACCAGTGGTGGTAAAATAAGGAAATGGATGTTATGCTCAAGAGACAAACATCTTTTAAATCCTACTAAGCTGGATTTTAAAATGATGTACTCCCTGTAATTACCAACACTTTCAAAAAGAATTCATCACTTCTTACTGCATTTTATCTCGAAAATTGTCAATAAAAATATTTTAAAAAGAACTCATCACTTTAAGCACAAGGTCATGTTTCAAAATTGACATCGTTTGGCTCAATTCCCTTTTGCCTGCTAACAAGAAGGGATGTTTTGTTAAAGGCTTTTCTGTCTCTACAAAGCAGCCAGCTTCCAAAATATTCTTGCAAGTGCCTGTTGTTTTTGTTGTTTCATATTTTCACAAGAAGAAGTTGAGTCATAGGCAGGTTATACAACTGTGTCCAGTAGGGGAAAGCTGCTGACTTCTTCAAGGGTATTCAAGAAGGAAGTGGTAGAATTTGCTTTTAGATCCCATGCCTTTGGCTGGCTCCCAGTTTCATGCTAAGTCAAAACTCCGACACTGCCCTTCTGGCAAACACAAAAGTGCCTTGTTCAACCTATAGGTGTTTCCTTTTACTTGTCAAGAGAACAAATACAGTATTCAATGTGAGAGAGACATGAAGTATTTGGAAAGGGTAATATTTCACTGACAAAAGCCGGTACAATTACATAGAACATCTTCTATAAATCAACCAGCATTGCAACAGTTTTGTAGCTGTGCATTGCAAAGATAATGGGACTTTTTAGGTTTCTTCAGTTATATCACTGTAACCTGTGCTTATATACAGTAAGCTGGAGTTAATTCTTTATTAGCAAACGCAGGATCTGCACAGGAGTGTCAGGCCTAATGAGCTCAGCAACTCATCTCTGGTCGGTCTTGCCTCCATGAAGTAGCTGCTGAGACTGAAGACACTGAGGTCCAGCTCTGAGGGCCTTCTGGTGGTTCCCTCACTGTGAGAAGTGAAGTTACAGGGAACCAGGCATAGGGCCTTCTCAGTAGTGGCACCCGCCCTGTGGAACGCCCTCCCACCAGATGTCAAAGAGAGCAACAACTACCAGACTTTTAGAAGACATCTGAAGGCAGCCCTGTTTAGGGAAGCTTTTAATGTTTGACGGACTACTGTATTTTAATATTTTGTTGGAAGCCGCCCAGTGTGGCTGGGGAAACCCAGCCACATGGGCAGGGTATAAATAATAAATTATTATTATTATTATTGGTTCCCATCTCTCTACAGCTGCCTAAGTCTTCTTTTTTCCAGGGTTTTCCCCAAGCAATACAAGACTGTGTCTGTGCGGGTATCCTTCTGGTCTCATAAAGCAACTTAAGGGACACTGGTGGCACTGTGGTCTAAACCACTGAGACTCTTGGGCTTGCCAATCAGAAGGTCGGCGGTTTGAATCCCCACTACGGAATGAGCTCCCGTTGCTCTGTCCCAGCTCCTACCAACCTAGCAGTTCAAAAGCATGCCAATGCAAGTAGATAAATGGGTACCACTGCGGTGGGAAGATAAACAGTGTTTCCGTGAGCTCTGGTTTCCATCATGGTATCCCGTTGCCAGAAGTGCTTCAGTCATACTGGCCACATGACCTGGAAAGCTGTCTGTGGGGAAATGCCGGCTCCCTTAGTCTGAAAGCGAGATGAGCGCTGCAACCCCATAGTTGCCTTTGACTGGACTTAGCCATCCAGGGGTCCTTTACCTTTACCTTTTCCTTTACCTGAAAGCAACTTACTTAGGCTGACTCCTCTCAATATGAGCAACTTGCGCAGTTATGGACTAAGTTGCCCTTGAACCAAACTTGCTTAACTCCTCTAGACTACCAGCCTTGATGGTGATATTGCAAACCAATCCTTAAAAACATTACACAAATTAACGCTATATGTAGTAAAGAATGAATTGAATTCCTCTTGTTAAATTCTGTGGTTTCACTCTTCCCCATGTTCCATTGCCTTTCCTTTTTGTGCTGTGTGTCATCATCAATATGTACACACGCTTGTGTGCACCAGGAAAAGACACAAATGAACAGAAGGAACTGAACACTGCAGCAAAATGAGAATACACCAACTGAAAATAATTTTAGCTTTTCCCAGTCTTAGCCAGAACCATGATAGACCCATTGAAATTAATGGACATAATTTAGTTGAATTCATTCATTTACTCTGAGTTGTACTTAGTTAGCTATTAGTTATTAATGGGAAAATGTAGAACACCAATGTCTATTAAATTAATGGTGCACGGGGGAGTTACTATCATCTGATCAATTTGTGTAAATTTATCATCCGATTGATAAATCATTGCATGCAAATTGTGCAATGAAGTTGGGGAATGAGCTGCATAGGTATTTAAAAACAACGTATGAAGCTGAGCAAACAGAAAGGGGCTACCATTTGATCCAGTGCTGGGCCTGTAAAAGCATTTAAATAGAAGCTCGGTGCATCTTATTGAAGTGACATGACTGAAGAGGCACTGGGAGGTCCCATTAGCAAAATTGGTACCTCAGGTTAAGAATGGTTTCAGGTTAAGAACCGATCTCCGGAAAGAATTAAGTTCATAACCAGAGGTACCACTGTATGTAGAATCAAATATTTGTTTTCGGAATTCAAAGTTCTGTGAGCTAATGCAAACATGAACTGGAGTTTTCTCACATGCTATGCTACAGAGGTAGAATGAATCACCTGATCTGGGCCTTTAGCTGCTGGACTGAGCTGGAACAGTTTAAGGAGATGACTTTCCTTAATATTGCATTGAGGGCAAAGTCACACTTCATCCATCTATGCCTTACCAGAGATGCAATAGCACTTAACTAGCAGCCAGCTCCAGAGTAGTCCCATTGGCAGTGATAGAGCCTCTGTGTGGCTAAGAAGGGAAGCAAGATCTATGTGATGTCAGGGGCATGGGTTGCGCTTTGGTCTAAACCACTGAGCCTCTTGGGCTTGCCAATCGGAAGGTCGGCAGTTTGAATCCCTGTGATGGAGTGAGCTCCCATTGCTCTGTCCCTGCTCCTGCCAACCTAGCAGTTCGAAAGCATATCAAAGTGCAAGTAGATAAATAGGTACCGCTCCGGCGGGAAGGTAAACATCATTTCCGTGCGCTGCTTTGGTTCGCCAGAAGCGGCTTAGTCATGCTGGCCACATGACCCGGAAGCTGTACGCTGGCTCCCTCAGCCAATAAAGCGAGATGAGCGCTGCAACCCCAGAGTCGGTCACGACTGGACCTAATGGTCAGGGGTCCCTTTACCCTTTACCTTTAAAGTAACAACTATTGCCTTAAGTTTTAAGCAGCTGGGGCACCTTCCTTCTCAGTGCTATTTTTCGAGAAAAAGAGGAGCCAGAACTCACCCTTGGTCTCTTATAATGGCAATGCACCCACCTGTGTGGTGCCAGAACTGCACATAAACACTGGAACTGCAATCAGGATTTTATGACATATGTTCATAAAATTTTATGACATAGGATTTTATGTTGACTTTCCACTGTTCAACCCATGCTCAAGGTGTGAAAAATACATAACTACAACATAACAAAAGTAGTCATAAACAAACAATAAAACATTTAAAAGATAGAAAAACAAACAAAATCATAATTCACAGAAAAATCTAAAACGAAAAATTCAAAAAAACCTAAAGATAGAACAGCCCCCAATAATCACCCCCAAACTGTTCAGCAGTCTCAGTTTGTGTAGCTTGAGTCAATCAGGGCCCCACTCTCCCAGCCAGGTGGAAAAAGCCCACAAAGAGGAGACCAAGTCTTCCAGGACTCACAGCCAGGTGGTCTCTGGCTTCTAGGGTTGCCATATTTTGAAGAGTAAAAAAGAGGACACATTTGCTGAGTCTTAACTATGAACCGCTATGTCGACTTCACCCATGAAAAAGAGGACTTGTCCTGGAAAAAGAGGACATATGGCAACCCTAATTAAGCATCTCCCTTTGAATGGCCCTAATTGTTTATCTGGAAAAGACCCTGATTTTTGGAAAGATGGAGGGCACAAAGAGAAGGGGACGACAGAGGACGAGATGGTTGGATAGTGTTCTGGAAGCTACCATCATGAGTTTGACCAAGCTGCGGGAAGCAGTGGAAGACAGGAGTGCCTGGCGTGCTCTGGTCCATGGGGTCACGAAGAGTCGGACACAACTAAACGACTAAACAACAACAACAACAACACAATTGTTTATCAGATCTGCAATGGTTCCAGATGGCACAAATGCTAAGGGCAAATCTATCCTGTAGGCTGTGTACAGGGCAAGCTTGACCCTTACACTGGAAGTTCACTGTAAGAACCAGAGCTTTTCATTGATTATTTTGAAAGAGGCCACTAGCACCGTGTCTCAGAAGTGGATGAAAGGATGTTTCCATGAACAGGCAAAGATGCTCATCTAAAGTTCCTTGATTGAGAGTTCCCATTAGAGCTGGTCACCTGATAAAATAAGGGTGAAGTTTACCTGCAAACATTTGCACATGCAGTTGGCATCCCCGTGACCCCAAAAAACAGGTTTGAAAGTTTTGCACAAACTGATAGCTGTAATGAAAGAAAACAGGTTTTTTGGGTGGGGGAGGGATCACAAGGAAAGTTCCAATTCAGGGAAAGTGTTTTTAAACTTCAGGTTTGTAAAAGTGGGTTGTAAACCTGTTGATCCTTGATACTGTTTGTGATGATGTTAAGAGTGTCTATTATGAAAACAGATTTTTCTTTAAAAAAATACTCTCTACACTCCTTTCTCACATGAAATGGAGAGAAAGGGTTTTGGGCTAAGCTTCTGTTGACATGATGAGTAGCTACAAACTTCAAATAGCATTTTGTGGGGTCACTTTGAACCTAACAACAATTACTACTAGTACTACTACTCTTTAACTTTTACTTAGTGTCAGATTACCCATATAGGTGAACACCGGGTCTAAGGCATGTCCGCAACTATGAGTTGGGCCAAACTTATTCAGGGACAGCCCCATGGAGGCCACGCTTTCCATGACGTCCCGAGCGGCCCCTTGTAAGGCCATGTCGGCGTGGATGTTAAAATCCCCAGGACGACCAAACTAGGTGTCTCCAGGAGAACATCCGCCATGACCTGAAGCACCTCAGGCAGGAAATCCTTGGTGCAGCGGGGAGGTCGGTACACCAAAAGGAATTCCTGCCCCTATTGCCCAACTTCCAGAACATGCACTCAGAGAACTGGGTCTTCTCAATAGGACGCCTGGTGTAAGCTAATGACTTCCTAAAAACCACTGCAACCCCCACTCACCACTCACATGACCTGGGTTGCTGTGCGTAAGAGAAACCTGGTGGACACGCAGCAGCAAGAACAAGCCCATCTGTTTCATCCAACCAAGTCTCTGTTACACATCCCAAGTCAAGACCTCCATCCACGATCAAGTCGTGGATCACGTGAAAGTACATGACTTTCCGGTTTTCTCAGTCACTGCAATAGGGCAGAAGTGGGGAGCTGGATGTCCTCCACAGGCCTTATTAGGTGAGTAGTGTCACTCACCTGCCAATCACCTGACACGAACATGATGTCAGGTGAAGCATTTTCCTTTACTGGGCACCTGCAAGTCAAGCCGTCCCTAAAGGAAAAATGCTCCTTTGTTCACTTGGTTGAGCTCTATTTTTATTACACCCACAATCCACAAAATTTTGACAAGGACTATTTATAGCTTAGAAAGTTGTCAGGCACACTCAGTTTTCATGCAAGATGTGTATGAGGGCTTTGTTGGAAAGCTTCGGGTTTCATTAGATAGATAGGCTTGCCATATTTCAAAAAGTAAAAACCAGGACACTCTGAAAGTTGTTGAGCTTCTTTTAGGAAACCCCCAAAAATGATGAGCTTGACTCACCTAAGATCCAGGACAAAGCGCCAACTTTCGGAAATTCCCCCCGGCTGTCAATTCCACCTTTGAAATCCCAGTAATGTCCAGGAAAATCCAGATGATTGGCAGCCCTAAGATAGATGTACATCTTGGAGTGGATAAAGTGACAAGAAAAAGTTGGAGGAATAGTCATATGGTGCCATGCTTACTGTCCTTGTATTGTGTTAACACTTGCCTTCATTCTTAGTTACCGGTACTTATTTACGTTCTTACTTCTTTTACTGTCATTCTTCATTTAATCTACAGTGGTACCTCAGGTTAAGTACTTAATTTGTTCCGGAGGTCCGTATTTAACCTGAAACTGTTCTTAACCTGAAGCACCACTTTAGCTAATGGGGCCTCCTGCTGCCGCTGCGCCGCCAGAGCACGATTTCTGTTCTCATCCTGAAGCAAAGTTCTTAACCTGAAGCACTATTTCTGGGTTAGCGGAGTCTGTAACCTGAAGTGTATGTAACCTGAAGCGTAGTAACCTGAGGTACCACTGTATTTCCAAGTTTACCATTAGTCATTTTCGGACACGGGCTTGGTTAAAAGTGTGGGACTTGGTGTGTATGTGCCTACTTCCTTGTTATATCCACCAGATCTGAGATGAAAAGCCTCACCCCACCCCCCAGTGTGTATTTAATCTGAGTGAACAGCTGCCTGGGTGAATTTCACTCAGCAACATACAATCCATTGTGCACCCTGTAATAAAATCACGGTGCTGATATTTGGAAAGTTGATATGGCAGAATAGTGAAGCCATTGATTCTCATCCAAGAAGTAAATTAACAGGACAACATTTTCTTCAAAGATTCATGAATTAATTAATGCAACTCAAGAATTTTTTGGCACCGGAGACATCTCTTGTTCTTCTCCGAGCTGGACACAAACATCTCTAAACCCAAGGAGATGATTTGCTCTGCTAACTTAGGGCAGGTTCAACTCGTGGAGAAGCACGGAAGCAGCCACATTTCTTAATCGGTTGCTTTGTAGGGGGTCAAAAGGAACGAAGCACTTTCTCTTTCAAGTTGAGAACATCTTAATTTCAAAAGAACAATGGCTCCTGTCTGTGCAGATTCTCTGTTCCCAGGATAAGATGACGGGCCAACAAAGCATGAGGCGGGCTGTTGTTTGTAAATCATGGGGGCAACTAATTTATTCCCTTCAACTGTGGGAAATTCATGTTACAGGTTTAGATGGATGTACACCCCCCTCCCATAAAGGAACAGCATAGACCAGGGGTTGGCAACCTAAGGCCCATGGGCCAGTAGCAGCCCACGAGGCTTGTCTAACTGGCCCATGGTGACCCCTGCCTCCCCCGCTCTTACTGGTGCTGCGCTGCATGGGGACCAACTTCTGGGTTGATGGCGCTTGTGCAGATGCGCATGGGTGTTCCTCTGACCCGGATGTGCGCCGGAAATAGCGTGTGCACACGTGTGCAGGACGGAGAAGTGTGCATGCGCACACACTATTTCCGGCACACTTCTGGGTCGGAGGAGCACCAGAAATAGCATGTGCATTGAGACCCTAAGAGCACTGGAGCTTTTACAGAATTGGGATTTAAAGTTCATGGCATGTTATACGTTGAAAGAAAATTATATGAAAATAATGTACCAATGGTATTTAACTCCTAGTAAATTAGCAAAGATGTATAAAACATGCTCAAATGTATGCTGGAAATGTAAAGAAAAAGAAGGCACATTTTCTCATATGTGGTGGAATTGAAAGGAAGTAAAAGGATTTTTGGAAATGATATATAATGAGTTGAAAAAAAAATGTTTAAAATAACCTTTGTCAAAAAGCCTAAAGCCCTCCTTTTAGGAATTCTAGGTGCCGAAATCCCAAAGGAACAGAAAATACTATTTCTGTATGTGACCACGGCTGCACAGATGTTACTGGCTCAGAGATGGAAAGAAGATAAAGTCCCAAACAGAGAAGAATGGCAGATGAAGTTAATGTACTATGCTGAAATGGCTAAAATGACCAGAAGAGTCAGAAATCACAAAGACCAAAATTTTAATAAGGAATGGGGAAAGTTTATAACTTTTCTTAAAGACCATTGTAAACAGCTAAAAGTGTTAGGATTGGAATACCACTTGTAGTTTAATGGTGAATTTTGGACATAATGGAAGAGGTAAAGGGTTTGGATTATCATAAAAGATGTGGGAAGAATTGATTAATAATATTAGGATCCACAAAGGGAAGGATGGAAGTCCAGGAGATTCCTTGGAATCTTGTTCATATTATTTATGTTTGGTATATCTCTGTAAAGTTTTAAGTTAAAAAACGAGAGAGAGAGAGAGAACGAACAGTGGAGTTTCTCATATCAACCCAAATGTTTACATCATGGTATCCATAGATGTGTGAAGGGGAATGTGTGAAAATGGATTTTTTTTTGGGGGGGGGGGATCATTTGCTTAGAAACATTTAACTCCAAAGCATATTGCAGGCAGAATGCTTCCCATCCAAATTGTAAGTGCAACAGGTAGCAAAGGGTTAACATTATTTCTCAAGCTTTGGTACCCAGCTGTTGTTGGACTACAACTCCCATCCCCCCCCCGACCACTGGCCCTAGCTAGGGATGATGGGAGTTGTAGTCCAAAAACAGCTAGGGACCCAAGTTTGAGAAACGTTAAGCTTTCTCTCCCCATCCCTTCTGGCCAGGTCAGTATTTTGATCCGGACTGGGTGCCCCAGGTGGGCAATTTGTGAAAGAAATGTTTGCACTCAACTGCAAACATTGTGATAAGTCTCACACATATTTTAGCCCTTAGAAGCAGCTACTGATTAATTGTATCGAAAGCTGATGACAGATCAAAGAGAGTAAGAATAGAAAGAGCTTTTTCCTTGGGAAAAAAGCACCTTTAGTTGTACTGTAATATGTAAATGCAGATGGAATGCTTCATCGGAAGGAAAGACCAGTCTATGACGCACAATGTTGCTCAGTTCTTGGGCAAATCATTCCTGCTGCTTTTAAGAAAGTATAAGCAAATACTCTATCAGATCTTGTCATGACAAGACACTGTGGCTTGTTAGAGCTTAATGGATACACGTTTGCTTTGTTTCAGTCTGTCAGATGTCTGTGCAGTTTTATTTTGATTTTTTTTTTTTAATGGCTAGTCACCAGTAAAAAAAAAAAACAAAAAAGACAAATGGTGCAGATTTATTCATTAGTTAAAAGACACCTAATCAATTTTTTAAAAAACCCCGCAAAACTTTAAGTGCCTCACGGCACAAATGCTCAGACATGGAAGTGATCTGTTGGAGTGCTGGCATGGACCCCATCCAACATAAAAGATTAATGCGTGCCTAATTCTGGGTTGGATTGTGGCCTGGGCCCATGCTGTAATGTGGAGGGAAGCCTTCAATAACTCCCTCGGATAAGTTCAAATGATTTCTAGGGTAAAAGCATAAAAAGGAAAGGATCAATAGAAACTGCAGGCAAAGCCATTAGTGTCAGAGATAATTTTTGTTTGCCTTCTCCACAAAACCCATGACATCATTCAAAGGGGGGTGGGAAAATCTGTGCGGGACAATAAAACAACGCTGGAATAATGTAAATCTAAGCAAGGAGCATTTACGTCTGCGTGTGATTGTGCTGCTGCTGGTTTTGTTTCCCAAGCGTGGTATCCAATAAAATTTTAGTACAAAAGGTTAAAGTACAAAGTTGCCTGTGTCACCAAGTGTCTTATTTAGGAGCTCTCATGGCAGTGTTATTTTAGTGCAGAGAAATGCATTGTTCTCTCAACCCAGGAATGCCCTTTGTGCTGAGTGCTCTGGCTACTGACAAGTATGCACTGCAGAATTTCAATGGACACGAATTATCAGAGCACAGGGGCAGAAAGGGCCCTACAAATATGAAACCTTCGCAGCAACATCCTCTTTCAGATCATCACCTGCCTCACACCTCATTCACCCAAGCACCTTTGCCTCCACCTGTCTTGGGTGGTATTGCGTTTCAGAAGAACAATTAATATTTCAAAGTGCCGTGTCAAGGACAGGGCTTAGGAGCCAGTGGGTGGGTGACTGTATCATTTATTTATTTTTAAGTGCTTGAAAAAAGCAGGGAACACAGAGTTTAGATTGATCTCGCTCCCTCTCTCTAAATCCCCTCATACCCTCTGAAATAATCTTTCGTTTGAAACATTCAGCAGCCAGCCATTTCAAAGATGGGAAGATGAACTCTTCATTTCTTTGTGTTTTCTTCGTCTTTTCAAATTAAGGAGTCCTTGAAACATAGAATGCTATTCTGGTGGATGCCACTGGAGAGGACGTTTCTTGTTCACATTCCCTCCTTCTCTCTGTGACTACTGCAGCAGTCAGGCCTTTTGTATACAAACATAGTTTCATCCATTAATCCATTCTTTCTTCCATCACCAACAGTGTCACCAACAGCTTTTTAATCCACTAATAGCCCTGTCAGCCATTTCATGTGCCCCAGAAGACAAATTATAAGAAAATCCTTGGGCTCGCTTGGTGAAATATACTCAGAGTCGGGTAGTAATTTCATGCTCTTTATTTCAGCTCCTAGAAACAGTGATTGAATTTCCCCCCAAACCTCAGGCTTTATATACATTATTTACACAATGAGTACCGTCTGATTGGTTGATTATGTTTCCCTCCTGGAGCCTGATTGGGCTGCTGCTGCAGGCCAATCAGTTGTTGCATACTAGTATCCTACTGGCCTAATAGGTTGATTAACTTCCTCCTGGGGTCTGATTGGGCTGCTCCTTAAGCCAATCAGGTTGTTGCACTCTAGGATCCTACCTGCCTATTGCTCTAGGATCCAAGCTTAGTACATAACACCTGGATTGCCAAAGACACTAGCCAGGAGTATAGGAGCAAAACAGCAGCCTGTAGGCCTGATCTTTATTCAAAGACTGCAGCAACAGGACTTCCACCCACCACATTGAAGAAGCAGAAAGAAGCCCAGAACAAGAGGATGTTCTTTTATAAGTTTCCCCTTTTCCCCACAACACCTTTGGTGAAGCATCATGCATACATCATAGATACATCATAGGCATGTCACAAACAGGGAGGGGTTTTCTGGCAGAAACCTGTTCATCAGGTTTGCCCCCAACCCTCCCTTGCCCCCCACCTTACACCCATCAAGTGTTACAATAGAAATATTTACAAGTTCCTGGTTTTCCGGTCAGGTAAACACATTTCTTTGTCCTGACCAGGAGTACAATCCATTCCTGGAGGGTCTGCTATTGTCTGTGGGATGGCTACCTGTCTGACACCCATCTGTCAGGATGCCAGTGATTATCTCTTGTGCAAGAGTGTACATGATCTCAGGTTTCAGGGATTATGGCTGCCCACATCCCAGACTCCACACCTTGGTAGCCATTCCTTTCCTGAGCTGAACAATGCTGGAATGATGCAAATCCATACTGGAGTGATTTTATTTCGCTTTCAAAAATTGTGGGGACATTTGCAGGAGTGATTGTGTTGATTTTGGTGGTGGTGGGGGTTATGATGTCTGCTGGAGGGGCACCCCCAACCTTTACATAAATTCCGGTAACAAGGGGAAAGTGAGCGGACGCTCCAAGTGTCCTTATTTTCCAGGGACACCCCCAATTTAGAGAAGCCATCCCAGTTTCTGATTTGATCCTGGAATGTCCTTTTCCTTAGGTAGAGGTAAAGGGACCCTGACCATTAGGTCCAGTCATAACCGACTCTGGGGTTGTGGCACTCATCTTGCTTTATTGGCCGTGGGAGCCGATGTACAGCTTCTGGGTCATGTGCCCAGCATGACTAAGCCACTTCTGGCGAACCAGAGCAGCGCATGGAAACGCCGTTTACCTACTTGCACTTTGACGTGCTTTCAAACTGCTAGGTTGGCAGGAGCTGGGACAGAGCTATGGAAGCTCACCCGTCATGGGGATTCGAATCGCCGACCTTCCGATTGGCAAGTCCTAGGCTCTGTGGTTTAACCCACAGTGCCACCTGCGTCCCACTTTTCCTTAGGATGTCTTTATTTTCATTGGAGAAGTGTCGGAAGGTATGGAGTTATCTGACCCCCGAGCCATCTGAAGGCAGTCCTGTATAGGGAGGTTTTTTAAATGCTTAATGCTTTATTATGGTTTTTATATAAGTTGGAAGCTGCCCAGAGTGGCTGGGGCAACCCAATAAGACATGTGGGCTATAATTAGTTTAATTATCATGATGGAATGGGACGTCAGAGAAATGTTAGAGCGTATGAAGAAAGCAGTTCACTGATTTTAAAAACATGTATGACTGAGAGCCCTTTTCTTCCCCCATACCCTCTGATCTTTAAGATAAAACATATGTAGCTAATGGGATTATTTCCCAACCCATCTCTATGTGATACAAAAATACAGTTGCTCCTTATTTTTTTCAAGCCGGTGCTGTTTTTCTTCACAAGTCCTTGCCACAGAATCTAGCTCTCAGGTTCTTGTCCTAAAGGATTTCTGAAGCACGGCAAAGCGGCCAGTTGAAAATCTGACAGAATATTTACTGCACCAAGAAAAACTCGAGCCAATCAACTCCTCCCTTCGCACTTCCCTCCATTTTAAGGACTTTCCTTGTCTTTCCCCCTCAGCAATACCTGACATAGCTTAGAGAGAATGCCAGAAAGAATGACTATATGAAGAAGGAATTCTTGGTGCCTTGCAGCTCCCACCAACATATTTCCTGTTTCTTTGTCTGACTAGATTTTTTTTGAAAAAAAGGGGGGGGCACAATGCCTTAAATGTCAAGAGGAGGTTTGCCTGTGATTTTCTGACTCATTTCCTAGTTTCCTGTCCTCACATTCTTCCAAAGAATGTGAGTTGTCACCTTAAGCACACAGAGCCTTGACGCTTAACAGATCAATATTTTTAATGTAAAATAGCAGTGCAGAGAGGTTCCAGGCCCTTTCAATGACTGGCTCATGCCCAGACGGTCATTGGATATTCAGCGACTCATTCTTTGCAGAACTCTGAAATCTAAAAATAGTCCCCAAACAAAATGATGTACTCATTAGAGCTTTACATCATGGTAGGAATTTTCTCTCGGCTTGTGTAGTTCCCTACCAACAAAGTGAGGAAAGGAATTGGGGAGGGGAGAGATAGCAGCTAAACTAAAGGTTTACTTTCAAAGGTTTCAGTAAGGTCAGAGCCTCATTTGAGAACACGTATCAAGTGATTTTCCATGTAGCAAGATGACTACTGACTGACACCTTCCCTTCTATGTGGCTTCATTGCTTGCAAACATTAAAAATACACACATTTGTAGCCAAGTATGTTTGTGTTTGATAAAGTGATATGTACATGTGTGAGAGATGAGCGGTGCTAATTTTCTATGAACCCTTGTTCTCCAGTGAGTTCCCACTGGAGTCCTGGAGATTAGATGTGTATGAATGGTACAAGTGTGTGTGATAATAATAATAATAATAATAATAATAATAATAATAATAATAATTTTTATTTGTACCCCGCCCAGCTGACTGGGTTGCCCCAGTCTATCTGGGTGACTTCCAACAAATATAAAAGCGTAATAAAACATCAAACATTAAAAACTTCCCTATACAGGGCTGCCTTCAGATGTCTTCTGAACGTTTTATCTCATTGACTTCTGATGAGATCCACAGGGTGGGTGCCACTACCGAGAAGGCCCTCTGCCTGATAGATGCCTTTTGGCCTCACCTACATGCATCCCATGACCACTTTCCACCAAGGGAATGCATTCCAGACCTTCCATCTCCCAGAACCTGGCGAGCCTTAAAAGTAGGAGAGCAAAGAGCTCGAAGACAGAGGGCACTTAGTGGCCCGCGTAGAAGTGATGAATGAGGAATTGGGAGAGATGGGTGTGTGTGGAGATTCACTTGGAACAATGCCATTATCCATGAAGAAGAAGAAGAAGAGGAGTTTGGATTTGATATCCCGCTTTATCACTACCCTAGGTAAAGGTAAAGGTACCCCTGCCCGTACGGGCCAGTCGTGTCCGACTCTAGGGTTGTGCGCTCATCTCACTTAAGAGGCTGGGAGCCAGCGCTGTCCGGAGACACTTCTGGGACACGTGGCCAGCGTGACGAAGCTGCTCTGGCAAGCCAGCACCAGCACAGCACACGGAAACGCCATTTACCTTCCCGCTATAAAGCGGTACCTATTTATCTACTTGCACTTAGGGGTGCTTTCGAATTGCTAGGTTGGCAGGAGCTGGGACCGAAAGACGGGAGCTCACCCCACCGCGGGGATTCGAACCGCTGACCATACGATCGGCAAGTCCTAGGCACTGAGGTTTTACCCACCGCGCCACCCGCATCCCACATCACTACCCTAAGGAGTCTCAAAGCGGCTAACATTCTCCTTTCCCTTCCTTCCCCACAACAAACACTCTGTGAGGTGAGTGGGGCTGAGAGACTTCAAAGAAGTGTGACTGGCCCAAGGTCACCCAGCAGCTGCATGTGGAGGAGCGGAGACGCGAACCCGGTTCCCCAAATTACGAATCTACCACTCTTAACCACTACACCACACTGGCTCTCAGTGTGGCTGGGTTCTATAGCCTCTCTCTATAAAGACTGGAATAAAAAAGGATGGTAAGAAACTTTCCCTTGTCTTTATAATTTCCTGGGCAACCAGCTGGGAGCTGAGGACAGCATCCTGACACACAGTAGACAATGTGGTAAGGACCCCTTGCACTCAGACACACCTGAACTAATTAGGATCGGCACATGAACCAATTGCTTGGCCCCTGGGTGGACCAAAAAGCTCTTTTGACCTCCTCACGGTAGTCTTTTTGACCATCAGCTGATAGGCCAGCTCTCCTGGGTACCATCACAGCATCCCTCGTTACTGCTCTCCCTCCTGCCCCCAGCTGAGTGCCTGGTACCCCTTGGCAACCGCATCCATGCCTCACAGCCCAGAAAAGCAGAGTGAGCAGGGAGAGGAAGGGCCATTGCCCCCAAGCCTGGCAAGCTCTCTGTCCCCTGCCACATCCTGACTCCTGTCAAAGCCACATCATACTAGGATGTGAGAAAGCGATTCCTACCTGCCACTCCCTAGCAACAAAGAAGCAATGCAAGTGTAAATATCAAAGATTTTGTTGAGCATCGTCCAGAATGAAACAGCTTCCTAAATGGAAATATATATGTGTGGGGCTGACAGCCAGTCATTCTAGCAGGGCCTTACTGCGTAGCTACACAGAACTTGCCAGGATTGAACAGCCTGTCTGAAACAAGAGTGTTTTCAATTCCACGAAGGAGCAGCCAGGTCACTGTGGGTGGTTATGGGATAGACATCCCTCCCGGCTGTACAGAACAGGGTGTGGAATGCATCCTATAGCTGCCTGAAAGCAGCCCATTGAGAACAAGGGGAGACGTACAGAAAGAATAATGTTCAATAGTCAGCAGCTGGAACACATTGTTTGTGAACCTGTAGGTACAGCAAGCATTTGTGAGGGAGGAGAGGGACTGGTTCTACCTGAATGCTTGGCCAGTGATCCCAACAGAACTTTTCTGGGGGACGGGTGGGGAGGAAAGGAGCACTTGAGTTTGCTTTCAAGTATTTTGATATGTAATGTATGACATTCAGTGCAAGTTGATCAATAGGTACCATGGTGGCAGGAAGGCAAACAGCATTTCCATGCACTCTGGTTTCCATCACAGTGTTCCGTTGCACCAGAAGTCATGCTGACCACACGACCTGGAAAGCTGTCTGTGAACAAACGCCGGCTCCCTCGGCCTGAAAGCGAGATGAGTGCCACAACTCCATAGTCGCCTTTGACTGGATTTAACTGTCCAGGGGTCCTTTACCTTTTTCCTTTACCTTATCATCTTTCTAAGGAAAGCTATCCCTAGTTGGAGTATGCTCTTTCATAGAAAACAGGTATCCAAACACCATTCCTACATTCCCTAGCCTCACTTCCATGTTTAGGAGGTATAAAGCAGGGTTCCACACCAGATCTGGGTTGAAAAACCTTGATGAAACTTGCGGTTGTTGTGCCAGAACTCAACATGAACGTCTCCCTTGTTCTCTTAGAATGGCAATGGTGCCCAACTGAGAGGTGCTGGAACTGAGTTCTGATGAGTTCCAGCTGGAAAAAATAGCCCTGGTCATGAGGGGTGGGGAGAATTAGAGGCATGAATCCTTCTGCTCCACCTCCCCCCATTTGTGCAATCTTGAATTGGTTCAGGGCCTAATCCGGGTCAACCCTGGATCATCCAGGGGTGCTCCAAAGTGCTGGATTAAGCCTCAAATCAGATTGGGGTGGGCATGCACAGCCGCAGTATAAAGGTTGAGCACAAATTCAGATCCCCGGTGAGGTGGGCAGGTTACTTTGTGCATTCATATAGAGAGACTGGCTGTGTATCACAAAACCCCCACAACTGGCTTTGCACTTTAGCTCTTCCTTCCTGGATAGTGGAGGGAGCTCAAGCCATACATAGAATCTTTGCATACAGACCTTGTTACATCTGCATGGCAAGTGGGACAGTAATCTATAGAGATGTTCTAGAACAGGGATAAGGGGTGCGGGTGGCACTGTGGTCTAAACCACAGAGCCTAGGGCTTGCCGATCGGAAGATCGACAGTTCGAATCCCCGCAATGGGGGTGAGCTCCCGTTGTTTGGTCCCAGCTCCTGCCCACCTAGCAGTTCAAAAGCACGGCAAGTGCAAGTAGATAAATAGGTACCACTTTGGCGGGAAGGTAAACAGCGTTTCCGTGTGCTGCTCTGGTTCGCCAGAAGCGGATTAGTCATGCTGGCCACATGACCTGGAAGCTGTCTGTGGACAAACGCCAGCAACCTTGGCCTACAGAGCAAGATGAGCGCACAACCCCTGAGTTCTCTGCGACTGGACCTAATGGTCAGGGGTACCTTTACCTTTACCTAGAACAGGAATATGGAATCTGGGGACCTCCAGATGTTGTTTGTCACCATCTTCCCTCGGCCCCCAGTCAGCATAGCCAATGTTCTGGCATGATGGATGTTGTAATCTTGCCATTTTAAGAAAAAAGAAGGTTCTCAGACAGCTAATGTGGTTTAGAAGAGAAACGAGCAGGGATCTACTAGAATAGATGCTTGTGTAGCTACTTCAATAAAGTTACACTTCAATTTGAAGAAACTAAAGATGCCCGAATATAGCATAAACAACAGGTTCAGCTGTTGATGGATGATCTATGGTGTGATTGTACTGAAATGGTGCTGTCCTGGTCAACATTTGACTTTCTTTTTGCCCAATTTTTTTCTTCCTAATTCTTCCAATTTGCTGGTAACACACCTGTGAAGGTCTCCTGCCCTCACATGCATGTCAAATTAGCCTCAGCACACCCCAAATTCCTTGATCATCAGGCTCCCAAAACCTGTCAGTGACTCTGAGTTGAAACTAAGGAAAAGATCTTTACGCAGGTTTAATAGCAGTACAGGCTCAGCATCTAGCACAAGATTCAGAAGTCAATATTCCAAGTCATATACAAGTCTGCTGCCTGGACACACATGAACACTCCATCTCTGAACCCAACTACGAAGACAGCAATGGGTTCTAGGTGTCCTGTCCCTTGCCTCCAGCTCCATTGCTACCTCCTCCTGCTAAGTCCATCCCTCTGGCTGGTTGAGGTCCTCTTCCCTCCTTGATGAGCCTCAGTGTTCTGCAGGAGAGGCAGGGGAGAGGACCAGCAAATCAGCTTCCTCCTCTGTAACATCTGGAGACAGAAGGAAAGGACCTCTCCTCTCCATCTCTGGTTGTCTGCCTTCCATCTGTTTCTCCTCCTCCTCCTCCTCTTCTTGTATCTGGGGCCACCAAAGAATGCCAGATTCTGACAGAGTCGAGCAGCCCATGTTTGGGGTGGAAATGTTTGGGGTGGAAAATAGGTTATTCATTTAAATTGCAAATTCCTTTTATGCTCTCGACCTCATGGTACCCATGCTGTTGACTCTCCTCGTGACATGTCACTGCTGAATGCGAAGGAAGTTCACATATGAAACCGTATCTCTTGACTGAGAAAGCCACACTTTGAAATACATCGCTGTCACACATCCCAGATTATAGCGGCTGCAAAGTTCTCCTTCTGTCTGAGATTTAGGAGGATAAAAATTAGCCAGATTTCTCAAGTGGCTCAGGAAGGGTGCTTATTTATGCCATTGACTTTGGAAAATGACTTCTGATGCCTTACACCAAACCTGCTTAATGCACAAACGAAACCTAATTACATAAATTACAAATCCCCATATCTTGGCAATGGTGCCCCTTAACAAAGAAATATGCAGGGCTCATTTCTCTAATGAATTAGCCATTGCACAAGCACATTAATCCTATATATGTCAGCCCGTTCCAAATTAGCCACATTCATCCATAGCCGGCTGTCAGGAATTTTCAAAGACAGGGCAATGCCCTAATCTCCTTCTCTCCCTCTCTGTGTAATAATAATGGAAAGGAAGTAAAGCTGGGACCCTGAATGTGCTCTGACGTAGCACAAGGTGGCTTCTGTCCTGCGGAAGAGGTACAATTTCATCAGGAAGAAAGAAAGCAATCCTCTTTGGCCATGTTTATACCTGAATTAGTTTTAAGCCTGCGCTTCATTTATGTTCCAAACACGATTTAATTTTACGCATGTGCAACAGCTGTCAGTTTCAAAAGCAGAGGATGGGCTTAGTGCTTCAGCATCATAAGAAATAATGACCTTGTTTTCCATACAGTAGCTATGGCAGCAACGAAAAGGGCATTTCGTGCATCGAGATAGGGGTGGGGCTTAGCCTCGCTCTCCTGTGATTGGGTAATGCAACAATCTTAGGCACTGAGGGCAGTGAGGAAGAAATATTCCTAGGAGATCGGTTTCTGTTATTGTGATGGGATATCCACAAACTATAGGCTTTCCCAGATGATAACAACATATGCTATCCCCCCTTCCTATATCGCTAGGGCACAACACACAGCGCAATGACAGTTGAGCATTAGGAAGTGTCTGGCAGTGCAAGCTTATGCATGTCTACGCAGAAGTAAAGCCCACTGCGGTCAGTGGGACGAATTCCTAAGTAAGCCTGCAGCACGAACTCTGCTTGGATTCTGAATAAACAGCCAATTCTCCCTTCATAGCAGTGGGGCTTTATAGAGCAGAGAAGCAACCGCTGCCTCTGCAGCTAGGGGAAATTGCTTTGCAAATCTGTGTATATTAGGCAAAGTTGCACAGAAACGTGTAAATGAGGAGAACTTTACAAAAGATCCTGATAATTTCTCATTTTTTAAAAAAAAACGAGGTGGAAATAGTTTCATTGCTATCCATTTCAGAACATTCAAAATATTTTATGAGATGGAACTGCAACTCTACAAGTCTCGTATTTTGACATATTTATGGTTGTTTTGGCATTTATTTTGAAGTATGATTAATTTATTGGTGGTGTTAGTTGTTTGAACTGTATTAATTATTGGCATTGTTTATTTTAACTCCAGCTTTCTGGATTTTGTTTTTTAAAAAGTTTTTATTTATGCTTTTCAAGTTTATACATTTCATTAGTTTTACAATCAATTTAACATTTCAAAATATAACTTCCTTACCCTTCTTTCTGTGGTTCCTTATAATTATTATTTTAATATCTTCTGCATATCCAAATTCATTTCATTTGCTCATTTAATTATCTACTGTAAATATTCAATAAACCATTTCCATTCTTTTATTAAAAGTTTGTTAACTTGATTTCTTATTCTGTTAAAAAACAAACCAAAAAAACCTGTAAGATATATATCATCTTGTGTCTCAGACAATAAAATGGTGTAGGATTTTAGCCATTGTGCAAAGAAAACATAATTTGAATTTATGGTGTTTCCTGTGAACATGGCTGTTCCACATATAGAAATCAGGACTTGACATTGCAGTCATATAAAATATTCTAGCCAAAAGCAAGTCCACTGAATTCAATGGAATTTACTCCCAGGTAAGTGCATATAGGACTGCAGTGTAAATGATAAATGTACATGTACGAACTAACTTTCAATTAACCTAATTGGCTGGGATACATTTTTTATGTATGGTGCCTCCTGATCTTCAATTAAAATATAATAATAAATTATATAAATGCCAGTTTGACACCGTTTGAGGGCAGCCAAAGTCTGCTAGGTGAGATTTCCACTTTGATGTGAAATATAGGAAGTGGCCTTTAATCAGGTCAGACTGTTTCTCCATCTGATATTGTTACCCTGATTAACAACGACTCTCCAACATTTCAACATATCCTTCAGTCTTTTCCATCATCTGCTATGAGGGATGGAACGATCTGTCAAATTCTGTTCTTCCAGTTTCTCATTTCCCCCATCTTAAATTAAGTTTTCCAGCATCCATTTAGTGTGAATTTTCCATATAAACACATTTTTGTATGTACTTTTGATTAATGTACATGTTTTTGCAAGCAATTTATCTTAGCACAATGCATTTTATGTTGTTTTTATTAGTAACACATATTTCCTATAGCATTATTTAATATATTTAATATAATATATGCTATATTTGATAAAGAATAATATAGCATCAATATATATATTTTAATGTACATTTCCCCCTAATATATGGATTTTTTGTTAACATTGGTGGGTTCGAGAACAGAATCATAAAATTCAGACAAGTACGAATTTTGAAGACGGCCTCTATTTTTCTTCTTACATTGTTTCCAAAGTGTGAATTTGACAAATTCAGCTTATAATGTGAATTGAACTGAATTCCCGCACTGTCCCTACCTGCTACTAGATTCATTTAATTGGAAATGTTTTGGATTGACCTGGGGCTTTTTCCTCTCTAATCAATACAAGAGTATTCAGATTTCAAAAAAAAATTCAAGATGATTTGGGGCAATTCTTTCTTATTAAAGTGGAAACTAACAGGGTATGAAGACACATGCCTTTTTACTGTCTCTGGTTAAATAAATCTTCACCAATTTGTTAATTGTGTGAGTTTTAGGTGTTTAATAAATGGATCAAAAGATTTCTGTCGGTAGTCCTTTTCATAACACCATTGGATGAAAAGACCATGTGGCTGTGTAGAGTAACAGTAACATTTTGGTCAGCTCAGCTATGCTGGGATTTATGCCACATGGATACATGAAGAGAGTTCCACGGTTTAACTATGGACTGCATGAAGACGTTCTTTCTTTTCCTTGTTCTGAAAATAAGGGCATGGGAAGAGCCTGGCTGCTCTTTCTTTCTTTCTTTCTTTCTTTCTTTCTTTCTTTCTTTCTTTCTTTCTTTCTTTCTTTAAATTTGCAATTAAACAAACAATTCCCCCCCCCCAAAATACCATGATGTTGATGATGATTTCAATTCTTATATCATTGCTACTCGTGCATGTGGATATCATATCAATATTTCAGAGTCAGAATCTCGAATGGTCAGTGGGCCTCTAAAGGTGACTGGCTAATTTGAGCAAACTAAATCTTAAAAGATGGGACACGGGTGGCACTGTGGGTTAAACCACAGAGCCTAGGACTTGCCGATCAAAAGGTCAGCGGTTTGAATCCCCGCAACGGGGTGAGCTCCCATTGCTCGTCCCTGCTCCTGCCAACTTAGCAGTTTGAAAGCACGTCAAAGTACAAGTAGATAAATAGGTACCGCTCCGGCGGGAAGGTAAACACCGTTTCCGTGCGCTGCTCTGGTTCGCCAGAAGCGGCTTAGTCATGCTGGCCACATCACCCGGAAGCTGTACGCCGGCTCCCTCGGCCAATAAAGCGAGATGAGCGCTGCAACCCCAGAGTCGTCCGCAACTGGACCTAGTGGTCAGTGGCCCCTTTACCTTTTTAAATCTTGAAAGAGTGACCCCCCAAGAAGGGCTTTTTTGGGTTACAGTAGATGCTTGAGTTGCGAACGTGATCTGTGTGGGATGCACATTTGCAACCCACAGCATTTACAGCCTGCAGTGGCACATCTGCGCACACATGGGTTGTGATTCGGTGCTTCTGCGCATGCGCGACTGCTGAAACCCGGAAGTAACCCATTCCAGTACTTCAGGATGTCGGCGGTCCATAACCCGAAAAAACGCAACGTGAAGCGTCTGTAACCCGAGGTATGACTGTATTTCAATGTAGATTGCATTTTAAACAGAGGATTCATTCATCTGTGCTTTAAGAGGGATTTTGCCCTCCTTGCAATGACCAATGGTTTGCCAGCAATTTATTGGCTGGAGAAAGACACCCAATGAATTTAACAAAATATAACAGCAACAATTATGCCCTTTCAAAATGTGTGTGTGTGGGAGTTTGGGTGGGTGGAGTTATTGGGTGGTTGTTTTTATTTTGAATATATATATTGTGGTTTCATATTCTGATTTTATTCTGTGAACCGCCCTGAGACTTTCGGGTTTAGGGCGATATATAAATTCAATAAATAAAGAAAATAAATGGAGTAGATGTTGTTATGAAGGCTATAGCCGAACTTGGATACATGCAGCCAAACATCCAAACAATTCTTCCCTCGCCTTCAGGAAGGTCTACAACACTGAAGTACTAATTGTTGTCATCCTTTCTGGGTGGGCAAATGGGAGCTATATGGGAAATCCTATCTTTGAGACAAAGGAGGGAAACGAAAGGGAGAGGCTTTTGTGCCTCCTCGTGGTCCTAGCCAATAGGGTGTGTACTCTAAATATAGTTTATGATTCATGTAATTCTGAAACACGGTCTTTCCTTGGGCTATTTACGATTTAATTGGTTGGTTGGTTAATAGATTTCTAGTTCACTTTTTGGGGTAAACGCATAGAATAGATTACAAAACCAAAACATGATTCAATACATGATTTTACTGCTCCCCCCCCCCCTATAAGCTACACTCCCAGAAACAACATTTGTAACATAGGCTGTATTCCTCTCATGTTGTTGGCTGGGGGGGGGGGCAGCTAGAATGGTGCACCCTCCAGTGGAAAGAAGTGCCCCTGGTGGTGCTGGAAGGCTTCATCATCACAAAGACTGTAGTTGCACCTAGCAGATGTTAACCCTTCACTGGCGTAAAGCAGTTCATTTATCTTTACATTTGTGTTTTTCAAAAACAGGAACAGAGAGCATATTTAACCCCCCTCCCCCTGTCCCACTTACAACTTTGTACCAAATACAGCATGTGTATATATATACTACTCATACACCTTTTTCCTGGTTCCTTTGCTTTTCTGCTACTCCACAACTTTTTAATCATCCAATTTGTTATCTATTAAAAACTTGTATCTATTTCGACTTGCTCAAGACCTTCTAAGCTATGTATTTGTTTATACTGGTTCTTAAAATATTCAATGAACATTATCCTTTCCTCCTTGTATTCCTTATCTTTGCTTTCTCTCATCCTGTTTGTCAGATCAGCCATTTCAGCGTACAGTGGTGCCTCACAAGACGAAATTAATCAGTTCCGTGAGTCTCTTTGTATAGCGATTTTTTCGTCTTGCGAAGCAAGCCCATTGACAGCTTAGCGGATTAGCGCTATTAGCGGTTTAGCGGCTTTTAGCGGCTTATCAGCTTAGCGGATCAGCTGATAAGCGGCTTAGCTGCTTAGAAAAAGGGGGGGAACCCACAGGACATTTTCGTCTTGCGAAGCAAGCCCATAGGGGAATTTGTTTTGCGAAGCACCTCCAAAACGGAAAACCCTTTCGTCTAGCGGGTTTTCCGTCTTGCGAGGCGTTCGTCTTGCGGGGCACCACTGTATTCAAACATTATACACTGCCATTTTTCCTTAGTGGGTACTATACTTGTTCTCCACCTTTGTGCCAATGAGGTTCTAGCTGTGGCGATGGTGTACAGCAGGCACGTCCAACTCCCAAGAGACTGTGATCTACTCACAGTATAAAAAGACTGTCTGTGATCTACCCATTTTTTAGGGGAGGGTTGACCAAAGTTGTTGAGCTTTTTTTGGGGGGAGGCGAAGGTGTTGAGCTTTGACCTTTTTTTAGGGGGGGAGGAATGATTAACATCGCTCACACAATAGTCTGTTCCACTCCCTCCTTCCCCCGCAATGCCGCTATAAACAACGCTATAAAACAAGCAGCGGCCATTGGACAGAGCGCAATGATCAGTCAGGAGCACCAAGGCGATCATTTATTATTGTGCCATGATCGACAGGAAACACCCCAGTGATCTACCAGTAGATTGTGATCGTCCGGCATTTCTGGCATACGGTAATAAACTCTTTGGGTTTTTTGGGACCTTCGTTGTTTCCATCCCCAAGAGGAAAATCTCAGGTGTTTGGGGGGGGGTTTAAAATATCTTTTAAAATTCATTATACAGCGGTACCTCAGGTTATAGACACTTCGGGTTACAGACGCTTCAGGTTACAGACCCTGCTAACCCAGAAATAGTACCTCAGGTTAAGAACTTTGCTTCAGGATGAGAACAGCGACGGAAGCAGCAGCAGCTAAAGTGGTACTTCAGGTTAAGAACAGTTTCAGGTTAAGAACGAACCTCCAGAATGAATTACGTTCTTAACCCGAGGTACCACTGTATATAGTTTCCCAATATTCCTTAATTACTTTACAGGGCCACCACATATGGAAAAAGGATCCCTCATTTTCATTACACTTCCAACATACTTATACCTTGAAAACAAGATGTTTCGGGGTAGGGTTCCACAGATTTCGGAACTGGTGTTCTAAACATTCTTGTGACTAAAAAAAACACCAAAATGAAACATAGCTGCCCAACCAAAGGTGATTTAAAAGTGTAGATGGGTTGCTTTTGCTATTGGTTTCTCTTGTTGAGTGGGGAGATTGTCTACAATTGTTTTATCGTGTTTTTAATATTCTTTTCTGAGCTGCCCAGAATGGCGGGGGAGACCAGGCCAGATGGGCGGGGTACAAGCAATAAATGATGATGATGATTATGACTGATACAATCACCTCCCTGCCCTGAAGCCTGGCTCTCACCCCAACATTCAGCTCTGCAAAAAGGAGCAGAATTTTTTTAGAAACTCTTAGAACATTGCAAGTAACACTTTGAGCAATTAAAAGGTATGCAAAGCAGAAATGTCATGGAGATGTCTGCCCTTTATTTCAAGCAGGGTTAATATGCACAGAGAAGGTGAATCATCTCACAAAGAACTATTACTTAGAAGTACAAATTCCTGAAATGAAAGATTACCTCAAAGGAATGAGGATTCCTTATCCCACGCAAAGCATTCCAGAATTAGGTACTCCATAATCTTAAATTATTAACATAAGATCACTGGCAAAGGTGAAGAATGAAAAAGTATTATTTCATGTCCATTGGGTGAGTAGGAGGCAGTCCCAGGGTCAGTCAGACAGCAGACTTGAATATTTTGGGGTTGTTGTGTGTGCAGTATGTTGGTTTACAGATATATAGGATTTGCTCTGCTGGTGTGTTTGCACTGCGCCAGAATCCTCGCTGCTCCACCCCTTCCCCTCTCCCCTCCAGTAAAGAATAGTTACCTACCTGCTGTGAAGCTTAGCACAGCAGCACCTCCTGACGCAGCAAGCCACTTCTGGACAGAGCGACCCCCCCCCCAAGCAAACACAGTTGAATCCCCAACTCCCCCCCATGAAAACGCCACCTATCCTGTATTATTATTATCCGGATGTGGGTGGCGCTGTGGTCTAAACCACTGAGCCTCTTGGGCTTGTCGATCAGAAGGTTGGCGGTTTGAATCCCCGTGACGGGGTGAGCTCCTGTTGCTCTGTCCCAGCTCCTGCCAACCTAGCAGTTCGAAAGCATACCACTGCAAGTAGATAAGTAGGTACTGTTGCTGCGGGAAGGTAAATAGTGATTCTGTGCGCTCTGGTTTCTGTCACGGTGTTCCATTGTGCCAAAAGAGGTTTAGCCATGCTGGCCACATGACCAGGAAAGCTGTCAGTGGACAGACGCTGGCTCCCTCAGCCTGAAAGCAAGTTGAGTGGCGCAAACCTATAGTCACCTTTGACTGGCCCTTACCGTCCAGGGGTCCTTTACCTTTACCTTTTTTTCTTTTAACTATTATTATTTAAATACTACACAAACAATTTGTCCAAGCGTACAAGCAACTGTCTGTACAACTGTTTGTCCTTGGCAAACGGTCTAGCCTGAATATCCATTAAAGACTATTAAGGAAGCATCTCTTGTAGATGATCGGGTGCCAGGCTACACAGAGATCTGGAGTGAAGGGAGAGTATTTTGTAGAAAAGAAAAATGAGGTCCATAACCTTTTAGTCTTCTCAGGTCGAATAAAAGTCCATTTTAGAAAAAGATTACAAAATTAAAAATGCCTATGTTGCCTTTTAAAAACGTTAAGAGGGTGGCACCAATCCAAAGGGTTGATTCATTTTGAAAAGTTGAAGTAGTAAGTCTCTGACTAGCACTGTCAGCTTCCGATACCACCCACACCATTAAAGATGCAGTAACATCCATGCATTAATTTGGAGCTGGGTTTGCTCTGCCCACACTACTGCTTGGTCTGCCAACTCTTCCACTGCCAAGCCAGCAACTTTCAGAAGCACTAAATTAACTTTCAAAAACAACAACAGAAAATAATCCTAGATAGTGTGTCTTCCCTCTCCTCACCCACTCGCCCTTCTTGTAGTAATGTTTTTGTTCTCATCCAGGCCAAGGCAAACAAGCAAGATCAATGATTCACTCTGTTTTACAGCTACAATTTTGTATTTGCCTCTAACGATAGAGCAGTAAAAGAAAAACGCATTGATGTAAGCAATGTGCTGGAATGCATTGAATTTCATCACTGGGATGCTGTGAAACAGCATAGAGAAATTCAGGCCTGGGCAAATTTACCTCTGCAGCAAATACAGATGAGAGTCCGGGTTAAGGAAAGGATAGAAGCCTAGCTAGAAAAGTACATTTTTCATGCAAACCCTGAGGTAAAATCTGAAAGTCTTTGAATTAAAAGTTCTCTCTGGGGCATGTGTTGAAAGAATCAGTGTACTCACAACTAGGAATGAGTGAATGTCTCAGCTTACGGTAATTTTCTCTCAATTTCTCATTTTTTCCTAGTATTCAGTACTCCACATAAGTTTGTGGTTTTTTAAAAGGGGGGGGGGGGAAACAGTTCTCATGAAAATTCTTCAGCATTCTGATGTGATTCCCCCCCCCAATTTACACATTTTTGTGTTCAATTTTGCCTAATGAATTTTTTGTATGTTATTTCCATTAATATGCAGGTTTATATGCACTCTTTACCCTAATATATGCATTTTTGTACACAATGCTTGGCTTTTGATGTGAACATTAGATCAACTTGGCTTTAGATGTGAACTAAATCGAATTTGTCCCTCATGCCGTCATACTTAAGTATTAAGACTGCTGATTTCACTTCAAAAACCCAAACAGACACTGAAAGAAATAATTGAAAACACCAACTAAAAGGAATTTTATCATCCAAAAATATGTATATCTCAATGCATTTACTAGGTTGTCGAGTGGTTCTTACATCACAGCAATGTTTCTAGTTGTTTACACAACTTAAACTGGTATCCAAACTGGTATTAATGATCAGTATGGTTCATATTTTATCCAATGATAAAGAGACATCCTTTGTTCCCATTTTATAAGAGGGGAAGTGAGGCACAGACACCACAGTCCAAAACTAATTACTGGGAAGTTAAGAAACAATCATTCATCTGGAACTTACATCCAAAAAAAAATAAGTGCAAATATTAAATATCTTGGACTACAAGTCCCACAATTCCATGCTGGCTGGGGACTTGTAGTCAAACATCTAGGGCTTGCCCTGTTCTACTTGAGCATATTAAATACTTGGAAATAAAATATGTTTCTGGATAAACGAGGTACAGGAGGTAACTCATTCACTCTGTCAAGTCATGGGCCATTTTATAATTCATTCCACAAATACTGATACTAATCTTCCTTATCTCTGAGAAGACTTTCTATTCATCTCTCATTTTATAGCTTCTATATACGCCACTTCTTTATGAAGAACAAAAGATGTGATCATAAAAAAAGTTGTTGTGATGGGCTGTCATTAGTTTCCTTGAGTGTTTTTTTTCTTTTGGTTTTCCAAAAGAGTGATTTATTTATTTAAGGTTCAGTAAAAGTTTAATCATTTACTTTCTCTACAGTCTTTACGTACATCTGGAAAGCTGTTATTCTCATGATTGTGCACCTGCAGTTGTCCTGAGTCATGTCTCCTAGCATTTGGATGTTCCACTGTGATAACAATTTCACATTGTTAGTACTGTGAAATGAAACTCCATTCCTTGCCTGCCATACTTGTCCTAGTGACTTTCCTACCACTGTGTGTTGTTTACCTACCTGGTCTTATGAGAAATGGCTTTTATTATCTTCCAGAAACCTGAAATATTCAGCAGGTGCACTCTAATTTATTTCCCAAGTCCCTGTTAAAACTAATGTCCTAGTTTCCAGCCCTGTATGAAAAATAAAGGTGGACTTTTCCCCCCGAAAAGAAAGAGTGCTAATCTTCATCCAAATGCTGAAGTCAAGCCAATCATTTCAAAATTTCCATTCTAGTTCTATTACTGTAATTAACTACCAAGTGAATAAACTTTAGAAAGAAGTGAGATAACTCTATTGTATTTGGGCACAGAGTTCACCTATGATTTGCCTTCCTCCACCCAAGAAACCACTTATTAGCAAGTCTGCACGTATTGTGTGACCTCATGTCCCATTGCACATTTCAGAAGCAATGAGACGTTGCCGAAAAAGTAAATTGCTGATATAGCTCTGAGGCTGAATCAGAACCGTTGCTTATGCTAGAGAAAGTTAGAATTAACACACCTTACGTATGTAATAGTTTACTTATGTGAAATAACACAGGAAGTGTTGCATTTTGGGTTGAATGAAAGTGTAACTAAAGTCTGTAGCTATCCCAACAATAAGCCATTTCTCTGAACAATGCACAGGGATGGGAGTGACCAGAGGGGCCTTTGCAGACATAACAGGATCCCACCCAATACAAGAACAATATACTGGTCTCAAAGTAGGACTGTCCTTAATGGTGATGGTCTGAAAACAAAATGAATGTTACCTTGGTCCACCCGGGTTTTGAGCTACTCACAGTTGTAATGCCACTTTTAAAGGTTACTACTGAATACCAGCCATGCAAGATGCTGTGCATGAGGATCAGAAGATAAAAAGCATCTTGAAAGTTGTTGGTGTGTGGGCTGTTTTTTCCAGACAAAAATATAAAAGCTACTGCTACTGATCTGTGGTGTAGTGGTTAAGAGTGGTAGATTCGTAATCTGGGGAACCGGGTTCGCTTTCCCGCTCCTCCACATGCAGCTGCTGGGTGACCTTGGGCTAGTCACACTTCTCTGAAGTCTCTCAGCCTCACTCACCTCACAGAGTGTTTGTTGTGGGGGAGGAAGGGAAAGGAGAATGTTAGCTGCTTTGAGACTCCTTAGATAGTGATAAAGCGGGATATCAAATCCAAACTCTTCTTCTCCTTCTTCTGTTGCCTTCTTCTCTGGATTGTGTTTTGGGTGCAAGGCCACCCAAGGGATTCTTGGGTGATAATTCTCTGTTAGCAGCTTTCTCTCCGTGTGACCACTTCCTACAACCCAGTGCTGTCCTTGCCCATTCAGCTGTCCTTGCCCGCAGGGTAACTGCTCAGAGGAAGCGTGTAAGATAGTTGGAAGATGTGGTTCCAGCTCCCTTACTTTTATTTATAATCTTACAGTGGTACCTTCATTTTCGAACATCTCCGTTGACAAACGTTTCGGTTTTCGAACGCCGTAAACCCAGAAGTAAATGCTTCAGTTTATGAATGCTGAGTGCAAGATCCTGTAAGCTGTTGAGTCCTGTCAGCTGGGAAGCCACACCTCGGTTTTCAAACGTTTCAGAACTCGAGCAGTCTTCTGGAACTGATTGCATTCCAAAACCGAGGTACCACTGTATTTTTAATATTTTTTAGGCTGCCTTTCAAAGTAAACCTTCTCAAGCGGCTTAAGAAGTAAAATAAAACACACTGGCCACTACAGTTAATTGACAAAAGCCGGCAATCACAACAAGATAAAGTATCTGGCTCAAAAATATTAAAAGCTGCCAGCAGTCCTGCTCATGAAATGAAGCAACAATGCATGAAAAAGCCAAAGGAAACAAATGGAAGGACTCTCCTAAAGACCGGCAATGACTGACTCCAGATGGTAATCTGTTCCAGAGGTGTGGGGCTGCTTCAGAAAAGGCCTTCTCCGTACAGGTGGTATCTGACTCCTAGTAAGTTAGCAAAAATGTAGAAGACAAGTTCAAATACCTGCTGGATATGTAAAGAAAAGAAGGTACCTTTTATCATATGTGGTGGTCATGTAAAGTAATAAAAGCATTCTGGGAAATGATATATAATGAAATGGGAAAAAAAGTTTTAAAATAACACTTATTAAAAAACCAGAAGCCTTTTTACTAGGAATTGTAGGTGCCGATATTCCAAAGGATCAGAAAAGACTTTTTATGTATGCAACAACAACTGCACAGATGTTACTAGGCCAGAGATGGAAAGAAGATAAAGTCCCATCCAGAGAGGAATGGCAAACCAAGCTGATGGACTACGGCGAAATGGCAAAACTGACCGGAAAGCTCAGGAACCAAGAAGACAAAAACTTTAAGAAAGAATGGTGAAAGAAAGAATGGTGAAGAAAGAATGGTGAAAATTTACAATTTATTTAGGAGACCACTGTAATGAAAACATTAAATGTATTTTTTTTTATAATAATTTTTATTCAAATTTTAAAACATATAATTAAAAAACAAAAACATCACAAAATACAAACAAACATAAACAACTCAAACATAAATAAATTCATAATCTTATTTTCTTGTAACTTCTTTCAATCGACTTCCCCTTACCTCCCTTTCGCTGCATCCTTATTTTAAAATTTTTTAGCAACCCTTTAGTCAATTTATCCATTTAGTTCCCTTCATTAAATTCCCATAAATTTGTTAATTACAGCTGTAGTTCTCTGCTTCTTACCCCTTGACATCTTAACACTCCTCAATTTTACAACAGTTTTTAAGATATATTTTAAATTTCTTCCAGTCTTCTTCCACTGCCTCTTTCCCCTGGTCACGAATTCTGCTGGTCATCTCTGCCAGTCCCATGTAGTCAATCACCTTTGTCTGCCATTCTTCAAGAGTAGGTAGTTCTTGCATCTTCCAATACTTTGCCAGAAGAATTCTTGCTGCAGTAGTAGCATACATAAAGAAAGTCCTATCCTTCTTTGGCACCAATTGGCCAACCATGCCCAGGAGAAAAGCCTCTGGTTTCTTAGTAAATGTCCATTTAAGGACTTTCTTAATTTCATTATAGATCATTTCCCAGAATGCTTTCACCCTCGGGCAGGTCCACCATAGGTGATAAAAGGTACCTTCATTCTCATTACATTTCCAACATTTATTATTGGGCAAATGGTAAATTTTTGCAAGCTTGACTGGGATCATGTACCACCTGTAGATCATATTCATTATATTTTGAAAACATTAAATGTAAAGGACCATTAGGTCCAGTCGTGGCCGACTCTGGGGTTGCGGCGCTCATCTCGCTTTATTGGCCAAGGGAGCCGGCGTACAGCTTTGAGGTCATGTGGCCAGCAGGACTAAGCCGCTTCTGGCGAACCAGAGCAGCGCACAGAAACGCCATTTACCTTCCCGCCGGAGCGGTACCTATTTATCTACTTGCACTTTGATGTGCTTTCGAACTGCTAGGTTGGCAGGAGCAGGGACCGAGCAATGGGAGCTCACCCTGTCGCAGGGATTCGAACCGCCAACCTTCTGATCGGCAAGCCCTAGGCTCTGTGGTTTAACCCACAGCGCCACCCGCGTCCCTTCATGAAAACATTAGAAGGATTTTAATAACACTTGTAATGTAACAAGTACAATGGACAATATGGACACGCTAATTGGGGTTGATGGGAGTTGCAGTCCAACTACATTGGGAAGGCCCCAGGGCCCCACTCCTGCCATATAAGTATGGGTTTCTACATGATCATCTGCTTGCATGCGCGGTACCCTAGTGCAGTTTCGGTGCTTCTTTCTAAGCACACAATGCAAACCCTCTGCTCCGTTGCATTGGTTAAAACCAAGGGTCAGCAAACTTTTTCAGCAGGGGGCCGGTCCACTGTCCCTCAGACCTTGTGGGGGGGGCCGGACTATATTTCGAAGGGGGGGGGGGGAGAACGAATTTCTATGCCCTACAAGTAACCCAGAGATGTATTTTAAATAAAAGGACACGTTCTACTCATGTAAAAACACGCTGATTCCCGGACTGTCCGCATGCTGGATTTAGAAGGCGATTGGCCCTTAGTTTGCCTACCCATGGTTAAAACAGTCCAAACTACATCCGTCACACAAAGGGATTGCCTCGCACAACCATGTCCACATGTTTGTGTTTGAAGTGGTAATTCAGGCAAGTGTCTGCCACATGAACAGAGCTTTGGAGTGATGGCAATATGGTTCTAATAACACCAAACCATGTGGCATACTCAACATTTGCTCCGTTTATGAAGTTTAGCTGATGAAGCAGCTGTTACACCTTGTAAGAAATGCATCTTTGAGGAACGCTGCCTCAGTCGATCCCACTGAGGATCTGTTTGGTATTTATATGTGATGGCAATATATTTTTATTTCTGTTTTCCACAAAACAACAGATGTACAATTCCCCATTTTCTTAGGGGCCCCCTGATCCATTCAAGTTCAGAATGTACCATTCTAGTTTTTAGTCGACAGCCACAAACTTCCGTTCCTTGCATTTCATTGGAAAGATTCTTAATTTTTTGATATTGGGGTGTTTTATGGCTGTTTAAGTGGAACACCATTTAGTTCTACTGCTGCATCCCATTGAAATAATGGAGCTAAACGTAGCGGGTGGGAAGCCAGCTATTTGGTGACTAGTTATAATGACAAATCTCTACAAATGAGAGAGGAATGGAACTCCCCGCAAGAGACTTCCTTATCAGATTGAGAAGTGCTTTTTAGGGCAGCTTTTGCCAATAGTTCCAGGAGCTGGGCATTTTTATTTAACACTATTAGGTCTGTGCCCTGAAGATTTTTTTAAAAAGATTATTATTCCTCCGTAGATCTCAGGGCAGTTCACAACATAAAATTACAATATAAAAACCACAAAATACATAATAAAAATAATAACCAACCCCACCCAATAACCCCCCCCTCTTATTTAAACCGAATTACATGGGCACATCCTTCACTTGATGACTGCAATATCAGTTGGGGAAATGTATGTGTGAATGAACCAAAAGAGTTCACATTTTTAGTGCATTGCCAGACAGAGAACTGAGTCACAAGAATCAAACAATGTACATGCCTATAGGAGTTGGCCCTAAGAATCAGGCTGCCTATTGGGTTTGGAGGGATTGTGGAAAAATTGGAATATGATGTTTTAGAATTGCTGCACTTAAGTTTCTCAACATTTCCAGAACAGAGCCAGCCCGTTTTAGAAAGCACCAGAAGCACTTGAACATCTGTACTGCTGTGGGCTTTACTGAAATGTCCTTCCAGCTCGGAATATAGTGCCTGTTTTGTCATCAGAGGGATTACGTATCACATGGATATGCAAATGGCTAACATCATGTTGCACGAGTAGCATGGGAGATTTCAGAGGCAAAAGAGCCATGTTGGACGAGAGAATGTGAGGGGGACTTTGTACATATACTTGCACTTAATCTCTCTCGCTGAATCAGTGGGGTTTAAAAGTTCTTACCTTTGGCTGGATTTCTCACTGATGAGGAAAGGGTTTGGCCCAAAGCCTGTGGAAATCTACAAAGCCATGCATTGTCCTTAAGTTTACACTTGCATCTTAAGTGCTTTAATGGAACCATGCCAAGGTAATAAATCATTACATTGGGATTAAAAAAATAACCTTTCATAACTCACATTGTCATAGTTTTGTTTTGTACATATATGTGTGCCGCATATAAAATATAGATGGAGAACCATCTCACTTGACCTTTATTCCTGCCATTATTGGTTTCTTAGTTATGTATTCTGTTCCTGATCCTTGCCTGTGACTTAGGTAGGATGTGTACACAACAGTATTCTCATTTCCTTTTTCTTTCCGTTTCACCCTCCAATCCATTTCATTTTCTTTCTGCCATCTTGTCTGGAAATAACCTCTGCACACTTCCATTCGGATGTTCCCACCCTCCCAAAATTGGACCTGTAATTTCAACTATTAAAAAATATGCTGAATTTTGAACTTAGTTTAAAAAGTTCAAAATAATAGTAGTAGTCATAGTAATTAGGACTGTATAACTGATTTTGTCAAATCCCAAACTAAATGAGAGTTATTTAAACAGAATCCAAATCAAATTGAAATGCCTCCAAAGTGATCTGAATTGAATTGGATCAATTTGGACTGATCCAGAGCTAAAGTCACACACTAAGAAAGTCAGAAAGACGGTCTCCAAAGTATTGCAGAAGCGCAAAACAACACCATATAAGGAGAACAGCAGGGAGGGGGATGAGGGAATGTGGAATTTGCTTATTGACAGCTCTAGTTTCCAATCAGGGCCAGAATCTCGCCCAACATTATCCAATCATAGTGCCTTTCATTGTTTTGTAAGTTCTCTGAAGGTAAGAAAGAGTTTGGTGACATTTGTTCAGTTTTATTATTATTATTTCTCGGGTTCTGTTTGTTTTCCAATCTTTTCCATCATTTCCCAATCAATCCTGGTCCCATCCTTAACCTAAAATGAAATAGTTTGTTTTCTGTATCTTAGTCTTGAATTACTTAGGCAGTGTCACTTATTCTTCCACCACCCAAAACTCAGTTGTTTCTGGCCAACTCATTCTAAATGTTATGGGAGTGGTCAAGGTTGTGGTTGGAAACTTGGCCAAATCAAGTTTTACTAACTTGGAAAAGTGCTGTAGCATCTCTGGTTGGCAGGAAATTGGCAGATGAAGACATGGAATGTTGGGTGTTTCAATGTTTTCTATTTATATGAATATATTTTAACATCTTTGGTGAAATCCATTATATACACAATCCATCTTCAGGCCCTTAAAGAGAACCACAGCAGGATGACCCAGGGAAGTCTACGACCAGTACCCTTTTGTAATAGCCTTCACATTTTCCCTTCTTTGAATAAGTTTTTATTTTAGACCGTTTTTGGAGTGTTAGGGTGATCTGGTC
Organism: Podarcis erhardii; assembly: GCF_964252035.2. NCBI lineage: Eukaryota > Metazoa > Chordata > Lepidosauria > Squamata > Lacertidae > Podarcis > Podarcis erhardii. The sequence continues at coordinate 14,222,773 of NC_138501.1, forward strand.
AGGTCTGGCATAAGCACCTGGTATCCTTCGTGGGCAGTGACCAGGGCGCAAGGACCCTGGCAGAACCCACTACAGATGGCCTCCCATTGGCTGAATACAACTTTCAGGAGAAGCTGTGATAGTGCTCTGATGTTCACTGATTGACTATCAGCTTGGGGAGGTGAGGAATGGTGCCCCAATGAGCATTAAGCACCTACTGAAAGCAGTGTGGTGTTAATCAGAGCACTACTGCAGGCTCTACTGGCATGAAAGACGCCTGTATTTCTGGTAAACCTCTTGGGAATGGAACAACACGTCAGGCCCATTGGCCAGGCATCCCTCAACCCTGGAGAAAATTCTGGATCTGGCTGGGTTTCCTCCCTCATCTTACATTCTCTTGCTACTATTGATAATTACTCATGAATATATGTATACTTTTAACTATGGGCTTTATTCTATAAGGTTCCGTCAGTGCAAGGATTCCCCCCCCCCCTTGCATGAGAGAACTTTCTCTCCCTCTCCTCCCCCTGTGTGCCTCTCAAATCTCTTCTGCAGGTTCCCTCAGCTCTCAGGACCAGATCTAGGGATAATAATAATAATAATAATAATTTATTATTTGTACCCTGCCCATCTGGCTGGGTTTCCGCAGCCACTCTGGGTGGCTTCCAACAAAGATTAAAAATACATTAAAATGTCACACATTAAAAACTTCCCTAAACAAGGTTGCCTTCAGATGTCTTCTAAATGTCAGGTAGTTGTTTATCTCTTTGACATCTGATGGGAGGGCATTCCACAGGGCGGGCACCATTACCAAGAAGGCCCTCTGCCTAGTTCCCTGTAGCTTTGCTTCTCGCAGTGAGGGAACCACCAGAAGGTCCTTGGAGCTTGACCTCAGTGTCTGGGCAGAATGATGGGGGTGGAGACGCTCCTTCAGGATGGTGCAGGATGCACATCGGAAGAGTGGGGGAGACCACATGTACTAGCACAATCCTCGAATGCTGCCCGATGTTTTAATCTTTCAATGGAAGTTTATTGGAAGTATCAGTTAAGGAGTAAGGCATTTGTTTTGTGCTGAGTAAGACCATTGGTCCATTCTGCTCAATTTTGTCTGCGCTGACTGACAAGTTCTCCAGGGATTTTGCCATACTTGAAAGCAGCCAAGGACCAGACCTGGGACCTTCTGAAACCAAAGCCGGTGTCGCAGCTCTTCCTTCTAATGATCATGGGGAGCATTTTTCAAGGTGTTACGATGGAAAATAAGTACAAACAATATAAATTCAAAGAATGTGCTTCAGCCACAGTTAAGCACTTCTAAGTCCCACTGGTTTCAGCCAGAGCTATTCAGGCACATCCTTAATTCTCTCACTGAAATCAACGTGAACTGGAAGTGCTTAACTTTGGTTGAATTGTACCCATAAACTGCCATAAATTTTCATCAGTACGATGTGTACTCGTCATTCTTAGGCAGGTGGCAATGCATTCCTTTACAAATATTATGACAGTTGCCATAAAGACATATCCTTGCCTTTGGAGAGGATTATCTTTGGTCAGTCAGCCTTTTTTTTTCTAATTTGCTGTAATTACTTTATTACATTCTGGCAAGAATTGTTGGTCCTTAATCTGTGAGTCACAAAACCAAACATTTCCCTGGCTTACAAAACCTTAAAAATGCTTTGTTGGGTTAATCCAAGGTGCACAAATCCCCATGGGTGTGGTCTTGAAATGTGAGCAGCACATTCCTCTGCCTCTGAAACCGGCCGATGTCGGTCACTTTTGTCACAACAAAACTCATGTACAGTGGTACCTCGGGTTAAAAACTTAATTTGTTCTGGACATCTGTTGTTAACCTGAAACTGTTCTTAACAGTTATGGGGCCTCCTGAAGCCGCCATACCGCCATTGTGTCCGCACCACCGCTGTGTAATTTCTGTTCTCATCTTGAAGCAAAGTTCTTAACCCGAGGTACTATTTCTGGGTTAGCGGAGTCTGTAACCTGAAGCATCTGTAACTTGAGGTACCACTGTACTGACATAACACACCAAAGGAGGAAGTGAAGAGTGCCTTTTTCTCCCACTCTCACACCACTGCAGATACTCTGAATGTCAGTTGCTAGAGGACCGCGGTGGAAGAGGTTATTGCTATCACACCTTGCTTCTGGGCTTCCCATCAGCATCTGGTTGTGGACAAGAGGATGCTGAAGTAGACAGGCCTTTAGTCAGATCCAGCCAGGTTTTTCTTATCATTTTCAAACATTTGTGCACATGTTTGGTAGCCACATTTCCACAGTGCCTCATTACACAGGTTTTCCGCTTCAGTTTCATTTTGTGACTCCTAAAAGTCCTTGGCCCGGACCTAGCTGTTGCCTCACACAGCTAATCTTGAACAATTAGAGGCTCCATTCGGGAATATTCATTCATGTGACAATTCACATCTAGCTAATACAGTGAGGGTCTGGTAAAAAGGTACAGTGGTGCCTCGCAAGACGAAATTAATCCGTTCTGTGAGGCTCTTCGTATAGCGGTTTTTTCGTCTTGCGAAGCAAGCCCATTGACAGCTTAGCGGATTAGCGCTATTAGCGGTTTAGCGGCTTTTAGCGGATCAGCTGATAAGCAGCTTAGGGCTTAGGAAAAAGGGGGGGGAGGGAAAAAAACCCTGCAGGAACTCGCAAGACATTTTCTTCTTGCGAAGCAAGCCCATAGGGAAATTCGTTTTGCGAAGCGCCTCCAAAACGGAAAACCCTTTCGTCTAGCGGGTTTTCCGTCTTGCGAGGCGTTCGTCTTGCGGGGCACCACTGTAAAGGTAAAGGACCCCTGGATGGTTAAGTCCAGTCAAAAGCGGCTATGGGGTTGCGGTGCTCATCTCGCTTTCAGGCCAAGGGAGCCGGCATTTGTCTGCAGACAGCTTTCTGGGTCATGTGGCCAGCACGACGGAACTGCTTCTGGTGCAACAGAACACCGTGACGGACGCCAGAGCGCATGGAAATGCTGTTTACCTTCCCGCCACAGCAATACCTATTTATCTACTTGCACTGGCGGGTGACGCTGTGGTCTAAACCACTGAGTCTCTTGGGCTTGCTGATCTGAAAGTCAGCGGTTTGAATCCCCACGATGGAGTGAGCTCCCTTTGTTCTGTCCCAGCTCCTGCCAATGGGTGTCTAGAGAAGCACTGCAAGATGCCTGCAGAAGTGTAGCCACATATGCACCGGTTGTATATCAAAACCTCACATGACTCTTCCTTGCTGGACCAGGAAAATTGCTTTTACCCACATGGTTACTATCTTAGGGCAATGACCACCAAGGACCAATTTATCGCTCATCACATTGATTGCTCTGTTGTGCTTGATTTCTACAAAATAAATAGCTGAAGGGGGAGGGCTAGATCAGGATGGTGCCATGGCAGGAAGGGGTCTTTAACCCTTACCCTGCTGTGGTCCTGATCAAAATTACCTCTTGCACCTGCAATGATATGAAAGCTCCCCAGCATCAGCTGTCTATTTTTGAAACTCAAGGATGCCACACGGTGAATATCTCATCTAGTTGAGCCCTGAGTACTTATCTGGAGCAAGCTATAGAGAAAAGAATAATGCAGGATGTGCTTGGCAGCACAAAGCATTAATGTGCAAAATGAATTTTCCCTTCTAAGCTCTTAGAAGTCCAGAGTGTGTTGGTGTGATTGTCTTTTAGTAAGTGTGTAAATGTTTGCTTTTTATATATATAAAAAATAGGGTTGGGTGAAGGCCTTAATTTCAAAATTGAGATCACATGCTAGTTTATTGATTACCAATAGTGCAGCAGACTTTAGTACTAACTGTAAGAATTTCCTGTTAGGATTCCCACAGGGCCTGACATTTCTGCTTTCAAAAGGCAGCTGCCTAGGAACAGAGACTGTAATATTTCCTTTCCCCCTCCCCATCTGTTTGAGTTTGCAGCACATTCTGTTGTGTGTGTCGGTCCTGTTCTGTGTCTCTCTCATCCAAGGTCATTTGTTTCCTTGTTGATTATACATGCTTAAGTCTAGGATTGAACTTGGAATGATGTTTGTTAGCCCAAATGAAACACGAAGAACATAAAAGGGAGAACATATACCATAGATGCTTAAAAGGAGGCTCTCCTAGTGTACAGTTTTGTTCTGAGCTTCATTTTGCTAGCCTATAGCACATAATTTTGTTGATATGATGCATACTGGATGCCTGTGGAACTCAGAACCTAGAACATTGCATTGTTGGTCAGAGAGACATACAAACCACTCACTGTAAAGGTAGGGAGAGTCAGTTGGATTCTATGTAGTCTCTTACATGAAACAGGTTTACTGGACTCTGTTGGGTTCAATGTTGACCCACTGTGATTGATTAAAGGCCTGTATAAAACTTCCTGGTGCGTTCAATCAATTGACCTAGACCACTTGTTTATGTCCTAAGTCATAGTGTCCCATATACCGAGACCTAGATGACTGCTACACCTCCTTCCTGCTAATGATTCTGTACCTACTGCTATATATTTCTTTCTCTTTAGCAATCACTCTTAGCGAAGTAAGATTGTCTTCCACAGACACGGTTTTAACAGTGGGCCCATCAGTGACTGTGGAGACCAATTCTGGATCCACACATCCTTCCACAGTGGGGACATAGGTTTCCGGGCGGGAGTTGATAACGGTGAGGGTTTGCCAAACTTGCCTTCCTCTTAGCACATTTCTCCCTTTCCTCCCGAGTTCAAGTGTCTTCAAAGCCCATGACACGTTTGGTAAACGCTGTTCTCCAATTGGAGCACTCCAATTGGAGCACTCGCAGGCCAGTGTTTCCCAGTTGTCGGTGTTCTCAGCCAGTGTGGTGTAGTGGTTAAGAGCAGTGGACTCGTAATCTGGGGAACCGGGTTCGCGTCTGCACTCCTCCACATGCAGCTGCTGGGTGCCTTGGGCCAGTCACACTTCTTTGAAGTCTCTCAGCCCCACTCACCTCACAGAGTGTTTGTTGTGGGGGAGGAAGGGAAAGGAGAATGTTAGCCGCTTTGAGACTCCTTAAAGGGAGTGAAAGGCGGGATATCAAATCCAAACTCTTCTTCTTCTTCTTCTATACTACATTTTTTTCAGAATAGAGTAGTTGCTTTGGAAGATGATAATCAGACATACAAACAACATGACCAGTCCAATGAAGTTGATGTTGAAGAATCATTGCTTCAACACTGGTGATCTTTGCTTCTTCCAGTACATTGGCATTAGTTTGCCTATCTTCCCAAGTGATGAGTAAAAATTTTTCGGAGACATCGTTTATGGAATCTTTCAAGGAGTTGGAGATGGCATACTGCTAAATATATGGGCTGAATTCATGCTTGGCCCCAGATTGAACTCCAGATTCAAAATATAGGCTGAATTCATGCTTGGCCACCTATGTATACCAGACCAGGGAGCCTGACTTAAGCCATGTCTCCAGTTCTCAGCAAAACTCCTCCAGCCTTTATCTGTGCAGCTCCTTCACTGGGTCCTTTTCATTATGTTTATTAGGACTTTTAGTACCCAAAATAGTTCAAGACTGAAGTGCTGCTGCCAGCTGCATCATCTTCATTTCATGTCGTGTTATAGAGTTTTCCAGCTGCTTTATCTTCTTTCGCGGCAGTGAAACTCGAGTCGACAACTCTCGAATCAAACAAAGCCTCTGTCTCTGTCCCCCACTGGTGCGAGACCTCGGCCGGTCTTCACTGCTGAGCGTTCCTCTAAAATAAGCAAACAGAAGAAAAAGGAGTCTGATCAATTTTAATTTGATTTGGCATTGCTGAAAAGTCTCCTTTATATCTCAATCTACTGTATATCCCACTTTCATATTTTTTACCTTTTGAAGAAAGTTCAAAGTGTCTCCAACGGACAGTGAACTGTGTCGTCTACAGGGATGCCAAGAAAGTAATATAAAGAGACACCAGTATGAAAACAAAGGAGTCCTCAGAAGGTGAATTGAGAGCAAAATATTTGGCTCAAGGCATTTCGAGTCATAAGATTCTTCTTCAGGGATGACTTAATCCAAGGGTAGCTAATGTGGTTTCCTCCAGATTTTGTTGGACTACAACTCCCATTATTCTGGACCATTGGTCATGCTGTCTGCAATTAATCTGAACAAACGAAGTATGGTTTATCCTTGCCCTTCAAACCAATGTTTTTGAAGTGCTATGTGTATGCTGTATGGGCTTTGGGCTGGGAAGGAGAAATTGAAGAGCAGGAACCAGAAGGTTGAAAGAGAAAGTAACAATAACTAGACATTGTTATAAGTAAATTCCACAATGGGCACAGTTTTCTTCATGAAACTTTGAAGAAAATCAGCCTCCCATGATTTTCCACACCCACACCCACCCTCCCACCCACAGAGTAAATTGTTATTCAGTTTCACAAAGCTTATCAGGTAGATAAGAATCTCATAAAGAGTGTCAGCATTGTTGTTTGTAATGCTTGTGAAAAATATTCATAAAGGAATGGCCATAATGCAACATGCAGATCTATCACTGAGAATAAAATATGGGAAACATTAAAGAAGTTATTTTAAGTGCTTTAAAAAAAGAGTAATCCAGAAGCTGTTTCTACTGAACTGTTTCTGCTGCTTTGCTATTTTTGCTGTGAAATAAACAGTTATGAATTTCTAAAGCCAAAATGTGGCATTAGTTGGCAACTACTTTGGGGAAGAGTTGTAGCTCCATGGTAATGTTCATGCCTTGCTTCTGGGTGGTCCCTCTTCTATTCCAAGCTTCTCTAGGAACTGAGAGAGGCTGCTAGAGAGCCATCGCTAAGTAGTGTCAACAATTTGAAGTATATGGTCCTATAGTCTGACTCAGTATAAGGCAGCTTCCTAAATAAGTAGATGGGGGGGGGTTTGAACCCTTGGGTGGAAGACTATTCACCCCAAGGAAGCATTCCTCAGAATTGCCTGCTAAAGTATTTGAGGATTCCAAGTGTACCATGTGAGACTATATATGAAGTCCATGGACAAGTCCCAAATGTAAACCAAATGTAAACCAAAGTCATTTTCCACATAGCATGTTGGTACAAAGTTGCCATTTTCCTGCAGCTTTAATAAAGGTAAAGGGTAAAGGGACCCCTGACCATTAGGTCCAGTCGTGACCGACTCTGGGGTTACATCGCTCATCTCGCTTTATTGGCCGAGGGAGCCGGCGTACAACGGCATGACTAAGCCGATTCTGGCAAACCAGAGCAGCGCACAGAAATGGCGTTTACCTTCCCGCTGGAGTGGGACCTATTTATCTACTTGCACTTTGACATGCTTTCAAACTGCTAGGTTGGCAGGAGCAGGGACCGAGGAACAGGAGCTCACCCCGTCGCAGGGATTCAAACCACCGACCTTCTGATTGGCGAGTCCTAGGCTTTGTGGTTTAACCCACAGCGCCACCCGCGTCCCTTGCAGCTTTAACACCCATACTCTATTTGTTCATAAAGATGTCCCGCCACTTATGTGGGGGTTACATCCTGGGGCCTCACATGCATAAGTGAAAATCGCGTAAAGTTGGGAGTACCCCACTTTAACAGAAAGGGCGTCTGGGGGTCAGGATGCTGTCATTGGCTCCCGGCTGGTTGCCCAGGAAAGTATAAAGACAAGGAAAGGTTTCTTACTGTCTTTTTTTATTTCAAACTTTACAGAGAGAGGCTATCAAACCCAGCCCCCTGGATAATGGCATTTCCCCGAATGAATCTCCACTCCCTGTCTCTCCCACTTTCTCATTTGTCACTTCCACGGGTGCCACTAAGGGCCATCTGTCTTTGAGCTCTTTGCTCTCCTACTTTTAAGGCTCGCCGGTTTCTGGGAGATGGAGGGTCTGGGGTGCTTTCTAATGACAATGTGTCAATTGGCTGCTGCTCCAGCTCTGCCTGCTCCTCCTGTCCCATGATTTCCCAACTTTCCCCCTCATGTGTGACCTCCTACAAACCGCTGTTGTAAATCTATACTGTCTTCCTCTTCCTCCTTCCTGGAAGGGTTGGGATAGGGAGGTGGTCTTCACCATTCCTCCTCTGCCCAGTTCCTGATAGTGGGGAGGAGAGAGAGACTCACCCTGGAAATTGTTCAGGGCCCCTACCTAGCCTGTGGTGAGGCTGCCTGCCTGCCCCCTTGGGGGAGCCAGAGTGTGTGGCTACGGCAGCTGACCACAGAGGATGAGGGCTGAGAAGGGCGCCCAGAAGAACAGATACTTGGAGAGGGACATGGGCCACAGAGGATGAGGGCTGAGAAGGGCGCCCAGAAGAACAGATACTTGGAGAGGGACAGTGGAGCAGCGGAGGCAGGGAGAAGGTGCCCCCCACCCTGTTGGTCTATCAAAGTCTGCAGCAGCCCCGAGGGACTTCTGGGCAGTAACCCCGAGTGAGGGAAGGCCTGTTTGTTTATTTTGTGGTGACCCTCATAAACATGGTTTCACAAGTGGGAAGCATATAGGGTGTGTGCCTATATTCCTTATGACCATTTCACTTTTAAAAGCAACCTTTAGCCAATTCAACTGTTATCATTTTCCCTCAAGGAATGCCAGGAGCTGCAATTCTTTAAGGAGGCTATCCAACACTGATTTTGCAGTACTTTTGCAAACGGATAAGGTTCCGAAGTGCCAGACAAAATGAACAAAATGCTAGGAGCTCTTTACATACTCCTGGCTAGCTGAACAAGTCTATTGTCTTCTGGGTAAAAATACAAAACAAAATACCCCCCCCCCCAAAAAAAACTCCAAGGAGCTTTGTAGCACCTTAAAGATTTAACATATTTATTAGGACATTAGCTTTTGCAGACTACAGGTGCATTAAGTATAATCTTGAGTTGCAGGTCTATATTATTAGAAACAAGCAATATTAGTAATACTTAAAGCAGGCTCGTTGAAATTGGTCCATTTTGAATATGTGAATATAGTGAATTGTACGCAATGCAGAAATGTACAGTAATGATTACATTAGCATTGGTCATTCACAAATGTTGGGTTACTGGTTTTTTCCAGCATCCCCAATAACCAAAAAAAAAAAAAAAAAGAAAAGAAAAGAAAACTCCATACCTACCTTCAACAACAATTAATAATGCTCACTGGGTTTATGATTACATCTGTCACCTGCCTAATATGTTTCTGCAGAGACACAGTTCTCCAGGCGCATGTTCCTTGCACAATATCATTTCTTGCAAGACTGCTGTGCAAGATGTATTTGGGGATATTATGCAAGGGCCCTCTGAATCTTTCATCACAGCCGGCTCAACAAGAGAAATAACAGGACATTCAGAGGTCGCTCTTATTTCTGGTAGTAGCACAAACTCTTTCTAATCTCTCTTCTAACAGTCCAGTACTAAATTTATTTCTAATAAGCACATGAGGGAATTTTGTGACATTAGGCATTTCTAAAGTGTTGCTCAAATACACTCTTTACCTTCTTAAAATCAGATTAGCCTTAAGAGGCTCAGTCTTCCCGCTGGGCTCTTTTGCAAAAATGACTCATTTCTATGGTGCAAAATTACAAGCTTCTCAGAGCATTAAGCATTTTCTGCTATTCATACCATAAGGATTGTAGCCACACACTATTTAGGCACCTAGGAAACCACACTGAAGAGAGTGTGTGTATTAAATTAAACAGCATACTTTCCACTGCATTTTAAAAGCAAACATTCTGACTCACTGTTCCCCGGGGGCCTTTGTTTCATTAATGCAGAGCTTCTCACAGACAGTTTTCATGTGTGAATAATATAGATAGAAAACTCTTTTTCTTGGTAATGAGAGTTTGTAACATTCAAAGTATGCAAGGCATATTCAGATACATGACCTCCCTTAAACTGGAAGCGACTGCTTGAAAATATCCCTTTGTATCTGAGTTTTTCCCCCAATCAGTGCGTCTATACAACCTTTATTACACCTTCAGTATCCTTAAATTACTCTGCACTATACGAGGTCCTGCTTATATAAGAATCAGATTAGAAGCTGTGCTCAAATACTACAAAGCGCCTTTCAAAGATGACCTCTGCTGTATAATATACGCAGAGCTGCAGCCAGATTTATTTATTTCTTAAAGTTGATTGTTGACACCAGGCAGGCCCCACAAATAACCCAGAGATGCATTTTAAATAAAAGGACACATTCTACTCCTGTAAAAACATGCTGATTCCTGGACTGTCCACGAGCTGGATTTAGAAGGCGATTGGGCCGGATCCGGCCCCTGGGCCTTAGTTTGCCTACCCATGCATTACACAAACCTGAAGCTCTTTGTAAAGTGCCCAAACTCACCTGATTGTGAGTCTTTGCGTTTGGCTTCTGTTATATCACCTGGAGAATTATGGGGTCCTGCTTTCTACTTCTTCCCAAGATTATTGACCCTGTTGAGAGGCATTTTTCTCATGTATGCATTGATACACACTCTCTCTCATTTTTATTAATTTTTTCTAATTTACATTTCAAAATATTCATTTGAACAACCTTAAATCAATGACTTCCCTTCTTCTCTTTCCATGGTTCATTTTGCATACCATACATCCCAGCGTATTTTACATGAACTAAACCATTCGGTAATCCATTGTTACCTCCATCAAAACTTATGTACACTGTTGAATTTATCTTAATGCTACCTGTGTTTTCAAATGAACACAATTTTCACCCATATATTCAGTAAACATTTTCTACTCTTCTTTAAACGTACGTTCTTCTTGTTCTTTTATTCTATATGTTAAATCTGCAAGCTGTGAATATTCCATCAGTTCAAGTCGCCATTCTTCTTTAGTTGGGACCTCGCTAACAAAACACAAGCCGCAGTAGTAGCATACACAAATAGTCTTTTTTAACACCTGATAATGTCCTTCTGAATTATCCCCAAGAAAAAGGACTCTGGTTTTTTTTTGGAAAGGTACTTTTATAATTTTTAAAAATTCATTATGCATTATCTCCCAATACACTTTTAGCCTTTTGCAAGTCTACCACATACGACAAAACATACCCTCAACCTTGTTACATCTCCAGCATTTATCTGATTCGGACTTACACATTTGAGCAATTCCGAGTAGGTATGCATTGATACTCAGCCCCCAAAGCTCTGAGTAGGTTATTGTATTCTTAGAAAGGGGAAAAAGCTACTACATTAAATTAATAAATTAGATAAAAGAAGCACCAGCCTGACCAGCTTTAACTCTTAAGTGCCCACCCCAAGAGACAAACTACATCTCCTGAAATCCCCTCTTCTTAAATCATAGAATAGAATCATAGAGTTGGAAGAGACCACAAGGGCCATCGAGTCCAACCCCCTGCCAAGCAGGAAACACCATCAGAGCACTCCTGACATATGGTTGTCAAGCCTCTGCTTAAAGACCTCCAAAGAAGGAGACTCCACCACACTCCTTGGCAGCAAATTCCACTGTCGAACAGCTCTTACTGTCAGGAAGTTCTTCCTAATGTTTAGGTGGAATCTTCTTTCTTGTAGTTTGGAACCATTGCTCCGTGTCCGCTTCTCTGGAGCAGCAGAAAACAACCTTTCTCCCTCCTCTATGTGACATCCTTTTATATATTTGAACATGGCTATCATATCACCCCTTAACCTCCTCTTCTCCAGGCTAAACATGCCCAGCTCCCTTAGCCGTTCTTCACAAGGCATCGTTTCCAGGCCTTTGACCATTTTGGTTGCCCTCCTCTGGACCCGTTCCAGTTTGTCAGTGTCCTTCTTGAACTGTGGTGCCCAGAACTGGACACAGTACTCCAGGTGAGGTCTGACCAGAGCACCTTTGTCTATCAAAGGTGCATTAGACACAGCCTCTTTTGTACCTGATCACGCCACATGCAGAGTCGTGTAGGGACTACTTGTGGAGGCCCAATGCTACACCTCTACAAAGTGTGTGTAAATGCTTGGGAATGACCACCTCAGTCTTTGCAAAACTACCACCATCCTGCCCTGGCTGAGGACAACAGCAGAGTGAGCAAGACACATGCAGCCAATGGAACAGAAAAAGTGAATGAAATAAAACTGCCAAACGGTTGAGTCTTTCAGAAAGAGGGAGGACAGGATGGAAAGTCATATTGCTATAATTTATTATTTTTCTGGAAGGGGAAAAGGAGTCGCAGGAAGGAGGAGTGTGAGAGTTTTGTCAACTGTAAACATCCTGAGTCGAGGAGATCTCTGGAGCCAGGGGCCATGCAGCTCAAATTAGATCTCCTCATCAGAAGGCATGGCTTTCCTCCTTTTCAATCCCACTCATTTTCTCTGTGAGTCGTCAGAGATTTTGGCCTCAGCTAATAAAAGCCTCTGTTTAATCAGATTAGTGGGAAACAGGGAATGTTGCTCCCAAATCTTGCCTGTTAAACTGTTTTGGGTTAGGAATCTATAATGCAAGCAGCTCTCATAGTAACTCATCAAACACTCCCTGTTACAGGCAGGAAATAAACAAATCCCAGTTTTGCCAGATATAGCAACTCCTTGTGCCTTCCAGTTTGAGGCAGCTCGAGTTATTCCTTGCCACAAGTGAAGTGCAAGTACTAAAGAACGGCTTGGCCCTCAGGCCTTTCTGTTTGCTTCCTCTGAAGAAGCTGTTGACAATGGATCTATTGTTATGAACTGCCCCTAGGGTCTACAATAGCTTTGAGAAAACATCTAGAATTGAGAAAGTGCAGTCTTTGCAAAGTGCCTTCAAAACTTTATGTAAGCTCTAGCTGGGGATAAGTCCAGTATCCAGGACCACACAAAGATGGCAACGAATGCTGAGGGGTTAAGAAGCTACTGACAGGAATAGTGGTAATATTATGGAAAAAATGTGTGCATTTAGTAAGTGACAACTGAAATTGCATTGACTCCATAACTGAACATTCTTGGTTGGTCTATCTAATGTTAGCTAAAATTCTGGTGAAAAGATTCTCATTGATAATGACCGCTCCCCACTTAAAACGGGGGGCGCCCTTTGCGTGGACGCGTGCAGCCCTGGATCTGGAGTGGCCCCATCAGCATAGGCTTGACTTTGCCTTCCCTCAGGTGGGATACCTGGAGGTCCCCGCCTACCCCAGTGAGTTGTCCAATCCCACCTGGGGGAAGCGTTGCCAGGGAAACCAGGCCAGGTAGGGGGAGGGATTACCTGCCCACACAATAGAGGGTGGCTCTTACCTGGTAATCCTCACTTGGCTCCAGAGCTTCTCCCACCCTACCCACCCTCAGTTAATGTCTTCTTTTGCAGGTTAACTTTTCTTCATAGGTTTTGCAGGTTAACCTTTCTCCACAGGTATGTGGGCGCTGCTACGATAAGGTCGCTGTTAAAGGGCTGGAAAGGAATTTCCCTGCATTGGCAGGTTTCGCCTTTCCTGTAGCAAAACGTCACAACTTTGGCAGTATCAGGCCTTGGGCGGAATCCTTTAGTCCATCTTCCTCTTTGCGGCGGCGATACCAGGGTTCCCCGTTAAAGGGGTTTCTGAAGGGAGGCTTTGGCCGTACGCCGAAAGGTCGTCATTGCTCTCCCCTGCGGCGGCGTAATGGGGGCGGCTATCTCTGCTTGAACATACATATGTTCTCCAGAGCTGGCCCATCCCCCCCACACACACACTGGATAACCCTGATGCTCCCTAGGTCCCCGGCTGGGGACTGGGGAGGGAGAACGCCCAATGCCTGAGCCAAGGTCTACCCACATTTGAAATTTAATAAAGTTGTGGCCAATTTAATCCCATAGCACGTTGTCTAGAGTCGTTATTCCACATGACGGGGGGGGGGGACCACTCGGGATCTTGGGACTCCGCCTGTCCACGCAATAGAGGCCTGTTTCTTCTTCATCATCATTGTAATTATTTTATCCCACCTTTCCTCCAGGAAGCTCAAGCAGCACACAAGATGCCTCACATTTTATCTTCATGATAACCACCTGGGAGGATGATAGTGACTGTCCCAAAACCACCAAATGAGCTTCATGGCTGACTGGGGATTCGAACTTACGACTTCAAAAATTTAGTCCAACGCTCTAAGCACAACATCTCATTAGCTCTTGTTATCCTAGTAATATGGTTGCTTCAAGGAACCTAAATCCCTCTCTAGGAACTTAGGTAACTGTGTAAACAGATGTTCAGAATAATTCTAACCATACTAAGGAAACCCCTCATTATAACTGGAGGACGTTTCTTGATGTGGTTGGAAAACTCGACTGACCATATCAGTGCCATCTCATACGTTGAAAACTGCAGGGTAAGTTCATTTGGTAACTATGGTAAACACACTGAAAGCTCCAAACTTGGGTGAAAGCCACATTATTGGAAAATGGCAGATTGGTTTCTGTTTGCATCAAGTATACAGTGGTACCTCGGGTTAAGAACTTAATTTGTTCTGGAGGTCTGTTCTTAACCTGAAATTGTTCTTAACCTGAAGCACCACTTTAGCTAATGGGGCCTCCTGTTGCCACTGCACGATTTCTGTTCTCATCCTGAAGCAAAGTTCTTAACCTGAGGTATTATTTCTGGGTTAGCAGAGTCTATAACCTGAAGCGTCTGTAACCTGAAGCGTCTGTAACCCGAGGCACCATTGTATCTCTGAAACTAACAAACTCAATTGCATGTTCTTACATTCAGAATGGTCATAAGTGCTCAGAGAACAATTTTGGATAGGATTTTAATTTTCAAGATATGGCAGCGGTGGGCGGGCGGGCTGGCTTTCTATGTTTTTCAAAGCTCTCAACATAAACACACCCCGCAGTTTCAAGCTTTTTCTTCTAAATTTCTGAGGCAAACACTTATTTCACTGAACTTGTAAGATAACTATACAAAGAAGCAGAGATACTCACACAGTTTTTGTTCCTGTTACACTGCTTGGATACTGTATGAATTAGATCTCAGTCTGCAAGACTTAGTATCCATTTGTTTTCAGTCCTCCTAATAAGTTGTATGTGGGTTTTATCCAAAGTTACTCATACTCAGAGTTAGACCCATTCAAATTAATGGACATGTCCAGTTTAGGTCCATTAATTTGAATGGGTCTAACCAGTGTTTTTTTTCTGGGGAGATGCAGGGGTACGCATACCCCTAAACATTTTGAAAATCTTTGTACTTTTGTCCATTTACTGTCTTTATTTTCCCCAATTTGAAATATAAAATGGTGATTTTCTTGAGTCAAAATGAGAGTACCCCTAAACATTTTTTTTAGAAAAAAAGCACTGGGTCTAACTCTCAGTAAAACTTAGTTGTGCTCAACCTCATATTTTCCAACTAACTACTGTATTTTTACTGATCAGTTCACAAGCTTTTAGTTCTGAGCTGGTATCTGACACAAATTCACGAGGGAAACTGCCATTTGCAAATAGTTCAATCTCTCTCTCTCTCTATTTCATTGTTATGCATCCTCCCATTTATTAATTCCCAGTAGAAAGTGGGCTTTTAATGGAAGATTTCTGAAGCCAGTTTGATGTGACATAACCCGTGCTTTCTTCCTCCCCCAAATTCCATCTTAAAACATGTTCCTTTTCAACTGCTCTGCCTCTGATACTGAACTGGATGCTAAGAAACTGTTCACATAATGAGAAGAAGGAGGAAATCCATTATGAAGTGGCCACCCCAGACCCTAGTTCTTGTTTCCCAGAAGCAGCAATTAAGATATTATAGTACGGTCAACCCTGAATAGTATTTAAGTTGTAGTTGGCAGTGTTTTGAGAAATAGCCCACTCCACTTTTAGTGTCCTGTCAGGCTCTAAAATTAATTTATTTATTTTTGGAACAAATTAATGATAGGGAGAAGCACCCAGAGCTGGCTGGTAGTCCTTGAAGCTGATGCCCCTCCCTGGGATCCAATACGGGAAGCCATATTCTGACAAAAACTGCAAAAGATTTACTTCTACCCTGATTGACAAGGGAGTAGAGTCAAGGAGCTAGTAGCTTGCTGTAGAAAAGGGGCCATCAAGGAAATTGTCACCAACCATCACCTAACTCTCCCCTGATATACCAGCTGTCTCAACAAGCCAGGGTCTGACCTTAGAGGCATGGAAGGCACAGAAGACACATCAGTAGGGAAAGTAAACAAGAACTCTTCATTTGTTTTAAACCAGAGCAACCAAAGGAAACTTCTCACTCTATCCAGCTACAACTATGTCCAGTGCCACCTAGTGAACAGATTATATGATTTCTAAACACATAGAAACTGACCTTTGACAGTTCTCTCCTGAGGGACTTTTTCTGAAAAAAGGAAGCCTGCATTTCTAGTGGATCATGCTGGGTTCTTTAGAAGGCATCTGGCCTCACCCTGACGAATATGCATGAACAGTAATACAGGAAAGTTCTTAAGTGAAGGAAAGTATCTCATTGCAAGTAAATAAGAAATAAAGGAGACCTATCTTCCTGGGGGACCATGGATCCACCTGATACCAGTCCTTACACATGTCTGTTTCTCTGGAACTGCACAACCAATGATGTGGCTTTGAGCATGATTTGTTGTGGAAGAGAGGTACTGTATCCATGGTAAATTACAGAAAGTTGTGGAACAGAGACAGCAGGGATCTGAAAGGTGTCAGCAGCATGCTGTGCTCTCATAGCAAGCAATATGGAAGCTCTAAACAGAGCTGTTCACTTGTTGCCTTTTAGAAGTCTTTTGGTGTCTCACCATACAAGAAAAGACACTTCGGTGCAAAAAAGAAAACCGGATCATGTCATGGGGAAAAGATAGGGTAGGATAGAACCCCTCTTTTTGGCATTAAGTAGGAGGAGACTCTTGAGAGTGCCATGGACTGCAAGAAAATCAAACCTATCCATTCTGATGAAAATCAGCCCTGAGTGCTCACTGGAAGGACAGATCCTGAAGCTGAGGCTCCAATACTTTGGCCACATCATGAGAAGACTCCCTGGAAAAGACCCTATGTTGGGAAAGATGGAGGGCCCAAGGAGAAGGGGACGACAGAGGACAAGATGGTTGGACAGTGTTCTCAAAGTTATGAACATGAGTTTGACCAAACTGCAGGAGGCAGTGGAAGACAGGCGTGCCTGGCGTGCTCTGGTCCATGGAGTCACGAAGAGTCGGACACGACTAAACGACTAAACAATAAAAAGTTTTCTACATGCCAGGAATATATACCGGGCACGAATTTATCACCTCAGTGAAAAGTAGGCCTTCGTCTCAGTGCTCGATAACCTGGGTGAAATTTGTTGCACATTCTTATCATCGGAATATGTATCTTCTGCAGCATAAGTTAATAAACTGAGATGAGAGGACTGACACGGAAATCCCCCGTTCATCCTGCAAATGCAAAGGCATGCCATAATAAACAAACACGTTGAGCATCATACTCAAACACTTCGAGTGTCATAATGTGTCCTCAGGGCTCTGCCTTATTCTGGCCAGCCTTATGGGCTAGAGAGGAAATGGAAAGTTGCAGGATGAAGAGCTGTGTCTTTCTGAGGGAAAATGCTTCCAGTCTTATTTCTGAGATAATGCCCTTCTGCTCTGCTTCTGATAGCAAGCTGTATCAACAACAGATGCCTGTAATTATGCCCACTTGGGCCCCCACACAGTGCACAATTATTGCTGGTCTTCAGAAACAGTCCAGCTCTCAGTGCTTTTATTTTAATAATGATATCGGCAATGAAAAGGCTTGCAGTTTATGAAGAGTATAGAAGATTCGCCATCTTTGTGCCATCTCACCCTACCCGTAGTTATATCTCCACTGATGCGGAAAAACAAATGTGTCAGCATTGGCAAGTCTGTGATGGAGTGAGGCACCAGGGAAGTGTGGCATTCAGTCAAGGCCAACCCTACCATAAGGGAGATGAGGCAATTGCCTGATGAGAGTGAGGATGTAGAGTAGCATCCCCACAATGGCCATTCCTTCTAAGCATTCTGGCCATTCTCCTCTCTCGGAGTTCAGAACTGTGTGTGCCACAGCCCAGTAATGTACCCCAAACTAGCTCCTCAGGTGCATTGGGAACGATGACCCCTTTGTCATCATTGAGGTAAAGTTTCCGCTGCCAGTTCAGTCAGCTGCTGTACATACAAATGGGAGCAGAGGCACCACCTCGTTCTTTGCTTCAGGTGGCAAAAAGTCTTGGGTCAGTCCTGATTTCGGCAGCAGAAATGTGAACCTGGAAGGGAAAAGACCAACCCAATATGGTGTCTAGAATGCTATGTTTGCAGCTAGAGCATATTGAACATACAACATGTGCAAACCTAATTTATGTTTATCATGCATAATGGTCGCAACAATGCGGATATAGCCCAAATAATGAGAGGTATATGGTGTATCCAAAAAGGGGGGCTGCAACAACTCCTCCCTTCCCTACTTTATTTTTGAAATCTTTTTTATTTTATTTTACAAATATAAACACAATATCAAATACATATCCGTATATAGAGATTGCTCTGAAACTCGAGACTTCCCACTATCCCCTCCATGGGTCTTGTTGTCAAAATTTTCAACTGCATATTATTTTGTAATCTATATTTTGAATCAATCCATATTGTCCCCAGTGTTTGTTACATTACAAGTGTTATTAAAATCCTGCTAATGGTTTCATGTGCTTATAGCAGTCTCCTAAATAAATTATGGGATGCAGGTGGAGCTGTGGGATAAACCACAGAGTCTAGGGCTTGCCGATCAGAAGATTGGCGGTTCGAATCCCCGCGACGGAGTGAGCTCCTGTTGCTTGGTCCCAGCTCCTGCCAACCTAGCAGTTTAAAAGCACGTCAAAGTGCAAGGAGATAAATAGGTACCGCTCCAGTGGGAAGGTAAACGGTGTTTCCGTGCGCTGCTCTGGTTCGCCAGAAGCAGCTAAGTCATGCTGGCCACATGACCCGGAAGCTGTACGCTGGCTCCCTCAGCCAATAAAGTGAGATAAGCACCTAAACTCCAGAGTTGTCTGTGACTGTACCTAATGGTCGGGGTCCCTTTACCTTTACCTTTAAATAAATTATAAATTTTCCCATTCTTTCTTAAAGTTTTTGTTTTCTTGGTTCCTGAGCTTTCCAGTCAGTTTTGCCATTTCGGCGTAGTCCAACAGCTTGATTTGCCATTCCTCTCTGGTGGGGACTTTGTCTTCTTTCATCTCTGGGCTAGTAGCATCCTTGCGGCTGTTGTCGCCTCCCTTCCCTACTAAGCCACTCCACAAACACAATGTTCCTCTAACCTTCTGTATCCCAGCTCCGCCCATGGAAGCCCCTCGTGTTAGCCATGACAGCTAAACTTCATCTCCAGATCCACCTCCAGTTTCTTATCTTGGGAACAAAGCAAAAAGGAGCAATCTGTTGACCTTACACTCTGCTTGTAATCCCTTTAGAGGCATTTCCCTGGACACTGTGAGAAATAGAGGGTGATACTTAACTGCCACATCCCATCAGTGCAAGGATTTTTGCTTTCTCAATATAACTTCCAGTTATTTGTTACAACCCCACAAATAACTGGAAATCTACAGGCAGTGAAGTTTCGTACACCAGGATCTCTGTAGGAGGCTCTCCAGTTCAAAGAGCTGCAAAAGTGTGGCTGAAATGCGCTGAGGCAAAATCTCACCAATGACGCAGTGAAACTAAACCGCTGTACAAGCTAAATCTTAAGTCTGAATCTTAAGTCAACGTTACTTTGGGTCTAGCGATACTTCAAGCTGACAGTCTGTTTCTGTGTACAAAGTTCAAGTATGCCGTTTGTGTAATGCTCTGTATTTTACCTTTCTTTTTGGTCCTAGCAAAGAAGTAATAACCCAGGCAAGCGAAATATCAGCCTGCAGTGCAGTGCCAGCTGTAAGGTACTGAGGGATACATCATGCCTCAAATATATTTGCAGCACTGGCTCTGAGGTCATATAGTTCAGTGGAACATCTGGAATGGGTCTAAACAAATTCTTGCATATTTTGCCATTGAAATAAAATACGTTGAAAGAAGCAGCTTCCACTCACCTCCAATGAGAGGTTGTCCAAGGGCTCATTGCAGACAACAGGCATCTTAACATGAATGAAATATGTACCAATCTTAGATTCAACACTCAGGCCAGTGAGACAGTGAAAAAGTCTGCATGAATAATACTATGTTTTGGTATAAACAGCTAAGTGTTAGTCATGGAGGATATGAAGATTTAAAATTATTTATTTTTGGCGATCACTTGTAGCCAAGTAAGATCGTCTTCCCTGAATCCTGATCATTTTGCTTAAACTTTTGCTCTGTAATCACCCTACTCCTAAATAAAACAGCTATACAGTGGTACCTCGGGTTACAGATGCTTCAGGTTACAGATTCCACTAACCCAGAAATAATACCTCAGGTTAAGAACATTGCTTCAGGATGAGAACAGAAATCATGCTGTGGCGGTGCGGTGGCAGCAGGAGGCCCCATTAGCTAAAGTGGTACCTCGGGTTAAGAACAGTTTCAGGTTAAGAATGGACCTCCAGAACGAATTAAGTTCTTAACCCGAGGTACCACTGTAGATGAAATATAACACACTTCTGGGAACTCCACAAGTATCTGTAACACCAACAGTGATAGTGTACATCAGTCTACTCAGAAACAAGTCCCCCCCCCACCAAGTAAAAAGCAAAAGGGAGCACGTGGCGCTGTGGTCTGAACCACTGAGCCTCTTGGGCTTGCCGATCAGATGGTTGACGGTTTAAATCCCCATGGTGGAGAGAGCTCCCGTTACTCTGTCCCAGCTTCTGCCAACCTAGCAGTTTGAAAGCACACCAGTACAAGTAGACAAATAGGTATCACTGCGGAAGGAAAGTAAATGGCATTTCTGTGCACTCTGGTTTCCGTCATGGTGTTCCGTTGCACCAGAAGCTACTGTTAGGTCCATAACGAGATGGCCGCCAGCTTCCAGCCACAGATACCAGCAGCCTTCAAGGAAGCAAACTTGCTTTATTCTCGCTCCATAGCATCCCACTTGCCAGAGGATTGCCTCCTTCCATTCACCAGTTTGCCTCCTACAAGTGGAAGAAACCTGGGCAGTGCTGAATGTCACATCCGTTGCCAGGTGTTTCCTGCTGTAAATAAAAAAGGGCTTTCCCCATGGCCTGCCTTTATATCCACTCAGTTGCCAAGTGCTTTTGTGACATCACAAGAAACCCACAGCCAATGGCAACAGCTGGGGAGGTATCATCTTCATTGCTTTGAACCTCACAATGGCAGGTGGCCTAACAGTGATTGTGTGATTGTTTATTCGGGACACAGGTGGAGCTGTGGTCTAAACCACTGAGCCTCTTGGGCTTGCTAATCAGAAGGTCAATGGTTCAAATCTCTGTGATGGGGTGAGCTCGTCTTGCTCTGTCCCAGCTTCTGCCAACCTAGCAGTTTGAAAGCACACTAGTGCAAGTAGACAAATAGGTACCACTGTGGCAGGAAGGTAAACGGCGTTTCTGTGCACTCTGGTTTCTGTCACGGTGTCCCGTTGCGCCAGAAGCGGTTCAGTTATGCTGGCCACATGACCCGGAAAGCTGTTTGTGGATAAACGCAGGCTCCCTCAGCCTGAAAGTGAGATGAGCACCGCACCCCTTAGTCACTTTTGACTGGGCTTAACTGTCCAGGGGTCCTTTACCTTTACCTCCTGAGTTCAGTGGAACATACTGCCTGATAGTGGCCACAGGACTGTAGCAAACGTGAGACAGAAGACACATAATTTTTCTCTATTTGGGGGGTGGGTGGCAGCTGTTCAATCCACTTCTATTTCACAGTATTCTTCATGTTTGTCCCCGCTTTATCCAATAGCTGCTTTGTTTAAGAGTTTTGCACATCCATTGCAAGAAAGAACAAGAGACTAATGACAGAATAGTGAATAAATAATTTTACTTTCTACCCCTATGAGAGAACATAACATTAGAGGCCTGAGTCTTTGTCATTTTTTAATTTAAATAAACCTGTATAACTCAGCAGTCTTTGCTTTGGGGTCACTTATTTATGTCTGAAGTATCTCTCTGCAACCGCCTCTGACTCTACTGCCTACTGCCTCAGCTATAAGGCCTCTGTGATATATGACTTGGCAGGTTTTGCCCCATTATTTGGAAAGCATTGCCCTGTACTATTAAATAGATACCTAGACAGAGGTTAGATTGTCCTGTTCCCTTCAATTTACAACATTCAAGATTTGTTCCTCATTTATGTCTCAGGGAAAGTGACTTCTTCCTGTTCTGTGGAAATAATTACGCAACATTTAATTGGGATTTATTCTAAGCTTCTATTTAATTCTGCAAGGCCTGATTGAGTAAACATGTTCCTCTCCCAGGAAAGCCTCCATTTAATAAACCACAAGCCCATATTCCCAGGGGGTTATAGTCTGGCAGGACATGACAGCCATATCTCTCCATAGGGTCATGTGAAATGTCGAGACTTGGGGTATGTAGCACAATACTTTACCTCATCGACAGTTACTGGGAGTTCCACAGTGATGTAACTACAAGGTTCAGTAGGATGTGTTGATGTGTTTCTCATCAGTTTCATGCTCGTAGTATTTGTAGTAGAACAGTGCACATGTCAACATCTGTGGTTTTTTTAAAATACAAACTTCATAATAATTAATCTGCTACCGCATTATTTTTCCCCTCAAAAAATAATAATTTGTAGCATTGTAAATGTGACATTTTGTGCTATGACTGTGATGTTCTCTTGTTATGTTGCTTGCTGCTGTTGTTCATTGTTTGTAAGCCGCTTTGGAATTCATTTGAATGCAAAGTAGCCTAAAAATGCAATCACTTGATCGCTTAGCTTAGAAGGAATAATGAAACACCTGTATATTGGTATGACCAGGTGGCAACAGCCCCAGCCCCCAGGGATCATAAGGAAGGAATAAAGACTCTGACAACGTTATATAGAATTAAAATTAGGCCATAACTTTATTAAACTTCCGAATGTAGGAAGATGTTGGCTTAGGCCTTTAGCTTTTTCTTTAAAGAAGACAAAGAATACATTAGGAGTCGGTGTACACACTCCATGCATGCGCTTACAGTCGTAGGAAGGTGTCTGAAAGATGTGATGTGTGGGCATTGTGTGCATGCATGCGAGAGCCATTTGGGGCAGCCTTTCATTGTGGGAGCAACCTTATTTCTAGAGGAGCTAGTAGGGCCCTTGCGAGCGCGCATATATGAGCTCTTTTTCCAGAGCCTGTGCGAACTCCCGCTGCTAGATAGGCGCATTCTCTTTCTGTCTGTCTCTCCCTCTTTCCTGCCACTCCTCCTGCTCCCAGCTTTGGTGAGCGAGACTTTCCACAGAGCTCTCCCTGCAGGTGGTGCGAGATCAGTTGTGTCAAAGGTGCCACATAGCAGCTCAATACTACACACTTAGGTGGTGTGCTGGTCCCGTGGGCTAACCAAGAGGCGAGGTCTGAGTCCAGTCCGAGGTCGAAGGTGCAGTATGGAGGCAGTCCGTAAAAGTTGAAGCTGAGTGCAGGGCAGGAAGTCGGTTGAGGTCAGGAGCTCCAGCAGGATAGCAGGACAGGGTTCAGGCAGGAAATGTCAACCAACGAAGTTGCTCCCACAACTTGGGACTGGGGCTGGCCGGCTTTTATCTGCCCCGAGGCACAGGGCGGCCCTGATCCTCAGGTGACTCACCTCTCCTGGCCTGGAGGCGAGCACTCCTCCTGCGGGAACTTAGTTCCCTCTGCCTCTCTGCCCTGAGCCTCTGCAGCTCAGGAGAGGCTGGAGGGTTACTGGACCCAGAGGCAACCTCACCTTCCTCTGCCAGGGCTGAGAGTGGAGCACCTGCAGGCAATGGGTCCTCCACCCCCTCAGGAATCCAAGCAGACTCAGTTGATGTCTGCACCTGAGGATCCAGCACAGGTGAGGACCCTTCAGGCTCATGCCCCAGCTCCGGCTCAGCTGGTTCTAGAGGCGGGGAATCCTGTGCAGGCTGGGATTCTTCAGGTTCAGCATCTGAATCCGAATGCCAGCCATCACAGGTGGCTTCAGCGGCGGGCATCTGGTGCCCCCCAGAATTCAGTGCCCTGGCTCCCCACACCCCTTACACCCCCGAGTAAAGACGGCCCTGACCCCAGTCGATGGACATTCTGTTGGACCCTTGGCTGGTTCCTTTCCATTTGCTACACTTTGCCAGATTGGACACAACTCTAGGAAACAAAATGTGATCCAGCATTTAGGATGTGCTTCAGCCAAATTGGGTACCCGGAGAATAATAGACAATGAAGAACAAACAATGGCATTCTTTACTCGCAGCTGATAGAAGCTCAGAGAAATCTGAAAAAGCTCTTCTGTTCACTAACAATTCTGCTTCTGTATTCTTTATTTTCTTTACTTTTTCTTTCTTG
Organism: Podarcis erhardii; assembly: GCF_964252035.2. Classification (NCBI taxonomy): domain Eukaryota; kingdom Metazoa; phylum Chordata; class Lepidosauria; order Squamata; family Lacertidae; genus Podarcis; species Podarcis erhardii. The sequence goes on from NC_138501.1 coordinate 14,246,908, forward strand.
TCCTTTATTGCTGAAGACATTGGTATCAAAACATGATATTTGCTTAAGGGTTCATCTGCCCCTTCCACTTAATTACACAACCGAAAAAAATCTAATCCTTTGTTTGTAACGTCACAGTGGGGTTGCCAAAAAGCAGAGCCCTGGGACTGCAGGTAGAGAATAAACAGAAGGAGCAGATTTGCTCTTGAGAAACAAAAGACCTTTTTAAAAATCCAAATATTTTCACTAATGACGAATGAGCGAAAGGAAGAACAGAAAATGCATGACAAGCTCCCAAGGTGCAGCTGTTCTTTTTAACAAGGGCTTTGGCAGGTTGGAGTGTGAGAACGTCCTGTCACTCTCGGAGAAAATATTTCAAAAGCTTATGCATTTAGCTATTTATAGCGTTTGGCTCTTTGCTTAACTCTTCAAAGTCTGCAAGAAAAAGAAGTAAGGCTGCCAGCATTCTTTCTTTCTTTCTTTCTTTCTTTCTTTCTTTCTTTCTTTCTTTCTTTCTTTCTTTCTTTCTTTCTTTTTGTAGGGTCCCTGTGGCTTTGACAGCTGCTATCAAGCCGCAATTCAGCAGGTGAAGATATCCTCTCATCGCTGGATCTGTATGCCAGGAATAACTTCAGCTGCTGAATCGCTGCCACATAGCTGTTACATAACTGTTATATGCATACCCTCCAACATTTCTCCGATGAAAATAGGGATGTCCTTTTAAACAACAGCAACAGTTGTGCCCCAGCCACTCTGGGAAGGTTGCAACACATGTGAAAACATAATAAAACATTGAACATTAAAAAACTTCCCTATACAGGGCTGCCTTCAGGTGTCTTCTAAAAGTTGTATAGTTTCTCATCTCCTTGGCTTGGGGGTCACATGAACTCCATACCCTCCAGCACTTCTCTGATGAAATAGGGGCATCCTAAGGAAAAGTGGGACATTTTGGGATGAAATCAGAAGCCGGGACAGCTTCTATAATTCTGGGACTTTCCCTGGAAAATTGGGACATTTGGATGGTTTGCATGTGCCCTGTCGGAAAGAAAATTTGGCAGCCCAAAGCATTAATAATAATAATAATAATAATAATAATAATAATAATAATAATTTATTTATACCCTGCCCATCTGGCTGGGTTTCCCCAGCCACTCTGGGTGGCTCCCAACAGAATATTAAAAACACAATACAGCATTAAACATTAAAAACTTCCCTAAACAGGTCTGCCTTCAGATGACTTCTAATAGTCAGGTAGTTGTTTATTTCCTTGACATCTGATGGGAGGGCGTTCCACCTCAGTGTCCGGGCTGAATGATGGAGGTGGAGATGCTCCTTCAGGTATACAGGACCAAGGCCCCCCCTCCCCCACCCCCTCCCACAAACACATTTAAAAAGGTATTGTTTTGGGAAGTTTTTAATGTTCAATGTTTTATCGCATTATGATGATGATGATGATGATGATGATGATGATGATGATGATGTTGGAAGCCACCCAGAGTGGCTGGGGAAACTCAGCCAGATGGGGTTGGTATAAATAATAAATTATTATTATTTTAATCATTATTTTTATTGGATCATAATCAGCCAAAGGCCTGGTCGCTGAGCAATGTTTTCACTGTAAATAAATGGGTGCCTAAAGGTGTATGGAAGTGAGACCTGGACCATAAAGAAGGCTGATTGCCAAAGAATTGATGCTTTTGAATTATGGTGCTGGAGGAGACTTGAGAGTCCCATGGACTGCAAGAAGATCAAACCTATCCATTCTTAAGGAAATCAGCCCTGAGTGCTCACTGGAAGGACAGATCGTGAAACTGAGGTTCCAATACTTTGGCCACCTCATGAGAAGAGAAGACTCCCTGGAAAAGACCCTGATGTTGGGAAAGATGGAGGGCACAAGGAGAAAGGGATGACAGAGGATGAGATGGCTGGACAGTGTTCTCGAAGCTACCAGCATGAGTTTGACCAAACTGCGGGAGGCAGTGGAAGACAGGAGTGCCTGGCGTGCTCTGGTCCAGGGGGTCACCAAGAGTTGGACATGACTAAACGACTAAACAACAACAAAGGTACCTCGGGTTAAGAACTTAATTCGTTCTGGAGGTCCGTTCTTAACCTGAAACTGTTCTTAACCTGAGGTGCCACTTTAGCTAATGGGGCCTCCTGCTGCCGCTGATTTCTCTCATCTTGAAGGAAAGTTCTTAACCTGACGTACTATTTCTGGGTTAGCGGAGTCTGTAACCTAAAGCGTCTGAACCTGAAGTGTCTATAATCTAAGGTACCACTGTATGTTGTGAAACGCCCTGAGATGTATGGACGATGGGCATTATACAAATTTAATTAATTAATTAGCAACAACATAATGAAGGCACCAGCCGAACCCTCCTGAGCATAGCATTCCACAAAAGCATGCACCCATGTGCATTGGTTCTTCATTAAAGGGATTTTGTTTTGCCTTGGGTTTGGGGCTCTCCTCTGCTGAAGCAGCTAACCCACGATGCTTAATAATGGAGAATAGAATGGGAAGAAGGAGAGCCCCACAGCAGCAATAAGGATTTTAGGATGCTAAACATTGTTTCTTTAACAGAAATCCCTCTTTGGTTCTCCTAGTGCTTATGCAAGCAAGTACCATGTCGTACCAAGCAGAGCAGATATTTCTGTTGAATGGAAAGGAAGGAAACTGTTGCAGGCAGAGGCAGGGCAGGGGGAGGAAAGAAACAAGCCCATTGATCAGCCAAAGGCTACGTCTATATTCAAGGGAATCAACACAGAATCAGATCACAGGCATGACGAGATGCCACCTCCTCCTCTAAGGGAGGAAGGAGAACAGCTTATCTGCATATTCTACATTTATGTAAATTGTCCGGAGACTTCCACTGCAGCTGAATTATTTAGTGTAAGCTTATACATAAAATACTGCATAAAATTGGAGGGGGATAAAAAAAAACAAAAAAAAAACGTTGCTGTCTAGAATCGCATAGAAAACCTGCATCTCAAAAATGCTACACAAATCACATGTAACAGAGATAAAAATCACATATTGAAAGGGTAAAATTTAACTTAAAACATTGATTGTTAAATGATACGATGGTTCAATGCAATCAACTCCAATCTCATTAATTAACTCTTGTCTGGATTTTCAGTGCTACTAGGGCAAAAAGAGAGACCTTGTGGGTTACCCTACAATTGGTGTCTGACAGGAGGTAGAAAATCTTTTCTATTGAGTTCATTCATGAAATAACTGGGTTATATTAAGATTCCTGCTTGGGCAACGCAAGATGAAAGCAGCGGCTGCAGTTTTCCTCAGCAGTCCTGACAGCAGGATGCTTCCTTTTATGAGTTCACCATGCCATGTGACTTCTGACTGCTACAAGCGTTGTAGAAGCTCACAGGTGCCGTGACAGATCTTTACTACTTTGAAAGAATTGCTGAGCTCTTTTCAAAGGACGGCCCCATAAGATAGGTGTTGAGTGATGGCGAGTTTTTGTAACATTCAGCTACAGCAGCTAACTACAGTGGTACCTTGGTTCCTGAACTTAATCCGTTCCAGGAGTGTGTTCGACTCCTGAAACTGTTTGAAAACCAAGGCGCAGATTCCGCTTGGATGCAGAAGCAGCGTTGGACATTCGACTTCTGAAAAACGTTTGCAAACTGGAACACTTACTTCTGGGTTTGCAGTGTTCAGGAGCCAATTTGTTCGACAACTAAGCTGTTCCGGAAGCAAGAGACAACTGTGTTGTGTGCACGTTTGTTTGCAAGTGAGCCCTTGGGGAGAACTGTTGAGCACAGTCAGAGGCATGGAAGTTTGTAGCTGAAAGAATGACCATGTCCCTCAGAATCTGTGTATCTCTCCCATTACACAGAGTGTACCATTCATGCTGATTCACTCTGGTTTTCTCAGTCCACAACATGGGCTAACAGACGATCAACAAAGTGTCACCATGGGGGCAATGCATCTTGTAAAATCTGCACATAGGACCCCTGACAGTTAAGTCCAGTTGCGAACGACTCTGGGGTTGCAGCACTTATCTCGCTTTACTGGCCGAGGGAGCCGACGTTTGTCTGCAGACAGTATTTCCGGGTCATGTGGCCAGCATGACTAAGCCGCTTCTGGCGAAACCAGAGCAGTGCACGGAAACACCATTTACCTTCCCGCCGGAGCAGTACCGATTTATCTACTTGCACTTTGATGTGCTTTCGAACTGCTAGGTTGGCAGGAGCAGGGACTGAGCAACAGGAGCTCACCCCGTCGCGGGAATTCGAACCTCCGACCTTCCGACCAGCAAGCCCTAGGCTCAGTGATTTAGACCACAGCGCCACCTGCATCCCATAAAACTGCACATAACAAGAGCTAAAAGGAAAGAAGAAAACCTTTGGATGGGTCCTGAGTTTAGTATACAAACTGTGGAAGAGATCTGAAATGGGTGTTGGGCCTGACCTTTAAAGCCCTAAACGGCCTCGGCCCAGTATACCTAAAGGAGCATCTCCACCTCCATCGTTCTGCCTGGACACTGAGGTTCAGCTCCGAGGGCCTTCTGGCGGTTTCCTCACTGCAAGAAGTGAAGTTTCAGGGAACCAGGCATAGGGCCTTTTCAGTAGTGGTGCCTGCCCTGTAGGCGGGGTATAAATAATAACTTATTATTGTTTTGTTTTTATTACATATTTTGTGTTTTTATCTTGTGTATTTATTCTGTGAACTGGATGGTATATAAATTTAATAAATATATGTTATTATTATGCATCAATCGCAGTTCATATCCCCAGCACCTAGTATATTACTAATAATAATAATAATAATTTCCTTTCAATGTGGGCTGAGTTTGACATCTCAAACTCAGTGTGTATATGGGCTGCAAACAATGCTGAATTACTAAATAGGCAGACTAAAGACCAGCTTGGGGCACAAGCAAAGCAGGGGCACCCCTCCCAAAGAAGAGAGAGAGAGAGAGATTTGAAGATGGCTAAAGTCATTGTTTATGGCAGATCAACTAATTTCTTTCCGATTGTCTACCTTAGGCATCCTGAGAGCCAGCTAATAATGAGAGCTGGAATCTGTGAGAATAATACCCTCCTAAATTTTACTGAGTAGGGATTCCCTCCTCACAGACATGTCTTAAGGCCAATCTCCAAAGCCTGCCAGGTCATTAGTTTACAGTGGACATTCTGAATGACAAAGGTTATTGGTTGGAAAAATCTCTTTTGGCCTTCCTGTTCATGCCAGATTTGTTTCTATTATTACATACCTGTTCTGGAAAAACAGGAGTATCCCATTTCCCCCCTGCGAGAGACAGCAGCCATTTAGGGTGCCATGCTCTCACAATATCTTGCCCCAACAAAAGCACCTTTTTCAGGTCCATGATTTTCTGGGAAAACACATGTTTTGGGGCACCATGCCTGGAAAAGCACTTTTTTTCCGGGTTTACAATCTCATTGTGATTTGCGTGAGAGTGCAGAACTGGAAGATGGCGTCCTGGTTTTGGGCTGCGTGGCATTGGATGCTATGCGATTATTGGGCATGATCAGCTGTGGGACAGAATGGTAGATTCCAGTAATTTTGTCTCCTCAAGACTAGTTATTTCACTAACACGCTCACAAAGCACATTATGAGAGTCAGTCCACTTTGCCAAGATACTTAGCACTGTGCTGATCAAACACAGATAAGTAATATAGTTCCCCAGGGAACACTGGGAGCTATTTTGGTTTCTAGCTCAGAACAGCCACCCACAACATTTGTACATATGCTGAATTAATTTCTGGATGGAAACAAGGAGAACAAATTCTTTGTAAATGATACATTAACATAAAGAACTTGAGGGAAACAAGAAATCCTTCCTTTAGTGAGCAGGTGATGACAAGCACATCTTATTGATACATTTTACTGAGTCATCAAAGTAGTGTAATGCTCTTCAAATTTGTTAATACAGCTTGATGTGCTCTTCTTTAAAAACATGGATTTAAGCAGTAGTAGACATTTGACTACTACTAAACAGCAACTCCATCTCTTCATCTTTCTCACCTGGTAGGAATGGAAGGATCTGCCAGTTTTGGTCCTCTCAGTTTCTAATTTTTCCATCTTAAATTCAGCTCTCCAAATTTCCGCAGCAACATGCAATTTTATTTTATTTTTTTAATCCTAATGGAAATGTGAATTTTTAGTGCGAATTTCTAAAAAAGAACACCCCACAAAACACACTCACATATTTTTTATGCAGTGTTGACTAAGGTGCACATTTGTGCAGGCAAGTTCCCTGTTGTGGGGATTTGAACTGCTGACCTTCAGATCAGCAAGTCCTAGGCTCTGTGGTTTAACCCATAGCACCTCCTGCATCCCTCATTTTCATGCATACTTCCCCCCAATATATGCATTTTTGTAAACGCTCATTGGAAAACTGCATTGCAAAATTCAGATAAGTGTAAATTTTGAGGGATGGCTGTGCAACAAATTATTTCAGCCTGACCATGTGTAAGAAACAAAGGTGGTCAACTTCTCTGAGAGGTGCTTAAGAAGATATGGCCTGGACCCCAAACGGAGGGAGGGGACAAAGCTCCAAGGGCAGTTCAGCTTTTAAAGATTTTCTCGCATCCAAATTCATAACTACCTCTGTGAATTTGAATAAACTGGTGGGAGACGCGTGACTCTTGGCTAAGCGGAAATGGAGAGGACAAGAGATCAGCTCCCCAGACGATGTTGAACCACAACTCCCACCAGCCCCAGGCAGCATGGCTGATGGCAAGGGATGATGGGAGTTGAAGAACAGTTGGAGAGCCAAAGGTTCCCTGGCCCAGTACTAAATGAATGATGTGACCTCACAAGGCTCCAAATATTCCACCCCCATAAGCAGTAAAACAGAGTAGGGAAAACATAAATTTAGAGCACAGATAGGATCATGCATTGTGCATTACTAGATGTTACCGGCGGATTGAGGAGGTGATGATGACTCAGTGTTGCTGTTTTTGGCAGCGCTCACATGCCGGCTTTAACATCTATCTCTGTTCTCAGTGTCTATAACATTTATGTGGACTAGTTCAAGGAGAGATTAGTTTTTTATTTTGTTTTTGTTTTTAAAAAAGCTGCCTAGAAACCAATTGGCTCTGTGAGCCCAATGAGAATACTTCATTTCTTGTGTAATTTTGCTAATGACTGCTATGCAATTGCTTCTGCAGGCTTGTTGGAAGACCCCAAATAAATCTGCTGATAAAACATGAGGGGGAAAATCTCTCTCTCCCTCTCGCTCTCTCTCTCTCTCTCTCTCACACACACACACAAACACCCCTTGGCGAACTCCCAAAATAGTGTTGGATCTATAATGCTAGCGTGAGTAATATGTAGTCAAAGTGATTCAATATATGCCGGCCACAGGCCAGTTTGGCGAGAAAGTGCCATTTCAACTTTACTCACTCTCAAAGCTTTCCTGTAATGTCAGCAGTTGAGGCAAGAGAGGTATTCTGCTGATACTCTTAAGAAGCTGGCAAGAGATCTCTTCCTAGGTGCTTATGGAAATGCAACAACTTAAAAAATAATTAAATCAGAATTGTTTCCTGCTCTTCAATAGCAATATACCAGTGGCAACGTATCAATTATTCCACAGATTTTGGGGTTGGGTCCCAGCAACTGAACAGAGCTGAACCCTGGCTCAGAGTGATTTCTAAGCAAAAGACAACTGATGCACTAGCTATCACCAGGGAATGCAGGCTGCTGTTTCTAAGAATAAAAGCTACCCAAGGGTTATTTCAGGTGAGCCAGTTGTTTATTATGCATCAGCTATATTTTCCAGAGAGAGGCCAGAAAGGCATTTGCTGTGGCAGACTGACATAATGCACCAAAGTCCCAACTTAACCCTCCCACTCCCGCCTAGGAAATGTACAAGCCAATAAAATGAAGAACCTCAAAGCCTTCTGAAAATATGTAAATATTTAGAAGAGGTTGTGGGGAGAGGGGAGGAGGAGAAAGCGTTGCACTGGCTGGTGAAAATATAACAACAGGAATAATAAGATAATCACCATACGAAATATACATTGCCACTTCATTGATTACACATATTGAGAAAGCAAGCACAAAAGAGCCATAATGAAAATAACCTTATGCAAGGGCTAGCCAAGTATCTTAATTAAAATCATCTAGACCAGCCTGCAGATCATTAGATAGGTTCAAATTATATGTTCCTCCAAAGCAGAACTCAATAAAGTTCACAGGTAACCCATATTTGCTCCAGGAAATGCAGATTAAAGATATCTGGAAGGGCCTACATGAATAATGAAGCATGTTCAGTTACAAAACGAGTGTGCTAGTGACAGCTATCAATCAACATTTATGAAATGTCCGGGGCTGCAGTTTTGGGTGAAATAGCACTTAGGAGGTTCCTGCATTGCATTTCCCTCTCTGCACACAAATAAGTGGGTTCTATTTATTATTTGTGCATAGTTCATTGTTGTACATACTCCACACATCTTCCATCAAGCAATTTTGTTACAGTGTGGGGAGGAGGGAACTCACTTTCTGAGCATGCAAAGCAAAATAATTTGTACCTGGGAAAATACAGAAACCTGGGAGATCATTTGTATCTGGGAGAATCCTTTCTCCAGACCAGACTTCAGCCACTTGGTGCCCTCTGCCAATGGCCAGGCTGGCTGGAGTGGATGGCATTGTAGTCTAAACCATCAGGAGGGCACTGGGTTGGTGAAGGCTGCTCCAGACAATGCATTCATTACTGTTCTGTGATTGTTGTTGTTGTTGTTATTATTATTATTATTATTATTATTATTATATTTATTTATACCCTGCCCATCTGGCTGGGTATCCCCAGCCACTCTGGGTGGCTCCCAACAGAATATTAAAAACACAGCAAAACATCAAACATTTAAAATTTCCCGATACAGGGCTGCCTACAGATGTCTTCTAAAAGTCAGGTACAGTGGTACCTCAGCTTAAGAACTTAATTCGTTCTGGAGGTCCGTTCTTAACCTGAAACTGTTCTTAACCTGAAGCACCACTTTAGCTAATGGGGCCTCCCGCTGCTGCCGTGCCGCCGGAGCACGATTTCTCTTCTCATCCTAAAGCAAAGTTCTTAACCTGAGGTACTATTTCTGGGTTTGCTGAGTCTGTAACCTGAAGCATCTGTAACCTGAAGTATCTGTAACCCGAGGTACCACTGTAGTAGTACAGTGCGTTGCAGTAGTCCAAGCGGGAGATAACTAGAGCATGCACCACTCTGGCGAGACAGTCTGCGGGCAGGTAGGGTCTCAGCCTGCGGACCAGATGGAGCTGGTAGACAGCTGCCCTGGACACAGAATAGACCTGCGCCTCCATGGACAGCTGTGAGTCCAAAATGACTCCCAGGCTGCACACCTGGTCCTTCAGGGCCACAGAATACCAGAACCTTGGGCAATTGTAAGTGGCAAGACACACAAACAATGTAGCTGCCATTGTGAAGTTTTAAAATTAATTTTAATTGGTCAGCAATATCAACAGAAAGCAGTATGGGGGGGCATTTCATAGGGACACCCTATAAGGAACAAAGAGCCCTGTTAGCTAAGTTGCTGTTATGCAGTGTTACAGAAAGCTAAGAATAAAATTCCTCTGACGAAAGCGAAAGCTGGACAGACCAGTGGTTGCAAACATAAATGAAAATTAAACGAAGGATCAACATCGGAATGGTTTATTGACTAAGAAATGCAATGTGATATTAGATTATCAGCACTCTGCGAAATTCAGAGCATGGGAAGTCACCCAAAGATATATAATTTGGCTTTTATATTTGCCTGTTTTGATTGTATTGTAATTTGGAATGTTTTAATGTGGCTTTTATTGGATTATTAAAATGGAAAATTTAACAAAATATTATTATTATTATTAAAAAATGAAATTCCTCTGTTCTGTGTTCAAGTCTGGCAACAGTTCAACACACATTTACCTGGGAATAAGTTGACTTACTATATATAAGATTGCACTGAGTTCAAGCATGCTTTAGTGGTTCCATGCTCGTCTGATACCTCTGCGTGCATCGTTTTATAAAGTTTTGTCATGGCAAATGTGACACCGTGCATGAAATCTCTTTGCTTCAGCTTTGCGTTCTGTATCTGCATCATGCAGCAAAGGAAAGAGCATTCACAGTGATTACTGAATTTCACCCTTGAACCTGTTGTGCACTTGAGAAACTAGCAATTAAAGCTGTCTGGCTATTCTGGGTGAGTTCATGTGCTTAGTTCATGAGAGTTTGAGACTGCGTAAGACCTCAAAGTCTAAACAACCCTAGTCTGCTGTGAACACAACAGTCCTAACATTTTCTGTCTTCTGAGCTAAATAAAGCTCAGTGTGACAATGAGATGGGTGCACTTAAAAGCCTTGCCTTACTCCTCTCTATCAAGTATTTACTCAGCACACAATTTGCTTAGACCTTGTAGCTATTACTCGGCAAAATTATCCCAAAGCCTTTAACAGAAGCATAGAAACTAGGGGTGGCCATTTATTAATCAACAAAAGAGTGAGCAAGCAAAAGGGCACAGAATTGCATAAAAATTGCATGTGCTTATTTATATGTATAGCACATTTAGAAATCATTTCTACAATTTAAGCAGAAATATTAGACATCTTGCTGCTGCCAACCTAGCAGTTCGAAAGCACGTCAAAGTGCAAGTAGATAAATAGGTACGGCTCTGGCGGGAAGGTAAACGTCGTTTCCATGCGCTGCTCTGGTTCGCCAGAAGCGGCTTAGTCATGCTGGTCAATAAAGCAATAAACCCTAGAGTCGGTCATGACTGGACCTAATGGTCAGGGGTCCCTTTACCTTTATTAGACATCTCACTGTAGTTCAGAAGACTGTGACCAGGTGAGCTGGGAGTCTGTTACTCAGGAGCTAAGTATTGATGGTCCCTGCTCTCCCTTTATTTTATTCTATTTATTTTATGACAGTTGCTCTCCCATTATGTGTATTTCTCTGGACAGCTTAGGATACATAAGTGAGTTGAACAGAAAGTGTGAACCTGACATCAAAGACCACAAAGATTCCAGTGGTGCCACAACTGAAAAGGCCCCCTGGTTGCGCGCGCGCTCTCTCTCTCTCTCTCTCTCTCTCTCTCTCCTTTTATTTATGCAATTTTAACAGCTTTTAAACACACATCATACAGTATCCATTGCTTATCTCTTTCCCTAAGACTTCCCAATCAATCTCTCTGTGGCATTCTAGGGAAATCTTGATCTGCTGCATATCCTGATATTTCACCCATTGTTGTTTCAAGTCTTCCTCTTTTGATGTTATCTGCTGCTCCTATGTTAACTCCTACTTGTAGGTTAAATTGCATATTATACCCTCTAAGATAATCTCCAAAACATCTCCACTCTTCTCTTATCTTTAACTCATCCTTATTCCTTAGTTGCGTGGTCATGATTCTATGTAGAGTCATACCTCATGTTACGTCCGCTTCATGTTACCTTCTTTCAGGTTACGTCCCGCAGTGACCCGGAAGTACTGGAAAGGGTTACTTCCGGGTTTCACTGCTCGCGCATGCACAGATGTGCAAAATGATGTCAAGTGCATGCGTAGAAGCGCCGAATCGCAACCTGCGTGTGCACAGACACGCTGCTGCGGGTTGCATTCTTTTCATGTTGCGAATGGGCCTCCGGAACGGATCCCGTTCGCAACCAGAGGTACCACTGTATTCTATCAATTTGCGCTGCCAAATTTCCTCTGTGGGTATCTCTTCTTCCCATTTTTTCGCATATACTATTCTAGCTGCAGCGGTTGCGTACAGAAAATTTTTGAGTGTCTTTTCTCGGAGGTTGTTCTATGGCTTACTTCATTCAGCAGGGGCAACCAGAGCAAGATCTCAAATGAAGACATTAAGGTTCAATGAGTTAAATATGAGGAAATGTGGTCTTTCAGGTAGCCTGGTCCCAAGCCATGTAAGAGTTTAGAAGCACAGAAGCATGGAATTGTAGAGTTCAAAGGATTTTTAATTGAACCCAGAAATTAGCTGGGAACTGGTGTAGTCCCAATTCATGTGTTGGACCAATGACACTTTGGGGCAGCTCTGTGGTTGTCACTGAGACCACAAAGTCCTGACCGCACATAAAGTCTGTCATCCCAGGAGTCCTCCACACCAACTCTGAGACCATCTTTTAGGTCAGGCTGCCAGGCAACAGGGTGGGTGGCATCCCCACGTGACCCAAACAAGGTACAAACCCTCCAGATTGGCAGCCATGGATCAGAGGCTCAGAGAGAAAGACAGGACTCATATAAATTAATAATAATAACAATAACAACAATAATAAAATTTTTTATTTATACTCCACCCTCCCCCGGCCAGAGCCGGGCTCAGGACAGCTAACACCAATAAAATCACAGTAAAAAACATGATGGGGGGGGGACCCAATTTAAAATACAGGTTAAAATGCAATTAAAATTGCAGCCTCATTTTAAAAGCAGCCGATAAATCAAAACCATAAGGGGAGGGAAACATAAGGGTCAGACTGAGTCCAAACCAAAGGCCAGGCAGAACAGCTCTGTCTTGCAGGCCCTGTGGAAAGATGTCAAGTCCTGCAGGGCCCTAGTCTCTTGTGACAGAGCGTTCCACCAAGTCAGGGCCAGTACTGAAAAGGCCCTGGCCCTAGTTGAGACCAATTTGACAGCAAATCCCCTCTCCCCAGCCTTCTAGCCTGCGTTGCTGCTGCACTAAATACCCAGGCAAGCATTGCTGGGAGAGACTTACCCCCTCACGGTTCACCTGCCCAGGTCTCAGTGATACATACCAAGTTAGCTCCCAGGTGGGTAAGTCTTGCAAGTTTTGGAGGTATAGACCACAGGGTTCCAAGGAAAAGAATGGAAAATATTAGAGTCTTCTCCTAAAGCTGCAGACTGGCTACACAGGAATTCACCTCAGCATTTTGTAATTATTAGAATAAAAGTATCGTCTCAAACACAGTTCTGTTTGGTGCATTGCCCAGCAGCAATAATAGGAACTACACTTAACAGGTATTTTGCTTAAGTAAGGAATGTGGGATTCCACTATCTTCCATTCCTCAAAGTCATTTAGATAATAGGAAAGCACATACAGGATGTACTTCAGTAATCTTATGATCATTTGTGCTCTCATTCTGAAGTTTAACAAAGCTGCCCCTGTGCTGCTTTCCCCATAGCTTTATGGTCTTTAAACTGGGAGGAAAAATGCAGTCTCTTAGCACACAGTGTCAATATAGCCAGTCCTTATGATGATTTATGTCCTCTGTGACACACCTCCAGGCTCCTCAATGAAGCGAATCAGGAAACACAGATTGATTTTTAAAAGCACATTCTTGTGCTTATCGTAAGTTTACTTTTCAAAGAGTTTTGGAAGGTGGAGGAGAGATCAAAGGAAATGAATGTCCAAGTGAGCAGTTCATGGCTGTAGTTTCCCAGGCAAGCACAAATAAGCAAACAATAATCAAATAAGCAAACAATAATTTGGTTACAATAATCACCCACAGTTTGCCTGTCAATCCAGATTGCCAAATGGCTCCTTACATAATTGGAAAGGGATCCAAATATATAATCCTCTTCTAATATGCCACAGAAGCTTTTTGCACACAGCTAAAATATTTGATTTTCAATAAGGAGTGTTCTGAGAATGCATGCACATCTCAAAGTTGGGTGAATTCATCCCCTTATGGATTTTCTGCACCTTAAGGAAAATGAACTTGTGGTATCGGGGTTTGAAGACTGGGGGGAAAGAGGTTGGTTTATGGAAAGTAGATGAGTTGAATGTTATTATGAAGTAAGAATTGGACGTTTTCTCCTTTCTTTCCCCCTTCATTTTCTTTTAATTTTTAATTTTTAAAAATGCTTGATTGTTGTTGTTGTTGTTGTTTAGTCGTTTAGTCGTGTCCGACTCTTCGTGACCCCATGGACCAGAGCACGCCAGGCACTCCTGTCTTCCACTGCCTCCCACAGTTTGGTCAAACTCATGCTGGTAGCTTCGAGAACACTGTCCAACCATCTTGTCCTCTGTCGTCCCCTTCTCCTTGTGCCCTCCATCTTTCCCAACATCAGGGTCTTTTCCAGGGAGTCTTCTCTTCTCATGAGGTGGCCAAAGTATTGGAGCCTCAGCTTCACTATCTGTCCTTCCAGTGAGCACTCAGGGCTGATTTTCTTAAGAATGGATCTGTTTGATCTTCTTGCAGTCCATGGGACTCTCAAGAGTCTCCCCCCGGAACATAATTCAAAAGCATCAATTCTTTGGCGATCAGCCTTCTTTATGGTCCAGCTCTCATTTCCATACATCACTACTGGGAAAACCATAGCTTTAACTAAACGGACCTTTGTTGGCAAGGTGATGTCTCTACTTTTTAAGATGCTGTCTAGGTTTGTCATTGCTTTTCTCTCAAGAAGCAGGCGTCTTTTAATTTCGTGGCTGCTGTCACCATCTGCGGTGATCATGGAGCCCAAGAAAGTAAAATCTCTCACTGCCTCCATTTCTTCCCCTTCTATTTGCCAGGAGGTGATGGGACCAGTGGCCATGATCTTCATTTTTTTGATATTTGATGTTTATTTATGTCTTCTTCTTCTTCTTCTTCTTCTTCTTCTTCTTCTTCTTCTTCTTTTTGTTTTAAGCGTTAATAAAAATTCAAACAAAAAAAAAGAGTTTGGTGAATTCACCCAGTTCTACTTGTAACACCATGCAACTTGGGGGAAAATAGGGTGGACTTGCTAGGGTTTTAATCTGGACATTGTAAATTGTTAAATTACCACATTATGATGCAATTACAGGTAGGTGGTGTTTTATTAAATTTCATACACTAAAATCCCTCCATGTTCTGGTTGTTTTATGTGCATGGAAAAGCACACCAGTCTAGGAATGCCAACACGAGGTACGTTTGTCCTCAGCTTGGGGGCATCAAGTATAATAATAAGTATAATAAGATGGAGAGATAGCATGGACTACATTGATAGCTATGTGAATACCTAATTGAACAATGGGAAAAATTGTGGAAAGAAGATATGAAATTCACTATGTGTTATATATTGAAATAAAATTACCTTAAAATACAACGTAGATGGTATTTAATACCTGAAAGAATAGCAAAAATGAATAAAAATTGTAGCGGTGTCTGCTGGCGATGCAACACTGAAAAAGGTACTATGATGCATATATGGTGGAATTGTTTAAACATCAAACAATTTTGGGAAACAATATATAATGAAATGAAAAAAATGTTCAGGTTTTCTATTGGGAATAGTACCAGGAAGTCTAAAGGAAGAAGACAAGACATTATATTTATATGCAACAGTAGCCGCAAGGCTATTGATTGCGAAAAATTGGAAAAGTGGTATTATACCGACAAAAACTTGCCAAATTATTGGAGTATTACAATATATCCAAAACAATGGGAGAAATTGGAAGGATCTCAAAAGAGAAGATAGACAAGGACTGGAAGGTGTTTAAAGGATACTTGCAAAATCATATTGAAAAATCAGAACTCCTATTAGAATAAACAAGTTCCATTATAAATACTGAAATACTAAATAAGATGGATAACAATGTGTAACAGAAAAAGAAGTAGAAAACTGGTTTAAAAGTGTGTGCAAGAAAGTAATAGAAGTGGAAAGAAATTGCAATTGAGTAGATTGGAAGTCTAACACAAGGGTGGGGTGAGGGGTGAGGGATGGTGGTGGGAAAAGGAAGTATCTGTGGGATTGGGATTGAGTGTGGGTATGTATGAATATTTTTAATGGTTGGATGAAATGTATGTTTGTATATTCATAATATGTATGTATTAATGTTTAATTATTTTAATAATAAAATATTTTTTTTAAAAAAGAGAATACCTAATTGTACTACAACCTCTGCATTGCAAGATGGCAGCCAAGATCTGCATCTATTCTTCCGAGCTTAAACCATGTTCAGAGAGAGTGAAATGTCATAAATGAGGTCAATGAAAGATGCAAGTGGGAGTTAAAAATATGAACAGCCTGAACAGACTGTAGAGCTGTACAGAAAATTTGTATGTTTTCATAGTTATTTATTTTAAAACTCTTCTCACTCATCCTTCTTGTTTCTAAGGTGGTTTACAAGCTCAGTATGACAAAAACGCGAGAAAAGGTCACAAATAAGAACATTAAAATAATATGCCCAGAGCTAATAACAATGTGTTTATCATCACATCCAGGAATGTAAACCTTCAGTGGCTTTTCCTTCCATTATGTTTTGCGTTAATCACTAGAGATTAAAACTTCCCCCTTCTTTCTGTTGCCTTCAAAGGGTTTTCTTTGCAGAATTACTGATTGTTCTGTCAGATGCTCAGAGTACATTGTGTCAAGATTAGAAATCGCGGCAATGATGTCATTGATTCCTAAATTTACTTTTCCGAAAAGTTTAAAACAAATGACAGGAGTCTTGCATCACTGCAATGTTTTTCAGCCTGTCATACAGATCTGTCCCCTGAACACTACAGCTGAATGAAGGTCTTCTACTAGCCAGATCAAGGAGGGTATTTCCAGGCAAAGTTTTCAGGCAGTTCTCCATGCAATATCAATTGTGTGAAGATGTCCCAGCTATAGATCTTCTAACAGAGATCTCTAGCATATGTACGGTCACAGCAGAAGCTGAGCTGGGATCGTTCAGTCAGCAGAGCATGAAAACCAGTCAGATGGGTGGCATATAAAATCATCATCACCATCATCTTATGGTTTTTTTTAGAATGTTTTTTATTAAGTTTTCTATAACATAAACGAACAAAATAAATATTGCGTGGACAGGCGGAGTCCCCAGATCCTGCGCGGTCCCCCTGTCATGTGGAATAACAACTCAAGACAACGTGCTATGGGATTAAATTGGCCACAACTTTATTAAATTTCAAATGTGGGTAGACCTTGGCTCAGGCATTGGGCGTTCTCCCTCCCCAGGCCCCAGCCGGGGACCTAGGGAGCATCAGGGTTATCCAGTGTGTGTGTGTGGGGGGGTGGGCCGGCTCTGGAGAACATATGTTCAAGCAGAGATAGCCGCCCCCGTTACGCCGCCGCCGCAGGGGAGAGCAATGACGACCTTTCAGCGTACGGTCAAAGCCTCCCTTCAGAAAACCCCTTTAACGGGGAACCCTGGTATCGCTGCCGCAAAGAGGAAGATGGACTAAAGGATTCCGCCCAAGGCCTGATACCGCCAAAGTTGTGACGTTTTGCTACGGGAAAGGCGAAACCTGCCAATGCAGGGAAATTCCTTTCCGGCCCTTTAACAGCGACCTTTATGTAGCAGCGCCCGCATACCTGTGAAGAAAAGTTAACCTGCAAAACCTGTGAAGAAAAGTTAACCTGCAAAATAAGACATTAACTGAGGGTGGGTAGGGTGGGAGAAGCTCTGGAGCCAAGTGAGGATTCCCAGGTAAGATCCTCTATTGTGTGGGCAGGTAATCCCTCCCCTACCTGGCCTGGTCTCCTTGGCAATGCTTCCCCCAGGTGGGATTGGATAACTGACTGAGGTAGGTGGAGACCTTCAGGTATCCCACCTGAGGGAAGGCAAAGCCAAGCCTATGCTGTTGGAGCCGCTCCAGATCTAGGGGCTGCATGCGTCCACGCAAAGGGCGCCCCCCGTTTTAAGTGGGGAGCGGTCACTCTACAGTTCAACAATCATATGTCTACTTATTTACCATGCACACTAATACGCCCCAACTTCCCTCCCTCCCTTCACCTGCCTTTCATATTAAATTTTCACTCTCACAGATTCTTATTTACAATCTATCCACATCACAAGATTCATTTTATCCCTGCTACAGTCTTTAAACTTCTACAGTTGTTACCTATGTACTCCATTCCTTTTTGAACTTTGTTTCTACTTAGTTCCGGATCCTGTGGGTCAGATTTGCCAATTCCACATATTCGACCATTTTTGTCTGCCACTCCATTAATGTTGGTATTTCCTGGGTTTTCCATTTTTGGGCTACTAAGATCCTGGTGGCAGTTGTAGCATACATAAATAATTTATGGTCTGCTTTTTTTAATTCATAACTTATCATCCCCAGCAAAAATGCCTCTGGTTTTTTTGGGAAAGTATATTTAAATAATTTTTTTAATTCGTTATAAATCATATCCCATTTTTTTTTTCATTTTTTCACATGTCCACCACACGTGAAAAAATTCACCATCTTTCATTTTGCATTTCCAACATGCTTTCTTACTCATTCTGTACATTTTTGCTAGTTTGACAGGGGTGATATACCAGCGGTACATCATTTTCATTATATTTTCTTTTAGGATGGTACACGCCGTGAATTTCAGACCTTCATTCCATAGTTTTGCCCAAATGTCATAATCAATGTTATACCCAAAATCAATTGCCCATTTTATCATTACTTCTTTTGTCAATTCATCTTTTGTGTTCCATTCCAATAAATAATCATACATTTTTGATAAAAGTTTTGACCGGCCTTCTAGTATTTCAATTTCATATCACCATCATCTTATGGCATACTGATGGCACAGCCCCCCAGTGACTGATGCCAGCAGCTTCATATAAACCCACCCTTGAGCTATCATAAGACCATGCCTCTGACTCCCAACCCAGAGAGCCATTCCAGAAGGGCAACAAAGCCAATGGTCTCAAAAAGCTTTCCGGAGATCTTAAAGAGGTGTCTTTCCCTGTCTTCCAGAAATCTGAAACATGTACGTACATGTACTACAAATGCTTCTAGAAGGCTGTGTTGATCAGCATGATACAGAGAAGAACCTCTGGGAATGTGATAATTAAGCCATGTTATAAAAGTAGCCTGAGGTCTGGTTTGGTGAGCTTCGGTCTCAGAGGAAATAATAATCCCCATCAGCCATGGTCAGATGAGTATTTCTACCAAGTAGTAAGGTTTGGGGCAATTATAAACAGCGGAACAGTACCAACACAACATCCGTCATTGCTGTTTGTCTAGGAATATACTTTTTGTGTCCATTTGCACATACCAAGCAATAATCGGACATGGCTAGAACTGGCCAGAAATTTTAGGATTTTAAGAATCTGTCTTATTTATACCTGTGTCTTTATGTCTGGCTTTTTCTTTTATAACAGTACTCATTTCT
Source organism: Podarcis erhardii (assembly GCF_964252035.2). Lineage (NCBI taxonomy): Eukaryota > Metazoa > Chordata > Lepidosauria > Squamata > Lacertidae > Podarcis > Podarcis erhardii. Next base: position 14,265,909 of record NC_138501.1, read on the forward strand.
TTTTGGCTGTCACCCATGGCACTTTTATGAAGATATGAGTACCATCCCCTCATTTTATTTTACCAAAAAAACCCCACTATATACCACATTTACCATGGTATTAACTGTGGAAAGGCAGCATACTAATAAAATGTCAGGTATATGTAGTTTCTACATAGTTTTTCTGATTTTAGTTTACTTTTATTTCCCAAATGCTAGAAATAAAAGCAAAAAAGCCTCCTCTTTTTAAGCAGGTAAAATTTCTCTCCACCTTTTAACAGAGTCTCGGGGACCCCTAAATTTTCTGAGTCTTTTAGGAAGCAAATGAAGGACTGAAGAACCAAATGTATAATGAGAATTATTTCACCAGCTCTTTGAAGAATGTTGTTGTTGCTAATGAGGAACTGCAGTGCAGGATGCACCTCCTTGACTTGTTTATCCTTTTTTCATAGCGCAAAATATCCCTTATCCCCATATCAACATGTCACCTGAGACTCCTTCTTCCTCTACAAACATTTCCACTGTCTGCTATCATGCAATCTAGTTAAGGTCAGAGCAGATCTGGTCAGAATGCTTCTTCCCCAGATGTTGCTGGTGAGTTAAATCAACAACCCATTCATAATTCCAGCAGATGTTTCTGTTCCTTAAAGCTAAAGGAACCTTCCCATCCGTCTCTGTTTCTCCAACAAATGTGAGTTTGGTACTCTGAGCTTAGGCCTTTCAGCCGGTCCCAGAATCGTTCCCTCTCCCTGCTTCCTTATTTTTAGTTTCTGGGAAATACTCCTATGACGTTTTGACCTTTCTCACTCTTTGTTTGTATAGGCATTTCAGAAAGAGTTTGATTCAATGAAGTACACATGCACTTGCCCAACATGTGTTTCAAATCTAATTAAAGCTGGTAAAAGATTAGAAAGCGTTCAAGTGTTTTGCGTGTCGAGGTCCCCAATACACCCCAAAGGAAAACACAATTGACACTTAATTTTTGTTTAAATTTTTTGGCATAATTTTGGCCACAACTTTATTCAAATACAGCAATGTGAGTGGTTGCTTAGGCATTGGTAGCACTAACTGCCCCCGCACGGGGACAGCTCTGACATTCGCACCCCCCGCGAAGTCAGGAAGGGTAAGTCACCTGGGGAGAGAGACAGGACTGGGAACCATGCCTCACCTCTCCCCAGAATGCTCCCAGGGGCTTGCGTGGCCCTAGCCCCTTACCAGGGGGTTTCAGACAAAAGCATGGGGGAGCCCCTGGGTTCCTTTAACGGTAAAACCCTTCAGCAGCAGCAGCAGCATTTTGGAGGGGCAGGCACAGCCGAATCCATATCCCTCCAGCAACCAATTCCAGACCAATGCCTAACCGCAAACCTTACAAGTTGTGACGATTTGCTACGCGGTAGGCAAAAAACCAAGTGGCACACACTAATAAGCCAAATGGCAAAATTCCTACCGGGCCCCTGCCCCAAAGCAGATGACCCCATGACAGGCAATAGCAAGGTTAAGCAAACAGCCTAACATTAGGGAAGGGTGTTCCGAAGCACGCAGCGAAAGAGGACGTCCGTTGCTGCGTGCCTTGTATTTAACAAATAGGGCTGTCAATCACTAAATGGCAACATCTAATTTTCCCCAGTAACAGCCCACCCCTGCTTATGAGTTGGGCAAACCATCTCCCAGAAACAGCAAGGTGTCTTGGAATCCCCAACCGCAACACGTGCTCTCCGTGATGAAGAACACGCTTTCCCAAACGAGAGTCGTGCAATTTTGATTCAGTAGCAGCATTTAGTGATCACAAATTAAAGTCATGGTTCCGAAGGCCACTATTGTCTGAGCAACGCCAGCAAGCAGTGTGACTATTTGTTCCCGAACATTTTACGGAATCTTCATCATTTATGTCCACCATAGTTAGAATTATAGGCACTCCAAGTCCCCATTTCTTTCAGGTAACTTCATTCAAAGGTAGGCTGTTATAAGAAGAAAAAAAAACCTACTTCTTTTCCCCTATGGGGTATTCCAGAGCTTGTATAGAGTCCTTCTAAGGTTCCCTATATGGGACGCGGGTGGTGCTGTGGGTTAAACCACAGAGCCTAGGGCTTGCCGATCAGAAGGTCGGCGGTTTGAATCCCTGCGACGGGGTGAGCTCCCATTGCTCACTCCCTGCTCCTGCCAACCTAGCAGTTCGAAAGCACAGCAAAGTGCAAGTAGATAAATAGGTACCGCTCCGACGGGAAGGTAAATGGCATTTCCTTGTGCTGCTCTGGTTCGCCAGAAGCGGCTTAGTCATGCTGGACACATGACCCGGAAGCTGTACACCGGCTCCCTCGACCAATAAAGTGATATGAGCGCCACAACCCCAGAGTCGGTCATGACTGGACCTAATGGTCAGGGGTCCCCTTTACCTTTACCTTTACCTTAAGGTTCCCTATTGGTAAAGTAACAGAGATCAACCAGAGTATATTGAGAAGCAAAGAGGCTAGTAAGCCTGATCTTTATTAAAGGGACTATTGCAACAGAGTCCTCACTCACCACATACAGGAGGGTGAACCTTGAACAATGATGCACAAGCCCCTAGGTAGACTTTTGAAATTGCCCACCCTGTAGCCCAAGACCACCCCCTTGAAACATCATCATACATACACCACAGAAGGAGGTGGTCTACAGCAGAAATCCTGTCTGCCAGTATACCTGATAATGGTCACTGACTGCATTACCAGGGCAGCCTGGCCATTATTTTGTGATGGTTAATACTTTAGTTCCTGATTCCAGGTCACAGGCTCACCCTATTCATACACAAACATCCCCTTAAGACAGGATTTGCAAGCAAAAAGACAATGGGAAGGCTTTCCCCATTTGCCTCCCTTACTGCAGAGGAATATTTGAGGTCATTGGAAGAGTCAAAATGGTTCCGGGATTGCCCTCCTGTACTATTTCAGACACATGGTTCATATATTTAGATATGTGTGCATTTATGAATATTTATTCTGTATTTGAGACCTTAAAATTCTTATAACAGGCATACCTTCCAACTTTGAGGTGCGCCACTACTTAGCTGCATTTATGGGCTCTCCTGCTTCTGCTTTGTGGTGCTCCGATTCCTGCCACGATGGCGCCACTGGTCCTCCATATTTCTTTGCAACTTTTGTTAAGTTTGCAGTTCTCGGCACGCTCACCTGTGAGCCAATCCCGTGGAAGTCAGTGACATTCTGGGCAGAGATTGCACTGTATACCAGAAACTCGAGTATGGTTTCAGTAGCAGAATTATATTTTAATGCAGAGTGTCTTAGGATACCTCTTCAGCTGTCGCCATTTGCATGACTTTTCAATCTTTAATTAGAGCCAATTGAATATAGAGTTGCTGTAACTTTCTATGGCCTTTCTTCAAACAAAAACATCCTGAAGGTCCCAGGCCACAGAGAGATTAGCCTGGCCTCAACCAGAGCCAGGGCTTTTTCGGCTGTGGCTCCGATCTGGTGGAATGCTCTGTCACAAGAGACTAGGGCCCTGTGGGATTTGACATCTTTCCGCAGGGCCTGCAAGATAGTGCTGTTCCACAAGACCTTTGGCCAGGGCATAGCCTGACTCCCTCCTTTGGCAATCCTCACAGAACTCTAGCCCACTTGGTTGCCATTAATCTGATTTGAATTAATTTTATAATGAAATGATTTTAGAATGTGTATCATTTTATTGTTGTTAGCCGCTCTGAGCCCGGCTTCAGCTGGGGAGGGCGGGACATAAATAAAATTTTATTATTATCATTATTATGGGTACCCCAGCCTTCTAGGTAAAGGTAAAGGGACCCCTGACCATTAGGTCCAGTCGTGACCGACTCTGGGGTTGTGGCGCTCATCTCGCTTTATTGGCCGAGGGAGCCGGCGTTTAGCTTCCGGGTCATGTGGCCAGCATGACTAAGCCACTTCTGGCAAACCAGAGCAGCGCACGGAAACACTGTTTACCTTCCCGCCGGAGCGGTACCTATTTATCTACTTGCACTTTGACCTGCTTTCAAACTGCTAGGTTGGCAGGAGCTGGGACTGAGCAACAGGAGCTCACCCCGTCGCGGGGATTCGAACCGCCGACCTTCTGATCGGCAAGTCCCAGGCTCTGTGGTTTAACCCACAGTGCCACCCATGTCCCTACCCCAGCCTTCTAGAGTGAGCCAAATGGCTCTCAGGGACAGAGGCTTTTCCATTGTGTCCCCTTATCTGTGAAACAGCCTCCATGGGAGGCAACTTCATTTGTGACTAGTTAAAATGTTGTCTTTAATAATAATATTTTATTCATTTTCAATTGCAAGAATCCAATAAAAGCCTCATTATAACACTGCCAAATTATAATACAATTACTAATACCAAACATTCAGATGCCAAAATATGTAATTTAGGTGGCCCCCTAAGTGCTAGAATTGATGGTTTGTTGATTGACTTTATTTCTGCGTTTGAAAATCGTATTAATTTCAGCTACACTCCAGTCAAAATAGCAATCCCTTATTCAACAACTGCAGTATTAATGACTTCCATTTGTATCGACACATTAAATGATTTATAAATCAACACGTGAAGCATTCAAACTATATCCTTGTTCTTCCTGGGTGTAGCAATTATTCTGTCCTTGATGTTTCTTTCTGTCCTTGTAAAATATTATGTTTATCGTTTCCCAGTTGTTGCTGTTCTCCATCATTCCTTGGGCAGAGCTAAGATCCCATTGTAATTTCAAATGTTGTCTTTGAAGAATTTAAAGTTAAACCTCTGCTATGTTTTCGTTGAAGCAATTTTACTACCAGCTGTTATATTAACTGTTGTTGCTACCTTTTTATTGTTGAAATGTTTATTGCCATCTTAATTGTTTTTATTGCTGTATGCCTCTTGGGATATTTTTTGTTGTAAAGCAGCTACTTGAAATGTCATTCTTAAATGATGCAATTACTTTTTCTTTCTTTCTTTTTTACTTTGGACTATAATATATACACTTAACAGCAACTGCCAGGAATACATATTTTCTAGATTAAACCCTAGATTAACCCTATATTTTCTAGATTAAACATAAAAATTTCTATTGTGCCTCTAGCCACTTTTCCACAGAAATGATGATTGTTGGACTCAGATATGGGAAACTCAGATTCACATAACTGCTTTCCTGAAGATAGCCTTGAGCTAGTCATGATTTCTCATGCTTGCCGTATTCACAGGGTCATTGTAATGCTAGCATGCCACTCCCAGCTACCCAGAAAGGGCAAGGTGGTATTGCAAGAAACATAAAAGCTGTGAAGTCAGTGGCCTTTTAAACATCATATACCATATACTGATGGAAATTTAAGCCATTAAGAAGCAAACAGGCTTTGAATATGGTCCGTCCCCCCCGAGAATTACATGGGTTTTTAAAAAATGATGTTTATTTTCTGTCCCTCATCACAAGCCTAGGGCAGATCAGAACAATATAAAAGACAATGGGTAACTTCTGTAGGCTAAAGTATTGTTATGAGCTTGCCAGCACGTGTTTTGTTAGCTCCCAAATGGAAAACGAGCAAGGTCCCGACTAAAGAAGAATGGCAACTTAAGTTGACAGAATATGCGCAGCTTGCAGACTTAACATATAGAATAAGAGAACAAGAAGAACATACATTTAGAGATTGGAAAACATTTATTGAATATATGGGAAATAAATTCAACAGTGTAAATAAGTTTTGATGGATGTAATAATGGAATACCGAATGGTATAGTTTTTGTAAAATATGCAGGGATTTTTGATATGTAAACTGAACCATGGAAAGAGAAGATGGGGAATCATTTAAGGATGTAAAAATCAGTACTTTAAATTGTAAAACAGAAAATTAAATAAAAATTATATAGCAAAAAAAGAAAAAAAAGACAAAGCATACCAGTAAATACATCTACTGTAACCATGTTAACATTGCTGTCTGGCTAGTTGCGTAACATATTCCGACAACATACTGTTCAAATTCCTAGAGTGTCCCAAAGTGACCCTTGGAAGAAACAATAGTCTTTCAAGTTTAAACTATGGAGAATTATTCTTCTTCTAACCACATACAGTATGTGCTTAGTGGCACCAGAGCATTCCAAGGGTGAACAAAGATAGCCTCCGAAAAATGTCCACTCAATTTGCAGGTGGCAAAATGGGAGGAAACTTTCACTGAATATTCTATGTGGGGAGGGAATTATTCAACAGTTGTGTGGAGGGAGGGAAGAAAGTTCTCCAAATTTTCTCTTCTGTAAAAAATAATAATGGTTTGAGTTGATACTGAATCTCCAACCTTAGCCACAATCCTTTGCTTCCGGACTGCAAGTTTTTTGTGTGCATTGTGCTGCTGTTGTTTTAATTCACAGCCCCCAGAGCAGAAATAAAGTTTATGAAACTTTACCATTTTATCTACAGCCTAGCAAAGAAATTCCCTAGTGACATTTATTCGTGTCAGGCTTCTGTTAAAGGCAGAGACAAGAGATCATCATCTTCAAATAGGAAAGTAGCTCCATCAGGACAACTTAGTGGGTTTGTGGAAGGGGAGAGAGTTGAGCATTGCTCTCCCAAATCTGGGTCAACACTTGTCTAGTAAGCAGCCCTGGCTCCCGGCTCTGCTTGTAGGTCTACATTGTAGTGCAAAGTACACTTAAAAATCTTCATCTCCAACTCCTAGAAAGATTCCTTCAATGGGAAGAAGGCAAACTAATGCCAGTGTACTGGAAGAAGCAAAGATCACCATTGTCAAAGCAACGATTCTTCAGCATCAACTTCATTCGTCTGGTCATGTTGTGCGGATGCCTGATGATCGTCTTCCAAAGCAACTACTCTATTCCGAACTTAAAAATGGAAAGCGTAATGCTGGTGGTCAACAAAAGATGTTTAAAGACTCTCTCAAGGCAAATCTTAAAACATGTAGTACAGTGGTACCTCAGGTTACATACGCTTCAGGTTACATACGCTTCAGGTTACAGACTCCACTAACCCAAAAATATTACCTCGGGTTAAGTACTTTGCTTCAGGGTGAGAACAGAAATCGTGCTCCGGCAGCGCGGCGGCAGCAGGAGGCCCCATTACCTAAAGTGGTGCCTCAGGTTAAGAACAGTTTCAGGTTAAGTACGGACCTCCAGAACAAATTAAGTACTTAACCTGAGGTACCACTGTATAAACGCCGACAACTGGAAAACACTGGTCTGTAAGCTCTCCAACTGGAGAACATTCTTTACCAAAGGTGTCATGAAGTTTTTTTGTTTGTTTTTTTAATATAAAACTATTTTATTGATAAGTGTTCACCAGTATTTACAATAAAGTAAATAATATACAGTCTGCACCTTCCACTTACTAAAAAGTTTTTACCTGGTCCCTTTAGAACCAAGTAGCCACAAATACTAAAGACTTGAAAGAACTAAACTGGGGGAAATATGCATGCACAACAGTCATATAGAACTACAAAAACACTTGTGAATTTGATCAACCTGCCATTAGGGTTCACTATTAACTATCAAGTTTTATAAAACACTTTGCCTAAAATGAAGAAAGCAGTACCAAATGCTCTCGTGTAATAAAACAAAGCAAATAGCACAAACTCTTTTTTTCTTTCTGTTTGAAGACGCTCGAACTCAGGACACAAGGGGAAAAGGTGCTAAGAGGAAGGCATGTTTGGCAAACCCTCATCATGATCAACACCCACCTGGAAACCCATGTCCCCAACTGTGGAAGGACATGTGGATCCATAAGACTGTGTTTATGGTAGACAGCCTTACTTGGCTAAGAGTGATCACCGAAGAAGAGTGCAAGGTAAATTCGGCTTTACATAAGAGTGTCTCACACAGCTCAACTCGAGCTCAAGAATGTGACAACCCCTCACCTGCTCCAGCTGCCACAAAACATGTCTCTCCCATATCTGTCTCTACAACCACAGCAGGCGCTATAATTCTCCAATGGGTTGACTTCACCCTCAAAGGTGCCCTCTTCCATTGTCTCCTGAGATAGATGCCAGCCAACCATATCTGATAAAATTCCGTATTTTCTTCCAGCGAGAGAGGAAGTTTTCAATATCGTCTTCTTAGTTTAAGTCTCCGAACTAAACTCAGTTTATGTTCATTTTTCCTTGGGTCTGTCCCACAGAGTTTACATAGTGGCAGCACCTTTTCTTCCTGATATTTACACACAGAAAAAACTGACAGATAAAACCTGAAGCTGTCAGCCAAGTTTCCTGTTTTGCTAGTTTTCCGCTTAAGATGTTTGCTTTTCAACTGAATGTTTCACTTACAAGTTCCAGGCAGTTATTTACTCTGAAGAAAGGTGATTGCATAGCAAATAAAAATGCATGGGTAAAAAAAAACAAAAAACCAGTTTGGGATCAATCCACAGTCCAATTAGCTAAATAGGCAGTATGTCTCAGGGGCAAACTGTACATTGTGGAAGAATGACTGGATATCCTCATTTTTAAATTTTATTTTAGCTTTATGGATTGCCAAATTGTTTGCAGCTACTGTATTTGCTACATGGTATTTGATCTACGTCCCTCCCTCCAACTGCTGGGGAAGCATTGCAGCTATTTTGAATCGAAGGCTATTATTTTTTTCAGTAATGCTCCCCCAGCCCAGCACTTTCAGGGGAAAAGCTTTTTATCAGTGGGGTTAACAACAGCAATTGGAGGGTGGGACTTAGATGAAATACCATGTAGCACTGAGGTTAATCACTTCTTCATCCAGTGCTGCTACAAGCAGTTTGGCAGCCCCCTACAGCTGCATTTATGGAGTTTTTTTTTTTTTTAAGTAACATTTTTTTTAAGAGCATTCAATTTAATGTGACGCTTATTCTAAGGATATGACCCTATGCACACCATGAACACGATGAGGCTAATGTTTCAGAAAACAAGCATAAGTTCACCCTGTGTGCTTATTTCCTGTGTTTTGGTATATATGGATAACTCTGAAGCAGTTTGTGGCATTAGCAACCACATCACCACCACCACCAACAATTTATTTATACTCCACCCATCTGGCTGGGTTTCCCCAGCCACTCTGGGAGGCTCCCAACAGAACACTAAAAACACAATAAAACATCAGACATTAAAAACTTCCCAAAACAGGGTTGCCTTCAGATGTCTTCCAAAAGTCAGATAGTTGTTTATTTCCTTGATGGGAAGGCATTCCACAGGGTGGGCGCCACTACTGAGAAGGCCCTCTGCCTGGTTTCCTGTAACCTCACTTCTCATAGGGAGGGGAACCGCCAGAAGTCCCTTGGAGCTGGACCTCAGTGTCTGGGCTGAATGATGGGGGTGGAGACACTCCTTCAGGTACAAATGATATCCCTTGTTCATTAAAGATACTACCAGTTTTGGATTTGGGGGAGGCTTTGGGAAAGATGCACTTCGTGGGCGCTCTCCTCCTCAATACCATTGCCACTGCCTATTTGTTTGCCCTTGACTGGGTAGCGCAACTGGTTAGAGCATGGTGCTGATAACGCCAAGGTTGCAGGTTTGATCCCCATAAAGGACAGCTGCATTTCAGAGGGTTGGATTAGCTGATCCTCAGGACCCTTCCCTCTCTATGATTCTATGACTCTGTATCCAGTCCAAACCCCCTCGAAGAAGAAGAAGAAGAAGAAGAAGAAGAAGAAGAAGAAGAAGAGTTTAGACTTGATATTCCGCCTTTCACTCCCCTTAAGGAGTCTCAAAGCGGCTAACAATCTCCTTTCCCTTCCTCCCCTACAACACACTCTGTGAGGTGAGTGAGGCTGAAAGACTTCAGAGAAGTGTGACTAGCCCAAGGTCACCCAGCAGCTGCATGTGGAGGAGCGGAGACGTGAACCCGGTTCCCCAGATTACAAATTTACCACTCTTAACCACTACACCACACTGGCTCTTGAAACAGAGGACAAAGTACGCATAAGCTACTGCTCTTATAAAATGAACAAATGGTATAAAGAGGTGTGGGATATAGCTATTAATGATGAATTAGCATGTGCCATTAAGGTAAGATGGGGAATATGCAGAAGAAATGGTTTTGAATGGAGAGTGTTTGTAGAATTTGTACTGTTTAAATGGAAAGAGGCAAAACCATCGCAAGAGCGGTTGAAATTTTGGGAGGTTGGATAGTTACAATGGAATGGTTTCAATGGTGGGGTATACATTTTTATTCTTATTTATTTATGATTATTATTTTGTCAAAATAAAATAAAAATAAAAAATAAAAAAATAAAAATAAGTTACTGCTCTTTCTTCTCCATCATGTACTGTGGAGAGTGTATTAACTTATGGTCTGTGTGTGTGGTTTGTGAGCTGCACGGCCAGGGAAAAAACAATGCTGTCCAGGGTTGTAAAGACTGCAGAGAGAATAATTGGGTGCACTCTTCCCACCTTAGATCAAATCTATGCTGTCAGGTGCCATAAGAAAGCTGCAGAGATAGTGCAGGATAGTCCACACCCCAGAAATGATCTCTTTCAGCTTCTGCCTTCTGGAAGAAGGTATAAGGTTATAAAGACCAGGACTAGCCGTCTGAAAAACAGTTTCTACCCAAATGCAATTCTGGTTTTAAATGCAGTATAAGGAGTCTCAATAGTATATTGTATTTTAAAATGGGGTTTCAGAGTTTTTAGGGGGTTTTGAATGTCTTATGTAGATTTTTCAATTTCATTGTTCTGTATGGGACAATGGCAATAAAGATACCGTATTGTATTGTATTGTATTGTATTGTATTGTATTGTATTGTATCGTATCGTATCGTATCGTATCGTATCGTATCGTATCGTATCGTATCGTATCGTATCATCTCACTTCATTGCTTGCAGGTAAACAGGTAGCATCAGCAAGGAGAAGCAGCAATAGAACCAGGAGGCTCCAGGGATTGGCAGTGGGCCTGAGCCTAATGCCTAATGTGGCCTGAGCCATGCCAACCCCTGACGCCAGCCCTGATCAAAGAAGAAGAATATCAAAAGGGTTTTAGTTAACTGCTTTGCTGAAGAAATACGCTCCCTTTCTTGATCTCAGCTGGGTACAGAAGACAGGACACTGAATTACAATTAAGGAATTATATTTTTGTATATTTGTTGAGACCAAAAAAATATTTTCTAAAGGGTTCCTGTCTTGGAAAGTTTCCATCAGGAAACAGAAATGAAACTAATAGGCCTGCACGTGTTTATTGATCAGTACAATCCCCTAAGTTCAGTGAAACTTACTCGCAAGTAAGTTGTGTGTGGGATTACACTGTCAGCAATTAATGAAAATGCAGTAGTCCTTGCCATTCTTCTGAATTACACATACCCCATTTGTTTCCAGATCAATGTCATCCATCAGCAAGGGGAAAAACCTAGCTCAGCGTATTTGCGGGTATCATGGGAATCCTTGAAATAGACTCTTCAAGACTTTTTTTTACCTGATTGCCCTCAAAGCCTGGGTAACGGAAACCAACACTTTCTTTCTTTAAAGCAAGATTTCATTAGAAAAAAAGTGAGGCTGTTTCGAAAAGAGAACCATTAATTAAAGAATTAAGCAGGCTTGCCATTAAAAACAACAACAGATTATTTGTTTTCCATTCAGAACAAATACACTCTCTTGACTTCAAGTACTGTAAGAATAGCCTGCCCTGGACAAATAATGCTTCAACTATTGCACTAGATTTCATATTGTGCAACCATTATTCTCACTCTTAGGCTTGTGCAACAGCCCTTGTAGCATCACAGAATTATAGAGTTGGAAGGGACAACAAGGAACATGTGGTCCAAACCACTGCAATGCTGGAATCCTTTGCCCAACATGAGACTCAAACCCACGACCCTGAAATTAAGAGTCTCGTGCTCTACTGACTGAGCTATCCCAGTGCTTGTGTTGGTACACTCAGAGGATGACCTCCAAACTATCGTAAATATCTTCACAGAAACTTGTGAAAAGCTCGGCCTATCACTCAACGTACAAAAAACCAAAGTGCTGCACCAACAAACACAAAACAACCCCTCTGCAACACCACAAATCCAACTCAATGGTGCAACGTTGGAAAATGTTGATCACTTCTCCTACCTGGGCAGTTATCTTTCCTCAAGGGCTGACATTGATGCTGAAATCCAGCATTGCCTGAGCTCTGTAAGTGCGGCTTTCTCCCAATTGAAGTGCAGAGTGTTTGAGGACCAGGACATTTGCAGGGAAACCAAAATGCTTGTTTACAAAACTATTGTACTACCAACCTTACTGTATGCTTGTGAAACATGGACCACTTATAAATGGCATCTCCAACTCCTCAAAAGATTCCATCAACGGTGTCTCCAAAAATGTTTACACATCACTTTGGAAGGCTGGCAAACTAATGCCAGTGTACTGGAAGAAGCAAAGATCACCAGTGTCAAAGCAATGATTCTTCAACATTAACTTGGACTGGTCATGTTGTGTGGATGCCTGATCATCGTCTTTGAAGACGCTCAAACTCAGAAGGAAAGAGAGAAACGCGCTAAGAGGAAGGCACGCTTGGCAAACCCTCACTGTGATCAACTCCCACCTGGAAACCTATGTCCCCACTGTGGAAGGACGTGTGGATCCAGAATTGGCCTCCACAGTCACTTATGGACTCACTGTTAAAACTGTGTTCGTGGAAGACAATCTTACTTGGCTAAGAGTGATCGAAGAAGAAGAAGAAGAAGAAGAAGAAGAAGAAGAAGGTGGTTGTGTTTGCAGTCAGAGAATGCTGAATTTGGACCTTAGTCAGGGGCCAGGAGCAGATGAGTTTCAGCAACCAGATACCATAGATATCACAACCAAATGCCATAAGAGCTCCATCACCCTGCATCCTAGAGCCAGGAGCATCCAAGAAGGAACTTGGTGGCAGGCCACTTAGAACAAAGGCAGCACTTTGTAAAACCGACCACTGGACAAGGGGAATAAGGAAAAATGTTCCCAGTTTCAGAGAAGCAGTGTTGTGTTCTAGTTTGCTAGTCTTTCCTCCCCAACCTGAATGATCTTTTGCCTCCTCCAGTGTACCGCTTCAGATTACTATGTGAGTGGCGAAGCTTTTTTTGGGAAAGAAATAAAAATTGATTATCCCAAAAGTTAGGACAGATGCCAAGTCCTCTCTTTCCTAGTCTTTGTTTTCTTCAAACAAGAAGAATATCATATCACTTTCTCTGTTTGTTATGCTCTTTTCTTGAGTCACCTCGAACACCATAGTGGTTGTTAACAAAAGAGTCACTGTTTTTAAGAAACCTTCAGCTGACCAGATGCCTGTCAACTAAGTAGGAAAAAGAGCAAGATTTCTGGAGTCTCTAAGCAGTAGACAGTGATTAAGAAAACCGTGTTTGCTTTTTTTTACTCCTTGCCCTTTTATAACACAAAAGAAAAGAGCACTGGACCTTAGATAAATATACTATATGCTTCTCCAGCTAAAATTTTGAAACCCTCATTCAAAATACAAAACTGTGAGGTCTGGGACTGCGGCCACAGAAAACACTGTCGGAACAAAAGAGTGCTGCTGGTGTAACATTACTTATAATTGGAAGAGGATAATAAATAGGGCAGATCTGGGGGCATAACCTTCCTCAGAGTTATAATCTAAAAATAATTATCTAAAAATCATGCACTTTAAACTTCAGATTGGTTTTCCTTAAAATCATACATTTCTAGATTTAAAGACTACATTTTATTTCAATGTATGTGGAGAGATTGGCTAATTTTATATTAGCTGCAGTCTGCAGAGTCAGTGGATTTTAAATGGTTTTAGATGCTTTTGCTTGTCTGTGAACATTACGTAGATGCTTAAAATTGTTTTTAAATGTTAAAAATACGTTTTTATTTTATTTTAAATTGTATTGTTTTGATTTTTTGTGTTTGGCATTCTAGGCTCATTTGGGAGGGAAAGTAGGACATAAATTTAACAAACAGCAAATACTAATTAAATAAATTATAAGGTTAAGGGATTATGGGAATTGTATGGAACAAGATTGGGAGGGTCACAGATTCCCCACCCTGTTTTACATAATACATTTCTAAGTGTAATATTGCATCTATTGAAATCTTAAAAGATGTCAAATTCCTGTAAAAATCAGGGACCTACATGCTACACAAATGAATGGCTCTAACTGATTCCCTCCAGTTGTGGTTTGAGGACCCGATCCCCCCCCCCAAAGTGGAATGAATACACAAGGACATGTGATATAAGGTTAATGGGCAAGAAAAGGCCACAACTTTATTGATTACAGCAAGTGAAAAGGTATTGGCTTAGGCATGGGATTACATCAGCTGACTCCACCCCCTCAGAGAGGGGTGAGTCTGAAACAAGGGGGGTTTATTCACCAGTAGGTGGAGCCTGTTGATGCTAATCCAACTATAGGCTCTCTCCTGATGTCACCGAGGGTCGTGCCATGGCCTCCCGCCAAGCAGGCATCGGACAGAATACACGACCGCCAGATTCCTTTAACGGAATACCCAAAAATTGAAGGCATAGGCGATGGCCACACCTAGCCCTTCAACACCACGACACATTATTCCAATGCCTAACCTACCCACCAATACCACGAAAGTTGTGACGATTGCTACGAGGTAGGCGAAAAAACCAAAAAGCCTAATGCCAAATGGAAAAATTCCTACCAGGCCCCCTGGGCAACCAGGGCGACCAACCTAAGGTCCATAGCAAGGCCAAGGGAAACTAAGCCCTGAGCTCAAAGGGAGTGGAGGGTGGGTGAATCGCGACGAGACGACGAAGAGTGAGGCTGAAGAGGGGCTGGCACTGCTGTATTAAGGCTGCTATATACGCCCCCTCGGAGGCACCTGGTTGGGTGCCTGCCGATGGGCGTGGGTGCCAGCCAAGTAAGTGGGAGGAAGGGGGCTAATGCCCCCTGCTAGAGGCGGGGCTCGGGCTCCCGCCCACAACCACTCCCCTCTCTTCAGGAGGAGAGTCTTTTTTATTATTATGTATTAAATTTTTATTCTGTCCTTCGTCTGAACATCACAGGCTGGTTCACAACATAAAAATACAAAATGAGAACGCTAAAAAAATTGTAAAAAACGAACAAACCAGGCACTCCCACAAGAAACTTTTAAAAGGCCATAATTCACCACAGTGCTGAATTAGCTCCCTTTTTCAGAGCACAATTCCTTAAAATGTACTTACTAGCTATATTATTTCAGCTGCATATGAAAAGCACATGAAATGATTTGGGTTGGGTCCAAATAGTTCTGACTGCAGTCTTAGTAAAAAAAAATTAAAAAATCTTAATATCCAGAAATGACCTGACCAATTGTGACATTTGGCAATGGGGTTATTTGGACTAGGATTGCCAAATGCGGTCCTTGAGGGGGATTCTCTACATCTAAGGGTTTTTACGGAAAGGATCGTTTAATCGGGGTTGGAATGGAGAAATTCTCTGCAGAGCTGATCTGGTTCAGGGTAATCTGTTTCCCAGGGGCATCAAAACTCCTGGGAACTGGTTAGAGTTACTTCAAGAATCAAAAAAGGAAAATATCCCATCGCTCTAGTGACGCCTCTTTTCATCCATATGTTAAGCCAAAGTATCGTGGGCTTCCATGGGAATATTTCGGTACATAATTTTTAAGAAGCGAGTGATACCACACACCAAGGTTAATATTGCATGTACAAACTTTATTTTGTCTGTGATTATAGTCCAATCATCTCTAAAGCAGCATGGAGTCTGTAAACATCCTTTGCAAAACAACTCCAGTTGTGGAGGTCAAGACAATTGTACTGACCTCCCATATTGACTACTCGTGACAATTTGTTGTAAACGGTATGTAAATACAACTCATCGCACATTGCGTAAGTGATCTGAATTTTCGCAGGTAGTTTCACAACGGTACTCTGGTATTCATTTGTTGACTGTCACAACAGTATGATGGCAGGAGACCGCTTTATTTAATGTTTATACTAATGTTGTTTGCACTGTTTTGCTTAATTATATTGCATCACCGGGTCAATGGCTCAGTCAGTAGAGCACGAGACTCTTAATCTCAAGGCTGTAGGTTCAAGCCCCATATTGGGCAAAAGATTCCTGCATTGCAGGGGGTTGGGCTAGATAACCGCCATGGTCCCTTCCAATTCTATGATTCTAAGTTCATCTATTGTGTGCAATTAATTAAACTGATTTTAGTTTTGATTGTTATTTACTCCAGAATCTCCAAGTGCCCCTATTTTCCAGGGATGTCCCCTGATTTAGAAAAGCTGTTCTGGTTTGATCCTGGAATGCCCCACTTTTCCTTAAAAAGGTAATGGGACCCCTGACCGTTAGGTCCAGTCACGGACGACTCTGGGGTTGCGGTGCTCATTTTGCTTTATTGGCTGAGGGAGCCAGCGTACAGCTTCCAGGTCATGTGGCCAGCAGGACTAAGTCGCTTCTGGTGAACCAGAGCAGCACACAGAAACACTGTTTACCTTCCCGCCGGAGCGGTACCTATTTATCTACTTGCACTTTGATGTGCTTTCAAACTGCTAGGTTGGCAGGAGCAGGGACCGAGCAATGGGGGCTCACCACATCACGGGGATTTGAACCACTGACCTTCCGATCGGCAAGTCCTAGGCTCTGTGGTTTAAGCCACAGCACCACCTGCATCCCTCACTTTTCCTTAGGATGTCCCTATTTCATTGGAGAAATGTTGGAGGGTATGTAGTTATCCCATCCCACCCCCCAGCCGTCTGAAGGCAATCCTGTATAGGGAAATTTTTTTAAAAAAGTTTTATTCTGTTTTTATATATGTTGGAAGCTGACCAGAGTGGGCAACCTAGTAAGATGTGAGGGGTATAAACAGCAAAATTATCCTATGGAATGGGATGTCCCTGTTTTCACTGGAGAAATTTTGGATGGTATGGAGACCATGTAGCAGAAACATGGCAATCCTGTATAGGGAAGTTTTTTAAAAAATGTTTTATTATGTTTATATATGAGTGTGTGTTATTATGCTTTTATATATGTTGGAAGCTGCCCAGAGGGTATCAGTAGCAAAATTATCCTTATGGAATGGGATGTCCTTATTTTCACTGGAGAAATGTTGGAGGGTATGTCACTGTACAGTGGCACCTTGAGTTACAGACGCTTCACGTTACAGATGCTTCAGGTTACAGACTCTGCTAACCCAGAAATAGTACCTCAGGTTAAAAACTTTACCTCAGGATGAGAACAGAAACCGTGTGCCGGCGGCAGTGAGAGGCCCCAATAGCTAAAGTGGTACCTCAGGTTAAGAACAGTTTTAGGTTAAGAATGGACCTCCAGAACCTCTTAACCCGAGGTACCACTGTACTTTATTCCTTTCAATTTTGGGTGTTCTGCGCAGAGGACATTGTTAATGGGTGGTTTATATATAAGGGATGGTGTCTAACAGGTAGTTCAATAAATAATAATAATAATAATAATAATAATAATAATAATAATAATAATAAATTTTATTTATATCCCGCCCTCCCCAGCCGAAGCCGGGCTCAGGGCGGCTAACAACACTAAAGTAGTGCAACATCTGTGGCCTGGGACCTTCAAGATATTTTTATTTGAAGACCGTAAGTTCCTCTGTGGGGCATACCAAGAGAGGCGGTCCTGTAGGTACGAGGGTCCTAGGCCGTATAGGGCTTTGAAGGTTAAAACCAGCACCTTAAACCTGATCCTGTACTCCACCGGGAGCCAGTGCAGCTGGTATAGCACCGGATGAATGTGATCTCGCAGCGAAGACCCCGTAAGGAGTCTCGCTGCGGCATTCTGCACCCGCTGGAGTTTTTGTAAATAAGGTGTGTGCGTCCCATTTTTCCTCCCAGGAACTCAAGGCTCTTCTCCCCCCACTGCGGCGGATTTGGGTCCTATGGCACCCTGAGTGAGCCCAAAATTTGGCATCCCCCTCAGTCCTTGTGCTGGCTTTAGGAAGAAAGTGTGAGGGCTCTGGCAGGGTCCTAGAACCCTCCCATCTCCTTCCCTAAGCAGGGCAAAAAAGGCCTGCTGTTATCCTCTCACCTTTTTTTTTTTTTTTTTTTTTGCCAGAGAGAATCAGTGTCCCATCTTTCCCCCTGGGCATTAGCTGCTGTTGCCTGCAAGCGGGAGGCCAAAGTGCAAGAATAAACAACTCTGGCCAGAAGATAAAAGAAAACAGGAAAGTTGCTGGGCTGGTGAAGTCTTTGTTCCCTCCTTACAATGAAAGGTGGGCACTTCTGTGAGCTGAAAGCAGTGGACCTGTCTCTCTTTGGTGGCTGTTTCTCTCTCTCTGCATGCCATTGGCACCTGCCAGTCAATTCTGCTTCCATGTTAATAATGGTTTTCTGTTTTCTCTTCTGCAGACCTGCTTCACAATGTAGCCTTTGTCTCTATTGTTCATTCTGAGTTGCCCTTAGGCTTACCTCCCATTCAAGGTCATTCACCTGCTCTTCCCAGGGTCACAAGAACCCCAGAGGCTCCGTTTTCACCCCAGTCACCTCTCAGAGATGTTGCTGGTATGTGTCAGAAATCAGGGAGAGCTGGTCTGTGGCCCGTGTTTTGTTGGAAAACGAGCGAGGTCCCAGCTAATGATGAATGGCTACTTAAGCTGACAGAATATGCACAGCTTGCATACTTAACATATAGAATAAGAGAACAAGAAGGACATATGTTTAGAGAAGAGAAGATTGGGAAATGTTTACTGAATATATGGGAAATAACTATGTACAGCTGAAAACGCTGGCAGCATTAAGAAAATTTCAACAGTGTAAATAAGTTTTGATGGGTGCAATAATGGTTTAGTTTTTGTAAAATATGCAGGGATATGTGATATGCAAAATGAACCATGGAAAGAGAAGAAGGGAAGTCATTGGTGTTTTAAGGATGTTAAAATGAGTATTTAAAATTGTAAAACTCTCTCTATATATATCAGCAAGAAGCAGGTACAACTTCAAGAGCTCCTTGGGAAAGGTTTTGCATTTGTTAGCTGCAGCTGATTTGTAGAGCCCCATAGTGGAACGCCATAGGTTAATTTTACTATAGTTGCGTGTCGAGGTCCCCAGGTCCACCCCAATAACTCACACATCACACAGAAATTTTTGTTTCAGATTTTTGGCATACTTTTGGCCACAACTTTATTAAAATACAAATTTGTGAGTTGTTGCGTAGGCATTGGTTGCGACTATCTGCCCCCACCATGGGGGACATGCTGACATTCCACACGATGCGAAAGTCAGAATGGGGGAATACACTTGGGGGTTACGCGGAGCAGGGAACCTGCCCTCACCCCAAATGCAACCAGGAGCTCATTGCTATGGCCCGAGCCCCCTTGACAGAGTGGACAAGCAATAGTTAGCTCCCAATTCCTTTAACGGAATCCCTCGCAGCAGCAGCAGCAGCATTAGAGGGGCAGGCACAGCCAATCCATGCCCCTCAACCAACCAAACCATAAACCAATGCCTAAGCGCGAACCTTACAAGTTGTGACAATTTGCTACGCAGTAGGCAAAAACCAAATGGCCCCAGCCAATCAGCCAGATGGACAAAATTCCTACCAGGCCCCCGCTCCAAAGCAGACGACCCCATGACAGGCATAGCAAGGTCAAAGCAAACAACCCTGTTCTAGGGAGGGAGGGACGGGCAATCCAATGCACGAACGAAAAGAGGAAGCCCTAGCCTCGTGCAAGGAGTTTTACTATTTCTGGCTGTCAATCAATAAATGGCAACATTAACTTCTTCCCAACAAGGGAAGCCCCAATCGCATCAGTGGCCAACAATCAATTAGCCTGCCCCCCAACTTTGGAGTGTCCTGGCAGCCCCCACCGCAACACGTGCTCTCCATGAAGGAGAACACGCGTTGTACTTACCCCTAGGGGCTTCTCTGGTTAGTGTGTCTCTCCAAAGTACTTTAAACCATCATGTCTTCTTCCCCCAGAGAATTATGGGAGTTGTGGAGAGTGCTGAGAGTTGTTGGGAGACCCCCTATCTCCCATGGGAAGGGGAGACCAACTGTTAAACCACTTTGTGATTGCCAGAGACTGAAGCAGGAACTTTCTCCAGGCAAGGAATTTGCTTCTGATCCTTAAAAATACATTATAACATGGGGGTGGGGGGGTGAGGGTAAAAGCGAAATCGACACCTAAAGGCTAAAAAAGTGGGTCAGGGGTTTCTCCACCCTTTGAAAATACTGCAGCTTGCATGCAAAGTTTTTAAGCTTCCTTTTATAAATTAACAATAGCTTTTATAAATCAGCTATGGACACAAGCTCTTATCCTTGCCTTCTGTTGCTCATATTATTGCATGTAGAGAAAAAAGTACAGTGGTACCTCAGGTTACATACGCTTCAGGTTACAGACTCCACTAACCCAGAAATAGTACCTCGGGTTAAGAACTTTGCTTCAGGATGAGAACAGAAATTGTGCAGTGGTGGCGCAGTGGCAGCAGGAGGCCCCATTAGCTGAAGTGGTGCTTCAGGTTAAGAACAGTTTCAGGTTAAGAACGGACCTCTGGAATGAATTAAGTACTTAACCTGAGGTACCATTGTATTGTGCAAACCTATGGTATACAATTTGCATGTTTGTGGATCTGTCTGTCCTGAAAATGTAAGAGTTCTGTGACAGGAAGACAGCTCCTCCCTCCAGTCCGTTTCGAGAAAAGCGGCACCTTTTGGGTTTCTGCCTGGTGTTGTTAAAAACAGAATTGGCTGTGGCAGCAAAAAGAGACACAGGAAGAAAGTTGACAGTTATGAGAGGCTGATAACGCAATTGTAGTGGGAAAAAGAGCCCTGAACTGTGTATCACTGGTGCCCCGCCTGAACGAAACAAAGTCCACATCTTCCACCCACAGCCTATTTACACCAGAGTAGCACAGTTATAAGTAATATGGTTGAAAGCCACGTGACACACTGGAAGCAAAACATGACATCTAATTTTGGAAAGCGTTACTCAGATCATGTGGTTAATGCAGCCACCCCCATTCCTCCTTCTGTGACTACAATAGAATTGCTAGATAATCAGGAAATCCTTAGGTGGGGAATGGGAAATCCTATCGTTCTAAATTAATTTAGCAGGGTATTCCATGGTGGAAAATCAGTGTCAGTTGTGATTATTTTTTTAATAAAAAAGGTCAACGTAGCAGATTGAAACTGACAATGTATTGTTCAGCTGCATCCGTCACTTATTCCTCTTAGTTCCCCTGTTCTAACTTAGTTCCTCATTTTCCCCAGTTTTCTTTTTGTAGTTCAGCTAATGTTTGTCTGCTTGATTTTGCCATCATCAACAACATCATTATTACTTACTAATTATATATTATTAAGTAAGTAAATAAGTAAGTAAGTAAGTAAGTAAGTAAGTAAAGTGTATAGCGCCTTATGCCCATAGGTCCCAGGGGGTTCACAGAAAAAAACACCAGAACATAAAACCACAAAATACATAATCAAAACAAAAACAACCCAATGATCCCCCAACACATTTTAAAAGGGCATAGGATGTCAACCAAGCAAAGGCCTGATTTAAAGAGGAACATTTTTGCCTGGCACCTAAAGGTGTGTAATGAAGGTGGCAGGCAAACCTCCCTGGGGAGAGAATTCCACAGACGGGGAGCCACTGCAGAGAAGGCCCCGTTATTGTGTTGTCACCCTCTGTACCTCTCAAGGAGGGAGCATATGAAGGAGGGCCTCAGAAGATGATCTCAGGGTCCAGGTAGGTTCATATGGAAAGAGGCGGTCCTTGAGGTTTTGCGGTCCTTTGCTACTACAAAATCATAAAAGCAACAACAAACTAGCATCCCTCCTGCCCTTTTATGCAAAAAACAAAAAAACAAAATCGTACAAAAAATGCTTTTGATTCTTAGTTTTTAGTACTATAAAACTACAGTACTTCGAAAGGAAAATGATGAGGCACATTTGTCCCACAGCGAAAAACAGTCATAACTATTGTGCATTAGTATAACTGCTTGTCGTTTAGAGCAGTCACCTGATGCCTTTGCTTCCCTGTGATAGATTGGCAACAATTCTGTTATCACCAATGGAATTACACCAACGTGTATCAGATGTCAAGGTGATTACTTTTCAACAATTTGGCTCTTTAGTTAAAAAGCCACTTAAGACTGGATAGCCTGCAACAGAAAAGTTATCTAATAAATGTCACCTGGTTCAAAAAAAATTCTTTGGGTCCACTTTTTATCCTTGATCGAAGAACCATTTAAAATTAAGTAAATCAATACATTTTGTCTCAGTCCAGTGGCGTAGTGTGGGGGGTGCAGGGGGGGCCGGCCGCACCGGGCACAACATCTGGGGGTTAGGGTTAGGGAGCGCAAATCCACAGGTTAGGGGGCGCAAATCCATGGGTTAGGGGGCGCAAATTACTTGCCTTGCCCCGGGTGCTGACAACCCACGCTACGCCACTGTCTCAGTCACTCACTACGAATGTGCTATTTTGTTTTTTATCAGCTCCTCTGAGTAGTTGCCATTACAACTGTTACTTTAATGATGTGTAAACTTGAATTCAACTTTAACAATGTGTAACGATCTGTAAACTTTGCTGAGGATGTGGAATACAAAAATCAACAAGTTTAGTTTTGTAGAAAATACTACGTACAGAGTTTGATTATGAGAACAAACTAGGGCCGTAATCTTAAAACCAGTGACGTCAGGGGAAATCCATGAATTTTAAGGAGGGCAAAGGAACTTGACATTTGTAGCCACTATATTACACAATATCATGAAGCAAGTTCTCCCATTCTGAAATAGCCTGAATTAAGCCATGACACTTCTGGGCTACACATTCAATAAACACACAAAACATAACCGGCTGTACGTTTCAATAAATAAGGTATACTAGGGATGCAGGTGGTGCTCTGGGTTAACCACAGAGCCTAGGACTTGCCGATCAGAAGGTTGGTGGTTCGAATCCCCCGCGATGGGGTGAGCTCCCGTTGCTCGGTCCCTGCTCCTGCCAACCTAGCAGTTTGAAAGCACATCAAAGTGCAAGTAGATAAATAGGTACCACTCTGGCGGGAAGGTAAACGGCGTTTCCATGCGCTGTTCTGGTTCGCCAGAAGCGGCTTAGTCATGGTGGCCACATGACTCGGAAGCTGTACGCCGGCTCCCTTGGCCAATAAAGCGAGATGAGCGCCGCAACCCCAGAGTCGGTCACGACTGGACCTCATGGTCAGGAGTCCCTTTACCTTTACCTTATTCCTTGTATTAAATTGTAGATTTCAACAGAAGTAGCTCATAAACTATTCTTTCCTATGCCACTGATGGTTAGACCATTTGACACTGCCCATCAAAAAAGTGCCATCAGCAACCTTCAAGTGATGTTGGCTGTGACAACCATCTCAGAAGCTTCTGGGGACAATCACACTGATACAGGGGAATTCCTATATATATATATATATATATATACACACACACACCCATCATCACTTGATGACAGCAAGTGAAGATTTGTACATGCCTACCTTGTTTTTAAAATCCTTTGCTGTCCCCTTCCCCCTTTTCTAGCATTAAACATGCAGCAATAAAATCTTTTGCTGTTAGGTGTTAGGTCCAACAGTAGTTAAAATTACAGAATAATTTTCAGCCCTCACATAATGAGATGGATAGAAAATTGTTCTCCACTCTGAGTATCTTTCCTTGGGGCCACAGAGCACACTGAGGTGCTAAAGGAAACAGAGGTGTACCTAGGCTCCCTTGGGTCCTTGGCAAGGAGCTGTATCGGTGCCCCCAAAGCTGAGAGCGACCCAGACCCTCCAAGGGACCCTATTTTCCATGGATGTGCCTGATTTAGGGAAGCCATCCCAGTTTCTGATTTGATCTCAGAATGTCCCACTTTTCCTTAGGGTGTCCCTATTTTCATTGGAGAAATGTTTGAGGGTATGGACTTATCCGACCACTGAGCCGCCTGAAGGCAATCCTGGATAGGGAAGGTTTTTTAATAAATGTTTAATGTTTCTTATATATGTTGGGAACTGCCCAGAGTGGCCAGGGCAACCCAGTCAGATGTGTGGGGTATAAAGCGTGAAATTATCATGAGTGTGTGTTATTATGCTTTTATATATGTTGGAAGCTGCCCAGAGGGTATCAGTAGCAAAATTATCCTTATGGAATGGGACGTCCCTCTTTTCATCAGACAAATGGTGCAGGGTATGGAGACGATGTACCAGAAACTCAAAAAATTAGCTTTTCGTCACCTTCACCAGTGACTTCCTCCCCGGCCATCGGGGTTGGGTCTACTATGCTCTGTCTCCCCTCCTCCGCCATCGCTCTATCTGTCTGCCTTCCCTTCTGCCTCCTTCCTCTCTCCCTTCCTTTTCATCCTCCTGCAACTCTTGCCTGCGCTCTCTGCCTTTCTTTACTCTGAGCCCCACTAGGTGATCCACTCACACTTCTAATATCAACACCGGCTGTTTGGGTAAGCCCCCCCCCCCCGGGCTGTGGTAGTGCCCTATGCCAGTGGCTGGATTCCCCCAGCAAGGTCCCCATAGAGGCCTACATGCCTCTCCTGGCTGCCCAGAGCAGCAGAAAACAAGCCCAAGGAGCACTTGAATGGGTGGGCAGGTTCCTAGCCACTCTGAGGTAGAGTGGAGAGGTGCAATTTTTGCACGCCTCTGGGCCTGCGTCCTTGATGGGAGCCAGTCTCACCAACCCCTTGATACGTCCCTGAATGCAAAACAAATGTAGTATTACCAGTCACACTTTTTTAAAAAAAGATATGTTTCAGTCTGGCATCCTGAACAAAAGGATGCTACCAAATCTCATTTTTGTACAACAATTTTCTGTCATTAAAAAAAACCAACAACCCCAATACAGACACTAAAGTTTGGGGGCCCAAACAACAGCTACATATTTACAAAGCACCCTCTCTCCGAGTGCTCCTCCACATGGAGGACCTTAAGGTCTACAAATGACAACATTTTGGAGGTCCCAAGCCACAAGGTGGTCAGATTGGTCTCAGCTAGGGCCAGGGCCTTTTCAGTACTGGTTCCGACTTGGTGGAATGCTCTGTCACAAGAGACTAGGGCCCTGTGGGACTTGACATCTTTCTGCAGGGCCTGCAAGACAGAGCTGTTCCACCTGGCCTTTGGTCAAGGCACAGCTTGACCCTTGTGTTTCCCTCCCCTTATTGTTTTGATCTATGGGCTACTTTTAAAATGAGGCTGCATTTTAAATTGCATTTTAACCTGTATTTTAAATTAGCCCCCCCCCCCCCCAATTATGTTTTTACTGTACTTTTCTTGGTTTTAGCCGCCCTGAGCCCGGCTCTGGTTGGGGAGGGTGGGGTATAAATAAAATTTATTATTATTAAATTTATTATTGTAAAATGTAACAGCCATTTTGTCTGCCGCTTTAGAAACTTGGGATAAGAGTGTCTGCTTTCACTTTGACCTCATGCTTCTAGGAATAAAAAGTGCTCAGCATCCATGTGCTTGTCAGATCAAATCTGTGGTTACAACTCAGAGCAACCATTCAAGTCCGAGTTGGGAGCCCACACCTTAGGGTGTCAAATTAAGTGGCTATTTAGAAGGCAAAGCGTTACTGAATTTCGACACCCCTGCCAGTTGGAACTTTTGTTGTTTCTATAATCTAATCTTTGGTAGGCTAATGACCCCTTACTTTACGATAGCACAATTGATTAAGGACTTTGGTCTGATAACAGCAGGGCTAATCATTTAATTTATTGTTGTATTTATAATGCCAGGGAGGGGAAGAAGCACCTTTTTCTCGCCTCAGGTGCCACAATAAGTGGGTCTGCCTTCGGTACTACAGCGGTGCACCTTGGTTTGTGGAAAATGTGCCATTTTCTGCTCTGCCTCAGACAGCAAAATGCCATCAGTTGGCCTTGCCCTAAATATTGAAATTGAAATACTTTATTGTCACTTGTACAACTTGTATACAGTGAGATACACGAGCACCCCCCACTCAGCTCTCTTAGTCTTAATTCCCCTCGTTTACTGATGCACACCCACCAAACCCGAAAGTCAGTTGCCCTGTTATTATCTTTTCATTCAGTAGCCTAACAGCTCTCGGATAGAAGCTGTTCTTTACCCTGCGGTGCGACTAATCATGCTTCTATATCTTCTGCCCGAGGGCAAGAGATCAAGAAAGTGCCGGCCAGGTTGTGAATCATCCCTGAGAATTTTCCTCACTCTCCTGAGGCAACGTTCTTCCGTGATGTCATCCAGCGGATTCACGGGACAGCCCATAATATCTTGAGCTGTATTCACCACCCTCTATAGGCACTTCCTATCAGTTGATGTCAAACCAGCATACCACACTGTGATGCAATATGAAAGGACGCTTTCTATTGTGGACTGGTAGAAGGAGAGCATCTTTCTTCTGCAATACTCTGAGGAGATGGAGTCTCTGTTGGGCTTCCTTAACCACCTAGGTTGTATTGATTTTCCAAGTAAGGTCTTCACTGAGATAAACTCCTAGGAATTTATTGTATCCCCTTTGACATTTTGGACGGCCTCTTCCCTAAACCTCAGCAACATGCATTCCAGAAGGCCATGTGCTAAACATATATAACACACACACATATATATTAGGAACATGTGAAGCTGTCTTAGACCAGGTCAGACCATTGGTCTGTCTAGACTAGTATGGACAGTTTTGATGGACTGCTGCTCTCTAGCAGAGTTCTGTGCCATAATCTGTGACCTGATCCTTTTAGCTGGACATGTCTGCATGCTCTTCCACTCAGCTTTGTCCTGTCAGATGTCCAATAAATCCCACCCCCTTTTAGTGGCTTGTTTGGGCTTACTGGCAGCCTCTTTCAAGAAGCCACAAGAAAGATGGAAAATTACGCATAAGAACGTTGAGCCCATATTTTGCTCCTGAGCTTTCAGATTCAGTTCTGGCATTCACTAGCTGTTCATAATTGTACAGTTCACTCTTTTAACTTCTCTCTCTGTCTCTGTCTCTGTCTCTGTCTCTGTCTCTGTCTCTCTCTCTCTCTCTCTCTCACACACACACACACACTCACTCACAATTGCTTATTTGATTTCCAGATTAAAATGTACATTCACATAACAACATAATGTATAAAAGCAATATTCCAAAGAATCTCCTGGACTTTCCCCCCTCCCCTTTGTGGGTCTTATTGTTAATCCTTTCCTTCTGCATCTTTTATAATAATCCAAATTTTTATATCTCCATTATGTCCAAAGGTCATGGTTACACTACAAGTGTTATTCCAATCCCACTTACGATTTTAACTGTTTACAATGGTTTTTAAGCTAAATTATAAACTTCCCCCATTCCTTATTAAAGTTTTGGTGGTGGACCAAAACCACTCTTTTAACTTCTTAACTATTTGCTGTCACTATAGCTTTTGATATCTTCTTCATTCTATATACGCAGCTTACGTTAGCTTCAGGAAAGAAGAAAACCCACGGAAACTCTCTGTATAATTTAGCCTCGTTATTTTTGAGGCCAAACAGCCCAAAAGCACTTTCCCTCCTCCCTGGCAGTAAAAATGCAACGATCATAAGTTAAATGGCTATTATGTTTGCTGCCATTTCATGACACCCCAAGCCAACTGCCTGAAGCAATTGCCTCGCCTTGTCTAATAATGGCAGGCCTAGCCCTGGTGATGGTTGCCAGTGCAGAGTCAAATGAACATGAGCATCCATGCTTCCGGTCCCCTGTGGTTTGGTTGCTGATTGCCTTTCACAAGCGCAGTAAGTAGCATTACCAACCCTATCACATGAGGTTCATTATCTCTCTCATCTTTCCCCTGGGATATGACAGAGAATGAATTTCCTCTTCTGAACTGAAATCCATTGTTGACGTAAGCTGCTAAACTGTTCAGCCGTACAAAAGGGCTGGCTGGCTTTCTATACAGCAAGCCAGTGGTCCTGTATCTATTGGTCAGGTCATTTGTAGATACAGCACTTCAGGGAATTATTTGCTATGGTAATGAAACGACGGGCTTTTTTTTCTTTGCCTCATCCCTGTAGCAGCACAGCTGGGGCTGCCATCATAAGCATACTTTCTAGGAAAGAAGCCTCACCAAATATGAGGCAAGTTAAACGTCTATAAAATTGTTGTTGATTTGGGAATATTTTTCAGAAAGCAGGTTAATGTAAAAAAAATAAAAAATAAGCACCTTTCTGTGAATGGGAGTTTTTTTTATCCCATCTGCACACCAGGGGCATTTTCAGATAGCTGGTCTTGGGGTAGCAGTTGGGTGACACCTCTTTCTTACTGGATCTGGGGTAGAATGTATATATATTCATAGGAAATAACTGCATTTTCCTGGCTACAAAATACTGTCCATATTCTAATAATAATAATTTATACCCCACCCATCTGGCTGGGTTTCCCTAGCCATTCTGGGTGGGTCCCAAAAGAATATTAAAAACACAACAAAACATCAAATATGAAAAACTTCCCGATACAGGGCTGCCTTCAGATTTC
The DNA here is from genome assembly GCF_964252035.2 of Podarcis erhardii. Classification (NCBI taxonomy): domain Eukaryota; kingdom Metazoa; phylum Chordata; class Lepidosauria; order Squamata; family Lacertidae; genus Podarcis; species Podarcis erhardii. Next base: position 14,294,170 of record NC_138501.1, read on the forward strand.
TTCTAAAAGTCAGATAGTTGTTTATTTCCTTGACGTCTGATGGGAGGGCATTCCACAGGGCGGGCACCAGTACCAAGAAGGCCCTCTGCCTAGTTCTTTGTAACCTCACTTCTTACAGTAAGGGAATGGCCAGAAGGCCCTCGGAGCTGGACCTCAGTGTCCGGGCTGAACGATGGGGGTGGAGACACTCCTTAAGGTATACTGAGCTGAGGCCATTTAGGGCTTTAAAGGTCAGCACCAACACTTTGAATTGTGCTCGGAAATGTACTGGGAGCCAATGTAGGTCTTTCAGGATTGGTGTTATATGGTCTCGGCCGCCACTCCCAGTCCCCAGTCTAGCTGCCAGATTCTGGATTAATTGCAGTTTCTGAGTCATCTTCAAAGGTAGCCCCACATAGAGTGCCTTGCAGTAGTCCAAGCAGGAGAAAACCAGAGCATGCACCACTACAGTCTGCAGGCAGGTAGGGTCTCAGCCTGTGTACCAGGTGAAGCTGGTAGACAGCCACCCTGGACACAGAATTGACCTGCACCTCCATGGACACCTGTGAGTCCAAAATGACTCCCAGGCTGCACACCTGGTCCTTCAGGGGGCACAGTTATCCCATTCAGGACCATAGTGCAACCTTCAGAGAAGATGCCTAGACTGAGCACAACAAATGAGCAAGTGTGCATTGTGCAGAAAGCCTCAATCCCAAAGGTCTTCAAGAATCACTGCAACATGGGGAGAGACACACTTATCACAGGGGTAATAGTGTGTAAGTCTGGGAGAAGCATATTCCAAACCCTGTAAACAATGATTTTTATTGCCTTTCTGATCTGATTTACTATCGCCACAAAATATTACAGAAAGTGTGATTGCAAGAGCCTCTGCTGCCCTCTGATCAGCAGCTTGAAACAGACTCATAAAACGCTTTCGTTCCCCCTGCCAGGAGAGATTTACCTTTACCAGTTATTGCTACTTGTGTGTAACCTTTGTCTTTGCGGCCGAAACATTCAGTGCAACAGTAGCCAAAGCAAACAAATCAAGCACAGCACAACCTTTTCCCATATCACTTTAATCTCTCTTTATTGTACCCACTGTATTTCCCTCTTCCTCTTCCCTGTCCAGATACTCAGCACACTGTGCAAAAATGGGATGGCGGCTGAGCTTTTGAAATGGAGCAAACTTGATATCGGACAAGAAATTTTTAAGGCGTCACATTGTTTTCTCCTGCGCACCTGCATCTACTCTGGAATTTGAAAACCTCATGAATTTGGAATCCCTGTGGTAGAAAATTGTGCAATGTGTAGTGTGTTCTTCCTGTTATTCTTCAGTGAATTACACCTGTCTGGGAGGAGGTGGGGGGGGGAGCTTTATTTCATCATGGATTGCAGCATGAGAAAGGGAAGGGTTTTCCCCCTTTCCTTCCTTGCTTAGCCAGCTAACTTTACTGCCAAAAGCCAAGACTGAGGACTTCCACATTGGAGCTGTACAATGAACCAGGAAGAATGAACTTCCCTCCTAGTACCTTGAGAGCCAATCTCCCGCAAAGATGCAGAGCAACAGGTGGACAGGCAACACAATGGAGGCAAGCGGAGTTCCTGCATCCACCATCAAATTACCTTACATGCAATCCCCAAGTGGACAAACAGCTGCCATGCATGGTTGCTGAGCAGCTCCCATCGGAAAGCACTTTGCCATGGTGGCAACATGTTCTATCTGGACCAAGCTGGTGGGGAGGAGAGCAGATGGGTCAATGAATGAGGCTGCCCTCAGGAACCAGAAAGGGAGAGATTGAGCCCACAGTGCAGTCTGGCTTGTGGTGAGGACCAGTGGTATAGTGTGTGGGGCCCAGAATCATTGTTGTTGTTTAGTCGTTTAGTCATGTCCGACTCTTCGTGACCCCATGGACCAGAGCACGCCAGGCACTTCTGTCTTCCACTGCCCCCCGCAGTTTGGTCAAACTCATGCTGGTAGCTTCAAGAACACTATCCAACCATCTCGTCCTCTGTCGTCCCCTTCTCCTTGGGCCCTCCATCTTTCCCAACATCAGGGTCTTTTCCAGGGAGTCTTCTCTTCTCATGAGGTGGCCAAAGTATTGGAGCCTCAGCTTCAGGATCTGTCCTCCCAGTGAGCACTCAGGGCTGATTTCCTTAAGAATGGATAGGTTTGATCTTCTTGCAGTCCATGGGACTCTCAAGAGTCTCCTCCAGCACCATAATTCAAAAGCATCAATTCTTCGGCGATCATCCTTCTTTATGGTCCAGCTCTCTCTTCCATACATCACTACTGGGGAAACCATGGCTTTAACTATACATTAGGGGGCACAAAATTTTGACACCTGGTGCAGCCTCAGTACAGCTGTGCACTTCCGTCGCTGGGCTCCATTGAAAATGGCTTCTACTTATTGAATAACGCAACAATAACAAAAATAATAGTAGGTAAAGAAGATTGCACACGGGTGGAGGGGAAGTACTGGGTTGTGGGGGAGGGAGGTGAAGGGATTAATTGAGATTGTTAAAGATTGGTATAGGATTTAAGAGATTTAAATTTTTATAAAGATTCTATAAGGAAAGCAGAAAGCAGCAGGAAATATCAAGTAAAAGTATCGGAGAGGAGATCAGTGTAAATGAAAACATGAGACTTATGGTTTTGTTACATATAATTTTATTTTGGAGCTGTCTGCTTATTTTGGAGTTGTTTGCTGTAAATAATGTGTATTATGTGAATAAAATAATAAAGGATTTGAAAAAAAGAAGAAGAAAGAAAATGGCTTCTCCTTGCAAACCAGGATGCGACCTCTCCAGACAATGGAACCACTCTTCTTTTCTTATCTCTGCAGCTGCGATGTCCTAGGTGACAAGGACGCCATTAAGCATTTGAATCCACATGCATACTCGGTCTGTTTCCCTCCCTCCCACCTGCCCCTTCACGTGACCCCGGGTGCAGGCAACCCATGCTACACCACTGGTGAGAACCCCAGCCATGTCAGTGAATGTGGTTGCTGCAGGCGCAGCATGGATTAGGCTCATGCTTACCTGCAAATAAGGATCTCATCAAGTGGCAAGTGAGTGGCAACTGGCATGGCAGGGTCAGGCTTGGGCAATGAAGGCCCTTCTGAGATTCCGGGAACCTAATCTGACTGACCATGTCTGCAAGCTATGATAGAAGGCTTAATATAAAAATTTCCATTAGTGCCCAAGGGAACATTTTTCACTAAGCCCGAAAACTTCACGAGAGTAAATGGGAAGGGGTGTGTGTGAGAGAGTATCAGGTTATCTGGGAAGGGAAGGGCTAAATCTTCCCTCTCACACATTTAAGTCCCAATAATAATCCTCCCCTGATCCAGCGATAATAAATTTAAGTAAAACAAGTGATGTGGCTGCATGCTACACATTAAGCATCGGTGCACAGTTTTAACCCTTAGAGGAAACACCAGTCAGAAAACTAGACAGTGATTTTATTGTCTTTCTCAAGCAAGAGCAAAATAGCAACAGGAAACTCATGAGTCCACGTAGAAATAACTTGTCGAATGCCACCTAGTGATGACATGAAATGACATTATCCACAAAAGGTTGAAAGAACTAGTAGGCAATTCATTTAGGACATCCAAGAGGGCATTAGCAGTAGTCAGCTCAGTTAATAAGCTTATTGCTCTAAAGGCCGTGACATAATACCAAAGGAATAGCATTAATAAAATATTACAACTCATACATCCATAATATAAAAATCTGCAAAGACTTTGCTAAATTTCTGAGTGATGAAACACAGTTTCCCTTTTGCAGTAGTCTGTCGTCCCCCCAGACCCTGTGTCCCATAATGACTTTTGAAAAGATGGAAAGACGACAAAGTTCCTGTTGGATTATGCCGAAATGGCAAAACTGACTGGAAAGCTCAGGGACCAAGAAGACCAAAACTTGAATAAAGAATAGGAAAAATTTACAATCTACCTGAAAGACCACTGTAAGCAGATGAAAACATTAGCAGGATTATAATAACACTTGTAATGTAGAAAATGTTATGGACAAAATGGAGAGATATAAAATTTGAATGCTGAAATAATATGCAGTTGAGAAGGTTGATAATAGGACCCATGGAGGGGAAGGTTGGAAGTCTACAGATTCAGAGAAATCTCTAAATATGGATATGTATTTTGTATGGTTACAACTTTATACTTGTAAAATCAAATAAAAAAATATTTTTTTTTTTAAAAAAGAACACATAATGACTTTTGAAAATGAGGAGAATTTCAAAAGCGGTTTGTGGTTTGACATGGAGACCTGCTCTTCAAGGAAAGAAAATTTTAAAATCCCATTGGGCATTACCAAACCCTTGGGCATGCCTAAAGTGACTTTTTGGATCCCAGCCTATACTCCCGCTTCTTAAAAGACAGACTAGTGATGGCATCAGTCAACTTGCTTTTATCCTATTTAAGAAATAGCCATGGTTATTTTCAGTCCCATCTGCTATCGCCTTCTCCTGAAGAAGAAGCTAGCACACAAACTTCATGTTAGGCTGTTCTACATTTTATACCGAACATAGGTACATAGCTGAGCCTGAGCCAATAATAATAATAATAATAATAATAATAATTTATTATTTGTACCCCATCCATCTGGCTGGGTTTCCCCAGCCACTCTGGGTGGCTTCCAACAAAGATTAAAAATACATTAAAATGTCACACATTAAAAACTTCCCTAAACAGGGCTGCCTTCAGATGTCTTCTAAATGTCAGTTGTTCATCTCTTTGACATCTGATGGGAGGGTGTTCCACAGGGCGGGCGATGGAGGAGTTCATAGCATTAACATCCCAAAAGGGTCTTGGTTCTTCCATAACCACAGCCTTAGATTCAAACATAAATCAAATATTGCGCGCTCTCTCTCTCTCTCTCTCTCTCTCTCTCTCTCTCTCTCTCTTGGTTCCTCATTGCTGTTCCCTGGTTTCTAGTTCAGTTCACTCCAAACTTTCTAACTACCCACAAGCTAAGAGCAGGGCCCCACCCATTTGCTGTCTCGCACACAGAGCCACTTTCTTCTGTTCCCCTTAATGGCCCATCACCCAGGTGATCACCTCACCAGGAAGCTATGTTTCAACACTTCCTGGATCCAGGAGTTAGAAGGGTCTCAGACTAAAGGTAAAGATAAAAAGCAAATGACCCCTGGATGGTTAAGTCTAGTCAAAGGTGACTATGGGGTTGCGGTGCTCATCTTGCTTTCAGGTCGAGGGAGCCGTTGTTTGTGCACAGACAGCTTTCCGGGTCATGTGGCCAGCATGACTAAACTGTTTCTGGCACAATGGAACACCGTGATGGAAACCAGAGCACACAGAGACAACGTTTACCTTCCTGCCACAGCAGTACCTATTTATCTACTTGCCCTGGTATGCTTTCAAACTGCTAGGTTGGCAGGAGCAGGGACAGAGCAACAGGAGCTCACTCAGTTGCAGGGATTCAAACCACTGACCTTCCGATCAGCAAGCCCAAGAGGCTTAGTGGTTTAGACCACAGCTCCACCCGTGTCCCAAAGAAATAAGCACGAAATCACTGATAGGTCCCCCGCCATTGTGAGGCTCAAAGCAATGAAGGTGATGCCTCCCCAGCTGTTGCCATTGGCTGTGGGTTTCTTGTGATGTCACAAAAGCACTTGGCAACTGAGTGGATATACAGGTAGGCCAAGGGGAAAGCCCTTTTCTATTTCCAGCAGGACACACCTGACAATGGATGTGACATTCAGCACTGCCCAGGTTTCTTCCACTTGGAGGAGGCAAACTGGAGAATGGAAGGAGGCAATCCTCTGGCAGTGGGATGCTAGGGAGCGATAATAAGGCAAGTTTGCTTGCTTGAAGGCTGCTGGTATCTGTGATTGGAAGCTGGCGGACGTCTCATGATGGACCTAACAGTAGCTTCTGGCACAATGGGACACCATGACAGAAGCCAGAGTGGTTTAGACCACAGTACCACCCCTTCCCCAAACTCATAACACTATGCATGACCAAATCTCTGTCCCACACTGGTAGAGACAGGAGATACTGGGCCCTGCTGAGTCCTGTGGGTTTTTGTCTCTGATTATATGGCTCATATATCATTCCAAAGATCAAAAAGAAAAAAGAAAAAGGTGAGTGAGTATTAAATCTGTGCTGGGAACAATACCATAATTACGTACAATTAGGTGTGAAAAGGAAATTGCAGTAAAAATGCCCTTGAAGTACACTGCTTTCCCACAATTTAATATTGAATGCATCCAAGAGCATGCCTTTAAACCTTGCTGTGATCCTGCCCCCAGTGAAATATAAAAAAATGGAAAATCTGGTCTTCACAAATCAGTGCCAGGGATCCAAATGATGTTTCCCAGGTAGCCCAACCATAGTGAGTGGGGAGTCCAAATTGCTTCCCTCCGATAGCACTCCTCCCATCATTGCAGGCAAATCACACACATCCCTGGAATTTCACAGCTGCCGGCAAAATGTGATTATTCTTCCTGTTGGCATTTTCATCGCTTACGCAATAGCCATGTGTTTTGTGTGCGTTTGTGTGTTGTGGGAACATAAGAGTACTTATTGGTTATTACCTGTGATGTCTGAGGCTATGTACACAAATTAGCAGCTCGAAATTCAGCAGGGTCATTTCCAGTTGCATTTTTACGTTGCCTTACACATCAGAAAGGAGCTGGGGATGTCTCTACATCTGATGCACATTACTCGATTTGTTTCTCCACACTGACAACCTCCTGCAACTCTCATAAAAATGAAACTGTTGTCTGTGTGTGTACATTGCATGTGCACAATGACTGCCTGAAATGTACACACCTTGGCTTAACCATGCTGTACATTTTCAAATCAGAAAATGTAACAGATTGAGGTTGAAGATTGAGGCTGAATCCTGACAAGACAGAAGTACTGTTTTGGGGGGACAGGAGACGGGCGGTGTGGAGGACTCCCTGGTCTTGAATGGGGTAACTGTGCCCCTGAAGGACCAGGTGCGCAGCCTGGGAGTCATTTTGGACTCACAGCTATCCATGGAGGCGCAGGTCAATTCTGTGTCCAGGGCAGCTGTTTATCAGCTCCATCTGGTATGCAGGCTGAGACCCTATCTGCCTGCAGACTGTCTCGCCAGAGTGGCGCATGCTCTAGTTATCTCTTGCTTGGACTACTGCAATGCGCTCTATGTGGAGCTACCTTAGAAGGTGACCCAGAAACTTCAACTAATCCAGACTGTGGCAGCTAGACTGGTGACTGGGAGCGGCTGCCGAGACCATATAACACCGGTCTTAAAAGACCTACACTGGCTTCCAGTATGTTTCCGCACACAGTTCAAAGTGTTGGTGCTGACCTTTAAAGCCCTAAATGGCCTTGGTCCAGTATACCTGAAGGATCATCTCCACCTCCATTGTTCTGCCCGGACACTGAGGTCCAACGCTGAGGGCCTTCTAGCGGTACCCTCCCTGCCAGAAGCCAAGTTACAGGGCACCAGGCAGAGGGCCTTCTCGGTAGTGGCACCTGCCCTGTGGAACGCCCTCCCACCAGATGTCAAAGAGAAAAACAACTACAGTGGTACCTTGGGTTAAGTACTTAATTCGTTCCGGAGGTCTGTTCTTAACCTGAAACTGTTCTTAACCTGAAGCACCACTTTAGCTAATGGGGCTTCCTGCTGCCGCCGCACCACCGGAGCACGATTTCTGTTCTCATCCTGAAGCAAAGTTCTTAACCCAAGGTACTATTTCTGGGTTAGCACAGTCTGTAACCTGAAGCGTATGTAACCCGAGGTGCCACTGTACTTATTAGTTATTGCCTGTGGTGTCTGAGGCTATGTATACAAATTAGCAGCTCGAAATTCAGCAGGGTCATTTCCAGTTGCATTTTTACATTGTTGCACACACCAGAAAGGAGCTGGGGATGTCTCTCCATCTGATACACAATACTTGATTTGTTTCTCCACCCTGACAACCTCCTGCAACTCTCATAAAAATGAAACTGTTGTCTGTATGTGCGCATTGCGTGTGCACAATGGCTGCCTGAAATGTACACACCTTGGCTTAACCATGCTGTAGATTTTCAAATCAGATGAAAGCTGGTTTGAGGGGAAACACATTTAAAAGTATTTCTCAATAAGTTACAGGATACAGATGGATTGTGGCCAACATTATGCATCCTTGGCTTCAGACACCAGCACTGGAGCCGGAGCAATATGCACATGGTGTGCATCTGTGGATATGATCTGGAAACAAATTTTATGGCTCCCTCGCTGAAGCAGACTGGTTTAAAGCTGATTGGGATTCCCTGTGACTTCTTCATTTTTTTCCCCAGTTAACATCTGAAGGCAGCCCTGTTCAGGGAAGTTTTTAATATGTGACATTTTAGTGTATTTTTTATCTCTGTTGGAAGCCGCCCAGAGTGGCTGGGGAAACCCAGCCAGATGGGCGGGGTACAAATAATAAATTATTATTATTATTATTATTATTTCCCAGACATGAAGCATACCTGAGACTGAGAAATATGCCAGGCTTTTTGCAGGTCAGTGAAATTCAAAAGAATGTGAACTGAACATGTTAGGAACCTACTCTGCCCCAATGAATGGAATTCAGTTTTTCTGCTTTTCTCTTTCTTTCCCCCTAAGGGCTCCAGCTTCATAGGTGCAGCTGCCTCTTACCAACCCTCTTAGTAGTATTGGAAGAAATGCAGCTTGAGGCTGTCTGCATTGTTTTCTCTCTTCCCCTCCCTTACCTTTATGACAAATCTTTGACAGGGAGGACAAAGGTTCATTCAGAGACCAGCCTGCTAAAATGCCAACTGGATGCTCCTTCTTGCATTCTAGGGAGAACGGTTGTAGCTCAGTAGCAGAGGATGTGCTTTGCACACAAAAGATCCAGGTCCAATCTCCCACATCTCCAGGTAAGGTCTGATTTGAAACCCTGGAGAGACACCCCCAGTTAATTTCAACAGTAGGTGGACTGATGTTCTGAGGCAGCTTCCTAGGACTCTGAGTCATTACTCATTACTCACTCTCAGAGACTGAAGTTCACAGCTGGATGAAGGAGATAAATACGGGAGACACAGGAATCCTCTGGTTTTCCCTGCGATGGTAATTGGTTGGACTGTCAGGAAGCAGGAAATTCCTCTTGCTCATAAGACACTTAGAACTAAGCTATCTTGCTTCTCTTGGTGTGTCTGTTTTGAAATGATTTGAAAAAGTGTGCTTGCTTTTTTGCAAGCTGCAAGTTGTGTTGATTTTGATTTCCTTAACATAAATTACAATAGGCACTTTCACTATATCCTTTAAAGCACCTTATTTCCCTCAATCTGGGCCTGGAGTTTGTTTAAGAGTTGCCAACTTCGTGTGTGATAATCTACAGTGCTCAGAATCCTTTCAGGGAATTTAAGCTATAAGAAGAAGAAGAAGAGTTTGGATTTGATATCCTGCTTTATCACTACTCGAAGGAGTCTCAAAGTGGCTAACATTCTCCTTTCCCTTCCTCCCCCCACAACAAACACTCTGTGAGGTGACTGGGGCTGAGAGACTTCAAAGAAGTGTGACTAGCCAAAGGTCACCCAGCAGCAGCATGTGGAGGAGCGGAGACCCGAACCCGGTTCACCAGATTATGAGTCTATCACTGTTAACCACTACACCACACTGCCTCTCAAGTTACGGTCAGGGACTGTGCTGAGGAGAGCTGCAACGAGGAAGAATTGTGGGAGCCTCCCCCTCCCCCTGATCAGGATCCGAATCCTGCATCTTCCCAGGAGCAGGAGGACATTATAGATTTGGAACTGTGGTTTGCAGAAGGGCATAGTTCAGAAGGCAGAAGCTGGGAAATATTGGATGGGGAACAGCTAGGAGAACACACACACACAGAGAGAGAGAGAGAGAGAGAGAGAGAGAGAGAGAGAGAGTGTTAACAGATTCACTGTCTCTGGAAAGCATTCATCCACTCTACCCAAGGTCAAGAAGAGCTCAGAAAGTGGCAGAACAGAAAGCACACAATGCACAGACGGGCCAAGCTCAGATTACATGACGTAGAAGTGACACGGATTAATAGGGATGCAAAGGGGTATGAGCCTTAATTGGGAGCACCACCATTTCTAGGAGGTGGGTTCTTTGTCCTCTCGCTGTGATTATTCAAGTTTCTAACTGGTAAGAAGACTCCTTTTCCTTTGTTCTGCTTATCTGCTACCATGGGGGGAGGAAGCCAATTCCCTGAAGCTTGACAGATGCACACAGCCTGAGGGTGGGATTTATTGAACATTGCTATCCCATGTCATGCTGGGTACTGGCTACCAGGCTTGTCCCCCAGATAATCTGGGGATCCTTCTTTGAGTATGCAAATTGCTGAACAGGAAAGTATTGCTCTTCCAAATGATAACTGGAACACATCAATATTACTGGGGGGAAATTAAGCAGTTGTTTATACGTCATATCATTACTAGTCACAGGCATTCCTTGTTTCCTGCGTGAACGTCCTCACAGACATCATTAAAATTCAAAGCTGAAGGATAGTGTGCTTGCAAGGGATTGCAGGGGAAAGGAAGAATCAGTGAAAATCACCTCCTTGAGCAGCCGATCACATGGGCACAAGCCAGGATACAACCCTGCTGAGTATCAGGGTTTTTAAAAATAAAAAACCTACTTTTGTTTGTTGTGCTCACATGCAGTCGCTGTCTAGTTGATTTAGTGTCACGTGTTTATTTCACATGCAGCAAGAACATGTCCGAAAGATAACCAGAAATGAATTTGCCTGGACACGTCATACAAAAATGTGGCATAATTGCCCACTTCCGCACACCACCCAAATGTCATTTCCATTCCATAAACATGGTTAGTGGAAAACACATAGCATGAATCTGCTGGAAAACACATCACACAGAAGTCCTTCTGAAGATGCAAGAGGAAGCAAATGGCAACACAGGCTAATTTTCAAGATGCCCAAATAATGCATATCTAACAAAAAGATGCACAGGCTATTAGAATCCTATGAACAAGTAATGCTAGCAATGTACATTTAGCATTTTAAAAAATGCTGTAGCTATTGAAAGATCTTTTATGAGGCTTTAAAAAAAAAAGAAATGCATCATTCAATGAAAACAATTTATGTATCAGCCATGGAAAAATGTATGGTGACTATTTAAATATTATATTGAATGGGTTTTTTCATTTTGTTTAGTCATCTCAATGATGAATGAAACCAGTGCCCCTTAAGGGGGGGGGGGGGTACTGTTTCTATACACAGATAAACTGGAATTTTTCCAAATGATGAGAGACGGGAATTTTCCGACATATCACTTGGAATGCTTAAGCATGCTATTTCACATCATTTTGAAGAAACACCAGCTGATGACATGGCTCCCCAAATCTCTTTTCTGATGAGAGCAGCTTTTGCATCTCATTTGGAAAGCAAGGACCCAGATTCTGGAGGAAGAATGGGGAGGCACACAATGCCAGATGCTTGAAGTCCAGTGTGAAGTTTCCACAGTCTGTGTTGATTTGGGGAGCCATCAGTTGGTCCACTGTGCTTCATTAAGTCCAGGGTCAACACAGCCGTCTACCAGGAGATTTTGGAGAACTTCATGCTTCCTTCCGCAGATGAGCTTTATGGGGATGCTGACTTCATTTTCCAGCAGGACTTTGGCACCTGCCCACACTGCCAAAAGTACCAAAACCTGGTTCAATGCCCATGGGATTACTGTGCTTGATTAGCCAGCAAACTTGCCTGATCTGAACCCCATAGAGAATCTATGGGGCATTGCCAAGAGAAAGATAAGAGACATGAGACCGAGCAATGCAGAAGAGCTGAAGGCTGCTATTGAAGCTTCCTGGTCTTTCATAACACCTCAGCAGTGCCATAGGCTGATAGCATCCATGCCACGCCACATTGAGGCAGTAATTGATGCAAAAGGGGCCCAAACCACGTACTGAGTACATATGCATGCTTCTACTTCTCAGAGGTCCAATATTGCTCTATTTGCAGTCCTTGCTTTGCTGATTTCATTTAATATTTTAATTTTCTGAGATTGTTAATTTGGAGTTTTCATCAGCTGTAAAATCATAACAATTATAACAAACAAAGGCTTGACATATCTCGCTTTGCATGTCATGAGTCTATCTCATATATTAGTTTCACCTTTTAAGTTGAATTACTGAAATAAATGAACTTTTCCACCATATTCTAATTTTCCAAGTTTCACCTGTATATTGTTGAATGTCTATGTAAATTGTACACAGTGAGAACAGAACACAAATTAAGGTGCATGAAGTTGATGCACCTGTGTTCTGCTGGCATCATGAAGCTAAAAAAACAGAAGAATGTCAAGGAAGCCAAAGGGCAGGATATTTGAGCTTTAGATGAAGCTGAGCATCTTTTTGGTCTTTCCTTATGGGTTCTGGCATATGCTGCCACCTTGAGATCCAAAGAGGAAAGGTAGGACACAGATAATATAATTTTGCAGCACCCTTAACAAACTGCAGTTCCCTAAATGTGTGTCAATTGGTGTGTATGCAACCTTAGTTACTGAAATGGTCCTGCCATAAGCATGCCTAAGAGTCCACCCTTACCATGTTTTGTTGAATTCAGTGGGGCTTCATGGCTCTGATAATATTTTGCTTCTTTTGGAGCATTTATTGATTGTACTGCTGTTTTGTCTTTTCACTGTTTTCGCTTTATTAGTATTATACCTTTTCTTTTGTCATCTCAGCACATTTGATAGGTGGGAGTAAAACATTTGTCATATGTTTTATGAACTCTATGCTCTATAAATCTAATTGAATCTAAATAAACTACATAAAGTACTGATGAAATAGTTTGGTGCTGCAGGAAATGGTAATCTAATGAGGCCGCTCGATTTGGTAGGTGTTCCAAAATATACAGAAATACAAAGCTGTTCCTCAGTACTCTGAAAGTTATCGGTGCCCAGATCAGAGGACCTTCTGAAAGAGAGAGGCAGGAAAAGGTATCACATATGCTCAGTGTCACCTTGCAAGGATGTAAAATGGTGGCAGCCTTCCTGCCAAGTTCTGAGCTCCTATTTACTTTTCCACTTCAGATCTTCTGTGTTTTGTGGCTGTTGCTGACTCAGTCGGCTGCCAGAGTCGCTGGCGGCACCACATCGTACTAAGCAACAAACAAAGCAAAGGTCCAGGGCCTCTGGCTTGGCTGCTGACCGGCTGGCTGCTTGGCTGCCTGACCCAGAGAACACACAAAGAGCAGTGTCCCTGTCGGCAGCCCGCCTTGCACTTGTCTGTGGCAAAATCTCTTTGTCTCTCCTTGCTCGGTTTAAAGGAGCATTGAAAAGGGGAAGGGAGAGCATCTGTTCAAAGCATAGCCCACCAGAGCAAAAGAATCAAACGAAATGCACCTGCCGAAACATTCAATGCTGCTTATTCATTGCACTTGAATTCTGCCTTACGGGCATCCCTCCCCATGTGTGTGTTACACTTGTGTGAGGCTGCGTATATGAGAAATAATTACATAAATAGAATCATGCCAGGAAATGGTGGGAAAGAACTGGAGAGTCCTTGTGGCTCACAAGGAGACCCTCCCTGGACTGAGGACATCAGTGAGGATGGAGGAAGCCCTGAAGAGACCAGAGGTGCAGTGGGGCTTTATGCTGCTCAGCCTCCCCGCCTAACAGCTGATTGTGGGGTAGCACAGAAGCTGCAGCCGCTTTCTGGCACATCTTCCAGCTAGCCCCAGAGTTTCAGTTTTGGTGGAAGAGAGAGTTGTGTGGAAAGAGAGCGGAGGGTACTCCCCGCTTTATGCATTTTCACTTATGTGCACGGGGTCCCAGAATGCAATCCCCGCATATGTCGGGGGACGGCTGTGCATCTGGGGTAAGATGTATGGCTCATCCAGACTTTAAAGCTTTGTGTCTGAGCATTTGTTGTTGTCTCAACAAGTTTTGTGTCCAGATTTTCACTTTTTAAAATATGGGGAAATCAGTGTGTTACCACTGAATCAGAGCAAATGGGAACCTTTGGGAAACTTGATTGCTGTTTGCCCCGATTCAGTGGTAAAACACTCAGATATGGTGCTTTAATGCCAGGACCGCTGCTTTGGTCTTCCCTGCACATCATGCATCTGTGACGGCAAATAAGAGGGAGGGATCAGCATACCTGGAAGAGGGAGGGATCAGCGTACAAGGTATGCAGAGCTACAAAACATTTCTTTTTAAAGAAGGAGGAACTCCATCTCCAAACCAAACAACCCAGTGGGAACGAAGCATGCTGCATGGCCTCCAGGACATATGGAATATTAAGTGTCAGTTGGGAAAAATAAATGGGAAACCATGAGGGGTGTGATGTGAAGTGCTGGAGCCCCACATAGCTTACAGAATCTTGGAGGAGGGCATGGCTTCTGGCTGATATCCTGAATGAGAACACTTCTGTAAGGGGGTGAAGAAGCACCATAGTGTGTTGTGATTCAAGTTACAAGAAAGGAGATTCCAGCTAACCATCAGGAAGAACTTTGTGACAATAAGCGCTGCTCAACAGTGGAACAGACTCCCTCAGAAGGTTGTAGACTCTCTTTCCTTGGAGGTTTTTCAGCAGAGTTTGGATGGCCATCTGTCATGGATGCTTTAGTTGAAAATCCTGCATTGTAGAGAGTTGGACTGGATACCTTGGGGTACCTTGCAACTCTATGGTTATTATTTAGGTGTTAAGCCACCAGTCATTTAAGAAAATGTAGAGAGACTTGATGATCTGTGGGGTCCTTTGCTGGAAACTACAACTAATCCAGAATGCGGCAGCCAGACAAGTGACTGGGAGCGGCCGCCAAGAACATATAACACTGGTCCTGAAAGACCTACATTGGCTCCCAGTACGTTTCCAAGCACAATTCAAAGTGTTGGTGCTGAACTTTAAAGCCCTAAATGGCCTCAGCCCAGTATACCTTAAGGAGTGTCTCCACCCCCATCGTTCAGCCCTGAGGTCCAGCTTCAAGGGCCTTCTGGCAGGTCGCTCACTGTGAGAAGTGCGGTTACAGGGAACCAGGCAGAGGGCCCTCTCGGTAGTGGTGCCTGCCCGGAGGAATGCCCTCCCATAAGATGTCAAGGAAATAAATAATTACCTGACTTTTAGAAGACATCTGAAGGCAGCCTTGTTTAGGGAAGTTTTTAATGTCTGATGTTTTATCATGTTCTTAACATTCTGTTGGGAGCAGCTCAGAGTGGCTGGGGAAACCCAGCCAGATGGGCAGGGTATAAATAAATTATTATTATTATTATTATTATTATTATTATTATTATTATTATTTGTTTATCTAACAGTATGTATGAACTGCTTAACGTTTCAAGAATCTGTAAGTGATAGAGTCTTTAAAAAAAACATCCATTAGACATTAAAACAAGAACAAAAATGCAACCTAAAACCAATCAAGCAAAAATATAAGAACTCTCGGAAGCATAAAGAAACAGATGATTCAAAGATATAACACAGGGTTTAATATTGTGGGCAAAAAAGGTCATGGAAAACTGGTTCCTTCCAGAAAGCCAGGGCAGATGCCAATTTTTTCCAGACTTACTGAATGGAATATAAACCAGACATACATAGTAGAGAATAACTTCAGCCATGAACAGTGGTGTTCTGGTTGCCAATCAAAACCATTTAACTGGCAAAAGGAAGTTTCTGGTATATTGTTAAGCAAATGGTTCTGTATTTGGTATGGTTAGAACTGAGAACAGGAAGGGTAGAATAATATGTTTAGATGCCAAGTTAAAATGTATTTCTTCCTTCAGGCCTATGGAGATGGCTGGTTTGGAACTTGTTTATTCTGATTTTTTTTATTTTTTGTATATAGTTTTTATTTAATTTTCTGCTTTACAATTTAAAGTACTGATTTTTTTACATCCTTAAAATATCAGTGACTTCCCATCTTCTCTTTCCATGGTTCATTTTACATATCATAAATCCCTGTATATTTTACAGAAACTATTCCATTCATTATTCCATTATTCCATCCATCATAACTTCTTTACACTGTTTAATTTATCTTAATGATGCCAGCGTTTTCAGCTGTACACAGTTATAACTGGGTTTTTTAAAATTGGCTTTATGAATTTTATATGTGCTCCTAATGTGTGGATCTTTCATGAATCGTGTGTGTGCTGACCTAGGGACCTTCAGGTTGAAGGTGAGTTATAATAAATAGCATTAATTACAACAATTACAACAGTTATAATAATGAGGATATGAAGGCCCCATTGTTAAATAAATTCCCAACTGAGTTTGCACTGCCATAAAAGAAAGTATTTTCTAGAAAGGCAACATTAGCTCTCAGCATAGCTGTCAACTTACAGATTTGAAAATAAGGGACCAGCAGCCTCAAAAATAAGGGATCAGCAGCCAAAATAAGGGATCAACAATTACTTTGATAAAATACATATTTTGTTGCATGCAAATGGGTTAATAATAATAATAATAATAATAATAATAATAATAATAATTTTTATTTATATCCCGCCCTCCCCAGCCGAAGCCGGGCTCAGGGCGGCTAACAACAATCAAATAATCAAACAATCAAATAATCCAACATTCTAAAAAACATTTCATTATAAAAATTAATTAAAATCAAATTAATGGCAACTGTTAAGCAAAATTCTGTGCAGGTTGCCAGAGGAGGGAGTCAGGCTGCGCCCTGCCCAAAGGCCTTGTGGAACAGCTCTGTCTTGTAGGCCCTGCGGAAAGATGTCATGTCCCGCAGGGCCCTAGTCTCTTGTGACAGAGTGTTCCACCAGATTGGAGCCGCAGCCGAGAAAGCCCTGGCTCTAGTTGAGGCCAGCCTAACCCCTCTGAGGCCTGGGACCTTCAGGATGTTTTTATTTGCAGACAGTAGGTTCCTCTGTGGGGCATACCAGGAGAGGCGGTCCTGTAGGTACGAGGGTCCTAGGCCGTATAGGGCTTTAAAGGTTAAAACCAGCACCTTAAACCTGATCCTGTACTCCACTGGGAGCCAGTGGAGCTGGTATCGTACCGGATGAATGTGATCTTGCAGCGAAGACCCCATAAGGAGTCTCGCCGCGGCATTCTGCACCCGCTGGAGTTTCTGGGTCAGTCTCAAGGGCAACCCCACGTAGAGCGAGTTACAATAATCCAGTCTGGAGGTGACCGTCATGTGGATCACAGTGGCTAGGTCAGGGCGAGAGAGATAAGGGGCCAACTGCTTAGCTTGGCGGAGATGAAAAAATGCTGCCTAGATACCTATTAGGTCCATAAATTACCATATAGCATATATTCAACACAAAAAAACAGCAACAATTTGTTGTTGACAAAGGACAGCTGGACATAGAAAGGGCCCCATTACCTTAAGTAGCTTATTTAAGGGACATCATCAATAAGGGACAGCAGCGGGACATGGCGCTAGGATAAGGGACTGTCCCGCCAAATATGGGACGCTTGACAGCTATGGCTCTCAGCCAACAGAAAACCTGAATACCCATCAGAAAAGCTTTAAAACCAGGTAGGACACCAGAAAGGATGAGACGAGAACTTTCAACAAAGATTTCACTGTTGTTATACAATGCAATCATATTTCTATGTCTGCTACACTAATGTCTCCTACTCAATTATTTCCCCCAACGGTATCTTTGCATTTCTTTGCTGGCCAGATTTCTTTGCTGGCTGGAACAAAATGTTTCCAGTCAATGGAAAATTTCGGCATATTCTGTTAGATGATCCTCCCAACTTTCCTGTGGGAGGGAGAAGAATCTGCTCTCAGAGAGTGAATTGGCTCAGGAAATGTACGAGGATGATTCTTTTAACAGCCTCTTGTTTGCTAATGGAAATGGGCCATCATAGCTCAGGGAGAAGGCAGCTTGAAGATGAGAAGAAGCGACTCACCTTTATGGCATTCCAAATTAACAATTCCATGATAATTAGCAGCAATGATTCATCTTTGGTTGAGAAGTCATTTCTCCTGGACTGGACATCAGTGATGGAAATATGCAAGAAACTACATGTTCCCACATCGGATGTAGTCTCAACAAACCAATGTTTTCAACTGAAGTTGGCGGCAGGAGAAACAAAGAAAGGAATGAGCCCAGCACACCATTGAACAAACCACAAAATTTTGTCACATTTTGGTTGGCCTAAATAAGTACAGTGGTACCTTGGTTTATGAAGGGATGTGGGTGGCTCTGTGGGTTAAACCACAGAGCCTAGGGCTTGCCTATCAGAAGGTCGGCGGTTCGAATTCCCGTGACGGGGTGAGCTCCTGTTGCTCGGTCCCTGCTCCTGCCAACCTAGCAGTACGAAAGCACGTCAAAGTGCAGGTAGATAAATAGGTATGGCTCCGGTGGGAAGGTAAACGGCGTTTCCATGCACTGCTCTGGTTCACCAGAAGCGGCTTAGTCATGCTGGCCACATGACCCGGAAGCTGTACGCCGGCTCCCTCGGCCAATAAAGCGAGATGAGCACCGCAACCCCAGAGTCGGTCACGACTGGACCTAATGGTCAGGGGTCCCTTTATCTTTACCTTTACCTTGGTTTATGAACTTAATCTGTTCCGGAAGTCTGTTCTCAAACCGAGGCGCGCTTTCCCTAATGAGGCCTCCTGCTGCCGGTGCCCTTCCACCGTTCGGCTTCCATTCTTAGATCAAGGTAAAGTTCACAAACCGGGACAATACTTCTGGTTTTGCGGAGTTCGTAAATCAAATCGTTTGTAAACAGAGCTGTTCTTAAACCGAGGTACCACTGTATTTCTCCATTCTGGATTTGGAGAATTTTCCTATGGGCCCATGTGGCTACCTCTTTGGTTGTTTTTTTTGGTTTTGTTTTGTTTTAAACTGAAATATGCAAGTCCAAGTTGATTTAGGGACAGGCAGGATTTATGGCATTAAATGCAAGGCCCACCCTCCCCAGATGGCCTGTTCGTAATTGTTTTGACATGGCATGCCAGTTTGCTGGTGATCTTGCAGTGGAGTGTAAGGCCCCATGTATTGAAAGTTTAGCCATTTCAGAGTAATCCATTAACTTCCGCTGCCATTCTTCTCTGGTAGAGACTTTGTCTTCTTTCCATCTCCATTTTAATGTATCATAGTCTGGTCAATATATAATTATTTCTACATAACAGTGTTAGGAAGAACCCATCAGTGCTAATGTAAGTTTGCAGTAGTGGTACCTCGAGTTACAAATGCCTCAGATTACAAACACTTCAGGTTACAAACTCCGCTAACCCGGAAGAGTTACCTTGAGTTGAGAACTTTGCCCCAGGATGAGAACAGAAATCGTGTGCTGGAGGCACAGCGGCAGCAAGAGGCCCCATTAGCAAAAGCACACCTCTAGTTAAGAACAGTTTCAGGTTGAGAATGGACCTCCAGAACGAATTAAGTTCATAACTAGAAGTACCACTGTACAGCACATTCTTCCTCTCTGCCTCACCTAGTTCTTTGACAGTGATTAAAGCCTGGAGAACAGACGAGCAGTGTAGTCTGTCCAAAAAAATCCACACTAGACCTTTCAGAACTGCATCACAAGATGTAAGCAGCAGTGGGCTCATAGGCTTCAAGGTTATCTGTTATCCAGCAGATGGAAACACATGCTGTTCCAGTGAACCTAGTTCCCAAGATTTGAGATAGATGTCAGGACTTAGGAAGCATAAGATCTCTTTGTGTGTGACATGCGGCTAGGTCAGGCTCCTCACAGCACCGTGAGGCGAAAGCAAGAAACGTAGAAGGATTTCATATCCTTTACGAATCTTTTAAGGGCGTCTTCGAAATGGATGGAGAAATACACAAGTAGTCTTCCAGGTCAGGACTGACCCTGTGCTCAGGGGGAAATATATAGACACTAGGTGTGCACAGAACCTGCTTGTGAGGATTCAGTGTTACATACCAGGGATGGGAATCCTCAGATCAGAGGGTACAAATGCAGCCTATTTGATCCTCCGGACTCTCTTTCCAGACCACATTCTCTCCCTAGTAATGCCCCTCTTCTCATCCTGCTTTGCATTCTCCTTGAATGTGTTTGTCTGACTGGAATGTGCCCTTGAAAGCTGCAAATTTGCCACACTGAATGATAGAGAGCAGGGTGCAGGTGTGCAAAGGTGTGTAGAAACTGTACAAATGTAAAGTTTTCATTTGGTGCTCTGTCCCCTTTTACCTCTGCCCCCCACACCACTGGCATAAGCCCCCCCCCCCCCCCGCCCCAGAGACTGCCTAGAAGCAAATGAGGCCCACAGACTAAAAATGGATCCCCTCCTCTACTTTAAGCACTTACTTGAGGTAAATCCCATTGAGCTCAATAGGGCTTAACTTTTGGATATAAATAGGATCACACCACAAATGGCTTCTCCTCATTCCACCAGCTCCACCCCAAGGGATCTGTTGCTATCACCTTTGTTGTTGTAGTTGTTTAGTCATTTAGTCGTGTCCAACTCTTCGTGACCCCATGGACCAGAGCATGCCAGGCACTCCTGTCTTCCACTGCCTCCCACAGTTTGGTCAAACTCATGTTCATAGCTTCGAGAACACTGTCCAACCATTTCGTCCTCTGTCGTTCCCTTCTCCTTGTGCCCTCAGTCTTTCCCAACATCAGGGTCTTTTCCAGGGAGTCTTCTCTTCTCATGTGGTGGGCAAAGTATTGGAGCCTCATCTTCACAATCTGTCCTTCCAGTGAGCACTCAGGACTGGTTTCCTTAAGAATGGATCGGTTTGATCTTCTTGCAGTCCATGGGACTCTCAAGAGTCTCCTCCAGCACCATAATTCAAAAGCATCAATTCTTCGGCAATCACCCTTCTTTATGGTCTAGCTCTCACTTCCATATATCACTACTGGGAAAACCATGGCTTTAACTATACGGACCTTTGTTGGCAAGGTGATGATTGAGGGCACAAGGAGAAGGGGACGACAGAGGACGAGATGGTTGGACAGTGTTCTCAAAGCTATGAACATGAGTTTGACCAAACTGTGGGAGGCTATCACCTTTAGGCAGCATGTAAAACTAAAACTAATAATAATAATAATAATAATAATAATAATAATAATAATAAATGTCACACAACAGTGTTCACTCTCTTCCTTCTCTTCCTTCTGCCTCTCAAGTCCTAATGAGCACCCGCCACCAGAATCCCAGTTAGGAGGGTATCCTTCTTCATTTCATGTTTCAGAAGAGCTTTATTATTAATTCTGCCCCTTGTCAATAAGAAGAGATGGAAGGGGACTTCTTGTCATTTTACTTCTGGGACAAAAATTAAGGTCTGGCCATATTGGCTGCTCTGTGGCCCTCTAGATGTAGTTGGACACAGCAAGTCCCAGCCAGCACTATAGATGATCAGGGATGATGGAAGTTGTATTCCATCAACAGTTGGAGGTCCAGTGGTGCCCCACTCTTGCTCATATGGAAAAGAGTGCAACACCACAAGGTGTCATAGGCTGCCACAATCTTTTGACATTGACCACACGGAAGAGAGGAACGAGTGATGTGGCTAGGAAATTTTGCATAGATCTCTCCCTGCATTCAGTTTTAGTCTAGGAAAAGTAAGGTAAAGGGTAAAGAACCTCTGGATGGTTAAGTACAGTCAAAGGCGACTATGGGGTTGCGGCGCTCATCTCGCTTTCAGGCCGAGGGAGCCAGTGTTTGTCCACAGAAAGCTTTCCGGGTCATGTGTCCAGCATGATTAAACTGCTTCTGGCACAACGGGACACTGTGATGGAAACCGGAGTGCATGGAAATGCTTTTTACCTTCCTGCCACAGCAGTACCTATTTATCTACTTGCACTGGTGTGCTTTCGAACTGCTAGGTTGGCAGGAGCTGGGACAGAGCAACAGGAGCTCACCCCATTGTGGGGATTAGAACCACCGACCTTCTGATTGGCAAGCCCAAGAGGCTTGGTGGTTTAGACCACAATGCCACCTGCATCCCTAGGAAAAGTACTCTGGCAACCATCTGAAGCTATAATTGACAAGGCTGACTAACCCAGAAATATTGTTTTCCTACATTTCTGATTTTCAAAATGATCCAATGTAAATTGAGAATTTCCAGATCACTACTGCTTAGATTCAGATAGATGAGAATGATTATTTTTTTTAAAAAAAACCAGGAAACCAAAAGCTTCCTGTGCTTATTTGCATATTTGCATGTGTTGAAAGAAATCATTGGAATTATGCGTGGTGTCAGTCAGGCGAGAATCTGATCTAATGCATCCTACATTTATCTCTGATTTTTGCCTTCAGCCTGACAGCCTAAATATGAGGAAGGTGTTAATTTTATGCAGTATTACAGATGTTTGATTAAAGCCTTTAACAAGTGCTTCTGATGTATAATTTATATCTGGATAAGTGACTATTGCTGGCACACTGAATCAGTTACCCCAAAGCATCAAACCCAAAATTCTCACTTTCCTAAAAAGGAACTAGCAAATGAGTAAAAAATAAATAACAGTGATTGGTCAAGGAAAAGAATGCTATACCTTCCTTCTAAAGGTAAAGGTAAAGGTACCCCTGCCCGTACAGGCCAGTCTTGCCAGACTCTAGGGTTGTGCGCTCATGTCACTCTATAGGCCAGGAGCCAGCGCTGTCCGCAGACACTTCCGGGTCACGTGGCCAGCGTGACGAAGCTGCATCTGGGGAGCCAGAGCAGCACACGGAACGCTGTTTACCTTCCCGCTAGTAAGCGGTCCCTATTTATCTACTTGCACCTGGGGGTGCTTTCGAACTGCTAGGTTGGCAGGTGCTGGGACCGAACGACGGGAGCGCACCCTGCCGCGGGGATTTGAACCGCCGACCATGCGATCGGCAAGTCCTAGGCGCTGAGGTTTTACCCACAGCGCCACCCGCATCCCACCTTCCTTCTAGGCAAAGTCAAAATCAATTTCTTGTAACAAGCAACTGTTTGTATTGATGAGCCAAGCTGTTGAAATTATCTATTTTCTTCAAAATCAGCTGGAAGATGGCAGGGGCTCAGTTTCTCTCACTGGGTGATATCCATTATGGGTATATTCTGAGTATGATTTACTTGGGTAACACCAACAGTAAATATAGAGAGACCTGAGATCAATTAGAAATGTGCATTTTTAATTTTTTATTAATGCTTTCTTCTTCTAATGATGGCACTAATAGTTGGTTACACTTTTCTAGAGTGCAATTTTGATTGGCCCTTGGATACTTAGATTTATGCACCATCGTGAAAAATGTGTAAATGAAGGCAAACAATAGTTATTCTAACAAACTAACTAACTAAAATAAAATGTGTAAATGAAGGCAAACAATATTTATTCTAACAAACTAACAAACTAACAAACAAACTAACAGGAAAGATCAGATAGATACGAGATCAAAAGTTCATTGAAGACTGGGGAAAATTTTCAGACTATCTGAAATGTGTATGTGATGAGCAAATAACGCTAGTGGGATTTCAAGAAGTTCTGTAAATGATAGAGGACTATTGTATTGATGAAAACTAAGTGTGTGAAGGTTTATAAAATGCAATATAAAATTAGGAAATGCGTATTTAAAAAAATTGAATAATGGATGATTGTCAGAGAGGTTGAAGGAAGTCTAAAAGAGAAAATATGTGATAAATTTAGATTGGATACTATAAATGTATGTTGGAAAATTTAATAAAAAATAAAAAAACAATCTTTATTCTTTAGAATCCTTTATTGTATTTCAAATCTTTAGGCTATGAGTGCTGCCACTTATGTAGCCAAAATGTCAACAGTCCATTGCCCAAGAAGCGGGTATCAGTAGGCTTGGGGGAACTCCAACCTTCATAATACAGAGCAAAAACAAAATTGAAACCACAATTTACAATAAAATACAATAGTAACTGCATGCAACATTAAGTGGTATTTAAGACACTGGAACAGAGAGTATTTTAGACAAATTAGACAAGAACCACTCCTGCTATGTACTCTCCAACATTTCTCTGATGAAAATAGGAACATCGTATTCCATCATCATCATCATAATTTTATTATGGATACCCTGCCCATTTGAGTGGGTTGCTTCAGCCACTCTGGGCAGCTTCCAGCATATGAAAGTAGTAAGTAGTAGTAAATATTTTTTAAAAACGTTTCTATACAGAGCTGCTTTCAGATGCCTTCTAAAGGTTGTATAATTGTTTATCTCCTTGACTTGAGGGTTGCATAACTCGATAGACTCCAACGTTTCTCTGGTGATGATAGGAACATCTCAAGGAAAAGTGGTACATTCCAGAATCAAATCTGTCACCGGGACAGCTTCTGTGAATCTGGGACTGTCCCTGGAAAAGAGAGACGTTTATAGGGTCTCCTGCAAAAATAAATGGTTCTTAAGCTGCGGTCTGAATGAACGTAACATGGGGGGGAAATGAAATCTGTACTGGGAGGGAGTTCCATAGATGGTCACTGATAAGGTCATGCTTCTTCTAGTGCCCCTCCCCAATCATGTTCCTAGGAGACACAACAAGCAGGGCATCCCCTATAGATCTCAAAACCTGGGTGGGAAGGGACTTGGGAAGATGCTCTTTCAACTGTTTGGGTCACAAGTCATACAGGGCTTTCTGCGTCAGAACCTGAACCATGAATTGGGCCTACCAGTGTAATGGAAGCCATTAGATGGAGTTATGTTGTGAATGAGTAGGTCTACGGTTGAGACTGGCTTGCCCAAGAGAACATACAATCCACAGCTATGCATATTTATTTATTTATTTATTTATTTATTTATTTTATTTAATCATAAAAACCCCTCCATACAGTTTACATTAATTTTGGAAGGATATCCCACTGCTCTTGGTAGGACTTAACTGGCAAGTTTGTTTAGGACTGCAGCCACAGAGAGTTCTTCTAGCAGAGGCAGGATTCAAACCAGGGGCTTCATGATTTGCAGGCTCCGTCCTTCAAGCTATATGCTATGCCAGGTCCTATTCAATGTTCCTTTGTCTTGACAAAACAAACAGTGCTTGGGAACCCTTCAACAGGAGACTTCATGAGGAAATAAACAAGCCCAAAGGCAAGTGGCAAACAAAAAGCAGATTTAACGGAAGGTTATAAAATAACGCTGTGTAAACAGCAATGAAACTCTAAGTGAGTTAATGCCAAGGGGAGATAATTTGATGCCAAACAACAAAGCTCTTCTCTGTCTAGGTAAATATATTGAACACAAATATTATGACAATGTGAAACAATGGATTTTATTTTTCAAGCAGATGCTGGAACCCTTGAGATGAAGGGTAATGCAAGGATAAAAACACTAAATGTGCTACAGCTTCACCTTCTATATACTTAATTAAAAGTACAGGGGATCTGATAGTCTTCCGTTGCATCTGAGTATCTTAGTTCCTCACCCCTTGCCTTTCGAGTTTGTAAAATCTCTGAAATGAAAGGATGGAAAGCTGCCAGAAAGATACAGTCAACATGGGAGAAGAAAGACTGGGCTGAGAGTAGGGTTGGAGGAGAAAGTCAGTTGGGAAGGCATTTAAAATCGAATCTACCAAATTCACACCTTCCGAAATAATATGCAAACTGAAACACAGCAATCCTTTGAAATTCACATTTATCTGAATTTTCCTGTGCAGTTCCCCAACCAATGTTTACAAAAATGAGGAAAGTGTGTGCATAAAAATGAAGTCATTCATGAAAAATAACATACAAAAATGCATTACATTAGGGGGATTTGCTCGCAGAAATGTGTACATTTGCCAAAACTGCATATAAAAATGTGCTTATTGGGAGAAATTCACACTAAAATACTGGTGGTTTTTCACAAGATTTTTTTTTTTTAATTACAACTTTCTGCAAAATGTGAAGAGCGGAATTTTAGATTGGAAAGACTGGAAACCAGGAAAATGGAAATTGACAGATCCTTCCATGCCTAGCAGAGAGAATGGGGAGATGAAGATGTATCAGTGAAGTCTGGTCACTGAGCCTCAGAGCCACACGAGGGGATGCAATACAAATTATCTGGAGAGAAGAAGACTTGTTACTGTTTGAAACAGAATCAAAATATATAAGGGTAGTCTTGCTGAAGATAGTTGTCTGTTTCTTGCCACATAAGGTAAAGGTAAAGGTAAAGGGACCCCTGACCATTAGGTCCAGTCGTGACCGACTCTGGGGTTGCGGTGCTCATCTCGCTTTATTGGCCGAGGGAGCCGGCATACAGCTTCCAGGTCATGTGACCAGCATGACTAAGCCGCTTCTGGCGAACCAGAGCAGCGCACAGAAACGCTGTTTACCTTCCCGCCGGAGTGGTACCTATTTATCTACTTGCACTTTGATGTGCTTTCGAACTGCTAGGTTGGCAGGAGCAGGGACTGAGCAACGGGAGCTCACCCCATCGCGGGGATTTGAACCGTCAACCTTCTGATCGGCAAGTCCTAGGCTCTGTGGTTTACACCACAGCACCACCCATGTCCCTCTTGCCACATAGATCTTAACAATTCATACAAACTAACCTATTCCCACCCATCCCCCCAAAAAACTATAAAAAAATATATAATTGTGTGTTTGCCAGATGAATTGTAACAAGAGTGCAAACATTCGATGGAGGTTATGAAAGCATGGAGAGATCAGATTTGTACCAGTTGCCTTTCTCCAAATTTTCACTTGTACCAGGACCTATATCTATATATACCCTATATCAGGAGTAAAAGGTAAAGGTAAAGGTCTCCTGGACGGTTAAGTCCAGTAAAAGGCAACTATGGGGTTGTGGCGCTCATCTCGCTTTCAGGTCGAGGGAGCCAGCGTTTGTCCGCAGACAGCTTTCCGGGTCTTGTGGCCAGCGGGACTAAACTGCTTCTGGCGCAATGGAACACCATGACAGAAACCAGAACACACAGAAACACTGTTTATCTTCCCGCCACAGCAGTACCTATTTATCTACTTGCCTTGGTATGCTTTCAAACTGCTAGGTTGGCCGGAGGTGGGACAGAGCAACAGGAGCTCACCCCGTTGCGGGAATTCAAACCACTGACCTTCTGATCAGCAAGCCCAAGAGGCTAAGTGATTTAAACCACAGCTCCACCCGTGTCATGAATAAAGCACACAATCACTGATAGGTCCACCTGCCATTGTGAGGCTCAAAGCAATGAAGATGATGCCTCCCCAGCTGTTGCCATTGGCTGTGGGTGTCTTGTGATGTCACAAAAGCACTTGGCAACTGAGTGGATATAACGGCAGGCCAAGGGGAAAGCCCCTTTCTTTTCTTTTCTTTTAATTCCTTTTTATTAAGTTATGACATACATACCACAAACATACAAAATGCAAAATACAAAATAAAAGGGGAAAGCCCCTTTCTGTTTCCAGAAGGACACACCTGGCAATGGATGTGACATTCAGCACTGCCCAGGTTTCTTCCACTTGGAGGAGGCAAACTGGTGAATGGAAGGAGGCAATCCTCTCGGATTGGGATGCTAGGGAGCAATAATAAGACAAGTTTGCTTGCTTGAAGGCTGCTGGTATCCATGGTTGAAGGCTGGTGGACCTAACAGTAGCTTCTGGCACAATGGGACACCGTGACAGGAGCCAGAGTGCACAGAAATGCTGTTTACCTTCCCGTCACAGCGGTACCTATTTATCTACTTGCACTGGCGTGCTTTCGAACTGCTAGGTTGGCAGGAGCTGGGACAGAGCAATGAGAGCTCACCCCATCACGCGGATTCAAACTGCCAACCTTCCGATTGGCAAGCCCAAGAGGCTCAGTGGTTTAGAGCACAGCGCCACCTGCATCCCTATATATATACCCCATATCTATCTGTCTATTCTCTCTCTCTCTCTCTCTCTCTCTCTCTCTCTCTGTGTGTGTGTGTGTGTGTGTGTGTCTCTCTCTCTCCTATCTATCTATCTATCTATCTATCTATCTATCTATCTATCTATCATCTAAAAATCAGGAGTAAGGAATCTCAGTCAAGGGATGCAGTCTTTAGACCTCTCTAAATATAGTGGTACCTTGGTTTACAAACCGAAACCGTTCTTAAACTGAGGTGCGCTTTTCCTAATGAGGCCTCCCACCACCGGTGCCCTTCCACCATTCGGATTCCATTCTTAGACTGAGGTAAAGTTCGCAAACCAGGACACTACTTCCGGTTTTGCGGAGTTCATAAACTGAATCGTTCATAAACAGGAACCGAAGTACCACTGTACTTGAAACTCTACCTGGGTCGTGCCTCTTCCTTGGGATGCATACCCTTTATGTTGGCACACCCTTCACCAGTGTTGTCCCCTGCTTCTCAAAGTCCTTTTGCCTCGCTGGAAATCTTGCTTGCATAAGATGGTAAGATTTGTGCGTAGAAACCACTGGCTTTTGCATGGCTGGACTGTAGCCAGCTCAAAGGCATTGTTCTGTCCACATTTGCCTCAGGGCTCAGCCACCACTCCCATGTGGCCCTTGGAACATTCTCCAGGTGGGAATGTGGCTCCCAGGGGGTGAAAAATGTTCCTCACCTCTGCCCTAGACCATTTATTGTATGGGTTGTAGATAAACACCTCTACACTTTTGAGCATGTGAGGGTCTTCTGGGCAAACGGAAGCTGAGATTCATGAGCTAAACTGAACATCTGCACACAGTTAGTGTGCTGATATTAAGCATTTATGAACTCCAGGCTGGGCCTTTATCATCATCCCCTTACTAGTTGCTCAAAGCATTTGTGAGCATACTGAGCTCCAAATTCTTACATCAATGCCAAACATCAGTCTACTCATCATATACTCGATAGATGTGTGCTGTTGACCTCTGGCAGAAGCTCACAAGACTTAATTTGATGCATTTACCAGTTTTGATATAATTTTAATGTTTTTGATTTTTATTTTCCTGTAATTCGTAACAGCCGAAATGCAATGATTTCATTTCTTGAAAGGTAGAAGAAAAGTCTGAAATCTTTATAATGGCTAAAATATGTAACTTTATAGTACAGTTTTAAAAACAATAATCATGAGATACCAAATATCCACGTGCCAGCCAGACAGTGAAATGCTAAATTATGAGCTTTTAGCCACAGAGAATGAAAACAGGAGATTTACTGTCTGGCTGAGAGATTTTCTCCTTGAGATAACTGCCAGGAGGGGGCGGGGAAACACTCTGAATGCATCTACGCCCCCCCCACCCTTAACTTTTAAAGATAAATGATGGACTGTCATTTGGTCAGCTTAAGAATGTGGAAAGATCAGTCACCCCAGCACTGAAATGACATTTTAAAGGAATTACATTGGAGGAATTGTGTAGATGTTTGTTTGGTTTTAAAGAATACCTCTCTGCTATGCTGAAGTCACATTTTTAACATGCTCCTCGGGCAATAGCTATATTTTTAAAAGGTAGCATGATTTCATCATAGATCAGCCGTAACAAAATGTGTTACAAAACAATGAGACTGACAGCTCATCATTGTGTCTCTCAGCAACCAATGAGTTTACAGCAAGGAAGGATAAAATTCGAGGAGTAGCAATTTAGAAATTCTGCTAAATCCTGGCAAATTGCTAACATTTCTTAATTGCTATATAAGTCGTCGGAAGGGGTGATTATGTTTAAATCCACTCATTAAGTACGTATGCATGCAGCTTAGAAATAATTATATTGTTCCAAATTCTCTTCCATTTATATGGTGTTTGAGAATTTTAAATACTACCCCCTCTGCCAGAAGACTATCATTTCATATATGATGTCCAAGATCTGCTCTTTAGACATTGAGATATGCAATTTCATGAGTTTCACAGTCAAATAAAACCAACAAAGAAGAACAGTGCTCATCTACATTTAATTTTAATGCAACCATTGGGACAAAAGGCGTACTGATAATTAAGAGTCAAGATACTTAGCTGACTCAGTTGCCAATGATTATCCAAAGTAGTACTGCATGAACTGTCTGCAACATTATCACCCTCTCTTTTGCCCACGACACCACTAAATTTACTCTAGGGGTTCCAAATCTTTGAAGCACTTCTGGGGGTGACATGGGGCATGGACCGGGGCGGGGATGGGAGACAAGAAAGGGAACTTTCCATTGTGCAAGTGCAAATCTAACACAATGAATGAATTTGATGCTGCGCTAGGTTTTCAGATAGGCTTCCTATTTTTTCCTGAAATAAACTATAAACCACATGTTAACATCTGTTCAACTTTCACAGTTGCAAATGTCCATTCTTTGTGTGGATCTGATATCAAACTGTTGTGTAGTGGTTCAGAGTGGTTGGACTCGTAATCTGGTGAACTGGGTTCCCTTCCCTGGTCCTCCACATGCAGCTGCTGGGTGACCTTGGGCTAGTCACACTTCTCTGAAGTCTCTCAGCTTCACTCATCTCACATAATGTTTGTTGTGGGGGAGGAAGGGAAAGGAGATTGTTAGCCACTTTGAGACTCCTTAGGGTAGTGATCAAATCCAAACTCTTCTTCTTCATTAACATGGGTAAGAGGTCCCATAGTGTTTGAATAGGGAAGTATGCAAAAAAACAAAACAAAACAATACCCTATACATAACACATCAGGTAAAGGCTGGGCCCTTTGTCTCTGATGGGAAGGAGTATCTTATGAGTATTTTAAAAAGTATTTGCTAGTAATATGGCATGTGGGAGTAATAATGTAGGAATTATGGCATTAGCTTGAGGGATGCTGCCAACACATTGTTGTGTTGGTCAAATCAGTCAACACCAGTACAAGCAGCTGTGCAGAGTAAACATTCGGATTCTGCAACTTTTGTGTTTAGAAACCTAATCTTTAGGGGGGCGAGGTCTCCTCAACTTCCCCTTGAGTGTAACTTCCCCCTATTTTTTTAAAAAAGAGTTTCTATAAAGCTTACAAAATAATCTCCGTATCTTTGTGCATGCAGTCTTGGACTGGGGAGGTGTAGCCTTGCTGCATCCTATTTCACAACTGCTAAGAAGAACAACAAAAATCACATTTCAGGGTTAAGCTCCTCAGTTAAGCTTTTCAGTGTTGTTGAAGGTCTGCTTGCACAACAGAATCCTGCTCAAAGAAATGGGAGTTCCCCCTGCTTCTCCTTCCTCTTGCATTACTTGCATGTCCCCCAAAATCTTCTCTAGAGGAGGACTAGGGCAGCCTCCAGAAAAACTGGGGGGTGGGAGGCTATTGGAGGGAAGAAGAGAGGAAGGGGAAGTCCCATTGCACCCATTGGTGTGATATTTGACAGTGATGGCTTGCTTAGGGTAAATATATTTGCTTAGGGTGGCTTAAGCTTAAAATAAATCTTGACTGTAGAAAGAAGGAAGTACAGAGATAGACATGCCTCTGGCGCAGGATCTAACAGCAGAAATAGAGTGAGATTGTGGGTTGAGTTGTATATATACTAAACTGGATGCAGGATTGTGTTATCCTGACCGAACCTGTTATGTACTGAAGTTCTCACCCTGGGCCAGCAGGGGGATACTGTAGATAGTTTTCACTCAGGTCCACATATGCAAATAAGGAATTGAAAGTGACGTTCAGTGATTGGATAGTTACAGAAAGTTGTTACTGTTGCGTTGTAGTTGAGCTCTATATAAGCAGCTTGGCTGAACCCTTCAGCTCAGTTCTGTTCTGGCCTGTGAATAAACAAGAGCTGTCTGAAGAATTGCTGTGTCATCTGATATGTTCACCCACAACTTAACAGAACCTACGTTTACTGTGCAATCACTCAAGCATACTTTTATATGTTTTACATGTACAGCGGAACCTCAGTTTTCGAGTGTCTCGGAAGCCGAATGTTTCAGAACCCGAATGCCAAAAACCCGGAAGTAAATGCTTCTGTTTTCAAACGCGCCATGGAAGTCAAACGGCTTCCGCTGAGTGTTTTTCAATTTTCTCAATAGAAATTGCTGACAGCCCTTTGCACCCAGATTGTCGAACATTTTGGAAGTCAGACAGTCTTCCGGAATGGATTATGTTCGGCAACCGAGGTTCTACTGTATACTTATAAATGATATTATATTTTTACTGTTCTGATTGTTAGCTATGAAGAAAAGAGACCTATGCTCTTGTACTCTCCAAAATGGCAGGTACACTGATGCTACTATACAAACAGACAAATAAAACTCATGAAGCTTTATGCTAGCACACTAAACCAGGATTGAGCATTGTGTTGTAAGTAGCCGAGGTGCTAAAACTCAGGCCTGATATTCTCAGTGCCAATAGTGTCATGTGAACAAGCTCTCAGATGCTTAGCCTACTGTTATTAATGGGACCCGTCCAAAACACTAGAGGCTTAACATGGTTTAAGGGCTTTCTATTGACCCTCAACTCTGTTCCAAACATTCTGTCCTGTAGCCTCTTGTACTATGGGAAAAGATCAATAGGTAGCTAAAAATACTTCGTCCCTTTTTGTCTCAGAATGAACTGTTAAATTTTTATTAGTGTTTAATTTCAAATACATATCTCTAACACTACTAAAATAAAAAGTCATAATGTTTAATTTTGTTATGACTATATTGAGGAGAAATCAAATTACTGAGCAGTATGAGATCCCAGCTCTGCATGTAAGCCAGTAATTGTTCAACAGGCAGGGATGAAAAGGATGACGAAATCATCTGCTCCCCATTCCCAATAATTTATCAAAGATATTCAGAGTTTGCAGGACAGCACATGTGCTGACTGGCTAGTGATCAGGTAGGAAGGGAGAAGTCAGTGTGGAAGCCATTTGTGTGCAAGATTCCTTATTTAGCTAGGAAGATACTCATATTTTATTCCAGTTCCCTGCTGTTTCCCTAACTGTTAATTTCAGCATTGTATTTGAGATTCACACAATGTCCATGCCACTTTTAGGAAACTAATGGAATATACTGCATTTTTAGCACTCATTTTCATGTTATTGGATTTTGTGGGGCTGTGGCGGCAGGGAATCCTTTTGTAGTCCCCTCAACCTGGAAAGGGACGTGGGTGGCGCTGTGGGTTAAACCACAGAGCCTAGGACTTGCTGAAGGTTGGCAGTTCGAATCCCTGCGATGGGGTGAGCTCCCGTTGCTCGGTCCCTGCTCCTGCCAACCTAGCAGTTCGAAAGCATGTCAAAGTGCAAGTAGATAAATAGGTACCACTCCGGCGGGAAGGTAAACGACGTTTCCGTGTGCTGCTCTGGTTCACCAAAAGCGGCTTAGTCATGCTGGCCACATGACCCGGAAGCTATACGCCGTCTCCCTCGGCCAGTAAAGTGAGATGAGCGCCGCAACCCCAGAGTCGGCCATGGCTGGACCTAATGGTCAGGGGTCCCTTTACCTTTACCTTTACAACCTGGAAGATTGCAGTAGCAAAGTGGTGAAATTTAGGTCAGAATACTGGCACACAGTTCTTCCTTGCCATTTTGATGAGACAATCCTGGTGGAACAGAAGCATGCGTGCGCAAAACGTTGTCTGATGGCATTAGTTGTTGTGTGAATGGAATTTAGTGCAGCGTGCTGGCATATCAGCCCAAACAAAACCCGTGACACAGCAAGTACTGCCGCATGAAAGAAACATTAGAAAACAGGACAGAAGCACTAGCATTATAATTAGGAAGACTAACATAATATTCCCCACGTCTGGACACACCCATGGACTCCAAGCATCAAACTCCAAGTGCAGGGTCAAAGCAAACCTGCCATCAGCCAGTCCCCAATCTCTGCAGGTCAGTTTATACAAATTTGGCACCGCAATGTTACATGAAGAGTCTGAACACCAGGTAACAAATTTGTAACATTTACTGAGCAAAAAAATAACCACCTGGAAAGGCACTGAGCGAAATGTATGTATTTCTTCCAGCAAATTATTTTAAGAATTAAAAATAAGATGAGGAAAGCCTTTCGCGTTATAATTACATTTTGGTGCACCTAATGAGGTCTGCAAAAGCTTTCTTGCTTTCACCTTTTCCCATCCTTCCTACAGTGATAAGGCTCCATTGTGTCATTTTCCCGTCACTTACGCATGCGATTTTGCTGTGCATTTTGGCTTTCCAGCACAAAGGCAAGACATATCTGAGTTTAATATCTTAGTAATGTAGAAAGTGGCAGAAGGTGGGGGGGGAGATCTGATTTAAGGGGTGTCAGTGAGGAGTGTAGAAACTTGACTAACCACCTGCAGCTCCTCTCCCACTTAACTTTCCTTAATTGCATTTTGAGATTTGGGGAGAGAGATTATGAATCACTGGGCCCAAGTTCAGTAAAGAGGCTTTCACCTTGCAGACTCACTAATGAAGCTTTGAAAAAATTTCCGGGGAGGTAGGCATTATTCCAGTATTACATATGAATAATCTGAAGTCCCGAGAGCTTAAGTATGATCTCAAAGCAATTGGAGTGGCATGCCGAGACCAGAAGTCACACACACATCCTTTCTGAAACTGCACAGAATTGCAAACACAAGCTGCATGAACCAGATTGGCAAACATGTTAGCTGGAGGGGAGGCGGAGAAATGAGCTAAAAACGCCACTGTGCCAACAGTCTGATCCACAACCGGAACTAGAAATCAGCTGTCTGTGGTAACTCAGACTGATTCATAGCCCTGCATGTTGCTTGTTTACTCTTGGTGATGGTAGTTCAATTGAGCCTTGGGAATTAATTAGCTAGGTGCAAATTAATTGGTTCACAAACAATGGCCTCTTCAGAATTTGAATATGTGTTTCGCCTACATTTATTTGCTATAGTGGCATCCTCTTTTATTGGAGCTTGGACAAATAGCTGTTTGTCTGCCTGTGACTAATGCAAATCTTAACATTTGTCTTAAGCAAAATATAATAATCTGCTTGTTTCAGACAGAATTTGCAGCTGAGTGCTCTGAACTTATGCAAGCTTCACTCCATTAAGCCTGGATGCTTGGAGACTACAGCAGAAGGTTGAGCAGGAAGGATCCAATAAGGAAAACAAATATTTATTTTTTGCAAGAGTGACCATAAAAAGAAGGCGGGGAGGGAGAAAAGGATTTGGCACAACATTCTTCTATTTAATCTCCCCGGCCAAATCCTCCACAGGCTGATAAGAACTTTGTTGGCTTGTAATACTGCAGCTTTTTGAAATTTGAATGCAGCATGTATGATTCAATCATGTATCACACACACATCTGTTCAATCCTAGGATTCACTACCTAAAGTGATGGCATCCACTTTGCAGATGACACCAAACTGGGGGGGGGGGGTAGCTAATGCCGCAGAAGACAGAATCAGAATTCAAAACGACCTTAACAGATTGGGCGCAAGCTAACAAAATGAATTTCAGTAGAGACAAATGTAAGGTTCTGCACTTAGGCAGGAAGAACCAGGTGCACAAATATAGGATGGGGGACACCTGGCTTATTAGCAGTACATGTGAAAAGGATCTAGAGGTCTTGGTGGACCACAAGCTGAACATGAGTCAACAGCAGCAAAAAAGCAGCAAAAAAGCTAATGCTATTCTAGGTTTCATCAACAAAGTATAGTGTCCAGATCAAGGGAAGTATTAGTAACGCTCTATTCTGCCTTAGACCACACCTGGAATACTTAGGAAGGATGTTGACAAGCTGGAACGTGTGCAGAGGAGGGCAGCCAAGATGATCAAGGGTCTTGAAACTAAGCCTTATGCGGAATGGTTGAAGGAGCTGGGTGTGTTGAGCCTGGAGAAGAGGAGACTGAGAGGAGATAGGATAGCCTTCAAATATCTTAAGGGCTGTCACATGGTAGAGGGAGCAAGCTTGTTTTCTCCTGCTCTGGAGGGTAGGACTCCAACCAATGGCTTCAAGTTACAAGAAAAGAAATTCCAACTAAACATTTGGAAAAACTCTGACAGTAAGAGCTGTTCGGCAGTGGAACAGACTCCCATGAGAAATGGTGGACTCTCCTTCCTCAGAGGTTTTTAAGCAGAGTTTGGGTGGACATCTGTCATGGATGCTTTAGCTGAGATTCCTGCATTGCAGGGGGTGGGACTAGATGACCGTTGGAGCCCTTTCAACTCTAAGAGTCTATGATTTAATGAAATATGAAATGTGTTAAGGAGTCCTCACACTCTTCCCATTTTTTAAGTAAAACTGCAAATACTCACTTATGCCCCATGTTGCTTATACAGGAGCACAAAGCGGTGAACATGGCAACTCTCCCCAGTCGCCATTTATCTTCCCAACAACCTAGTGAGGTGGGTTAAGGCAGAGACGGCAAGTCTTCAAGATTACCCAGTGAGCTACAAGGCTGAGTATTGATACAAACTTGAGTCTGCCCAGTCCTAACCCAACACTCTAACCACCGCAGTGTCTTAAAAACCTATCACTCATCCCCACATAAGATTGTACAACTTCAAAATACACGTGAAAGATTAGATATTTAAATATATCTTCATGTCAACACCTCTCTGCTTGTAGAGGGATGGTGCAGTTGGAAAAAAGCTTAATTTTTTTTTTTAATGGTAGATTCTCATTTCTACATGATCTCTATCCATGCATTGTGAGGTGGTAGAGGTCTGTGAGGATTGCAGAGGCTGGTGATGATTGTATCATGTGCCAACATTTGAGCTGGGTCTAATTAAGGTCATTGCGAGGAGGTGCCTGCCATTAGCTCATGATGTTGTCAGTATTTGCCGGAAGTTTCCCCAGCAACCATGTTTGGGCTGGAGGGCATGCCTCCTCTCTTTAGCATGCACAGATAAAACAGAAACACTGAGAGGATGGCGTGGGATTGAGGATGAGAGAGGGGGCAGCTAAGGATACAGCTGTAGGGAAAGCCCCATCATGTCTGACGTTTGCAGCTGTCAGGCTCAGACAGGCAAGGAGGAGGGTGGCTCTAATTGTATCAAAGCTGCAGGCATGCAGTGTTGACAGACCAAGAAAGAATGCACTCAACGTATTTTTAATTTTAATTTATCTTATTCTACTTGTTGCATTCTCAATGTATTTTTAATTCTAATTTTTCTTATTCTACTTGTTGCATTCTCAACATATTTTTAATTTTAATTTTCCTTATTCTACTTCTTGCATTCTCAATGTATTTTTAAGTGTAATTTTCCTTATTCTATTTGTCAATTCAGTGCAATTCTGTTACAATTGATTTTGACAGCTCGATGACTAAACTCTATAGCGTCGGAAAGTCGGATTACCGGAACGACGTTCCGAGCACTGAACCACTGGTATATCACAAGTGGACCCTTTATTACTTCGTTTGCAATTTTTCAAGAAATAATCCATTTTGGAAAGAGAAGAAATGAGCACTGAACCACTGATATATTACAATCAAATACTGTGTTTGCTATTGTTTTGGTCACTGCACACCTTATGATACTATATACTCAAGAGCACTATCTTTCATGGATTACAGAGTTATTTGGGTAATAAAAACAATATCCCTACAAAATAGATGACCTTTTTTTAAAAGGCATGCCTCCATGTAAAAATGGGAAAATGGGAAGTTTAGACTAATAGGTTTTCCATGAACAGTTCATGGTTGCACAGGTAAATCAAGTTTCCATTCTCATACATTTCTCAAACACCATTTCGGTTTGATAATAATAACAATAATGTCATTGTAGCAGATATTTGTTGTTTCCATTTGCTTCATGTGATGGTCCAAATATTGCCAGCATTGTGCTTGGAAGAGAGATAAAGGGGCAAAT
Organism: Podarcis erhardii; assembly: GCF_964252035.2. NCBI lineage: Eukaryota > Metazoa > Chordata > Lepidosauria > Squamata > Lacertidae > Podarcis > Podarcis erhardii. The sequence goes on from NC_138501.1 coordinate 14,331,563, forward strand.
TATGTAGAGGTATTACAGGATGGAAAGAGGATTTCCATGGAAGTGAGCCAGATCCTCTGAAACACAAAGTCTTTATTTACCCAAAGCTTCTCCAGGACTTACTTGGGCTAGTTATTTTCTAGAGCTGTTGGTTAACGATGAATGAAACCTCTTCAACAATAGTGCTCATAGCTGAACGATATCCCCATGGTCTGCTTAGTCCAAGCTCAGATGCTCAAGCAGAGAATTCTACATCTAAACCATGGGTAAGCAAACTAAGGCCCCTAGGGCCAGATCCAGCCCAATCACCTTCTAAATCCGGCCCGCGGACAGTCCAGGAATCAGCGTGTTTTTACATGAATAGAATGTGTCCTTTTATTTAAAATGCATCTCTGGGTCATTTGTAGGGCCTGCCTGGTGTTTTTACATGAGTAGAATGTGCCCTTTTATTTAAAATGCATCTCTGGGTTATTTGTAGGACCTGCCTGGTGTTTTTACATGAGTAGAATGTGCCCTTTTATTTAAAATGCATCTCTGGGTTATTTGTGGGGCATAGAAATTCGTTCATTTCCCCCCAAAAGATATAGCCTGGCCCACCACAAAGTCTGAGGGATAATGGACCAGTCCCCTGCTAAAAAGGTTTGCTGACCCCTGATCTAAAAAATCTCTGTTTGTCCAGTGAAACTCATCCAGATCGTTGATGCAATCTCTTGCATCCCTAGTGGGTAGTCCCTTTTTCCGCTGTCTTTTCCACAGTACATGTTTCTTCCCCCTTTCCCCACCATTTCTTCCTTTCCAACAATTCGTTTGTTTGCCCAAACTTTATTTTCAGTTCCTAAAAAATATAAACAGTAGGGAATGGAGCTAATGAGTACTGCTAGTGGGAGCCAGTACAAATACTTCTTATAATGCAGTGGGGTTCTTTGCCCCTCTCCTTTCCATTAAAGTAAAGGTAAAGGGACCCCTGACCATTAGATCCAGTCGTGACCGACTCTGGGGTTGCAGCGCTCATCTCGCTTTATTGGCCGAGGGAGCCGGCGTACAGCTTCCAGGTCATGTGACCAGCATGACTAAGCCACTTCTGGCGAACCAGAGCAGCACACAGAAACGCTGTTTACCTTCCCGCCGGAGCGGTACCTATTTATCTACTTGCACTTTGACGTGCTTTCGAACTGCTAGGTTGGCAGGAGCTGGGACCGAGCAATGGGAGCTCACCCCATCACGAGGATTCGAACTGCGACCTTCTGATCGGCAAATCCTAGGCTTTGTGGTTTAACCCACAGCACCACCCGCATCCCTTTCCATTGCATACCCCAAATTGGGTCACGAGAACCCCCAGAAAATCACATTAAGGAAGAAAGGGGGAGCAGAGCGGCTTACACAGATGGAATGTTTGTCATAGTGCTGCGTTGGAAACTTCCTTTAGTTTCATGACATATTAAATGGGGGGAAAAAACACCTAACCCTAACCCTAACCCTCAACTAAGAAATCATGTTTTCTTGATCAAGAAATCTGCTTTTGTTTGTGTATGTTCATACTGTGCCAGAGGGGTAATAAGCTGTACGATCTCCATCCAAACTTCTTCCATCTGCGAAAAAAGCCTATCAAAATGCTCACATGGGCTTGTTGCTGCCCTCTTCCTGACTTGCCTTCTCCATCCCTTAGTTTTCACCCCACGCAGAAAGTTCTGTGCCAACATTCCTGGTAACTCCTATGCAGATCACAGGATCTTAGGACTATGCCAACACGTTGGTGTGGAAGCCACAGATTAGTGCAATAGTCAATCTTTCCCCCATTCAGTAAGGCCCTTGTCTATACTACTGTTGTCTATCCAGACAATTCAGTGTTGATGTTAGTTAGGCACCAGCAATGTACGTCAGACATAAATGGATGCAAATGGCAAAATAAAAAATTGCATTGGCTTGGTTTTCCTTTCTTTCAATGACCAGTAGTAGTAGTAATTACTAATAATAATAGAACTCATTGGTATAAATATTGCATATGAAACATTGCAACTGTCACATGTATCCTTTTATCTTATCTTTTTATGTGTTGTTGTCTGCTATATTGCCTGCTCTTGGTTTCATGGTAAGGAAAAGGTAAGGTAAGGTGGGAGACAGGTGGAGCTGTGGTCTAAACCACCAAGCCTCTTGGGCTTGCCAATCAGAAGATCAGCGCTTCGAATCCCTGTGACGGAATGAGATCCCATTGCTCTGTCCCAGCTTCTACCAACCTAGCAGTTTGAAAGCACACCAGTGCAAGTTGATATATAGTTACCGCTGTGGCGGGAAGGTAAATGGCGTTTCCGTGCGCTCTGGTTTCCGTCACGGCGTCCTGTTGCGCCAGAAGCGGTTTAGTCATGCTGGCCACATGACCCGGAAAGCTGTCTGTGGACAAACGCTGGCTCCCTCGGCCTGAAAGCGAGATGAGCGCTGCAACCCCATAGTCGCCTTTGACTGGACTTAACCTTCCAGAGGTCCTTAACCTTTCAACTTTCATGGTAAGGATAAAAAAATGAATGCAATATTCTCAAAATAGCTTTTTTTAAAAAAAGAATCCATCACATTCTTTGCCTATGCATCTCCTATGGGTTGTCTGCCTGTTCCCATTGAGCAAAAATAAAATGTACCCGACCATAACACGCACGTAGTTTTTAGAGGAGGAAAATCCATAGGCATGCCACCCATAGGCATTCCCTCCGTAACACGCACAGACATTTCCCCTTACTTTCTAGGAGGAAAAAAGTGAGTGTTATGGTGCAAAAAATACGGTAACTATGTTTGCATCAAATACAAATGCCATTTAAGCTGAAATCTGATACTCAATTACCTGGGAGTAAGCTCCATGGAGCTCAACAGGGCTAACTTTTGCAGGATCCCACTTTGAGTAAATTTAGCCGCATAAGTGAATTCTGCACAAAACATTAATCTGTAGTGAGCTTTCCGCTGCTACTGGAAAATAAGCTTAGAATTATTAGGGTATTTTCCATGTCTAACATCCAGAATTCTTGCGATTCTCCAGCCAGCTAATATCGGTATAGAATGCTACCAGGGAAACATTATTTTGAACAAAAGAATGCTTAGTGCTGCTTTCACATCTGAATATTCTAACTGAGAATACCCAACTTCAAACAAAGTTGTTCACACTAGATCTGCTTTTCTTTTAAAAACACAATAGGCAATGCATTTTTGGGCAATTATTGCATGCCTGGGATGATGTTTAACCACCCAGCAAGGACAATAATCCTCCAGAAATGCGCCAGCTGAAATATCCTGTGGCTTTCATAGAGCCGAGTTTGCAAAGAAACATAAGGAAAACAATCTAAATGGGCACTGACCTAAATAGAATACTTCCACCAGCCAGTCTGTAAAGCTCCCCATAAGACCAGTGCCCCATTGTCATTACATAAACAGGCATTTTCAACATTCTTACTTGTCCGCAATAATGCAACGCAAAAGCCAAATTTGACACAGAGAAAGAAACAGGGCACCTGAGCTGCTATGATATACAGTGACACCTCGGTTTATGAACTTAATCCATTCCGGAAGTCCGTTCTTAAACCGAATCTGTTCTTAAACGGAGGCACACTTTCCCTAATGAGGCCTCCTGTCGCCAGTGCCCTTCCACCGTTCGGTTTGAGGTAAAGTTCACAAACCGGAACAGTGATCCACGCGATGGTCACCTCCAGGCTTGATTATTGTAATTCATTCTATGCAGGGCTGCCCTTGAAGCTGACCCAGAAACTCCAGCGGGTGCAGAATGCCGCAGCGAGGCTCCTTACGGGGTCCTTGCCATGGGATCACATTCATCCAGTGCTTTACCAGCTGCACTGGCTCCCGGTGGAGTACAGGGTCAGGTTTAAGGTGCTGGTTTTGACTTTTAAAGCCCTATGCGGCCTAGGACCCTCGTACCTACGGGACCGCCTCTCCCGGTATACCCCATGGAGAGCCTCAAGGTCCGTATATAGCAACACCCTAGTGGTCCCGGGCCCTAAGGAAGTTAGATTGGCTTCAACCAGAGCCAGGGCCTTTTCAGTACTGGCCCCGACTTGGTGGAACGCTCTGTCACAAGAGACTAGGGCCCTGCGGGACTTGACATCTTTCCGCAGGGCCTGCAAGACAGAGCTGTTCCACGTGGCCTTTGATTTGGACTCAGTCTGACCCTTATGTCTTCCCTCCCCTTATGGTTTTGATCTATGGGCTACTTTTAAAATGAGGCTGCATTTTTAAATTGCATTTTAACCTGTATTTTAAATTGCCCCCCCCTTATGTTTCTATTGTAATTTTACTGGTGTTAGCCGCCCTGAGCCCGGCTCTGGCTGGGGACGGCAGGGTATAAATAACATTTATTTTTATTATTATTACTACATAAACCGAATCGTTCATAAACAGGACTGTTCTTAAACCAAGGTACCACTGTACTAGATCCTAGGGGAAGATTATAGCAAATATTATAATGGTTTATTATAATCAGACATGGTGTGAATATTTGGATGTCACAAGCGTGGAATAAATTAATTTCATGGGTGCCACAATGGTCAAGCGACAATGTTGGGTGGGGGTAGGGTTCTTTATTCTATTTTATATTCTATTTGCCTTTTCAAAAACAGGAGCAGAGAGCATATTTAACCCCCCTGTCCCTGTCACAGTGACAACTTTGTACCAAATACAGCATGTATACATATACCATATGACTTCCCTTCCACCCTTTTCCTAGTTCCTTTCCTTTTCTACAACTCCGCATAATCCACAGTGGTACCTTGGTTCCCAAATGCAGAAAACCAGGAAGTATGCGTTCCGGTTTTGGAATGTTTTTCGGAAGCCGAACGTCCGATGCGGCTGTTGGTTATTGTTTCCAGGGCCCCTGCACCAATCAGAAGCTGCGCCTTGATTTTGAACATTTCAGAAGTCAAATGGACTTTGGATGAAGTTTCACACTTTTGTTTTTGCTATTTATTTTGCATTTTTGTTTTTGAGGCTTTTTCGGTTAAGTTGTTTTTGTGACTGTGTGGAACCCAGTTCAGCTACTGATTGATTGATTCTGTGACTGCGGAAATGGATAAAAGCCCCCCATCCAAACAATGACTATCATCAGTGCAGGTAAGGGGGGGGGGAATCAATTTTAATTTTTAACATCTACAATACTGTGTTATTTATTTTATCGTACAGTACATTATTGCTTTCATTTTATGGATCAATAGTCTCGTTAGATAGTAAAATTCATGTTAAATTGCTGTTTTAGGGCTTATTTTTAAAAGCCTGGAACGGATTAATCCATTTTGCATTACTTTCTATGGGGAAGTGTGCCTTGGTTTGGGAATGCTTTGGTTTTGGAACAGACTTCCGGAACAGATTAATTTTGAGAACCAAGGTACCACTGAATTCACACATTTTACACTGCCATTTTTCCTTGGTGGGTACTATACTTGTTCTCCACCTTTGTGCCAATAAGCTTCCAGCTGAAGTAGTGGCGTACAGTAATAAACTCTATTGTTTTTTGGGGGGACCTCTGTTGTTACCATCCCCCCAGAGGAAAGTCTCAGTTGTTTGGGGGAAAGCTTTTTAAAGTATCTTTTAAAATTCATAATCTATAGTTTTCCAATATTCCTGAATTATTTTACAGGACCACCACATGTGAAAAACAGATCCGGTGGGCGTAGGGTTCTGGCATCCTATATACAGAACGTGGAACGTGTCCAGAGGAGGGCAACCAAAATGGTCAAAGGCCTGGAAACGATGCCTTATGAGGAACGGCTAAGGGAGCTGGGCATGTTTAGCTTGGAGAAGAGGAGGTTAAGGGGTGATATGATAGCCATGTTCAAATATATAAAAGGATGTCACATAGAGGAGGGAGAAAGGTTGTTTTCTGCTGCTCCAGAGAAGCGGACACGGAGCAATGGTTCCAAACTACAAGAAAAAAGATTCCACCTAAACATTAGGAAGAACTTCCTGACAGTAAGAGCTGTTCGACAGTGGAATTTGCTGCCAAGGAGTGTGGTGGAGTCTCCTTCTTTGGAGGTCTTTAAGCAGAGGCTTGACAACCATATGTCAGGAGTGCTCTGATGGTGTTTCCTGCTTGGCAGGGGGTTGGACTCGATGGCCCTTGTGGTCTCTTCCAACTCTATGATTCTATGATTCTATGATTCTAAAGGAAGAAAGGAGTGAAGGATATGTCTAGAGGCAAGAACAGGCAGAGAAATGAAGGCAAATTTTGCCTTTGTATAGTAGCATAGTTTCTATGCACAGTCAGACGCTCTTGCCTCTATCCCTCCAAGCAAGCAGGAATCCTTATCAGAGATGAAAAACACATTCCAGCCAGGCAAAAACACTCAAAGGGTATGAAACAGAGGAGGTGGTGACAGAGGCGGGCTAGAGAGAGCCCCCAAGGCCAAACTTAAAGACCTGAAGTCCTGAGGTCACCAACTCTGATCTGACATTATGAACTTGACTTGCAACACGCAAAAACTTTTCCTGTCCTAACACACACTTTCCGTTAGAATGTTTAAATCCAACAATGATTTTACTCTTTTGGTGTATGTGGGCCAAGCATCTCCTCTTTTTTTATGAGAATTATTATTATTTTTTCAATTACAATCCAATTATAGCCTCATTATAACAATACATAATTGTAATACAATTACTAATACCAATCATTCAAATACTGAATTTAGGTGGCTCCCCATGTGCTAGATTTGATGGTTTGATGATTTTCTTTATTTCTGCGTTCCAAAATCTTACTAATTTCAATTACATTCCGGTCAAAATAATAATCCCTTATACGACAACTGCAATATTAGTAACTTCCATTGTGTTGACACATTAAATGGTTTCTAGAACTACAAGTGAGGGACTCAAGCTATATCCTTATTCTTCTAGCACGTGGGCCAAGCATATCCTCTTAAGAATAATTTCTGTGTGGGAGAGGATGATTATTATTATTAATGGAATTTATATTCTGTTCTATACCTGGAGGTCTCAGGGCAGTCCACAGAACAAAATCAAAATATAAAACCACAAAATTTATAATCAAAATTCTCACCCTGGGCCAGCAGGAGGATACTGTAGATAGTTATGCAAATGAAGGATCGAAAGTGACATTCAGTGATTGGATGGATACTGTAGATAGTTATGCAAATGAAGGATTGAAAGTGACGTTCAGTGATTGGATAGTTTTAGAAAGTTGTTACAATAACATGGTACTGGAGCTCTATATAAGCAGGCTGACTGAGCCCTTCAGTTCAGTTCTGTTCTGGCATCTGAATAAAGAAGAGCTGTTTGAAGAATCGCTGTGTCGTCTGATATGCTCACCCACAACTTAACAAAAATAAAATCAACAATCCCCACATTTCACCTTTCTGATATTCTAGGCACAGTTCTTTATATGGGGGGAAGTGAGATTCTTCTGCCAAATAGCATATAGCTACAACAACCGCCATCACTATGTAGATTGTGGGAGGCGGTGGAAGACAGGAGTGCCTGGCGTGATCTGGTCCATGGGGTCACGAAGAGTCGGACACGACTAAACGACTAAACAACAACAGCACAACAACCGCCATCACTATGTAGATTACAGTTGCACATGTCAGTCTCATATGCAACCCTTGTACAGTGGTACTTCGGGTTAAGTACTTAATTCGTTCTGGAGGTCTGTTCTAAACCTGAAACTGTTCTTAACCTGAAGCACCACTTTAGCTAATGGGGCCTCCTGCTGCTGTTCCGCCGCTGCACAATTTCTGTTCTCATCCTGAAGCAAAGTTCTTAACCCTAGGTAATATTTCTGGGTTAGCGGAGTAGCGGAGTCTGTAACCTGAAGCATATGTAACCTGAAGCATATGTAACCTGAAGCATATGTAAACCAAGGTACCACTGTATATTGGCTGTGATGTGCAAAGTTACGAGAGACACGACTCTCTCTCTCTCTCTCTCTCTCTCTCTCTCTCTCTCTCTCTCTCTCTCTTTCTTTCTTTCCTTGATTGCTGGCAAGACGTTCCTTTAAACTTTCTTCTATATGTCACTGACGCCAGCCGTGGAAAATCCCTGCCTGCAAAAGGAATGTCTTGTAAAGTGGTTGACGTATAAAAACAGGAAATAAAATTATAAGAAATATTTCTGCAAGGTATGCAGTATGGTATCTAAAAGGACCATTTCACTCGCAAGTGCGCCAAACCTTTCTTAGGTCAATACACTGCTTCTAGTTTAAACAGCATATTCTTCAGATTTATCATACAACAAACATGCAACATTTCATGCACAATGTTATCAGAACACGTTTATAATATTTCCAAAGTCATACATACAATAGAAACAGATGCTGGAAATCTCAAATTAAGAGCATTTTTCTCATATGAAACTGGCGTGCTTCTTCATGCTCACCAAAATACTGTCTGATGAGCTCTAATTGGAACTAGCATGGAACTTAGATTTTAATATAAGTTGCATGTTAAAACGCTACTGCCCATCTCAAAGTAACTCTTTTCTATGAATAGACGACATGACTACATTTTTAAGGACAAAATTTAAGGGTAAGTAGCAATAGTCCTTATTGCCCTGTTTCCAACGTACTGTTCCAAAGCAAAACAGGCAGGTGTTGTGCACCATGTCTGAAACAGCTTACACGTTCCTTCCATCCAATTTGCTATTTGCATATTTAGGGTTAAGGTATAAAGAAATTTAGAGATTTTTTTTGCTGTTTTGATGTATAGAATAACTGCCACAAGGTAAATGGTAAAGGTAAAAGACCCCTGGACGGTTAAGTCAAGTCAAAGGCAACTATGGGGTTGCAGTGCTCATCTCACTTCAGGTTGAGGGAGCTGGTATTTGTCCACAAACAGCTTTCCGGGTCACGTGGCCAGCATGACTAAACCGCTTCTGGTGCAATGGGACACCATGACGGAAACCAGAGCACACGGAAACATCGTTTACCTTCCCGCTGCAGCAGTACCAATTTATCTACTTGCACTGGCATACTTTCGAACTGCTAGGTGGGCAGGAGCTGGGACAGAGCAACAGGAGCTCACCACATCGTGGGGATTCAAACCGCTGACCTTCTGAGCAGCAAGACCAAGAGGCTCAGTGGTTTAGACCACAGCTCCACCCATGTCCCGAATAAACAAGCACACAATCACTGATAGGTCCACCCACCATTTTGAGGCTCAAAGCAATAAGGTGGTGCCTCCCCAGGTGTTCAAGACTCCCAGTATAGAAAGCTTCCCACCGTGTAAGAAAGACATGGCTCCCTCCAACTTGTGGAGGGAGAGTCTTCACCTCTTTTGTGAAGGATTCGGAGTGCTTGTTGAGCCCTACTGTGCTGTAAACGTCAAATAGCTGCAAAGAAACATGCAGAAACATCAGACAATGATCACTTGACTTTAGCCAACACGGAACAGCCCCTATAGAGAACCAAACATTGGGTTCTATGAGTTCTATGATGCCTCTTATGTGAGCGAGCCAAGGAGGCTTTGGGCCTGGGAATCTTGTGACACAGTGTTCCAGGAAGCAGCCTTTGTTTGCCCACACGGTGTCTCTTTTATTTATTAATATGCGCGCCCAACAATGCCCATTGTCTCTTTTCATATTGGAGCGCTGTCACATGAGCAGTTCGGGTGTCACCCAAAGGATTGTGAGGCAGAGACAAGTGGCTCTCTGCTTCCAGCTCAAAATGTTATAATACATTAACACTCTGCACACTCGACAAATGTCTCTTTTCAGACCCAATCGCCCACGTACGTTTTCAAAGTTTTCAGTTACAAGGAAGCACCCAAACAAGGAAGCTTGCACAAAAGCGTTTTCTTCCTCTCAAGCGAAACAAAAGAATGACTAATTTATAAAGTTGCGGAGGCAACATCTCCTTCTGCACCAGAGGCATCTAAGTGTGTAATCAGATTAGATGGAATTTATGAATACTGAAGACTTACGCAAGAGTCATTTCTTTGGGTTCTTCTAATTGCCATGTAGAAAACTGGGTATTTATAGTTTGAAAAGGGCCTTCCTCATGTCTCCCTCAGGGCTTTTACGGATGATTTTCATCACATAATAAACACACAGTTCTTTTTCGTTTGTTGTATAAAACATAAGGAAGCCCTCATGCCGCAGGGATACAGTATTTTCCCAGAATTTTGTTGCTGGGGAAAATGTAAGTCCTTTCCCCAGTTATTACATCTATTGTGATTGCCTTGGGGAATGTGGCTGAGGGACTGTCGCTAGAACATATAGGATAACTTCTATAGCATCATTAGAGACCAGGACACAATCCCTCCCTCATACCACTTCCTGACCTTTTGAAAAAGTTTATTTTTGTAGTAGTTTTTTGCACTGATCCCCACTTTCCCATTTTGCCACAACATTGCAGGAGCCTTAATATAGTCTTTTCTTTTTTCCTTCTTGTTTTTAAACACCAAACACCAAAAAGTGACCCTCTTCTGTATTTTCCCACAAACCTTTGGCTTTTCAACTTTTTTCTTATTTTTTTCCATTTATTTCATAAGTAATGTTCCCCACTCCATGGCTAGATTTCCAAAGGCATTACATAAAGGAATGTAAAAGAAAGAAAAAGAAAACAATTATCAATTAATGCATGAGACACACCCAAAAAAATACATGATGTACAACACCTCATTCTTTCCACATTTCTAAGTAGCCTTACAATTATTTTTTTGCTTTTCTTTAGTACTCTGAAAGCTATATTTATAGCACCGGAGTGCACTTCTGCACAGATTTTATTTTAAAAGCGACTGCTATCTACATGAGAATGGGATATTGAATTACTTTGCGGGGTCATAACTAGCACTGAGAGCACAGTACTAAGAAAAATAAGCTGGTTGTATGAAGAGGGGAACACGTACAAATGCCATATGTCTGGAAAATTCCTGACATGTCCTGTTTTTCGGGTGCAAAAATGGCACGGGGGGATTTTGCCAAACCGGCAAACTGTCAGGAAAAACCTGGATGGATGGCAACGCGATGGGAAAAGCAGCGGAAACAGTTCAAAAAGCTTAAAATTACAATTTCTGGGGTAGGTTTTCCCAGAAAAGCTCAACAATTTGATTTTGTTCTGGCAAAAAGCTTAAGAATTTTGGGTTCTTCCTTTAAAAAAGTGCTCAACAACAGGAGTTTTACTTTTTGAAATATGGCAACCCTAAATAAAGCCAACATTTGCTTTGCTCAACTGCTGAAATTATATTCCATTTCACAGAAATGCCTCCCAGACCTGGGTGCAGTGTATGATTAGAGAATATGAACCTACCTGGACCCTGAGATCATCTTCTGAGGCCCTCCTTCATGCACCTCCTCCTCGAGAGGTCCGGAGGGTGGCCACACGAGAACGGGGCCTTCTCTGCAGTGGCTCCCCGTCTGTAGAATGCTCTCCCCAGGGAAGTTCGCCTGGTGCCTTCATTATACACCTTTAGGCACCAGGCAAAAACGTTCCATTTAAACCAGGCATTTGGTTGATCTAATTTTTATCCTATGCCCTTTTAAAATGTGTGTTTTTTGGGGGGGGGGCTATTGGGTTGTTGTTTTTATTTTTATTATGTATTTTGTGGTTTTATATCTTGATCTTATTTTGTGAACCACCCTGAGAGCCTCCGGGTATAGGGCGGTATAGAAATTCAAATACAGTGGTACCTCAGGTTAAGGACTTAATTTGTTCCAGAGGTCCGTACTTAACCTGAAACTGTTCTTAACCTGAAGCACCACTTTAGCTAATGGGGCCTCCTGTTGCTGCCGTGCCGCCAGAGCACGATTTCTGTTCTCATCCTGAAGCAAAGTTCTTAACCTGAAGCACTATTTCTGGGTCAGCGGTGTCTGTGACCTGAAGCGTAAGTAACCTGAAGCGTATGTAACCCGAGGTAAAGGTAAAGGGACCCCTGACCATTAGGTCCAGTCGTGACTGACTCTGGGGTTGCGGCGCTCATCTCGCTTTATTGGCTGAGGGAGCCGGCTTCCGGGTCATGTGGCCAGCATGACAAAGCCACTTCTGGTGAACCAGAGCAGCACACGGAAACGCCGTTTACCTTCCTGCCAGAGTGGTACCTATTTATCTACTTGCACTTTGATGTGCTTTTGAACTGCTAGGTTGGCAGGAGCAGGGACCAAGCAATGGGAACTCACCCCGTCTCAGGGATTTGAACCGCCGACCTTCTGATCGGCAAGTCCTAGGCTCTGTGGTTTAACCCACAGCGCCACCCGCGTCCCTTTTTAGAACCACAGAGCTTATCTCATATTTCTTTTTGAACTTATGATATAGACCTATGTCCAGAATCCTGGCTGGGTTGGTTTCACATATCTTGGGGGCATGTTTCAAAGGGAAATCATCAAATAATCAAATAGGGAAGAGTTAAGCACCATTTTCCTTGTTCCCAAGAGGAAGGTAGCTTCTGGGTTAACATTGCATGCAACACTGGCGTAATTCTTGATTTGGCTCCAAGGTGGATAAACCAGATGGAGAGTGTCATTGTTTTCTGGTGAAGAAAACATAGCCATCCATGAGCTAAGCACCCAAATCTTGGATGGCAATAGCTGGTATTTGTTTGAAATGCAAGGAACCCTGAGAAGAAAATATCATTGAGTTGAATAGTTATTATGATGGTTTGCATGCTAAAGCAATCTCAAGTTGTTCTTAGTTATACCTAGAGATGGACAAATTTGCCGATTTTGCTCACTCATTTTTTTAAAAAAATTGCTCACTCATTTTTTTAAAAAAATAATATTTATTAAGAGTTTAAAAATTACAAAAAGAAAGAAAAAGAATTAAACAAATCAATATAACACAATACAAAAACAGAAACAAAAACACTACATAAAACATTGAATTAACAAAACAAAACAAGAACAATTAAAAACACTTCCAATATTTTCAAGCTTATCTTTCATTCACTTGTTTCATTGACTTCCTCACGCCTCCCTTTTTATATTCCACTTCAATTAACTGTTTCAGCAACTCCTTTCCATCTTCCTCTGTTTTCTGTCCTGTAATTAATCTTAACATATTCTAACCTTGTTTTTTTCCCTTTAATACATTAACAGTCTATCTGTACCTAGTTCCTTATAACATTTCTGCCAAAGCCATATAACTTCATTCCACCACCGATCACTCATTTTTCCAATCTTCAGATCACCACATTTCTTCATTGATTTGCAATTTACTTTGTTAGAAGGCCTCATGAAAATTCAGCATTTGGGGGCACATTTCTCCTAATATACACATTTTTTGGCGAGCAAATTTCCCTAATTTCTAAGTTATTTGTGTACATTTCCCCCCTTATCAACACACTTTTGCACTTTTTTTTGTTTGTTGGAGAACTACATTGCAAAATTCAGAAAAGGGTGAATTTAAAAGCTGGCATTTAGCCTCCCCTGTTTCAGGGAGTACAAATTAGGGAGATTTGCATTAACATGTAAGCTGAATTATTCAGCCAACTGAATTATTCATATTCATCCTCTTCAGTCCTAGCGACACTGAAAAATCTATGGAAACTAATAGGGGAGATTCTGAAAAGCTTATCATTTTGCTAAAAATTCCAGACAATGAAAAAGGTTGGCACGAACTGAATCAGTATGCAACCACTGAATTAAAAACTTTCCAGGCTACCAATGTTCTTTTGCTGCTGTGGAAGAACTTGGTGACTGGCAAGGAAGAAGAGCGGCACCTAGTGGCCAAATGGTTTTATGTCTTTAATGTATTTTTTCTTCCCTAACCCTTTTCCTTCTTGCAGCACCAACAAATTCTTAGTTGTTGTTTTTTTGTTTTTGGAGGAGATGCAGCTTAAAACTGATCCACTTAAAAAACGAATTCAGAACGTTTTAAAAAGGAACCTACTATGAAAGAAGCTTGTTATTGCTGATACTGAAAATATGAACAGCTGCAACGAAATATTTACAATGAACTAAAATTAGAGAAGTTGGGGCTAATGAGATTTAGCGCAAGAAAACAATCTAGTCCAGGCATCCCCAAACTCGGCCCTCCAGCTATTTTTTGGGACTACAAATCCCATCATCCCTGACCACTGGTCCTGTTGGCTAGGGATGATGGGAATTGTAGTCCAACAACAGCTGGAGGGCTGAGTTTGGGGGTGCCAGATCTAGTCCAAAGAGGAGATATTGCCATGTTTATTTCTAGCTCCCATAATTTTCAGCTATGCTAAATTTGCTTTAGTAAAGGTAGGATTTTTTTAAAAAAACAAACAAACAAAACAAGGTTAATAATAATAATAAATTTTATTTATACCCCGCCCTCCCCAGCCAAGACTGGGCTCAGGGCGGCTAACAATCGATATAAAAACAAATTAATTGAATTACCAGTGCTGCGGGTGAATGCTGGCCAGATTATGACAGATTATGCCTGTCAGGTTGTCACATGGAAGATGGAGCAAGTAGGTTTGGAATATCACTTGTAGTTTAAGGGTGAATTCTGAATACAATGGAGATATAAAAGATTTGGACTATCATAAAAGATGCAGAAGGAACTGATTAATAACAGGACCCACAAAAGGGAGGAGGGAAATCCAGGAGATTCCTTGAAATCTTGTTTTTGATGATTTATGTTTCATATATCTGTGTAGAATTTTAATTTGAAAAAGCAAATAAATATTTTTTTCTTTTTAAAAAAGGAAGGTGGAGCAAGTTTGTTTTCTCCTGTTCCAGAGAAATAGCAACCCTGCGACTTGCTCGAGAGTGAACGTCTTTTGATCCGGTGCCCTGGGGCGAGAGATGGGCTTAAAAAATGGGACATTCCAGGATCCAAACAGAAGCCATGTTTGGCTTCTGTGATCTGGGATGTTCCGCTTAAAAAGGGACACTTGTGGGGTATGCATACTTGGGGGTATACTAACATCACATTTTGACTCAAGAGGTCAGGGAGCCCCTGAATACCTTTTGGTTAGCCAAGCCCCATAGAGCGTTGATGCATACTCCTGGAATCTAGGACCTAGATGAAGCCTAACATTAAAATCCCTGTGAACTGGGGATCTTTCTAACTATGAGGACCAGAGTAAAATCTAGACTGTGTCCAAGCCGTGGGTAGATACTTATCTAAACTATATCCATATATCTGTATCTATATAGATATGTATTCATCTTGTTCCCGGCTGTACACAGAGGTTATTTTTGGCCGTGCCATAAATTGATGAACTCAAATTACCCAGCTCTTTTTAAAAAAATCATTGAAACAATATGCAAATGTACAAATGCACCATTTATTTTTAGGGTATGAGCCAAGCCTAGAATATAATAGAGGATATTTCCATTATCCTGAATGTGTTTTGAATGTAGCCTTTCCCAGAATGATCCTTCTGGGGAACCTATTTATTATTATAACATTGCAGATAGGTATCAATCATCTGCCCCAAAGCAAGAAATGCTGCATTATTTCCCGCCAATTTCTGTTTGAATAATTAATACCCACACAATGCTAATTGATCATACATATAGTAAGCATTAACAAATAGGTAACAGATATAGTAAGGGTAAAGGGACCCCTGACCATTAGGTCCAGTCGTGACTGACTCTGGGGTTGCAGTGCTCATCTCACTTTATTGGCCGAGGGAGCCGGCGTACAGCTTCTGGGTCATGTGGCCAGCATGACTAAGCCGCTTCTGGCAAACCAGAGCAGCGCACGGAAACGCCGTTTACCTTCCCACCGGAGCGGTACCTATTTATCTACTTGCACTTTGACGTGCTTTTGAACTGCTAGGTTGGCAGAAGCAGGGACCAAGCAACGGGAGCTCACCCCGTTGCAGGGATTCGAACCGCTGACCTTCTGATCAGCAAGTCCTAGGCTCTGTGGTTTAACCCACAGCACCACCCCCATCCCTAACAGATATAGTAGACATAAAGAAAGAATGAATTGCTTTCCTTTGGACCACATCAGCAAGGATGAGATGGGAGTCTTGTTGCCTGGGAAGCCCAGGACCACCATATAAATTGTCCAGGCTTGCATCCCAGGGAGGTAACATTGGGGCTGCTAACACAGTGGTTTGACTTCACCCCCGAAAGCACACTCCATTCTCTCTTGATACAGATGGATGCCAGCTACAGCAACAAATATATATGCAGTTTTATATCACTTAACATTCTTCTTTGGGTTTCTAAATACAGTGGTACCTTGGTACTCGAACGGCTTGGCTCCCGAACAAATCGCAAACCTGAACGCCGCAAACCCATAAATAAGTGTTCCAGTTTGTGAACATTTTTTGGAAGCTGAATGTCCGACACAGCTTCCCTTTGAGTGCAAGAAGCTCCTGCAGCCAATCAGAAGCTGCACCTTGGATTTTGAACAATTTCGGGAGTTGAATGGACTGCTGGAATGGATTAAGTTCAAGAACCAAGGTACCACTGTAGTATGTTGTTGTGGTTTAGTCGTGTCTGACTCTTTGTGACCCCATGGACCAGAGCACGCCAGGCACTCCTGTCTTCCACTGCCTCCCGCAGTTTGGTCAAACTCATAATCATATATAATTTATAAATCAGCAGATTATAATAATCTGAAATTCAAAACAGATCAAGATTTCCCATAATAGAACAATACTTCTAAAACTCTTAACTTACTAATAATATTATATTCAACATTCCCTCCTCTCTTCTCAATAATTGACCAATACTTGAACCTCACTACAGTGGTACCTCTGGTTAAGAACTTAATTCGTTCTGGAGGTCCGTTCTCAATCTGAAACTGTTCTTAACCTGAGGTACCACTTTAGCTAATGGGACCTCCCACTGTTGCCGCGCCACCAGAGCACAATTTCTGTTCTCATCCTGAAGCAAAGTTCTTAACCCGAGGTACTATTTCTGGGTTAGTGGAATCTGTAACCTGAAGCGTCTGTAACCTGAAGCGTCTGTAACCTGAGGTACCGCTGTAGGTGGGTCGCCATCACGCATGACCAAGCTAGCAAAAGACGAAAGTTAAGCAGAGCCGTGTGGGTGTAACCAACTTCAGCAAAACACCTGGCAGTTTAAGCCAGAAATAGATCCGTTCAAACAGAAAGAGTGTGCATTTTGAACAGGGAATGGAAAAGGAATAAAATCTCTAGGCAGCTCTACTGTTACGACAATTACACCCGCCTCGATTTGCTGAAGCTGGCATTACTCTAAAGACATCTATATCAATGGATATGTAAGCAGGGGGAAATGTGTAGGTAGAAGGAATATTAGATATTGTCTCAGGCTATATTAGCTGTTCTGTCGCAGTCTGCTTTGCCAGGAACATAATGCATACATTCTTTTATAAATTAAAAAAAGTCAGTGGATTCCAACAGAAACTTTGCTTGGAGCAACAGTCAAGGGCAAGAATAGAAAACGATTGTTCCATATGTTTTGAATGTATCTTTCAATTCGTAGAATCGTAGAATTGCAGAGTTGGAAGGATCCCAAGAGTCAATGCAAGAATCACAGCTAATATGTCTCTGACACAGGGGTGTCAACTTGAATAAAATATTGGGATGGCTCAAGTAAGCCCTTCCTTGCATAATCCCACAAAAGATGCAACACACACACACACACACACACACACCATTTGAATGGCAATTCAACTGTGTGTGGGGGGGGGTGTGGCCTGCTCAACTATTTTGTGGGGAGACTGAAGGGATTTTGGCCCCTAGGAGTTGACTCCTATGCTCTGATAGACGTTTTCAGGTGTGTACAATTTTCACCCATATATTCAACAAATGTTTTCCGATCTTCTCTAACCGCATGTTCTTCTTGTTCTCGTATTCTATATGTTAAGTCTGCAAGCTGTGCATATTCCGTCAGCTTAAGTTGCCATTCTTCTTTAGTTGGGACCTCGCTCGTTTTCCATTTTGGGGCTAACAAAACACGGACCGCAGTCGTGGCATACACACTGTATGCCACAGAATTTGTACTCCTTTCCAGGACATTGCCAGAGCCCTAGCGCCTCCCTCCCAAAGCCCTGCGTCTCCGTTACCCAGCTTTGGGAAGGTAGTGTGAGGGCTCTGTCAGCCTCGTGCTGCCTTCCCAAAGCCAGTAAGCATGGTGGCTCACAGTGCTATTTTTCTAGAAAAAGAGGTGCCGGAACTCACCATGAACGCCTCCCTCATTCTCTTAGAGTGGCACTGGCGTCCATCTGAGATGTGCCCCAGGAAACTCAAAGTAGGCCTCCTCAAAATCATAGGCCCATGCCCATTGCCCCCCCGCCAGCCCCAGCCCCGGCTCTGGCCTGGGTAGGAATTAAGGTTTGTGCTCCAAATTCTGATTGAGGGAGGCGGGGCGGGAACAAAACTTCTTTTCAAAGTTTAATCATGGGGATGCAGCTGAAGAAATCTAATAGCCCACGCTTGTCCTGATTTTCCTTATATATATCAAATTTCTGTCCATCTGGATTCATTTGGATCTGATCTAAATTCTTCCCCTTCTTCCACATAAGTCTGCAAAGTGGATTTAACGGAATAAATGAATATCACACTCCATTTTATATCGGAGGAGCAGAAAAGGGAGAATTCATCTATACTAAATATATCAGATTAAAAGGTTAGGGCTCAACAAGACAATAAAAGCTAAGGCTTCATGCTGGCATCTATTTGTCAAAAGTACTGATTTTACTCCCTAGGTCCAATATTTATAATGTGATGCTGGGTGGCAGGGTCAGCAAACTTTTTCAGAGGGGGCCGGTCCACTGTCCCTCAGACCTTGTGCAGGCCGGTCTATATTTTGAGGGGGGGGAATGAACCAATTCCTATGCCCCCAAATAACCCAGAGATGCATTTTAAATAAAAGGACACATTGTACTCATATAAAAACACACTGGTTCCTGGACCGTCCATGGGCCGGATTTAGTAGCCTATCCATGGCTTAGACAGACTGGCCCAAGACATTTTCTTCCTGCTGTGAAGGACAAATTCTTACAACACCATTGATGGGATGTCCTCCTCTACTACATCTGGGGGAAGCAAGTTAGGGAATGCAAGGCAGGCTGTGAATAGTGCAACTAGTTCTTCATTGTCTTCATTATCTTTCTGCATCTCCCAGAATCTGCCACCTGAGGTGTCCACCTCATTCTGCTTAATGGCAGAGCCAAGCTCTACAATGAAGAGTGGAATGAACTTATCATATGTGGTGGCCTTGTAGTAGGGTTAAGGCTTACTGGGAAATGATATACAATGTAATGAAAAAGATGTTAAAAATAACATTTGTAAAAAAAAAAACCCCAACAACAACCAGAAGCCTTTCTCTTGGGAATTGTAGGGATAGAATCGTATAGAATGTTTTTCATGTATTTGACTCCGATGGCAAGAATGTTTCTTGCCCTAAAATGGAAAGAAGGAGAAGTCCCAGCAAAGGAAGAATGGATACAAAAACATAAGGAATATGCAGAAATGGTGAAACTTACTGGAAGAATAAGAAATCAAGATAACAAACTTTTTTATAAAAGAATGGAAATGGTTTATTGAATATTTACAGACAAATTGTAAACAGATAAAAACACTGGCAGGATTATTGGAATAACCTGCAGCTACATAAGAATATATATTTAAAGAAGATAAGTAAATGAGTATGTTAAGTTAATTTGGATATGCAGAAGAAACTAAAAATAAACTTAAGGAACCGCAGACAAAGGCGGAAGGAAGTCAAGTTTTAAAAGTGTCAAAATGACTGTAAAATCAGTGAAATGTATATATCTGAAAAGTATGCTTCTTTTTTTAATGAGTGAAATGAACCACTTTCTTCTGCATTTAGATCCAAAGAGAGATCATTTTAATGGATCCTTCTCTCCCTCCCCCCCATTGCTACGATGACATGAAATGATGGCCACCCATTTTAGGCCTTTGTGTAATCCTCCTTTCTCTGCATTTGCTTGTGAGCAACGAGTTTTCAGTCACTGCTGCCCATTTGTCTCTCTATAAAGCATGAAGACAGAGTCACAAAGGAAACGTCGAAAAATGGGAGATGCTTCCGATCCAAATAATAAGTTTGCCAATATTTAAACAAAACTGGTTCTGCCGCTATGCCTTAAAACACAAACATTTGAAAAACACATCATTGTAACAATGGGGGGGTCTTCTTTTAGAAGCCGCCCAGAGTGGCTGGGGAAACCCAGCCAGATGGGCGGGGTACAAATAAATTATTATTATTATTATTATTATTATTATTACTACTACTACTACTATTAGGGCTATTTCGTCAACTGTGGGAAAAATGAGTTCACATTGTGTTTCCGAGCACAATTCAGAGTGTTGGTGCTGACCTTTAAAGCCCTAAATGGCCTCAGCCCAGTATACCTGAAGGAGCGTCTCCACCCCCATCGTTCAGCCCAGACACTGAGGTCCAGCTCCAAGGGCCTTCTGGCGGTTCCTCAGTGTGAGAAGTGAGGTTACAGGGAGCCGAAGGCCTTCTGGCGGTTCCCTCCCTGCGAGAAGTGAGGTTACAGGAAACCAGGCAGAGGGCCTTCTCGGTAGTAGTGCCCGCCCTGTGGAACACCCTCCCATCAAATGTCAAGGAAATAAACAACTATCTGACTTTTAGAAGACACCTAAAGGCAATCCTGTTTAGGGAAGCTTTTAATGTCTGATGTTTTATCGCCTTATCATCATCATCATCATCATCATCAATTATACTGGGCGCCGCCCAGAGTGTGGAAACCCAGCCAGATGGGCGGGGTAAAAATAAATTAGTAGTAGTGGTAGTAGTAGTAGTTGTTGTTGTTGTTGTATTAGTATTAGTATTATTACAGTTCTTCACTAGCAGCCTCTGTGTCAAATACTGCGACAGGTAGAGATAAGATGCAGGTTGAAATTCATATGATAAATTCATGCCCACCCTGTAAGCTTTGAGTGGCTATGGCCATACATTTTATTCCAATTAAATTTTGCTCAGATCAGACTCATTAAAATTAATAGATCTAAGTTAGTCATGCCTAATAGCTTTAATGGGTCTACAGTGAATATGGCTAACATTAGAGACTACCCTACATTTTCATGCTAAAGCCTCTTAAAATTTATTATTTCCCTCTTATCTTGACCCAGATCTTACTAGCAGCCGAGAATGAAAGCAACCATATGTAGAATGAAAAATCTTTTCTAATTTGATAGGACTAACCTTGGGATATCATATACTAAATTGGAGATGGCAGCTAGTGATAAATCAAGTTGGAAAGTATTGTTAATAAAGGGAAAGCTATCTTGGCACTGGTTACCAGGGCAACCCAGATGAAGAGATTCTGCCAGACTGAGTTCCAAAACTTAAAATACTGAAAGGCAAATGATGACCGACTCAAACATCAAGTCTATATTACAGTTGTATTCCTGGAAGCATGTGAGGTGTCAGCTATAGTTTTTGTCAGACATGCCCTCAATGACTGGCTGATATTACTTGCAGTAGGAAAGGCTGTTGCAGAACAATAATAAACACACAAAACAGGTACCAACTCTTCTAAGAAAATTTAATTACCTGCTGTGATCTAGTCTGATTCTGTACCAGGTATTCTATAATCTGTGACTGGATTCTGTTACGTATGTTTAATTCAAAGCTGTTTTGTTTTGTTTTCTTAATTGCACTGGACATTGGAGAAAAGAGATGAATTGACATTTGCAGGGAACTATTTTGAAAAATAAAACAGTGGTTTGCTTCTGTTATTATTATTATTATTCCTGCTGTACTAGGTCCTAGGGTCTTTTAAGAATGTGGTCTGGTTTTTGGAGTGCATTCTGGAAACCTTAAGATATTGATGTAAACTGTGTATATTAAAAGCCAAACTCCAGGAACACAGACATTCTGGGCAAAGTCTGTAATTACAGCTCTCAATGTTTGTTTGTTTTTTATTAATGTTTTGGCCACCAATCAGTGGACTATTCAATGTTCACTGTTTGGCTGCCGGTGTGAGTAAAAGGACAGAGAATGTTGATTGGTGCTGGAGTGCTCCACCTCTAGGACACCTCCATAATTCTGATTCAACAATTGGCTCTGGTGCCACAGCCGAGACAAAGCCATGCTTTTGCGTGTTCAGACCTTTAAACCTCCCCCTTAAATAAATTCAGACAAGACTCAAATTTTGGTTTGGTTTTTGGCAGAATTTAGGCCACAACTTGATTACAGCAAGTGAGTGGTTGCATAGGCTCTGGTTCGACTAGCTCCCTGCACCCTTGTAGGTAGCGCTGACCCAGAGCTCTATCATAGGTCAGCCAAGGGTGAACACCCGGATAGGCGGAATGCTGGGAACAGGCTATGTCCACCTCCCAGATGTCCCCCTGGACTCAGGCACGGGCACAACCCCCTCTCAGGGATTGACCAAACCATCGAGTCCCTGGATTCCTTTAACGGAATACCCTTCACATAGGGATGGCGAGAGCGTTCTCCCATCCCTATCACCTGAACCAGAGCCTATCCGCAACCTTACAAGTTGTGACGATTTGCTGCACAGCAGGCGAAACCCAAATGGCACCAGCCAATCAGCCAAGTGGGGGAAATTCCTGCCGTGCCCCTGTTCCAATGACAGATGACACACAACGGCATAGCAAGGTCAAGCGCAAAGCCCTAAAAGTAGGGAGAGGTGGGCGGGTGTTCCGAATGCACATGCCAAAGGAGAAAGCTCTGGGTTATGTGCATGGGCATAAATAGATCCCTTGAGGACCCAATTTAGCTTTGTAAATAAATGTAGAAATAGAGAGAAGTGCAGACTTCTGTCAGAAGCCCTTCAATTGACTATCACAAACAAATTCAGACAGTAGTTTCCTTCATGCATCCCTTGAGGCCTGAGGAGAGAATGTGAAATATGAAACCTAACCCGCACACAGTCTCCACAAGATAATTAAAAAACACACGTTCTTGTTTCTTGGTCTAAATTGATTAATCTCTTTGTATATTTTTTTACTCCCTGTTGCTCCTCTGATTCTAGATGGTTCCTTAGGCTCCTTGTTGTTAGTGAGGAGGTCTGAATTTCAATACTTCCTGGACATCACCATTCATATCTATACATCATACTCTACATTTAAAAAAAAAAAATCAAGTCTAATGAAATGAGTGTCTCAATCAGTAGAGCATGAGACTCTTAATCTCAAGGTCATGGGTTTGAGGCCCAAGTCGGGCAAAAGATTCCTGCATTGAAATGTTGGGCTAGATGACCCTCCCAAACTCGATTCCCTGATTATCTGATTCCATGAAACCAATATCTCCCCTCCCATGGGCTCCATCTATTCTTTCACACATCACACATCACACATCACACATCACACATCACACATCACACATCACATTCGTGAACATGCAAACACCATTTTGCCTCAACCATATTTGAAACCTCCCATTTACTCACACAAACATATACCAACTGACATCCAAAAACATGGCATCCATTCAAGTTCCTGCCCTGGCTTCAATCCATAAATATCCACTGGCTTCTGTTGACTGTCTTCCAAAGGTGAACTTCCATCAGCCGACATCCACAAACATCAGTCTGCTTTAGCCTTGTAGCCTCTATCACTTCCGAATCCAAAAGCCATTGGCTTCCATCCACCAACATCTGCCAGCTTCTCTTAGGTCCATCATGAGACGTCCACCAGCTTCCAACCATGGATACCAGCAGCCTTCAAGCAAGCAAACTTGCCTTATTATCGCTCCCTAGCATCCCACTGCCAGAGGATTGCCTCCTTCCATTCTCCAGTTTGCCTCCTCCAAGTGGAAGAAACCTGGGCAGTGCTGAATGTCATATCCATTGTCAGGTGTTTCCTGCTGGAAATAGAAAAGGGCTTTCTCCTTGGCCTGGCTTTATATCCACTCAGTTGCCAAGTGCTTTTGTGACATCACAAGAAACCCAAAGCCAATGGCAACAGCTGGGGAGGCATCATCTTCATTGCTTTGAGCCTCACAATGGCAGGTGGACCTATCAGTGACTGTGTGCTTGTTTATTTGGGACATGGGTGGTGCTGTGGTCTAAACCACTGAGCCTCTTGCCCCTGCTAAAAACCTTGCAGTTTTTGTTGTCACCTGATCATCTAGATAGGTCTTGTGATCCCTTCCAATTCTAAAATTCCATGTTACGGTAATTCACAAGGGACATATGAGCAAAGGAGATTACCTGGAAGATGTTAAATATGCCCACATGAATACATGCAGTTAGGACCCAAAAGTAAAATATCAACTGACCTTCCCTGGGCAAAATGAGAAAGCATGGCAAGTTTATTCTGAACTGTGAAATCCAAATAGTGAGAGAGGATGCAATTCTAAATGCTTTCATGTGGAAGTAAGTCCCATTGAATTCAATGTACCTTAGAGCAGACCTGCTGCTGTGAACAGGTTTCTAACAGGAAATTAGATACTTCATTAACTTTTTCATTTAAGGTCCCACAAGACTCAAGTCCCTCAATGGTTTGTTTGTTTGTTTTTGCTTTTTGCTTTTTTAAAGATTACCTTTTGTTTTTGCTGCAATAGACTTAGCAGGGCTATCCCTCTGGAAAATCTTGTAAGTTTAAAAATATGCATATTTAAAACCATGGGTAGGCAAACTAAGGCCTGGTTGCCGGATCTGGCCCAATCGCCTTCTCAATCCGGCCCGCAGACAGTCCAGGAATCAGCATGTTTTTACATGAGTAGAATGTGTCCTTTTATTTAAAATGCATCTCTGGGTTGTTTGTGGGTCCTGCCTGGTGTTTTTACATGAGCAGAATGTGTGCTTTTGTTTAAAATGCATCTCTGGGTTATTTGTGGGGCATAGGAATTCATTCTTTTTTCTCTCCAAAATATAGTCTGCCCCCACCCAAGGTGGACAGTGGACCTTCCCCCTGCTGAAAATGTTTGCTGACCCCATTAAACTTATATGTATTTTTTAAAAAAATAATATTTATTACTTTTAAAAGGAAAAAAGACAGAAGAGAAAAAACAAAAGAAAAAAGAGGGAAAAAAGACAATACAATACAATATATAAACAATACAAAACACAACCTAAACCCATTAAACTAAACACATTAAACTAAACTAAACCAAACCCACTCCCTAACCCTAACCCTAAATAAAACAAAACAAAAACTATTAAAAAAAATACATCCCCCCTTTTCGATACTCTTTCTTTCACTCCCTTGTTTCCTCGACCTCCTCTCACCTCCCTTTTTGTGTTCTACTTCTACTAGTTATTTCAGCAAATCCTTTCCATCTTTCTCTATTCTCTATCATATTATAAATAACATATTTTTTTAACCTTATTTTAACATTAAAACTAAAATACTTATATATGCTTAACTCCTTATAACATTATGTATAAAAGTTTTAAAACATGTATATTTTAAACTTATGTGTATATAAATTTTAAAATATGTATATTTCTGCATCCACAAACAACAAAACAGAAAAAAGAATGGTAGAAAATAAACCAATTTTACTGAAATAGGAAATACCAGACAAAAGTGGTAATGAATGTTGGCTAGACTGATGCACATCCATACACCCCTAACCACAAGTTAAGTGAAATGCGCCATTCCTGCATGATTGGGGGAAAGTACACATAGATCTTTTTTCCGCCTCTAGATGATGCAAAAAGAATCGTATTCCCACAGCTGAGAAACACCATGCAAGCCGTGTTAAGGCAGATCATTTTCAACATGTCACAGTTTCGACACCAATATCACACAGCGAATAGTTTATTTGCACCTTCACGTGATATCAGGCCAATATTTGCTACACTGGAGTGAACGCTTGTTTTTTTATTTCTTAATGGTTTGGAAACTCAGAGCCATAATACAAAAATCTGTGCGGTTTGTTTCCCCCCCTCCTTGCAGATCACTCTAACAGAAACATTGAGCTGTGATACAAATCGACAAAGATGGTCGTACTGGGATCAAGGAAAGGCATAGTCATGGCCACCTACAAGAAGATGCTAGCAGCCCGAAGTGTTTTTCATTTTTCCCCCGTTGGCAAAGGTCTTCCCAGCCTTTCCTTCTCTTTGAAATGTGTGATGCTGACTCATGTGGCAATGGTGGCACCACACATATGCTTGCAACAGAACAGGAAGTTGCAGGGGAACATTCGAGTCTATGGCATCGTCTCAAAAAAAGCATCGGCTGTGTGATTAACTATTGCACGACTAGGCGGATCATTTCCTCCAATATTCCTGATTTCAGAGAGCACTGAACATCCATGCTTATACCACTGGCTATTTGGATACATGGGGCATGGGTGGCGCAGTGGGTTAAACCACAGAGCCTAGGACTTGCCAGTCAGAAGGTTGGCGGTTCGAATCCCTGCGACGGGGTGAGCTCCTGTTGGTCGGTCCCTGCTCCTGCCAACCTAGCAGTTCGAAAGCATGCCAAAGTGTAAGTAGATAAATAGGTACCGCTCCGGTGGGAAGGTAAACGGCATTTCCGTGCACTGCTCTGGTTCGCCAGAAACGGCTTAGTCATGCTGGCCACATGACCTGTAAGCTGTATGCCGGCTCCCTCGACCATTAAAGCGAGATGAGTGCCGCAACCCCAGAGTCGGTCACAACTGGACCTAACGGTCAGGGGTCCCTTTACCTTTAGTTATTTGGATACATAATGGAAACTGCATTCACCCTGGGGCTTGTAGGCATGCAGAGGGCTGGGAGGCCAACTGGCTAGCCCCAGCTGGGACGTCTCCTTCCAGCCGTCCTGCTGCGAAGACCATCGCTTCTGCTCCAACGTAAATCAGCGACCCGGGCTTCAAAGCCAGGGCACACTATCAGCAGATCAAACTGCACACACAGAATAGGCATGAGACTTGTGGAAGCATACTATAACTACAGATTTATTAATCATAAATCAGGACAAAGAAACATGTTGTCTCTCTCTCTCGTCGTCTCAGAGAGAACAGCAAAAGCAAAAGCTATACACAACGGACATTCCCAGCAAGCTGTGCTGGAATGTAAACAGACATGTGACATGTAACAATCCCATGTCTGTTCCTTAAGGTGGAACAGAATTCTCAACATGGCTAACGTACATGCATGCAACACCCAGCAATGATGGACATTTCTGATCTCCAGGACTCATCTTCTGGCATATACTGCTACTTGTAGGTAAAGGTAAAAAGGACCCCTGGATGGTTAAGCCCAGTCAAAGATGACTATGGGGTTATGACGCTCATCACACTTTCAGGCTGAGGGAGCCGGCATTTGTGCACAGACAGCTTTCCAGGTCATGTGGTCAGCAGGACTAAACCGCTTCTGGTACAACAGGACAGAAGTCAGAGCACACAGAAACGCCGTTTACCTTCCCACCACAGCAGTACCTATTTATCTACTTGCACAGGCGTTTTTTCGAACTGCTAGGTTTGTAGGAGCTGGGACAGAGCAATGGGAGCTCATCCCGTTGTGAGGATTCAAACCGCTGACCTTCCACTCAGCAAGCCCAAGAGGTTCAGTGGTTTAGACCACAGCTTCACCCGTGTCCCGAATAAACAAGCACACAATCACTGATAGGTCCACCTGCCATTGTGAGACTCAAAGCAATGAAGATGATGCCTCAGCAGCTGTTGCCATTGGCTGTGGGTTTCTTGTGATGTCACAAAAGCACTTGGCAAGTGAGTGGATATAAAGCTAGGCCAAGGGGAAAGCCCTTTTCTATTTCCAGCAGGACGCACCTGGCAATGGATGTGACATTCAGCACTGCCCAGGTTTCTTCCACTTGGAGGAGGCAAACTGGTGAATGGAAGGAGGCAATCCTCTGGCAGTGGGATGCTAGGGAGCGATAATAAGGCAAGTTTGCTTGCTTGAAGGCTGCTGGTATCTGTGGTTGGAAGCTGGCGGACGTCTCATGATGGACCTAACAGTAGCTTCTGACACAATGGGACACCGTGACAGAAGCCAGAGTGCACAGAAATGCTGTTTACCTTCCTGCCACAGCGGTACCTATTTATCTACTTGCACTGGTGTGCTTTCAAACTGCTAGGTTGGCAGGAGCTGGGACATAGCCACGGGAGCTCACCCCGTCATGCAGGTTCAAACTGCCAACCTTCTGACTGGCAAACCCAAGAGCAGGCATCCCCAACCTTTGGCCCTCCAGATATTTTGGACTACAATTCCCACCATCCCTGACCACTGGTCTTGTTAGTTAGGGATCATGGGAGTTGTAGGCCAAAACATCTGGAGGGCCGCAGGTTGCGGATGCCTGCCCAAGAGGCTCGGTAGTTTATACCACAGCGCCACCCACATTTCTGTGGGCAGTCTGAGGAAGTGCCATCCACCTTGGGTCTGCCCATAAAAACCAAGTCTCAAGTGAGAGACGAGGGTGATGCCCTCTGCTTCCAGAAACTCTTCTTTTTGCAAGACTTTTGTGGGTGAGCTGAGAGTTTGTTCGGAGCCTGGGTGGGAACCCGGCGACTGAGAGAGAGGGTGTGTCAGAAGGAAAATGAATTGATACCGATTTATATACAGTATATATTGGTGCCTTATTGGGAAATGATATACAATGAATTGAAAAGGATGTTTTATTTTTTTAAAAAAACACACAACCAGAAGCTTTTCTTTTAGGAATTATAGGGACAAAACTACCTAAATCGTATAGAAATTTATTTATGTACGCTACTACAGCAGCAAGCATGTTACTCACCCAAAATTGGAAAGAAGCAGAAGTCCCAGTAAAGGAAGAATGGGTACAAAAACTCATGGAATATGCAGAAATGGTGAAACTTACAGGAAGAATAAGCAACCTAGACAACAAACTTTTTATAAAATAATGGAAATGTTTTGGGGTTTTTTTGAATTTTTACAGATAAATTGTAAACAGATAAAAAACATTAGCAGGATTATTGGAATAACCTGCAGTTTCATAAGAGTATAGATTTACAGTACATTAATTAAATGAGCAAGTTGAATGATATTGGATATGCAGAAGATATAAAAATAATAATTTAAGGAACCTCAGAAAGAGGGGGAAGGAAGTCAAAATTTGAAATGTGAAATTGATTGTAAAATTAATGAAATGTATAAATTTGAAATGTATAAATAAAAAAAAATACACATACACAGTTACTTCAGTTTTCTGTACACTGCTTGGAGATGGGGGGGAGGGTTCACTCTTTCTGAATTTGACAAAGCTTCAAAAAATAAGAAAACACATGCCTTTAGTTCTCAGCTGGCAGCTGCTGGTTCTCCACTCCCCAAACTGGATGCAGGAAGTCATTCTTTAACTTGAAAAGTGAGGAATGGTGATCACCAGATGTGAGTCTACCCTTTCTTTTGAAGATGCCCCTGAATCTGGAATCCATTGAGACTATGCGTGCTTACTTGGGAGTAAGTCCCTCTGAAAGTGGTGGGGCACCTCAGAAAAGATATATAGGACGGTTCTGTTTATCATTTACATATTTTATAAGAGAAATAGTAACAGTAGATGTCAGTGACATAAAACTTCACAAAATAACACCCCAAACCACCAGCGGCCAGGTTTCTTATGCGGTAAGAGAAACTGGAGCATTATGGCTTTCAGTCAAATAATTCCCAACATGAACAACAGAGATCGCCTCTCCAAGGCACCCGGCATCATTTGGAGGAGCAAATTTTATTTTTGTTAAGAGACCTGCTGCTCTGGCTATTGTCATGGTTACAGAGACCTGATGGCATCTCTTTAGGAAAACAAAACAAGCCCCATGCTCTGTCAATTAGTAGTCTGAAAATATCTCATTGTTTGTGCAGCATTTTAATCTTTAAACAATCTGTGTGTTTTTCCCTGTAAACTTGGGCACACTGACTTTCGAGTATGCCCCACTGAATGCTCAGGTTTACTTCTGAGTAATACGGAAAGGTTCTCCGTTTCCAATTATGGTGATAGTAATGCAATAACAAATACTCAAGCCTGCTTGGGAAAAGAACAGAACATATGGTTTGGATTGCATCAGGACTTGAATTTGCATTTCTAGAGTGGTCCTGCATGCTGCAGTGGTGAGTGTTTACTCTGCATCCAGTGTGCTCCCACTGCTGGTTTGGGAATCAGTGTGCATGTGACTTTAGCCACAATCCGTATCGATCCTGACATTTCTTATGAAATACTGCATTTTGATTTTTCTTCTCTTTTTTTTTGCCAGCCTCAATCCAAATTGAGAAAAAGAATGGCCTGGCTGCATGGCCGTTAATGAGGTCAGGGCCTTTAAAAGGGGCTTATTATGTTTAGCTCTTGCACTAATAGGAACCAAGGACTCAGCTATACAGTTGCAAATTAACCGTTTTAAATGTGTTGTAAAGTGCAATATACAAATGTGACACTAGAGAGCGAAAGTGAGCTGTGCCAAATTCAATATATATTTCAAAACGTTTTTTAGAAAAGCATTTTCACGGCGTTTTAAATATGTGTCTAGATTCCGCCTCAGTCTCTTTTGTATACAGTGGTAAAGGTAAAGGTAAAGGGACCCTGACCATTAGGTCCAGTCATGGCCGACTCTGGGGTTGCGGCACTCATCTCGCTTTATTGGCCGAGGGAGCCAGCGTACAGCTTCCAGGTCATGTGGCCAGCCTGACTAAGCCGCTTCTGGCAAACCAGAGCAGTGAACGGAAACGCCGTTTACCTTCCCGCCAGAGCAGTACCTATTTATCTACTTGCACTTTGAGGTGCTTTCGAACTGCTAGGTTGGCAGGAGCAGGGACCGAGCAATGGGAGCTCACCCCGTCGCGGGGATTCGAACCGCCAACCTTCCGATTGGCAAGTCCTAGGCTCTGTGGTTTAACCCACAGCATCACCCGCGTCCTTGTATACAGTGGTACCTTGGGTTAAGTACTGAATTAGTTCTGGAGGTCCATTCTTAACCTGAAACTGTTCTTAACCTGAAGCACCACTTTAGCTAATGGGGCCTCCTGCTGCCACCTTGCCGTCGGAGAACGATTTCTCTTCTCATCCTGAAGCAAAGTTCTTAACCCGAGGTACTATTTCTGGGTTAGCTGAGTTTGTAATCTGAAGCGTCTGTAACTTGAAGCGTCTGTAACCTGAGGTGCCACTGTACTGTGTTAATGAGCTTCCGGTAAGTGCATTTCAAATTTAACCTTCCTACTTTAGGATC
Organism: Podarcis erhardii; assembly: GCF_964252035.2. Lineage (NCBI taxonomy): Eukaryota > Metazoa > Chordata > Lepidosauria > Squamata > Lacertidae > Podarcis > Podarcis erhardii. The sequence continues at coordinate 14,362,475 of NC_138501.1, forward strand.
CATACAATGGCTCCCTAATATAATATGTCCATACTGAAGATGGGGAGACCGAGGCCCTTCCTCAGGCCACCTATCACCTTGTATCTGAAACAAGAGTTGAAATGCACTTACATGTTTCATTGCTATGCTGCACCGATAGCTGGCCTAAATACTACTTGACAGAAATATCCTGATGTACCTCTTTAGGAACTGGACTCATAGAACTTGCAGATTTAGAGGATGCCATGATGACTAGTCTCTCAAATCTGCAGTCTTTTCTTAAGTTCCTGGATGCTACATCTCAGATGAACAGGGGCTGATGGGGTTGACTCAATCTGTAGGAGACAGGGTGATGGAGCTGCCCTGTTCAGCTGAGCTCCCCACATCTGAGTCCCGGCTGCTCATCCTAGGATGGAGTGGGCTTAGGCAGGGGTGAGGTTAGCACAGTGCAAACACACTGGCAGGAGTGCCAGATTGACACATTTGTTCTGTGCCAGTCTCACCTTGCTCCTCCTCCTCTCTGTCAGGTGACCTATGCAGCCCCCACCATATCACCTGCTGTTGTAATCGCTGAAAGGGAAAGGCAGTCTGCATATCCTCAGATGCACTCTGCTCCTCTTTTATGTGCACAACACATACGACAGTCCCTCGCATTCAAAACTGTCATCCAAGTCTGACTCAACCTCTTCAAATTAATACGTATGCAGAAACGTCAGTCGTCAAGATGGTTTTGCTCCTTTCCAGATTTCTCTCACCCCTTTGGAATGTTTTATTAACCAGCCAAAAGAATCAGGGGTTTATTTCTCCGAGGCCACAGAACACAGTAATTTTATTTCTTGCTTATCTATTTAATATCGAGTACAGGAATCAGATAGAAAAGCAGAAGGAGGGAAATGAGCTCTTACCCAACTGATCATTTCGGGCAGGAAATTCCATTGGAAAATTAATATGGGCTCCCCCTCGTTGCCTTCTAGCATTTGTAACAAGGCAGCAGGCAGCACTCTGAAGATGACTGTCTGGGTCAGGCATCCCCAAACTCTGCCCTCCAGCTGTTTTGGGACTACAACTGCCATCATCCCTAGCTAACAGGGATGATGGGAGTTGTAGTCCCAAAACAGTTGGAGGGTTGAGTTTGGGGATGCCTGATCTGGGTGCTGCCCATAAACTAGTTGTGCTGGCATATTAGATTTCAGATGGTTTAGTTGAAGGGGCAACAAGCCATTTAGTATTAGGGTTTCAATATCCAATAATTCATCATGTTATTACAACGAAACCTGTCGTGATAAGCTTAGAGGGCACACGCTCTGTGAAGGGAGACAACAACTTTATTATGGGCCCATCTGTGGGATGCGTTTAGAGCAGTACTATAACGTGGTTTCCCTCAAAGAATTCTGGGAACCGCACATTGTTGAGCTTTGTTAGGAGACCCCTATTCCCCCAAAGGAGCTACATTTCCCAAGAGTTCCCTGGCAAAGAGGGATTGATGATTAAACCATTCTGAGAATGAAGCTCTGTGTAGGAAACTGGAGTCTTCTAACAAACCTCAGCAACAACCAACAAGATACAGTGCTCAGGATTGTTTGGGGGAATCCTAAAAAAACACAACCCTGTGAAATGGGTAAGACTAAGAGATAGGAACAGGACCAAGCTCATCCAAAGAGCTTCATAATACTCTGTCGAATGCTGAAGACACACCCCTTTCCCCTGGCTTTTTACATTCATTCATTCATTCATTTTTTATTAAATTTGCATACAGCTCTTCATTGGAAGATCTCAGGGCGGTTCACAGCATAAACACACAGAATAAAACAGTAGTTTAAAATGCTTGAATGGGCCATACTGGCAGGCACAACAAATAGGGTAAGAGAAAAGGACAATAAAGAATATGAAGAGGATTGGAAAATGTTTATTGGTATTTTAAGAACCAGTATAAACAAGTAAATAACTTAGCAGGTCTTGAGTAAATCCAGCAGAATAGGAATTAATAGAAATGTAACAGAGGAAGAAATTTGAAGATTAAAAATGTGGAATGCGCGATTTAATAGAAAAATAAAGAAACCAGGAAAAGGGTGGAAGGGGAATCACCAGGTATGTCAAGATTGGTATGAAATTTGTACACTTGGGGGGAGGGGAGGGGATGTGGGGTGTGGGGTTTTTTGTCTCTTATTAAAAATGCATATATATATATATATATATATATATATATATATATATTTGCTTTCGTAGATTTTCACGGGTACAGGAATGCAGGTTTTGGTGTCCTCGGGTGTCTTCCCGTGTAAAAGTTGGGGTGTCTAGGCGACGTTTCGACGAGGTCTCACTCGTCATCTTCAGGCTGGTGCTTTCGGCTTCTTGTTACTGGAACAGAGCAGGATCTCAGTGTTTGAGTTCCTATAAATACTGTAGAGGGGGTGTGGTGTATAGCCTCCAATGTTCTGGGCAGAGAGGAAGTTCCCAGGCTAGTGTGCCTTTTCTTCTTTTGTTCCTTAATTACTTGAGAGATATCTTGAGTGATTTCTTGAGTGATATCCTGAGTACCACTTAGGTGGGTCATTAGGTGTGGATTAGTTGTTAAAGTCTTTGTGTCTTGACCTCTTGAACTTTGTGAAGAGTTTTCCTGAGAAGATGGCTGTACTGTACTTAGTTGTGCTCTGGCTTGGCTTCGTGTATAGGGGCGAGCTGTGGTTTTGTGGCTTGTGTCAGCCAGATCTGTGTAGGGATTGCAGGGGGGTGCAGCATCCGGAGGTGCCACCATGGATTGGCTACTGGATGGATTGGCTACATGGATTGGCTACACCATCCAGTAGCCAATCCATGGTGGCACCTCCGGATGCTGCACCCCCCTGCAATCCCTACACAGATCTGGCTGACACAAGCCACAAAACCACAGCTCGCCCCTATACACGAAGCCAAGCCAGAGCACAACTAAGTACAGTACAGCCATCTTCTCAGGAAAACTCTTCACAAAGTTCAAGAGGTCAAGACACAAAGACTTTAACAACTAATCCACACCTAATGACCCACCTAAGTGGTACTCAGGATATCACTCAAGAAATCACTCAAGATATCTCTCAAGTAATTAAGGAACAAAAGAAGAAAAGGCACACTAGCCTGGGAACTTCCTCTCTGCCCAGAACATTGGAGGCTATACACCACACCCCCTCTACAGTATTTATAGGAACTCAAACACTGAGATCCTGCTCTGTTCCAGTAACAAGAAGCCGAAAGCACCAGCCTGAAGATGACGAGTGAGACCTCGTCGAAACGTCGCCTAGACACCCCAACCTTTACACGGGAAGACACCCGAGGACACCAAAACCTGCATATATATATATACTCTATACCCTCAAACATTCCTCTAATGAAAATAGGGACATCCTAAGGAAAAGCAGGACGTTCCAGGATCAAATCAGAAACCGAGGCGGCTTCTCTAAATCAGGGGTGTCCCTGGAAAGTAGGGACTCTTGAAGGGTCTGAAAAGGCCTCATGAAGGGTCAGCCTGACTCTATGCTGGTAGATTTATATGGAACTGAAAGCTACTTCACAAGATACAAAATCACATATGAATATTTGCAGAAATGAGAGGAAATTCTCAAGAAATAGGGGTCAATATAAAAAGTATTAATGGGCAACTACTATTGTATAAATTTAGGCCATCACTTGATAGGGAGTCATCCTCACTGAGATCAATGGGACCTCCTTGTGAATATAGGTTACACTGTTAGATGTTATTGCAGTTGAGCATCTTTACCAAGCCTTAGGGATGCGTGTGGCGCCATGGGTTAAACCACAGAGCCTAGGACTTGCCGATCAGAAGGTCAGCGGCTCCCGTTGCTTGGTCCCTGCTCCTGCCAACCTAGCAGTTCGGAAGCATGTCAAAGTGCAAGTAGATAAATAGGTACCGCTCTGGCGGGAAGGTAAACGGCGTTTCCGTGCGCTGCTCTGGTTCGCCAGAAGTGGGTTTGTCATGCTGGCCACATGACCCGGAAGCTGTACGCCGGCTCCCTCGGCCAATAAAGCGAGATGAGCGCTGCAACCCCAGAGTCGGCCATGACTGGACCTAATGGTCAGGGGTCCCTTTACCTTTACCAAGCCTTATATGAAGCGTTTGCAGGTTATTGATGGAGAAGCTGGAAGTTTTGTAGGTAATGCCCATCTTGTCCAGTATCCTGTTCTCACAGCTGCCTACCTGATGCCCGTGGGAAGCACACAAACCGGAGATGAATGCAATGGTACTCTGCCTGAACCTGATAGTGCTCTACCCCAGTTTCTATTGTTTCATCTTCCGTAGCTCTGTGTGAATTCAGAGACCTCAATTGTGCCGAATTTCTGCTGAAGCAACTGATTGCTCCTGGGGTATTTTAAAACCACTGTTGAGCTTCCTCTGTCAGTCGCTAGCCGAAGGCCAAACGTAGACTCATGATGTAAAGCTTTTATGGAGATATGATTCTGGCACAATTCTGCTTTCCACTCAATTTCCTCCTTCCCTCACACATCCTGTATGAAAATGAATAGGGGAATAGTGGGGTGGATGCAGCTGCTCTGCTTTTGTTCAATAAAGGCAGAGTTAATATTTTTGGGGAGTGGGAATCGTCCAGGTTTTTTAATACTGAATCTACTTGGTTTTCATGAAGTTCTAACATTAACCCATCGGAAACGTTAGCCAATCTCCAAATGGTCAGACGTTATCCGCAGAGCGAGTTAAGAATGTATGCATTTCAGGTGTCAAAAAGGGTTATTTACATATGTATGCCACTAGTGCAGCCCGTGTTTCATTAGCCCAAAAATGTAAAATGAGCAAGGTCCCAACTAAAGAAGAATGGCAACTTAAACTGATGGAATATGCGCAGCTTGCGGACTTAACATATAGAATACGAGAACAAGAAGAACATACGGTTAGATAAGATCGGAAAACCTTTGTTGATTATGTGGGGGGGAATTGTGTACACTTGAAAACGTGGGCAGCATTCAGATAAATTCAACAGTGTAAATAAGTTTTGATGGCTGTAATAATGGAATACTGAATGGTTTAGTTGATCTAAAATATGCAGGGATTTATGGTATGCAAAATGAACCATGGAATGAGAAGAAGGGAAGTCACTGGTACTTGTTTAAATGAATACTCTAAAATGTAAAACAGAAAATTTAATAAAAATTATAGGGGGGGGAGGAAATATGCATTTCAGCCCTTTCAGTGCCTTTCCTTCACCCCTGGTTCAGCCTAGCTAAATGGGGTGGGAAAGGCTTACCATTCCTGTCCTTCTCAGTGTTAGTCCTTGATTTGAAATTGATGCGAGACTGGTGGCATGTCCTCTGTTTAAAGGGTGCAGACTTGAGAAGGACTTCAATTCAGATGACTCATCAGTTGCCCAGCTGGTAGGAGCGCCACCTTCTAGACTGCACAGGACATGGCGGTCTTTTGGACATTTGGCGGTTTATGAAATTATATTGTATCTGTGAGGGTGATGTTACCTATCCTTCCTAAAGTTGGATAACCATTAAATGTCCAGGAGCCTTCTCCACTCTTGCAGAAGTAGCCAGAGTGGTATTTTCCAGATGCCTCCACTCCAACCTTCTCTGACCATTGGACATGCTGGTTGGCACTGACAGGAATCAGAGCACAACAGATATCTGAATAGTACCATGCTGTCTACCTGAGCTTCTGATTCTTATATAGCTGCTTCCACATGGATTGGTGACATCATGCAATAGATGTCATCATCACCATCACCATCATCATCATATATTATTTTATACCCTGCCCATCTGGTTGGGTTTCCCCAGCCACTCTGGGCAGCTCCCTACAGAATATTAAAAACACGATAAAACATCAAACATTAAAAACTTCCACTGCAACAATATACACATTTTAAATGGTAAGATTCTAATGGGGCTTATATATATTTCTAACATGTTTTTTTGTTTTAAAAAAGAGAAAATATGACCCAAACATGTATCCCTCTCTGAGGAAGCAAACAATCACATTTGACAGCGTATTCTTCCTGTTTGAATTCACATGACATCAGCTGCTGCTATTTGCCCATATTGCTAATAAAGATGTTTAATGATCAGCTACCAGACCTGCAGACACACAAATACATATATACATCTTTGTTATCAGGCAGAGGGGAATTGCACTCAAATATCCTCTTTATAGCACATAAAAGCATTTGGAAATTGCCAACAGGACAATATACCATCTCTCGCCAAACTGTCTGTGGCATCCCATAAAAGTGCATAAAACGGTACACACTTGCACAGAACAATAACATTTATGTGTCTCCTGTAACAGGAGACCACTCTCCAAATCGCAAAGTGTTATGGCTTTCTAGGATTTTCAGCACTGCAATTCCCCGTTGAGTCAGTTTCTCCATTAGCAGCTATACTGATCCTTATGTGGCCCGCAGGGATGCTGTCTATGCTGCGGTCACCTCAATAATTTGTGCAAAAATTATTTCTGATTTGGCAGTCAGTGGCCATAATGAAAACCCCCTTGGTATCCTGGGTGTACGTTCATTGTTTTTAAAGTTTTAATTTCAGGTTTTCATCTTGAAACGGACTCTCTGATAGCCATATCTCTGAAATTTATTTTTATTCTCTGGACAGCAGCAACGGCTGGCCAAAAGCAATATAAGCCTCTCATCAGATATGATCCAATCTATTAGCAGCAGACGTTTTCGGGTGTCTCTTACTGCAATTTCAAGCAGCCCAGCAGTATCAGCTGATGGGATTATCTGTTGGGAAGAGCAATCTTTGAGATATTCATTTGCCCTGGCCTGGATGCTGACCTTCCAAGTCTTGGGCCACTTCCCACTGAGATGTAGAGTGGCATTGCCAAAACAGAGGAACTACATCACACCCCACCCCAAAATCCAAAAGAGGGCACAGATTTAAATAGAAATGCATCTCCACAGACTGGGGAAGATTGTAATCAGGTGACCTGGTACTTAGTCTGTTGTCTGAATGTTAATTTTTATAGGGACATGGGTGGCCAGCAGCCTTCAAGCAAGGAAACTTGCATTATTATCGCTCCCTAGCATCCCACTGCTAGAGTATTGCCTCCTTCCAATCACCAGTTTGCCTCCTCCAAGTGGAAGAAACCTGGGCAGTGCTGAATGTCACATCCATTGCCAGGTGTGTCCTGCTGGAAATAGAAAAGGGCTTTCCCCTTGGCCTGCCTTTATATCCACTCACTTGCCAAGTGCTTTTGTGACATCACAAGAAACCCACAGCCAATGACAACAGCTGGGGAGGCATCATCTTCATTGCTTTGAGCTTCACAATGGCAGGTGGACCTATCAGTGATTGTGTGCTTGTTTATTCGGGACATGGGTGGAGCTGTGGTCTAAACCACTGAGCCTCTTGGGCTTCCCAATCAGAACATTGGCGGTTCGAATCCCCGCGATGGGAGGAGCTCCTGTTGCTCTGTCCCAGCTCCTACCAGCCTAGCAGTTAGAAAACACGTCAAAGTGTAAGTAGATAAATAGGTACCGCTACAACATGAAGGTAAATGGCATTTCTGTGTGCTCTGGTTTCTGTCACGGCGTCCTGTTGTGCCAAAAGCGGTTTAGTCATGCTGGCTACATGACCTGGAAAGCTGTCTGTGGACAAACGCTAGCTCCCTCGGCCTGAAAGCGAGATGAGCGCTGCAACCCCATAGTCACCTTTGACTGGACATAACCACCCGGAGTCCTTTACCTTTTACCTTTTAATTGTTGGTGGACAATTTCAGAGACTCTGCTCTCCCTCCTTATGGTTATTTACTTTTAAACCAGATTTGGAGCAGAAAGACCTCTTCTCCTTTGTAAAGTAGGAGACCTCTGCTGTGGTGGTTTGCCTGTGTGTGGAGTATGCTACTTCAGAATGGAAATTGGCACTCATGATATTGAATAATCAACTGCAAGAGTGGGTTGCCCAGTGGGATGGAGCCCCAGCAAGAGTCTCCCAGTGGCAGCGTCCCTTATTGGGAAGGGAATGGGTGCAGTAATGGCAAGATCAGGGCTATGTGAGCCCACCCACTTGTCAAAATGATCCAAGGAGCGTTGGCCACTTCTCTGGACTGATCTAGTTCTTCATCCTTGCTCGAGTAAGTCCATAGAGCTCAATGGGACTAACATGTAAGAAGACATGAATAGGATTGCACTGTAAGTTTATTTTCATATAACATTTCTGGTCAGGTCTAATAGATGCACGAGGGATTCTGCTAGTGCAACCGGAAGCAAGTGTGAGATTGCTTTTGCTAAAATTCCCTAGTGTCGAGAAGGACTGAGTCACAGAACCCATGGACATATTGTACAATTGAGTCAATATCACAACTCTCTAATCTGACATGTTCCCTACGCAACATATTTTCTGAGAGAGAGATCACACACTGGGGACTCAGCTACATTAGTCAGGAAGCAGTGTTTTGAATGTTTTGTAACCATGCAACACCAGATGGTGCCAGAGAGTAAAAAAATTCTACATGATTTTCCATAATGTTTTTTTCCCTTTTCTTTTAAAGATTTAATTTATGACTTATTTATAGTGTGTGTTTTTCCTGCGTGTAGATCCACCCAGAGAGATTTGTTCCGACAGACAGCACAAGAATTTCAGGTTGATTAAATTATAAACTGCATCCAATTTTGACAAATGATTTCCTAATCGACTGTGGTTCTGAAGGACATGTCCCACTAATGCACTTTAATAATTGGACAGATAGCTTTATCTCCAATGGTGAGAATCAAATGAGACCTTAAAAGTCTAAGCATGCTTACAAGTATGTGCCTAGTTCATACATACACGTTCGGGTGTGTCTGAATGGCTTGAATATATCAATTGTCCATCACAGATCATCCATGCTGGGTACAACTACTATGTGACTTTAGAGACACTCTGTGTTCCCATGGTGCCAGTTCATACATTCAGCTGCCAGCCAGTTATCCTATGGACAATATCTGAGCACAGGTGCATGGTGTGGGGAGCACATGGGGTCTGTGGCCCTGGGCACACAATTTTGAGGGAGCACGAACCAGGTGTATGGGCAATCTATCCAGAAGATAAATTGTTTATTGATGACTTAGTGATCTAACATGGTTGTTCCTCCTGCCTCTGTTCCTCGCCCTTCTTATCTCTTGCTAAGTTCTTTGATGGCATGAGAACAGCCTTTAATACCCTAACCAGTTGGAAGGAAGTGACAGTGGTGGGTACCTTCTTTGATGTTGGACATTGTTTTGAGAAAGTGAGGCATTGGGAGGGGTTGGCTAATGAATGATATGCACATAGCCAGTAATGAATGATCTGCATGTAGTCAGTTGGGCAAGCCACACAGGATAGCTATCAACTGGATGGCTTTGGGCAGAGTTTTTTTGAGAAGCCCATGCATGGACTGACGGCTATGGGGCCGTGCAAACTGAGGCTACCTGGTGGAGTCACTTCGCTGCTTCTTGAGGGCTTCCAAGTGGCAAGTGGAAGTGCTTGCTCGGTATGTATATATTGCTTGCTGCTTAGAATAGAATCTTTAATCTTCTCACTCACTTGTGTTTTGTATTACTTCTGAATTTCATTTTGAAAGAACCACCTTGCATTTGGCAAGACAGCAGGCGCCAGCTTCTGTGGTGATCCCACCCAGGTGTGTCCTGGCAGGCCCTGTCCCCAGCTCCTCATCCTTCCCTGCTTGCTGCCAGGGGACCAGCCTCACCACCACCTCCACATCCCCCGCGCTGAATGGCTGCCTGGCCAGGGCTCGCCTGCTCCTCACTTGGCATGTTCCTCAGATGGTCAGGCGGTAGGCAGGTGGTGCAGTGTGGCCTTGTTTGGGTCCAATGGGGGGAGTTGCTCCAGCGGTGGTTGGCAGCGAGGCCTGGGCTGTCACAGCAGACTCCATTCGCCCTCTGCCCCCGGTATGCACATGCATGTCCCAGGCACCAGCAAACCACGCTATGCCACTGTCTGAGCCTTGAGAAAATAAGTGCCTCTAGGAATGAAGGGGTGTAGAGCCTAAGAAAGTCTGGAATATCAATAGGTATGAGCAAGAAGCTATGGATGAAAGGAAGGATAAGTGGCCCTGTCAAAGACAAGGAAGACTGTCAAGTTCAATGAGGCCTCTACTTCTAAAGGGTGGAAATATAAAGAGACCTTGAATGATGGGGTGTGCATAAGGTGGAAGTCCACCATTGACCATTAGCTGGGTGACAAACGTACCTAATATTTTGGTATGTCAGAATGCAGGCACAGTACTGGAATTCTTGTGGGGAGTGAGCAGGGAAGAGGATGGTCTCAATGCATGGGGTTTGATATATTTGTCAAGCAAACTGCTAGCATGCTTGCAAATCTAAAGGTGAGCAATGAAACATCTGCTTTTATCATGTACAGCACGCTTTTAATCAATAGATCTGATTTCTTCCTAAGCTGGACAGATGTGCAGATATTTGCTGGAGCCTTGCTACAGTATAAAAATAAATTCATGTTGTTTTCTATCCAGGAAAAATGAGTCTGTCTTGCATCTAAATTTGTTGCTTTCTGGAATTTAAATCACCACTTACATGAAGCATGCCAATAAATCCATTAAATGTTTAGCCTTTGTCACTGAAGAAACCATGGAAATTACATTATTAGAATTTATATGATAAATGAAATTATAATATCCATAGATTTTCTTTCTGAATCCTGACAAAGGGGGAGGAAGGAAGGAAGATGTATTGCCATAGTGATTTGCCTGCTATTCTAGGAAGTTGAGGGGCATGCATTATTCAGACTTGCAGGACCTGGGGGTGGAATATAATCACTGGTGACCAGAGACTGGAGGAAGTTGAGGAGAATGAAAGATGGAGCATCAGTTCAGGAAGGTCATCATGAGCAAGGAGAGTTACGACTGGGGCAAGAATAAAATCCATTGGCAGCCAGTTGTGCGTGTTCCTCAATCTCCTAATCCCCTCGTGAATTTTGGGAGCTGAGTTTTAAATAATGGGGACTTAGATCTGTTGGTGCTATTCTGCGTAAGTCCAGTGAGAAAGATAGCAACTATTACTATTGTTAATTCAAGATGACAGCATTGTGTTTGTGCAGTTGCCTAGGGCTTACAATTCTCCCTTTTAGTCCAGAGTAAATCCCACTGAGCTCAGTGGTACTTGCTTCTAAGTAAACATGTCTAAGATTGTTCTGTATGATGCATTTGCACCTTAAGTTTCAGGCCAGGTAAACAGGATCCCATTGACCTCCCTGGAAGCCCAGAAAATGAAGACTGAATGGTAAGAACGCTCCACTCTGATTCACAACTGCTGTGGTATATCAGCTGTATTAAGATGAGCTGTGCAAGTGTTCCCCTTTAGCACATAGTTAACCTACAGCAGTGGCATAGCATGGGGGGCCATGGCTCCGGGCACAAATTTCTGAGGGGGTGCAACCAGGGACGCCCACAACAGGCTCCCTCATTGAGGCAGCAGCTGTGAGGAGGCAAACCGCACCCAGGCTGGTCGTTGGAAGGGGCTGGGGTGGAAGTAGTGTCGTCTTCTCCTGGTGGCCAGTGTCTACCACTGGGCCGGCTAAGAGGGAGGGAGGGAGCCACCACTGCCCACCAAGGAAGGAGGAAGAGGAAGAGGAAGACAGGAAAGCACTGCATGAGCGCCTTGCTGAAAGGACAGTAGGGCAAGTTTACAGCGGTGCTCCTGGCTTCATGTTTCTCTGTCTTTTCTCTGATCCCAGGTTGGGCCTAACTTGTAAGGAAAGACTCCCTTGATTAGATGCTGGTTGGCAAAGAGACTGACTGCTGCCCAGTCCACCAGGGCAGCGCAACACTTGCCTGCCCCGGGCAACAGCAACCCACGCTATGCCCCTGATCTACAGTGTGAATGGAAACTGATTGCACCGACCTGAATGTATGAGCTGTAGTTATGCCTTCCTAAAAGCATTTCATACAAACCTCATCTGCTGTGAATTGTCTATTTCTTGCTAAAGCTGGATGCATCCATGAAACCAACTTCTGATTCGGATGAGCTCTTAATAGGGTGCAATCCAGTATGCGAAACTGAAAGAACCAAATGGACACATCCTTCTGAGCACAAATGAGCACAAATAATCACGAATCTGCAATAAAAAAGAAATTTGGAGTAGCCCTTATTTCAAAATAGGGTAAGCCAACTCTTTTGCATTGAGGGGGCCTTTCTGCTCATTCTGTTGAGTCTGGCTCTGGACTCCTGCCCTAAAACTCTGTCCAGACAGCACTACAGTGGTACCTCAGGTTAAGTACTTAATTCATTCCGGAGGTCCGTTCTTAATCTGAATATGTTCTTAACCTGAAGCACCACTTTAGCTAATGGGGCCTCCTCCTGCTGCTGCTGCGCCACCAGAGCACGATTTCTGTTCTCATCCTGAAGCAAAGTTCTTAACCCGAGGTATTATTTCTGGGTTAGCGGAGTCTGTAACTTGAAGCGTATGTAACCTGAAGCATCTGTAACCCGAGGTACCACTGTACTGGGAGCAGATGTGCATTTAAAACAAAAAACAAAAAAATTAGTGAGTTTAACTAAAATTGCTACAGCTGACCCAACATGAAACAAACCTAAAAGAACCTAGCATAATTTGAAACGAAGCAGATTATATACCTTCAAACTTGGAAAGGCACTCCTGATTTATATCTATGATTTCAGTCATGGTTTCCTAATCAAGGTTGTACTGTGAGTGAGCCGTATTTTCCACTGAAATCAGCCCTTGAAGCTATCAATCTTTAATTAAGGTTGCTGAGAAACCTTTACCTTTCTGGTAAGAGGGACAAGTGGAGTGGAAATACATTTTTTTGCCTGTGCTCGAAAAACATTACCTAATGTCCACACACAAGCCACAAAAATCACATGCTTGCTTTTAAATATGGATATGCTCATTAAAGGTTTGGAGGTAGGTGAGGGGGGAGAGAGGGAAGAGATATCTCCTTTTAGAAATAAGGCAGCTGCAAATCAAAGTGCTGTCTGAGCTAAAAGATATTGTGTGCGTTGTATACCCAAAGCTGAATTTTGCATACGAAAAAATTCCATCTTTTCTTCTTGGAGGAAATTGCTGGTTTCCCATCAGCAGCTGTGGGGAAATTTTGACTCTCCAGATGTTGATGAACTACAGCTCCACCAAGCATAACCATTGACCAAGTTGTTCACCAACATCTGGAGGGCCAAAGATTCCCCACACCTGCCTTACAGCTGTTGAAAAACAACAACGCCCTAATATTTTCGCCCGTGCGAGAAACGGGTTCCACATGACAGAGACTTATTTTTGCATCCTTGGTTTTTAAGCCAGGGCATAATCAAATTGTCCTTTCTCTAGTCCATTGAGTCCATCTGCCCAGGTAGAGGTTGGCATGCTCCTATAAGGGTCTAGGAGAATCCGGAAGCACCGGACAATGAGGATTGCAAGGAAAATGAATAATAAAACGACAAAGACAAAGGTTGTTTTCTGTTCCAGGGTGATGCCGGTTTCTGCGGGAATGTTCCCAGAAGAGAAGAAAGCAGAGGTGAAGGGCTCGCCATCCATTCTCCAGGAAAGAGGAACAAAGGAATCCCACAATCTTCTTCTTTTCATCATCAGGGCATGGTAGGAATCATTTGCAGGTCCTTCATTACCTGAAACTGATGAGATGAGAAACGAAAGTATAAGTGAGTCTGTCTTGAGTAGGATGTCAAGGCTCTGAAGATGCAAAGAGAGAAACATTTCTTTGTGACCCTAGACCAGGCAGAAATGGAAGAAAGAAGAATTACCGACGACTGAAGAATAGAGAATGAAGTTAATGGACTATGCAGAACTAGATAAACTAACAGGAAGGATTCGAAACCGGCGGAACCAGAAATTCACGGAAGACTGGAGTAAATTTACGGACTACTTGAAAAGTATTTGTGAGGATCAGATGACATTTGTAGGTTTGCAAGAAGTTTTGTGAGGAGTATTATTGTAAGTGTTGCAAAATGGAGAAGGGGAAGGATGATTTGTTAAGAGATGTAAAGGCAATATAAAGTTAAGAATTGCATAAGAAGTGGTTAAAATGGTGGATCATCAGAGGTGCTGATGGAAGTCTTTAAAAGATTGTATAAGTGATAAGTTTTGTGGTTCATTTTATAATTTATATGTTTAGATAGATAGATAGATAGATAGATAGATAGATAGATAGATATGCTCTCATCCCAAGTCCTAGCAGATAGGTGTGACAGGTGACATTCCAGTCAGTTTATTTATTACTTTTTAAATTAAATTTGTATACCGTCCTATACCTGGAGGTCTCAGGGCATTTACAACATAAAATCACAATTTAAAAGCACCAAATACATAATAAAAGGAACTCAATAAACCCCCTATTGTTCTAGACAAGAGCAGCCAATCTGCCCATTTGTGTCCAACATAGCAATAACAATACAATTTATTCATGCTGCATCTCTTTAATATTACAGGGTGCATAAGGTAGGGTTGCTATATTTCAGAAAGTGAAAATCCGGACATGGACATTGGGAACGGCTGCCATGTGCCCAGGTTTTCCCAGACATTTTAAACCATTCTTGAAAATTCAGCCCAGACACCATTGTTGACAGACGAATCCTGGCTACGTCTGGGAAACTCTGAACATACGGCAGCCCCGGCATAAGGAAAGATAGCAAAAGTTAATTCCACTGAAGTAACAAATGAGGTTTTGCAAAGGGCAAATTGGAAGCTAACTAAATTGGATACAGAATTTATAGAAATACAAAATTGCTTAGGACTAATCCCGAACAATGTTTAGAGGTGACTTCCAAATGCATAAAAGGGATTGTGTTTGAACTTTGAGTCTGAAAGCAATTCCTTATTTGAGTTATTTGCTCAGAGTTCTTCTCACTCTGTAGTTCCTTGTCCAAAAATATATTTCTAAGAACCAAGGGAAGGGCTTGTATTATGGTGGTGCAATAAATCTGCCCCCCCCCCCATTGTGAGAGCAGGGATCACTCAGATTCAGTCAAGTATATTTTGTTGTTTGGTTGGCCTTTTTTTGAAGATTTGGTGGAATTAACAGTGTTAGTAATGCAAAATGAAGAATGCCATAACTCCTGTTCTGAGTGTTTTGATAAACACCGCTGGCCAGAGCAGCGTGGAATGTGGAAAATGGGAAAAATCTGGCATCTATCTCCCTGGTTACTACTGGAAGCAGAGCTGGGCTTTTGATCCAACATGACCTTGTCTTATGCTTTTCTACAAATGGAGTAAGAAGCTGGGAAGATTGGGAACTAAAGTACAATGGGTCATAGCTGAGATATTAGGAAGCAGAGACCTGTGGGATAGGGTAGGGTAGAGAAATAATGGATAGAGAAATAATGGGGGTAGCTGGAAGATGGTATTCGACCAAAGTAAAAAGAGTACAGTGGTACCTCGAGTTATGGACTGGATCCGTTCGGGAGGCCCGTCCATAATGTGAAAAACCCACAATTTGAAGCGCCATGTCTGTTCAGGCGTGCTGCACAACTTGGCCCTTCTGTGCATGCGCGAAGCGTGAATTAGTGCTTCTGCACATGCGCAAGCGGCGAAACCCAGAAGTAACCCATTCTGGTACTTCCAGGTTGCCACGGGACGCAAGATGAAAACACACAACCTGAAGCGGATGCAACATGAGGTATAACTGTACACTATACAAAGGAGGTGGGACGTGGGTGGCGCTGTGGGTAAAACCTCAGTGCCTAGGACTTGCCGATCGCATGGTCGGCGGTTCGAATCCCCGCGGCGGGGTGAGCTCCCATCTTTCGGTCCCAGCTCCTGCCCACCTCGCAGTTCGAAAGCACCCTTAAGTGCAAGTAGATAAATAGGTACCGCTTTCTAGTGGGAAGGTAAACGGCGTTTCCATGTGCTGCGCTGGTGCTGGCTCGCCAGAGCAGCTTCGTCACGCTGGCCACGTGACCCGGAAGTGTCTCCGGAAAGCGCTGGCCCCCGGCCTCTTAAGTGAGATGGGCGCACAACCCTAGAGTCGGACATGACTGGCCCGTACGGGCAGGGGTACCTTTACCTTTTATATAAAGGAGAGGAAGCCTACAAGGGAGTAGAAGACCAGAAGTGTTCTGATGAACGGTTGGGGGACACAGCTACATAGTGCTGTATAAAAAGGCATTAAAAGAGAAGCGTCTAAAAAGAACACATGGAGTAAGGATGTGAGAAAAATATGCAGGAGCGTGGCCTTTTGGAGTTAATGTAAAAGTAAAAAAAGTGCCTCCTAGCTATTTGAATCAAACCCTTCTGTTACACATGGTATGTTTGTATTTTTGTTTGCAACCTACGCATCAAAAAACTTTCCCAGGCCAACTCACAATAAAAATATAGATTCAGGTAGGTAGCCGCGTTGGTCTGACACAGACGAAATATATGTAAAAAAATAAATAATTTGTCCAGTAGCACCTTAGCTGGTCTCTACGGTGCTACTGGACAACTCTCTCTCTCTCTCTCTCTCTATATATATATATATGTGTGTGTGTGTGTGTGTGTGTGTGTGTGTGTGTGTGTGTGTGTTATAATACAACCATACAACACAGTTCTCAAAACATTGTATATTTCCTTGCAGCAAAATTGAACTGCCAGCTGCAAAAAAAGACAACTAATTTAAAACATGCTCTTAAACATTTCAGTCCATTTGGCGGGCAAGCAGCACAAGCTAACAATCTTGTTGAAATTCTATTTGGCCCATGTAGAGAGGCTTCTACCTGTTGTTCCCTGTTTACTGGCAGGTTGACCAAATCCTAAATTTTCACCCTAACCTACTTCTCAGTGTTGTTATGAGGATAAAATATTGCTGTGTATAATTGGGATGCAAATTGGGTGGTTGCTGTTTTTTACTATTCAGATATCTTTCTTTTTTAAATCAAACCATATACTAGAACCATTGCATCTATCCTCATGCTCTTTAATTCTCAGAGATAATATAATAGCCTTTCATGTTGTTGATGCGTTCCAAAAGGATTGAGGTGTTAGATTAAGAGTGGTCGCATTTACCACACAGGACAGGGGAAATTGCTGCTCCGTCCACCACACAAATCCCCTTGCTTAATTTTTCGGTTTTACACTTTGCTCTGTGCTTTCTTGCAAATAACACTTGGCTTAATAGCACAATTCTGCCCTGTGAGCACAGGGGACTGTCGAGACAAAAGGGGACTCCCAAGTCACCCCAAATCAGGGAAGACACACTTTTTTCTTACGGTACTTTAAAGATACAAACAAGAAGGCTTGTATCTGATTTTCAGTTATAGTGTCGTTCCATACATTCTAGGCAGTGATACTTTAAACCAATCTGTACTGTATCAGACATTAGGCTCTGAAGAATTTGTTAAAAGCAGTTTTGTTCCGTGCTTTTTTCCTGGGGGGACGCACACTCCTAAACATTTTGTGAATCTAAGTTTGGCCTCTATGAGGGGCAGTATTTCAATATGAGTAGGAAAATGAGAGTACCACTAAACATTTTTTATTTATTTTTAGGAAAAAAGCACTGGCTTGTTTATTAACTTGGTTGTGGTATCATGAGATTCATCATCACAATCTCCAGCAAATCAGTCCCTGAACAGTAAATTTATTTTATAAAGTACAGGTCATCCCTCTTGGGGACCTTAGAATCAAAAGGCAGGAAATGATCTCTTAAATAAATAAATGTGAACATTTCTCAAGAACTACTTTGAAATAGTTTAGAAGGAAGAAATTACTGAACATTCGCATGGCTAGTAGAGAACAAACCTTTAATCATAGTTAGCCTTTCCTCCAATAACACCCTAGAAAGAAAGTCCGTCAACTAAATTACATACTGTACAATTTCTTAATGATGCTCAACGTATTTTTAAGGGTTCTGCTGCTTTTTAATTCCACCTGTCATTCTGTATGATTTTATTCATGCAGCACACAACTCTATTTTTATGGTATGTGCGACCTGATGCTATGTTTGTTTATTCAGAAGTAAGCTCCACTGAGTTCAATGGTGCTTACTCCCAAGTAAGCATTCTTAGGATTGCAGCCATAGGTTTAGCAGAACAACAAATACCAAAAGGTTGTTTTTTTAAAAGATAGAGACATTTTTTGGTTTAAAGCTTGATTTTCCAGGCACTAGTCAATTACAACAAAACAAAGCACATAAAAGAAACACGTCCCCGCAAAAACTCACCATCATTTCTGAATCTATAAACAATAGCTCAAAAATATACTTTGATTTCTAATTTCTTCTTAATGCTTCTAGATCTAATATGTCTTTGTTTCTCAGTAAATCTGCTCAGCTGATATATTTTTTTAAAGGAACGCGCAGTCCTCTCTGCAATATTTACCGTTTCCAGGGAGCCTTTGTTTCACATCAAGTTATACACATAAGCTGAAAGAGGCAATTGGGGAGTTCAGCTTTTGTCATAGAAGTACCTTCGTCCAGTCGAGAGAAAACTTAGCCCACATTCTACGGCAGCAGTTACAGGTAGTTTTGTCCCCATTCTTTGTTGCTGGTCTTCCAAGGCATAAAGAAAATTAGGCAAACAGCCCAAGCTGTGGAACTGGACTGAAAAAAAGCTTAGGACCCGAGTATCTCTTAGTCTCCAAAGCACACACACACAAATTCTGATTGTGTTAGGCAGCAATTAGCTGACATATCCTCTCGTTCCTTTGACCCAAGCCATGATGTGAATTCTGTCTCAGCAACTCCTCGCTCGCTGCTGCTTCCATGAGTAACAGCAACCTAACAGCCTGTCTGAAACAATCTTCAGAAAACATTAACATTCAGAAGGAGTACAGAGAAATAATCAAAAAATCACAGGGCATTCCCCATATCTTTGCAAAATAAACAATCAAAGAAATACATTGCTTTTGTGCTCTATTGATTGCTGTCAGTAATCTGCCTTTCAGATGCCACCTTGCAATCATGCATTAGCCAATGGAAATATTCATTACAGTCAGTGACTTTGAGACGCACTCCTTCATTAAGACTTGTGCGGAAAACTTATACGTTAATACCGCAGGCTAATAGAAGATAAATAAACCTGGTGACTAAGATGCCCCGCTGTTCATCAAGGCACATTTTATTCTTTCTCATAAATCTGGTACCTTGCGCTCTCTGTTCCTAAGAGGTTTCTTTGGCGGGATTTGATCTGCTTTTTCTCCACAGGAGAGGACCAAACATATTGACAACGTTGCCAACCCGGCATCTATCAGCAAAGAGGAGCCACATCCATGAAGCTTTGATCTGGAGACTTTTAGAGGATCACATGTGCTGTTTCAGACCAGGGTGTGCTGCATGTTCTGCACAAGGCTGGACTCCAATGAAAGATTGCCATGGGCAAAGTGCTTTTATTAAAAATGCCAGTAAAGTAGCCCCTTTCCAAGACAATTCATCCGATTCTCCCTCCCTGTTTTCCCGTGTCCTTTCCCCAACATTCCATGGCCACTGATCATTTATTCTTCTATTTGCGTTACTTAACAGAATGTATACATGCAGCATGATTGCCAATAGAACCTCTGAAGTTCTGCAGAAGGGGCAAGTTTTTCTTCATTAGAAGACTTGTAGGGAAAACCTATAGGTTAATAACTCAGGATTCATGCTAAGCAAGATCCATCGGCTACCCTGAAGACTTCCTGGGACTGGGTTCTCCTTAAGGTAAAGGTAAAGGGACCCCTGACCATTAGGTCCAGTCTTGACCAACTCTGGGGTTGCAGCACTCATCTCGCTTTACTGGCCGAGGGAGCCGGCGTACAGCTTCCGGGTCATGTGGCCAGCATGACTAAGCCGCTTCTGGCAAACCAGAGCAGTGCACGGAAATGCCATTGACCTTCCCGCCAGAGCGGTACCTATTTATCTACTTGCACTTTGACGTGCTTTCGAACTGCTAGGTTGGCAGGAGCAGGGACCTAGCAACAGGAGCTCACCCCGTCGCGGGGGATTCGAACCGCTGACCTTCTGATTGGCAAGGCTAGGCTCTGTGGTTTAACCCACAGCGCCACCCGCATCCCTGGGTTCTCCTTAAACCCTCCTAAAATGGGCTTAAAGGAAAGCACCAGACTTTGTATTCCCTTTAGGTTGCTGTTTAAATATGGGGAAAATAACAAGCATGGAAAAGGAGGCAAGGAGTCAGGGTAGAGAAGAAATGAGGGTGAACTAGCTAAGGTTAGTACAATCTGTCCTGGAGGATCCTATAAAGAAGTTAAACAACTTAAACGTTCTGCTTACTAAGGGGAAGGTTACGTGGACTGAAAAAATGAACAGTACTTAAGATCTGGCTGAAAGTTTCCAACACAAAAGGTGGGTATACTAAATGAGAAGAGATGGGATGTTCTAAGTATCCCACCACTAATCAGTGGTGAATTCTAGGTGCAAATGTGAATGGAAAATCTAGGGTCATACTCTCATTGATCAGGGATGCCTAGTGCAAAAATACCTGGTGCAGACAGGGTTCCATTTGCAAACCTAGAGTGGCGGATCTTAACCTTAAGAGATGCAAATGGATGTTGATGAATTGAGAGGTGGGTTCTGGTTCGAAAGACACTTTCGTTACCACTGGGACAAATACAGGTTCAGACAGAGGTGTGTGCTTGATCTCACTTTGTGCCAAAGGAAAAAGGAGCAGAGAAGGATATTTCCATCTATTTAGAGTCCTTGCTTCCCATGGTAATGTGAGCAAGCCTTATTCCTATTAGGGAAGGTGGGCTGTGCATGCCATGACATGCTTCCTCTGCCATGCTTGGAAAAACCCACGTTTTCTACAGTCACCTGTAGAGTGAAGGTCAAAGGGCACAAACACAATGACTGCCTTGGTAACAGGTGCACCAACGGAACATTGCTTTTGGGTTAGGATCTACCAGGTAACTTCTTCCTCCCTGCACCCCTTCCCCAGACTGCTCAATATAAGAAAGTAAAAAAGGGTAAAGGAACCCTGGACGGTTAAGTCCAGTCAAAGGTGATTATAGGGTTATGGCGCTCATCTCGCTTTCAGGCCGAGGGAGCCGGCGTTTGCCCACAGACAGCTTTCCGGGTCATGTGGCCAGCAGGACTAAACCGCTTCCGGTGCAACGGAACACCGTGATGGAAACCAGAGTGCACAGAAACACTGTTTACCTTCCCGTCACAGCGGTACCTATTTATCTACTTGCACTGGTGTGCTTTCGAACTGCTTGGTTGGCGGGAGCTGGGACAGAGCAACAGGAGCTCACCCCATCGCGGGGATTCAAACTACTGACCTTCCGATCAGCAAGCCCAAGAGGCTCAGTGGTTTAGACCACAGCTCCACTCGTGTCCCGAATAAACAAGCACACAATCACTGATAGGTCCACCTGCCATTGTGAGGCTCAAAGCAATGAAGGTGATGCCTCCCCAGCTGTTGCCATTGGCCGTGGGTTTCTTGTGATGTCAGAAAAGCACTTGGCAACTGAGTGGATATAAAGGCAGGCCAAGGGGAAAGCCCTTTTCTATTTCCAGCAGGACACACCTGGGAATGGGATGTGACATTCAGCTCTGCCCAGGTTTCTTCCACTTGGAGGAGGCAAAAGTGGTGAATAGAAGGAAGCAATCCTCTGGTAGTGGAATGCTTGGGAGCGATAATAAGGCAAGTTTGTTTGCTTGAAGGCTGCTGGTATCTGTGGTTGGAAGCTGGCGGACGTCTCATGATGGACCTAACAGTAACTTCTGGCACAATGGGACACCATGACAGAAGCCAGAGTGCACAGCAATGCCATTTACCTTCCCGCCACAGTGGCACCTATTTATCTACTTGCACTGGAATGCTTTCGAACTGCTAGGTTGGCAGGAGCTGGGACAGATCAATGGGAGCTCACCCCGTCGCAGGGATTTGAACCGCCGACCTTCTGATCGGCAAGCCCAAGAGGCTCTGTGGTTTAGATTGAAACTCAAAGACTTGAAGGGCTGTCACATGGAAGACATCTTGTGTTGATTGCATGGAAGATAGAGCAAGTTTGTTTTCTCCTGCTCTGGAAGATAGGACCTAAAGCAGAGGCCTCAAGTGCCAAGAAAGGAGATTCTGACTAAATATCAGGAAGAACTTTCAGATGGTAAGGCTGTCCAACTGTCAGGCTGCTGCTGGCCAACAGTTGCCCAGGAACGTACAAAGACAAGGAAATGTTTCTTATCGTCCACTTTTTATTCAGCGTTTACAGAGAGAGGCTATAGAACCCAGCCTCTTGCGTAATGGCGTTAGGATAACGCCTGAGTGAATCTCCACCTCCACCATCTCTCACACTTCCTCATTTGTGCTGCTACGGCACACCCTCTGACTTTGAGCTCTCTGCTCTCCTACTTTTAAGGCTTACTGGGTTCTGGGAGATGGAGGGTATGGAATGCTTGCTAAAGACACTGTGTCCCTCAGCTGTTGCCTCCTGGTGCTTCCTCCTCCTCTCCCATCATTTCCTAACTTTCCCCCTCATGTGCCTGTGAGCTGTGACCTCCCTCAAACCCCTGTTGTAAATCTAAACTGTCTTCCTCTTCCTCCTCGCTGGAAGGGTCAAGCTGGGGAGGCTGATGTGGCGTTTGTCCATTCGTTTAGAAAATGCCTGTACAGGGGAGAGAGAAAGGGTTAGAATGTCAACCAATAGCAAAGCCAGAGGCGGAGCCTCCCTGTTTATAAAAGGGCTTAGCCTGAGGTTTGTTAGTTAGTTTTAGTGGGTTGGTTGGTTGGTTGGTTGGTTGGGAGGGAAAGGCAGTTGGAAAAGCAGTTGGCAGGCAGTTGGTAATAGAGACAGTTAGTGCAGTTGGTTCTTGTGTGAGGGGAGGTAGAAGAGATAGAGACAGGATAAAATAAGATTAGGAAGGTAAAGAGTAACAATGTTTGGAATGCAGTTAAAGTTTGTGTCTGAAATAAACTACACTCTTCTTTGTTAACGTGAGAACCTGACTGAGTCTTAAGTGATTTACCTGGGAGGACCTGGTTGGAGGCAGCGGATTAGTGGTGTGCGGGTCAATAGTCCATGAGACGACCGGGGGCTCCGTACAAACGCCACAGCGGTCTCCACCCTTCCTCCTCTGCCCAGTCCCTAACATCAACAGTGGAATGGACTCTCTCGGAAAGCAGTGGACTCTCCTTCATTGGAGGGTTTTAAGCAGAGGTTGAATGGCCATCCTTCATGGATGATTTAGCTGAGATTCTGGCATTGCAGGGGGTTGGACCACAGGACCCTCGGGGTACCTTCCAACTGTATAATTGTATGATTTCTCTTTACAGATTACTTTCTCTGCCATGTTCCTGCCCTTCCTGGAGCCCCATCACCTTCCTCTTCCTAAGGAGGCAAGGAGGCAGGACTTTCTACGGAAACCTGCCTAGAGCACGCAGAGGACAAGGACTTTGCCGCACCACACCACATGCAGCAGTGCAGGCCTTTGCCCCCAATGTCAAAGTGTGATGGCCTGGGACTCGGGCTCGGACTCGGAACCAGAGGAGTCTCAGTCTGCACCGGATCCTTTGCCTCAGGCGGCATCAGGACCAAGTCTGGGGCCTGATTCTGAAGAGCCCCAGTCTGCACAGGTTCCCCTGCAACAAGCAACAGCTGGGCTGAGTCAGAGGCCTTAGCCTGCCCTGGCTCCAGATGCGGGGATTACCTCGTTGCCTTCAGCTGGGCAATCACTTACAGCTGCTCCACTACCAGTTGGGTCAGGAGAGGCTGAGGTGGCCTCTGGGTCTAGTAACCCACCGACATCTCCCGAGCTGCAGAGACTAAGGTCTGAGAGAAGGAGAGACCTGAGTACTTGCAGGAGGAGTGCTTGCCTTCAGGCGAGACAGGGAGGTGAGTCACTGGGGGATCGGGACCGGCCATTACACCGACAAAGATAAAAGGCTGTTGGACCGTGCCCCAGGTGGCGGGAGCAACATTGCTGTTTGCTAGAACCTGCCTGAGACCCTGCGCCCGACCTAGCCTTGTTTCCTGCCTTGGCCCTGTCGGACTGACTCCTCGCGGAATCCTTGGATTCGGGACCGGACCTGGACCGCGTTGCTCAGGTTAACCCCCAGGCCCAGCACACAAAGGTTGTAGATCTGGTACTGAAATGGATTGCCAGGTAGCTCTCAAAGAAGCATGTAATTCTATCCTACTCAGATTATGTAAGAACTGGGCTATTGTATTATATGATATGCCCCTCTCTGCACTGGGAAACCAAATAGAATGGACTGGAAATGATCAAATAGTTCCTGTACCTGTGCAGAGGTACAGAGGGATGTAGAGAACATTTAGAGTTCACTGGAGTGCTGCATTTTAAAAAATATTTTAGAGATTGTGGCTGCATATTACAATGCCCTTACCAATTAATTTGCATTGAGCTTGTTTGGCAACGTTTGTTTATTCTGTAATGGTAGCAAAGTAGGGAGAACCAGGCAATGCCCTTTTAATAATTCATAATTTTTTGTCAAAACAAACATTTCAAACTGTCACAACCCCCTTTTCATTTCCTCCTTCATTCCTCACTTTCACCGTAGCCTATAAAGGATGCGTTAAAGAAGATGACAAGATTGCAAAACAGGTGACATCTGCTGTGGGCGGGTGGGCGGGGAGGAAGGATCAAGGATTATAGAGGATGAACATCACAAAATCCTCCTCCCCCCTCCAACCCCTAGTTACTTATGCAAATTTCTTAAGATAATTTTGACAGCAACTTATTTGTGCAGGTTGTGGTAGTCATTCGTGCAGATTGAGTCCATCCATTGCCATCCTGGTGCTCTCCAGAGACTTTGGACCATAGGTAGGCAAACTAAGGCCTGTGGGCCAGATCAGGCCCAATTCCCTTCTGGATCTGGCCCATGGATGGTCCGGGAATCACCGCATGGATCACCAGTGCACACATTCTTTCCCTCTCCATCCCTCTCCCTCACACAGCGGTGGCGCCACCTCCTCCCTCCCTCCCTCCTGGCTTCTCCCTGCCCTGCCTAGAGGAGGAAGGGGGCTGGTCTTTGTTGATGCCAGCAGCAGCAGCAGCAGCAGCGCTTGAGCAGCCGCCATTTTAAGCAGCCCCTCTCTGGTACCCTTTTGCTCGCCGCTCATTGTCCCTCCACCGCCGCCAGCCCCTGCCGCTCGCAAGACACAGGTAAGCAGCCACCAGGGCTCATGGTGCTCTCGCACCACCCCCCCCCAAATATAAACTGGCCCCCCACAAGGTCTGAGGGACAGTGGACTGGCCCTCTGCTGAAAAAGTTCACTGACCCCTGCTTTGGACTAAAGGTCCACAATGGGAGTTGAAGGCTGCGCTAGGCAAGCCATAACAACCCAGTCCAGAAAGAAAAGGAATTTCATGATGCGCAATGCATATATCCGGAGGACCAGGCTACCTCGAGGAGCCCGTGTACATTGACTGGTAGCAGCTGTCAAGGGTTTCAGACAGGGATCAGTCCTAGCAATTTCTGGAGACACCAGGATTAAATTTACAGAAGCGGTTTTAGAGTAGCACAAGTTTGAAAGCCTGCCAGCGCAAGTAGATAAATAGGTACGGCTGTGGTGGGAAGGTAAACAGTGTTTCCATGTGCTCTGGTTTCTGTCACGGTGTCCCATTGCACCAGAAGTGGTTTAGTCATGCTGGCCACATCACCCGAAAAGCTGTCTGTGGACAAACGCCAGCTCCCTCAGAGTGAGATGAGTGCAGCAACCCCATAGTTGCCTTTGACTGGACTTAACTGTTCAGGGGTCCTTTACCTTTTTACTGGGTGCCACCCGACAGGGGAAGCAAAAACAATGTTGTAGAGGCAGGGACACCGAATTTGAGAGCCGAAAGTCTGCCACAGGGACCTGGAACTACCTGAACGCTCCAGCACTTAGCTTTGGCCCTTCTGAATGTTTGCCAAACTGAGTTTCAGGTGTTAACGGGTTTTTGACAGGCAAGTCCTGTGTGCATTTAAATCCCTGCTTCTAATGAAACATCCAGTGTGGGCGCCCAGATGCCACTTCAAATTTCACCCTGCTAAAAATGTAGCACACAAACCAACTACAAGTTTCCACTTGATAGAAGCTGAAAGGAGGCAGGTCTCTCTCCTTCGCCTCAGAACATTAATATTTACAGTGAGTTCATGAGGAATGAAGTGAGGCTCAGAGTCAACTGACTGACACTCACCAAATGCTAAAAACAAGCCAACCCACAGATGCCTTTTAATTTTCAAGGATCTGTTCAGGTTAACCTCAGATGTCTGCCTCGCCCTTTTCTTCCTGTTGTAATTGAAACAGTCAAAGAAAAAGGAAAAAACCCACACAGTGCTTTCATAACATAAACTGCTGAAAGAATTGTTTGAGATATTATAGGAGATTTAAGAAACTTCTCGGCTTGTTGTTTGTTTAATCACTAATTGATAAAAATCTGCAAAGTGAGAGTTTCCAAATAGGAAAACAATTAGCAGAGTTAATCAACAGAGATAAATGAATAAATAAAAATTGGTTAAATTCGTACACGTTTTGAATTTTAGAGAAGCAAAATCCCATGCTTTTATCAGGGCAGTGTTGAGCAGGCAGTAGAATCGAAGGGAATAATGGTAACTCGATTGCACCCAGAGAAGAATGTTTGCACCCAATTGTACAATGAGGCTTCCCAGATTTCTTTCTCCACTATAGGTCCCTGCAACTCATCCCCCAAAGTCACGCAGTGCTCAGGATGACGTGACGCTGTGCATGGGGATTGTAGTGGAATGGAGAATTTCAGCCTTACCCGTGAGTGGAAGCTCCTTTCCACTTGTGCAAAACGCCTTTGGATCCAAGTCATTGTAATTTAAATAACACAATCAAGCCAGCAAAGAAAATTGAAGTGTGATTCTTACCACATTTTCTCAGCACTAATTTCCTCTAAGTTTAACGTGTGGAGGTTGTGTGGCCCCAGATGGTGTTGTTGTAGTTGTTTAGTCGTGTCCGACTCTTCGTGACCCCCTGGACCAGAGCACGCCAGGCACTCCTGTCTTCCACTGCCTCCCGCAGTTTGGTCAGACTCATGTTTGTATCTTCGAGAACACTGTCCAACCATCTCGTCCTCTGTCATCCCCTTCTCCTTGTGCCCTCCATCTTTCCCAACAATCTTTTCCAGGAAGTCTTCTATTCTCATGAGGTGGCCAAAGTACTGGAGCCTCAGCTTCACGATCTGTCCTTCCAGTGAGCACTCAGGGCTGATTTCCTTCAGAATGGATTGGTTTGATCTTCTTGCAGTCCATGGGACTCTCAAGAGTCTCCTCCAGCACCATAATTCAAAAGCATAAATTCTTCCCCTTCATGGATCACTGCCTTGCCGTGGTGAAGGGGCTTGAATAACTCAGAGAAGCTATGAGCTGTGCCATGCAGGGCACCCAAGATGGACAGGTCATAGTGGAGAGTTTTGACCAAACGTGATCCACCTGGAGCAGGAACTGGCAAGCCACTCCAGTATCCCTGCCAAGAAAACTCCATGGACAAAGACAACAGGCCCCAGGTGAGGGCTGCTTAAATGGCTTTGTCGGCTCTGCCCTTGCACAGCCCGTGTCCAAGCCAGCATCCCCATTCGCCAAAGTGGAATGCAGGCCAGGATCCAGCTCCTGATAGGCAGTGCAGGCTTAAGGAAGGGGAACTGAGGCCATGATCCTTCATTGGGGCCCCAGGGAGCCTCTGCCGTCCTGCACCGCCACCACACTAAAAGAGGTGGGCCAACTTGTGTGACATAATCCCTTGAATATTTAGTTTTATTTATTTATTTATTTATTTACTTACATTTATACCACGCCTTCCTTTCTTCTGTTGTGGAATGGAAGGTGGGCCACAGTAGTTTGCACATGAAAACACTGCTCACCTTCCTGCTGCAGCGGTACCTATTTTTCTACTCGCATTGGTGTGCTTTTGAACTGCTAGGTTGGCAGGAGCTGGGACAGAGCTATGGAAGCTCACCCGTCATGGGGATTCGAATCGCCGACCTTCCGATTGGCAAACCCAAGAGGCTCTGTGGTTTAGACCACAGTGCCACCCGTCCAGGGGTCCATTACCTTTACCTTTCAGTAGTTTGTATCCCGGGACGCGGATGGCGCTGTGGTCTAAACCACAGAGCCTAGGGCTTGCCGATCAGAAGGTCAGCGGTTTGAATCCCCGCGAAGGGGTGAGCTCCCATTGCTCTGTCCCAGCTCCTGCCCACCTAGCAGTTCGAAAGCACATCAAGTGCAAGTAGAAAAATAGGTACCACTCCGGCAGGAAGGTAAACTGCGTTTCCGTGTGCTGCTCTGGTTCACCAGAAGCAGCTTAGTCATGCTGGTCACATGACCCAGAAGCTGTCTGCAGACAAACACCGGCTCCCTCGGCCTATAGAGCAAGATGAGTGCGCAACCCCAGAGTCGTCCACGACTGGACTTAATGGTCAGGGGTACCTTTACCTTAGTTTGTATCCAGGCATGACTAGACCTGTAGAGCTTCAGCATTTATTAAATAAATGTTTTTTAAGAAAAATCCAAGGGGGCACAGGTTCACCATCCCTGCTTTTTTAAAAAACAGCAACACAGTACCATACTGAAAAAGCAGGAATATGAAACTTCTCAGCTGATTTGATATGACCATTCAAATAAAGTGAGCTCTCGAGATCTTTGTGACTCAGCCTTTGAGATTCAACATAAACCACCCATCATTAACACAACTGCACCTAAATATTTATAGCTGTCATCACACCGAACCTCCGGCATGAAACAGTTTGTTTCATAAACATTTCTATTTTGAGCCATTTGACTGGCCTTCTTTGGCTCCATCAGTTTCAGAGAATTCAAGTTCTACCTTCCTTGACATCTATCTCTGCCATGCCCCAGAGATGGCACAACAAGATCAAGAAATAATAAAGCATCTTTCTTTTCTTCGATTTGCAGAATGCAAGAGCTGAGAAGCAGCTCGAATGATTTACCTCCTGTGTTGCCAACAGCAACGGTTCTTTTACTGGATCCAAACGCTTTGGCCAAAACAATGAGTGCAGGATAGCAGATGTTTATTACAGCTGAA
The DNA here is from genome assembly GCF_964252035.2 of Podarcis erhardii. Lineage (NCBI taxonomy): Eukaryota > Metazoa > Chordata > Lepidosauria > Squamata > Lacertidae > Podarcis > Podarcis erhardii. The sequence continues at coordinate 14,391,338 of NC_138501.1, forward strand.
TTACAGACAAAATAAGCAATGCTTACACCCCTTTTGTCAATGGGAACCCCTCAGAACAGCAATGGGCAGACTCCTATAGATGCACTTTCAGTCTACATGAGATTTGTTGAGCAGAGTTTCTGGAACATGAAAGTTTCCACTATGCTATAGCCCCCTGCCATGGTAATTGCTTTAGGGTTGCCATATGTCCGGGAAAACTCAGACATGTCCTCTTTTTTAATAATAATAATAATAATAATAATAATAATAATAATAATAATAATAATCTATTTATACTCCACCCTTCCCGGTTCAGAAAACTGGGCTCAGGGCAGCTAACAACAAATCCAAATCTTTTTTAATAATAATAATAATAATAATAATAATAATAATAATAATAATAATCTATTTATACTCCACCCTTCCCAGTTCAGAAAACTGGGCTCAGGGCAGCTAACAACAAATCCAAATCTTTAATAATAATAATAATAATAATAATAATAATAATAATAATAATAATAATCTATTTATACTCCACCCTTCCCGGTTCAGAAAACTGGGCTCAGGGCAGCTAACAACAAATCCAAATCTTTTTTAATAATAATAATAATAATAATAATAATAATAATAATAATAATAATAATATTCTATTTATACTCCACCCTTCCCAGTTCAGAAAACTGGGCTCAGGGCAGCTAACAACAAATCCAAATCTTTTTTAATAATAATAATAATAATAATAATAATAATAATAATAATAATAATAATCTATTTATACTCCACCCTTCCCAGTTCAGAAAACTGGGCTCAGGGCAGCTAACAACAAATCCAAATCTTTTTTAATAATAATAATAATAATAATAATAATAATAATAATAATAATAATAATATTCTATTTATACTCCACCCTTCCCGGTTCAGAAAACTGGGCTCAGAGCACCTAACAACAAATCCAAAAAATGATGCAACAAAAAACAGCATAAAATACAGTATAAAAAGTGAATAATAAGTTCAGAATTCAAAAGTCAATTTAGGGGGGAAATCCATCCAATAAACATTAGATGATCACCAGGGCTAGCTGGCTAAATTAGTCCTATTTGGGCCAGCAAGGAGACCAGGGCAGAATTAGCTGTGGGATCCCAGAGGGGGTAATCTTCATAAAAAGGGGAGGGAGAGGGAAGGAAGGGGAATAAAAGATGAAGCTAAGTTCAAATTGAAAGCCAGGCTCTGTCTTACGGGCTCTGCAGAAGTTAAATCATGCAGAGTCCTGGTCTCATGGGACAGAGCATTCCACCAGGTCGGAGCCATCACTGAGAAGGCCCTGGCCCTGGTGGAGGATAATCTGACTTCCTTAGGGCCCGGGACCTCTAAACTATGATTATTCATGGACCTTAAGGTCCTTTGCAGGGCATACCAGGAGAAGCAGTCCCATAAATACGAGGCCAGCATGCCCATCCCAGCGGATATTTACATTTTAAAGGATATGTCCAGGTTTGGGGGGAGGGGCTCAGGCTCGGGCTGCTCTGCACATCACAGCCACTGCCAACCCAAGTCAGGGAAAGAGGCATGCGGGCACAGAGGCAGCAGCCCTGTGCACCCGCACCCACATGCCTCTTCCCCCCAGGCTTGGGCTGGCAGCAGCTCAGGCTGTCTCCTTCTTTGCTCTTTGAGATATGGCACCCCGAAATTGCTTCCACCTGCTGAAATGCCCGTCCAGTTTTGAACAACCAGTGATCTTGGTTCACCCCTATTTCAAATACAATCATACCTTGGCTCTCGAAAAGAATGCATTCCGGGAGTCAAACGGACTGTTTGAAAACCAAAGCCGGACGTTCAGCTTCCCAAAATTGTTCAAAAACCGGAACACTCATTTCCAGGTTTTGATCGTTTGGGAGCTGATTTGTTCAAGAGCCATGGTGTTTGAGATCCAAGATATGACTCTAGTTAATAATAATAATAATAATAATAATAATAATAATAATAATAATAAATTTATTATTATTATTTATTATTATTTATACCCTGCCCATCTGGCTGGGTTTCCCCAGCCACTCTGGGCGGCTTCCAACAAAACACTAAAATACAATAACCTATTAAACATTAAAAGCTTCCCTAAACAGGGCTGCCTTTAGATGTCTTCTAAAAGTTTGGTAGTTATTTTTCTCTTTGACATCTGGTGGGAGGGCGTTCCACAGGGTGGGTGCCATTACCAAGAAGGCCCTCTGCCTGGTTCCCTGTAACTTGACCCGCAAATCTCATGGCAAAATATTAAAATGAACCTAAAGGTTGACTCTGAATCAAGAAAGTATAACTGACCCTGAAATGGTTGAGTTGCACCCCTTTCAAAAGAATTTGTCCAGGAGAGGTTCCAATTGGGCATAACATGATTTCTTCCGTTAGCTTGACAAAAGCTCTCATTATTTCAAGGACTTTCGCTTCACAGCCCAGCAAAAGAACCAGTCCCTGTGAGGGCCAATTCATGATCCAATGCTTTAAATTGGATCAATAGTTCAGACAATTGCAGGCGTAACCCAAAATTGGTTGTAGCAGTAGAGAATGGCCTTCTAATCTGTTGTCTGCGTCAAGCAGAAGTCCTCACAATAAAATCTTGATGTTCTTTATCTCAACAGTCAAGTTTGGTACAGAACCAGTATGAATCCTGGCATGAGAACTATAATGTAAATTGTGGGCTTGGAGAGGAAATATCGCATGCTGGAGTTGTGAAGATAATGTGTGATCATTATTAGTAATGCCATTTTACAGGAAAATGTCAAAGAGTAAAATTTAGAAGCATATGCCTTCTATCATTAGGCAACATGGATACAATTTGATCCAAAGGCTTATGCTGTTATGTATGTGCCTATTTTGTATCTGATTACATTAGCAATATTTGTGTACAGTTGTACCTTGGAAGCTGAACGCCTTGCCAGTTGAACGTTTTGGCTCTCGAACGCTGCAAACCCGGAAGTGAGTGTTCTGGTTTGCAAACGTTCTTTGGAACCCAAACGTCTGGCGCGGCTGCCGTGGCTTCCGATTGGCTGCAGGAGCTTCCTGCAGCCAATCAGAAGCCGCACCTTGGTTTCTGAACGTTTTGGAAGTCGGACTTCCGGAACAGATTCTGGTTGACTTCCGAGGTACGACTGTACAGTGAATGGGTGATCATCTTTGGGGCCAAAAGCACCCCAGCTGCAAAGATTCCTTGTGTGTTGCCTGTATCTTCAACATCCATTTGCTCCCCCTGATCCTGCTGAAAAAGTACACCATGGTGCCTTTCCAAACTGTTGCTCCTAACTTTCTCCCAGACAGCCACTTGAGCAATTCGCTTTTCTAACGTTGGAGTAGGCCTGCTGGAACAATGCACTTTGGTATGAAAAGAGACAGATACAAACAATCGCTTCAGACTTTGTTATCTATGGCTAAAGGTTTCCCATTTCTTTCTGCCCAACATAAGCAACCGTAATCCTGTTAAGACAGAGAGTGCTGTGCAGACGTCAAACTTCATTGCATTACTCACCTTCATGCATTGGTTACTTTATGTGAAACTGAATTTTTTGATGTTACAAATGATGCGTTTTTACATTCAAATTCAGGATAGACGGAGAAGGCCACTTTAAGCAGGGTCTCTTTCTCTGGCCTAGGAAGAAATTCAGAAAACAATATCCTGGCTGCTTGAATACTTAGGCACTGCTTCTATTGATGTCTGGGTTTTATATTGCAAAAAATAAAATCTCTTCAACATGATGGATGGAGATATCTCTGCCTTCATTGAAATGCAGCAATACTTGGATGCCTTTGCTTAAATGTACATTGTAAAAAATGCAAAAATCAAATTTCTAGCAACTGCTGAATTTCCCAGTCGCATAGCATGGCCGATTCTTTCTCTCTGAGCACACCATGTATCCTCAGTAAAGAAAATGCCCTGTGCATGCAGTCATAATATGTGACATATTGTTGTGATTTAAGCAAATATCGCCTTCAAAATTTTGCTACCCCCTGCCTCAGAAACCTCTCCTATGCCAGTCCCACTGAAATGAGTAGGAAGAGAGATGCCTTGAGCTGAATGGCAATGAGAAAAATGGAAGGGCCTTTTATCAGTACAAAAATACTGGTATGCAATAGACTATAAGGACTAAACTGTTCAACAGTGGAACAGTCTCCTTTGGGAGGTTGCAGACTCTCCTTCATTGGATGTTTTTAAGTGGAGGTTGGATGGCCAACAGACTTGGATGCTTTGGCTGAGATTCCTCCATCGCACAGGTTTGGGTAAGATGATTTTTGGGGTCACTTCCAAGTCTACAATTATATGAGAAAAGGAAGGCATTTGTAGCCTTCCCACAATAGCTAGGCATTGTGATGTGGGCACTTCTTTTTTTTTTTTTTAATATTTTTTTTAAATTTTCATAAACAAAAAACACACAAATAAAAACATTCATAGACAACACATGACTTCCCCATGCCTCCCCTTCACTGCACCCCTGTTTCAAAATTTTTTAGCAATCCTTCATTCCATTTCTATATTTAATTTCCCTCAAAATTCTCTTAACTTAAATATTTACAGCTATAATTCTCTATTTCTTAACCCTTAACATTTTATCAGTCTGAGATTTTGCAACAGTTCTTAAGATATAATTTAATTTTTTTCCAGTCCTCTTCCACTGTCTCTCTCCTCTGATCACGGATTCTGCCAGTCATCTCTGCCAGTCCCATAAATTCAGTCACCTTCGTCTGCCATTCTTCCAGAGTAGGTAATTCTTGCATCTTCCAATACGTGATGTGGGCACTTCTTCACTATGTTTCACCGCTTCTTTTTGTTTATAGCGAGCCTATTAGGCTTGGCAGCTCATAAACCCTCAGTAGAGCAGAAGCCACAACAGGTAGACTTCTTCTCCTGTTTAACCTTTAAGGGACAACAGTGCCATCCCTCTCCATCTCTGTCAGCATCCAGATTCTAGGCTCAACCTTTTCTCACATGCCCCAACTCTCCAGAACTCACTCCCCTCCTACTAATAATACACAGCTCTTCCTGTCCTTAGGCCCTACAGAATCACCCCCGTGGTACCTCTGCACGGCTGTGCTCCTATAACTCATTGCCTACTCAAGTTCCTACTTTTCAAGTGACTACTTTGTCCCACTTCCTTAGCCATTTGGCAGCATACAGCCCCCTCCTGACTTTAAGGACTGTGAGTTTTTTTCACAGTTCATTCTTGCTTTATTTCCCTGACTCCTCTGCCCTTTCCCTCAACCTTCCTTCCCTCAAGTCCTTTTATCACTTTCCCATTCCACATTCTACTTTCAGTTCCCATTTCCCTTAGCACCTCCATTTTCTGAGCCTTCTTGCCAGTCCTCAGCCTGTCCCAAGCAACTCCTCTCGCTTCTAGGACTTGTGTAGAATTTAACCCCCTCCGTATTGATAGTTTCCCCTCTTCTCACAGAAGTTGGACTGCAAACATTACAACAGCTTTGTTCCATGAGCTACGGAATGTTTATGAACATTCTGTGCCACCACGGCAGCTCCTCACAGTCAATGCCTTAAGGCCCAGGGGTGTCCAAACCTTTTTCAAAGAGGGCCAGCTATGATGAAGTGAACATGCGTGAGGGCTGACCAAAGTTGTTGTTGACCTTTTTTAGGATTGAAGTTTTTTTTAGGATTGAAGTTTACCTCAGGAAATAAACTGCCATGGGGGGCCACATTAAACCGTCCTGTGGTCCAGATTGGGTCCCCGAAACAGACTTTGGACATGCCTGCCATAAGCTTAACCACTGCAAGCACAATACAATATATCTATCTACAGTGGTAACTCGGGTTACATACGCTTCAGGTTACAGACTCCGCTAACCCAGAAATAGTGCTCCAGGTTAAGAACTTTGCTTCAGGATGAGAACAGAAATCATGCTCCGGCGGCACGGCAGCAGCAGGAGGCCCGATTAGCTAAAGTGGTGCTTCAGGTTAAGAACAGTTTCAGGTTAAGAATGGACCTCCGGAACAAATTAAGTACTTAACCTGAGATACCACTGTATTTGGCTATCAGCAATTCCTTATACTTAAAAGCCATGGTTGCTTTTGAATGAAAAACACATGGCCGTTTCAAAATATAGCAAAAGATAGAGGAAGAAGTATAAGGGTGCTGTCCCTGCCTGAAGCCAAAGACTTTTATTACATCAATTGTCCCGGTCTTTCCTTTCCCTTTGTAGGTCCAGCAAGACATCCTTGGAGCGATGCTTCTCTTACACGCTGCCTCCTCAGCTAGAAACCCAATGTCTCATTCATTGTGCTGCTACATCAGGGCTCCCGCCCACTGAATGCCCTTGGCTTCCTATTCTTCTTGGCAACCATGGCAGTATGGGCAACTTCCACTCCGTTCTCTCCCTCTTCGCTTGCGTATTCGCTGCCAGAAAAATCACCCTCTTTTGTGGGAAGGAATAACAAGAAAAAACAACCATACTAAGGAATCTGTCAACATAGTATTTTAACATTGACACCATGTTCTTTTATAGAAAGCTTTCTTCTGCTAATCAAAAGCTGGAAGCAGCAATGACCCAGCTAGGGGCAAGAAGTCCTCGACAAAGGTGGGAGGGCTGCTTCTGCCTGTCCAAAGTGGGCAGGGAGACAAGGTGTTTTGCAAATTAGCTGGCTGTTAGGATTGACTGCCATGGAATGTCTACAAGCCCCCTCTTGGAAGCTTTGGGGGAAGGCTTCTTTAGGAATCTGAGAAACTAGCTGGCATTCTTTTTACCAGGCAGACTTTTATCAGGCAGGTAGGTAGCAGCGTTGGCCTGCCCTAGTTGAAACAACAACAACAACAACAAAAATTCCTTCCAGTAACACCTTAGAGACCAACTAGGTTTCTTATTGGTATGAGCTTTTGTGTGCATGTACACTTCTTCAGATACCAGTAACTCCAGTTGAGAGTGGTAAATGGTTTGTTTTTCCTTGTGGAACTCTTGCCAAGCTAGGTGATTCCTAATACAGTGGTACCTCAGGTTACATACGCTTCAGGTTACATACACTTCAGGTTACAGATTCCACTAACCCAGAAATAGTGTTTCAGGTTAAGAACTATGCTTCAGGATGAGAACAGAAATCGTGCTCCGGTGGCATGGCAGCAGCAGGAGGCCCCATTAGCTAAAGTGATGCTTCAGGTTAAGAACAGTTTCAGGTTAAATACGGACCTCTGGAACAAATTAAGTACTTAACCTGAGGTACCACTGTAGAGTTGTCCAGTACAGAGAGTTCCTCCTTTATTAGCTTCTCTTTAGAGTACAGAACACCGATCAGATGTTTGAGCAGCTTCTTGGAGAAAGTGTGGCATAGTTTCCTTGCATATTCAGTTGGATAATTGGATTGTAGAGGGTTCTTAATTCTCAGACCCTTAGGTATAATGTCCAGGTTCTTGCGTTTAGTCAGAAAGAAGATGTCAGTTTGTACCTGTGCAAGTTTCTTGGTGAGGTTGATGGACTTCCATTTCATGAGGCTCAATGTGGTGCCCTCCATAGTTCTAGTTACAGGTAGGTAGCCGTGTTGGTCTGCTGTAGTCGAAACCAAACCAAAACAAAACAAAAAATTTCCTTCCAGTAGCACCTTAGAGACCAACTAAGTTTGTTATTGATATGAGCTTTCGTGTGCATGCACACGTCTTCAGATACCAATCTGAAGAAGTATGAATCTGAAGCAGTGTGCATGCACACGAAAGCTCATACCAATAACAAACTTAGTTGGTCTCCAAGGTGCTACTGGAAGGATTTTTTTATTATTATTATCAGGCAAACTCTCCAAGGCAGGACAGTCTCAGCAACTTCAGCAAGGCCTGCAGAAGCCACCTCTTTCTTCCACACCATACCGCAAAACACTCTTTGGACCCATTCAAACCATACATTTCATTGCTTTTGCAAGCTAACTTTTAATATTAGTCCCCTTCCAGGTCATGATCTGAAGGCAAAATATACCATGATCTTGATGGGTAGGGTTGGGAGAGACCCCTCTTTGAAATCCTTGAGAGCCATTGCCAGTCAGCATAGTCTTCCTCTTCTTTTGCGATCACTTGTAGCAGAGTAAGATTGTCTTCCATGAACACGGTTCATGGAAGTGACTGTGGAGGCCAATTCTGGATCCACATATTCTTCCACATCGGGGACATAGGTTTCCGGGTGGGAGTTGATCATGGTGAGGGTTTGCCAAGCGTGCCTTCCTCTAGCACGTTTCTTGTCCTGAGTTTGAGCATCTTCAAAACCCATGACACCTTTGGTCAAGGCTTTTTCCAATTGGAGCGCTCGCAGACCTGTGTTTCCCAATTGTCGGTGTTTATACTACATTTTTTAAAGATTTGCCTTGAAAGAGTCTTTAAACCTCTTTTGTTGACCACCAGCATTACACTTTCCATTTTTAAGTTTGGAACAGAGTAGTTGCGTTGGAAGATGATAAACAGGCATTCGCACATGACCAGTCCAACGAAGTTGATGTTGAAGAATCATTGCTTTGACACTGGTGATCTTTGCTTCTTCCAGTACCCTTTCATTATGGTACGATTTTGATCTTAATCCAGTTTCTATATACTGGGAATAATATATCTAACTATAGCAGCAAAAACTATTAACGGTAGTCTTGTTCGCCCGAGTTCAGCAATTCAGCATCAGACCAAAATACTGTATATCTGCAATAGTTTGACACTTAGTAAATGCTTCCTAAAAGGGAAAGGAAACACTGTACAGATGAGTGCAAAAGTTTTTATTTGAGAGAGAAAATTCTTGAATAATGGAATCTAGCAAGTAAAATTGCTTCATATCAGGAACAAATTATCATTATTTTCCTAGTAGCACTAGACTCCTTCAGAAATATGAAGTCAGTAAAATTTTAACTCTAATACTGATTAGATTAATACTTTGTTGGGAAATCACTGTTTTTATATTTGTGTATCAGCTATGGAAACCTTACTGATATGTTTCACATCAGGAATAATTAACAGTGACAAGCTAAAATTAAACCCTCTTAGAAACTTAGTGCTAAACTTCTGGCATTTTGAAGGGCAGCCCCTGCTCCTGGAGATGTTGGGATCACGGCTTGTGTTTGTATCCATGTCCCTATACAGTGGTAACTCAGGTTAAGTACTTAATTCGTTCCTGAAGTCCATACTTAACCTGAAACTGTTCTTAACCTGAAGCACCACTTTAGCTAATGGGGTCTCCTGCTGCTGCCGCGCCACCGGAGCCTGATTTCTGTTCCCATCCTGAAGCAAAGTTCTTAACCTGAAACACTATTTCTGGGTTAGCGGAGTCTGTAACCTGAAGCATATGTAACCTGAAGCATATGTAAGTATATGTAACCTGAGGTACTACTGTATCTGGTTTTACTGATAATATGTTCCGACAAATGCTTAAATTCAGCTAAAGTAAGAGTACAATACTATGCATGTCTGCTCTGAAGTATGTGCTATTGATTCCAATAGGAATTACTCTCAAGGAAGCGTCCTTAGGGACATGGGTGGCGCTGTGGGTTAAACAACAGAGCCTAGGACTTGCCGATCAGAAGATCGGTGGTTCGAATCCCCGCAATGGGGTGAGCTCCCGTTGCTCAGTCCCTGCTCCTGCCAACCTAGCAGTTCAAAAGCACGTCAAAGTGCAAGTAGATAAATAGGTACCACTCCGGCGGGAAGGTAAATGGCGTTTCCGTGCGCTGCTCTGGTTTGTCAGAAGCGGCTTAGTCATGCTGGCCACATGACCCGGAAGCTGTACGCCGGCTCCCTCGGTCAATAAAGCGAGATGAGCGCCGCAACCCCAGAGTCGGCCATGACTGGACCTATGGTCAGGGGTCCCTTTACCTTTACCTTTAAGCGTCCTTAGGTTTGCAGCCTCAGTATTGTATTTATGCAACAGGCACCCTTGTGATAGATGTTAATACAGATTGGCTGAATGGTGTCAGAGTCTTTCACTAACAGCAAGCAGACAATGGATAATGCTTTTTAAAATGATTTTTAATTCCAAGCCTTTGAGATGGTCCAGGCTAGGCATTCAAACACATAAATTGAATCTGGTTGCCATGATAATAGATGACTGTTGCTGCTTTCTGTCTCATATTATTACTATTCCTATTATTATTTTATATTTTGCAAACTAAAATTGCCAATTTGATACTTGAACTGCGCAGTAGCTCACAATAGGTACAATCCAGTACCATTGAAATGATTTGTGGGTTTTCCATTCATTCGAGTTTATCCCATTTTTGTTACCTTGAAAGGCTTTAGTGTTTTTATACAATTTTTTGTGGTTTTATATGGCAGACACATTGGGAGACAGAACAACATGTCAATCACAGTAATCAGGTACAGTCTGCCTTCCTGTGCAGAGCGTCTGAAAACTAATGCACATACAATTGCTCCCTTTTAGACAAACATAATTATCCTTCTCTCAAAAATATTGGAGAGAAAAATAGAGTTGTGTTACTAATGAAACCACGTCTACTCAGATAGCAAAAAGACTGGGAAGTGCTGCTCTACCCAATATTTCTTGTTCTGATATAGGCGTGACACCTCTTTCAAAAATTTAATTGTTTAGATTTTATGCCCATCCTCACCTCAGGGCCACTTTGCTTTCTTCCTCTTGCCCACCCTCTTTGAGGAAGCCCTGGGGCAAGTAGATGGGGCATGTCATCCATGAGTGTGATGCCACTGGGGTCGAGGAACAGGAGGTGGCAAGCACCCAGAAGTGGTTAGCATCCAGCAGTGGTGAGCGCTGGGTGCCAGGCAGCAGTGATGGGCAGGAGATGGGAGATGGCCCCTGGCCCCTCCCTAGAACTTCGGGAGGAGAGTGATTTGATCAGTGCTAGCAATGATGTAGTGCAGTTGAATGAACTGAACTACAGTGGTACCTCGGGTTAAGTACTTAATTTGTTTCGGAGGTCCGTACTTAACCTGAAACTGTTCTTAACCTGAAGCACCACTTTAGCTAATGGAGCCCCCTGCAGCTGCTGCGCTGCAGGAACACGATTTCTGTTCTCATCCTGAAGCAAAGTTCTTAACCTGAAGCAATATTTCTGGGTTAGCGGAGTCTGTAACCCGAAGTGTATGTAACCTGAAGCGTATGTAACCCGAGGTACCACTGTAGTTAAAAAATCTCTGAAGTACATCTGAGAGTAATTCTCCTAATTTCAGGGTAAACCAAAGGTGAATTGTGTTCATTTGGGGGTAGCAGTTTGAATTATTTCAAGTTCATCTTCATATTCACACACGGGGGGGGGGGGCCCTCACAGCTTTCATGTAAAAAAAAAAAAAGGCCATATATAAGAAAGTTAGAAAGCAAAATGTGGAGGCAACGATCTAAGGCTTATTCGGCAGATGCAAAGTTGCTGCTGCTGCTAGTCACTTAATCACTGCTGCTAAGCAATCAGAAGGAAGGAGTGTGAGGCATTTTCCGTATCTTTCTCACTGAAGAGATTTGCTCTGTTCTAACAGGAGCAGCTGGCAGCAAGAAGTACAGGCAAAGGAACAAAGCAAACAATGCCTTGTGCCTTTAACAGCTGTTTGACTGGTGTTAGTGACTTGTGGAAGTCAGTCGGTAGTTCACCACACCTCAACCAGTGTGATATAGAATCATAGAATCATAGAGTTGGAAGAGACCACAAGGGACATCGAGTCCAACCCCCTGCCAAGCAGGAAAAAATATAACAGCAGAAGATGCAAAACCCCAGCAGATATTTCAGAGATTTCCTGTTCCTAGCAGACAGCTTCTTCCAGAGTCCCTGGTTAACAGAAAAACTCCTCTTCTGCACAGTTCAAAGTAATAAAGTGATTTTCATTTTCAGACACAAGACAATCTACTGCTATCTACTATATTCTTTTTTTAAAAAGTTTTTATTTATACTTTTCAAGTTTATACATTTGATTAGTTTTACAATCAATTTAACATTTCAAAATTTGACTTCCTTCCCCCTCTTTCTGCGGTTCCTTAAATTTATTTTTTTAATATGTTCTGCATATCGAAGTTCATTAAATTTGCTCCTTTAATTACCTACTTTAAATATATACTCCTGTGGAACTGCAGGTTATTGCAATCATGCAACTAATGTTTTTATCTGTTTACAATTTATCTATAAATATTCAATAAACCATTTCCATTCTTTTATTTTATATATAAAAAGTTTGTTATCTTGATTTCTTATTCTTCCTGTAAGTTTCACCATTTCTGCATATTCCGTGAGTTTTTGTATCCATTCTGCCTTTACTGGGACTTCTGCTTCTTTCTACTTTGGGGCAAGTAGCATTCTTGCTGCTGTAGCAGCATGCATAAATAAATTTCTATACAATTTAGTCTACTATATATATATCTGGTCTTTGAAGTATAGATACATATGGACAGAAAGATCCAGTAACAGAATCACCATGCTAGCTAACACTGCTGTGTAAAACCCACAGCCTCTTCCCCTGACTCTCACAGATTCAGAATCAGACCCTGGCAGCATCAGGACATGCAACAAGACAGGATGCTACCATGTTGAAAACAATGCCCTACAGCAGAGACATCCAACTCCCAAGAGACTGCAATCTACTCACAGAAAAAAACAACTAGCGGTGATGTACCCCTTTTGAGGGGGGCAATTGTTGAGCTTTTTTTAGGGAGGAAAGTTCCGTTCTGGGGGATTCAGGCAAAATTTCACCTATTACACCTAGTAAAAAGGCTTCTGGTTTTATAACAGATGTATATTTAAACATTTTCTTTAATTCATCATATATCATTTCCCAGAAAGCCTTTACCAATGTGCATGTCCACCACATGTGGTAGAAAGTACCCTCATGCTCTTTTCATTTCCAACACAGTTTTGAACTTGTTTTGTACATTTTAGCAATTTTACTCAGTGTTGGATACTAACGATACATCATTTCAACGAACAGCATGCAGTAAACAAATTCTTCCCTTTTAGTGGAAAAGTCCACAGCACTTTTGGACGAAGCACGGCAAGGTGGAGAAGAAGGGACAGTCTCAAGTGTGATTGCTCAATAGTGATTTAAATCGTGTTTTGTTTTGTTTTGATATTAGAGAGTTGGAAAAGGCTGCAAAAAGAAACAAAACAAATGCAAGCCATCAGGGTCTTTTAAAGCCAGCTCAATGGCACTCTCTGCAGCTAATTACTGAAGTCTGATACTTCTCTGTTAGCCACTGAGGACAGCTAAATGTGTTTGTCTTGACACCTCCCGAGTTTTGAGGGTCTCTGCTAATCCTGTGGTGGCAAAATTCTCACTTCCCAGTATCCTCGATGATAACATCCCTAATGATCACACTAATCACAGCACCTTGTTCTATATATGCAGCATTTTTGCAACAATCAAACTTGATAACAGCTCTTAGCCCCCGACCGATATCCCTGTGATATCACCTTACTAAAATAAAAAGCTGCTACGAAACAGGGACTAATGAATACATCTTGATGAAATCTATGATTCTGAGTCAGTTCTTCCCAGAGGCTGCTGGGATGACTTTATGACTCCGAAATTGTGGGTTGCACCAAGAAAAAGTGAAATTGCGGAACATTGATCATTCACCTCTTCTCATTATAATTCAGGTTGCATATTCACAAAACCTGTAGGCACCTCAGCATTTGAGATACCGTATTTTTCGCTCTATTGGACGCAGTTTTCCCCCTCCAATAATTGAGGGGAAATGTGTGTGCGTCCTATGGAGCGAATGCAGGCTTCTTCCATAGCTGCGCGCAACCGGCAAGGAGAGGCTGCACGGGGCTAAAGGGGAAGCCAGAACAGTGAGCGGGATCCATCCCACTCGCTGCCTTGCCTTCTTCCATAGCTGTGTGCAACCCCTCTGGCAGGGAGAGGTTGTGCGCAGCCTGTACACTGCTCTTTGGGGCTGGGGGGGAAATATTTTTTTCCTTGATTTCCCCCCCCCTAAAAACTGGGTGCGCCCTATGGTCCAGTGCGCCCTATGGTGCGAAAAATACGGTAATTTGTGTATAGCCGAGTCTCCTTCTCTCGCCTTTATTAATTTCCTGGTCTCAGTCTAGGTTACAATACTGAGCAGGCCTCACACTTCCCTTTTCCTAATGTCTACCTTTCTGGATCCTGAAATAGAGACCATAGCTGTCAACAGAGGCCAACCAGAGAATATTGAGAAGCAAAGCAGCTAGTAAGCCTGATCTTTACTGATCTGTTGCAACAGGGTGCTCCCCTCCCACGCAGGAAAGGAGAAAGACCCAGAACAAAGGTGTGCCTGCCCTTATTATATAGACATTTTAAATTCTCTGCCCTGGAGCTCAAGACCACCCCTCTATACATCATACATACATCACAGAAGGGGTGTAACCCAAGACCACCCCCCATAAACATCATACCTACATCACAGAAAAGATGGCCTACAACAGAAATTTGAATGTTGTTGTTTTTCCTGTCTGCCAAGTTATCTGATAATGCTTTATCTCACGGGTGTCAAACACAAGGCCCGCGGGCCAAATCCGGCCCGCCAGACCTCCTCATGTGGCCTGTGTAGCCGCCGCCGGCAGCCAGCCTTCACCTTTTATTCTCTCTTTTTGCTTTTTTTTTTTTTTTTTTGACACAATAAAGTTTACATGGTGCGGCTCCCTACTCGCCTCCCCCCGTCGCTCTTAAGGATGTGGCTGCTGCTTCAAATGTCCCCGCGTCTCTCAACTTGCGCCTTCGTCGTCGGGGGCCGAAGCGAGACGGGCAGCTGGCTTCTCTCTCCCGCTCACTGCTCAAAAAGAGCAAGCGGAAGGTCAGGTCTCTCCGCGCCACGGAGGGGGAGTCTTTCTCCTCGGAGAAACTTTTTTATTCCAGCCTTGGATCTTCTCCGGGGATGCTGGATCCCGGCGTGCTAACTTGCCCTGCGGGAGGCGTCCTCTTCTCCTCCGCGCTGGATTTCACCAGCCCGGGGCTTCCCTTCCTCTTCATTTCACCTCCCTCTCCATCTATGCACAGCCAGCCTTTCCAGGACCGACGATGCCCATGATCAAGTTGTTCTTTGGGAATATGGGGTGGCTGGTGGGGGGGGGGGTGAGTGGGAGAGAGAGAGAGGCGCGCGCGCACACTCCAAACACCCTTAAAATAAATGTAAAGTGGGGGCGGCGATGATGATGGCCATGATGGGAGGGGGCTGTGTTCCCTGGCACCCTGTCCGCTCCCTGCCCGCCCCCACCGCCTTCCTCCTCCTCCTCCTCTTGCAATTTTGCGGCAAGCCAAGCGAGGAAGGCGATCTGGCGCCCGGCTCTCTATCTCAGCTCCACAAGTTGGACTCCGTGCCTGCGCTGGGCGGTTCTCCCCGCCTTCCGGCACATGTCTGTCCCGCTGGCATATTCCTGGGAGGAGATCGGACGCGGCTCCATGCAGCCCTTCCATCACTCGGTCACACAATTGGGCGGCTCGCTCTCCGCCCTGCCAGCAGCTCCGCCTTGATCTCTCCCTCCCGCCTCGGGGAAGGAAAGGAAGAAGCCGGAGATCCAGTTGCAGGCAGCGCGCTCGCGCTCTTTTGCCTTTTGCGCTATGCAATGGCACCCCAAGATGGGGGGGGGGCAGGGGAATTAGCCAAGGAAAATGAGAGTGCACAAGGCATGTTGATGCTTTCCTGTCAGAGCTCTCTCTCTCTCTCCCCCCCCCCCACATTTTATTTACAGCCCCATGCCGTGTATGTTTACTCAGAAGCCAGGAGTTTCAAGTAAATGCACATAAGATTGCAGCAATCGTCTCATTAGGGCTCATTATTTGTAACAACTTTGTTTCCTAGTTCTGCTGGATTTCTCAGTGGCCTTTGATACAATCGATAACATCCTTCTGGACCGTCTACATTATTACAAAAAACAGTAATAATTGAATACAGTGACAATAATTTATGATAATAAAGAGACAACACATAGTCCTAGATACAACCGGCCCTTTGAGGGTGACCAAACTGCTGATGCGGCCCCCGATGAATTTGAGTTTGACACCCCTGCTTTATCTGATTGCCTTTCCTGGTAGTCTGTCACCCTTTGGTGATTTCCCAATTCCTGAGACAATGGGAAGGCTCCCTGACCCCCTCCCTCCTTGCAGAGAAAACATTTGGTCAGTTTGGGAGTCAAAATGGTTTCAGGTCAGTCTTCCTGTGATGATCTATATACGTGCTTGGTTGGTACATTTATGAACATTTATTTTATATATAAGACCTTATTATTACAAAATCCTGAGCCGAACCCGAGGCATCTGAGGCATGGAAATTGAAGTTGCTTGGGACAAGAGTCCTGGGTTCCTCCAAAACCACAACAGAGACAGCCTTGGCCAGGTCAGTCCGGGATATCGGTGGGCAGCAGGATAGGCAGAGTTCCCCCAACTTATCTCCTTAACCGCAAATCATTTTCTGGTGTGATTCAAGCTCCTGAATCGAGAGGTTTCCTACTATCCGCAAAACAAATAAAAACACGTGACAAGATACATATGCAGGAGATGCTCAGGATTCCCAAAATCGTTAGCATCGCTTTTGTTTTCTTCAGGCGGCAGGTTTGAAAGTGTGATAGGAATTTTGAGGTCTTAGATATATGGAAATGTTCATAAATGTACTAACCAGAAATGCACAGGAAGACCAACCTGGAACCATTTTGATTCCTAAACTGACCAAATGTTTTCTCTGCAAGGTCAAAGTGGGAACCTCCCCATTGTCTCTTTCCTCACAAATCCTGTCTTAAGGGCACATTTAAGATATGAATAGGGTGTGAGCCTGTGACCTGGCCCAGGAACTAAGTATTTATCACTACAAAAGAATGGCCGGGCTCCCCAGGCAATCCAATCAAGTAACCTGCCAGACAGGAGATAAACAACAACAGGAGAAAAACAATATTCAAATTTCTGTTTTAGACCGCCTTTTCTGTGATGTAGGTGTGATGTATCTGAGGGGTGGTCTGAGGGGTGGATGTATGTATGATGTTTCTGGGGGTGGTCTTGATCTACAGGGTGGCAATTTCAAAAGTCTATATAAGACCTTGCACGCCATTTTTCTGGGTCCCTCCTCTCTCCTGCGGGTGAAGGGAGCACCCTGTTGCAACAGATCAATAAAGATCAGGCTTACTAGTTGCTTTGCTTCTCAATATTCTCTGGTTGGCCTCTATTATTCTCTCCTACCAATAGGGAACCTATGTAAAGACTCTATATGGGCTCTTGGATACCCCATAAGGGAAAAGGGCAATTTTTGTTTACAACAAAAGCAGCGACAAAACAAATAGCAAATTGATTTCGTAATTAATTGATAACTGTTTATATAAAGACCCATATTAAAGCAGTAGAAAATATTCAAAATTAGGATCACTTGTGCAGTTCATGTTTTGTTTTGTTTTCTTTATCCATAATACACTGTAATACTACTGCCCTCTTCTGGATCAAAGGGAAGATGACAAAGACGTTGGCGTTGGAATCTTTGTATCTCATTTATTAATACACTGTATATGCAGGTGTGCGCAAGGCACTGGAAAGAGAAAAAACCCATTGAGAGAAGTTCCCGGGTTTCTGCAAAGTTGTGTATATATATGAAAAAGGCTGGCTCTGCTGAGAACGTTTTCTTTTTTTTCCCTCCCCCCCCCTTTATGATTATTATTAATTTTATACAGTCTTAACATCAGGTTTTACAATCATAATAACCCAAATACAGTCAAGAGCATATCTCATATGTTTTCAATTGTACCGATTTTGCACTGAGAACATTTTCAAGGGAGTAGGAGTCGATGGCACCTCGTGGATCCGTATTGCTCTGACAACTTGCGACATTCTCATCTAAAGCAAATATGACTGTAGATAAGATGAAGGAAGCCAATGAGAGGGGGAAATTGTTTTCATTCGAAAACGATGTCTTACACCTGCAAAATGCCCCCTGCAACGTTTGGCAGTGCAAACCCCATGTTTAACGAAAGATTAAAAAATGAGCCCTCAATTTTGGTTTTCACCAAAATTCCAACATATTCTGATTCCCCCGAAAATGGTGCCAAACACCTGCAAACACCACGTTTCCAAGTCGGCCAAAAAAATTGTGTTGGAGTCTAGAAGAAACTTGAAAATGGTCTTCAACAAGTTGCTAGGCAACAGAAAATTTCCCCAGCAACAGGTGTCCTTATAGGTCATGTGATTGACTAAGTCTGGGTCAGTGTAAATGAGCGTGTGAATGAGTCAGCAATAGGTTTCTGGCCAGATAACAAAAATAAGAAAAGATTATGTTGCTTTATTTGTTTGCTTGTTTGTTTATTTATTTATTAATGACCAGTGTAAAGTTTTGTAAATAGTAAAGACTCTGAGAAAGAGAACCAAATGGTGTTTATTCCTGTAATGGAAATTTCACTAAGAGATAGCTGGAATGCTGCTGCTGTAAAGAATTACCATATTTTTCGCTCCATAGGGCTCACCGGACCATAGGGCGCACCTAGTTTTTAGAGGGGGAAATCAAGAAAAAAAAATCTTATTTCCCCCAGCCGCAAAGAGCAGCGTACAGGCTGCGCACAACCTCTCCCTGCCGGAGGGGTTGTGTGCGGCCATGGCACAAGCCAAGACAGCGAGCGGAGAAGAGGAGTCCCTTCTGTTCCTCCTCTGGCTTCCAGGCAGGTGAGTGGCTGAAGGGGCGCTGCACAGTTCTCCCTCTCTGCGCGTCGCCTCTCTTGCAAAGGAGAGGCGCTGCACAGAGAGGGAGAACTGTGCAGCGCCTCTTCAAGTGAAGCTGGAGAAGGAACAGAAGGAGACCCTTCTGTTCCTCCTCCAGCTTCCAGGCAGGTACGTGGATGAAGCCTTTGGAGTGCAGCGGGACCTCGCACTGCACTCCAAAGGCTTCGGGTTCCTTTAGCTGAAGCCGGGAGAGCAAAGGCTTCGGAGTTCAGCGCAAGGAGCCTGTATTCGCTCCATAGGACGCACACACATTTCCCCTTAATTTTTGGAGGGGAAAAAGTGCGTCCTATAGAGCGAAAAATACAGTAAAAGGTGCAGGAAAACTTTTCTGTAAACGAAACTCTGCTGCAGAAAGAAATTGAAACCCAAAAAAAGATGCTCACGCACCAACACAGCTGTTGCAGAGAAAGAGAAAATGTCAAAGATGGAACGCTAGCTTTGCAGTGAAAAGTGGCTCCTGTATTAAAAGCTCTTTGGGACTCAATACTGGGGGGAAGCAAAGCACAAGACAGTGCTTTTTGCCAGGGAAAAAAGCAGAGAGATTTCCCCAGGAACAGAAAGAGAGATGCTGCTGTCTTACACCTGAAGCCCTGCAGCTCTCAACTTCCTCTCGAAACTTCAAAGTCAAATATCGTCAACGGCATATGCCAAAAGAAGATGTTAATCAGAGGTGATGACATCAGAGAACTCTTTGGAAAACGAAACATCAAGCTTTCAAACATATGAATTCAAGCAGGGGCAGGGGAACATGCCAAACGGTATTGACATGAGAAAGCTCCATTGGTCCACTTCTGTCATTCATTCCGTCATTCTCTTTTGAGAGCTCATGGAAGCTTGTGCCCCAGTACAGTGGTACCTTGGTTCTCAAACACCTTGGTTCTAAAACCATGAAAACCCGGAAGTGTTCCGGTTTTCGAACGTTTTTCGGAAGCCGAACATCTGATGTGGCTGCCGGCTATTGTTTCTGGGGTGCCTGCACCAATCAGAAGCCATGCCTTGGTTTTCGAACATTTCAAACAGACTTCTGGCACGGATTAAGTTTGGCACTTTTGTTTTTGCTATTTATTTTGTGTTTTTGTTTTTGAGGCTCTTTCGGTTAATTTGTTTTTGTGACTGTGTGGAACCCATTTCAGCTATTGATTGTGTGACTGCAGAAATGGATAAAAGCTCCTCATCTAAACATTGACTATCATCAGTGCACGTAAGAAGAAAAAAAGTTAATTTTTTTATCATCTACAATACTGTCTTATTTATTTTATAGTACAGTACATTGATTATTGCTTTCATTTTACGGCTCAGTGGTCTCATTAGACAGTAAAATTCATGTTAAATTGCTGTTTTAGGGGTTCTATTTGAAAGTCTGGAATGGATTAATCTGTTTTGCATTACTTTACTTTCTGTGGGAAAGCATGCCTTGGTTTTGGAACACTTCCGGAATGGATTCAGTTTGAGAACCAAGGTACCACTGTACTTAAATTTGTGGGCATTTTAGCAGTTTCAGTAAGGCTGGCTAGCATGATACAGATGCAACTCCCATCTCACATTCTGATATTATTCAGTTAATGGCAGCTCCATTAACAGATGGATTTGGGCTGCCATTTACCCAACTTCCATATGGGCTACACAGGGCGATCAAGATTCTCACGGGATGAAAAGCCGTTCTAAACAGGCAATCCGTATAATTTCTGCCATGGTTGAAAAAGTAGCTTGGGGAAGACTATTTTGAACGGGAAATGTCTGAAAGGCGATGATAGCTGCATGTTATGTATGTTATACGTTATAGGGCTCCCCCAACTGTTGGTTTACCCTTAGTGTGACTCCTTGCAGACGCGCAGGAGTCGGGATAGTCTGGTTTCACCCAGTGCCTAAGCCAAACTGCTCACATCTGTAACCAATAAAGTTGTGGCCTGTTTTTTGCCCATTAACCTGAATCATCCGTGTCTGTTTATTATATAATGGAACTACGGGGCCCAGGGCCTTGCCATGCAAGTGTGGGGGGCTGAATTGGAAGGCATGTTCCCACCTGTCTCCTTCAGTGCCCGGCTCCATCTCCTTCAAACCCCAGTGAGGATTGAAAGCCTTCTGTCATCACCCCTGCAAGGGGTTATTCACAAAGGGGCACTTTGAAAGCTCTGTATTTTGCTACAATATTCCTGGCAATCAGGGCTTCAAATAATATAAGGTAATTGATCGGTGGATAGCCCCATGCACCTGTCTTCTCTGGCCTTTTACAGGTGGGAAATAAAGATCTCGACTGCCAGCCTGAAAAGATTTGAGCCACTGCTATAAGGATGGAGGGGTGGATTTGGGGTGAGCTCTGAGGAATAGGGGCTGCCAGGATCTAAGCAGAGTTGGCAAGCAATATGAGGAGCAGCCCCTATTTTTACACATTCCCTTTTCTTGATGTTTTGCATCAGTAGCTCTTTGGGGATTGGAGTGAGCAGTTGACATCTGACTTTGGAGATTCATGACACTTCAACGGTAAGTGGGATTCAAGGGCAAAGGGGGTTCTTGGGTTGTTTTTGTTTTTATTATGTATTTCGTGGTTTTCTATCTCGATTTTATTCTGTGAACCACCCTAAGACCCCCGGGTATAGGGCAGTATATAAATTAAATAAATAAATAATAAAAATTCGCCATGCAAATTTCTTGCGGCTTTGGAATGGCTAGAAATAAAACTAATCACGACGTCAAAAGAAAAGAAAAGATAGGCTTTATTTGTGAGTTTCTGTAACACAATACAAAAAGATTGTAGAGCTATTCCAACACCATACCAAACCTATTCTACAGCAAGGTATTTGTGTTGCTCAAATTCCAAAAAAACCACACCCCACAACCCCAATTCAATTTTTGTCTTTTATATTTGCATGGTCCGACAAAGATTACACACCTTTAGTACGGATGTCAAGGGCAGGACGCAGGATGTCAAGGGCTGAAACAAGCTATGGAAATGCCTTTTGATGGAGAGTAGCTTAAATAACATTGAGTAAAACAAAGTAGGGCATATTTCAATTTCAGGAATACATAGTGGCGAAAAAGAAAAGCTTTTACATCAGTAGTTGTTTTCAGTTCCATTTGTTGGATCATAGTCACAATAGTTCTTTGAATTTAACAGATCTAGTACTGGGAACCCAGCATATTGTACAAAGGTTGAGAACCAATAGCAGAACATTTTACTAACACGCTCAGCAGTGGTAACCTAAAAGACCTAACTTATTACTTATCAGCTTTAGGTTTCAGATGTACCATGGAGATGAAATGAGATGTTGCAAACTAAACAAAACATAAACGATTAGACTTAATACATCTTTCTCTGTCCCCATTATGGCTAGAAATAATCTAGCAATGGAAAGTTAAATTGTCTACATGGAGAGGGGACAGGGGAAAGAGAAAGAAAGATTTCTTTGCCATTTTTATCTTTCAGTGACACTTCAACTATAAATTGGCTCACACAAAATGTTCCTTTGGAACAGAAAGATGACACTTCTAGGGTGAAAACAATAGTTGAAACTGTTGATGAGAAATAATGTGATTTATTTCTTTTTAATACTGTTTCTTGTTATGAACATTATCCCTTGCATTAACATTAAATCAGGGGTTTTTTAAAAAAAATCTGAATAATTTCAACAGTTTACACACTAGTTTAAAGATTACTTTTCTAGCCTATCTCTGGTGGAGAAACTGAAATTATCTAAATATTTTTCTTCATAAAAAACAGTGCTTCTAAAGCAGACATAATGGGGGCATTGACAAAACTACAAGGGTCAAAAATATTATATTTCTGCACTGTTATTCTAAAGCACTAGAAAACATAACTACATTATTTCAAAATAGAGATACAACTTAATGAAATGTGGGGTATATGTGCCAAGTTATTAGCAATGCAAAAGACCAGCTTAAGCATATTTTCCCTAAATCAATTACAAAAAGAAAAGGTGCCTTTTTAACAAGTACGCACAAAGATTGATCAAACATTGTTCTTATTCCATGTTACAAGTGCTACTTGTTTATAAAACTGAAACCTTCTCTTGCATTTAAAATGTACAGCATACACTACATTTTGCCTTTTCTCTTACCCACTCATTCAATCCATTTTGACAAAAATAAACCATCTAACGCACATGTTTATGGAACAATTGCTGATATGTTATGCATTATTACTTGCATAGAGCAGAAACTTTACTCGGAATTGCTAACCGTGAGTCTCAATCGTGCCCATCGTTTGGCAAGCGCCGGTGCACATAACCTTTAGCCATATTTATCCAGGAATTCCCAGACATTCCAAACAACTCCTGTATTATACTTCCATTACCAGCAATGGAGTAAGTATTTTGCCTTGGCTTTCCCAAATCAATCCAGCACTGTAATCGGATATGCTCTAAGACCGCATCTCTCCTTACACGTGGAAAGAAAAACCAGCAACACCATTGGTTTCTTTTCTTTTCCAGAGTAACTAGCAACTCAGATGATGTGGCTAAGTGAGTATTTGGTAGGTTGTACAGTCTTGGCTGCATGTCAACTATGCAAGCTGAGCTAGTGAAAAGAAAATTGCCGTCCATTGTAGGAACAACAACACAGCTGGCACAAGAATCGTTCTCAAGCTTGTACCTTTGAGCCAGTACAGGTTTGGCATTTCATTCTCTAAACATTAATTGCAATGGAAAAACTGACAGGGTCTTCCAAGCCTGGCATCTATCCATCTGCCATGAATGTATACAAACCATAGTTTGTTTCTCCTGGTTTAATGTACAGCAAAACGTTTACTGAATGCAGATGGTGAAGTAGAAGAAAAGGGATCACTAGATCCTAGTTCTCCGTAAGAGCTCTGCTATGCTCCAGAATGTGCCTCCGGTGTCATTCGCTGCTTTCGTCTTTCTCTGAAGATGCAGGACTATCGCGAACAGGCAGCAGGTCATAATGAGAGGGGATGTGGCTGTTTTTTGGCAGATCGTAAAGATCTTGGCTGAAAGGTCCCTTGTTATTAAACGTTCCCTGGATAACGCTGACTGTAGGTTCTGCAATAATAAAAACATACAAACACATTGGTGCTCCGATATTGGATGAACAATCACAACGTTTAATGAAAATTAACGTAGTATTCCCATTGTGGTTTTCTGTACTTTAAAAGCCTTCAGTATTTCTGATACAGCATCAAACAATCTTCAGTCACATTAAAGAAGACTGTGAAATAACTGTAACTCAGTATATTCATGAAAATGCAAGTTAACTACAAAATTAAACATACCCTAGGTATGTACCGTATATGGATGAAGGGCAAGGGGCTAGAATTATTTTTACTAAATAAAGACATGAATGGAATACTGTTTTTCATATGTTCATCTATTATGCATTGTGAGCTTATGCCTGGTTTTCAGTTCAGCCACACTTTGTAAAATACGTATTATTTTTAACTTGAGAAACGCTTCCAGGATGTGCATTTGTGTGTACAATGATGGCAAAACACTCTGTCAGGACTCACCAACTTCATAGACATTCTTGTTAGTGGAAGCAGAGTTACTAATTTCTGCATAGGCAGAATCCCTTCGTGCTGGAGACTTCATTTCAACATATCCACATTCTGTATGTTTTGGTGTCAGTGCTGGCGGGTCTTTAATAGTGGCATAAGGATTTTCAGAACTGCTTAAGGAGCAGTTACTTAAATTGTATTCAGAATTCTTTACTAGATCTGAGAAAACAGGAAAAAAATGTTTTAATTGTTCTCTTCAAAAAATAATATATTTTAATGACAAAATTAAGCAAAACGCATATGATCTTTAAAAATCAAATGATCTTTTTGCTTTTTGGCAAGTCTCCTTTGACATTTTCGGATTTCATATTTTAACACAGTGAAACAAACTAATGAACAAAATGATATCCACAACGATCCTTTTCAAGTAAGTTAGAGTTAGACTCTAACCCAGTCTATTGTGGAGCTCCAGGTGAGCTCACGTGCAGGACTGATCAGGCCCACGGGCTGCTTAGATTCAACAAGGCTGCAACATAAGATGCCCCAAGACCATTCTCTGAGCCCCAATATATTTAGATCTGTAAGAAAACTCACCTTTCAGAGATTTCCCTGTACAGCCTCTATCGATTCCAAAAGCTCCTGTAAAATATTGAGAGGCATGATGGCATTAAATTGGGATAAAAACAGCAGCCTTAAATTCCCAAAACAGTCATTTTAAAAATCTATTGCAATTTAGTCTTTTCATTTTTAATGCACAAGTTTGTCGGACATTCTTGCCACCCTAAGGTCTGTATAACTGCATATATTAAGAGCCTGCATTAATCTGCCTATATATCATAGTTAAATTCCCAGAAGCCATACTCTTGGGGAGATAGCTGGAAAACATCACCATATTCTCTTTGCAAAGAGAGATGGAAATGACGCATGTTGTCTTCCCCCCATAAAACACAAATTGTGATGCACAAAACTGGCATTATTATTATTATTATTATTATTTATTTCTGTACCAAGCTCATTGAGGTAGCCTCCATGCTTCCAGTCAGCAGGTAGGGTTCCTGTGTAGTCCACAACAGGGCCTCGCTTTCCAGAATCCACATTTTTAAGATTCACAAACAGTTGGTTGTTGTTTGACTGTTTCAAATAAAGACAGAAGGCAGAGAATGAAGATGGCAACTGCTCGGCAACATTTGTCATAGAGAGAGCAACTGTAGTGCAAATAAAAAGATATGGTGTTTTATACATGTAAAGGTAAGGTAAAGGATGGTTAAGTCCAGTTAAAGGCGACTGTGGGGTTGCAGCGCTCATCTCGCTTTCAGGTTGAGGGAGCCGACGTTTGTCCATGTGGCCAGCATGACTAAACCGCTTCTGGCGCAACAGGACACCGTGATGGAAACCAGAGCGCATGGAAATGCAATTTACTTTCCCACCGCACTGATACCTATTTATCTACTTGCACTGGTGTGCTTTTGAACTGCTAGGTTGGCAGGAGCTGGGACAGAGCAACAGGAGCTCACAATGCGTCACAAACCGCCGACCTTCTGATTGGCAAGTCCAAGAGGCTCAGTGACTTAAACCACAGCACCACCCGCGTCCCCTAACCTTTTATACATGTTAACATACCAGGAACAACATTCCCTAAGTATGTAGCTAATGTATATTTTTACCTTTGCCAAAGTCATCCTGTCCATGTTGTTGGCATTCACTTGGTTTGAACACTGCGTTAGAGTGTGATAGCTTGGGTTGGAGAAGTAATGGCTGTTAGCATTGCCACTATTACTGTGAGGCATCGTCTCTGTGAAAGGAATGAAAAAGTGAGTGCTGTGTCATTGCTCATCTTTGGCCTTACGCAACTATGCTGAAGAACAAGCCAACAGTTCGCCTAGAATTAAAATACAATATGGATTTATATGATCAATACAGATTGTTTTTCTGTTCCTAAAATGCATCTTCCTCTATATGATACAATCCCACTGCCTTTCAGATTTTGACTGATAGGTCTGCCTTGCGTGTCTACATGTTATATCTTCTCTCTTTCTCCTCCAGAGTGATTCTCTGATAAGCATCTTGATGGGTACAGTCCTTGGCTAGCCACATTTGACAGCATCTATTGTAGCCAAAAACCATGGGCAAACTTGGCGAAAACATTTTTTAGAATCACAGGGTTGAAAGGATCATCTAAGTCCAACCCCTGCAATGCAGGAATCCTCCGCCAGTCGTAGGTTTTGAACCCAAAACCCTGGGATTAAGAGCCTCGTGTTCTACTGAGCAACCTAACCCTTGGAGAGACTTGCGCTGAAAGGCGGCATATACGGTAAATAGTTTAATAAACAAAAGTATTTATGTTGTGAACTGCCCTGAGATGAATGGGTATAGAGCGGTATACAAATTTAATAATAAAATAAAATAAAAATAAACAGACAAGGGGTGCTGCTTGTATAGAGTCTTTGCTATAGGCACTGTGTCACTACAGAAATTGCTGACATAGTAAAGTGTTACTAAACACCTGTAAGTGCATGAAAATACACAGCATATGAACTTGATAAAGCTAAAAGAGGATAAACAGTTCTGAAAGTCAGAGAAAACCTGCCGTTTGCTAAAGTATGCACTCAGCATAGACAGGATTAAGCTTTGTACCACTGTGTTCCTACCTGAAATACTGTAGTCTGTATTGATGACCCTCATGGCAGGAGTATAGGTAACTGCAGGCATATTTGTTTCCTTCCCCTTCTGCTTTTGCCTATAAATGATGAATAGAGCTAGCAGGAAGAGGACGACAAGGACAAGAATAATTATGCCAGCGATGGCTCCAATCTGGTAAGAATCAGCAGGGATGGCAGCGCTAGTGCGGCTTAAGCTGTTCAAATTTCCCACTATAATTACTCCAGCTGGGAAAGAAGAAAGACAAGATGCATGTAAGACGTAGTTTTAACTTCAGTGCCTACTCAGTATGTTCAATGGGGCTTACTCCATATTAATACACTAAATATAGTGCCACATCCTCTAAGCAAAATGTGAACACTCGTTAAATAAAATGCAGACAATTTCCACACAATTTGATGAAGTGCCAGCGCCGCAGAGAAGATCGAGCAAAATGATCCACACAGAAACATGAAGTTTGGGAGCCAAATTACCAGTCCACTTTGTCAGGCAGCCTAGAATACTATACATTCCTAAGAGCAGGTAGGAAGGATGTATCTAAGACTGCAAGTCGAAATATACCTACAACCATTTGTGCATTAACCAGCACTGATACGTTCTGTCGCTACTTGTAATGTTCGCAAAGAGGAAGGAAATAACATCGGAGACGCATATTATAGTGGGGAAAGATATATGCACTAAGTATGTATCAGAGGATCGCCAAAGCATGTGCCATCAGGACGCAACATCATCAAAGTTAGAAGTCAGGTCATTCGTTATTCAGATCTAGAAACCCCTCACATTACTTTCTCATGCTTGCACTCTTGGGTTGGGGCAACTGGCTAAAATGTTTCAAACATCTCTAATTTTGGTTCCTCTGTTTTGTTTTTCTGGGTTGGTGTTGGTTAAAAGTTTAGTTCGGGTGGGCAATTATTTTAATTTGGGTATAACTGTAAACTGTTTATTATTGTTACTGTTGTTGGTTTCTATTGATTTATTGGTTTATTTGTTTGTTTCTTGTAGAGGATATTTTGTTTTTTAACATTTGATGCTTTGTTCTTATATATGTTATAAGCCGCCTAAAGTGGCTGGGGAAACCCAGCAAGATGGGCAGGATATAAATTTAAAAATTTGTAGTATTATTATTATTATTATTATTATTATTATTATTATTAATTATTAATTATAACCAGCAGCAATCAGCAGGTAGTGAAGGGGGTGATGGTGTTCCTCACCTGTCTTCCCAAAGCCAAGTGTCACTGGCACTGTGAGTTACTGAGAGAGAGAAAGGTGAGATGGCAGGGCACAGGTACGCTAGAAGGGGCACGCCAGCAGGATTTTTGGATTAGCTCTACTGCCATGCTGTATTCTTGGTAACCAGGAGCGGCACTCAACATTGGGAAGTCAGGTGAACAATGCTATGTCCTTGACCACAACTGCCCACAACTCAATCCTATACATGCCTACACAGAAATTAAGTTTCTCTGGACTGCATTCCATTAAGGTTTACTTGGAGCACTGAAATTAATGTACATTGCTAAATTAGGCCCATTAATTCCAGTGGATTTACTATGAATTAAGGTAAGGTAAAAAGGTAAAGGACCCCTGGACGGTTAAGTCCAGTCAAAGATGACTATGGGGTTGCTGCACTCATCTCACTTTCAAGCCAAGGGAGCCGGCATTTGTCCACAGACAGGCTTCCGGGTCATGTGGCCAGTACGACTAAACGGCTTTTGGTGCAACGGAACACCATGACGGAAGCCTGAGTGCACAGAAACCGCATTTACCTTTCTGCCGCAGTGGTACCTATTTTTCTACTTGCACTGGTGTGCTTTCGAACTGCTAGGTTGGCAGGAGCTGGGACAGAGCAACAGGAGCTCACACTGTTGCATGGATTTGAACCGCTGACCTTCTGATCGGCAAGCCCGCTGAGTTCAGTGGGACTTACTCCCCAGTAACTGGGTACAGAATTGCAGCCTTAGTTATAGGTAAGCCCTGTTAGAACAGGTGGACTTGCTTCTGACTAAATATGCATCCAATTGCCCTGTTAGGCTGCAGTTCTGATCATACTTGCAATTAAGCAGCGGGTTTTGTGTCTGCATAAATATGCAAAGGATTGCCCTATAATGGCATGTTGCAGTACCATAGCATGACCACTTGCAGTGTTCGAAACTCCCATTGTTCCAGACGCATTTTGCGACAGGAAATTTATTTGGCGCGGGCCGTTTCTGAGCTCTGAGAGCAGTACTGCACGTAAGATTTCAGATTAAAACTGCACAAAGGAGGACCTTTTTCTGCCTCCCCACTTCTAGCTACTATCTGAAGACTGGAGAAGAGACCCTCTTAAGGATATTAGGGGGGTGGGCAGGGGAAGGACTAAACAGTATGAAAAATGAATCTAAGATTTTAGCTGCAGTTCATTCATTTTCAGCTTTGTATTCTTGCTATTTAAAAAGTGCACCTAGACATTCCATTGTTGCGCCCATAACCTAGGTTTAAGCTGCCATTTAGCTCCTAGCTTTCATATCTCAGTTTCTAACACTGACCACTTGTCTAATTAGGGTACTCCAGTAGAAGAAATACCCTATTTTTCCCTTCTCAGATTTTTTTTTCTTTTTGGTGGGGACGGGGAAGTTAGGCGTGGCATTTTTGTCATCATTTTGCAATTCTTCTTGCATAAATATCAGCATTTCAAAGCTCATTTTTATTTTGGCATTATAGGAAAATATTACCTTGGTCACATCTCGCTCCTTTCCACCCAGGGCTGCAGTAGCAGGTTCCTGTGATGTGGTCACAAGTTGAGTTGTTCAAACAGTCACAAATTTGCCGGCAGCCATAACCATAGGTACCTGAGGGGCATTCTGTAAAAAAGAATAACAAAGTATGAACTGCAGCTTCCCACCCACCCCTTTTAGCCTATTCCAGTTTGTGCTCAGCTGAAATCTCTCAGTGACGGTAACCATGATTGAGTAAATCAGAACTGTGTGTAACTGAGATCTTTAATTGGTTAGCAATGGAAAATGAGGAGGCAGCACACCATACGATTAAAGAGCATTGCTGCAACATATCAAACCATTTTATCTCCAGGTGTTCTGCAGTTTTCTAGAGAAAGGGCAATGAATAAGGCATTAAATGCATTATGATTTAATGTACTATGCTTATGGAATAAATTGTTTTTATCTTATTTTATTAATGAAACTTTTAGATGTCCCCAAATTAGAATGCGGCCATCATCTTATATAACACTAAAATTAATTTTCCATTGTTGCTCTTCTGAAAGTCTGGCTTGTGTAGAATTAAAAACTCTACAATTTGCCATTTTCAAACCACCTACTGTACTTTTTATAATTCACTGCAAGAAATATTGTAGATTTCACAGTCTATCCCTAGGTGGCAGTGTTTCATTGTGCAAGTTCAAAAAAAATCACCCCCAATCGATGTGTTTAAAATATGTTCACAAATGCGTATCAAGTATGATTGAAGCATATAGGCTTAAAGAGGTTCCATTTATTCAGTAACAGAGGGAAGCTGACACTGTGCTTCTTAGAAAGCACCACTCAAATCCAGAGTGTTAGGCAGCTAAGAAACCAGACAGATGGCAAGCTCACAGAACAAAAACAACTTCTTCAGTTTTTCTTGTGGTGCCACCTATTTTACAAATTATGCCTAGGTAGATATGTTTTATTCAGATTGAAGTTCAGTCTCCTGGCTATGAACTGTAAACATTTTGTACCCCCGAAATGCACATTTTAAAAGAAAAAAAATAGCATAATTATA
Source organism: Podarcis erhardii (assembly GCF_964252035.2). Taxonomy (NCBI): domain Eukaryota; kingdom Metazoa; phylum Chordata; class Lepidosauria; order Squamata; family Lacertidae; genus Podarcis; species Podarcis erhardii. The sequence continues at coordinate 14,421,815 of NC_138501.1, forward strand.
GTGATTTGCTTCCTCTTTGCAGTGTGTCAAAAAATAATTATTCTCAGAACAATGAAACAAAAGTAACTCTTTGAAAAAGGATGTTAACAGTCACCAGTGGTCTTCTAGAAGTTCTTAAAGTCCAGAACACAATCTACTAAGACACTGCTGCAAGGAGCCCTACATACATGCCATATATTTAAAGCACATGACTTTCCCCCCAAAGACTCTCAGGATCTGCAGTTTCTCAAGGGGGCTAGAAATGGTAGCTCTGTGAAGGGTAAACTACATTTGCCAGGATTTTTGTGTGCTTTAAATGTATTATCTGATTTAAATGTCTGGTGTGCAGATAGACTGGGTTCCACTGGAGTAGAAGAAGCCTCCAGCCCAATTTTATAAATGTAAGCTCTATTTGCTTTGATGGTATTTATTTCCCTGTGACTCTAGTGAGGGTTGCAGCCTCAAGCATTTCACTATCTATTTTTATTGATTGATTGATTGATTGATTGATTGATTGAATTTATATACCACCCTATACCCAGAGGTCTCAGGGCGGTTCACAGAACAAAATCAAAATATAAACCCACAAAATACAGTATCACAAAAAAACACACAACCCAATCCAATCAACTAAAGGCCTGGTTAAAAAGGAACGTTTTTGCCTGGCACCTAAAGGTGCATAATGAAGGCACCAAGCGAACTTCCTTGGGGAGAGCATTCCACAGATGGGGAGCCACTGCAGAGAAGGCCCCGTTCTCGTGTTGCCACCCTCTGGACCTATCAATCTAGTTTCATTGATTTCAAGGGAGATGGTGGGGGGAATAAGCAAAGTCACCAAGGCCCTACACCAAATCTGTGAACTGAAGGAGCCTCCACTAGCTGTCAATATGGAATTTTCACAGTCTTGGCTTTGTCTTGAGTATGAAAAACAGCTTTGTAAGATCTAATCCACTTATTAATTTTCCTTTCACTATGTGCAAGGACCTTGTTGCCAACATACTCTGTTCACAGTGTTTTCCCATGAATCCTGTGCGACATGTACACTGCCCTGAGATGTGATCACAGTCGGCTCCATTCTGACACTGGCAGATTAATGCACAGTCCTTTCCATAAAACCCCAAAGGACATCCTGTAGGAGAAAGGAAGAGAGAGAGAAAATAAAACACCCTATACTTAAAACTAACTTTGTGGCTTTTTAATAATATATTGAATGTTACCATAACTGACACACAGAATTTATCCTTCCCAATTCATTTGCCAAACAAGATATGAAGCCTGAAAGTGATTATGTGAATAATACTGGTCACATTACTTAGAAAGTAGCGGGATTTACAGTGTAAATTTAGTGGGAAGCAAGACCTACTGAGTTTAAAGATGTTTAGCCCCAGGTAAGCATACATAATACAGTGCTGTGATTCTTACTACTTCCTTAGACTTTCAATGTAAAAGTCAGTGGGATTTCAAGTAAGAAGAGAAAGGGACGACTTTTCAGTACAGTGGTACCTCAGTTTATCAACTTGATCTGTTCCAGAAGTCCGTTCTTAAACTGAAACCATTCTTAAACCGAGGCATGCTTTCCCTAATGAGGCCTCCCAACTTTGGTGCCCTTCCACTGTTCGGATTCTGTTCTTAGACCGAGGTAAAGTTCGCAAACTGGGACATTACTTCTGGTTTTCCGGAGTTCGTAAACCGAATTGTTCGTAAACAGGACTGTTCTTAAACCGAGGTACCACTGTAATGCCATTCTTTGGACATACAGTGGTACCTTGGGTTACAGACGCTTCAGGCTACAAACTCCGCTAACCCAGAAATAGTACCTCGGGTTAAGAACTTTGCTTCAGGATGAGAACAGAAATTGCGAGGCGATGGTGTGGCAGCAGCGGGAGGCCCCATTAGCTAAAGTGGTATCTCAGGTTAAGAACAGTTTCAGGTTAAGAACAGACCTCCAGAACGAATTAAGTTCTTAACCCGAGGTACCACTGCATATCTTACAGAGAATTCCAGTGAACAAGACTGAGGAGGGGATCCCACACAAATATTCCATTTCAATCTGAAGACTTACTATTCATAGAGATGCTAGACTCAGCCAATTTCTATTTTACGCCAGTTTGTTCTGTCCCACTTTTATTATTTGGTGGACTTTTAAAAATTACAGAAATGCACAAAGAATAGCATTTGGATTCTACTCATCTTTTCCTAAAATATGCACTTTGTGTGTCTCCTAAAATATACATTTTTGTACAGATTTATCTGCTAAATAGCATATTTCTGTTCATTTCTTTAGAACTGAAACTGCATTGCAAAATTTGGAGAAGTGCACAATCTGACTGACAGCGACATTCCTGTCCGCATACAATTAGGCAAATTAGGTCAGTTTGCGTCAAATTGTTGCCCAAGTGAATTCCCCCCCCCCCAATGCCTAATTACACATAGAGAGATCGTCATTCAAAACCAGCAAGCAAAAAAATCCCGAGCACTGATGGTTCAAGCAGCCATATGGCTCTGCAAGAAATACATGGGCTTCTTCCCAGCATTATTGAGTTTGTGTGCTTCAAAAAGTGAAGTCATGCCATTATTATAAGCGTGGGTGAAGGGCACTCAGTGGCCAAGATCTTTTGGAAAAATATGCTGGCATGCAAAACAATCTTCATTCTCAATGGTGCGAGGGGACTTCCATTTATTTAAATTTATATACTGCTTAATTGCAGGAAAAGGCTTCAAAGCAGTTGACGAAAAAGACAGAGCAGTAGAATTACTACTTTAAAAATCACAACTGTAATTTAAAACATAAAGAAGGGTGATGTACTGGTGGTATTTGACTCCTAACCAAGTTGGAAAATATGTATAGGCAAGTACAAATACCTGCTGGAAACGTAAAGAAAAAGAAGGTACCTTTTATCATATGTGGTGGACTTGTAGGGTAACAAAAGCTTTCTGAGAGATGATATATAATGAAATGGGGGGAAAATGCTTAAAATAACCTTGTTAAGAGTCCAGAAGCTTTTCTATTAGGAATTACAGGTACCGACATCCGAAAGGAACAGAAAAGACTCTTTATGTATGGAACAACAGCCGCCTGGATGTTACTAGCCCAGAGATAGGAAGAAGACAAAGTCCCTACCAGAGAGGAGTGGCAAATCAAGCTGATGGACTATGCAGAGATGAAAAAACTGACTGGAAAACTCAAAAATCAAGAGAAAAATAACATTATATAAGAATGGGGAAAATTTATAAGTTATTTAGGAGACCACTGTAAGCGGATGGAAACATTAGCAGGATTTTGATCTCACTTGTATTTTAACAATTACCATGGATAATATGGTTTGATATAAAAATTGGAGTATGGAAGAATATGCAATAATAAAATGTTTAAAACAGGACTCCATGGAGGGAGTGGGAGGAAGTCCTGAGATTCAGAGGAATCTCTTTTTATGGATATGTTTTTTAATTCTTTGTGTAAAACTTTGTATTCGTAAAACCAAATAAAATTGATTTCAAAAATAAATAAAATAAAAACATAAAGAAGGTTAAAACTGCATTAAAATAGACTAAAATAAATGAAAACTCCTACAAGCTTTCTAAACATCTGGGCAGGCTTGTCTATATAAAAATGTCTCCAGCAGGTCTTTGTCCATGGAGTTTAAGACAGCATCTTAAAAAGCAGAGACATCACCTTGCGAACGAAGGTCCGTATAGTTAAAGCTATGGTTTTCCTGGTAGTGATGTACAGAAGTGAGAGCTGGACCATAAAGAAGGCTGGTCACCAAAGAATGGATGCTTTTGAATTATGGTGCTGGAGGAGACTCTTGAGAGTCCCATGGACTGCAAGAAGATCAAACCTATCCATTCTGAAGGAAATCAGCCCTGAGTGCTCACTGGAAGGACAGATCTTGAAGCTGAGGCTCCAATACTTTGCTACCTCATGAGAAGAGAAGATTCCCTGGAAAAGACCCTGATGTTGGGAAAGATGGAAGGCACAAGGAGAAGGGGACGATAGAGGACGAGATGGTTGGACAGTGTTCTCGAAGCTAGTTTGACCAAACTGCGGGAGGCAGTGGAAGACAGGAGTGCCTGGCGTGCTCTGGTCCATGGGGTCACGAAGAGTCGGATACGTCTAAACGACTAAACAACAACAATCAGCAGGTTAAAAGGAAAACACTGAAGATGCCTGGCTGGTATCAACAGGAACAGCAAATGGTCCAAAGGCAATCTGTGCTTGCTGACAGAATGAAATACTGTGTACTTTGTTTGAGTGTATACATGCCATTACTTGCTGTCTTGCCTGCAAACAGCTCCTGAATGCATCCCCCCTATTTGAAATTACCCAGAGGTGCATGCATGTTCTTCTGGCTCTCACCTGAGTCCCTGGATTATACTTTCCGCACTACTAACAAACTCTTTTTAACACGCCGCTACGGAGATAAATATTAGGAAACTCACTTTGGGTACAGTAGAGACCAGTCCATCCCGGTGTACATTTACACTCCCCATCATAGGCACTGCAGCGAGCTCCATTATGGCAGTTGCAGGTATGGATACAATTTGGGCCCCAATGGGAAGGAGGACAAGCTGAAACAATTAAAAAAAAACCATACCCAGTTAGACTTATTTGGCAAAACAATAACACGGCTCTATAGGACGTTGCTGCTTAGCCCAGGTCACTACAGGTGTTTGTGAATATTATTCATCTTATAATTTCAAATCAGAACATAATTTACAAATGTGATTTCTCAGTTGAACTCGGATTTTTATTATAGTTTTACAATGTTTACCCATCAGCTCCCTATGTGGACTTTGGTATTTACAGCTGCATAATGTATACATTTAAATAGCGGCTATATTTAACCCTGCTGCAGTGTAAGGCTAATTTTCTTGTCTACAAAATTGTATTTATCTAATTCCGTGTGTACAAATTATGGAGCAGGGGAAACAAGTCAAAAGCAGAAACATCCCCCCTTTTTTCTGTTTAAGCCCCAAAATGTCATAGTGAATAAACTACAACTGCTTCAGCTTTATACACTAAGGTGTGCAACAAGCACAAGATTTTGTTTGGGCCCTCGTCTGATGCTGCTGAAAATAGCCCACTTCAGTCCAAGCTGGTTTGTAGACTGCCTGCTTCCATTTGGGATCCATTAGAGACTGCTTCTTTTGCCCTTTCACTACTGGGAAATGCAAAAACGGCTGTAACTATTTTTCCTTCTGACAGAAGCGGGTAATATTTGCAGGCATGTGAACTACTGCACAGTGAATAAAACTTGCTAAATTACAGGCAAATGGGTCCCAAGCCTTTCTGGAGATGAACAAACACATTTTAAAGTTTTTCTAGAAAAGGAAACATCAATAACTTCTTAATTTTGGGGCACAATTGGATGAAATGTGCATGCAAGGCAATTCCTTCTAAGGGTAGGATCCTGCCAAACTTCAAATGGATAGATACCGTGGTTTTCCTGCAAGGGTTGCAGTTATAGTTTTTATATACATAAACTCTCTCTCTCATGTATATATAAACACACATACACATGTCATCTCTATATGCCATATTGGAAAATGAAGCTCCTGACAAAATGGCAAGACATTTACTAGTTCCTGTGATTATTCTGCCTAAGCAGATATGAATACAGAATTGGCATCCAGATTTCTAGGTCTGTATCTTTATTAAGTAGCCACTTGTCAGGGAACTGCCATCGGAGAGACAGGTGGTGGACAGGCTCCAGGAGAATAGGAGAGAATCTGCAGCAGAAGAGGGAACCAGCAGGGGGAGTGCAGGAGTCACAGCGGAGGGGAGGCTCTGGGATGCTTCCAGTGAGAGTAGTGGAGAGGTAACGGGACCCCCGTTGGGAACTCCCACCCTTCGCCGGAAACTGTCACGCAGAGAGTCACGAAGGCGCATGTCCGTCAAACAGCTTTTATGTTGGCGTAAATTCCGTAGACGCCCACTGTCAGATTCTACCAGCGACTGACGGAGTCATGCTTTGGGGGCTCCGTTAGTGCATCGGTTTGGATGACCAGCCAAACCCCAGAGGGATCAAGCTTTTACGCACAAGCAGCTCATTATCCCATCACACCACTGTTTTAAATTGGGCTCTGTCTGCAAGCAATAACAGCCCTTCTGTCTTGTAATCAAGAAGTATTATTACCCAAGGTAAAAGATAAAGGAAAAAGACCCCTAGACAGTTAAGTCCAGTCAAAGGTGACTATGGGGTTGTGGTGCTCATCTTGCTTTAAGGCTGAGAGAGCCGGGGTTTGTCCATAGATAGCTTTCCAGGTCATGTGGCCACCATGACTAAACTGCTTCTGGTGCAGCGGGACACCATGACGGAATCCAGAGCGCACGGAAATGCTATTTACCTTCCCGCAACAGCGGTACCTATTTATCTACTTGCACTGGTATGCTTTCGAACTGCTAGGCTAGCAGGAGCGGGGACAGAGAAACGGGATTTGAACCGCCGGCCTTCTGATCGGCAAGCCCAAGAGGCTCAGTAGTTTAGACCACAGCGCCACCCAAGACAGGCTTTGGTATAATACACTGGAATGGTTTCAGTTGGGAGCAGTATGTGACAACTGGTAATCTGGCAATTTTTCTTCTTGTGTTGTCACACTGTTAATTATTCCTAGGTACCAGTTTAATGCCAACCTCTCTCTCTCTTTCTCCCCTCTGCACCCCATTTTATTGGCTGAGTATTACTGTTATGGGCTGGGTACTGTTAAATTGTTATTTAAAGTTACCTGTTTGTGACCAGGCAATATTAATTATGAACCATATACCATAAAGGGAAGGGACTTGTCATCTGAACCCTTAGATCCACTGAACCACACCAGCAAAACACATTATCAATGTGAATAACAGCCTTCATTGGAAGCCACTAATGAGGTTAGGATCACAGTTCTTTGCTTGGGGACTAATTTTTGTTTTCATCAGTTCCCCAATCAATAAGTCTTTCCATGTCATAGCCTTTTATTTATAGAACAATCAAGACAACTGTACTGTTGTTAATGAGTTGCTACATAGCTGTACAACACCACCCTGATATTTCATGAGAGGGCAGTAAACAAGTTAATAAAGAACCATTATGCACATTCAGATTTGATTTGTACAGATCTAAGGACTAATGCAGAGTAGGGTTATTTACAGCAAATATACCATTTTTTTCGCTCTATAGGACGCACCGGCCCATAGGATGCCCATAGGAGGGGGAGAACAGAGGGAAATTTTTTTTTTTCTTGTTCTCCCCCTGTAAAACAAGGTGCATTCAAGGTGCATTCACCCAAAGCCTCCGTCTCGCTGTTCTGGCTTGGGAACAGCCTTGCTAGCCTCTGCTAGCATCAAGTCAAGCTGGTGGTTTTCTCTTTCATTCCAGTTCATAAAATAGCACAAGGAAGTTATGAAGATTGCCTATTGCTGAGCTGTTTAGAATGGTCACCCTATTTCCGTTGTATGCATTTAACATTTACAAAGAAATATCACCGACTGAACCATTTTCATTTCATGGGCACTTGTATACTCTCCCCCACCCCATATGCATATAGAGAAATATGACAATTGATGATAACGGTGCACCAGATGAAGTGGATTCAATTCCTGAAAAGCATATGCTAAAATATATATTTGCCACGCAGTATTTTTGTTCTATGCATAAAATGCCATTAATGCTTGGGGGGGGCATTCAATATGCTATTGGTAGATTCTAAACAGCTGGCTGTGTTAGGAAGTCTGATTTCCCCCCAAAAAAGTGACACTGCCATGCAAAACTGATGTACTTTGAAGTACAAAAGGTTGAGATCTATTAGCGGTTTACACCCAGCAATTTTGAGATGGGGGATAAACAAAACTAAAAGTTATATTAATTCCTGACGAAAACCTTAAAATAAATAAAATACTTGTACTTACGCTGAGAACAGTCACTACCAATCCAGCCAGGATAACATTGGCAAGATCTGTCAATTGGATTGCAGGTTCCATTGTTAGTGCATGTGCAAATTCCTGCACAATTCTTCCCAAATCTGCCACTGGGGCAGACTGTAAAAAGAAACCATAGAACTCATGAATATTCTGCACTCTTGCAGTTCATTTAGACCAATGATAATCAAATTTTATTTTCCAATATTTCATTTAGCTTCAGAATGGGCTCTATACACAGTAAGATTTTTTTTTTTTTTTTTAAATACAAAGCGACTGTCTGAAAAATATAACTTTGACTGTAAACAGGCAAAAAGGAGAAAACATTATTGTACTCGGTGTGGTATTACACTACAGTGTATTTATTTATTTCTGGAAAATCATGTACCACTTGATTGTAAACGCATCTCAAAGCAGTTTACGAAAATAATTGTGATTTGTACCTTCATTGCAGAGAGCTCCTGTGAAACCAGGTAGACAGTCACACAAACCAGTCACATGGTGACATGGGCCACTGCTGTGAACACACTGGGGGCAGGCCTGGCTACAGCGATGGCCATAAAATCCGGGAGAGCAAACTGAAAGCAGAAATATATTATCATATTCAACTTACATTGGTACATAACAAAACCAAATCTAATACATTTGCTTTCAGTTCACTGCTGAAGTCCTGAAAACATTTGAGAAATCTGATTTATGCAGGTCACCTGCTTCACAAAGGCAATCGCCCTAGTGGCACGTTAACAAATCTAATACTTTAATAACAGTTTAGAAGAACAACTTAGTATGCATTGTGGTTAATCTAAAACAATTATTGCTGTTGATGCTGATGAATAATGACATATGTCTATAACAACAACTGCTGCTGCTATTAATATTTCAATGTAATGATTATACCATCACTCCCTGACTTGTAGTCTACGTGTCTGGCAAAACTGTATTGGTCATGGGGGACGGAGGTGGTGCTGTGGTCTAAACCACTGAGCCTCTGGGGAAGGTTAGCGGTTTGAATCCCAGCAATGGGGTGAGCTCCTGTTGCTCTGTCCCAGCTCCTGCCAACCTAGCAGTTTGAAAGCATGCCAGTGCCCAAAGTGGCTGGGGAAATCCAGCCAGATGGGTGGGGTATAAATAAAAAATTATTATTATTATTATTATTATTATTATTATTATTATTAGTTTGGATTTGATATCCCGCTTTATCACTACCCTGAGGAGTCTCAAAGCAGCTAACATTCTCCTTTCCCTTCCTCCCCCACAACAGATACTCTGTGAGGTGAGTGGGGCTGAGAGACTTCAGAGAAGTGTGACTGGCCCAAGGTCACCCAGCAGCTGCATGTGGAGGAGCGGAGACGCGAACCCGGTTCCCCAGATTACGAGTCTACTGCTCTTAACCACTACACCACACTGGTATTATTATTATTATTAACTCATTGCAGATTTGTTAATAATAAAGCCATGGCATCTCTTTAATTGCCTAATGTCATTTTTCTGGTGGGGAGGCAGACAATTGTTAATGATTATGATGAATATGGCACATGCAAACAACAACTTCAACAACACCATTATAGAATACTGAATCTTTATGCTATTATTTGTTATGATTATCATTTGTGTAATATTTTTCCTCTCCAGTTGCACAGGGCTGAATCATTGTAACCTGGCAGTTCCTGACGGAACACAAGTTTAAAGTTCTGTTTCCAACTCAAGGGCAATCAAAGTGCAGACAACTAAACACTGCTGCTTGCTTTTATTCAACTCAGGACTTTAAAAAACAAAGCAGTTCAATTCATTTTTATGCCAAATACACTAGCTCCTTCTTCTTCTTCGCAGATACATCACCATTTGGATTGCCAGAGGAAGAAAGAAGCTGTTGGGGAGAATTTCTCTCTTTACTCCTTCAGCTTCTCCTGGAATTTCTTTCACTGGCAAATTAGTATATTAAGCAATGCTTCAAGTTAAGTGCCTGTTGTTAAGCAGCAATTAACATTTACAAAGCTAACTTTTGCCTTTAAATAATTTGAAGTCATTTAGAAGCCAGCATGCCCGCCTGAGGGCATGCTTGAAACAGGTTGCCTGATCAAAAAGGGAGTCCAGAGACCCTCATGTCTTTTCAATAAAGTAGTGGGCCAGTCCTATTATTTTCCTTCTTCTCCTTATAGTCCAAACTGGATTTGCGCAACTTAAGATGCCTACGCGGTCTTGAAAAGCCTGATTCTTTTAAATATTCTTTTCGGTAATGTAATGGGGGGAGTCACTGCTCTGCATTATTATGGTGATGATACAACATCATTACACCAGTGTCTTTATATTAGCTAAACAATTAACTTTAGAGCCATTATAGATGGTGAGAACTGCTGCTAGCCATGGAAACAACCCAGCAAGGATGTCTGTAGCTTTAACAGAATATTTAACAGACTATTTAAAACACGATAAAACATCAACCATTAAAAACTTCCCTAAACAGTGTCTTCTAAAAGTCAGATAGTTGTTTATTTCCTTGACATCTGATGGGAAGGCGTTCCACAGGGCAGGTACCACTACCAAGAAGGCCCCCTGCCTGATGAAATTCTTACATCCATTACTTTTCGCAGCATTAGGAGACAAGATATAAATCAGGGGTTGGGCATCCTTATCTGCCCCACCCACCACAGGTCACATTTGGGGCAGGGGGGTCAATCACATGACATCACAATGACATCAAGTGAATCGTTTTTGCAGAACACTGTGCACAGAGCTTTGTAAGCCCATGCCCATGCCAGCCGAGTGCTTTGCATAGGTGTTTGCACAGAACTTCGCATGTGGTGACAATCAGCTGATTGGTGGTGCCTGAAAAACCACTTTTGCCCAAGCAGTGTCTTCACCTTCTCTATACCTAACATCACCAGGAGGAAAGGTAAAGGACCCCTGGATGGTTAAGTCCAGTCAAAGGCGACTATTGGGCTGCGGCGCTCATCTCGCTTTCAGGCCGAGGGAACGGGTGTTTTTCCAAGGGCAGCTTTCTGGGTCATGTGACCAGCATGACTAAACCGCTTCTGGCACAACAGAACATCATGACAGAAACCAGAGCACATGGAAACGCCGTTTACCTTCCCGCTGCAGCGGTACCTATTTATCTACTTGCACTGGTGTGCTTTGAACTGCTAGGTTGGCAGGAGCTGGGACAGCGCAACGGGAGCTCACCCCATTATGGGGATTCAAACCGCTGACCTTCTGATCAGCAAGCCCAAGAGGCTCAGTGGTTTAGACCACAGTGCCACCTGTGTCCCCTATCATCAGGAGTAGGACAGGTGGGTATGGCTTTGCCAAAATGGCCTTGCAGGCCAAATGTGTAGACTTGACGGGCAGGCCAAAGGTTCCCTTCACTGTTGTAAATTATCTTGGCAAAAATCAAGATTTGTATATGTAATTTGTTGTATTTTTGGTGTTTTTCCCTTAGCCCTCTTCCACATTTTTTTCCAGAAATAACCGTTCTCTCAATGTGTCTGAATCTGTCCTACTTGTCTTCCAACTAAAACAAAGCCAAATATTATGGATCTGCGCTAAAGATGCCAAAAACCACTTCCTCATGAATCAGCCAAATTGTACAGGAAGTCGCTGTGCTAGTTCCAGCAGCTGCCAGGAGCATTCCACCTAGAACTATGGTTGAAACATATGGCAAACAGCTTAGAAATGTTTATAGCCCCAGCATGGGGTTGCTATCAAAGAGAGGTTTCTCTCCCAGTAGCTTTTATGTGGGTGGTACAATGTTTGGAACAATCCTAACTTTTTTATTCCCCCTCCCCCTCCATTTTACAAAGGCGGTTGGCAATAGTTTCTGCGACCATATGCATTTTTCACAGCGTCAGACACCAGTCTTGTTGGATGTTGGGTAGTTGGATAGATAATATACAAAATTACAAATTAAACAATTGTAACAAGATTACTGCCAAAGCAAATTTTTATTAGTAACAGTGGAAGTGCATATTGTGCTAATTACAGAAAATCGTAGTACTTAGCACTGGGTTCAATTTACAATAAGGTAAAAAAGAGGTAAAGGACTCCTGGAAAGTTAAGTTCAGTCAAAGGTGGCTATGGGGTGTGGCGCTCATCTCGCTTTTCAGGCTGAAGGAGATGGCATTTGTCTGCAGACAGCTTTCCGGGTCATGTGGCCAACATGACTAAACCGCTTCTGGCGCAATGAAACACTATGGTGGAAGCCAGAGTGCACGGAAACACTGTTTACCTTCCCGCAACAGCGGTACCTATTTATGAACTTGTGCTGGTATGATTTCAAACTGCTAGGTTGGCTGGGACAGAGCAACGGGAGCTCACCCCATCGTGCAGATTCGAACTGGCAACCTTCCGATTGGCAAGCCCAAGAGGCTCAGTGGTTTAGACCACAGCGCCACCCCCGTCCCTCAGTAGCTTACAATACTACTACTAGTTTAAAATACTACCATTCAGTGTTATAGCACAGACATAGTAAATAGAAGAACAAGAGACTTAGAAGCTTACTTCTTTGGCAAGTGGTGCCTCTGTAGCCAGGTGCGCATTCACAGATCCCTTCGTCTGGCGAACATGATGCTCCATTTTTGCAGTAACAGGACAGCGAACAGTTTGGACCCCAGTGTCCTTCAGTACATACACTGTCACAATGCATGCCTACAAGTGTACAAGCAGACAGAGCTGTCACGAACCGCACTGGAGGAAAACTCTCAAATCAAAGGTATCACAAGCACGAGGCTGCTAAAACTGCACAGCTATCAGAAGGAAAATGATGCAAGGAAGAAGTATGCAAAGGCGTTGTTTATTCTGCAGTGCCTTATGCAACCTATCAGAATGCATTCAAATAGTGTGTTTTTAAGATAATATGTGTTGTACGCAATTCCGCCATTCCACTCGTGCAACAGACTTCCACTCATACAGTGGAACTTTCCTCTTCTCTCTCCTGCAGTCCCTTGTGTACCCCCAAAGCTGCTCTGAAAGGTTGGGGGGGATCCTCTAGAGCTGATTTGGACTATGTGAGGGGAGAGGGGAGGAAGTGTCATTGCATTAGTGGAACGCCGCTCGCACTGTGTTGGATACAACCCGATATATTTAGAAATACATACATTATGGTAAGATAAGCATTTAAACAGATATTTTGTGTATTTAAGTATATATTTAAATATGAATTTTCACATGGATTATTATTATTAACTGCAATTAATGCAGGAATGGCACAGACTGGAAATTGACCGATATTCCCCATCCTGAATGGGAACAGATACTGAGCTAGAAGGAGATTTGTTGTTTATCCAGAAAAAAACCAGTCATTTTCTTCCTATCTTTTTCTGGCCCTGTCATTCCATTGGGGGAGGGGAACCGAGTTTCGTTTCAGATTATTCTTTTTCTGTTTTGAATGAGGAAAATCTGAAGGCAACAGCTACTGAAGAAACCCACTTATGTACTAAATTCAGTGCTTTTTTCTAAAAACAAAGGTTTAGGGGTACTCTCATTTTGACTCAAGAAAATCACCATTTTATAGTTCAAAACGGGGAAAATAAAAACAGTAAATGGACAAAAGTACAAAGATTCACAAAATGTTTAGGGGTATGTGTACCCCTGTGTACCCCCAGAAAAAAAGCACTTGTAATCTGATTACTGCTAGGTTTCCTGCTCAACTGAAATAAGCGCAGTACAAGACTGATTCAAAATGCTAGCAATGCTAAGGACCTTGGTCATTCAATGTTTAGCCTCATTGCTTTTTGCAAAAGTTTATACAACATGGGCAGAACTCCAGCACATATTCTTCTTCTTTGGTGACCACTCGTAGCCGAGTAAGATTGTCTTCCACGAACACGGTCTGAGCAGTGAGTCCGTAAGTGACTGTGGAGGCCAGTTTTGGATCCACAGTAACACAACAATGGCTCATAGGAACCATAGGTCTTTTTCACCCCTCTTTTACAGTTAGTAAAACTAACTCCCTTGATTTCTTTGTTTTTTATTACTTCTCAGAAGTCTCCTTTCATGTCAAATGCCAGTCGGAATCCACTGCAGTTCTCAGACCTTATTGTGTCTACAGTGCTTTCTATTATCAATTGACTTATTATTAGCGTACAGCTACTGAATGAATCATTCGGCTAAAGAAAAAGGGGACTAAATCCAGAAGAATGACTAGCTTTGTAAGTATTTCATGAAAAATGTGCTTCAGCTCCACTTGCTATTAGACTTCTTAAACGAGCAACTCAGGAAAACAGACTCCCCCCCCCCCCAGTTTTTGCACAGGAAGCTTTATTTGAATCACCCCAGAGTAATTATTTTGCACAGTTTGCTGAAGAACTGGGAAAGACTGCAAGACAATTCATTACTGCGGCTGCCTGTACAATAAGCAGTCCCACCCACCTGCTCTATAGGGGATGTGTCCTGTCTGAGAAATGTTTCCTGTTCGATGGAAGAAAGGTGAATGAAGGTCAAAACCTTTGCAACTTTGACCCTGACGCTGACTTCAGGCTGTCAGAGAAGCTGCCACAGAGGCAACTGTAGTGGAAAATGCGTCACACTGAAATTTGACAAGAACTCAACAACTAATTTTGCACAGGATGCTGAACAACCATAAAGGGACTACTTTTCCTGAGTGAATGCGCAAATTTGAATGGAATTTGAACTGATTGCCAAGACACAGAAGACTCGTTATGCTATCAGCATTTTACAAGCTGATTTTTGTCTGCCTAGCTAACGGGAGTTTTCTGAATCAAGACACAAAGTACCTTATTTTTCAACAGCTTAGAACAACCTTTTTCAACTTGTAACCTAAACAGAGGCACCTAGATTTGCATCTGAATGAGATTCCTAAGTGAAAGATACCGAGGGCCCTTATATGCCACTGAAAGCTGCATGAACGCAGCACCTGAAAAAACAACATGATCATGCTGCAAAGTTCTAAAATACAGGCTCAGATGTAGGAATTCATGTGCATATGCTTGGAGGAGACAAGTAAAAACGGCTGAGCAAAAAATATGGGTCCAGTAGAACCCAGTAAAGAAAAACTAGTATATAGCCCTCACTTGCCTTTTTACTGGTTTCCACCTGACTTCTCCAATGGCCATGTGTTAAGTTGCACATTAGTAAGGTGAACTGAAAGAGTTCTGGGTGGTCAATGTGGCATATTTTAATGAATTTTAAGTAAAAATGGTTCAAAGGACATATGTTTAAACATATTATAAGACAGACATGCTCAGCCCAATTTCATCTGGTTTAAGTTCATGGCTGCATTTGCATGTGATTCCAAACAGCTTTTACACCCCCCTCTTCCCCTTCTGGCACAACCATGAGAAGTATGGACATCTATGCTTCCATTTTTATTAATCACGGTTTTGTGTTACATCCAAACCCTAAACTGTGGTTTATTTTAACTACTGTTTGCAGAAGCAAGTAAGCTTAAAAGTGCCCCTGCCATAATAAGCCTACAGTACTGTGTGAGTTCATCAGCCAGTGCTAACTGCCATCATCTTAGTGCAAAATCCTTATTCTTACAGTAGTATGAAATTTCCACACAAGCCACTATTAGGAAATGAATGATTTTATCCTTATGTACCAGGATACTTTTCATGAAGAGTGGCTGTCTTTTCTTTCTTTTAGTAATTCTAACCCTGGGGAGCTAAAGCCCCTTAATTCTCAGAATTAATTTTGGAGGGCTTATCTAAGCTAAGTTTGAATGCTCAAAGATTACAGAAGTCATATATAAATATACAGAAAATGCAATACTGAAAGACCAGTTGAAGCAATGTACATACTCTGTGATCGGAGTACAGTGGAACCTCAGTTGTCGAACATAATCCGTTCCGGAAGACAGATTGACTTCTGAAATGTTCGACAACCGAGGCGCAATAGGTGGTAGGCAATTTCAGTGGAGAAAAGCACCTCAGAAGTCGTTCGACTTCCAAGGCACTCTTGAAAACGGAAGCATTCACTTCCGGGTTTTCGGCGTTCAGGTTCTGAATCATTAAGCTTCCGAGAAACTCGAAAACTGAGGTTCCATTGTATATAACAAAGTATTTTATTGTTATTTTTGTGTTGCCATTAAAGAAATATCTAAACAAGCAAGCTTCATAAATTACCAATGGAAGTTGTTGTGCTTTGGTAAGCCAACTTAAGACAAGTTCAGACATTACAACAAGCTGTGGTTAGTTACAGACAGAAATGAAAGCTTATCAACTCCTTGTGGCCACACATGTAAGAGTCTAAGACTCATTTACATTCACACAATACACTTAAAAGCACATTTGAACCACATCACTTTCCCCAAAGAATCATGGGAATTTAAGTCTTTTAAGGGTGCTGGGAACTGTAGCTCTATGAGGGTTGAACTACAGTTCTCAGGATTCTTTGACGAAAGCCATGACTGTGAAAGGGGTAGAAATGTGTTTTAAATGTATAGTGTAGGTGTTGGCTGTCACAGCTTATCAGTCCGACTGAGAGAAAACCTGTGTGTATATGCACATATACAGCTAACCTGATTTTTCTCATGAGTTTAGGTTCTTGCCCATAAACATTAATCTATTATATTTATTTTATCTCTGTATAGCTCACACAGAAAAATTCTAAGAGAATTTGTATCTGCAGCAGACATGTGCATGCTCAGATTTTGAATAACAAATGTCAGCAAACAGCTCTGCCTTATTTTTTTGAATGATTTAAGACTGCAGACAACAGAGCTGTGTGGGTAATTTGCATGCAAGTCTTCCGACACAATTTTAACTAAAATCAATATGAATAATGTATCCAGGAAGCTCTGAACGTTTAAAATGTGCCCTATGAAACAAAAGAATTATGAATAAGTTGGTACGCAAATTTCATTCTTGATAAGCAGATTGGTAAGGAAAAGTTTTTGCCAGGATAATGGACAAAGAACTCTTTGACGGCCTTTGCAAGTTGCTAGGCAATAGCTAAATGGTCATGATAAACTTCAGCTAAGCAGCTCTGAAGAAATCCTCATGCATTTAATGCTCAAAGGACTATGCCAAGTGTTTCACATCTAAATTAGCATTCCTGCAGCATCTGTAATTGTGTGAAAGAAGTAAATAATCCTTTGAGTGGTAACATCTATGTTGTTATAATGTTATATATATTAAGACTTTAATTATACACACACCTACAAGGAAGGAAGTGTCATTGAACTCAGTGGGGTTGACTTATGAGCTGGTAAATATAGGATCGTGTTGTGAAATACTTTTAGTAATGCAACAGTGTGATGTACTGCACTGAGACTGTGGAACATAACATCCAGGCCAACGACACTGACCCCAAAGGAGAACCTATCCCAACACTGGGACTCAACTCTCCACACCTCCATTGCTGTTGCAGACCCAGTAACTAGTTCACACCGACAGCTAGTGGATTGAATATCAGGAGAAATTTCTCATATTGAAAAGCCACAATAAAGGTCTCTTCAAAACCAACATTTCCACCATAGGGGCCAGCTCCTAGGGGCTGAGGTCCCTAGGGGCTGACTCCCCCAATAAAATATTTGAGGGGGCTGCCCCTCCAAAAGTTGATGGGCATTGCCATTCAAATGGTGTGCATGCGCCGTGTCCTGTGATTGATTATCTTACCTACCCCCCAATATTCCATTCAAGTTAGCACCGCTGATTACCACTACATACTTTGAAACGCTGTTTGTTCACTATGCATTTTGACATTTCTTATGATTCCATAACCAAATTTTGCATGGTAGTTCTTGGGATCAAGGAGCAGGTTTTTCATCTATGTTTGGATACAACTGGATGCTATTTTGAATCAAAACTATGGACTGAACATTTCAAAACTGCACTGATTTTAACCACTGATTTTCACACTTTTTTGTTTTTTAAAATTTTCAAGCAACACTATGTATGAAGATGCTAATACAGCAAAGCAAAGAAAGCCCTACACTGAAAACTATAGTTACCCCCATTAATTTATCCCCAGAATGTTTTTATTGTGAGCGATATTTGGTATTTTCTGCTATATGCTCACAGGAACTGTTTCATAGTGCTCTAACTCCTGATTAACACATCCGAAGGTGTAGCCATGTTCATCTGCTGCAGAGATAGATGGATATAGATAGATAGATGATAGATAGATAGATAGATAGATAGATAGATAGATAGATAGATAGAAAGAAAGAAAAGACCTGTAGAACTCAGTGTATGATCTGAGGCCATCTCCCTTGATGGAGCTAAGCCTGTCTAGGTTTGGGCAAATGCCGAGGAAACATATGTATATTGCCTTAGGCTTCATGATGGAAGAAAGGCAGAATATAAAGACTAAGAAAATATATAAATGCATGTGTTGAAATCAACTTCATAAGTCTTCTGTCATAATAAATCCATTAGTTTTGAGGTGCTACAGAACTCTCGATTTTCCTGATAAAACAGTTATTGAGGTCAATATGCTTGGTTTGAGGTCTCAGAAAATCTTTTACAAAAAGTTTCAACACCTCTTCTAACTCCTTAAAGCTATTTTCCTATTAAAGTAAGGGCAGGCACTCAAGGGAACACAGGTGCATCCTTCAGAGAAAAACTTCAGGAGAGTATTCTCAAGCAGAACAACGCAGGCACATAAAAAAAAAAAAAGAGTGCAGTGTGAGTGTGTACTTAAGCAAGGAGCTGAGGCAGCTGGAAAGGATATTTTAAGAGAAAGAGAAACTCAGTGGAACTGCCACAAGGAGAGCATGGAATGGTACGGAGGGAGAGGCCTAAATAGCGCTGGTGAAAGAATGGTGTCGACTGAAAACAAAACAAAGGCACAAACTCACACAAAAAGTGTGTGTCAGAGGTCCACGTGTTGCTAATTTTAGAACCTGTATCATTTCAGAGGCTGTATTAATGCAAACTGCAATTCCTTTACTTCAATTTGCAATGGGTTGCAATGGGTTGAAGAGCTACCTTGTACACAAACAACATGAAAAAAGGTGCACTGCTTGCACATGAATTGGAGGGGGGGGGGGCTAAGTATTGGATTGGTGGTCCAGCAGCTTGCTGCTGTGTATCTACTTCAGCACTAGTGGTAAGGGCACATGCTTTTATCAGGTCTCTCAATCAGGATGCAAAACAGTGATGTGATAAACAAAAACAAAAATCTTACAGTAGACAAACACAGAGTCCACAGTCCAATTTGCTGCCTTAAAACAGACAGGACTAATCCATAAATCAGTATTACAGTCTGCTATGCTACCAGTGTTTATAATGCCTCATAGTACACTAGTAAAACTTCATAACTGGAGACCTAACATAAGTTTTTAAGTGCTCTTGCACCAAAGTTATCAGCAAGCCCTGACATTTTCCACAAAATGTCACAGCACAGCAAAAAATAATGTGCCATGACCTGTAAAATGCTTCAACTCTTTCCACAAAAACCTGTGCTTTTCATAACGGTTTAATGGAAAATCCTTGTCAAACAGAGCCAGATTTGCTGATCTTACAGGCATACTTTGAAGCACGACATCAACGTGGCTGCTTTTGGAAGAGGTGGAATTGTTCAATGAGGACATAAAATCCCAACCCACAAATCCACACCGGCTTGCTGAGAGCCAAGCCTGGTGTACGCCGTCAGGACAGAGATGGGGAACTTGTGGCTTGCCAATTGTTGTTGGGCTTCCTTTACCATAGTCCCAGCCAACAGTGGTAAGGGATTATGGAAGCTGTAGTGTGACATCTGGAGAGCCACATGTTCCTCATCCAATTTAGAGCATATGACTAGGACCAGAGAGATTCAAAGATGAGATATTATTAAAATTTGCATACCGCCCTATACCCGTAAATCTAAGAGTGGTTCACAGGATAAAATTACAATATAAAAAACACAAAATGCATCATAAAAATAAAAACAGAAGCAACCTAATAATCCTCCTTCCCACAACACATATAGAAGGGCATCGGATATCAATTAGCTAAAGGCCTGGTTAAAGAGGAAGATTTCTGCCTAGCACCTAAAGGTGTATAATGAAGGCACCAGGTGAACTTCCCTGGGGAGAGCATTCCACAGATGGGGAGCCACTGCAGAGAAGGCCCATTCTCACGTTGCCACCCTCTGGACCTCTCGTGAACACAAAGAAGGGCTTCAGAGGATAATCTCAGGGTCCAGGTAGGTTCACACCACATTTTCTATTACTTGCATTCAAGCCATATCCCTATCTGCTTAATTGCCCCTAAGTTCTTGGTAAATCAGAGAGCTGAATGGATGCCCCATGTCAAGAGCCAGTGAACTGCAGCCAGCCGTCTTCTCAGTGAAAACCCTTCTGGGCTAACTATGCCCATCCAAAGTGGATCTTTCTGGGCAGTGGGCAGGAAGGAGTATAAAGGACTTCCTTTTCTAGCTGAGTCTTGCTAAGGTAAGTAGGTCTTCCTGAGCAATGGTGTCTTCCAGTATTCCCAGCTGTTCTTTGGTCCTGCCTTGCTCATCAGTTCTCACTACTAAACTGTCTCATGGCTCCTGACAGGAACCATGCCAAGGGAAAACTCATTGACGGGTCTCAGAGACTCCCATCAGATTCTATCAACCTCTAAGAGTGGACCATTATAATAGCCCCACCACTGCTGTAGAGGGAAACAGTTAGTGCCAGCCACCAACTCACCAGGAAGTGATCTTCCCGTAACATTCAGTTCCTGGAATATCTGCCATTACAGAAAAGGAGTAGAATCCTTGTGCTCCATGAACAGGATTATTTATGTATATTTAGTACATTTATATCATGGTTTTCTTTCCTCATGTAACTCAATAGTGGCATACATAGAATCCCCAGGTGATCGCCTATCCAGGTTCTCAGCAGATGCAGTCTGTCCTACAGCTACCTTACTTGAAAGAGGCAAAGGAGAGAGAAAGTACCCCTTTTGTACTGAAAGTCACTCCCTCCTGGTTTCATTTTGCCCCCTAAGATACTGTTTTACTTTTGGGGCAAACAGGGAGGTGGCAATTTTTCATTTTAAAAACTGGCGTGAGCCCCTGATCAAGATGGGAAACCTATTTTGGATCAGAGACCCATGACTCTATTTCCCCCGCAAATATAACTGTCCTGGTTAAGTGTGCTGGTTTCAAACCATTTCCAACATTTGGTGTCATTTGGTTCTTATACTTGTTATGTACAAGCAATAGTTGTTGTCCAATGAATAAACTGATCTAGATCTTTTACAGCACGGTTGGGTAACCTTTGGTCCTCCAGATGCTCTAGACTACAACTCCCATCAGCCCCAGCAAACATGGTCAATGGACAGGGATGCTGGGAGATGCCATTCAGCAACACCTGGAAAGCTAAAGGTTCCCCACCCCTGATTTAGAGAACAATGGTAAAACCCTACCATACTTTGGATGCTGCTGTACTATTGCCCCATTCATTTCAAATGTACCTGACCATCCTGGGAGGCAGCGACAATAGCCAGTAGTGGGATGACAGCCATCTGCATGGCTGCAGTCACAGCGCTCTGAACAGTCCAACCCATATGTGCCATCCTGTAAAAAAAAAAAAAAGACTATTTAATGCTAAATGTAAACAGTAAATTTTAGATGCAAATGGTTTAGAGCTTCAAATTTCTGGGCTCCAAGTGATGGGATAAAAAGCAATTCCTGGCTGCTTTCCATGTATTTGTACAGGGAAAGGACATCACTCAGTGGCAGAGCAATTGCTTTGGATGCAGAAGGTATAAGGCTCAATCCTCAGACTCTCCAGGTGGGGTTGGGAATGTCCACTGTATGAAACCACGGAGAGATGGTGCTAGTCAGCACTGACATTACCGAGCTAGATGGAGCAATGGTCTGCCTCAGCATAAGAGAGCTTCCTATGTTCTTATGTTTTTCCCTAACGGGCCTTAAAGCAGCTCGGAAGGGGGGATTTTGATCAGGGGAAACAGCATGGGGTCCTGATCCAATCACTCTCTCATTCATATAAACGCACACTAACACCATGGCTAGATTTAAAAGAAATTAAAAGAGGTGTAAGATGTTGACTGGGACACGGGTGGTGCTGTGGGTTAAACCACAGAGCCTAGGACCTGCCGATCAGAAGGTTGGCGGTTCGAATCCCTGCAATGGGGTGAGCTCCCGTTGCTTGGTTCCTGCTCCTGCCAACCTAGCAGTTTGAAAGCACATCAAAGTGCAAGTAGATAAATAGGTACTGCTCCAGCGGGAAGGTAAACGGCGTTTCCGTGCGCTGCTCTGGTTCGCCAGAAGCGGTTTAGTCATGCTGGCCACATGACCCGGAAGCTGTACGCCGGCTCCCTCGGCCAATAAAGCGAGATGAGTGCCGCAACCCCAGAGTCGGTCATGACTGGACCTAATGATCAGGGGTCCCTTTACCTTTAAGATGTTGACTGGATTATCTAGCTACAAGTTTATCTTTGCCACCAAAGATTAACTGTCGTTAAGTACAGCTATAATTCAGAGGCCGACTTAGGGGAGTGCAACCAGTTTGCCCACACTAGATGGAGTGTGTATAGAAGTCCTCGGCTGTCAAGACAACCACTCTTGGCCTTACTGATGTGGTCTAAAGGGAAACAGAGCAATACGTTTGTCACCAGGAGGTTGCTGCAGGAGGAGCCAGAAGGGAGCATACAAGCCGCCATTTGACCATTTTAGGGACTCCACTCCAGATTTGTGTAGAGTTTACTCCTTAACCTTTTGTTTACCTGAAGATACCCTACAAGGCAGTTTTAGGTTCAGGATCAGACTTTTCCTTCTCCTAGATGGGCTACCTTTCCAGGTTGATGAGCCCCATCTGCCCCTCACTTCCCTCTACAGGACAAGCAGATACCACCTTCTTGACCACTTGACCTCAATCTGCTGGAGCCTGTCTTTGCATGCAGGGAAAATCCTTAACTCACTGAAGGTTTAAGACCCATCGGCTACTCTCACCTGGTTTAGCTGGCCAGTCAAAGCTGTTTCCCAGGGTGCGGCCTCTGTTGCATGCTGACAGCTTTTAGGAACCACAGGTGATAGCGGAGTGCAGGGTGGGGACCAAAGGTGGACAAAACTACCCCAGAAGGAAGACAATATGTCTCCCACCAGAGGTATTACCCCTCCCCTAGCACTCCACACAACCCTTTAAACAGTGTAACATCTTAGATTTAGCAGGACAGTTTAAACATTTCTATGAATATTGAAACTCACAAACCCCACCTTTTAGTGGAATGTGTTTAATTACCTGGCAAGGGTATTCACATTTTTCTCCTCTCCATCCTGGAGCACAGGTGCAAGTTCCATCCAGAGTATTGCATGCGCCTCCGTTAAGGCACTGGCATGTTAAATTGCAGCCAAGACCCCACGTCCCACTAGGGCAGTTTATAGAACAGTCAACTCCATGCCAACCTACCACAATGTAAACAAAACAGCTCTTTTCAGTAGAGAGTTCTAATTTTCAAATTCTTCCTGCCTATTTCTTCCAACAATCAATGTCAGATTTCAGGGGATGCTTAGTGCCGTGCAATCAATGGGCTCCCTTTCTGAAAGATGGCCACAACTGTCATTTCCCCCTTCTTCTTATATTCTGCTGTCTTTGCAGTGGCACCAACAGTGCCACTCACCACCCTGCCTGCAGACTTCCTGGGTGGGATTTTAGTGGATGGTGGGCAGCAGTGCCATAACTGAATCAGAGCGAAGCTGAACGCCTATCCATGGTGGTCTCCCACCATTTTAATTTACCTGTAATGCAATGTTCTGGCCTATAGATAAGGGAGGGCCAAATTCCCTTATGGACATCTTTCTGGGAACTACATGTCTGGGGACTGCAGGTCTGAGAGGCAAAAGCAGGCAGAGCAATAAATGTGACTTTGTACAATAGGTTACTTTCTAGTCATGCAAAATCAGACACCTACACACCTATCCAGCCCGGGGGGAGGGCTGGCTCACATTTTAGGAACATTAAGATGCCAAATGGACATGGATAGGAGCTGAGCTTTGCTACTATCAAAAGTGAACTGCTGGCAAGGTCACTATGCAGTAACATGGCAGGTTCAGGCCGGTTTAGGGAGAGTCCTGAGGGCCAGATTGACTTTTGATGTGAAGATACAGTTTTGACTGAGAATTTTAGCATAACACACAGCTTTTTTAAAACAACAACAACAACACCATTTGTCTTGGGATAGATGTTAGAAATTATCCAGTAGGGATTATCACTACCTTTCTCTAAATACTGTATGTGAGAGTAAGATACAAATATGTAAGAGCTGAAGGGAAATGAGCCTTCCTTAAAAAAGATCCGAGCTGTCCAAGAACAATTAGTTTTAAGCTGATACTTGTGAACATTTTGGTCCATAAAATCATAGGAAATGTGGTGGAGATGCCCCTTCTAGTTAAAATTATAAATAAATGCAATTCTGTGTAATCAGTAGTGACACAAACAGGATTCCTAATTTTATACTTCACTTACAGCAAGGGGAAGAAAAATAACTCTGTGCTGAATCTAATCAATATGTTGTTCACAACACATGTTCTGCGATGAATTTGTCTCATGACCAGAGTCCCTAGCTGCATAATTAGATGTTTAGGAAAGGCATTTTGTTGACGCAGGCCACTGTGCACTTAACACAATAAATAAAAATGCATTTCCTATAGTCAAGGGCTGGTTACAATTGTTATCTTATAGCTCTTTTCCATTTGCTTATTTGTTATGTTGGACATTTAGGTCCTTTCTGAGATGATGCTAGCATCCCCAAACATTATTTGAAAATCATGTATTTGTGCTCCGTTTGATTGTCTCAACTCCTCAGGACTGCAGAATAGTAGGATCAAATTTGCTGAGATTTTGATAAGAGCTTGGTTGCATGAGCAGTGCTTAGAAACCACAGAAGAGCGGAGGGGGATTCCATTCTTTCTTTTTCATTTTGCAGTTTTGCTTATATTTAACACCTCTGGTAACATTAGAAGATCTCAGCAGCCGTTTGCCTTAACATCCAGTTAGTAAGTTAGTAAGTGATCCATCTCCCACTTCTTGCCTTAAAAAAATGAATTAATGTTTCATATGACTTCCGTATTACAAGTAGTACATTATTTATCATACCTGCTTTGCAGGCACAAGAACCATCCACAGGGGAACAGATGGCCTCATTTTTGCAGTTGCATGTTGAGGAACATTTTGCTCCATATGTTCCCAGAAGGCAAGGAATAGAGCAATCAGAACCCTAAAACATGGTTGACAAAAAGAAAAGCCATATTGCTATTGAAAGGAAAGTTGTTGGCCTTTTGATTTCAATGACTACACAAGCAGTCTCTGAATGAATAATTGCCATCATTGAATTTTAAAGCAGAGCATATACCTTCATATGCATTGTCCTACATCTCTGTGCAAGAGATAATCTGCACCTACTGACTGCTTGCACATAGCATATTCATAGCAAACAAACAAACATGCAACATAAACATATTTTCTTACTGAGATTATCCCCAGGCAGGAAAAATATAATATATGAAAGTCTCTTAGTGCATTCTAGATATCCATTTGCTCACTCTGAAATTGTGCAAATATTAGGAAGTGCATAATCTACAATAAATAAGAATGTGTAAAATTTGCATTTCCACAGTGTTTTCCTCTTTTCTGTCATGATATGCAGAAACTCTGCAGAGTGTCTCAGATGCCCTAGCTCTTAGGAACTGCAGGTGAAAATTTGATGCACAGAATAATGTGCACTCACGTGCACATGGTGTCTACTGCTTTCAATTTCATGGAAATTCATATGCACATCTGAGTGTTATGTCCCCCTACTTAAGCTCTGGCAAGCTAGCTAAGGCGCTTAGTTTATACATCCAGTTGCTGCTATTTCTTTTTGACACAAAGCAAATTTAATAGCGGAAGCCAAACCTGCTAGACTGCCACATCATCCTTAATAAAAGATACTAATTTCATATTAGCTGGCATGAAAGATAATGCATCATTTCACAATTTCACCCTTATTCCTGTTACTTCTACTATAAGCAGAGACAACTAAAGGCATACAACGTAAGTAGAAATAGGTGGAAAAGAAGAACAGCGAGAAAAAGTATCATTGCTTTTAAGATTGTATTGTGAGCGTTGCATTTTTATATAAACACAGGTGATTGGTTGCTACATTAGATGTCAGGTTTACACCAATAATTCAATTTATAATGAGAATTACATGCTGTCACTTAAATCCCTGGATCAGAACTTCCCATAGTTTCCCCTGCTTCTTTTCCACAGGCCCTGCCAGCCAGGTACCGTATTTTTCACTCCATAGGGTGCACTGGACTATAGGGCGCACCTAGTTTTTAAGGGGGGGGGGAATAAAGAAAAAAAATCTCTCTCCAGCCAGGAGGCAGGATCCCGCTTGCTGTCTTGGCTTCGTTTTTAGCCGTGGGGCTGGGGTGGGGGAAGCCCGAGCTTTCCCCAACCCCAGCCCCCAGAACAGGTCCAGGAGCTTGCAGATAGCTGCCTGAAGTCCAGGGAGCACAGCGGGAGTTGGCGCTGCGCTCCCCGGGCTTCAGGCTGCAATCTGCAAACCTTTGGAGTGCGGGGGGAACTCCTGCTGCACTCCGAAGGCTTGCGGATAGCTGCCTAAAGCCTGGAGAGCTCTCCAGGCTTCAGCGAAAGCAACGCGAAGCCTCCGGAGCGCGGTGGGAGCGCTCCCTCTGTGCTTCGGAGGCTTCTCATTGCTATCGCTGAAGCCAAGGAGCCTGCATTCGCTCCATAGGATGCACACACATTTCCCCTTCATTTTTGGAGGGGAAAAAGTGCGTCCTATAGAGCGAAAAATACAGTATTTATCCTTCTCCTGGGCGCGGGGCCAAGTGTTGATACTGGTCAGTTGGCACCGCACCCAGGTGAACGCCCCCTAGAGTCCTGTCACCACTGGCCAATTCGGAGGCAGGAGTACGATCCGGCTGGGAATAGGCCGATTCACAGGGGAGACGCGGTGCCTGCCCGCAAAGCCGCCCGCCCAAGGAGGGCAAACGGATTAGCAGCATTCCATTTTTCTTATTCTCAAATACGGGTGAGGAGATTCTAACAGATTGCTTTATTGAATTCCATAAACTGTAGGTGTGATCTATCCCCCTCCCGACATACATTTTTTAATTCAGTTTTTTTTTTTAAGGCAATTGGTTCAGCTACATTTTATTAGTTATCACTATAAGCAACTCAGTGGACACATTCAGAAGTGGTGGATATTGTGTTAGTTTTCCTGGCTACAATACTACTGCTTCTGTCTTGATTTCTAATATTCCCTTTCCACTGTTGCACTACTGAACTGTTGCTTTTTAAAATAAATATAGAACCGTGGCACAC
This sequence comes from Podarcis erhardii, assembly GCF_964252035.2. Classification (NCBI taxonomy): domain Eukaryota; kingdom Metazoa; phylum Chordata; class Lepidosauria; order Squamata; family Lacertidae; genus Podarcis; species Podarcis erhardii. The sequence continues at coordinate 14,448,916 of NC_138501.1, forward strand.
TAAATTTCATTCACACTGATGGGTGTGGTGTGACACGCTGGCACCCTTTATGTTCTTCTGTTCCCCCATGATTCACACATGAAAATGGCAAGAAAGACCTGTACCCCAAATTTCTTTCATCCAAGCATTTTTCGGGTTAATGAGGTTGTAAACAGATTTTTTTTTTCTGAAGGCAATTAATGTGGAAATGGACATTAGACTTCCACTAGATTCTCAGAAGTGGCCTTTATGACATTTGACAGATCACATAATACATAAAAATTATCAAGTAGGAAGCGTCAGGAAAATGCAGTCACTGTGTCCAAAGGACTGATAGCTGCTGAGACAGCCAATGAGGAATAGTCAATGACAATCGAAATCGTGTACCTTAAATCCTGGGGCACAGATGCATTTTCCAGTCACACTGTCACAGTCAGCACCATTTTGGCAACTGCAGATCTGTTGACAAGATTCTCCATAGAATCCCGGGGAACATGTCTCATTACAGTAGAGTCCAGACCGGCCTGGCTTGCAGGAACATTCTCCAGACATAGGATGACAGCTGTGACCAAGGCATGAAAGGAATAAAACATTTGGAGTTAAATATGACACCAAGAATCCAATGCAGCAAAATACTCTTACAGACACATTATAAAAGGATTTCACACAGAGGGCTTTAAAAATAAAATGAAAATGCATGCATTGGAGTGGGTGGGGATACAGGAACACACACTGTAATATTATATTACCTATGTAATAGTAAATCAGACTTCTATTTATTTCGTATCTTAAATAATTAAAAACATTCCTTTCGTATTGTGGAAAATTTCCTGTTACACGGGTATGGTTAGAATTAATTTCTGGGGTGGGCTGTGACAAAAGTAATCCGAATAAACAACCATAATATCCTTTCAAATGAAGTGTAAAAACCTCTGTGTTTCACTGATGGCTCTTTAGGGTGCAACTCACTCACCTACTCCCACAAACTGACTACCACTAAACTCATGCTCATAATTTGCGTTCTGCTTTATTATGAAGACTATATTGAAACTTAGTGCTCCTTTATGATACATCCATGAGCTTCTTTGTGAGTTAAAACTAAAGATATGGCGTTAAAAGGCATTCTTGCATTTAACGTGCCGTGTGGAATTTCATCCCTAAGCAAATACGAGCTTCAGAGCAGGGATTCCCACAGCAGTTAAATTTATTCCATGTCTGCTGTACTTGCCATAATACCTGCCTCAGAGCTGATGCTGTGAATTTGAATTTAAAAAATAAATAAATCCTGTGCAAATATGCATTTAACTCATGTGTAGTTTGGCCCTGAGTAAGAAACCTATATATGCTTCCCCTCGCTTAAAGTGCTGTGCTAGCCTGCAACAGATTTCCTTCCTTGAAATGACGCCAAATCACTTTTACAGAAGAAAGGTCGGGGCACTTTTACAACCTTGGAGAATATGGATAGCCTGTGGTTTCCATACCTGGTGAAAGACCAGCTGTCTTTACCTGAAAACAGCAGCTCCATTCAATAGCAGCTTCATTCAGTAACAGCCACACAGCTGTTGTCTTGTAACAAATGGACACCATCAGCTGCGCTAAGATATATGTGCCGGGAAAGTGGACACAAAGGGGTGCTCTGTGGTTCTCTGGCAGACAAAGCACTCAGCTTAACGCTCACCAAAGGGAAGCCTTAATATCCAGATCAATTATGTTTACAATAGACAGCTTGTTTAAAGATGGACTCTGATCACTGATTGAAGTAATATTCCCCAAGGCATCCTGAAGGGGGAGGATGTACCAAAATCCAGACACATCAAATGAATTATGGCTGGAGATGGCCTTCCTTCAGTGATTTGCGGGGGAAATCCTCGCTGTAAGACTCCTTGCTCATTTAATATAACTTCCTTAATGCTTGATGTTCTCTATCACTCTTACTAAATGCTGTGACCACTAAAAGACACTGGCTTTCTTATGAGAGTAAATCAAAAAGCATAAAAGCACACACACACACAAGTATAAAGTAAGTTTTCCATTCAACTCCAATCTACAGAAAGCAGGAAGTGCACATTTTTTTCTAGCTGATATATTATGTGTTACATGTTTCTGAAATCTTGGGGAAACATAGCGGACTGAGATTATTCATTACTATTTGATTATCTGAAATATTTGATCCTAATTTTCAATCTTTGGTTTTCAAGGCAGTTCACAATTAATCCAGAGTGTGGCGGCTAGACGGGTGACTGAGACCATGTAACACTGGTCCTGAAAGATCTACATTTGCTCCCAGTACGTTTCTGAGCACAATTCAAAGTGTTGGTGCTGACCTTTAAAGCTCTAAATGGCCTCGGCTCAACATACCTGTAGGAGCGTCTCCACCCCTATCGTTCAGCCCAGACACTGAGGTCCAGCTCCGAGGGCTTTCTGGTGGTTCCCTTACTGAGAGAAATGAAGCTACAGGGAACGAGGCAGAGGGCCTCCTCGGTAGTGGCACCCACCCTGTGGAATACCCTCCCATCAGATGTCAAGGAAATAAACAACTATCTGACTTTTAGAAGACATCTGAAGGCAGCCCTGTTTAGGGAAGTTTTCAATGTTTGATGTTTTGCTATGTATTTATATATGCTGGAAGCTGCCCAGAGTGGCTGGGGCAGCCCAGTAAGATGGACGGGGCACAAACAATAAATTTATTATTATTATCATTATTGTTGTTGTTGTTGTTGTTGTTGTTGTTGTTATTATTATTATTATTATTATTATTATTATTATTATTATTATCCATTTGAGGTCAGTGAAAATGATATGGGTAGTGGGCTTGCTGCAATGGTGCTCAGTTCTCCTTATGAGAAGAGGCATGTACGAAGTGCTCACCTACACAGGCGTGCTGCATGTAGCCTGTTTTCAAAACCCAAGATGACAGCTCCATTTCCAAGGAGTATTCCAACTTTAAGAGCACTCCTATCCCCAATATCCCAATGCTGCTTAAAAAAAATAAACAAAAACTTCTTAAAGAGCTAATAGTGGTTCCACGTAGTGAGAAATTGCAACTTCTGGTGTGCACATTTCAAATGATCCTGGGGGTGACGAATACTCCTGGGAGTGATGGGAGATGATGACATGTTTTCCCTCCCATGGACATTGTCTCAGGGGTGAAAGATGGCTGTTTCCATATAAGGAACCAATCTAAATAACTTTATCGCACTAGCCATTGGCCACAACAAATCTGAATTAAAAAGAAATATAAGCAAAAGGGGTGTTACGCCACAAATAATGGTCTCTATTTAGATCTCTGGGACGCGGGTGGCGCTGTGGGTAAAAGCCTCAGTGCCTAGGACTTGCCGATCGAAAGGTCGGTGGTTCGAATCCCCGCGGCGGGGTGCGCTCCCGTTGCTCGGTCCCAGCGCCTGCCAACCTAGCAGTTCGAAAGCACCCCCGGGTGCAAGTAGATAAATAGGGACCGCTTACTGGCGGGAAGGTAAATGCCGTTTCCGTGTGCTGCACTGGCTCACCAGATGCAGCTTTGTCACGCTGGCCACGTGACCCGGAAGTGTCTCTGGACAGCACTGGCCCCCGGTCTCTTAAGTGAGATGGGCGCACAACCCTAGAGTCGGACACGACTGGCCCGTATGGGCAGGGGTACCTTTACCTTTACCTTATTTAGATCTCTATGTCTCCCTTACAGTTCACACCTATATTGTCCAGGGTCTTCTTTCTGATCTTTTTGGTCACCAAAGCAAAAAGTGGGCGACTTTATGAGCCACTGAAGAGTTTACATCGCTAAGAAGCCATAGGACCTCTCTGACAGGGAGAGGCATCTTTCCTGTATGGACAGTAGGGCGAGAAATCACCTCCAGGGTCCAATGTATAGTGGGCAAAATAGTAAATAGTGCAAGATGTCTTCCACGCGGTTGCCCACATATACATAGTCTGTCTTTGTATGGTACCTTACTATATTGTCTGTCCAGGATGGCGGAGGGCATAGCTTGAATCGCAGCTCAGTAAAAGCGATTCTAAGTGCGGCTAGCCGTCTAAGTATTTAAAGGGGAAAGACTGTAGCCCAGTTGTACATTATCAGCTCTGCATGCAGAAAGGGTCAGGTTTAATCTTTGGCATCTCTAGGTAGAGCTGGGTGAGACCCCAGTCTGAAATCTTGAAGGGCTGCTGTCTGTCCGTGTAGATGATACCAATCTTGACTACTGAACTATGGCTGCTTCCCCTATCACTTCTTCTTGCACAACAAAGGCCTCAATAGCATTCTGCAAATTCCCAAGTCCCGCTACATTCCTTGAGATTCATCCCACAGTTTCCCCTTGACTCTCAGGAGCAGATGCATCGGGTGCAGCAGTAGAAGCCAGGAAAGCCCCACTGAATAACCACAGCTCCATTTGTTCTTCTTTAAGTCTTTGGGGAATAAGAAATCCCTCTTCGTTCATTTTCTCTCTTTTTCTTTAAGTAGAAGTCAAACTGTGACATTGATATTCTGTAGCCCTGTTCCCCAGCCACAGTGTGCTAGGAAGCCATAGCTGCGCACATATTGATTGACACCAAAATTAGTATTCCGTAATTTGTAATTAAAATATAGGAAGCAGAAACACTTTGGAAGCTTTTGATGGCTCGTGTTTAGTTAGTTTAATTGGCAATGCACAGCGCACACAGATGTTAAGAAATGCGGCACCTACTTATCTCTTAAGTTCACATCTTAGGGAATCTGCTAGCACGCAGGACATCAAATTAGTATCTAAATCTGCAATTAATCAAATATTTTACTGCCAGCGACAAATTATGCAGAGATGCCAGATACATTGTGCCTATACTCTTAGGTATGGTGCTTATCATTTTGCGGGTATGGCCAGATCAGACCAAAGGCTTAGCTGGTCCAGCATCCTGCTTTCCAGTGACCAACCAGATGCCTTTGAGACAAACAGGGTATGAGGGCACGGCTGCACTTTCATGGTGACTACTGTTTTGAAAGTCAAAGCTTTGAATGGCAAAGGTCGGCAATACAGTACATTGAAAGGAAGAAACTTGCCTCCATGCCCCAGTTCTTTGGGAAGAGGCAAAGTAGAGCCTATTGCTGAGGGGGGAAATGGTAAAGGACCCCTGGACGGTTAAGTCCAGTCAAAGGCAGCTATGGGGTTGCGGCACTCATCTCACTTTCAGGCCAAGGGAGCCGGTGTTTGTCCAGACAGCTTTCTGGGTGATGTAGCCAGCATGACTAAACTGCTACTCGTGCAATGGGACACTGTGATGGAAGCCTGAGCACACGGAAATGGCGTTTACCTTCCTGCCGCAGCAATACCTATTTATCTACTTGCACTGGTGTGCTTTCAAACTGCTAGGTTGGCAGGAGCTGGGGCAGAACAATGGGAGCTCACCCTGTCGTGGGGATTCGAACCACCAACCTTCTGATTGGCAAGCCCAAGAGGCTCAGTGGTTTAGACCACAGCGCCAACCACGTATGACTATCCCATGGCGAAATCCAATGTTTTTATGCTATTGAATAATACACACACTTTTTAAAGAGACATGTGAATATATTTTGGATATGTTCAGGCATAACTGAAATGTTTTGCTTTCATCCTATACTGCCAACTTAAACCGTTTGCTCTTTTGAAGTAAACTGTAGAATTAGCAAACAGATGCTCCCACGCCTACATTATTTCTAAGTCCATTCCATTTGTCACAGAAAAGAGGAAATGTCAAAAACATGTTCAAAAATAGTCACATGCTTCTGTTTACATCTGAACATCTGCAGTTTGACTTGACTAAAGCTGTCTTTCCAGTGGTATAAATGAAGGAACAGCTGTGTTGAACATGAATCAAGCATTAACCTTGAAATATCAGAAATGCTACACAGTGCTGTGCCATACATTCTTGTCAATGTAAAATGTTTATAGCAGACTAGTTAATCTTCTAAAAGCTTAATTGTAGCTCCTACATACAGATTTTAACAGAAGCAAGGTGCATTGGTTTGGTAAAACTTTCTTCATTTAACTGGCTCAACCTGGTAGTTACTACATTACCTATTGCCCATGGGGAAATGGCACATGGGAAAACAGGAAGCACACCAGTGAAAAGTCATGTTAATGAAAATGAGAAAGGAATGTAACCAGCTCCCACATCAATTACTGAACACATCAAGCAATCACAATGTTTAAATATATAATCCTTGCTGATCATGATGCCACATAACAATGAAAACATTTCTTTTAAAGCTTCTCTACCACTTGGTGCAACAGTTGAACCATAAACTCTGATAAAACCATGGATTCCACCATGTAAGGATTAGCTCTCTGACTGCTTGCCACAGCAATCTTGCTTAAAAATGTATATACATCTTAAATACTGGATTAAATGCAGCAAGCCCCACTGCATGCATGCCCAGGCTTGTGTGCATACAGTTGTGTTCCCTTCCCCTTTTTGAAACAGCAGCTGTCTTCTGCTCTCTCACAAAAGTGTTTTCATTTATTCCCAGTTTCAACCTGATTCAACCACTTAACTAATTCTACCTATCGCCCACAACTGGTAAAACTGCAGCACAAGATGACTGATACTTAGAAGAGGCAGTCAAGACTTCCTATTTACAAGCAATCTTCACTATTCTTTTCTGAGAAATGAATGTGAAAACTAACCATCCTTTCAGGTACTGGCACATTGGACTAGAAACCAAGGAGCTTCAGACCTGTGATTAGTAGCTACCAAGAATGCCATCTCAATACTGCAGAGAAGCAACAGAACCTCCTTATAGTCTTATAAGACCTTAGTCTAGCTCCCTCTATATTTGGCCAACTGAAGTTGCCCGGACCAGCATAGAACAAGAATGTCTGCCAAAAGTTCTAGAAGCTTACCTGTGAGTATTTGGCAAATAACAGGGGCATTTTTTGTCACATTTGAGACCATAGGCACCTTCAGAGCACAGTCTTGTTTCGCAGCGTTCTCCTGTGTATCCTGGCTCACAAAGGCATGCACCACTAATGTGATAGCATTTTCCACCATTCATGCATTGGCATGTCTCTGCACATTGTACTCCAAAGGTTCCCACTGGACATTCATCTTGGCATCTGTTGAGAAAGTCGGGGAGAGAGACATGTTCTTTACTTTCTATTAAAATATTTTGAAGTTCTATTTGGAATCTCCATTCCTAATACCTTCGACAATGGCAATAGCTGCATCCACACTGTACCTTTAAAGCACATTCAAAGTAAATTCTGTACCTCAAAGAATTCTGGGCATTCTAGTTTACCTTCCACAGAGTTACAATTCACAGCAACCCTTAACAAACTGCAATTATTGGGGGGGGGGGCTTTAAAGGTATAGCGTGTAGGAGGCTGTGAAAGGAATGCACAACTCTAAAAAATAAAAGGAAGAAATTTTCAAGCTAAGCTTTCGCTTACACAGTAAATTTGGGTGCAAAGGGACAAGGATATAAACATGCACAACATGAAAAAATAATTGCTGAAGAAATACCAGATGGGTTCTTTAGTGTACAAAACTTCTATGTGAATGAGGAGGGAGTGAAGCAGGTCCCTCTGCAAACACCTTTAAAATGATTCAGGTCAATGGTTCGATGATATAACATGAACACAAAGGATGGAAGTGGAATCCTTAGTATACCAACAGAGAAAAAACAACTGTTCTTTACCAGATATAAACAGTCAAGAGGAAGAAAGCAAATCTCTGCTAAAGGACTGCTTAATAATAGACTAGGATAAATGCTAAGAGATTGTTGTTTCTATTTAAATCAACGGTTAATCTTTTAAAGCCCATTTGTATGAAGCGATCCCACTTTTGTCAGATCTCTGAACTCAAATAACAGTCAGCTTCTTTTTCTTTAGAATGACTATGTACTGGCTAGAACATTGTATATGTTTTCTTCTAGTTGATTTCTCCCACCCACGCAAGGCTATGAAGAGATGAGGACTCGCCTGGTTTATATGAAAAACTGCCCAAACAGGTCAGTTCCAAGACCTTAACAGGTTGTGTGTCTGTGTGTTTCTCAAAGAGATTGGGATGCATAGCCACACATGAAGCCCCATGTGGTCACTTTTTGATACTATTTAAGTCTTATCAGTATTCCACCTCTGTTCTTCCCAATCAGATTATTTCATACAGGTTAGGGCTAGAAGAATATAAACTCAGATCCATTTGTTGCAAGGCAACACTATCGCTACCATAGATCATTCAGACCAGAAACACGTGTGCAACCTAGAGAGAATAGCTCAGCATTCACACTGCAGTTTATTACATTTTCAGGACATTCCCCTGTTGGTCTCCACATGATGTTTGAGCTTTCACAAAATGTAAAAACCGCTTCCAGAAATACAGTGGAATATAGCTCAAGTTTAGCACTCATTTCCATATTATTTGCAAATGGATTTTTTTTGCTGGAAGCAAATAACATGGAAATGAGTACGGTCATACCTTGGAAGTCAAACAGAATCCGTTCCGGAAGTCCGTTCGACCTCCAAAACATTTCAAAAACCATTGGCTGCAGGAAGCTCCTGGAAAAGGACCGCACATCAGTGATATACCATAGATTCCGGCGTATTAGGCCACTGGGCGTATAAGACGCCCCCCCCCCAATTGCCAATTTGGGGGGTCGACATACACCCAGTCTTATACGCAGCAGCTTCGCTGGGCAGCAGCAGTGGGCGGCAGGCTCCGCACCGGGAGGAAGCTGCCTGGAGAAGCAGCCCAGCGATGCTAAGCCGGCTTCGCTGGGCGGCTTCCTCCCAGCACGGAGCCCGCTGCCCACTGCTGCTGCCCAGCGAACCCATACTTGGCGTATAAGATGATCCCTGGCTTTTTTGAGGATTTTCTGGGATTAAAAAGTCGTCTTATACGCCGGAATCTATGGTAGTACATGCCACCTGGCAAGCATAAAGTCTCAGTTTCACACCTGGTATCTCCATTTAAAAGGATGAGGATGCATAATAATGGAGAAGACCTCTGCTTAAGACCTTGGATAGTTACTGCTAGTCATAGTTAATACTTAGCTAGACGGCCAAGTAGTCTGACCTGCTCTAAGCCAATTATTTCCAGCTACCGCGGAGGGAGAGAGTTCACCCCATTATGTTATCTCCCTAGATGCAGCGCTTATAATACCTCAGAGGAAAGGGGGAATTTTCTTTAGATGCTTGTTTCTTAGAACCCAAAATTCTACCACAATTCTGACATGTGAAATATAAGACATAACTTTAAACCAAATTTTTCTTCCACACAGAACCCAACAGGATCCATCATACGAGAAGTCATTTTACCCTCGAAACACAAGTGCCTCCACTTCACTTCAGGGTCAAATCCACAATGAATAAACCTGCATAGTGTGTTATTTCCTGTGGCAGTTGGAGCAAGAACTAAGAAAGAAAGCCTCTACCAATGTTCTGTGCTCCTTCCAACACACACAAAAATGGTTATGCAGAGATAATTGATGGTTAGGAAAAGAGGCCAGGGTTAAGGCCAGCTGCTACACATTCTTTTCAAACACCACAGACAGTATGCAAGATTTGATGAAACATAAATGGGGAGCACAGGGAGTTCTTAGTACATAGTAGCAAAGGGAATAATCCATTGGGAAGGGCTCTTGCACAAGTTCTACTGACATGAAAAGGAGCAGAGCCAAAGTTCCTTCTCTGGCAAGGATGCAAATAAACCCACTTGGGGAAGTTGTCAGAATTTTTCCTCCCCTACAGTTCTGACAGTGATTCCTGATGGTATGTCACACAGAAAGCAGGGAACACAGAAGACCAAAACTCTGTTAGCTGAGAGAGGCTAAGGGACGATGCTTCCAGATCCTCCTTCCACAAATGGGGCTGTGAAAATAAAACTTTCTCTGAGATGCAACCTGACAAGTTCACTTCCAGTATCTGGGGTAGGGGAGTATGCATAACCTTAAGTTTCATGCATCTGACAAGGTTGTTTGCTGGGGGAAAATAAGTTAGTTTTACTTTTTCATGTTTATTTATATTTCTAAAAGGGTTTTGAATATTTCTACAGTGGTACCTCAGGTTAAGTATTTAATTCGTTCCAGAGGTCTGTTCTTAACCTGAAACTGTTCTTAACCTGAAGCACCACTTTAGCTAATGGGGCCTCCTGCTGCTGCCACACCGCCTGAGCACGATTTCTGTTCTTATCCTGAAGCAAAGTTCTTAACCTGAAGCACTATTTCTGGGTTAGCGGAGTGTGTAACCTGAAGCGTATGTAACCTGAAGCGTATGTAAGCTGAGGTACCACTTTAGTAGATTTCTGTTGTTGCATTCATCAGTTTGGGGACATTTCTTTTTCCAGACATTTCATATTGGTTTTGTTAGTCATGTTTTGTTAACCTTGGGGAAGCATATAATGCCAGTTGCTTGGGAACAGATGTGGAGAGGCTGCTGTTTTTGTGCTCAATTCCTGCTTTTGTGGGCTTCCCATTGGCATCTGGTTGGCCAATGTAGGAAACAGGATGCAAGACTAGCTGTGTCCTTGGTCTAATCTAGCAGGGCTTTTCTTACATACTTCTTTTGAGCCACAACTGAAGTGCCCAAAAATGAGGTGGCCTAAAAATGTGTGCTGGCTAGGAAAAAAAGAGCTTCAATCAAGCCCTCACCACTATCTTTCCACAGTTCATAGACAAGCCTCCCATTATGCTCCCATCTCATTTGGTCTCCATCTCATGAGTTCCCCCTTGCAATGGGAAAGACAAGCAACACATCAGACCACACATTTTCCGTCACCTCTTATTTCATGCAGAACCTGGAATCTCATGTCCTGGATGGGGTTCCCTGCTTTCTGCTATCCATCATTCAGAGCCCCCTCCAGCATCCCTTTCTCCCCCTTTAGGTTTTTTTTGGTTTTTTAATATGGCATCTTGCTCATCTCTTTGGGGCTCTTCCCAGTTAGCTCTTGCTAGATTTTACTGACAACATCTTCAGTTAAAAGATCTCTGGTACAAGGGGAATACCTGCTGAGCCTCTGCCAGTCAGAGTAGGCAGATGTAGGACCAAATGCTTCAGATTCACCTAAAGCAGCTTAATACGTTCAGCACCAGATTTCAAAAGCAGACTCTGTAAATTCAAGAAGTCAGCTTTGAATTCTAAAACGTTGCTGAATTTTAAATGTTAGTTGTCAGGAAAGAGAGAGTGCTTCCATCTCCCATCCAAATAAGTATTGCAAGCTTCTAATTCTCAAAAGGCCTAACGCTGCAAGTCAATATTTTTGTGGCCTGCAAAATGCAACAGCATATTGATCACAAAAGGAAGGAAACACACGCTGAGTTCCAGTTCAGTAGCTGGGGGGAAAAACAGGTCCCACCTTCCTTCCTTCTAAAAGACTTCAACTTGCTAACCAGGATTTGGGGTCCTGACATGAGGCATAAAAACAGAAAATACCGTATTTTTCGATCCATATGACACACCTGACCATAAGACGCACCTAGTTTTTAGAGGGGGAATGCAAGAAAAAAAATATTCTTTAAAGGGAGCACTGAGCAGAGCCTGTATGCATCCCAGGCTCTGCTCAGTGCTCCCTTTCATGAGCCGCGTGGAGCATGTGTGCAGCGCTTGCAGGCTTTTCCCTAAGGAGGGAGAAGGGCAGCCCGTCACTGTGCAGTGATTCCTTTTGGTGTTCCGGCTTTTGGCATAGCTGTGCAGCCTGCATTTGCTCCACAAGACGCATACACATTTCCCCTTACTTTTTAGGAGGGGGAAAGTGCATCTTATAGAGCGAAAAATACGGTAAGTGACATTGTAATTGTAGAGCTGCAAGCTTTCTCAGAACCAGCAGGGGGAGCAGAGCAGTGATGTCATAATTAGCCAGTGTGTAATCAGTCTTTCTCCAGGACAACAATTTTAAAATACTTTATAAAAAGAAATCTACAGTAGCTAGAGTATATATTTTTTCTTCAGTAGTGCGATGGCTGCACTCTCCTGAGCTCCCAGCAGCGGAGTCACTGCTGTTTAGCAGGAGCAACAGTGGGAGCCAATAGATAAAGATAAAGAACCCCTAGATGGTTAAGTCCAGTCAAAGGCAACTACGGGTTTGCAGCGCTCATCTCACTTTCAGGCTGAGGGAGCCGACATTTGTCCACAGCCAGCTTTCTGAGTCATGTGGCCAGCATGACTGAACTGCTTCTGGCACAACGGAACACCGTGACAGAAACCAGAGCACATGGAAACGCTGTTTACCTTCCCGCCACAGCGGTACCTATTTATCTACTTGCACTGGTGTGCTTTCAAACTGCTAGGTTGGCGGGAGCTGGGACAAAGCAATGGGAGCTCATTCCGTCACGGGGATTCGATCCACCAACCTTCCAATCGGCAAGCCCAAGAGGCTCAGCATCACCTGCATCCCAATATGCCACTCCTGCCGCTCCACCTGCAGAGAGCCAACCTCCCAACACCCTTGGCCATCATACTCACCCTTCCTGGTAAGCAACAACTCTGCAGTCAGGAGGTCAGATAATTGGTATCAGCCCCGCCCACCCCACCCCCCATCCACTACAGGAATTCAGTCAACAGGTGTTTACTGAATAACTCTTGAGGACACACTGAATCTTGGAATTTAGGGGGAATATCCACTGAGCATCCCCACTGAATCTGGATCACTGTATAGTGGTACCTTGGTTCCTGAACTTAATCTGTTCCAGGAGTCTGTTTGACTCCCGAAACCGTTTGAAAACCAAGGCTCAGCTTCTGACTGGCTGCTGGAGCTTCCTGCACTCAAGCGGAAGCCGTATCAGACGTTCAGCTTCCGAAAAACGTTCACAAACTGGAACACTTTGCTTCTGGGTTTGCGGCGTTCAGGAGCTGATTTGTTCGACTACTAAGCCATTCAGGAACCAAGGTACCACTGTAATGGAATTCTCCCTTCTGCTCAGTAGCCACGGTACAAAGTGGCAAAGTTATATCTGCTTACCGTTCGCCTGTGTAACCAGGGCTGCAGTGACACTGCCCTGTAGCTGAGTCACATGTCCCCCCATTGTGACACTGGCATTCTTGAGAGCAGTTCTTTCCGTAACGCCCTTCAGGACAAGGCTGACCACAGACTGTGCCCTGTTTGGAAACAGAATCTCGGTTTTATGCCTGGGAGTGCAGCTGCGAGAGGGAAAGACGAGGGGGGATCTGAAGGAAGCAAGGAGATTAACATGTTCGTATACCAGACAGCTTGTGCACATCTTAAAAATGCCAGATACCGTTTTAGCTTGCAACACAACAAACGTTTGCCTCAAGTGTTAGGGTGCTAATTTGTTGGAATGTTCATTCTGTAAAATAAATCTAATCCTAGATTTAATTTCTAAGCAACAGTAAACATTTAGATATTTTAAATATAGCTCTTCTGTGTTCATGCATACATTGTAATACAAGGAGATACTTTAGAGTTAAAACGCTTCAAAGGGAAAGATAACTTGTTACATCAATCTTTTTATTTTAAATTTGTTTTCAACTGTAAATTTTAAAGTCAAAGTTTATTTTTATTTTTGTTTTTTGAAAAACCTGCTGCACAGATTTTGCTCAGACCCCTGGCATATGTAAGATTCTTTGTCTAATCAACGTTTTCTTAAAAGTATGTTGGCTTCATGGAATGGCAGCTATAAAGCTTGAACAACAGTGGGACAACAAACCACATGCTGACTCAGAGAGGAGAAGATGGATACTACTACTAATAATAATTTATTATTTATACCCCACCCATCTGGCTCCCAACAGATGATGATGATGATTATTATTGTCAGAGCTGCCCCAAGGTCCCAGCTCACAGAGGACCAACGCCAGGTCGTCGTTATGTACAAAAGTCTTTATTAAAGTTCAGTTTCCATTTCAAAGCCGCAGCGCGCAGCTCTACGTCTTAAACCCTAGACCGTCGAAGTCCCGTCTGAATCTCCTCCCCCCTGACACCAGTTTAAGATCCTAGCCCTGCTCCACCTCTTCCGCTGCTCTCTCCTCCTCTGGGTCCGTCTGCCCGCTGGGGCATTCCCCTTTCTGGACTCTTCTGACGCTGAGTCGCCTGACTCCTCCCCCTGCCTCCGGCGGGCTTTAGGACCTGGTTCCCAATCCTCATTCTCTGCTGTCCCGCGCTCCTGTACATTTGAACTTGTCTCTCGCACCAACCCAGTGACCTTCCACCTGACCGTTACACTGCTTCCCTCTTCCGGGAGGCTCGCTGGACTTGACCTCCCCTCCTTTCCCTGACTCTCCGATGGAGGTGTGGTCAGCCCTGACTCATCTTCTCTCCCTGGTGGGGGATACGCTGGCCCCGATACCTGGGACTCTTCCCCCCCACTATGCTCTGGTGGGGAAGCTGGTCCTGATTTCCAACTGCTGCTCTGGGAGTCCCCGCTGGCCCCTTGCTCCTGGGGTGTCCCCCTTGGGAACCCCCTTGCCCTGGCCACCGGCGCCCCCTTCTGTGAATCTTCTGATTCGCTGGAGAGGCTCATGGAATCTCTCGGGCCACTGTCATCTTCTCCTACGCTCCCCTCGGATTCTTCCCCTTCGCTCTCCATCTCCTCCCTTCCCTGTGCTTCTGCTCTTGAGCCCCTGACAATTATTATTATTATTATTATTATTTTATTAAAGTGATGAAACATCAAACATTAAAAACTTCCCTAAACAGGGCTGCCTTCATCTCTGAGAGGGCAAGGAATTCTTGAGGCACTTCTTTCTTTCTTTCTTTCTTTCTTTCTTTCTTTCTTTCTTTCTTTCTTTCTTTCTTTCTCTCTCTCTCTCTCTTTCTTTCTCTCTCTCTCTCTCTCTCTCTCTCTCTCTGTGACTGTCTTCTGACTATGCTTTTCAAACATAAAAAACAAAACGGAAGGCAAAAAGAGACACATTCTTGGAAGATGCTTCCAAACTTTGGAAAAACTTCCTCCACGTGGAGGTCCACCAAAAGAGAAGAAAGCAAAAAGCCAGGTGCTTTCTGTAATTGCAACGAAGTGTTTGGAGGATATTCATGGAGTATATAGGGGAATTATCTTTAGGTCCTCGTCTTCTGTACAAAATGTAAAGCTGTAAATATTTGTATAAGTAGTCATAACCTTAGGGATAGAGCAACAGAATATAAATGCATGCATGAATTCCGATACAACTATAGAAGGACAGAAATTTAGATAAATACAAGTCACTGACTTGGTAGAGCTTTAAGTGATTCATCTTGTGTGGGACAGAAAGAATACATTTTCTCTTCCTGTCTAGGCTCATGCGAATTGGTAGATGCCGATTACCATATGTTTTTGTAATGGTTTGGTTCTGATCCCTTATGATAGTATTGTGTGCTGACACATTTCCTCTTTTCTTGCCTGATGTTAGGCCGTGGTTCCAATTACATTTTTCTCCAGAGGCCCGCAGTAACAGAAGCTTATACTCTTTTATAAAAGTATATTTACCATCCATCCAGGAGGACAGGCACATTCCCCAGTTACATGATGACATACTCCACCATTCTGACATGGGCATCTTTCTTCACACTGTGGCCCATGTTTACCAGGAGGGCAGAGATCCTCACAACTAAAAAAGAAAGAAAAGCATATTAAATATTACAGATACTTTTAAATATATTGGCATTTCTCTGGTGCTTTTAATAGGCTACACATTTATTTCAGCTAAAGAATGCAAAACTAATCCGTAAAAACAAAGGGAGCATTGCACCAAGAGTTTTGCTGCATAAGCAGTACAACTCCCCAGCTTACAATGGAGAACGCAGACGTAATTCTTGGTAAATTGTCCCTATGTTAGCAATTAAAGAACTGCAGAAATAGGTCTACTTCCTTACAAATTTTTCTTCTCTGGTCCAATTTATAATTGAGTTGCACTGGGGGGGACAGGACGTTAAAATTCTAGCCGGCATTAATTGTATTAGTTGGATTGCAATGCCCCTTTATCTAATTGCGGTAATGTTTGCAGGATTTTAGCCCTATTGTATGAAAAATATTAAGGCTGGTGTAGAAATTTTACAGTGCTTCTATCTGTGCCCCAGGAGAAGCTAGCTTTTCAGTACCTTACCTTTTTTCTTTTAGTATGTGCATTGAGGAACGGGGGGGGGGGGAAGGGGGAGAGATTTGTGCCTGGGGCAATCAGCTTTTTTTATTTATCAGCCTGGGTTCCCCTGAAGGTATGTACTAAATCAGCACATGCTCCAAGTATCCTTATTTACCATGGAGAATCCCAATTCCCTATTATTTGGTAACTGTCTAATTTTTGTCTTCTGAGGATACTTTGCTAATACTGTGGCCAGAGTTATCATTCTTTAGATTGTTTCAGCAAAGGGCTGAATATCTTCTGCTCTGGGATCCACAAGTACAGTACAAGCTTCAAAACAAAAAAGTGCCATCCATAGCGGCTACCCACAGAAAAATTCACTACTGTTCTCTAAGGAACTAAAAACATCTTCCCCCACTCACTATAATCCTGTATGATATGTTAGACCCGTGGTTCCCAACGTGGGGCACCCCCCACCACATACATAGGGGGACAATTTGATTTTTAAGGGGAGCAATTCCGAGAATGAGTTAGACCAAGTTAATGGCCTTTTAGGCTTCCTCCACGTGAATATGAGTTCGTTTTTTGAATAATACGAATTATACATTGGGGGGTGTGTGTCAGGTTTTTTGAGATGCTTAGGTGGGGCATGGTCAAAAGAAGGTTGGGAACCACTGGGTTAGACTGAGAAAGATTGTGGTTGCCTTAATATAATTAAATGAAAGTCATCACTGAGCAAAGAGCTGAACCCATGCTTCCCTGGTCCCAGTCCAACACTACAAGCAGCGGATCATGAAAGCTTTACAACAGTCTTTAAGATTTGCTGTTTTTGCCATATTTCTATTACAGTCGTACCTTGGATCTTGAATGCCTTGGCTCCCAAACTATCGAAACCCGGAAGTGAGAGTTCCGGTTTTTGAATGATTTTTGGAAGCCGAATGTCCAATGGGGCTTCTGCTGCTTCTGATGGGCCACAGGAGCTTCATGCGGCCCATCAGAAGACGCACTTTGGTTTTCGAACATTTTGGAAGTCAAACAAACTTCCGGAACAGATTCTGTTCAACTTCCAAAGTACAACTGTACTTATTTTTTATCTTATGTTTTAGCAAGCTGGACCTGGAACTGAGAGGCAAATTCAACTCGCAACCCAACCATAAGCACAGAGCAAATTGTTTAACCCTCACTGATGCAGTATGGATCGTCTTGTCACCCACGCCAATAAATGACGTGTATCGTGAAATCTGCTGCTATTCCACACACATAACAAATACAACTGTTGCATACAAGGCTCCGGTGTATCCAGGAGGGCATCTGCATTCTCCAGTCACATGATCACAAGTGGCTCCATTCTGACACTGGCATTTCTGGTGGCAATCGTTTCCATAGGTCCCTTGGTCACAGTGTTCTTCGCAGCGCCATCCCTTGAATCCAGCAGCACAGTGGCAGGCTCCAGTGATGGGATTGCACAAGGCTCCGTTTTTGCATTGGCAGCGACTACTGCAGTGCGGTCCCCAGTGGTAACTGTCACATGCTGAGTGGAAAGCAGAAAGCAAGGGTGACAACGGCTCCCTTAACCACTTATTCCCCAATACTTAAATTATTACGACTCAGCAATTTGAAATTAGCAGCACAAAAGTGATTTGCTTGCTTTTTCTTTTTTTAAAAAGCCATGTGATTTTTCATTGGACTGATAAATGTTCCCAACATTGGAAACGTAAGCTTTTGAGTTGTGCATTACTTTTCCTCGAGTATAGGTGCTTGTATAAAAAAGAAGGTTGGAGGGGTTGCAATATTTATCCAGTTCATTATTGCAAACCGGTTATTGACATACCATTAACAGGATTTTTAAATTTATTGGATTCTCTCCAGAAATCCAAACTAAAGGGGTAGAGGAAATAAAGGTAAAGGTACCCCTGCCCATACGGGCCAGTCTTGCCAGACTCTAGGGTTGTGCGCTCATCTCACTCTAGAGGCCGGGAGCCAGCACTGTCCGCAGACACTTCTGGGTCACGTAGCCAGCGTGACGAAGCTGCATCTGGTGAGCCAGCACAGCACACGGAACGCCGTTTACCTTCCCGCTGGTAAGCGGTCCCTATTTATCTACTTGCACCCGGGGGTGCTTTCGAACTGCTAGGTTGGCAGGCGCTGGGACCAAACGACGGGAGCGCACCCCGCCACGGGGATTTGAACCGCCGACCATGCAATCGGCAAGTCCTAGGCGCTGAGGTTTTACCCACAGCGCCACCCACGTCCCCGGTAGAGGAAATAGGGGCTCACATTTTCATGGCAGCAATGCCATGTGGACACAACAAAAAAATTGCATGCATGAGGATTATCAATCCCACAATAAACACCTCTCTGGAAGAACATGTAGAGAGAATCCATGCTTTATTGCAGGAAATATTAACCCAATGAAGATGATCGTTTTAAAACAAATGTAGAGAAATATTCCAAACAAGAAAACTGAAATAAGAACCCATGTCTGTGTACAAGTTTAAATCTAGTTTCTTTGTATTTTCTTGTTGACTCCCCCCCCCCCCCAGAGATTTTATTGCTAACACTGGTAAAAATTATTCAAAGTTGGGGGCTTCAGTCTCACTGGTTTAAATGAGAGATTTAAGCATGGGCCCTGGAGTCTTTGAGACTAAAATAAACCCTCAACTTTTTGATGTATTGTGATTATTTTTTGCCGGAGTGTAACCTCTAGCAAGGCCTCAAGAGAAACTTTAATACAACTTCAGTATGTTCTATATGCATCATTCCATTTATTGTTCATTTCAAAATGTTCTGAATCCTATAAAAGGTAGCAGCTCACATGACATGGGGAATGATGAGTTTCATCATTCCCTACCAAATAACAACTTTGATAAATTTTCGCATAAGTGAAAATTTTATCTTGATTACTACTTTAGTTATTTGGCTGTATTTATCAATACAGGACAGCATATTTGAAATTATTTTTGTGAACTTATTCAAAACTTCTTAAATATTATTATCATTTATTGCATTTATTAAATTTCCTGCTCTTCCTCCAGAATGAGACCAGGGCAGCAAATAAATCCACAACCAAAAACAAAAACACACTCTTTAAAACATTCTAAAAACAATTAAAAACATCCAAAAGCAGTTATTCCATCCAGTGATATGGCTCCATTATGCCCTAAGGTGATAGATAATATGTCAATGTGAACTGTCAATGTGTATTATATCAAATCCATTATTACACAGAAAGCAGACATATGAATAGTAAGTACCTCCTAAGATCTCCTATTTGCTCCCTTTCACGAGAAAATATAAAAGGTTTTTTTAATAAAGAAATAAAAATAAAAATGGAAGCACTAGAAGTAAGCCATAAAAAGGTCATATGGAGTTCACCAAGATTTTGCTAAACATGCGCTCAGAGCATCTGCTTTTTATTTTCATGTTGTTCTGATAACAATAGTATCGTGGCAAAATTCCAGAGCAACTACTTTATGATCATACACACTCAGCCTGCTTAGTGACTGACAGCTATTGTTCTCATTGCCTTCTCCTGAGGCAGAGCAATCAGGCAGAGAACAGACCTACTTTCTTAAAGGAGACACAAAGAACTCAAGACATCTCCTCAGGGTGAAAACTACTCTAGCATAAGGTTTAACCATTCAGACCATGCAAATAAAAAAGGACAGGCGCTTTTAAGGATCATTTCCCGTATGTGATTGGTAACCTAGATATATCATAAGATCACAGATTACCTTGATGTGACCATTTCTTATTGAACAAGATTCTCCTCTAATGGCATTTATAATTTGTAATGTGCAATGGAAATAATTGGATCTATATCCACTATGGCAGATATTTCCTTACATTAGATAAGGTCTTATAGTATTCATAAATACTTTGAAATGCTTCCTCCCTAGACTGGCCAAGTTTCAAATTCATTTCTGTATTCTATACTGTATGCAAACTTGCTACAATTAGATATTACATTGCTCTCAAAAACTGTGAAAAGTTTTATGGCTTGGAAATTAAAGATTAGTATCTTTAAATAAGATAAATAAATAAAGCCCTTTGAATGGGTCTGGGCAGACAAGAAAATGCTATGTTTACACTTATGCAGTCCTTACATCTCAGAAAGCAAAATGCTCTGAGACATATGTATGCTTGCATTGCGTTTATTAGACAGACTTACGTTCCCCAAAGACCTTAGAAAGACCACCAGACTAATTTTGCTTTACACCTCCTAGCGTATTCAGATTACAGTCCCCCTTCAAGTGGAACAAGACTGTTTCAGCCAGTCTCCCAAGAGAGATTTAAAAATGAACTCCAATGTCTTGGAATGTCTGAACAAACCACCATAGAGAATTGAAGAATTTAAAAGTGACCATCAGACATGGAATAAAATGGACCATTTTCATCCCTGGGGTAGATTTGTACTAGGTATGAACTTGGCCCAGTATCTTTATATTCAGCATACTTCAGCAGAGGGAAACAATTCTTTTGGCTCATAAAGCCCATCTCATATTGTTTTACTGACTGTTGGAAGCAAGATATTTGATGCAACCCACCAATGGTCATGCAGATGTTTAGAGAGACAGCTTAATCATTCTGAAAGTTACCATAGCAAGTTTATATCACTCCACATTTGCTATGGTATTAAGGCAGACCAGACAGAACACAGGCTGGTTTACATAAACTGTAGGTCTTGAGCCCGTGACATTTTTCAAAATGCCAAACCATGTTCCTGTCTCTTTACCACTGTTGTTGAGGTGAGGTGTATACTGTGACTGGCTGTATGTCTAAATTTAAACTATTTCAGCTGTAAGATCATCTTTCTGAATAAAGGAATGTAATTTATTGGTTTCCTGGATGCGCACAGCTCATTGTGACTGCAGAGGCCTTTAAAAGATAAAGCAGGTGTCTGCTGGCAAGTTTTCCAGGTCCGTGAACATTCTAGCTATAAGTCATCAATGAATCAGGGCTGCTACTCATATGAATTTTCCCCAACACCAATATCATTTCAGTGTAAGGGAGGAAATACATGCTTAGTATCACTTGAATTGGGAGATACAGCATGAATTTCATTTTCCCATTAAGTACATAAGTCAGAAAGGTGCTACACTCATTGGTAATACTTAAACTTAACATTTATATCACACTTTGAATGTTCAACGAACTTCACACACCTAATCTTGTAAATTTTACAAAACAACAAACCTGTAATGATATTATTACAGTGGTACCTCGGTTCCCAAACGCTGAAAACCCAGAAAACGACATCTGATGTGGCTGTCGGCTATTGTTTCCAGGGCGCCTGCACCAATCAGAAGCTGTGCCTTGGTTTTCGAACATTTTGGAAGTCAAACGGACTTCCGGAATGGATTAAGTTTGGAGCTTTTGTTTTTGCTTTTTGTTTTTGTGACTATGTGGAACCCAGTTCAGCTACTGATTGATTGATTGTGCGACTGTGGAAATGGATAAAAGCCCTCCATCCAAACAAAGACTATCATCAGTGCAGGTAAGAAAAGAAAATAATTTTAATTTTTATCATCTACAATACTGTCTTATTTATTTTATAGTACAGTACATTGATTATTGCTTTCATTTTTTGGCTCAATGGTCTCATTAGATAATAAAATTCATGTTAAATTGCTGTTTTAGGGGTTGTTTTTAAAAGTCTGAAACGGATTAATCCGTTTTGCATTACTTTCTATGGGAAAGTGCGCCTTGGTTTTGGAATGCTTTGGTTTTGGAACGGACTTCCGGGATGGATTAAGTTTGAGAACCAAGGTACCACTGTATGTTCATATTGCATATGGGGGCCTAAGGGTGAGAGGGATTATTCTGCCTACAATACAGTATTGGCGGCTACAATACAGTATGCCAACTCTCATTACAATTATGTACATGCAGAGAAATTATCATGGCACCTTTACAAGCAATAGTTTAACTCAACGCCCCACCCCTTCAGAATCATGTTAACAAATGACAAATGTGGAGCTGTTCTACATGTTGTCTAGGTATCTTATCTACATACGGATACCTATTTTTGCAATGCGTTTAAGAAACAGAGCATTCTCTCTTTTTAACTATCTTAATATCTTTGATATCTTAATATCTTTGAAATCAACAGGATTATCAGCGCAGTCCTGTGCATGTGTACTCAGAGCTCAGCCATACCTTCCAACACAATGCAGCCCAAATCTGAGACACCATCTTCTGGGTACGAATTTCACATGACCCACACAATATCAAAGACCTGAAAAAGCGATCTCAGACTGAAATCGCACAAGAGCAAGGGGCCCAAAATGGCCATTGTACTTTCATGGGCGGGGGGGGGGGGGAGTTGTCCCGGTTTTTCTGGGGCAGTAGACGGGTATGAGCTCAACCCCAGTGAATTCAATGTAACTTACTCCCAAGTTAGTATGTACAGTCCCAAGTTAATATGTACAGAATTGCAGCCTTCTGTCAATTTATATGAATCTATCATTGGACATTCAGTAGTTTCAGAGCATTTCTAATGAGGACAATTAGCAACGTTCAAGTTGAAAGCATGTCCACCCCACTCAGCTGTGCAAAACTGCTTTTTGGAGCATTGTTGTGGTTGACCATGTCCACCTGCAAATTGGGCAAGCTGGACTAGGTGTTTTTGCCTCTACTGCAGTGAATTGGGGGGGGGGGTGTCAGTGTGTGGGTGCATTTAAATAAGTTAATTTGATGGTGTGGTGAATTAGATCACATTCTTAGCAGGGAAGTGTAGGAAAGGTTAAGGTCAACTAAGGGAGCAGATAAGCATCCTTCGGCGCCTTTGAAGGTGAAGGACGTTCTTGGAGGTCAGCTCTTCCTGGGTTGCGAGTCCCTTAGCCTGGATATGGAATATTCTTGAGGTTCACCTGCTGCATCTACCTGGAGTTGTGGGGGCGCACAAGAGGGTGGGGCAGGAAGGCCTCCCAGTGTGTGGACATTGAGGCTATGCTTTGTCATGCTGCTTGGAAGGTGTAGGGGTTCAGCTTGTCCAAAGCTGAGGTTTAGGATATCTTCCCATACTTCTCATTTAACCTGCATATATTATTTTTTAAAAATATGGCCCTATTTCAACCTATCACTTGTGTTGTCCCACCTCTTTGTTCTAGCCTGGTTGCAACCATACACACCAGGTTGCCTTTCTATCTACCTGTCAGGATTCTGATACGGATCTGGCCTGTGGAGTCAAAAAGCCCAGAAACATTATCTACCCAAGTATCATGACTAATGTACAAAAAAGCCTGCATCATTGCTAGGAACAAATAATATTATTGTACAGGACAAGTAAGTCACGTTGTTTCTTGCCTAATACTGACCGACTTCACAGACTCAGAGAGTTGTAGAGTTTCAAGGGACACCATAGGTCATCTAGTTTAAGTCTCTGCAATACAGGAATCACATTTAAAAGGTCTCAGATGACAAGTTGAAGAGATCTGTCAAGAATAGTTACTTGAAATTACAGAAATATGAGCAAAATTGCAGTGGAAAGCTATTATTTAGCACATGTGCTAAAAAAACCCTCCATGAATAAAACACTGCTTTATCTCATTACTTCATCTCATAGCATTTAAAACATTAAAAAGCATATGGAAGCAGCACGGCTGTTAATCTGCTGAAAACAGGCTGCCTTCAAATTAATGACTATCCTCAGGTTACAGACTGTTGGGCAGGGGGTTAATCAGCATATGTACCATAGTGACTCATTGCTGTTCCAAGGTAAGAGACAGAGGAGGCAGATGAGACAAAACCTAACTTCTATTAAGATAAGGGTAGCAAATTACAAGTCAAGCTTAAAGGAGGTCAAGAAGGAGTACACTGTAAATGCAAATTTGTCACTGGGCGGGCGGGGGGGGGGGAGAAGCACCACTTAAAGTAGCTTCTACAAATTATAACACTATAATGATTTTTAAAACCTCATGGGAAAGATTTCAGAATGCGGCAGCCAAACTGGTGACTGGGAGTGGCTGCCGAGACAATATTACACCGGTCCTTAAAGACCTACATTGGCTCCCAGTATATTTCCAAGCACAATTCAAAGTGTTGGCACTGATCTTTAAAGCCCTAAATGGCCTTGGCCCAGTATACCTGTAGGGGCATCTCCACCCCCATCGTTCTGCCCGGGCAATGAGGTCCAGCTCCGAGGGCCTTCTTGCAGTTCCCTCACTGCAAGAAATGAGGCTATAGGGAACCAGGCGGAGGGCCTTCTCAGTATTGGCGTCCGTCCTGTGAAACGCCCTCCCATCAGATATCAAGGAAATAAACATCTATCTGACTTTTAGAAGACACCTGAAGGCAGCCCTGTTTAGGGAAGTTTTTAATGTTTGATATTTTATTCTATTTTTAGTGTTCTGTTAGGAGCCACCCAGAGTGGTTGGGGAAATCCAGCCAGATGGGTGGGGTATAAATAATAAAATTCTTATTCTTATTCTTATTCAGACCTAAATGAAAACAAAAAAGAAGTCCATATTATACTTTGGCTTCTGAATTTCTTCACAGGCAAATTTTCAGAATAGGCCTTGGATCTAAATGCTCCTTCTTCTGCTTCTCCCTCCTCCCAATAAACACCACATTTTGACAGCCATGGATATGATGTCCTTATTCTTTTCCCCCTGAATTGAAAGAAGGTCAACTAGCTTGGGCCCTACACCCAATCTGTTCCCCAGGAAGAATTTGTGAACTAACGTGTTCAATCTAATTGAATTATATTTTTTGCATCAACTGGGAAGGGATAGTTCAGATCAAATATTAATTTGGGCTGCCTTCCGGGCATCTATTTTCAATGAACAAAACATGGTGCTATAAGAACAAATACTCTGAATTATCACAGCCTATAAATTAACCCATTATGCTTTTCCAAAATACCCATGAGAACATGCCTCTCAAAAATGAACAATGTGGAACTGCTAATGCTGATGATTAAAAAAAAAACCCACGTAGATACATTTACATGATTGCAGGTGGTGCACAGATCTCATAGCACTTTTCTGTAACAGAAGATATTGTTAGAATATTGTTAGAATCCTGAGAATCACAGGGCTGAGATTGTGCATTGGCAAGGCCTTGAAGGAGCTCTTTGATCTAGCCAGGATTTCACAGAAACAGTGGAGTGCCTTCACATGCAGAGTGGGTGCGATGCTGCTGCAGTTTGTGTACCAATATCATGTAAATTGTAGTGGCTTTATGTGAGCCCTCCATCGCCTGTCCAACCACCCCAACTGGCATCTCCATGTGGACCCAATCCTACTGCCTGCCCCCAGTGCTCCCATGGGCAGTTGTATGGGGCCAAAAATGTGAGGAAACAGACTAAAATTGGCAGTGGAAGCCAGTTTCTAGATATCATGATTATGACAATGTTTCCTAAAGAAACCATAAGCTGCCTTAAGGAAAACTGTCCATGTTCCTTATTAACTTTAGCTGCTTTGATACCTCATTGTATTCACTGAAAAAATTCAAAAACCTGACATGTTTTTCAGATGCGAGCAAAATACAGTTGTACCTTGACTTTCAAATGCCTTGGGTGTTGAACGTTTTGGCTTCCAGACAATCAAAAACTGGAAGTGATTGTTCTGGTTTTCGAACATTATTTGGAACCTGAACGTCCAAGGTGACTTCCACGGCTTCTGATTGGCTGCAGGAGCTTCCTGCAGCCAATCGGAAGCAACGCCTTGGCTTCCAAATGTTTTGGAAGTCGAACAGACTTCCGGAACAGATTCCATTTGACTTCTAAGGTACCACTGTAATGCTGAAGTACGCAAAATATGCAATCTGTTCATATAAACAATGCTAATTAGGTTCTACTAAAACATACAGATTAGCTGTAGCATTCCAACTCACACCATTGCATCTCTGTCCTGCTCAAAAAGGGGTCCAGGTGGGAGTTCACTTGCAGGAACGGTGATGGCCAAAAAGCCACTTTCAACACTCTCCCAAAGGGTGCACTAGTTCTGGGGATGAATGGGAGGAAGATTTATAAGGACTCCCTGCCCATCTCCTTCTCTTCCTCCTCCTTTGGATACAGTAGAGAGGGCAATGGTGAAGGTGAACAGGGTCGGCCTTGAGGAACCTAAACAGTTTGGAGCTGGATGCCATATTCAGGGAGCAGAACCAGGAAGACCTCCCCCAAACCTGAAGGAGTGTGACATGCATAGGTAAGGAGTTGGCATTAAGGCACACCTAATCACGACAGGTTTAGGAGCCTAAAAAGAGAATTGAGCATTTCCCACAATTGGTTTCATTTCCCCTATGCAGTTCCTAAGTTCTTAATAAAGTGGCCCTAATTAAAGTCAGGACGCGGGTGGTGCTGTGGGTTAAACCACAGAGCCTAGGACTTGCCGGTCAGAAGGTCAGAGGTTTGAATCCCCGCGACGGGGTGAGCTCCCGTTGCTCGGTCCCTGCTCTTGCCCACCTAGCAGTTTGAAAGCATGTCATAGTGCAAGTAGATAAATAGATACTGCTTCAGTGGGAAGGTAAATGGCATTTCCATGCGCTGCTCTGGTGTGCCAGGAGCGGCTTGGTCATGCTGGCCACATGACCCGGAAGCTGTACGCCGGCTCCCTCGGCCAATAAAGTGAGATGAGCGCCGCAACCCCAGAGTTCGCCACGACTGGACCTAATGGTCAGGGGTCCCTTTACCGTTACTTTAGTTAAAGCCATGTTCAACTAAATGTGGTATAGTCCAGTCCATCCAACCTAAGAAGGAGAAGGATATTTACAAAGTCTCAAAAAGAATGACAGTGGCTGGATCCAGACACGTCAAAGAAGCGTTTCAGTTTAAAGCGATGTAAATTTAAACAGGGAAAACAGGTTGAGAAAAATGGGACTCCACATTGTCATCTGATGGCACAATATTATATCACACGTACAACACATATAAATCACTTTTTCTTTATCAGCCTAGCTGAGCCCAGTGTGAGAGTCCTCCTGAAAATACATCCATCTGAACAGGCCCTTTGTATACCAAGTTTTATTTTCTGCCCTTTGTTTCCTAGAACAACCCATTCTTTTGGCACATGGCAACAACTTATATGTTCTCCTCCTATTTAAGTACAATGAAGTGCTTCCCGCTTAATGCTCAGGGAAAATAGGATTTTGAGGTATTACAGAAATGTTGCATTCTGCACCTCAAGTACAGCCCTTTAGAAACACTGTTCTTAAATAATATACAGTATATTATAAGCAAATAAAAACATTTGATTAAACTTTTGTTCGCTTTCTCCCCTTAAACATTCAGATCATTTGGGAGCAATACTGCTTTAGTCCTCTGTAGTATATATTCAGCAGATCATGCAAAATATAGAACATTTCACTTACAACAACATCTCAAGTGAAAAAGATGCCTTTGGGACTAAGAATATTGCATTATATAAACACAATTAAAATGCACAGTACTCTAAGCCAATGCCAGTTTACCATCAACAGCAACAAAGGCAAATTATAAATGCTCTCTGAAGCTCAATGACAAATGAAAACTTTATACACAGAAACAATCCCAAGTTACCAAAACTTTCCTCCAGAAAAAAAACTTAGCTGTAATGTAATAGACATCGGACTTTTGCACATCTGAAGATGCATTTCACATTCTAATCCAGCTCTAATGTACACTACTTGAGATCCAGTCTTACACTTTCCTAAACTTGCAGTGCTTGGCAAACTGAGAAGCAAGGAAGTTTGATATTATATAACTGGAAAGTGATACATTGCTTGCAATGATTTGTTTATTTTTTTTAGTCAGCAGCCTTTGCCTATGAATAATAAATTTAAAAAATTAAAATTATTGTTGTTCCAGAAATAATTGCATATTTTGTAAAGTTCCCCTTCTATTCACTTTCATATGATACACTGTTGGCTTTCGACCTTCTGGCGTATCTGTCATTTCCCTATTACTGCTGTATATAAAGAAATAATTTGTATTCAGGAATCTAAGCTTCCCCCTCCCCTGTTTCTTTCTTTTCTTTTGTAAAAGCTTTTTGACCAATGAAGTAGAAGAAAAGAGAAAATGTAATGCTCAGAGGTATAAAAACACTTCAATTGTATTTCTTTCAGACACTATATATTTCACAAGACACTTTAAGGCATTTTGGAATATAATACATGGAACTGAAGAATTGTTTAAAGCAAGTTCGGATAGTTCTTTTTGTTATTCATATACTGAAAAACAGGATACACTGGAGAATAATTATGATGACAGGAAACTTAAAACTAATAATAAGAATGTGGTTCATCACCAAGATACAATCTGTGGCAGGTTTTCCCCTGCTTAAGTTTCTTATTATCTCACAGTTCTTTATTTTAATGGAAGTTAAGGATTTTAATGGAAGTTAAGGATTGTTGATGCTATACACACACACACAATATCAAGGAAACAGTGAAACCCATGAAGGCTACCTGAATTACTTTGCGTGCTGCTCACAAGGCTGGTATGGATGACAGTGGGTGGCCTGAACCCCACCACCATTTTTAGAATATGAAAATACACTTCCATACTTATTGTGTATGATTAAACAATATGTAACTGATTAATTGGTTTACCTTATGATATAAATGAACTGGGGATAATGACTTGCATGTAATATGAATATGCACCAAACAAAACAAATAGTTGTTCCTATATTGAAGGGAAATGAATGATTTCATTGGAAACATAAATGCTATACAGTGGTACCTCGGGTTAAATATGCTTCAGGTTACATACGCTTCAGGTTACAGACTCTGCTAACCCAGAAATATTACCTCGGGTTAAGAACTTTGCTTCAGGATGAGAACAGAAATCATGCTCCGGCGGCACAGCAGCAGCAGGAGGCCCCATTAGCTAAAGTGGTGCTTCAGGTTAAGAACAGTTTCAGGTTAAGAACGGACCTCTGGAACCAATTAAGTACTTAACCTGAGCTACCACTGTATCTCAAATTTAGGTATATTGGGCTTTCTTGTATTTTTTTAAGTCATCCCTTCCAGTTGAATGGAATCAAACACAGAATTTGTTTTCAGAACTTGAAGATCTGTAAACTTGAACTTGATGCAAAAGGATGGTGTATGTTTTTATAACATACTATGCTTTATAATATATTATGTTATAAAATATGTCTCTTTGTCTCTTTTTATACAAACGGGTTTTTTCCTTGTAACATTATTTTCTACCCTCTAGCAGATTTTCTTGCAGGTCCTGAGCTTGCCAAGCTTGCCATGTTTAAATGGGGGGGGGGGGAGAGAGATTAAACTCCTTACTCCGATTATTCAACCTATCCTCTGAATGCTGGATTCTCTCCTTCAAGTCAGCTGAAGACTTCCTATCTTGACGTGATATTCAACTAAGTTTACTCAGAGTAGACCCACTGAAATTAATAAACCTGACTAAGAAAGGTCAATTAATTGACCTCTAATAATGAAACAAATGTTTAATTTCACCGACCTCCTCACACCTCCCCCTTCTGTATTCATCTAATCGGTGAAATTAGGTTTAGAAAATATGGTTTGAACTTATACCTGTTTTTGATTTGTTTGTTTGTTTGTTTATGTTTTTATTGTCCTTTGTGTTTATATGTGTTTATTCAAAACTTTAATAAATATCATTTTAAAAAAAACAAATGTTGTAGATATTTTTCCACATTTATTATGCTCTTTTTGTGATATACAAATGACATGAGAAAATTTGTCTGTATAACATTATTCTTGTTTATAAAACCCAATATAAAGAATAAGGTCAATTAATTTCAATAAATCTACGCTGAGTAAATGCTAGCCTTGGGTAAAAACCCTTGAAGTTTGAATACTGGGTATTTAAAATGTGAATCTGAAAATTGTGAGTCCTGAGGAACTCAGATTAGGTCCAGGATATATATATATATATTCTTTTTATAATGAATATAAATGTAGCCATCTTTCCATTCGTACATCAAAATACTTATTTGCCCTGTCGCATCGGACTCCCATCTAGTCTCCTGCTGCCAAGTCCAGAAGAACAGCAGCATACAGATATGGACAAACCGCCCTGAGATCTGCAGGTATAGGGCAGTATACAATTTTTAATAAAACACTGAAATATTTGGTTCAAGGGCATGTGATTAATTCTCATTAGACAAGTATTACAACTGTAATTGTAACTCTTTCTATCCTAGAACCATTTTTTTAAGGATCTGCTCCACTTCTTACTCAACAGAAATTTCCAATAATGGCTCTGGTTCAGTTCTGGTTCAGTTAAAAACAAGATTCAGCTTTGAGTTCAAGTTCAGATTTGGTTTGATTCCCTGGTTATTCTCCTATTGAGTTAGCTGAGTGCATTCCCTGGGTTTGGGATGTCAATTCACTTCAGACTTTCAGGGGCTGATTAAAAACTAAATGCTTCTCTGAGAATCTGGCAGTGTTTGCATCTCATGTGCATATCCCACAGAGATTGTGCCAAGGGATCCTGTTTCTCCTCTCTTCTGCGTCTGCCAGGTCCTGTGAGAAACATAACTGTGAGTATGGAACTTGCAAACTTTACAGACATTCCTGATGGGAAATGGCACCGCAGGGAAGCCAGATGATTGTGTCTGTAAAGTTCCATAATAAACGTGCACAATTCAGAAGTAAAAAGATGTGGAGGGTTTGTTTTTTTGCTTTTGTTCTGTCATGTCTGTTTTGTCAACATGAAATATCAAGTTTAAAAAATGTCTTTCCTTTTTCCCCCCTTTTCTTGGCCAAACACTCTCACTAAATCAGGGGAGCAAAGTACAGTGGTACCTTGGTTCTCAAACCCCTTGGTACTCAAACAACTTGGAACCCAAACACTGCAAACCCGGAAGTAAGTGTTCTGGTTTGCAAACTTTTTTTGGAAGCCGAACGTGCTCCGTTTTGAGTGTTACGCTTCCAATTTGAGTGCCACACTTCCGTTTTGAGTGTTACACTGAGGTCTGTCTGTTTTTGCTATTTATTTTGCCTTTTTGTTTTTGCGGCTTTTTTGTTTTGTTTTTGTGACTGTGTGGAACGTTTCATTTTGAGAAGCGTAAAGGTGTTGCGTAGTGACAATGAATCACAGGTGAATGCTGGGCTATGCTGCTGCCACCCACTAGGGAGGAGCATTCAGGCCTGGGTACAGGAGGGGACCCACTACAGGAGCCCTTGGGGGTGATGAGAGCAGTGGAGGCCCAGGTTGGTGCTGCAGAAGCGGTATAACCAAGGGCCCAGTACACCTTAAGGAGCATCTCCACCCCCATTGTTCAGCCCGGACACTGAGATCCAGCTCCGAGGGCCTTCTGGCGGTTCCCTCACTGCAAGAAGTGAGGTTACAGGGAACCAGACAGAGGGCCTTCTCAGTAGTGGCACCCACCCTGTGGAACGCCCTCCCATCAGGTATCAAGGAAATAAACAACTATCTGACTTTTAGAAGACATCTTAAGGAAGCCCTGTTTAGGGAAGTTTTTAAAGTTTGATGTTATAATGTGCTTTTAATATTCTGTTGGGAGCTGCCCAGAGTGGCTGGGGAAACCCAGCCAGATGTGCAGGGTATAAATATATTACAGTGGTACCTCGGGTTACATACGCTTCAGGTTACATACGCTTCAGGTTACAGACTCCGCTAACCCAGAAATAGTGCTTCAGGTTAAGAACTTTGCTTCAGGATCAGAACAGAAATCCTGCTCTGGTGGCACGGCAGCAGCAGGAGGCCCCATTAGCTAAAGTGGTGCTTCAGGTTAAGAACAGTTTCAGGTTAAGTGCGGACCTCCGGAACGAATTAAGTACTTAACCCGAGGTACCACTGTATCATCATCATTATTATTATTATTATTATTATTATTATTATTATTATTATGTTTTAGAATGTTAAAGTCTGAGCTGGAGAGTAGCCATTGATTTTTCACCATATAATAATCCCCTCACATGATCTGAATGCTTTGAGAAACAAAGTGTTTCCTAAGTCAGTTTTATTAAGACTGAGATCCACAGAACTGCTTCCACTGCAGTTCTAACCATCTCCCTTCCCTTCATATTATTTGGAAACAAACAGATCAATCAATACTATTACAGCTTCGTGAACAATTTTCCCCGACGTGACTCTGACAGTGTGGTGTGCTGATTCTGTAGCTGCAAGGGACAGCTTCAACTTGTTTTGTGTCCAGTTCAAATGACATCGATCTGTCTACAGTATTCACTCAATAATCCTTTAATTTAGTTCCAATGAATGTCAAGTCTTTTGCTGAAAAGAGCATATTTTATATGTGTATATCCCATTACATAATGTAACGTGTATTTTCCATCCCTTCATCCATTTTCATAAAAATACACTTCAGGCAATACAAACACTCGCTATTATGGTAACACGTTTGCCAAGGAAAGATCAGATAGAAACAAAAACAAAAAAGCCTAAAGTATCACTTTTCATCTATGATAATTTTTGGAGGATGCTATGGCATGTCATATTCTGACGTCTCTGCTAAATCTTTGACTCAGAGTGGATATCTCATACTTTGTGAATATGAAACTACTACAATTACCATTTCAAAACAAAGGCAAAGGAGAAAATTGTGTGCTTGGAGTTGCTTAGGGGAAATTGTGAAGGGTGTAAGAGGGGCAATGTTTGGAAGCAGCAGGAAGGTCATTGTATAGCGAGATGTTTGCTGACCTAAGAAAAAACACATAATGTGTAAAGCAGGGATGCAGGCGTAACAGATAAGAGATTAGAAATCATTTTATAATGAGAGACTAGGAAAGCAAAATGCATCAGGTGGCTCTGGTAGGACTAATGAAATACAAGACTCTGGTGCTGCAGTGAAAAGAGGTGAACATCCCCGGCAGATGCATCTTGCAAAAATAGGGCACTAGAGTGTGTTTATACTGGGCTGTCCACACATCAATCAACATTATTAGTTGTTTGGTGGTTATTTTGCTTACTATATTGTTGTTGGAGGGGCAATTTTGCACTACAAAATTTTGCAGTATGTGATATGACATGTCACATAATTTCAGCCGGAAGCTACAGGACATTCACTGACTGGGAATGAAGCAGTATGTTCTCTCTGAAACTTTTGCAGGTCCAAACAGTATTGAAAGCGGAATCATATATTACCAGCCTGATACTATTGGGAGCACAAATCGTAATTGCACAATAAAAATGACTTCTGGAGGGAGCCTCAATGAGAAAGCAGCAGTTTTGTTGCATGTTGCTTCATTCATTATTGTAAGCTACCTCATGTTATCTATCAGTCACAACAAGCATTTTTTTTACCTTACTCCACTTCAACACAAGGAAGTGTTTTCCATGGGGGGGGGGGTGTTGGTGGAAGGCAGTAGTGAGTTTTATTTTACTTTGACCTAAGTAAGAACTCCGCTTTAATTACGCTTCATGCTATCAGTTAGGGCTCATTCAGACTCCCTTTGGTGCTGCATTCCTAAGCAAATGTCCAAGCTTTAAAGCACTGTGTCCAAGCACTTTATTTTGGCCCCACAAAACCATGCCTTTTGCCAGTTAATCGGAGCAAGCAGCAACCCATGGAAAACTCGAATCGCCATTCATTCCGATTCAGCATTATAAAGCGGGTTTTCACAAGAAAGTGCCAGAGCAAAAAGAAGAAGAAAGCTGTATCATTTCCTTAGCTGCAAGGGCATGCAAAATCAGAAGGTCTACAATAAGAGTTTCAGACATGTTGCATGTCAGCTGCAAAGTAAATAAAGATTTCAGTAACAGAGCAATCCTAACCCCAATCCTCTGTGGCGAAGTGGCGAAGTGGCAGAGGATTCTCTCTGCATCTACCAAAAGTGCAGGTGGGTGAAAGCAATACCAGCATCAATCCTGAAACATGGAGATTAGCCTAAACCTAATCTGGGACTTCCATTTGGAGAAGCCTAGAGCTGGTGCAGCAAACATCAGCAATTTTTACTACCACCATCTTCCATCCTGGCCAGCATAACTAGAGAGCTATGGATCTGGTGAGGCTCCACCACTCTGTCCAGTTTTGCTGCACCAGAACTGCAGCCTAAGTTAGCAGTGCACTATTTTTACTAAGCCGAAACGGGGATTAAGGACCATACTACAGATTATGTGAGAGATCTGTAATTGGAATTCCTGATCTATGTACGTTTTCAAAAACCAAAATACAGCTGCAGGGCTGGGACTGCCAATTAGTTGAATGTGGGAGGGTGCTTGTTGGGAGATATTATCATGAACTGAGCGCAGTATATGAATAGTTGCCCTAACTCCTGGTACTTTTAAAGAGAAATCTGCTGAACTCAAAACTGATGTGACTTCACATCCAGTAACTGAGAAAATGATCATCTACAAGACCGATAAACAACAAAATACAAACTAGATGTAAAGAAATAAGTAAAAGAGTGTGTGTTTAAAATCATTTAAAATCAAATTTGCTTTCCGACATGTCAAAAAGTTGTGATGATTAGTTGGATTATAGCTACATATCATGGAAACAGATATTAGGAATACCTATGATAGTTCTAGGGTTCCAACAGATTAGACATGTTTAAAATCACATTGTTAATATGTCTGAAAAAAAAAGTTGTAGCTATTCTTGTATAAATAGCAGGTCTTTTATTTACCCCCAAAAAATACGTTTGACTTAAAAGAGTATACGTGAAAGCAGCTGCTCCAACAATTTCTGAATGGCTTAAAGCACAATTGAATTTATAAACAAAGCAACACATTTTTATACACTGTGATGATAAGAAAATAAGTTTGATGAAAAAAGGATTATATTTGCCATGTATTGGAACAAGTATTAGGATAATAATGTTCAGTCTTGCTTGACAGAACACATCGCCTAGTTATTTTTTAAAAAAATCTTAAAGGAAGTTTTAATATGCTATGTATGCATTGAACCAATTACAGATGGACAGAGTAGATGTCCACACACTTTCTCCCAGGATCACTCATTTGTTTATTTGGTGAGAATCCTACTACCACTTCACAATGAAAAGCTCTATTTGTCAACACAGATGAGGAAATCACACATGCCTTACAGCTCAGATAATAACAAACAGCATAGCTCAAATTATGCAAGCTAAAAGCGTTGCTTCGTTTTGACTATGGCCAATTTGATTTGCAGCAGGGCAATCCAATAAAAGCAGCATCTCATTCTTCTTTTGTCTGCTAGGGGAACATGGAGGCATGCCAGAAAGCCCAGGCTGCTTCTCCCCAAACCCTGCCTCAACTGCATGCGAACAAAATGCCTTTTTCTTGCCTAATCTGTCCTTGATGTATAATTTTTCTGAAGGTTTTTTTTTTTTTAAAGCACCAAGTTAGTTGCAATTCATATGCAAAAACTTTTTACAGGGGATCACTAACATCCCAGGGGATCTCTCAATTCAAGGTACAGGCTCGGCAACAAGGGCTCTTTCACATGACTTCTGTTGCACAGAGACAAGAACACAGTATCTGCACTGTTGAACCCGATGACATTAGCAGCAAGTGGCAAAAGAACAGAGAGAAAGCAGGGACAGAAGAAAGAGCTTTAGCACCAGCACAAATGAAAGGAAGAAGAAAATAGTTATGGAGAACATAGCAACAAGACTTCGTTCCTCAAAATGAAATCAGTGGATAATTGAATTTGGTTAAATTGCTGTGCTTTCTTCTGTATTAGAAAAGCAAAGGAAAAAGAACGAAAGCCCCATTTTGCAGGTATACATAGGCATATTCTGCTGAGTTTCACCTGCAGTTTTAATAATATTTGGAGGAACAGTAAAAATGTCTCCAAGAAAACAGCATGAAAGAAATGCACATGAGAACCCACACTTGCGTTTTCTTCTAGACTTCCAGGGAGCCAGAACAGACAAACTGCTACCCTGTTACTAGAATAACACAGATCTCTCCACATTCTAAATACCTTCCTGAGAGCATATTTTAGGATTGACCCACTAGTCGATTGTAACTTGTTTGGGGATAGTTTCTATATACTGACTGTTGCTAGAGTGGTTGAGTTGCATCCAACACTAGTCGTACTCAGAGGAGACCCATTAAAATTAATCGGCATGGCAAATGTAGGTTCATTAATTTCAATGGTCCTACTTCACATAAAACTTAAATACAATTTAGTGCCATAATTGGCCTGTTATTGTCCTGCTTGTAGCAAGCACATTGAGTTAAAGTAATAAGGCAACAAGCTCATCACATTCATGGGTTAAGTGTTAAGATAATAAGCATGATGACCAATTAATGCCAGTTTTTGGACTTTAGGCTGTCAAGTATGAATCACAAGGATTTATGTAAATAACAACATGTGAATTCACCTAGCGATACTCAAGTTAAAGTGAAATAGCTGTGTTTACTCATTTTTTTTTCTTGAATCACCATAACAAAACTAAATCTGTGTCCTTGCTATATTTATCTATGTTACTTAGTAGTTTCAGTATACAAGGTTGTAGCATTTTACACAGTGAGTTTAACAAACAAAAGTGCAAAAAAATTCATCAATAAATTAGATCTGAAACATGAGAAATTGGTTGCCATTTCACCCAAGGACACCCTTCTTTTTTATATTTCCAACATATGTCTAGATAGTTTTTATTTATTCTATGTATTTTTCAGGGGTGATATGCCATCTGGACAAGAATTTAAAGCAGTTCTCTTTTACGCCCATATTCAAGGAGAACTTACCGTACATGCATTTAATGAAGGCTTTCCCCACACATCAACTTAATATTTTCTCCAATATTTTGGGCCCATTTTACCATGTACTCTTTGACTGTGTCATTTTTAATAATTGATGGATTTTCCCCAAAATATGTTTTTATTCTTAACGTCCCAAACTCTGTAATATCTTTGATTTGTCCATCAGTTGTAATAAAATACTACACACAATGATTTTGAAAATATTTGAACTGTGGTTAATTCCCCCCCCCCTTTTTTTTCTTTTGGCTTCTAAATATGAAACCATATTCTCCTGAATTATTAGATGTTTGAAAAGGTATGGTTGTTCAAGCTATTTTGTTGAAATAGCAGCTTTCCATATCATCTGTTCAAGTGCTAAAAGCCACGTCCTGTGTGCCAGGAAACAAATTAATGTAGGGTTTTATCTGCTGACATTTGGCACTTCCTAATTTAATAAAGAGAAAACAGAGAAACAATCATACACAGAGAGATCCTATACCTTCCTGTAAATCAGAGCTAACTTTTCAAACAGGCACTGGGGATTCCTGGCACAAGATTTTAAAATCTCCCTGCAAAGAAGGGTAACAGAACAGACAGAGCCCCAGACAGACAGTAGCAGATGTAGACTTACCACTGGAACAGTTGGGTCCACCCCAGCCAGGCTCGCACTGACAGGTGTTTGGAGCGATACAGCGACCATGGATACATTTATCAGCACAGTGAGCTGTCAGAGAAAGAGGGAAATCATCAAAGAAAGAAGGACTAAAAATATTGATTTTTTTTTTTAACCACCTACTTTCCATAATCCAGCTGTTTTATACTGTCTCTGGTTTCTCCTGAAAAACAAAGACTTATTTAGCATATTTAAAGTTTTTAATAACTTCCCCACATTTGCTGGGTGTTTAATATCCTTGGATTGTCCTCTCTAGTTTCAGTATTTTGGAAGGAATTTCACCATGGCTGCTTCAACTTTATATATCTATCCAGATAGGAAAAAGCAGCTCTTGTCGTTTAGTGACTCTACATTAGCAACTGTGTGCAGGAAAGGTGCTTGATAGAGCAATTGTAACCAGGTCAGGGAGGAGAAGAATTGGGGGAGTCACACCCACATCTGACTTCTGCTGGTGAGGATGAAAAATAAGGACAGGGTTTTTTGTCCATCTTTGCTGTGCCAGCTCCATTGGGTGATCCACATGGCTTCTAAATTCCACAGATTCATAGCCTCTGGCCCCTTGCTCCCACAATGCCCTATTTCTGAGCTTTTATCCATTCAGGCCTCTGCCACAGGAGAGCCCCCCCCCCCCGGCATCTCTAGAGGCATTCATCTTCTCCAGTGGAGAGGTGATTAAGCTGCATCATAATTACCCTCCCCTTCTGTTCCAGCTCTCTTGTTTTATCTCTCTTTTGTGTGTCACATACGCGACTGATATACACCATTTATTTGGCAACCATTTATTGGTCTTTTCTTAATTTTGATATACCAGTAAGTCTCATATTTTTGCAGTCATGATCATCAGTGAATATGATAGTCTGTGGCTACTGCATTCAGAGGTAAAAGCAAGAGAATATATATATATATATATATATATGCAGGTTTTGGTGTCCTCGGGTGTCTTCCCGTGTAAAAGTTGGGGTGTCTAGGCGACGTTTCGACGAGGTCTCACTCGTCATCTTCAGGCTGGTGCTTTCGGCTTCTTGTTACTGGAACAGAGCAGGATCTCAGTGTTTGAGTTCCTATAAATACTGTAGAGGGGGTGTGGTGTATAGCCTCCAATGTTCTGGGCAGAGAGGAAGTTCCCAGGTTAGTGTGCCTTTTCTTCTTTTGTTCCTTAATTACTTGAGAGATATCTTGAGTGATTTCTTGAGTGATATCCTGAGTACCACTTAGGTGGGTCATTAGGTGTGGATTAGTTGTTAAAGTCTTTGTGTCTTGACCTCTTGAACTTTGTGAAGAGTTTTCCTGAGAAGATGGCTGTACTGTACTTAGTTGTGCTCTGGCTTGGCTTCGTGTATAGGGGCGAGCTGTGGTTTTGTGGCTTGTGTCAGCCAGATCTGTGTAGGGATTGCAGGGGGGTGCAGCATCCGGAGGTGCCACCATGGATTGGCTACTGGATGGTGTCTGTAATTCATCTGTGGAGAGGGTCTGGGTTTGGGTCTGGTGTGGTTGATTGGTGTTGGCGTTCTGTGTGCCTCTGGATCTGGTGTCAGTTTTTGTGGGGAGGGCTAATTTCCAGATGTCTGGCAAGCGGGATGTGTCGTCACGCTTGTTCATGTTGTGAGGGTGTTTCTCTATCTCGATGGCTTCCATGATTATTCTCTTGTGGTGATGTTCCGTGTTAAAGAGCAATTTGGAATCTGCAAAATTAATTTCGTGTCCTGTTTCTTTCATGTGTTGGAAAAGAGAGGAAGTTTTTTCTTCTTTTTTGACGGCATTCTTGTGTTCTGCGATACGTGCATTTATTCGTCTGTTTGTTTGTCCAATGTACGTGGCTGGGCAGACTTTGCAGGGTATTTCATAGATCCCTTGGTTTTCCAACTGGATTTTATCCTTGGGGTTTCTGAGGATATTGGCTATTTTTTGGTTGGTGCAAAAGGCTGTTTTGATATTGTGTTTATGGAGGATTTTGCTAATTTTATCTGTAGTGCCCTTGATATAAGGAAGGAGGGCCATGACGAGTGAGACCTCGTCGAAACGTCGCCTAGACACCCCAACTTTTACACGGGAAGACACCCGAGGACACCAAAACCTGCATTCCTGTACCCGTGAAAATCTACGAAAGCATATATATATATATATATACACACACACACACACACACACACACAAACACAAAGACACACACCAGCTTCTCTTACAAGATTGAAAACAAAAATTCCAGTGGTGTAAAGAATGAAAAGGGTGGCATTGACTGCTATCAGATTTTCCTACAGGGCAGGTGCGTTCAACATTTTCCCTAACTGTTGAACATCCTTACTATGGGTCTCTACAATTAATCCCTGGTTCTAAAGTCACAGTCAGCATTGCAGATAATGTGGCAGTCCCTACTCTCAACACTTTACCCTGTATAAGGTGTTAAAAGGGCAATTATCCATCAAATAAAGGTAAAGGTAAAGGGACCCCTGACCATTAGGTGACCGACTCTGGGGTTGCAGCACTCATCTCGCTTTATTAGCCGAGGGAGCCGGCATACAGCTTCCGGATCATGTGGCCAGCATGACTAAGCCGCTTCTGGCAAACCAGAACAACGCATGGAAACGCTGTTTACCTTCCCGCCGGAGTGCTTTCGCACTGCTAGGTTGGCAGGAGCTGGGACCGAGCAACGGGAGCTCACCCTGTCACAGGGATCTGAACCGCCGACCTTCTGATCGGCAAGTCCTACGCTCTGTGGTTTAACCCACAGCACCACCCGCGTCCCGATCCAGTGAATACAAGTACCTAAAAACTGACATGAACTTTAGACAAAATATGTGAGAAACAGCAGATACAACCCTCCCTTTTCCCTGGGTCATTATCCCCTCTTCCTGTTGTCTTCTCTGTTGTCCTTTCCCTCTTGCTTCCTACCATAGCATTCCATGACATTTTTTGTAAAATGGTGCCAATCTGCATATTAAGCATGCTTCTAAGGCCATGGCATTTTGAAGAGTTTTGATTAAAAAAAGATTAAATTTTGGTCTTCATATGCTAGGAAACATTAAAAAAATAATAGCACAGCTGCTAGGGAGATATGTCACACACTAGAAGCAGCTGTAAGAATATTTACGTTTGGACTGAGTTCAAAGACTTGCAGAGTTTCAGGAAGGTATAAGGGGATGTGTTTGTATCATGGCTTGCCAAGAAATTTTAAGAGCAGATGCAGGAAAATGTTGAAGTACAAAGTACCTTACAATGCAATACTACACAATTACCCAAAGGTAAATCTTAATACATTCAGTGGGGCTTACTCCCAGGTGTGTGGTTAGAGGACTGCAGGCTTAAAGTCCAGTTTTCTATTAGGAATACAAGGAGCAGCAGCATCAGGAGGCTGGCCTGACCTGCATTATCTAACTGCCTGTAATAACATAATAAAGTGGTTTTCTCAAAGAGACTGGAAAATTACTGCTAGGCACAGAACAATGTTATAAACATTATTATTGCAACTCTTGACCGGAAACCGGAATCTGCTTTTTTCTGCGTCCGATCATTTTTGTAAATCTATAGAAAAATATCTAGTGTTGGGCAAGTGTTGTGTCTTCAGGAACTCGGGAAGAGGTTTCTTTCTATTGCTGCTATTGGGTAGCTTTAGAATAGGAATGGAATAAAAAGTTTTGTGTCTCTTGTGTAGGAAATCTGTATTTTTTGTGCATTCTGCAATTTCTTGAAGGCATTGAGGATAGAACCTGAGGCCGTTAGTATGGTGCTCTAAAGCCCGTCCACCTATAAACATCTGTCAGATACAGATGTTAGAAAGTATTCCCTTCTCAAAGGAAAACATGTCAATAATATCAATTCCTTAATGCTAAAAGTGTGCAGAAATTAATTTATTTGCAGATTATATTTTCTTCTGCAGGTAACAATGGCTTTAGACTTACATTTGTATAGACAGAATGTTTCTGTTTTGCTGATGCTACTGGGTTATGCTGGTTAGTTTGTCATTTGAACAGAAAACCAAAATCCTAATACCTACTTAAGGGAGCCTATATGAGAGGCGGAAAGTGTGGAACTGGTATCTCCTATAGAATACTGAGTGAATTACAGTGGTACCTTGGTTCTCAAATGCCTTGGTTCTCAAACGCCTTGGTTCCCAAACTCCGAAAACCCTGAAGTAAGTGTTCCGGTTTTCAAATGTTTTTCAGAAGTCGAAGATCCAATGCGGTTGTTGGCTATTGTTTCCGGGGTGCCTGCACCAATCAGAAGCTGCGCCTTGGTTTTCGAACATTTCAGAAGTCAAACAGACTTCCGGAACGGATTAAGTTTGGCGCTTTTGTTTTTGCTATTTATTTTGTTGGGTTTTTTGTTTTTGAGGCTTTTTCAGTTAATTTGTTTTTGTGACTGTGTGGAACCCAGTTCAGCTACTGATTGACTGTGTGACTGAGGAAATTGATAAAAGCCCCCCATCCAAACCATGACTATCATCAGTGCAGGTAAGAAAAAAATATTTTTAATTTTTATCATCTACAATACTGTCTTATTTATTTTATAGTACAGTACACGGCATTTCCATGCACTGCTCTGGTTCGCCAGAAGAAGCTTAGTCATGCTGGCCACATGACCCGGAAGCTGTCTGCGGACAAACGCCAGCTCCCTCGGCCTATAGAGCGAGATGACCACACAACCCGAGTCATCCGTGACTGGACCTAACAGTCAGGGGTACCTTTACCTTTACCTTTACAATGATTCTTGCTTTCATTTTATGGATCAATGGTCTCGTTAGATAGTAAAATTCATGTTAAATTGCTGTTTTAGGGGTTGTTTTTAAAAATCTGGAATGGATTAATCTGTTTTGCATTACTTTCTATGGGAAAGCACACCTTGGTTTTGGAACGCTTTGGTTTTGGAACAGACTTCTGGAACGGATTAAGTATGAGAACCAAGGTACCACTATATAAGAATAATAAAAGGCAGCAGTAGTCGGGCAGTGGCTTCACCTAGTCACCCTTTGGTTAGTTTCTAGTTGAAAGGATATTTGACCCAAAAATAATCATTTGAAACATCCACAAGAAGTTGCAATTTTCTTCAATACCAACTATTGCCAGTGAAAACAAAATAAACCACTCTTTTTTTATTTACAAGACCAACATGAAAAGTTGGCACTAGAAAAAAGGAAACAAATAATAAATGTTATTATCTATGTGTTCATTCTAGATGTTTTCTGCTTCTTTTGCTACTATCAGTGCACATGGGCACATACAGCTGGAGAAAGTTTATTCCCCAGGGAATCTCATTATCCAAATCAAGTATGTGCAGTGAAATGACAACATTTGGAGTCATCTCAGTCCATCCCAGGGAGCAGG
The DNA here is from genome assembly GCF_964252035.2 of Podarcis erhardii. NCBI lineage: Eukaryota > Metazoa > Chordata > Lepidosauria > Squamata > Lacertidae > Podarcis > Podarcis erhardii. Next base: position 14,491,408 of record NC_138501.1, read on the forward strand.
ACAGAAAGACAAGCCAGAAGCCAGCAACAAAAGTTCCATGTACACCCAGGAAATAAAGTGAGTTTTGTTTTATTTTTGAAATGGCAAGCTGATGGAAGCATCAGGGAGGATGGACCTTGAGAATAATCCCTTTATTGTCATGTCACTCTCAAGGCCAATGTTCATGGAATCTCAGACATTCATCTCCATCCCTTCCTCTGCAGGAAGAGACCACATTTTTGTTCCCTTTTGCCTGAGAAAGCCACTGTCCACTTTTAATCTTGCACACAAGGATCTTCCTGGCTGACTGACAGCTGAAGAAATAATCAGTGGCTCTTCTAATCCTGGCACCAGAGATGCTAGACAGGAACTTACAACTGCCAACTGGAGCTGTCGGTCGAAGAGTTATGCATCCATCAGCATTGGCACTTACAACGAAAAGGAATTCAGAGAGGGTGAATTAAAATACAGCCTTTTCAATTACTATCAAATCTTCTTGTTGAAGTCAAGACAAACAGACGTGCAAGCCCCTAAGACACTTGCACAGGAAGGTCTACTATGGACTGAAGTTTGGATTAATGTAGCAGTAACCAATTGGTGTCACTCCATCAGGCACAATGCTTTTTGGGCTCCATAAAGAAATGACCCTACAGCTATATGAAAGCATAATGATAACTCCAACACAATAATGTTAGACCTGTTTTTCTGTCTCCTTTTCTGTTTTCACTTAAGAATCTCAACTATGTGCTGAGAATCTTTTTTTAAAAAAAATGTTGGTTACAATCCTATAAAGACTTAATTGTAGCAAGCCTCTTTAGAACTGAACATTTATATGATTACTAGCTTTAAAAAAAGTATACCAAACTAAATGAATTCTAGAATTACTTTCAAAGATGGGAAGCACTGACGATTAAGTGCTCTGTGATACTTCCTTTGCTACCTGAGGACAAACAACTGCTGTCATCCAGTATATAATCCAAACAATACATTTTATCTGAATTCTATTAGGTATTAGCAGTTGTAATTGAATCCCTAATTAACACATACTTTTCAGCTCTGCAAAGTTATTATTCTTTTCAGATATTAGTGCCTGTACTGCAATGATACACTACATTAGCCCTTAAACCACGGGTGTCAAACACAAGGTCCGCGGGCCGAATCCGGCCCGCCAGACCTCGTCATGTGGCTCGTGTAACCGCCGCCAGCCTTCACCTTTTATTCTCGCTTTTTTTTTTACACAAGAAAGCCGCCTCTTCAGCGCATGCGCAACAGCCTACAAGCCAGAGAATGTCTGCCCTCTAGCGGCGCCGGCCGTTCTACACAGGAAACCTCCACTTGTTTTTATATTGAGCGCATGCCATCCTGTGATGTGACAGATCCAATGGCTGCCTGAACCCTTCTCTCCTGTACGGTCAGTCCTACAGATACAACCGGCCCTTTGAGGGTGACCAAACTGCTGATGCGGCCCCCGATGAATTTGAGTTTGACACCCCTGCCTTAAACCAAAGAAGATATTGGACATGAAAAATAAAAAAAATTGACAACGAAACACTTCTCTTTCCAAAGCTCCATCAGGGTTCACACATGAGCTTCATTTTCTCTTACATGTTAGAGGCAACTCCAAACATGCAAATCACATTACTTTGTGTGCACTGGTGCTCTCAGACATGGAAAAGTCTGCCTGAAGAGGTTATTTGTGTGAAAGATATAAACTATTCTGCTAAGACAGAGGTCAACCTGCTTGCTAGATGTTAATGTGCAACTACTGAAAGCCAACTTCTTATTATCTGGCCATTACTGGAATCATTTGAAAAATAAATATTTGGAATTGCCAGCTGACCTTGTGGGGCAGTAAAGTGAGAAGGGTAAAGATTGTCATTTACCAGAAACAATTGGAAAGCAATAATGGAGGCTGAGGGCATTTAGCAGAACCACACAAATATCAGTACTGCGACTACTATCTATTCGATTTCTTACCTGCCCTTTATCTTACAGTCCCAAGGCAGGTTCAACAATTTGAAATCAAATTTTAAAAACAGTTTAAAACAAATTATAATCATAGTAATAGGGTGGGTCCTGAAGAAGTATATCTCAGGTATCGAATGCCAGGGCAAAGTGGTACATCTTTAAAATACAATGGAAACTTTACAATGAAGATGCCAGGCATAGCTATGTGGGAAGGGAATTCCGCCATCTAGTAGCTGCCACAGAAAATGCCTTCTCCCAAGCCACACAAACACTGAACTTATTAGAGCAGTGGAGCTACCAAGATGGCTCCCTCAAGATGGGACGCAGGTGGTGCTGTGGTCTAAACCACTGAGCCTCTTGGGCTTGCCGATCAGCAGGTCGGCAGTTGGAATTCCCGCAATGGGGTGAGCTCCCGTTGCTCTGTCTCAGCTCCTGCCAACCTAGCAGTTCGAAAGAAAGGGAGAAAGGTTGTTTTCTGCTGCTCCAGAGAAGCGGACACAGAGCAATGGATCCAAACTACAAGAAAGAAGATCCCACCTAAACATTAGGAAGAACTTCCTGACAGTAAGAGCTGTTCGACAGTGGAATTTGCTGCCAAGGAGTGTGGTGGAGTCTCCTTCTTTGGAGGTCTTTAAGCAGAGGCTTGACAACCATATGTCAGGAGTGCTCTGATGGTGTTTCCTGCTTGGCAGGGGGTTGGACTCGATGGCCCTTGTGGTCTCTTCCAACTCTATGATTCTATGATTCTATGATTCTATTCTATGAATGCATGCCAGTGCAAGTAGATAAATAGGTACTGCTGCGGTGGGGAGGGAAACAGCGTTTTCATGCGCTCTGGTTTCTGTCACGGTGTCCCATTGCACCAGAAGCAGTTCAGTCATGCTGGCCACATGACCCAGAAAGCTGTCTGTGGACCAACGCTGGCTCCCTCAGCCTGAAAGCGAGATGAGCACCGCACCCCATAGTCGCCTTTGACTGGACCTAACTGTCCAGGGGTCCTTTACCTTTTTTACCTCCCTCTGCTGATGTGTACCCTGAGAATATATGTAGGGAAGGAGGTGTTCCCCCCCCCCCCACAGATATTTGGGGCATAAGTCGTTTAAGGACTTTGAACACTAATGTGAGTGTATTGAATTGGGCTTGGAAACAAACTAACTGACTAAGAGCCTCTGTTAGTGTCAGCAGTCAATGCCACAAATTGATAGACAGTCAGCAACTTCTCACTTGCACAGTGCCAAATGAAGACAGCCCGACTCTACCCTTGCCTCCCGTCGGCTACTGTGTGCTTTCCCCTCAATTGCCCCACAGTGGATGTCAAGATACTCATCAGCAAATCACCAAACCAGCCTTACATTTCTTTAAAGAAGCATTTGAGTTCTCAGGCAATGGTCATTTGGACTCCTGTTCTCAGAGATCAGATAGTCACGGAAAACACTAATACACTTCTCCAAGAGTTGCACACATAGAACTGAAATCTTGATTACTTAAGCAAATTCTAATGTGATAGTAGCAAAAATCAGTTTACTTACGGATACACATTTCTCTGCTTTCATAAAATCCAGGGCAACACTGAGATTTCCGCCTGTACATAGTTTTTTCTCCATGCCTATAGGCAGTACGGTAACTGATTCTATTAAAACACATGAAAGCAAAATTTGTTAACAAGTACTTGAATATAACCAACTATGGATAATTAGGGATATTGCTGACCTATAAATCAACCCTCCTTTTCCTTTGTTAATTAAGTATTCCTTCCACTAATTCTATATTGGACTCTTCAACTATTTCAAAAAATATCCTAAGACTTTCAGATACAAACATAAACAAGCTGAATAATTATTAGAACTCAAGCCTGCAATGCATACTTCATATGTGGGAAACTGGATTGATCAGACATAGACAATCTATCCCAGAGGTAGTCATTACCCTCCATATGTTGTTGGACTCCATCTCCCACAAGACTCCATCATCATGGCCAAAGGTTTAGGATGATGAAAGCTGCAATCCAACATCATCTGGAGAACACCACATTCACTACCCCTTAGGGGGATAGATTTGAGTGTCCAGCACAGGGTTAACACAGCAGAATTTGTGTACTGATTTAACTGAGCTGAACTCGAAGAGGAATTTATTTATTTCAGAATTTAGTGACTGCTCTACATTCAAGGAATACCTGAGTGGTGTAGAGAAAGAAAGAAAAACCATTAATCCTATCATTATTAAGAACAGATATAAAATACAGTAATTTGGGGAGGCTTAGCAGAAAATGAAGTGAGAATTCCAGGGAACTGGGGCCACCATGAGAAAAACACATGCCAGAGTCACAGCATACGTTATTGCAGTGGCTCATGGCACCATCAGTACAAGCATAAAATCTGAAGTGGCCTCATTTCTCTACTGTTCAAGAAGCATTGAAAATGACCACCTTCTATGGTTATATCCCGTATAACAAGATCCATCAAAATATATGGCAGGCATGCTACAGAACTGCTTGATCAATTCCTATTTTCAGATAGTAAAAACTGAATAAGCCACTGCATCAACATTACAAGTCTCTCTGTAATTCTCTAAAGAAAGGAACATATTTTCACACTAGTGCCTCACACAATCTTCCACAGCCCAATAATCCTTTGTAACATACAGTGATCACTTGAGAGGATTATCCACCTCATAGTCTTACTTTGGATAACTTCTACCCGGAAGCACACACATGCCGGCATGCAAACTATGGTTGCACTCATACGATCTCATTTGTGCTTGATATAAATTATTCTAGACTCTTTTTAACGTGAAACAATCATTAATCACCTACAAAGGATTATTCTAGCAAAGCAATATAAGAACATAGTTTATTGTTTATAAGCGAATCACCTGTGTCGTGTGCATTTAAACCAGTTCAGAATGTCTGTGCAGCTGGTATAGTAAATTTGATCAAAAGGGTGTGGATAGGATTCTTGGACTGTAACAGAATAGCTGCACAGAAACAAAACAAAAATATTATGTACACTACTAGAAAAATTGTTGTGAAATAAAGTATAATTATGAAGGAAACAAATATATAGGTTTACCAACATTTCAGAGATATTATCTGTGCAAGTGAACACTCACCATGTTTCAGACAAAACGAATCAATTAGTCTTTAAGTTGTTCTACATCAAATACTATCTGCTTACTATAGTTACATCTTTGATCGCAGAAAAGTATTGTAAACTATGATGAGCGGCAAACTTTTTTCTTTGGTGCAGACCTGAGTGCATATATTCATCTAATGTTTTGTCGCAGCCCAGAAAGTAAGTGCCTGTTTTCAGCCAGCATCTACTAAAGGAGTTTTCCACTTTTTAAGGCAATGTTTTCTTCCACCTTCTACCATTTGTGTTCAGAGGTGTCCCACAGATAAAAGAGGGCAACACAGCAAACATTAGAAATGGATTGTGAACCAGAATGCTTTTCTGCACTATTGTTGATAGTTAACATTTTAATAAAATTTCCATTAATATAGCAGATGTGGTGCTACAGTTGGATGATCCATACAAATATTCTTACTGTGAAAATGATGACCACAAAATGTGGGGAAATGTGATTTGCACCTAGAAAAGCAATCTTGACACTTAGATTTGAATATGTGAGAATTGAAATCCTGCTTCCTTAATTCCAAATCTATAGCAGATTCAGTATGTGGAGCTCATCTGAATAAACTTGTTTTGTTTTTTAAAAAATAAGTGAATGAATACCCCTCAAAAATATATATGAAAAGTCTAAATACAGTAACAGTATAAAGGTATATAGGTATAAAGGTAAACAGTATAAATACAGTATAAAGGTTCCTTGGCGAACACCTATATGAATTACACAGGCCAGCTGTTTCTGTTCATCATTGCCAAAGAAAAAAGTGTAATTTCACTAAGGTGTCTCATGCTCCTATGCTAACCTACTATAAAATAAGTCCCAGTGAGTTTCACAGGACTGTACACACCGGTGTGCTGCATAAGCCTGGTGTTCTGCTCATTTTTAATTCACTTAGAGGCTAGTATCTCATTCCTTTCCCCTACATTCGCAATTTAGTTGGAATTCTCCTATAGGATTGCCAAAGATTCAAGCAGCAACAAGTAATTTGTTGACTACCATCTATTCCAGTGCAACTGCTAGTGGTGTGGTAACTTTCCAGATGTGGTTTATATGTTCTTCCCTCTTGCCACACCCCTGAATATTGGAAGAAGAATGAAAGCATACTATATTTAGAAATAATCACCAGTCAAACAAATGCTGGTTTCTACTAGTTTTAGGGGCAAGATTCAGACTTTGTTATGCTTAGAGAAGACCTTTTGAAATCTATGAGACTTAAGTTTAGGCAAACTTACGGTAAATCCCATTGATTTCAGTAGGTCTACTCTAAGCACAACTAACACTGGATCCAACAACATGCAACCAATGCTTCAGATGTTTACATGAAAAGACACAAAAAATTAAAGGCTACAAAATGAGTAAAAACAGCATCTGAATTTGCTTTTGCAAGCTTGGTATGGTGATAACAGCCCTTCAACTCTTTGTATGCATGAGAACTCCAGTGGATATGCTGTGCTCCTCCTGTATATGTAATTCCTTCATTCATTTAAGCAAAGGAGACAGATCTGTGCACACATCCCTTTGTATGCACAGAGCTGCCAGTGGAAGACACACTGCACTGAAATTATAGCTGTATTTTCCTCCCACGTGAAAATAATTAAACCAACAAGTTTTAAGGTAGATTTTAAAAGTTTCATAATTACACCTGGATGGCTTCCAACAGGGCTAATTTGAATATGCACATTCTCCCACAGAGTTAATTGGATTAAAGGTATCCATTTATAGTGTGTCTGGTATTTATACAGTGGTACCTTGGGTTACGAACTTAATTCATTCCGGAGGTCCGTTCTTAACCCGAAACCGTTCTTAACCTGAGGCATGCTTTCGCTAATGGGGCCTCCTGCTGCCACAGCGTTGCCAGCGTGTGATTTCCATTCTCACCCTGGGGCAAAGTTCTCAACCCAAGGTACTACTTCCGGGTTAGTGGAATTTGTAACCCAAAGTGTTTGTAATCCAAGGTACCACTGTTATGGTTTTTATTTCCCATTCCAGGCATGGATATATTTTAAAGTAGAATATGTGTGTGTGTGTGTGTGTGTGTGTGTGTGGCTCAGTGATGCATTTTTTTCTATATAGCTGCTTTGGGATATAGAGCACAGATCTGTTTTCATACATGCAGTATGCACTTTAAATAAACATAAACATGGACATAAACTACAAGCAAAATAGCTCTTAAATGTTACCTCTCCCAATGGCTACAGACATTTGGATCCTCAAGATTTAGGGATAAAGTTGTGGTCACCCAGTGGTACAAAAGTATGAGAGGGAAGTGAACAAACCAGTCCAAATAAAGAACCATCTTTTTCACAGAATAGCCCTGTATGAAAAAAGAAAACAATTGCTAATATTACTGTTAGGAACTTGTTACAACCAAGTCCAACTTTGCATTGATGGAGGATGAAGCAACCTGTTTCAGATGGGACTATAGGAGTGGATATATGAAAATAAGAGCTGGTGTCTGAATGGTGGAAAGCACAATAAACTTGGCACAGGTGTATCATTGTATAAGTGGAGAAGAACTCATACTTCCAGTGACATGAAGGAGTTGAGAATTGCATTTTAATATCTTCTTCAGCAAGGTAGGAGATGTTCGAGGATGCAGTTCTCGGATGCAACAGACTAGATCACACAGGTCACTTTTGTTTATTTAATATGCAGTGCAGTCATAGCATGCCTACTCAAAAGTAGGTCCGACTGAGTTAAGTGGCGCTTACTTCCAGCTTGTGAGTATAATTACTATTAATAATTAATGTAATTTAATTTGTATACTGCCCTATACCCACAGGTCTCGGGACTGTTCACAACATAAAATCACACTATAAAAACACAAAATACATAACAAAAACAAAAACAACCCAATTATCCCCCCTTCCACAACACATTTTAAAAGGGCATTGGATGTCAATCAGCCAAAGGCCTGGTTAAAGAGGAACGTTTTCGCTTGGCACCTAAAGGCGTATAATGAAGATGCCAGCAGATTCTCCCTGGGGAGAGCATTCTACAAATGGAGAACCACTGCAGAAAAGATACATTGCCACCCTCTGGACTTATCATGGAGAGGCACACAAAGAAGGGCCTCAGAAGATGTTCTCAGGGTCCAGGTAGGTTCATATGGAGAAAGGCGGTCCTTGAGGTATTGCGGTCCTGAGCTGTGTACATACCCTCCAACATTTATCTGAATAAAATAGGTACGTCCTATTCCATAATAATAATTTTACTATTTATATCCGGCCCATCTGACTGGGTTGCACCAGCCACTCTGGGAGGCTTCCAATATATAGAAAAACATAATAAAACATTAAACATTAAAAAAACTTCCCTATACAGGGCTGCTTTTAGATGGCTCAAGGGTCGGATAACTCCATATCCTGAAACATTTCTCTGATGAAAATAGGGACATCCTACCATACCCTCAACATTTATCCAATGAAATTAGGGACATCCTGAGGGAAAGGGTCAAATCAGAAACCGGGACAGCTTCTCTAAATTCAGGGACATCCCTGGAAAATAGGGACGCTTGGAGGGTTTGTAAATACAGGGCTGCAGCCTCAATCAACTTTCCACTGACTATTTATAAATGGTTTCCTTCACTGCTCTAATTCTGCTTCTAGGGACATAATCAACAGAACTCATAGATGATTGACACAGCCCTTGGAAGAGTAGGGGGAGAGGTACTAAAACAATGACAGTGAATGGCCTTTAAGACGCATTTGTTTCCAACAAGCCATAGATCACTGGTAAATATTTGCTTGTGCATGGGATGTGACTCTGCTCTTAAAAGTTTGTGTTTATTGCACAAGACACCAGTGTAGCCACAGCAAGCAAGACTGCTGCCTAGGAACATAGAAAGCCACCTTAAAACAAGCCACACCACTGGTCCATCTAGCTCAGTACTGTCAACACTGACTAACAGCAGCTCTCTGGGATTTTAGACAGACAAAATTCCTATCTAGAGATGCCAGGTACTGAAATGGGGATCTTCTGCATTCAAAGCAAACATTCTGCTGTCGAGCTGCAAATATCCTGTAAGCAGCAATATCCATTCTAGATTTGCTTCCATTATCAGAGGAAAAACCAGCGTAAGACTGGGCTGAGCTAAATTGCATTCATGGGTTTCTGCACTTCTCAGCTACACAAGCCCTTTGTTCTATGCATGTCAAGATTTGAAAGCTCCTTAAGTAGCATTAATACTGTGGTAGTCAATGAGCTATATTAACCAGGAATGAAAAGTTGTGCAGTTGCAGTTTAATTTCCAATGAAGCAGTGATTTCCCTTATTAAAGCAGATTATGCAGGTAAATTGTATTTCCTTTTCTTAAAATGTCAATAAATTTCCTACTGAATGCCTCTAACAAAAAAGATTAATGTAAAAAAGAAGACTCAACTATTTGCATGAACCCCCTAGTGTACAACTTGATTGCATCCTAGTTCTTTTGCTTAATTATTAAGGAAAATCAAAACAGAAAATCAGTACAACTGATTAGCATTGCTAAAGTGTTTATATTAGCAAAAAAAATGTAGAAGATTTAACTCTATCTACAGTATGCAGAAATACATTTCTAAATGATACATTAATATAAAGGTCTCAAGGATTCCTCATAACTGGATGAACAACACTGACAACACAAACTATAAAGGGGTTGAAAGTTTCATATGTCAGTTATATTGTTTATAAAGAACATTTTTAAAAAGATACCCAGTGACCACTTTTCAAGGCCCCCAGATGGAAGATTACATAAGTGAGTGTCACAGTAGAAATTACATGTCAAGGTAAATGCTGATACTTATTGGGAGCTCTGAGCTCCTGCCAACCTAACAATTAGAAAGCATACCAGCACAAATAGATAAATAGGTATTGATGCAGTGGAAAGGAAAATGGCGTTTCTGTGTGCTCTACCTTCTATCAGTGTTTAATTGCGCCAGAAGTGGTTTAGTCATGCGGGCCACATGACCTGGAAATGTCTGCGGACAAACGCCAGCTCCCTCAGCCTGAAAGAGGAGATGAGCGCCACACCCCATAGTCGAATTCATCTGGACTTAACCATTCAGGGGTCCTTCACCTTATAAAAGGTATTGGGTAGAATCCAATGTTAGTTCTACTCAGAGTAGACCTATTGAAAATTAATAGATGTGTCACCTGGGTCCATTAATTTCAATGAATCTACTATGAGTAAAACTTAGTTAGAGACAAACTACTGACTATCCCACTATAACTGGTGGAAAGATAGCATTGTTTGAGATTATGAGAAATAGTTGCAGTAGTAAAAAAAAAATTCTTTAAGAAATATGGCAGTGGTAGATAGTTGCATAAAAGAGGACAGGATCTGAAATGAGATGGCACACTTTTGCATAATAATCAACAAAAAGGTAATGGGTGGGGGGTGGTTTTTATTCAAGGATACTAGCTTGGCACACTCTCGCTAATCTCTTTCACTGAGGGATTTCCTAGTTTTCTTGGATTTGAATAAAACCTAGTGCAGATATAACATGTCCAGTCCCATAAGCAGGATTGAGATATTGTGAGTGAACTGTGGGCTTTCACATTCTTTGCCTCCCTCTTAAATGTGAGTTTGCATTTTTTGAAATTCGTTTTTTTGAAAGGCATTGCATTCGCACCATTGTTAATATTAACCATGGTCAGCTTCAAACAAAAGTGCAATCAAGAACGTGAAGTGGATTTGTAAACACTAGTTAAAGTCTACCATTGTCCTAACTGTGGACAGGAACCCATGGGATTTGGCAGACACCTGAGGGCGTCGTAGTCTGGCATGTGGCAGCTATCTGGATCCACCCAATATCAGAAAAGCAAAGAAATTACTGGTTTAGATTTTCCATTAGTATCCCTGGAAAATAAACCATACAGTTAAAGAGACACCACATATTTCCATTGGGAAAGGAAATTATAGGACAGTAAAAACTTCTTTGGGCTGACCACTCCAGATCTCTTTCAAAATAAGAATCCCCCCCCCAAAGAAAAAATTAATTAGCAATGACAATTTATTCACATACCACTCTACCTTTGTGATCGCATATATACCTTTTTAGCGCAATTTTAATATTTTCTTTGCTAATCATATATTGAAATGGTGCTCTGTTCTCAAAAGCACTTTGGAGAAGCTGAAATCCCAGTAGTGTGCTAAAGGACTTTATAAATGGGAGTGTGTTTCCATGATCTGCAGAGCCCAGCTATCATCTAAACAGCTGCACATCATATGACAGCTGCAAGAATAGCAGGTTTAAAGTTTTCATCCACTTAGAATGGTGATTATTCTACTCACAGAGCAGCCCACAAAATGAACGGCACTAAACTGGTTTGGAAAACAACAACAATGGGTTTGGGGTGGGCTATTACAGACCCACTAGAACAGAGGTAGTCAACCTGGCACCCTCCAGGTGTTGTTGTACTACAACATCCATCATCCCTGGCTTTTGGCCAGGCTGGCTAAGGCTGATGCAGGTTGTAGCCCCACAATATATGCAAGCCACCTCACAGCTAGAACTGTATGAAATGGCATAAGCTGTTCTTCATACAGCTTTCTTTTTGTGCAATAAGGGTAGTGGAATAGTAAACAACTTTTACATCAGAATATTTGGCTGCTTACTATGCAGCAACCACAGGTACTAAATACAAGAAAGGGAAAGCAAGAATATGTGGACTAGCCCTGCTCTCTTTGTGCCACACACAAGCTGGCATCATGTTCTCTGAATAATAATAATAATAATAATAATAATAATAATAATAATAATAATAGCCCACCCATCTGACTGGGTTGCCCTAGCCACTCTGGGTGACTTAACAACAAAATATAAAAACACAGTGAGACATCAAACATTTAAAAACTTCCTGATACAAGGCTGCCTTCAGATGTCTTCTAAAAGTTGTGTAGTTATTTATCTCCTTGACATCGGAAAGGAGGGTGTTCCACAGGGAGGGTGCCACTACGGAGAAGACCCTCTGCCTGGTTCCCTGTAACTTCACTTCTTGCAGTGAGGGAACCGCCAGAAGGCCTACAGAGCTGGACCTAAGTGTCTGGGCTGAACAATGGAGGTGGAGGCATTCCTTCAGGTACAGTGCTGAAGCTGTTTAGGGCTTTAAAGGTCAGCAGCAATACTTTGAATTGTGCTCGGAAATGTACTGGGAGCCAGCGTAGAATGCTCAGCATCATTCCCAAAGAAGGGTGGCTATGCAAGTTCAAAGCAAGACTACGCAAACACAGATATATGCACACCCCGGACTCCCTCCACGGGGATTAAGATCCCGGTCAGTGTTCTCACCCTCATGGTGGGGAATCTCGAGCCCATAAGCCAAAAACGGCCTTCCAGGGTTCTCCCTCTGGCCCTCCAGTTTATGCGCCCTCTCCCCAGGCCAAACCCTTCATGGGTCCTTTTGCCTAGCTGGAATGAGTGCTTGAACTGTGATAATCACTCCAACCTGCTTGCCTAAATGGGAGGGATGCATGTCAAAGCATGTCTATAAACCCCTCTGGCTTTTGTATAGCTTCAATACTGTACAAATGCAGGAGTCACATCCATTTCTTTTCCCACCTTTGCTTCTGCCTCGCCCACATTCCCCACTGGAAAGTGGCTCTTGGAATGTTACCCTCCAGAGAATGTTGCCTTTCGGGCTGAAAAATGTTGCCCACACTTGATGTAGAGAACTCTATGTGCATACACCTGTACTTGCACACGTATCCTTCCAACTAAGGTAAAAAATGCAAAGACAGGGAACATGCCTAGGACACACAGGTAAAGGTAAAAAAAGGTAAAGGACCCCTGGATGGTTAGGTCCAATCAAAGGCGACTATGGGGTTGCAACACTCATCCTGCTTTCAGGCCAAGGGAGCCGGTGTTTGTCCACAGACAGGTTTCCGGGTCATGTGGCCAGCAGGACTAAATCACTTCTAGTGCAACAGGGCACCGTGATGGAAACCAGAGAACATGGAAATGCCGTTTACCTTCCCGCAGCAGTGGTACCTATTTATCTACTTGCACTGGTGTGCTTTTGAACTGCTAGGTTGGCAGGAGCTGGAACAGAGCAATGAGAGCTCTCCCTGTCGTGGGGATTCGAACCACCAACCTTCTGACTGGCAATCCCAAGAAGCTAAGTGGTTTAGACCACAGCGCCACCAGCATCCCTAGGACATGCATAAGCATCCAGAGGCACAACCAGCACCCCACATTATTGTACATCTACGCCCCATCAAACAGCATTCTCAACCACATGGCAGGAGCTCTAAGCATGTGCAAATGTACTACAGACTGGTTCAGAACGTGCAGCAGCAGGCAGTGAGGTCACTAAATGCTCAGCATCCATAGGACAGGACCAGTCCAACGATTATTGCTAACTCTTTCATACATTCTGGTCCCACAGGTATTGAAACCTCAGTATGGCTTTTGCTGCACACAATCTCTGCTCATAATGTATTCTTAGACAATAAACAACGAACACAAGGCAGCAATGTGGGACTTTGGACATAAAAACAAAAATGTTATCTTTTGTTGACAGACAGAAACATTAATTAAAGCAACCAATGCTGACCTTATCAAAACTTGTATCTGACCCAATCTTGTCAGCAGTGATTAGTCTCATGTTAACTTGTGGCTATGAATAAACTTGATTGCTTTTATCGATTCTGCTTGCAGTGTTAATAGATAACAGGCATTAAATGCAGTAGGAGCAGTGCACTAGGAAATCATTTTCACACATGTATATATTTTCGCATTCTGTCACATACCTTATAATCTGGCTCATGGCACATAAAGTAGAATATAAATTTGCAAGGCAAATTGTTAACTCATTTGGTATGGAGGGCTGCCATAACCAGCATTAGGTCTTTACTGACGATCTCAAATAAAGGAAAATATACCTTAAGCATTTGCTAATGTTAATATAATGAAGAGTATTTTAAGCGCATAGAATGAAGGCTAAGGCATCAAATGTCAAAACTTTATTTTGAAAAAAATGCAAGCTAACGTATCTATGAATATATAGAAAAGAGAGTTCAAAAATATTTTTAAAATAACAGTATACTTGAAGAGCCGTAGAGTAATATTCTTTATAAATGCAATAGCATCTTGTTTTTTTAAAAAAATGCTGGCCACAAATAATAGAAGACTGTGGTGCACATAAACAAAAACAAGTACTATATCAGAAAAGAAGCAAAGACTAGTCCTTCTGTTTCTAGGCATTCCAAAAGAAGTTATGTTAAAAGTATTAGCAAGTTTAGGAAATTTAGGATATACATAACATTAGAGACCTGCAATAAACATTTTATGAAAAAGCTAAAAGTTAATTACTGCTTGCAGAAACAAAACAAACCTATCAATATAAAAGTTTAAGCTTTTCAGAATATTTATTTGGATTATGTTTTACAACAGTTTCACATTAAAATTGGTTTGATGAATTCACCTAGGATAGAGCTTTCCAAACCTTTCATGTTGGTGACACACTTTTTAAACTTGCATCATTTCATGACACAGTAATTCAGATTTACTAGCAAACTGGGGGTTAAACTAACCCCTTTCCAGCTTTGGGAGGAGCGTGGGGAGCATTCGCACAACACACTGACTAATGTGTCACACACAATGTTTGGAAAGCTTTGACCTAGGGATTTTCCCAAACAGTTCTTTTAACAGAACAGAGTTCATCCTCCTCAGAGATAGCATACCTTGTGCTTTTATTTTTAAAAATTCAAAATAGACTCCACATATTCTCAAAGGGCATAGCCAGACCATTTTTTTCTTGCATGATCTACTACAGAAAGCCATGGAAAAAAGTGGCCCACCGGACACATTTCATGATCCAGAGCCTACAAATACAATAGAAGTATACAGAATGAGGATATGTCATCACGGCAGCATGCTCTGCCCTGCTGTACATACCCTTGGATATTTGCAAGAAGGCAACATACATGACTGGAACTCTAGGGCACAATGAGGAACCGGTGAATGAATGAAATTACTTTAAAAAAAGCATCTGATATTTGGCATTTGAAATAGAAAATAATGCTATATACACTAATTTAATAGTGGTAAACAAACCTATACATTATGCACAGAAAACACTTTGATAATTTCATACCAATTTGATATCAAAGTTCTCAATTGTTATTCATATCAATCTAACTTTTCTTAATGCTACTTTAAAAAAAGAAAAAAGATGCCCCATGTCATTAAACTCTCACATTTCCTTTAATGTGAACAGAATCTGCTTTAGAGACAGCCTGCTTCATCATTAAAAGGATCCAACAAAGGCATTGCCTTAGAAACCCTAACAATCAAAGACATTTTGTTGTAATTAATATTTTTTCCAAGATAAATCATCCTATTAAAATATGTAAATTGGCTCTGGTTTCAGGTTATCTGAAACCTTCTGAAAGTGAATTTGGAAGCTAATTCCTTGCTGTGAGCAGTAATTTGAAGGGAAATGAATGATGAGTGTATTTTTATTAACATAAGCAAAAAAAAGATTTCAGTCCTTTAACCATGTTCCTTATAGAGTACTTATTGAATTATTTAAATCTGACTGCACCCCCTTTTGAAACTGGATAGTACCGATAAAGGGTGCTTATCTGTCATTACAAAAATGGATTGTCATTGGTACCATTGTCTAAGGAAGCACCTAGGAGTTATACTGCATTCAATAATCCAAGTTTTACAGCTATTTCAATTCCATTTCTCCTAAAATAAAATCTGCGGCTATGGACTTAATGAGGCACTTTGTTAAAGTTATTCTCTATAGTAAAAATTAAGAGAAAAGGGGGGGGGAGAGAAAGTTCTACAGCTTAATTGCAACATGTGTTATGAAGCACTTTACAGTGATTGACTGGAGAGAGAGGGTGTGAATTGTGTGTGTGTGTGTGTGTGTGTGTGTGTGTGTGTGTCAAACTCTGTGCCAAAAAAAGGCTTACATACTACATGAGCAGACTTTACATCCCAACTGGTATTAATGGTCTCTTTTACATTATATACTGTTAGTCATTGAAAGCTACCCAGATATTATGCATGGATTCTGTCATGAAAGACTTAAAAGACACTGATTGCTGGGTAGCTTTTTGTTGCCGATTACCCTAATTTACTACCTTCAGAAACCATCATTAATGGTCCCTATTACATCAAAGTACATTAAAGTTAAAATATATATAGGGTAGGAGCCAGATACATCTGTGGGATTTGAGAATATAATCACCCGGCAATGTTGCATTGATTTCAACTGGAGCACAAGCACACTTAATACAGTGGTACCTTGGTTCTCAAACGCCTTGGTTCTCAAACACCAAAAACCCGGAAGTGTTTTTCTGAAGCCGAACATCCGATGCGGCTGTCGGCTATTGTTTCCGGGGCACCTGCAGCAATCAGAAGCTGTGCCTTGGTTTTTGAACATTTTGGAAGTCAAACAGACTTCCAGAATGGATTAAGTTTGGCACTTTTGTTTTTGCTATTTATTTTGCATTTTTGATTTTGAGGCTTTTTCGGTTAATTTGTTTTTGTGACTGGGTGGAACCCAGTTCAGCTACTGACTGATTGACTGATTGTGTGACTGTGGAAATGGATAAAAGCCCCCCATCCAAACAATGACTATCATCAGTGCAAGTAAGAAAAAATAATAATTTTAATTTTAATCATCTACAATAATGTCATTTATTTTATAGTACAGTACATTGATTATTGCTTCAGTTTATGGATCAATGGTCTCATTATTCAGTAAAGTTCGTGTTAAATTGCTGTTTTGGGGGTTGTTTTCAAGAGTTTGAAACAGATTAATCCATTTTGCATTACTTTCTATGGGAAAGCGTGCCTTGGTTTTGGAACGCTTTGGTTTTGGAGCAGACTTCTGGAATGGATTAAGTTTGAGAACCAAGGTACCACTGTATTTTGGACTGCATTCATAATATTCAGCCGCTACTACAGAACAAGACAAATAAACCCAGACAAAAATATTGCTGGGGTGGGGGGAAAAATTTCTTTTCTCTTAATGCCCTTTTCCTATATAACTTTTTGACCACATTGAGCATGATTCTTTAAAGCCTTGTGTTCAAACCTTGTATTCTGCCTAACTGACAGAATACAGTTAGGAAACAGTTGTTATTTACAATATCTGTCTGGTGAAAAAAAAAAAAAGATTAAGAGATCAAGTTTCCCTTGACTTCCAAACTAGTCGAGCCACAGCTGGTGCATCAGATTTTGAGCAACTGTTTCACATACACACAACAAGACTTCTGTCTTTCCGTGGGGTTTGCTCAGGTCATCTGCATGTGGTGTGGATTAAAGTAGCAATAAAGTTCTATTATAAAAGTAGGCTAAACAGTGAATTTATACACCAAACTCCTGTGACACTGGTAAATTCTGTCATCTGACACTCTCTTCAGAGGGGTTTCCGTATCTTGCACACAGAGCAAGGTCTCTTTTAAGTACAATTGAAAACAGTCCAAAATCTGTGATTAATCCTGTGTACTCTCAGGCTGAATATAAATAATGCATAGGAAAGTTCAAGATAAATGTAATGTTATGTGGGAGAAAAAATGTTTTGAGAAGTACTACCTTCCAAATGTACCTTTCAATGGGCACAGTATCTTCAATTTACACACAGGCCTCTGTCATCCAATGAATTGTCCCTTAAAACTACTAAAGCTTAAACAAGTAAAGTACCAATCTGGCTAGCAAGATTACTTTTTTTGCATTTGTCAAAGCTTTGCTAGTGTGTACTGGGCATTGGAAGCTTTTTTATTTCAGCATTGTGAGAAGGAGATTTGTATGACAGGAGAGATGTGCAAATTTATGACATACAGCTGTGAAAATGTGCTTTGAGTTTAAAGGAAAATTCAAATGCTGAGGTTCATATTTTAAAAGAATATCTTTGTTAAATAGGTGAAGCACGCCTCCATACTATGAACTTAGTGAACACACATTTCTTCCATTTGGTACACCTTTCAAATTAGCCCACCAAAGTATTGCTAGCCTGCTGGGAACTGATAGAGAAACAAAGAGCTCCATCCTTTTTGAGACAACCCGATGCATTTTTATGCTGAAAATGGGGAAAGTGTGTGTCCCTTCTCCGGTGGCAAGCTTGGTTTCTATGCTAGCTGCATAGTAGAATGGAGTACTCTGTCCCTCCTCCACCAGCTTACTCATTTGTCACCTATGGCTACCATGTTTGATTACAACATTGGAGTAGCAGACATTCGTGATAAGAGATTGGCATATCATTCATGATGTGCTTCAACACAGTTATTTTTTCTCACGGTTTTCTGCGTATGTATGTACTGCAGTAACAGTTCAATGAGTGGAGTTCATATCCTTATCTAATCTAGAATACCAAAATATCTATGAGAGGGAGCCAATTAAGCAATTTGCCCTTTAGACATCCTCCTGTGAAAAGGAAGAAGTTGGCAGCTGCCCAGATGAGCCACGGAGAGGAACCCCCCCTCCCTTTTGAGTGTGTAAATGTTAAGGAATCTTTCATAGACTGTAGTCCTACTTATCTGAAAGTTAGTTCCATTGAACCGAATGCATCTTAATTCTGAGACAACACGCAAAGGATTGCACTATTAATATGTTATGCTGTATTTTCATTATTCTGCTTTGGACAGGAATCCCTAACATACTTCCTAGGAAGTAAATGCAGTGGGAAAGTGGGAATACTCCAGTCTCGCTCTATGGGAAGAAAAACAGTGCCAACTGCTTTGTTTTATCTGTATGCACCAACAATCTCTACAACTATACGCCATAAATATAAATATGGCTGGATTTTATGCTCCTATAATAGCTATTAGATGTGTAAATGGCGGGGGTTTATCTATTGCTGCCCATGCAGAATGTAATTCCACACATGCAGTATGACTTCATCTTTCTATTCTCCCCACTGCACCCCCTGTGGGCCTTCAAAATTTGCTCCAGAGGGCTGGGGGACCCTCTGGAACAGATTTTACAGCCACACAAAGGCTGCAGGAGGCAGAAGATGAAAGCCTGTCTCCTGAGCAGAAATCTGCTTGCAGAACACTGGATTCCACCCAAAACTATTAAGTACTGTTCTATAAAAATAGAGCAATGGTGAAACTAGAAAACAACTATATTGAGTAATTTTCAAAAATAATTGCTCAGCTCTCCTGTACTATCTTACAAACATTAAAAAGCCAGTTTTATGTGACTGTCATTTTGAAAAAAGTGATTATTTTAATGAAGGTGACTTATCTGCAGAAAAAAATTCAATAATTAAAATCCACTAAAGTCATTAATGATGTTCTGCAGCCCAAGAACACCCTTTAACAATAGTTCATGAAAAGCTCCCAGGCATCACTTTCAAAGTACTTCTCTAATAGAACACAATGCCTTTTACTCACCCCACCCGCCATGTCTGAATGACTCAGAAACAAGGGTGTGTTTTTTAAAAAAATAACATGGTTAAATAAAGCACCTTCTCTTCAAAGTTGCCTCTTACAGAATAGAAACAGGCTGTCTAGCTCAGCCCTACACTTGTGAAGCCTTTATTCATCTAACGACTCTAACCCATTCAGCTGTGTTGTCACAGTGATCACTTTTCCTAGGAGGCTGGATCTAGTCAATGGAAAGAATGTCTGAAGCAGATAGCCTAGACAGGCTCTGTTTCTGGGTTCAGGCCTGGTGGTGTGTCAACATTCTCCTCAATTTTTTCCTTTACCACTGACAATGATCAAAAATTTACTGAACATGTTTTACCATGATTACTTCCCTAGTTAGAAATCATTGATGGCAATTCTCAGGAATCATTAGAGATTTGCACTGACTTGATTCAAGTGTGTTAGTAGCTCCAAATTGTAAGGCTTTTTGGGAAATTTTCATATTTCAACATGCATTACTTTAATCATATCTTACAGTCATTATAAGTAAAAGTGAGGTTAGCCAAAATGGTAAATCTAGGAGAGTGTGATAAATTATGTGTTGTCTGTAGAATATAGGAAGTAGTGATTATAAGAGTAAGAACTCATATTTCTGTTCTTAATAATGCTCATGATATAAAAAGTAGAATCTTTAAATGAAACTACTCTTAGTTTGATATCACCAAATAACTGAGTAGTTTAATTGATATAAATTTATTTTAATTGGTCTACTCTGAATATGCCTTACCTGGCTATCACCCTCTCTTATAAATTGTAACACAACTAAACAGCAAAACAGAGTTTCAGATTTCTCAGTGGATTATATGATCCTCCTGGAAGCAAATTTTGTTGACACCTTTTTCCAAATGTATATAAATAAATAAAGTTTTTTTAATAGATTAGTGACAGCTAACTGAATAAACAAGATAAATTATTTAACACAATTCCACTGGCAATGACAAAGAAACTGCTTTTGTTTTCCTTTCACCACTGCAAACACCCTTGTGAGTTATAACATCAATTATTCAATTAATGTAGTATAAGTCAGGGTTAATTAAGATAACTTCGCTAAATCTGAGCTGCTAGTTCATTCAAATCCTGCAAGCAAGCCCAGCAAGGCTTCTGATTTAAGCTATCAAGTTGCTGAGGCTTAGCAAAGTTTTTCAACCTATCTTCTCCCATGCCAGAAAGCTAAACAACAAATCCCCAGATGAAAACTTATGAACAAAGTAGAATAATATTTCTGACTACATCTTGGATATTGTGACACTAAATAAAAGAAAACATTTCTGCAAGTGTATAGGATCAGATTTGATTCAAGTATTAAAACATAACTAGTCTAGTTCTATGACTAGATGGGATGGTGGGGTTTAAAGAGTGAGATCTTTTCTCTTTTGAACTGTCAAAGATTTAAATAAGGAACTATAGACTGGACCTCCTTTTTCCACAACTTGTGGAACCACATTCTTTCCTCTGAAAATTCAGCAAAGACCTATTGGAAAGTGAATGAAAGAGAACGGAGGCTAATTGAATGTAGTACAAAATGTCCACAAACCACTCAGATATTTTAAGACTTCTTAATCTTCTCTTCTGCAGGCAAAACATACCCAGCTTTTTCAACTCTTCTACAAGGCTTTTTTTTTCATGGGTTACCAGACCACTCTTTTGGACATGCTCTGGTTTATCCAGATTTTTCCAAAAATGTGGCACCCAGAACTTGATAAAGTATTTCATATGTATGCAAAAAAAAGGGGGGGGGGCTGTTACTTCCTGTAATTTAGACATTGTGTTTCTGTTGATACAGACAAAGATTGCAATAGCTTTTCTAATAGCTGCACTGCACCACTGGCTCATGTTCAGCTTGTATTCCACTAAGTCACCTAGATTGTGTGCACTGCCACAAGCTCAGTGTCCTTCATACTATAGTAGGGCTTTTCATTTATTTGTTCCTAAATGCAAGGCATGGCATTCATTTCCAGAGTGTTTCATCTTCCTGGTTTCAGTTCAGAGTTCCAGACTATCATTTTGAGTATTGATTCTGTCTTCTATGGTGTCTGTCAGAACTGGACTAAGGACAACAGTGTGAGGTGAGCCAGGAACCAGGAATCATGAGACAGGCTAGAAGTCAGAATCAACAAGCAAGGAAGGACTCAATGGCTCCAATCCAACAGTATATGTGCACAACAGTAAACTGCTACCTATATGTGACCCTAGTTAGATCATCACTGAAGACTGTGCTGGTCATCTTTCCACGGGATCCAGGATGAATGAATTTTTCTCTCCCCTTCTTGTGTTATTGTTATGATCTCATCACATAGTAGCCTTCACTGCATGCTTTTTAGGTTCAAATATCAAATGCACATAAATGAGCTAGGGATATGCATATGTAAGCTTGCTTTCAAATATATATGCCCGTAGATGGGCCAGCCAATTATATTTTGGAATCATTGTTAGGTGGTGATTCAATATATACTGCATGAATGCAAGGACACATATAACGCCTGTTTTACACACAGTCAAAAATACAAATGCTAGAAATGGCAGGATAAGTTAAATAGCACTGCCCTGAGATTCATTACTGGGATAAAAAAAGAGCAGCTATCTTCAACATGGTATGTTTTGAGGGCAGTTCCCATCAACTGCAGCTAGGGATGTTGGATAATTCCAAAGGAAACAGAAACAGGAGTGGAAATTACCAGTGTTGGTTGATTTTTATTTTTTACTTCTGGAACAAATACTATCGGTATTCACTGCTGGCGCTTTCAGTCCACAAAACAATACATAAATGATGATCCACCCCCATTTGTAATGCGGTGGACCAGGGTCAGGTAGCATGATTAACTGTAATTAAGCACATAAAATTCCACCACAGCAATCAGCAAGACGAATAACACAGTTTTTGTCAGAAGCTGAATTGCAGTGGAATGGGAAAAAATGATGCATGTGCTGAACATAAAGTAAAACAAACATTGCTTTCTTATATTCCTAGCCCCAGCCTGCATGGCCACTGATCAGGAATGATGGAATGATCAGGAATAACATCTGGAAGCCAACAGGTTGGGGAAGGCTAAACTGGAGCAAAGCAAAAGTTCAATAATGCCTTACATTTTAATGTTACAGCTTCCAATTTAACCTTTCATTTGATAATCCCTTCATTGCCTGATCTATGAGACTGCCAGCCAATGAAGATAGTATCAAATTAAAGGGTAAAATGGAACATGGAACATCAAAATGTAACTCATTGGCTAACTTACTGCATATGACCTGCACCTGTTATCTCACTATGAGCAGGATAATTAAAGCAAATCTGGACTTCTTTGGTTTAATCTGTGACTGATCCCATAATAGTGTTATGAGTTTAGCTGCCTTGATCACTGCTGATCTGAGTACTGACAAAAGAACATTAATATTTCTTAATGACTATCTATGGTAGTCTTAAAACAGTTTGCAAGAAATAATTAACTTCGGAGTTTGAAACTGAGACAGAGGCAGAAGATGAGAGAAAGCTAAAAGCTTCTAGCTGGAATTAGCTGCAACAAAGGATGCAACATTGGGGGTGGCCACACAAGTTGCTCTCTGAAAATCTGTTAGCTTTTAGAGCTCTGCTTGATTCTAAATCTCAATTGTCTTTATTTGTATGTCATATATTGCATAAAGCAAATATTACAAGGATACTGTAAGTCTCCCATTTTTTTTGTCAACTCAAGGAAAAGAAACCCAGGAGTTCTGGAAGAACTGCCTGGAAGAAGGAAGAGTGTTAACAAAGTAGACTTTCTAAGGTTGGATCTGCCAAGTTTTGCCTGAATATAGGTTTGAGCAGGCTGCATCTCCAGCTACCCATGCATAATGGCTTCTTTGTCTAGCTGTCACATGAGCAGCGTTGTGTTACTATGATTGTTACTCCAGGCTTAAAATGGAAAGCATGCTTTCCAACAGACCACCTACTTCTGTGTTTCATAATTAATACTGTTGTACTCCTTTCATAGTTAATCAGTTTAGGAGATTAATGCAGCTCTGGAGAACTGTGATAAAAACGGTTCGGATAATTCAGGGAGTTTCTAACATGATTATAATGACTCAAAATAAAAAGGCTTGTGTTTTTGTACCTGAGACCCAAAATTTCAAGTGTTAAGGAAGCAACATGCTGTGTACAAGGATTATACAACCGAGTGGAAGAAAAAAGAATTTCAGAACTACAGCTGACTTCTTCACCCTTTGATTATGTATTATGATTCAGGTGGTCTTAAACGCTTATGGTATCTCAACTTTCCAAAAATATATGTGTCTGTTACTAGCAGGGTCATCCTTAGCAGATGCAGTGATGTGGTGCAAATATCTGCCCAGCACCCCCAAATTAACACATACAGTGGGGGGGGGCAAAGCTGTGCACTGCCAGACATGGGGGGGGGGCGCAACTCTCCCCCATGCTGCTGCAGGAGAGCAATCCCCGCAGAGGCTTGGGAAGGAAGTTGCATGCCTGCCAGCCATACAGTTGGCAGGGCACAGGTGGGCATGCAGGGAAAGGGAAACGTCCTCCACTCACTGGGGGGGCCCTGAGAGGCCGGCACCCTGGCGCAACACACCACTAAGCCCTATGGGAAAGTCGGTTCTGGTTACTAGGAATATTAAGCACAAAGGAAAGGATATAGCTAAGAAGAACGGTGTCTGTTTTACATGCAGATACTGTAGTTCCAAATTCAAACATTAATATCTCCAGGTAGGTCTGGGAGAGTTCCCTGTGTGAATCCTGGAAAGCTATTGCCAGTCAGTGTAGAAAATACTGTGCTAGCTGGAAGCATTGGTCTAACTCAGTGTAAGGAAGCTTCCTATATTTCTACGGGACTAAACTTCCTATGTATCTACAGGATTGACCACTGTTCTTCAAGCAGCAGATTGTAACCCAGCCTACAGATGTCAAGGAAGGAAGGCCACCTGCACTTTTAACAGGCAAACAGAAAGGGGTGTTTAAAAGGTGTAGTGTGTGCATGTGGTGCTCAAAACAGTTTCTCCAGTTTGTAAAGTGCCTACTGCCCCAGAAATGTTGCTGACCCCCGTCTGAAAGTCAGAAACACTGACTTGAAAGTTTAAAAATTGAAAAGCAGGTTTTAAGTTCCAGAGTTTAGTTAAAAGTTGCTCCTAAGTTTGAAAAAGTTAATTAATAGTGTATACGTTTGTATACATACAGATTTATATCCGTTAAAAAAACAACAACCATGTAACACTGTGAAAAAGAGGCTCAATACAGCACAAGTGGGTTTTGCTTCTTGAGAGGTACCAGGAAATAATTAAAGGTTACACCCACTTTCTCTGACTGGAGATCACTGACTGAGCAAGCTCTGTAAAATGTCCATTTAATAAATGCTTAAATTGATTTATGAAGTAGACGCTGTCTGATGCTGTAGGCCAGGGGTTGTTAACCTAGTCCCTACCGCCCAGTAGTGGGCGTTTCAGGATTCTAGGTGGGCGGTAGAGGGTTCTATGGCACAAGCTGAATCCTCCTTCCATCGAGCACTGGTGGGAAGTAAGGAAAGTTTACCATGAAGAAAGATGCATTAGTGGGCGGTAGGTATAAAAAGGTTGACCACCCCTGCAGTAGGCAATCATATCCTTTTGAAACAAGAATGGTCCAAATTGCTCCAAAAAGGTTGAGAGGGTCTTAGTTCTGCTTGAAAAGCTAAAATAACATTTTCTCAAGGAGAGAGAGAACAAGTAGCTCCAAAACAAAAACAAACAAAAAAATAGAATATCATAGTTAGAAGGCTCCACGAGGGTCATCTAGCCCAACCCTCTGCAATGCAGGAATCTTTTGCCCAACATGGGGCTCAAACCCATGACCCTGAGATTAAGAGTCTCCTGCTCTACTGACTGAATTACCCCAGCTTGATTTCTGCAAGGAAATCAAGAGAGTCTGCTGTGTAACAGCAACTCTCAATTCATATAAAATCAAACAAATAATAAATATTACAAACTGACCTTTCACAGCCTTATGGCTTTATGTGACACCATATAGAAACAACTGCAAAGAAGCTCACCCAGACAACCTACAGACTTCAACAAAATGCCTTACATACTACACAGTTTGCCAAAGAAAAGCTTATATTCTGCCTTTCAGATAAGGGGACTTACAAACAATTCATGTTTCAATGATATATGAAAAGCAGAAGGAGATAAATGATGAAGTGGTAAAACCACTGGAATAAGGCTAATTGTCAGCCACTAATAGTGCATCACATTATTGAACAGGAACAATAGCTAAGGCAGGTACTTAAACTGCATTCCACCATTAGAAAACCTGGACATTGTAAATGTTAATAAGATGCAGACTATTATGTAAAATATGAGCAAGAGAGGACATGACAGAGGTTTACAAAATTAAGCATGAAGTGAATAAAATGGATAGAGGTTTTCCTTTCTCTCCCCTAACCTGAGAATGTGGGGTCACCCCATGCTATTTACAACAGCTGTTGCTCAACAAAAAAAGGACCCTGATCCAACTGTAGAACTATAGAAACAGGCACAGAAAATTGTAATGAGCTACGATTGTTGTTTTTGCTCTGTGTTCTACAGTACTACCATTTCCACCCTACAAAGAAGAGTATCCATGTTCTCTCTTTTATTTACTGTGTTGAAGCAAATAACACCAAAATTAGTTCCTGTCACATGATGTAGAAGCTTCTTTGGTGGGAACAAGCTTGAGACAAATTAGTCATATTATACAGAACCGGGAATAACTAGCAGCTGCTCATTTTGGACGTGATGGGCAAATACAGACGTAAACCACTATGCTCAAGATGAAATTAAAAGCCAAACTTGCCAGTTTTACAAAATTATCCAATAATGAAATATTGTTAGCCAAATTGTTTTAATACAGGTCATAATTTTATAAAAGTATACAAAGTAATACTATTTAGGATGAAATAAAAACATGGAATCAACTATTAATTTCCACTGGCAATCTAGAACACATGCTGAAGAGAATCTGCACCATGAGAAAATATGGTCCATTGTATGTTGCATACTCAGATAAAAAGGTTTACAGCATAGCCAATCAACTGACATTCCTAACTTGAGCCTGAAAGATGTAAACAAGTTATTCAGCAGCATAAGAGAACATATATGCTGGCGACTCAGTTTACTATTTTCCTAAATCCAGTTACAGCAGTTGCATCCCATAGTGCATGCACATCAGGAAGATCAGACAAAGCTAATTAAGTGTGCTCTTTTCCTGAATTGTGTTACTGGGCATTCAGGGGTATTTACAAGGAAAAATGAAGAGTGAAGCCAGCTTTCAGTTTCAATCTTGCATTAAATATAGAGCTCAGTCAATGGACACATTTCTTTTAAACAAAACAAAGTGGCTTATCCAGTGCGAAAGCAGAGCACTTTCACTTCTCCAGACTTGTCATTAACCATCCCAAGTTGCTGAACAATAACAGTTTTCCCTCAAGGCACTACTCTAGCCTTGTATCCAATCTAGCTGACCTTGCTGAGCACAGCTAAGAATTTTGATAAAACCAGACTGAGTTTGCATATTATGTGAGCTGAAATGCTCGCAGAAATTACCTGAAATCCTGTGTCCCACTAAACTTAACAAGATTTATTTGCACTCAACCAGTATTTATTTTATTTTTTAATACTTCTATACAACTGTTTCTCAAAAAAAACACACAACAAAAATCAACCATAAAATAATGAAATACATGAGCCCAGTCAACAATTAAACAGAAGTGATGACATAACAAAACATTGATAGTCGTATCTGGGAAGTCAAACAGAATCCGTTCGACTTCCAAGATGTTCAGAAATCAAAGCACGACTTCTAGTTGTCTGCAGGAAGCTCCTGCAGACAATCGGAAGCCGTGGAAGCCACTTCCGGGTTTCGATCATTCAGGAGCCAATTTGTTCGGGAGCCAAGGCGTTCGGGATCCAAGGTACGACTGTACTAAGTTAATGGGGCATAGCAGTGTTCATCAACAATTCTCAGCTGCTACCTAAAAAAGCAAGGGTTTCGCACGCATCTTCATAAAGAGCATGGTGGAAGCTGTATGGCCTCTTCCAGAAGAAAACACAGCGCATAAGCGCTGTTACAAAAAAGGTCCTGCTCCTGATGGAGCCAAATGTAAGCTTCCCCATGAGTGTCACCAGAATATAGGGTGCTATTGACCTAAGTAATACACAGAGTGGATCTATGAAACTTAATACAGTATACTTGCTCATTGATTTCAGTGGGTCATATGCAACTAAATCACTGAACAAGTGGAAACCAGCACAATGATGCCCACTCTCACAATGGGACTCTTCTCCCTGCACCCTCCACAAATCTACTCATAAAGGAGGCGGGAGAGGTTGTTCCATCAGCTGGTGGAGCAATTTCCTTAGTGTTATGATGAATACAACCCAGTAAGTCTATTCCAGGGTGGGGAACTTTTTTCAGACCAAAGACCACATCATCATCTGAACAACTTTCCCAAAGCCAACTTCCCCAAATAAATCTTATGTTTAGTGGGACACAGGATTTCAGATCATTTTCTATGAGCATTTCAGCTCACATAATATGCAAACTCAGTCTGGTTTTATCAAAATTGCTAAGTTTCTTAGCTATGCTCAGCAAGGTCAGCTAGACTGGATACAAGGCTAGAGTAGTGCCTTGGCCCTTGAGGGAAAACTGTTATTGTTTTGCTAGAGGCAAAAAAGGGCAAAACAACAAAAGTAAACTTTTTTATTATTATATTTGTTTACACCCCGGCAAGAAACACCAAAAGTATAGAAAACAAACAAACATTAAAACACAATTAAACAGTGATAGAATTTAAATTATATGCACATATAAAATCTGTTTAAAACGTACAGATCATTACAATAAAAACTGTGTGGGATCCTCCCTTTCATGAAAAGCAGTCCAATCCAAAAAGCCTGTTGGAACAAGAAATTCATCACCTACCTGTGGAAGGACAGCTAGGAGGGAGTCTGTCTAGCTTCCCTACAGAGAGAGTGACAAAGTCTGGGAGCAGTCACTGATAAAGCCTTTGGAAAGCAGGCTACTCTCATAGCTCTTGCTATCCTCTATCCAGCCAACCAAGGACACATTCCACTCTATCAAGCAATGAAGTCTAGATGTGACCAAGGAAAAAGAAAGAAAAAATTCCTTCCAGTAGCACCTTAGAGACCAACTAAGTTTGTTATTGGCATGAGCTTTTGGAAGGAATTTTTGTATTTTGTTTCGCCTGCGGCAGACCAACATGGCTACCTACCTGTAACCAGGGGGAAAGGGTGTGGCTGAGGAAGCATGGCTTGGAGAGAGTCCTGAGGGCCAGACAGAGAGGCCTAGAGTTTGTGATGACTGGAACTGATGGGAGTTGCAGTCAAAACATCTGGAGGGCACCTAGTTGGTGAAGGCAGTTGTAAATGAATGTCCTATCTGAAAGCCACCAGGCAGGATAGGATTGCTCATAAAACCCTTATTCCAACAGAGCACAATGCTATATCAGTGGAAAGATGCATGCCACTGGACAGAGGAGAAGCAATGACTGGCTTGAACCTTGCACTGTCAGGAGTCTGCTAGGGCACTGGTCTTTAACTAGTGGGTCAGGGCCCACTAGTGGGTCACAGCTTCATCCAAGTTGGATCGCAACAGGAGCACTGCCACCATGTATAGAAGATTAAGAAATGGGTCACCAAATGAGTGTTTGGGTTGAAAGTGGGACCTGGCTCTGAAAAGGTTTAAGACTATTGTGCTAGTGCAAAGAGAAGAAGAGGGATGAAGGGACATGGCAGGGGAATTGATCGGGATCCTATTCTCAGTCAGAAGTAGTCCTAGCCCAAATTATGCAAACTTCACACGCCAACAACAAAAGTGGCATCTATTAAAATGCTCCCACCAAAATCAATGGGGAGCCCAACATAACAGCCCAAAGCCAGCCATAACAGAGGCTTTCAATGAACAAAAATGTTGGCACCTGTTTGTCTCTTTGATACTCTCAGAACTCACTCCTATGAAGGCATTCTCCTCCTCATGTGATCAGGGAGAGAGCAAGAACACATTAGCCATCCTATGCATCATAACCCCAATGCCAGCACTCTCCACATGTTGCAGGTGCATAATTGAGAGATCTAAATCATGCCAGAAGCCTCAGCGAGCACAGCAGGCAGCTCACTGCAGGCATTTGCCCTCTAATGCATAGAGGGTGGTGGGGCACCTGGGTAGCTAGCATACTCTGCTCTCTCCTCACACAATTCTAATTGTGTGAAACACCTGCACAGGTCTTTGCTTAACAACCAACCTTGTTCAATAAAAGTTCAGACTGCTGTGCCTCTTTTATCCTCAATAATTATCAGTTGGCGAGCACTCTCCCCACCCTTTGGAATCCTTCCTATTCTTCATAGGACACACATGCTTGTGGCTGGAGAAGAGCTCCACCATCACACCCTACCAGGGCTAATGTCTCTGCATTTCCTACCAAAGCACTTGCAAGAGGGAGGCCAGGTAGATCAATGTCTTCTTGGCTCCCATCATCACCATCCATTGGTTTCCAAAAGGGGTGGTGGTGATGACATGATGAAGGTATGTGTGATGCGGAGAAAGTGGGTAGACAGATATTTTACTCTCTTTCTTCTAACACTACAACCCAGGGTCATCCAATGCAGCTGAATATTAGAAGATTCAGAACAAACAAGAGAAGGCAGTTCTTCACATACTATGTCATTAAACTGTGGAATTCACTGCCACGGGATGAAATGATAGCCACCAACTTGGATAGTTTTATTAAAAGCAGGCTGGGAAAATTCATGGATTATAAAAAGTCTACCATTCACTCATTAATTCATACATACCCCACCTTTTTCCCTAACGGGACTCAGTGGCAACTAATTATAGTGGCTGTGTTCTGTTTGGCCACTTTGAGAACAAGATACTGGATGAAATGGGCTTCTGGTCTTCAGAGAGGAAGACTGAAACAGACAGTATGACACCTCTCCCTGATCCTTTTCCCCTGACCCAGATCTACCATTGAACAAAAGGAGCACATTTTCAGTCTTTTAGAAGTACTGTGTGCAGCCATCCATCAGGATGCCCAGGCCTCATGCCCCAGGCAGCGAAAGGGGCACAAAAGAAGCTTGTTGGTGTTGCAGGCTTATAGTAGGACAGAGAAATGACCTTAGCTTTCTCACTACAGCTGCCCCCACCGCCGCATTTGTCCCCAGCAAGTGTCTGAGTAACAAGGAAATATCTATTCCCTGCTGCAAATCCTCCATGTGAATAGATCTTGACTATGAAACATGTTTTTTCTGTTATTCATCAATCTTCAGGAGACAACAACCCCCACCCACCCCCAAAAAACAGCATAGAATGGAAAAACATTACAGAGAGCCAGTGTGGTGTAGTGGTTAAGAGTGGTTGTCTTGCAATCTGGGGAACCAGGTTTGCATCTCTACTCCTCCACATGCAGCTGCTGGGTGACCTTGGGCTAGTCACACTTCTCTGAAGTCTCTCAGCCCCACTCACCTCACAGAGTGTTTGTTGTGGGGGAGGAAGGGAAAGGAGAATGTTAGCCGCTTTGAGACTCCTTAGGGTAGTGATAAAGCGGGATATCAAATCCAAACTCTTCTTTCTTGCTTGATGTGCAAGAGTTCCAATATAGCAGTCCCATGAGGGGAAAGGCACTGACATTTTCCCACCCTGACCTCTAGGAAAGAAAGACACATCCTGCTCTGTATTTTATGCAGTCCGCTGGCTCATGTAATCGATTATGCATCAATTATAAATGGCCATGGAAACAGTGGAAGCATTCCATTAATTCCTGGTTTTGTATATGATTACTCATAGTTTTTAAGCACTAACTCTACACCATGCCACATATACAAAGGTTAATACTGCCAATGGAGTGGTGCTTGGGGCAATTAAAACCTTCTGACTTTGTAACACACTGCTATTAGAATGAAGCCTGCAACAAAATGTTGCAGGATGGAGTGTTCTGTTCAGGGTTCAAGGCAGCCAACCATGTACTTTTTCCAGAATACTCCATTAGCTCTCCCTGAGTTTCTGCACTTGCCCCTTGCAGTCAATTAGCAGTCCTTGCTCACTGAGCATACACAGTCCTCAATGGGCAGTTTGGGGTGGTTTCCCCACTGCCACCAGTGGGCTTTCCCTATATTTGTTGTACTTCTGAAAAGTTTGGGGTTCCCCCAAGACTGCTGATATTTCCCTCATGTGTGGATATTGGCACTTTGGTTTACATAAGGATCAACACTGGGAAATCAGCTGCTCGCTATTAGACTAAAGGATAGAGTTGTAATTCTCAATGCACCATAGATGGCATTGACAACTCAGATAGCTTTTGTAGTGTTTGATCAAGTCTACATTACTTGTAAAATCAAAGAAACTACACCAGTGGGTTGTTAGCATCTATGCAAAATAGTGGCATAAGCACAATAAGACAACCAGTTTAAAGTAAGCTAGCTCCAGGAAAAATATTTTCAAATACAACCAAACCCAGTACTGTAATTTAGATAAAACAACCAAAACCCAGCAGCAGCATTTACAGTAACACCTTTCAGTTAAAAGAAAGAGATACGTTTTGATGCAGGGAACCAGACTACAACATACATAGACAGTTTAATTTAAAAAATAGAAAGAGAGGGGTTCTGGGGCTTAAGGTAGTTAGATATCCCTGTTTTCCATCCTGGAACTTAATTAGGTCAGGAAAAGGTATTCTGCACTTGTTCTGAGAATTCTTCTTTTTAATTATTTCACAAGCATTGCCAACAAAGTTTGGAACGAAACCAACGCTTCCACAAATTAAAGTATTCCTTTTAGGACATTCTCAGCAAGAAATATATGGATCACATGAAACAAAAACAAACAAGTTTTACAGCTACGGTCAAAAGTTTTCTCTCTCCAGCTCTAGAGCAAAGCAGCAGCTGTATAGGATGTTAAGCTAGCCAGGCATTTAAAACCCAGTGCTGAACTATCAGCAAAACAACCCAGACCGACAGCCCACCCCTCAAGAAACGCATAGTGCATGCTGAGTAGAAGACATTCCTGCACGAACTTAGGAAGGTAGGGGTGAGGAGATGGGGACAAGGAGTTTTCTTTCTCAAAACAAGCCTTTTGTTAGAAGGAGCTCATTTAAATAGAGGGGAAAGTCACAATGGATACGGGAGAAAGTGGAACAACAAAGACAAATGGGCAAAGCGCACCCAGTACACCGACAGCAGTAGAAAGTGTGCCGCCTTGGAAATGTAGAGAATTAGCTTTTATAGGCAAAACTATTATTTATCAGATTTACTTGAAGAGATACGTAGGCTGCTGTGCTCCATTTGTTTACCAAAAAAAGTTCATTTCACAAGACTATTTTGCACACAATGACGTTCCTACAGGGATGTCCCATTTAGTGTGAAAGTTGTGTGTGCCAACAGCATACATGTCTCTTTCGACAGTTGACTAGGCGGGGTTCAAATGACCTCCTCCATGTATCCAAACATGTGGAGAGGGTCCTGGGACCAGCAGGCAAGCTTCACATCCTGTCGCCACTATGCCCCGCAATCACATTCCTCAGTGTTCAAAACACATCAGGAGGAGTTCTATTTGCACACTAAGGTCTGTGCACAGAGTCCCTCCAAGCAGGGAGAGACCTTTATCGCACCGCGGCCCCTTCTCCCATGGAGCAGCTCCACAGGTGCACACCAAAATAACCGCTTCCAAAAGAGTTTGGACACATGGACATCAAGGGACGAGGCTTGTCCACGTGGCCCTGCAACCCCTACCACACCTTGAGCACCATGGTGGACCCCACAACTATTATTCAGAACGGAGCAAGAGAGGCGGGGGGAGGGACATTGGCACAGCCAAGATTTATTTAAGGGAGGCAAGACACCCACCTGTCACCATCCTCTGTCTGGCACTGCCTGGGGGATCCAGCATGAAATGGCTCAGCAACAATTCTTCTATTATTATTATTATTATTATTATTATTATTATTATTATTATTTTACTGTGCTTACAATTATTACATTTATTACTTTGTCATAGAACTTTAAATACAAACACCAGGACATTACACCCAAATTTTCAGCAGAGGAACATGCATGCACAATTTCTCAGAGTCTCTGGGGAGAGCCAGTGCAGTATATTGGCTACAAGAGGGTTGGACTGTGACCTAGGTCCTAGGAGATCTGGGTTCAAATCCCAACTGAGCCATGAAGCAACAGTTTTAAATTACTTCCTTCCCACCCTAAGCGCTCAGAAAAAACACCTGTCAAAGCCCTTCTACAATTTCTACTTTCAGTTAGGCGTTTTTATTTATTTCCTTTGTTTGGGGGGGGGGAGGAAGTTGCCCCCTGCTCCCTCCCCCCACCATGTGGGGTGTGTGGCACCGAATTTTGACACTCAAATTTGCAATGAGATTTGCATCCATGGTTATGGGGGGGGGGGAGGTTGCCCCGAATTTTGACACCCCGATGTCCGCCCCTGCGCAGAGCAGCGCTACCTCCCCTACCGCGTTTCTCCCGACGGGTCCAAACGAGCCTCATTCAGACAACCAACCGCCAGGGGAGGCCGGCATAGTTTTAGCCCGAACCTTAGCCCCCCCACCCCAATTCCGCCCCGTCGCCTGACCTTCAACAGACAGCTCCCGTGCGCGTGAACGGCCGCAGCACTCCCAACACATCCCCCCCCCACCCGATCGTCTGAACGGAGCCCCGGAGCGACGCGTGGACGCCACACGCGCGCGCACCGTCTTCAAGTTACGCACGCGATACCCGTGCACGCCCCGTCGCCTGACCTTCAGCAGACAGCTCTCATGCGTATGAACGGCGGCAGCAGCAGTCCCACCTAAGCCCCCAAACGATCGTCTGAACAGAGCCCTGGACTGATGCGTGTATGTGTGTGGCTATGTTCAGACGATCGGGTGGTGCTGGGGCCTTAAAGTTCCCTTTTCTTTGGGGTCTTCTCCCAACCCGCGATTCCCCCTCCGGACAGGCGCCAAGCGAGCGGCGGAGGCACCTGCGCTTTTCCCGCCCTCGCCAGTCCCTCACCTGCTATAAGCCGAGCTGCCGGCGCGCCGGGCGGACTCGTCTCCTCAGGCTCCTCCGCGACGGAGGGAGCGAAGCGACCTCTTTCCTTTCCCCCCAAAAGCCCAGCTCCCCTACAGGCCGTTCGCCAGAGGCGCCATGGCGCTTCCTCCCGAGCCCGGTCCCAGCGACGACAACTCCCGCTCCGGAGCCCCAACTCTGCCCGCCTTGAGGTGAGGCGACTCCTGAGGCGGCTGCGATAACCGACGGGGCCCCGGAGGGGACAAACGAGCCAAGCCGGCGACTCGCGCCTCTCCCGGCTCCTCCCTGGCCGAGGCTGAGCGCAGGTGGCCGGCGGCGGAGGCTGCCCCGCAGCCAACTTGAGGTGGCCGAGGAAGTTCCGTCCCGGGGGCGGCAGTGAGAAGCGCGGGGACGACCAAGGCCAGTGTCGCCGCCGCCGCCGCCGCGCTTCGCTTAGCCTGAGGAACAGGTGTCGCCGCCTGAGGTCGTGAGGCGAAGGCGAAATCTCTCGACCCGCCCCGTCGCGGCGGAGCCTGTTAGCACGCGCGGCCAACTTTGCGCATGCGCGGGGCGGGGGCGGGAGTGGGGGAGACGATCTCCTGCCTCAAGTTCCCTCAGGTCGATGGCGGGAAACTAAGAAGTCCCCCCCCCCTTTTTTATTTTATTTTTTTATTTATACTAGTCAAGTTTTTTTGTTCTTCTTGTTTATACTTGTCTTTTTCCCCCCCAAAAAAATTATTGGTTTTCACAACATTATAAACAAACAAACACATAAGACAAACATAAATCATAGCCTTATTAAAAATTACACTTATTAACATTGTTAAGTGACTTCCCTCACTTCCCCTTGGTTGAATTTCATTGCATATCCTTTTAACGGTTTTCCAAATCACAGTTCTTATAAAATTTAACTTAAACATTAACATCCTTAAATCTTCACATTATTATGAAATTAAACATATTCATACCTTAACGTTAAGGTCAATTAAGTATCTGCAAGCTGTTTTCAGTTAATTTAACTTAACATATTTAACTAAGTAATCATTAAATTTAATCCACTCTTCCTGATATACTTTATACTTGTCAAGTTTTTTAGTTTTTTTGTTTATACTTGTCGTTTATACATTTCACTCATTTTACAAGCATTTTGACATTTCAATGGGAACTTACCCACCGCCAGGGATTCGAACCACCGACCTTCTGATCGGCAAGCTCAAGAGACCACAGACTAACCATGGGCAGTACTATGTCACTCCCAAACTTGGATAAACAGGGGCAAGATCATATCCCAGACAGCAGCACATGTAGACAACAGGGCCCTGGGCACACACAAAAATAGTTCAAATGTTTCTATGCCTCCTTTGAGAGGAAGCTCTTTTAAGGCAGCTTACCATAAAATACAGAAATACCATTCAATAAAAATGCTCATAAAATGGGGAGACCAGCAACTGATGAAATAGGCAGCCCACCCAAAATTGCTAAAATACCGTCAATACTAACAGTGAAAGCAGACTACTAATAAAATTCTCTTGCAATGGAAATTCAGCAACAAGAGGTGAATTTTGTTGCAAGAACACACAAAGGCAGCCCCACATGGGAAAAAGCACATCTTAGACAAGCACTGGAAGCAGCACATTATAGACATACATGAGAATCAATAGCACATAATAAGCAGCAACATGACACAGACAAACATGGGCAACAGATCTGAATGTTGTTAGCAAGATGTCATAGGCAAAAGAGGGTAAATGGGCATCACAAGGAAACTTGGGTAGATCTTTTGATGAGAAAACACGGACAGCAGTACATCTTGGGCAAACACTACACAAAAGCAAACATGGGCTTTTGTCCATTGATAGCAGCACATCATGGGTCAACAGAGACTAATAATAATAATAATAATAATAAGGCATCAGAATGACATAGGCAAAGATAGGCATTAGCACAGCACAAGAAAACATGGGCAGCAATGTGTGTCAGGCCAAACACAGAAAGCACAATATGGTCATAAACAGGCAAACAGAGGTAAGAGCACAGCAGCTTGTTGCTTACAACCAGGCACATGAGCAAACATGCAGTAGCACATCATGAAAATGCCACGTAATGGAAAAGACAGGAAGACCACTTAACAAACTAATATGAGCAGCTGTAGTACGCAAACCAACACCAGTAGCAGCAAAAATGATGGACAAGGACAGGCAGAAGTAGGCTCTGAAAATATGAGCACAATGCACATCAAAAGCAGCACGCTGCAGCAAATTACAAGCAAACGTATATAGAAGCAGCACATATAGTCTTCTTTTGGGAGCCGCCCAGAGAGGCTGAGGAAACCCAGCCAGATGGGCATGGTATAAATAATAAATTATTATTTTATTATTATTTCACAAACGCATCTAGATCACTCTTCATCAGGGAAACACGCATGTGCATAGCTGAATAAGCTGCACTGAGCTTAATCACCGATTAAAATGGATACCATGAAACTTTAGGATTACACAACAGATTTACACTAAACCAGCAAAAATAAGACTCACATTTTTCTGTTTTAAACATAATTTACACCAAAGGTGAGGAACCTCATTACACCTTCCTCAAGTGCTTCTGCCAGTGTCCTTGAACTATGATAATGCCTCTTGCTTACCTGGTGGAGAATGGATGGATGGATGGATTGGTGGATGTGAGAATGCAGAAACACCTGGGTTTTGCATGGCAGGAGTGGGCAAAATTAAAAAATCACTTCCATTGCTTCACTCACTTTTGTCCCTTGCCCAGACCACTACTGGCATGTGGTCCTCAGAAAGCTGCCCATGAGGGAATGCAGCCCTTGGGATGGTTCCCCACAGATGGGCACACACAAAAAAACAACAACACAAAAGCAACGTTTTTGAACTGCTATAACTCAGTCATCCTTCATAAGAATTTTCTGTTTGGCCAGATTGAATCCATAAGATTTGGCACGGTAGATTTCATGCTAATGGGATACCATACTGAAATATAGGCTTGTTATATTTTATAAAGTTATTCTGATCAAAACTACTGTAGCTGCCTAACTGAACAGCCATTCCAACAGGCATTGCTCAAATTATGGGGGAAATGGAGGGACCCCTTACATAAGTTTACACCAACGGTCTCCTGGCCACCAATTTTAGCCAAATTACATCTACAGAAGCTAGAAGGATTGTCAAAGGAGTTCAGGCAGCAGATTAAAGCACTGCTTACAACTAATACATTCAACACCATTGTGTAGGAATATCTTATACTTTATACTCTACCACCTAATTATTTCTGCATCATTTTGTTCCACTACTGTTCTTTTCTGACTCTATTTTTTTTGGCAATACAATGGGACTTGCTCCCAGGAAAGTATGCATAAATAAACTTCTCCTACCTGGATAGTTATCTTTCCACAAGGGTGAACACTGATGCTGAAATCCAGCATTGCCTAAGCTCGGCGAGTGCAGCTTTCTCCCAACTGAAGTGCAGAGTGTTTGAGGACATTTACAGGGAAACCAAAATGCTTGTTTACAAAGCTAATGGACCTGGGAGAAGAAGCAGTGGAGGAGGATTGGAAGAAAGTCAAGGACTATCTACAAAAACACTGTAAACTATATGAGTGTTAAGAAGGATGAGAGATTCGAAATAATAAGAATGTATAATAAGAATGGAAACAAGGTGATAAGTTGCTGGCTAAAGTTTTATTAATGTGGAATGCAGGAGCGGGAGATGTGAGGAAGTCCAAAAATGAAGAAAAGATGGTTATTACAAGATGTTAAATTTTATGTTTGTTTCTTTTCGTCTGTTTTTTGTCTATTCTGTTTTCTTTCTTTTTTATTGTATTAACAAAACTCTTAATAAAAATTTTTTTAAAAAATACAAAGCTAATGTACTACCAACCTTATTGTACGCTTGCAAAACATAGTAAAGGTAAAGGTACCCCTGCCCGTACGGGCCAGTCTTGACAGACTCTAGGGTTGTGCGCTCATCTCACTCTAGAGGCTGGGAGCCAGCGCTGTCCGCAGACACTTCCGGGTCACGTGGCCAGCGTGACGAAGCTGCTCTGGCGAACCAGCACCAGAGCAGCACACGGAAACGCCGTTTACCTTCCCGCTAGTAAGCGGTCCTTATTTATCTACTTGCACCTGGGGGTGCTTTCGAACTGCTAGGTTGGCAGGTGCTGGGACCGAGCAACGGGAGTGCACCCCGCCGTGGGGATTTGAACCGCCGACCATGCGATCGGCAAGTCCTAGGCGCTGAGGTTTTACCCACAGCGTCACCCGCGTCCCACTTGCAAAACATGGACCACTTCTAAACGCCATCTGCAACTCCTTGAAAG
Source organism: Podarcis erhardii (assembly GCF_964252035.2). Classification (NCBI taxonomy): domain Eukaryota; kingdom Metazoa; phylum Chordata; class Lepidosauria; order Squamata; family Lacertidae; genus Podarcis; species Podarcis erhardii. Next base: position 14,530,191 of record NC_138501.1, read on the forward strand.
ATTCCATCAACGGTGTCTCAGAAAAATTTTACACATCACTTGGAAAGACAGGCAAACTAATGCCAGTGTACTGGAAGAAGCAAATATCACCAGTGTCAAAGCAATGATTCTTCAACATCAACTTCGCTGGACTGGTCAAGTTGTTTGGATATCTGATTATCATCTTCCAAAGCAACTACTCTATTCCGAACTTAAAAATGGAAAGTGAAATGCTGGTGGTCAACAAAGAGGTTCAAAGACTCTCTCAAGGCAGTTTTTTTTAAAAAAATGTAGTATAAACACCAACAATTGGGAAACACTGGCCTGCAAGCACTCCAATTGGGGAACAGCCTTTTACCAAAGGTGTCACGGGCTTTGAAGAAGCTCAAACTCAGGATGAAAGGGAGAAACATGCTAAGAAGAAGGCACGCTTGGCATGATCAACTCCCGCCCGGAAACCTATGCCCCCAGTGGCGTAGCGTGGGGGTGCAAGGGGGGCGCCCTTCTCAGCCTCCCCAGCAAAGGGGCACAAGCAAAGGGCACGTCCCAGCGACGTGGTCGTGCCCTTTGCTCCGCTGCAAGCCACGCTGCCGCTCGCCTTCGCCTTTCACAACAGCCCCGCAGGGTAACCCAGGCTGCGAGGTCAACCCAGCGAGAACTCTCCAAGGCTTCTCTCGGGCCCCAGACCAGCCCTCCAGCGCCGCCACGGCCGGTCTCTTGAGTCCGCTGCCAGGCCACGGAGGGCCAGCAGCCAAGCCTGACAAGCGCAGAATATAGAGGCTTGGGGGGGGGGGCGCCACGGCGTGGGGCGCAAATTACTTGCCTTGCCCCGGGTTAGGGGGCGCAAATTACTTCCCTTGCCCCGGGTGCTGACAACCCACGCTACGCCGCTGTATGCCCCCACTGTGAAAGGACATGTGGATCCAAAATTGGCCTCCACAGTCACTTATTGATTGACTGTTAAGACCGTCAAAACAAAACAAATTCCTTCCAGTAGCACCTTAAAGACCAACTAAGTCAGTTCTTGGTATGAGCTTTCGTGTGCATGCACACTTCTTCAGATATATTTGTTTTGACTATGGCAGACCAACACGGCTACCTATCTGTAACTATTAAGACCGTGTTCATGGAAGAGAATCTTACTCGGCTACGAGTGATCGCCAAAGAGAAGAAGAGAAGAGCACAGGAATGTAGACGGAACACAGTAGTCACCCAATATTCACAGGGAATACATGTGGGCACATTCCACCTCTTTGGAACTGGAAGCTTGTTTATCTGCACAGAATTCAGCCAACTTTCTGACTCACCCACAACCCTTCTACAAGGGCAAGACCACCATGGGCTGTTTCAGGGGACTGGCTTCTCTATATATCAGTAGCATCAATCTAGAGTATTCACATAATTAGAATGCAAACAGCTTTGCAAATGAGGACACTTTTTTTTTTTTTTTTTTTGCAAAAAATTAATCGAAAGCCAAATGGTAAAGTCATTACTATGAAAAATCAGCCGAAGAGAAATAATTGTGTTTTGTTAAACGCCTGTAGAAATGTATTTGAAAACAGGGCCATCTGCTGTCTGCAATAGTCTTCATCCAACTTTGCCACCCAACTTTGCTTGCATGTTGAGGAATGAATGCAATGCTTTTATTTATATTTTATTTACATGGCAAGCTTTCAAGTGAAATCTTTAACCCAGTGAAATCCTACTTACATTTTTGACATTATAAAGTTTCTCTGTAGAAAGGTAATTTAACACACACAACCAAAACCTATGTTTTCTACCTCCCTAAAACCCGCCTAAGCTACTACAGCCCATATTCCTAAATATCAGTCTGAAAATATACAAGGCTATGGGAAGCATTAAATAAAAAGATGAATGAAAATATGTAAATACCAAAAACAAATTATAAATCCTCTTCTCCTCTCTCACACGCCCATGGACACATTCTCACACTGCTCCTACCACTCCTGACTCCTGGACTGGACACCTCTGGATTGTGACCTTTAAGCCAGAATTCAAAAAGATGTCACAAAGGAGGGCAGGTCACTGTTACCTTGACAACCCACCTACCTGGGCACTGCTCCTGAATCTTCAAAGTTCTTCAGAACTTTGAGGCACCTGATTGTCTGAAGCATCTTGTTGAAACATCTCTGTTCATATTCATATGTCCATTTCAGATTATCTTGATTTCTAAGAGAACCACCCTAATCTCCTTTTAAATACAATATGAAATGCATAATACACAGCATTAGGCAATCTGTTTCACAAGCAGTAGGTTCCAGGTTCAATCCCTAACATCTCCAGGTAGGGACAGTGCATTTTTATATTAAAATATGTACTCTCATTTTGACTCAAGAAAATCACAATTTTTTTTGTTCAAATTGGGGAAAATAAATTCAGTAAATGGACCAAAGTACAAAGATGCACAAAATGTTTAGGGGTATGTGTACCCCTGTGGCCTCCCGCCCCCCAAGAAAAAAACACTGCTTTAACCTATGTAATAGAGAACACCATATCTGAACTTTCTTTAAATTTGATCTGAGACATCCTACCAGTGGTTATATCAGCGGTTTGTTTCATGCTTTATAACACATTTCAGATTTAGTGCTAATAGCCATCTATCTATCCCACCATCAGGAGCAGCCCAGCACATTTTTCCCCTGGGGGCAAAACAGAAAATGATGCCCCCTGTTGCTGCCAAGGCCCCCACCACCCACCAAAGCTACCCCCTGCTGCCCGCCAAAGTATATTTTACTTATATGGTGTACTACTTTTCTATTTTTTTTTACCTCAGCAAAATTAAATAATGCTGAATTTAGAGGTGAGAGATTATCTTAATTTTATTTTACAGTGGTACCTTGGTTCTCAAATGCCTTGGTACTCAAACGCCTTGGTTCCCAAACTCCAAAAACCCAGAAGTGAGTATGACCATCTGGTGCGGTTGTTGGCTATTGTTTCCTGGGCGCCTGCACCAATCAGAAGCTGCGCCTTGGTTTTTGAACATTTCGGAAGTCAAATGGACTTCTGGAATGGATTAACTTTGGCGCTTTTGTTTTTGCTATTTATTTTGCGTTTATGTTTTTGAGACTTTTTCAGTTCACCACTTCTTGAGGGCTTCCCAGTGGCAGATTGAAGTGCTAGCTTGGTAATGTATATAATGCTTACTGTTTGGAATAGAATCTTTAATCTTGTCTCTCACTTGTGTTTGTATTGCTTCTGAATCTCATAAAAAGAACCACCTCGCATTTGGCAAGACACAGAGATGCTTCAACAGGATGTTTCAGACAGACTATCAGGTGCCTCAAAGTTCTGAAGAACTGACTGAAGAGCAGTGCCCAGACTGAAGAGCAGTGCCCAGGTAGGTGGGTTGTCAAGGTAACAGTGACCTGCCCTCCTTTGTGACATCTTTTTCAATTCTGGCTTAAAGGTCACAAAGCAGAGGTGTCCAGTCCAGGAGTCAGGAGTGGTAGGAGCAGTGTGAACGTGTGTCCATGGGTGTGTGAGAGAGGAGAAGAGGATTTATATTTTGTTTTGATGTTTACACATTTTCATTCACCTTTTAATTTAATCCTTCCCGTAGCCTTGTATATTTTCAGACAGATATTTAGGGATAGGGGTTGTAGTAGCTTAGGCGGGTTTTAGGGAGGTAGAAAACATACGTTTTGGTTGTGTGTGTTAAATTACCTTTCTTCAGAGAAGCTTCATAATGTTAAAAATGTAAGTAGGATTTCTTCTGCTGCTACTCAGAACTTGGCATGAGGGGACTGGGGTCACCCACGTTGCCTCGTCTCTCTTGAAGGTCACCAGTTCCTCCCCTGTGATGCTGAGTCCAGACTTCATTTAAGGCAGAGCTTTCCAAACTATGTGTTGCAACACCTGCAGTGTGTATAGGTGTGTCGTGCAAACCTGAACTGGAAATGGGTTAGTTTAACCTCCAGTTTGCTAGTGAATCTGAACTACCATGTTACTAAATGATGTATATCTAAAAAGTGTGTCACCAACATGAAAAGTTTGGAAAGCTCTAATTTAATGATTCACACAAGGTCTGCTTTCACCACCTACTGAGCTACAGAGACCAGTAGAATTACAATGGTACCTTGGTTCTCAAACTCCTTGGTACTCAAACAACATGGAACCCAAACACTGCAAACCCAGAAGTACTGTAGATTCCGGGCGTATTAGGTGACTGGGCATATAAGATGACCCCAACTTTTGCTGTTCTATTTTAGAGTTTTAGAGTTATAGAATTTGAGCGCCGCCAGGGGCAGAACGCACTCCGCTGCCTCTGCTATCGCTGCAGCAGCAGCCCAAGGCGAGGTGTTTGGGGGGTGGGCGGGTGAGCTCCGCACTCAGAAGGACTTTCCACATCCCCTTCTGTGGGGAGGGAGGAGGAGCAATGGCAGAAGGGTCGCCTCTGCTCACCGGCTGCCTCTCTTCCTTCCCAACACGTATACCTGGTGTATAAGACAACGCCCGACTTTTGGGGTGATTTTCCAGGGATAAAGTCGTCTTGTACGCCGGAACATACGGTAAGGTGTTCCGGTTTGTGAACGTTTTGCAGAAGCCAAACATGCTCCATTTTGAGTGTTATGCTTCCGTTTTGACACTGACAATTTGAGTGCCACACTTCAGTTTTGAGTGTTAGGCTGAGGTCTGTCTATCTTTGCTATTTATTTTGTGTTTTTGTTTTTGAGGCTCTTTTTGTTTTGTTTTTGTGACTGTGTGGAACCCAGCTCAGCTACTGATTGACTGACTGTGTGACTGCAGAAATGGATAAAAGCCCCCCATTCAAACAATGACTATCTTCAGTGCAGGTAAGAATTTTTTTAAAAAAAAATTTTACCATCTACAATACTATCTTATTTATTTTATAGTACAGTACATTGATTATTGCTTTCATTTTATGGATCAATGGTCTTGTTAGATAGTAAAATTCATGTTAAATTGCTGTTTTAGGGGTTGTTTTTAAAAGTCTGGAATGGATTAATCTGTTTTGCATTACTTTCTATGGGAAAGTGCACCTTGGTTTTGGAACACTTGGGTTTTGGAACAGACTTCTGGAATGGATTAAGTTTGAGAACCAAGGTACCACTGTACTTCATGATATACTTGTTCATGCTTTTGCAACAGATTAAATTTTATTAAATTGTAGCCCTCTAAAGCAAGTATTTTATAGCCTTTCTGGCCATTACTGATATTCTGGATTTGTATCTAATTGCCTACAAATGAAAACAAATTGTATTTTGCTGGTTCGATAAATACATTTCTTTCATGTGTCAAACCTGGAATATTTCCAGCAGAGGGCAGCCTAACATAACTTTGTTTGCCAGGTTGGCCCTCCCTCCCCACTTATAATTTTTAAATGTGTTGATTAAAATTGTGATTGGACTTTCTACAGTGATGACATCCTAAAAAAACTAGTACTACAATAATGTGTTATGTCAGTTCAGTGTTGAAACAATGGAAAGAACACCTGATAGTGGCATTGTCTGAAACAGAAGGTATTTGCTTTAAATCGGACAGGAAAATTAATGATTTCCTAAAATGAGACAAAATTGCAATTAAAAAATAATGAAATGTTTATTTGAAAAGATTAACTGATAAAATGTGACATCATTTCATTGTGGCTGTGGCAACCTTGTCAGAAAGGTGGGGTACAAAAAATAAAACAATAATTATTATCATCACCATGCAATAAATATTCATATTGTTGTTGTTGTTGTTGTTGTTGCTATTATTATTATTATTATTATTATTATTATTATTATTATATAAATCTGTATGCTGCCCTTCATCCATAGATCTCAGGGCTATTCACGACCTAAAAGTACAATATAAAAACCACAAAATGCATCATGAAATGAAATGATAAAATAAATGAAATTAAGAATGGCAGAAAAACATTGTGCATTTAACTATAGCATAGCAATTCCGAAAACCTCAAGGGCAACATCACAGGCAGAGTTACGTTGGAAAGTCCAGAAGAGGAAAGTGACAAATCCTAATGGCTATACAACAAATGGGACACGGGTGGCACTGTTGTCTAAACCACAGCCGCTTGGGCTTGCCGATCAGAAGGTCAGCGGTTCGAATCCCTGTAACGGGCTGAGTTCCCGTTGCTTGGTCCCTGCTCCTGCCAACCTAGCAGTTTGAAAGCACATCAAGTAGATAAACAGGTACCTTCTTCTGGTGGGAATGTAAACGGCATTTCCATGTGCTGCTCTGGTTTCGTTGTTCCATTGTGCCAGAAGAGGCTCAGTCATGCTGGCCACATGACCCGGAAAAACTGTCTGTGGACAAACGTCGGCTCCCTTGGCCAGTAAAGTGAGATTTGCGGCACAACCCCAGAGTCATTAGCGACTGGACCTAACACTCAGGGGTCCCTTTACCTTTTATACAACAAATAGAAATGGAGCCTCACCTGTAGTTTTATAAATCATTTAATGGGTCAACATGAATAGAAGTTATAAATATTGCAGCTGTTGTATAAGGGATTATTATTATGACTGGAATGCAATTGAAATCAATAAGATTTTGGAACGCAGAAATAAAGAAAATCATCAATTCTAGTACATGTGGGGCCCATCTCATCTAAATTATATAACTGGGTATTTGAATGACTGATATTATTGATTGTATTATGAATTGGTGTACTGAGGCTATTATTGGATTATAATTGAAAATTAATAAAAATTATTATTAAAAAAAACCACACAAATATAACTGGAGAACAAGTGCAGGAACAAATGGCGGTGGTGCAAAATGGGCATAATTCACCAAAGTGCTGAGGAGATCACTTCACGAGCAAAACCATTTCTGCTTTCCTGATGGAACAATTGCCTCTCCTCCTCCTCCTCCCACACATTTCTCCGGGGTTCTCTCAAACACCCAGCCAATTTTTTGCAAGTCCTTTTGTTGACTAGTGAAAGTCCTTCTGTGAACTTCTACTAGCAGGACTGATTAGCTGAATCTGGACCACTGGGTGGTACTCAACTAAATTTCACTCGTAGTAAACCCATAGAAACTAAGGAAGTTGGTCCATTAATCTCAATGGGTTTGCTTTGAGTAGGACAAGTGCTGAATGCAGTGCTTTTTTCTATTAAAAAAAATGTTTAGGGGTACTCTCATTTTGATTCAAGAAAACCACCATTTTATAGTTCGAGTCGGGGGAAATAAATACAGTAAATGGACAAAAGTACAAAGATTCACAAAATGTTTAGGAGTATGTGTACCCCCAGAAAAAAAGCACTGGTTGAATGATATAAAAAGAGGCCAAAATGGAATGTACTGATCGAATGTACATGAAGCAGGATTCAGAACCATCGTATACCTAAAAGTGAATACAGTATGAAAACAGAATAAATATTGGAGATTGATACCAGTCATTTGAGGGTTGCAGTGTTGGCGCAGGTAAAATGGCAGGTAAAAGGCAAAGGACCCCTGGACGGTTAAGTCCAGTGAAAGGCGACTATGGGGTATGGCGCTCATCTCGCTTTCAGGCCGAGGACGCCGGTGTTTGTCCGCAGACATCTTTCCAGGTCATGTGGCCAGCATGACTATACCGCTTCTGGCGCAACAGGACACTGTGACGGAAGCCAAAGTGCACGGAAACACCGTTTACCTTCCTGCCACAGCGGTACCTATTTATCTACTTGCACTGGTGTGCTTTCGAACTGCTAGGTTGGCAGGAGCTGGGACAGAGCAACGGGAGCTCACTCCGTCACGGGGATTCAAACCGCCAACATTCTGATTGGGAAGCCCAAGAGACTCAGTGGTTTAGACTGAGGTTACCAGATTTTTTTCAATGAATCCGGGGACACTTTTCAACTTCCTACTAAATAGATAGATTTTGTCAGGGGACTTATTTGTAAATCTGAGGACTGTCCCCAGGAAACGGGGACGTCTGGTGACCACAGCGCCAGCCGTGTCCTGGGCCCCTTAAAAGTGAATACAGTGATACCTCGGGTTACAGACGCTTCAGGTTACTGACGTTTCAGGTTACAGACTCCGCTAACCCAGAAATATTACCTCAGGTTAAGAACTTTGCTTCAGGATGAGAACAGAAATTGTGCAGCGGCAGCACAGTGGCAGCAGGAGGCCCCATTAGCTAAAGTGGTGCTTCAGGTTAAGAACAGTTTCAGGTTAAGAACAGACCTCCAGAACGAATTAAGTTCTTAACCCGAGGTACCACTGTACAGTATGAAAACAGAAGAAATATTGGAGATTCATACTAGTCATTTGAGGGTTGCAGTGTTGGTGCAGCCAGCTATGAATGGTACCCATGCGTTGCAATGCATTAACAGCTAGTGGCTCAGTTCAAAATGAATATTCCCATTGAAAACTGTAATTCTCTCCCTCCTCCCCTAGTTTTCTGTGGTTTATCTCTATCTAGTGAAGTCTTATCACGAAGCATTGTCAAGCTCAAGGAAGAATGTCAAGTACTGGGAATGTTTACCAAAACTGGATGTGGATCGGTTAGAGCTTCATTGTAGTCAGGAAGGCCCCCTCCATAGGTGACAAATGGAAAATGTTTTGCAGACGTCTATTGCTGCTGAGGAGAAAATAATTGCATGCTAATTCTGAACATTGTTGTTAACGCCGAGTTTTTTTGTTTGTTTGCTGCCATAGGTATTCGTGTAAATAGATATGACCAACCTCAGAGATTTTTCCTTAACTTATTGGAACCGATTAGCATCTACTGGTCTTTTCTATTTAAGTAATGTTGGAGAAAGGGAAATACCATAAGCTTTGGATGTGCAAATTTATAACTCATAACAGAAAGTGCTTTCAGGCAAAACATGATTTCAAGGATCACTGCCTGCAATTTCGCCTGGTTTGATTGTCTTCCATACGTTTCTCATAGTATTCAGAGTCTTCAGAGGTGACAGAATAGCAAATGAAAACTGCCGTAAGGAAAAGTTTGCAGGCTTAATTGACATAAATGAAGATGTCAGTCAGCCATTGATTTTAAAACGGACTGGAAAGGGTGTGTTTCTGTAGACTGAATATAATGACCATCTCAACACTGACGGCAAATGCTTCAAGAAATATCAGTGGCATGTTCTGATACTTTGCATCTCATTCATTGTATTTCATTTCTATTCTTATGTCTTTTGTGGCGCAGCTCAGGATAGAACTATATATAATCAAAAATACAAGGCAGCAAGAGAGAATATCAGTCTCATTTTTTCTTATTGCAAAGAAAGAAAAATACATTACATTTTTGCAGAATAACCTTACATTGTCAACTTGTGTAGAATGGATCCGCTTAAATGACAGAGAGAGAGAAGAAACGTGTACCTGGCAAAAACATTTATAGTTCTGACATCCCACACTCTCTGCAATCTGTATTATAACTTAGCTCATGTCTTTCTTCAAATAATTTTACTGCTCTTATTCTCGCCCCTATCAGGAACTGCCAAAGAGAGACAGCGGGAATGAAGGAAATGCACAGTGTAAAGATGGCAGAACATGAGGAGAATTCTTCTACACCAGGCGTCCCCAACCTTTGGCCCTCCAGATGTTTTGGACTACAATTCCCATCATCCCTGACCACTGGTCCTGTTAGCTAGGGATCATGGGAGTTGTAGGCCAAAACATCTGGAGGGCCGCAGGTTGGGGGTGCCTGTTCTACACATTACAGCAGTACCTCAGTTTTCAAACAAAATCCGTTCTGGAAGACCGTTCAAGTTCTGAAACATTTGAAAACTGAGGCGCAAAGGGTGGCCTACAAATTTAATAGAGAAAAATAACATATACATTCAGCAGAAGCTATTCAACTTCATTACTGGAGACGTTTGAAAATTGAGGTACCGCTGTATAAAACCACAATATATATAATCAAAATAAAAACAACAACCTAATAACCCCCCTTTGCTGACCACTTCTTCTGTTTTGTATAGTGTACAATGCCTTCACTGACCACTTCCTGTGCTTCACAGAGCGCACAATGCTCTCATTGACCACTTCCTTTTCACATTCCTAAAAGTCTTTAGGACATCTGTAATCCCCTTATAAGCAGTCACACACCCTACAAGTATTAACAGTATAATCTCCGTAGCTTCCTGGGGAGCTCCAGGCATTTCCTATCATAACTGAGAACGCTGCCGATGCAGAAGCTTTTTCAACTGCCCAGAGCCTTTTATGAAGGCAGATGTCATACTCTTTTCTGATGTAGCTGTATGGTTATGAATTTCTAAGTCACTTTGACCCTTGCAGTGAATACCTATGAACAGAGTTAGAAACAGAGATATGAAAGCTAGGATCTAAATGGCACCTTAAACCAAGGTTATGGGCACAACAATGGACCGTCTAGGTGCCTTAAAAAATATAATAACAAGAATACAAAGCTGAAAATGACTGCAGCTAAAATATTATGTTCGTTTTTCACACGGTCTACTCCTTCCCCTGCCCACCCTTTAATATTCTTAAGAGAGTCTCTTCTCCAGTCTTCAGAGAGTAGCTGGAAGAGGGGAGGCAGAAAAAGGTCCTCCTTTCCTTCTGCTTTGCAGTTTTGATCTGAAATCTTAGGCGCAGTACTGCGCCCAGAGTTCAGAAACGGCTCGCGCTGATGAAATCCCCTGTTGCAAAATGCGCCTAGAACAATGGGAGTTTCGAACACTGCCTATGAACCAACAATAATATTTTAAAGTGATGACTTCATTGTATTTTCCTTACATTATTCCCTACAATAATGAAAAAAGAGGGACGCTATTAGCCTTTTAATAGTACTTCTGGAAGCTGAGAAAAAAGGGAGAGTAGATTCGGATGATGCCTTGGAGCAGTAGGAAAATGCCTGGAAGTCTCATGGCACTTGGATGGAAAACACAAATATTATAAGCAGCAGAAGAGCAGTTGGGAATCCTGCTGAAAGCAGCAGAAAAGCTAGGGCTGCCGTACGTCTGGGTTGTCCCAGACACATCCGGGAATCAGGCTGCTAAATGATGTCTGGGTGGAATTTTGCTGAATTGGCAAAATGTTGAGGAGGACCCGGCAAGCAAGGTGCTTAAAAACATTCCCCCAAAGCCCCCAAACTTCATTTTTGGGGGGGAGATGTTTCCCCCTAAAGCTCAACAACTTTGTGCAACTTCAGATTTTTACTTTGGGGAATATGGCAACCCTAGAAAAGGAAAGAAATGGGAATAGCAGAAATGAATGAAATGATAGAAAATAATGGGATATCAACAAATGAATAACAAAATGACCAATGTTTTAAAGATGAAAATAAACGGAACAACCAAATCAACTGAATTTCTTGCATGCAAGCCCATTGAAAGTGATATAAAAGATCCTTCACTTCCTAGGATCCCCGCATATATTTCTTTTGTTTCTTTTATTCATATTCAACGCTCAATCCAATGGTCATAGAATGAGTTGAAGTTCAAAGGCAAAAAATACAAAACTACAGAAAATACTGGTAAGAATAAACCACGGTTTAAAATCAAGGAAAACAACTCCTTTTATTTAGATATTCATAAATCATTTCTGCTGATCCAAGGCCCATTGAAAAAGACACATCTATACCTGCCATTGTAACTATATTGTGCCTATATCATTTCAGGAGGGAGAGCATTCAGAAGCCAAGGTGTCACTACTAAGAAGCTAGGGATGTGGGTGGTGCTGTGATCTAAACCACTGAGCCTCTTGGGCTTGCCGATCGAAAGGTTGGCGGTTCAAATTCCTGTGATGGAGTGAGCTCCCATTGGTCTGTCCCAGCTCCTGCCAACCTAGCAGTTCGAAAGCACACCAGGGCAAGTAGATAAATAGGTACTGCTCCGGCAGGAAGGTAAATGGCATTTCTGCATGCTCTGGTTTCTGTCACAGTGTTCCATTGTGCCAGAAGTGGTTTAGTCCTGCCAGCCACATGACCTGGAAAGCTGTCTGTGGACAAATGCCAGCTCCCTTGGCCTGAAAGATGAGCACCGCAACCCCATAGTCGCCTCTGACTGGACTTAACCATCCAAGGGTCCTTTACCTTTACCTCCCCCCCTTTTTTTTACTAAGAAGCTGCTACTTCAGGTGCCAATCAGCTGGACTTCTAACAGGACCTCCTTGGTAAATCTCAAAGCACTTGCAGGACAGTTTTGGGAGATGCACTTCTGGATTTAGGGTCCCAAGCCAACTGCTGTTTCTTCTTAAACATATCTCTTTTTTAAAGGGTTTGACTTACCGGTTTCTTTTTGCTGCTTATAATCCCCCAAAGTCTTCAAAGCAACAAATAACAACATATAAAAGTACAATAAAACAATAGTTGCAATCATCAAATAAAATATGAACAACAGCAGTGCAAAACAAGACCTAAAGTTTTTGAAGCAATAGAAAGCTTGAAAAATCTGTTTATCAGAACGAAGGTGGTATGAGTGCAACCTCCTCTTGAATTGCACTTTACCCCAGAATGCGAATTATTCCATTGTCTCCTGAGACAAATGGATGCCAACGCACAACACATTCAGGGCTGGCCCACCCAGGACGCAGGGTGAAGCCTCAGGCGGCAGAAACTCCTGGGGGGTCCACACACCCCCTCGCCTCTGAGGGTGACAGATTGACACCAATTTCCTGTGAGATCTCACAAAGTCTCACCAAAGTCTCGCAAGATCTCAGGGAATTGAAGAGGGCTCAATAGGTTTTGGAAAAATCTCGCAAAATCTCACCCAAAATCAGTATCGTTTTTTTCTCTCTCTCTTTGGATAATATTTTTTATTAGTTTTCAGTTACAATATCCAGTAAAAGCCTCCTTATAACAATGCCAATTAAAATACAAATACAAATCATTCCAATACCAAATTACAGTATATAATTTAGATGGCCCTCCGCATGCTGGGACTGCTGGTTTGACGATGTGTTCCAAAATCTTAGTAATTTCAATTACAGTAGTACCTCAGGTTACAGACGCTTCAGGTTACAGACTCCACTAACCCAGAAATAGTACCTCGGGTTAAGAACTTTGCTTCAGGATGAGAACAGAAATCGCGTGGCAGTGGCAGGAGGCCCCTTTAGCTAAACTGGTACCTCAGGTTAAGAACAGTTTCAGGTTAAGAATGGACCTCCAGAACGAATTAAGTTCTTAACCCGAGGTACCACTGCACCTTCCCGTCATAATATTAATCCCTTACATAGTGGTACCTTGGTTTGCAACCATTTTAGATTACAACCGTTCTGGATTACATCCACATCAAACCAGGAAGTGCGTGTCCCTTTTTTTGGATTACAACCCATTTTTTATTGGATTGCAACCCCTTTTTTTGGAGGCCCCATTGGCGAAAGCACGCCTTGGGTTACAACCTGTTTTGGTTTACAACTGGACCTCTGGAACAGATTATGGTTGTAAACCAAGGTACCACTGTACACCAGCTGCAATATTTTTGACTTAAGTAATTTATAAACACTACAAGTGAAGATATCATACTGTATCGTTATTCTTCCTGTGTGGAGATTTATTCTGTTCTTGAGATCTCTTCTTGTCCTTATCAGTCTCTTTCCCCCCGGATTTTGCTGAAAGTCGTCATGCCTTGAGCAGAGCGAATATCCCGATGTTATTCCAACAATACGATTTTAACATTGTTGTTGTTTAGTCGTGTCCAACTCTTTGTGACCCCTGTTTTGTGTAGCCTGTTTTAGCTGTGTGTGTCTCCCAGCTTTTCCCCAGTGGCAGAAGAGGCAGGGCAGGCAGCAGTGCCAGTGGAGCAAGGTGGCATAGCGTCAGTGCTGGCAGAGGTGGCACAGCAGCAATGAATTGGGATGAACCACCTCTGCTAGTATTCTAGCTTTTTCTTGCTTGCTTGTTTCCACAAGAGACGTGCTGTGTTTTGCTTTGAAAATGACATTCAGCGAATTAACGGGGATGCTTTCGAGTAATATTAAGCAACATCACTGGGCAAAAAAACAATACCTGCAGTTGCTAAGGTAAAACTGCTTGGCATTCTCATGCACAGCAAGAGCTACCTGTTGTAAAAGAGCATCCCATCAGAATAAAATTAATCTGAAAGAAGGTGTAAGTCTCGGCACCAGAGATAACAGACTATCTGTGATATTTAAAAATCATCTGAACATTTCTTCAGGAACAAAAATAGAAAAAAAAACCTGTTTGCTATGGCTGATGAAGATAAATGTGTTGCTTTGTTGAAATTTCAACCCGCACTTACTATATCGCCGTCTTCTCACATTTGAAAAGAGTGGCACCATTTCTTAAGAGAATTTTGTCAATTTTTTCCCAAGTCAACCTTTAACTAAAAGTCCTCTTTCATAAAGCTGAACTAAGGGATTGCTCACATCACTGCTTACTGCCTATCCAGTGCGCTCCCACTGCTGATTTTAGGAGCCAAACTCACACAACATTAGTCACAATCCATATTGATCTTGTAGTTCATGGATAAATACGTTTCCCTCCATCAAATCAGATTCAATCCAACTAGAAAATGTAAGAGATACCAAAGGAGCAGAAATGATTATTTATGTATGGAACGACAGCAGCGCAGATACTACTGGCCCAGAGATGGAAAGAAGATAAAGTCCCAACCAGAGACAAATGGCTGATGAAGATGATGAACTTCGTTGAAATGGCTAAATTGGCCGGGGAAATCAGAAACCAGGAAGAGAAGAACTTTAAGAAGGAATGGGGGAAAATTACAATGTATTCAAGAGAACACTGTAAACAACTAAAATTTTTGGCAGGATTTGAGTAATGCTTATAATGTACGAAAAACTGGTAAAAATGGATTATTATTTTTAAAAATAGAATAAGTGAAGCAACTGAAAAAAGATTGATAATGCTAACCATGGAAGGGCGGAGGGGAGTCAAAGGATTCAGAGGATCCTAAATGATGATACTGATGTTTAATGTTTGAATCTATATCTGCAATGTAAACTTAATAAAAAACATTTTAAAAAAACTTGAAAACATAAGCCATACTCAGTTCATCCCTTTGAATGGTTTGTACATTTGAGACAGCCACCATGCATGCGTAGATGTGCCGTTCACTCAGTATGCAGAGGCAGTATTATATTCTAGATTAATTATATTATGGCTCTAGGTATTCTGGTTTCGTCAAGCCCATTTCCTCTGGTACCACCTCTCCCCCAGCACCTTAAATCTCCCCCAACACTCATTGGAAATCTCATTGAGACACTACAAATACCTCCAAAACTATTGGTGTGCTTTTTTGCTTTTCTTCTGGTCAAGATTGGTTGAAGGTTGTGTTCTGTTAGTTTATCTGAAAAAAGCAGGAAATATTTAAAAGCACCATAAAGTCTACAGTGCTCTCTTCTCCAACGCCCCACCAGCCTAACAAAAACATCTTGTCATGCTCTGGCCCTGAACCTCATCGGCAAATAGGAAACACATACATTCTTTACACTGTGTCTAGAAAAGAGATCAGAATATACAGTTTTAGTGCTGCAAAACACCTGTGCTCTTGCCACCGCTTAGCAGAGAGAAACAGAGACACACAACTTTTGTAACACGATGCACAAGCAAAAAATTGATGTCTTATCACTACTCTAGCTCTGCTGAACCCAGCTGAGATACTAAAGAGGAATTGGCAAGAAAGCTGACCTACTTGTATTAAGGAGTTAGCAATAAATTCTCAAATGTACAACCCAGAGATTAAATAGAAACAGGTACTCCACTATTTAAACAGTCTAGAGGATTTAATTAATCCAGTTTAAAGATCTGGTACCTTTTTCATTACGTACTTATTTTTAAAGGAAAGTGTGGTTTAGGATTGTTCTATTTGAACTGTAAACTTCAGCCATGCATGCAATTAATCCTCCTTCTCAGAAGAAGAAGAAAATTATTTAAAACAAAGGCACATTAGATATGCTGCTTCATACTCTTGTAATATTAGAGATCTGGAGTGGTCAGAGATTCGTGTCCAGCTTGGGTAAGAAAAATAATGTGTAAATTGCTGCTACATTCCTCTCTGTGTGAGCTTGTAGGGATTCTCTAATTATGTGAAATTATTTATTACCACCAGGCTATTTACACTCAAAGCCAGATGGCTCATTATGGTCACTGAAGATGTTATTTAAATCTTGTGTTAAAAATTTCTTCTGCAAAACAAACTCAAGACAGATGCTTCTGTAGCTGTTGGCTTCTGTATTTACATAAAGCTTCCTTGTCGACATCCTGGCACGTCTGCACAATTGTCTTTTGAGAGATTGGCGCATATTAGCTTTCCATTTTTATCATCCAGGCTCACATATTGTTTCTGAACAGTTAAGGCACCATGTAGTGTACCTGTGAAAATATACCTGCGGTAGTTCATTCATAAAGGTAAAGGTAAAGGGACCCCTGACCATTAGGTCCAGTCGTGGCCGACTCTGGGGTTGCAGCGCTCATCTCGCTTTATTGGCTGAAGGAGCCACAGCGCAACTCTACAGCACCACCTGCATCCCTAGTTCATTCATAGTCTTCTGCAATTGAGCAGGTGAAATAGAACTGTTGCTTTGTGGGGTAGTTCGCAAGGTTTATGACTGATGTTTGACACCAGTGCTCCCAATTACTCCTTAATATTGCCTTTCTAGTTCAAATAGAGAGATTCTTTGTTGGGAGATTCTGTGCTTTTCCTGGATGCTTCCAGACTGGTGTTTATTATGGGATGTGTTCTGCTTACATGTGCAAGTTTTTCAGAGTCCAAACAACGTCATCAAAATTTCAGTCCATATCCCCCCCCCCTTAATCCAAATTTACCCTTTACAATATGTGGGGAAGTTCAATACGTTTTTTTAAAAAGCCCCACTGTTGCCAACAACCTGGTTGTGATATACAGTGGTACCTCGGGTTAAGAACTTAATTCATTCTGGGGGTCTGTTCTTAACCTGAAACTGTTCTTAACCTGAGGTACCACTTTAGCTAATGGGACCTCCCGCTGCTGCCACGCCACCGCCACACGATTTCTGTTCTCATCCTGAAGCAAAGTTCTTAACCCGAGGTACTATTTCTGGGTTAACGGAGTCTGTAACCTGAAGCGTCTGTAACCCAAGGTAAAGTAAAAGGTAAAGGGACCCCTGACCATTACGTCCAGTCATGACCGACTCCGGGGTTGTGGCGCTCATCTTGCTTTATTGGCCAAGGGAGCCGGCATACAGCTTCCGGGTCATGTGGCCAGCATGACAAAGCCGCTTCTGGCGAACCAGAGCAGTGCACGGAAACGCTGTTTACCTTCCCGCCAGAGTGGTACCTATTTATCTACTTGCACTTTGATGTGCTTTTGAACGGCTAGGTTGGCAGGATCAGGGACCGAGCAACGGGAGCTCACCCCGTTGCAGGGATTCGAACCGCCGACCTTCTGATCGGCAAGTCCTAGGCTCTGTGGTTTAACCTACAGCGCCACCCGTGTCCCTGTAACCCGAGGTACCACTGTACAAATGACCCTTTTGCAGCATTAAGAGTGTTCACATTACCAACCTAGAGCATGGCAAAGTTGGGTTTTTTTTGGCTTCGTTCCCCTCTAGCTGTTCACATCAGCACAGTTTCATTAGTGGCAGATTCATTTCTGTTTGTGTACACAGCAGGTTTGAGATGTCTTTACCTTAAACAGACTGTGTATGGCAGGGGGGCGGGGATAGATATATATTACCTGAGCAGAGGGGGGCAGCAGGGGCCGTTGCCCCATGCACACATCCTGTGATTTGGATGTTGTTGTAGTTGTTGGATATTCTCTCTGTGTGCGTTAGAATCATTTGTTCCAGAAACAAAGAAGAACAGAGAAGTTTCAAGAAGCAGCAGAAGGCTGAGGTTGTTTTGTCTATGCAAGGACGTTTTCTGTGGGAACTGTTCTTTGGACATGTGCAGTGTGACAGGAAGTACTGGTAACAAGGGTTCTGTGTAACTTGTTGTAACTTGTTGTGAGTCTCTTGCTTGCGTCTTGTGGTGAGAGAGCGCCTTGGAGCCTTGTTGAACTCTAAGCATGCCGTGACCAGCATGGTGTGGTGGTTAAGAGCAGTGAACTCGTAATCTGGTGAACTGGGTTCGCGTCTGCGCTCCTCCAGATGCAGCTGCTGGGTGACCTTGGGCCAGTCACACTTCTTTGAAGTCTCTCAGCCCCACTCACCTCACAGAGTGTTTGTTGTGGGGGAAGAAGGGAAAGGAGATTGTTAGCCGCTTTGAGACTCCTTAGGGTAGTGATAAAGCAGGATATCAAGTCCAATCTCCTCCTCTTCTTCTTCTTCTTCTTCTTCTTCTTCTTCTTCTTCTTCTTCACCACGGCCATGGTGAATGTCTGTATATATTTGCTACCAATATGCTTTTACGCCTCTTCACTTGACTGAATCTTTATGGCATCCATGAGTGTTTATTGCTGACTGTGTGTACCTTCAACCCCGAAGATGCTTCCAAGGAAGGAGCTGCGTTGAGATGCAACTCTGCTGAGTATGGATACTGGCATACAAGCTCAGTGAAAGTTACCCAATCCTTCTAAATCATCCATCAGAGGTTGAAAGATTGATCCAACAGTAGTCCCATCCTGCCAGCCATGGCAGAGCTCAGTGGAGGGAGAAGTCAGGCAACCAGCCGAGTCTCAGATGAGTACTTGCCTGGAAGCAGAGTCCACATGCAAGGTTCAGTCCAGTCCTAAGGTTAGGAGTATCTCAGTTCACATAGTCAGACAATCCGGGGGTCAAGTAAGCCAAGGGTCCAAGGTCACGAGAAGCAAGAAGCAGCAAGGTCTGGCCAGGAACAACGAATGTTGTTTCCAGCGACTGACTGAGGCTGGAAACCCTGCTTGAGAAACCTGGAGCCAGCTGGTTCACATCAGGAGCAAGAAGGCTGATCGGCAGCAAGTGGAGTCACTTCGCCTTCTGCTCCTTCAGGCTGCTGCTCAGGTGGTGAAGCTGACTCCTGGCCCATGACAGATGTATGTGCTCAGTGAAGAGGTTAAGCTCACCACAGCAAACAGCCATTTAGCAGTGTTGCCTCTGTTAGGTCAACACCAACATATACACACTTTTTACAGATGTTACAAGTAGTCTTCTCTCTCTGAGCCCAGAGAGGGTTCTTTGCATCAAATTCCTTGCTGTGCTGAAGTCCGCAGCCAAGTCCTTAATTCAGTTGCTTGCAAAGTCCTGAAACTGACAGAATTCTCTGAGTTCTGAAGTTCGGCTGTTTTCCAACTTCTTCCTCAGACGGTATCTCTTCAAAAAGTCTTCACTCGAATCCACAGTTCCAACATGTAGCCACAGTTCCTGCAATCCCCTACCAGGACCCACAAGGTATGCTGTAACCTGAGCCCTTTTATGCAGTTACTTGCCAAATCTGTCTTATAACATAGATAACAAATGCCTGTAGGTGCCTTGTAGGGCATGTGCAATCTCTGCACATTGAAAACTAACCCATTCACTGCATTACTTAACAGTGGACTGCCAAGGAAGAGGCAGATCCGACTTCCAAGGAGCATGCCACAGCTATTGCTGTGCATTCCCTGGAGTCTGAATCTGCTGTCCTTGTGGATTCTGATGTCTCATGCTTGGGTCAAGCCTGATTGTACCAAATACTGCAGTTCCACTAGCACAGCAGACTTCAACTTGCGCAAAGGAGATTTCCCCTCCTCTTACCTGCAGCCGTCTGAGCACCCTCAAAATCTGCTGCAGAGGCAACTTCTTGGAGCATGTGGGAAGAGGTAGGGGAAATTACGTTAGTGGAACTATGCTCACACATCATTGGCTACAACCCTTGGTCAATTTGTTCTTAGGATTTGAATGCTAGAGCTTGGATCATGTGCCACAACATTCAGTAAACTGATTTTATTGCTTGGATTTATAAGGGAAAATCTTTATAGGCCACATGCTCTACCTCTGACATTTTAGAAAGCATGGGTTTAAAAATATATAACTTAACCTCATGCTGAATTCTGCCTTCTTTATAACCATGACTTCTGAAATCAGGCAGGTTGCAAGGCAAGGGTGACTATCCTGTTGTGGCCTTCCAAATGCGGACTCAAGCTCCCATCAGTTCCAGCCCGCAGGGTGAACAGTCAGGGATGATGGGAGTTGTAGTCCAACAACACCTGAAGATCCACTGATTAACCAATCACCGTTGTAAGGGGCGTGTGTCAATGAAAATTTGGCAAAATCAAAAACTTCCTTTAAAAATCAACCTTGTTCATGTCTACTCATAAGTAAGCCCCATGGAGTTTGGTGAGACTTATTTACAGGTAATGTATATACCTGGTGGGTAAGGTATGTAGCAGGCATAGGCAAACTTGGCCCTCCAGATGTTTTGGGGCTACAACTCCCATCATCCCTGACCACTGGTCCTGTTAGCTAGAGATGATGGGAGCTGTAGTCCCAAAACATCTGGAGGGCTGAGTTTGCCTATGCCTGATATATAGGGATGCGGGTGGTGCTGTTGTCTAAACCCCTGAGCCTCTTGGGCTTACCAATCAGAAGGTCAGCGGTTCGAATCCCCGCAACAGGGTGAGCTCCTGTTGATCTGTCCCAGTTCCTGCCAGCCTAGCAGTTCGAAAGCACACCAGTGCAAGTAGATAAATAGGTACTGCTGCGGCAGGAAGGTAACTGGCGTTTCCATGCACTCTTGCTTCCATCATGGTGTTCCATTGTGCCAGAAGCGGTTTAGTCCTGCTGGCCACCTGACCCGGAAACCTGTCTGCGGACAAACGCCGGCTCCCTCGGCCTGAAAGCGAGATGAGCGCCACAACTCCATAGTCGCCTTTGACTGGACTTAACTGTCCAGGGGTCCTTTACCTTTTTACCTATATAGGCTTGCAACTTTATAGAACAATCTTAGACCCTGGCTGGGAGCAGTGGGGCAGAGCAGAGCAGAGGATCAATTCTGACATCTAAAGACCTGCAAGCTGGCACTGGCAACGGAGGAAGTTGGTGTGCATTGTCATTTTTGACTACATGAGTTCCAGGTTGGAATCCCTCTATGGGAACTGCCCTGGCCTAGGATCGAGCGGATCCTGCTCTGTCACTGTAAAACCTAGTTTTGGGGAGCCCATGCTGGATTCCGCTGTGGGAAATACCAAGCTAACTCTGTAAAGTCTAACCTATTGCTGTATGCCCAACCTATCTGGAGGTAGTGCAAAGTGTGAGCTGCAACAGGAAGCCATTTCCCGGAGGAGCAGGACTGCATATATTTGCATGCTCACTATCAAGCACAAAATCTGTTGCCTTCGGCTTAAAGTACAGCATTAAAAAAGCAGTTATTAAGGAGAAAAGTTGTGAAATGGCTGTTCAGAAACGATATATCTGAATAGGGTTTCCTTACACCTGGTGGGAGTTGTGGAGGGGTATATACAACTTTTAGTCATTTCTGAGTACCCTTGAGGGAGCATCTCCACCCCCATAATTCAGCCCAGACACTGAGGTCCAGCTCTGAGGGCCTTCTGGTGGTTCCCTCCCTGTGAGAAGTGAGGTTACAGTGAACCAGGCAGGGGGCCTTTTGGTAGTGGCACCCACCCTGTGGAACGCGCTCCCATCAGATTTCAAGGAAATAAACAACTATCTGACTTTTAGAAGACACCTGAAGGCAGCCCTGTATAGGGAAGTTTTTAATGTTTGACGTTTTATCATGTTTTTAATATTCTGTTGGAAGCAGCCCAGAGGGGCTGAGGAAACAAATAATAATTTGTTATTGTTTTTATTATTATTGACATAATATACTGGCCATAAATCTCTCCCTTCCTTTATTTATAAAGTATTATATTTATATCACACCTTTCCTGGCTTAAGTCTCGCAGGTCCTAGTTTGACACTCTATATTATACTTTATAGTCCAGGGTGGGATGTTCTACAGCTTTTCTTCATGCTTGTCTTAGCCTTGGGATGTCAATGATTTTTTTTTTTTAAGGAACTTTTTTTTTAAAAAAAAATACTGAAACCTGAAAATCCTAATTAAAAAAAGAAATAAAATATTGCTCCATCACCCAAACCTTTATATTCTGTCTGCAATAACTTAAGACAAGACACAATTCATGCGAAGCTGATGCAATTTCTTATCTATGTAAGCAAGCTTTAATTAAGCCCACTATTAATAGTCAGTGCACTTTAAAAGTTATACATCTCTGAGAAGAGCATGCAAATGTTGGCACGTATTCCATGGCTCATTAAGACCCATCCTCCCTTAATTAAAATGAAATATTAAGCCGGAAAAAATGTGATTGCCACATCTTTGCATCTTTCGTTGGTCACAGTATGTCAAAGTTTCAATCCCATGCATGTTTAGCTGGGAAGAAATCCTGCTGAAGGAAGTGGAGCTTACTTCTGAGTAAACAGACATACAGTCCGGTGGCATGCCAAACTTTCAAATAGAAGAGGTCTCCAAAGGGCAATATTTATCCTTTCTGACAGCCATGCGAAGATAGCAAAATTGCCTTGAGATAACATTTCACATGGTCCGTGGCCATGTTGCATCTAGTTGAAGAAAAGCCATGTTAGGTTCTTAAGTTCAGACATTACAATTATTAATATTTGAAATAGTTTATAATATTTATGTAGTCTTATTATCATCGGAAGACCTTCCATCAAGGATGCTTCCCAGCCAAGGAATGCACATAGCAGAGAGTTAACTCTCTATTGTCAAAGATAACGCAGTCGCTTCTGCAGCTCTGAAGACCTACACACCCTAATCTAGGCATCTATTCTGTGTTCAGCATGTCAACATGCAGAGGGCCGTAAGGCCACGTGGCTAGCCCCAGTTGGGCTGTCTCTTTTCAGCCGTCTCCAGCGAGACAGAGTCTCTTAGCTCTCTCTTTTCCTGTTCTTCTTCACTTTGCTGTTCACCACCCAGTTCTTCCCAGCTTCTGCCTTCTGTACGATGTCCCTCTGCAAACCACTGTTCCAGATCTATACTGCTCCACTGCTCCTGGGCAGCTTCAGGATCCTGGTCAGGAGCAGGGGGGGAGGGGGAGGCTCCCACCATTCCTCATCAGAGCAGTACTCCTCAGCCTGGTCTCTGAGAGTAGTGCATTTAATGTCATCTAGTCTTCCTGCAAACAGATTGAGATGAACGCTCAGTGAACAGGTCGTCGAGAAGCATCCTTCAACTGTGTGCTTGCAGAAGATTAGGTGGGCACTAGGCAAGCTGTTTCTTCCTGCCAAACATTGCAAGGAAAGAAGGAACCTTCACCAATAATAATAAGCCAGTGTAGACGTGAATGCCACTCTATAGAGTCAGATGTAATTACTGACGGGAGCGGGCAGGTTTGATGCAGATGAAACTTCATTTGCAGTCGTGCTCTTATACTTTTTGCTTAATTAAATGTGCCCTTTATTTATTTAGTCATTATTTGTCCATAAATGTCTCTCTCCGAAATATAAAAATCACCCAGCCGAGATTGTGCTTTACAGTCGTAATATGCAGTAAGGAATGTCTGCATGTGTCCTAAAGAATTGGTTGCCAAGTCCCTGCTGTATTATTCAGAAGGCTTTGCAATTTGTAGTCACATTCCAGCTGTGCTTCACATTATTCCGAAGAGCCTGGTGTTTGCCAACATTTCCTTTCCAGTTTATGGATTGGCCTGGCGTGTTATGTTCTCTTCTGTGACTGCCGTTTGCTCCATTGCAGCACAGATACACCCAGGACACCACAAAGAAATCTGTTGACATCAAGAGCCAAGCACCTGTTACTAGTGATGGAGAAACTGCATTGCATGAATAAGGTCCCATTTTCAATCTCCAGCAGCTCTAAGGAGGGGTGGGAAAGATTCTGAAACCCTTGCCTGTCAGTGTAGACAAGATGAGTTAGAGAGATCTATGCTCTGACTCTGCATAAAGGCAGTTTCCTCTGTTTTGTATGCCAGAAGTCAAGTTTTACATCTCTCCTTTTCACTCAGTCTTTGTATAACTAGTGAAGAATCTTAATGTCGGAAGTGGCTCCACTTGCCCTCTCATCTAGCCCCCGACTCTTTAGTCAGGACAGTAAATCACGTCTGACACTGGGAACCAGTGGCGTAGCATGGGTTGACTCTGCCCGGGGCTGCTCAGATAGGGGTGGGAGGGAGGGAAATGGATGGAACACACATGCACATGCAACTGCCTAATGGCATCCACATCACCCAGGAGATCACTGACGTAGAGATGAGAAAGAAGAGTTGTTCCGTTGTCAGGAGAGGTCACTTCCTGGTTTGCATGGAAAGGCTGTTTCAATGGAGCCCAGCAACAGAATTGCACAGCTGTATTGAGGCATGCTGGTGGCGCTGTGGGTTAAACTACAGAGCCTAGGACTTGCCGATCAGAAGGTCGGCGGTTCGAATCCCCGCGACAGGGTGAGCTCCCGTTGCTCGGTCCCTGCTCCTGCCCACCTAGCCGTTTGAAAGCACGTCAAAGTGCAAGTAGATAAATAGGTACCACTCTAGCGGGAAGGTAAACGGCGTTTCCGTGCGCTGCTCTGGTTCGCCAGAAGCGGCTTAGTCATGCTGGCCACATGACCCGGAAGCTGTACACCGGCTCCCTCAGCCAATAAAGCGAAATGAGTGCCGCAACCCCAGAGTCGGCCACGACTGGACCTTAATGGTCAGGGGTCCCTTTACCTTTACCTATTGAGGTAATTTTGTTCTCCCTAACAATTTTGCGTCTGGGGCAACCACCCCTGTGGCCTCCACCACACTATGGCACTTATGGCAACTTCCAGATAACCTGTTTATTGAGTATTCATCCTGAATCGTCCGGGGCGGGGGGGGGGGAAGGGTGGACCCTCTGCAGACTATGAGCCTTCACTCTGATTTGTTTGCAGGGATGCTAGACAATGTCACATCAAAGCAGACGTCATTCCATGCTTTCCGTCATCACTTTTCTCTTCGCAAAAACACCAGTCTTTAGATGGACTGGATGCATTGCACAAGAGCTCCAGATCAGCAATAACTGGACATACCAGCTATCTTATCTTGAAGAACAAAGACGGTGACAAGAGCAAGTGAGGAGGTTAGGCTGGGATTGAGTTCCAGTCCAACAACATTGACCACATTCTTCCTGCCTACTCAAGTCATGCCTCCATATCTCCACAGCGTTCTGACTTTGCTTTCGAAGCCATAAATATGAGAGCAGGCAGATGGAACAAAACAGTCCTATGCAATGACATAAACAGAAGGTATTGATAAGGCTGTGAGGAGGCTGCTGCCACCATATTGCTCTTCACTATGAGAATCCCTGCTGGAGGAAAATGACATACACTTACACTAGAATAAAGTAGCATTTGGCATCCAACCAAATTTCAGTGGTACAGGGAAGACCAGATGGTGTTTCAAAAATGAGGCAGGGTTTGTTGTTGATTAGTTGCTAGACACAAGTTGTTGAAATGGATACGATACTTGCTTCCCTAGTGGGTTACTCATTATTTTGAGGGGGAGTATATATGAATTCCTAAGGCTGCAGGTCTAATACAGTGGTACCTTGGTTCTCAAACTTAATCCGTTCCGGAAGTCCATTGCAAAACCAAAGCGTTCCGAAACCAAGATACGTTTTCCCACAGAAAGTAATGCAAAATGGATGAATCCGTTCTAGAAATGTTGGAGGGTATGTAATAGCAGTAGTAGTAGTAGTAACAATTTTAATATGCGCATCTGACTGGGTTGCCCCAGCCACTCTAGGAGGCTCCCAACAAAATATTAAAAACACAGTAAAACACCAGCCATTAAATACTGTGAGGAAACTGCTCCAAGTAGGGTGAGGTAATGTTGGGAAGGGAGAGATTTTACTCTCTGTCACATAAAGAATACCCCCCCTTGTGTGAATAGAGCAGTCATGGGAATGAATACTCCTAGCTGCTGTTCCATCATGTCATATTTGACCCTTGCATTCTCATTTTTCAGCTGAACACAACTGACAGCAGCCCTCTTATATGGAAGCCATAGCCAAGCCACTTAGACAAACAATGCAGAGCACTGCATCATCGTGACAAGACAAGTGCTCTGTTTACTGAATATGTATTGCGAACCCTTCATAATTTGAAACGTCCCAGCTGATGAAATTAGGGTCTCGGGAGCTTGGTTTGTCACCTGGCCAGACAGCGCTGTTCAAACGCCTGCATTAGATACTATGTTCAAAAAGCCCAGTTTAACAGAGCAGTTACAAATGAGTCCGAGGGAGCCAGCAGGTTTCAGACTCGATTGTAGACGTGGTGCTTTGCTCGGTGATTAATTTTGCTTGCTATGGGGGCAGGATCAGGTCTTGTTCCTTCGGGGTCTGTCTTACTGCGTTGCTTCTTGGTGGAGATGAGTAGGGAGAGCTGATTCGGAGCCTGTACTCCTCATGCTTCCAGATAAGGAATGCTAAACACAGAGGAAGGCAGAATTCTAGACAGGAAATCTGCAAAGAAAGAGATCAGGAGGAAAGAGTGATTAATCAAGGAAATGCTATACCAGAGAAGCAGATAATCTATAGGGGTTAAAGTAAATTCATTTATTTTTATATATAAAAACATTCTACAAAAACTAATAGCCATTAAGGGCACCAGAATTCTGCTCTATGCTGATGTCAACCCCAAACCATGCAAAGAGCTCATGTTTCATGAATCGTAGGTCATTTATATTCCTAGCGGTTTTTCATCCATTATCTTAGGCAGAAAATACTGCTTTCACTGCAAGACCAGACATGGTATTTTGGATGCCTCGGGGAGGCAGTTGATAGGAACAAATATTTTAAAATTTGCAGCAAGCAAGTGTCAGAAGACCCTTTTGGGGGGAAATAATGATCAAATTGTGAAAAAGCACATAGTGGGTGCTATCCAACATTAGTCAAAAACTTACAAAATGAATTTGTAATAGGGACAAATGTAAGAGTCTACACTTAGGCAGGTTTGGATATATCATGTTTGGATCAATCAACTTGATATAAGATGGGGGATACCTGAATTGCCAGGAGTACTTGTGAAAAGGATCTAGGGGTCTTAGTAGACCATGAGCTTGACATGCCCCAACAGTCGGATGCTGAACCAAAAAAGCTAATGCTGTTCTAGGCTGCATCAACAGAAGTCTAGGGTCCAGATCAAGGGAAGTATTAGTACCGCTCTATTCTGCCTTGGTCAGACCACACTGGGAATATTGTGTCCAATTCTGGGCACCACCATTTAAGAAGGATGTTGACAACCTGGAAAGTGTGCAGAGAAGGGCAACCAAGATGATCAAGGGTCTGGAATCTAAGCCTTATGAGGAACGGTTGAAGGAGCTGGGTATGTTTTGCCTGGAGGAGAGGAGACTGAGAGGAGATATGATAGCCATCTTCAAATATCTAAGAAGCTGTCACATGAAGGATGGGCATGGAGGCTCAGATCTGAACCGATTGATTCAAATTACAAGAAAGGAGATTCCGACTAAACATCAGGAAATACTTTCTGACAGTAAGAGCTGTTCAACAGTGGAACAGATGCCTTCTTGAGGTGGTAGACTTTCCTTCCTTGGAAGTTTTTAAGCAAAGGTTGTGTGGTCATCTGTCAGGGATGCTTTAGCTGAGATTTTTGCATAGCAGAGGGTTGGACTCAATGACCCTTGGGGTCCCTTCCAATTCTACAATTCTGTTTAAGGGAGAAAAATGGAATAAACCTTAAAGGTCAGTAAAAGGTTGAGCCTCAAGTTCAACTATGAGAAAGAACTCTAGCAAGGAAAGGGAATACAATTCATGAAATGGGTCTCTAGATAGAGTGGCAAATTAAGGGAGGGTTGAACTTTATCTAAAGCATCCTAGATTTAAAGAAAGAAAACACATTCTGTAGCAATACAATAAATTCAAGCGAGTAAGCAAACAAGAAAGGAAGGAAGAGATGCAAAAGAAAGAGGTTGGAAAATTAGAAGAAACCATGGTAAGCTAAGGAACTTGCCAGAGGGAGATCATAATAATGGCGTGAATATATTCTTAGAATAAAAATTAAAATCTTCATGGGCCTTTGTGACGGTTGTGCCACAGAGACTGAGCAGGCAGAAATGAGCAAGGGCAAAAAAAGGCTGAATTTACCTAGAGGCATTTTAATTAAATTCTGTTGTGCTCAAGTCCATGAGGCAATTCTTCCCGTGACATGGAACGGTCACAAGTTTTGTTTGGAAAGGGGAAAGATTTGAATCCTGGATGTTCACTCAAAACATGTTACCCCAAAAAGGGGAGATTAAAGGAGCAATTACTTAGGTAAAGGTAAAGGTCCCCTAGACAGTTAAGTCCAGTCAAGGCGACTATGAGGTTGCGGCGCTAATCTCGCTTTCAGGCCGAGGGAGCTGGCGTTTGTCTGCAAACAGCTTTCCGGATCATGTGGCCAGCAGGACTAAACTGCTTCTGACACAACAGGACACTGTGACAGAAACCAGAGCACATGGAAACACCGTTTACATTTCCCACCACAGTGGTACTTATTTATCTACTTGCACTGGCATGCTTTCGAACTGCTAGGTTGGCAGGAGCTGAGACAGAGCAACGGGAGCTCACTCTGTTGCGGGGATTCGAACCGCCGACTTTCCAATCAGCAAGCCCAAGAAGTGTCCTTGGTAGCAATTACTTAATATCCCCTGTGAGTAGCATAGGTGCTGCTTTGCAGATGGAGCTAGAGCTTTGTTGGCAGGATAACACTAATGATAGAAGAGACCTGGAAGGTCATCCAGATTTTCCTGAAAAATTCAGGATAGATGGTTGACAAGCCTCTGATCCCATCGAGGAGAACTCATCACTTCCACTCCAAACACTCTTGCTGTTATGAAGTGCCTCCTAATCCTTAGCCATTATCTGCTTTCTAAAACAAATGAAATACAGTGAAAATCCCTGAAACAAGAAGTAATTCTAGGTTTTTCTAATTTTTTCCTTAAACTTTGTAATTTTTGTTATTTAGTTTAATTCTATAAGATAATTTTTAGTTGATTACTTATCGTTTCAGGGATTTTCACAATATTTCATTTGTTTTGTGTAATTTTCGGTTCAGTGACTGTCTTTTTTCTACTATTATCTGCTTTCCTGCCATATCCACACCTTGGCTTTAGTCCTGCCCTCTGGAGCATCTATGAAAAATTCTGCTGCATCTTCTTTTTGCAGTCAGGTATCTGAAAACTTCTGCTCATTAGTGCCACCAGAAGTCCTCTGACATTCTGGTAGAAAGCTTTGTGCTCATAGCTGTCTCACTATCAAGTCTTTCCTTTCAAATTCAGAAGGTAGCCATGTTTATCCATCAATCCATGGTGAGGCAACATGTTTTTCAGGCAAGAAAAACGTCACAAAATAGCGTGCAAACTTTCAGGTGCTCCAGAATTCTTCACCAGGCTAGATACTAAACAATGCTGGGAGTGGGTTCTGGGTGGGGAGGTTGGCTGCAATTTCGCCACTGAAGAAGTGTAACAACTGTACAATATCCTAAATAACATCTTTGAGCAGGGAACCATTTGTATCCCATGAGGAGCAATTAGTACTTTCCTCTCTTGCAGCAGGAAGGAAGCAATCATCGTTTCCATTCCCTCGGCTCCTGTTAGTTATGTTATTTGGATATCATGGATATCATATCAAGATTTATCACAGGAAAAGCTGGAACAATCCAAGCAAAATTTGTTCAAGCAAGACAAAGGAGTTGCCTGAAACAGGAAGAATCTTAGTTCTTTTGGCACTATGCTTCATGGGAAAATATACACTGTCCATTTCAGCTAAAAGTAACAGCAGGTGTATTGCTATAGTCCTTAGGGATACACGGAACATAAACAGGTTAAGAAGCACCTGTTGGTTCAAGCCAATGGCCCATCAAGTCCCAATGAAGTTTTCACAGAATCAGAGAACTGTAGAGTTGAAAGGGACCCTGAAGGCCATCCAGTCTCACCCCTTGCAATACAGAGATATTTTGCCCAATGTGGGGATTGAACCCACAACTCAGATTAAGAGGCTCATGCCCTGTGCGCTGTGGGGGGGGGGTCACTAATTTTTGGGAAAGTGCTGACACCAGACAGTGGTGCAGCTAATCTCAGACTATGAGGTTCTGACAGGGGTCTTCTTGAAACAGCAGCAATTAACATTTTTCTTCCCTGACCATCATCAATTTTTTTTAAAAAATTATTTGGTTTTTCAAATTAAAGTTTTACAATCACATACCCAACATACATCATAAAAACAAGACTCCAAAGAATCTCCTGGACTTCCCTCCTCCCCTTTGTGGGTCCTATTGTTACTCATTTCCTCCTGCATCTTTTATAATAATCCAAATCTTTTACATCTCCATTATATCCAAAATTCACCATTAAACTATAAGTGTTACTCCAATCCTGCTAATGATTCTGTTTACAATTATTTTTAAGATAAATTATAAATTTTCCCCATTCCTTATTTAAGTTTTGGTCTTCCTGGTTTCTGATTCTTCCAGTCAGTTTTGCCATTTTGGCATAATCCATCCACTTGATCTGCCATTCTTCTCTGGTAGGGACTTCATCTTCTTTCCATCTCTGGGCCAATAACATCTGCACAGCTGTGGTCACATACATAATATTTTCTGCTCCATTGGGATTTCGGCACCACATGTCTTGTCTACACTTCAAATAAAAAGATAGCGAGATACAGTGGTACCTTGGTTCTCAAACTTAATCCGTTCCTGTCATGGACATGGCTTCCCACATTCAAGATGAGCAGGATGAGTGAGGGGGCAGGCAGTCAGAAGAGGAAGAAATAGACTTGCCTCTTTTTCAGTGAGCTGAAGGAAGTGGGCTAAAAAACCCCAACCTTTCAGGAGGAGGAGAGACAGTACTTTATCAGTACAGCAAGAACGGACTGGACAGGAAAGAGGCCAATTCTCTGAGGAGCAACTATTAGTCACCTTATGGGGAGGGAAAACTCTTTGTCAGAGGAAGAGGTCGGAGTTGACCCCAAGAGTCCGAGGGCACACAGACAAACAAAGGTTAAGAAAAGGTGTCAATCAAAGAAGGGGGGGGGGGATTTTGTGTTTCCTGTTGGTGGTGTAATTTGAGCTCAGATGCCTCAACTTCATTGTGATAATACAACCGCTAGTATAAGTGAGTCTGAGGTTAATTAATGTGTATTATAAATCTTCTTGTAAATACAACTACTGAGAGCTGATTACCTAAGCCGGCAGCCTGCCAGTTCGGGAAGTCCGTTCCAAAACCAAAGCGTTCCAAAACCAAGGTGCGCTTTCCCATAGAAAGTAATACAAAATGGATTATTCCGTTCCTGACTTTTAAAAATAACCCCTAAAACAGCAGTTTAACATGAATTTTACTATCTAATGAGACCATTGATCCATAAAATGAAAGCAATAAACAATGTACTGCAGTCACACAATCAGTCCATCAGTGGCTGAACTGGGTTCCACACAGTCTCTCTCTCTCTCTCTCTCTCACACACACACACACACACACAGAACCGCAAAAGCAAAAAGGCAAAATAGCAAAAACAGACAGACCTCAGCCAAACACTCAAAACGGAAGTGTGGCACTCAGATTGGAAGTGTAACACTCAAAACGGAGCATGTTCAGCTTCCGAAAAATGTTCTTAAACCAGAACACTTACTTCTGAGTTTGCAGTGTTTGTGTTCCACGTTGTTTGAGTACGAAGGCATTTGAGAACCATGGTATCATTGTAATTCTACTGGTCTCTGTAGCTCAGTATGGGGTGAAGACAGGCCTTGTGTGAATCATTAAATCAGAACTTTCCAAACTTTTCATGTTTCATTTCTTTCAAGATATACATTATTTAGTGCCACAGTAATTCAGATTTACTAGCAAACTGGAGGTTCAACTAACCCATTTCCAGCCCCGGAAGGAGCAAGTGAGTGTTTGCACGACACACCTATACAGGTGGAAAACTCTGCATTAAATGAAGTCTGGACTCAGCATCACAGGGGAGAAACTGGTGACCTTCAAGAGAGCCGAGGCAATGTGGGTGACCCCAGTCCTCTCACGCCAAGTTTTGAGTTAGCTGCAGAAGAAATCCTACTTACATTTTTAACATTATGAAGTTTCTCTGTAGAAAGGTAATTTAACACACACAACCAAAACCTATGTTTTCTACCTCCCTAAAACCCACTTCAGCTACTCCAACCCCTACCCCTAAATATCAATCTAAAAATATACAAGGCTACGGGAAGCATCAAATAAAAAGATGAATGAAAATGTGTAAATAGCAAAAACAAAATATAAATCCTCTTCTCCTTTCTCACACACGCATGGACACACTCTCACACTGCTCCTACCACTCCTGACTCCTGGACTGGACACCTCTGGTTTGTGACTTTTAAGCCAGAATTCAAAAAGATGTCACAAAGGAGGGCAGGTCACTGTTACCTTGACAACCCACCTACCTTGGCATTGCTCCTCAGCCTTCAAAGTTCTTCAGAACTTTGAGGCACCTGATAGTCTGTCTGAAACATCTTGTTGAAACACCACTATGTCTTGCCAAATGCGAGGTGGTTCTTTTTATGAGATTCAGAAGCAATACAAACACAAGTGACTGAGAAAATTAAAGATTTTATTCTAAACAGCAAGCATTATATACATTACCAAGCAAGCACTTCAATCTGCCACTGGGAAGCCCTCAAAAAGTGGTGAAGTAACCCCCCAGGTTGTACGACCCCCTGACCATGAGTTTGTACATGCGCATCTGAGGTATGCCTCAAAATCATCTAATTTATAGATCATTGATATCTAGCCTGTATGGCTTGCCCAACTTCCTACATGCAGATTATTCATTAGCTAGCCCCCTCTTCCAATACCGTACATTCCTCCAAACAATGTCTAACATCAAAGAAGGTCAGAAGGTACCCTGCATTATCGCTTCTTCCTTCCACCAGATTATACATTAAAGGTTGCTCTTAGCTATCAAAGAGTAGAACAACAGATAGTGGGGAAGTAAACAGAAGCAGGAAGAGAAGACCATGTCAGATCACTTATCTCCTTGAAATACAATTGTCTTCTGGATAAATTGCCCCTACACTTGGTTCATATTCATATCTCCATTTCAGATTATCCTGATTTTTAAGAGAACCACCCCTCCTTTTAAATCTCCTTTTAAATACAGTATGAAATGCATTTCGATAACACAGCATTAGGCAATTTGCTTTACAAGCAGGAGGTCCCAGGTTTAATCCCTATCATCTCTAGGTAGGGACATTTTTTTTCCCTTCTAAAAATAAAATAATAAAATAAAATAAAATAAAATAAAATAAAATAAAATAAAATAAAATTAAAAATAGGGGTACTCTCCTTTTGACTCAGGAAAATCACCATTTTATAGTTCAAAACAGGGGAAATAAATACAGTAAATGGACCAAAGTACAAAGATTCACAAAATGTTTAGGGGTGTGCATACCCATGCGTTCCCCCAGAAAAAAAGGATTGCTTCTATGATTCTGTTGTTTTGATGGGGTGAAGTTAAGACACTGGAATCAGCAGGAATCGTCCAAACATTATGAAAAGCTCTTGTTTGGAAATTTGCTGAAATATTTCTGTTAAGGAATTAACATTTTCTTCCATATCAATAACCTTTATTTATTGATGTGGAACATTTTTAAATCCTGCCTGTGAGCATAAAACATCCAAGGCAGCTAATCTTGCCAGCAATGAGCAATCAAGCTCTTCACTGCTGTTGAATATTGTATTGGAAGGCAGTCCTCTTCAGGGGAGTTTTTAATGGCAGTTTTGTTTTTCATTGTGCTTTTAATACAAGGTATGACCGGAAAGCTCAGTGAATGGTCACAGAAATCGGACAGTGAGAAATATTTGAACATACATACCTTACAGGCCTTCAAAGTAGGCCCCCTCGGATACAATGCACCGTTGACAACGTTTGTAGAACTGTTGGAAACGTCTGGATAAGTCTTCTTCGCATACTGCTTTCAGTTCCCTCATCACAGCAGCTTGGACGTGTGAAATGTTGGAAAATCTGTGCAGCAAGAATTCTCATCGCAAAATACTGGAAGACACAAGATCTACCCACTCTGGAAGAATGGCAGAAGAAGATGATCGATTACATGGGATTGGCAGAAATGACCAGCAGAATCCGAGACCAGGGAAAAGAGTCGGTGGAAGAGGACTGGAGGAAATTTAAAGACTACTTACAGAAATATTGCAAAATTAATGAATGCTAGAATGATGTTGGACAGAAATTAAGTGGTTACCAGCTGTAATGCAAAGGTTGAGTAACAAGCTAAAATAAGTTATATTAAGTTACAATAAGGATTTGCTGAATTAAGAATCTGAACTGGAATACAAAAGGGGGAGGTGAGAGGAGGTCCGGGATATAAGGTAATGGAAATAAGTAATGGGAATTATATTTGTTTTGTTTTGTTTTAATTGTGTATTTTTGTATTTTTGTTATTTTTTGTGCATTACTTGTTTTTTGTTGTCTTTCTTTTTGTATTAAACTGGAAACTCTAATAAATATCTTTTTTTTTTAAAAAAGAAAGAAATGTTGGAAAATCTGTGCCCTTTCACTGCAGATTTCAGTTTGGGGGGGGGGGAGAAATCCGGTGGGGCCGGATCGGGAGAATATGGAGGGTGGGTGTGATGGCTTGGGAATTGGATTCAGAGGCTGCACCTGAGGAATCCCAGCCTGCCCAGGAGTCCCTGCCTCCAGGACCAGCTGAGCTGGGCCTGGGGCTTGAACCTGAAGGGTCCTCACCTGTGCCGGATCCTCAAGAGCAGACATCAGCTGAGCCTGCTTTGGCTCCTGAGGTGATGGAGGACCCATTGCCTGCAGGTGCTCCACTCTCAGCCCCATCAGGGGAAGCTGAGGTTGCCTCTGGGTCCGGTAACCCACCAGCCTCTCCTGAGCTTCAGAGGCTCAGGGCAGAGAGGTGGAGGGAAGTAGGTTTTTGCAGGATGAGTGCTTGCCTCCATACCACACCCTTGACCTCGGACTGGACTCAGACCACGCCGCACGGTAACCCCCCGGGACCAGCACAGTGGGACAACTCAGTAACCTCAGTAATGATTTCACATGGAATGTGCAATTCTTCCACCACCGTTCAGATGGACAAACGCCAATCCCACATCAATAACTCATGATCTCTGTCGACATTTGCCGCTGTTCTGCTCATTGACAGTCTGCCAGACTGAGGGTCATCTTTGATGGTTTGCTGCCCGTCACAGAAACACTCAAACCACTCATACGCTGTCTTTCAAGTTACAGCTTCATCTCTGTACACAACTGTCAGCATTTTGTGGGTTTCCGATGCCGATTTACCCAGTTTGAAACAGAATTTCATATTGAATCTCTGCTCCATTTTCAGTCACAACGCATTGCACTATTAACAGCTACTAAATGCTATCGCATGAACGTAGGCCTGTCAACAAATGCCAAGACACATGCACATTTGTTAGCTAAGATATGGACGAACGCCTCCCTTGTGTCTCTGCGAATCCGGCAGTTCCCATTATCACATACAGCGGTGATTCACCCTACTTTCCAGTCACACCTTATATTTTGTTGGGAGCTGCCCAGGGTGGCTGTGGCCACCCAGTCAGATGAGCGCCATATAAATAATAAAATTATTATTATTATTACCCAGGAAAGAGGAAACGGCAGGCAGAAATAGGGGTATGTAGCTAACCCTCAAATTGGGTAAATTCTTGAATTCCTTGAGCACTTGAGATTTTGCCATGTGTTGCCAATAAAGGTTTGATGATGATGATGATGATTTTGCCCTTTGAACTGGAGTAAATCACTGTCCCCTGTATGATAAAGCAGTTTTCATGCTCTGTGAAATAAAGAGTGATTGATTAGCTACTGCACCGTAACTGCTTCCTTTGGTTGCCCTAATGAAGATGTTTCAATCCTTTTAAAATAGCTTATTATATTTGATTTTATTACAATTGCTTCTGACAGCCTGCAATAATCTTTTTTAAAAAATATAAAGAAATGTTGCGGGTACAGCCTATTCATTGGCACACCTGTCTTCTGCTGATGTCCGAAACGTGAAGCCGGGAGACTGACTGTCTCGTATAATTGCATTGCATTGCAAGTGGAAGTCATAAGGTTGGGGTCACTTTTCCTGGTGATGCTTAGCAATGCAAACAGGAGCGCCCTCCACAATTTATTTATTTATTGGTACAAATGTATTGATTGAAAAGAGGGTGAAAGTGTTTTTCTTTTTCCCCGGTTGGAAAACAATGTGAAGCTACTTTCGAAAATGTATAAGTTGTTGCTAGGACGGCATACTAAAGATGAAGAAGTTAAATCTGTGATGAGACAATGAGCAAAATATACTGGGCAATAATATTCAGTTTTCATCTTGGGAAAAGTTATGGAGGGAGGATTTAAAATTTACAGCATGCTGTGCGTTGAAGAAAAGCTATATGAAAAGGATGTATCGTTGGTATTTAAGACCTATAAAATTAGCAAAAATGTATAGCACTGCTTCAGATGTATGTTGGAAGTGTAAGGAAAAGGAAGGCACGTTCTGCTATATGTGGTGAACATGCAAAATAACAAAGGCATTCTGGGAAATGATATATAATAAGTTGGGGGGAAAGTTTAAAATAACATTTATGAAAAAACCAGAAGCTTTTTTACTAGGAAATTTAGATGCAGAAATACCAAAGGAGCAGAAAAGATTGTTTATTTATGTGACGACAGCAGCACAGATATTACCGGCCCAGAGATGGAAAGAAGATAAAGTCCCAACCAGAGATAAATGGTTGATAAAGTTGATGGACTACGCCGAAATGGTGAAAATGTCTGGGAAAATCAGAAACCAAGAAGATGGAAACTTTAATAAGGAATGGGGAAAATTCATGTTATCTAAGAGAACACTGTAAACAACTAAAAACTTTGCCAGGATTTGAGTAACACTTGTAATGTATTAAAACTGTTGAGGCAGGTGATTAGCTGTGAGAGGAGCTTATCAGAGCTTGCAGGGCAGCAGCTGAAGGAGGAGCAAAAAGGGTTTTCTTGTGTGTGTGTTTCTTTATGGCTGATTAGCTGCTCTCCCTGTGCAAAGGTCAGAGGGGGCAGGGTTTCTGTTGAGGCAGGTGATTAGCTGTGGGAGGAGCTTATCAGAGCTTGCAGGGCAGCGGCGTTTGATCCATCTTTTAGATTTAGGGGAGCTAGTCTCAAACGTTTGTTGGGGGAGACCTAGGTTTTTTGGGGGGGAGTTATTTGTCCTGTCTGCATGCTTCTTATGATGGAGGACCGCTGTAGCCACCCCCAACGACACGTTCTCAAGATGGAGGGTGAGGGAACAGCTGCAGTCGCCTGCGGTTCCTGCGCAATGTTTGCCATCTTGCCAAAGGTTGCAGGCAGCTTTACCTGCAGCAATTGCATGTTGATTGCCCTCTTAGAAGTCAAAGTCCAGCAGCTGGAGGAACGTGTAGCTATGCTCCAAAGAATTAGAGAGCTGGAGCTCTTCTTGGAAGCAACAGAGCACACCATCTCCACCAAGGAGGAGACAGGGGACTCCCCTGATAAGGAGGCTAGTTCACCAACACAGGAGTCAGATATATGGAGAAACGTGACTCAATGAAGTAGGAGGCCCAGGGTTCACTCTGATTGTTTAGAAATACACAATCGCTTTGAGGTCCTCTCCCCTAGCATGGAAGACGAAGAGCAGACTCCATTTGAGGATCTCTCCCTCATTACAGTCAATCAGGTATATGAAGACGAGCAGCAAAGTCAGTCCTCAGGGAATGTGAAGGTGACCTTGGAACGGACAGCTCACGGAAGAACCCCGACCAAACCTAAGAAGAGGCGTGTAGTGGTGATAGGGGATTCCCTACTGAGGGGAACAGAAGCAGTGATCTGTGGGCCTGACAAGATGTCTCGGGAAGTGTGCTGTCTCCCCGGGGCTAAGATCCAAGATGTAACAGAACGACTGCAAGGAATCATAAAACCCACTGACAAATACCCCTTCCTCTTGGTTCATGTGGGAACCAATGACACTGCAAGCAATAGCCTCCAGAAGATCAAAAGAGACTACGAGGCTCTGGGCAGGAAATTGAAGCAATTAAATGCACAAATTGTCATCTCATCTGTCCTCCCAGTTGAACGACGTGGCCCAGGGAGAGAGGGAAAAATAGTGGAAGTGAACAGCTGGCTTCGCAAATGGTGTAAACAGGAACGGTTTGGATTCTTAGATCACGGACTGCAGTTTCTTGAAGATGGACTTCTGGCAAGTGCTGGGCTGCACCTCACAACGGTTGGGAGGAATGTTTTTGCCAAAAATCTCAGAAACCTCATCAGGAGGGCTTTAAACTGACTAATGTGGCGGAGGGAGACAGTGCTCCTGAAGGTAGGAGTCTATCAATTGATGAAGATGATCATCCAAATGTCATAGACCAAGTGGAGCAAACAGCATGCAGACCTAGTGGTGGGAGGAAAAAATCCTTAAATAAGAGACACGGGGGAATGATTAATGGACTTCAATGTCTGTACATTAATGCGCAAAGCATGGGAAATAAACAAGATGAGCTTGAGCTCTTGGTACAGCAAACTAAATATGACATAATAGGCATCACTGAAACCTGGTGGGATAAGTCCCGCGATTGGAATGTAATAATGGAGGGATACAATCTATTTCAGAGAAACAGACCAGACAAGAAAGGAGGAGGAGTGGTGTTATATGTCAGGGATGTGTATACCTGTGAAGAGATCCAAAATTTAGAACCTCAAAGCCAAAGTGAGAGCATTTGGGTCAAAATTAAGGGAGAGAAGAATAACAGTGACCTCATTGTGGGAGTTTACTATAGATCCCCAAGCCAAACGGAGGATGCCTTCCTGGAACAGATGGCCAAGCATGCAAAAGGAAGGGAGATAGTAGTAATGGGGGACTTCAATTACCCGGATATTTGTTGGATGTCAAAGTCAGCCAAGAGCATAAGGTCAAACAGATTCCTCACTGGCCTTGCAGACAACTTCATTGTCCAGAAAGTGGGAGAAGCAACAAGAGGAACAGCCATTTTAGATCTGGTCCTAACCAATGTTGATGACCTGGTTAGTGGGGTAGAAGTGGAAGGATCATTAGGCACAAGTGATCATGCTCTTCTGAAGTTTACTATACAGCGGAAAGGAGCAGCCAAGCATACTAGGACTCAATTTCTTGACTTTAAGAAAGCCGACTTCATAAAACTTAGGGAAGTGCTGGGTGAGATCCCATGGACAGTAATACTAAAAGGAAAGGGAGTTCATGATGGCTGGGAGTTTGTTAAGAGGGAGATAGTAAAAGCACAACTTCAGGCAATACCAATGAGACGGAAACATGGAAGGTACCTAAAGAAGCCAGGGTGGCTATCTAAAGAACTTTTAACTGAGTTAAGATTTAAAAAGGATGTGTACAAAAAATGGAAAAGGGGGGAAACCACCAAGGAGGAATTCAAACAAATAGCCAGCACATGTAGACACAAAGTCAGAAAAGCTAAAGCACAGAATGAACTCAGGCTTGCTAGAGAGGTTAAAAGCAAGAAATAAGGCTTTTATGGGTATGTTTGTAGCAAAAGGAAGAACAAAGAAACAGTGGGGTCACTCAGAGGAGAAGATGGTGAAATGCAAACAGGGGACACAGAAAGGGCTGAACTCCTCAATGCCTTCTTTGCCTCAGTCTTCTCCGATAAAGAAAACAATGCCCGACCTGAAGAATTTGAAGCAAATGATTCAGCAGAGGAAACACAGCCCAGAATAACTAAGGAGATAGTACAAGAATACTTGGCTACTTTAGATGTATTCAAGTCTCCAGGGCCAGATGAACTGCATCCAAGAGTATTAAAAGAACTGGCAGATGTGATCTCAGAACCACTGGCAGTCATCTTTGAGAATTCCTGGAGAACAGGCGAAGTCCCGGCAGACTGGAGGAGGGCAAATGTTGTCCCTATTTTCAAAAAGGGGAAAAGAGAGGACCCAAATAATTACCGCCCAGTCAGTCTGACATCAATACCAGGGAAGATTCTGGAGCAGATCATTAAGCAAACAGTCTGTGAGCACCTAGAAAGGAATGCTGTGATCACCAATAGTCAGCATGGATTTCTGAAAAATAAGTCATGTCAGACTAACCTGATCTCATTTTTTGACAGAATTACAAGCCTGGTAGATGAAGGGAACACAGTGGATGTAGCCTACCTTGATTTCAGCAAGGCATTTGACAAGGTGCCCCATGATATTCTTGTAAAGAAGCTGGTAAAATGCGGTCTTGACTATGCTACCACTCAGTGGATTTGTAACTGGCTGACTGACCAAACCCAAAGGGTGCTCATCAATGGTTCCTCTTCATCCTGGAGAAGAGTGACTAGTGGGGTGCCACAGGGTTCTGTCTTGGGCCCAGTCTTATTCAACATCTTTATCAATGACTTGGATGATGGACTCAAGGGCATCCTGATCAAATTTGCAGATGACACCAAACTGGGAGGGGTGGCTAACACCCCAGAGGACAGGATCACACTTCAAAACGACCTTGACAGATTAGAGAACTGGGCCAAAACAAACAAGATGAATTTTAACAGGGAGAAATGCAAAGTATTGCACTTGGGCAAAAAAAATGAGAGGCACAAATACAAGATGGGTGACACCTGGCTTGAGAGCAGTACATGTGAAAAGGATCTAGGAGTCTTGGTTGACCACAAACTTGACATGAGCCAACAGTGTGACGCGGCAGCTAAAAAAGCCAATGCAATTCTGGGCTGCATCAATAGGAGTATAGCATCTAGATCAAGGGAAGTAATAATGCCACTGTATTCTGCTCTGGTCAGACCTCACCTGGAGTACTGTGTCCAGTTCTGGGCACCACAGTTCAAGAAGGACACTGACAAACTGGAACGTGTCCAGAGGAGGGCAACCAAAATGGTCAAAGGCCTGGAAACGATGCCTTATGAGGAACGGCTAAGGTAGCTGGGCATGTTTAGCCTGGAGAAGAGGAGGTTAAGGGGTGATATGATAGCCATGTTCAAATATATAAAAGGATGTCACATAGAGGAGGGAGAAAGGTTGTTTTCTGCTGCTCCAGAGAAGCGGACACGGAGCAATGGTTCCAAACTACAAGAAAGAAGATTCCACCTAAACATTAGGAAGAACTTCCTGACAGTAAGAGCTGTTCGACAGTGGAATTTGCTGCCAAGGAGTGTGGTGGAGTCTCCTTCTTTGTTTTTCCCGCCAGGTAGAGTGAGGGCAGTTCTCATTTTGTCACATAGCCGATTCTGATTAGCTGTGTGTGATGCCTTATTTTCTGGGATCACCTATGTCACAATTTGTAGAAAACAAATAGACAGTACTGAGATGGTTCAAATGCTTCCACTTCAGTGCAAGAGAGGGGAGGATCAAAATAACTGTTCTTTTAGAAAATGCCACCCGAACCAAAGCACTACTTTCAAGCCAACTTTTTCTAGACCTGGTTCAGACATAACACTAAACCACAGTTTAGCATTGCGTTTCTCATTCCCCTCCCCTTTGGCATGACCACAAATTGGAGAATGGAAGGACCCACTTCTGTTTCCAGAGCTCAAAGAGAAGCCAAGTTATGCACATGGTTTTGGGCCATGTGCAGAGTTCCAATGGAATCAAGCTTCTTAGTAACACCTTTGCCCACAACCACATTTGTGGCTTACACTTGGAGGGAATCTAATATATACGTATATAAAAAACATAATTTTATTGGTATGCCACCTTTGCGCAGGTCAAACTATGCTCAAGGCATCTTATGACATGAAAAGAATACATAACTACAGCATAACATCCGCGACCAGAAAGAAGAGGAATATCAAGAAGACTGGAAGAAATTTAAAGACTATTTGAATAGAGATTGCAACATTGAAAATTAGAAGTTACCTGAAAGTATCAATTAGGCCTAGGATTAAATTAGGATTTAATTATTAAATGAGATTTAGAAGGTTAAGAAAAGTTAAGAAACTTGACTATAATTGGAATATTGTTTTTGAATAATGATATTGGAAAACTGCTACATTTAGTTACAAGGAAATTCAGATGGGAGGGACTGGAGTAAGTCAAGTAATATGTTTATGAGGCTGGATGTTTAATCAATTATTAATTTGTATTGTGTTTGTGTACTTGTTGTTATATCTTTTGTTGTTATTTGTTTTATTTGTTTTATTTTTTCCCTATTCTTTCTTTATTGGTTTTTTAGTATGTGGTATATTTGTAAGAAACCTAATAAACATTATTGGAAAAAAACACATAACTACAGCATAACAAAAGCAGTCATAAACCATAAATCAGACATTAACAAATACAAAACCAA
The DNA here is from genome assembly GCF_964252035.2 of Podarcis erhardii. NCBI lineage: Eukaryota > Metazoa > Chordata > Lepidosauria > Squamata > Lacertidae > Podarcis > Podarcis erhardii. Next base: position 14,572,255 of record NC_138501.1, read on the forward strand.
ACTGAACAATTCCCACATAAATCACAACAAAATGTAAAATAAAGATACAAAAAACCAACAGCAACATGTCTCACGCCTCCCCCCCCAAAAATCCCAATATTCCCACTCAAGAGTCTGTTCAGCAGCCTCAGCTTTTGTAGCTGGAGTCAGTCAAGGCCCCACCTTGCCAGGCCAGGTAGGAAAAGGCCCACAAGGAAGGTAACAGGTCTTCCAGGATTTGCAGCCAATATTGAGGGATGTGTCAGAGCAATCATTTGGATGCTACTTTAATTTATGACAGCTTTCAAAACACAGGTGGCCGTTTCATGCAATAGCTTAATGCATGGAGGAGCCAAGTGCATGCAGTGGTTTGTGCAATGTTCTTCACCGGAGGCCTTTTTAAAAAACCAGGACCGTCATATTACAGCCATAGTGTATACACCAAACCTGCATTTAATCATGGAAATGTTTCCAAATTTTAATTCAGTTTTTTAAAAATGAATGTGTATTTCAAAACTATGTCTAAAGCTGCCTTCTTCTTCTTCTTCTTCAATCAGTCGTAGCCGAGTAAGATTGCCTTTCATGAACACGGTCTTAACAGTGAGTCCATAAGTGACTGTGGAGGCCAATTCTGGATCCACACGTCCTTCCACAGTGGGGACATTGGTTTCGGGGTGGGTGTTGATCGTGGTGAGGGTTTGTCAAGTGTGCCTTTATCTTAGCACGTTTCTTGTCCTGAGTTCGAGTGTCTTCAAAGCCCATGACACCTTTGGTCTAGGCTGTTCTCCAATTGGAGAAGAAGAAGAAGAAGAAGAAGAAGAAGAAGAAGAAGAAGAAGAAGAAGAAGAAGAAGAAGAAGAGTTTGGATTTGATATCCTGCTTTATCACTACCCGAAGGAGTCTCAAAGCGGCTAACATTCTCCTTTTCCTTCCTCCCCCACAACAAACACTCTGTGAGGTGAGTGGGGCTGAGAGACTACAGAGAAGTGTGACTGGCCCAAGGTCACCCAGCAGCTGCATGTGGAGGAGCGGGGAAGCGAACCTGGTTTCCCAGATTACGAGACTACTGCTCTTAACCACTACACCACACTGGCTCTCACAGGCCAGTGTTTCACAATTGTTGGTGTTTATCCCACAATTGTTTTTTAAGATTTGCCTTGAGAGAGTCTTTAAACCTCTTTCGTTGACCACCAGCATTACGCTTTCCATTTTTAAGTTAGGAATAGAGTAGTTGCTTTGGAAGACGATAATGAGGCATCCACACAACATGACCAGTCCAACGAAGTTGATGTTGAAGAATCACTGCTTCGACATTGGTGATCTTTGCTTCTTCCAGTACACTGGCATAAGTTCGCTACCACGTTACTAAAGGGATCATTGCAAGTTTCTCCATTTTGGATTCTTTGGTGTGCATCTTTGGACTACCAGAGTTGAGCCTTGTTCTGTTGGCCAAAGCCAATGCGGCAACTTTCAGTCAACGGAAACCCTTTGACTTTTTGCCTTTCCATTCTGACGGGGGAATGTAATTCTCGTGAGTTTATTGGTCCCTTTTGTGATACCACTGGATGACTATGGAATGGGCAATTTGGAAGAAAGCCCTGGGTAGTAAATATATCGGGTGATTTAAGAAGCTAAAATATCATAACAGAAATTATGGTTGTACCACAGGGAATATATTATTTCTGGTTTCCTGGCCAGCTAGTATAAAATACAAAATACATTTCTGTTTTTCTATCGGTTCATAGTTGCTCTGTCAGGCAAGCCTTTGGCTTTTAACAACGCACATGTGATTAGGCAGATAAAGAGATCATGAGGCAGAAAATAGATCTTAACAGCTGATTCCAGATACTCATAAGTGTGTTTAATAACCTATCATTTGATATCCCATGGTTATAGCAGCCATTAGCTTGACACTCTGGGATTATTTAAGAAATTGCCGTTATTAAAAACGGGCAACTGAAAAGTGAGACATATTTATCTCTTAGTTTTACGCACAAGCAATTAATTGGTCTAAATTATACTTGGTTCTAATGCTGGGGCTTATTTATAGTGTAGCTGAGGATTTATTGCTCTACTCTGCTTCCTGGAACATATCACTGGCCAAGTTTGGGCATTCTGTGTGATTATTATAGCTATTTTGCAAAATGGTGAAGGAGAGAGGAGTGTCCGGAGCTCTAGGAGGTTTTATTTCATTACATTTTAGATTTATAACATGTTTTAACCACCTAGGCTAAGAGTGGCTAACAACCTTATAAAGAAAACTAAAGCTATTGTTTATTTAAATCCCACTAAAATAACGCTTACTTGTCCTCAGCCAGTAAGGTCTATTTCACACAGTTGGATTATTTGTACAATAAATGTGGACCACACATCTTTCACTGAGTTTATATTGCATCCCGGCACACAACTGCAGTATTCCTCTGCTCCTTGATTAGCCAACATGGTGCCCTCCATATGTTGGACTACAACTCCCATCATCCTGGCCATTGACCATGCTGGCTGAGACTTCTGGAGAACATCACATTGACTTCCTCTACTCTACTTCCACACTGGTTTTTTTTGTTTTATTTTATTTTAATTAGATACCGCCCTATACCAGGAGGTCTCAGGGCTGTTCACAGAAAAGATCACAATATATAAAATCAAAATAAGAATAATAACCCAATAACACCCCCCCACACACACACACAAAGAGCCACATTTTAAAAGGGCATAGGATGTCAATCAGATCAATCAAAGGATTGGTTAAAAAGGAACATTTTTGCCTGGTGCCTAAAGGTGTATAGTGAAGGCGCCAGGCGAACTTCCCTGGGGAGAGTATTCGACAGACGGGGGGCCAATGCAGAGAAGGCCTCTTCTCATGTTGCCACCCTGTGGACCTCTCAAGGAGGAGGCACATGAAGGAGGGCCTCAGAAGATGATCTCAGGGTCCGGGTAGGTTCATATGGAAAGAGGTGGTCCTTGAGGTATTGTGGTCCTGAGCCATTTAAGGCTTTATAGGTCAAAACCAGCACTTTCAATTGGGCCTGGAAATTAATTGGTAGCCAGTGCTGTCGGACCAGGATCAGTGTATGCTCAAACCGTCTTGCTCCGGTGAGCAACGTGGCCACTGAATTCTGCACTAGCTGAAGTTTCCAACTTTCTTCAGAGGCGTATAACACATTGCAGCAATCTAACCTTGAAGTTACCAGAGCATAGACAACAGTAGTTAGGCTATCCCTGTTCAAATAGGGACGTAGCTGGGCCACCAGTCGAAGCTGATGGAAGGTACTCTGGGCCACTGAGGCCACAATTGAATATAGTTCTGCCAATGTCACATGCCCATCTTGCAAAAATCTCCAATGGTCACAGAATGGCCTAGTGGTTGTATAGTTCTTGGCACTTGAATGAGGCCTAATGTAGTATATTTGTGGGATACAGGTTTGCAAAGATGATTACTGCTATTTAATCCTGAGCCCTGCTAGTCATTGACTGGCTCCACTTTGGTTGGTTTGTCTTTCCAAATCCGCCTCTGGAAATGGTCTGTGGTTTGCTTGTGACCAACAAACTAGACTATGAAACCATGGTTTGAAGGCAGCTTATGAATCTTGACTTGTGTTAACCGCAATGTCATGTCACATGCCAACACACTATCCTGGCTTAATCTTAGTTTCATAGAATTGTAGAGTTGAAAAGGACCACGTAGTGCAGAAAATTTTCACCCAAGGTGGGGCTCGATTCCATGAGCCTGAGATTAAAAGTCTTATGGGCTACTGAAGGAGCTAATCTTATTTTTGTGCCCTGTCTCACCTGGGTATAGAACATGGGAATGCTTAAAAGACAAGATTCACGTTAGGCAAAACAAGGTATGGTTACTTTCCTTGTGTATAAAACTGTTGCTTGGTTTGTTCCACCAACCATGGTTTAAAACAAAGCTTCTTTTTTTTAAATAAGTTTTTATTAAGATTTTAAAGATTACAGAAAAAACAAGAAAAATAATAACAATCAAAGAGAAAAGAAAAACGAAAAAACAATACATATAAAAAAGAAGAAAACATAATCAAAAAACAGAAAAAGAAAAACAACAAAAAAAACAAATCAGACATCACTTACTTATATTCACTTATTTCCTTGACCTCCTCACGCCTCCCATTTTTGTATTCTAATTCAATTTGTTATTTCAGCAAATCCTTCCAACCCTATTTTTATCTTAATAATTTATCTTAATGTACTATCATTTAACATTCTCTCTTTCACCAGCTCATTTTTACTTAATCCTTTATATCATTTCCACTAAAACCACATAGTTTCCTTTTCCCAACATCTTTCTAACAGTTTAAAACAAAGCTTAGCATTATGTGAAAACACAACCACTATGGCGCCTGCTCTCTTCTCCACTTCTAAATATGTCTCAAAGTGTTTGAGCAGTGGAGCGTTCAACTTTGTTGAAAGTTCTCTGGCTAAATAACTGGCAGTCAAAGTGTCACATTTAGTGTGCCGACAACACGAACAAGAATTATGCTGCAGTATATTTTTATTTCCTTCTAGCCTGTAATGATGTCTCATTATAATTTTACTTCCATGCATCGTGTTAAATAAGCGAAAATTAATTTGCTCTTAATGCCGTTTTTAATAATGTCACATAACCAGTCCACTATAGCTCCTCAATCACTGGGACAAAGTGCATTGGGCCAAATGTGATCCAGAGAGCAATGTTTTACCATGCAATTTTCCTGATCCAAATAATATCATTTCTGAAAAATACAGGCTGTTCACATAGCCCAGTTTTTTAGAAAGAAAAGTTGTGATTTTGCTGTTGTTTTCGAACCTTTCTTCATAGAAAGATGAGGGTAGCAACACTCTGATTCTGGTGTTATATACAGTGGTACCTCGGGTTACATATGCTTCAGGTTACATACTCCGCTAACCCAGAAATAGTGCTTCAGGTTAAGAACTTTGCTTCAGGATAAGAACAGAAATCTTGCTTCGGCGGCCCGGCAGCAGCAGGAGGCCCCATTAGCTGAAGTGGTGCTTCAGGTTAAGAACAGTTTCAGGTTAAGAACAGACCTCCGGAACGAATTAAGTACTTAACCCGACGTACCACTGTATCAGTATATGTTCTAATTGAGATTGATGATATACTTTTAACCTGTTTTGACTCTTATGGGTTTATCTGACTGTACTCTGCTTTTTCCTTTAAAGTGGCATATAAATTAAATAACAACACCAAATCAAGATATGGTGCAAAGGGAAGGAGCAGCATGTGACTGTACCAATCACGATAATAAAACTACAACTCCTGAGTGTTAGTTATATAAGGAGACATGGGACACAGGTGGCGCTGTGGTCTAAACCACTGAGTCTCTTGAGCTTGCCGATCGGAAGGTCGGTGGTTCAAATCCGCACAACAAGGTGAATTCCTGTTGCACTGTCCCAGCTGCTGCTAATCTAGCAGTCGAAAGCACACCAGTGCAAGTAGATAAAAGAGGTACCACTGTGGCGGGAGGGTAAACAGCGTTTCCAGGCATTCTGGTTTCCGTCACGGTGTTCCGTTGTGCCAGAAGCAGTTTAGTCCTGCTGGCCACATGACCCGGAAAGCTGTCTGTGGACAAACGCCGGCTCCCTCGGCCCGAAAGCGAGATGAGCACCACACCTCATAGGACCCCTGACCGTCAAGTCCAGTTGCGAATGACTCGGAGGTTGCAGCGCTCATCTCGCTTTACAGGCTGAGGGAGCTGGGGTTTGTCCGCAGACAGTTTTCCTGGGTAATGTGGCCAGTATGACTAAGCCGTTTCTGGCGCAACAGAACACCGAAACCAGAGCAGCGCACAGAAATGCCGTTTACCTTCCCGCTGGAGCTGTACCTATTTATCTACTTGCAATTTTTGGTGTGCTTTCATAAGCGTTACTTACTTTTGAGAAAATATGCATAGGATTGTACTATAAGCGTGCCTACCTGTTGGATTGTATCAAACTTAATTATACTCAGTGCTTTTTTCGGGGGGGGGGGGGATGCAGGGGTACACACGCCCCTAAACATTTTGTGAATTTTTGTACTTTTGTCCATTTATTGCATTTATTTTTCCTGATATGAACTATAAAATGGTGATTTTCTTAAGTCGAAATGAGAGTACCCCTAAACATTCTTTTTTTTGGGGGGGAGCACTGATTATACTCTGGATAACAGACAATTAGTTATAATGAATTTAAATTCACTTATTTCAATGGGTCTACTCATTAAGTCAGGTAAAACCCATACTCTTTATATGCAGCAGTGGTATCATTGATACTGTCTTTCTCCCCCACCCCAATAAAAAAGCAAGAAAAGGAGCCACATTGAGGGGGAAAGTCAGCATTAATCAATAAAGTTACAAATCAATATGTGCACCAAATTATAGTTTATAATCTTCCCAAATAAAACTTAAACTGCACTTTTCTTTTGAAAGTAAAGCTTGCTTTAAAGAAGTCCAGCAATAAAATATTTCATACATTAATTTACTGCTGCTTTTTAAAAAAAATCCACAAGGTAATTTGCAAGCTTTTAAGTCACATTACAAAGTTAAATCATCTTGACTCTTTTTCATGTTTGCTGCAGGAAGCATTAGTTTAACATTTCAGCCTACAGTACCGGTTGTTTATTAGAATAATTTTGAAGAACTACGAATATTTTATGCCAAGCAATGCAGTAAGATTATCAGAGGTTCAAAGCACAGCACTTTGTGTTCTGCTAATACTGGCTAATACTTACTGGCATGTGTCTCCTTGAAACTGTGTAATGTATTTATATCAGCGTTTGTTTTAGTGAATTTAAAAGAGGCATTACAGGAAGAAAATGTAATGTAAATTCTAAACAGTGCCTCTTGTGCTGCTTTAAATTACTATGCTTGTCTGGTAGTAAACTTTTTTTTCTCTCGGAGCGATGTGAAAATGATTTATAATTGCATTTATGTTTCAAATCTTTCGTTGAAGCATCCTTGCTATCTGGTGACTGTCTGCTGATATATAACTTACGGCCCCCAATTAAAATGTGCCATGCGTATAATTGCAGGGGAATATTTTATCATTTCTACAGGGTATTTCTGGTTCTGGTTTCAGAGCTTGACATCACAGCTGGCAAAATGCTCAGGTCCATTGCAAAGGGTGGCGGGGGAAGCAAGTGCCAGTTTGCCAGTTCACCAAGGTAAGCACAACTTTGCTGAATGAACCAAACACGATGACCCAAAATGTAGTTTGGAAAACCTTGGAGGCAGCGAATCACAAGAGCAGGCACTGGCAAAAATCACGACGCTGTGAGAACCGCAAAGCCAGCTGATGCCTCCTCAGAGCTCCATCATTATTTCAGACATGATGTACAGTGGTACCTCGGGTTAAGTACTTAATTCGTTCCGGAGGTCCGTTCTTAACCTGAAATTGTTCTTAACCTGAAGCACCACTTTAGCTAATGGGGCCTCCTGCTGCCGCTGCGCTGCCGGAGCACGATTTCTGTTCTCATCCTGAAGCAAAGTTCTTAACCTGAGGTACTCTTTCTGGGTTAGCAGAGTGTGTAACCTGAAGCGTATGTAACCTAAAGCATATGTAACCCGAGGTACCACTGTATCAGTATAGCACAATGTTTAGCAGGTGATATATCGTAATGTTGAAAACCAGATATTGCCCAGCCTTACTGTTCCCCCCGACTTAGTTCCATCTTTATTTCAGACATCATGGTATATATATCGTGATATTTAGTCAGTGATATATTGTTGTAAATCAGATATCATCCAGCCCCAATCGTCATCATAGTAATGACCAGATTTGAGGTTTATTATTATCATTATTATTATTATTATTATTATTATTATTACAGTTACAGATAGGTAGCCGTGTTGGTCTGCCATAGTCAAAACAAAACAAATTCCTTCCAGTAGCACCTTAAAGACCAACTAAGTCAGTTCTTGGTATGAGCTTTCGTGTGCATGCACACTTCTTCAGACACACTGGTAGATACTTCCAGTGTATCTGAAGAAGTGTGCATGCACACGAAAGCTCATACCAAGAACTGACTTAGTTGGCTATTATTATTATTATTATTATTAAATCATTTATACCCCGCCACTCTGGGCGGCTCCCAACAGAATATTAAAAACACAATAAGACATCAAACATTAAAAACTTCCCTGAAGGGCTGCCTTCAGATGTCTTCTAAAAGTCAGATAGTTGTTTATTTCCTTGACATCTGAGAGGAGGGCATTCCACAGGGCAGGTGCCACTACTGAGAAGACCCTCTGCCTGGTTCCCTCACTTCTTGCAGTGAGGGAACCGCCAGAAGGCCCTCGGCACTTGACCTCAGTGTCCGGGCTGAATGATGGGGGTGGAGACGCTCCTTCAGGTATACTGGGCCGAGGCCATTTAGGGCTTTAAAGGTCTGCACCAATACTTTGATTTGTGCTCAGAAACGTACTGGGAGCCAATGTAGGTCTTTCAAGACCGGTGTTATGTGGTCCCGGCGGCCAATCCCAGTCCCCAGTCTAGCCGCCGCATCCTGAATTAAATGTAGTTTCTGGGTCACCTTCAAAGGTAGCCCCACGTAGAGCGCATTGCAGTAGTCCAAGGAATGACAGGCCTATGATGTTTGTAGTTCAGTCATATATAACTTGTCAGAATCAATTAAGTAGATAGATAATATCGATATGATTTTTTTAAAAGGAATTTAGCCATTACCCCAACTTCCTATGACAGATGATCAAGTCTATGCCTACATCTTACACTTATTTCAGTTCCTCCAGTGCCTACCATTTTTAAGTGGATGACTCCTGCGGTTGGTAGCGTGGAACCCTCACAATTAGACAAATGTTCCTGCCAAGCTGTAAAGAGGATTTGGGGAGGGAAATGGAAGGAAATGTTTGATGCAAGGTGTAATGTGTACCGCAGAACTAACAATAAACCTGATCCTGGAATATTTGGTTTCGCTAATATGATCCAATTAAGCTGAATCAAAGCATCCTTGGGTTCATTTGCTCAAAGCCATTCCTTCGATGAGGAAACATTAAGTCACGGGTCTCCTTCTCTCTCTCTCCTTCTCTCTGCCAGCTGCCCATGCGGTTTTATAATCCAAAAAAGCAATGAGGTAGTGAATAACGGGATTACTTTTAGAGGTTAATAATTGGGTGATGGGAAAGTCTTTTGTGATGCTTTAGCACATGCCGAGTCATAGCAGTTTGAAACGTTAAGGGCAAATTGTCACCAAGAAACTGGAAATACTATTTTAGATTGGCCTCTTTTGTTAAATGCGTGCTTATGTGAATGTGGGATTGATTTTTTCTCCTTTTTTTGCAGGGAATGTGTGGACTCACAGAGCAAAGTTATCTCCCTAAAGTGCAGGCTTCTTTTAATAGCCTAATTCGTGTTCCCAGCTTGGGTCCACTCAGTCCAGCCTCAGTTATGTTTTTAAGTCAGGAGGGAAGTATGCTGTGAGACTGCAGGGAAGGGATAAAACTCGCCATTTCACATTCTTGGTGCCCAGCAGGTCTGTGTGTCCGTTCTGTGGAAGATTTGGCTTTCCATTTGCAACGGGAGCAACTGAGTGCTCTGCGGAAAGGCATTACCTTTTGAGAAATCTCCTTTGGCATCCCATAAAAAAAAGCTGCTTAAAGCTAGGCTGCTGAGAATCTGACCAGTAAGAGTATTATTTTCAGAGAGGTCTCCTACTGGAGCTACATCCCTGTTCCAAAAATGGACTATTGTCGAGTTGGCTTAGTTCTTTCTAAGGGAAGTGCCGGGCTATTTAACTGTCCACGTCCCGCAACTCTGGAGTATGAACTCTTCTAAACTTAACTCTGTTCTGTGTTCATCTCCCTCTCCTCCCATGAGTTTGAATGATAATGATAATGATAATGATAATGATAATGATGATGATAATGATAATGATAATGATAATAATAATAATAATAATAATAATAATAATAATAATAATAATTTATTATTTATACCCCACCCATCTGGCTGAGTTTCCCCAGCCACTCTGGGCGGCTCCCAATCAAGTATTAAAAACAGTACAGCGTTAAATATTAAAAACTTCCCTGAACAGGGCTGCCTTCAGATGTCTTCTGAATGTCATGTAGTTGTTTATCTCTTTGACATCTGATGGGAGGGCGTTCCACAGGGCGGGCGCCACTACCGAGAAGGCCCTCTGTCTGGTTCCCTGTAGCCTCACTTCTCGCAATGAGGGAACCGCCAGAAGGCCCTCGGCGCTGGATCTCAGTGTCCGGGCAGAATGATGGGGGTGGAGACGCTCCTTCAGATATACAGGACCGAGGCCGTTTAGGGCTTTAAAGGTCAGCACCAACACTTTGAATTGTGCTCGGAAACATACTGGGAGCCAATGCAGATCTCTCAGAACCGGTGTTATGTGGTCCCGGCAGCCACTCCCAGTCACCAGTCTAGCTGCCGCATTCTGGATTAATTGCAGTTTCCGGGTTACCTTCAAAGGTAGCCCCATGTAGAGCGAGTAGTCCAAGCGGGAGATAACTAGAGCATGCACCACTCTGGCGAGACAGTCCGCGGGCAGGTAGGGTCTTAGCCTGCGTACCAGGTGGAGCTGGTAGACAGCTGCCCTGGACACAGAGTTAACCTGCGCCTCCATGGACAGCTGTGAGTCCAAAATGACTCCCAGGCTGTGCACCTAGTCCTTCAGGGGCACAGTTACCCCATTCAGGACCAGGGAATCCTCCACACCTGCCTGCCTCCTGTCCCCCCCAAAACAGTACTTCTGTCTTGTCAGGATTCAACCTCAATCTGTTAGCCGCCATCCATCCTCCAACCGCCTCCAGGCACTCACACAGGACCTTCACTGCCTTCACTGGTTCTGATTTAAAGAAGAGGTAGAGCTGGGTGTCATTTGCATACTGATGAACACCCAGCCCAACCCCCCTGATGATCTCTCCCAACAGCTTCATGTGGAAAAAGGATTTGGCCTCTGTGAACTTCGTTTCTGAGATCTGAAAAGAAGAGAAAAATTCCACTGCAGAAAGGGTCCACCTGGCAACTTTTTATTGGCGTTTCCAGATGACCTGTTTATTGAGCTTTCATCCTGATTACGTAAGAATCATAGAATCGTAGAGCTGGAAGAGACACACAGGGTCAACTCAGTCCAACCCCCTGCAAAGCAGGCATCTTTTGGTGGGATGCAAACCCACAACCTGAGATTCAGATGTTTTCAGGGAGACGTTGGCTGTTTCAGGAACATCCATTTTGACTTCTTGGGTAGCCGTGTGTCAAAGCTAGTGTTACCCCATCACTCTCTTTATTGCAAAAAGTCTGATTTGGGGTGGAAGTGGGCTTGTTGCACAACTTGAATTTGCTGCTCTGTGATTGAACCCCAACTGGAAATAGCAAAGGTGCGATTGCCCCATGTTCCTTGTTGAAGAACAAAGCAGGCCCATTGTCACTGAAAAAAGCCTATCATGCAAGGCTGAAGCTCAGTGACAGAGCATATGCTGTCAGGATGATGTCAGCGGCTCCTGGCTGGTTGCCCAGGGAAGTAGAAAAACAAGGAAAAGTTTCTTACCACCCTTTTTCTTTTCAATATTACAGAGAGAGGCTATAGAACCTAGTCTCTTGGTTAATGTCGTTGTCCCAAGTGACTTCCACCCACCATCTCTCCCACTTCCTCATTCGTCATCATCACCATCATCTCCTCTACAGATGCCACTAAGTGCCCTCTGTCTTTGAGGTCTTTGCTCTCCAACTTTTAAGGCTTGCTGGGTTCTGGAGATAGAGGGTCTGGGATGCTTTCTAGTGACAACATGTCAGCCAGCCAGCTGCACCTCCAGTTATGTATAAGCTAAACAAGCTATAGCTTAGGGCATGGGTAGGCAAACTAAGGTCCTCAGGCCAGATCAGGCCTAATTGCCTTCTGGATCCAGCCTGCAGACAGTACGGGAATCGCCACATGGATCGCCAGCACATGCGTCCCTTTTCCCTCCCTCTCCCTCACACAGCAGCGGTGGCACCTCCTCCCTCCCTCCCTCCTCCTGGCTTCTCCCTGCCCTACCTAGAGGAGGAAGGAGGCTGGGCTTTGTTGGTGCCAGCAGCAGCAGCAGCAGCAGCAGCAGTGCTTGAGTGGCCACCATTTTAAGCAGCCCCTTTCTGGAGCCTTTTTGCATGCCACTCATTGTCCCTCCACCACTGCCACTGCCAGCCTGTGCCGCTCGCAAGACACAGATAAGCAGCCACTGGGGCTCGTGGTGCTCTTGCATCTCCCCCCTCAAAAAATATAGTCCGGCCCCCCACAAGGTCTGAGGGACAGTGGACCGGCCCCCTGCTGAAAATGTTTGCTGACCACTGGCTTAGGGCCCCACTCTCTTGGGGGCCCCCCAAAAAATTAAAGGAAAAAAACTGGATGTATATTTCCAAAATAAAAGATAAAAAATAAAATAAAACCAACATACAGCAACAGTGTTGTGTGGGCTCCTATTTGTTATGTGCAAATGGCTTTAGATACCTATTAGGTCCATAAATTACCATATAGCATATATTCAAAACAAAAAACAGCGGCCATTTGTTGTTGACAAAGGACAGCTGGACATATTAAGGGCCCCATTACCTTCAGTAGCTTAGGGCCTCATCAAACCTAAATCCAGCCCTGGGTTCTGCCTGTTCCTCCTCTCCCATTATTTCCCGACTTTCCCCCTCATCTGCCTCTGAGCTGTGAGCTCCTTCAAACCCCTGTTGTAAATCTATACTGTCTTCCATTTCCTCCTCCCTGGAAGGGTCAGGGTGGGGAGGTGGTCTCCACCATTCCTCCTCTGCCCAGCCGCAGACATCACCCTCCCTCTCCAGTGCCCTCCCACCCTGTGGTTTCGGTCGGTTGGGGTGGCATTGTATGGAATGCCCTTTGCAAGTCTGGCGCATGGACATGTTCTGCGTACTCCCATGATCTTTCTTCAGGGCCATAACCCTTCCATGCAATCAGGTATTGCAACTTCTTTCTTTGCATCCTGGAGTCTAGAATTTGCTCGACTTCGTACTCTCCCTCTCCCTCTCCCTCTCCCTCTCCCTCTCCCTCTCCCTCTACCGTGACGGGAGGCGGAGGTGCTTGCGGTGCTGATGTCAGGGACCCCATCGTTATTTCTTTTTTAAAAAAATAATAATAATATTTATTCAAAATTTTAAAGGTTACAAAAAGAAAAAAGAGAAAAAAGAAAAAGAAAAAAGAAAAAATACAATCAATTAAAAATAAAAAAGAACAAATCGAACCTTTACATAGCTTTCTTTCCTTTACTTATTTCCTTGACCTCCTCGCACCTCCCATTTTTGTATTCTAATTCAAATTGTTATTTCAACAAATCCTTCCAACCTTGTTTTTATCTTAATAATTTGTCTTAATATACTGTAATTTTACGTTCTCTCTTTCATCAATTCATTTTTACTTAATCCTTTATGTCATTTCTGCCAAAACCACATAATTTTCTTTTTCCAACATCTTTCTAACAATCCTTAATTTTACAGTATTTTTGAAGATAAGCTTTAAATTTTTTCCAGTCTTCTTCCACCAACTCTTCTCCTTGGTCCCGGATTCTGCCAGTCATCTCAGCCAGTTCCATGTACTCCATCACCTTCATCTGCCATTCTTCCCGGGTGGGTAGATTTTGTGTTTTCCAATACGTTATTTCTTATTCTTTTTCACACAAAAAGCCCAAGAGAGGTTTCCAGTCCTTAACCAATGTTAGCAATGGCTTTTCTCTGATGAAGCATGTCCATTTCACCATCTCAGCCAAGTCTGTTGATTTTAACAGCCTTCCTTCCATTTCTGGGTCCTTCCATCTTTGTGCATGTGAGAGTATTGTATTGTAACCATAATCGAGGTCTTTCCCCACAATGTTCTGTTCTCTTCTGCTCCGGCTAATTCCAAGAAATGGAAATGCTGCCTGCATCTTCCCACTTACTCTCATGGTGTTGCATTTTACATTCCAGTTTGCATTTTATATCGTAAGCAGCCCTGCCATCCTTTGATTATTTATGTAATAAATAATAATTGTGACACACTGCACACTGGCTTGCAAATCCTGACCTGGCATGCTAACTCCTTTGCTCTGTGCCACAGAAGCCAGCGGCATCTTAATATGGTGCAGGATATGACAGTGATGAAGATCTTGTGGGATCAGTTGTCTGAGAATATGTTAGCAAGGGACCTTCATGTGTCGCACAGTTTCATTTAATTGCTGTCTGTCTCCCCCTCTCTCCTGAAGCATCCCTGCTTCTTGTGTGATGAAGCCAAAGCGGTGCTTGAACTGTGGGAATGTTGAGGATGGTAGGAGAGGATATATTGATTAAATATTATCTTTCCTCACTCACGCTAGTGAGCTAGCAGCAGAGCACATTCCCTTGTACATTGCAGGAAGCTAGTTGATGGATTCGTGAGAACCGTTTGAGTTAAGCAATCCAGTCTGGCTTGTCCATATTGGAGAGTTCTGTCAGTGTTCATAAAAAAAGGGGGGGTTCTGACCTCCCTTCGTCACCTCAGCCTGGTCCTCAGACCCTTGTCAGCATAAAAGAGTCCACGAGAAGAGTATCCTTGCAGAGTACTTTCTGCTTTTATTCTTAAAAGTCTTTCTGCAAAAGCGACTGACCAACTGTACACACATCAACACTACCAGCTTTCACTAACCAACCAACCAACCAACCCAACACCAAACTAACATTTCTCAGTCTATATATACAAGTACAATCTGGTAAAAGGCTGTCTGTCACTGCAGGCCGCTGACTCATGCTGACCCAGCTTTTTTAAGCATTAAAGAAACAGCGGCCAATTTTTAGCCGTGACATGTTGCTGGTAAATCCCCTTTACTTCCCTCTTAAAAACAATAATGACACAGCAGTCTTCTTTTAAAAGTAATGATAAGGTTTACTTACATTCAGTTCACAGTATTGTCCTGAAGGCAGGCTTTAGCTTGTGGTTACAGTTACAGAGAAAAGTGTGGGTTCATCCTCTTGTGAGGGATGAGCCCATGTGCTGCTGTCTGAGAGCCAGCAGACAGCAAAAGCATCAAGAAGAGATCGGATCAAGAGAGTGAGAGTGAGAGAGATGGCTTCATGACTAGCCCCTTTCTAGGGTCTGCCAGGGTCACGCCCATCTACCTGGTCACATGCAAGTGGAGTAAGTTCCAGACCAGGTGTGACAGGAAGTCCTCCTGGCTGGTGCAACATTCCCCTGTGAAATATACTCGGAGTCCTATAGTGATTTCATGCTCCTTATTGCAGCTTGTAAAACAGTGATTGAATTGCCCCCCAAATCTCAGGCTTTTATATACATTATTTACACAATGAGTCCCGTCTGATTGGCTGACTCTGCCTCCCTCCTGGAGCCTGATTGGTCTTTTCCTGCAGGACAATCAGTTGTTGCATTCTATGATCCTACCAGCCTAATAGGCTGATTAACTTCTTCCTGGAGCCTGATTGGTCTTCTCCTGCAAGCCAATCAGTTGTTGCATTCTATGATCCTACTTGCCTATTGTTCTAGGATCCAAGGTTAGTACATAACACCCTGTGTGTCCACTCTGGCCAAACAGGAAATGTTGTCTTTGACTGCTTCAGTGATCTTACATCCCACATGAACCATATATGTAACAGAGCCCTATAGTTCTTTGGACGCATGCAATAATTTAATTGAAAATGGCAACATTTTGGAGGAAGACTTTGTGTTGAACTTTCCGTGCTCTTTCTCCAACTTCCTTGAAAGGTTTGTGCTGCTGAGTTCCATAATACTAATTCCCAAAAAGCGTTGGTGTTCTTGTCGTCCACCCCCCCCCGGCTTTATATCCTTCTGCTCTACATATATCTGGGGTATCTGCACACTTAGTTGTGTGGATGAAAATCAAGATACAGCAGTGTCAAGGTCAAAGCTGTCCATCACTCATTGACAGAGAAGATGAGCACCTTGTCAGGTGCAGCACGAACATGATACAAATCACTCTCACAAAACTGCAATTAGAATGGCAATTGTGGGATTCACTTCCTGCTAGATGCTTTAAGGTTGAGATATCATATAGAGGAGGCTCTTCTCGATGTTAGTGGGCTACAGCACCTGGGGCGGGGGATCACATCTGTCAACCAAATGCCCCTTTGGTTTCAGATAGTACATGGGTAAAAGGTAAAGGAACCCCTGACCATTAGGTCCAGTCGTGGCCGACTCTGGGGTTGCGGCGCTCATCTTGCTTTACTGGCTGAGGAAGCTGGCGTATAGCTTCCGGGTCATGTGGGGCCAGCATGACTAAGCCGCTTCTGACGAACCAGAGCAGTGCACGGAAACGCCGTTTACCTTCCCGCCGGAGCGGTACCTATTTATCTACTTGCACTTTGACGTGCTTTCGAACTGCTAGGTTGGCAGGAGCAGGGACCGAGCAACGGGAGCTCAACCCGTCGCGGGGATTCGAACCACTGACCTTCTGATCAGCAAGTCCTAGGCTCTGTGGTTTAACCCACAGCACCACCCACCTCCCCCAGTACATGGGTAGATGAGTCTAAAAAGCCCAGGACACAAATTTTCACGGTCCTCTAGCGGCTACGGTGGCAAATTTACCAGAAGTAATGTATTTTGTGTTAACTCGGGAAGTGTATACATGAATCTGACCGAACCAAGCCTCCTGGTGTATATTGTGCTTTAAGAAGCTTACTTTGGTCAACAACAATTAATAGGTTCAGAATTAACACCAAATACATTACTTCTGGTAAATGAGCCACCATATCCTCTAGAGGGCCGTGAAAATTTGCATCCCGGGCTTTTTAGACTCATCGTACAATCTGAAACCAAAGAGGCACATTGGTTGCCAGACATGAACTATATTGGCATTATTTTCAGCTCTCCTACCCCACTCTGTGGAGTAAAGTGGTACCTTGGTTCTCAAACTTAATCCGTTTCGGAAGACTGTTCCAAAACCAAAGCGTTCCAAAACCAAAGCATGCTTTCCCATAGAAAGAAATGCAAAATGGATTATTTCATTCCAGACTTTTAAAAACAACCCCTAAAAAAGCAGTTTAACATGAATTTTACTAACAAGACCATTGATCCATAAAATGAAAGTAATAATAAATGTACTGTACTATAAAATAAATAAGACAGTATTGTAGATGATAAAAATTAAAATTATTTTTTTTCTTACATACACTGATGTCAGGGAACTGCCATCGGAGAGACAGGTGGTGGACAGGCTCCAGGAGAATAGGAGAGAATCTGCAGCAGAAGAGGGAACCAGCAGGGGGAGTGCAGGAGTCACAGCGGAGAGGAGGCTCTGGGATGCTTCCAGTGAGAGTAGTGGAGAGGTAACGGGACCCCCGTTGGGAACGCCCACCCTTCGCCGGAAACTGTCACGCAGAGAGTCACGAAAGCGCATGTCTGTCAAAGAGCTTTTATGTTGGCGTAAATTCCGTAGACGCCCACTGTCAGATTCTACCAGCGACTGACGGAGTCATGCTTTGGGGGCTCCGTTAGTGCATCGGTTTGGATGACTAGCCAAACCCCAGAGGGATCAAGCTTTTACGCACAAGCAGCTCACTATCCCATCACAGCAATCTGACAGTCTTTGAAAGCAGCTTGTGCAAGCAGAAGGCATCATGAGCGAACCAGCCGGAACCGGAGGAGCAGGAGCGGGAGCTGGCGCAGATCCAAGCCTGGAACAAAGGTACAGGGCGTTGGAGGTCCAGCTGGCACTGCAAACGGCGAGGCTCGAGGAGAGGAGGGCTCAAGATGCAGATAAGGGGAAGACCACCCCACTTGCCAGACGGGTGCCTGGACTGGTGCAGAAATTTGGGGGGGATCCCCGGAACTATCAAGCTTTTAGGACAGAGATGCAATATGCTCTCAATCTACTGTTTGATGACTTCCCCGACGAGAACTCTAGAGTGGCGTACGTGATTGGCCATCTAGAGGGAGGGGCGAGGGACTGGGTTCGGCCCCTGATGGCAGCCAATAATGAAATCTTAAAGGACACAATGAAGTTTTTCCGCGCCATGGACTTGATGTTTTCCAGCGAAATCGAGCAGGGAGTGGTGCGCAGGCAGTTAATGGCGTGTAAACAGGGGAGCCGATCTGTACGTGAGTACTGGACTGAGTTCACCATGCTGATTCATAGACTTGGGTGGGACCTTGCTAGTGAACCTATTCAAATGCTGTTTGAAGAAGGTCTCTCTCCGGCAGTGAAAGATGAACTTTCCCGGGCGCCTAGGGCGGAGTCTATGGATCAGCTGACTAAATCAGCGCTGTCCATTGGCGCACGCCAGGAAGCTAGAGCTATGGAAAAGCGGGAAGGAAAGGGGGAACGTTGGAAGGACTTCCGCATTCCAGAGATTCCGGAGCAGCCTTTCCCGCCAGCAGAGCCGATGGAACTTGGAACAGCGCGCGCGCGCGCAGTTTCAAACACCAGTGAAGGGCGGAAGAAGGAGGGAAAGAGCGGCAAGAGATGCTATCTCTGCCAACAGCCAGGTCACTTTGCCAGAGTTTGTCCGCAAAGGAAGGAATGGCAAGGGATGGCGGGAACTGTTGGGGGGAAGGAGGAAGAAGAAATCACGGAGCCAGTAAAAGCCAACGCCTGGTTGCCAACATCAGGGCACCGCAGCCAGGCCAGAGAGTAATGAATGTGCCCACGCCGGAACCTCCAAGACCAGCGCTTGTGATAGAGGTGTTGCTGGAACTGGCAAACGGACACCCACTGAAGATAAAGGCGCTATTGGATTCAGGTAGCTCATGTAATTTCATGAGCAAAGAGTTTGCAGCTGCACACCAAATACAGACTATCCCATTGAGTAAGCCTTTGCAGGTTACCACGATTGATGGGAGGGAGCTGTTGGGAGGAGAAGTGAGCCAACAGACTGTACCAATGATAATGAGGGTGGCACGACATACCGAACTGATAGCGTTTAACGTAGCCACCTTGGGAGGAGCTCCTATTATCTTGGGTATGAGCTGGCTGGCGCTACACGATCCGCTAGTAGGCTGGCATCAGAGAGTGGTTTCCTTTGGATCAGCACATTGCCTAGAACACTGCAAGGAGGGAGAGGCTCAGGCAGACGCCAGGGGCACTCTAGCAGGGATGGAAGTGATGGACAAGGGGAGGGTGCCACCACAATACGCTGACTTGCTTGACGTATTCAGCGAAAAAGAAGCAGATAAACTGCCCCCGCACAGACCCTTTGATTGTCAAATTACCTTACTCCCAGGAGCACAATTGCCAGTGGGCAAGCTGTATGCAATGTCAGACAGTGAGATGCAGGAGTTAAGGGAGTTCATTGACAAGAATCTCAAGCGAGGTTTCATCAGAGAGTCACGAGCGGTGGGGGGCAGCCCAGTGTTCTTTGTGGACAAAAAAAACACGGGCAAGCCCAGGCTTGTATGTGATTTCAGGGCCCTAAATGCAGTGTCAGAACCAGTGACTTTCCCTATGCCCAGAATTGATGACATTCTAACACGGGTGAGAAAAGGGAAAATTTTTACCAAGCTGGACCTTAGGGGGGCATATAACTTGATACGTGTGAGAAAGGGGGATGAGTGGAAGACCACTATGTTCACCCCCTTGGGGGCCTTTGAGTACACCGTTATGCCTTTCGGATTACAAGCGGGCTCCGCCTGTTTTCAATCATTCATGAATCACGTCCTGGGGCCACTGCTCTACAAGAACTGCGTAGCGTTCTTAGATGACGTCCTGGTGTACTCAGACAATGAGGAGCAGCATGTGCGAGATGTAAGAGAGGTACTGAGCAAGCTGCGAGAAAACCGGCTGTGGGTGAAACTGGAGAAGTGTCAGTTTCATACCAAGGAGGTGGAATTCCTGGGGTACCGGTTGTCTGACAAGGGATTGGCCATGGATCCCAGCAAGGTTCAAGCGGTACTGGAATGGAAAACACCAAAGACCAAGAAGGACGTGCAAAGGTTCCTGGGCTTCGGAAACTTCTATAGGAAGTTCATCAAAAACTTTGCCCATTTAACAGCGCCCATCACGGATTGTCTTAGTAGCAAAAAGAAATTTGTTTGGACGGGAGAAGCGCAGCAAGCGTTCAAACGCTTAAAGCAGGCGTTTGCGTCGGAAGAGCAACTCTTGCACGTGGATCTACAACAACCAATGAGAGTGGAGACTGACGCGTCAGACCGAGCGGTGGGGGCCGTTCTTCTCCAGCCGGGAAAAGATACGTCTGAATGGAGACCGTGTGCATTCTTCTCGCGGAAGTTGAACAAATCAGAGAGGAACTACACAGTGTACGACCGAGAACTGCTCGCCATTCATGAAGCATTCCGGAAATGGCGGCACTTGCTGATTGGGGCGCAGCACAAGGTTCAAGTCCGAACTGACCACAAAAATCTGGAATACTGGAGAACAGCCCGAGTGCTGAACCAGAGACAAGTGAGATGGGCCCAGGAGTTCTCCAAATTCCACTTTGAGATTCGTTACGTGCCCGGCTCCGAGAACGTGAGGGTGGACGCTCTTTCCAGGAAACCTGAGTACTTAGAGGGGGAGGGAGCGCCTGAGGCAAGGCATGTAATCCCTGAAGACCGCTGGGTGTGTGGGGCGGCATTGGTGGGGCAGAGGGAACTGATAGAGGGTACGGAGAACGATGAATACGCCCAAGAGAAACTAAGAGAGCTCCGGAGGACAGAGGAGAACACAGGGGGGTTCGAAGAAAAGAACGGGGCGTTGTATTACAAAGGGGCACTGTACATACCCGACGGGGAACTGAGGGGCAGAGTACTCAAGCAGTTGCATGACAGCCCCACAGCGGGACATTTTGGACAGCACAAAACCATGTGGTTGGTTACCAGGGAGTTTTGGTGGCCCAAGGTGAGGGAGGACGTACGGGAATATGTCAGGGGTTGCGACAGGTGCCAGCGAGCGAAAGGAGAGAGGGTGGCGCCAGCGGGGCTATTACAACCCTTACCCACGCCCGAAAGGCCATGGGAGGCAGTATCCATAGATTTTATGACGGACCTGCCAAAATCCAAAGGCAAAACAGCGGTCATGGTGGTGGTAGATCAATTAACCAAGATGTGTCATTTTATAGCTTGTTCACATGCAGTCACAGCGGAGGAAACTGCCAAGTTGTTTGTAGAACATATTTTCAAGTTGCATGGCGCCCCCTTGAGGGTGGTCAGCGACAGAGGGAAACAATTTACTTCCAGGTTCTGGAGGAAACTTATGAGCTTACTGCACGTAGAACTCAATTTCTCAACTGCCCGGCACCCAGAAACCAATGGGCAAGCGGAAAGGGCAAATGGGGTTTTACAACAATACCTGAGGTGTTATGTAAAAGACAGAGAAAATGATTGGGTGGATAAGTTACCTCTAGCAGAATTTGCCTACAACAACGCGGAGAACGTGTCCACAGGGATGAGTCCCTTCCTGGCAAATTATGGGTGTCACCCCCGGGCATTCCCAGGAGAGGGAGGGGAGAGGTGGAGCGTGCCGGCGGCGGAATTTTTTTTTGAAGAGATGGAGGCGATCCACCGTCAGCTTCAACTTAACTTAGAGAAAGCCAAGGAAGAATATAAGAAGCAAGCAGACAGAAATAGGAGGGAAGGTGAAACTATAAGGGTGGGGGACCGGGTGTGGTTGTCCACCCAAGGGCTACCGTTCAAGGGCGGGAGTAAGAAATTGAGGCCCAAAAGATTGGGACCCTTTGAGGTCATGCAGCAGGTCAACCCAGTGGCATTCAAACTCAGGCTGCCCAGTCACATGAAATTACACCCAGTATTTCACAGGTCATTACTGTCGCCGTACCGAGAGGGACGCGAGTGGGGGGAGCGTGAGAGAGAGGCCACCCAAACGCCCGTGATAGAAGAGAGAGAGCGCGACATGAACGTGGCAGGAATCATTGATTCCAGGTGGAAGGGGAATCAGGTGGAATATCTGGTAGAATGGGAGGGGGAAGCAGAGTCGGAAAACACTTGGGTACCAGCAGAGGTAGTCAATGACGAGGTTTTAATAGAAACATTTCATCAGTGTTTCCCAAGAAAACCGCAACCCGTGGCTCGTTTTAGAAGGGAACACTTTGGGACCACCGATGAGGAAGGAGAGTTTGAAGGGTTCCCAGAGTCAGGGGTGGGTGAAGAAGCCGACTCCGACGAAGAAGAGGAAGACGGGGAGAGAGACGGTACGCCGTGGCTAGAAGTGTTAGAATCCTCGGACGACGAGGAGAGTTCCTTCAGGGGCTTTCCGCCCTCACCGCCAGTGGGAGAGGAGGCGGGAGGGGGTGAAGGGGGCCCTGGGGGGGAGGTGGATGTCAGGGAACTGCCATCGGAGAGACAGGTGGTGGACAGGCTCCAGGAGAATAGGAGAGAATCTGCAGCAGAAGAGGGAACCAGCAGGGGGAGTGCAGGAGTCACAGCGGAGAGGAGGCTCTGGGATGCTTCCAGTGAGAGTAGTGGAGAGGTAACGGGACCCCCGTTGGGAACGCCCACCCTTCGCCGGAAACTGTCACGCAGAGAGTCACGAAAGCGCATGTCTGTCAAAGAGCTTTTATGTTGGCGTAAATTCCGTAGACGCCCACTGTCAGATTCTACCAGCGACTGACGGAGTCATGCTTTGGGGGCTCCGTTAGTGCATCGGTTTGGATGACTAGCCAAACCCCAGAGGGATCAAGCTTTTACGCACAAGCAGCTCACTATCCCATCACAACTGATGATGGTCAATGTTTCAATGGGGGGCTTTTATCCATTTCCACAGTCACACAATCAATCAGTAGCTGAACTGGGTTCCACACAGTCACACACATACACACAAAAAGAGCCACAAAAGCAAAAACACAAAGTACCAGTAAATAGCAAAAACAGACAGACCTCAGTCTAACACTCAAAACTGAAGTGTGGCACTCAAATCAGAAGTTAAACACTCAAAATGGAGCATGTTCGGCTTATGAAAAATGTTCGTAAACCAGAACACTTACTTCCAGGTTTGCAGTGTTTGGGTTCTACGTTGTTTGAGTACCAAGGCATTTGAGAACCACGGTACCATTGCAATTCTACTGGTCTCTGTAGCTCAGTACGTGGTGAAGACAGGCCTCGTGTGAATCATTAAATCAGAGCTTTCCAAACTTTTGATGTTTCATTTCTTTCAAGATATACATCATTAAACTAACCCATTTCCAGTCCTGGGAGGAGCAAGTGAGCGTTTCCACGACACACCTTTACACTGCAAGTGTCGCAACACACAGTTTGGAAAGCTCTGCATTAAATGAAGTCTGGACTCAGCATCACAGGGGAGCAGCTGGTGACCTTCAAGAGAGACGAGGCAACGTGGGTGACCCCAGTCCCCTCACGCCAAGTTTTGAGTTAGCAGCAGAAGAAATCCTACTTACATTTTTAACATTATGAAGTTTCTCTGTAGAAAGGTAATTTAACACACACAACCAAAACCTATGTTTTCTACCTCCCTAAAACCCACATTGCTGTTGTTGTTGTTTAGTCGTGTCTGACTCTTCGTGACCCCATGGACCAGAGCACACCAAGCACTCCTGTCTTCCACTGCCTCCTACAGTTTGGTCAAACTCATGCTGGTAGCTTCGAGAACACTGTCCAACCATCTTGTCCTCTGTCGTCCCCTTCTCCTTGTGCCCTCAATCTTTCCCAACATCAGGGTCTTTTCCAGGGAGTCTTCTGTTCTCATGAGGTGGCCAAAGTATTGGCTTCAGGATCTGTCCTTCCAGTGAACCCTCAGGACTGATTTCCTTAAGAATGGATAGGTTTGATCTTCTTGCAGTCCATGGGACTCTCAAGAGTCTCCTCCAGACCATAATTCAAAAGCATAAATTCTTTGGCAATCAGCCTTCTTTATGGTCCAGCTCTCACTTCCATAAATCACTACTGGGAAAACCATAGCTTTAACTATACGGACCTTTGTTGGCAAGGTTATGTCTCTGCTTTTTAAGATGCTGTCTAGATTTGTCATTGCTTCCCTCCCAAGAAGCAGGTGTCTTTTAATTTTGTGACTGCTGTCACCATCTTCAGTGATCATGGAGCCCAAGAAAGTAAAATCTCTCACTGCCTCCATTTCTTCCCCTTCTATTTGCCAGGAGGTGATGGGACCAGAGGCCATGATCTTAGTTTTTTTGATGTTGAGCTTCAGACCAAACCTACAAAAGCTACTCCAACCCCTATCTCTAAATATCCGTCTAAAAATATACAAGGCTATGGGAAGCATTAAATAAAAAGATGAATGAAAATGTGTAAACATCAAAACAAAATATAAATCCTCTTCTCCTTTCTCACACACGCATGGACACACTCTCACACTGCTCCTACCACTCCTGACTCCTGGACTGGACACCTCTGCTTTGTGACCTTTAAGCCAGAATTGAAAAAGATGTCACAAAGGAGGGCAGGTCACTGTTACCTTCACAACCCACCTACCTGGGCACTGCTCTTTAGTCTTCAAAGTTCTTCAGAACTTTGAGGCACCTGATAGTCTGTCTGAAACATCTTGTTGAAACATCTCTGTGTCTTGCCAAATGCGAGTTGGTTCTTTTTATGATATTCAGAAGCAGTACAAACACAAGCAAGAGAGAAGATTAAAGATTATATTCCAAACAGCAAGCATTACATTACCAAGCAAGCACTTCGATCTGCCACTGGGAAACCCTCAAGAAGTGGCGAAGTGACCCACAGGTAGCCTCAGGTTGCGTTGCTAGATTTTTTTGTTTCACTTACTAGAACATGTCAACTGCATCTACCTTGTTGTGGGTGTCTGACTCCTATCAGCACTTATAGGCCCACCCAAAGCCTCCAGGAAAGGGCCTCATCCAGACATGCTGGTTCTGAAAGGCATCTGGGGTGACTGTAGCCTGTGCATTGCCAAACTGTGGCATGACCTTGGAGGGGTGGAAGCAGGAGGCCTCCCAAATCTGCTATGCATCTTGCTGTAATTACAGAAGCCTTTGGGCATGAAACTTACCATTCTAGAATGAAATCTGGCATGTAGTTATGGGATCTGGCTGGTTTTTATCCAAGTCTAGGGGGAAACCCACATGCACCAGTTTTACAAAAGTGGAACCAGTGGAGTTCTCCCATACCTAATTGGTATACATTATTCTACTTCTTCTTCTTTGGTGATTACTCATAGCCAAGTAATATTGTTTTCCATAAACACAGTTTTAACAGTGAGTCTGTAAGTGACTGTGGAGGCCACTTCTGGATCCTCATGTCCTTCCACAGTGGGGACATAGGTTTTTGGGCGGGACTTGATCCCAGTGAGGGTATGCCAAGCATGCCTTCCTCTTAGCATGTTTCTCCCTTTTGTCCTGAGTTTGAGCGTCTTCAAAGCCCATGATACCTTTGTTAAAGGCTGTTCTCCAATTGGAACGCTCGCAGGCCAGTGTTTCCCAGTTGACGGTGTTTATACTACATATTTTTAGATTTGCCTTGAGAGAGTCTTTGAACCTCTTTTGTTGACCACCAGCATTACGCTTTCCATTTTTAAGTTCGGAATAGAGTGGTTGCTTTGGAAGACGATCATCAGGCATCCGCACAACATGACCCGTCCAACGAAGTTGATTGTTGAAGAATCATCGCTTTGACATTGGTGATCTTTGCTTCTTCCAGTATACTGGCATTAATTCACCTATCTTCTCAAGTGATGTGTAAAAATTTTCGAGGACACTGTTGATGGGATCTTTTGAGGAGGTGGAGATGGCGTTTATAAGTGGTCCCATACTCTCCCATACCTAATTGGTATGCACTCTATTATATGCAAGCAGCTTAAGATTGCCACTTAGAAAGCCAACAGGCACGTCTACAGAGGAGGCAGCTGAAGATTACATTACTTTTCAATGCGCAGACTGCCAATTTCAAAATTGCACATTTCTCTGGAACTAAACTGGCACAAGAATTCTTTCTCAAGAGCCAATTGATCTGTAGTGCACCTTCTCATTGAAGGGCCAACATCTGCTTGCTCAACTCATTCAGAAATTATTGCTGGCTGCACAAGATGGTATCCAATGAGTGTTTGTCTGCTGAAGGAAAGCATCTTTCAGTGGAATGGGTTGGAAGGCAATTCTCAGTGATTCCTCCTTCCCCTAGAGCTTTCTGCTTCCTCTGAAAATCTGTCCCACAAGGTCCTCCATTCCTTCTGAGCAGATTTTGGGTCTTGCAGATTTTGGTCTTGCATCCTATTCACTGATGGGTGCCTTCCATCCATAGAAGAACCAATGAGATACCACCCATAATAAATGCAATGAAAAACTATTGTTTTAGAATACACCAACTCTACACTCTGACTGTAAATGTATTTTCTTCAGAGGCCATTCCAGTTACTTCAGTGCAGCCAAGTAAGTATGCATCCTTCGTTTTTAAATGCTTCTTATTTGACTTTTGCTGTCTTTGACAGTTTATTTTGCAGGAAATGGACATCACTGTTCCAAATTGCTCACCCTGGTTTGGAAAGTACAAGTATGACATTCCTGTCTTCCATTTGAATGGGCAATTTCTAATGAAACATTGTGTGGATACACAAAAACTGGAGTATCGGTCAGGGGCGCCGACTTATAAAAAATATTGGGGGGGCGGGGGGCCCATACCGACTTATAAAAAATATTTGGGGGGCCCAAGACCTCCAAACCGCTGCTGCTGGGGGAACGAAAGGGGCGAGCCCCGGGCTGCCCCGACCTTAAGTGAACCTGTGAGGGCCCGCCCTTTGCGGCAGCCGATTGGCTGCCGCCGTGGGCAGTGAATATTAATGAGCTAGGGGGAATCCCTGCTTCTCGCGGGGCTGACGCCAGCCCCGCGAGATTGTTGATGGGTCGAGAGCCCGCAACCCCACCCCCTCTCTAGATCGGGAGTGGCTTTGTTTTAACTCATTACTGAATGTATTTTAAAAGGTAACTATCGTCAAACAAGGAAAATAAAAAATACCAACATAATTTTGTGATTTTACAAAGCATAATATAACTAATAATTTTCTTAAATTATTGGGGGGGCAGAGCCCCCCCAAACTAATTTTCGAGGGGGCTCGGGCCCCCTCAGGCCCCATGGAGTCGGCGCCTATGGTATTGGTTGTTGAACCTAGAGCTGTGAGATGATGGCAGCGGGTGAAGAAAGGATTTGTAGTTCAGCTGTGGGCTGCAGAAGAATGCTTAGATCATTTTGTATCGTCTTCACAAATAAACTGCATGAATTTCTTGAAATTCAAATTTATATGTTTAACTTGGTTTTGCAACCTTGATAAAAAACCATGCAGAGCAATGCATACCTAGCTCTGTTCCCATTTCTGGCTTCCAAGCAACTTGACTTTTAGATAAAAAAGAATCTTGTCACCATCACGCTGGCCTCCATGTTGTTAAAATGCTGTTCCTTGCAAATGAATAAATGTCAGGGTGATGTCTGCATACGTCTGTGCTTGTAGGGATTTAACAATGCACTTCAACTTCTTTTGCTCAAAGTGGAAAGGAGAAAAGTCATATTTTAGATTAAATGTAACTTAGATGATGAAATACAGTTGCTTGGGACTCTAGAGTATCATTGCAGCTTTTCAGATACCTGACATGTGACACAGCACTAATATCTATGTAATCATTTATATTTATTGGGGAATCTTAAGCTCTTTGGAGTTCCTGCTAATACCATCTGCATCAGCTCATAAGTGTCTTTGTTGAAAGTCAATCAGCATAATGCGACTTGACCCTGAAATAAAATGGAACATACTGAATATGCTTCTCTATGCCACCTTTCTCTCCACGTTATCAAAAGCGATACAATTTTCCTCACAAGCCTGCTAGCAAAAGATCAGGGATGCTCACATTCTTCTTTTAATTGCTACTAAGGGCAGGATATACAGTATTCTAATGGTGCTGAAACATTGTTTTTGCTTAAGGGTCTTTGGGATTTATTGGATAGGAGAGCCATTTCAAACAACTGAAAAAGAGCTTGAGTTTCTGTTAAATGCGGTTGGCTAACCTGTGGCCCTCTAGATACTGCTGGACTACAAATCCCAACAGTTCCAGCCAAGAGATGATAGAACCATCGTCCAACAATATCTGAAGGTCCAAAGGTTATCCACCCCTGTTAAAGCTGGGGATCTGTAAATGTTACCGAGCTTGGAAATGAGTTCCATGGGCATGCATAGAACATGCCTCCCCAACTTGAACTACATCACCATTTATTAAATTTCTCCATCATAGCCTGACCATTGGCCGTGCTAGCAGAGTTTGATCAGTTGTGAACACATTGCCAGCTTAAAAAGTAGCTAACTTGTTTCTCCCTGTGGTGTTTCAAAGCACATTTGCACTTTGATAATGTGCAATTAGAAGTACCGTATTTTTTGCTCTATAAGACTCACTTTTTCCCTCCTAAAAAGTAAGGGGAAATGTGTGTGCGTCTTATGGAGCGAATGCAGGCTGCGCTGCTATCACAGAAGCCAGAACAGCGAGAGGGTTCGCTGCGCAGCAATCCCTCTTGCTGTTCTGGCTTCTGAGATTCAGAATATTTTTTTTTCTTGTTTTCCTCCTCCAAAAACTAGGTGCGTCTTCTGGTCTGGTGCATCTTATAGAGCAAAAAATATGGTATTTATAAATCGCCTGACTGCCCCAGGGATGCCAACTTGAATAAAATATTGTGGAGGGCCAGGTAAGCCCCACTGTGCATAATCAATCATAAGATGTGGCACACGCCATTTGTTACTTTTTTGAAATAATTTTCATTTGATTTTACATGTGTAGAGTTACAACAATACAAAGTGCATATCCATATTTAGAGATTTCTGCAAATCTCTAGAATTCCCACCATCCCCTCCATGGATGCTATTATAAACCTTTTCAACTACATGTTATTTCATCATCCAAATTTTATGTCTCTCCATTTTCTCCTTAATATCTTCCACATTACAAGTGTTATTGTAATCCTGCTAATGTTTTCATCTGCTTACAGTGGTCTCTCAAGTAAATTATATCCCCCCCCCCATTCTTTATTGAAGTTTTGGTCTTCTTGGTTCCTGAGCTTTCCGGTCAGTTTTGCCATTTTGACATAATCCAACAGCTCAGTTTGCCATTCTTATCTGGTGGGGACTGCTGTTGCATACATAAAAAAGTCTTTTCTGCTCTTTTGGGATCTCGGTACCTACAATTTCTAATAAAAAAGCTTCTGTGTTGTTGTTTTTAACAAAAGATATTTTAAACATTTTTTTCAATTCATTGTATGTCATTTCCCACAATGCTTTTGTTACCATACACATCCACCACATATGGTAGAAGGGTGGCACATACCATTTGAATGGCAACGGCCATCAACTTTGGGGTGCCCTGGCCCCCTCAAATATTTTAGGGGGGGATGAAGAGACCTTGGCCCCTAGGAGTTGGCTCCTATGGTCCGTCCACCCCAGTAGTCGCAGAGGGAGTGTGGATGCCTTCAAATGGCTTACATTTTGAAATCGGATCAAGGCTGGGTTTGGCGGGAAATGTATTAAAAAGCAAGAAAGTGTAGGATAGATGGGAATTGCGGCTAATGTGCACACACAGCTTCAAACCCACAGCGGTGTGTGAATGCAGATGAAAGTATGTACACGGCCTGAGTTTGCTATTAGTACAGTGGTACCTCAGGTTAAGTACTTAATTCGTTCCAGAGGTCCGTACTTAACCTGAAACTGTTCTTAACCTGAAGCACCACTTTAGCTAATGGGGCCTCCTGCTGCCACCGCGAGATTTCTGTTCTCATCCTGAAGCAAAGTTCTTAACCTGAAGCACTACTTCTGGGTTAGTGGAGTCTTTAACCTGAAGCGTATGTAACCTGAAGCGTATGTAACCTGAGGTACCACTGTATATGTGTTTTCGTCACATCTCAAAACCCCGTTTATCAAGGAACAAAGTAAAGCTAAGCTGCGCTCTTGCATATTGCTTTGAAAAAGAATACGTATTTATGGCGGAAGAAGCACACACCCAACTTCTTTGCTAACCTTGTTTCTACATAATTTCCCTTCTGCTGTAAGACTTTATTCTTAGTATGCTTATGCCTCATTAAATATCATTATAAGGAGCTACCATAAAGCAAGGCCCCTGCGTCAGCCCTGAGTGAAAGCCCCTGATGTGATTTGCTTTTACTCTCGTGGAGATGTAGACAGAATGAGTTGAGAGGTTATCACAATCAGAGTAAGTGCACTTACTTTGAATAAAGGATTGAGAGATTCTGTACACAGTGATATTCAAGCTGGGCTTCCCAGTCAACTCAATCTGATAGAAGGCTTTTTATAATCTCTCTTCTAAAGCAAACTGCTTGAAGGACACTGTTTTCCCAGCAAACTCAAGAGCATTTTAAAAAGGGATAATTATTCATTAATGCCGAAAATTAAATATTTCAGTTGTCAGTTTAGTTGTTAGCTTTCTGAATAGATCTTTGGTAAATGGAGATTAATATTCCCTTTATGTGCTTTCTCTGCCCCGCTCTTTAAATCCTTTCCTCCTCCCCCCCCCCCCGCTTCATCCCCACTCTTTGATGCTTCTGGTTGCTTTGATTACAATTTGTGTTCTTTTTGCTTCACACTTTGAACGACTAAAGCATATTGCTTTAAACAACGAGAGCTTATTACGGTTATGAACTCATTCATCTTCATAACTGGTCCAGGCTGTGAGTGAGATTTTTAATGCCCACCGTTCAAGCAGGGAAACGGAGGCTCCGGTCCAAAAACAATTGTGTGGAAAGTAAGTGGCTTTAAAGAGTTGAACTTTGGTGCTGTGGCCCTGATCCAGGCATTTATGCAGCAGCAGATTGTATGCAAACTATTCTTCTGGCATAGCAAACTAGGCGCTGGCAACTTTGACAAGCACTGATCCCACCCAAAAGTGGGAATTTTGGAGTGACTGGAACAAGCCTTCCCATGTCACCAGCATGTGATTGGAATTATCATCTGTCCATGGCAGTGGGGAGCGCACTTCTGAGTCCTGAGTATGGTTGGGTATTACCCAACTGAGCACCTTTACCCATGGGTCCCACTTGAGGGACATGGGTGGCGCCGTGGGTTAAACCACAGAGCCTATGACTTGCCGATCAGAAGGTCGGTGGTTTGAATCCCCATGACAGGGTGAGCTCCCGTTGCTTGGTCCCTGCTCCTGCCAACCTAGCAGTTCGAAAGCACGCTAGTGCAAGTAGATAAATAGGTAGCACTCCAGTGGGAAGGTAAACGGCGTTTCCGTGCGCTGCTCTGGTTCGCCAGAAGCGGCTTAGTCATGCTGGCCACATGACTCGGAAGCCGGCTCCCTCAGCCAGTAAAGCGAGATGAGTGCCGCAACCCCAGAGTCGGCCACGACTTGACCTAATGGTCAGGAGTCCCTTTAGCCTTTACCCATGGGACCCAATTGAGGAGGTGATCTACAGGTGCACAGATTACCATTCTTGGTGAGAAATGAATGTGTTGAGGCATCCCCTCTCTCTCTGGGAGAGTTCTGCTTCTGGTTGTGAGCTAAGGTACCTGTTTCATATCAGTCATGAGAGGATGAGCCACCGGTGGGGATAAAAAAGGGTTCTGTTAATCTTCAGGCCTATTTTTCTAGAAAAGGAGGTGCCAGAACTCACCACAAATACCTCCCCTTTTCTCTTATAATGGCAATGGTGCCCAGCTGAGAGGTGCCAAAACTGAGTTCCAGCTGAAAAAGCCCTGGTTATTTTAAACTCTACAACTACAAGACACCTACAAAGAAAGTGGTTTGCCCTATAGGAAAAGGTAAAGGACCCCTGGATGGTTAAATCCAACCAAAGGCGACTATGGGGTTCCAGTGCTCATCTTGCTTCAGGCCAAGGGAGCCGGCGTTTGTCCACAGACATCTGTCCGGGTCATGTGGCCAGCATGACTAAACTGCTTCTGGCGCAACGGGACACCATGACGGAAACCAGAGCACACGGGAACGCCATTTACCTTCCCGCCACGATGGTACCTATTTATCTACTCGCGCTGGTGTGCTTTCAAACTGCTAGGTTGGCAGGAGCTGGGAAAGAGCAACGGGAGCTCACCCCGCCATGAGGATTTGAACTGCCGACCTTCCAACTGGCAAGCCCAAGAGGCTCAGTGGTTTAGACCACAGCACCACCTGCTCCCACAGGAAGTAATATAATAATAATAATAATAATAATAATAATAATAATAATAATAATTTATTTATTTATACCCCACCCATCTGGCTGGGTTTCTCCAGCCACTCTGGGCGGCTTCCAACAAAGTATTAAAATACAGTGGTCTGTTAAACATTAAAAGCTTCCCTAAACAGGGCTGCCTTCAGATGTGTTCTAAAAGTCTGGTAGTTGTTCTTCTCTTTGACACCTGGTGGGATGCATCAGTAAAAGGTAAAGGTAAAGGGACCCCTGACCATTAGGTCCAGTCGTGACCGACTCTGGGGTTGCGGCGCTTATCTCGCTTTATTGCCTGAGGGAGCCGGCGTACAGCTTCTGGGTCATGTGGCCAGTATGACTAAACCGCTTCTGGCGAATCAGAGCAGCGCACGGAAACGCCGTTTACCTTCCTGCCGGAGTGGTACCTATTTATCTACTTGCACTTTGATGTGCTTTCAAACTGCTAGGTTGGCAGGAGATGCATCAGTAGTGCCAACCAAAGAAGAATGGATAAGTAAAGTGTTGGGACTCTGAGGAATCCGCAGAGCTACCAGCTAAAAAAAGAGAAATAAAAAAGGGGGGAGGAGAGAAAATAAAATAAGAGAAGAATCTAATGGTTAACGTTTTGTGGAAGAATGAAAAGCTTTCTCGGACTATTTGGAACCGCCGACCTTCCTATGGGCAAGCCCAAGAGGCTCAGTGGTTCAGACCGCAGCGCCACGCGGGGACGAAGGGGTTAATGGGCAGGTGTGCGGCGCCAGCTGCATCCGCATCTACCTGGAGCATCTTTCCGGCGCTCTTACCTGGACGCTTTTCCCGGTTCGATTCCCCTCTGTGGCCACTAGGGGTCCTCCCCGCCGCCCTTTGTCCTCCTTAAGCGCGGCTTCCTCCGCCCGGTTCCCTTTCCCAGGGCGAGGAAGGCAAAGAGGAGGCGGCTGTCAATCAGGAGAGCTGGCCCCTCCCCCCCGCCTGGGCTGCCTCTCTCTTTCCAGCGCAAGCAAATAGATCCATGAATTGCCGGCGCGGGGGGCGGACTCCGCTGTTCGCCTGCCCGTCCCCGGATCCCGCAAGGGCAGAGACGCGGCTGCCCGGCGCCTCCCGTGCCGGGGAAGCTGCGCCTTGAGAAGCGGGACCCCTCCGGAGAAGGAAAGAAAGAAAAAAGGGTGAGTGGATCTTTTTTTCTCTCTCTCTCTAGCCGGGCTGGACGCGGTGGGGACGTGGAGTCTTCCATCAGGTCCGCGCGTGGTTCCCTTCTTCCAGGCAAGAGCTTGCATAGGGACCCCCACCCCCAGTTTGCAAGGAAGGGCTGGGCTCTTCCCTATCCCCCACCCCCAACTTAGTTCATACCAGCCAGAGAGAGCAGTGGACGATGGTTTGAAGAAGAGGTTGGCACTGAGCAGCGAGTCTCCTTTTGCAAACCTAAAATACAGGAAGCTGGAGAATCGTAGAGTTGGAAGGGACCGCGAGGGTCATCCAGACTGACCCCCTGCAATGCAGGAATCTCAGCCAAAGCATCCATGACACATGGCCATCCGACCTCTGCTTAGAAACCTCCAAGGAAGGAGAGAATCTGTTTCACTGTTGAACAGCTCAGAAAGTTTTTCCTGATGTTTAGTCTTGTAACTTGAAGCCATTGGAGTCCCATCTTCCAGAGCAGGAGGAGGAAAAAAAGAAAGGCCCCCTGTTTCTCATATTTGTTACCTTTCCTCCCCCAGTATTTGCCCATCTCCTTGAGAAACTTCTGTTAAGGTAAGATCACAGAGTTGTTGCTCTGCTGAGAACGACGGACTTTTAAAAATAGGTCTTTAAAATTGGGGACAACGGCGTATGGGGAAAAAGTTGTCATCCTTTCTTGGCAGTAATTTTCTTAGCGGTATTTGGTTTCTGTTTCCACCACCCAAAGGGCAGAGTATGCGAGGGAAGCTTCCCTGATGGTGTTTCATACTGTAATGCAATAATTACCTTGTGTAAAGACAGAAAAAGCAATTAATGGAGCACACAGAAGGCTATGTGTAATACAGATCTGCAATACAGAGCCTATATTCCAAATAAACGTGCATGCAAGCCATCTCTAATGCAGGGTGCAGTTGCTGTACATGTCAGAATTGTGTGTATGTGTGTTTATTACAAATATAACACATGCCATGGTAACTATTTGGTTGTAAACACAAACTAACAAAAGCTGGCTGGCTTGGACTAAATTTCCACTTGGGCTATCTTTTCTTCCTGTCTCAGAATAGTGAGAGATGGGAATAGTTTTTCTTAGGGCAAACAAATACTCAGTAACCATCCTACCCTTAATTATTTTCCTCCTATATGCTGGATTTGACAACAGGGGGAAATTCCAGTCACCATCCATGATAGTTGCCCAATGCCTCTTTCTGTATCGCTTGTTTGCAGGCTGTGTTAAGAGATGCTAATTTCTTTGGAGACTGTATATGTAGTATTTTTTGTTTCCCTTCCTTTGTTTCGGCCAGATGAGGAGCTGCAATGTATGTGAGAGGATTGTAATTCCGAATGCCAAGTCTTGAACTTCCCCTGTGCGGTTGGGGGATGGAGGCAGACTGCCTAGCGATGTGTACTCTGTGTGTGACCTCCTCTGTGTGCGACTGCGTACAAGTCTGAGCCTGCCTGTGTCCGTGAACTTTACGAGCGCTCGGTTCCAAATCATTCAGTGCAGATTCCACACGGCTTGCTGGTTTACAGCCCACAGTCTGCCAGCCAGCCCATCTGTTAAAACACACTCCAGACAGAGCTCAAGAATCCAGGAAAGAGTCGCAAAAAGAACACTGCCTTTCCTGAATCTTAAAACACAGTATGAAATTAGGCATGTTGTTGAACTTGTGTGGAGCTTTGGAAATGGTGGTTTTGAGAACCTGAGCACAACTGAGTTAACATCCTGGCAAATCAAGGGTCTGGAGGGCTTTTGTTGTTGTTGTTTTTTGGTTCCTTGCCAAATTGTTTTTAATGATAGGCTTCTGTGAATGGTTGGTTTGTTTGGACTATTTTGAGGCTGAGAGGCAATGAAGAGTTATCTAATTAATGGAAAATCTTCACATCTTCGTCTGTGCCAAACCATAGCTGGTTAAGGAAATCTTGCATGCCGTTTTCCTTAACTGTTTGTCAATCCAAAGCTGTGCTGTGTCTGTAAGAGGAAAAACTATTGCATTTGGTGCTAAAAACACAGACATTCTGCTGACCCTGAGGTTTATTGAGAAGTAAGTCCAATAGATTTCGGTAGCACTTACCGTGAAGTAAATATGCTCACAATGGTAACCTGAGAGGAATAAATGCACAGTGATTAAAGTGAGTACTGTATTCCACCTCAGTAACCGAATGGTTTACAACAGGTTCTGTGGAAAACTCAGAATCCCTCTAGGCTGGCATGTTCTAGATTTTGTGTGTGTGTTTTGTGTTTGCACTAGCTGCGTGTTTTGTGTTTGCACTAGCTGCAAAGAGATAATCCTGTCTGTCTTCACTTACTGGAAGGAGCAGCTTTGTGTATAGGAAATATTTGTTTAAAAATATAATTCTATAGACAAGATATATATCTGTGCTGAACAGATATTGCACACACTTTGAAAGGTGGGGGAAGAGGATTAAGGCAAAGCACAAATATTGTTTTGTTTTTATTGTAAGAGAGATACCCAAATCTGTACTGGGAGAGGCTAGACTGATGTCCATATGTGGGTCAATAAACGCAGACTCAGTATCAGTAAGGTGGAGATTCTTTTGGTAGATGGCTACTCAGTCCAAGAATTGGGGAAATTTCCCTGATTCCAATTAACTCACAACTTTGTCATTTCTCCAAATTCCTTCAAATATGCTTCTATTACTTGCATATTTTCCACCCGATTTTCAATTATCAGCAAGGCGCCACCTGCAAATAAGCTCATTTTCTCTTTTCCTTTATTACCTTCCCCTTTTATATTTTCATTGTCTCTAATTACGTTGGCTAAAACTTCAATAAATAATACAAATAAAATTGGAGAAAGGGTGCCTTTTTGTCTTGTATCTCAGGTTTAGTGTTATTGGTTCCGTTATGCCATCTTTCACTATGGCACATGCCTTATTCCTTGGATATCATTGGCTTACAGGAATCAGGGAAACTTCCTGTTCTGGGTGGCATAGAACTCCCCACCCCCAGAGAACAGGTGCATAAGCTGTCACCTGAGCCCCAGGTAGCTTCAGCTGTGAGGACTGCCTATGTCCAGCTAGCTATGACCTTTGCTGTATCAGAGTAATCTGACTGCAGTGATTCATGTTGTAATAGATTCCTTGCAGGACTACAGCAATCCATGGGGCCACCTTGAAGACAGTCCAGAACCTGCCGCTGGTGAATAAGGCCACTACCAGGTTGCTGAAGAGCAGCGAGATGGGATCATGTGTTACTGATCCAGGCAGATGATTTGCGATTCCTTGCAAGAGGGGATGGTTCCCGCCTGCTTGAAGGAGGCAGTGATAAAACCACTCCTCAAGAAACATTCCCCAGTTTCTGATCTCCCCTTCTGGGACAAAGTTCTTGAGCAGGTGCTTGTGGACCAAATCCAGGCACTCTTGGAGGAAACTCATTTTCTACATCCATTTCAACTGGGGTTTAGGCCCAGTTTCAGCACAGAAACTGCTTTGATCACCGTGTCAAGAGAGAGGCAGAGGAAACGTGTCCCTGTTAATTCTCCTCAACTTCTCAGCGGTGTTCAATACCATGGTATCCTTCTGGAGCAGCTGTCCAAGTTATGGGTGGCATCGCTTTGCAGTGGTTCCGGTCCTACGTGAATGGAGGTTTCCGGGGGGCGATGCTTCAGCCTCATGGAGCCTTCAATGTGAGGTTCCTCAGGGTTCAATTTTATCCCCTATGCTGTTTAACATCTACATGAAACTGCAGAGTGGGGTTATCAGGAGGTTCAGAATACATTGTCAGCAATATGTTGATGGCACACAACTCTACTTCTCCTTTGCAACTGCAGGTGAGGCAGTGGAAGTGCTGGACCATTGTCTTGCCTCAGTAATGGACTGGATGATAGCCAATAAACAGAAGCTCAATCCAGATAAGATGGAGGCCCTGTTAGTTGGTGGTTCCTAGACCAGGTGGATGGGAGGTTGCCCGCTCTTGATGAGGTTACACTCCCTCTGAAGGAGCAGGTATGCAGCTTGGGGTAATTCTGGATCCTTTGCAGTCCCTTGAGGGTCAGGGGCACAGATGAGGAGAGGCTTGTAGCCCCCTGCTCCTGTCCAGCAGCCCATGGGACCACACCACAAAACAGGGCCTTCTTGGTGCCAGTATTTTGCTTGAGGAACTCTTTCCCTGTGGAGATTTTGTTGTATCTCATGTAATTGTCAGTTTAAAACATATTTGTTCAGGCCTTTGGTCTGCTATTTGAGTGGAGTTTAATAGTCCCACATCCTGTTGTCTGCTGCGTCGTATTGTTGATGTTGTTTTTAATTATTGTGTTATGCTGACCATGAGGACGGAATCCTTGTTGGCAATTTTTCAAAGAACTAAAGCCGATCTATATCTCACAGCATTGCTTGTTTTTCTGCTGAGCCCTAAATGCACATTAGTAGGTGCTGATTCGCACAGACAAATGTACAAAGAGCCATTATGGCAAATTATAATGAATCCAGAGAAATTGCTGGCAAGATCACCTGGCTGTTTTCACTGGAGAAACGGCAGTCGTTAGGTTCAGGAATACCTGACTTGGGCTCACATTTCTCTTCATTCATGGATGTTTGGTCCTTTGACAATTGTGAATTGCCAAGCACCTTGGCCTTGGCTTCCAACCAAGTTGGACCAAGGGTTCATCCAACCTCAAATCTGATTGCCAGAAGCTTTCTGCCAATAGTCTTTCCTGGTACAGCATTGACAGTGCACTGAGGGATGAATCTGAACATGTGAGATAAATTATTGGATTTGAGAATGAATGGTGAAATGTCTAATGTTGTCCCTGGTGATGGCACTTTGTACTAAGGAAGACCTTTCTATTACCTATGACAAAAAAGCGAAGTCTCTTGTCCTTGATCTTCATGTGGTTTTCCCAGAAGGGAGGAGTACCTCAGTATAGGACCAGGCATTTGGCTTCATCCATACTTCCCAGAGCAGTCTAGCTAAGAGAGCTGATGCTAGGAAGGACTGGAATCCATAAATTCAGGGCTTGTGTTCCACATCTGTCGCCTCTAAATTATACCCCAAATTCATCATCCACCATTAGCTCTTTTGGAGCCTTTAGCCTGCCTCATAAATGGCCTAGCCATGATTAGGCTAAATAACCAATGTGAGAGGGAGAAGGAACAGCAGACCCGAGACATTTTGCTACTTGAGCTAAAAGGCAATGTGGGAACCATCCTTCTGTACACAGAAGCAGACCAGACTGGAAGTTGCATCATGTTTCAACACTGATGACAGGGCAATGTTCTTTGCCACATTGTGGGCACAGGGCAGGTTGTCTGGTGTTTGTACACACACAGTTCTTGGTCACCCCTTCCCTTGTCTCCAGCATTTGCTGC
Source organism: Podarcis erhardii (assembly GCF_964252035.2). Taxonomy (NCBI): domain Eukaryota; kingdom Metazoa; phylum Chordata; class Lepidosauria; order Squamata; family Lacertidae; genus Podarcis; species Podarcis erhardii. The sequence continues at coordinate 14,610,755 of NC_138501.1, forward strand.
CTGAGGCAGCTGCCTCACCCTGCCTTACGGTAGGGCCAGCGCTAAAACTATGTTCTGTGTGGATGAAGCTCACAGTTATTTCCGTACTATAGCTTTAAATCTGAGCTGCCTCCTTCACCCAGCTTTACTTCATTTCTCCTGGGTGTTTGAAGTCTTTATTATAATGACATGCGTTGAATGTCTTTGGAGAACTTCTGGTACAGTTTCCAGACCCTACAAGTGTTCCTGTTTTCCAGGGACCGTCCTGGTTTTACAGAAGCCGTCTAAGTTTCTGATTTGATTCCAAAATGTTCCGCTTTTCCTTAGGACATCCCTATTTCCATCAGAGAAATGTTGGTGGGTATGGTAGGATGTCCCTATTTTCATCGGAGAAATGTTAGAGGGTATGGAGTTATCTGATCCCCCAAGACATTTGAAGGCAGCCCTGTTTAGGGAAGTTTGTCAATGTTTAATTATGTTTTTATATATGTTGGAAGCCACCCAGAGTGGCTAGGGCAATCCAGTCAGATGGGCAGGGTATAAATCAGGGGTCAGCAACCTTTTTCAGCCATGGGCCAGTCCACCGTCCCTCAGACCATGTGGTGGGCCGGAGTATTTTTTGGGGGGAGGGGGGATGAACGAATTCCTATGCCCCACAAATAACCCAGAGATGCATTTTAAATAAAAGCACACATTCTGCTCATGTAAAAACATGCTGATTTCCGGATCGTCTGCGGGCCGGATTGAGAAGGCAATTGGGCCGCATCCAGCCCCTGGGCCTTAGGTTGCCTACCCCTGGTATAAATAGTAAAAATATTATTATGGAATAGGACGTCCCTATTTTCATCGGAGAAATGTTGGAGGGTATGAGTTTGTTGCCTTTATAATAAGCATATAGTTCAAAACACTTCATGGGTATATGGAAGTATCCTGCCTCTGGGGAACCCAGTCAGATGGGTGGGGTATAAATAATAATAATAATAATATTAATAATAATAATTAGTGATATTAAAGGAGATATAGCCACAATGACTAGTAGTCATTAATGGTCTTACCCGCCATGAATTTGCCTAATCCCCCTTTGAAGCTATCAATTTGGCAACCATCACTGCATCTTGCAGTATCAAATGCCATAGAATATCAAATGTCAAGTATCAAATGCTAGAATTGTGAGCGAGCAAGGAAAACATCTCTCTGTCCCCTTTCTCCACGCAGAGGACAATGATATTCTCTTCTAACATGTTTTGTCCCTGAATCAACTGCAAAGGCCCAGATGTTGCAATCTCCCCTCAGCCAGTCAGCATTTTCAGAGGCCATGACCCCAAGGTCTTGAACCCCGTCAGTCACTGAAGGTTCACCCCCTGTTAATGTATATGTGAATTTAGGAGTTTTTGCCCCAGCATGCATCACTTCGCGTTTGCTTACATTGAACTTTTAATATTTAATCCTTACAACCAGGGCACTTTTTCAGCTGGATCTCACCGGAACCCAGTTCTGGCAACTCTCAGGTGGGCGCCCTTGCCATTATAAGAGAACAAGGGAGTGGTTCATGGTGCGTTCTGGCACCTCTTTTTCTATAAAAAACAGCCCTGCTTACAACCACCCCTTAAGATAGATCCCTATTATATTTTCTGTACAGTGGTACCTCGGGTTAAGTACTTAATTCGTTCCGGAGGTTCATACTTAACCTGAAACTGTTCTTAACCTGAAGCACCACTTTAGCTAATGGGGCCTCCTGCTGCTGCAGCACCGCCGGAGCACAATTTCTGTTCTCATCCTGAAGCAAAGTTCTTAACCTGAAGCACTATTTCTGGGTTAGCGGAGTCTGTAACCTGAAGCGTATGTAACCTGAGGTACCACTGTATATGAGGAGGAAGGGCAGACAGAGAGACAGACAGAGAGGTTTACTCAAGGCCACCAAATTTTGACAGAGGCAAGACTAAAACTCATGGCTCCCTGCTTCCAAGCTCGGCTTCTCAGCCGTTATACTACAGTATCTGAAAGCAGCCCGAGTGAATTAGATTTGAGGGACACGTGTGCTGTTAGACCCCTGCGAGTGAGGAGAATTGGGTCTTTAAAATAGAACTCTGACTGCTTGCTAGTTCTTCATGGGTGCTCTGATGACAGCTGAGGCAGAAGCCATCAGCCTCATCTGTCATCCGACACAGAAATGATGAGCCTGTAATACTGACCTTGAATAATGTTATGCCGAGTGAAGCATGCACAAGAACGGGGACCGGACCGGACTCCCAATTAATTTAGCCCTGGAAGCTGCAGCTTTTCGGCAATGCTGAAATGAACGGGGTAACTTTCCTTATAAAATCTGAACCGTCTCATTGCTGTTCACCAACACATTCAAACTTGCACCTTGGCACCTGTCCTGAAATAATGGCAACTTCAGCATGAAACAGGGATGTGCAGGTCAATGTGCGAAAACAACGGCGCAACAAGCATTGCTCCTGTAGAAAAAAAGGCCTGAGTGTTTACACTGGGTTTGTGTGAATATCTGATCAGATCTGGAGATGAATTATTTGTTTAGGTATAACTTCAGTAGCCAAAATTCCATATGATCTAGGGTTGCCACATTTTGAAGAACAAGAAAAGGGACACATTTGCCTACTTGGGGCTGCCTTTGAAGGTACCTCAGAAACTACAACTAATCCAGAATGTGGCAGCTAGACTTGTGACTGGGAGTGGTCACTGAGACCCTATTACACCGGTCTTGAGAGACCTACATTGGCTCCCAGTACATTTCCAAGCACAATTCAGTGTGTTGGTGCTGACCTTTAAAGCCCTAAATGGCCTCAGCCCAGTATACCTGAAGGAGCGCCTCCACCCCCATCATTCTGCCTGGTCACTGAGGTCCAGCTCCAAGGGCCTTCTGGTGGTTCCCTCACTGCAAGAAGTGAGGTTACAGGGAACCAAGCAAAGCAGAGGGCCTTCTTAGTAGTGGCACCAGTCCTGTGGAATGCCCTCCCATCAGATGTCAAGGAAATAAACAACTATTTGACTTTTAGAAGACATTTGAAGGCAGCCCTGTTTAGGGAAGTTTTTAATGTTTGATATTTTATCGTATTTTTAATATTGTGTTGGGTGCCACCCAGAGTGGGTGGGGAAACCCAGTCAGATGGGTGGGATAATAATAATAATAATAATAATAATAATAATAATAATAATAATAATACTTTTAACTATGGATTGCTATGACGACTCTTGTATTACATACCCATGAAAAAGAGGATGTGTCCTGCAAAAAGAGGACATATGGCAACCTTAATATGATCATGCATGGAATTCAAACAATTTCCAATTCATTTTATGGCTCTGTTATTCTGTGACTATAACACCTTCACCTGCTCTAGTCAGGTTTGTTTACACTATAGAGACTGAGTTACACATGTTGAAAGCAAGAGGAAGCATCCCTAGATGATGATAAGCTCTATGTTGTCCTCTGTTGTGATAACATTACCCTGTATATATAGGTAAAAATGGGCAAACACACAGTGCTCTGATACACTCTTTTGTTGCCTTTATCAACAACTTCTTAGGAATCTTTCCAGTATAGACAAGAGGTTTGTTTTCAGGTTAGCTCTAAACCAACAGTTGAGCATCCTTGATGATACCTGCATATGGTCACTGATCAACAATGGAAATGGCAACACAAAATACCCATCACTATCATAATTGGCCCTTGATGAACAAGTGAATGCCTAAACTCCAAAATTCAGGTAGTTTGAGGGAGCTATGCGGGATCTTTTTAGCTAATTTCTTAATGTATGCCAGCTTCCCCCAATCTTCCGCCTTCCAGATGTTTCGAACCATTACTCAAATTGGCATAGCCATGTAGATTGGGGAAGGCTCATGTATACAAATTGTATATGGTGATGTCACCTTACCTTGATATGTAAAAACTATTAATATTTTAATATTAATTTGCAAGTGCCATGTTTGCTTTTAGCAAAGTAACAAATATTATGAGTTAATGGAAATCTGTTTGTGAACTTCTTGAGCAAAGCAAAATGGAAAGATTGCTCATTCTGAGTTCTGAATTGCTGTGTCTAAATTATTGAAGTGTATGTCTTTAAAAATATATATATTTGTAATTTTCATTTATATGCATTACGACAATTATTTAACCATAATTTTAACATTTTAAATTCCGAGTCCCTTCCCCCTCTTTCTGCTGTTCCTTACATTTATTTTTGTCCTTTCCCGCATACTCCAAATTGCCTTAACTTATTCTTTTAGTCATCTATTCTCATATATATCATATATATATTTAAAACAGCAGGTTTTTACGATAATCCTGCCAATGTCTTGATCTGTTTACAGTTTGTTTGTAAATACTTAATAAACCATTTCCATTCCTTTCTAAAAAGTTTGCTGCCTTGATTTCTTATTCTTCAGTAAGTTTCACCATTTCTGCATACTCCATTAGTATCTGTATCCATTTTTCTTTTGTCGGGAACCGCCAGAAGGCCCTCGGAGCTGGATCTCAGTGTCCAGGCTGAACGATGGGGGTGGAGACGCTCCTTCAGGTATACTGGGCCGAGGCCGTTTAGGGCTTTAAAAGTCAGCACCAACACTTTGAATTGTGCTTGGAAACGTACTGGGAGCCAATGTAGGTCTTTCAGGACCGGTGTTATATGGTCTTGGCAGGCGCTCCCAGTCACCTGTCTAGCTGCCACATTCTGGATTAGTTGTAGTTTCTGGGTCACCTTCAAAGGTAGCCCCACATAGAGTGCATTGCAGTAGTCCAGGCAGGAGGTAACCAGAGCATGCTCTATTGCCATACAGTGGTATCTCGGAAGACAAATGCCTCGAAAGACGAAAGACTCGCAAAACGAAAGAGTTTTTCGTTTTTTGAGTTGCTTCGCAAGACGGATTTCCCTATGGGCTTGCTTCGCAAGACGAAAACGTCTTGCAAGTTTGTTTCCTTTGTCTTGCAAGTTTGTTTCCTTTTTCTTAAAACCGTGCATTCAGTTCAAGGAGCAACTTATAGCACGCGGTGTGGTAGCCTTTTTTGAGGTTTTTGAAGACTTTGGTGATTTTTGAAGCTTTTCCAAAGTCCGTGCTTCGCAAGACGAAAAAAATCGCAAGATGAAAAAACTTGCGGAATGAATTAATTTCATCTTGCGAGGCACCACTGTATTGTCATTCCATAGGAATGGTGTGGGAATGTTCTGGGGTGCAGGAGAGGATATATTGACTAATTATATCCTTATCCAACTTGTGCTAACAAGTTCCCAAAATATCAGCAGAGTTTATAGACATTCCCCTTTAAGTTCGCAACGGTAACGCTTGCACAGGTTCGCTAGAACCTCTATAATAATTACTCTGGTAATTTCCCCTTTGTTCCCTCTTAAAATACAAGACACGACACAGTCTTTATAAAAGTATAAAAGAGTTTACTCACGTTCTGTTCACAATATGATCCCAGAAGGTAGGCAGGCTTAAAAAGGTTACATGCAGTTAGAATCTATCTTGTAGCAAGATAGTACTGTCCTCTCTTGGCTGGGAGCCAAGAGGGCATGTTGCTCCTTCAGAAGATGAAGATGGCAGAGAGGCAAGAGAGAGAGTGGCTAGAGGGAGAATGGCTGTCTGCCCTGTGCTTTTATCATTACCTGCACAGGTGAGGCCACACCCACCTCTGGTCACATGCGGAGGAAGTCCGTCCCCAGGAAGTTTACCTGCTTGCTGGACAGACATCCCTCCCCATGTTCTAACATGTACACTCTAGGAATGTTGTCATTGACTGCTCCTGTGTTTACATCCCACATACCCCTTCTCAGGCAATACAACATACACAAAACATAAACAACTTTATTCAACCACCCAGAGTCCCAGCTTGACACGTAGATTCTGGAAACTCTCTCTTGGTAGGGGTTTCGTCAGGATGTCAGCAGTCATCTCTTGGGTGCTGCAGTAGGATAGTTCCACAAGTCCATCCTGGATCATCTGGCGTATGTAGTGGTATTTAACCCCAATGTGTTTTGTTCTGGCCAGGAACTTCTCACTCTGCGTCAGCTTCAGGCAACTTTGATTGTCCTCTAGCAAGCTGACAGGCCCTTTTCTCACCAACCCAAAGTCCTTTATGAGTTGATCAAGCCAGGCGATCTCTCTGCAGGCTTCTGTTGCTGCAACGTATTCTGATTCTGTGGAAGATAATGCTACACAGCTCTGTTTATAACTGCCCCATGAAACAGGTCCATCACCAAACATGAAAACATGACCACTTGTTGATTTATAATCAGCATTATCCCCAGCCCAATCCGCATCAGTATACCCAACCAACTTAGGGTCTCTGACGGCTGGTAACCTTAATTTACAATTCATGGTACCCTTCAAATATCGCACCACCCTCTTTACACCTGCCCAATCATGCTCAGTGGGAGAATTCACTTTTCTGCTAAGAATCCCCACAGCATTAGCTAAGTCAGGTCTACATGTGGTAACTAAATACAAAAGTTTACCAATCGCCGACCTGTAGTCATTGTTGTCTGGCAACTGCTTCGAATCCTGCTGATTCTTCAGGAAGTCAGTAGCCATCGGTGTAGCAACTGGATGTGCGTCTTGCATCTGCATGTGCTCAATTAGCTCGTGGATCTTCTGTCTTTGGCTGAGAAGAAATGAGCCGTCCTCTTCTCTTTCCACCTGGATCCCGAGGTAGTACTGGACATCTCCTAGCTCCTTGACCTCCACCTCTTTGCTAAGGTGTTTTACTATCTGTGTATAGTCTTTCTCACTTGCTGTGGCAATAATCAGGTCATCAACAAAAGCTAAGATATATGAGAATTGTCCATTATTTGACTTACTGTACAAGCACTTATCAGCGTCACCTTGCTTGTACCCAAGTTGCATCAGCATTTTATGCAACTTCTGGTTCCAGGCTCTAGCAGCCTGTTTAAGTCCGTAAAGTCCTTTCTGGAGTTTGCACACTAAATGTGCCTCATGTGGTTTTACAAAACCTTTGGGCTGTTTCATATAAATTTCTTCAGAAATCTGCCCATGTAGAAAAGCGGTAGCAATGTCTATGTGTTTCACTCTCATTTTCTTGGAGGCTGCAATGCTCAGAAGCATTCTTACGCTGCTGTACCTCACGGTTGGTGCAAAAACTTCATCATAATCTTCACCAAAACGCTGTGAAAATCCCTGTGCTACAAGTCTAGCTTTGTAGCGCTGCACTTCTCCTTCTGACCCCTTCTTAACCTTGAAAACCCATTTACTGCCAATGGCCTTCTTACCGGGAGGCAGCTCAGTGAGTGTCCAGGTCTTGTTCTGATGCAGTGCATCCATCTCCTCCTGCGCGGCCTTCCTCCAGAGACTGGCTTCTACAGCTGGCATCTCCTGTATCTCTTCCCAAGTGGAAGGTTCCTGTGGAAACGCCGACCCTGCAAAGTAGGACAACCGTAATGGTGGGACACCTTTGTTGGTTCTGGACGAGCGTCTGACCTCTGGTTCTGGGACCGCATCAGCTTCCTCATCCTCCTCCAACGCAGGCATGTCCCCATCTGAGTCCTCATCTTCGTCTCTGGTGCCGCCAGGGTTCTGGTCCTCTGCGTCTTCTGGTGCGTCGCCTGTAGGGGGCGCTGTAACACTTGAAGGCAGATTATTACTTTGTGGGGTCTCAAAAGGGAAATATACAAATTCTTGAGTCCTTTCTGACTCATCTGAAGAATCCACAACAGTGTTCTTAGTGTCTACCTTTCCATATTCATCAACATAAACCGCATGGTATGCATTTGTCTTACCAGTTTGTAAGTCCATAATTCTATATCCTTTGCCTCCAGAGGCGTATCCCACCAGGATACCTGCTTTTGCCCTGGAGTCAAGCTTGTGTCTGTGTTCCTTGGGCACATGGAAGTAACACGGACTTCCAAACACACGTATGTGCGACAGATTGGGAGCTTTCCCATGCCAAAGTTCAAATGGTGTGCGCTCTGCACCTTTAGTTGGCAGTCTATTCTGCAAATAGACCGACGTGTACACTCCTTCGGCCCACAGCTTCTGTGGCAAACATGCATCCTTTAGCATGCACCTTGTCATGTCCATAATGGACCTAAACTTTCTCTCAGCTATGGCATTCTGCTGTGGTGTGTAAGGAATTGTGGTTACATGTGCAATTCCTTCCTTGGCCAGGAGAGCCTGCATTTCATTTGAGCAGTACTCACCTCCATTGTCGCTCATTAGCACAGCTGGAGCTCTTTGGAATTTATTCTTGACCATGGCAATGTATTCCTGGAGCTTGTCCACTGTCTCACTCTTCTCTTTGAGGAAATACACAACACAAAATCTTGAAAAGTCATCCAGAAATATTAAAATATATCTATTCTTTCCCAGTGAGGGAACATTCATGGGTCCACATATGTCAGTGTGCACTATGTCAAGCACTTTGTTGCTTCTTTGTTCTGCACAACGTGGAAATGAAGGTTTTACAGCTTTCTCAGTAATACAGCTTATGCACTTTGCTGGAGCTTTGTTGCTCTGCTTTACCTGCAAACCTCTTACAAGATCTCTTTTCTGTAGATCCAGAATGACGTTGGTGTCTCTATGTCCAAGCCTTCTGTGCCACAGGTCCAGATCTGCTTCATCCTTCTGGCTGGAATGTGCCACCTTTGCAGACTGATTCTCTGAAAAATCAAGCTCATATACACCATTGATTAGCTCTGCTTGAGCAAACACTTTGCCATTTCTAGTCACCTTGCATTCTCCATTTCCAAATGTGATCTGGAAACCTTTCTTGTCCAATGTGGACACGCTGATTAAATTGCAGCTCAGCTCTGGTACATACAAAACTCTAGAGATTGTGTTCTCAATGCATTCATTGTTTATATTGCATTTCAGACTCATGGAACCTGCACCTTTTGCTTTAACAATGTTCCCATCTGCAATTTCAATTTCAGATCCTTCTTCATCATTTATCTCATTAAAATAGTCCTTTTTATATGAAAAATGCGAACTGGCACCTGAATCTAAAATCCATTTATTACGTCTATTTTCACGATTCTGGACAGTTAAATTCCTTTCTTGCAGTAGCCATGTGCATTCACATTTCCCCTTCTTTTCTCCTTTTGGCTGAAAGGGGTGGGGTTTCTTGGCTTTAGGAGCCCTGCAATTCTTTGCAATGTGTCCTTCTTTGTTACAATTGAAACAAATCACTTTCTTAGGCATCTCTTTGGACTTTGTAAATTGCCTAGATGCATAACTACTGTCTTTGCTTCTAGCATTTCTCACTGGAGATTCAGCTCTATCTCTGCATTCTTCTTTTAAATAACCAATCAAGTCTTTAAAAGTCAGACCTTGTCTATGATCCATCAAACTTACAAATGCGCTAAAGCGTGGTCCAAGTGATGACAACAAAAATGCTATCTTTGTATCTTCATCAAAAGCTTTGGGAGTCAAATCAATTCTCTGAATAATCTCAGTGAACTTGTTGATGTGCTCTGTGAATTCCTCTTTTGAATTCATCCTCACTCTGGTTAATTTACACACCAAGTTTCTGAAGCAGTTTATGCTAGATTCTCCATACACGCGCTCAATATCTCTTAAGATTTGAGATGCATCATCTGTACTATTTATTAATGATAGCTGCTCATCACGAAGTCCACTCAAAATTATGTGTCTAGCTTCGCTGTTCATGCGTTTCCAAGCACTTATCTTGGCTAAAGCTTCCTCAGACGATCCCGTAGGTTGAGGGTTTAAAGCTTCCAAAATGTGCTTATAATCTAAACATGCTATCAAGCGCTGCTTCCAGTGCATGAAATTGTGTTCATTCAGCACAGGCATTCCTAGCTTTGCATCACTATCAAAAGCTGCTCTAGCCATCTTAAAATCCAAAAATTTGAAAATTCTTCAAAATTTCAAAATTTCTCAAAATTTTAAAATCAAAATCTCAAAAATCTCAAAATACAAAACAATTCTTCACTGCCTTGGGTCACTGTGAACTCTGAGGGAAGGGGGGGGGGTGCTTAATCCCCACTGCACAATGGAACAAAGGACCATGTGCTTACCAGGAAGTTAACTCAGAAAAATACTACTCAACTCAAAATCACAATCCAACGCAATCCTTCAAAAATACGCAGAAATATGCAATACTGGGCCCCATAACCCTTTGTGGGAATGTTCTGGGGTGCAGGAGAGGATATATTGACTAATTATATCCTTATCCAACTTGTGCTAACAAGTTCCCAAAATATCAGCAGAGTTTATAGACATTCCCCTTTAAGTTCGCAACGGTAACGCTTGCACAGGTTCGCTAGAACCTCTATAATAATTACTCTGGTAATTTCCCCTTTGTTCCCTCTTAAAATACAAGACACGACACAGTCTTTATAAAAGTATAAAAGAGTTTACTCACGTTCTGTTCACAATATGATCCCAGAAGGTAGGCAGGCTTAAAAAGGTTACATGCAGTTAGAATCTATCTTGTAGCAAGATAGTACTGTCCTCTCTTGGCTGGGAGCCAAGAGGGCATGTTGCTCCTTCAGAAGATGAAGATGGCAGAGAGGCAAGAGAGAGAGTGGCTAGAGGGAGAATGGCTGTCTGCCCTGTGCTTTTATCATTACCTGCACAGGTGAGGCCACACCCACCTCTGGTCACATGCGGAGGAAGTCCGTCCCCAGGAAGTTTACCTGCTTGCTGGACAGACATCCCTCCCCATGTTCTAACATGTACACTCTAGGAATGTTGTCATTGACTGCTCCTGTGTTTACATCCCACAAATGGGCCATAACTGAGTTTCATGCTGAGTTTTGTGAGTGTGTTGGAGAGTCTGAGGAGCCCCATGCATAGGCATCTACTCTGAGGGGCCCAGATCCCTTCAGGGGCCTCATAAAACATTTGAAACCCCCCCCCCCCAGTATTGAGAACAATTGGGGGGTAGAGGAGGTTGAGCGAGGAGCCGAGCTCCCAATGGCTTCTGTGGCTGGTGTCTCCTTCTCCACCTCCTCTTTGTCCTCTTGCCATGGAGGGGAAAGAGAGGGGGAAGCAGCCCAGGCCAGTGGCGGCGAAAGGAGCAGGAACAGATCTGCCAGCCATTGAAACTGGGCTGCCGCTGCATTCAGCAACACCATCTGGCTTCTCCTAGCATCCCTGTGTCACATAGACATCATGCCCATGTCATGTCCCCCCATCTTCTGCTCAAGTTGGTGCCTGTGACCCCACGTTACCTAAGAAGCCACTCCAAAATCATAAACGGCTCAGGACCGTAATACCTCAAGGACTGCCTCTTTCCATACAAACCTACCTGGACCCTGAGATCATCTTCTGAGGCCCTTCTTCATGTGCCTCCTCCTTGAGAGGTCCAGAGGGTGGCAACACAAGAAGGGGGCCTTCTCTGCAGTGGCTCCCCATCTGTGGAATGCTCTCCCCAGGAAAGTTAGCCTGGCGCCTTCATTATTCACCTTTAGGCGCCAGGCAAAAACGTTCTTTTTTAACCAGGCCTTTGGTTAATCTGGGACACGGGTGGCGCTGTGGGTTAAACCACAGAGCCCAGGACTTGCCGATCAGAAGGTCGGCTGTTCGAATCCCCACGACGGGGTGAGCTCCTGTTGCTTGGTCCCTGCTCCTGCCAACCTAGCAGTTCGAAAGCACATCAAAGTGCAAGTAGATAAATAGGTACTGCTCCGGCGAGAAGGTAAACGGCGTTTCCGTGCGCTGCTCTGGTTCGCCAGAAGCGGCTTAGTCATGCTGGCCACATGACCCAGAAGCTGTACGCCGGCTCCCTCAGCCAATAAAGCGAGATGAGCACCGCAACCCCAGAGTCGGCCACGACTGGACCTAATGGTCAGGGGTCCCTTTACCTTTACCTTGGTTGACCTGATCGACTTTCTATACCCTTTGAAAGTGCGGCTCTTTTTTGGGGGATGTTATTGGGTTATTGTTTTTATTTTGATTTTATATATTGTGATCTTTGTTGTGAACCACCCTGAGACCTCTGGCATAGGGCAGTATATAAATTCAATCAATCAATCAATATCAAAGGAGGTCTCCATCCATTGCAATGCTAGGTACAGTGGTACCTCGGGTTAAGTACTTAATTCGTTCTGGAGGTCCATTCTTAACCTGAAACTGTTCTTAACCTGAAGCACCACTTTAGCTAATGGGGCCTCCTGCTGCTGCCGCGCCGCTGCTGCATGATTTCTGTTCTTATCCTGAAGCAAAGTTCTTTACCTGAGGTACTATTTCTGGGTTAGCGGAGTCTGTAACCTGAAGCGTATGTAACCTGAAGTGTCTGTAACCCGAGGGACCACTGTACTGTATTTTAGAAATGTTTGAGAAGCACTTCTGTGTATATGTGGAAGCTGCATATGTCAAACCAAGTTTTTGGGTTCTCACCATGTGCTGTAAGTTTCATATTTGGCCGGAAAATAAATGGAATGAAATATTATTTGGTCACCCATGTAACTAGTAAAGCTCTGCCCAAAATATACTTGTTTCAGGATAGATTCCATATGACATCCTTCTTCTTGCTTGTTTAGCAATACTACAGTAACTACTGTCTTCTAGAAAGTCAACATTAATAGGCAGCATCCTGTTTATCGGAAGTAATATTCTTTTACTGGATCTGCCTTTTGACATTTATTAACAGTAAAACAGCTTGCACAAACAGCTTCCAAATAACTTCTGACAAATAAAAATGAAAATCCCAGATAAATAACACCAGACACCACAACTTGGACAGATAACTATTACGTTATATCCTCCATTGTTAGCTGTAGACCTAATTTGAGCCAAGGTTTGTGTGTTCAGACCCGGAAACCTCCCCCCCTAAATAAATGCACGCATGACTCAAATTTTTGGTTTGGTTTTTGGCAGAATTTAGGCCACAACTTTATTGATTACAGCAAGTGACTGGTTGCATAGGCTCTGGTTCGACTAGCTTCCTGCCATGCAGGTAGCACTGACCCAGGGTTCCAGCATAGGTCAGCCAAGGGTGAACACCTGGATAAGCAGAAAGCTGGGAACAGGCTATCTCCGCCACCCAAATGTCCCCGTGGACTCAGACACGGGCACAACCCCCTCTCAGGGGTTGACCAAACCATTGAGTCCCCGGATTCCTTTAACGAAATACGCTTCACATAGGGATGGCAAGAGCGTTCTCCCATCCCTATCACCTGAACCAGAGCCTATCTGCAACCTTGTGACGATTTGCTACGCAGCAGGCGAAACCCAAATGGCAACAGCCAATCAGCCAAGTGGGGAAAATTCCTGCCGTGCCCCTGTCCCAACGACAGACGACACACGACAGCATAGCAAGGTCAAGCGCAACAAACTCTAAAAGTAGGGAGAGGTGGGTGGGTGTTCCGAATGCACGCGCCGAAAGACAAAGCTCTGGGTCACGTACATGCGCATAAATAGGTCCTTTGAACCGTTTGGACTGCGTCCCATTGGCCAGATTGTACCCAGCTTCAAGGGACCTTCCAATTGGGTGTTGTGGTTGACCAGTTGTACCCACCGACAACACAGGGTGTTGGCTTGCCAGGTCTCAATGCAATACGTGCCCTCTTTAAGGGAGGACCCAATTTACTAGTAGAATAACAGTGTGCAACATTTATACAGTGCTCTCAGTGCCTTTCACATGCCATCTCTGCTTGCAGCAACCCTGTAAATCAATATTATTCCCCATATTGCAGATGGGAGGGCTGAGGCAGAAATGGCATCTCTAAGCCTAATAGTGAGTTCATGGCCGAGATAAAATTTTATTGAAGGACCTCCTGATTGGCAGTCCAATTTCTTGTCCACTCTGCTACACCATCTCTGGTTTTTAATACAAGGTGCAATCCTGGATCATGTGAAATCAGATGACTAGATATGAGCAGATAGAGTTGTTGACCTCGCTACTGAGTCACTCACATTCACGGCTCTTGTGATCTGGATCAAAAATAGATTCCATGCCAATGAATGTGGCTTCCCTTCAGGATAGTGCTAAGCAAGTGTCTGTAAAACTTTTTTAAAAAGAGTAAGCCAGTGGTCTGAGGAAATCATAAAGGTGAAGAGCAATCCTTCTGGTGAAAAGTCTACATCACAATGGAAGGGCAAAGAGTTCGGCACCTCCTGAGGGCTGAGAGGTGTTGAAGGTTCCATACCCTCCAACATTTCTCCAATGGAAATAGGGACATCCCATTCCATAATGATAATTTTACTATTTATACCCCACACATCTGACTGGGCTGCCCCAGCCACTCGGGGCGGCTTCCAACATATATACAGTGGTACCTCAGGTTAAGAACTTTTTTTAAAAAAAATAATTTTTATTAAGTTTTCCATTTTAACAATCCAATCAGATCACACTCAGGTTAAGAACTTAATTCATTCTGGAGGTCCGTTCTTAACCTGAAACTGTTCTTAACCTGAGGTACCACTTTAGCTAATGGGGCCTCCTGCTGCTGCTGCGCCGCTGCTGCGCGATTTCTGTTCTCATCCTGAAGCAAAGTTGTTAACGCAAGGTATTCTTTCTGGGTTAGCGGAGTCTGTAATGTGAAGCGTCTGTAATCTGAAGCGTCTGTAACCCGAGGTACCACTGTAAATACATAATAAAACATGAAAGATTAAAAAAAAAATCCCTTTACAGAATTTCCTTCAGGTGGCTCGGTTGTCTGATAACTCCATACCCTTCAACATTTCTCCAATAAAATAGGGATGTCCTAAAGAAAACCGGGACATTATTGGATGAAATCAGAAACCAGGACAGCTTCTCTAAATCAGGGACGTTGCTCTAAAATAGGGACACTTGGAGGGTCTGAGGTTCCTGTGCACACATTTAAATGAACATTAGTTACAGCTATTGCCATACTCTGGGAAATTAAAAAAATAACTTTGGAAAGTAAATGTCCCCTTTAAAAGGCAATTATATGCATCTTTGTCTTAAAATCATTGTTCCGCACCAAATATTCAGAGACACAATTTCATACAAATGTTGTCTCTACTGATCCTAGAAGTTTAAAAAAGAAAAGAAAAAACCCGACTAGTCTTACCTTGGAAGCACTGCACTTCAGAATTTTAAATAGAAACTATCGTAGGAGACCTTGAGCAGTAAACAAATCCTGTTTTTGCCTTGCAACTAGACATTCATCAGTCATAACCATGACATCTTCATCTTTTGGTCATGTGGGCCTTTTTCTGTTGTTTTCCTAAGAGGCCCACCCAATGGCACCCCTGAAAGATCATCACGATCAATGCGTCCTGCGAATATTGGGTTCTGTTTGTTTTATAATGAGATATGAAAGAGAAGCTGCCTCATTTCCCCTCTCCAGTTTGCCTACCAATAAAGCATTGCCATCAGTGAAATTTCATTTTTCATTGAAGTGTCAGAAAGCATTTAGGTCCTACTTCTGCAGGGAGCCTAATTTCCATAATGCTGTGCTACTGTTTCATTATTCCAATATTAGTTTGTTTGTGTGGTTCTGTTTTGTTATTTTAATTGTGATGTTTTTGTACCTTCTCGACCACCATTTGGCGAAGGGCGAAATAAATAAGAAATGGCAAACTTTAGACATGCTTTAGATTTTAGGCTTTTCTTGTGGCATTCCCTGACAGAAGTATGGTATGCACAAAATTATTTTGCTTCACTGTGGGGTATTTCTAGAATGTTGATGGAAATTGGAAATTCAGTGCAGAAGTTGGAATGTGATTTTTAATATTTTTTTTTACAAGGCAGCAAGCAAATGGCAAAGATCACTATTGTTATACAGGATTAGCAATCTGTTATATAAATGTCCTGCGGTAATCTTCACGAACAGCAGGGACCCAGGCTGAGTGAGCCTTAGCCGTTGCCTGTTACTTTACGATTACTTCCTTCCAATTTTTCAACCCAGAGTAAAGAAAGATTATGGAAGTAATAGTGCATAGTGAATCCAGTCTTGGGTGACAGTTCAGCAAAGGAAATGAAACCACAATAAAACAAAATTCAAATTCCGTAGGGGAGTTCCCATACGAGGCTTGGGGAAGCATATTGGCACATAAGTATGTCCTCATGTATTTTATTCACCTTATTTGGGTGTTCATTCATATGATTTTAAGAATCATGTAGAGGGGAGAAAGGGACCATGCTCACTGGCTCACCTGTTTGGGAAATCTGGACTGTGTTAGAATCACTTCTGCCATTGTAGAAGCGCTTTCTCTAGTAGCGTTTTCTCCCAATCCACCTCCATCATGACTACTGCCTGTTTGGTCACCCAGCTGTTTCTATAATCAAAACCCTAGAAATTAATAAATGGTAGGGTTTTGATTATTTGGGATGTGAAGGGAGAAATCAGAGATTTCCTGGGCTAAGCCTATGCAAAATGACCTGGCCAAGCAAGGGCCATTAAGAAACCATTGAGGGCTATTGGCAATGCAAGAGAACTGTCCTTCTCCCCTTGTACTGAAGTCTCAACAGAGACTGGGGTTTGAAAGGTTGCCAGGGCAACTGGGTGTGAGGTTTTAACAGGCTGTTCTGGGAGGAAGAAGCAGGAAGAGAAAAGACTGGGATTCATCTTGGGCAGGCTGGCTGAAGGCTGGCTTGGAGAGATGGCTTGGATACCATGGACTGCTGTGGAGGACAATGAAATGACCGTGCTGTAAGATCTGGACTCCCTCCATGCACACTGAAGGTGAAGAAACCATATTTCTTAAAACTATGACAGTCTCCACCGTGTCGCAGTTCTCCAAAGGACCACAGGCCCTAGGTGAGTGCCTGGAACCCTCTGAGATCTTGCTGCAGCTCAACAGACAGTTGGAGTGGAACCCAACTTTTCTAACGCAGCTGCCGACCACTGCATGTTTGGTCACCCAGATGTTTCTCCCTGTAATCCTGTAATCAAAAATAGAAAGAAGCGGTTGTCGTGCTTGTGTAGCTGGGCTTGGATTAATTCACATTTTGGTAACAAGGAATGCTATAACATCTCTTTTATGACAAATAACAACTTGACAATAACAATGTCCTCTACCAGGGCAAGCAGCCGGTGTCCCAGAGAGGCAAGAAACAAGCACACACCGTCCTTTCCCTAATTTTGTTGCCAGAAATGGATTGTGTTCTTGCTGAAAGGCAAAGCGGCCCTAGTGATATATTAATGATCTGTTACAAACGATGAGACCAACTAAATCCATACTTTAAAATTACAACAGAGCCAGAATAGTTGTTCAGTGATACATGTGCTCTATCCTAAACATTTGCTTGTTGGACAGCAATATCTTAAATCTGAACAAGGAAAATGAATAGGTAAACACTGGCAAATAATTAGACCTATAAACTGATCAACTTTGTTCTACTGTTAGAGAAACACATATACAATGGTACCTTGGTTCTCAAATGCCTTGGTTCCCAAATGCCAAAAACCCAGAAGTAAGTGTTCCGGTTTTTGAACGTTTTTTGGAAGCCAAAAGTCCAATGCGACTGTCAGTGCCTGCACCAGTCAGAAGCTGCACCTTGGTTTTCGAACATTTTGGAAATCAAACAGACTTGCAGAACAGATTAAGTTTGGTGCTTTTGTTTTGGCTATTTATTTTGCGTTTTTGTTTTTGAGGCTTTTTAAAAACAGCCACTAGCACAGGGGGCAGCAAACTTTTTTGGGAGGGGCCAGTTCACCGTCCCCCAGACCTAGTGGCGGCCCGGACTACTTGCGCAGGCGCGTGCACACTTGGTGCAGGGGGCTTCTCTTTCCCCCAGCCCCTCCCCTCCCCTCCCCCTGCCTACCTCCTCCACCACTCTGCCTGCGGTTGGGAGCTGGTGGCAGTGGCAACGCTGTTAGGATATAGTTCTATTCCACCTTAAAAGGAGCAGGCATGGCTGGTGTATCACATGCCTGTTTACTTCCAGCTCTCGCTGGGAACTTCCGTTTGTATATAGCTTTTGTATTGCTGCTGTTTTTGCTGGACATGGAGGCAAGCAGTCATGTTCTTCCTTTGTTCTGAACTACATTGAATAAAGCTGTAAATATGCTCTCTCTCTGTCTGCATCTTTCATTGTGGAGACTTACACACTGCTGAAAGGGCGTGCATGGGTCTTGGAACGTCTCTGAGGCTTGTGTTGCTAATTGACATGTGAAAAGGATCTAGGAGTCTTGGTTGACCACAAACTTGACATGAGCCAACAGTGTGACATGGCAGCTAAAAAAGCCAATGCAATTCTGGGCTGCATCAATAGGAGTATAGCATCTAGATCAAGGGAAGTAATAGTGCCACTGTATTCTGCTCTGGTCAGACCTCACCTGGAGTACTGTGTCCAGTTCTGGGTACCACAGTTCAAGAAGGACACTGACAAACTGGAACGTGTCCAGAGGAGGGCAACCAAAATGGTCAAAGGCCTGGAAACGATGCCTTATGAGGAACGGCTAAGGGAGCTGGGCATGTTTAGCCTGGAGAAGAGGAGGTTAAGAGGTGATATGATAGCCTTGCTCAAATATATAAAAGGATGTCACATAGAGGAGGGAGAAAGGTTGTTTTCTGCTGCTCCAGAGAAGCGGACACGGAGCAATGGTTCCAAACTACAAGAAAGAAGATTCCACCTAAACATTAGGAAGAACTTCCTGACAGTAAGAGCTGTTCAACAGTGGAATTTGTTGCCAAGGAGTGTGGTGGAGTCTCCTTCTTTGGAGGTCTTTAAGTAGAGGCTTGACAACCATATGTCAGGAGTGCTCTGATGGTGTTTCCTGCTTGGCAGGGGGTTGGACTCGATGGCCCTTGTGGTCTCTTCCAACTCTATGATTCTATGATTCTATGACTGATGCTGTTCCACGGGAGACCGGTGATCGTCCGGAGACAACTGGGGGCCTGCCTGATGCCTGCGTCAGGGTGGAGCCAGTGTGGTCAGGAGCCAGTGTGGTGTAGTGGTTAAGAGTGGTAGATTCGTAATCTGGGGAACCGGGTTCGCGTCTCCGCTCCTCCACATGTAGCTGCTGGGTGACCTTGGGCTAGTCACACTTCTCTGAAGTCTCTCAGCATCACTCACATCACACAGTGTTTGTTGTGGGGGAGGAAGGGAAAGGAGGTTGTTAGCCGCTTTGAGACTCTCTAGCGTAGTGATAAAGTGGGATATCAAATCCAAATTCTTCTTCTTCTCTTCTTCTGTCTCCCTGGACGTATCCCAACAAAAGTGCCTTTCCTTTTCGGGCCAGTTTTCCCGGACACCAGGCACCAAGCTCCAGCCCACAGTGCAGCCATGGGGAGAGGTGGGCGGTGAGGCTTCCTATCAGAGCCCAGCCCCCTTCCTCTGCAGGGCGGGGAGAAGCCAGGAAGGGGAAGGGAGGAGAAAAATTTGCAAAAAATGGCAATCGCGTCGCTCCAAGTGGCGATTGCAGAACCGTTTGCAGGCCAGATCCAGAGGGCAATTGGGCCGGATCCGGCCCACGGACCTTAGTTTGCCGACCCCTGCACTAGCACAACTGCTTTGTTTTCTGCTTCCGTAACAGCTAAGTTTGTGCGGAACTCAGTGGAAAGCAATCATGAGCTCTAAGCCTCTCTTGGCATTTCCCCAGGTACCGAACAGTTCACAGTAAATCAAGTTCATTGGGGGAGACCTTGTTTATTCAGAAGACTTTTGCAAATGTCTTGCAGCATTTGATACGTTCTCCCACGCTCAGGCGAGTTGAAAAACAAAGCCATTAGAACAGAAACTCGTGTGATTTCTTGGCAGCAGCTGACTGCTGTCAATATACACGGTATGCCATGACTTGCCGTATTAATAATACAAGGGGAGAAGGCAAGAAGAAGAAGAAAAATCTGATTGATTGATAAAATACCAGGTTCAATTGGCTTGTCTATTGAACAGGTCATGCATGTGTTTTCACTTCCTAACTTCTCCGGGTAGCAAAGCAGCATGAATTCATACAAAATGTATAGCATAAGTTTTTGCATATATATTTTTTTTTTTAAAAAAAAAAATTAGATTCTGGAATGGACACACATAGCTGGAATATTTCTCAAGTAATCTGAGCAATGCTCTTTGGGTAAAACCACAGCCGGGCATGTTCTGCTTCCTCTCTCTCTCTCTCTCTCTCCCCCCTTGTGCACACACTGTATTTTGAAAGCTCTTTTATGATGCACGAAAGCAGCTGTTTTGGAGCTGAAATGGCACCAGGCTTTTTAAAACGCCGTTTTAACTAGGTATGCTACAGACTACTTCCATCTGTGCTAGGCTATTTGGTGGAGCTGAGCCTTGGGAGTGATGGTGTCCGCCCACATTTTGCAATGCAGATAAACCTCAGTAGAAGATTTAGCTCTGCACCTGGCTGTAGTTTAAACAGGACTGCTTTCTTGCAAGCAACACAGCTGTGGTTGGTAGTGCCATTAAAAAGTAAGGTGTGTACTGGGATAGTAAAAAGCAAAATGTGTATTTTAGGAACATACCAGTTACCAGGGTCACATTCCTCATTACATTTTCTGGCGAGGCTTTAAGCATTGTTGTTGTTGTGTTTTTTTTTTTAAAAAACAAAACAAAAACAAAAATCCCAGTGATTTTGAAATGGAGAGGGTCTTCATTGGATTTTATGAGGAAAAGGTGAGAACAGATTAATAATAATAATTTATTATTTATACCCTGCCCGTCTGGCTGGGCTTCCCCAGCCACTCTGGGCAGCTTCCAACCAAATATTAAAATACATGAATACATCAAACATTAAAAGCTTCCCTGAACAGGGCTGCCTTCAGATGTCTTCTAAAAGTTTGGTAGTTGTTGTTCTCTTTGACATCTGGTGGGAGGGCGTTCCACAGGGCGGGTGCCACTACTGAGAAGGCCCTCTGCCTGGTTCCCTGTAACTTGGCTTCTCGCAGTGAGGGAACCGCCAGAAGGCCCTCGGAGCTGGACCTCAGTGTCTGGGTAGAACGACGGGGGTGGAGACGCTCCTTCAGGTATACTGTTTTTTGTTTTTTAAAAAATATATTTATTAAGGTTTTAGAAGAAAAAATGAATTAGATGTCAAATGAAAAAATTAAAAAAAGATACAAAAGTACAGAAATACAAGAAAAAAGTTACGAAACACAAAATAGAAAAAAGCAACCCCCCCCAAAAAAACAATTAAAAACAAATCCATCTTTTCATAGCTTATACTTCATTTACTTATTTCCCTGACCCCCTCTCACCTCCCTTTTCTGTATTCCAATTCACATATTTAGTTCAGCAAATCCTTTCCCTCTTTGTTTTAATAATCCAATGTCTTAACACATTGTAACTTTATATTTTCATCTGTTATCAAACTATTTTTGCAAATTCATTCTAACCTTGTTGCTAAAACCACTTCGTTTCAATCCAACATCATTTTAACTTTCATTAATTTTACAATATTTCTGCAAATAGTCTTTAAATTTCTTCCAGTCTTCTTCCACCGACTCTTCTCCCTGGTCTCAGATTCTGCCACTCATTTCCGCCAATTCCATGTAGTCTATTACTTTCATCTGCCATTCTTCCAGGGTCGGGCTCCTTCAGGTATACTGGACCGAGGTATATGGTAACATAATATTAAGACCAGTGTTCAAACGTAGCCAGGCGCATTTTGAACCCGACTATTGTCCACTTGCGATCAAGTGAAGAGGCCTGGGTGCCAGGATGGCACCTGACGTCTTCAACAGCGTTCGAAACTCCCATTGTTCTGGGCACCATTTTTGCGACAGGGGATTTCATTAACACGAGCAGTTTCTGAGCTCAGGGTGCAGTACTGTGCCTGAGATTTCAGATTAAAACTGCAGAGTGGAAGGAAAGGAGGAGCTTTTTCTGCCTCCCCACTTCCAGCCGCTCTCTGAAGACCGTAGAAGAGACCCTCTTAAGAATATTAAGGGGGTGACCCAAACTGTATAGAAATTTATTCATGTGTGCAGCTACAGCGACAAGAATGCTACTTGCCCAAAAATGGAAAGAAGAGGAAGTCCCAGTAAAGGAAGAATGGATACAAAAACTGATGGAATATGTGGAAAGGAGAAACATTACCTGAAAAATAGGAAATCAAGATACCAAACTTTTTATAAAAGAATGGAAATGGTTTACTGAATATTTACAAACAATCTGTAAACAGATAAGTACATTGGCAGGGTTATTGTAATAACCTCCAGTTTCATAAGAGTATGTATTTAGAGAAGATGATCAAATGAGCAAATTAAGTTAATTAGGATATGCAGAAGATATTAAAAATAAATTTAAGGAACCCCAGAAGTCAAGTTTTGAAATGTCAAAATAATTGTAAAATCAGTGAAATGTATAAACCTAGAAAGTATAAATAAAAATTGAAAGAAAGAAAGAAAGATAAGGCTATCGAGCCGTTTTGTCCCCAAATGACAACCAGACATTCTGTTTTGGCGACTGTAACCTTGGTTTCAGGAGCCATTTGGCACCTAGCTGATATATCTTGGGTTTCTAGCGCCGATTAAGCATCTTTGAAAAGGCAGTACAGTGGTACCTCGGGTTAAGTACTTAACTCATTCTGGAGGTCCGTTCTTACCCTGAAACTGTTCTTAACCTGAAGCACCACTTTAGCTAATGGGGCCTCCCACTGCCGCCGCACCGCCGGAGCATGATTTCTGTTCTCATCCTGAAGCAAAGTTCTTAACCTGAAGCACTATTTCTGGGTTAGCAGAGTCTGTAACCTGAAGCGTATGTAACCTGAAGCATATGTTGTAACCCGAGGTACCACTGTAGTAACTTGTGAGTTAGTGACTTTACTTTTCTGCGCATAGCTAAGAAGCATTGTTTTTTTCACCACGTCTTTCTGTTTCTTTGTTACATTTCAGGTTTTGCCGGTCTCCTTTGGTCCCAGCAAGCCAAGTTGGAGCGTTTCACCACCACCACCGTTAATCTAAAGCTCGCTGCCGAAATGACAACCGGCGTCAAAGGTATGGCCTCCGCCGCAAGTAACAGAAAGATGTTTTCTGATGCTCCAGTGAGAACGCTTGAGGGGAAGGGGGTTGTCTTTGTCCGTCCTTCTGTTGGTGCTTAGGTGAGGTGAGACGAGCCCCTTTGCCACTCGGATGACGCAGGTGGTAGCATGCTAGCCTATTCATCATTCCCTTTGCTGCAGGGACATGGAGTGATCAGGCTGAGAGCATGGGGAACTGTGACACAAGTGTGTTCAGCAGCCCCTTGTGCAGAGCATATGGATGTTCCGTTTGCATGCGTGTAGAACCCATCAAAATGAGGATTGTGCTCAGGCTTTCTACCGACTGTTCAGATGGCCAAAAAGAAGCCGCGGATGCCTCGCCATGCCAGTTTAGCTCAGCACGGGGACTGACCAAGCAGATGGCAGGGTCCACAGGCCGGATTTACGAGCCTGGTGGGCCGCATCCGCACCCCTGGTCATTGTTCTTTCCTTAATTCTTCAAGAGGTGGTTGTAATGCTCCTCCTGAAGAAACTTCTCTTGAACTTTCATTATTTCTCTGCCTATCATCTAGTAGCAAATCTCCTTTTGGGGGCAAGATTCTTGAGCAAGTGTACTGAAAAGCTTCAGGTGCAATACTGATTTTCTGGGCCCATTTCATTGTGGCTTCCAACCTGGTTATGGAATGGAAATCCCTTTGATTGTCCCCGATGACTGATCTATGCCAGATGTGTGATGGGGAGTGCATCCCTGATTATTCTACTGGATCTCTTGACTGAAAGTAAATTGGAAACACTGTTTCTCAGAAGATCTGTAAGTTGGTTCCAGAAGGTGATGTTGCCAGATTGGAATAGGGTATCATAGTACTTGTTTTATGGTATCTCAGTTCTGTCCTGCCCCCATGTTACTCTAAGCACAATTCAAAGTGTTGGTGCTGACCTTGAAAGCCCTAAACGGCCTTGGCCCAGTATACCTGAAGGAGCATCTCCATCTCCATCATTCAGCCCGGACACTGAGGTCCAGCGGTGAGGGCCTTCTGGCGGTTCCTCACTGTGAGAAGTGAGGTTACAGGGAGCCGAGGGCCTTCTGGTGATTCCCTCACTGCGAGAAGTGAGGTTACAGGGAACCAGGCAAAGGGCCTTCTAGGTAGTGGCACCCACCCTGTGGAACGCAGATGTCAAGGAAATAAACATCTATCTGACTTTTTGAAGATAGGCAGCCCTGTTTAGGGAAGTTTTTAACGTTGGATGTTTGATTGTGTTTTTAATATTCTGTTGGGAGCCACCCAGAGTGGCTGGGGAAACCCAGCCAGATGGGTGGGGTATAAATGTAATATTATTATTATTGTTGTTGTTGTTGTTGTTATATTGCATTATGGGAATGGTCATCTGAAGTTGGGTGCTATCAATATGTGGAAGACACCCAACTCTACTTTTTCGTTTCATTGGAACCTGGTGTAACTGCAAATAAATAACAGGTAGATGGAGTCAGTAATGGGCTGGATGTGGGTTAGTATACAGATTAATACAGACAAAACCGATCTGCTGTTGGTCATTCACTTGTCAGCTGAGGGAAAGGATATTCAACCTGTTCTGAATGGGATTGTGTTCCCTCCTAAGGATCAGGTCTGCAGCTTGGGTGTGATTTTAAATCCCTGATTGCTGATAAGTGCACAGGTGGCATTCATAGCTCATATTGCCTTTCATCGGTTCTGGCATGTACGCCAGCTGCACCACTCCTTGGAAAGATATACTCCGGTCACAGTTATTCCATCTCCAATGACATCCTATGGAATAGGGCATAAATTGGTTAGGGTTCACATGAATGTCCTCACTTCTTAATTCCAGCTTCCTACACATAAACTAAAATGCATCAGTCCTTTGAAATTTGCAATGTTCTGCGTTTTGCAATGTTGTTTGACCATCAAAATGGGACAAAAATGTATGTTTGGGGAAAGTGTGTACACAAATGTGTATATTAGTGAAAGCAATGTGTAGAAAATTAATTATATCACAGGGAAACGGCTTGCAAAAATGTGTATATCGGGCAACAATGTGTACAAAAATGTATGAATGAGGAGTAAGGTACACGAAAATGCTTATCAGGTTTTGGATAGATATTGCTATATAAAAATTGCAAATTGGTGCAGAAATGCGGTGAACTGGATATACGATTAGAGAAATGAGAAACCTGGATTGCTGGATTGTTCCATCCCTGTGCGTCACCCATGGAGCTGCTTTTAAAAAAGCTTTTTGCAACTATAGCTGGCACGTTTGGGCTGACCACTGCAAACGTTTTACACCAGTGCCTAAATGATCTCTGCTGTCTGCTGCTTTGCTGCTAAGTGGAATCCAAAGTGCTAGTCTTGCAATTCCCATCATCCCTGACCACTGGTCTTGCTAGCTAGGGATGATGGGAGTTGTAGTCCAAAAAATAGTTGGAGACCCAAGGTTGGGAAACACTGGTTTAGAGCTTTAAAGTCTATCTATAGGGACACGGGTGGTGCTGTGGTCTAAACCACAGAGCATAGGGCTTGCTGAATCAGAAGGTCGGCGGTTCAAATCACCGTCATGGGGTGAGCTCCCATTGCTTGGTCTCAGCTCCTGCCAACCTAGCAGTTCGAAAGCACGCCAAAAAGTGCAAGTAGATAAATAGGTACCGCTCCAGCGGGAAGGTAAACAGTGTTTCCATGCATTGCTCTGGTTTTGCCAGAAGCGACTTAGTCATGCTGACCACATGACCCGGAAAACCTGTCTGCAGACAAATGCCGGCTCCCTCGGCCAGTAAAGCAATATGAGTGCCACAACCCCAGAGTCGTTTGTGACTGGACTTAACAATCAGGGGTCCTTTACCTTTACCTTGAACCAGCCCATCAATTATAGTTTTTATCAGAAGCTCCTCTTAAGATTATTATAACAAACATTAGAGCAGGGGATATTTGTGCTATTAAATTTTATAAAATATTAAGGATTGGTTGTATTCAGTCTTTATTTAGAGCAGGCCCAATTAAAGCATGACTGGCCTCCTTATTTGGTCAAGCCCACATCCACTTGCCCTATATCAGGTGTGGGCTGGGTCTAGTAATGGCTAAGACAAAAAAAAGGGGTTTGCAGGCTGTTTGTGGTCCTTTTTAAGTTTTGAAGATTTGTAGTGCTTGAAGAGAGTGGTATAGTTAAGGAGGATTGGAAACCTTTTATAAAATACTTAAAAAGTGATCGTAAACATACTAAAACACAAGTAGGATTTGAATAACAAACAGCCATGAACTATGTCTTTTGTAATAATATGAAGACGATAGGGTGCAAAGTGTGTCATAATATGCAGCAATATTAGAAATTAAGGGGAAACCATGGAGGAGTGGAGTGGAAGTCAAATGTTAGTTGAAAATTATGGAGGAATTTAAAGATCTGTGTGTATTAAAGCTTGTAACCTTTTGAAAATTAGTATTCTCGGAAGCCCCAACGATCAGTTGATTGTCACGGCTTCAAAGCCCTGCACAGGGCTCTAATAATCAGGGTTGCAGGGGACCATGTGCAAAGTTTTGAACCTCTCAGGGGCAAAAATGGGTCACCTGACATCATCATGTCAGGTGATTGACAGGCAGGCAGCCCCACCCACCTGGCAGAGGTGGCCAGCAGTCCCCTGCTTTACAGTCTCATTAGTATATTTTAACATTTATATTAATACCAGAGATGTACATGGCATTTCACAGAGGATCGTAGGTGAAAAGAAGCTTACAATTTAAATGTTGACGAGAGAGAATGATGAGACCAAGGCAAGGGCAGCTAGGGAAGAATGCAAGCAATATTGGAAAGATGGAACACTCTTATTAAATGGTTCCCCTCGCACAAATATGTTTAGGATCACAGAGTGTGGCTTTGTATCATAACAGACAGAAGAATATAAAAGAACCACACAAAGAAGGCAATGATTTTCAGAACCAGTGGTGGGCAGATATAAAATAAAGATTTAGCGTTTCAGGTTTGAGGTTTTTAAAAGCTCTGACAATCCTATAGAGCCAAACAAGGAAATCACTCATATCAGACACGAGACAGGAAATGTCATGGTAAGCCGAACTGATGCATTTTCCACCAGCCTGACACTCCTCTTTGTACATTGTTGCCATCTGAAAGAGTTTCTGAACTATCTGAATTCATACCAGTCGGAGAGAAAGAGCGGGAACCCTCTTTCCCCCAATTCGGATAATGCCCTTTTTCATTCGGGAAAAGGTAACTGAAGTATTTGGGCTTGTCTGCTGCTGTGATCTTAGAACCATGCGAGACATCAATGTCTGTGCTGTAATAAAGAAGCAATTGCTGTGGTGTAGCAGGAATGTGAAATAAGCTTGTTGCCGGTGGGGGGGGGGGGGAGAGAAGGACTGAAAACACATGAGAGAGCAGCATTTCCTTCTGCAGAGGAAAATGAGAAGGACGCCAAAGACCTCGGTTTTAAAACCAGCTTCCATAAACATCAAGATTTAGAAGTTCACGTGGCCACCCGTTTGCTGTGATTTCTGCCATAGGAAGGGACTTCATCTGCTTCGCGATAATCCACAAGTTATTTTCTGAAAATTGCAAACCATCTTCTTTAACCACTTTGTTGTATATATTTATTTGCGAACTATGTACAGTGGTACCTAAGGCTACAGACGCTTCAGGTTACATACGCTTCAGGTTACAGACTCCGCTAACCCTGAAATAGTATCTCAGGTTAAGAACTTTGCTTCAGGATGAGAACAGAAATCGTGCAGCGGCGGCGCAGTGGCAGCAGCAGGAGGCCCCATTAGCTAAAGTGGTGCTTCAGGTTAAGAACAGTTTCAGGTTAAGAACGGACCTCCGGAACGAATTAAGTACTTAACCCGAGGTACCACTGTATTCCACTTTTCCAGTAAATTGTGCTCATATTAAAGCCCAGAGGCTGCCCTGTATACTTGAAGGAATGTCTCCACCCCCATCATTCAGCCCAGACACTGAGGTCCAGCTCCGAGGGCCTTCTGGCAGTTCCCTTCCTGCAATAAATGAAGTTACAGGAGACCAGACAGAGGGTCTTCTTGGTAGTGGCGCCTGCCCTGTGAAACACCCTCCCACCAGATGTCAAGGGGGAAAACAACTATCTGACTTTCAGAAGACACCTGAAGGCAGCCCTGTTTCGGAAAGTTTTTAATGTTTGCTCTTTTATCATGTCTTTAACATTCTGTTGGGAGCCACGCAGAGTGGCTGGGGCAACCCAGTCAGATGGGCGCCATATAAATAATAAAGTTATTATTATAATAAAATTATAATCCGTGGGTACCACTCCCCTCTCAATTTTTCTGGAATTAATAAAATTGTCAAAATTGTCATAGGGAATTTTTTTAAACCATGCTATTTTCATTAATTCAGTGTTAAGATACAGTTCCAAGTTTTTATTCTGGTACTGAACAGAGTATGCACATCTGTCCTAGGAATGTATTGTCATGAAAACTGTGCTGCTATTTCAGGCACAAAGGGCACGATAGATTTCCTTATTCATATGCCAGCTCTTTCCTATGTTGGTGCCATCTTGCACCATGGGCACCTATAGTGCGGGACACATCTGCTTTTATTTCCTTTTCAGCTCCTTTTAAGGGTATTTGATCTTCTGCGCTGGGTGTTATTAGATTGTGTATCTCCTAGGGCAGTCTTTCAAAGTTACACAGTAGATTGATGCTTTTCTCTCAGACAAATGGAACCATCATCTACCCACCCGCATCCAATCTCTCAATGAGTTGCCAAAAATCCATTCACATCTTCTAGTTTGTAAAAATTTGCAGTATACACGTACTGAGGTCTAGCTTTGTGTGAACCCCTTTTTGTTGGGATTTTATAGCACAGTAATAACCCACCAATAGCTGTTTTGGGGAAACCAAGTTTGGGCAAATTGGAAAGTGGCTCAACGCATATGCAAGACCAGCCCAACATAGGATATTCGGATATGAAAGAGAGAAAAAGAGGGAGAATAAAGGAGCTTTAAAATAATTTAGGAACATATGTGACCTGCTGGATTGGGCCAAAGTCCCGTCTAATCTAACATCCTCTTCTCACAATGGCAACCGACTGCAGACCCTCCAAGTGTCCCCGTTTTCCAGAGACAGACCCAGATGTAGAGAAACCATCCTGGTTTCTGATTTGATCCAGGAATGTCCCACTTTTCCTTAGGACATCCCTATTTTTATTGAGAAATGTTGGAAGATATGGAGTTATGCAACCCCTGAGCCAAGGAGATAAGCAACTATACACCCTTTAGAATAATTTTTTAAATGTTTATTTTTTAAATGTTTAAATGTTTAATAGGGAGGTTTTTAACATTTAATGTTTTATTATGTTTTTATATATGCTGCAAGCCACCCAGAATGTCTGGGGAAACCCAGTGAGATGGGAGGTGTATAAATAATAACATCATCATCATCATCATCATCATCATCATTATTATTATTATTATCCCTATTTTCATCAGATTCATGTTGGAGGGTACACAGCTGTGAATGAAAAGCCTGCCTGTAGATGGCACTTACCATGGATTGACTTTAGAAATATGTGCATCTGAAACTTACGGTAAATCTTCTATATCTTCACCTGAGGGGTTCCTTACAGCCCCATGATTCTTGATTGTGAAACAGAAGTTTGATCAGAAGAGGATATATGAAACCAGGAGGAGTGGTGGAGATTATCTTGATAGCTCTGGCAAGAGCAGTCAAATACCTTCTTTTGTTAAGGCGATTTTTCTCAATGGATGGTTTCTCCTTGAAAAAACAGAGTTATTTGGGAATCTAGGCTTATCCTCCCCTCCCAAGGTGCCTTGGCCGAGAGATAAAGAGGGCAACAGTCTAGCAGTCTTGTGTGAAAGGAACACAGAAGCCTGCCACTCTGTGAGAACCCAGTGTTGATGCCCTTTTGAAACCTTATGTGGGTAAGCAAAAGGTAAAGGACCCCTGGATGGTTAAGTCCAGTCAAAGGCGACTCTGGGGTTGTGGCGCTCATCTTGCTTTCAGGCCGAGGGAGCCGGTGATTGTCTACAGACAGTTTTCTGGGTCATGTGGCCAGCAGGACTAAACCACTTCTGGCACAACAGAACACCGTGACGGAAACCAGAGCACACGGAAACGCCGTTTACCTTCCTGCTGCAGTGGTACCTATTTATCTACTTGCACTGTTGTTCTTTCGAACTGTTAGGTTGGCAGGAGCTGGGACAGAGCAACGGGAGCTCACCCCGTAATGTGGATTTGAACCATCAACCTTGTGATCGACAAGCCCAAGAGGCTCAGTAGTTTAGACCACAGCTCCACCCGTGTCCCAAATAAACAAGCACACCATCACTGATCGGTCCACCCACCATTGTGAGGCTCAAAGCAATGAAGATGATGCCTCCCCAGCTGTTGCCATTGGCTGTGGGTTTCTTGTGATGTCACAAAAGCACTTGGCAAGTGAGTGGATATACAGGCAGGCCAAGGGGAAAGCCCTTTTCTATTTCCAGCAGGACACACCTGGCAATGGATGTGACATTCAGCACTGCCCAGGTTTCTTCCACTTGGAGGAGGCAAACTGGTAAATGGAAGGAGGCAATCTTCTGGCAGTGGGATGCTAGGGAGTGATAATAAGGCAAGTTTGCTTGCTTGAAGGCTGCTGGTATCTATGGTTAGAAGCTGGCAGACGTCTCATGATGGACCTAACAGTAGCTTCTGGCACAATGGGACACTGTGACGGAAACCGGAGCCCACGGAAACAGTTTCCCTTCCCGCTGCAGAGGTACCTATTTATCTACTTGCACTGGTGTTCTTTCGAACTGTTAGGTTGGCAGGAGCTGGGACAGAGCAACGGGAGCTCACCCCGTTGCGGGGATTCGAACCACCAACCTTCTGATCGACAAGCCCAAGAGGCTCAGTGGTTTAGACCACAGCGCCACCTGTGTCCATAATGTGGGAGCATAATCTGTTTGAGTGTTGATACTATGATTCCCCCCCCCCCTAATTTGTTTGGTCCGCTTTCATAAATAAAGCATTATCACAGAAACCCCATAGGTCTCCAGTAACTTTGTTCAAAGGAAGCAAACCCCGTGGCGTGAGGCGTACCCACTGAAATCTCTTGCCACTCAGAGACTGTGATGAATGCTATATCATCAGATATGTTTAGCTCGACTAAAAGATCATGCTGCTCTATGTGCTGTTTTGGTAAGAGTGGTTTTCACTGAGGAAAATTAAATATCAAGCCTTCATTCCCCCTGCACAAGGAAACTTAGTTGCAAATCAGCTATGCTTGATAAAAGACACAGTTTCTATTTAGGTCCTTGGCAATCTCAAATTCTTAAGATGCAGGCTACGCAAGGCCAACAAGATGAAATATCTAAGTTTATCTTTAGGCATAATGATAACATTGTAGTGCTTGCTTCTAAGAATGGGGGTGCCGAAAACACAGCTTAGCATTCATAAGGCACTTTCTCTGTGTTATAATCTTTACCCCCTCTCATCTTTGCAACAAAGCTGGGAGGTAAGCTTTAATATTGGAATTAATAATTATGATCGCCACCAAAAACTTACTAGAACGGCCGCTTCCATTCTGTGAGCTGTTGATTATAGAATAAATTTTTCCCCAGCATCACTTTTTAATAATAAATGAGTAATCTGATTTATTTATTTACTGGGTTTTTTTCTCCCTTGCCGCCACAAAGTTTTAAAATGCCATACAAATGCTTCCTATCAACAGCCTGTTAGGCCTTGGCTGGGCTAACTGTGCTGCATGAATCAGTCTTGATCAGAGCACATCATGGATCTTGCCTTTGGGCGCTTATTTTCATTTATTTTTAAAATAATGTCTATATACCAGGTTTATCTCCCAATGATCTCAAGGTGGTGTGCATGAGGTGGGTTAAGTGAGCTTCCTGGCGGAGTGGGGATTTGAACCCTACACTCCCGTGTCCTAGTCGAACCCTCTAACCATGGGTGGTGAAAGAACGCATACGCTTCCTTTCCCTCTGCCATACATTGGACTACTGCAATGTGCTGTTCTACGTGGAGCTACCTTTGAAGGTGACCTGGGAACTACAACTAATCCAGAATGCAGCAGCTAGACTGGAGACTGGGGGCGACTGCCGAGACCATATAACATTGGTCCTGAAAGACCTACACTGGCTCCCAGTATGTTTCCAAGC
Source organism: Podarcis erhardii (assembly GCF_964252035.2). Taxonomy (NCBI): domain Eukaryota; kingdom Metazoa; phylum Chordata; class Lepidosauria; order Squamata; family Lacertidae; genus Podarcis; species Podarcis erhardii. The sequence goes on from NC_138501.1 coordinate 14,642,675, forward strand.
ACAATTCAAAGTGTTGGTGCTGACATTTAAAGCCCTAAACCAGGCATAGGCAAACTTGGCCCTCCAGATGTTTTGGGACTACAATTCCCACCATCCCTAGCTAACAGGACCAGTGGTCAGGGACGATGGGAATTGTAGTCTCAAAACATCTGAAGGGCCAAGTTTGCCTGCGCCTGCCCTAAACAGCCTCAGCCCAGTGTACCTGAAGGAGCGCCTCCACCCCCATCGCTCAGCCCGGACACTGAGGTCCAGCTCCGAGGGCCTTTTGGTGGTTCCCCCAATGCAAGAAGTCAGGTTACAGAGAACCAGGCAGAGGGCCTTCTCGGTAGTGGCACCTGCCCTGTGGAATGCCCTTCCTTCAGATGTCAAGGAAATAAAAACTATCTGACTTTTAGAGAACATCTGAAGGCAGCCCTGTTTAGGGAAGTTTTTAATGTTTGATGTTTTATCATGTTTTTAATAATCTGTTGGGAGCCAGCAGGGTATAAATCATAAATTGTTGTTGTTCTTGTTGTTGTTCTTCATGTTATTGTTAAGAATGCTATACAGTCATACCTCGAGTTGAATGTGCTTTGGGTTGAGCGCATTCGAGTTGCTCTCTGCGGCAACCCGAAAATAACGGAGCATGTTACTTCCGGGTTTCGCCGCTCACGCATGCGCAGATGCTCAAAATGACGTCACACGCATGCGCGGAAGCGACAAAACGCGACACGCGCAGACGCGCCATTGCATTTTACGTTCCGTTCGGGATGCGAACAGGGCTCCAGAACGGATCCCGTTTGCATCCCAAGGTATATGCATTCCAACCTCTTGGGACTGTAATGCTCCCCCACATGTAACGGGCCCTGCAAAAGGCAAAGAGAAGTAGTGGTGGCTGAACTCTCATTTAGAGAAATTGTAATCTGCTGCTAATGATTGAGAAATTCCCAATTATGCAGTTGGTCAGAAACCCCGGGGTTTCTTGGAGAACAGTTTGAAAGCTGCTAATCAATCATGAAAATACGTACGGATGCCCCAAATCTCGTAGCTGAGATGCTTTTGTTCCCGGGCACTCCTGGAGGAGAGCATCTGCCTTCCGAGGACACTTCCCATGCTCTTGTTTGCGCACTGAACCAACAGCGTGGGAAGCTGCCATGTGGATGTGCCCTGAGATAACCATATGCCACAGAAAACTGCGCAGCACTTTGTTGCATAAACACTGGGTATTTATTGACGAGGCTTGAGTTGGCTTGGCAGCAACTGCAAACACCATCGTGCAAAATGACACCTGGGCTGTCAGGGTCCCTGTTCCCCATTGCTAAGGAGTACCATAATCTTAGAATTATTCATTTGGTTATTATTATTATATATTGTATTCTACCCACCTGACTGGTTTGCCCCAGCCATTCTGGGTGGCTTTCAACTACTGCTTTTTTCCTTTTTTTCCATTTATTGTTTTTAGCCGCTCTGAGCCCGGATTTGGCTGGGGAGGGCGGGATATAAATAAAATTCTATTATTATTTATTATTATTATTAGAAAAAAAGTGCTGGAACTCACCATGAAGTACAATAAAAGCCACACATTTTGACAACAACAAAAGAGGTGCCAGGATTTTGTACCTTGGGTACCCCCTGGAAAAAAACAACCACTGCTTCTAATGCATATAAAAAAATAAGAAAACATTTTGGAGGATTTCATTTGGGGAGAATAAATTTGTTTGGCAATCTTCTCCTTTTTGTGTGGGTAATAAACTGTGAACAGGAGGAATGAAAGACTCAGCTTTCTGTGACTTGCAAGTTTCTGCAGTAAGCTAAGAAGCAGGGAGGAACCCCAAGCCAGGTATCTGTATATCGATAAAAGCACACACCAAAATGGAAAAGGCCATTTGAAATGCTTGCAGAACACATTGCCATTCATCACGATAGAGTGGGCCCTCTCTTCCGTCTCTAATTCCGTGCTACTTTGAATCTTTGTTTTGGATGGTGATGGAAACCCTCCCCACATGCTAGATTAAGCACTTGGATCCGTGCCCGAAATGCCTGGGGTTATTTGGATGTGTCGATGGAAGCATGCAGCGATGATTGAATTTGAATCTGTTATGAGAGCGAGTATTCCTGCATTTGCCAAACAGCAGAAATAACCTAAGCTTATGAACATAGGGTACCCTACCCTGCACAGATGGCTGTGGAGCTGTTGCAGTTAAGAGGCTGTTACTAGGCTTCCTCCCCCCCCCCCCCCGCCCCCCACCTCCACCCTTAAGAGAGTTACATGCAATACATGCGTTGCCATCAAACCAGCTTCTGAATGCGTATTCTCTCTCTTTTCCTTTCAAAGACGTTTTTCGGGCATATTTTACCTGACATGAAGCTTACCAGGGCGAGGGACTTTTTTTTGAAGTCCATCATCTTACTCAAGGCCAAGGCAGATGACCTAGTATTCCCTCCCCCTCCCCCAATTCTTTTAAAGAAACGGTGGTGGGGTGAGTTCCTGCCGAAAGCAGCAGGGCATCACACATGTTTGGAAGAAGGATGCTACAGGAGGATTTTGAGCCCAGGAGCATCTTCCTTTTGCTTAAATGAGAAAGGAATAGATTGGTCTGCGGAGTGCTCTGCCCTTGAGGGTTTTGCTCCCTGCTGCCGCAAACAGAGGCATCACTCTTGTTGCCTTCTGTCTCGCTTCATTCTCTCTGGTGCCAGACAAGGGTTTGGAGGGTGGGGGGAAAGGAGTTGTAAGCACATTATGGGGCAGCGTGATTGGTCTCTTGGGAAGATGCCAGATTCTCTGCTCTCCAGCATCTTTTCCCCACCCCTAGTTCATGCAGAGAGCAGCACTGATGTATTTTTTAAAAAGAAATCTGGAGACGTCCCAGTGATTTGTCTCCAGCGATGAGGATAAAACTGAGTGACCGAGTAATAAAGCAGAGCCCACCTTTATGCTCACCTGGACTATGAGGTTGTTGCTTTTACTTGAAGCAAATAACCGAGACTGGAAATGCTGCTTTTCTGGGAGACCGACACTGGAGAATGACAATGTCTCCACACAGCACCGCTTTGGCAAGGTGAAGTAAGGATAGTGCAAATGTAGCCAAGAAGCTAAAATCATAAAGGTTAAAAAAAAAAGGTAAAGGACCCAGGATGGTTAAGTCCAGTCAAAGGAGACTATGGGGTTGCGGCACTCATCTCGCTTTCAGGCCAAGGGAGCCGGCGTTGGTCCACAGACAGCTTTTCGGGTCATGTGGCCACCATGACTAAACCGTTTCTGGCGCAACAGGACACTGTGACGAGTGCCAGAGTGCACAGAAATGCCATTTGCCTTCCTGCCACAGCAGTACCTATTTATCTACTTGCACTGGTGTGCTTTCGAACTGCTAAATCAAATATATGACTTGACACTCTTCTTTGGAAATTAAACCAATGTCCAGACTTAATATTCCAAAACTTTACTTGCAGAAACTTATAGATGAATTAGAGCATAATATTTACATGCTGGTCTAAACATGGGCTTTACAGTCTCTTCTTACTTCCAAACAACGGTATTTTCCTCTCTTTCCAGAGCTCAGCACTTTCAGCCTTCTGTATCTCAATTAGGCCATGCCTTGCAGCTCCTATGAGAGATTTCCACTTTTTCCTTCTCCTGCAGCTTTGCTCTCTCTCTTTCAAGCAGATAAGAAGCGCTGCAACACTCTACTCAACTTAGCAGTGTTCACAGTGGATTCTAAAACACAGTCACCTTGCATCACATAAAATCACTAGTTATCTTCTATGTGTCCAACGTTAGCCAATCACATGAGAACTACTAGAGTACTCTCTAGAATTCAGTTACCATACAGTCAAATTCAAACACATAGTAAAGCATGCAATCATTTACAATTTCAGTGAATTAAATTACTAACTTAACAGAGCTGGACATTGAAAATGTGGTGGTATGTATATCACCTTGGCTATTAACTCCTTTGATGGCAATCCACTTGAGGCCTTACAGCTGTCTAATTCATTCATTCATTCATTCATTCATTCATTATTGCATAAGTATCCAATTTTTCTTCATGCAACTCAAGGCAGCACATATGGTTCTCCTGCTCCCCATTTTATCCTCACAACATCCCTGTGAGGTAGGTTAGCCTGAGAGATAGTGACTGGCCCACAGTCACCCAGCGAGCCTCTTCACTGAGCGGGTATTTGAACCCTGGTTTCCCAAGTCCCTAGTCCAGAATTCTATCCACGACATCACACTGACACTCAAACCTTTACGATCCAACCAACTGTCACTCGGGCAGAAATTCTGCCTTAAGGAAAGACATCTGAATGTTCCACAGCAAATCTTTTATAAATAAACTACCATGCACTTCCTTCACCAGAAACTACCGTAATCCTCTGGCAACGTCCTTTAGCCTCAGTTTTCCTGCCTAGTAAAATGAGGACCATGACCACCATATTGGTCTGTTATGAGGATAAATTAGAACAGGGAAATGTGCTTCTCTGAGGTTTGGAGGAAAGCTGGGCTACAAAGACAGGCAAATTATTTGAAAACAGATAAGACAAAGCCGTTTGTTTACAGTGAGATAGTTCTAATGTTCTCCTTGAGAGATGTGCAACAGGATTGTGTTTAATCCATTTGGAAAGTGAACGAGAAATTACTGTTTTCAGAGTTGCAAATGACAGCAATACCTGCAGCAACTAATCCAGCTATGTCAAGATGATTACTTCATAATTACACCCCTTCCTTCACCACAGGCTTCTGCATCGGGAGAAATGTCTCTGTAACCAATTAGTTGTTTTGACCTTTCCTGGGTTCTTGCATTGTCCTCGGTCACAAAAATAGACAGCTGCCTTCAATGACTAGAGGCATGTATTGTTACAGGGGGGACGGGGACTCTGTGTCACAAGAGATGAGGGTGACAACATAGGAAAAAATGTTCAATCAATTTAACAGGCTCTGCTCCCTTAGGGAAGGCAAGCTGGAAATGTCTGTGTCGTTCACTCTGGGCCAGCGCGGCTGTGGGTAACCTCATACTTCGCGTCTGTCTACTAAGACATGGATCATGCACATGGGAACACTGAAGGCACATGAAGACATGTATTTCCCCCCAAACGTTGGTTGATGAGCCTTTTCTAGGTGCCATTTCTGGGTTGTTTTTATTATTATTTGTATTCAAAATTGGGGGCAGGGGTAGAATTCCTTTTAAAGTAAAGTGTTGTTGTTGTTTAGTCGTTTATTCGTGTCTGACTCTTCGTGACCCCATGGACCAGAGCACGCCAGACACTCCTGTCTTCCACTGCCTCCCGCAGTTTGGTCAAACTCATGCTGGTAGTTTGGAGAACACTGTCCAACCATCTCGTCCTCTGTCGTCCCCTTCTCCTTGTGCCCTTCATCTTTCCCAACATCAGGGTCTTTTCCAGGGAGTCTTCTCTTCTCATGAGGTGGCCAAAGTATTGGAGCCTCAGCTTCAGGATCTGTCCTTCCAGTGAGCACTCAGGGCTGATTTCCTTCAGAATGGATAGGTTTGATCTTCTTGCAGTCCATGGGACTCTCAAGAGTCTCCTCCAGCACCATAATTCAAAAGCATCAATTCTTCGGTGATCAGCCTTCTTTATGGTCCAGCTCTCACTTCCATACATCACTACTGGCAAAACTACATAGGTTTTACTATACGGACCTTTTTAAAGTAAAGTATGACACTCCAAGTGGGCCGCGGGTGGCGCTGTGGGTAAAACCTCAGCGCCTAGGGCTTGCCGATCAAAAGGTCGGCGGTTCGAATCCCCGCGGCAGGGTGTGCTCCCGCTGCTCGGTCCCAGCGCCTGCCAACCTAGCAGTTCGAAAGCACCCCCGGGTGCAAGTAGATAAATAGAGACCGCTTACTGGCAGGAAGGTAAACGGCGTTTCTGTGTGCTGCGCTGGCTCGCCAGATGTAGCTTGTCATGCTGGCCACGTGACCCGGAAGTGTCTGCGGACAGCGCTGGCCCCCGGCCTCTTAAGTGAGATGGGTGCACCAACCCCAGAGTCTGTCAAGACTGGCCCGTACGGGCAGGGGTACCTTTACCTTTACCTTTATGACACTCCAAATAACAACAACAACAACAACAACAACAACAATTCATTTATACCCTGCCCATCTGGCTGGGTTGCCCCAGTCACTCCGGGCAGCTCCCAACAGAATATTAAAAACGCGATAAAATACAAAACATTAAAAACTTCCCTAAACAGTAATAAAAATGCAATTAAAATCATGCAGCACCTACAGTATAGAATTGCAGTGTGTATTTTCCTTCTTCCATTAGTCACCATGTGTAAGACAGTGAGCTATGAATGCGGGTAGATTGTGGTGTTTTGTGTGTGTTCTTGTCAACCTGATTTGATTTAATATTGGTCATGATGAGAAATTCCTGAAGTAATGGAAGGTGTTGTTGTTGTTTTTTAAAAAACTTTTTATTGGGAAAGATAAAGCCTATTTACAGAGGCTTATGAGTAACCTATAAATCAAATATAAGTATTTTAAATATATGTATATACAGGCCCCATTCTAGGCAGCTTTGAAAATTAACTGCAAAATTTCCTTTCTTGTGTTTGTGTGTGACATGAAGAATAATTGCTTTAATTCTCCAAACTTGTAATCTATAAACACTGAGTTATGTTAACTGTCTGAGATGAGCCAGGTGGTGATGTGGAGCTTTAGGAAAAATAGTGTTGGCTCTGAAAATGTTGCAGTACATTGAAGCAGGCAGCATTGATTTCTGTCTCAAGTTCATTTCTAGCCAGAATGCTGGAGTCACTTGGCCAAACCTGCAAAATACTGTTGCTGTTTTTTCAGATAGAGATCTAATAAACAAATCCAACCTTTTATGCTTAATTAAATTTAAATGTTGTTTTTAAAAAAAAAAAAACACCTCACCAACCTCATTTTTTTACTTCTTTGTATCCAAATAAACCTTCCATCTGCCTGGTTTTATGTCCAGAATTGTTCATGGCAATCTATTTGTAACACCAGGAAGGTTCAATAGCAGGATCAGAACTGCTCACATTGACCAAAGAAGTGTAGATAACTATATGGTTTGAAATTGTGCCACAGAAGGCATCCTTAGTGCAGAATCTGGGAGCTATCATGCAAAAACTGAACACTCATTTTAAAACAATAGCTGTTATTGCCAAGAAAACCTCTAGATATGAACAGCTTGGTGCTTCTACCAGAGGCCTCAAGAGTGTTGTTGAGTATGAAACTCCTTTCTCCTGGCACAGATCCTACTTACCTGTTAACCCACAAAGGATCCTAAGTTATGCAATAAAAGGCCTAGCAGAAAATATGGACAACTGAACTTAATTTACTGACTCTTTTCATTCACTGCTGGACCCAATTTGAACCTGTGAATGCATCAACATGGTCCCTGGGTGTTCGCTCTTTCTCTCTGAGTGGAGATTTGCTCTCATTAGAAAGCTACTCTTCCGACAGGCAGAATGAGATTTATGGAAATGTTATACTTTTTATACAAATCAATATTATTCCTGTGCTGAGCCTTGGAGAGGTTAGATTCTGTAGCCATCACAGCTGTGAAATGCAGTGCTCATAAAGTCAGCAAGATGTGCAGGTTCATTAAATGAGTTGCTTGTATGTTTATGTTATCCAGATGGCCTCTAAGAAGAATGGCCACTTCACCCTTGTGCTCTTCTTATAATTCTGGAAGATGCCCAGGGGACACCTGGGGGAGGCGGTCAGGAAGAGACTTATGAGGGAAATGTCTCCCAAAAAGACAATTTTGGTTTATTTTTCAAAAAAATAAAAGCCCGCACATATTGCATCTGCTCTGTAATCATCCTGCCATTCTTTGGGGGCAGTGCCCCTTTTCTAGGGGTGCTGCCAGTTCCAAACATTCAGATTTCATGCAGCTTTTGTAACCTCTAAAGGGCTAGTTCCATAAATGTTCCCCTGGCGTCTGCTTCCCAAAGCCCAAAAGCTTCTGCCCAACTCAGGGAGGGAGGCATGATGCTCTGACAGGTCCAAAGTCCCTCCTGCCACCTTCCCGCAGCCTGCTTGGATTTGGGAAGGCGAAAGGGCGGCTCCAGAATCCTGTCAGAGGCTGGGAACCTCCTTCCCAAACCTGGGAAGTTTCTGCCCAGCTTAGGGAGGGAGGTGCGATGCTCACACACACAATGTCAGATGCGCAATGTCCCACATTGCCCTTGGAAGCTTGTATCTCTTCCCCTGCAAAACATTTCACCACACGCCACTGGCTACTGTTGACCTTACATTTTGTGGACCTTTCAGGTAGTAATGTTCTTTTTGGAAGCTGACTTCCTGGGCTGAAATGTACTTCCAGATATATGTGTTAAGATATCTTCTTTGGTGATCACTCGTAGCCGAGTAAGATTGTCTTCCATAAACACAGTTTTAAAAGTGAGTCCGTAAAGGACTGTGGAGGCCAATTCTGGACCCACATGTCCTTTCACATTGGGGACATCGGTTTCCGGGCGGGAGTTGATCATGGTGAGGGTTTGCCAAGTGTGCCTTCCTCTTAGCACGTTTCTCCCTTTCGTTTGAGCGTCTTCACAACCCATGACACCTTTGCTAAAGGTTGTTCTTCAGTTGGAGCGTAGTGTTTCCCAGTTATCAGTGTTTATACTACATTTTTTAAGATTTGCCTTGAGAGAATCTTTAAACCTTTTTTGTTGACCACAAACATTACGCTTTCCATTTTTAAATAGAGTACAGTGGTACCTCTGGATGTGAACGGGATCCATTCCGGAGCCCCATTCGCATCCTGAAGTGAATGTAAGACGCGACTGCTCGTCTGCGCATGCACGGGTTGCATTTTACTGCTTCCACACATGTGCGTGATGTCATTTTGAGCGTCTGTGCATGCACGAGCGGTGTGCTCCATTATTTCAGGGTCACCGCAGAGCGCAACCCGAAAATATTTAAGCTGAAGCGTATTCATCCCGAGGTATGACTGTAGTTGCTTTGGAAGGATGCGTGTGGTTCTGTGGTCTAAACCACAGAGCCTAGGGCTTGCCGATCAGAAGGTCGGCAGTTCAAATGCCCGTGACGAGGTGAGCTCCCGTTGCTTGGTCCCTGCTCCTGCCAACCTAGCAGTTCGAAAGCACATCAAAGTGCAAGTAGATAAATAGGTACCACTCCAGCAGGAAGGTAAATAGCGTTTCTATGCGCTGCTCTGGTTTGCCAGAAGTAGCTTCGTCATGCTGACCACATGACCTGGAAGCTGTCTGTGGACAAACGCCGGCTCCCTTGGCCAGTAAAGCGAGATGAGTGCCGCAACCCCAGAGTCGGCCACGACTGGACCTAATGGTCAGGGGTCCCTTTACCTTTACCTAGTTGCTTTGGAAGACGATAATCAGGCATCCGCACAACATGACCAGTCCAACAAAGTTGATGTTGAAGAATCATTGCTTCGACACTGGGGCTCTTTGCTTCTTCCAGTACACTGGCATTAGTTCGTCTGTCTTCCCAGGTGATATGTAAAGTATTTTAGAGACACCATTGATGGAATCTTTTGAGGAGTTGGAGATGGCGTTTATAAGTGCTCCATGTTTCACAAGCATACAGTAAGGTTGGTAGTGCCATAGCTTTGTAAACGAGCATTTTGGCTTCCCATTAAGATATAGGTATACAAACACACACCGTGTTTGTTTGGAGGGGAGTTATTCATCTCCATAAATTGTAATATGGAAGGGTTAGGTAATATGGAGGGCGCAGATACCTCATATCTCCATGTCCACTGCTCCATCTTCCATTTCCAAAGGGTGGAGACGATTGGTGCTGCTATGTGTGGGGGCATGGGGATTAGGGCTGGCATGCACAGCTCTGCACTTGTTAGATAAGTTTATTTTCTTGTGCATTTGGCTGAGCACTATTGTGCCGGATCTGAACTTCACAAAATACTGTGGAAAATCTAAAAAGGGGATAATAATGAAATGCCTTTGTCTCATCATAGCCATATGGTCCTTTGTCTTCAATTTATTGTAATCACTTATAAAGGTGGTTAATGCGGCACGCAGGAAACATTTTTAACTGAAACTGCTGTGCCTAGAAATCTGGGTGTTAAATGTTGGATTTTTTAAAATTTTGACCCTTGTAAAGTTTTCCTGAGAAAGGATGTGATGTTGACAATGCGCTTTATCAGCCTTTGCTATGGCAACTAATGGCCGTGATTTTCATTCCTACAAACAAGATAGGCTCTTCTCCTGGGCAGAGTATCTTCTAGAAAACAACGGTACTAGTAGTTCTATCAAACAATGTTAAGAACAATGTTAAACAACAATTGATGACCTCCTTCTACCGGTCCACAATAGAAAGTGTCCTCTCATATTGTATCACAGTGTGGTACGTTTGCTTGACTGCCATGGACAGAAAGTCTTTACAGAGGGTGGTGAACACAGCACATGATATCATGGACTGTTCCCTGAGCCTGCTAGATGACATTGCAAGGGATTGTTGGCTTAGGAGAGCGAGCAAAATTCTCAGGGATGATTCACACCCCAGCCAGCACCTCTTTAATCTTCTACCCTCGGACAGGAGATATAGAAGTATAATCAGTCGTACCAACAGGCTAAAGAACAGTTTCTATCCATGGGCCGTTAGGCTGCTGAACAGAAAATAATATAGTGCAACTGACTTTCGGGGTTGGTGTGATGTGCGACAAGCACACAGAATACAATGAGAATGAGTGTTTTTGGGGGGCAAGGAAGGCTCGGTTAATTTCATTGTACACAGGTTGTACGTTGACAATAAAGGTATTATTATTGTTGTTATTGTTATTGTTATTGTTATTTCCCTCTGCCACCTTCCACTTTTCTCTTTCCCAGTAGTCATTCTGCATTCTGTAGACCTCATTGGACTGTTTTCTGAGGGGGTTTATATATATTGTTACTGGAATTTATGGAACGGTGGGGGGGGTGTTGATCCTCCAGCTGATATCATACACCCCCCACAACTACCAAAATCAACACAATCACTCCTGCAGATGTCCCCACAAAACACTTCATCACACAGTCCGTCCCCCCATTCAAAGGGCCTCCGCTGGACATTATCAAATGTAACAGTTCACTGATAAATGTATGTATGTACTGGCTCATTGGGAAAGCTTTAGAAAGCCATATAAAATCGCTCCAGTATCGGAATTGCACCGTTCCAACTTTTTCTGTTCAGGGAAGGAATGGCTACCAAGAGAGAAGCCAGGCATGTGGGCAGCCATAATCCCTCACACCTGAGACCACATACTCAGCAACCTCTTGTCTGGATGAAAATCGCTGTCACCCTGGCCCCTGAGTGCTAGACAGGTAGCCATTCCAGAAACAGTGGTAAACCCAACCTCAGTTGATTAGGATCTTGGTCAAGACAAAGGGGTGTGATTAACTTGACTGGGAGAATAGGAAAATGTACATATGTACTCACCTTTTGTTTTACTTAATGGGTGTGAAGTGGAGGTCAAGGGAGGGATGGGAGCAAACCTAATACTCAGGTTTCTGCCAGGAGACCCTTCCCAGATTGTGACACAGCTGTGATGTATAAATGATGTATGTGTGATGCTTCACTAAGGGTGTTGTGGGTAAAAAGGGAAACTTATAAAAGTTGGAGCCATCCTTTGTTCTGGGCTTCTTCCTCCTTCTTCCATGTGGTGGGTGGAAGTCCTGTTGCTGCAGTCTTTGAATAAAGATCTGGCCTACAGGCTGCTGTTTCGCTCCTATATTCTTGGCTGGTGTCTTTGTTTGGCAATCCAAGTGAACCCAGGGATTTCATATAACACACACATACACACAAACACACACACTTTTAGGTTTGGAGTTTTTAAGAAAATATTTTTTTAACACTTGTATAAGCCTTTCTTTGTTTTTCGTTCTGTTTTTGCTTAGTTATTGTCGGGGAACTGCCATCAGAGCTGGAGGGAGAGAGCGGGCTCTGGAAGGGTTCCAGAGAGCGTCCCGGGATGGGAAGAGGCAGCCCATCTTCTGGGGAAGAGAATCAGCGTAGCACCAGTGGAGAAGGGGGGCAGATGGGGGAATCGGCGAGGCGGTCCCCTAACTCCTTGCCAGGGACCAGCGGGGATAGTAAGGGTCCTCCGCTGCCTACACCCTCCTTGCGCAGAAGGCTTCCGCGCAGGGAGAGTAGGAGGAGACTAGGCGTCAAAGAGTTTCTTTGCTGGAATAAGTTCAAGAAACGCCCACTGACAGATTCTGCCAGCGTCTGAGACAGCCACGGGTGAGTGGCTGTCCAGACAGAAAAGGTTCACTCAGGCAACCAAGCCAGGCGTTGCACCGGTTTATGCACGAGCAACCCCTAGAACCATTACAGTTATTTATTAATTTATTAAAATATTTATATACCACTGTACAGTGGTACCTCTGGTTATGAACGGGATCCGTTCTGGAGCCCCGTTCGCATCCTGAGGTGAACGTAACCCGCGTCTGAGCGGGTTGCAATTCGCCGTTTCCGCACATGCGTGTGACGTCATTTTGACCGCCTGCACATGCGTGAGTGGCGAAACCCAGAAGTAACACGTTCCATTACTTCCGGGTCACCGCAGAGCGCAGCCCGAAAATGCTCAACCTGAAGCATCACGAGGTATGACTGTATCTTAAGAAATATATCACAGTGGTTTGCAGCAATATCAAAACCAAAGTTCCCCTGAGTGTCTTCCTCTTCTTTCTCATTGACTCTGTTTCGACTCCAGTGAGGGGGTCTTTCCATTCGGAACTCCCCCCGAACTCAGTTCCGGCACCGCTCAGGTGGGTGCCATTGCCATTCCAAGACAACGTGAGGTGTTTATGGTGAGTTCCAGCACCTCTTTTTCTAGAAAAAATAACCACCTGAGTTTGCTGTTAGAAAGAGTGATCATGCGTGATATAGGGCACTATGATGTCACTTTGTGGAGATGCACAAGAAGTAAAAGAGAAGAAGAAGTTGGAAGCAGTGGCTCAAATTTTTGCATGTAGCAATGGATTGTGTTGCTTTCCCCATCTTTTATTGTGCCTAAAAATGATTTAAGCATGAAAACATGTTGCAACAATGTGAGCCATCTCAATTCTGCAGCACTTTGGCTCGGTCCTTAATCATAAGCAAACTTCCTGGAACGTTTAAGTTCTATATTTTCTTATTTTGCATGCTCTCTTTTTTTGACAGGCCATTTAGTTCATTTAGCTGCTCTGCTTCCTTACTGCTTTGTGCTGATTCAGTTGCCCAACTCATTTTGCATCATTTCTGCCTATCATAGTTGTGTTGATCAGTGCAGAAATAAAATGGCTCTGCATCCTAATAAGCGTGAACTCACAGGAACTACAGGCCTTGGAGCCATGCGAAGTCCTTTATCCATACCATAAGCTGCAATTTCCAAGTGACCCAGTATGTGTTTCCTGAGATGAAATTTGAGGCAATCTCATTTTAGGACCCAGCATTTCTTTAATGGAGCAAGCTGACAGAGGGCCTTCTCGGTAGTGGCACCCGCCCTGTGAAACGCCCTCCCATCAGATGTCAAGTAAATAAACAACTATCTGACTTTTAGAAGATACCTGAAGGCAGCCCTGTTTAGGGAAGTTTTTAAGGTTTGATCTTTTATCGTGTTTTTAATATTCTGTTGGGAGCTGCCCAGAGTGGCTGGGGAAACCCAGCCAGATGGGTGGGGTATAAATGTGTTAGAATTCCTGCTCCGTGATTGCAGTCATGGGATTTTTGTCTATCACATGACGGTGTATGTTTTGACTCCACAGAGTGGGAAGTGATGGAGACAGGATGTTTGTGTTACTGTGTTCCGTGAAGTGGGACTATTGTCCTTTGTTCTTCTTTCTCTTTGCTGTCTGATGCTAGAGAGAGAGGGAGCCATCTTGCAGTGCTCCGTGTGTGTTTATATGTAAATAAATTAGATTAGCCAAAATGCTGAGTTGCTGAGGTCTGTCACTCAAGCTGCGAAGACTCTGCGGATTCCTAAGTGTGCTGATGTCTGTTGGCATCGGTCGCTGTGATGTTCGGGCAGAAGAAAGCTTTTGAAGCTTGGAATGATCGACCAGGAGGGAGGGAGCATGCCAGTCGGACATGTGTCTCTGCCAGGGTCCTACTCGAGTGTAGGCTGAGCTCCTGACAAAATGATGGTGATGATGATGTCTGGTCCTCAGCCAGAAGCCCCATATGAATGCAGCAAAACTAAAAGAATGTTCAGTTCAAGTATTTGCAACAAATAGCACACCCTCCAACATTTCTCCGATGAAAACAGGGACGTCCAATTAACTAAGAATAAGAATTTTATTATTTATACCCATCTGGCTGGGTTGTCCCAGCCCAGGGGCACCGACTTATAAAAAATATTGGGGGGGTGGGGGCCCATACCGACTTATAAAAAATATTGGGGGGGGGGCCAAGACCTCCAAACCGCTGCTGCTGGGAGAACGAAAGGGGCGAGCCCCGGGCTGCCCCGACCTTAAGTGAACCTGTGAGGGCCCGCCCTTTGCGGCAGCCGATTGGCTGCCGCCGTGGGCGGTGAATATTAATGAGCTAGGGGGAATCCCCGCTTCTCGCGGGGCTGACGCCAGCCCCGCGAGATTGTTGATGGGTCGAGAGCCCGCCAGCCCCGCGAGATTGTTGATGGGTCGAGAGCCCGCAACCCCACCCCCTCTCTAGATCGGGAGTGGCTTTGTTTTAACTCATTACTGAATGTATTTTAAAAGGTAACTATCGTCAAACAAGGAAAATAAAAAATACCAACATAATTTTGTGATTTTACAAAGCATAATATAACTAATAATTTTCTTAAATTATTGGGGGGGCAGAGCCCCCCCAAACAAATTTTTGAGGGGGCTCGGGCCCCCTCAGGCCCCATGGAGTCGGCGCCTATGTCCCAGCCACTCTGGGCAGTTTCTAACACACATAAAAACATAATAAACCATTAAACATTCAAAAAAACACAACCCCTTTCCTATACAGGTCTGCCTTTAGATTTATTCTAAAGGTCGCAAAGTTACTTATCTCCTTGGCTCGGGGGTCACATAACTCCATACCCTCCAACATTTATCTGATGAAATTAGGGACGTCCTAAGGAAAAGCAGGACATTCTGGGATCAAATCAGAAACCAGGATGGCTTCTATAAATCCAGGAAAATGTTCTTGGAAAATAGGGACACTTGGAGGGTCTGCAACAGCACTTCAGGCAATCATAAAATGATTGTTGAGTCATACAAATTTGCTCACCATTCTTCTACCACAAACTATTTCGCACTTCTTTGAGCTTTAAGCCATCTGCCCACACCTGTAACTCCTGTAGCACCTGGCATGTGTAATAGCTGTAGCTGAACTTTTGTTTATAGCGGAGCAGAACTTGTGTGCCATCACAAAGCCTCACATACATCCGTTACCAAGAGTACAATAATACCCACAGCACCTAATTGGTGGGTGACTGGAGAGTGATGTCAGCAGGACCTGTTTTTTCCTTTTCTTGGAGGAGCTAATAAGAATAAAATATCATTGGAAATTAATAGGGC
The DNA here is from genome assembly GCF_964252035.2 of Podarcis erhardii. Lineage (NCBI taxonomy): Eukaryota > Metazoa > Chordata > Lepidosauria > Squamata > Lacertidae > Podarcis > Podarcis erhardii. The sequence continues at coordinate 14,658,126 of NC_138501.1, forward strand.
TAGTTTTCCAGTGGTGTAAAAGATCTGGTCTGCTATTAAGATTTTTACAGCTATGAGTAACTGTGGATGTAACTGCATTGTGCCCCTCTGAAGGCAGCCCTGTATCGGGAAATTTTAATTTTTTAATTTTTTTGTTAGAGCATTTATTAATTTTCCGTGTATCGGGAAATTTATAATGTCTGATATTTTACAATTTTTTTATATGCCCTGGAAGCCACTCAGAGTGTCTGGGGAAAACCAGCCAGATGAGTGGGGTATAAGTATTATTATTATTACAGTGGTGCCTCGCAAGATGAAAAGAATCCGTTCCGCGAGTCTCTTCGTCTTGCGGTTTTTTCGTCTTGCGAAGCAACCCTATTAGCGGCGCTTAGCGGCAAAGCGGCTATTAGCGGCTTAGCGGCTTAGAAAAAGGGGGGGTGAAAAAAATCGCAAGACTCGCAAGACTCGCAAGACGTTTTCGTCTTGCAAAGCAAGCCCATAGAGAAATTCGTCTTGCGAAGCGCCTTGAAAAACGGAAAACCCTTTTGTCTAGCGGGTTTTTCGTCTTGCGAGGCATTTGTCTTGCGGGGCACCACTGTATTATTATTATGCAGACATCTCCTGAGCAATATGCTTAAAACAATGAATATTCTTTAAGCTGCTCCTAGATTTTGTTCCCTACCTCCCAGTAGTTCAAGGGTCTCTTGTTACTGCCACAGATCTTCCTGGTTTTTGCAGCCCATTTTTGCATCAGTAGCCGTTCAGCAGTCATTAATCCACCATGAAAGGAAAATGGGACTTCCTAGGACTCCCCTTGGAAATGAAGTAGTGTCACACAAGGAGTCAGAAGAGCACCACTTCCAAATGCTGAACAGTTTTGAGTCGAAGCACCCAGTTTTCACAGCTGTACCAGTCTTTACTGTACTTATCAGATTTTTCTACTCAAGGGAAAACCTGTGTAATACTGCGTGACTCACAGGCAGTGTGGAAAAAGAGATTGGGACACATTCTGTTCCAGTGTTATGATGAGTTGATGTGCAGGTGAAATGAGTATTTGAGATGCTGCAAATGCAAAACGGCTGATGCTAGAAACACCCTCTGTTACAGTACTTCAAGGGGGGGCCACACCATTCCTATCCTGAATGCTGCAGTTTGGCCAGAACAATGTACCAAATAGTATGGGAAACAGCCCTGGACGGTTAAGTCCAGTCCCTGGGGTTGCGGCGCTCATCTCGCTTTCAGGCCGAGGGAGCCGGCGTTTGTCCACAGACAGCTTTCCGGGTCAGGTGGCCAGCATGTCTAAACCACTTCTGGAGCAACAGGACACCATGATGGAAACCAGAGCGCATAGAAACACTGTTTACCTTCCTGCCACAGTGGTACCTATTTATCTACTTCCTCTGGTGTGCTTTCGAACTGTTAGGTTGGCAGGAGCTAGGACAGAGCAACGGGAGCTCACCATGTCATGCGGATTTGAACCATCACCTTGTGATCGGCAAGCCCAAGAGGCTCAGTGATTTAGACCACAGCTCCACCCGTGTCCCAAATAAACAAACACACAATCACTGATAGGTCCACCTGCCATTGTGAGACTCAAAGCTATGAAGATGATGCCTCCCCAGCTGTTGCCATTGGCTGTGGGTTTCTTGTGATGTCACAAAAGCACTTGGCAACTGAGTGGATATAAAGTCAGGCCAAGAGAAAAGTCCTTTCTTTTATTTCCAAGAGGACACACCTGGCAATGGATGTGACATTCAGCACTGCCCAGGTTTCTTTCACTTGGAGGAGGCAAACTGGTGAATGGAAGGAGGCAGTCCTCTGGGAGTGGGATGCTAGGGAGCGATCATAAGGCAAGTTTGCTTGTTTGAAGGCTGCTGGTATCTGTGGTTAGAAGCTGGCGGACATCTCATGATGGACCTAAGAATAGCTTCTGGCACAATGGGACACCGTGACGGAAACCAGAGCCCATGGAAACTGTTTTCCTTCCTGCTGCAGAGGTAGCTATTTATCTACTTGCACTGGTGTGCTTTCGAATTGCTAGATTGGCAGAAGCTGGGACAGAGCAACGGGAGCTCACCCCGTCATGGGGATTCAAACCGCCAACCTTCTTATTGGCAAGCCCAAGAGGCTAAGTGGTTTAGACCACAGCACCACCCATTGCATTAATATATAAGGTATAGTACAGGTCAGGACCAGCTTACTTGAGGGACACCTTTATCCAGGGCTATTTTTCTAGAAAAGGGGGAGCTGGAGCTCACCATGAGCTCACCCTTGTTCTTTTAGAATGGCAACGGTGCCCACCTGAGAGGTGTCAGAACTGAGGTCCGCTAGGCTCCGTCTGGGGGGAAAAAAGTCCTGAATATGTTGACTATCTGCACTTTCCAGAAACTATTTAAGATATTTTTGTTCTGTCAGGTTTTCCCAGCTAGATAAACTGGTCTCTGCCACGAGTGTCTATTTTGTATGGTTTTTGTTTTGTTTTCAATGTATCTGCTTGCGTTTCCTTGTATGTTTTTAAATGTTTTAAATCTGTTTTGTGTTTTACATCACATTGAGGCAATTATACAGAAGATGATTAATAAATTAAATAATAATAATAATAATAATAATAATAATAATAATAATAATGAAGAATTTGGTCTATGATTATTAAAACATTAAAGTTTATAAATCTTCAGTATTATAGTATTCTTGAATGACTATTTTAATAATGTATGTAAGATATTATCTTGGTAATTTGCACAATGATCCTGCAAGATAAACCAGTAATAATATCCCTAAGGCAGATACTTTTGTAGAGGTCTGATTTCCCTTCCTGTTTATTTCTCATATTATTTTAGCATTGTCTGCATCACCCGGGCCTTCTGCATGATTAGTTTAAAAAACCAGTACAGCATTTTTCATTAGCGTGTTCAGGCCAGCATGCACCTGTAAAATCAACTCCATGCTCCATAAATTATACTAAATTACTATGGCTGTTGTGTCCCAATACATCATGCACCAAAAATTCTGACAATCCTTGCATTTCTATGTGATGCAGTAAATTATTAGATTTTTAATAGCCCAGCTTTTAAAGTTCTTCTTTGCTCTTGGCATGCAATAATTGAAGTGCTTGGAAAATCTCAATGCCAGACACAGCTTATCTTTTATTTTTACATGTAAGCCAATACCCACTACAGTCATAGAATAAAATCAATGTCCTCTTGTAGGTCATGAACTAGGTGCATAACAGGAAGCAGAGCATGGGCATAAATGCACCGTTTTCTCAACAGAGGGATGTAGAAAGTTGAGTCTTCCCAAGTGTCAATAGTGGAAGCTGTGCTTTTTAATCTGTTCATAAACAATCTAGACCAGGGTTTCCCAAACTTGGTTCTCCAGCTGGTTTTGGACTACAATTCCCATCATCCCTGACCACCGGTTCTGCTAGGTAGGGATGATGGGAGTTGTAGTCCAAAAACAGATGGAAACGTTTGGAAACTCTGATCTAGAGTTAAGTATAAGCATATCATCATATGTGGTCATAATTGTTCAGGATCAACAAAAAGGGATTGCAAACTGCTTCAAAAGGACCTGTTCAACCCGACAAAATGGGCCATAAAAAGGCAAACGCAATTCAACATAAACAAGCATAAAGTGAGGCATGCTGGTGGCCAAAAATCCTAATTTCACATGTACACTCATGGATTCTGAAGTGGCCTCGACTGACCAGGAGTGAGAGTGTGTACAGTTTAGTTCAGGTCACCTTACCTAATAAATGGTTATTGTAGAACTGGGAGAGGTTCAGAACAGGGGAAGCAAAGTGATCAAGGAGCTAGAGCAAATTCTGCAGGAAGGATGTATACAATGATGCCTGGCATGGGGAAAGCGGATAGAGGAAAGTTTCTCTGCCTGTTTCGCTACCCAAGAGCTCATGGGCATCCAGTGAAGCTACGTGTTGCAAGATTCAGGACAGGCATCGAAATATACCATACCCTCCAGCATTTCTCCAATGAAAACAGGGACATCCTATTCCATAATAATGATGATAATTTTATTATTTATAGTCCACCCATCTGACTGGGCTGCCCCAGATGCCTTGAAGGGCTCTGTGTGTGTGTGTATGTATGTGTGTACACACATACACATAATAAAACTATGCAGGGCTGCCTTCAGATTTCTTCTAAAGGTTGTCTTGGCTTGGGGGTTGCATAACTCCATACCCCCAACATTTCTCCTAAGAAAATAGGGATGTCCTAAGAAAAAGCAGGACATTCTGGGATCAAATCAGAAACTGGAACGGCTTCTGTAAATCCGGTACTGTCCCTGGAAAATGGAGACACTTGGAGAGTCTGATACAGTGGTACCTTGGTTTTTAAACGTAATCCGTTCTGGAAGACAGTTCAGGTTCTAAAATGTTCAAAAACCGAAAACTCAATAGCCAACAGCTACGCCTCCAGATCTTGCTGTTAGAATTCCTGCTCCATGATTGCAGTCATGGAATTGTTGTCTATCACATGACAGTATATGTTTTGACTCCACAGGGTGGGAAGTGACGGAGACAGGATGTTTGTGTTACTGTGTTCCGTGAAGTGGGACTATTGTCCTTTGTCCTTTTTCTCTTTGCTGTCTGATGCTAGAGAGAGAGGGAACCATGTTGCAGTGCTCCATGTGTGTTTATATGCACATAAAGTAGATTAGTCAAAATGCTGAGTTGCTGAGGTCTGTTACGCAAGCTCCAAAGACTCTGCAGATCCCTAAGTGTGCCAATGTCTGTTGGCATCGGTCGCTGTGGTGTTCAGGCTGAAGAAAGCAGTCGGGCATGTGTCTCTGCCAGGGACCTACTCAAGTGTAGGACGAGCTCCTGACACTTGCAGTCAGCTGAAGCCACGTGGCATGTTTGACTTCTGAGGCGTGTTCGAAAGCCGAAGCATTTACTTCTGGCTTTACGGCGTTCGGGAACTGAAATGTTCGTCAGTGGAGACATTCGAAAACCGAGGTACCACTGTATACTTCTTTAGACGCAGAACATATTTAAATCTGTGGAATTTGCTCTTGCAAAATACAGGGATGGTGACCAACGTGGTTGGGTTTAAAAAAGGGTTAGGGAAATCCATGGAGGATAAGGCTATCAGTGCCTGCTAGGCATGATGGCTATGCTTTTAGAGCTGGAAGCAGTATGCTTCTGGGTACCAGTAGCTGGAAAACACTGGAAGTGAGATTGCTCTTGTGCTCAGGTCCTGCTTATGGGTTTCCCATGGGCTTCTGGTTGGCCACTGTGGGGACAGGATGTTGGATTAGAAGGGCCACTGGGCTGATCCATCAGGTTCTTCTTATGTTTTTATATTCATAATAAATTAAAGAAGATGTCAGTTTCCATTTCCTAGTGCTGAAAGTATTGATCTGATGTGTGGAGATATTTCCTATTCTAATTAATTCAAGAGGGTTCTGAAAGCTTCTCTGTGTGAAAGAAACAAGCAGAAGGTTCGTGTTGTTTGGGTTATTGCTTCAGAGAAGCTGAGTACAGCTGGCTTAAACTGGCTCTGTTATCTCTTTCTGTCAAGATCATGCTGACTATAATAATAAGGCCAAAAGGAGCCTGGGTTTCACTTTCTATCGCTCTTTCCTTCTGGTGTGGTGTTCTGTGTATAGTATGTTTAGTGTTAAGGTTTTAGACTTATTATAAGTTATTTTAAGTTTAAGTTAAGTCTGCTGCAACTGGATTTCTTATGGACAGGGCCAATCTTGAATGTATGGGATTTGTGACCATTATGCTCATTTGCCTTCAGTAGCAGTAAAGCTCTGCTGGATGAAATATTAATTGCCTCTGGTCTATTTTTGGGGAATCCTGCAATGTGTTTAGGTTTTTACTCTGGTAACTATAGGTTGGAGTTCTGCTCTGGATCAATAAGAGTAGTATTTAATGACAGAAGAAGCCACTTATTACCCACTGGTTAAGTCTTAAAATATTTTAGAATCAATTAGTTCTAAAATATTTCAGCATTGTTACATCGTAAATATGCTACCACAAGAATGTGGAGTCCTGTGTCCTTAATGCCACAGAAACTGAGAGAGTTCTTCCAGTTTTAGTCATTGTAGTAGGGTATTTGGAATATTCCATTCCTAATTTGTCATGGGCTAATATGGGTTAGATCATAACAGCCACTTAGTTGTCTAGCTGGAAGAAAAGTGACTCCGTATTACTATAAATCTTTTTCTTTGTTGCTTGGGTGGTAGCTTTTTTTATTTTCCTGTCATTGAAGAAGGAAAGACAGAGGCGAGCAAATGGTTATCTGATCTATCTGCTACAAGTAGAGCCGCTGATATAGCAAACATCACTACAAGCACTTCAAAATAACGGTTAGCACTGCTCAGTCAAAAGCTGGATCCACCATGGGATATGACAGGTGACTGCTTCTTCATCTCCATCTTCTGCTTGTTGGCACCATTATAGAAAAAGAAAGAAATCCCATAAGAGTAGTCTGTGAATTAGAGCAGATCCGCACTTGTTTTCTCGCTGTCTTTTCCCCTACGTGCTGTTCAGATGATGTGACTAATATTACAAACATTGTGTTTTGTGTATGGCTACCCTTCTCAGCAACTGCCTTGCTACTGGAAAGTATTTTCATTCCGTCCCCCTTTTTCCTCTCTCTCGCTAGCGAAATTGATTGTAACGAAGGCTATTTGTTGATTTCCATCTGGTCAATTTTACCACGTCCACTGACCTTTTTCGGACCGTGGGAAGGCAATGCAATTAGGAATTATGAAAGGGAACAGGTCCCCCTCCTCTCTAGCCTTCGTTTGTTGATCTGCCTACTGATGCTGAATCGGCAACGATGACTGTAGAAATCACCTTTTTTGTTTTGTTCTGCCTATTAATCTGTATAATCATCTGTACAAGACAAAATACACTGTTTGTACACACAAAAGAAAAGAAATGGAAACCAAAGTTAAGGCAGCTGAGATAAATAATCTTAACTATCACAGAAGCATGCTGAGAAATTAACCTAAAAAACCTGGCAGGGCAGCATAAAAAAATTGCCAGGTGTTGTTTCACCTGTATTTTCAATCCCCCTCCCCACTGACTTCTTATTGTGAAAATATGTGGTGGCGACTTATATCAGACATTAAAAAGGATACAGTGGTACCTTTGTTTTTGAACATCTTGGAAGTCGAATGTTTTGGTTTTCGAACGCCGAAAACCCGGAAATAAATGCTTTGGTTTTCAAATGCTTTTCGGAAGTCGAACATTAAACACGGTTCCCGTATTGAGTTTTTTGCAAGTAAATGCTTCCGGAAGTAAATGCTTCAGTTTTCAAACATTTCAGAACACAAACAGTCCTCCGAAACAGATTACGTTCGAAAATAGTGGTACCACTGTAGCACAAAACAAACAGTTCAGTATAAAAAAAAAAGGTTTTAACCTTGATTAAAGTATTGTACACAGTATAAACCAGCATAAACTGATGTTGATACCATGGTGACAATTATGACAGCACCAAGAATTCTGAAAGAATTCTGAAATCTGGGTGACAAAACAAAGAAGCCACTCACCTAACTTCTGAAAAGCGGGAACCCGGATAAAGGTCTTAAAAAATTATATTAACTGTTGAGAAAGTACATATGAGAGAAGGCAGACCATTAAATGCAGTACCAAGCCCCTTGTGATAAGATTACACCTTCAAGATAACCATAATATGTGGCCTGGCTCTCAGCCAATGGTAGTGATATTTTTTATATCGGTATTCACATATTCACAATCAACTAATGAAATGGCCCTTTTGGCACATGGTGGGACATATATTAGGGATTTTTTTATAATAAAAAAAGAGTTTTGAATAAAGTTTGTCAATATGATAGTCACCGTCACTCGAAACCCTCCTGTTAAGGAAATTATATCTTACTGATATTTTAAAGTTACAGATAGGTAGCCGTGTTGGTCTGCCATGGTCAAAACAAAATAAAAAAATTCCTTCCAGTAGCACCTTAAAGACCAACTGAGTTAGTTCTAGGTATGAGCTTTCGTGTGCATGCACACTTCTTCAGATACACCTGAATCTGTATCTGAAGAAGTGTGCATGCACACGAAAGCTCATACCTAGAACTAACTCAGTTGGTCTTTAAGGTGCTACTGGAAGGAATTTTTTTATTTTGTTTTGATATTTTAAAGGTAAAGGTAAAGGGACCCCTGACCATTAGGTCCAGTTGTGACCTACTCTGGGGTTGCAGCGCTCATCTCGCTTTATTGGCCGAGGGAGCTGGCGTACAGCTTCCGGGTCATTTGACCAGCATGACTAAGCCGCTTCTGGCAAACCAAAGCAGCGCATGGAAATGCCGTTTACCTTCCCGCCAGAGCAGGGACCGAGCAACGGGAGCTCACCCCGTCGTGGGGATTCAAACCGCGACCTTCTGATCGGCCAGTCCTAAGCTCTGTGGTTTAACCCACAGCGCCACTCGCGCCCCTACTGATATTTTACCATACTGCAATAAAGCATTTTTTAAAACTGGGGGGGGGGGGGAGAGAGAAAAAAAAAATTGGAAGATTCTTCTCAGGTTTTATGAAAATCAGGACCAAGCCGAAATTGCCTTCCCAATGTCTTCCTGCCCCATTTGCAGGTGGTGACATGGGGAACATTTTGATGATTATGGGTGGGGGAATGAAACTGTTGCTTTCTGTTGCCGGCTGGCTGCTGCTATCTTTTCCCCAATATCCTCCATCACAGTGATATTATGTCACCACATAGCTGTGTTCTTTGGATTTTTGGGGGCGGTGGGAGGATGAGGAGTCAGCAGCTGTTGGAAGAATAGCAGTGGGATCTCGCTCTCACAAATTTTGTTCTTCTCCCTGAATTTTGCCAGGGGATTTTGAAACACTTTGGATTTCAGCTCCCCTTTTGTCCCCCGCCCCCTTGTCATAATTCAAGCTAAATTTGGACTCTGTAGCGTCTGAAGTCAGTTGAGGTTGATGTAAAAGGGTCATCGTGACAGTCTGAACTTCTGTTAACTGAGGTGATGCAAGACCTCTGTGACATAACATTTCTTTTCCTCCCTGAACTTAAAATCCAGTCATGCATTTGACTTTTACACCTGGAAAGTATACATATATGAGTAAATAAGTTACTCTTTTTGGTGTTCCTGTTTATTTTGAAGGAGGAGAGTTCAAAGAAGAGACCTTTGCAGAGATGGGCCCTCTTTTAGAGGGTGGGCAGTTCTGTATCTGGAGCATTCGAAACCAGTTTCATCCTAGCCATTTCAAAGATGGCGCCTGCTTAGATCATGGTGTTGGATTTGCAAGTCTTGAGCTTGAACAGGGGCAAAGCCAACAGTTATCCTTTAATTGTGGGCCTAGGCAAGTCATTTTTCTCTTTTACAACACAAATTTTAGAAATCACTGGATGAAGGAAATCTGATGACTTTGGGAAGCTTTGGATAAGCGCTTAAGGACTCCTTTTACCCAATTCCACCCTCCCCTCCCCCCACTTTGGGCTTAACAAATACTTTCCCTGGAACTGTTAGTGTTTGCAGAGCAAATATTTGGTCACCATGTGGCTTGAAGGAAACTAATTTGGTGCAAGGTCCGAGAGCGCTAAACTGTGCATTACATTAAGTTTGTGTGGTTTGTGGTAACAACTGATTGTTTGGGGTTCTTTTTAGAGGGGGCTGTCTAGACTGGTAGAGAAAAAGTTCAACTCTTTTGTTAGGGTCATAGAGCTCACTAACTCCCTTCTCCCCCCCCCCCCCAAGCTGCCATAGGCTCCAAATCTATGGGGCCCTGGTCTCTTCAAACCCCCCAGTAGAGTATTTAGGGGAGCTCCCAAAAAAACATTTCCTGCAAGTTAGTGCCTTCTTCCCTCCCTTGGGCAGACACCTCCCTGCCCCCCCCCCCAGCCACACACCACCATCTTTTCCCGACTTGCCTACCAACTTTTGGCACCATTTCCAAGCACATCTGAGCCGGGGCAACTGGAGAGGTCAGTAGGAGAGGTAGGTGGTGGGTGGGCATGGGGGCAAGCGGCAGGGTGTGGGAGGTGGGTGTGCAGGCAGAAATTTGTTGGCATGCGGGGGGGCAAGAGGCAAAAAAAAGGGGGGAAGGGGGAGGCTTGTGCCCGGTCGCAAGCAGGGTCAGAAGGTGTGCGCTGCAGAAGTGCGAGGAGGGGGGAGAAGTGTGGTGTGCCCCCCGCCATTCAGGGGTACCTTGGTTCTCAAACGTAACCCGTTCCAGAAGTTTGTACCAAAACCAAAGCGTTCCAAAACTGAGGCACGCTTTCCGATAGAAAGTAATGCAAAATGGATTAATCCCTTCCAGACTTTTGAAAACAACCCCTAAAACAGCAATTTAACATGAATTTTACTATCTAACAAGACCATTGATCCATAAAATGAAAGCAATCATCAATGTAAAGGTAAAGGCAAAGGGGCCCCTGACCATTAGGTCCAGTCGTGACCGACTCTGGGGTTGTGGCGCTCATCTCGCTTTATTGGCCGAGGGAGCCGGCATTTGTCTGCAGACAGCTTCCGGATCATGTGGCCAGCATGATTAAGCCACTTCTGGCGAACCAGAGCAGCGCACGGAAGCACCGTTTACCTTACCGCCAGAGCGGTACCTATTTATCTACTTATTTATCTACTTGCACTTTGACGTGCTTTCGAACCGCCACTAGGTTGGCACAAGCTGGGACTGAACAACGGGAGCTCACCCCGTCGCGGGGATTCAAACTGCCGACCTTCTGATCAGCAAGTCCTAGGCTCTGTGGTTTAACCCACAGCGCCCCCCGTGTCATCAATGTACTGTACTATAAATAAGACAGTATTGTAGATGATGAATTTATTTTATTTTATTTTTCCATACCTGCACTGATGATCGTCATTCTTTGGGTGGGGGGCTTTTATCCATTTCCACAGTTGCACAATCAATCAATCAATCAATCAATCAGTAGCTTAATGTCCATTTGACATCCAAAATGTTCTAAAATCAAGGCACAGCTTCTGATTGGTACAGGTGCCCCGGTAACTATAGCCAACAGCCGCATTGGACGTTTGGCTTCTGAAAAACGTTTACAAACCGGAACACTTACTTCCGGGTTCTGACGTTTGAGTACCAAGGCATTTGAGATCCAAGGTACCACTGTATTTTGTTCAAGTTGGCCCTAATGCAATCAGCTATTTGTCGCTGGAAGGAAGTTGCTTTTGGATCCAGTAAGGAAACTCTTACTTTCCCGCATTCTAAGAACGTTTCCTCTCCATGAATGGGCTTGGATTCCATTAAGAGACTCTGAAGGCTCCTACTGGCAGAATAGCGAGGCAATTTTTGCCAATTCTCCTTTCCTTCCATACTGCTCTGGCGGGTCTCTAGAGTAGTTTTTTGGAGAGTCGAGGGGGCTGTGAGGGCCTCCCCACTTCTGCCAGTGGGGACATTCTGTGAACAGGGTTCAGCTCCTAAGCAGTCTGGATCCAAGCCATTGTCTCTGCGGAGAACATGTCAAATAAAGCTATGATAATGCAATACAAGGAAAGGAATGGCCAATTATAGAAGAAGCTGTCAGTGCTGTCTGAGCTGTTCTGCAAGAGAAGCTACCCAATGCTACTGCAGTATATGAAAAGCTTAACCAGTCCTACTGAGGACCTTTGGAATTGCAGATGAGGATCCTGTACTGATGCCAATGATATTTTCAGGCCAGTTGTATCGCCTCCACCTTCACCCACTTATATTATCCTTTCTGGTTTCAGTTGCTTGATCAGTGCTACTGGCTTCATGACAAATGTTTTCACTCAAGCCAGAGACAAGAGGAATCTCTGCCAAGCCAAGGCTAATGCAGTGTTGGTTTATTCTGTTTTTACAATTTGCCGAGTTTATCTGGCAGTCATTTACTGACATTCAACACATCTGCTCTATCGCTTGATATGCATTTTAATATAAAATCAAGTGATAAACAAAGCTTAGGATCTTGGAGCGCCAAGTTCTCATTTTTTAAAAAGCCAGAATGTAGATCCAAACTTCATATGTGGAGTCCTGGCTTGTAGAATAAGGCTTAGTAAATTTCTTCACAGCTTTGCAGTACAGTCGTACCTCTGGTTACAAACTTAATTTGTTCTTGAGGTCCATTCTTAACCTGAAACCGTTCGTAACCACTTTAGATTATAGGGCCTCCCGCTCCCACCGCACAATTTCTGTTCTCATCCTGGGGCAAAGTTCTTAACCCGAGGTACTACTTCTGGGTTAGCGGAGTCTGTAACCTGAAGTCTTTGTAACTTGAGGTTTTTGTAACCCAAGGTACCACTGTACCTTGGATCCCAAATGCCTTGAGAGTCAAACGTTTTGGCTCCCCAACGCCGCAAACCTGTAAGTGAGTGTTCTGGTTTGCGAACGTTCTTTGGAACCCGAATGTCCAGCGCAGCTTCCGATTGGCTGCAGGAGCTTCCCTCAGCCAATCAGAAACCGTGCCTTGGTTTCTGAACATTGTGGAAGTCAAACGGACTTCCAGAACGGATTCTGTTCAACTTCCAAGGTACCACTGTAAATAGTTAAGAGATTCGCTGAATGGCAAGAAGTTGTAGTACATAATGATCAATATCCAATGTGGCACGTGAATGATTGTGCAGGGAAAATTCCTGCCACTTCCTCCCCAGTCGAGTCCCTGTTCGCCCTCTAAAGCCTCTCCTAAGGATCCAGGGAACCTCAGGTAAAGCCTGGAGAAGAGTGACTAGTGGGGTGCCACAGGGTTCTGTCTTGGGCCTGGTCTTATTCAACATCTTTATCAACGACTTGGATGATGGACTCAAGGGCATCCTGATCAAATTTGCAGATGACACCAAACTGGGAGGGGTAGCTAACACCCCAGAGGACAGGATCACACTTCAAAACAACCTTGACAGATTAGAGAACTGGGCCAAAGCAAACAAGATGAATTTTAACAGGGAGAAATGTAAAGTATTGGGCAAAAAAAATGAGAGGCACAAATACAAGATGGGTGACACCTGGCTTGAGAGCAGTACATGTGAAAAGGATCTAGGAGTCTTGGTTGACCACAAACTTGACATGAGCCAACAGTGTGATGCGGCAGCTAAAAAAGCCAATGCAATTCTGGGCTGCATCAATAGGAGTATAGCATCTAGATCAAGGGAAGTAATAGTGCCACTGTATTCTGCTCTGGTCAGACCTCACCTGGAGTACTGTGTCCAGTTCTGGGCACCACAGTTCAAGAAGGACACTGACAAACTGGAACGTGTCCAGAGGAGGGCAACCAAAATGGTCAAAGGCCTGGAAACGATGCCTTATGAGGAACGGCTAAGGGAGCTGGGCATGTTTAGCCTGGAGAAGAGGAGGTTAAGGGGTGATATGATAGCCATGTTCAAATATATAAAAGGATGTCACATAGAGAAGGGAGAAAGGTTGTTTTCTGCTGCTCCAGAGAAGCGGACACGGAGCAATGGTTCCAAACTACAAGAAAGAAGATTCCACCTAAACATTAGGAAGAACTTCCTGACAGTAAGAGCCGTTCGACAGTGGAATTTGCTGCCAAGGAGTGTGGTGGAGTCTCCTTCTTTGGAGGTCTTTAAGCAGAGGCTTGACAACCATATGTCAGGAGTGCTCTGATGGTGTTTCCTGCTTGGCAGGGGTTGGACTCGATGGCCCTTGTGGTCTCTTCCAACTCTATGATTCTATGATTCTATGAAAGTCATACCCTCTGACATTTTCCCCATGGAAATAGGGATGTCCTATTCCATCATCATAATGCCCAGCCCATCTGACTGGGCTGCCCCAGCCACGCTGGGCAACTTCCAACATATATAAAAACGTAATAAAACATTAAACCTGAAAGCACTTCCCTATACACAGCTGCCTTCACATGTCTTCTAAAGGTTATATAGTTATCTCCTTGGCTTCGGGGTTGCAGAACTCCATACCCTCCAACATTCCTCTGATGAAAATAGGGACGTCCTAAGGAAAACGGGGACATTCTGGGATCAAATCAGAAACCAGGATGGCTTCTGTAACTCCGGGACTTCTCCTAGAAAATAGAGACACTTGCAGAGGCTGGAAACCTGGGAGGGCTGCATTGAGAACAGGCCACTGGGTAAAATTGGGTGAGGGCAGCTTATGAGAAAGTGCTGAGAGCACATAGGCAGTAATCCTCAAGATGGCAGCAGTGCAGGGCATGTGAGAATGATGCAACATGAGCAAGGAGGTCATGGCAGGAAGTTAGCCAGCTGACGTAAGAAATGTACCCTATCCAGTTTTTACCATTCATCCAATGAACTACTCTATACTAATTTTTTTTATATAAAGTTGAATCATTGTAGCTATGGCATGATTATTCCAATTCCCAAGGTGGCTGATAACAATGAGTTAAACCCTGAATTGGGTCTGGAAATGAATGGGCAACCAAAACAGCAGTTTTAAAATGGGGGTTATTATCACAACCAGGAGGCATGTTCCATTTTTGTCCTCCCTATAGTTTTTTGGGTTGGTTTTTTTCGATTTATGCTCCTGAAAATACCACCCGGAGAGACTTGGAAGTCAATAGTCTTAAAATAGTATCCCAGCCTTCTCCAGCTTGGTGCTGGTCAGATGTTTGTCCCTCCCCATTGGTTGTGCTGGCTGAGGATAATGGGAATTATAGACCAACACACCTGGAGAGCACAAGGTTGGGGAAAAGTGTGATATGCGATTAAATGACTAAAACAGTTCTTCAAACTATCCTGTTGTTTTAAGGAAACGTCTATTGGGTATTCTGCATTGGCAGTAAGGAAATTAACCTTGCTTACCAGTAGTTTTTCCAGAACATGCTTTGGAAAAAGATTCCAGAACTAAAAGGGGAAGGAACTGAAATTAAAGAGATTTGTTTATGTAAAAAGTTATATAACCAAGAGTCAAAGCTGTAACTTTTTTTGTAATTTTTTTTGAAAAGTTTGCCTCCCTTTATTGAGCACTCATGTTCAAAAAACAAAGTCTATTTTTGGGCTTCAGCCTTGTATGCACTGAAGGTGACAGGACTTACTTCTGAGCAAATTTGTATGGGATGTCATGGCACATGTTCATTTTCTTTTGGCTCAAGTTGCTTCAGTATTTTTACAAAAAATACTCAGGCAAAGAAAAAAATGTGATCACACCTAAACTCATTATATGTTGTGGAAAAAACAACTTTGATGATTATCCAAGCAATTATTCTTGGATGTAATTAGCATTCAGGATCAGAACTGAAGACTGAACAGTCATTTTGCTTTAAGACACTAATGTGTTTGTTAATGGTTTCAAACGTTCTTTGTTTCACTGTTGAAATAATGAAGCTGCAGATGATTCTTTTGCTTCGCCATTCAAGATCCACCATTTAAAGTGTTCATAATCCTTAGAGTACCTTAAAAAAAACCCCACAGAACTGACATATTATGGGAGAATTCTTATGACCATGCCTTTACTTTCATTTCAAAGAACGTCTAATAAGAACTGCACCAGGTTAGCACAGGAGAATTTGCTAAAATTGATGAAGTTTGCTGGTGAATTTAGTTAGTATATTCAAAGATTAATTCTTGGCCCTCCATCACAATCTTCTTCTTTGGCGATCACTTGTAGCCAAATAAGATTGTCTTCCATGAACACGGTCCTAGCAGAGTGTCAAAAGATGACAGAATTATCGCAGAGGCATCAACACAGTTTCTGCTCTTTAAAAAATCAAAACAAATCTCTTGAGTTGTCCTGGGGTCAACAAATGCTGGCTGCTCTTCCTAGGTCACACATAACATTAAACCGTGGTTTTTTAAACTATGGCATCGTGCTAAATTGCTGGAAAAGGTTCACACATAACAATGGCTTGACAACAAACCACAGTCTGAAACCATGGTTTGCTGGTGCCTTATGTACCTAGGTTTGTTTTCAATACTGCTTTGCTGTCTCACCCTTCCTTAACCGTTCTTTGTTCTCTAGTAACATTTTCCAGTGGTTGCAAATAAGGATTCAGGTGTTGACAAGAAATCTCACCGTTTCTCAAAAGCTCCTGCAGAGATTTGTTGGGCTGAAGTGCAGACACAATGTGATTGCCTTTTGATAAAAACCCAGTATTTCTTCTAGTTGGGAATCTGTTGCACGCCGTAGAAAACTCTCTCTGGACCTTGAAGTTACTTAAGCTCCTACACTTTTGCCAGCGAATTCCCAGAATTAGAAGCCTAACCTTGCTCAGAACTGTGGCTGGAGATCCTTCTTGCCTAGTGAACACGTTCACCACGGCAATTACTCTATAGGAATTGAAGTTTAAAATAAATAAATACCATATTTTTTGCTCTATAAGACTCACTTTTTCCCTCCTAAAAAGTAAGGGGAAATGTGTGTGCGTCTTAAGGAGCGAATGCAGGCAGCGCAGCTATCCCAGAAGCCAGAACAGCAAGAGGGATTGCTGCTTTCACTGCGCAGCAATCCCTCTTGCTGTTCTGGCTACTGGGATTCAGAATTTTTTTTTTCTTGTTTTCCTCCTCCAAAAACTAGGTGCATCTTGTGGTCTGGTGCATCTTATAGAGCAAAAAATACGGTAGATCCTATGCTGACTCCAGGGGAAATCCCACCATCTTTTACTTTTATCCCAGTTTACAAGAATCCTTTCCAGAGCTGAGCAGAAAGAAAACAGTCATCTGAACGCTGCTAACCACTCAGAGCTTGGGGCTGCTTCTTTCAGCTGCTTCTGTCCATCTTCATCATGCTGTTTGGGATCATCTAGGTGGTGCAAATGTTGAATCAGCTGTTGCTGAAGCTACTGCTCTTTTGCAAACACGTGGCCGCCAGGGACTACAGGAAGCTGCGATTGTTCACTCAGGAAAGTGACACAAGTAAAGCAAGGATGTGATTGATGAATGTGGTTGGTTTTCTTGTGGTCTGCAGGATCAGAAAGACTGCTTTGACTCTTTCCGAAACGCAAGCTGAATGGACCACGAAACAAAGGGACTTGTGCCTTCTCAGCAGCATACAACACTTACTGGAATGCTAAGTCCTTTTGCGATGCTTTTAAGGACAAGCTCCTGCTCTTTTGCATATTGAAAGTCAATTCAGGTTAATTTGAGAATGGAGGTCTACAAAGGCAAGGAGCTTCATTATCACCATGACATTTCAGTAGCTTCTGGGGCAGTTGCAATGGATTAGGCAGAATACCAGCTCAGCAGAGATCCGTTCCGTGGCCCGAGTATACACTTCAGAGGATGGCATTTGGGTCACGCAGCTGCATGTACTTCATATAAGTCACTACCATATATGCTGGCTCAGCGGCTCAATTGCAAAAGCGGGGAGCTTAAAGGAAAGAGAGGAATGCCGGCAACCCATAAGCTAATTTTCGCAGCAATTTTGCTTGCTAATAAAATGTATGGAAAGATGTCTGCATGGTGATGAAAAGAAAACCCACGTGGAAAGTTGCACACTTTAGTTGATTAATGTCACCCACTAATCAATTGAAATTAAAATCTTGTTAAAATCTCCTCCTACTGCGGTTAATTGTTGGGGGCTGACAGTGCCAGCACAATACATTTTCCTACCTGAAGATTAGGCCAAATGATCCTCTCCTTCTGTTTTTGTTTTTTAAAAAATAAATGATGCAGGTTATGCATGAAAGAGCAAGCCTGAGGAGCTGAAAATTAAGTCCCAGATCTCTTTTAAGACCTACAGCCATATAGGCTATGCAAAATATCTTTTAAAAATACAAATAACACAATAGCTCATGTTGTTTGTATTATTGTTGCATACTCTCCAACATTTCTCCGATGAAAATAAGGACGTCCCATTCCATAATAATAATTTTACTGTCTATACCCCACACATCTTACTAGGTTGCCCCAGACACTTTGGGCAGCTTCCAGCATATATAAAAACACAATAAAACATTAAACATTTTTTAAAAAAAACAAAACACTTCTCTATACAGGATTGCCTTCGTATATAAATAAAATTAAAAAAAGAGCACCTTAGAGACCAACTAAGTTTGTTCTTGGTATGAGCTTTTGTGTGTGACAATTTGTTTATTTTATTTATATATTTCTACTACATCAGACCAACTCAGCTACCTAGCTGAACCTAAGATTGCCTTCAGATGGCTTGGAGGTTGGATAACTCCATACCCTCCAATATTTCACCAATGAAAATAGGGACAGCCTAAGGAAAAGTGAGGGACGTGGGTGGGGCTGTGGGTTAAACCACAGAGCCTAGGACTTGCCGATCAGAAGGTCGGCGGTTTGAATCCCCGTGACGGCGTAAGCTTCCGTTGCTTGGTCCCTGCTCCTGCCAACCTAGCAGTTCGAAAGCACATCAAAGTGCAAGTAGATAAATAGGTAGCACTCCAGCGGGAAGGTAAACGGCATTTCTGTGCTCTGCTCTGGTTCGCCACATGACCCGGAAGCTGTACGCCGGCTCCCTCAGCCAATAAAGCGAGATGAGCACCGCAACCCCAGTGTCAGCCACGACTGGACCTAATGGTCAGGGGTCCCTTTACCTTTTAAGGAAAAGTGGGACATTCCAGGATCAAATCAGAAACTGAGATGGCTTCTCTAAACCAGGGATGTCCCTGGAAAATAGGGACACTTGGAGGGTCTGTTGTTGTAATCTGAGCTTCTCTACTCAAAATTACACATTTCTTAAACTTCCCTTCCTTAGAGCAGACCAAGCTGACAAGGTGTCTTCCAGATTGCAGCTCCCATCCGCCCCAACCACCAGGATCAATAGTTAGAAATGATGAGTCTGTAGTCAACATCTGGAGAGCATCCTGTTAGCTCCGCCTACCCTGGTGGAAGTATTCTGAGTCTTGTTCCATGCATTCTTGTTTCCCACATAGTTCTTCCCTATGGCAGCTTTCTACATTTTTCACTATAGCTTTGAGCAGTGATGTTGGCGTTTAGGTGAAATAGGTGCCAGTGTATTCTTTAAACCTGAATTTCCCACAGTAGTGATGCATAGCTCTTTGACATGTTAATTTGCAGCTGCCTATTATGAATGTGGTTCTAATTCGGCCGTATGCTTTACATTTCAAAATTTGAAATATAGGCAAAGAATGGTCTTTTGCAAAAAGCAAGCAAACAAACAAACAAACTTTCAGTTAACGAAACAGACAAGCCTGTTTGTTTGCTTCCTTCCTGATCCTTAAAAGCACTTTCGTTGGTGTGTGTGTGTGATAATTGCATCTTAATTCAATAAAATAATCAATTTGTTGATTTTAAAATCAATACCGAAGAAGAGGTCTGTATACAATCCCTGCCCCCCTACACACACAGAAAGAGAGAGACACACACAGAGAGACAGACAGACAGACAGACACACACACACACACACACACACACACACACACACTATTTTGCATTATTTCTGTGTTGTCTTCTATGCTCTAGCTCAATGGCAAGCCAGGATTCATTCAACAGAACTACAGTCGTACCTTGAATCCCAGATGCCCTGGAACTCGGATGATTTGGCTCCCTAACGCCGCAAACCCAGAAGTAATTGTTCCAGTTTGTGAATGTTCTTTTGGAACCCGAATGTCTGATAGGGCTTCCGTGGCTTCTGATTGGCTGTAGGAGCTTCCTGCAGCCAATCAGAAGCCATGATTTGGTTTTCAGACGTTTTGTAAGTTCAATGGACTTCCGGAACGGATTCCATTTGACTTCCAAGGTACGACTGTACAAGCTTCTCCTGGATCTTGTGCTATATTTTAAACCTAGGCAAAGGTTTGGTAAAAGGTAATTATTCTGTATCCTGACCTTAGGGAAATTACTCAAATTCTAATTGGGTAATTGAATTATGTTTGCCTATGATTCTTCTTGATATGTTAAGCATTATATCATTGGCTGAAGCTTTCAGATACAGTTGCTAAATATCCACGGCATCCCCCATACTTAGGTTCCAGAATCGTGGAGATGATATAATCTCTTCTTGGTTCATTTACTCAGTCCAAATATGTCTAACTTTACTGTGAATGTTTTCCCAGTATAGAGAATGGCTGTAATTGGACGGTACAAGATTAATGTCTTTACATAGCAAATGATTTGCTTGACTTCTTAGGCTGAAGACAGATGGTAGTTGCTCCAGAGGGTAGAGGATAGCATTGAAAAGGAATAATCACTCCTAATGTCTACATGCCTCCTCCATTTGCCTCTGGTACAATCTGTTCTTCAGATTTTCACTTGGGACTCATCTATACAGCTGCAAATAAAAGGTTTTAAGCATGTTTTTAGTGCAATATACAATGTGACACTAGACGGCGGTGGTGAGCCTCATGGAAAATTCAATGTATTTTTTAAAAAGCTTTTAAAACAAAGCATTTTCAGAATGGTTTTTTATCTGTGTGTAGATTCCACCTTGGTTTTGAAAATCTGCGAAATGCATTTGACTAGAGAGCTGGTGAAATTTGTGTGTACGTTATGGGAGACAAAGTCTCTCTTGCTAATTGTTCAGTTCCCTTAAAATCCATTGTGATTCTTTAGTCTTTCAGGGCAAGTCTGAGCATGTTTACTTTGAAATACATACCTGTTAAGTTGTGGGTCGACATAGCAGACGACACAGCGATTTCTCCAAGTAGCTCTTTATTTCGTAAGCTGGAATAGAACTGACTGCAAACAGCTCAGCCGGCCTGCTTTTATAGGCAGCCGGCTGTCAACATTGTAACAACAACAGCCCAGAGTTCCCGCCTAAAATAACTGACGCGGACCTGAGGGAAAACTATCGACAGACCTGAGTGAAAACTATATACAGTATCCCCCTGCTGGCCCAGGGTGAAACTTCACTACATAACACCCCTCCCCACCGAGATAAGGCGTTAGTTACAATCGTAATGGTTTCCTTATATACAGCACTACGCGTAATGGTTCAATTAGGCACAAAAGCATATCGGTTACATTTCCCATACTTAGACCAACAGTGATACCTGTCCAACAACATAGTCCTTTAAATAAGTTGGGCGCTTGGGAACTCTGCCAGACCGCCGGGGACTGGTAGCCAAGTCCGGAGGGCCACACAGTTCTTGCTGAGGCTGTGGTGCGACCCTAGATGGCGTTGGAACCAACTCCCCTGGATCCGCTGCTGTGGGTGGAGCCTCCGCAAGTGGAGTGGTCTGAGTCTGTGGTAAGTCTGGCAGACCCTCTGAAGCGGCTTGGTTCGGCTCCACGCTGGCAGTTTGCGAGGGAGGTGTAGGTGGGGCCTCGCCATCTGTACGTGTCTCTTCTGGAGCCGCAAGCGCAGTTGGGGGCACCTCGGTAGTGTCCAAGTCCCCAACCCTGCGCCTAAGCTGGTCTATGTGCCGTCGCCACAAGCGTCCGTCTTCGAGTGCCACCTGGTACGAGCGAGGTCCAGTGACTCCCACTACTGTGGCTGGCACCCAAGGAATGTCCCCCACATAGTTCCGGGCAAAGACCTGGTTTCCTGGGACAAATGACCGTGGCGCGTTGGCACAGCCTGGTGGTTCAGCCACGGCAAAGTCCGGGTGTAGCCGGTCGAGCGGTGACCTGAGGCGGCGGCCCATAAGCAGTTCAGCAGGACTCCTCCCTGTGGCCGCATGAGGGGTGATGTGTTGCACGAACAAGTATTCGGCGACCCGCTCATGCCAGTCTCCCCGGTCCAGGCGCGCCAGTGCCTCTTTTGCTGAGCGCACCATTCTTTCCGCTTGCCCGTTGCTGGATGGATGAAAGGGTGCCGTTAGGGCATGGCGGATGCCCAGTCCCAAAAGATACCGCTCAAACGTGCCTGACGTGAACTGTGGTCCGTTGTCAGAGACAAGGACATCAGGACACCCATGCGTTGCAAACAGGCCTCTCAGCACCCGGATGACAGCTTCGGTAGTGGTGGAGGGCATCAGGGCGACCTCCAGCCATTTGGAATAGGCGTCCACCACTACCATAAAGGTCCGGCCGTGAAAGGGGCCAGCCAGATCAATGTGCACCCTCGACCAGGGTGTCTTTGGCGTCTCCCAGGTGTGTCCCTTAGCTGCCGGTGGTGCAGGCCTCGACTCTTGGCACGCTTGACAGGCGGACACCCAGGCAGTGATGGCATCGTCCATATTAGGCCACCAGACGTAACACCGAGCCAACGCCTTCATTTTGACAATTCCCGGGTGGCCAACGTGCAGAGCCTCCAGGACGCGCTGACGGAGTCCCTGGGGAATCACGACGCGGTCTCCCCACAGCAGACAGCCGCGATGAGCTGAGAGTTCATGTTGTCTGGTTGCGAAGGGCTGGAACTCCGATGCAAAAGGCCCTTGTGGCCACCCCCTCCACACCCAGTTGAGCACCCGGCTGATGGTGCAATCCTGGGCAGACGCGGAGGCCACAGTGGCAGCTGATACAGGCGCTGCCGGAAGATCCTCAATCAGAAGGAGCAATGAAGCTGGAGCCGGGTCTTCCACAAATGCTGGAAGAGGGCAACGGCTGAGGGCGTCGGCATGGCCCATCGATTTCCCCGGGCGATGGATGAGCCGGTAGTGGTAGGCAGCCAGGAAAACAGTCCATCGCAGCATGCGTGGCGAGAGGACTGGTGGAGTTGGACGATCACCGGCGAGGAGGCCCAGGAGTGGCTTGTGGTCAGTGATGAGGTCAAAAGTCCTGCCATAGAGGTATTCATGGAACCTCTTCACTCCAGCCACACGTGCCAATGCCTCCTTGTCGAGCTGGCTGTAATTCCGTTCCGTCAGAGATAGTGTCCTGGAAAAGTAGGCGAGTGGTGCTTCTCTTCCATCTGGAAAACGGTGACTAAGGACAGCACCGATGCCAAAAGGTGAGGCGTCGCAGGCAAGGACCAGCGGCCTGGATTCACTGTACTGTACCAGCACACTGTCTGATGAAAGGAGAGCCTTAACCGCGTTGAAGGCCGCCGTCTCCCGATGACCCCAGGCCCAAGGCGTCTTTGTACTAAGGAGTCGGTGAAGAGGCTCAGCCACTGTGGCTTTGTGGGGCAGGAACATGTTATAAAAGTTCAGCAGCCCCAGGAATGCCTGCAACTCCGTCTTGTTCCTTGGGGTGGGGGCCTGCTGGATAGCGCGGATCTTGGATGTGGTCGGGTGAAGGCCGGAGGCATCGATAAGATAGCCCAGGAACTCTACCTGTGGAACGGCGATCTGGCACTTCTCCCTCTTTACCTTGAGCCCGGCCTCTTGGAACCTGGTCAGCACGGCACGGAGGCGCTCGAACAGCTGCTGGTGTGAGTCTGCAGACACCAAGACGTCATCAAAATATGGTACCACGCCCGGAAGCCCTTGCAGGAGACGCTCCATAAGGCTTTGGAAAATGCCAGGAGCCACACTCACCCCGAACTGCAACCGGCGGCAACGGAATGCCCCCCGGTGGGTGACGATCGTCTGGGCTTCAGCAGTGGCATCATCGACTGGCAGTTGTTGATAGGCTTGGGCAAGGTCCAGCTTAGCGAAGACCTTACCCTCACCCAGGGAATGCAGCAGGTGTTGGACAACAGGAACCGGATAAGCGTGCTGCTGAAGTGCCTTGTTGATCGTGCACTTGTAGTCAGCGCAGATTCTCACCGACCCATCTGGCTTGACAGGCGTGACGATGGGGGTTTCCCACTTGGCGTGGTCAACCGGCTCCAAAACTCCTTGGGCGATCAGTTTGTCCAGTTGTTCGTCCACCTTAGCCTTGAGAGCAAAGGGAACCCGGCGTGGCTTTAGCTTGATGGGGGCGACTTGTGGATCAAGGCTAAAGGAGATGGGCGTACCTGTATATTGCCCCAAGGTGCCGTCAAAAACCTCGGCAAAGTCTTTGACCAGACCCTCAGTCTCTGCGTTAGAGATGCAGTTGATGCCGGTGACTTCCAGGCCGAGGGCATCAAACCAGTCTAGCCCTAGGAGGCTTGGCCGCTGACCTTCGACCACCACCAACCGGAGCAGGCCCGAAAAATCCTTGAAGGCAATCCGGAACCGGCCAACGCCTACCACGGGAATGTCGTTTCCCTGGTAGTCTCTCAGGTGTACGCGGTGAGAGTCGAGTTGCCTTTTGGACACTCTGGGTACCAGTCTTTTGATGGTGCTCCACGACACGATGGACAGGGCAGACCCGGTGTCGATCTCCATGTCACATGGAGCTCCTTCAATGAGCACCGTGACGTTCAGCTTGCGTCGCGTAGGCGAGTCGGTTTGGCCAATCGTGGTTCCAGACGGGCAGCGGCAGTTGGTGAGAGCGAAACAACTTTCCTTGGCAGACTGGAGTGAAGGCTTGGACTTGCGAGTCGATGAAGGGGGGGTGTCAGACGGAGCCGATCGGCAGACCTTAGCGATGTGGCCCCTTCTGGAACACTTCCTACAGATGGCGTCTCTGAATCGACACTTGGCACGGGAATGGTTGCCTCCGCAGCCGGCACATTCCGGTTGGCCCTTGGACTTCTGTTGGAACTTCCTGTGCTCCCGCTTTGTCTGGTGCACGTCATCGCCTTCACTGGAGGATGCCTCATCACTGCTGGCCTCTTCATGATGCACCGGAACTGGCTCCCTAGCAAGACACGGGCTGCTGCACTTGCGGATCTCCTGGGCGGAGCGTTCAGCAGCTTCTGAGGCCACAGCCTCCTCAATGGCTTCCTGCAGCGTGAGGTCTGGCTTGGCGAGGAGACGCCGTTGCAGATGGATGTCCCGGACCCCGCAGACGATTCGATCCATCAGGGCATCGTCTAAGTCTCGGAACTCACAGTGCATTGCAGCCTGTCGCAGGGCGGTGGTGTAGTTGTTGATTGACTCCCCCTCTGCCTGGTTCCGGTGGTAGAACGCATGGCGGGCAGCAATCTTGGACGGCTTTGGTGCGTAGTGGTTGCGGAGCTTCTCTTGGATCGTGTCCCATGGTGTTGCCTGGACTGCTTCGGGCGCAACCAATGCTCGGGCCGTCTCAAACACCTCAGGCCCACAGAGGCTGAGGAATAGGCCCCGCTTACGATCCTTTGATACTGCTGTCAGCTCGTTGGCTTGGAGGTAGCAGTCGAACCGAGCGAGGTAGGAATCCCATGATTCAGAGGCTGGCGCAAACGGCGGTAGAGGCACAAGTGAAGCCATGATTCCGATGCCGGCGTGAAGGGCGATGGATGGAACACAGTGCTCTAGCCAGAACAGTCAGCTCTGAATTGGTTCTGTCCAGTGATTTCGCTCAGTGATTTCGCTCTGTGATTCAGCTCAGTTCAGAGGCTGGCCGCATCTGGCTGTGCTCTGATGTCCATCCATCCCACCTTCGTCGCCAGGGTTAAGTTGTGGGTCGACATAGCAGACGACACAGCGATTTCTCCAAGTAGCTCTTTATTTCGTAAGCTGGAATAGAACTGACTGCAAACAGCTCAGCCGGCCTGCTTTTATAGGCAGCCGGCTGTCAACATTGTAACAACAACAGCCCAGAGTTCCCGCCTAAAATAACTGACGCGGACCTGAGGGAAAACTATCGACAGACCTGAGTGAAAACTATATACAGTATCCCCCTGCTGGCCCAGGGTGAAACTTCACTACATAACAATACCAATGTCTTCGTTGGTTATCATAGTCTGGAGGATGGCCTGACCAGCTGGAATCTTGACTAGGAGCATTCCTGTTAGAGGGTTAGGATACACTGCAACAATCTGTTGCAGACATCATGTGTCAAGTTCAAATCTCCCTAAAATGTCTTGCAAGCAACCTCTCATGCACCAGCTTGGTTTTGAAAGGAACTCTTCCAAAGAGTGCTTTTCTGATCTTCAGTTCTTGCGAAGCTTATCTCAGTTGTGGATAACACCGTTTAGAGAGAGAAAAAATCCCTGGACAAATACTTGAGATTAGTCACCTAAAATTAAACTTGGGCAAACAGAAGAGATTAGTCACCTAATATTAAACTTGGGCAAACGGAAGAAACAGTTGAGGTGATTAAGATGCAAAGGGGATACAAGGCTGTAGTCTGGAAATTGATGCTATGCCATTATTTTCTGTCCCACCTTGGAGATGTTACAGTCACTTTTTCTCCCACAGCTTTTGCATAGTTCCTGAGAGGTGAGAAGCTACTGCTGACTCAGGAGACGCGGGTGGCGCTGTGGTCTAAACCACTGAGCTTCTTGGACTTGCTGATCAGAAGGTTGGCAGTTCGAATCTCTGCGACAGGGTGAGCTCCCGTTGCTTGGTCCCAGCTCCTGCCAACCTAGCAGTTTGAAAGCATACCAGTGCAAGTAGATAAATTGGTACCACTGTGGTGGGAAGGTAAACGGCATTTCCGTGTGCCCTGGTTTCTGTCACAGTGTCTCGTTGCGCCAGAACCAGTTTAGTCATGCTGGCCACTTGACCTGAAAAGCTGTCTGCAGACAAACACTGGCTCCCTCAGCCTGACAACCGCAACCCCATAGTCACCTTTGACTGGACTTAACTATCCAGGGGTCCTTTACCTTTACCAAAATGCTTGAAAACCAAGGAGCAGCTTCTGATTGGCTGCAGGAAGGTCCTGCAGCCAATCGGAAGCTGCAGAACCCCGTCAGACGTTTGGGTTCCAAAGAACGTTTGCAAACCAGAACACTCACTTCTGGGTTTGCGCGTTCAGGTGCCAAAATGTTTGACTTGCAAGGTATTTGGGATCCAAGGTACTACTGTATATATTAAAAAAAATCTTAGACAATTAACTTAATGGTTTTTACGTGCTTCAAATATGAAGCACTCAAATATCTCCTGCATCTCAGCAGGCAAAAACTGATCCTATGCATGGTGTCTCAGAAGTAAGTCCCGCTGTGTGGCGCAGACCTTATCCCCAAACCTCCTCTAAATTAAGTCTTCTTAAATTACTGTATTCCTCCTAATTAATATTCTGCCTACATGACGATTGCCCCCAGCCAACTTCTCCTAATATATTATGCACTCAGATCCTGCCCTCTGCTCCCACCCTCATACGCCATAAGATTAAAACTTTCTATTTAGTTTGATTGTGCACTGACCACAGGATTGGGTTCAGATCTGTCTCTCATTTTAGGAAGCAGTCTGATCTATTCTGAGTCTTTTTCTGAACCATCCAATTATACTTTTATTTCTGGTCTGAAGCTGTTTAGCTGTTTATTATTATTTGCTTCTTTTTCTAGAAATGGATGACATTTGTAGGCATAGCAGCCGCCCCTCAGAGTGGATTAAGACTGCCAAATTACAAGCAAATCCATCCAGGGGGCTGGAGGGCTGGACATTTTGTTTCTTTGTAGAAAAAGGAATTGCCTCAAACTTGTTCGTTGGAGGGGAGAACCGGATGGAATTTGCAGCAAAGGCATCCCTGCCAAATTTCAGAAGAATGGCTGTGATCCTTTTGCTGCAAGAACAGGCTTTGCAGTTTGGGAGGTGTAAAAAAAAAAGGAATCGCTTAATCACCCATAGTGTTTTGTGGCTTGAAAACTGAAGACACACGAGAGGCGCTCCTGAATAACAAACGCGTCAAATTGCAGACAAACAGATCTAGGGGCTTTTGTGCTTCAAAGTTGATTGCAGGTAAGTAAAATGGATTCACTTTCCTCTGTGTGGTCTTCTTTCTACTTACTTATCCCTCCCCCAAACCATTGTGACTGCAGAGCTACAGTAAATCTTCCCTGCTGGTTAAAAGTGAGACATGTCGAGAGACGCTCCCTTTTCTGCACATTTCCTTTGTATATTGTAAACTTTACATTTAGAAAGCTCCACCCTTCCTCTACCCCAAACAGGTGTTTCCTGTATGCAGTGCTTTTTCTGGGGGTACGCATACCCCTAAACATTTTGTGAATCTTTGTACTTTGGTCCATTTACTGTATTTATTTCCCCCGATCTGAACTATAAAATGGTGATTTTCTTGAGTCAAAAGGAGAGTACCCCTAAACATTTTTTTTAAAGAATAAAAGCACTGTCCCTGTTATGTACTGAAGTTCTCACCCTGGGCCAGCAGGAGGATACTGTGGATAGTTCAGGTCCACATATGCAAATAAGGAATTGAAAGTGACGTTCAGTGATTGGATAGTTACAGAAAACTGTTACAGTTACGTTGTACTGGAGTTCTATATAAGCAGGCTGGCTGAACCCTTCAGTTCAGTTCTGTTCTGACCTGTGAATAAACAAGAGCTGTTTGGAGAATCGCTGTGTCGTCTGATATGTTCACCCACAACTTAACAGTCCCTACCTAGAGATGTTTGGGATTGAACCCGAGACCTCCTGCTGTGTTATCGATATGCGTTTTGTATTGTATTTAAAAGTGGGGTGGTTCTCGGATTTGATACGAGCGGGGGGGATCCAAAAAGGAAGTCAGTCCCCCTCCCTATTGTAAACCTTCCAAAACAAGGACTGGGAAACCAAGGTCCAAAAAGAATTGTATTGCTGATAAAAATTAAGAATTCCACGATGGGAAATTACAATAACTGTGCTGGAGGAAGAATTGAGGGAAAGGGAAAACGTAACCCCCCCCCCCGGGAACCGGGGTGATTGAGGAGAGAGCCTGGCGAAAAGCGAAGGAGACTTTGACAGCTGTCAAAGTAGCTGTCAAAGTCGGAAATTCAAAGAGGACTTTAATACGAGGACTTTGCTGGTTAAATTTTGTTATAATTTGTTACAACCCGTTAAAATTTGGATACAAAATGGCGAAAACATGGATAACAATCGGACTTTTGGACTAGAGAAAACAAAGTTACAATAATCCCCCTAGAGGAGCTTCGGGACATTACAAAGAAGGTCGTAAGTGGAAAAATACCATCGGAATTTTACAGGACTGGTTATCTTCTGGGAAAGCTGCAAAACGGAAACAATATTGTGTCTACAGGGTGTTCAGCTAAAGGAGACAATAGAATTTTCTATTGAAGAAAGGAAGGGACTGAACGCAAGTTTTTGTTCCTGAACAACAATAACCCCTGCAGACTTACTAAATTTCTGAACTAGAACGTTTTAGTAGCGGAACAAGAGGAAACTGGACTACAATTTGGAAAGAACAATAGGGGGAGCGTTATTATAGATTTGATGCTAAATGGTTTAAAAATAATTCTAAAAATAATTATAAAAAGAAAAAGCCAGCAAGGAGTTGGGGGGAAAATGTGATTTATGGACTTTAAAAATTCCAGGCAGACAACATGGATTGGTGGTCAGGGGGAAACTAAACCGGGGACGGGAAGGGGGGGGAGAAATAGAATCCAAAGGCTTGTCAACTATCTTCTGAAATGGGGTTTTTTTACTTACTACACTTTTTACTTCTTATTTTCTTATATTTCTATTGTGTGGGGTGTTTTTGATCATTAAAAAAAAAAGGGAAATTGCGGAATGGAAAGGGGGTGGGCCCTGGGGAAAGAACTTTTGTTTTGTTAGTAAGGGTATTGATGAGGATTGTACAAATTTAAATTTAAATTCGATTAATGGTTTAAACAAACTAAGTTTTAATTAGAATTGAGAGCTTGTGGAGCCAACAATATGATAGGGGAATATGGTAGGGGTGGGGGAAAAGGGAGTCCCGGAAAGTGGGTGTATGAAAATAAGGCTTTGAATGTATTTTAATCTTTTCTTTCTGTATTTCTGAAAATCTTAATAAATATTATTTAAAAAAAATAAAATAAAATAAAAGTGGGGTGGTTCTCTTAGAAATCAGGATAATCTGAAATGGAGATACGAATATAAACAGAGATGTTTCAACAAGAAGTATCAGGTGCCTCAACAGAGGTCCGTATAGTAAAAGCTATGGTTTTCCCAGTAGTGATATATAGAAGTGAAAGCTGGACCATAAAGAAGGCTGATCGCCGAAGAATTGATGCTTTTGAATTATGGTGCTGGAGGAGACTCTTGAGAGTCCCATGGACTGCAAGAAGATCAACCGTATCCATTCTTAAGGAAATCAGCCATGAGTGCTCACTGGAAGGACAGATCGTGAAGCTGAGACTCCAATACTTTGGCCACCTCACGAGAAGAGAAGACTCCCTGGAAAAGACCCTGATGTTGGGAAGGGGACGACAGAGGACGAGATGGTTGGACAGTGTTCTCGAAGCTACCAGCATGAGTTTGACCAAACTGCGGGAGGCAGTGGAAGACAGGAGTGCCTGGCATGCTCTGGTCCATGGGGTCACGAAGAGTCGGACAGGACTAAACGACTAAACAACAACAACAAATCAGGTGCCTCAAAGTTCTGAAGAACTTTGAAGACTGAGGAGCAGTGTCCAGGTAGGTGGGTTGTCAAGGTAACAGTGACCTGCCCTTCTTTGTGACATCTTTTTGAATTCTGGCTTAAAAGTCACAAACCAGATGTGTCCAGTCCGGGGGTCAGGAGGTAGAAAATATAGTTTCTTTATCTTTGGTGCCATTCCTCTAGTTACCCATATTTGGTCAATTCAAGTCCATGTCATCTTGGCTTCAGAAAAGAAGGTTCCCTCTCTTCCCAGAGGGTTCCTTGTTATCCAAATGTCCACCAAGTCCATATTGTCTGTCATCTCAAAAAAGGTTTTTTGTAGTCTACCATCTTTGGAGACTACCTGTCTTTGTGCCTTGTCCATATTTGTAGATACTGCTCCATTCATGTCCCCCATCAAAATCTAATTATAGTCTAAATGATCCAGTAAAGTCTCATGCAACTTCTTGAAGAATTCAGATTTCCCCTCATTCGGTGCATAAATTCCTACAATCAAAAATTTCTCTCCTTGAAATTGAATTTCAATTGCCAAATATCTTCCTTGCTCATCTTTGAAGATTAATTTCGGCAGAAATCTCTCCTTTGCATATATCACCACTCCTCTTTTTTTAACTTTGTCAGATGAAATAAACTCTTGTCCCAATCTCTTATTAATAAGTATTTTCCTATGTAGCCTCATTACATGTGTTTCTTGTAGACAAATCAAGTCCAATTGTTCCTTTTTTAATATATGAAAGACACTTTTTCTCTTCTGAGGGGAGTTAAGACCATTACAATTCCAACTTAGAAGTTGCAGAGCCTCGTCTCTCTTGAAGGTCACCAATTGCTCCCCTGTGATGCTGAGTCCAGACTTCATTTAAGGCAGAGCTTTCCAAACTGTGTGTTGCGACACCTGCAGTGTGTATAGGTGTGTCGTGCAAACGCTCGTTTGCTCCTCCCAGGACTGGAAATGGGTTGGTTCAACCTCCACTGTTTGGCGTTCTTCCTGTGTGTTTCTCCCGCTTCCAAATTGCAGCCCCAAGCTTCAGTTTTTCTGAGATTAACAGTACAGTGGTACCTCGGGTTACATACACTTCAGGTTACATACACTTCAGGTTACAGACTCCGCTAACCCAGAAATAGTGCTTCAGGTTAAGAACTTTGCTTCAGGATAAGCACAGAAATCATGCTCCAGCGGCGTGGTGGCTGCAGGAGGCCCCGTTAGCTAAAGTGGTGCTTCAGGTTAAGAACAGTTTCAGGTTAAGAATGGACCTCCGGAATGAATTAAGTACTTAACCCGAGGTACCACTGTATTTCAAAATCCACCCTATGCTCAGCTGGAAGGAATAAAGAGGTAGGCGCTTTATTTACACACACACACTCTTTGGGACCCGCCAACATGTGCCCAAAGGTCAGATGCTAATGCAGCGCCACTGGTTCCTTGTGATGCGTTTGCTAGTGTAATGCTCTCCCTTCCCTAACCCAGCTCTAAACGGTGGACATGACATATTCCTATGTTAGCAATAAAAAATATTTGGTTCTGCTGATCACACTGATGCTTAATCAATGTTTGGTAATAATGGATGGTGGGAGCTTTGTTGTGAAGGATGCATTAATTTTCCAGGCCTGCGATGATCTTTCTCCTTTTGCAGCATCCTTGCCAGTCATGCCATCAAGTAGCTCTCTTAATGGATGTTGCACATCTAACCCTTAACAGCTGGAAGAAAAATGGCTTTGTTAATGGGCAGCGCAAGACGGAGTTTTGCATTCAAAACAGAGCTGCAGAATTAAGTGGTGGAAGAGCATTGGCCCTTGTATAACACCAAGCCCATTGTCTGCAGTTGGGATTTTTAAGGCGGTTTGTTAATAGGGCAATAAAAACGTAGTAGTTAATAGCCAGGATTTTCATTTTTTCCTCATTACTGTTTGGATATTTCCCCTATGGGAGCACATGTTTAATGTTTAATAAAAGGAATTATGTTTGCAGTTAAACCAATATTCTTAGGGTGATTTTCAGCTAGGTTTTACTCGGACTGGACTTGTTGGAATGAATGGACCAAAGTTAAGTCATGTTCATTAATTCCAGTGGTTTACTCCAAGTAAAACATAGTTGAACGCCACCCTTAATGCTTTCACCGTCTGTTTATTCGTGTGCCACTTTCCCAGAAAATTGTTCTGTAAGTGATTTATGGCATATTATGTGGTTAGTAAGTAAAACAATGCAGAAAACGTATGAGAAATAATTAGAAATAATCATAATAGCACTGAGCATTTTTTTTTCAAAAAACAAACACCCAACCTCCACAACATCAGCTTTTACATAACGTCACCTTTTAGTTCAGTTACTGTATGTACATTTCTCCGATGAAAATAGGGACGTTCTATTCTACATCAGGAAACCTCTTCCGCATTTGATCTCACTGAATATATGTATATGTCATAGACACATATACATTAGTCACTGTGGGCCAATGGCAACCTCTCTGCTGAACCTACCTCACAGGATTATTGTAAAGAAAAACTGTGTGAGGGAAGGGATCGTGTGCAACATCTTCCACTGATAAATGGAGTGAAATATTTTAGTGATAAGCTGTCTTGTGTCCCTGTCAGAAAAAGGCAGGGTATCATCATCACCATCATAAGCAAGTGGATTGGTGACCTCTTCCTTCAAAATTATGGGAAGGGCTTCATATGACCACTTCACCATTTCCTTCATTTGGTGCAGGTATTTTATTTTCAGTATAAACTCCATTTTTGCACCTACGCACAAACCCCACTTTTAATTGTTCTCTGAGACATGGAGGGGAGGAAAAAGGAAAAGCGGGACATTCTGGGATCAAATCAGAAACCAGGATGGCTTCTGTAATTCCAGGATTGTCCCTGGAATATAGGAACACTTGGAGGGTATGGACCAGGCTGTCAAGAGAGCTGCGCCATGTGCCCTACACCTACGGGTCAAATGTCTTCTCTTGCCTCCAGCACATCTATTTCCCATAAGGTTTTACCAGAACGGAATTCAGCAGTGCTCCTGTTTGCCAGGTATCAGCAAAGATAAACTTGCAGATTACAAGGATACAGGAAATTGTCTTACGCTGAGCCAGACCATTGATCCATCTAAGTCGTCTTCTTCTTCTGTGATCACTCATAGCTGAGTAAGATTGTCTTCCTTGAACACGGTTTTATTTTTTTTAAAAAATAATATTTATTTCTTGAACACGGTTTTAAAAGTGAGTCTGTAAGTGACTGTGGAGGCCAATTCTGGATCCACACATCCTTCCACATTGGGGACATAGGTTTCTGGGTAGGAGCTGAACATAGTGAGGGTTTGCCAAACATGCCTTCCTCTTAGCACTTTTCTCCCTTTCATCCTAAGTTCGAGTGTCTTCAAAGCCCATGACACCTTTGGTAAAGTCTGCTCTCCAATTGGAGCGCTCGCAGGCCAGTGTTTCCCAGTTGTTGGTGTCTATCCTACATTTTTTAAGATTTACCTTGAGAGAGTCTTTGAACCTCTTTTGTTGACCACCAGCATTATGCTTTCCGTTTTTAAATTTGGAATAGAGTAGTTGTTTTGGAAGACGATAATCAGGCATTAGCACAACACGACCAGTCCAACGAAGTTGATGTTGAAAAATCATTGCTAGTGTCCATCTAAGTATTCCGCACACTTTCTTCCTAATAGACAAATAAAAGACAACATCAGACACTTTCTTCCTAATAGGCTTTCTTCCTAATAGACAAATAAAAGACAACATCAGACACACAATAGATATTATTGAATACCTAGAAGTTCATAATGAAATTCCTGCTGCCTTACTGTTCGTTGATGCCGAGAAGGCTTTCGACAATGTCTCTTGGGGTTTCCTAATAAAATGCTTGGAAAAAACAGGGATAGAGGGCACATTCCTAGAAGGAGTTAAAGCAATATATACACAACAAAGAGCTAGATTAATAATAAATAATAACCTGACAGAACAGTTTGAAATAACAAAAGGTACCCGACAGGGGTGCCCTCTATCACCACTGTTGTTTATTATGGTTTTAGAGACAATAACAAATAAGATAAGGAATACCCCAGAGATCCGTGGCATAAAAATTGGCGTGCAAGAATACAAATTGAAAACATATGCAGACGATCTCATGTTGTCATTGGAAGAACCAAAGGAGAGCATCGGTAAAGCTATAAAATTACTGGAAGAATTTGGAAAACTATCGGGATTTAAACTGAACAAGGAAAAAACAAAAATAATGACAAAAAATATGAAAGAAGACACCAAAAATGAGCTTGAGATACAAACTGGAATTAAAATAGTCAAAAAAGTTAAATACCTTGGAATTTGGATAACTATGAAAAATATAAATTTGATGGAAAACAATTATAAGAAAACATGGAAAGAAATAACGAAGGACTTAGATACATGGAACAGACTACATCTTTCGTGGATGGGCAGAATGGCGGCGATTAAAATGAGTTTACTACCTAAATTACTCTTCCTATTCCAGAACATTCCAATAATTAGGGGAATTGCAATATTTAAAGAATGGCACAGATTACTATCCAAATTTATTTGGCGGGGGAAAAGACCCAGAATTAAATTCAAATTGCTTACAGATCTAAGAGATAGGGGGGGGTTTGCGGTTCCAAATCTGAGGTTATATTATGAGGCCGCATGCCTTTGTTGGGTAAAAGATTGGATCGTTATCAAAAATAAAGAGTTGTTAGACCTAGAGGGGTTCAATTTAAGATTTGGATGGCATGCCTATTTATGGCGAGACAAGGGAAGGGTCCATAAAGGTTTTTCTAACCATATCTTCAGAGGGCCACTACTGGAAGTCTGGGAAAGGAATAAAAAATTGCTGGAGCAGAAAACACCCTGGTGGCTATCTCCAATTGATATTTTAACAATTAAAAAATCAAATCTTGAGGGAGAACGGTGGACATATGAGGACCTACTAACCAAAACAGAATCCGGGTGGAGGATTAGACCATATGAAGAAATAAAAAATAAGTTGACTGGTTGGATTCAATATCATCAAATAAATTCAATATGGACGGAAGACAAAAAGATTGGAATAAGTGAGAAAAAATCCAGATTCCAGATTGAAATAATAGAAAGTAAAACAAAATTACTATCAAAAATGTACAACCAGTTGCTTGAGTGGGACACCAAGGACGAGGAAGTAAAGGAGGTGATGGTGAAGTGGGCGGTAGATCTAGGGTATAACATAGAATTTGATAAATGGGAAGCTTTATGGCGCAAAGATATGAATTATTCAGCATGCACGACACTCAAAGAAAACATGTACAAGATGATGTACAGATGGTACATAACGCCGATAAAATTACATAAAATTTATAGAACAGGTGATAAATTGTGTTGGAAATGCAAGAACAAGGAGGGCGAATTCTTCCACATGTGGTGGACGTGCGAGATCCTCAAAAAATTTTGGGAATCTATTTATAATGAATTAAAAAAAATTCTCAAATATACGTTTGTCAAAAAGCCTGAAGCCTTCCTGCTGGGGATAATTGGCAAGGATATCAAAGAAGAAGATAGGACCTTTTTCCAATACGCAACAGCTGCCGCTAGAACCCTCATAGCACAGTGCTGGAAAACACCAAAAATCCCAACATTAAAGGAGTGGCAATTTAAATTATTGGATTATTTAGAACTGGCAAAATTGACACAAAAAATAAGAAATCAAAAACGTACAAAATTTAGTAATGAATGGGATAAATTTAGAACATATATGGAAATAGAGATAAGGGGTACATCAAAATGTTAATCAGAAATATATATGTATCAAAAAAAAAAAAAATCACAGTAGGCATGAAATAACGCTTACTACGTTACAAATGTCATTTTGGAATAGATACAGCAGATAGACAACTAAGATAACATTATCCGAAATCGAGATAAAGGGAAGTCGATCAATGTTGTTGTAAAATTAATGTTAAGTTGTGTTGTTTGGGTAGTATGTATTGTATGTCTTTTTTCTTTTTTATGTTTGTTTTATTTACTTTTGTCTTTTGTATGTTTGTGAAATATACCTATGCAAAACTTAATAAAAATTAAAAAAAAAAAAAAAAGTATTCCGCACACTGACCAGCAGTCCCTCTCCAGTGTTTCAAGCAGAAGATACCTGGAACTGAACCTGGGACTTTTTACATGCAAAGCTGATGTTCTAGGACCAACCCTGCCTGTCAACATTTGCCGTAAAGAAATGATTTGAAACCAGAATTATCCTTCTCAGAAATGTCAGCATGTCAAGGCAAGATTCAGGCACAGCTCAGCAGTAGCTCACAAGGTGCCAGCAAAGTCACTCTTTATTCAGAGAAACAAAACAGCACAGGCCTAAGGAGCACAGCCACTTTCTTTCTCCAGCTCGTCCCTTTGTCTTTTATGGGAATCCTGTGGTTGGAGTACCTTCACAGACATACTCTTGCTAGGGGGAAATTTTCCATGTGAGCAGATAAGTAACTGCATGAAATAGTGGGGTAATATAAGGGGTAATTGGACCCGTCTTTAAAAGACTCTGTTATGAGGCAAATGACTGCAATCGCCTGCCTCTAAATTCATTCCATTTGAAATGTCTTATGGGCAGTAAAAAAAATTACGAACACGGTGAGCTTTGGTACCCTATGAGCATTGAAACTGCAGAATGGAATGGAATGGAATGATAAGGCTCTGAAAATGCAGCTTAGGTTTTTCTGGAGAGTTTGGGATCCTTTTTTTTTTTCTTTTTCTTTTTTTTGAATGAAGAATATCAACTGACTAAAATAAGAATTTTAAGCACATGCATCCAAAATGTTAAGAACTGCTCCATCTCAGGTCAAGTTGTGAGAGCAAACGGCCTAGATTTTTCTACACAAGGTTGTAGGGTACTACATGAAGTCGCTTCTGGTTCATTTGAAGAAATAGGGAGAAAGCAAAACAGGGCACCATTTTCTTGCACAGTCTCTGTTGAAACAAAATAGAAGCTGGGTGAGCGGTGCTGGTTGTGCTTCTGGGGCAGTCTTCCTTTTCCTGAGAACCTCCAGATGGTTTCAGATATAACTCCCAGCAGCCAGAGGCAGCATGGTTGATGGGACCTGTAGTCCAAAACATTTGGAAGGCACCAAGCTTGAGAAAACTAGCCTAGAAAGAGAACTAGCCTTTGATGTCCTTAGAATTCCACCAATCTTTAGATTCTCAGTATGTGATTTAGGAGTAGCAATATTTTTCCAAATAACTTTTGTTTTCTCTCTTAATGTGTGGTGTGGTGTTTTTTTTGTAGCTGGAAATAGAAAATGGAAAGGTAATAATGCACTAGCTTGAAAGGAGCAGAATGTATTTCTGAAAGTGCTTTTATGAAAAGAAATTATACATACCGAGCGCTTTAGCCTAGAAATGGTGTGACAAGCTAGAGAGATAGCAAGCATTCAAGTGAATTGATCTGAAAAATCACCTACTATCCCAAATTATGCAACAAAGCAAAACTTCAGATGGGAAGGTTGAATAATACTTAGAACTCTTCGGTTTCTTATATTTCTGAAAGCCCTGGGAGATACCATATTTTTCGCTCTATAGGACGCACTGGACCATAGGACACACCTTGTTTTAGAGGGGGAGAACAAGAAAAAAAATTCTCCCCCTCTCTGCTCAATGCCCCTTCAGCAAAGCAGCAGGAGAAACGGAGCCCCTTCCATTTCTCCTCCTGCTTGGCAGAAGGGGCGCTGCGCAGCTTTCCCTCTCGGCTGAAGCCAGGAGAGTCTTGCTCTCCCGGCTTCAGTGAAAGGAACCCAAAGCCTCCAGAGTGTGGAGGGAGCGCTCCCTCTGCACTTCAGAGGCTTCGCGTTGCTATCACTGAAGCCAAGGAGCCTGCATTCACTCTATAGGACACACACACACATTTCCCCTTAATTTTTGGAGGGGAAAATGTGCATCCTATACAGCGAAAAATACGGTAGTTTAGGCTGGAAGAGAGGGTGGCAGACTCTCCAAGTGTCCCTATTTTCCAGGGACAGTCCCAGATTTACAGAAGCCATCCTGGTTTCTGATTTGATCCTGGAATGTCCTGCTTTTCCTTAGGACGTCTCTATTTTCATCAAAGAAACGTTGGAGGGTATGGGGTGAGTGTGGACCAAGATAGCTCAGTGAGCATTGTGGCTGAATGGGGATTTGAACCTGTGTCTTCACAGCCCTAATCCAACACTGTAACCCACTGTAGCCAACATGGTACTTTCCATATGTTGGTGAACTACAATTCCCATCATTCCTAGCCATTCCTGCCGAATACAACTTGCAGTTCAAGAACATATGGAAGGCATTATATTGACTACCCCTGCTCTAACCATTGCATTGCAGGGGGTTGGACTAGATGCCCCTTAGAGTCAGTTCCAGTTGTATGATTGTTTGAACACTGGCTCCACCCCCCCCCATATGATGATTTAGTAGCTTTCTTTGGGAATGGGGAAGCTGTTTGGAATCCTTCCTATGGAAACAGATGCCCAGGATTTTCTTCACAACATCACTTATAAAATGTAGCATTTTTATCAATACCACAACGGGCTAAACAATACTCCCAGTTGTCAAAGGTAATCTGGCACCTGATTATTGTCCCTTTTCTGATGTGTATACACCCCACACATTCCAGTGGGTGTATGTGTGTTGTACACATATACAGTGGTACCTCGGGTTAAGTACTTAATTCGTTCCGGACGTCCGTTCTTAACCTGAAACTGTTCCTAACCTGGAGCACCACTTTAGCTAATGGGGCCTCTTGCTGCCGCCGCACCGCCGGAGCATGATTTCTGTTCTCATCCTGAAGCAAAGTTCTTAACCTGAGGTCCTATTTCTGGGTTAGCGGAGTCTGTAACCTGAAGTGTATTACAACTGTAATCCCAAAAGCCACGAGGCCAGGACATCATACAGTGGTATCTCAGGTTACAAACACTTCGGGTTACAAACGCTTTGGGTTACAAACTCCGCTAACCCAGAAGTAGTACCTCGGGTTAAGAACTTTACCTCAGGATGAGAACAGAAATCGCACGCTGGCGGTGCAGCAACAGCAGGAGGCCCCATTAGAGAAAGCGCGCCTCTGGTTAAGAATGGTTTCAGGTTAAGAACGGATCTCCGGAAAGAATTAAGTTCGTAACCTGAGGTACCACTGTATATTCTTTGTAAATATTTTATTAGTTTAAAAAGGGCTGATGTGATATCTACTATAAACGCTCCGTTTCTCCATGTTTAATAGTGTTTCCCAACCTTGTGCCTTCAGCTGTTTTTGGACTACAATTCCCATCATCCCTTGCCACTGGTCTTGCTAGTCAGGGATGATGGGAGTTGTAGTTCAAAAACAGCTGGAGGCACAAGGTTGGGAAACACTGTATAGGTCATATTCACTTAAAACATTCAGCCCTGAGGCTAGCAGTTGTGCTCCTGGATTTCTAACATCATTCTTTGGCTTCTTTTCATCTTCTCTTTCCCACCCTCCCAATGCTTTCCTACCCCTCCAAAAAAAAAATCCCTTTTAAAACTTGAGTCTGGAAATGTGAAGAATGGGGGGATGAATGGGTTGAACTGTGAGGATGTATAGTCTAGGATCTAGAATGATCTTTGTTGTCATTCCTCAGTCCCAAGAATATAAGGCTGGGAGATAAACCATGATAAAACAGCAATATCACCAAGGAAATAGAACTGTCATGGCTCAGTGATACGTGCAGTGCTTTGCATGTGAAGGTGCTCCTAGGTCTAGTCTCTGGTATTTCCAGGTCTGGGCTGGGAGAGACCCCAACTCAGAGTCACCGAGCCACTGCCATTCAGTATGACAATACTTTTTGTTTCCTCCTTTAACTTTTGTGCATCGTTGGCTATCTCAGAAATACCAAACAATGTGCTGGAAGGGGAAAGACATTTCACTTACTTGGCTAGTTTGAGGAAGGAACTGGAAGTTCCCTTTTATTGTTTTTATAATATCAAACTACAGCTACAATTAAATGCCGACTTCCTGTGTGTTGGCTTTTGGGGGGGGGGTTGCATCTGTCTATGCTACAGCAGGTTGAAAGGAAAGATTTGAAAGGAATGAAGGTGTTATTTCCACATCAACCCGACCAAATTATTTGTAATATCTCTACCCCAAACCTTGCCTGTGTGGGAGAACAGAGCAAATAAGAGAAATGAGATCAGCTTTATTCTCATACTTAAAAAATAATAATCTGTTAATGTGTAATTTCCCACTTTTTCCAACTTGTGATCAAAGGCAACCTGCCAGCTAGGTAGGTGGGCTTATAAACGTCTGTTTTTTACGGCTTCCCTGGAACACAAAATGTTGAGGAAATGTCAAGCAACAGAGCATTGCCATCTTGGGTTTGTTGAGTTACAAGTTGTGCAGACTTGCTCGATCAGCATTGAACCATTACAATAATATGGAAGGGTTTGGCTGGAGCTGTTGGAAATTGTAGTCCAAAACACCTGGAGAGCACCAGATTGTTAAAGTCTTATACATATGAGGTTATATGAGGTTGAATCCTGACAAGACAGAAGTACTGTTTTGGGGGGGCAGTGGGCAGGTGGGTGTGGAGGACTCCCTGGTCCTGAATAGGGTAACTGTGCCCCTGAAGGACCAGGTGCGCAGCCTGGGAGTCATTTTGGACTCACAGCTGTCCATGGAGGCACAAGTCAATTCTGTGTCCAGGGCAGCTGTCTACCAGCTCCACCTTGTACGCAGGCTAAGACCCTACCTGCCACGGACTGTCTCATCAGAGTGGTGCATGCTCTAATTATCTCCCGCTTGGACCACTACAACGCACTCTACGTGGGGCTACCTTTGAAGGTGACCCAGAAAATGCAATTAATCCAGAATGCGGCAGCTAGACTGGTGACTGGGGGCGGCTGCCGGGACCACATAACACCGGTTCTGAGAGATCTGCATTGGCTTCCAGTACGTTTCCAAGCACGAATCAAAGTGTTGGTGCTGACCTTTAAAGCCCGAAACGGCCTCGGTCCTGTATACCCGAAGGAGCATCTCCACCCCCATCGTTCAGCCTGGACACTGAAATCCAGCACCGAGGGCCTTCTGGCGGTTCCCTCATTGCAAGAAGTGAGGTTACAGGGAACCAGACAGAGGGCCTTCTCGGTAGTGGCGCCTACCCTGTGGAACACCCTCCCTTCAGATGTGAAGGAAATAAGCAGCTATCCTATCTTTAAAAGACATCTGAAGGCAGCCCTGCTCAGGGAAGTTTTTAATATTTAGCAGCGTACTGTTTTTAACACTTGATTGGAAGCCGCCCAGAGTGGCTGGGGAAACTCAGCCAGATGGGCGGGGTATAAATAATAAATTATTATTCTTATATAGAATAACACAATATTCCTGTTTTGGATGGAAGCGTTTGGTTCAGCAATTGACGGATAATAAACAACCGACCAACAATAAATAGGTAATGTTACTGGAACATGAGTGCCTTTGCAACGCTTTATCACGAAGTAGTGTAATGTCAGAAGACAATCTAACAAACGTTTAGGAGGGGAAATAGAGGGGCACAGGAAATTGTCTTGGCCCGGATTCAATCATCTGGTCCATTTCAATGCGAGGACAAGAAGTCCGGTTATCTAATTGCATATCTGATGTTCTCATGACGATATCGCTCCTTACAAATAGCTCTCCTTACGTAAATAATTCATGGCAATGAACTTTGTGTTGCAGAGCAGTATGAAAGATTCTGAATGTTCAGACAGCAGGAGCTTGTGTGACTTGAACACCCACCCACAAAACCGCACACAATCTGCAAAAGATCAGGCTTCAAGAGAGAGACTGAGACACAGGTATATGCGGAATTGATTTTAGACAGCCAAGTAGTACGAAATTCCTATTGAAAAGTACCAGGTGGATGAAAAGAGTCTTGTGGCTTTTTGTGTAAGGATATCTCCTTTTCTTTTTATTTTGTTCCCAGTATTGCCCTGTATAAATTGTGTACCTTAAGTCCCTAACCAAGGATGTCTTCAGAGTTCATTGCGACTACGGCTGGGATTTGCTTGTTCATTGAAATATTTTGTGTGTCTATACAGGCAATACTTGCTTTATGTTCCAGACTCCTGTGCATGTTGGTGGAGTGTGCATAAGCCCGCCCTGCCCCTGCCCTTTGGGGGCCACTTCTGGCTTTGGTGCTGTGCACACATGCGCAATTATGCGTCATTCAGATGGGCCTAAATCAGTTGTTGCTTGTAGTTGCTTATGTGTTTCCTTTTTCTCTCTCAGCTGAT
The DNA here is from genome assembly GCF_964252035.2 of Podarcis erhardii. Lineage (NCBI taxonomy): Eukaryota > Metazoa > Chordata > Lepidosauria > Squamata > Lacertidae > Podarcis > Podarcis erhardii. The sequence continues at coordinate 14,700,341 of NC_138501.1, forward strand.
TACACTGATTTCTAGGGCCTGGGATGCATATGGAATTGCTCCATGTTGACCCCTGCAGGGGACTTTGAATATTCCTGCTTTAACTGCTCCCCTTTCTAGCTCTTGTTTATAATGGGTATAAGGTAAAGGTAAAGGGACCCCTGACTGTTAGGTCCAGTTGTGGCCGACTCTGGGGTTGCGGCGCTCATCTCGCTTTATTGGCCAAGGAAGCCGGCGTACAGCTTCTGGGTCATGTGGCCAGCAGGACTAAGCCGCTTCTGGCGAACCAGAGCAGCGCACGGAAACACCATTTACCTTCCCACCGGAGCGGTACCTATTTATCTGCTTGCACTTTGATGTGCTTTTGAACAGATAGGTTGGCAGGAGCAGGGACCGAGAAACGGGAGCTTACCCCATCACAGAGATTCGAACCACCGACCTTCTTATCGGCAAGTCCTAGGCTCTGTGGTTTAACCCACAGCGCCACCCGCATCCCCTATAATGGGTATACGTTAAAGCCTTATGATGGAACAGCAAAAGCGATAAATGTCAGATAGCGGTGATGTTATGAGCTCACAAAACTCAGAATAAAAAGGCAGTTAACGTCAAGTTGCTAATTTGCATTAATGATGTGCTAGTGGGGCGTTCTGGTTTGATGATTGTGAAGATGGACTTCAATACATTTTAGTTGGACTTTATTTGCGTTTTGGGATGCCACCTTGGAATATTTTGATGAAGTGCAGTAAAGAAATCACAAAATCATAGAACTGTAGAAGGGGCCAAAAGGGTCATTAGTCCAACCCCTGCAATCCAGGAATCTTTTGCAGATCTTGAACCCACGACCCTGAGATTAAGAGACTTGGGCTTTACCAACTGAGTTATACCAGCTACAAATTTTTTAAATTAATACGAGTAAATTAAGGTCAAAGCTTAGTGGGAAATGATATATAATGAATTGAAAAGGATGTTTAAAATAACCTTTGTAAAGAAACCAGAAGCTTTTCTTTTGGGAATTATAGGGACAGAACTACCTAAATCGTATAGAAAATTATTTATGTATGCTACTACAGGAGCAAGAACATTACTCGCCCCAAAATGGAAAGAAGCAGAAGTCCTAGCAAAGGAAAAATGGATACAAAAATTATGGAATATGCAGAAATGGCAAAACTTACTGGAAGTATAAGAAATCAAAATAACAAACTTTTTATAAAAGAATGGAAATTGTTTATTTAATATTTACAGATAAATTTCAAACATATAAAAACATAAGCAGGATTATTGTAATAACCTGCAGTTTAACAAGAGTACATATTTAAAGTGGATAAACAAGTTGAGCAAATTAAATGAATTTGGATATGCAGAAGATATATATATATATATGGAACTGCAGAAAGAGGGGGAAGGAAGTCAAGTTTTGAAATGTTAAAATGATTGTAAAATTAAGGAAATGTATAAACCTGAAAAGTATAAATACAAATTAATAAAATAAAATAAAATAAAATAAAATAAAATAAAATAAAATAAAATAAAATAAAATAAAATGAATACACTTTGAATGAAAAACTGCAGTTGCCGAGGTTAACCAAGAAACACTAAAACACAAGCTAGCTTGGCATTTTGACTGAATTGGCACGGGATAAATACTGCTGTTTTGCAGCCATTCACTAATTCTATGGCCTGGCAGTTGGGTGGTTCCGCCATCATAGCCAGCAGAGGCGGCCACGGCAGTCCTTCACTCAGTCGAAACTTTACTGGCTCAGTAAGCAGCTTGGCAAATGAACTGAAAAGAAAGGCTGGGTTCCCACTTAGAAATATAACGAGGAGAGAGTAGGTCATCTCTTGCACCTGAAACATTAGAGATTTAGCAAGCTAACAGTCCAGCCGTCTAAGAATTTATAGTGCAGCTGCATAGATGTTTCTGCTAGATGACTGGCTTGAAGATTTCTGGCCCCTGGGGTCCTTTGCGCTTTGTAGTACTGTATTTTTTGCTCTATAAGACTCACTTTTTCCCTTCTAAAAAGTAAGGGGAAATGTGTGTGCGCCTTATGGAGCGAATGCAGGCTGCACAGCTATCCCAGTAACCAGAACAGCAAGAGGGATTGCTGCTTTCACTGCACAACGATCCCTCTTGCTGTTCTGGCTTCTGAGATTCAGAATATTTTTTTTTCTTGTTTTCCTCCTCCAAAAACTAGGTGCGTCTTGTGGTCTGGTGCGTCTTATAGAGCGAAAAATATGGTAATTGGTAGTTCATTAAAAGGACTGTTTGAGCACCAATGATGCTTCACTTTCCAGGGGGAAAGGGAAGTTGATAACGGTTCCCATTTAATTTCATATAATGCAGTTGCAGGCTTTATTAGCAGAGAGCGAGGAGTGAAAAGAAATGTGCTGTCTTGACCTCTTCTAACTTGTAACATACCGTTTTAACATTGTACCTGCTAAGGACAAAATAGTTGGATTTATTTTTTTTTAAGCAAGAAGAATTTGCTTTGAACTGAAAGCCTCCAGTCATGGTGTTTGCAGCTATTTCATAAAAGTTTCTGAGCAGAAGAGCATGTTAATGAAGTCCTGGCTCATTTGTTTTAAAAGAGAAAATGTAAGGAGAAAAAGGGACTTGAGATTAGCTCTGAATATGTGAGTGGTAACCTGGTTTTAATCACTGGATGGCTTGAATAGCAATAACTCATTGCTAACCTTTCCAAAGGCAAGGCAATGTTTTGCCTAATGTTTGCTGACATTCCCTCCAGGTTAGGATTAGGGCTGTTCCAGAAGTTGTGGGTTACCTGGTAGAGCAGGTAACCCACTGATTCTGCTTTGAGATATTGCTTCAGCATGCTCACCTGTTATGGAAGGACCTGCAGTTTTAAGTGGGGTTAAACCTCTAAGACAAGGTTCTAATCAGTTGTATTTCTTGTACCAGCAAGTTCAGCTGTTGCATCTTTTGCTAAGGTGTTGCTTTATTGATTGATGCTGGACTTGAGATAGCACATCATGTGTATGTGGATGAAACCCAGCTCTACCTCTCTTTTAAATCAGAACCAGTGAAGGCGGTAAAGGTCCTGTGTGAGTGTCTGGAGGCGGTTGGAGGATGGATGATGGCTAACAGATTTGGGTTGAATCTGGACTAAATACTGATTTGTGGGGGCAGGGGTGGGCAGGTGTGGAGGACTCCCTGGTCCTGAATGGGGTAACTGTGCCCCTGAAGGACCTGGGGTACAGCCTGGGAGTCATTTTGGACTCACAGCTGTCCATGGAGGTGCAGGTCAATTCTGTGTCCAGGGCAGCTGTCCATCAGCTCCATCTGGTACGCAGCCTGAGACCCTACCTGCCCACAGACTGTCTCGTCAGAGTGGCGCATGCTCTGGTTATCTCCCGCTTGGACTATTGCAATGCGCTGTACGTGGAGCTACCTTTGAAGGTGACCCGGAAACTACAACTAATCCAGAATGCGGCAGCTAGACTGGTGACTGGGAGTGGCCACCGAGACCATACAACATCAGTCCTGAAAGACCTACATTGGCTCCCAGTACATTTCTGAGCACCATTCAAAGTGTTGGCACTGACCTTTAAAGCCCTAAACGGCCTCAGCCCAATACACCTGAAGGAGCATCTCCACCCCCATCGTTCATCCAGGACACTGAGGTCCAGCTCCAAGAGCCTTCTAGTGCTTCCCTCACTGCAAGAAGTGAGGTTACAGGGAACCAGGCAGAGGGCCTTTTCAGTAGTGGCACCCGCCCTGTGGAACGTCCTTCCATCAGATGTCAAGGAAATAAACAACTGACTTTTAGAAGACATCTGAAGGTAGCCTTGTTGAGGGAAGTTTTTAATGTTTGATCGTGTTTTTAATGTTCTGTTGGGAGCTGCCCAGAGTGCCTTAAATAATAAATCATTATGATTATGATTATTACTGACCAGCCTCCTTACTATGGCAGCAAGTTCTTGCTGGGTGATAGTATGGTGTACAGGGAAATGAAATGTAAAAATCTTCTCAGAATATGATGGCTTATTCTTCGCCACATGCCAAAGAAACACTGGCCATGTCCCAAGTTTGACAAAACATAAGACCTAGTGGAGTAAAGTCTGTGGTTTGGTAAAGTCCCTTCCATTTTGAAACTTATTGGCAATCAAAAACTAATGAAAGAGTCACCATGCAGTTATTTCCCCCATTGGTCAAATTGTCTTCTGCTTTAGTCCTCATGTGACAAAACCCCAGTGATAGAAAACAAGCTTGTGACAACTCGTCCATCTCTAGAAACAGTTATCATTCAGCCAGCCAGCTGTGTCTGCCCACCTCAATGATTTCAGCCAATGTAGGGAGCGTGTCGTGTGAGAGTCAAGTGCCATGTCTTTTTCATCTAGCAGCTACCCAATATTGACGTGGATTCAGCAGCCGTGAGTAGACTTAACTGGGTCTTCCCTCTCCTTCCATAAGCTAACAGATCTCCTTTTCTCAACGATTAGTCTTCAGTTTGATGCCAACTAAACATCAAGTTGAATTGCTGTTGTGATGAGATGTCGCCGTGTACTTGCTGGGTGGCCTTAGGCTAGCTGCTAACTCCCCACCCCAGCAGAATTATGGAGATAATGTATATGAACTTCCTCAAACATTTGAAATGTGCTGCATAAATGCCAAGCGGCAGTAGAAGACGGTGCAAAACTGAGCCAAAGTTGTCATCTGGCATTTTATTTCCTGCTATAATTGTTTGCTTTTTCAAATTAATAACCTGCATTTAAGTTACCAAATACCAGTTCTGTCGTTTTCAGCTAAAATCCACAAGCCATTTACTTCAGCGCAGAGCTCTTTGTGTCTGCTGAAGAGCCCTTAAACGAACTGCTCTGGCTTTGCCGTCACCTCCTGTGCTACCGTTGAAGCAGTGATTGACAGAGGTTTTTATGAATGTATACTCTTTCTCTCCTGCCAGTGGTCTCTCACACACGCACAAATACAAATGCCGTCTGAATTTGTCACATTAAAATGTTGGAAGCAACGTTGTTTACTCATGCCAGATGCTTGGCAAATCTGAGCTAGCTGAGAGCTGGCAGAGCCTCGCTGTCATAAGTCCATTACAGGGCAGGCGTTTGCTTTTCGAAGGACTGAATAAAGGCATAGGAATGGCACAAGATCAGTCGTCCTTTTCTGCTTATCAACTCATGGTACATAAGAAAGATCCCAAGTCACTTGTTCAGTCTCCAGCAGGCATCCTCAGACACAGAACCCACTTTTATTTTTTTATTATTCAATTTTACACTATACATTTGAATTCAAACATTAATCATAATCATCAACATTTAAGATTCCCTGACTTCCCTCCACCCCTCCATGGTTTCCATTATCAAACTTGTTTTACTGCATCATATATTTTCTCCATTTTTACCTTAGTTTTTAATACAAGTGTTACTCAAATCCTGCCAAAGTTTTTAGTTGTTTACAGTATTCTCTGAAGTAAATGGTATTTTTTTCGCCATTCCTTATTAAAGTTTCTATCTTCCTGGTTTCTTATTTCCCTGACCAATTTCACCGTTTTGGCGTAGTCCATCATCTTCATCAACCATTTGTCTCTGATCTTGACTTTATCTTCTTTCCATCTCTGGGCCAGTAGTATCCGCGCTGCTATCATTCATGAATAATCGTTTCTGTTCCTTTGGTATCTCTGCATCTAAAATTCGGTTTTTCCCCACAAACGTTATTTTAAACATTTTTTTCAACTCATTATATATCATTTCCCAGAATGCTTTTGTCATCTTGCACGTCCACCACATATGATAGAACGCGCCTTCCTTCTCCTTATACTTCCAGCATACAGTTCTATACATTTTTGCTAATTTTGTGGGTGTTAAATACCAACGATACATCATTTTCATATAGTTCTCCTTCAACGCATAGCACGCTGTAAATTTTCAGTCCTCCCTCCATAACTTTTCCCAAGATGACACAGAACCCACTTTTAATCGAAACACTCTTTTGGATACCCAGTTCTTAACTTTTTACCATATATTTGCATAGCGGTTGCGCTCCTGTTGTGATCTATTGTGGATCTGGCCACAGCCCACTACTGGGCCCCAAACCACCAGTTGAAGACCAGTGGTCTAAAGCAGTGTTGGAGAACCTATGTGCCTCCAGATGGACTACATCTCCCATCATTCCTAACTATCTGCCAGGCTTATAGAGCTGTTGGGGGTTGGAGTCCACCCACATCTGGAAAGTCACAGGTTCCCAACCCCTGATCTAGGGAGCTTAAAGTAAATATGAAAAGAGCAAAGAAGAAGAAGAAGAAGAAGAAAGGTAAAAGTAAAAGATGCCTGGACGGTTAAGTCTAGTCAAAGGTGGCTATAGGGTTGTGGTGCTCATCTCGCTTTCAGGCCGAGGGAGCCGGCGTTTGTCCACAGACAGCTTTCCAGGTCATGTGGCCAGCAGGACTAAACAGCTTCTGGCGCAACAGGACACCATGATGGAAACCAAAGTGTACGGAAATGTCGTTTACCTTCCTGCCGCTGTGGTACCTATTTATCTATTTGCACTCGCATGCTTTCGAACTGCTAGGTTGGCAGGAGCTGGGACAGGAGCTGGGATTCAAACCGCCAACGTTCTGATTGGGAAGCCCAAGAGGCTCAGTGGTTTAGACCACAGCTCCACCCGTGTCCCAAATAAACAAGCACACAATCACTGATAGGTCCACCCGCCATTGTGAGGCTCAAAGCAATGAAGATGTGCCTCCCCAGCTGTTGCCATTGGCTGTGGGTTTCTTGTGATGTCACAAAAACACTTGGCAACTGAGTGGATATAAAGCCAGACCAAGGGGAAAGCCCTATTCTATTTCCAGCAGGACACACCTGGCCATGGATGTGACATTCAACACTGCCCAGGTTTCCTCCACTTGGAGGAGGCAAACTGGTGAATGGAAGGAGGCAATCCTCTGGCAGTGGGATGCTAGGGAGCGATAATAAGGCAAGTTTGCTTGCTTGAAGGCTGCTGGTATCTGTGGTTGGAAGCTGGCGGACGTCTCATGATGGACCTAACAGTAGCTTCTGACACAATGGGACACCGTGACAGAAGCCAGAGTGCACAGAAATGCTGTTTACCTTCCTGCCACAGCGGTACCTATTTATCTACTTGCACTGGCATGCTTTCGAACTCCTAGGTTGGCAGGAGCTGGGACAGAGCAACAGGAGCTCACTCTGTTGCAGGGATTCGAACCACCTACCTTCTGATCGGCAAGCCCAAGAGGCTCAGGGGTTTAGATCACAGCGCCATCCGCCTCCCTATGAAAAGAGTAAACATACAGGATATGCAACAAGCCCCCAATATTGCAATATTTATTTATTCTTTCTTTTGTAATTGATAAAATAATAGAAACTACTTAGCACTGTGCAGCTAAGCACCACAGACAGACCTTGGTCTCCTTAGAATAACCCTGTGAAATAGGTATACCTTCTTCCCGTATTTCTGATGTCGCAGAGGAGTGGTTTGAAACTGAACTTACATACCCTCCAACATTTCTCTGATGAAAATTAGGACGTTCTATTCCATTATTATTATTATTATTATTATTATTATTATTATTATTATTCCCCACCCATCTCACTGGACCCCAGCCACTCTGCTGCTTCCAACATATATTAAAACATTATACATTAAAAAATTTCCCTATATATGGCTGCCTTCAGATGTCTTCTGAAGGTTGTATAGTTACCTATCTCTTTGGCTCGGGGTTGCATAACTCCATTACCCCCTCACCCCAATATTTCTCTGGTGAAAATAAGGATGTCCTAAGGAAAAGCAGGACATGCCGGGATAAAATCAGAACCTAGGACGGCTTCTATAAATCTGAGGCTGTCGCTGGAAAACAGGGACACTTGGAGAGTCTGAACTTAAGTTCCTGATTTGTGGCCTAGGCTTCTAACCAGTGGACTGTACGTAGTAATGTTAGAGGCATATCAGTGAATATGCAACGCGATTGGAGTCCTCATTTCTCCAAAATGAAGCAGATAAGCATGTGTGCCCGCTTTTTATCTGAAGTCACCGATTCACAATGAAATGCATCGTATCAGCATGTAATCCTGTCAGCTGCATTTGGATTTAAAGGGGAAGGACATAAAATTAAACAGGGTCATAGTGCCTATGGGACGATGTCAGAGTATTTGGAAGATAGTAGCAATTTTTTAAAAAAATTAAAATTGTGGCAAAACCTCCCAATCTCTCTCTCCTCTACCTTCACACCAAACCTTCAGCAATTGGACTGTATGTAAAATTACTGAGGCCATTATTCTTTTATTTTAGCAATCTGTCCAAACTACTCTGCAAAACACCGCCAACTTCCTTTCTTCTTTGGGTCCATCATCTATCTGTGACGATAATAGGTTTCCGAGAATAGTGCATGCAAACATCAAAGTATTACAAAAGCAAAGTACAGTTTAAGCCAAAGGCAGTTGGAAAATGTGTTGCCTACCTGCTCAGGCACAAATCGTAATAGCGAGAATTGCCCCCTTTTCAGCTCTACGGAGCACAATGGCTGGTTAGTCCTGACTTGCCATAGGCTCTTTATTGCATAAACATTAGCGTGCTAATAGCCAGTGGTAGCTCATCAGAAATGACAGCCTTGCCTCTGGAGAAGAGAAGCAACAGAAACAAGCCTGAGGACCACTGCTGCTGTTAAGAGGTGCATCAAGGCGAACGCTCTTGCCGCATTTCATTCTTGTTATGTCACTCACTGCCCTGCCATGAATCTTTGCATGCTTTTTATCAGGCTATGTGTGGTCTTTTTAATGGTATCGGATCCCACAAACACACGTGTTAATCTTTTAAATGTGCAATAGCATCTGTGCATCCATATATACCCTAATAAATTTAATAGTGTCTCCAAAAGTTAGGGGTCCGGGCAAGATGAGCCAAACAAATGAAATTGCCAGGATCAGAAATCATGAATCAATTAAGTTTTAGCTTTGACGGAAAGAAATGATCAACGGGTCTCCAAATGCAAGTCTGGGGTAAAGGTGGGGGTCCTGGATTTGCAAAGGGTGAATAAAACTTATTTCGTTTATACGTTGCCCCTTTAAACTAAAACTAAGGCCTGCAATGAGCTTGAGATGAATGGTAAGCTTACATTTTATAGCTGACATTTCCATTGGCGTGTGTGAAACTTGTGGGATACAAAGCTGTCAGTCAAGTCCAACATTCCGAGAGGACCAACTGCCTCTATGTGGCAGGCAGTTTGGTCAGTTGGTCGGTTGGTTAGTTGCTGCTAGGAGTGTTAACTGGTAACTGCTCGGATGCAGTCTTCTCATGACTCACTACTATCTAGGATATAGTTTATCTGTTATGTAACCTAAGCCTGCCTTCAGAAACAACTCTGTAAACCTGATTGAATCTGATAGTAAAGTAAAAAGGTCACGGTACCCCCTGACCACTAGGTCCAGTCACGGACGACTTTGGGGTTGCTGCGCTCATCTCGCTTTATTGGCCGAGGGAGCCGGCGTACAGCTTCCAGGTCATGTGGCCAGCACGACTAAGCCGCTTCTGGCAAACCAGAGCAGCGCACGGAAACGATAGTAAAGTAGTTTATGTTAACATGATTCAGATTCATGTGTGTTTTCTTTAAGAGGGACAGAAAGGGATTATCAACCAGGAAGGTATAATTATTGATAGGACGAGTTAGCAACCCACTTGTCGCTGCATAAACTCAAACAGGGGATCGTTTAAACTGTGCTAAATTATATAAACGTTCCCACAGAACTTTCTATCAGGGTGGTATCCCCCTCCTCTCTAACAATGGGATTTAATCTGGGTTTATGGTTGTTGTTTGGCTGTTGTCCACTGCGGCCCCTCAATGCTTTCCTGCTAGAGTAGAGCTGGAAACTGAGTTTCTGTAGGCTTGTCACACTAGGAATCAGCTCCTCAGCCAGGCATGTGCAGAGTGGATGGGGGACAGTTGTATACACTTGCCCCAGGCCTTGGAGGGATAAATTGGTCAGGGGCCCCCACCAGGGACTGGCTGCTTTTTTGTTTGAGTTTATAGGTTAAAGGTAAAGGACCCCTGGACAGTTAGTCCAGTCAAAGGCGACTATGGGGTTGTGGCGCTCATCTCGCTTTCAGGCCGAGGGAGCCAGCGTTTGTCTGCAGACAGCTTTCTGAGTCATGTGGCCAGCATGACTAAACCACTTCTGGCAGAATGGAACACTGTGATGGAAACCAGAGCACACGGAAACATCATTTACCTTCCCACCACAGTGGTACCAATTTATCTACTGGTGATGGTATGATTGATTTGGGGTCTTTAGATTTCATGCTTATCCCAACCTGTTAGTTACAGCACAAATCTGACTAAGGTAAAGGTAACGGTACCCCCTGACCATTAGGTCCAGTCACGGACGACTCTGGGGTTGTGCACTCATCTCACTTTCAGGCCAAGACAGCTGGCGTTTGTCCGCAGACAGCTTTCCAGGTCATGTGGCCAGCATGACTAAACGGCTTCTGGCACAACGGGACACCATGATGGAAACCAGAGCGCACGGAAACACCGTTTACCTTCCCGCTGCAGCAGTACCTATTTATCTACTTGCACTACTGGTGTGCTTTCGAACTGCTAGGTTGGCAGGAACTGGGCCAGAGCTATGGGAGCTCATCCCGTCACGTGGATTCGAACCTCTGACCTTCTGATCGGCAAGCCCAAGAGGCCCAGTGGTTTAGGCCACAGCGCCACCCATGTCCCTTTTGAGTTTGAGTTTATAACCTTATTCTTACAATATTCCTCCCCTGAGCTTCAGACAAGCTCTGCACGGGCCAATCAGAAGCTGTACATTTTTACAAAAGTTAACCACCATGAATTTAGCTCCTGGCACACAGAGTCTCTGCAGTGCTCTTGCTACACTTTTAGCTGATACTTTAATAAATTAAATAACTAAATGGGTGGTACTTGTTTCTCCTCATACAGCTACCTCACTCGATGCTTCAGCAGGTCGAGGTGTTAGGGACTGTAGATTGTTTATGGGACGATGGTGGTATCAGCTCAACTTCTGGCATGTTTGGAGCAAGCAGTTTATCTGGACCAAATTCTAGGAAGCCTCAGGCCCTTGCCTTGAAATTACCTTGGTCATAAGGGAAGAAGCAGGGGTTGTTCAACCTTGTTGAGCAGCTTTTGATCTTGTTGACCACAGCAACCCCTTACAGCTTCTCCCTAGGGAATTGGAGGCACAGTGGTTCTCCTGAAAGGTAACTTTCAGAGGATAGTATTGAAATAAGACTGCTTGGCCCTATTGGAATTGGCCCAAGGTCTCATAGGACTAAGGGATGTGGGTGGCACTGTGGTCTAAACCACAGAGCCTAGGGCTTGCTGCCCCCCACCCCCCATTCCTACACCCCTGGTTCAAAGGCATTCGGCAGCCAAGGTACGACTGTATATTTAATGAAGATGAATAAATGAGTAAATTAAGTTAATTTGGATATGCAGAAGATATTAAAAACAAATTTAAGGAACTACAGAAAGTGGGGGAAGAATGTCAAGTTCTGAAATGTCAAAATGATTGTAAAATTAGTGAAATGTATAAAATTAGTGAAATGTATAAACTTGGAAAGTATGTATGTATATACAATACGTATGTATATAAATGAATGGATGAATGAACGAACTGCACGGGTTACCCATTTTTTTCTCAGTTCCAGGTGCTTATATCTAAATATAAAGTCCTGGACATCTTGGCAACCTCTTGGGAATATTTAAAATTATTCCTCCTCCAGTATTGGCCTGCCTATGTATGGGCTTAAGATCTACCAGGGAACCCTCATTGTGATTCCAACAGAGGATTGGTGGTGTGAGAACTTGCGGCACGACCTCCCTGCTGAAGCCTTGTTCTGACTTCGTGGCATTTTGTCAACAGGTGAAGACACACCTGTTTGCCCAGGCTTTGGGGACAGAGGGAGGTTTATTGTCAGTTCTGTTATCCTCGGTTATTGATTTGATTTGCCGGCTGCTTCTGTGGGACAGCAGCTTCTGACAGTTAAAGTATTGACTTAATTTTTTTGTGAGTATTGGATTTCAGATGAGTTATTTTATTGTTTTAATGTCATATATGAACTTATGTCCAGGGACCATGAACTGGCGGGTGGGTTTATAAAAGCTGTAACTAAAAAAAACAAAAAACCATCATTATTTATTATACTGCTTAATGCTGGAGTAGGCTGACAATTAAAAGTAGATTACATTACCCATCCATATGCATCTCTTCACTGCTGTGTCTGCAATTGTATACACATTTGCCTTGAAATTACTTCTGAGTAGACATTTATAGGAATACACTGTAATTCCCTGTTCTGTTTTTGCTTATAGTCTTCAGATGGGAGTTTTTTCACTAAATTTTCTTTTTAGGAAATAAGTTTCAATAGATGGTGTGGGAACACATGCTAAGCAGATATCCTTCTGGATCATTGTTTCCTTCTGGTTTGGGGAGTTTAAAAAGAAACAATGGACTTTTTTTAGGCACCAAAGCTACGCATCATGTTTATATTGCAGCCCGACTATTGTGTCTGAAATCCAACAGTTCCTCGCTTCTCTTTTCTCTGCCCCACCTCTCTTTCCCCAGCTGTGGATATAACGAACCTAGAAGGAGGAGATTACTGGAAAGTATAAACTCTAGAGGAAACAATCTGCTGTACCAGAGTTGCTTTTGACAGACCATTAAACAAATTGACATCACATATGAATAACCCAGAACAATGCCCAGATGGTGTGGGAACTGTAATTAACCAGGAGCAATTCAGCCATCTCAACTGTGTGAATAGAAAACTTGAAGAATTAAAAGTGCATGAGGAGTTGGGGGGGGGAGAGATCCTGATAATTGCACATAAGTGGGATTGCTGTCATGAAAAGAGGATCTTTCAGAGTTTCGAACGATGGCTGGGACTCCTCTCAATGTATTAATGGTCAGTTTTATAACCTTCAGTTCATGCCCCTGTGATCTCATTTAACCTAGACAGTTCTCACTGCTTTGACTTATTCGTACAGTACACCCATATCTCCTAATGCCATCCTTCTTAAAAGGTGGCAGGTTTTTATTTTTGAAGAAGTGCATGAGCAGACATACTGGCTTTAGTATTTTGCAACCTCACATGCCCCATTAAATGCTTCTTGAAATTTTGTCACCAATGTAATTCAAGTCTTTCTTTCCCCCCTTCCTCTCCACCCCACCCCCCAGTTTTTAAAGGATTGCTGGTATATTCTACAGTGGTACCTCGGGTTAAGAACTTAATTCATTCTTAAGGAGGTCCATTCTTAACCTGAAACTGTTCGTAACCTGAAGCACCACTTTAGCTAATGGGGCCTCCCGCTGCTGCTGCGCTGCCACTGCACAATTTCTGTTCTCATCCTGAAGCAAAGTTCTTAACCCGAGGTACTGTTTCTGGGTTAGCGGAGTCTGTAACCTGAAGCATCTGTAACCTGAGGTACACACACACGCACACAGACACACACATATATATATAACTATAATTTAAGAACCTTCGGAAGCAAGAGGCCTTCTGCTAGCCATTGGGTTAGAGCAGGGCTTCCCAAACTTGGGTCTCCAGCTGTTTTTTTGGACTACAACTCCCATCATCCCTAGCTAGCAGGAACTGTGGTTGGGAAACCCTGGGCTACACATTAGGGTCCAACATTCTTACTCCATTTCTCACTGTTTCCAAAGTGCTTCTAGCCCTAATCTTTAAGTGCTTTCGTTCCTTCGTTCCTCAGTTAAGCAGAATATAGCGTGAAAATGAATCATAATCTGCATGCACATTTCTTATTTAGCAGAGTTCAGTCCAAAAACCTGGGTCTTCTTGGCACAGGATTTGGAGTTTGTTACACGGTTGTGATTAAGCTGCCGTGACCTGCTTACCTATTCCACGGTGATCAGGAAATTCAATAATAGCTGTGTTAATTAAGCAAGAGACAACACTTGATGTGCCAGAGGTGTGCTTGGCATACAATGAAACTTTCAACCTGTGTTCACTTTGCCTAATTCTTAAGGCTAGAGCACGTGCTTTAGTGGAACCATGAAAAAGTTTTAAGAAGTATTAAGTTGCAATACAAAGCTGTAGTGAGCATAATCATTCCAGCCATATGTACACTGACATTCATAAACATTTTCCCCAGAATGGTTTGCAAAACAATTAAAAATCCAGAGCAGCAGCAATAAATATATATATGGTGAAATATTAATGACTAGTAAAACAATTTCGAAAATTTCTGAAATTGCCAGTGATTAAAATGCCTCCAGACACTCACACAGGACCTTCACCATCTTCACTGGATCTGCTTTAAAAGAGAGGTAGAGCTGGGTATCAGGCAGAAAAACTTCTGCTTCTACTAGCATTTGAGAAGACAGAATGTGGTCCCCTTATGGGCTATTCCAGTAGCCCAGAGCAGGGCCGGATTTAGGTTTGATAAGGCCCTAAGGTACTGAAGGTAATGGGTTAAGTACCTCGGGTTAAGTACTTAATTAGTTCCAGAAGTCCGTTCTTAACCTGAAACTGTTCTTAACCTGAAGCACCACTTTGGCTAATGGGGCCTCCTGCTGCCACTGCGCCACCGGAGCCCGATTTCTGTACTTATCCTGAAGCAAAGTTCTTAACCTGAAGCACTATTTCTGGGTTAGCGGAGTATGTAACCTGAAGCATATGTAACCCGAGGTACCACCGTATATGTCCAGCTGTCCTTTGTCAACAACAAATTGTCACTGTTTTTTGTGTGTTGAATATATGCTATATGGTAATTTATGGACCTAATAGGAATCTAAAGCCATTTGCACATAACGAAATATGCATTTTATCGAAGTGATTGTTGAACTGAAATACAATTAAGAAGAAGTATATTAGTAGTGAAATATAATTAAGAAGTATATTTATAGTGAAATAATCATTAAGCTCTAACTTAAAATGATTTTTTATTCATAACAGACTTAATAATGCAAATACATTGGCATTTGACAATAACAAAAGTTCCTTTAGAAACACAATTTACAAAGACTCATAATTTTTTTTGGGGGGGGGCCAAGAGAGTGGGGCCCTAAACTATAGCTTGTTTAGCTTATACATAAATCCGGCACTGGCCCAGAGATATGACTTCATGTGGCACTTCCAGTTTGTAGGAAACTAGTAAAACCAGCCAAATGCTAAGGTGTAAACCTAATCAATGTTTTAGTTCAACCCAGGGGTCTTTTTTCTGGAACCCAGGAGCTGCACAGAGCACACTCTGTCACCTTCTCATTTGGCTTTTGCAGCCATGCTAACGTGCAGTGGTCTAGTTTTTCACTTTAGCCAGTAAATGTGAAAGTCAAACTGAGGTCAGGCTTGGAAGAAAAGATGCGCTGTAGTAAATCAATGTGTCATAGGATCGAATTAAGCCTTCCCTATTTTTGAAAATACACTGCAAGGAAAGGATCTTTTTATCTGCGCGTAGATAGGAGGTCACCGTTTCTGCAGAGTACGGATTCTTGTGACTTTCTCCCTCGTTGCGAGAAATAAGGAAAGCCGCCTCCAATTCCTTTCCGAGCCACAGCCACCCAGCCATTATTTTGCTCTGTGGCTCCTCCAGCGATAAGAGAGATTTGCCAAGATTCATGATTCAATGAAGGCTGTTGCTGCTGAAGTTGCGAGATAGCGGTTCATTACAAGATGGAATTGACTTATCGCGAAATACAAAGGACCTAGAGCTGTTTATCCAAACATTACCAGTTCCCATTTTAATGGACAGCCAAGAATAAATAAATAAAAAGCAAACACAACATCCACAAAACAAGAAAGTTAACACATCGTCTACTGAGCAGGATGTTCGCAGTGCAACACATAGTAATATATCTATTCTTTTTTAAAAAAAGAAAATACAATGGCTTCAGTCCTAAAATAAGTTTACTTAAGGAACAAAAACATCCCTTGCCACTGGCACATCTGAATAACTTCTCTGGGAAATTGGGGGCTTTGGGGTGGTGTGAGGGGACTTTTGGGGGTGGGGAGTCACTCAAAATCAGATGGCACATCCAACCATAGACTTCCAAAATTCCCTGAGGCATTTTACTCATGCACGCAATGTGCGGTTTGCTTTTATGTTTAAACAAACTTTTAAAAATAATATATATATTTTTAAAACAGCCTGATATTGGAAGATTCCTAATCAGTGACATTTATTCCAAACACCGATTTCCATCATTGTATTTTACTTTTATCATCTTTTCCATTTTTTGCTACCCGTTTATTGCAGTGTATAATCTTCCATGAACTGTGCATGTAGTGAAATGGCGTTGCCAGTGAATGGATTTCATTATTCAGTTTTGCAAAGCAAAAAAAGAAGAAACCATTGGCAGCAAATGGCTTGAAAATGAAATTAAGGCATATTGAGAAGTATCGTGAGTCATGGTTGTGCACTGAAAGTTTTTCTTTTAAGTGTGCAATAAATTGAGGAGTAGTTACAATGGATTGCTTTAGCCCCTTTATCTAAAACTCATCATTAATTCTGGGAGAACAGCTCCTTGCTCCCCCAGTTGCACGGCGTAGGTAATTTATATAGATGTTCATAAAAGACCCTCGAAGCTCTGTGCAGTTACTTTCAGACCAACTCAGCTGAAAATTTCCTATACCCCAGAATCCAAAGCAAGGGTGATATGAGCCCAAAGAAAACCAGATAGATTTGCTTTTTCTGTATTGATTAAATCTGGCATGGCTATATGTTGTAAAAGATTACTGCAGAATCCAGTGGGTTGCATCCAGTTGTCTCCCTCCACTGATGGGAGGCTCTTTGAGCCGATGGCAAAAGCTTCCAAGAGCAGCAAGTGATTTTCGCTGATTCCCCGTTTGAGCTGGAAAATCAATGGTTTGCTTGTTGTGGACCGCGAGACTTTCAAATGACACTTTTTCGTCCCTGTCAAGAGGGCAGAATCAGATGACCACAGTTTAAAACTGTCCGTGTGGTGTCCGAAATCATGTTGTGAGATAGTGCCCTATATCCTCCAACCAGAATACCCACACGTAGGGGAGGGTGATGCAATGTAGAATCCTGGTTTTGCGAGCATCTGCATTATATAGGGAGCTCACACAAGTAGAAACAGCCCCTCACACTTTAGACCAGTGGTTCCCAACCTTTTTTTGGCCGTGCCCCACCTAAGCATCTCTAAAATCCTGATGCCCCACCCCCGTGACATGTTATGTTTTCCATTGATATATTATTTGACATCGAAGTAATTTTTTAGCTTATTATATATCAGTGGCAGTAGTGGTGCTCTCTAATGATTTGCAGAGTAGCATTTCTTCAGCAAAAATCGCCTTTATTAATACAGTGGTGCCCCGCAAGACGAACGCCTCACAAGATGGAAAACCTGCTAGACGAAAGGGTTTTCCGTTTTGGAGGCGCTTCGCAAAACGAATTTCCCTATGGGCTTGCTTCGCAAGATGAAAATGTCTTGCGAGTTCCTGCGGGGTTTTTCCCCTCCCCCCCCCCTTTTCCTAAGCCCTAAGCCGCTTATCCACTGATCTGCTGATAAGCCGCTTATCAGCTGATCCGCTAAAAGCCGCTAAACCGCTAATAGCGCTAATCCACTAAGCTGTCAATGGGCTTGCTTCGCAAGACGAAAAAACCGCTATATGAAGAGCCTCACGGAACGGATTAATTTCGTCTTGCGAGGCACCACTATATACAGTGGTACCTTGGTTCTCAAACTTAATCAGTTCCAAAACCAAAGCGTTCCAAAACCAAAGTGCACTTTCCCATAGAAAGTAATGCAAAGTGGATTAATCCGTTCCAGACTTTTAAAAACAACCCCTAAAACAGCAATTGAACATGAATTTTACTATCTAACAAGACCATTGATCCATAAAATGAAAGCAATAAGCAATGTACTGCAGTCATGCAATCAATCAATCAGTAGCTGAACTGGGTTCCACACAGTCACAAAAACAAAACAAAAAAGCTGCAAAACAAAAATGCAAAAATAGCCAACCTAGCAGTTTGAAAGCACACCAGTGCAAGTAGATAAATAGGTAATGCTGTGGCAGGAAGGTAAACAGCATTTCTGTGCATTCTGGCTACTGTTAGGTCCATCATGAGATGTCCGCCAGCTTCCAACCACAGATACCAGCAGCCTTCAAGCAAGCAAACTTGCCTTATTATTGCTCCCTAGCATCCCACTGCCAAAGGATTGCCTCCTTCCATTCACCAGTTTGCCTCCTCCAAGTGGAAGAAACCTGGGCAGTGCTGAATGTCACATCCATTGCCAGGTGTGTCCTGCTGGAAATAGAAAAGGGCTTTCCCTTTGGCCTGCCTTTATATCCACTCAGTTGCCTAGTGCTTTTGTGACATCACAAGAAACTCACAGCCAATGGCAACAGCTGGGGAGGCATCATCTTCATTGCTTTGAGCCTCACAATGGCGGGTGGACCTATCAGTGATTGTGTGCTTGTTTATTCGGGACACGGGTGGAGCTGTGGTCTAAACCACTGAGCCTCTTGGGCTTCCCAATCAAAACATTGGCGGTTCGAATCCCCGCGATGGGGTGAGCTCCTGTTGCTCTGTCCCAGCTCCTACCAGCCTAGCATTTAGAAAACACGTCAAAGTGCAAGTAGATAAATAGGTACCGCTACAACATGAAGGTAAACGGTGTTTCCATACGCTTTGGCTTCATCACAGTGTCCCATTTCACCAGAAGTGGTTTAGTCCTGCTGGCCACATGACCCAGAAAGCTGTCCACAATCAAACACCGGCCCTGAAGCAAGATGAGCACTGCACCCAATAGTCCCCTTTGACTGGATTTATAACCGTCCAGGGGTCCTTTACCTTTTTAGATGAGTCTTGTGGTCCCTTCCAACTCTAAAATTCTAAGATACTAATCCTTACTTTCTTTAATTTTTGTATAGCATGGTAAACTTTATTTAGGGGACTACTGCATACATCCCTATTGTTACATGTTGAAGTTCTCACCCTGGCCACCAGGGTTATTGTGTATATAGTTTTCACTCAGGTCCACGTCAGTTAATTTAGGCAGGAAACCCTGGGTTGTTGTTGTTACAATGTTGGCAGCCAGCTGCCTATAAAAGCAGGCCAGCTGAGCTATTTGCTGTTCAGTTCAGTTCCAGCTTACTTATAAAGAACTACTTGGAGAAATCTCTGTGTCGTCTGCTATGTCCACCCACTACTTAATACCTATCATGCGAAACTATCCATATTTAAACTCCCATAAGGTTAATTTCAAACTTAACCTGGCTCCCCTCTCTTCTGATTAATGACAGTGATAGTTTTGCCCTTGGTGTGCCTCCAGTCTACAAATTGAGATTTCAGTGTACCTTTGAAAATGATTCTGCCTACTGAGCATATTTGCTAGCAGATAGTGTTGGTGCTGCTGTGATGATGTTGCAACGCCAGCATGACATCATGTTTTGGGAAGTTTACGTTAAATATAGCTTAGCAGCCACCCGAACCCTTCCAACCCACCTTGATCACTGAGATCATGTGTTATGGCATTTTTGGTTGTCTCCCAGTTAACTAAATAAGAAATATTCTCTCCCACAACCTACCATTCCATGTACTGGGGCAACAGGTTCTAGGATGGGGTGGCGAACCTGTGCCCCCCACAAAAAATACAATATTTTTTCATGTCTGACTAT
Source organism: Podarcis erhardii (assembly GCF_964252035.2). Taxonomy (NCBI): domain Eukaryota; kingdom Metazoa; phylum Chordata; class Lepidosauria; order Squamata; family Lacertidae; genus Podarcis; species Podarcis erhardii. Next base: position 14,719,932 of record NC_138501.1, read on the forward strand.
GTTTGTCTAATCAGTTCTCATTCTACTTTACATTTCTCTTGCTTTCCTTTACATCAGAAGTTCTCAATGGACGTCAAAATATCCCCTTGTCTCTACATGCAGTGGGTGATTTGCAGAAACGTGAAATTATGCAAACTTGTATCTCAGTTTCAAAAGAGTCATAAATAGGCTGTAAGCCCTTAGCTTCATATTAAATTGGAAAATAATTAACCGTGGATAATGATTAACTTCCACAATCAATGGCATTTTAATAATTAAATATATTTGAACGTCAGCTAAAATACACATGGCATGTTTACCGCATGCCGGCAGAATTTATAGTTTCTCGCACAGAATATAAAAACCAAGGATGATTATTTGCTTTCCCAACACACGTATTTTTCATTTTCAGGGTGATTCTCCCCTAACTCCCTATTTTAAATAACTGGCTGCCAGGCTGTTAGGACAGCTTCCCTTGGTAACAAGCTAGTTGTATTTTTTCTTCCCTTGGTCTTAAAGTCTCAAAGCTGCAGGATACAAGTTTTTGAGTTGCATTTCTTGGAACTTAATAGGAGACTCCTGGGAATACTGTGAAATAGGAAGTTTAGTGTGGGTTTCTGAGTGCTTGAAAGCGTTTGAAGACTGCGGATGCATTCTGTGCTGTTTTTAATAAAGGTGCTGAAAAGGCACAAATGGGAAATTCACATAAGAGCTCTACTTCAATATTTGTATAACTTCTGCCTCCCACAGCTTACGGTATGAGAGCTTTTTTGTCTCATGTGAATCAAAAACCACTCAGGGTTTTCTGCAGCGGCTCTGAGGGGAATCTCTCCTTGTTGAAATGGGCGGGGGGGGGAGAGATCCACTTTGGTAATTGAATTCATCAACATGGTAGTTCTTGATGCAGTGGAGAAATGAGCTCAATTTATGCACGGTAGTCAAAAGTGCAATGAGGGCTCCAACTTGGCTTTCTGTTGTAAATGCAAATGAGCCCGTGTTGAAATTCATCTCCAGGCTGGCAAGGCTGCCGTTTGACATCTCCATATGTTTGACTATAACTTAATAAGAATCCCTGGGCCTCGCTCGCAGGCATTTGCAGAGTCCTGGCGTTTTTCTTGATTTCAGAGCCACGCATCTCCTGCTACACGGTACTTCCATGATGGAAAACGAACACTTCATTCATGGGACCATTTGCAGAATTTCTTGCAAATACGTTGACAATAATGTTGCCTTGTTGGCATTGTCTTGGCATGAGAACTTACACATTGGGTCCCTCACTGCCTTGGAATTTCTCAGCGAGTGATTGTGGTGATCACACAGGGTCCATGGACGTTTAACGGTCTATTGATCCCTGTGCCACCACAGGCTAAAACACTGAGTCCAGACAGTTCTTAAAATTGAACCAAATAAAAAAGGTTATTTTATAAGCATTAACAAGTTTATGGTTTCTCAGATATTATTCCTGTCAGTTTCTTAACTTTAGTTTCTTTACCGGCCTATACCTTCCTAATACCTCTGACTGATTATATCAACTGTTTGACTGACTCCTCTTAACAGATTCTCTCACTCTCTCACCACCAGATTCGCCCAACCCACAGACTTATCCTCTCTGTCTCTTCTCTAACTCCAGACTGACTTCTCAACCACCCTAACTCTAACTCTAACTGCTCCCCTTGGGTTCTCCTTTGGTTAGTCATTTTACAATTAGTTACCCCTTTCCTTATGAACCCAGTATGATGTCACACACCCAGGAGGGCAAACGCCACAGTGATCGGCAGTGACATTTTGAATTCTCGAACACGATACCAAAGAGATCAACCCCAGAGCTCCATAATGTATGCATTCATATTTTGAACACATACAGAGGGAGTGACAAGATAAAACTGCAGTGGTACGTCAGATTACAAACTTAATTCATTCCGGAGGTCCGTTCTTAACCCGAAACTGTTCTTAACCTGAGGTGCGCTTTTACTAATGGCGCACGGTTTCCATTCTTATCCTAGGCCAAAGTTCGCAACCAGAGGTAATTACTTCCAGGTTAGCAGAGTTTGTAACCCAAAGCATTTGTAACCCAAAGCATTTGCAACCCGAGGTACCACTGTATATGTAAAATAATATTGACCTGAAGTGGATTAATGGAACAGAATCATAGCTGTCAACATTTCCCTTTTTTTAAGGGAAATTCCCTTATTCCGAATAGGATTCCTCACAAGAAAAGGGAAAAGTTGACAGCTATGAACAGAATAAGGAAAGAAAAAATATTTTATTGAACTAATATTATTTAATTTAATGTATTATTTTGGGTGTCTGAACCTACAGGCTGAAAACGGATTACGGCGCTGGGAGAAAACTAGGCATGAACAAAAATACCCACACCTTAATATAAATTCACCAGTCCCATCAGATTTGAATCACAGCCTCTCTCTTTCTTTTTTTAGCTAATGGAAAGCTTTCAGTAAACGCTCAGCCTCGGACAAATTTCTAAGAGAAGTGAATCACACAACTTTAGGTCAGCCACAAATATCCTGTTTCTGATTCCCATTCTCCAGTGTGAATTGGAAGACTCTGTAGGTTGGTCTAATGGGTCATGTGGGGAAAAGGCAGTTTCTTTCAGTAGGAAACATTAAAGCCCACTAGAAGTGTGAAGGTCAAGCTATTACCTGCCTAGCCAACATGCTTGAAGTACTGGTGTAAGTACTCCAAACAAAGATTACCCCGTGTTGAGAATAAAGAAGTGATAGATACGGTTCTAGGAGAAACGTGACCTACCTGCGGGCTCCATCCTTGCCCTACTTGGTTGATAGCATGTAGCAAGAGGGGATTTGACAAACTGCATCGATGAGATGCTTAATGCCTCCTTGAAAACAGGAGGATTTTCCCAGCTCTAATTGTAGCCTTCCTGAAATGCAATCTTTGATCTTCCCAGCAAATTGTTAAAAGTACAGGTCTACACCTGGAGGATACGAGAACAGAAGACTATGTCTTAAGACTGTCCTAACTTGTTTGCATTCTGCCAAAATTGCTTCCCCAGTCTCTGCAACACTCTAGCTATACGTAGCTAGGAGGATACGAGAACGGAAGACTATGTCTTAAGACTGTCCTAACTTCTTTGCATTCTGCCAAAATTGCTTCCCCAGTCTCTGCAACACTCTAGCTATACGTAGCATTGCTTTTCTATATCCATGCCTCACAGGAGAGCCAATTCATTAGCTGCAAGATTTTTAGCGCTCCTTGGAGGGGCGGTTGTGTGTGTTGCAGTGCCATCACCATTCAGCATCCCCACACGAGGAGTCAGTCAGGAGCAGTCTGACTCCCTGCACTTTTCTCACCTGTCATTTAAATCAACAGCAGAGATGCAAAAGGGAAAAACTCGCCTGACTGCGTGACGCTCCCTTGAGGAACAAGCGGGTTGTAATGACAGTATTCTCTGCAGCAGCTAGCATGATTTCTTTCTCCTCCTTCTGCAAAAGAAAATTTTATGGGTTTTTAAAATATATATATATTAAAATTTTACAACAAGTTTTAGCATAATTCAAATTACATTTTACATTTTCTATTTACCCCCCCCCCCCCAGCTCTCCCAACTTCCGTTTCTGGTTTATAGCATACCGTATTTTTTGCTCTATGATGCACTTTTTCCCTCCTAAAAAGTAAGGGGAAATGTGTGTGCGTCTTATGGAGCGAATGTAGGCTGCGCAGCTATCCCAGAAGCCAGAACAGCAAGAGGGATAGCCTCTTGCTTTTCTGGCTTCAGGGATAGCCGCGCAAAGCCTCTTCAACAACATTTGATTCAGAATATTTTTTTTCTTGTTTTCCTCCTCTAAAAACTAGGTGCGTCTTATGGTCGGGTGCGTCTTATAGAGCGGGAAAAATGCTGCGTCTTATAGAGCGAAAAATACGGTACTTATTTCTTCTGCTTATAGTTTTATATGCCTTATGTACTAAAATTAAAATTGTACCTTGCCCACTGTTGTTAACATTTTAACCTCATATTTATATTTTCTGTTTACCATATTTTTCCTTCTATAACACGCAGATTTTTTCTCCTAAAAAGGAAGGGGAAATGTCTGTGCGTGTTATTGAGCGAATGTGTGGTCCCTGGAGCCAAATGGCGCGAGGGGAGGCAAAAAAAATCAGGCAAAAATCCAATCGCGCATCTTGGAGAAGGGAAACCTGAAAAGAGGAAGTGGCTGCTTTCCTGCATTCTGCCTCAGGGTCTTACTGCCCACCCACCTCTGTTTCCTTGCTGTGTTTGCTCAAACGGGACAAAAAGCAGGGAAAGCCCCTCCCCTCCAGGCAAGCAGAGGGGAAAGCAGAGTGTCGTCTCTGTGCTCCACGCTGCTGAAAACATGCAGAAGGGAGAGAGAGAGAGAGAGAGAGAGAGAGAGAGAGAGAGAGCGCTGGCTGGCTTGGGTGGGTAGGTGAGGGAAAACTTTTGCCTTCCTTTCCTCCCTCCCGTTATACCCCTCTCCTGCATTCTTAGCCAGCTGCTTCTCTGCACACCCCTCTCGTGCTCCTTGTCCATTCTGTGTTTTTCCTTCCCTCCCCACTTAAAATGTGGTTAAAAAGCATGGATCCACATGGATCCTCAGGATCTTTGCATTGGGTCACCCCAAATTCACCATCAGATCACATAGCATGTCCATGGCTACAGCCTGCCCCCCAAAAATCACGCACCCACTGTTGCCTGGGGCTGCAATGGTGCAAAAACGTGGTTACAAAGCATGGATCCACAGGGATTCTCAGGATTTTTGCATTGGGTCACCCCAAATTCACCATCAGATCACGTGTCTGTGGCCACAGCATGAAGCACAAAAATGATACATCCACTGTTTCATTCAGAATGTTTTTTCCCTTGTTTTCCTCCTCTAAAAACGATGTGCGTGTTATGGTCAGGTGCGTGTTATAGAGCGAAAAATACGGTATGTCTGTCCATTGTAAGTGTATTACTCGAATCCTGCAAGTGAGTTCATTTCAATGCATTGTTTCTGTATATACATCATAAAAGGTTCCCAATCTTTTTTGAAGTCACTGTTGTCCTTATCTTTGAGTCTCTCAGTTAGCTTCACCATTTCAGCGTATTCCATCAACTCTTCTTGCTGTTGTTCTTTCGTTGGTATTTCATCATTTTTCCATTAAAATTTTAATTTCCCTTTGCCTACTTTCCCCCCAGACCTCTGCCTTCTACATTGCAAGAAACAAAATGCAGTATGGCAAGCATTCGTTCTAAGATGCAGCAATGGTATGATGACATTTTGAACTTACCTGTCACCTGAACGGGGCGAATCAGATAAACGGAACATCTTCCATTTGGTGCCCTTTCCTCTGTTGGGCAAGGTGCAGAATCATGCTTATAACCCACAAGTTGCAGAGCTTATTGGAAAACACATCAAAAGTATTTGGTGAAGTTGGGTGAGCAACTTGTTCACAAGAAGACTGAAGGCTAGAAATGCAGCTCTGCATTTATGTGTTTAACCAGACTTACAGAAGGAAGAAATGGTTTTTAATAGCAAGGGGCCACTTTTTCTCATTTCAACCATCTTGTTTGTTAAGACTGGCTTGAAGATGACCTTTTTCAGAGGCTCCCCATTTTGGAGATTAGATGAGTGCCAACCCAACATTTTCAGTGGCAGCACCCCATCTTTGGAACATCTCCCCAAAACGTACTTTTAAGGACACCTCCATGATCGTTTTGGTTCAGTGTTGTATTTATTCAGTGCCAAAATTCCGCTTCTGTGGTCTAGCTCATAAGGTTACGAAGATAGCCTTGAAACTAGATGAGAAGTGTCAATGAGATCACAGGAGCCAACAAAGGAAGCTTAGCAGGATTTTTAGTGGGCAGAGAGCAATGTTTCACTGTCCTGCATTGCTCTCTGCTCCCTACCCCCCAAAAAACATGATTAGCAGAATCAGAATAAATTATGCAAGATAAGTAAATACATGTACATTTGCATGACTTAGGCAGGTTGCAGAATTGAGATTTCTTGGTGCAGAATTTAGATCATTCCATAAGCATATAAATCGGCAAAGGTCTTCTGCCTATATTCACCATCTCAGACCTATGTCTTAACAGCTCTTAACAGCTGTGCCAAACCGTGATGAAATGTGTGAATGACTAGAAAATCCCTGTGGTAGTCTTCTGGATTCTGACTTTTGTGATTTGGCAACCGTTTTCTGGTAGGTCCAGTACTCAGTCTCTTGGCTTCCCCTGGTTTTCTGGCTCCTTGCTATAATGATACAATATAGGCCTTGTCAGCGTCTCTGAATGAACCTTATGGCCCTGAAAATGAACAATATCTGCTCATGGTCAAAAGCTATTTCCATGTGTTTCATATGAAAGTGCATAAAAAGAATACAGCAGCATTTATTCAGCTGGGGTTTTCTTAGGTGGCAAGATTTATTTTTGCTTTTGTATGCACTGGCATTGCCTTAGTCAATAGGTACTTCTCAGAACAATCATTCTTGATATTTACCTCCAGAGTTCAATACGCGCTGCTTATTACTTATACCATTTTCAAAAGTGTATATCATGCTGCATTTTATGAGGGAGAATATTGAAAACAAACTCAACTGTTGGAATTGGATGAATTGCATTATAGGGCTTTTGCCGGGGTTGAATTATTATGATTTTTAATACATGTTCAAAAGGCTGGTATTTATTTTGTGTTGTCAGAGCTTTTGTAAAAATCAGAATTTTGGAAATCAGGGTGGCACCGGTAAAATGCTGGGATTAGACCTGTTTTCAAATGTTCCAGTTACAGATAGGTCGCCGTGTTGGTCTGCCATAGTCAAAACAAAATAAAAAAATTCCTTCCAGTAGCACCTTAAAGACCAACTAAGTTAGTTCTAGGTATGAGCTTTCGTGTGCATGCACACAGGTATCTGAAGAAGTGTGCATGCACACAAAAGCTCATACCTAGAACTAACTTAGTTGGTCTTTAAGGTGCTACTGGAAGGAATTTTTTTATTCTGTTTTCAAATGTCAACGTCGGCCATGAACGTCAGCTGCCTTGGCCAAGCTGCTCCTTCTCTTTCTGTTTTCCATATAACACAAATGATAGTGACCCACATCAGATTTCCAAGTGCCTTGAATAGCAGAAATCCCATATCCATTGAAATTAATAGTCAGATATTCCTATTTTAAAAATATGTTATCAAGCTGCTAAGAAGAAACATATTCTGCTGGGCTGCCCAAATAGCTCTCTCTCTTTTTTAAGTAGCCGCTAAAGCAAAGAGTTGTGCATATATTAATATTTTGCTCTTAATGGCATCATCTGGTGGTTAAGAAATACCCTTAAACTCCTCAACTGACTGACGGATGCCTTTGTCAAAGCATGGATGGTCACTTTATGCAGAATGATAATCTTCCTGCTGTACATAATGAGGTCAGCGAAGCAGTGAGCAAGGAAATGTATAATTCTGTAGCATGGGTCTATAAGCACAGCCCTGTCTAGGCTATTTAAGTTTAATGAGGCATCTACTGTGCTGCTGCATACTCTCGTTGAACAGTCTCAGCATGCATTTCAAAACTAAAATGTAGCTCATAATCCATGTCCCTAAGCACGCTCCTTTGAGAGTCTGTGGCTGCCGTTCTCATAAGGCTGCATTCTTTTGCATTTCTTTGTGTGCTAATGGTCTTGGAATTAGTCATTTGCTCCATTGTCATTGTATATGAGGATCACAACGCTATTCTTTTTCTTCATTGTTCTTTGAGCGTCAGAACTGCTACGAAGTAGCGCATAGGCAACATGCATGCTCCCTAGGGAATGTATTCTCTGCAAAAGTAGCTAAAGCCATCCCCGCAATGATAGGTGTATCGCCAAGCACTCGGCCCTGTTCGTAAATCTTCTTCTTCTTCTTCTTTGGCGATCACTTGTAGCCGAGTAAGATTGTCTTCCATAAACACGGTTTTAACAATGAGTCTGTAAGTGACTGTGGAGGCCAATTCTGGACCCACACGTCCTTCCACAGTGAGGACATTGGTTCCCGGTTGGGAGTTGATCACGGTGTGGATTTGCCAAGCGTGCCTTCCTCCTAGCACGTTTTTCCCTTGCGTCCTGAGTTTGAGTGTCTTCAAAGCCCATGAGACCTTTGGTCAAGGCTATTCTCCAACTGGAGCACTCGCAGGCCAGTGTTTCCCAATTGTTGGTGTTTATACTACATTTTTTTAGATTTGCCTTGAGACAGTTTTTAAACCTCTTTTGTTGACCACTGGCATTACGCTTTCCATTTTTAAGTTCGGAATAGAGAAGACGATCATCAGGCATCCTCACAACATGACCAGACCAATGAAGTTGATGTTGAAGAATCATTGCTTCAACGCTGGTGATCTATGGGAGTGGTATGGCATCCCTGATGTCTCTCTGCCTGGATCCAATTGCTTTCTTGCCTCAGCCAGCTGCTTGGCTAACTCTGGAAAGTGCCACAAAGTGCTTTGTGCCAGTTGATTATCAAACTACAAAACAAATGGCCAAGGTTTCGATTTTTAAATTATTTTGGTGTTAAGGCAAGGAAAACGTGTCCTCCCTAAAAGAGGGCACATGTTGTGGTGAGACCTGGAGACTGACCTCCTGGTTGTGGGTGGGTCTATTGGATAGCCACAACACCCGATTGGTAGGTCCCTCGTTGCCGGGTTTAATCTGGCCAATGGGGAGCTGTCTAAACGGATCGAGGGACCTATATATACCTTTGCACGTGTCCCAGAGCTTCCTCTTTTGACGTGTGCATTTGGAACACCCGCCCACCTCTCCCTATATTTAGGGCATTTCGCAATTGACCTTGCTATGCCGTCATGCGTCGTCTGTCGTTGGGACAGGGGCACGGCAGGAATTTCCTCCACTTGGCTGATTGACTGTTGCCATTTGGGTTTCACCTGCCGCGTAGCAATTCATCGCAACTTGTAAGGTTGCGACTAGGCTCTGGTTCAGGTAATAGGGATGGGAGAACGCTCTCACCATCCCTATGTGAAGGGTAGTCCGTTAAAGGAATCCAGGGACTCAACCTGGTTTGGTCAACCCCCGAGAGGGGGTTGTGCCCATGCCTGAGTCCAGGGGAGAATCTGGGGAGTGGACATAGTCCGTTCCCAGGCTTTTCACCTACCTTAGGTGTTCACCCTTGGCTGACCTATGCTGGTGCCTTGGGTCAGCGCTACCTGCAAGTGTGCAGGAAGCTAGTCGAACCAGAGCCTATGCAACCACTCACTTTCTGTAATCAATAAGGTTGTGGCCTAAATTCTGCCAAAAACCAAAACTAAAATTTGAGTCAAATATGTGTTTATTTAGGGGGGAGGTCTCTGGGTCTGAACACACAAATAAAAGAATGGTGTTCAGTACAGTATTTGGATTGTGTCTGCCATGCTCTATCATGCTTGTTTATATATATACAGTGTGTGTGTGTGTGTGTGTGTGTGGCCAGATTGGTGGTTCTGCCTGTGGTATCTCAGCCATTGGAGCAGGGCTGATAATGCAGAATCTTGGAATGTGACAAAATCATCATCTTAGTACTTGCTACAGGAGACTGAGAAAAGTGGGGTTCCAGAAGCTGCTGATTGCTGGAGCGACAGTGCATTTCCCATAATGCCTGGTTCTGCCCTTAGCATTGTGAAGACATTGGGGGGAGGGGAGTGAGGAAGAGCCCTAGGGAGTCAGAATTCCCCAAGTGTTCTCCTGCCCTTTTTGTGCTCCACAAAAAAAGTATAAAAATGATTTACAAGAAAGAGGGAATAAACCTATCCCCGAGGAATCACACAGTCACTCACTCTGCGGAGGATGGGAATGAAAGGATAGGGCTCAGAAATGGGAAGGGGGAGAGTATGAAAATGATTGCTGGTACACACACAAGCACTCATCTCGCTTTATTGGCCGAAGGAGCCGGCATACAGCTTCTGGGTCATGTGGCCAGCATGACTAAGCTGCTTCTGGCTGTTTACCTTCCCGCCGGAGCAGTACCTATATATCTACTTGCACTTTGACGTGCTTTCGAACTGCTAGGTTGGCAGGAGCAGGGAGCGAGCAATGGGAGCTCACCCCGTTGTGAGGATTCGAACCGCCGACCTTCTGATCGACAAGCCCTTGGCTATGTGGTTTAACCCACAGCGCCACCCACGTCCCTAACCTGAGGTACCACTGTATACCACTGTATAAAAATATGTATTGGAAGATATAGTTCCCCCTTACGCTGACCGAGTTGTAAGGTATGAGGAACATACTGGCATATGTGGTGTGGATGTCATTATGTACACAAGTTCTGGAAGCAGGTTACAGTTGAGATTGGCATTATTGCTGGCAAACAGGCCGCCTTGGACCCTAAGCTATGTCTCCTAGCCATTTGGGGTGGTTCTGACCTTACTTCTCAACAGGGAATTATATCCTTTGGTTGCTGCTCATCTAGTGATCTCTCAAGGATGGAAAGACACGTCTTGTTCTCCTGTGGCTCGATGGTTTAAAGAAGTCATGTTCATTGCCATTTCTGGAAAAATGACTCATAAAATACACGCTGCCAGGGGTGATGCAGACCCCTCCAACTTTGCTCCTACTTGGGGGCCATTTGTGACTTATATGACCAATCTTTCTCCTGGTTGGCTCAGTCCTTTCAAATATGAGTTTATTTGGCAACGCCCATGAATATTTGGTACGTTTGGTAGAAATATGAATCTTGCATTCCACTGCGGAATATATTTTATGCCACTCATTTTCTTTTAAGCTTTCTATGTTGTTGATGATGAAGAAGTTGATGATTATATTATCTTGTAATTTTATTCTTCCTGTTTTATTGGCTGTTTTTAAATCAGTAGAGTCAACCTACAGAATTAGCAGCTAGCCGCAGTCAGGCCTTTGAAATGTCCTTCTATATTAGGGCTGCTGACTTCTAAGGAAAGGGCTTGTTCTGTGATGTTCGTATTTGAACAATCTGTATGTGGTCTTTTATGTGTATAAACACACACACAAATACGTAGCAGAATAACCAACAATGCAATACACTCACATCCTCTATAAGGCCTGCAGGTGCTGTTATACTCTCACCCTGGTTGAGGAGAGCAGGGCATGGCACTTCCCAGTAAATTAACCCACATTTTCTAATGTCGCATATTTCTGTTGTTTGTGTTTCTGTGCAAAATTGGCCCCTAAATTGTGGGGGGGGGTGCCTACTCCTGCCTCTCACAAGTTCTGTTTTCCTGTACAATTTCTGTCCAGCAAAACATTTTAAATGTCATTTATTTGAAATGATTGGGAGAAAGGAGCGTGGCATATACAAGTATGATTTCTCTTTTTCGCCACCCCCCTCTAACCTTACCTTGCAGCCTGTATTATTACTGCATGCAGGTTATCATTAAGGGGCCAGAGTCGTGGGGCTGGGGAAAGAAAACCCCTCTGTCATTAAATACTGATTTGGGTGTTGTGCTCCCTATTTGATGGTGTAACACACTTCGTAATAACAGGTTATTTTCTCCGAGAGATTGCGAATTTATTTGGTACTTTTCTTGCGTTTATGGGGAAGAGGCTGACGTGGAGCTGAAGCAAGCCCAAGCTAGGTGTCCTTAGCACCTCACAACTGGGGGGGGGGGGTGGAAGGTGGCGGCAAGGGAGAGAGAGAGAGAGACAAAAGGTTTTCAGCCTTTCCATTTATCACCAAGGCATTAAAGTCTGTGGAGAAAAGTAAAGGGAGAAAAATTGCTTTTCAAGATAATACACACTTCATAGAGACGCAGTTTCTCAACTCCACGTAATTGTGAGGCTGCCCATCCCCTGCAAATAGCAGGAGCAATTTTAAAAAAGGAAAAAAAGAAATAGGAGGTGCAGGGGGGGCAGAGAAAGAAATATCTCATTTTCAAAGAGAATCAATAAGACAGAGTTGTACACGGAGGTGCTTGCTGCATTGTTATTAACAATTCCTGCCTTTCTATTCTCTCCCCCCCCCTCCACCTTTGTGTTAGAATATTTTCTAATGGGAAGCAATGCTCTTTGAGTCCTGCTGAATTTTAATGACGGAGACGTTGGTGGTTTGTTGCATGTGTGTCTTGCCCGGCGTCCGCTCTCAGCAGCCCCTGCCTTCGATAAATTGTTTTCTAATCTTTCTTTCCTAGATGGAAATCCTGTATGAATGTGGAAGCCATTAGCAGAGTAATTGCTGTCTGTTACCATGACAACCAGCCGCTGCAGTCACCTGCCCGAAGTCCTACCAGACTGCACCAGCTCGGCTGCTCCGGTGGTGGTGAAGACGGTGGAGGACTGTAGCAGCCTCGCGAATGGGCAACCACAGTATGTCATGCAAGTTTCGGCCAAGGACGGGCAGCTGCTGTCATCAGTAGTACGGACGCTTGCCACACAGAGGTACGGTCGTACCGAGCCAAGGAAACATCCGATTGCTTGTTAAGCGCGGGGAAGAAAGTGCCGGGCAGGGGAGGGATTTTGCGATTGCAAGACCCGAACCTCCCTAAGTGCACTCGGGGGGTCTTTCATCTCCGAAGTCACAGGTCTGTTTCAGGGTCAGGCAGATGGGAAGCTGCACGTTCAATTCTCCTGTATTGTTGTAGCCATGCTCTATGAATGATGTGCACGGCATTGCTCACTTTAAAGAGAGCAAAAGCTCGACTCCTCTTTGAGTTCGTAATGTGTTGCAACTTTGTCGCGATCCCCGGCGATTCAACTCGTTCCGCTTCGCGCAAGGAAGGGGGTGCGGGGACCGTTGGGGGAGGCAGGTGGCAAAGGGATGGAGAGGCCATTAATCCTCCTGAGGCGAAAGAGAAAAGTTCAGGAGTGACATTCTGCTGACTTGAGCATGGTGCTCGCAGCTTCCCAGTGAGGGCTGTCGTTTCACGTTTGCATGTGTGCGAGAGAGACTGGGAGGAAAACTCATATCTAGCCTATCGCGTTCTGTGTGGAGTATTGTGGACTTTCATCTTTTATACTTCTAGACTACGTTTTGTGTAGCTGGGCAGCTGGGCAAACTTGATATTCAACACGATGCCCACTGCCTAGGTACAGAATTTGCTGTTCTTTTTCATGTCCATGGATTGGAGTGGGTCTTGGGGGTGGTATTGTATGAGATTTTTTTCACTGCTGGCAGGCAGCAGTTTGATATGGTGTAAATAAGCAGTGGTCATGTTATATATTTTTTAAAGTCCATTCAGAATAATGTCTAATGGCTTGGTATGTCTATTGGTAGGCAATCGGCCAATGTGTGTAGAATATAGTATTTAGGAAAATCGTTATATTTTGTAAGGGGGGGGGACACATGTTGTTCAACCAGTGCTGATTTCAAAAATATCCCCTGTCATGCCCTTAACCATAGCTTCCTAGAGTGAGCTGATATCTTTCTAGAAAGTTTTGTGTATGAAGAGCTGTGCTTCAATTACATTTTTAAATTCATAGATTTGCCTTCCAATAACCCAGGCAGAGGGCCTTCTCGGTAGTGGCACCCACCCTGTAGAATGCCCTCCCACCAAGGAAATAAGCAACTATCTGACTTTTAAAAGATATCTGATGGCAACCCTGTTTAGGGAAGTTTTTAATGTTTGATGTCTTATCGTGTTTTTAATATTCTGTTGGGAGCCACCCAGAGTGGCTGGGAAAACCCAGCCAGATTGACAGGGTATAAGTAATAAATAATAATAATAATAATAATAATAATAATAATAATAATAATAATATACTTTTTTATAGCAGTGTAGACAAAGGATGTGGGTGGCACTGTGGGTTAAACCACAGAGCCTAGGACTTGCTGATCAGAAGGTCGGCGGTTCGAATCCCCGCGACGGGGTGAGCTCCCGTTGCTCGCTCCCTGCTCCTGCCAACCTAGCAGTTCGGAAGCACATCAAAGTGCAAGTAGAGAAATAGGAACCGCTCTGGCGGGAAGGTAAACGGCGTTTCCGTGTGCTGCTCTGATTCGCCAGAAGTGGCTTAGTCATGCTGGCCACATGACCCGGAAGCTGTACGCCGGCTCCCTCGGCCAATAAAGCGAGATGAGCGCCGCAACCCCAGAGTCGGCCACAACTGGACCTAATGGTCAGGGGTCCCTTTACCTTTATAGCAATGTAAGTGTGCTTTTTTTAAAAAAAATGCAATTAGTTAGTTAGTTAGTTAGTTAGTTAGTTATCCATCCATCCATCCATCCATCCTATTTGTATTCTATGCTTTTTTTCCAATGAGGTCAAAGCAGGATACATGAAATTTGTTTAATCCTTGCAATAACTTCCCTTCAGGGTTAGTGAGAGGTGATGCTGTGCACAAAGGCTACCCTGAAAGATGCATGACTGAGAGGGAATTTGAGCCTCCAAACCTACTACACCAGCCTTCCCTAACTTTGGTCCACCCAGCTGTTTTGCACTACAGTCACAATAATATCTGACCATTGGCCATGCTGGTTTGAGGCCGATGAGAATGGTGGTCTAAAATGCCACACTGTTAGGAGAAGCTACACTGCGGTATACTGTCTCGAAATGGAAATACTTAAAATAAGCAGAAGAGGATCATATTGCTAAGCTATTTTTAATTGATGTAAGTCTGAATTAGGAATAAGACAGCTGAGCAAATGGTAGTGTTTAAGAAAGAAAACAATGTATGAAAATATGCACAGGCACTCTCCTTTTCTTGGCTTGGCAAAAGTTGGATCAGGCCTTCCTTGGTTCTGATGGAGGAGTCTCCTTTCTTGTAACTGGAAGCCATGAGTTTGAGTTCTGCCTTCCGGAACAGGAGAAAACAAGCTTTCTCCCTCCTCCATGCGACAGCCCTTGAGATATTTGAAGATGGCTATCATATCTCCCCTCAGTCTCCTCTTCTCCAGGCTAAACATACCCAGCTCCTTCAGCCTTTCCCATTGCGTTAAGGAGACTGCTTCCTTGGTTCTGATGGAAAGGAGAGACAAAGTTGTGTGCCATCAGCATGGCTCCAAAACTCTGGTGAGCTCTCCCAGAGGTTTCATGTTTACGTATGTTAAATAGCATGGGACAAGATGGAGACCTGAGGGACCCCATATTTAAACCACCACAGGATTGAATGGGAGACACACTCTCCAGCACCACCTTCTGTGAGAGCAAGTGTGGTGTAGTGGTTAAGAGCGGTAGTCTCGTAATCTGGGGAACCAGGTTCGCGTCTCCACTCCTCCACATGCAGCTGCTGGGTGACCTTGGGCTAGTCACACTTCTTTGAAGTCTCATCCCCACTCACCTCACAGAGTGTTTGTTGTGGGGGAGGAAGGGAAAGGAGAATGTTAGCCGCTTTGAGACTCCTTAAAAGGGAGTGAAAGACGGGATATCAAATCCAAACTCCTCCTCTTCTTCTTCTTCTTCTTCTTCTTCTTCTTCTTCTTCTTCTGAACTTTCCCCTCTAAGAAGGACAATATCAACTGTAAAACAGTGCCCTCAAGTCCCACCCGAAACTGACAGTCCAAAAGGATGCCATGGTTGATGGTCTCCAAAGCCACTGAGAGGTCCAGTTCACAATGCAGATCACCTACCAAGGTAACCAAAGCAGTCTTCGTTTTACAACCAGGCCTAAATCCAGATTGAAATGGATCTAGGTAATCTGTTTCATCCAGGAACCCTGACGCTGAGATGCCACCACATGCTCTTAACACCTTGCTGAGGTAGGGAAGATTGGAGACTGGTCTAGAATCAACCACAGGCCTAACCAGTGTTATTTTTCTAGAAAAAGAGGTGTCAGAACTCACCGTGAAAACCTTCCTCATTCTCTTAGAAAAGCAATGGCGCTCACCTGAGAGGTGCTGGAGCTGAGTTCCTGTGAGTTCCCCCTAAAAGAAGCCCTGGGCCTAACTCAGTTTAAAGCTGCTTGATAGGCAGGGTTGGCCTGAGACGTTTTGCTGCCTGAGGCAAAAGACAATATGGTGCCCTTTCCGCATTGCGTGTACAAAAGCTGACAGGGCTAAATCTTCCTTCAGCATTGGCAAAGGTATGATGTCGTTCACAGGAGTTAAGTTTAGCAGGGCCAATATATACCTGTGTCCTTCAACAGAGGGGAACTGCTGGGGGGCGGAGCTCAGGCCAGGTGACTGCCCATCTGGGCAGCTCCCAACAGAAGAAGAAGAAGAAGAAGAAGAAGAAGAAGAAGAAGAAGAAGAAGAAGAAGAAAGCGATAGAACATTAAAAACTTCCCTAAACAGGGCTGCCTTCAGATGTCTTCTAAAAGTCAGATAGTTGGTTATTTCCTTGACATCTGAAGGGAAGGTGTTCCACAGGGCAGGCACCACTACTGAGAAGGCCCTCTGCCTGCTTCCCTGTAACCTCACTTCTTGCAGTGAGGGAACTGCCAGAAGGCCCTCGGAGCTGGACCTCAGTGTCCTGGCTGAACAATGGGGGTGGAGACGCTCCTTCAGGTATATAGGGCTACCTGAGGTTGATTCCTGCATTGCAGGGGGTTAAACTTGATGACCCTCGTGGTCCCTTCCAACTCTACATATGTTAGCCAGCAAAATTCTATCAGGAAATAGAATTGCTATCTCCACAGAAAGTAGACTTGCTAAAGACGACCAGAGAGCTAGTGTTTCCATCTAGATCTGATAGCTGCAGAGGCTGTATCTGGAGCATGCATCATAAAAACCTTGTACTTGACAAATGACACATAGGTAATGTCAGAGAGTATATGTTTAATCCTGTCTTTAAGGGGCACCAACTAAGGTTTCACTTGGAAGAGAAGATACAGTTTTGGTCATGTTTGGTGCAATTTTAAGTTTATCCTTCTTGAGCATACACCAAGTGCAATAACCAGAATGAATACAGGAATGGAGAACAGGTTGAAAACGTTTAGCCTGTTCAGCCTGGCCAAAAGGAGTTGTAGAGTGCATATAACTGCACACTATGAATACACTAGAGAGACTGAGAAAGACCATGGGTATAAAAACTAATGGCTATACATGGTCCATTAAAAATTTAAACTTGGGAGCAGAATATGGTTTCCAAGGCGAAAAATTCTTAAACAGACTGCAAAATAGTCATCTGAGCAAAGAACCTCGCTGATCTCAAAGAACATTAACAAAGGATTTTCTTTTTTAAAATATTCATGTTTTGTGTACAGTAATGGCTAGGAAGTATTCTCTTACCACCCAAGACTTTAGTATACCCTGCCATTTTTACAGCATGCAAAAGTTTGCGCAGGAATGCTCTGCTACTGCTATAGAGGGGAGAGCAGGCTGTGCTTATATTGTTCAGTCAGTGGGTGGTAGACACAAAGGTCCCGATGCCTTTAGTGCATTTATAGCCTAACTGTGCTGGTGAGAAAACAACCTAGGTCGCTGTGTCCCAATGAACATAATTTGGGAAAGTCACTGGCCTGGTTCAAATGTAACAGTATCCACAAACTCCCTTGTCTCTTAAGCATTAAAGCAGCACTTCAGGAGTGTGTTGAACTACAGCTGAAAGTCCAAAACAAAAGAAATTACAGCTTGAGCCCTGGCTAAAAACAAACCATCAAAAGGTAAAGGTAAAGGGACCCCTGACTGTTAAGTCCAGTCGCGGACAACTCTGGGGTTGCGGCGCTCATCTCGCTTTACTGGCCAAGGGAGCCAGTGTGCAGCTTCCGAGTCATGTGGCCAGCATGACTAAGCTGCTTCTGGTGAACCATAGCAGCGCAAAGAAACGCCGTTTACCTTCCTGCCAGAGTGGTACCTATTTATCTACTTGCACTTTGACGTGCTTTCGAAGTACTAGGTGGGCAGGAGCAGGGACCGAGCAATGGGAGCTCACCCCATCGTGAGGATTCAAACCGCCAACCTTCTGATAGGCAAGCCCTAGGCTCAGTTGTTTAGACCACAGCGCCACCCGCATCTCTTAAAAACAAACCATAGTCTTGTGGTTTGGTCAAAATAAAAAAAACTGTGGTTTTAACTAATGTGGTTTTGTATTAGAGTCATAGAATTGTAGAGTTGGAAGGGAGCCCAATGGTCATCTAAGCTACGGCAGGAATCTCCGCTAAAGCATCCATGACAGATGGCCATCAAACCTCTGCTTAAAAACCTCCAAGGAGGGAAAGTCCACAGCATCCCGAGGGAGACTGTTCCTCTGTCAAACCCCTCTTGCTGTCAGAAAGTTCTTCCTAATGTTTAGTCAGAATCTCCTTTCTTGCAACTAGAAGCCATGGGTTTGAGCTCTGCCTTCTGGAGCAGGAGAAAACAAGCTTGCTCCCTCCTCCATGTGACAGCCCTTGAGATATTTGAAGATGGCTATCATATCTCCTCTCAGTCTCCTCTTTTCCAGACTAAACATACCCAGCTCCTTCAACCTTTCCTGCTGCATTAAGGCACAAGAGAAAAGAAAAGGACGTAATACCAGTTGTGCCAGCAACTAGTGTAAATAGAGTTCTCTTCCTCAGCCTGGACACTGAGGTCCAGCTCTGGGGGCCTTCTGGCGGTTCCCTCACTGCGAGAAGTAAAGCTACAGGGAACCAGGCAGAGGGCCTTCTTGGTAGTGGCACCCACCCTGTGGAATGCCCTCCCATCGGATGTCAATGAGATAAAACAACTATCTGACTTTTAGAAGACACCTGAAGGCAACCCTGTTTAGGGAAGTTTTTAATGTTTGATGTTTTATCGTGTTTTTCATATTCTATTGGGAGCCGCTGGGGAGTAGCTGGGGAAACCCAGCCAGATGGGCGGGGTATAAATAATAAATTGTTGTTGTTGTTGTTGTTGTTACCCGGCTGAATTGCAGTGTACATTGCAGCACAGAAACAAAACACTGAGAGAAACTATACTATGGAACCAAAGATGTTACACCTCTCTAGATAGTTTGTGTCTCAGAATTTGCTCTGCAGTTGGTTGTTCTCCATATCTGTGGGTGAGAAAAAATGTCACCCCAGGTCAGGTTAGCTAGTAGAGATGGAGGAGATACTGTACTTTTCCATCAATTAGATACCCCCGTGTATAAGACCCCCCCCCCACTATTTGGGGGGACTCAATTTTAAGAAGATGAGGTGAGATGGCCCAGTGTTGTTGAGCCTCTCCCCCCCCCCCACGCAGCTGCGGGCAGGAAACACTCCCTAGATCATTTCCTGTGGGCAGGTATCGAGTGTTTCCCTCATGCAGCAGCATTGGGGGAAGCTGCGTGCCACTAGCCAACACCCCCAGATCCTCCCTGCATGCAGCAGCATCTTCCCTCCATGCCACTATCCGTGTATTGGACGACCCCCATTTTTTGACATGATTTTTGTGTCAAAAAACCTCATCCAATACACAGAAAAATAAGCTACACCTTCTTACGTGGGGTGGGATGTGACTGAGTCCTCTCAGTGAGCGAAGCTACCTTGTATACTATTGTATGGTGCGGTTACTGTGGAAAGGCTTGTTATCGTGTGGCGATGAGTTGGCGTGGCAATGCGGTTGGGCCAGATAATTATCCCATTTCCTCCCCTCTGTGACTCCAATACTAACCCACAACCCCTCTTCCTTGTCTTCCAGCCCTTTCAATGACCGACCAATGTGTAGGATTTGCCACGAAGGCAGCAGTCAAGAAGACTTGCTTTCTCCCTGTGAATGTACGGGAACCCTGGGGACTATACATCGCAGCTGCCTGGAGCACTGGCTGTCCTCTTCGAATACCACTTACTGTGAACTCTGCCACTTCAGGTTTGCAGTAGAGCGCAAACCAAGGCCGCTGGTCGAGGTCAGTAAACGGGGCATGTCCTCCAAAGCTTTGCTTTAATGATGTCTGTTTTTACACCAGGATCACAACAGATTTGCAGCTTCGATGAAGCAAAAGAAAAGCTATACATTTGGGGTGTTTTTAGAAGCGGGGGCGGGGGCGGGGAATGAAGGGCAACAAGAGGGCAACCGTAATTAAAACCTTCATTTTTCAGCAAAGAACATGGGTGAGAACAATAGGACAAATGGTTTGGCTCCTTTGTAGGACTCTGCATACTTTGGGGGAGAATATTTACAGCATGCATTTTGTTTTTTGCTTTAACGGAGACCTCTTGGGGGGAAACATAGATATACAGAACACTGTTTTTTAAAAAACACATTACTGCAGATTGTAAAATGTAGATCAAGGATTAATGTTTTTAAAAGTCACCCCCATGGACGGATTTTTTGTATTGCCACTTTATAGTTTTAACACTGGTTTGTTTATTGGCCAAACATTAGTCACATCAGCCAATTTTTCTTCTTCTGGTTACTTACAGTCTGAGACTTGCAGGTTGTGGATACAATTATTTTAAATAAATTGGACTGCACATAAAATTTCAATCTGCTCTCTGGGCTGCAGCCGCAGTCTCTTCCTTTCTTCTGAAATATGATATTATTACAGGTCACTTCTTTCCTTTAGGAATTTGAAAACGGAGCCATGATGATGAGAATTCAGAGTCAGCTATGCAATGAATTATAGAAAGTTGGTTGAGAAAATGACAACATAAAAATAACTTCTATCAATCACAGTGGGGGCAGCATAATTCTGATCATACAAAGTTGCCTGGGTGCTTGTCTACAACAGTGGAGCCTTGCTTCATAGGGAGCTGTTTGGCCCATCTAGCTCTGGCGGTTCCCTCACTTGCAAGAAGTAAGGTTACAGGGAACCAGGGCCTTCTCAGTAGTGGCGCCTGTCCTGGGGAATGCCCTCCCATCAGATGTCAAGGAAATAAACAACTATCTGACTTTTAGAAGACCTCTCAAGGCACCCTTGTTTAGGGAAGTTTTCAATGTTTGATTTTTTTATCGTGTTTTTAATATTCTGTTGGGAGCCGCCCAGAGTGGCTGGGGAAACCCAACCAGATGGGTGGGGTATTAACAATATCAACTATTATTATTATTATTATTATTATTATTATTATTATTATATTGTCTGCACTGATAGGCAGATGTCTTTCTCCGCCCATCCTGTGGATGACAGGGGTTTAAGCTGGGATCTTCTACGTGCAAAACTCTGCCACTAACCTACTACCATTTCCATTTGAAATGTAAATGCCGACCACAAAAAATTGGTAATACAACAAAAGAAGTCCCTACGCACGTGCAGCACAGGTTAGCAGCCCCTGACAGTCCAGAATGTGCTTCCCTTCGGATTTTGTAATGCAAGGGTAAATGGCAGTTGAAGGAGAGTATTCTTTCGGTCAGGGATCAGGAAATCAAGCTGCCTTCTTCTGTTCAGTCTCCAACTGATGGCTTGAGTCACGCTGTCATCTTTTTGTCCCGATATTCTTCCTGGCAAGGTGGTGGCCTAGTAATCCAGGAGCCCTTTAACCTCTTGCCAAAGGGTCCTTCCATCCAAGGACTGCAGTCTGAAGGTAACTGGCAATTTGATCCAAGTCTTCTTTCTGGCAGTTACGAGTTTCATGGTTAGTTTGATTTGACAAAGTCTTGTGGTACCCTGAAGTCATTGTGGCGGGAGCTTTAGATTTCAGTTATGCAGCTAAGTTTGGCTAACAAGACAGTGGCGTCTTGAACAGGTGTCTTATACAGCAGACGCCCCAAATCAACATTTTTGATTATCAGTAAATGCAACTTTTACGGGGGGGGGCAGGGGGGACTGTAAGTCTACTAAGATAAAGAACTGGTCACAAGATAGCATTGAGTAAATAAATAGATTTTAGGGCCCAATTTATTGCAATTTCACCTTTGGGATTGAAAATGTTCTTTGCACAAATGGAATGTGACATTTCTTGAAAATTAATAGTGACTGGGGAAGTTGAAATTGAGCGTTAACCCTTCCGGAGCTGGAGAAGCTTTGCTTTTTAACATCCTATGGAGAAATGAACATTCCCTCTAACCAAAGGAAAAAAGCAGACGAAATCAAGAAGCAACAAATACGTTTGTGTTCGTTTGCTCAATGGAGGGAAAAACAAAGGAACAGTAGTAACCAAATTCAGGAAAACAAAATTCACAATACTAGTAACTATTTTATGGTTGCGGAATTTTCAGTTATCCTTCCCAGTAAACATTTGACGGGTATTGCAAGGCTTGCAGTAACAAAGTTCTAATTCATGGGTAGGCAAACTAAGACCCGGGGGCCGGATCTGTCCCAATCACCTTCTAAATGCGGCCCGCATACAGTCTGGGAATCAGCATGTTTTTACATTAGTAGAATGTGTCCTTTTATTTAAAATGCATCTCTGGGTTATTTGTGGGACCTGTCTGGTGTTTATACATGCATAGAATGTTTGCTTTTATTTAAAATGCATCTCTGGGTTATTTGTGGGGCATAGGAATTTGTTCATTTTATTTTTTTCAAAATCTACTCCGGTCCTCCACAAGGTCTGAGCCCCCTGCTGTAAAAGTTTGCTGACCCCTGTTCTGATTTAAATAAAAAATATGTTCTAGATGTAAGAGATTGTTACTTTGTAGAAAGCCAGTGAACTAAGGCCTCATTAGAAACTGGAAGTCTATAAAATATCAAAGTACAGTTAACAGGAACATATGCAAACAGTAAAGCCACTGAACTGATATACAGTATGAGATTTCCTCCCCAAATGGGCATTTTTTCTATTATCCCCTGAAGAAGTTGGTAGAGCATGAGACTCTTAATCTCATGTTGGGCAAAATTTCCTGCATTGCCAGGCTTGCACTAGATGAGCCTCATAGTTCCGTCCAACTCTACAATCTATGATTTTACGACTTAAGAGCTGGCATATTGGTGGAATGGTTATATTTCTTGAAATACAACATAAGATCTGCAAATCAAGAGCCAATCCATAAGTGAGGGCAGGTGAGTTTTTTCATCATAAATATAAGGGAGCACCTTTCCTGCATCCTCTGGACATGTCAGCTGCTACATGCAGTGGCTTCCTAGCCACAGGCTGAGTGTACAGTCATACCTTGGTTGTTAAATGCCCCGACACTCGGACGTTTTGGCTCCTGAACAATTGAAACCCGGAAGTGACTGTTCTGGTTTGTGAATGTTCTTTTGGAAGCCGAATGTCTGACAGGGCTTCCGCAGCTTCTGATTGGCTGCAGGAGCTTCTTGCAGCCAATCTGAAGCCACAATTGGAAGTCAAACGCTTTGACAGTCGAACAGACTTCCGGAACAGATTCCATTTGACTTCTGAGGTACGACTGTCCTCCATTGCCTGTCAGGGACTAGATTGAGGAAGAATGGTGAAGACCGCCCCCCCTCCTCTTGGACCTTTCAGAGACCAGTACAGTGGTACCTCAGGTTAAGAACTTTGCTTCAGGATGAGAACAGAAATTGTGCGGCGGCAGCAGGAGGCCCCATTAGCTAAAGTGGTACCTCAGGTTAAGAACAGTTTCAGGTTAAGAACGGACCTCCGGAACGAAGTAAGTTGTTAACCAGAGGTACCACGGTATAGATTTAGAACAGTGGTTTGCAGAAGGACATAGTTCGGAGGCTGCAGAGGGAGAAGCTGGGAAATATTGGAAGAGGAACAGCAGGAAGAAGCACAGGGGAGAGACAGCTGACAGACTCAGTGTCCTTGGAAAGCATTCCTGACCCCCCTCTCCCAGGACCAGGAGTTCATTGAGAGTAGTAGAACGGAAAGCTCAAGAGCAGAAACCTCAGTTCAGCTGATGCAGGGAGGATGTAGAATAGGAGAGAGGGAGGAGGTGGGACCTTACTCAGAGCAACGCCATTATCTAGGGGAGACTGCATTCCTTCGTCTCTCTCTGTGAATAGTGAATAAATTACCGTATTTTTCGCTCTATAAGACACACCCGAACATAAAATGCACCTAGTTTTTAGAGGAGGAAACCAAGAAAAGCCAGCAAGAGCCGCAGACACGCTTGCTCAGCGCGGCTCTTTAAAGATAGAGTGGCTCTTGCTGGCTTTTCCGGGAGGTGGGAGAAGGAACTGACAGGCTGCCCTCCGTCCCTTCTCCCACCTCCCTGAAAAGCCAGAGCAAGCTGCACAGCTATCTCTGAAGCCAGCACAGCAAGAGGGAGAGCTGCGCAGCGCCTCTTGGTCTGCTGGCTTCCCAGCGAATCAGGATGAGGGACGGAAGGAGCTCCGTAAGGATGGGAATGCACAGCCTGCATTCGCTCCATAAGACGCACACACATTTCCCCATACTTTTTAGGAAGAAAAAAGTGCGTCTTATGGAGCGAAAAATACGGTACTTGGTAAGAACTGTTTTTTGGTTTATCTGCTTCTTGGCTGCCACCGTGAGAGGGATCAGATTCCCTGAAGGCTGACATTGCCCTACTAAATGACCATTGGTGGATGTGGGGGCTGAGCATGCACACTGCAACCTGGCAGCAAAGTGTTGATCCTAGCCCAGCCTATGGACACTCCAGACCAGAGGTCAGCAAAGTTTTTGTGGCTTGGGACGGTTCATGGTCCTGCAGACGCCGCGGTGGGCTGGAGTGTTTGTGCGCGCAAACGCTATTTCCGGTGCTCCTTCTGGCACGGAGCAGGTGTGCGCAGCTTCCCATTGACTGCAGCAGCTTCCTGCAGCCAATGGGAAGCCGGCCAGCGTTATGGAAGGCGGTCCCCGCTCTGCTCCACGCCGGTTTAGCACAGCGCACGGGAGCCGACCAAGCAGGCGGCAGGGGTCCATGGGCCAGTTAAACAACCCCCCATCGGCCTCTTGTGGTCCATGGGCCTTAGGTTGCCGACCCCCCCTCCAGACCCTCGCCCCAAGCCTGTAGCTTCACTGTTTCTACCAGTATTTCTTCCAAAGTAAACTCCCTCCCCTCACTAGTGTAAAAACTAAGGAGTCAGCATGGCTACCCAAAAGTATCCCGCCATCATTCTTCATGGATGGTAGCCCTGCACTGTTGAGTTCTATTATACTTTATACGACTGATGAAATTAGAGAGTAGACACGTTTCTGTTGGGTACAGCTTTCAATGAGCTGTTGGACAAGACGACTTCTGTGACATGCTTAATCCTCCAGTCTCTCGTAGCTTTTTTTGTTTTGCTTTGTGGAGAACATGGATTTGTGCCAGAATCAGCCTTGACATTAGCCTTATGCCTCATTCATTGCGCAAAGCAGGTGGGCTTGAAGGCTTCAGTTTACAGCAGGGGTCAGCAGGGGGAAGGTCCACTGTCCCTCAGACCTTGTGAGGGGCCGGACTATCTTTTTTTTGGGGGGATGAACAAATTCCTATGCCCCACAAATAACCCAGAGATGCATTTTAAATAAAAGGACACATTCTACTCATGTAAAAACACGCTGATTCCTGGACCGTCCGCGGGCCAGATTTAGAGGGTGATTGGGCCGGATCCGGCCCCTGGGCCTTAGTTTTCCTACTCCTAGTTTACAGCTTCCTTTCTATTTTTATCTTACCACAACGTACTTGTGCTACTTTTTTTCAGAGTAAACCTAGAGCATAGCTTTTTAAACATAGGCCAGTCATTATAGGTCCTCTCTTATTATTTCACAGTCTAGCCTAAGATCTTTTTCCGTGTGGAACAATAATCCTAGAGTGGAGTTTATGAGGTCAGCTGCATACTTTATAATTGTGAGGAAATGGAACCAGGAAAATGAAAATTCAGATGCCAGGCTTTGCGTGATGTTTTGATCTTGCTTTTGATAAGAGGCATCTTTTTCTTTTCTTTTTTGGCCCTAGTGGGAGAGATTAGATTTTTCTCATTTCTTTTTCCTGTTAAAAGACCACAGTGCTATAGATAAGAATTGTATGAGCAATATAAAAGAGGCTTGTTTCCTGCAGGCAGCAGAAGTTTTAACCAAATAGCAGAGATTCTGTTCTCACAAGATCAGGCATAAAAATGTAACAGACGTGATATAGTGCAGTGTTTCCCAACCTTGGGCCTCCAGCTGTTTTTGGACTACAATTCCCATCATCCCTTGCCACTGGTCTTGCTAGTCAGGGATGATGGGAGTTGTAGTTCAAAAACAGTTGGAGGCACAAGGTTGGGAAACACTGATATAGTGAATAGGCATTCTGAAGGCGGACCAGTTTATATTTTACTGCAACAACAAAAACAAACAAAAAAACCACATTTGCAATGTGCATCACTGACGGTGCATGCCTTATCTACTGCTATGGAATGCTGCAAAAACTCGGTCTTCCAAAGGAAGTTGCAGTTCACTAGCCAAATTATAGTGCAGCACTCCCCCACTTTTTAATATTTTTAATATTCTGATGTATCAGACTCGTGTAGAATTTTAACTCTTCTTTCCACCCAGCTGGACCCAAGAAAGCACTGATTTGCTTCTGAAGCAACCACTAAACTATGGTCTAGCATCATGTTCATGAGACTGGGATGGGCCTCAGATGCACACATTCTCTCTCCTTCTTGTTGGACTTTTATGCATGGCAATTGCCTGCTTCCATTCCTGGTCTGAGGCATATCATGGTTTGTCTTTCCTCCCAACCAGCGAAGTGTGGTTTGTGCTACTGTCAGGGACTGGATAGGAGGAGGAATGGTGCAGACTGCCTCTGCCTCCTTAACCTTCCAGAGAAGAGGAAGACAGTATAGATTTACAAGAGTGGTTTGCGGGAGGTCAATGCTCAGAGGTAGATGAGGGGCGAAGTTGGGAAATAATGGGAGAGGAGGAGGAGGCAGAGCCAGAGGGGCAGCTGGCTAACACGTTATTACTAGAAAGCATTCCAGATCCCTCTTCTCCCAGAACCTGGCAAGCATTGAAAGTAGGAGAGCAAACGGCCTTAAGTGGCCACTGTAAGGTGTGTGATGCTGTTGACCAGGCATAGGCAAACTCGGCCCTCCACATGTTTTGGGACTACAACTCCCATCATCCCTGACCACTGGCCCTGTTAGCTAGGGATGATGGGAGTTGTAGTCCCAAAACATCTGGAGGGCCGAGTTTGCCTATGCCTGCTGTTGGTGATTGAGGAGAAAAGGAGGGGGAGATTACTCGGAGAAATTACTCCAAGAGGCTGCATTTCTAAGCCTCTCTCTGTGAATATTGAATAAAAGACATTGGTAAGAGCCATTCTTGTCTATCTATTCCTGGCAGCCTACCATGGGAGGGGATAGGATTCCCTGACGCCTGACAGCTACCCTGCAAAACAGACTTTTAAAACAGGCTCAAACCTTCATTTGCTGTTACATTTGGCCGCACTAGTAATAAAATTGACTTCATGTCCTTCCTTGTGTGGAATTCCTGCACCTGGTCTCAATTTCCATTCCTGGCATCTCCAAGTAGAAAAGGCGTCCACCTAAAATTCTGCTGCCAGTCACCGTACTGAGCTGGATGAACCAATGCCAGCTTTTAAACTTTCAAACACACTAATAGATAAGAGTTGCCCTATATTTTCTGCACAAGAAGAT
Organism: Podarcis erhardii; assembly: GCF_964252035.2. Taxonomy (NCBI): domain Eukaryota; kingdom Metazoa; phylum Chordata; class Lepidosauria; order Squamata; family Lacertidae; genus Podarcis; species Podarcis erhardii. Next base: position 14,747,059 of record NC_138501.1, read on the forward strand.
CACAGTGTCATTAAGCTGATGATGTTAGTGCAGGGATGGGAACCTATAGTGGGACCTCTGGTATAGGGCAGTATATTAATATTATTATTAATAATAATAATAATAATGATAGTTGTCAGATTATGAGAGTTGAAGGTCCACAGGATCTCATCTCTGTTAGACCAAGGACAGATCTGTAAGTAAGTATGTTAGGTGGCAGTTCTTTCCGTGCCCAGAATTCCATATCAGACTTTGTATTTTTGTCTTTAATTCAAGCTGTTACATTTAGCTAAGTTTGCACATATGGAATGACTCCCGTATTTTCAAAAATATAACTGCAGATCCATTCATGAATGAAGGAGCGAATAGGTGTTGCAGGCAAATTTGCTTTGTCTTAATAAAATGTGGGGAAACTAGTGATTTTCCTGACTTGGAGGAGCTCCATCATGACAAAATTTGATCATTCATTGATCTGATAAATGCCATTTCTCCTTTTTCTCTTCTGTTATCTTAGAACTGCTTAAACATAATATGAAAGAGTAAAACACACTGCATGAAGACGTGACAAAAACGTGTGTTATCATAGAGTCCTATAGGAAATGGACAACCCATTTCTGCGCTGCTGCTTCTTGTGGAAAGCACAGTAGAACTTCTAGAAGATTAAATTCAGTGACATGGATCACAAGACTAGAAAAGGTTTATTTTTTAGTATATCCACAGACTTTAGTACATAATAAAGAGTGAATGGTTTCTGGATTATACTCTGGGTGTCAGTAATATAAGGAATTTGGGCATGAATTTCCAGGTCGATATTTTTATTTCCAGTGCTCAGGTGCACATAAATTTAAAAATAGAGTCATGGGTTACTTTATAAGTTACTACTGTGTTCTTGTAACAAAGAATCGTGTTATCTCTTACCAGATCATAAAGGACTATATACAGGCAGCCCCCCATTTATGTGAGGGCAGGGGTAACAACTTGTGCCCCCCCCCACATTGGAGGGGGAAGCATCGTGTGACGCACCATGTGATGTCATGTGACATGTCCCACCCAGTGGGACATGCCGCCGGGCATGCTCTGGGGGACAGTACACACAGAGAGCCAGTGTGGTGTAGTGGTTAAGAGCGGTAGATTCGTAATCTGGGGAACCGGGTTCGCGTCTCCGCTCCTCCACATGCAGCTGCTGGGTGACCTTGGGCCAGTCACACTTCTTTGAAGTGTCTCAGCCCCACTCACCTCACAGAGTGTTTGTTGTGGGGGAGGAAGGGAAAGGAGATTGTTAGCCGCTTTGAGACTCCTTCGGGTAGTGATAAAGCGGGATATCAAATCCAAACTCCTCCTCCTCTTCTTCTTCTTCTTCTTCCCCCTCACTTGTTCCCTCCCGGGTGGGGGGTGAGGCACCTGGAGAGTGGTGGCGGGGGATGTTGCCCCCCTAAATATTGGGGGGCTGGGCCCCCTGGTTCAAAATATTGAGGGGGTGGAGCCCTCAGCGCCCCCTATACCCGGCGTTAGTGTGCGATGGTTATGTTCTGAGGCACCGCACGCATCAGTAAAACCGCGTATAATGGAAACCCGTTGAAAAAGCCTGCGAACTCCCTGCCCCTGTTCTGCCCTTTTAGTGGCATTTCAGTGACATCTCTATGACATTTCTGGGTTGGCGTGTTACACGTCAACACAGTTGCGCACATATTGAACATGTACTTTAAAAGAAAATGCAGGGAATGCTATAATCTAGTAAAATAAAAGTTAACGTGCAATATAAAAATACATGCAAGCCATCCTTTGATGCTCCTACTGAACTTTGCGTCTTGAGCCCTGCAATAAATATCATTGATTAGGACTTGTTACTTTCTTCTCTCTCTCTTTTTAACCAGTCACTTGGCAGCTGGGAAGCTGTTGCTGGGGGATGGGCAGTCAGCTTCAAGCATGAAAGGATTAAGATGAGCTTGCTTGGTAATTGAAAGCTTTCTGAAGCCTTGTACTGAAATATGAAGCTCATCTGACTGTTTTTCCATGTAAAGCTTTGAACCGACTTCCGTTCCGTCCTCCCTTTTGTACACCCCAGCCCTCCGTTGTTCAGCGAAGCAGGAGTTTGGTATCCTGTTACCACAGCAGAAGGCCAGATGCTCTCCGACACAGTTCACAAAGAGATCACTGTCAAGGCTAGAAGGGAAAAGGGGTTTTCGGCATGTAATCAGCGAGACGAAATGGCCCATTGGCTTTAAGGGCTAACGGAGGCAAGAGCTGGCAATCCACTCTGCTGAAGCCAAACAGGGGACAACTTCATTACACTCTCCTGAGGTGGTTAAAGGCAGTGCTGAAAGATTTATCTTTTTCTTTTAAAAGCTCATTTCAAAGAGTAAGAAACGAGAGCAGTGAGAGACATTAGGACAGAATAAAAATGATGATGTCCAGCTAGAATAAACAGCTTGGAAATGCTGAAAGGGCTCCACTCTGTGTGTAAATAGTAAAGGTACCTCTGACTTGGGTTGCACGCTCATCTCGCTCTATAGGCCAAGGGAGCTGGTGTTTGTCCACAGACAGCTTCCGGGTCAGGTGCCCAGCATAACTAAACCACTTCTGGTGCACCAGAGCAGTGCACGGAAACACCATTTACCTTGCTATGTTTGGGGTCTGGTAATAATGATCCCATAGGTGGCGCTGTGGGTTAAACCACAGAGCCTAGGACTTGCCGATCAGAAGCTCGGCGGTTCGAATCCCCGTGACGGGGTGAGCTCCCGTTGCTCGGTCCCTGCTCCTGCCTACCTAGCAGTCCCTAACCCTAACCCTTATCAAGACAATGGGATTGGATCGAGACTAAACCAGGGTTAGAAATCAATGGTTCATTTTCAGTCCATTGATTTCAGGGTCTCCACTCTGAATATGAGTAATGTTGGATACCACGCAATGGGACTTACATTAGTGAGATTTCAAGGGGCCTACTCTCAATATGATTAAGGGCACAATCCTAACCATGTCTAGCCAGAAGCAAGTCCCATTGAGTTCAACCTGTATGGGGCAACTGCATAGTCCTGCATTGCGGGAATATGCAGTTGAATATGCAGTTGATGTCCTGCCAACCTAGCAGTTTGAAAGTACGTCAAAGTCCAAGTAGATAAATAGGTACCGCTCTGGCGGGAAGGTAAACAGCATTTCCATGCGCTGCTCTGGTTCGCCAGAGGCGGCTTAGTCCTGCTGGCCACATGACCCGTAAGCTGTACACCAGCTCCCTCGGCCAATAAAGCGAGATGAGCGCCGCAACCCCAGAGTCGGCCACGACTGGACCTAATGGTCAGGGGTCCCTTTACCTTTAATAATGATCGCAGTACCAACAGGAGATCTACATGAGCCTTGTAGCTATATCCTATATACCTCAGCTGAGTGGTAACTTAAAAATGGTTGCTAGCACCCCAAAAACATTTTTTGGTGCGATATACGTAGCTCAGGTGCCACTGTGGCATAAAAACTCCTAATCTGGCTACCTCCCATGCCATGTACTCCTGCACCAATCTTAGGTTTCCAGTTTGCTCACGCACACACTCTGTTATGTGTTCTCATTATGAACTTCCATTGAGCGTTGTTGCCACGTACTCTTTTAGAAAAAGCCCGACAGCTTTCAAAGTCCAGATTAAGAAGTGTATATTTATCCAATTACTGTAATTTGACATTTTTAAATCTCCCAAATCCTACTCTTTGTCTTGCATATTTCCTGGCAGCTGGTACAAAACAATGACTTTAGTGTCTTCTTGCCTGTGATGAAGTAAACCAATTTACGATAAAGCCTGCGTATTGATTCTAGGATGTGGATTTCTTTTAACATGAGCTGAAAACATGCTGTGACCTTTTAAAATGGCTTCTGTTGCCGATGGTGGTCATCCCATGTCCTTTATAACCTTCCCCCTTATATCTGATAGGCCGAAATATCTGATAGGCCGAACATTTGCTGTTGCAGCCTGCTGGAAAACTCTGTACTGGTCTTGTATCTTTACAGCTAAATCTATCCAGTTTGTAGCCTGAGCCTACTTTGTCCCTTAAACATTGCTGATTTTCACTGGTGAAGATTTAGATTTTGTATACGTTTCCTTGGAAATAAATTCCACTAAGTGCATGGAATCTGCTCCCCAAATTATTCTGCATAGGATTGACAGGCTATGCACACTTACTTTGGGAGTGCCTTTGATTGAACATGGTGGTTTAACGTCTCAGCATTTTAGCATCGAGGTGTGTACATCTGTAACCCTACGCAAATATAGCTAGGCCAAAGTCTTATTAAAGTCAGTGACACTTATTTCTGAATCAACATGGTTAGGGTAGGACTGATAAACCCAAATATTCAAGCTCTAGCTGCGGATCCATTCCTATTTAAATAGCTGATGAATTTAAAATTCCCCAAGGATTTAAATGACTGAGTGTTGGAAATTGCACTTAGATCTTCAGGCTAGCTAGAATATGTGCAGAGTCTTATGAGATGTGTTCACTATATGCTAATTGCTCATCCAGAGAAGGTCAAGAGTTCCCATTTAATCCACCTAAGGCAAATGATTGCTTGACATTTGCTTCTGTTCTGAAAAGTGCCTGTACAAAAATGGCACACTTTTCTTTAAGAAGTGCTCAGTGTTCATTCTCGTTAGCTGTGTAAAATTAAAACTCTTTAATCTTAGGGTTGGGGGTTTGTGCCCCACACTGGGCAAAAGATTCCTGCATTGCAGGAGCGTGGACTAGATCGGGGTTCCCCAACCTTGGGTCTCCAGCTGTTTTTGGACTACAACTCCCATCACCCCTAACTAGCAGGACCAGTGGTCAGGGATGATGGGAACTGTAGTCCAAAAACAGCTGGAGATCCAAGACTGGACTAGATGATCCTCATGATCCCTTCCAGCTTTACAAGTCTATGGTTCTATGAACTATTTATTTCTTTTGTACAAAACAAGAGAGGCTCAAGACTATATACTGATATATGTGAGTATAAATTAAGATCTGGTAGTATACAGTGAGGGGGGGAAAGTATTTGATCCCCTACTAAATTTGCCCGTTTGCCCTCTGACGAAGAAATGACCAGTCCATAATTTTAATGGTAGGTTTACTGTAGTTGTGAGAGACAGAATAACAACAGGAAAACCCCCCAGAAACCCAGAAGACAAAAGTCAGAGATTGTTGTGCATTATAATGAGTGAAATAAGTATTTGATCCCTTTGCAAAAGATGTCTTAGTACTTGGTGGCAAAAGCCTTGTTGGCAATTACAGAGGTCAGACATTTCTTGTAGGTGGCCACCAGGTTTGCACGCATCTCAGGAGGTATTTTGTCCCACTCCTCTTTGCAGATCCTCTCCAAGTCACTGCCATTTCAGAATCAGGATGATTAGAAAGATGTACGAAGCCATTTATATTTCCAATCCCGATGTTTTTGTCATTGTCATATGTCATGAAAACAGGTGACATCCCAGACAGTTGGATAGCTGGATTGATGGGTAAAGGTAAAAGATGAAGGACCCCTGGATGGTTAAGTCCAGTCAAAGGCCACTGTGGGGTTGCAGCGCTCATCTCGCTTTCAGGCCGAGGGAGCCGGCGTTTGTCCACAGGCAGCTTTCCGGGTCATGTGGCCTGCAGGATTAAGCCACTTCTGGTGTAACAGGACACCGTGATGGAAACCAGAATGCACGGAAATGCTGTTTACCTTCCCACCACAGCGGTACCCATTTATCTACTTGCACTGGTGTGTTTCAAACTGCTAGGTGGGCAGGAGCTGGGACAGAGCAACGGGAGCTCACCCCGTCGCGTAGATTCAAATGGCTGACCTTCCAATCGGCAAGCCCGAGAGGCTCAGTGGTTTAGACCACAGCGCCACCCATATCCCTAGGATTGACGAGTAAACATTACTGCCAATTTATTAAGGGGATGGGAGAATTATCCTAATCCTTGTCTACCTCAAGTGTTTCAGACTGTAGCAGGCTCGTGCAACTTTCAGATGAATCTTCCCATTTAAACTGCGTACTTACAGAAATGCATTTCTGCAGGGCTTTGTGGAGAAAGAAAAAAACAACCCCAGAGTATGTGATATTTTAGGGTCACTGGAGCATGGATAATAATTCTGCTGTTTGCCTCTGTTGTTAATAGCCATCCACTTAACAGATCTCTCCCCACTGGCATTTTCCATAGCTTTAATTTGTTTCTGTGCATGGTCACCTCCACATATGCACCAGTGGCATTCCGCCCCAGACAGGAGTCTTTCACAGCTTGCTAGCACCTACCATATGTCTGCATCAAAAAGCCCATTCAGCACTTTATCGAGATCATTGTGCAGCCTTTGCTTCCATGAATGGATCTGCTGGCTTGACTTTTTCCTCTGTAGAGTAGGTTGACGGTGCACTTTTCTGAAACACAGCCTGGAAACTGCATTTAGAACAGAAACATGTCTAGGAGAAATTAGTGCATGCTATATTAGGATGTATGCATATGCCATTTTCAGTAACTGCTGATGCTTAATATCATACATCTTAATTTATACCAGAGGGTAAAATAACATGTGATGTATTCAGTTGTGTTCTGTGTATAGTGAAGTTTCTCCAGTAATATATTTGCGTGGGGGTGGTGTGCTTCTATTTATTATTTATTTTATTATTTATTTTAATCATATCCAGTCTTGCAATACAGTGGTACCTCAGGTTAAGTACTTAATTCATTCCGGAGGTCCGTACTTAACCTGAAAGTGTTCTTAACCTGAAGCACCACTTTAGCTAATGGGGCCTCCTGCTGTTGCCACACCGCCGCATCACAATTTCTGTTCTCATCCTGAAGCAAAGTTCTTAACCTGAAGCACTATTTCTGGGTTAGTGGAGTCTGTAACCTGAAGTGTATGTAACCTGAAGCATATGTAACCTGAGGTACCACTGTATTGCTAGTCTTGGGCACCTGAACTTAGCCAGATGCCATTGTGACACTAATGTGAGGTCTAAATTTAGATGCTACCTTAATCCAACACTTTGGCTTCCTGTCTTATTTTCTTGTTTCAGAAAAAAAGAATTTGAAGGGCAGGGAATCCCATTTCGCCATCCCTGTGTTCATGTATACAGTGGTACCTTAGTTGTCAAACTTAATCCATTCCGAGAGTCCATTCAACTCCCGGAACCATTCATAAACCAAGCTGCAGCTTCCAATTGGCTGCAGGAGCTTCTGGCACTCAATCAGAAGCCATGGAAGCCGTGTCGGATGTTCGGCTTCCAAAAAAATGTTTGCAAACCGGAACACTTACTTCCGAGTTTGTGGTGTTCGGGAGCCAATTTGTTCGGGAGCCAAGCCGTTCAACAACCAAGGTGCCACTGCAGAAGGATGGATTGGCCAAATGCAGTTTAAAAGGTAAAGGGACCCCTGACCATTAGGTCCAGTCATGGCCAACTCTGGGGTTGCGGCACTCATCTCGCTTTATTGGCCGAGGGAGCCGGCGTACAGCTTCCGGGTCATGTGGCCAGCATAACTAAGCCGCTTCTGGAGAACCAGAGCAGCGCATGGAAACGCCGTTTACCTTCTCGTCGGAGCAGTACCTATTTATCTACTTGCACTTTGACATGCTTTCGAACTGCTAGGTAGGCAGGAGTAGGGACCGAGCAACGGGAGCTCACCCCGTCGCGGGGATTCGAACCGCCGACCTTCTGATTGGCAAGTCCTAGGCTCTATGGTTTAACCCACAGCGCCACCCGCGCCCCAAATGCAGTTTAAGGAATCTAATTTGAGCAAAGTAGAATTGGAAACAAGGGGTCAAAGAAAACAAACTCAGTTCAGTGGGGTTGTGCATAGAGAAGTTCCCAGTAGATTGAGCTCAGGTTATGCACCTGCAGTTCCCACCACAATCAATGAAAAGTCCAGGTGCTCATTCTCTAAAGCTGCAGGTCACCTTTTAAGCAAACAACTTTCCCTCCAACTCTTTGGCAGTCGGCTTTGAAAGAAGCACTTTCAAGTTCCTCTTGGTTGTCTTACAGTTTCTCATTACAAGGATTCATGGAAATTGAACAAGGTGTAGGTTGCAATCAATCATGTCTAGAAGCAGCCCAATTGTAATCGGGGTTTGCAACAGCACCTTCATCCAGCTGCTATCCTCAGCGGTATTTTCTAAGGAAATGAGATAAATCCTAACAACAGAACCCTTCAACCTTGCATAAAATGCCCGAGAACTGCGCAGGAGTTCTGTCTGAATGTAATTTAACACGCCGCTTTGTGTGTGTTTTTTTCTAAAATGTCATCTTCCCAACTGCCTTGCCAAAATGTTTGACTAACCTTGAGGTGACAGCAATAAGTGATATGCAAGGAAATTTGAACATTTAGTCCCCACGTTCAAGCAAAATTTGGCATTTGCAAAGACCTTCTATTCCTGAATTTTTTTAAAAAAAAATGCCATTGAATTAATCCTCCAAAAGTATACCCCATGATTAATACATGCTAATCATTCCTTCATAACTGCAACCTCTGGTGATAAACATGAAATGTCATACCTTGGTTCAAAAATTCCTTGTGACTTGAACGTTTTGGCTCCTGAACACCGCAAACCCAGAAGTAAGTGTTCCGGTTTGCGAACTTTTTTTGGAATCCGAATGTTCGACACTGCTTCCGTGGCTTCCGATTGTGTGCAGGAAGCTCCTGCAGCCAATTGGAAGCTGCGCTTTGGTTTTTGAACTTTTTCAGAAGTTGAACAGACTTCCAGAATGGATTCTGTTCGAGAACCAAGGTACGACTGTATGTGCAAATGAGCTGTTGCACATCTAGCAGCCCTGAGAGTATTCACACCTCCTGCTGTCCCTACAAAATACATTGTTTCAGTGCAGTCGTTGCACACATTCAGCTGTATGATCTGCAGAGCAGGAGTGGAGAACTTTTCAAGCCTGGTGGGACTGGTTTTTCTCTCACTCACCCTTCATGGGCTATGTTAGACAGGTGGGTGGACCTGTCCATCTCCTGATGTCACAGTGATGTCAGGAAGCCTTTTTTTGCCCACAGGGATCTTCAGAAGCTACTTTGAAGATCTGAAGTCCAGTTAGAAGCACTTTGAGAGGACCCTCTGAAGACGTGGTTGGATCACAAGAAGCCCACCCCATATCTTTGAAAGGGGCTTTCCTGGTGCAATCAATGTCATATATGATGTCAGGTGTTGAGCAGGTGGCTGTGACATGGACAAAATGGCCTCGTGGGTCAACTGAAGGTGCCTGACAAGCCTAGCTAGACCTGTGCGTTGGGGTTTCCCCATTCCTCCTGTACAGTAACACTCGATAGGCAAGCTGGTGTGAAGGCATCTTGAGATAGTTCCTCCCCTTTACAGGATCTGTCAGTGGGTCAAGAGTGGTAAAGAGCTGGAATGAGATCACAGAAGGGAATTTTGGATATCTGCCTGGCACTAATGGCGGAAGGCTAGATCTCCCTTTTGTCTTGGATGTGATGCACTGAGAATTGCCTTTCTGTGCAGAAAGCAAAAGTGGATGAGCGTCGATGAGAACTTTGGATTACAACAGGAAAATAAAGAAGGAGAAAATTAAAATATTTCGCACAGAACTACAAAGGCCTAACCCACTTGCTAAACGAATTCAGAGGCTGTTAAAAACAAATGAAGGATCAACACTGGAAATGTTTTATCGGGACTGTTTGGACTAATTAAGGAATGCAGTACAATACTGGATCATCACTCCCCGAACTTCAGAGCATGGGATGTCACCAAAAGATATATAATTTGGCATGAATATTTGGCTTTTTGATTGTATTATGATTTGGAATGTTTTGGTGTGGTTTTTACTGGATTGTTAAAATGGAAAAGTTAAAAAATATTATTTTTTTAAAAAAGAGAGGTAAAGAGCGAACACACCAGGTCCGAGAAAAACGTTTATGAGGAACCACACATGTGAAATGGATTTTATATTTATGAGAAGTAACAGAGGCACTGTATGTAAGGAGAGGATAATTGTCAGCTGTGATAATGGACTAACATCAAGTGAAGGATCAAGTGGATATTAAAGAAGAGATGAAGTGGAAGCAGGAAACCTGATTTTTTTAAAAAAAGAAATTGTATTAAAGTAATTTGGTCTGATCTGTAATAATTTGGAAAACCAGTAAAACATTATTATAAAAGAGAGAGGTAAAGAGCCTGCCTGAAAATGCAACGGGCCTAGTGGCGAATTCAGACTCAAGGAGTTGAGATCTCAAGATGTTGCCACCAGTGAGGCTTCCTGTGTCAGCATTTCCTTCTACTGGCCACCGGTGAATGTAAAAAACCTTTATTCCCAATCGCCTATATGCAGTATATCTTTGGCAATTGCATCCTATCTTGTAGTAAACGAATATATCCACACATAGCACACGGCAGGCACGAAAGAGATTCTGCTGTGTGTGAAAAATCATCTCTGTGGTTCTGAAGCATGGAGTCTGCATTCAGACCAGGAGAGCTTGGCAGATATTTGTGTCTCTTGCAGGGAATGTGGCTACTGGTTGACGGATTGAGCATTTCATGAAAGAGCTTCACTATTTATCTGGGCCAAAGTCTCACTTTGTTTCCACAATGGCAGTTGTTGTACCTCTCATCCTTCGTGAGTAGAGCCATTTTGTTTCCAGATTGTGTCCTGTCAGTTAACTTTTTGCCATTGCGTTCGGAAAGGTGCTGTGTCAATTTCTCCTGTGCTGCTGGTATTCTACTAATTCATTTTATGCTGATATTAAATCTAGGGAGTTCAAAGAGGTGCTGTGGTGGTTGTTCCAGAAATGCAAGCTTTTTAGCTTGCCAGATGGAACAATGCCCCCTCCCTCTGTTCACTGTTCGGGGGGGGGGTTCCTAGTTCCCCCCTAAAGTATGGTTACCAGATTTTTTTAAAATGAATCCAGGGACACTTTTTATTTTTATTTTGAAGTTGAGTAGTAACAGGGGGTCAGTAGTGGGGATGTTGAGGCAAAAGACCCTGGGCCCTAGCACACATGCACATTGTATAAAGCTGCAAAGTCCTTCGTATGCACCCTGTGAAACATAAATGTGCACAGTTTTTTAAAAACTGGGCAACAGCTCGCCGCCCGCAACTCCCGAGCCTCCCCCGATCAGTCAAAACAAAGGGGGAAGGGGGCAGCAGATCTGTACTGCTGGATGTCCCCGGTTCCCCTTCGGCAGTGGCGACAGCAACGGCAGTAAGCATCCCTGAGCCAGCCTGGTAGCACAGTTGGCTCTGGCTGGCTTCAGGAGCTGCTTGCTGCCGTGTTGCCCACCATTTTTCCTTGTCAGAAGTCCCCATATGCTGTGTTGCACACAAGACACATCATATGGGGACTTCCAGAGAGGGGAAATGGCGGGCCCAACAGCAGCGAGCAGCTCCTGAAGCCAGCCAGAGCCAACTGCACTACCAGGCTGACTCCGGGCTACTGAGGCTGTCGCTGCCATGTTTCCCGGGGACAGATTTGCAAATCCAGGGACTGTCCCCGGGAACCAGGGGTGTCTGGGAACCCTACCCTAAAGTCTATTTTCCATTGCTCTGTTGGAAGTTCTTGTGCAGGCTTCCAGTGATGGGATTAGTCAGTAGAATCCCACCTATACCTTCTTCAAAAATCTGCTTTAGGGTATTCTTCCATCTACTTCTCATCCCCTGCTTTTGGTAGATGCCATCCAACTTGTAGTGGGATAGATGCAATACACAGATGTAATAATTCAAATTCATAATGTATTAATAATAAAAATCCTGGAAAATTTAAGAAATAGATACAGGAGAAGTTAGAGGTACTGTTGCTTGATAGCAGAGGGCAAAGTGTATGATTGATTTGGGGTCTTTAGATTTCATGCTTATCCCAACCTGTTGGTTACAGCACAAATCTGACTAAGGTAAAGATGAAGGTACTGCTGACCATTAGGTCCAGTCGCGGACGACTCTGGGGTCGCACGCTCATCTCACTCTATAAGCCGAGGGAGCCGGCGTTTGTCCGCAGACAGCTTCCGGGTCATGTGGCCAGCATGACTAAGCCGCTTCTGAACCAGAGCAGCGCACGGAAACGGCGTTTACCTTCCCGCCAGAGTGGTATTTATTTATTTACTTGTACTTTCACATGCTTTCAAACTGCTAGGTGGGCAGAAGCAGGGACCGAATAAGAGGAGTTCACCCCGTCGCAGGGATTTGAACCGCCGACCTTCTGTTTGGCAAATCCTAGGCTCTGTGGTTTAGACCACAGCGCCACCCGCATCCCTACAAATCTGACTAGTTCAGTTTAAACTGCATTTAAGGGAGGGGGGCGTTTGACTTGTATGAGTTGCATTCCTTGTTCCCTGGTATGTTAAGTGTTATGCTGAGGCGGAAAGGCCAACTAGATGTTTAGCAAATGTAAGTGGAATTATAGGAATATGAAATTTCTTTATCTCTACCTGTTTTGTTAGAACTTCAGGATGGATGTGATGCCTAAAGGAAATGATTATCTATCCTAGATTGTGGAGAATTTTCTGTATGGATTTATATTTTATTTGTTTTATTTTGGAAAAGTTTTACATCATAGTCTTTGCTGGTGCCAGGAAAACAGAAAAACATCTCGCAATCTCAACCCCAAGAGACTTCCCTAAGAAATGTTCAGATTATTTTTTAAAGTGCTGCACCTTCCTAGCCTGAAACAGAAATATTGAAAAACAAAATAGAATGTTTGTGAAATGGCATTTCTAGCCTGCTGGAAGGGAATGGCTTTGTTAGCATCGCCAGAAATCACTGCTGCAATCTCTTATAGGATTAAAATAAGAAGACATGCAATTTAGACAGGTCGCAGAACCCATTATTCTCACAAAGGAAATACAACCTTGAGGAAAGACGTCTGAATTGTGTGTGTGTTAAATAGATTACCGACTCATGGGCCAATTGCAACAGGTTCAGAGGAAGGAAACAACGATTGCCAGCAGTGTGGAGAATAAGTCCTATGAGAAAAGATTGGAAGAACTGGGTATGTTTAGCCTAGAGAAGAGGAAACTGAGGTGGTGGTAGCAATGGGAAACATAAGGACAATTCCAAATAGCTGAATGCCACAAAAAGGGGAGGACAACTTGTTTACTGCTGCCCTAAAAGAGAGGGCAAGATGTTAAGGGTTTAAGTTACAGGATGGTAGAATCAGCTGAACATCAGGAGAAATTCCTCTTACAATTAAGAGCAATTCAACAGCCAATTTCTGGGAATGTTCTAGGTCGGCTTTCCTGCATCTACGCCTGGTTTCCTGGTTCTGTTATTACAGTTGTGCAGCTATCATGCTTTAAAACATTGACGCCAAAGAATCTAAGACTCATGGAATCTACATGTGCCACTACTTAATTTTTTCACTGAAGAATGTAGCAAATAAAGCCACAAATAAGTCTCACACACTTTCATTTTTCAGCTTGTATGAATGTTAGAATTCCTGCTCCATGATTGCAGTCATGGGATTGTTGTCTATCACATGACAGTATATGTTTTGACTCCACAGAGGGGGAAGTGACGGAAACAGGATGTTTGTGTTACTGTGTTCCGTGAAGTGGGACTATTGTCCTTTGTTCTTTCTCTCTTTGCTGTCTGATGCTAGAGAGAGAGGGAGCCATGTTGCAGTGCTCCGTGTGTTTTATATGTAAATAGATGCTCAGCCAAAATCTGAGTTGCTGAGGACTGTTAAGCATGATGCGCAAACTCTGTGGATCCCTAAGTGTGCCAGTGTCGGTTGGCATCGGTTGCTGTGATGTTCGGGCTGAAGAAAGCTTTTGAAGCTCCTGAACAATTGACTAGGAGGGAGAGAACATGCCAGTCGAGCATGTGTCCCTGCCAGAGTCCTACTCAAGTGTAGGCTCAACTCCTGACAGTCCACACTGAATATTTTACCATTTGAAGCCATTCACGTGCTCCCCTCATGTTTGGTCTGGAGGGTCCCCCAACTTTCTAGAATGGGTTTAGGGAGAGTTGCAGAGAGAATTGCCGTGAATCCCCCCCCTATTTCGCTGGTGGAACCTTACTTTCTCCTAAGTGACACCGTGGGCAACAGCCCAGTGATAAAAGGTACAAAGAAAAGGTTGCTTCCAGGTGACCTGTTGGTTGAGCATTCATAGAACCATAGAGCTGGAAGGGACCCCAAGGGTCATCTAGTCCAATCTCCTGCAATGCAGGAATCTCAACTAGATCATACAGGGCAGGTAAGGTAAAGGTAAAGGGACCCCTGACCATTAGGTCCAGTCGTGACTGACTCTGGGGTTGCGGCGCTCATCTCGCTTTATTGGCCGAGGGAGCCGGTGTGCAGCTTCCGGGTCATGTGGCCAGCATACTAAGCCGCTTCTGGCGAACCACAGCAGCACACGGAAACGCCGCTTACCTTCCCGCTGGAGCAGTACCTATTTATCTACTTGCACTGGCGTGCTTTCGAACTGCTAGGTTGGCAGGAGCAGGGACCGAGCAACGGGAGCTCACCCTGTCGCAGGGATTCGAACCGCCGAGCTTCTGATCGGCAAGTCCTAGGCTCTGTGGTTTAACCCACAGCACCACCCGCATCCCTACAGGGGAGGTAGCCACCCAAAAACCTCCAAGGAAGAAGAGCTCACCACTTTCCAAGGGAGTCTATCCCACCGTTGAGCTCTTACCATCAAAAAGTATTATTCTGTTTTTTTATGTGCTGGAAATCACCCAGAGGAGCTGCCAGATGGGTGAATAATAATAATAATAATAATAATAATAATAATAATAATAATAATAATAATAATATTTTTGTATCCCTCCCTCCCTGGCCGAGTCCGGGCTCAGAGCGGCTAACATCATAAAAACAACACAATAAGCATAAAAACAGATATCAATTAATTAAAATAGATCTTAAAATTAATTCAGACAAGTTAAAATCTGGGCAGGTGGCAATTATCAGGGTGGAATTGAGAGTGGTTAATAATTGCCAGGACCAACAGTTTCCACTGGTCATACAAGGACCTGTGAGCAGGTTGGGGGTCTCCTTCTGGCTTGTTTTATACAAAGGAAAGTGAGTCAAACTGCATCCTGCTCAAAGGCCTAGCGGAACAGCTCCATCTTGCAGGCCCTGCGGAAAGATGTCAAATCCCACAAGGCCCTGGTCTCTTGTGGGGGAGCGTTCCACCAGGCCGGGGCCATGGCCAAAAAGGCCCTGGCTCTGGTCGAGGCCAGTCTAATTTATAATAATAATAATAATAATAAAAGGTCTTCCTGATATTTAGTCAAAATCATTTTGTTAGTTTTGCCCCAGTTTTCATTCACCCTGATTTGTTTGCAGAAGGTGTGTTGGGAGGTTTGACACTGTTTACTGAGCATTGCTATTCCACACTTGTCTATTTCCCCAGAAGTTGTTCTTGTTGTTACGGAAGGGAGTTTATTGCACAAGGACATCAAATCGGCTTGAATTGCATGGGATGTGATTGAATCCCACCCACAAAATAACCACAGTCTGAAAATGACTTGAAATTGTCTTGGATCTACTAAAAGATGCATTTATCTGGATGGTTTTAATGAATATTTTTTACAGTTATTAACACTTGAGAATTTTGCATTCTTCTCATTTTTTTAACAGGAGTTAAATTTTGCTACGATCTTATAATTGAACTGTCAGATAAAAAACAATTAGAGCAAGTCAAAGGCTACAGATATGAGACCTGATATTTCTTTGCTACAGTTACCTTTCTGGTTTATTCCTCAGTTCATGATTCATAGCATACACTGTAACTTGGGGTGGTGGGGATATTATTAAGACTGCTTTAGAGGGGGAAATGTAGCCATTAGAGCTATGTTTTTGTATGCTTCTTGGTACAATTGTAGGAACTGAGAGATTTGTTTTTTCTGCTCTTGTTTTCCAAATCTTCCTTCCTATTTTGTGCCGACTTGGTGACATTTCGGCTCTTCCCATCTTCTTTTCCTCTGCCCTTTTCCCTCCTCTCAACGGTTGAGATTTATTACCGGCTTCATATTACTTTTAGTATCTCAGTAACACAGGAGAAGTTTCTTAGGTTAGAAAACTCAATTGCAGCCTTTACCCTCTCTTAGTTCATTGTGAAAAGTGCTTTGAGATACGGCGCTGCAAATTAGGACTTTGGAAAGGACAAGAGTCAACTTAGTCAAATCCTTTGCTCTAAGGCAGGAAGAGACCCCGGCCACAACTCCAAATATAAAACAGAGTGGTCACTTCGGAACATGATTTGTTACTAGAAAAATCTCTAGACTCAGCAGGAAAAAATACAAGTCATGAGCCATATAGATTTTAATTTTTTTTAAAAAAGATAAAGGGACCCCTGACCATTAGGTCCAGTTGTAGCCGACTCTGGGGTTGTGGCGCTCATCTCACTTTACTGGCCGAGGGAGCCGGCATACAGCTTCCGGGTCATGTGGCCAGCATGCCTAAGCCACTTCTGGCGAACCAGAGCAGCGCACGGAAATGCTGTTTACCTTCCCGCCAGAGCGGTACCTATTTATCTACTTGCACTTTGGTGTGCTTTCGAACTGCTAGGTTGGCAGGAGCAGGGACTGAGCAATGGGAGCTCACCCCGTCACGGGGATTCGAACCGCCGACCTTCTGATCGGCAAGATTTCAGTGTGGAATACTTTTGTACCTCTAGTATAATGATCAGTGAAAACCAGTGTGGTCAAAACTCTTCTCATAAGAAGTAGTACTAGCTCCACTGGGTGACCTTGAGCATGTCACTTTATCTCAGCCTAACCGCCCCCACAAGGTGGCTGCAATGATAAAATTGAAGGGAGGATATCTGTGTACGTTGCCTTGAAAGGCAAGATGCACGTATAATTAACTGAACAGCAACAATCGTGCGATCTATAAGCAGGAATAGTGATCTCTACAGTTATTTCTCTAGGGGCTGGGATCTAAGTGAATAAGGATACTATAGACCAGGGGTCTGCAACCCGCGGCTCCGGAGCCGCATGTGGCTCTTTTACACCTTTGCCGCGGCTCCGGGACGGATACTAGCGAGGGGAGGAGGCGCATTGTGCGCCCCGACACTCCCCTGTGGCGGGTGCTGTACTGGCTGTGACATTGCATGGGGGTGGTGCGTGCGTTAGTCATGCACCGTCCCGACGTCACCTTCCCGCCCGCTACATTGTAAGGGGCATGTACGCTGGTCACTGCATTGAAAGGGGGCATGTACGCTGGTCACTGTTTTGAAGGGGAGTGAAGAACACACACACACACACACACACAAAAAGGTAACTTGTTAATTTAACGTTTATTTCTATGAGGAGTAATTCTGAAGGGTCAAACAAAGAAATAATAAAAAAGTGACAAAAAAGTTATTTTGATAATGATGAGTTTTGCGGCTCCCAGTTTTTTGTTTTTTTTCGGAAACGGGTCCAAGTGGCTCTTTTTGTCTTAAAGGTTGCAGACCCCTGCTATAGACGTTTTAAGAGTTTAGAGTTTAGGATTTTAAGTGCATTGGCTCTGCTAGTTTGAGACACAGCAGTAATGCAGCACAACTTATTTATTCATTAGCTTTCTTGGCTAACCTTTACCATAACGTCCCAGGGTGGGGTACATATATTTTTTAATACGATTATAAAACAAACAAAACAGTTACAACCATAAAACAGGAAAAGTGCAAAAACTGTGTGTGTTTGTGTGTGTGTGTGTGTGTGTGTGTGTGTGTGTAAACAGTTAAAATACAGTGGTACCTCGGGTTACATACGCTTCAGGTTACAGACTCCGCTAACCCAGAAATAGTGCTTCAGGTTAAGAACTTTGCTTCAGGATGAGAACAGAAATCGTGCTCCGGCGGCAGCAGGAGGCCCCATTAGCTAAAGTGGTGCTTCAGGTTAAGAACGGACCTCTGGAACGAATTAAGTACTTAACCTGAGGTACCACTGTAGTTCCAATAGATGTGCAGGCTAGGATAAATACCTCCACCTAAAAGCCTTGTTGAAAGGTGAAGCTCCAAAAAGACAACATGGGTGGTACCTGTCTAATGTAACAGAAGGAAGTTCCAAAGAATAGGTCTCACCACACTGAAGGCCAGATTTCCACATTGCATACATCTCCTGGTTAAGATGTTATCCGCAGGAGGCAATTTTGATGGTTGGTTGGATATATAAGGGGGAAAACGATCTTTTAGGTTTCCTGGTCCCAAACTGTAATACATGCACTACTCTTGCATTGTAATCTGAAACTGTTTAGCATTGCATTTTAGCTATTCCCTCTTTAAAGAAATAAGTAAGTAACAGGTTTCATGGCACCTCTAACAGCAGTGGTTTTCTCTCTCCCAGACCCTGCCTAGAGGTTTGCCAAATTATTAAAAAGAGTGGTCTTTTCAGCCTGTTCCTATGCCCATGCCCATCTATTCACAAATATATAAATACAACACAAGGCTTATAGGCAGGTTATTGATGCTGTTTCAACAAGAGAGCCATTACTAGTCTTCATTAAATTAGTTTTACCTTCAGTTTCCAAAACACACCTGTAAAAGCCAGCATTCCCCGGCGAAGCTGTGAAATGTCCAGATTTGGGAAAGGGTGAGAATAAGTGCTTTTCTGTCCTATATACTTGGTCTGTATGGTTTTTTTTTCTAAGAGCCTTTTCAGCAGTTACCTAATATCTTTGAAACGCCCTCCCTCAAGAGGTTTGTTTGGCTCCCTCCCTATCTTCTTTTAGATAAGCATTAAATACTTTTTTCTCTCTTTGAGAGAAAGAGGGCGGGGCGGGTTTTAAACTGATACTGCTTTTAAAATGCTTTTAAATTACAGTACATTTGACTTAGTTTCCTGGTCTGAGTAATTTCGTGCTGCTGTTTTAACATTTTATATACTGGTTTTATATTTTCTACATTTTTCCATTTGATTGTAAGCCACCTTGGAGCAGGGTGTGTGGGGTGTGGACTTTGCTTTGCAACGTGACACAGAAATTCTTAAATAATTTTTACAGCATTGAATCAGCTATTTGCAAGTATTGCACCCCAGAAATGAAAAAAGTCAATGAAAATAGCAAATAAACCCAACTTGCCCTATTTCAGATGAAGCACCTTCACTTTACCTCTTTTTATAGTGGTTTTTAATAGCATTTTCTTTTTCCTTTTTGTTTGTTTGTTTGTTTGTTTGTTTTGACAAAGTAATAATCATAAATAAATAAGAATAAACATGTGCACCCCGCCACTGAAACTATTCCATTGAAACTATCCAACCTCCCAAAATTTCAACACCTCTTATGATGGCTTGACATCTTTCCGTTTTAACAGTACAAATTCTACAAACATCCTCCACATCTCCTCAAAATCATTTCTCCTGCATATTCCCCATCTTACCATAATGGCACATGTTAATTTTTTGTTAATAGCTATATCCCATACCTCTTTATACCATTCTTCCATTTTATAATCTGCTTGCCCCTTCCACTTCCCAGCTATAATAATTCATGCAGCTGTCAATAAATTTGTGGGCAAGTCCTCCATAGCCTGTGAACCTTACCCCTTCCTTCCTTCCTTCCTTCCTTCCTTCCTTCCTTCCTTCCTTCCTTTGCAATCTTCTGGCTTGTGTTTTGGGTTGTTTGAGCCATCCGTTTTACAAACTGAGCAGAGAACTAACTAAAAAGACAGTGGAATGTTGTGAGTTGTGTTAAGGGGAAGGGAGCCAAGTTATCCGGACGAAAGCATTGATTTTGCTGAGACTTATTCTGTGCTAATTCTTTCTACAGTGGCTAAGAAATCCCGGTCCCCAGCACGAGAAGCGAACTTTGTTTGGGGACATGGTGTGCTTCTTGTTTATTACTCCTTTGGCTACCATCTCTGGCTGGCTGTGTCTTCGGGGAGCAGTGGACCACCTGCACTTTAGTAGTAGGCTAGAAGCTGTTGGCCTCATTGCACTCACTGTCGCACTCTTCACAATTTACCTCTTTTGGACACTAGTAAGTACTCTTTTTTGTTGTTTTGTTGTTAAAGTTCATTTAGATTGGAGATCCATGGTTTTTTTCATGTCGCCATGTTGTAGCAGTGTTCGGATATCACCCCGCACAACTCTTGTCTTATCAATAGAGGATCCAGCTTCGTAACTTTGATTTTGACTGCAGAAATGTAAAGTTATTATAAATTTATTTATCTGATTTTTCAACTTAAAATTTACAGAAATATATCAAACATAAACCATAAAAACAAGATTCCAAGGAATATCCTGGACTGCCATTCTCCCCAATGTGGGTCCTATTATTAATCAGTTCCTCCCACATATTTTATGATAATCAAACCTTTTACTTCTTCCATTATGTCCAAAATCAACCTCAAACTATGAGTGCTATTCCAATCCTACTAACAATTTTAACTGTTTAGAGTGGTCTTTAAGATAAGTTATAAATTTCCCCCGTTCCTTGTTAAAATTTTGGTCTTCTTGATTTCTGACTCTTCTGGTCATTTTAGCCATTTCAGCGTAGTCCATTAACTTCATCCGTCATTCTTCTCTGGTAGGGACTTTATCTTCTTTCCATCTCTGGGCCAGTAACATCCGTGCAGCCGTGGTCACATACATAAATAGTCTTTTCTGCTCCTTTGGGATTTTGGCACCTGAGAGATGCAAAGTTAGCCTCTAAACATAGGAACCTTGGACAGACTCTAATTAGAGAACGGAGAAGTTGAATGGACTTGGAAAAATAGGCTAAAGAGGCAGGGCACTTCAGTTTCTGATGTGTATACGCAAAGGAGAGGTGGATGCTTCCCTCCTACAAAACAATACCTTTTCATATCAGCTAAATGCAAAATAAAATCTGGAGAATAGGGATCCCACCCAGCATACATTCCTTTCCTCAGTTAGTGAGTGTTGGAAGAAAAACGCTTGAGACAAGTGTGCTTTCTTATTCTAATGCAAATTCTGCAAGACAGCTGAACTTGCCTCAGGACAAGAAGCTCACAAGACCTTTCTCAGTCTCCCTAAATAGGTCTTCTGTTGACACTGGGCAAGAGCAACCTGGAATGCACTGAACGAACTACAGTGGGAAAGAACTGAACCGTTCTTATTCCTTTGATATGGAGTGCTGAAAAGTCAACCTTTTCCAAGGCTGAGTGATGTTCAGAAATAACAAGTCTGCTTAACACTGTAGGTTAGACAATGATAATGTTGTTACAGTGTTGAAAGGGTGGTTTTGGGGGGGGTTACTGCACTAATTTGAGTTCTAGCACTTTTAAAAATACAATCTGGTTTCCTCGTCTAGACATCTGTGACTTGGTGTCACTGACTGAACTTGCTCCTCTAATCTGTGGGAAAGGTTGGCAGCTCGATCACAAGTTCGTTGGAGACAGAATACATGAATACGTCAAGTTGGCCTTATCTGTTTCCAGGGGACTTCAAGTCTGATGCACAGGCATGGAGAAATTGCACTGAATTCTCTTGCCTGGAGGATGTCTTATTGTGGTGCATGGATTTGGGGAAAGGAGCAGCTTGTAAAGCAGGGATGGGGATGGAGAAACCTCTGGTCCTCCGGGTGTTAAGAAGAAGAAGAAGAGGAGGAGATTGGATTTGATACCCCGCTTTATCACTACCTGAAGGAGTCTCAAAGTGGCTAACATTCTCCTTTCCCTTCCTCCCCCAAAACAAACACTCTGTGAGGTGAGTGGGGCTGAGAGACTTCAAAGAAGTGTGACTAGCCCAAGGTCACCCAGCAGCTGCATGTGGAGGAGCAGAGACATGAACCCGGTTCACCAGATTACGAGTCTACCGCTCTCAACCACTACACCACACTGGCTCTCTGAACTCCAGCTCCCCCTCATCCCTAACCATTAGGCATGTTGGTTGCAGCAGATGAGAGTCTGAGTTCAGCACCCCACAGGCATTTTCACATGGAAGTAGAAGTGCTTTTGAAGTTGCACTTGCAATACTTGCACTTTTTTGTGTGTGTTACTATGAGATAGCAAGTTTAAACTGTGTGTACATCACATCTGAAATACCCTGATGTGAAAGGCAAAAACTGACATCCCTGAAATTGCTTCTCCTTACCTGAAATTTTGCAGTACCTGATCTGCTCCTCCATGCACCCTCCCCTCCTGCTTGTTGTAATAACCAAAGTTGTAGTGATGGAAACAAGTGAGTTCCATCTATGTTCAGGTTTTCAGCAATGTGCTATAACTAACCTGTTGACACACTAAATCAAGGGTGGGATGCTTTTTGGGTGCATTCCATCATGCGGGGACTGGATCTCTTTGGTGGGCAGAGTGAGAGGCAGGTGGACCAACAGTCGTGACTCTTACCTGTACACAAAAGCCTACATTACGAGCCACGCAAATGTCAGAAGTTTCTGTACAGACACATATCTCCCCAGCCTCTATTCAGGGAAGCAAGTGGGCCTCATCATAGTTCAAAGACACATTCCAGCCAGGCAGAAGCTCTCAAGGAGGCTGTGGCGTGAAGAGTCCCAAAGAATGAACAGAGAGCCCCATTTGGGCCCTAGGCCCGAGATTTTCCATTCCTGCATTAAATAGATATTTTGAGTTTTGTGAACAAAAAATATTGTGGCATCTTAAAGTTCGGAATTCCATACAGTAAGAGTGGGTTAGTGGACGGAGACACAGATATCTCCAAAACCAAAGTGCTTCGCCAACAAGTACAAAATAACCCCTCTGCAGCGCCACAAATCCAACTCAATGGTGTAACATTGGAAAATGTCAATCACTTCTCCTACCTGGGCAGTTATCTTTCCACAAGGGCTGACATTGATGCTGAAAATCCAGCATCGCCTGAGCTCTGCGAGTGGGGCTTTCTCCCAATTGAAGTGCAGAGTGTTTGAGGACCGGGACATTCGCAGGGAAACCAAAATGCTTGCTTACAAAGCTATTGTACTACCAACCTTACTTTATGCTTGTGAAACATGGACCACTTATAAACGCCATCTCCAACTCCTCGAAAGATTCCATCAATGGTGTCTCTGAAAAATTTTACACATCACTTGGGAAGACAGGCAAACTAATGCCATGGTACTGGAAGAAGCAAAGATCACCAGTGTCGAAGCAATGATTCTTCAACATCAACTTCGTTGGACTGGTCATGTTGTGCGGATGCCTGATTATCGTCTTCCAAAGCAACTACTCTATTCCAAATTTAAAAATGGAAAGCGTAATGCTGGTGGTCAACAAAAGAGGTTTAAAGACTGTCTCAAGGCAAATCTTTAAAAAATGTAGTATAAACACCAACAACTGGGAAACACTTGCTTGCAAGCGCTTCAGTTGGAGAACAGCCTTTACTAAAGGTGTCATGGGCTTTGAAGACACTTGAACTCAGGATGCAAGGGAGAAACGTGCTAAGAGGAAGGCATGCTTGGCAAATCCACACCGTGATCAACACTGTGGAAGGACGTGTGGTTGCAGCATTGGCCTCTACAGTCACTTACAGACTCATTGTAAAAACCGTGTTTATGGAAGACAATCTTACTCGGCTACGAGTGATCGCCAAAGAAGAAGAAGAATCTCCATACCTCCTCCAGAAGCCTACCTGGTTTCTGTGCTAGCCATCAAGGGAGTAAAGTTCTTCCATGACCAGCATGGAAATGGCAAACAGGATGTAGAGTGATGTGTCCCTCATCTGTCATCCTACTCAGTGGAAGCTGAGTAGTCAGTATTTTTACACTGGCTGTGAAGGAGGAGAGACAAGTCTTTTAGTTGGCTAGTATTTTGGGGC
The DNA here is from genome assembly GCF_964252035.2 of Podarcis erhardii. Taxonomy (NCBI): domain Eukaryota; kingdom Metazoa; phylum Chordata; class Lepidosauria; order Squamata; family Lacertidae; genus Podarcis; species Podarcis erhardii. The sequence continues at coordinate 14,770,626 of NC_138501.1, forward strand.
GATAGGCTAGTGATTTGCATATCTACGAGTCTAGCAGATTTAGTGTGCCATAAGCTTTCAAAGATGCATGGAGTGTTATCCTCAGTTGTCAGAGAGAGAGAAATTACAGAAAGAGAGAGAGACCTACAAAGAAAATTGTAAGCAGCAGGACCAAAAGGTCATGCAGTGAGAGATACAGTCTGACATTCTGTGACTGTGCCTCTTGCATTTCATGATCTTTTGGACCCCCCGTTCACATTCCCCCCCCCCGCCAAATGAGAATGACACTTCATATATCTGCTTAAGTGAGCTTTAGTCTACAAAAGCTTATGTGACAATAAATCTGTGACAATAAATCTGTTTTGCCTTTAAGGTGCCAGAAGACTTTGGCAGCTTTTACATTGGGCTCTTACTGGAGAATAGCCACAGTGAGTTCCACTCACCTTTTACAGAGCATCCGTTCAATGTCATTAACACAACACCACTTCTTGTCTCTACTTTCCCCCACATATCTCAGAAAATCCAACTTTTAAAACTTATCACTATTGTTGCTTCTTTGAGTGCTGCCTTTCCATAGTAAACCATCTTCAAGGTGGCTCCTGGCATCAAAACAAGTTGTGTAATTCACTAACAGAAGATGTAACAAATGTAGTCATATAAACAATAAACTAATGAAAGTATCTCGCATTGAAAAATTAGACAATCAGCTGATAGAGGTGAGGTTACAGGGAATCAGGCAGAGGGCCTTCTTGGTAGTGGCACCCACCCATCAGAGGTCAAGGAGATAAGTAACTAGACAACCTGAAGGCAGCCCTGTATAGGGAAGTTTTAAAATATTTAATGTTTTATTAGGTTTTTGTATATGTTGGAAGCTGCACATAGTGGCTGGAGCAGCCCAGTCAGATGAGGAGGGATTTACTATTATTATTATGAATGCAGGTGGCACTGTGGTCTAAACCACTGAGCCTCTTGGGCTTGCCAATTGTAAGGTCGGCGGTTTGAATTCCTGCGATGGGCTGAGCTCCCGTCACTCTGTCCCAGCTCCTGCCAACCTAGCAGTTCCAAAGCACGCCAGTGCAAGTAGATAAATAGGTACCACTGTGGTGGGAAGGTAAACAATATTTCCATACGCTCTGGTTTCTGTCCCGTGGTGCCAAAAGCAGTTTGATCATTCTGGTCACATTACCCGGAAAGCTGTCTGTAGACAAACGCCGGCTCACTTGGCCTGAAAGCGAGATGAGCACCAAAACCCCATAGTCACTTTTGACTGGACTTAACCATCCAGGGGTCCTTTACCTTTACCTTACATCACCATTATTATTATTATTATTATTATTATTATTATTATTATTATTATTATTGGAGGGTTGTGCTGTAAGACTCTTATCAGGTATAATTCTGACCGTATTTTCTTTTGCCTCCATCTGCCTCCCCAATTTCATAATCTGTAATTTCACACTAACATTTTTCTATTTCCGCCACCCCACTGGTTGTTATCTGTTCCAGGCTTTGAAAGTCACCGGCTTTCTGATTACAGTGCAAGCAGTCTCCTCCAGTCAGTAAACCAAATGATTTGAAACCTGATTTGCTTCGGTCTCCTCCAAATTTTATATATATATATATATCTGCTTTTCAAGTCCTTTCCTGTCTGATTTTCAAAAACTGCATGTTTGGCATTTACCTTAAGACCAAGTAAATGAAATAAATGTTCCAAAGTAGCCAAAAGAAATTGGTGCCTGTCAGCTGCGCAACCTCTGCATAAGTTAAACCATTTAATTTTAGACGGGCTGCTATTTCTTTGTGTTGTCTAGCGTTCATAATACTCGACATAAATCAGTGGGTGGCTGGTGCCCTGTTCCCTGTTTCCTCTACCAGTTTGTGACGCTGCAGAAATCTTTATAGCCTTCAGTTTGACCTGGTCCACCCTCCCTTAAGGAAATCTCCACACCTAAACACAACAGCAGCTTGCGACACAACAGCCTTATCTCTGCAACCAGCAAAGGTTTTCAGGGAAGGAAGCTGTGGTATTAGTTATTGTCACTCCAGTACCCATATAGCTGTGAGACAATGGCAGCTTTCCTGGAAACAACTATTTTCACTTTCTGCCAAGCTGAGGGAGGAATAGGACCTCTAAATACAAAGGGAATGGGTTATAAATGAAATATTATGCAGCTAAATTGGCACCATCTGCACACAAGCAGGTGGTATTTTCTGGCTTGGAGGAATCCTAAAGTTTGCAGAAATTAACCTCTCCTTTAAAAGGGGGGTGATCATTCTGCGTGCGGAAAACAGCTCATTGAGAACTGAATGTGCTCAGTAACCATGGAGTGGTTTTATTTTTAAGGGGGGGCACATAGAAAATGGAGGGAGAAGTAGAATGGATTGTCCTGGAGGAGGGTGTGGTCTGACTGCCTGGAACAATGAACAAGAACACTCTTCGCTGCAACATTTTAATGCAGATCGTACTTGCGATGCCCTAAAATAGCAGGCTCTTAAGAGGGATGGAAAATCCTGCAATCACCATTTCTGTAATTGCTTTATATCAAGTGGTGCTAAGAGCTGCCGTTCACCTCGGGGACTCTGAATGGGGTGGATTAAGGATCCCAGACAAAATATGAAAGGTTTTTGTGGAGACACAGAATCTCTTAAAATAAAACAGTGCCGTCTGCCAGGGCTGGCCTGCCTGAGATGATGGGCGTGATGGTACCACTTCTCTCACCATTTCCATGTACAGAGGCTGGCAACTGAATCTTGCTTCATCATGGCTGCTGTGACAGCACCCCACAACCTCCTTGCTTGAGGGCAGTAGGCTAGCTTAGAGGGCCTAGGATGAGCCCCATGGCATAGAAGGCTCTGTCCCCCAATATCTGCACCTGCATCACTTTGCCTCATACCCACAGGGGATGGTTTCCGCCCAACTTTGGGGGGGCCCAGTGCACATAATTGACATCATGTGGCAGGAGGAGGTCTGACAGGGCCGGCCACTGGTGGGGCCCGGTGGGGCCTGTCATAGCTGGAGGGGGGCGCCGCAGCCTGTTGTAAGCCAAGGAATATTGAGGGGGCCCATCTCTCTGCTTATAATTTGGAGGGTCCTCAGGAAGAAAAAGTTCCCACCAGAGAGGGATGGCAGACCAAACTGATGGACTACGCAGAGATGGCGGAAATGACTGGGAAAATCAGAAACCAGGAAGAACAGAATTTCAATAAAGAATGGGGGGAATTTATAACTTACCTTGGAGACCACCGTACACAGCTGAGCTCTTTAGCAGGATTTGAATAACACTTGTAATGTAACAAGAACTAGGGACATATGGGATATTTAAAAACTGGATGGAGTGACTTAAAATATGCAGCGGAAAAGGACTGGCGACGGAACCCATGGAGGGGTGGGCGGGAAATCCAGGGATTTGGTTGAATCGTTGTTTATTTTTTCATAATTCATGATTTTGAATGTAAATTTTAATTTGTAAAACTAAATTATATGCACACACACACACACAGTGGTACCTCGGGTTACATACGCTTCAGGTTACATACGCTTCAGGCTACAGACTCCACTAACCCAGAAATAGTGCTTCAGGTTAAGAACTTTGCTTCAGGATGAGAACAGAAATCGTGCTCTGGTGGCGCAGCAGCAGCAGGAGGCCCCATTAGCTAAAGTGGTGCTTCAGGTTAAGAACAGTTTCAGGTTAAGTACGGACCTTCGGAACGAATTAAGTATTTAACCCGAGGTACCATTCTACACACACACACACAAACAAACAAACAAACAATTGGGGGATCCTCGGCCCTCTGGACCCCATAGATGGCGCCCCCGCTAATAGCAGAGCCAACCCTACAGCCAAGCTCCTGCAGCCAATCGGAAGCCACAGAAGCCCTGTCAGACGTTCAGGTTCCAAAAATAGTTCACAAACCGGAGCACTCACTTCCTCGTTTTTGATGTTCAGGAGCCAAAATGGTTGGGAACTAAGCTGTTCAACTTCCAAGGTACGACTACACACACACAACACAACACAACACAACACAACACAACACAACACAACACAACACAACACAACACATATAGACACTGAAAAAACAGGCAAGTAACAAAGGAGGGAAAGTAATACCTCTTTTTAATACAGATCTTTTTCATATTTCTCTAATATATTATATTTCTTTAATAAGCATTTACATGGTGGTCAGCCTTTCATAACGGATTCTCTTCTCTCCAGAAAATAGCTGTTTAAAGAAAAGGGCTGTGAAACTATTACTCTGTGCACATTAAGAGCATACAGAGCATATTAACACTTTTATCACTGATGGTTTCTATTTTCCAGTAATGTTCCTCTGCTTCTTTGCTGCACTCCATGGACTGTAAATGTCATCTTAAGTTGACATTTTAACTATAGGGTGCAGGCCGCTCTTTCTCTGGGCCCTGAAAGCTTCCTATTTTTTATTATGTCTCCCAAATTGCTGCTAGTGACTTGGAGTGATGTAGGAGGAGTTCTTTCCTGAAACACAGTATTTAACTTGCACCCTGAATATGCTTAATAGCTGCTCAGGTGAATATGCATTTTAACTGCGAATGCTAACAACGATTTATCAGTGCAACTCCTCAGAATAATTTGCATCTTAAAATAACTCATGAGATTATTATTTTTTAAGTATTTTTCAGCCAGGAACAAAATATCTGTAAGCTGCACATATTTTTTGCATTGTTTCACATTTTTATATATCGTGGTCATAAGCCTGATACGAATACTAGATAGATCAGTGTACTTCTAATAAATTATCAGTTGCATGGTAACCTATAGCTTGTCTTTGCAGCCAAGTGGGAGATCTGATTCCATTCCTATTCTATTAAGTCCAACAGGAGGGGGCTTTATTAATGAGGCAATGTGCTCTCCAGCTCAGGCGAGGAAGAGATTTCAAATTTTCGTTGTGTATCAGCAGGGGATCAATTTAATAGGGAACATACATAACTGTTGGAACACAAAGCTGGCAATATAATAAGAGGACGCAGTGTGTATACAGAGGACTTGTACACTGTAGTGCTAAACATATATAATGGGAACAAGTTCCATAGGAAACTATGCGACATGTGGCCCGAGCATGTGGCCTATGCGCTGGAGAAAGCTGCAAACTCACACACTTCCCCCACTGAATGGCTGCATAGCTCAGTAGTAGAGCATCTTCCTTGCATGCAGAAAAGGCCCAGATTCAATGCCTAACATTTCCTGGTAGGGCTGGGCAGTGGCGTAGCATGGATTACCAGTGCCCGGGGCTGCACAGAAGCAGAGTGGGAAGGAAATGGATTGAGTACACATGCACACGCAACTGCCTAAGGTGTCCACATCACCCAGGAGATCACAGGTGCGGGGTTAAGAAAAGAAGAGTTGTGTTGTCTGGAGAGGTCATTCCTGGTTCTCATTGAGAAGTTGTTTTCGGTGGAGCCCAGAGACGGAAGCATGTAGCTGTATTGAGGCGGCGCCAGGTATTGAAATTTTGTGCCCGGGGCAACCACCCCTGTGGCTCCCTTCCCCACGCCACACCACTGGGGCTGGGACTTTCCTTTGGCTGAAATCCTGGAGAACCATTACTAGTGTGCAGACCATTATGAGCTAGATGGACCCGACTCCATGTATGACAACTTCCTGCGTTCCACTGCACATGGAAGTTTTAGTGCATAGAGGGGCAGCTGGCATGATTCATCCATGAAAAGTGGGGCACAGATGTTGTTAGGCCCAAGCGTAAAGGCTGTGGTTCACATTAAGGTTCTGTACATAATGGAAGATGGTACAAGCCTGAGCCTTACTCTCGCCTAACTCTCTGTCCAGTCTAGAGGCCACCCTACAGGCAAACCAGCCCTCGCATTCAAGTACAGTCATACCTTGGTTGCCAAATGGAATCCGTTCCGGGAGTTGGTTCAACTTCCGAGAACATTTGACAAACAAGGCACGGCTTCTGATTGGCTGCAGGAGCTTCCTGCACTCAATCAGAAGCCGCATTGGACGTTCGGCTTCCAAAGAACGTTCCCAAACCGGAACACTCACTTCCGGGTTTATGGCGTTCGGGAGCCAAAACATTCAAGTCACAAGGCGTTCAAGATCCAAAGTACAACTGTATATGTCTTTAGGTGTTCTGTAAGGCACTGTTGAGCAGAGTATAGAATGACTTGCCTTGATCTATTATAGGGGTCTTCACTATTGAGATGGGAGGCAATTCTGATCTGCTTGCCAGCTGAACCCCTAATGGGTCAACATAGTTGCCCCAAAGTCATAGAATCATAGTTGAAAGGCATCCCATGGATCCTCTAGTCCATGGGTAGGCAAACTAAGGCCCGGAGGCCGGATCCGGCCCAATCGCCTTCTAAATCCAGCCCACGGACGGTCCGGGAATCAGCGTGTTTTTTACATGAGTAGAATGTGTACTTTTATTTAAAATGCATCTCTGGGTTATTTGTGGGGCCTGCCTGGTGTTTTTACATGAGTAGAATGTGTGCTTTTATTTAAAATGCATCTCAGGGTTATTTGTGGGGCATAGGAATTCGTTCATTTACCCCCCAAAAAATATAGTCTGGCCCGCCACAAGGTCTGAGGGACTGTGTACCGGCCCCCTGCTGAAAAAGTTTGCTGACCCCTGATATTTTAGTCCAGCCCCCTGCAATGCAGGAATATATGCCCATACAGGGCTCAAACCTATGACTTTGACGTTATCAGACCACGATCTCACCGACTGATCTCACCGGCAAGGCTCGGTACAACTAACCTCCTGGGATGCTATATAGATGTTTTCAAGCCCTATCTCAATTTCTGTCCGGCTGCATGCCAAGTTTTGATATTTCAGTGTGCTTCATTAGGTCCTGTTGCTTAAAAGTATTGACACTAGATCATTGTTCTTAGATTCACTCACAATGGCCCAGCAGGTGACCCCAAACTACACAGTGATCATTATAGGCGAATCTAATTGTTCCTTTGCTCGGACAAACACTCATAACATTCGACTGTAATATTCCCTGAGCACTTTGGTTTCAAATGTTGTATGGTGCTTATTTTTAGCCCATTAAAAACTCTTCAGCAGGAAATACATGAGTGCAGCTCCGATAATTCACGCTGCCTAATCGCACACACAGCCAAAAATCACAGAAAGTAGCTAGCCAAACTTTAAGTTTGGTAGTGACCTCAGGCTGCTAGCTTCCAAAATGTGCTGGCTTTTCTGTTTCTAATAGTTGCAGTCCATTTGCTGCCTTGCAGTGCTTTTGGCTGCCACAACTGAATACTGGCCAAAGAGAAGCATTCCGTGTGCCAGTTGGATCACAAGAGGATAGCTGAATCCATGGGTGCTTGATTAAACTTTGCCGCCCAGTGGCACCCATTTAATTTTGGCTTTGAGATACCCACAGATAGGTTGAGGCCAAATGACTTGCTCAGGACAGTTCTGAGTTTTGTAATGGCAATGCCTAGAGGAATGGCTACCATAGCAGACCCTCCAAGTGTCCCTATTTTCCAGGGACGTCCCTAATTTAGAGAAGCCATCACGGTTTCCAGTTTGATCCTGGAATGTCCTGCTTTTTCTTAGGACGTCCCTATTTTCATCGGAGAAATGTTGGAGGTTATGGTAGAGAAAACAAATAGTTGTTAATAGCTATACTACAGGTGTGGTTATTTATGGTATTTGGGTACCGTGCCATTAAAATGTCTTTTTTTAAGTTACATTGTCCCTAACACAGACCTTCCAAGGGTCCCTTTTATCCAGGGGTAGACCCAGATTTTTAGAAGCCACCCTGGTTTCTGATTTGATCCCGGAATGTCCCACTTTTTCATCGGAGAAATGTTGGAGGGTGTAGAGTCATGCGACCCCCGAGCCTAGGAGATAAGTAACTAGACAACCAGTAGTAGTAGTAGTAGTAGTAATAGTAGTGATTTTTTATTTATACCCTGCCCATCTGGCTGGGTTTCCCCAGCCACCCTGGGCAGCTCCCCACAGAATATTAAAAATACGATAAAACATCAAACATTAAAAACTTCCCTAAACAGGGTTGCCTGTTGGAAGCCACCCAGAGTGGCTGGGGCAACCCAATCAGATGGGCAGGGTTTAAATAATAAAATTATCACCATCACCATCATTGTTATGGAACAGGTTGTCCCTACAGTGGTACCTCTGGATACGAACCACCCCCTTTGTGAATTCTTCAGGCTATGCATGCGGCAAACCCGGAAATAAAGGAAAGGTTTCCACAGGCAGCTCCTGCACAGAACAGTGCGCCTCTGGATGTGAATGTTTTGGGGTAAGAATGGACACCCGGAACAAATTAAGTTCGTATCCAGAGGTACCACTGTATTTTCATCGGATAAATGTTGGAGGGTATGATGAAGGGTATGCATATATCAAAAGCTGCCCTCTGGGTGATCAATGCACTACTGCAGCCCATTGAACTTCAGAGTTTAGTGGAAGTAACTATTTTGAGAACAGAGACCCATACATTTGCAGAGAAGCTCTTTTCCGTCATCCTTAAATAAGATCCTGTCTCCCACAGAGACTGCTGTTTATCCATTTGAATGAATCTCATCATTGTTTCCATGATCAACACACAAACCTCGTCTCTGTTCTGCACAGGAAAGCTTTTGAATCCAAGATTCTGGGGTGGGTGTGTTTTTTAAGCATTGAAGGGGCAAATCCTTCCTTGGCTCATTGAGCCTCGCCTCAGCAAGATTGCACAGAATTACATCTCCCTAGAATGGCTGATAGTTCACCAAAGATACTGCACAGTGTTTCAGTAAACTCAAAGGGGAATTTAGAAATGGTTAGGCTTCACGTTTTGGGTTTGTGAACTATTTCTCTAACACTTGAGCAAGTTGCAGCTGCTGCCCAGAGAGCTTGCTGGCGAAACGCGAGGCTGAGCTGTCCTGGCCGCTGCTGAAATTTCAGTAGCTGACATCACTTGGAGATTGCCTGAAGGCAAGAACCCGTTGTAAACAAGCTGTCAGGCTTAACTAGGATATCCTGTGAAAATGTCTTAAACAAACGAGCAGCCACTTGGAGCCTGGCTCAACAAAGCAGCTATTCCTGGAGAAGCCTTGCTTGAGCTTGCATGGTGATCTTAAGAGAAAAACCTGCTTTTTCAAGAGGCGCCACCCTACAAAAGGATATCAGTATGATGGTGAACACGGAAGCCAAATGGCCACTGTGAAGTAGGCAGCTGCAAGCACTGAAAATTTTTTTTAACCCAACCCTAATCACTTTAGTTTTTATTTTTATTTTGTGGCTTAAAATGGGGAATCATTTTCAACCGAGTGCTGCATTGCCTATTGGCGCACCACCTGGGGGTTTCATGACAGTGGTGACCAATGACAGTTGTGACCACTGACCACTGGCAGCAGTGGGCACAAGTGACACCACTTAGCCATATTCAAGCATTCATTTCTCTTAGATTCCTTCCCCACACATCTGGCAAAATCTCCCCACTCTAGCCTGTCAGTCTCCATTTTAACAGTTGACCATCATTCTTACAAAGTGGAAAGTTTTCTACTTCTGGAGGTTCCCCTGTTACTTAGAAGCCTTCCATCATATCAAGGGATATAGCTCTTCCCCCCCCCCCCCCGGCATCTAATAATCAGCAATTTTGATGCTGCTAGCAAATTAAAATTTGTTTCTCATCAGAGGGGATTTTTTTTTCTAGTGGCAATCCACAATATGGATTGAATGTACTTCCGTTTCTTAATACGCATTTATTGGTTGTGTTAGGTGGAACTGGGAGTAGAAAGCTAATATACTAAGTCCTACTGCAATGTGCTCTACATGGAGCTACCTTTGAAGTTGACCCAGAAACAACCATTAATCCAGAATATGGCAGCTAGACTGGTGACTGGGAGTGGCCACTGAGACCATATTAGACCAGTCCTGAAAGACCTACATTGGCTCCCAGTACATTTCCAAGCACAATTCAAAGTGTTGGTGCTGACATTTAAAGCCCTAAATGGCCCCGGCTCAGTATACCTGAAGGAGCGTCTCCACTCCCATCATTCTGCCTGGACGCTGAGGTCCAGCTCCGAGGGCCTTCTGGCGGTTCCCTCACTGCAAGAAGTGAGGTTACAAGGAACCAGGCAGAGGGCCTTCTCAATAGTGGCACCCACCCTGTGGAACACCCTCCCATCAGATGTCAAAGAAATAAACAACTGACTTTCAGAAGACATCTGAAGGCAGCCCTGTTTAGGGAAGTTTTTAATGTTTGATGTTTTATCTCTTTATTATTATTAATAATAATAATATTCTGTTTTGAGCTGCTCAGAGTGGCTGGGGTATAAATTTGTTTTTGTTGTTGTTGTTAAATTAAATAATTTAAAATACATGGACATGGAACAAGAACAAGTTGGGCTAACTTGGGCTATACATCCTGCCAGAATTTTGGCTGACCTGGGATTGGAACAGACTTAGAGCAGGGGTGGGGAATATTGTAGGACTGCAATTCTGACCATCCCTGACTATTGGCCATGCTGGTTGCAGCTGATGAGAGCTAGAGCCCAGTATCACCTGGAGAACCAAATCTCCCATCCCTCACATAGAGCATAGAACCAAGCTTTGATTGGTGGTGCCATCATTGGGAGCTGCCCAATAGGCATTAACCCATGGCAGAGCCTATTGGGTGGTTGGTTCCCATTTGTGGAGGCCCACCTTAGTGAAGTGCATCTGTCTCCCTTACTGACATCCAGGCATTTGATGGCTGAAAGGTACTGGGTGAAATTCAGTGTCACTCTGAGACAATCATCCCATCAGTGCAAGCATTTTAGCTTGCCAGATGCAAAAAACTCCTCTCTCTTCCCCCAACACCCCCAAGGCATTTGGAGGGGGGGATACAGGGAGGGAAGCCCTGTTGTGCAAGCAGAAGTCTTTGCTCAGGGCTTCAACTCACGGGACTTGCTGAGTGAATCTCGCCCATCGTTCCTGGCACCACTGAAGTCACTGGTTGAGAAAATGTATTTACCGTATTTTTCGCTCTATAAGACGCACCAGACCACAAGACGCACCTAGTTTTTGGAGGAGGAAAACAAGAAAAAAAAATATTCTGAATCTCAGAAGCCAGAACAGCAAGAGGGATTGCTGCGTAGTGAAAGCAGCAATCCCTCTTGCTGTTCTGGCTTCTGTGATAGCTGCGCAGCCTGCATTCGCTCCATAAGACGCACACACATTTTCCCTTACTTTTTAGAAGGGAAAAGGTGAGTCTTATAGAGCAAAAAATACGGTAACTGTTTTTTAGAATGCTATTAACAGTGTTTTCAGTATTGATGTGTTTGTGGCCCTGGGCTCCTTTGGGAAGAGGAGGGGCAGAAAATAAGTTAATGAAATAATCATACCTCCCTACTGTGAGCTTATACATTGCACAGCTGGGTGGCTCTTTATAATCTTGCAAGAGCCTCAGAACTGCTTCTCGATGGCTGGACCACAACCTTATTCTGTAACATTTAATAGGTCTGGTCCTGTTATGAGTGTGCACCTGGACTCATATGTATGTTCATATACACAACTGCTGAGAGGTTTGGGATCTTTAACTAGAGTTATGGCATACGCTTGTTATGGATGTGTGTTAACGTTATGCCCACAGGATGCTCTCATAAAGAAATAAAGAACATTTGGTTTATTAGATGAAATGGAAGTGACGGAATCTATAAAGATGCTGCTTTAGACAGCAAACTTACATTCTAAGCAGGTAGCAAATTATGATACATACACACCTTGATTAAAGAGTAGAAGATTCCCTAACTGTTCTGAAAGGCTTACAAAAACGTGGGCATAAACTTGAAGTGAAAAGAAGGGGGGGGGAAGGAAAGTATACCTACCCTTTAAGTGAAGCAGAAATATGCTGAGTCCTGGGGAGCACTTGGGTAAGTGCTGTCCTGTTGCAGCTACCCAACTAACCTTGTGGTGCTGTGGTCTAAACCACTGAGCCTCTTGGGCTTGTTAATCAGAAGGTTGGCGGTTCAAATCCCTGCAATGGAGTGAGCTCCCATTGCTCTGTCCCAGCTCCTGCCAACCTAGCTGTTCGAAAGCACGCCAGTGCAAGTAAATAAATAGGTACTGCTGTGGTGGGAAGGTAAACAGTGTTTCCGTGTGCTCTGGTTTCTGTCACAGTGTTCTGTTGCACCAGAAGCAGTTTGGTCATGCTGGCCACATGACCTGGAAAGCTGTCTGTGGACAAATGTCGGCTCCTTCAGCCTGAAAGTGAGATGGGCACCGCAACCCCATAGTTGCCTTTGAGTGGACTTAACCATCCAGGGGTCCTTTACCTTTTCACCTTTACCTGTATATAATGTTTTTTTGTATACCTTTTTGCCACGGTATGCCAGTGGAGAGGGGAGAGGCTGTAGAATGTGTCCGACAATTTGCCCAATCCCTTCCAGACTTTCCTGCCTAGTTCTCACCTTGCCCATCTTTGGCCATCCTGTTCCTGATTGCTTAACAAAATATCAAAAGACTTTGATGGTATCTGCACCTGCCCATCTCTTGTCAGTGCTCTGCCTTTACATCACCTTACCATTGTAGGGATAGATCTCACTGAGGAGTTGAGTATCATGTACAGTCGTACCTTGGTTTTCGAACAGCTCAGTTCTCTAATGTTTTGGCTCCCGAACGCCGCAAACCCGGAAGTGAGTGTTCCGGTTTGTGAACTATTTTTGGAAGCTGAACTCCCAAGGGGCTTCTGATTGGCTCCAGGAGCTTCCTGCAGCCAATCAGAAGCCACCCTTTGGTTTCTGAGCGTTTTGGAAGTCAAACAGATTTCCGGAATGGATTCTGTTCAACTTCCAAAGTATGACTGTACTTGAAAACTAAATTTGCACGTCTTTGTCTTCTGGTCATTTATGGGTCAACTCAGGATATGCCCAAATGCCTTTCAGAAGGGGGTTAGAATCTGGCTTATTCCAGGATCACCAAAGCTCATCATGGAGGGTCTGTCATATTAGAGTTGATCTTATACTTATGCTTATACTTATGATAAACCGTATCATAAATTCAGATTAATGCTGGACCTTGAAATGCTATAGCTGAGTGAAGATGCACTATATGAAATGCACTTCTTCTTTTTTTGCTCTCCGTGTTTCGCTCTTCTCATCTCAAATATGCCCTTTCCCCTTGTTCTTCCTGCAGGTATCCTTTAGGTACCACTGTAGATTATATAATGAATGGCGTCGGACCAATCAAAGAGTTATCCTCCTCATCCCAAAGTCTGTCAGCATCCCTTCAAACCAGCAGTCATTGCTGGGCCTGCATTCAGTCAAAAGGAACTCAAAAGAGACAATCGTTTAATTGTGATAATCATGAGCTGGGGCCATGAACTACATGCGGGGGTCTAATTCCATCCAAATCTGATAGTGGTTATTATGAAAAGACAAGACTCTTTACGCCGAAGAGAGGACACGACTGTTGGAATTGAAATCATGGATGCTGCAATCATATGATATTTGCTGAGCTGCCAAACCTGCTTAAACTTTAGCAGATACTGTATGAAATTCCTCAATCCCATGTTGATAGCTGCATCGCTAGGGATGCAACCCTTTTTTATTGTTGTTTAAAGATTATTAAACTATGATGGCAAACAATGCAAAACACGTCTGTGGCGGTATTTCTTTAAGTGGTTTGACAGGTTTCCTGCCGCATTCCTCCTCTCCCACCCACATTAAACGAGAAGAATAGGAGGATGTTGTGCTGCAATTGAACTTTAATAAGTGAAATGCCATTTGAAAAGAGAGAGAAGTATTGGTTTGACACACACAGCACATTGATTTCATAAGAGACTTAAGATATTCCGCTCAAGCCTCACAAAGACTTGCCAAATGTGCAAAAGAAAGTCTATTTACTGATCACCCTTTATTTGGTTAACATACATACATGCACATCATGGGAACAAGAGCTTCCCAAATTCTGCTCCTGCGTGCCTTTCGCCCACTAATGGGGAAGAAGGTAGCCACTGCTCAGGTATGGGGCTATAACTCCCACCATCTCTGACCATTGACCATATTAGCTGCAGCTGATGAAAGCTGGGAGTCCAGCATCTGCCCTCCCCTGCTTTAAAATGCTTAAAACCTGCAAATTAGGTAGCAATTAGCATAATCTGCCAAATGTTGGGTCGTCTGCTCCATTCATGTGCCTCATGCAAGGTTAAAATATTTTGATTAGTTTCTTTAAAATTATCATCTTAAGAGCAGAGAAAAACAAGGAAGAAAACTTATTTTGGCCATGCTAAGGATAATGGACAGGACACGGGTGGCGCTGTGGTCTAAACCACTGAGCCTCTCAGGCTTGCCAATCAGGTCGGCGGTTCAAATTCCCACGATGGGGTGAGCTCCTGTTGCTCAGTCCCAGGTTCTGCCAACCTAGCAGTTCAAAAGCATGCCAGTGCAAGTAGATAAATAGGTACCGCTCCGGCGGGAAGGTAAACAGCATTTCTGTGCGCTGCTTTGGTTTCGGTGTTCTGTTGTGCCAGAAGCGGCTTAGTCATGCTGGCCACATAACCCGGAAAAACTGTCTGCAGAGCAGACAAAACGCCAACTCCCTCGGCCTGTAAAGCAAGATGAGCACCGCAACCTCAGAGTCGTTCGCAACTGGACTTAACTGTCAGGGGTCCTTTACCTTTACCTTTAAAGATAATGGACTGGTTGCTAACAGCAGTCTTGTACACATTTAGTCAGAAATAAGTCCTGTTGAGTTCAGAGACTTCTTTCCAGGAAAGTAGGAATAGGATTATAGCTAACCATTAATGCCAAGTTTGCAGAGAATAGGCAATGTATAGTACAGGCTTTGCTAGCCTCACGCCCTGCAGAAGCTTGAGCTACAGTTCCCACACCACCCAGCAATGTTAGCTGGGGCTGACAGTTGTACAGTGGTACCTCGGGTTAAGAACTTAATTCGTTCTGGAGGTCCGTTCTTAAGCTGAAACTGTTCTTTACCTGAGGCTAATGGGGCCTCCCGCTGCCGCTGGGCGATTTCTGTTCTCATCCTGAAGCAAAGTTCTTAACTTGAGGTACTATTTCTGGGTTAGCGGAGTCTGTAACCTGAAGCGTCTGTAACTCGAGGTACCACTGTAGTCTAAAACATCCGATATTGTATCTGACCAGATGAAATTTCCTTGAGGGATATACAGGAGATTCTGCATGTTTTCCTATTGATCCCCTCCTTCTGGGATTCATAGCAGAACATTCTGCGGCATTACTCTTGAAGGCCAGAGTAATGTTGTAGCTTCATACCTCACGTATCAAACATATCAGTGCCGTAAATACTGGTGTAAATCTTGAATGAGCCACGTTGCATCAGAACAGAGTTTTGCCCTAGTTCTCCAGATTTATTTTGTAAGAGGAGCTTCTGCATACATAAAGGACTGCTTCATTAGACATGTTCTAGGAAGCCTGGGCCTGAGTTGCATAACAATCAAGTAAAGCTACAATTCTCTGCTGGATTTTCCGCTTGACAGGTAAATTTAGATGAGAGTATATAAGACTGTACTACTTTGTACCAGTGAGACTTCAGGTCTATTTGTGAACAAATGTTTACAGCAAGCTTTGTAATTGTGGCCAATTCCAATTTGGAATTCTTTTTTTAAATTCCTGGGTGGTGGTACGCCTTGCTTACGACTGCCCCTTCCTAAAGAGAAAAAAAGAATTGTTTTATTCATCCCCTTACCCATTTTAGAGTTAAGCTATCAAATGGACTTGCTTGTACCAACAATTACCACTGGCAAGGCGGTGACATGTAGCTTATGTGCAATTTATTATCTTTTTCAAAGTCATGGCAAATATATAGGGGGCAAGCCCTGCATTTGGCTTGAATTTCCTGTGCAGTTGTGGGGGGTCAAATGGGAGGGGATATGTAAAAAATATGGCTTATATTTCAGATGGAATAAGCAACTGTTATTTGGCAAAACAAAACAAAACCCACGTAATTAAACTAAGAAGTTTGACCACCTGACTTTTTGAACAGATGAATGTATCCTTATATAATTTTGAATACATTCAAAACAAGAGCATAGGTGCCCTTTAGATACTGCAGAATTCTTCGAAATGAGAATCCAGTAAAAGCTACGATATTAGGACAACTTCAGTATTTCATTTATTTCAGCAGTGCACCAGAGCCTGAGGTCCTTCACTCAAAACCCTAATTAAAATGGCCCCCCACTGCCCAATCTATACCTGCTTGGTATGTGAGCAACGAGTGCCAAAGCTCCCGAGGCTTATTCAAAGGATTAGCTCTGCAGCTTCATCATAGCACCTATGTGACTTAAGACTCCAGAGCCAAGGATTTATGCCTGCTCAGGCTTTTGGCACTGGAAGGCCTACTTACGCCTTATGCAGGGGTTTCTTACCCCTTCCTAGAACACTGGTATAAGGTGCCTAAGGGGAGCTTTCATGACGAAGAAACAGATTGGCTCGCTGATTAGATTGTATACCTGAAGGAGCATCTGCACCTCATTGTTCAGCCTGGACAAGTGAAGTTACAGGGAACCAGGCATAGGGCCTTCTCAGTAGTGGCACCCGCCCTGTGGAACACCCTGCCATCAGATGTCAAGGTGTAACTATACAACCTTTAGAAGACATCTGAAGGCAGCCCTGTATTATTAATAATAATAAATTTTATTTATATCCCGCCCTCCCCAGCCGAAGCCGGGCTCAGGGCGGCTAACAACACTAAAACAGTACAACAATAATGTGTATTGGGAAGTTTTTAATCTTTGAAAATCGCCCAGACTACTACTAATAACAATAAATAATGTGCAGCAACAAACCTAAGTTCATTAAGCCCTGGTAGGCTCTCATATTCAGAGGATGAGTTGTGCTCAGAATCACCATGTATCCTAGTCTTCAAAGGACAGTCTTTATTTTGAAAGGTCCAAGTGTTGCTGAGGAACTATAAGGGAGAAGAGAACTGAAGATGCCCATGAAACATGTGCAACAGACTGAGCAGGGACAGAAGCCACATGGTGCCAGTCTTCTCAACTATGGCAAAATGTAGTGTATTTCTACTTAGAGTGGACTGGCACCTATGAATTAGCATGCAAAAATTTTATGCAATGCTGTATCTTTTATCATCTCCTTTGAGAATGTGTGAAGTGGTCCTCTGGGTGTGTTTGGCCTAGTGAACCATAAATAGTGCAATGAACAAACTAGAAAGGGGTAAAATGCCTCGTTCCAGACTCAAAAAGCCTGTCCATTTTCTTAGGACAGGAACATAAACTTCAAATGCGAGTGTTGACCTGTCCATCAACTTGTACCTGGGTAGAGAAGGCTCTCAGGGTTCTACAATTTGAGAAACAACTTTCTATTGTTTAGTTAACACAACTGAGAATCATGCAATTAAATACTTTAATGGGGGGGGGATCATTTGCAAGGCATTTTTCAGGTTTTGCTGTTTCCTCATCTACCCAACTCAGGTGCAAAAATACAAGATGGGGCAGCAAAGAGAAGCATAAAGAAAGGATTTCCATCACTCCTTAGCAGCTGCCTGCGGCTCCCTAGGGACAGCAGCCTTGCAATGTGAGAATTCTGATATCAGCATTTTAGACATGTGATAAATCCATTTTTAACTTTCAGAATCCAAAAGGCTGATCTTAGTAGATACCAAAATCTTCACACTTTACAGTTTAATTGCAAGAGTACATTCAATAGGGAAAGCAAAGAGAAATATTTCTGTGTGGTTTTTATCCTAGAATAAAGCTGATCTAAGAAGTAGGTTTTACATTATTGCTTAGCTCAGCAGAAGGCAGAAAGAAGTGCTTCCCAAGCAGCAACTGTGTCACCAAGTGACAAAAAAAAAGTTATTCTAGGGTACCTTGCCATCTAACCAAGAGAAAATATTTAGCATTGGTAGCAAAGTTCTGATGCAAAATTGGATGAGGGAGTTTGTGATACTGTTGTGGCATTTTGATCAATGTGCAATCAGAAATTTAGTTTAATGGAAGTTCTAATACATACATTTGACGAGCAAGAGATTGAGACTTATTTCAAAGTATAGCTGCATTTGACTGTACCCTGAGTGCTTTCACTGAGAACACAGAGGTTCAATAAGAAAGCTTTTTCACTACTCCAGTCTGGTAAATAACGTTTTATGGTCCAGGAAAGCTAAGGGGATGACCAATATTAAGAGATGAACCCAGGGAGAAAGCAGAACGAAGCTCTCAATTTGAGATATTGGTTTATGCATGAAGTTGCATTCTGTGAAGGATCATTACCCAAGATGTAACAAACAGTAATCCAGTAACAGGTAGGTTACTCTATGTGTTGGTCTGCCGTAGTCGGAACAAAATAAAAAAATTCCTTCCAGTAGCACCTTAGATACCAACTAAGTTTGTTATTGGTATGAGCTTTGATGTGCATGCACACTTCTTCAGATACACTGAAACAGAAGTCACGAGACCCTTATATATAGTAAGAGGGTGGGGAGGGGTATTACTCAGAAGGGTGGTGGGAATGGGTGATTGGCTGATAGGTGTGGTAAACCTGTTACAACTGCAATTGGACTTGCAGGAAAAAAGCAAGGGGTGAGATGGCTAAAAACAGCTTTATCATGTATAACGAGATAAGAATCCAATGTCTCTATTAGGACCAGGTCTCTCCATGGTTTTAAGTTTGGTAGTAAGTTGCAATTCAGCAACTTCTCTTTCCAGTCTATTTCTTAAATTCTTCTGTAATATGACAGCTACTTTGAGATTTGTATAGAAACGTCCTGGGAGATTGAAGTGTTCTCCTACTGGTTTCTCTGTCTTGTGGTTCCTGGTGTCAGATTTATCCTTTGGCATAGGGTTTGGCCTGTTTGTCCAATATAAATTTAGGGGAGGTGTGGCAATTATAGGGGAGATTATAAGTGATTAACTTCATTACAAAATGAACAAAAACAAGTCTAGAAACCTTGTAGCTTAAAAAAACACAAAATAGCAAGGTGACCAAAGAATGAAATGGTTGGGGAGCACATAAGTGTGTAATATAGTCATAACAGGGTCAATTTATGTTTTTGGGGTGCAAAGCAGGCAGAACAGCGTCTCAGCTAAGAAAACTTACCAGTAGAGCTATCTATGAAGGGTGTCTGCATCATGGCTTCCTTATTGGGAGATGTTTTGTAGCTCCCACCTCTCTATCATCTGACTACCGCCTATGCCGGGCTGTAACCTTGTACAAAAAGCAGACAGATACAGATCTTGCCATTGTGATGCATTCAGACAGTAAAATAAACTGGGAACGGGAATGTTATAAAATGCAGGCATTATTGTAAAATCTTAGCAGATACCACAATGCAGCGAACCTGCTGAGATACGAAGACTACACCTTATGTTGCAATGACAAGTCTAATTAACAATTTAGCATGGAAAAAATGGGGTTATGTTTAAGGACTTGCCAAATCCAAAGAAACTCGGAGTGTTGTTAAGACAGCCCTGATATTTAATTGAGAGGGAAAGAGAGAATGCAAAACAACAACTACCTCTAGTACCTCATTAGAAAGAAAACAATTGTTTTGGGTCTATAGTCCAGGCAAATCTTAACTACTCCGAGTAAAAAAAGCAGAGAAAGATATAATTTTAAAAGCAATAAGGCTTCCCATGAAGAACCAATTCTCTGTGCAAACAGCCTCCAGAGCAAAAGCCATGAAGCTAGATATTGTAAATATATCACAACGAGCCATTACTAGGCTTGGGCAAAACATTTGCTACAATTCACAATTATACAGGGAAAGATTTGGAGCCTTCCCTAAATATTAGCCGCCACCAAGTATCTGAAATTACTACTAAAACAAAAATGAAACTTCAATTTCAATAAATGTTTGTAAACCAGGAGGGTGGTGGTTGCAAACAGCTTTTCACAGTAGCAGATTCATTAATTTCCAACAGAAAGTTATATAATATAGAGGCATTTCAAAGAAGAGGATGAGCGGTATTTAATACAGGTAAATAGTTTGTGCCATCTGATAGATTCTCAGTAGAAAGCTATGCTTTTAAAAAGTTCATTTTCTATCCTGTAGTTTTTGTTACCATGTTAAATTCCAAAGCAACTTTGTGCCAGTT
The DNA here is from genome assembly GCF_964252035.2 of Podarcis erhardii. Lineage (NCBI taxonomy): Eukaryota > Metazoa > Chordata > Lepidosauria > Squamata > Lacertidae > Podarcis > Podarcis erhardii. The sequence goes on from NC_138501.1 coordinate 14,790,622, forward strand.
TTTGAAAGGCTTGCCTTTATACAAACTTGAGATTAAAAATTATACAGGTTATGATAAATTTATTCCTTGCAGCTGTAAAGGGAAATTTGTCCAGAACAAATGGAATTAAAAAGACAATGAAGAAGTTTGTTGCCTGTTTCTTCCCATGCTTCTTCTCCCAGTTACTGAACAAGATGCCAAGATTTGTCTTTTTTTTTAAAAAACAACAACAACAACTAGATAGAATTCAAACTATCATACGAAAAGCAAAAACATCTTTTTTTTACAGCTAACAGGAACCAGCAGCCATCAACCTAATGAACACTTCCTAGTACTGGATACTATTTCAACACAAGCTTGGATTTGGCATGAAAATGCCTTTCCACTAAACCCCCTTCCCCATCCCACGTCATGCAGGGAGGTTCACCGATTGTCTCAAGATGCTTTGCCAAAGCAGTAAGATCTGTACACCTTGACACTTAGCAAAAGTGCAAATCCTACTTCAGCTTTTGGTATAGAAGTTATTGACAAGCAGGGCTTCGGATTTCTCCCAAGAAAATGCCTTGACCAGAACTAAGCAAATTAGAACAGCTGAAGTTCACTTTTCTGGCTTGTCACCCAACAGGAAATTTCAAAAATAAGATGAGGCAGAGCTTGCTGACAACAGAATATGTAACACTTTCTCCTCCAAAGGAAGAACATGTCTCATCACTGCATCTTTAGCTGACATTCAAATACCATCGTACATTTAATTATTTCCTAACTGCACATCAAAGACACTCACCAGGACAGCTGATAAGAGGGTCAGTAGAACCGGAGACTCTTAAATCTGAGGGTCATGGGTTTGAGTCCCACGCTGAGCGAAGAATTCCTGCATCGCTGGGGACAAGAGGATTCCCTTCCAACTCCCTGATTCTATGAGTCCATGTTAGCTTCCCCAGCCTAGTACCCTCCAGAAGTTTTGGATTCAAACTCCCATCATCCCATCAGCATGGATATGCTGGCTGGCTGGAGCTGCAAGCTCAAAGCTTATGGAGAAAATAAAGCTGGGGAAAGTTGATCTAGATTGATCTATGTATTTTTGGTAGATCTATGTATTTTTTCCCCAACTACATGTTCAACTCATCCAGTATCCTTAGTTATAACAGGAGGGGGACTGCCTGCATGTATTAGATAAACTTGTACATAAATATGGGTGGAAAGACAAAATATGGCCTAGCGACTGCCTCTCTCTTTTAATCCTATTAATGTGCATACTGTCAAGTGACCTCTTGGCTTATCGTGCTCTTTCTTATACCATGGAAAAAGAAGGTATACTACTTTTGCCAAGATTCTCTCACAAACACAAGACACAGAATTAGGCAATTCAGTAGTGCCCCGCAAGACGAATGCCTCGCAAGACAAAAAACTCGCTAGACGAAAGGTTTTTTCGCCCGCGATTTGCCTCGCAAGACGAATTCCCCTATGGGCTTGCTTCGCAAAACGAAAACGTCTCGCGACTTTGTTTCCTTTGTGTAAAAACCGTTAAAACCAAGGGTGCTTAGCTTGAGCAGCTGCAGTTGCGACTTGACTTCGAGGAGCAACTGTTAGCACGTGGTTTGGTAGCCTTTTCTCAGACTTTGCTCACTTTTGAAGATTTTCCAAAACTTTTCCAGAACTTTTCCAGAACTTCTCTTTCATCCATTTGGTAAGTTAAACTTTTAAAACTTTTTTGGGGGGTTTTGGATTTTGGGTTGGGGTGTTTGGGATTCAAGGACTTGGTGTTGGGAAGGGGTTTGCGATAATCTGGGGGCTTGTGGGCCTTTTTTGGGAATTTTTATGATTTTCTGTGACCACTGGGCCAGGTTGATTTTTTTTGAAAATTTTTCTGAGTTTGAATTTCTGAGTGCTGGCTGGGTAGGGGAACAGTTGGGGAGGTTTCTGCAGAAATCTGGGACCATGTGGGGTTTTTTGGGGAATTTTTATGATTTTCTGTGACCACTGGGCCAGGTTGTTTTTTTTTGAAAAATTTTCTGAGTTTGAATTTCTGAGTGCTGGCCATGTTGTTATTTTTTAAAAATTTTTTTTGTCTGGGTGGGGAAGCAGTTGGGGAGGGGTTTGCAGCAGTTCGGGAGGGGCTGGGGGAGCAGTTGGGGAGGGGTTTGCAATTTCTGTGTTGTGGGTGGGTTGGTGCGTGTCTGTGGGAGCAGTTGAGGTTTTTGAAGACATTGGTGATTTTTGAAGCTTTTCCTAAACTTATTTTGCAGCCATTTGAGGTTTCTGAGGACTTCGGTGGTTGATTGTTGAAGCTTTTCCAGAACTTCTCTTTCATCCATTTGGTAAGCTAAACTTTTAAAACTTTTTTGGGGGTTTTTGGATTTTGGATTTGGGGTTGGGGTGCTTGGGATTCAAGGCCTTGGTTCTGGGTTTTAATTTCTGTGTGGTGGGTGGCTGGCTGCTTTTGTATTTTTTGGGTTTGAAGCACATCACTGATTTTTTTTTCTGTTTCTGAGTTTACGAAGGTAGGAGCTGTGCTGCCATGGGACCCAAGAAGACTGCTGCTGCGGTGGCCGGCGAGAGGAAGAAGGAGAAGGTGACGCTGGAAATGAAGGAGATCATCTGGAAGCACGACGGCGGAATGCGTGTGACGGACATCGCCAGGGAGTACGGCAGGAACCCATCGACCATCGGGACCATCCTGAAGATGAGGGAGAAGATCCTGGCGACTGATGCAGCCAAGGGAGTCACCAGGATCGTGAAGAACCACCCAGCTGTCCTGGAGGAGGTCGAGAAGTTGCTGCTCATCTGGATAGAAGAGAAGCAGCGTGCAGGGGACACAGTGTCTGAGGCCGTCATTTGTGAGAAGGCCAAGGCCTTGCACGCTGACCTCATCCGGGAACAGCCAGGAACCTCAGCCGAGCCAGAAGTCTTCAAGGCTAGCAGAGGTTGGTTTGACCGGTTCAAGACAAGATCTGGCATCCACAGCGTGGTCAGGCATGGAGAGGCTGCCAGTTCTGATGTTCCTGCGGCTGAAGACTTTGCAGCGGAGTTCCTGGAGGTTGTGACGACGGAGGGCTACGTTCCGCAGCAGGTCTTCAACTGCGACGAGACCGGGCTGTTTTGGAAGAGGATGCCCAAAAGGACTTTCATCACTCAGGAGGAGTCCAGGCTGCCTGGCCACAAGCCCATGAAGGACCGCCTGACCCTGGTGGAGGGGCACGACGACGAGCTGACCACCGTGGAGCTGGTCGAACTGCAGGCAGAGGCTGCGCAGGAGCAGGCCTCACTGGAAGAGGAGGAAGGAACTGAGGAACGGCTGTCCTCCGAAAGACTGAGGGACATTTGCCAGAAGTGGAAGGAGGTGCAGACTTTTGCAGATCTACACCACCATGAGAAGCACGTGGCACATGACGCTGGGAACTTTTATGATACGAGGGTCATGTCGTCTTTCAGGGAGCTGCTGAAAAGGCGGATAAAGCAGCAGACTATGGACAGGTTCTTGACCAAGAAGCAAAGAGTGGAAGAGGAGCCTTCTTCGAGTGGTCCCCCAGAGTCTTAGAAAATGTACTGTACACTTTGTTGATTTTTAAATGTTTTTCTGTCATGTTTATAAAGTTAATTTATTTTCCCTTCAATTTTTGAACTGCTCTTTACAGTATGTGTGACTTTAAAGAGCAGTTAATAAACTGTTGTTGTACCAAATTTGGCTTTGTTTGGACTTTTTTTGACCATAGGAACGCATTAATTGATTTTCAATGCATTCCTATGGGATTTCGTGCTTCGCAAGACGAAAAATTCGCTAGACGACAAAAATTGCGGAACGAATTAATTTCGTCTTGCGGGGCACCACTGTTTATCCTATAAAGATCCTTTACATAACATTACACCATCTGACGATATTTTATGACACTGCAAAAAATGATAATTATCAAATTAGATGCTAATCAGTAAGTAGCTGTCCCTTTCCTGGTGTCTTAACAGTACTGAAGAGAGCAAAAGATCTAACATGTAAGCAACTCTGCTTCAGCTCCTCAGCACACAAAGTCTATCATTTAGAATGATTTTCAAAGTATCTTTAAGCAAATCCCATTTTATTTTAATTTCCCATGACTCCATTACACTATTTTGATAAACAAGAACAAATGTCTACAAACCTGAATTTCATGGCTTCTTCTCAGAGCTATTTAGCTAGAGCACTATTTCTGTTACAAGACTAAAATTTAAATGGGCATTAATTTTGGTTAACATTTACCAACTTTCTTACACACTTCCCTGCCAAACAACATTACTCATACAGAATTAAAGGGTGCAGGAGGATGGTCACTTTTAGGTCCTGTCATCAACATTATTTTTTTTATTTCACACACCCTATGAGACACTTGTAGCCTATTTCAAACACATTATCAACACGAAAGCTCATACCTAGAACTAACTTAGTTGGTCTTTAAGGTGCTACTGGAAGGAATTTTTTGTTTTGACTATGGCAGACCAACACGGCTACCTATCTGTAACTGAAATTATCAACCTGAGTTCAACACAGACTACTTTCCTCCATCCTCAGCTTGAACCAAGCACCACCCAGTTTATCCTCTTTGGGGGGATAAGCAGTCCAAATCTTCACTTCACATATTAAAAGGTATTGTGGGGAAGGATAACAGAAGTGAAAGGGAAGTGTTCTGGGGTGTCGTTTCCTTTCAACGACAATCGTATCCTTAGGTAACAACTGTTGTATGATAGCTAATAATGCATACAAATGTAGCATCCTTCTTGGACATTAAGCAGGTATTAGACAATTTTAATTTCCAGCACTTCAGCACAGCTCAAATGTTTACTTCTTGGGTTTGATACGGTGCTGTAATGAACCTGGCCAAAGTGGAAGTCAATTTTATCAGTGAATTGCCCTTTTCCTATCTTCAATGAACACTGCAATAGCAAGACTCCCATCTTGTGGCGGAATGGATCGTTGTAGAACATGAATCACCAAAGAAAGCTTTTGGCTTGCATGGCATTTAGAATAGGTCATGTCTATTTCTGATTTCCGTATCCTTTCTCAAAATATGTATTGTTGAACATTCCTCTTCATGGCTGGAAGCCAATTTAGCTCGATTTTATGATCCTGGCAAAGGAACATTTCTGCTTGCAAAACATTTAAAACAATGCACCTACAAGCCATAATATTTGTTTTTTTCCACTTTCATTAACTGAGAACACTAACAAAAAAAGGCACATTCCACTTTCCCAATTATAACCAACTATATCAAGGCTTCTCTGTAGCCAACCTATGGAGCTCTAATCAATCCAACTAATAACAGAGGGTTAACACCCACTCAATAAGGAAAAGGCAATCTGTAATAAGACCAATGAACAAAGGGAAAGCATCTATGAACAATAGAGATGGTTCTGAGATGCTTGCTGACCCAGCTGTAAGCACGGAATCTCTAGTTTGGTTGAGACATGGTAGATGCAGACAATGTAAGGTTGCCTAAAGGACTAGAACTCCTCCTTTACCTACTTCATATATCAAACTTCTATTAGTGTTTTATTAGCATGAAAAAATAATTTCTTCTAAATATCACCCTTCACAGGGGTGAGGAATCCCTGGTCTACAGGTCAATTCTTGCTTCCCTTCAGAAAACAGCCTAAGGGGAGAAAGACATTGAGGTTCCCGTGTCTTGGAAGAGCAAGGGATCTCTCGGACCTTGAATTAAATTGGACCATTTGCAAAGCAGAGGGATGGCCTCCCAAATATGCTCCAGGCGGGGTGCAAGGCACCTCCTTGCCTTGGAGAAAAGTGTGGGGAAATGCACCTCAGAAGCAAGATGCTTGACAAAAGCAGGAAGACTGCTCCGCATCTTGATAACCTGTTCTAGGCTGGGTATAAGATCAGGTGCTGAAACTCCAAACACACAAACACCCCAAGAAAAATCTAAGCAGTATTTTGTTGTGGTTACTGAAAGCTGGTTGATGTTTTAAAGGTGTAAGTGACAAGCATATTGTAAGATGTTGAAGGCAAGTACAATTGGGATTGAGGACAGGAGTGATCATTCTGTGATATTATGGCAGTGGACAAAGCTGTATTGTAACTTTTGAATGAATGTTTAATAAAAATAAAGACAAGTACATAGCTAAAAAGAATTGGTCTAAGCACAAAAGGTACACCAGTCATTAAAGACAGTTTCTTTCACCAACAAATCTGATGGTTCAACATTTCATTTCTAAAGGAAAAGAGTATTTCCCCCCCCCCGGCCAAAAAAAATACAAGTCCCTTCTTAAGGTAACTTTTATTTGTTAATTTGACATGAAAAGGTATGCAGGTTACACTAGAATTTAAAAAACACACCTAACACATTATCATAAGCCTGATTTGTGGTAAAGTTTCTAAGTGAAGCAAAACTAGCAAACAAATTTTATTGAATCCTTCATCCTTCTATTTATGATGCAATTGTTGGATAATGTTCTTTACAAATGTTCCAAGTAAAACTTGTATAACCTGATAGCTAAAATACAAAAGTTCTCAGTACAAAAGGTTTTGTTGAGTGCCCCTTTACTTCCCCTTCAAAAAAAAAAAAATCTAATAATGTAAAAGGACAAAGAGTAGATGGCTAATCTAACTAACAAACCCCCCACACAGTAGTTTATTATTCTTAAATGAAGATATTAGAAAAGGACCAGCATAAAAATGAGGGCTGTTTTTGAAAAACAGTACATTATTCAGTGTCAATATTTCACATTTCAAAAAGCTATATATATGGGTTTCACTTACAAAAAGCTCCATCTCTGTGACAAATGAAATTAAGGCCAGACACAGCTTTAAAATTCACAAAAGGAAATACAAAAATATTGTGCTTCCAAGCAGGTTCTCCTCTGCAGGAAGGGATTAACATAACTGAGGATAAACAGATGACGAGTTTACATGATTGCACAGCTTTTGTTGGCTGTTCGTGGGTCTCCCTGTTTTAAAGAGAGGAAAGACAGCTTTAATTAAGGTTAAAGTAGGGACATTTTAAGTATTTCAATAATTGTAGTTTGATGAACTGTTTTTAACAGTCTGCCTTCTTCACTGAGCTTTTGGTCATGGGAACTGTTTGTGGACAAATTCATGGGCACATGTTTTATCAAGCAGGAAACACTTTGAGCCAGGGGTGGAGAACATGTACTTTCTTCAGATATTGTTCACTCCCATCAGTCCCTGCCAGCATGAGCAATGTTCAGGGATGGAAACCTTTGAAGGGCTTGAGCAGGAGTTCATGTGAAAAGGATAACTACCAGTACATTCTAAATTCATGGCTGATGAGCAAGGAGATCTTGCTGAGAGAGGAACCAAAACCACTGCTTTCCACAATATTGGAAAGTCAAGTTTCAAAATGTATTGCTTGGTATAAAAGTGTAGGCTGCACAATGAGTTAAACAGAATATTGCCTGCCACAGCTCTAGGCCATGATTTTGATGTAGTGCAATACAAGCCATGCATGTTTAAAGCTGTGATGAGCAATACAATTTAGTTTCAGCCCTTTTAGCCAGCGTTGGCCCACATGTTCTCTAGCACATCAGTGTCTCTGCAGCCATTAAATTCTCAAATTACCAATGAGAGCCTTTGTTAGGGATGGGGAACCCATGGTCCTCCTGTTTGGACTACAACTCCCATCATCCCTGACCATTAAGTCATCCCGGCTGGGGCTGATGAAACTTAGCCCAATAACATCTGGAGGGCTAGGTTCCCCACCTTTGGGCTCTGCTTGGGACTCACATAATGCTTACTTCATAGTAGCCACTAAAATTGCTACATCTTAAGACCTTTAGATACACAGAAGGTTACTATGGACATAACTTTACTTCACTGTGGCAATATGAAAGAGTTGCAGAATTCTTCCAAATACCGATATTTTGATTTTTAAAAAAACAATTACCTGGATTGTTCTACTGTCAAGGTCACTACAGAAATAGGTTTATTTTCCATATCACTATTTAAGTTGCAGGGAGCGGTTGGCGCTGTGGTCTAAACCACTGAGCCTCTTGAGATTGCCAATCAGAAGGTTGGCGGTTCAAATCCACATGACAGCGGTGAGTTCCTGTTGCTCTGTCCTAGCTCCTGCCAACCTAGCAGTTCGAAAGCATACCAGTGCGAGTAAGTTATAAGATACCTGCTGGTGGAATAGATCCTCTTCTTCTACAGCTTCAGCTGGTTCTTCATCTACTTCCTCGACTTCTTCAACTTCAAGTAAAGTTGTCTTGAAGACGGTGCTTCTCTGAGCAACTTCCTGTAACAGATGCAGCTGTTCAGTTATTCAATGCTTGCAACATTAAGGTAATGTTAAGTTATCTTGCATTTTTAGTGACCATTTGCTGGATGTTACTATGACTGTTGTGAATCTAGAATCTGACACAGACTGTACTAGTGGCATGTACCAGTACACCATATATCCAAGCAAAAAGTACAGTTCTGTTCAACTTTGGGGGCTATTCTCATTATACAAATTAGTTTGTGATGAGCAGAGGTTAGCCAGGTTTCCAACATTACCTCTCCCTGAGAGTTTTTCAGCACAACTTTCACATCTTTGCCAGTGCCCCAAGAGTTTTGGTTCTTCCAGATGAGGTCAGAAGGAGGACTGGCTGTTACTCCGGCATTAGCAGCCCATATCTGGGAAAGGGAAAGATACGTCAATCAGGATTAAAATACGTCTTCCAAAAAAGAATTGTGCAAGCTCTATCTATAGCAATAGTTCTGGAAGCAAATAAATGGCGGAAGACCTAGAAAAAAACATTCAGCATAAAGGGATTGATCCATAATAACTGCATTTGTAATGAGTTAAATTTTCTTAACTGAACTTTATAAAAAGTGATTTATAGAGCACCATACAAGTTGCACCCTATTTTCAATATCTGTAGATAATGTAGATATCTGCAGGGTGGAGTCATGCCCTTCCAAAACAGACCCAGGACCCACAGCTTTCTGGAGAGTTCTGTAATTGTCATGGATGCAGGTTAGATGGCTCACACCAGAGCCTTCCAAACTTTTCCAGTTAGAGGTGCCTAAGTGCAAAGTAGCATCACTTGCTAAGCAGGAGTTACTGTTTCCCTCAAAATACTGACAAAGGAAAACTAGTGTTGGGGAGGAGTGACAAACCCACCCATCTCCACCTTTTACATTTTGCTTCTAACCAGGCTCAGCACCAGAAAGCCTGGCAGTAGAAGAAACAGCCCAAGTCTGAGAGAAAAATACCGAGACTGGCACAGGGAAAAGGTTAAAAGCTCATTCTGTTCCAACCATATAAATATTCCACCACCATTTTCCTATTATTCCACCAAAGGGTTTTCAAGAGATGAATTTACTAGGATCACTGTGTGTAAACAATGTTTGCAACTCTTTAGGAAGCCACTGAGAGTCCTTAATAGAAAATGAAATACATATACCTAGATTGGAGCAGTAGCAGCAATTACCAAAGAACCCACGTTAGACCCCAAGCACATTTCCAACAGGCTAATCCCAAGTTACATTTTGATATCTCAAAAAGTAGGCTTCACTTACTGTAACAGTCTGGCCTGCCTTCAGGACATATCTTGAGGTATATTTGTAAGTGACAGAAGAGTCTCCTATTTTCCTTATCATCTCCCAACCTCCCATTGGTTGGTCCTAAAGAAAAGCAGGTGTTTTTATGTCAAGCAATTATGTACTTATTTCTGAACATTAAGACTGCAGTCTTATAAACCAGGTTGTTTTTATCCCCACCTGACCCCTTATGAGCAAAGTTTGACACAGACAGGCTGCCCACCTGTCAATCACCTGACATCACCTTTTTTGCCTGCAGGGGTCTTCAGAAATCCATTTGTGATCTTGCACAGCACATTGAAAAGGGCTTTGCCAACTGCTAGTGCCTGGAGGCATCCCTTTCAGTTAGTAAGGTTTTTACCTGCCCGCCCCCCCCCCCCGATACAGTGGTGCCCCGCAAGACAAATGCCTCGCAAGACGGAAAATTCGCTAGATGAAAGAGTTTTCCGTTTTGGAGGCGCTTCGCAAAACGAATTTCCTATGGGCTTGCTTCACAAGACGAAAATGTATTGCGAGTTCCTGCGGGGTTTTTTTCCTTTTCCCCCTCTTTTTCTAAGCCGCTAAGCCGCTTATCCGATAAGCCGCTAAAAGCTGCTAAAAGCCGCTAAGCCGCTAATAGCGCTAATCCGCTAAGCCGTCAATGGGCTTGCTTCGCAAGACGAAAAAACCGCTAGACGAAGAGACTTGCAGAACGGATTCTTTTAGTCTTGCGAGGCACCACTGTACCGGTATGTCAAATGTAGGACAAGTGCACATGGCTTGGGACAAAATGCTCTGGTAGGCATAATTAAGACTGCAGGCCAGAGGTACCCCACTTTGACTATACCTGGGAGGAAGTCCTGCTTAATTCAATGGGGCGTACTTCTGAATATCAATGTATAGGATGTCACTACAGTGCACTTGCAAGTTATATGCATTTAACATGTGCGCATTCAGCTTAATGTGCTTGGCAAAAATATTAATTAAAAATGGGGCGGAAAGAGGGGGGCATCTGGAGGGGGGAGGGCTTTGGCAATCGCACCTGCCATGCCACCCAGTTTGTTTTAGCTAGATATGATTTTGGCTTTAGGCACTATCCCTGGAACGTCCAAGTAGCTGGCTTACCATGTAAGTCATTATATACACTTGAACGTTAAGCCATTCAAAACACAGGGAGGATGGTGAAATAGATATGCCCTCTAACCCTTTCTATCAACTCTATCACTATGCAACCCTTATTGTGTCACCTGGGGCACATCTTGTAAGACCATTTAAGAGTTTTACACTCTTGAACCACTCTCAAGACTTGCAGGACAACTTATCAGTCACAGGAGAACCTTTGTTTGTTGTTGCTGCTTCTTTCTCCGGTCATCCAGGGAAATGTCATCTACATTTTAACCACCTCATCTGATTATTCAGGTTTCCATACCTGCTCAGAAGTGTTTTTCAAGCGGATAAACTTCCCGTCTACATCTATTTCCTCAATGCAGATATTTCCAGTAGCAGAAGCTGAATGAGAGATGCTAACGCTACTACTGGCCTCAGATTCCTCAACATCAACCCTCTTCCTCTTTCCCCTGGTTGTGCGCACACTGCGGCTGGATGATGCCCGAGAGACTGTCACACGAGAAGATGGGCTGGGAGTAAGTTTCAATCTGTGGAAGAAGAGAAAAAAGGAAACCCATCAACATACACTTTTCAAGTGTGCTTTCATCTCTCTCCTCCTCAGGCAGCATGGATTAGTAACATGTTTTGTGAACTCTGATAATTACTTTGAGTATATTAATTACCTGCAAGGTTGGGGTTCAAGCGAGTATGTGCATTTTGGATTATTTCCCCACCATTTAGAGTGGGTAGGAAGAACCAGGGCTGGGGCTAAGGGTTTTCAAGAATAGGGTTGGCCTGGGAATGAGGGATTACGTTTTCTTTAAAAAAATATTATTATACTATTTCAGTTGGGAGTGCCCAGGGTGAAGAGCAACATTTAAATCAACCATTAAAACTTCAAGAGAAAATATTTACCTTGCAAAACACCAAGCATAAGAGGAATAGTTTGGCTGGATATACCTATAAACCCTAGTTTAATTGCCTTCTATTTCATAAGACATTATATACCTGGAGAGATATTAGTGTTCACATTCAGCGACTGGAAAAAAGTTTTACACTTGACTGAGAAGGTCTTTCCATCATTCATCTCTGATTGTCAAAACATTTTGCTCTTCACATGTAGCCAATATCCCTCCCCCTTCTTAGACGTGGACAGTGTGTGACTGGAGTAATTGGGCAGGTAGTTGGAGTACATAATCTTTAGGATAACTTCCAGTCTCCTGTAAATGACAACTATTTCTTACCTTTCTTCTTCACCTTCCAAGAGCTTTCTGTATGCACTGATCTCCATGTCAAGTGCCAATTTTACATCAAGGAGTTGTTCATAATCACTCAACTGCTGTTGCATTTGGTCTCTTATCTCTGCCATCTCTCTCTCTTTATCAGACAGTGCCCTGCGAAAGTTATCTCTTTCTTTAGCCAGGATATCCTCCAGTTCTTGCATCCTTTCTAGCCATTCTCTAGACTAAAAAATAAAATAAAAAATGCACAGACACCAACTTCAGGAATTTTAATTTCTAAAAGCCAATATTCAAAGATGTAGAATGAATATGAAGAGCTACACAAGTGTTACATTCCTGTTTTTAATACAAATTGCCTGTTGTGCAAGGTATTGTGTCTATTGCTTCATATTTTAAAGTGACAAAGCTGATGTCTATGGTTGTGAATCTGTTTTGAACAAAAGCACAAAAAGAACACACACATGTACAGACACTTCCTATGTTGGGCAAGAATAAATCTGGCAAGTCACTGAACAATTGCAGAACTGGCTCATTACTGGAACACAGACAAGCTGCAGCACTTCTTATATTTTCTCATTTGCTAGCATATTACGCAAAGGGCAAGGGCATGGTTTAAGAAAGGGAATGGCATTAAGATGTAACTGATCATACTCAGTGATGTTGTGCACACTGAACAGAAAATGGAAAGTGAACCAAAATAATCTCAATTTTGCAACCCATATAGCAAGCTTGCATAAATATCTGGGTTTTACTAGTTATAAGAGGGGGCTATGAAGGACCATTTTTATTTTACTAGTTATAAGAAGGGGCTATGGAGGAGCCTGAAGCCCTACCCCAGACACTGCAAATCATGTTTGGACCCCTCTAATCTTCTGAGGTATCACTACATATCACTACTGTTTATCAATTTCACTCTCCTATCCTGACATGGTGACAAAAGTCAACCAGGCTCTGCTGACTAAGATTGACTTTTGGGGCTGCAGCACCAACTGACAGGCAAAAACAAACAAATCCACCCCTCCCCAGTGCCAAGTTGGAGAGGAACAATAGAGGAGTTTCTGTTTGTTTCTGAAGTGCTATGTTTCAAAGATAGAGCATAAGGTCAGGGAGAAGACCCCACTCATTTGGGCATGCCCTAGTGACAAGTTTTTGGTTGGCCAACAAAGTCACCCAAAATTTGGGTATTCCCTACAAACGTTCCAGCATATCTTCATAAACATAAGGGCCAAAAACACTGTTTATTATTTAAAAATTAGAAATGAAAGTTGAGAATCTTAGGAAACTGAATTCTATGCTCTAGCAGAATTATAGCACAAACACACAATGAATTCCTCTTGTCCAAAAAGAAGCACTTGTTCATTTTTGGAAATCAATACAATGGAGTCAGACTTAACGATAGTAAAAGTTTCATAAATCAAGAGAACAAAAGGTGGAATTGACCCAAAAATGAACAAATTGGCCCAGTCTATTTCAAACGCCGGATTTTTTTAAAAAAAGAATAAAAAGATTAAAGTACAACACACACAACAGTAGCCTGGAAAACCACTGAACTACTTGTAATGTAATGTATAAAATATCTGAGAAGTACTTACCTGCTACTAAGGTGATAAAGATAGGATTGTGGAATCCCTTACCTCTTTCTGCAAATTAGCCAGTTGGGAAGAGAGGCTGTCAATGCGCATGCGACTTTCCATGAGTTCTTCTCTGACAGTGTTGGCTGCAGAGCTAGACATTTCAGAAGAGAGTCTGGCGTTCTCAAGCTGCAGGAAAACAAGCAGAACACACTCCACATTTGGTCTGCCAACAAATAGAGAAGCAAGTGCTTGTACTTTAAAATATCTGCAACAACATTAAGTAAGGCGCACATTGCGTGTAATACAGGAAACCTGTCATGCAGGCTTTCCTGAAAATCTGACAGCTAAGAACATATGTAGTATTTCTCCAGGACAACCCCTCCAACCACAAAAAAAAAATTCAGATTCTTTTATCCTTATTTTCCCCTTAGGCCACGTGCCATTTTCTCAACTCTTTTATCAACTAAATATGGAAGCATTTAATAAGCAAAGGAACTAAGATAGCAAATAATGTTCAAAGGAATGCAAGGATTTAATAGAAAAACCACCAAAGTGACCTTCTGAACTTATAGAATGGCTCCTCAATAACTTTCAACAGTGATCCAAAACTGTTCAGAGTCATATAGCTACAAGTGAACTCAATTTAGTTGAAGGTAATGGTGTTGTTGCTTAATGCTTTTAAAAGAAAACAATCGACATCAGCTGTACTACAGCTGCAAGTTTTCCAATGCAATGAAGTACAGCTTCACAAGACAGCACAAAGATTAACAGAGAGTATCTTAAGAATGCCTTCTGGGGCTAGCTAAGTTTTAAGGCTACATATAAAGGAAAGAAACACAGTAAACAGGAAATTCATTTGACTGCTGAATGACTCCATCTTGGAAAAGTAACTACAGTCATACCTCATGTTACGTTTGCTTCAGGTTGAGCATTTTCAGGTTGCATCCCGCGGCGACCCGGAAGTACCAGAAAGGAATACTTCCGGGTTTCGTCGCTCGTGCATGCGCAGACGCTCAAAATGACGTCACGTGCATTCGCAGAAGCAGCGAATCGTGACCCACACAGACGCAGGTTGCGTTCTGCTTATGTTGCGAATGGGCCTCCGGAACGGATCCCATTCGCAACCAGAGGTACCACTGTATTCACCATGTTAAGAACTTCAGGATCCCCATAGAAGTAAATCTACAAATGCGAGCAGGAGTCTCTAGGGGCGTAGCCATGGCCCTTTCAGCTCAACTGCAACTAAGTAGGATGCACAAGACAAGGAAATGGGATAGCCTGGAATGTTGGCCAGATATGGACGACTAGCAGTAACACTGGCTGCACTGATTAAATGTTCTGGGCCCGCACTACCTTTTCTTAAGCAAGTGGTTTCCGAACAGCTCATTCTGTACTAGATCAGTGAAGTACGACACAGGGAAGCCTGCAGCCCCAGGTTGACTATAAGAAAACACCCTGCTCTTCAAACATTCCAATTGTCTACAGCAGTAACTCATCTTTAACATTAGCAAAGCTTTTCTGAAATGTCAACATGCACCCTTCTTGACTTGAATATATATTCCACTTTGCTTCTTTGCCCAGATTAAAAAAAAATCTGTTGATTTATTCGCTACAGCTACACTAGTTCAAAATAAGTTTTGTTTTTAAAAGGAGCATTCATGTTAAAGGAAATTTCTATTTTGAATGTTGGTCTTTAACCCATTACTACCTATCAATCTCTAGAAGAAATGAAATTTAAGCTGACATCCAGAAACAGTTTCTATTTCAATTACTCAGACAAAGTTTCTGTAACACATCAGGATTTTATTATATGCAAGAGTAAATATTAATACTTTGGCATGGTATGTCTCTTCAAGCTCATCCTTATACATTTTCACTTGCACATCATGCTGCTCTCTCATTTCTTGAAGCGCCTGAGCAAGTTTGTGCTCATAATCTATCCGACGCCCGGAGTCCACCTCAACAAGACGGGTCTCATGCTTTCTTCTTGTCTCATTGATTTCCTAAGGAGGAATAACATTACTTTTCAATAACACAATTTCACTAAGCAAAGAAAAGCAAGGATGGCATATTAAATAAAGTATGACCCCATTGGCTTTCCAGCTATATTGCAATTGCTTTGTGTACTGATAAGAAGGAAAGTCTCGCTTAAATAGGTTTCTTGGGGCTCAGCTTTTAAGATAAATACTCCAAATATATATTTTTGGATATGCCACTTTTACGAGGATGCCCCCCCCCCAATCTTCTTAGTAAATGTGCTCCAATATATTACTGTTATGAGATTGGGGATTAGAATGGGTATCCTCTTGGGATAGCTTCCAGTCTTAGGGTTCTTTATTTGTAAGACTGGATCTGATAATATTGCTAAAAAGGTCAAACCAGTTCTTCTGTTAAGTAAACAGTCCTGGCCATGTCTCTTAAGTACCCCCTTTTGCCATGTAAGCTAGGGCAATGGGCTGGCACAGGAAATAGCTGGAGATGCTTCAGGTATAGAAAAAGGAGGGCAGATCTCCTCCTTCACTGATTGGAAGCAATGCTGAGAAACCCACAGTCTTGGAGAGTCTGAAGTAAAGATGGAGAAATGTATTTGGTTTGCTTTTATAAGCAACTGACCTTATACTCACTTCCCATACCAATACATGGATCAAAACACAATAATCCTTCGGACAGCATGCTTTCCCAAATGTTACGATAGTTCTCCACTCAAAACTTTTACCAAAATACATAAAACATGTATTTTAGGATAAATCACCTTTAGAAATACATACATTGAGACACAGCACACATCCATATTTAAGTTGTGTTTTTTAAGTGTTTTTAAGTGTCCAGGACATGGCCATATTTAAGTGTTTTTGAACACCAATTTGTGTTGTGGTTTTTAAAATCGAAGTTTAGTGCTGTAACAGGACAGACTT
The DNA here is from genome assembly GCF_964252035.2 of Podarcis erhardii. Classification (NCBI taxonomy): domain Eukaryota; kingdom Metazoa; phylum Chordata; class Lepidosauria; order Squamata; family Lacertidae; genus Podarcis; species Podarcis erhardii. The sequence goes on from NC_138501.1 coordinate 14,806,943, forward strand.
TGGAAGACACACATGTGCAAAATTGACACAGATCAGAAATAGACTGATCCATCTATCACTACTTGGAGGCAGACACAGAGACCTGATTTGAAGCCAGGGTGCACACTAGCTTGTCACTGCATAACATTACCTTAGAACCTGAACTATATTACCTCTTCATAAATATTTTTTCGGAACTCCAGGTCTTCAATCAAACTTTGACAGCGATTTTCAAGATCCACTTTCAGTAAAGTTTCATCCACCAGCTGCTTCTTAGCAGCAGCTAAAGCGGCTTCAAGCTTAAAAGAAATAATTACAAATTAGCAAAAACACAATTCCAGCATAAAATAATTATCACAAGTAAAAATTAAGTGCCATCTGGCAAAGTTTTCATAAAGCTGGCCAATTATAGAATAAAGCACATTTGATGCACTGAAGTTAAGTTCACTCTTCATTAAGTACTGCTCATTTACTGATCCACAATGTCTCACATACTGTTGTTTGGTTTATCATCATGGGAACAAGCAACAGCAAGTCTTGGGGCTTACACACTGCACCCCTTTGCACCTGGCATAAAGAGCTGGGAGGTTTTTGCTTCAGTTCCAAACTAACATTAGATAAGTATTATATGTGAACCCAGACAAGCCACAGTTACGTCTTAGCCAGTGTGAAAAATGCATATATAAACTAGGCACCAAATAGCTCCCCTTAAATCAAGGTTACACTCACCAAAATGGAATGTCTAGTTGCCATTTTGGGGCAAGACAGTTCTATAGCCTTATTGTTCAAATGGAGTGACTGTGATTATCAGTTAAACATATGGCTAGTTCAGATGACGAATCTGGGCTAGATCAAGAGCATTGAGAACTTAAAGAAGACTGTTGATTCAGCAACAGTCCACATATATACTGGCCTATTCCAACCTCTTTTTCTTAATGGTGATTGTTCCTGCTCAGGGTGCACAGAAAAAGTAATTTGGTTCCAGAAATTCATTCTGATTGTGCAGATAACATATAACTAATAGAATTCTACAAGATGGGGTCTTAGTGTGTGAAAACAGTCCATTCAATGATCCCCAGATGGTGGATATGCCAGGTGCCATCCTGGCGCCCAGGAATCTTCACGTGGTCGCAAGTGGTCAAAAGCCAGCTGCAAAATGCGCCTGGCACCTGGCTAATGTCAAATACTGGTCTTAGCAATGATTGACCAAAACAAGTAAATTTCAACCCATAGTTTAGGAAAAGGGATCTGCTTCAAATAACAATAGTTAGGATTAACTAATTTACAGTCTGACCACAATGCTAAACTGTAGTTGATTTAAATCAAAAGTTAAAGGTTTTGATTGCCTCCTGGCTGCACCAAAACAGCTGAGGTGCGAGTGCATGAGATCTAGGCTACTGTACATTACAGTAACCATTATCATTACATCCAATTATGAGAAACTAAGTTGCTTCCTATGGTGTCACAGTGCACAAATGCAATAGACTTCAAGTTGCACAACAGACTTCACCTTCCTTTCCCATCCCCCATTGTAGCCTCCTGTTCGCACCAAAATCTGCTCTGGTGTGCAGATCCCACCCTGTAATTTCTCAACACACTCACCAGTTTTGTTTTAATTAAAATAGTGAGCATTATTAACTACTCAACGAGCTGTAGCCACATTTGTAAGATGCTGTTGCTACTTATTCCAAGCTGGCCTGAAGCACACTGTGTAGTAACTTATATATTTACCTGAGCAATCTGATCTTTTAAATCTTCAAGGTCCACCTCCAGGCTTTTCTTATCACCAAGTGCTGTGGCAAGTGCAGCTTCTTTAGCATTCAGAGCCGCTTCAAACTCTCGAAGCTTAAGCATTGCTCCATTTAGATCAGATTCTTTTTTTGCATAGCTAAAAATAAAAAAAAAACAGAAAAAAGAAGTTCAATATTTTCTTCAATGCAAGATGGAACTCAACAAGAGCTGTATGGCTCTAGTTGGATTCCACAGGTTTGTGGGGAATGGGAAATCTGCTAAAAGACTGAAACTCTAGTGAGATGTAATTTACTGCATCCTTACAGTTCTTAATATATAAGCCATGTGAAGAGAAAAACCTTATTCTGTGTAATCATTTCTAGTGAAGAAATAGTAACACTAAACTATTTCATCATAGTACATAGCTAGATTTTCATAAGCGATTAAGATTTTGCTGGCTGTATATAAACCAATCAACAACACTTAGCTATTTTTGCAACGCAAGCACTTTATGCCAAAACAGTGAAGAATAAGATTGCAGAGATGCTAAGATTAAGTATAGCCTCTATTTTATAGAGAAAAACCAAAGTGCAATATTAACTTGCTGAATGACTGTAGAACCTGAAGTTCAAGTTATTCAGCACACTCAACTGCTTTTAGCACCATCATAAAATTGTTATTGTGCAGCTGGGATACTAGCACTGTAAAAAGTAAAAGCCCAAAGCATATCTACAAAAAACTTTGAATTTGGTACAATCCAAATTATGTACCAAGGAAAACAGTTCTGTGACCTGAATAAAATACATAAGCAGAACAAATGTGTACAATCTACTCTGCTTTTCCTAGTCATGGGGAAAAGGCAAGCAGCTACTCAAGTTACTAAAATTCCACTCACAGCCACTGGAATAAATTTAATGGGTCTACGCTGAGTAAAACCTGGTTGGATATGACCTATAATTTTCTCTCTCCTTGCTGCACATTCTTTGGTCCTACACAATCACAACATCTATAGAGCTCTTAGGTAGAAAACTTAGATGAAGAGTGATTTGATTTGAGGTCCTTCAGGCCCCAGAATGGAAGCTACCCCAACAGTACTTAAGTTGGTGGGCAAGCCTGCAGCAGAGACCAAAAAAACCACAATTCTTCCCAATTGAAACACTGAGGTGGGCCTTCATAAATTTCATAGGAAGCCAGCTTATGAAATCCTCATCTTAATGAGAACATACTAGAGTTTCTATATGTAACAAGTACTTTTCCAAACATTTGCTTATTTGCTTAAGTGTTGTACAACTGTGGCTTTTATGTATTTGTTTATTTATAAACTACTTCACAGCTAAAGCTATCAAAGCTGTGTGATGTTATAATGCAGTTCCTTATTGTGGAGTGCCATACCCCATAACTGGAATATCCATTATTCTCAATACTGTCACCAAGATGAGTCCGGGCTACAGAGAAGAAACAGAAATTCCATTTTCAGCAAGGAAGGCGGTTTGATTAGTCTGACCCGGAAGAGATAACAAGAGGTGGAAAATACTAAGAACGCACACATTTATTCATTTTTTACCAGGAGCCTGGTTTACCTCTTGGGCAAAACTGAGTTTCTTTTCTTTTACTTACTATTACCCTTCTGGGTTTCCAGAATACTGAGCAAGATGGTCTGGCTTAGTAAAGGGCAGTTTCTGAGTCTCCTAGGTAAAAATGCAAGTAGTCTCAAACCCTTTACCACAACACTATTCGCAAAACATGAGTTTCAGGGCCACTACAATTTCACCACAGCTAGGGCTTGCAATTCAATGGGCTAGACTGAATGTAAAGGAAGCAGGCAGCTGCTGGCCAAACAAACCAGTAGGGGTGCTAGGTTCACACATGCCACTGAGCCACTGTTCAGTACTAGGAAACCTCCAGTCTGGAGCCTAATTAGGGTTAGGTCTGCCAGGCCTCCCCATTGGGCCCATGACATGATTTGGCTTGAACTATGCCCATCTGTTATCACCTGGCATCAGGCACAGCACAGGTAATCCTGTAGGGCAAATTAATCACCAAGCATCAGGAGTGCATTCAAAGGGCACTCTTGAGTCCTCCTTTGCTGCTGGTGGTATACTTCACTGCTTTTTAAATTTGGCACCCAATTCAAAAAAAACAGTAAATTACTGTAATGTAGGGGACACGGGTGGCGCTGTGGATAAAACCTCAGCGCCTAGGGCTTGCCGATCGCATGGTCGGCAGTTCGAATCCCCGCAGCGGGGTGCGCTCCTGTTGTTCGGTCCCCAGCGCCTGCCAACCTAGCAGTTCAAAAGCACCCCTAAGTGCAGGTAGATAAATAGGTACCGCTTTATAGCGGGAAGGTAAACGGCGTTTCTGTGTGCTGCGCTGGTGCCGGCTCGCCAGAGCAGCTTTGTCACGCTGGCCACGTGACCCGGAAGTGTCTCCGGACAGCGCTGGCCCCCGGCCTCTTAAGTGAGATGGGCGCACAACCCTAGAGTCGGACACGACTGGCCCGTACAGGCAGGGGTACCTTTACCTTTACCTTACTGTAATGTAGATGGTGATTTGTTCTCTCTTTCCTGGGAACCTAAGTTTGTTCCCCGCCCCTACCCCATATATGCTTTTAAAAAGTGAAAAGGCAATAAAAAAACCAGTGAAAAGTATCTTAGTTTTAGGATTTCAAGCACTGCCTTTAAAAACGTATAGTGCCTAATTATTACACGCTGTAATATTCAGCACCAATGACCTTAAAAGAATAATATTGACTAGCTTTTTCTCTCTGCATTATTATTGTCCTTAGTTATCAATGGCTTTTTACACCATCAGCTCAAGATGATGTAAAAACAAGCAAAAACACAGTTAAACACACAAAAACAGCAGATGTATTTAAATCAAAACAATACAAAATAGACACTCATGGCAGAGACCCAGTCACCCAGCTGGTAAATTCTCTGTTTCTAGAAAGCTCAGATAGTGTATACCTATCTTATCTTGAAAAGAATGCCACTCTACATGCATGCCCTATTTGGGGGTGGGGGTGGGGGTGAGGTATGCCAAGGAGTATCTGAGACATATTAAATTCATGAAAGTTGAAAAACTCTTGATTTAAGAGTACTGTGTTACACCAAACACGTGGGGTCAGCACATGACAAATTGGAAAGTTTTCAGTAAATACTTGAAGTGACCCAGCTGCCTTACTTTGCCGTAACCATATGGCACATTTGGCAAATCACTGAAAAGCTTACAATTATAGTAGTTGTATGCTGAATCAGAGTAAATGACAGACAAGAGCTTCATCTACCTATAGTCTGATTTCACAAGCACAAGGATTCAAACACTGAAAATAATCATTGTGCCAACAGTACAACGGCCATGTGCAAAAGGGATGATTTGGATAATAGTCTGAATTGCAACTGAGGGAGAAACATTCATTTAAATCAGATTATACTAACTCTCCTATTGAGGTCCATACTTTAACACAGCAATATGGACTTGGGACAGCTGTTTCAACTATGTTTACCCTCTGAACAGTTGCCCTGTGCACCAGCTGAACTATACTTAACACTTGCTGAATCAATCAAGTCATTGTCTTAATAACAGGCCCATAGGAACGTAGATTTTCAATGCAATTTCATAAATATGCCTTTTTTAAAAATGGAAGCAGGAAAGTAAGAATGAAAAAAACGTTATTTCCTTAAAAGAAATCTTCTGTTCCTGGAACTGGATGATAGTAACAGGGGGGAAAAATTGTACAAGATTCTGTTCCTCTTAGCTGCTGGCAATCTTACTATGTAAGCTACCAAATAAAAAAATTTCTTCCAGTAGCACCTTAAAGACCAACTAAGTTAGTTCTTGGTATGAGCTTTCGTGTGCATGCACACGAAAGCTCATACCAAGAACTAACTTAGTTGGTCTTTAAGGTGCTACTGGAAGGAATTTTTTTATTTTGTTTCGACTATGGCAGACCAACACGGCTACCTATCTGTATATGTAAGCTACCGTATTTTTCGCCCTATAGGACGCACCGGCCCATAGGACGCACCTAGTTTTTTTTGGGGGGGGGAATCAAGGGGGGGGGAATTTATTTCTCCCCCAGGTTTGCGCAGCCATCCCCAAGCTCCGTCTCCCTCTTCTGCCTTCAGGGACAGCCTCTCTAGCCTCCGTGGGGCAGCGACTTGCCCCGCTGTCCCCCGAGTTTGTGGGGCTGGCGGGGGGGGGGGAGGAGCAAGCTTGCTTCTCCCCCCCCCCCCCGCCAGCCTCCAGATCAGGTCAGGGAATAGCGGGGTGGCGGCGCTGCGATATTAATAATGTGTCACTTATGTGAATTGCATATTAGTTCATGCTTATCAAAATAATAAATAGAAAGTGTGGCCAACCCCCCTCCCCCAAAATGGCCCATAGACATTCTGTTTTGGCATCCACAATCCAGGTGCCAGGAACCATTTGGCTCTTAGCTTTTCTATCCCAGTTTCTAACACTGTGTGCTGGGTAGCGCAGCAGCAGTCGCATCCCAGTGCATCAGCTGAGCAAGCCCTGCTGCCCCTCCAGCTCACGCTGAGATCTTCTTTGGGTTCTGGGGACACGTCTGATGCTAGGAAGTGAGGCTGAGCAGCTCAATAAAGCCCCACTGCCCCTCCAGCTTGCGAGGAGATCCTTCCCAGAGCCCGAAGAGGTCCTCTTTGGGATCTCAGGTGGGTTTTCTCACGAGCCACTATGGTTCTCCAGGGTGCTCACCTGTATACAGTAATATCTCTTACAAGGGTCTTTCTCACTGGGTTGTTACTCATTTTAACAGCAGAAGTTAAGTAGTTCACCCAGAAATGAGTGCTTATACAAGATTGTTCTTAACATTAATGGAGAAAGCAGCTCTCTATAATATTGGTTTTTCCCTTCTTAGCTTCCAGAAAGCCAACCTTAAGAGATGTGTCAAAACACACCACCCACAATTAGGAATCACAGATTTCTGCATTTTATCTGGCTATTAATATAAGCTAATATAAGAAGTAACAAAGGAACCAGTGATTATATTAAACTTAAGTATTATACTTACATGTAAGTGCACATTTCACAGCTCAAACAGGAGTTACCACATATGTACTTTAATCCAAGCCCTACTTCTAAATCACATAAAATTTGCTTCTAACGCAAAACCTTTGCAAAAAAATAAAGTTTCAACTCGTTTTTGAGGTAGGTATACAATAACTCAACCACCATCTGATTAATTAGAACATGACATCTAAATACCCCACATGGGCTTGGAACTAGATAAACTGCTTTGCTTTTGCCAATCATGTGCAAATCAGGCCTTAAGATGAGAAGCAGGGCCTGAGGATTTAAAACAAATAGATGAGAATCAAATTACTGGCACTTTAAGATATCCCTTCCACCCCTGGTTTCCAACCTTGTTTTCATTAATATGGAAAAGCCTGTTTATTAAAGGTTTAAGGGGGTAGTCTGCACAGAAATTCCTGTCCCTTCAAAAGATGTACATTTACTTTGATCTCAAAGTATCCCATTCACCATAATTACTCTAGCAATTTGCAAATCCAGCTTTTCAGTGGTAAGCTGGAGTTCCCAGAGAAATAGAATCCATATCAAGAGTTACACTATTCAGTCACTAGGCAGAAAACCACATCATATTTCTACTATAAGATGCTTCAGAGCTAATTATGGCAAGCGAACACATGCACAGCACTAGTTTATTTTCCCGGTTTTTAAAAAAAGAACAAAAGCAACAAGAAAAGGGGCAACAGTTAAGCACAATATTTCTCAACTTCATTCTGCTACAGATTTAACAAAGCTACTCTTTTTGGAATTGACTGACAAATGATGAAGTGCCTGGAGACACAGTCAGGTCATGTATCCACAGCACTGACCAGAGGAGAAATGGCTGCTGGAGGAGCACAGACAGAAGAGATGTCATGACGCATCTGTAGCAGTGAAACCAGATGCCTTCATCTGCCCCAGCTGCAATAAAACATGTCTCTCCTGTATTGATCTCTATAGCCATAGCAGACGCTGTAACTCTCCAATGGTTTGACTATACCCCCAAAGGGGCACTCTTCCACTGTATCTAAAGACAGAAGGAATGAACGAGTTCATCCTCCTGCAATCATTTCTGGACCCATGCACTGCTTTTTCAAGTAATGATTTTTACGGCAAAATCCAGCAGAGGCATCTGCTAACTTAAGAAAAGAGGCATTTTTGCTGATTCCCTCTTCATCCCTCCTCTACATGCCACTTACCACAGGAGGGTCCCCCAAAACCATCTAGAACATTATTGGAGAGAATGCAGTGGACTGAGAATAAAAAATCTCTTTAATTAGCAGACACTTCTGCTGGATTAAAAGCCATTTCACATGCATAATTCCCACACTTAATTTCACCCTTACAATTTAGCCCAGCTATACAAAACCCTAGAAGTTACTGCTACATAGAAACCTAATTATAAAAAGAGCAAGGCAACAGAAACTCAGTAAAGATGGCCTCAAGAGTTAAGAACCACCACCAAGCCACAAGCAATGGTCTTCACAAAAGCAGAACACCGTAACTCCAACCTAATATTGTGGATTCTCCTATTCTACTGCCAACATATTAAAACATAATTTTATCTCAACCACTCTAGTCAATTTGAAAGTGCCCAGCAAAAAATTAACGAGTGTGTGTACAGATAGATGGTTCTACAAATTTATCCTTCATGACTCCATTACCACCACATATGGATTGATGGATGTGCAACGTATCTCCTAACACAAAAAGATACATACCTGGCTCTACAGGAATGATAGCACCACCTTCTTTTCCTCACTGCAAGACAAAGTCCCTAAGCTGCAGCAGCTAGACACATTATTCTTCTTCTCAAATATTTATATATACTAATGCACCTCACAAAACCAGAAGGCTGTTATCCAAGACTATTACTAATGTTTAGAAGTAGCTTTTCCCAAGCTTTAAAACTTGCCCACCACAAATTATACCACAGCAAATGTTGGTGAGAAGGCACAATTAGTAAAACAGAGCTTTGAATATGGTGACAACAAAGCTTTGAACTCTAATTTATAGCATTAAAAAACCAGTTAGCAGTTCAAACGTGCAAGTTGAATCAAGAAAAGCATGCAAGCAGACGCAAAGAAGGACGCCATAAGCATAACAGCAAAATGAACATAACTTTCTTCTTGAAGAAGCTTTTAGATCATGGATCAAAGGCAGTCAGCAGGTAAGATGCAACCACTGCAGCAATTTTATCCAATTTAAATATGTGGACAGGGATGATCCAATAGACATTGCATACATGGTACTTTCAAAAAGCTTTTACTATCGGGTCCCTTACCAAAGTGATCTTAACACATGGGATAAGAGGACAGACCCTCTTATGGATCAGTAACTGGTTAAAGAACAAGAAGCAGAGTGTAGGCTTAAATGGACAGGATGTAAGAAGTGGGTCCCTCAAGGATCTGTATTGGAACCAGTACAGTCATACCTCGGGTTACAGCCCCTTCAGGTTGCGTTTTTTTGGGTTATGGACCGCTGAAACCCGGAAGTACCAGAACGCGTTACTTCCGGGTTTCAGCGGTTGCGCATGCGCAGAAGCGCTGAATCGCATCCCACATGTGCGCAGACACGGGTTGCGAATGTGCATCCCGCACGGATCACGTTTGCAACCCGACTCCACAGGGAGGCTCCCCTGGCACCAGAGTTTGAAATTAGAAGGGTGTCAGGAGCATTTTGCACCTAAAGATTCTCCATTTGCGAGCACCTCAAAAGGTCTGGATGCCATTCCCCCCCCCCCCCCCGGCTGTCACTCAAGGATTACTGAAATGTATGGAGCCTTGAAGTGTACGTTAAGGATAGACAATATGTTAAGGAGTTTCACAATAAAGAGTAGTGTGTTTTGAAAACTGAAGCATGGTACCAATTTTTTTATTGTAAACACCAAATTAAACCTGTATTAACAATTTCTGCTAAGAATGTGGTATTAACAATGTGTCACTTCTGTGAATTGCATATTAGTTCATGCTTATCAAAATAATAAATAAAAATTGTTGCGACCCCCCCCCCCCGACATTCTGTTTTGGTGCCCACAAGCCAGATCCCAGAAGCCATTTGGCTCCTAGCTTTTCTATCCCAGTTTCTAACATTGCCTGGTGCCTTCATTACATATCATTAGGCACCAGGCAAAAACATTCTACTTCTCCTAGGCCACTGGAGAGGCATATTTGCAGCACATTCTTTTCCTCAAAGAATTCTGGAACTGTAGTTTACTGCCCCCTCAGAGTTGTAATTCCAGGAGTACTGCCATAAGAATACAGAAGTTGGCCAACTTTGATGATGAAGTGAGCAAAAGATGATTACTTTGCATAGTTTTTCACTGTGAAATATACTACAAAAATTGCAACACCTGATCCATTTTTTCAAGGTATCCAAAATTGTCCTAAATACAAAATTGTCCTAAATGAATTTTAAAAAGCTTTTAGAACATATAATTAAATACATCTTACCCAATTTCACTTACACGATTGCAGCTGTACACTGCCAACAAACAAACAAACAAACAAACAAACAAACAAACGCAGAGCTGGGGAGGGGGATCAGAGAAGAGAACAGGAAAAATGGCAGGCAACAAGACTTCTAGTGCCTTTCTGCTACCCCTCCACTATGCCCATTCTGTTTCAGAATAAGACTGGGGGACAGAGGTCTACAGGGAGAAAAGTCTTCTCACCCCAATTGTATGGCCACACACCAGATTTGAAAATGGTTAAAAAAAAACAAGAAATAGCACAAGTGAATGCTTCCTAAGAAACCAATTTTGAATGCCATTAACAAAAAATAAAAAGGCAAAGCAACAGCAAACTGACAGCACACAACTGTTAAAGGAAAGCTTTGATGGCACCCCTGAAAGCATTCCTCTGCAGAGCTCTGGAGGTGTATGAATCAAGCTTATCAGTGCAAGCAAGCATCTGCTCATTCCAAAGAAGTGAAGCCAGCCAGCAAAAGGAACAAACCCAATACCAGAAAGAATATAAATGAAAAGGTTCCATGGAGTTATGAACCAAATTATTCACTGAGCACTGGAGAAAAGGAGCAATCTGCCTTCTTCCAAAGTTACACACATTTCTTTAGGCAGGCAGCTCTGCAAAGCTCAAAAACGTAACATGAACATAAATAGGAGTGATTTCAATTCTCACATGCATTGTTAATGCTTGAACAGGAATGCTCTTAGCAAAATAGGGAAAAATTCGTATTAAACGCTTCTCTTTCAAGAACTGCATTTAAAGTAAGTACCTATGTTGTTGCAATATATCTTGTGGGTTTTTTTTTTTCTAAAAACAACAAAAGCAAACACAGAAAAACTTCCCCTTCTATTTTAGCTCTAAAGGGGACTACCACTTTAGATAAGCTATTTAAAAAGTTAGCCAAATTGTGTAAGTTGACAACTTTGTAGATAAGTATCACATGTTAATAACCCATGTATTTAGATCAAATCTGAACATATGAAATGATGATGAAAACATGGCCCACCCCAGTGTCATACACCTCATACTGTCAGTTAGGCCGGAAACTGCTCTTAAGAAGAAACCTTCCAGCCCTCTTTTTCATTCATTCAAATATTACCACACTAGCTATAGCACATGGCAGCAGCTAGAGGAGTCAGACTAATATGCTCACTACTCGAGAAATGAATGGGAGGAAAGGGGAGGAGACAATAACACGCTCTCAAACCATGCCCGATTCTCATCTCTCAATGGAGTAAAATGTGGATTTTGAATCTGTTGTTAGCTCAAGTTCTGCCTTGTTTTAAAGTGAAGATTACAAACATGCTCTTACTTTACTGCTCACCTTTACAAATAGAGCATAGAGACCATGCATGGACAGAAATACAAATAAATTAACAGAAGGGACCAGAAAGGAGGAACCGAACATCATGCGCACCTCTATAAAACAGGATGAAAAGCGTTGCCGAGGGGGAAACATGAATAAAGAGTTCTCTCACACCAAAATCTCTACGTAGATAGCATGATTCTAACTTCTGACATGGTATCTCCCCAAACATGAAAGTGAGGGGAAGTTATCAAACCCTCTTATGAAACGAGCTTCGTGGAGGAGTTCCACGCTGACCTATATTAATTGCTTTGGGGGCTCGCAAATCTACGGTGGCCACCCCAAGCAGGAGTAGAGAAGGCAAGAGGAAGTATGGTGTGGAGATTCCAAGGGACAGGGTGGGGTTGGAGGCAGGAAATGGAAGAGGGTCTATGACGTCAACATGCAAGCAGCGGAGTAAGACCCAGACCCTGGTCTCCCCAGCAGGCAGTCCGCTTCAGTCATGTGGTGCAATGTGAGAAGGGAGCCTCTTGGGGACCAAGAGAGGCCACATGCTCCTGGCCTGATGACTCCATCAAGGGTGCCAGCCAGTGTTAGAAAGTGGGATATGAAAACTAGGACCTTAACGGCACCTTAAAACGAGGTTACAGGCGCAACAACGGAATGTCTGGGCACTTGCTTTCTATAACAGGAATACAGTGCTGAAAATGAATGAACGGCAGCTAAAATATTATGTTCATTTTTCACCTGGTTTAGCCCACCCCCCCTAATATCCTTAAGAGGGTCTCTTCTCCGGTCTTGGGAAGTGGGGAGGCAGGAAAAGCTCCTCTTTTCCTTCCACTCTGCAGTTTTAATCGGAAATCTAAGGCGCAGTGCTGTGCCCAGAGCTCAGAAACAGCACGCATAACGCGCCCAGAACAATGGGAGTTTGAAACACCGAGTGCCAAATGGAGTGAAATATGGGGGGGGGGGAGCCCCGCCTCACACAATCACATGGTGTTGTGCACGCGCAACATTTGAATGCCCATCAGCTTTGGGCGGGGGGGGGGAAACCCTCTCACATATTTTATTGGGGGGGGGGCTAGCCCTAGGAATTGGCTTCTATTAACTCTTATTGAAGCCAAGATAGGACGAGAGATCGAGGGGGTCTCCGTCTCCTCCTCGGCCACTTACTTGCCCAGGAGCTGGTCGTGCTCGTTGCGGATCTTGCCCAGCTCGATCTGCAGCTTGGCCCTTTCCCGGGCCGTGTCGTCCAAGGCTCTCCGGGCATCGGCGAGCTCGGCTTCGTAGAGGGACTTGAGGCCGGTGAGCTCCCGGCCGCGCACCTCCTCTCGCTCGGTGACCTGGAGGTGGAGCGCGCTGTTCTCGATCTCCAGGCTGCGCACCTTGTCGATGTAGACGGCCAGGCGGTCGTTGAGCTCCCGCAGCTCTTCCTTCTCTTGCAGGCGGCTGATGCGCGTGGGGCTCAGAGGGGTGCTCGCCGCGCTGCCCCGCGAGCGCTGCCCCGACGGCGTCGAGGCCATGGCCGCCACCGCCGCCGCCATGGCGCGCAAGAAACGCGCGGGGAAAGGGGGGGGGGAGGGAGGAAGGAAAAAAGAGCCCGAAAGGGGTTCAAAAGCGGAGAACTTGGCAGTGCAAAGGTTAAAAAAAAAAGCACCACAGGAATCCCAAAAGCAAATTGCCAAACGAGCAGCGAGGCAGCGAGAGGGAAAAGTGAGGCGCGAAAGGAAACGAACCGAGGATGCAAATGAATGAACAACAAATAATAATAACCCGCGAGGGTGAGGAAGCGAGCGAGCGGGAAAAAAGGGAGAAAGAGGAGGAGCGAAAAGAAACGAAGGCGGCTCTGCAGGTGCTTCGCTGAGGCGAAATGGATGGTCCAAGCAAATGAAGAAAGGGAGCGAGGAGAAGCGGCTCCTGCTCAGATGGGACCCGGCGCTGCTGCAAGGAGCGGAGCCGCCCGCCCGCCTCGCGTATCCCGCCTCCGGCCGCTCCTCCCCGGGCAGAACACACAAAACAGGCGGGCTCTGCTCCGAACCAATATGGCCGTCGCGCGCTCGAGCGCCGGCCCTCCCTCTCTTCCCTCCCTCCTCCTCCGCTCGCCTATGCCCCCACCGCACGTGACCCGCGCTCAACCAATAGGGCGCCGAGCGGGGCTCTCCGCCGAGGTCTAGACGCTAAATTCAAAACCCTCAACTGCCGGCGAGGCAGCGGCGCGCGCGCGCAATCTCTCTCTCTCTCTCTCACACACACACACACACACAAACACGCCCACCCACGGCTGAAACCCCCAAGTGCGCGTGCGCGGTTAGGCCGCCGACGTTCCTTTCTTCTCTCCCTCGCTCTCCGCCATCTCTTGTGGAGGAGGAGGAGGAGGAGGAAAGGAGCGGGCGGGCGGGCGGGCTGCTTGTTTATCGGGCCCTGGAGCGCTTGGAAGAAGCCGCGGTGCTGTTTTTCTTTCCCCTCGCACACGCACTTGTCCTTCCCGGCTATATGTGAGGGCTGGCGGCGTGAAACTCCCCCTGGCCGCTGTTAAGCATCCTCTTCCGTTCGGTCTGTTTGAACGCGCGGACCGTTGGCTTTCGGCGGGAAAACCCTGAGGGGAACCGAAGGGGCTGCGGTGGCCGCCTCAGGGTGGCGTCCAAGATGCGGGGATGGGAAGGCCAAGGTTGTGAGACAGGTGAGCGCTTCAGGCGCCCCGTCGAAAGGGTCTCGTCCCGTTTTGATGGATACAATAATGGAATACTGAATGGTTTCGTTTTTGTAAAATATGCTGGGATTTATGATATGCAAAATGAATTATGGAAAGAGAAGAAGGGAAGTCAATGATTTTAAGGATGCTTAAATGAGTATTTTAAATTGCAAAACTGGAAATTTGTGTTTGTGTGTATGTACGTGTGTGTATACACACACACATTTTATATATATATATATATATACACACACACACACACACACACAAAAGGTCTTGTCCTTTTCTGCCAGGGATGTTCTTCCGCAGGCACCCGAGAAGTGGAATGAAGAAATATTCCCGGCAACAAGGGCATTGGCAAGATTATTGTAATAACCAGCAATTTCATAAGAGTAAATAGTTAAAGTCAATGAATAAAAGAAGTTAATTTAGAATAGGCGGGAAATGATAAAATAAATTAAGGAACGGCACAAAGAGGAGGAAGGAAGTCAGGTTTCGAAATGTTAAAATGACAGTAAAACTATTGAAATAACTGAAAATCATAAATATAAAAAATAATGATAAAGTAACTTGGCCGCACACCTCTCCATTGACAGGGATGGCTTTTGCTGCTCTCTGTCTTGTTAGTTCTTACATTTGTACACTTCCCTTCAGCTGAACCTCACAGGGCAGTTCACAGCATAAAGAAAATGAAAACCTATTTGACTGTCGCAGTGCTAACTGGCCTTTAAATCTGCGCTCCAAGGTTTGAGGAGGAAAAGGGGAGTCTTCTTAAAAAAAGCCTGCCTTTTCTCCGCAAATAAATTCAGATTACATGTATTCAGATTTAGGAAATTATGTGAAGGGAGTGCCTCCCCGCCTGTCCTACCTTGCCAGGAAAGTGGGAGCAAGTGGCCATTTCGTTACAGCCTGCCAGGTCCTCTACCCCCCGTAAATATGTACTCCATTTCTGCAAAGCTACAGCTTTTCCCTTGCCTCAACGAAGAGAGACCTCCTTTCTGCAACGGGTGGAGGTTTCTTGGCATTTCGCTTGAAGGCAATGGACACAAGACAAACTAAGATTTATAAGACAATACTGAGCAGACCTAAACATATCCCCTGTAAGGAAAACAAAAACTCATCAGCAGGTTCTCTTCCAATAAGCCACTGCTAACATTATTTGTCAACAGCTGTCCTGTACACCTGACATACTGTGGACGCTCGCGTTGCGAACGTGATCCATGTGGGATGCACGTTCGCAACCCGCAGCGGCACATTGCGCACATGCAGGTTGCGATTCAGCACTTTTGCACATGCACGAAGCGCGATTTAGCACTTCTGCGCATGCTCAACCGCCAAAACCCAGAAGTAACCTGTTCCGGTACTTCTGGGTTTCAGCAGGTCCGTAACCCGAAAAAATACAACCTGAAGCGTCTGTAACCCATGGTATGACTGTATAGGAAAGCTGGACTCTGATCTCTTGTGCACCTTTCCTTGGAGACTAAAAACCAAGAGAGAGAGAAATGTTTTATCGTGCGATAATATGTGTGGCAGCCTCTGAACATGGATGGGAAGCTTCAGCACATGCAGAATTCAGAGGCCAAGTTGCTCACTGGGGGAAGACAGTTTAAGTAATCCTAGTCGGACTGCACTGGCAGCCAATTAGTTTCCAGGTCCAATTCAAAGTGCTGGCTTTTACCTATAAAGCCTTAAATGGCTCAGGACCGCAATACCTCAAGGATCGCCTCTCTGCATGTGAACCAACCTGGACTCCGCAATCGCCATCTGAGGCCCTTTTTTGTCTGCTCACTCCAGAGGGTTGCAACATGAGAACAGGCCTTTTCTGCAATAGCTCCATTTGTGGTATGCTCTCTCCATGGTGGCTCGTCTGCTGCCTTCATTATCTTTAGCTGCCAGGCAAAAACATTCCCCATCTCCCGGGCCTTTGACTAATTACCATACTTACTTGAATCTAATGCACACCTTTTTTTGCCAAATCGGATTGCAAAAATTTAAGTTGTGCATTAGATTCGATGGCACATTTACATTCGCCAGCAAATACTTTTTTGTCAATGGTCAAGGGTGATTGGGAGCTGCAGTCTTAATTACCGGTACATCTCTGGAGAGCCGGAGAGTCCCATCCCCTGGGGTAGCGTAAAGCATAAGCCCAGTACTGTATGTATAAAAGACTACATACACGAAAAGGTAACTGAAACAAATCACTTGTTTTATTGATGCATAATGCATCATTCAGAAACTAATGTTACAAATTCAGTGAACTTTGAAGGGAAATGTAGCAACATAGAGGAAATGGCAGGCAGCTTATTTAGAAAATGATATGGATTAAGAATTACATAATTGCACTTCCAAAGTAATGCAGGATAAACTGAATAGGCATATAAGGCCATGTCTATATTATGGTCTTAAAATACAGCCAAGTTCTTTTTTCAATTCATACTGAAACTAGTTTGGGTTAAAATTAATCAAAACAATATTTCATGAGACAGGAGATATATGGCTAATATTCTATGTACTATGCTTTTCCTTATCATAACTGAAAATTTTGAAGCTCTTTTGAAGTTCCTATTTTAGCATACAGAGTTTTCCAAAAGTATTTCTAAGTTTCCTGGCATTTTGAAATGAAGTACTTCTAAAAGTCAGATTGTTGTTTATTTCCTTGACATCTGATGGGAGGGCGTTCCACGGGGCAGACGCCTCCCCCGAGCAGGCCCTCTGCTTGGTTACCTGTAACCTCACTTCCCGCAGTGAGAGAACTACCAGAAGGCCCTTGGAGCTGGACTTCAGTGTCCGGGCTGAACGATGGGGGTGGAGATGCTCCTTCAGGTATACTGGACCGAGGCCATTTAGGGTTTTAAAGTTCAGCACCAACACTTTGAATGGTGCTCGGAAACGTACTGGGAGCCAATGTACGTAAGTCTCCCTACATTGGAAGAGGTGGTAATCCTTTGTTCCTTATTCACACTGCTCACAATATATCTAGCTTTCCATTTTTGACTCACCACACACTGATTTGGTAGACTTCCTCTTTCATCTGTTAGTCATCAGTGCAAACCAGCTTCCTCTCACAAGCACTAATCCTGATCTCAAACTATCTAAATCTCAGCATTAGAATCTCAGGAGACCTGTGGCAACCCACATTCTGCACCTAGGAATGTTTACTTGGAAGAAGTCCCACTGAGTTCAAGAGAGTGCTTTTTCAAGGAAACACGGACAGAAATATATAGTCTTTAACATTTGCTAGAAATCTAAAGTACATGTGGAGTGGTGAAATCTGCAGATAAAATGAAGTCAGGAAGCATTGGTTATAGAGAAAAATCAGGAAATTATACGAGATTAACTATCATCTCATGTTCTGGAGTAATAGAAATGGAATGTAATTCATAAGTAAATGCCTCTGGAGGCAAATGACTGTACAACTAGGCATTGTGAGTGCAGGAGCAAAGGACAGTAATTCAGCAAGGCCAAAGCACCACAGGTCCAAAAGCAAGAGTCATAGTCCATTAAAGAGAGAGAATATACAAGTGTTTATATGCTAATGCTAGAAGCCTCTGAGCCAAGATGGGTGAAACAGAGTGCTTATTCTTAGAGGACTGCATTGATATAATAGGAATAATGCAAAACTGGAGGAATAGAGAAACCAGTGGGACATTGTTATATCTGGATACAATGCTTTAGGAAGGTCAGAGAAGAATGTACTGGAGCTGGTATCATTCTGTATATTAAAGAGGTCATTGACCGAGCCCAACATGCTAGAAATCCCAAAAGGGACAGACTGCTCCACCGAAACATTGTGGGTGGTGAACCTGGCCCTAAGAATAACATAGTACAGGGGGTGTGCTATCGTCCCACTGATGAAAATGCTCAAGGAAATCTTAAGAAGAATGAAATCAAGGAAGCATCCAGAAGAAGAAATGTTGATTATTTTAGTAATGGGCTACTAGAAATAGTCTCACATAGACTGGCTACATATGTGTTCCAGTCACAACGAAAAGGAAAAATTTCTAGATACCCTAATATGACTCTGCCCTAGAACAGTTGCTCATGGAACTGATCAGAGGAGTGGTGACCCTAGAACCTGACACGAGGTATAAGAAGTGCTGTTAAGCCAGTTGGAAGCAGTAGCCATAGTGCTATTAAATGAAATATACAAGTACATGGCCAATTGCCAAGAAAAGCCAACATGGTCAAATCTGAATCAAAAGAGGAAACTAACCCCCCCTCAAGCAGATGAATGTTAAAAAAGAATTTGAAAGACAAAGGCTTTTAACAGTGAGTCCATAAGTGGCTGTGGAGGCCAATTCTGGAAACACACAGTGGGGCATAGGTTTCCGGGCGGGAGTTGATCATGGTGTGGGTTTACCAAGCGTGCCTTCCTCTTGGCTCGTTTCTCCCTTTCGTCCTGAGTTTGAGCGTCTTCAAAGTCCAACTGGAGCGCTCGCAGGCCAGTGTTTCCCAGTTGTCAGTGTCCATACTACATTTTTAAAGATTTGCCTTGAGAGAGTCTTTAGACCTCTTTTGTTGCCCACCAGCATTACACTTTTCCATTTTTAAGTTCGGAATTTGCAAATTTACATTGGAACAACTCTGAAAGCATACTCACCATGCTCGGGTCAGCTGTCAGTGTCGCTTTCCAGAGCTGAGCTTCAGGAAACTAATTCTACTCATTGTCAGCAGAAGCTGGCCACCGGTGTGCATGATGCTGATTGGTTGGTTCTGTGATGTCACAATAGGACATCCCTTTCTCCCTCATCCTTCAATCCAGGAGAGGTTTGAGAAAACTAAAAATGCACTGTGCTTTTTTAAAGAAAAGAAAAGAAAAGAAAGAAAGAAAGAAAGAAAGAAAGAAAGAAAGAAAGAAAGACGGAAGGAAGGAAGGCACCAATGGATGCTAAATTGAATAAAGGAGCATGCCCTTTGAAAAGGTAAAGAAATAAAGTCTACCTGAACTATGTCTGAACATTGGAGTTTCTGGAAAAATATGCAGGAGGAATCCAGGTGCACCTCAGGGGAGACTAAAACTGTAGCAACTGCTGCTATGTATACATTCATACCACATCCTATTAGTCCGTTATAAAAACATTAAAGAGCAGTGTCCTCTTTTTTTTTTTTTACACAGTTCAGGCCTTTAATGATATATGGAACATGCATAGGTTTTTCCTCTCCGCTTTCCCCAGTCTGTTGTAACCAGAAGGGATGCCTTAAGAACGAGCTACAGAACAAGCTGCCTTGCCGCACCTGCCACAATATAAAGTTGCCATAGAGTTAGGATTACAGCATTAAATAGCTCTGTGTAGCAACTGGCGCTGAAGTGAAAGAGTCTGTGTGCACACATAACCTCAGAGCCAAAATAATAAAATTGTGTGCAGTGCTGAGGAAGTTGAGGTCCCCTCCAGATGCTGGCTTCAATTCCCTTTCTTAGGCTGCCGCCTGGGCTCAAAGTGGCTTACTTCTGGGTACATACATATAAAAGGTTTCACAGCTTAACAAATATTTATTTCCTGTAAAAAGAAACACTGCATTTTTTCCTTGAGTAGAATATAAAGGGATATCCAAAAAACATGCCATTAAGCCATCTTACAAGGCAAAAGGCCCAAGGTAACCAAGGTAGGGTTGCCATATTTCAGAAAGTAAAATTCCTGACACCCGCAAAGTTACTGGGCTTTTTAAAAAGAGAACCACCAAAATTGTAATTTTAAGCTGCTTTTTCTATACACCCGAGTTTTTCCGGACATTTTGTAGATCTTCCCCCGACACCATTTTTACACCCAAAAACCAGGACATGTCAGGAATTTTCTTCATGTATGGCAAGCCTAGAAGAAGGAAGAGGTTCCCAGGGCAACTGGGTTGTGATGTCATAAAAGTCCTTTTACACTGAGTTTGTTTTTTGCAAGGTTTTCTGGGAGCAAGGAGGAGGAAGCAAGGAGAACACCGATGAAAAATGTGATAAAGAAATATGAAATATGGGTGGTTCTGTGGCTATCTCAGAGCACTGGGCGTGCTTATCTGTGATGTGGATGCCCCATGTTTGCACATGTGATGTGAGCACACCCTGTGGCGTGTGCGCACAGTCACTGCAGAACTTGGGGGGCCTGTCCCCACTCCCCCACCCCCCTTGGCGCACCTGCTGATTATCATCAGGCCATGGCAAAACTGGCTGGATTCAATTAGCTGACTGCAATGCCTCTATTGGGAAATGGGGTGAAATCAATCATTGGGTTTGTTTCCATAGATGAGTGTCAGGTATCATGGAGGTACAGCTTCAGTTTGGCCCTTTCAGTGGACTCAGCTAAAGTTAAAGGACCCCTGACAGTTAAGTCCAGTCACAAACGACTCTGGAGTTGCGGAGCTCATCTCACTTTACTGGCCGAGGAAGCTGACGTTTGTCCACAGGCAGTTTTTCCAGGTCATGTGGCCAGCATGACTAAACCACTTCTGGTGCAATGGGACACTGTGACAGAAACCAGAGCGCACAGAAACGCCGTTTACCTTCCTGCTGCAGCGGTACCTATTTATCTACTTGCACTGGCATGCTTTCAAACTGCTATGTTGGCAGAAGCTGGGACAGAGCAACGGGAGCTCACTCCGTCACAGGGATTCAAACCGCCAACATTCTGATTAGGAAGCCCAAGAGGCTCAGTGGTTTAGACCACAGTTCCACCCGTGTCCCGAATAAACAAGCACACAATCACTGATAGGTCCACCCGCCATTGTGAGGCTCAAAGCAATAAGATGATGCCTCCCCAGCTGTTGCCATTGGCTGTGGGTTTCTTGTGATGTCACAAAAGCACTTGGCAACTGAGTGGATATAAAGACCCTAGGCTCATTAGTTTAGAGCACAGCATCACCCGCGTCCCAGGACTCAGCTACACAGCTGCAAATAAAACATTTTAAGTGTATTGTAAAGGGCATTACACAAATGAGACACTTTACGGCGATGGTGAGCTATAGCAAATTCAATATATTTTTTCAAAACTTTTTTTTAAAGAAACATTTTCACAACGTTTTTAATACGCGTCTAGATTCCACCCCAGTCTCTTTTGCTGTCTTGCCTACTGCACATATGAACAATTGCAGACACAAATAGGCGTAGGAGGTGTTATAAGAATTTTAAGATCATATATATATTAAAAATGTTCATAACTGTATAAATAAACCACATGTCTGAAACCCCATAGAAAAGGTCCTGAACAAATTGATCTCAAATATTTCTCTGCAAGGACAAAGTGGGAAACCTCCCCGTTGTCTCTTTCCTCAAAAATCCTGTCCTCACAAATCCTGTCTTAAGGGCACATTCAAGATATGATCAGGGTGTGAGCCTGTGACCTAGAGTCAGGAATTAGTTATCATAACAAAAGAGTGGCCAGTATGCCATTTAATCCGATCAGCTAACCTGCCAGAGAGGAAGAAACAACACACCCAGATTTCTACTCCTTTTCTGACTTGTTAAGGGAGTGGTCTGGGCTACACCCCTTCTTTTGGAGGTGGTCTTGTTCTCCAGGGCAGGCAATTTCAAATGTCTATATAAGGGCTTATGCGCCTGTGCTCGAGGTCTCTCCCCCCTCCCCCCCCATATGGGGGGAGCACCCTGTTGCAACAGCTTTAGGAAAAATCAGGCTTACTAGCTGCCTTGCTTCTCAATATTCTCTGGTTGGCCTCTGTTATTTTCTCCTATAGACAGAGAACCTAAAAAGAGGACTCTATATAGGCTCTTGGGTACCCCATAAGGGGAAAAGAGCAGGTTTTTTTCTTGGTAAGGAAGAAAAAGTTTAAGAACTTTTAAAGTCATGTAAACAATACTTCCAAGCTTTAGCAAGTGGAATGACCAGTTCTCCATCTTTATTGTATAACCAGTTTTCAGCCAGAATGAGGAAAATAAAGCAATAGCCAAAATTATATCTTGTTCATTTTGAACACGATCACTTTACATAACTTTTGATTTCTGCAGTGTATGCATTTTATTCTTTATGCATATGCTGCTCTTTTAACCTTTCCTATGACACGGGTGGCGCTGTAGGTTAAACCACAGAGCCTAGGACTTGCTGATCAGAAGGTCAGCGGTTCGAATCCCCGCGACGGGGTGAGCTCCCATTGCTCGGTCCCTGCTCCTGCCAACCTAGCAGTTCGAAAGCACATCAAAGTGCAAGTAGATAAATAGGTACCGCTCTGGTGGGAAGGTAAACAGCGTTTCCGTGCGCTGCTCTGGTTCACCAGAAGCGGCTTAGTCATGCTGGCCACATGACCTGGAAGCTGTACGCCGGCTTCCTTGGCCAATAAAGCGAGATGATCGCTGCAACCCCAAAGTCGGCCATGACTGGACCAAATGGTCAAGGGTCCCTTTACCTTTACCTATGCATACAGTGAAACCTTGACTTATGTACGGCTCTACTTACGTACGATTCCAGTTACAACCTTCAGTAGGTGCTTCGGCTTATGAACTTTCCTCTAGATACAAACAGAGGCCTTGCCAGCAGCCCGGAGCTCACCTGGTCGGCTGCAGAGCTGCGCTGAGGCCTCTGCTGCCAGGGAGAGGGCCCCAAAGCTGTGGAAGAGGTTCCGCCTGCAAGAGGCACAGAGGGCACACTGCAGCCCCAAACCCCACCGAGAAACTAACCTGAGGAATTCCAAAGAAGAACCTGGTTTGGCAAGAAAAAAAAGTGACCCTGGCCGTAGTGAATCAGCACTTTACTGCCCCACCCACAGCTTGTAGTCAGTGCACGTAATGAAAATAAAATGTTAATTTTTTCATCTACAATACTGTCTTATTTATTTTATAGTACATTGATTATTGCCTTCATTTTATGGATCTATAGACTCGTTAGACAGTAAAATCCGTGTTAAATTGCTGTTTTAGGGGGTGTTTTTCATCATCTAGAACAGATTGATTCACTTTTCCATTACTTTCTATGGAAAAGTGTGCCTCTACTTATGTATGTTTCTAGTTATGACCGGACTTCTGGAAGGGATTATGGTTGTAAGCAGAGGTTCCACTGGTAGAACCTCTACTTATGACTGCCTCTACTTGGGCCCGATCCAAGTTGCGACTGCGGCAACCTCAGAAGAAAATACTGGGTTTACCGCGATTCAGACGGACGGACCTCCGGAACTGATTACATCCGTAAGTAGAGGTTCCACTGTAATAGGCCAGAAGGAGCCTGGGTTTTGCTTTCTCTTTCTATCTCTTGTCCTTCTGGTGCGGTGTTCTGTACATAGTATGCTTAGTGTTATGTACTGAAGTTCTCACCCTGGGCCAGCAGGGGGATACTGTAGATAGTTTTCACTCAGGTCCACATATGTAAATAAGGGATTGAAAGTGATGTTCAGTGATTGGATAGTTACAGAAAGTTGTTACAGTTGCGTTGTAGTGGAGCTGTATATAAGCGGGCTGGCTGAACCCTTCAGTTCAGTTCTGTTCTGGCCTGTGAATAAACAAGAGCTGTTTGAAGAATTGCTGTGTCGTCTGATATGTTCACCCACAACTTAACACTTAGCGTTAAGGTTTAGACTTATTATAAGTTATTGTAAGTTTAAGTTAAGTCTGCTGCAAGTGGATTTCTTATGGACGGTGCCAATCCTGAATGTATTGGATTTGTGACCATTATGTCCATTTGCCTTCAGCAGCAGTAAAGCTCTGCTGGATGAAATATTAATTGCCTCTGGTCTGTTTTGGGGGGAATCCTGCAATGTGTTTAAGTTGGTACTCTGCTAACTACACATTGGAATCTGCTCTGGATCAATATTGAGTAGAATTCCATGACGGGCCTGGCACAGAAGCCCTTCACATCCCCAGAGGGAGAAATGACTTTGCCACAGCCAGGAATGCCTCCCAGCCAGCCGGCATCGCAAGGTTCGAATTTGCCCTGTCAGATGCGACACTGCTGAAGTGTCAGCCCTCCATACGGAGGCTGAAAATGAATATACATCCAGTGCCTGATCAAAAGCTTACCTCCATCTGTAATCAATAAAAGTTGTGGCCAATTTAAAATCCCATAATGCTGTCCTATTCGGTTTGAATCCCCGCGATGGGGTGAGCTCCCGTTGCTCAGTCCCAGCTCCTGCCAACCTAGCAGTTCGAAAGCACAAAGTGCAAGTAGATAAATAGGTACTACTCCGGCGGAAAGGTAAACGGTGTTTCCATGTGCTGCTCTGGTTTTGGTGTTCCGTTGCGCCAGAAGCGGCTTAGTCATGCTGGCCACATGACCCAGAAAAACTGTCTGCGGACAAACGCTGGCTCCTTCGGCCAGTAAAGCGAGATGAGTGCTACAAACCCAGAGCCGTCCGCCACTGGACTAAACTGTCAGGGGTCCTTTTACTTTTACTTTTTCTTTTTCAACTCTAAATATGCCCCTAGACATATAAATTAATATACGCAAATCCATATCCTCTTCTGTCCCTCCTTTCAGAGATGTGTTTTCTTCCTTTTCTGGCAATACAGAACCTCGAGTTACATATGCTTCAGGTTACATGCACTTCAGGTTACACACTCCACTAAGCCAGAAATAGTACCTCGGGTTAAGAACTTTGCTTCAGGATAAGAACAGAAATTGTGCTCTGGCTGCGCGGCGGCAGTGAGAGGCCCCATTAGCTAAAGTGGTGCTTCAGGTTAAGAACAGTTTCAGGTTAAGTACGGACCTCCGGAACAAATTAAGTACTTAACCCGAGGTACCACTGTATGTAAGCGGCTGCTCTACCTGCTTAGCTTCAGCAAGGTGGTATCCTCATATGTTTTCAGACTCTACCCTGACAACCATAAATCCGCCACCTAAACATGTTTCAGAATATCAATTATATTTAAGTGCTGAGTTCCGCACCCCATCGGTGCTGGAGGCACAGTTGCGGAAACTTACATTATGATTTCACCTCTTAAATGTCCCTGTTGTGCTGTAGAATCAAGATCAGCAGAAGTAGCAATCATGGTGATGTGCGAATCAGGCATATATTTAAAATTAATTCCACTTGAAACGGACACTGTAACAAACACTCCAAACCCTGCTCTCCCTCAAAATATGTTCTTGTCTGCCATGAACCTTTCTTCCACCCACCAAGGAAAGGAAGATCAGGGATGACTATTATCAGACAGAAAGAGGCAAACACCTGAGACAGCAGATACAGGGGAGTCAGCCCTGAGGGAGGCTCTTTTTACTCGTAAGGTCCAAGCAAGCATCTTCATTCGTGTGTGTGTTTGTGTGTGTTTCAACTGCAAACTCATAAATAATATGATGGAGCCTGCACAATAAAATCATTAAAACAGCATCAAATCATAAAACCCTTAAAACACAATAAATAGGGATTGTAGGACAAGATGTGCGAAGAAAAGTAAAAAACTTATTTATGTATGCCACAACAGTAGCAAGAGTCTTGTTGACAAAAGGATGGAAGAATGAGGAAATCCCAACGAAAGAACTGTGACAAGAAAAATTGATGAGCTATGTGGAATTTGGCCAAATTGACATATAAACTATGTGAAAAGGACAACTTCAAGGAAGAATGGGAGCTTTTTACAAGCTATCTAAAAAGACAACAAAATGAACTGGACATTCACAAATTTATTAGCTGAACATATGATAGACAAAGTAAGGATATGTACAATTTTATAACATGCAGAAATCAATATATGTAAAGAAATCAGGGAGGGGAACTGAGGGAAGTCCGTGGTGGGGGGAGAGGGAGGGTTGAGGGGGGGAAGGGGGGAAATGATGTAACTGGTTAAGAGGATTGATAAATTGTTATGTGGAAATTGGTTAATAAAAATATTTTTTTAAAAAACAATAATATAACAAAATCGAAAGCAACGATTTAGTTTGTGTAGAAAGAAGCTAAACAAATGTAATCAATGTTGGGTAATCAGGATGACTCCTCCAGATAAACACAGTGATCTGCCTAAGGGACAAGGTAATCCAGGTCATTTAGGATTTTATACGCTTGAACTTTGCTCAGGAATGTACCAGCAGCTGGTGCATTCTGCACTAGCTACAATTTCTCAATGAAAGACAAGCGCAGTGTAGAGCACATTGCCAGCAGTTCAGACTGCAGGTTAGCAACCTGCTGCCTCACTGCCTCTGTCCGGGAACAGCTGTAGCAGATGAAGCTGCAAGGACTCTTCAGGACACCTGTGTCTCCGTTGACAGTGACGGATCTAAGAGATTTCCCAAGCTACATGCCTGCTCCTTCACAAGACAGTGCAACCCTGCCAAGAACAGGCAACCAACAGGGAACGACTCACTCACACAGGGCTTACATCATACCAGAATACAGCCTCAGTTTATTGACTCAGGGACGTCTTAAGCATATCTGGTGCTGTGGTGCAAAGATCCCTCCGGCGCCCCGCCCCACCCCCCATTTCCCAGAGTTGCCGATCTTTTCCCAAGCCTCTGCAGAGATCGCTCTCCTCCTGTGGAGGCTTGGGAAGAAGCTGCACGCCTGCTAGCCATATGATTGAAGGGGCGCAGCTTCCATCCTAAGCCTCTGCAGGGATCACTCTTCTCCCGTGGAGGCTTGGGGGACAAGCTGCACACCCGCCAGCCATATGGTTGAAGGGGCGCAGCTGGCAGGCATGCAGGAGGGAAAGGGGAGGCCACCGGCAAAGCCGCACAGCTCCCCTAATCACTGGGGCGCCCCTGAGAGGCCGGCACCCTGGTGCAACACACCAGTAAGCCCAATAGGAAAGACGGCTCTGTATTAACTGTCATGTAGCCCGTCACAGGGACATGGGTGGCGCTGTGGGTTAAACCACAGAGCCTAGGACTTGCTGATCAGAAGGCTGGTGGTTCGAATCCCCGCGACGGGGTGAGCTCCCGTTGCTTGGTCCCTGCTCCTGCCAACCTAGCATTTTGAAAGCACGTAGTGCAAAGTACAAGTAGATAAATAGGTACTGCTCCAGTGGGAAGGTAAACGGCCGAAGGTCACATCCATTGCCAGGTGTGTCCTGCTGGAAACAGAAAAGGGCTTTCCCCTTGGCCTGCCTTTATATCCACTCAGTTGCCAAGTGCTTTTGTGACATCACAAGAAACTCACAGCCAATGGCAACAGCTGCTGAGGCATCATCTTCATTGCTTTGAGCCTCACAATGGCGGGTGGACCTATCAGTGATTGTGTGCTTGTTTATTCAGGACACGGGTGGAGCTGTGGTCTAAACCACTGAGTCTCTTGGGCTTGCTGATCGGAAGGTCGGCGGTTCGAATCCGTGCGACGGGGTGAGCTCCCGTTGCTCAATCCCTGCTCCTGCCCTACCTAGCAGTTCAAAAGCACGTCAAAATGCAAGTAGATAAATAGGTACTGCTCTGGCAGGAAGGTAAACAGCATTTCTGTGCGCTGCTGTGGTTCGCCAGAAGCAGCTTAGTCATGCTGGCCACATGACCTGGAAGCTGTACGCCTATAGAGTGAGATGAGCACCGCAACCCCAGAGTTGGCCACAACTGGACCTAATGGTCAGGGGTCCTTTACCTTTACCTTTTAGCCCATCACTAACACCAGACATTGGTCCAGGACTTGCCTCACTTCATTTGTAGTCTATCAACATCTAAATGGCCGCAGGTTAATAAGCCACCCCTGAGTCTAGACCTACATGCACGACCTGGAATGAACCCATGGAAAGCTCTGGGGTCACACAATGCGCTGTCCTCTTCCAGGAGGACTTTGTCCGAGTTAGTTTCCTTTTCGCCATTTCTTGCGAACCGGGGAGATTGGTTGATCACAAACTCCAGTTAGTAAAACGAGCCAGATTGAAATAAAGTTGGCTCGATCAGAGTAGGATTTGCAGTGAACCAAGATATCTGGTTCTACATTTCAAAGGATGTGGGTTTCCCCACTGTGATTTTCATATTATGATTGCTCTTGTGGTTAAACTGTTTCAAGACCTACTTTTTGCTAGAAAATGTTTAGACAGCAACTGTTTAACTGCTGCTTTTCAAGACCTTTGATAAAAATTAAATTTGTTGTAGTTTCACCTTGGCTTAATGACTCTGTTTTCATTTCCGTACTCACCTCTTTATCTAGCTTAGTGAACTGGCTCAGTCCATAAGGAAGTTGATAGGAAATGACAAAGTTACATAGGGTTAAGGGCTGTTTTAGTGGAGGCAACCAGGGAAAACACAGTTAACTGGTTTTCTCCCTCCTTCTCGTGGTGCAGGCTGCACCCCAAGCTGTGACAATGGCTTACGTTGTTTTTTGTCCTATACTTCTCTCTCCTCTATGATGCATGCATCTCAAAACAAGCCGAGGAAATGTTTTCATACTTGTTCTCTTTGCATGCATATTGATACACTGCCAGTTCAAATAAGCGCAGGGAGTGCAAATCATTAATCCATCGCTGTTTGAAAGGTTACGATCTCTTCTTCTAGTGTGCCAACATCATGTGTTTGGCTGACTCTAATGCATACATAGCCCATAATTCATGGTCCGGTGCTAAATTTCAAATAGCAGGAATGTAATTAATTAAAGGATGCATATCACTGTGGTATAGTAAGACTTCCAAGATTAAATTAATAACTAAACTCAGTGGGACTTACTTATGAGTAAAATGCAAATAACTTTGCTGAAAAGCTGTGATCGTCTGCAAATTATCTGGGGAGTACAGTGGTACCTCGGGTTAAGAACTTAATTCATTCTGGAAGTCCGTTCTTAACCTGAAACAGTTCTTAACCTGAAGTACCGCTTTAGCTAATGGGGCTTCCCGCTGACGCCACACCGCCAGAGCACAATTTCTGTTCTCATCCTAAAGCAAAGTTCTTAAACCGAGGTACTATTTCTGGGTTAGCGGAGTCTGTAACCTGAAGTGTCTGTAACCCAAGGTACCAGTGTAATTCCTTGGTCCGCAATCCTACACACTTAACTAAAGAGTGTGTCTGAATGCAGTGAGAGTTCACATCCAGTGCTGGATTTACATATAAGCTAAACAAGCTCTAGCTTAGGACCCCACTCTCTTGGGTGCCCCCCCAAAAATTAAAGGAAAAAAACCTGGATGTACATTTCCAAAATATAAGATAAAAAACAAATAAAATAAAACCTACATACAGCAACAGTGTTTTGTGTTGTGTAGGCTCCTATGATGTAAGTAATGGGCCCCGCCTTCTCCCTAAAATATCCCTGGTTTGCTCATTTCTATATATAGGGTGCCTACATTCTGCATGGGACGCGGGTGGCGCTGTAGGTTAAACCACAGAACCTAGGACTTGCCAATCAGAAGGTCGGCGGTTCGAATCCCCGCAACGGGGTGAGCTCCCGTTGCTCGGTCCCTGCTCCTGCCAACCTAGCAGTTCGAAAGCACCTCAATGTGCAAGTAGATAAATAGGTACCACTTCAGCGGGAAGGTAAATGGCGTTTCCGTGCGCTGCTCTGGTTCGCCAGAAGTGGCTTAGTCATGCTGGCCACAAGACCCGGAAGCTGTACGCCGGCTCCCTCGTCCAATAAAGCGAGATGAGCGCCGCAATCCCAGAGTTGGTCACGATTGGACCTAATGGTCAGGCTTTACATTCTGCATGGACTGGTTGCATCGCAACATGCAGCATGCAGCTGCAGACTGCAGTGCAGCACAGTTGAACATATAAAGGGCCCCATTACCTTCAGTATCTTAGGGCCACATCAAACCTAAATCTGGCTCTGTTCACATCTTATGCTATGTACCCACCATACATAGATTCTGTAGGAGGAAATAATGTATACAGTCTCATGCTTTTGAATTATGGTGCTGGAGGAGACTCTTGAGAGTCCCATGGACTGCAAGAAGATCAAACCTCTCCATTCTGAAGGAAATCAGCCCTGAGTGCTCACTGGAAGGACAGATCCTGAAGCTGAGGCTCCAATACTTTGGCCACCTCATGAGAAGAGAAGACTCCCTGGAAAAGACCCTGATGTTGGGAAAGATGGAGGGCACAAGGAGAAGGGGACGGCAGAGGACGAGATGGTTGGACGGTGTTCTCGAAGCTACCAGCATGAGTTTAACCAAACTGCGGGAGGCAGTGGAAGACAGAAGTGCCTGGCGTGCTCTGGTCCATGGGGTCACGAAGAGTCGGACACGACTAAATGACTAAATGACTAAACAACAACAACAACATGTATGCAGTCTCAGCAAATATGATTAGGATTGCATTGCACATCCCATTTACATCCAAGTGAAGGCTAATAGAATTGACCTGAGATACGCAGAGATACCATTGACCCTCCGCTGGGGAGGCTTGCTAACCTTTCGGATAAGTCTAAACTCAGTTTTCTCCTCTTAGACCAAGACCACAAGAGGACCTGGAAGGTCGCCAGATTCTGCACACAGATTTGCAGGCACAGACCACCCCCTGAAGCAAATTAGTTCACTAGGAAAACAGTCGAAGTCAGTCTCAATGGTGGCAGGGCCAATTTGTATGGTAGCCCAAATTTTAGGTCTTTATGTGTATACGCGTTTATCTCAGATGTTAATCTTTAAACTGATGTTGTACAATGTTTTAAATGTATATTTTATTCTTGTGAAAGCTGTCCCAGTTGTGCTTTTCGAGCTGGTCTTTGACCGTAATAAAATTATGAAAATGAAATAATAGAATTGACCTGTGAGACAATATTGTGACATAAAGTTCTGCAGATTAAAACCGACTTTGTCCAACAGATTAAGTAATCTAGAAAGTTGATGGGTGAGATTTAAGAAGATCGTTAAGATGAACAAATATTTTATGCCGTGTGACTTAAAAGGCGAAGAAATAACAAAAGGTGCATTAATGTTTGCTGTTGTTGTTGCAATGCACAAATAAATTCAAAATCCAATCGTATGCATTGCGGAATTCTGTACTGTGGATAAAATATTCAGTAATGCTAATTGGTATAGGTTTAGAATCATGGGTTGCAACAGTACATTTAGAATTTGATTGATAAATGAGGCTGATCATGGCGTTTCTGCTGATGCTATTTACCATATCTATGGAATGCTAAACACTTTTTTTAATAGTATAGTTGCAGATGGCGGTTTTTCTTCTGCTGCATTTTTGGCCGTGTGTTGGAGTCTCACAAGACTATAATCTTTTAATTAAAAATGGATATGTTAATCCCTAGTATATTCTTAATTTAATATTATAGGCCATTCCTTCCAGGCTTCACATTAGTGCTACGTTTCAGCATCCAGTGAAACAGTTTTTCTAAAACCTATTTGCTTTTTAATTAAGAAGTACATAAAGTTAATGCAGCCATTTAATAGCTAGTGCAGAAGCAATCAGCCACTTCTAACAAAGCAAATGCACCTGCTATTAATAACCTTCTGCATGTTTGGTTCCACTGCAGCTGGTAATATTCATTTAAAAAGTTAAGGGCACTTTCTGGTTGGGTAGCTTCCTGGAGCAGAAATTCAGTAAGGGGTTGTTTTTCCTTCTTTTGTGATACTAAAAAATATCAGCAAACAGCCCGATATGAATGTTAGTCTCAGCTACTTTTAATTCTTTGCTGAAACCATCAATGGTTCATCCCTGTTTTTCAGACTTTCAGAGAATGATTAATTGTTGTTGTTTTTAACTCGGCTTCATTGTTGACAATAGGCAATGGAAACGGTTGTGTTTTCTGGCCTTTTATAGGAATATATCATTGCCCGTTACAGCAACATTTTTGCAAATGAAGAAAGGCTTTGGGCACTTTGAAAAAAATGACTTTTTTGAGGGGAAGCACATCACTTTATACAGTGGTACCTCGGGTACTTAATTCATTCCGGAGGTCCGTACTTAACCTGAAACTGTTCTTAACCTGAAGCACCACTTTAGCTAATGGGGTCTCCTGCTGCTGCTGCGCCGCCGGAGCACAATTTCTGTTCTCATCCTGAAGCAAAGTTCTTAACCTGAAGCACTATTTCTGGGTTAGCGGAGTCTGTAACCTGAAGCGTATGTAACCCGAGGTACCACTGTATAGCATAGTGCATGCTAACTTTTAGGGATGCGGGTGGCGCTGTGGTCTAAACCACTGAGCCTCTTGGGCTTGCCGATCAGAAGGTCAGTGACTCGAATCCCCACGATGGGGGTGAGCTCCTGTTGCTCTGTCCCAGCTCCTGCCAACCTAGCAGTTCAAAAGCACACCAGTGCAAGTAGATAAATAGGTACTGCTGTGGCAGGAAGCTAAACAGCATTTCTGTGCATTCTGGCTTCTGTCACGGTGTTCCCTTGCACCAGAAGTGGTTTAGTCATGCTGGCCACAAGACCCGGAAAGCTGTCTGCGGACAAACGCCAGCTCCCTCGGCCTGAAAGCGAGATGAGTGCTGCAACCCCGTAGTCGCCTTTGACTGGACTTAAACGTCCAGGGGTCCTTTCCCTTTTTCAATCTCTCACTGCTAGTGGTAACATATTGAATGCTGGCGCAATTCTGGCTCAAGTTAAATCTGAGAATAACCAACATTTCTGGAGGATCCCTGTGCTGTTCTGAGCAATGTCGCTGATTCCTGACAGAGCAGAACTGAATTTCTTAATAACCAATCGTGAAAAATGCTCTTGGCAATCTAGATACAGGTGATTCAAAGTAAGGAGCCAGAACTAAGAGCTTTGAGAAAGCAGTATAAGGCTCTCGCTTGCCTCTGTGGTGGTTGCGTCAAGGTTACTGCAGGCGTGCTCTGCACTGCAAGGCCTCCACACAGGCTGAAGTTCCTTTGGCCCTGGACTGCTACACCTGATGGTGGCTGCCTGCTTCATGCAGAATAAAAAACATAATTGTTCAGTTGTGGGTGAACATATCAGACGACACAGCGATTCTTCAAACAGCTCTTGTTTATTCACAGACCAGGACAGAACTGAACCGAAGGCTTCAGCCAGCCTGCTTATATAGAGCTCCACTAGGACGCAACAGTAACCATTTTCTAAAACTATCCAATCACTGAACATCACTTTTGATCCCTTATTTGCATAACTATCTACAGTATCCCCCTGCTGGCCCAGGGTGAGAACTTCATTACATAACAATAATAAAACAAAATAAGGTATTTGACTCATTGTGTGGGGAAGCAAAACCGATACTGTGGTACCTCGGGTTACAGATGCTTCAGGTTATAGACGTTTCAGGTTACAGACTCCGCTAACCCAGAAATAGTACCTCAGGTTAAAAACTTTGCTTCAAGATAAGAACAGAATACACGGCGTGACGGCAGCGGGAGGCCCCATGAGCTAAAGTGGTACCTCAGGTTAAGAACAGTTTCAGGTTAAGAATGGACCTCCAGAATGAATTAAGTTCTTAACCCAAGGTACCACTGTATCAAGAATGGCCCCAATCCAAAGTGTTTGGAGAACCTTTTCTATGGTCACAGGTGTTTGGAGGGAACACACAATAAAATAAATTTACTTATTGAAAGAGACATGTCTGGAGAGGCTTGCCTAAACATTTTTTTTAAGAGGGTGCTGTAAACAGTACTTAGAAAGCACCTGCCTGATATCAGTGGACAGGAATTCCACCGTGTACGGTCTGCCGGTGGAAGGATCAATTTCTTGCAAGTGCAGAACAAGCATTATGTGGCACTTGTAAAAGTGCCCGTGTCGCAGATTGAAGCAGCTGACTAGGCATATATAAGGTAAGGGGATCCTTAACTTAACTTACCATAAGATCTAGGTCATTGTTATTATTTAACTAACAAAATATCACACTGAACTAAATAATGCAACCTCATTCCGTACCAATAAAGATGATCGATTCAAGGTAAATTCAGCAGAAGGACTGCAGCTCAGGTGTAGACAGTGACACCTTCAGAAAGTTTTCTGTTTCCTAAGTTCTCTACTAATAATGAATGGATACCAGTTACACATACAATATCAAACCTGACAACATTTCTCCAATGAAAATAGGAATGGCCTATTCCAATAATAATAATAATAATAATAATAATAATAATAATAATAATAATGCTGCACCACCCATCTGACTAGGTTGCCCCAGCCACTCTAGGAGGTTTCCAACATATATGAAAACATAATAAAACATTTAAAAACTTCCCTAAAGATTGTCTAGTTACTTATCTCCTTGGCTCCTTGGTCACATAACTCCGTAACCTTCAACATTTCTTCAATGAAAATAAGGACATCCTACGGAAAAGCGGGACATTCCAGGATCAAATCAGAAACCAGGACGGCTTCTGTAACTCAAGGACTGTCGCTGGAAAATAGGGACACTTGGAGGGTCTGCAATATTAGACAAATTGGCAGATTCAAGGATCTTCACTTTCAGTGTTTTTTGATCAGCCAGCAAGGTCAGGGGATTATGGGAGTTGTAGTCCACCAATATCAGGAGGGCAGCATGTTGTCTACACTTTCTCTAGGAGGGCATCCAAATATTTTCCAGCACAAACTGTCAATCTCCCTATGCAAATTACCGAAATTTGCATGGTAAACTTTCTCAGATTTTTCCACTTAACATCTGGGATTTGGGTTTAATTGTACATTTTCTGTTACAATCATTTAACTTGTGCCATGTACAGCTCTGGGATAGACAACAGAAATGTCAGTACAGAAGTGCCTTAAATAGGCAAATAAATGATTGGACGACCCATGTAAGAAGCGATTCCGCCGTTATCAGGTGTAAAAATTAATATATGTAATGCTTTGATGAAGAGAACAAATGGTGAATGTAATGTATTTCCAGTCTTAAAAGGAATAGAGTTTATTGCATGTCCCAAATGCTGATGTTCCAAACTTTCCTTTTTTGACACTCTGAATTTTCATTTTTAGTTCTTGCTTCATAAAAGATTGACAGTTAAGAATTTCAATTTTTTTGAGGCGTATGTCTAATGAAGCAATTTGAAACTGCTTAGTTATGCTTTTAGAGTCATATTTGAAAGATTAACTCCTCGCATTTGATTAGATGGCCGTTGAGAATTAACTTAAAAAATGCAAAATAGCATCCCTCCTTCCATTGCTCTTGTAAATAAGTCAAACCATTTAAAACAAAATGGAAATTGTCTCTCTCCGATCCTGCAGCAAGGAGGAAATTTGTACTAATTGTTAAGTCGTGGGTGAACATATCAGACGACACAGCGATTCTTCCAAAGCAGCTCTTTATTTGTAAGCTGGAACAGAACTGAGCTGAAGGGCTCAGTCAGCCTGCTTATATAGAGCTCCAGTACCTCGTTACTGTAACAACTGTCTAAAACTATCCAATCACTGAACGTCACTTTCGATCCTTCATTTGCATAACTATCTACAGTATCCCCCTGCTGGCCCAGGGTGAGAACTTCAGTACATAACACTTATCTTTTGCACTATTAAGCTGCGGTATTATATATTTTTTTAAAATGATATTTATTGAAGTTTCCATTAAAACACAAAAATACACAAACATACACGAACAAAATACAGGTATAATTTCGATCCTTTTTTCTCTTAAACCTTATTTCCTCGACCTCCTCACACCTCCCCCTTCTGTATTATAATTTCATTACTCTCCGCTCAACAAGTTCTTATCTTATTTCTCACCCTTAATTTAATAATTTTGTTAAGTCATGGTATTATTTTCCTTTTCTTCTTTCCTTCATTCCTCAATTTATTTTTAAGACCTTATATCTATTTAATTTTTTTAAAAAAACCAATTTTAATTTAATCTTAAACCTTTTTCCTAAAGTCGGCCCAAATTTCCCTTCCACGATTTTTCCACATTCCATAAAAGTTACAAAAAAGAAATAAACACATAAACAAGATCTAAGCAGATTGTATCACCCTTTGGATTCCCAAATCCCACCCTCCCTTTCCCGGTTTTGATCCCCAGACCAGTGTCCATAAATGCGTCCATTTCTCAGCCTGGATCCCAAACACCTGAGGCTTTTAAACCTCTCTCAGTTTCTCTCTGCCGGTCTTTTTGACAGTCCTTTGTTTTCAACACCAACTCTCGAAGAAGCTCTGTCCCAATAATGTCCATTTTTCTTCCAAGCAGGCCTCTGTATTTAAGATTGGAGCTCAAATTTTGTTTCTTAAATCTTTTAAATCTATATGCCCCAAAAGCTCCAATTTCCATCTCAATCAAGTTTATGCTACCAGGCCTCTGGTCCAAAAGCTGCGGTATTATACACACTTACTTGGGAACGAAATTCACAAGTGGGATCTGTAGCAAAATGTGAACCAGGAAGTGACTATCCAGACAAATAGATTGTTTTTCTAGATTTATATAAAAATAATCTGTCTTCTTCTCTTTTCCCGGTCATTCCATTTCCTTCTGCCTCCCATCCATTAGCCAGTTTTGCCCCTTCCAGATCATATTCACACAGCACTATGGTATTCTTTTAAACAATCGTGGCTTCCCCCGAAGAATTTGGGGAGCTGAAGTTTGTTAAGAAAACTGACAATTATTTAAAATAAATTTGATTTGATTTTCCAAAATATAAACATACAACAAAAACAATTCCCAGTCTAATTATCGAGATTACTCTGAATCTCCTGAATTCCCCCATCCCTTCCATGGACCCTACTGAGTCTATTTTCAACTGCATATCAATACTTCACCAATATTTCATCTTCCTAGGTTATCGAAATTAAAAGACGCCTGCTTCTTGGGAGAAAAGCAATGACAAACCTAGACACAATCTTAAAAAGTAGAGACATCACCTTGCCAACAAAGGTCCATATAGTAAAAGCTATGGTTTTCCAGTAGTGATGTATGGAAGTGAGAGCTGGACCATAAAGAAGGCTGATCGCCGAAGAATTGATGCTTTTGAATTATGGTGCTGGAGAAGACTCTTGAGAGTCCCACGGACTGCAAGAAGATCAAACCTATCCATTCTGAAGGAAATCAGCCCTGAGTGCTCACTGGAAGGACAGATCCTGAAGCTGAGGCTCCAGTATTTTGGCCGCCTCATGAGAAGAGAAGACTCCCTGGAAAAGACTCTGATGTTGGGAAAGATGGAGGGCACAAGGAGAAGGGGACGACAGAGGACGAGATGGTTGGATGGTGTTATCGAAGCTACCAGCATGAGTTTGACCAAACTGCGGGAGGCAGTGGAAGACAGAAGTGCCTGGCGTGCTCTGGTCCATGGGGTCACGAAGAGTCGGACACGACTAAACGACTAAACAATGAAAAGGTTATCTATACGTTCTGTTATATTACAAGTGTGTTTAAAATCCTGCCAATGTTTTGACCTGTTTACAATGATTTTGTATATACATTATAAACATTTCCCATTTTTAAAAAAATTTCTTGTCTTCTTGATTCCTGAGCTTCCCAGTTAGTTTTGCCATTTCGGCATAGTCCATCAACTTGATTTGCCATAGGAAGCTGACAATTGATGGGAGACCCCCTATTCGCTTTGCAGAGCTACAATTCTCGGTGTGTTTAATGACAAATCCTTCGCAGTGAACTCTGGAAAATGTAAGGGGCTAGGGACCCCCTAACAGCTCTCAGCACCCTTAGCAAACATTGACTCCCAGAATTCTTTGGGGAAAACCATGACGGTTTAAAACTGGTGTTTTAAATGTATAGTGTCATCGTGACTTCAGTCTCCAACATCGCATGCTAGTTGAGCTCTTATGGGGTTGATTTGATCCCCCTACCTCATGCCAAGTGGGGTGGCATCTACAAGCCTCAGGGTTATCTCAGGTTTGCTGATACCTCTCTCATGTGCATGAATGATGCATTTTTGGCTATGAGCACAGGTGAATTTGAATTGGCATTAGAAGAAAACAAAATAATGATGGTTGAACTCAGTGGAGCTTATTAGTAAGAACACATACATAGGCTTGCACTATCATCAGGTGTTATGTACTGAGCTTGGATCCTAGAACAATAGGCAGGTAGGATCCTAGAAGGCAGCAACCTGATTGGTCTGCAGGCGCCACCCAATCTGGCTCCAGGAGGAAGTGAATCAGCAACCTGATTGGCCTGCAAAAGCAGCCCAATCAGGCTCCAGGAGCGGAGTTGAATCAGCCAATTACGCGGGATCCATTGTGTAAATAATGTATATATAGCCAGAGGTTTTTTGGGGAAACTCACTCACTGTTTACCATGAGCTGAAATAAAGAGCATGAAATCAACACTCAACTTTGAGTACATTTCATCAGTAGTAATAGACCCTCTCTCTACCTTTTGCCTTTTCTAAAGTGACAAGAATGGGGGAATGTGCACAATGAAGTTATTCGGTGCCATGTTATTTGCACTAGCACATATTCAGGGCTGGTTGTGAGCTAGTACAATAACCTGGATTGTTGTTAGAAATCTCTTCAAACCCTTTTGACACCTGTGATTGTAGGCCTATAATATTGTTGAATTTTGCATGCAAGACCCTTCTAACCCCTGGATCCAAAAAGTTGTTCAAATGTAAGCCAGGCTAGCTTCCTGTGTTGAGGAGATCGCCTGGGTGATAGGCGAACAAAGGAATGGGGGTTCTGTGTGTGTTGGCAAATGGGTGGGGCCAACGTTGCAGCTATGGGAAAAATAAGACCCTCTTGGGGTGTTAATGCTGTGAACCCCTTCCTCAAAGGCTCAGGTTGTATATATGTGTAAATAAACCATATATCGTAAAGATACTTTCGTCTGTGCTGTGCCTCATCCCCAATAGGAAACATGAATCCTGGGTACCCCTGGAATCTCACACCACTGAGAGATTGGAGTGGTGTGCAACAATATGGCTTCCAGTCTCTTTCTGAGTGCAATCCAAATTGTTGGTGCTGAGCTTTAAAGCTTTAAACAGCCTTGGCCCAGTATACCAAAGGAGCGTCTCCATCCCCATCATTCAGCCTGGACACTGATGTCCAGCTCTGAGGGCCTTCTGGCAGTTCCCTCCCTGCGAGAAGTGAAGTTATAGGGAACCAGGCAGAGGGCCTACTTGGTTTATCATGCCAACCCTGTGGAACGCCCTCCCACCAGATGTCAAAGAGCTAAAGAACGACACAACTTTTAGAAGACGTCTGAAGGCAGCCCTATATTAAAGGTAAAGGGACCCCTGACCATTAGGTCCAGTCGTGACTGACTCTGGGGTTGCGCGCTTATCTAGCTCTATAGGCCGAGGGAGCCGGCGTTTGTCCGCAGACAGCTTCCAGGTCATATGGCCAGCATGACTAAGCCACTTCTGGCGAACCAGAGCAGCACACGGAAATGCCGTTTACCTTCCCACTGGAGTGGTACCTATTTATCTACTTGCACTTTGACGTGCTTTCGAACTGCTAGGTTGGCAGGAGCAGGGACCGAGCAACGGGAGCTCACCCGATTCGAACCGCTGACCTTCTGATCGGCAAGGCTGTGGTTTAACCCACATCGCCACCCGCGTCCCAGCCCTATATTAGGAAGTTTTTAATGTTTGATATTATATTATGTTTTTATATATGTTGGAAGCTGCCCAGAGTGGCTGGGCCAACCCAGCCAGATGGGCGGGATATAAATAATAAAATAATACTATCATTGTTGACTAGGAAATCCCTATTTTCTTCTAAGAAATGTTGGAGGGTATGATATTATTATGTGTGTTCCAAGTTCTATTTTCCATTGCACAAATTTTCTGAAAGCAAAGGCGTACTTTGCCACAGCCTAAAGGAACCACTAAAACCCATATCAATATGGGACAATCTCCCCCCGCCTCTCTGTATGCCCCTCCAAAATTTGCTTCAACTGTCTACTTACAGAGCTTTGATCTTGCTTGTATGCAGAGCAATTCTGCAGATGTTTCTGCTAGGTTTTCCTGACACTAGGTCAGCTAATGAAATACAGCTTTAATATTTCTGCTTCCTCCCCTGCCAGAGTTATATTTCTATTTTCATTGAATTATTAAAGGATTACACTCAGGCTTTGCTGGTTCCAAAAGAATGCTTGGAATCCTAAAAATTAGCTTTTTGTGGCTAAGCAGATAAGAATATAATTTAATGTGGCATCTCATGAAGGGTTAGATTCCATCGTGGAATGTTTGGCAGCTGTATTTTCGGAGAAATTGATCTGCCTGCAACTGATGAAAGACTTTGGTCTTTGTAATGTTTATTAACACAAAGATATTTGCTGTGTTGGAGTACATACTGGGAGTATTATGCATGTCTTGAACAAGTTAATACAAGTCTTCACAACTACCTTGATGTTGAATTGATTCTCTGTTGAGTTTGCTTTGCAAGGATGTCATTTGCTTAGATATGGAATGACAGCTTCATTGTGTTCTTGTATTCCTGTGCCAAAAGAAGAGATTTATGAGCTTGCATAAGATAAGAGAATGCCTTGCTAAGTAGGGTTTTATTCCTCAACAAATGCAGTTAATAGAATGTTTGTTGGGGTTTTCCAGTGTTTGTGGTACACCATTCAATAAAAGCTGAGCAATGAAGAGTCTAGACACACCTCTGCGG
Organism: Podarcis erhardii; assembly: GCF_964252035.2. Lineage (NCBI taxonomy): Eukaryota > Metazoa > Chordata > Lepidosauria > Squamata > Lacertidae > Podarcis > Podarcis erhardii. Next base: position 14,847,380 of record NC_138501.1, read on the forward strand.
GGAAGACGTTCCTCAGTTTATCACTTTGTTACACCCACTGTTGGAGTATGAAAATGATGGCTGCCAAAATTCAAATTGGCTGCGATGCTATAAAAAACATTCAAACTATTCCTGGCGCAGGCCACAATATGTAGTTGTAGGAAGAACTCAAGCACAGTGGATAAGGACAGTGGGCGTAAAAGATCGCAGGTTCACTCTCTAGCCCTCTAGGTATGGTTGTCTAAAACTCTGCGCAACCAGGGATGGAGAACCTATGGCCCTTGCTGGTCCCTTAACGCCCATCAGCCTCAGCCAGCATAGCCAGGGATTGTGGGAGTTGCAGACTGAAGGGCCTCAGCTGTTCCCTACCTCGGCATAGATAATACTGAGCTAATAATAATAATAATAATAATAATAATAATAATAATAATAATATTTCATTTATATCCCACCCTCCCCAGCCGAAGCCAGGCTCAGAGTGGCTAATAACAGTAAAATAATACAGCATTATAAAATCAATTCATTATAAAATCAGTTCAAATCAAATTGATGGCAACCATTGGGCTAGAGTTCTATGAGGATTACCAAAGGAGGGGGTCAGACTGTGCCCTGACCAAAGGCCTGGCGGAATAGCTCTGTCTAGCAGGCTCTGTGGAAATATATTAAGTCCCGCAGCGCCCTAGTCTCATGTGACAGAGTGTTCCACCAGATTGGAGCCACAACCGAAAAAGCCCTGGCTCTGGTTGAGGCCAGTCTAACCTCTCTGTGGCCTGGGACTTCCAAGATGTTTTTGTTTGAAGACCGTAAGGTCCTCCGTGGGACATACCAGGAGAGGCTAGAGATAGATGGGAAAATGTTCTGACTTTGTGGAGGCAGCCCCCACAACACCGGGAGATCATTGGCGAAGGAAAAACAAGGATGATTGAGGGTAATTATCCTTGCAAATTCTCCCCAGGGACAGGGGGAATGGGCTTCACTCACAGTTCATCTCAAGAACCTGACTCTTGCTCCAGCACGGAATGTGGAAGGCAGGGAGGCGCTGGGTGCAAAAACACTTCGCCTTGCGAAAACCCTCCAACAGCGCCATTAAGAAGCAGAGGTTCTCCTCTTAATGCTGCTCACCCTCCCCGTCTAACAGCTGGCATGTGGGGTAGCACAGCAGCAGCACCTGCTTTCCCACGTGTCCTCCAGCCTCCTGCCAGCCCCAGAGCTTCAATTCTGGTTGTGGATATTTTTTGATACAGTGTTTTTGGTATGGGTTGAGGAGAGATCAGCAGAGAGGGCATTGAAAGGGTATTTAGAATGTGCTCCTCACTTTACGCAATTTCACTTACGGTGGCCCAGAACGTGACCCCTGCGTATGGGGGGAGTCGCCTGTACAGTGGTACCTCGGGTTACAGATGCTTCAGGTTACAGACTCCGCTAACCCAGAAATAGTACCTCGGGTTAAGAACTTTGCTTCAGGATGAGAACAGAAATCGTGCTCTGGCGTCGCGGCAGCAGCAGGAGGCCCCATTAGCTAAAGTGGTGCTTCAGGTTAAGAACAGTTTCAGGTTAAGAACAGACCTCCAGAACGAATTAAGTTCTTAACCTGAGGTACCACTGTACTCTTCATGTAGTCTCAGATGCCATGGGCCTGTAACCCCAAAGCTACACGCCAGCATAATTAAGATGGCTTGCTAGTTCTCTGGACTCTGGAATCAACAGACTGTCTATAGCAGGATGAATCCACCCATTTCTAGGAAGTGTGAGCAAGCTGTGCTTCCTGTGGTTGTGCATCTGGCCTAGTGAATGAGGGGACAACTCATTTACTTCATCAGGAGGAGCTTCATGAGCTGTTCCTGCATTGGGAGCCCACACATGTCCCCACAGTGAAGAAGTGAATGCTCATACTTCCTACATTACCCAATAATTGCAAAGAGAAACACAGTTCCTCTTTGGGCGTTTTATTTGATCATTCTTCCTTGGAGAACATATGCTCCTATTTCCTTTATAAGTGCATTTTTCTTTCTTCCCGAGTGAAACTGGCACAGTTAACTGCGCAAATGTTCTCTGCATGGAAAGAAATAAAGAGATTTCACAAAACATGAGAACAATAGGGACGCATATCTGGAAATGTGCTATTCATATGAAGCACTTTGTTTTGATGTTTTTGCTTATTATAAATGCATTTCTCAATAAAAATTTAAATGTCTGTCTAGGAGAGACGTGAAAGGAAGATGGTCAGCATGCTGTGCTGTGTCCACAATGCACACTGAATGTGTTTCTAATAGGTAAGCAATGAAAATAAGAGAAAATCTCAAAAGAAAGAAGGCATCGTATTACATTCCACCCTATATTTCTTCCATGCTGTGCTCTTTCCTGTTCTGCTGTAGTTCATCTTCTGCCCAAAACTGCATTATTAGTCTTGCTATTTGTTGTGGTGAAATTATATAATTTACGGGGGGAGCAGGTGGCGCTGTGGTCTAAAGAACTGAGCCTCTTGGGCTTGCCCATCAGAAGGTCAGCGGTTCAAATCCCCACGACAGGGTGAGCTCCCATCGTTCTATCCCAGCTCCTGCCAAGCTAGCAGTTCGAAAGCATCCCAGTGCAAGTAGATAAACAGGTACTGCTCCAGTGCGAATGTAAACGGTGTTTCCGTCCACTCTGGTTTCCGTCACAGTGTTCCATTGCGCCAGAAGCGGTTTAGTCATGCTGGCCACATGTCCTGGAAAGCTGGCTGTGGACAAATGCTGGCTCCCTCGACCTGAAACAGAGATGAGTGCCACAATCCCATAGTTGCCTTTGACTGGACTTAACCACCCAGGGGTCCTTTACCTTTACCTTTACCTTTACCTTTACCTTTTTATGACTTACATAATTAATTATTTGAATTATGCTGTCATTCTTTTATTCCACCCCTGGCCTGGGTTCTCCTTTAGCTGTCATGGAGTGGGTGGTCTGAAGAAGAATGAGAGGAGCTCAGAAAGCTGAGCAACCCTTTGGAGCGTTCTGTGGGTTGGAGAAAGTGTTGGTTGGATGCATGAAACTCTCCAAGCCTAGGGACATGTCTGATAGCCTGGGGGATGATGAGCCAGGGAGGCACCAAATGGGCTAGCAGAAACATGCTCTGCTCTGGTGACACCAGACACCCCTTGTCAGATTTGTCCTATTTGACCTGAAGGAGCGTCTGCTCATCGTTCTGCCCGGATGCTGAGGTCCAGCGCTGAGGGCCTTCTGGCGGTTCCCTCATTGCGAGAAGCAAAGCTACAGGGAACCAGGCAGAGGGCTTTCTCAGTGGTGGCACCCACCCTGTGGAACGCCCTCCCATCAGATGTCAAAGCGATAAACAACTACCTGACATTCAGAAGACATCTTAAGGCAGCCCTGTTCAGGGAAGTTTTTAATGTGTGACATCTTAGTGTATTTTTGGTCTTTGTTGGAAGCCGCCCAGAGTGGCTGGGGAAGCCCAGCCAGATGGGCGGAGTACAAATAATACCGTATTTTTCGCCCTATAGGACGCACTTTTTCCCCTCCAAAAATGAAGGGGAAATGTGTGTGCGTCCTATGGGGCAAATGCAGGCTTCGCGGACCTCTCCGCAAGCAGCGGGAGCGCTCCCGCTGCTTGCGGAGAGTTGCCTGCGTGCTGAAGCCTGCGCGCGCTGAGCTCAGCACGTCCAGGCTTCGCGGACCTCTCAGCAAGCAGCGGGAGCCAGCGCTGGGCTCCCGCAGCTTGCAGAGAGCTGCCTGTTTGGGGGCTGGGGTCGGGGGAAGCTCGGGCGGACCTCCCCTGCCCCAGCCCCACGCCTGGGGGGGAAATAATTTTTTTCCCTTTATTTCCCCCCCCAAAAAACTAGGGGACGGTGCGTCCTATAGGGCGAAAAATACGGTATATTATGATGATGATGATGATGATGATGATGATGATGATGATGGAACCAGTGCTTCTGCCTGTCAGTGATGAGCCTTCTTCAAAGAACGGGACTGCTGAGACTCAGTCAAATACTGAACCAGCATAGACATCATCTCCATCTCCTCGGACATGGAGACACCAATGCTGGTGCAAACAGGCCTCACAAGCTCAGCCAACCCAGAGAAGCGCCAGTTTGCTTGCAAATCGCACTACGGCTATTTCCCGTGCTAAGTGCTGTGCCCAACCCATCCTTCCAAAGGAAAGTGTGGCAGGTGTGAGTCACTTGTTGGATCAGTGCATTCGCTTGCACTTGGCCTTGTATCTAATCCTCTTGCATACCTGTTGAACCATGTCAATGTCCCTTGTTTATGTACCTCTCTAGTTTCTGGCAGAAGCCCAGCTGGGGGTTCATGTTCTTCATCAGCGGCGAGGCTTCATCGCCAGCTCCATTCATTTCAATGCAAAAGAAACTCAGTGGAAGCGCAGGAAGGGGGTGTCATCAATGAAAGCAGAACAGAGCAGAATGTGGATGGAGCAAAATGGAAGAGGGGGCATCACATTTTGGCCTCGCACAGGATGATGCAGAAATTTGAAAGACCAAAGTTCATCCTTGATTAAAGCAACAACAACAACAGGGTTGATTTTCATCCTGGGCATGGGCAAATAAGCGAACATGGGCAATTTCCATTTCCATTTTTGTCGGAATTCTCCAACAGCCTTATGTATAAAGGTAAAGGTAAAGGGACCCCTGACCACTAGGTCCAGTCGTGACCAACTCTCGCTTTATTGGCCGAGGGAGCCGGCGTACAGCTTCCAGGTCATGTGGCCAGCATGACTAAGCCGCTTCTGGCAAACCAGAGCAGCACACGGAAATGCCGTTTACCTTCCCACCGGAGCGGTACCTACGGTATTTATCTACTTGCATTTTGACGTGCTTTCGAACTGCTAGGTTGGCAGGAGCAGGGACCAAGCAGTGGGAGCTCACCCCGTCGCGGGGATTCAAACCGCCAACCTTCTGATCAGCAAGTCCTAGGCTCTGTGGTTTAACCCACAGCGCCACCCACGTCCCATAGGGTTGCCATATTTCAAGAGGCGGATGTGAGGGCGATCTGGCTGCGACATCTGTCACCCCAATGATTGCCAGGGTTGATTCGGCTGATCTGGCTGGCTAGGCGGTTGTCCCCTTCCTCCCTCACCGCTCCATGTGCCTGCCTCCCAAAGCTGCGCACTCGGTGGAAGAGGATGACCATCCCAGAGAGAAGGAGTGTACAGTGGACGCTCTGGTTGTAAACGTGATCTGTGTGGGATGCACGTTCACAACCCGCAGTGTTTGCAACCTGCGTCTGCGCACACGCGGGTTGCGATTTAGCGCTTCTGCGCATGTGCGACCGCCGAAACCCGGAAGTAACCCGGAAGTTTTTAGTATTTGGGTGCTCTCCAGGTAGTACCCAGTATTTATCGCCTTCCGCATAGATGCCACCCATTCGTCAAACTTTGCATAAGAAGTTATGGATCAAAAAAGTGTATGTGACTCCACTCAAATAATCTCATCAGCAGAGAAAGGAAACATTTAATTCACGCCACAAGCAACCAATTTCTTACTGCACAATGATAGCATGTCTCAACAGAGATCGCAGAGATGCATTAATACTGCATTTGTTTCCAACCTCTTGGATAATTGACAAGAGATTGTGGGACTGACACATCTGATGAATGAAAAGATCAATAGAATCACTTGTTTAACCTCTAGGCTACGTCTTGCTAGTATTTTTGGGCGCTGACTCATTACGAAACCACCTCCACTTAACAAAAGCTGGCTGACAAGTCACCCCTCCTGCAGAACTCCAGCCTTTCCAAGAACAACATCTGTCAGGCTTTTACACAGAGGCAATTTGTCTTGCCCAAACATGATAGGCTTTCCACTTAACTCTCTTCTTGACCTTGATCACATGTGTAAAAAACAAAGGCTGCTTCTCATTCTCAGGTTTCCTGCTAGTGTGAATGCCCCGTTGGTTTGTTTTTAAAAGAGATAATTTGTATTAAAGATTTTCCCCGTTTTCAAAAAGCACATGCATCGTCTCTTTCTTCAGGTTGTGTTTTCTACAGATCAGTTACACTTGTCGTGAGACATCGGTGTTATATGCAGAATAGGGTTGGGAAGAAAACGGGGGGGGGCAGAGTGAGGGGCTGGGGTGGTAAAGCTTATGTTCTTTTACTTAGTGCATGCATGGGAATGTTGTGTCAGTGTCACTTGGGTAGGTTCTCTTTCTATTTGCCTGTTATGTCCCGTTGGTGGCAAGCCACCCCGGATTTATTATTATTATTATTATTATTATTATTATTATTATTATTATTATTATTAATTTATTTATTTATACCCCACCCATCCGGCTGGGCTTCCCCAGCCACTCTGGGCAGCTTCAAAAAAAATATAAAATACTGTAATACATCAAACATTAAAAGCTTCCCTAAACAGGGCTGCCTTCAGATGTCTTCTAAAAGTCTGATAGTTGTTGTTCTCTTTGACATCTCGTGGGAGGGTGTTCCACAGGGCGGGTGCCACTACCGAGAAGGCCCTCTGCCTGGTTCCCTGTAACTTGGCTTCTCGCAGTGAGGGAACTGCCAGAAGGCCCTTGGTGCTGGACCTCAGTGTCCGGGTAGAACGATGAGGGTGGAGACGCTCCTTCAGATATACTGGACCGAGGACGTTTAGGGCTTTAAAGGTCAGTACCAACACTTTCAATTGTGCTCAGAAACATACTGGGAGCCAATGTAGGTCTTTCAAGACCGGTGTTATGTGGTCTCGGCGGCTGCTCCCAGTCACCAGTCTGGCTGCTGCGTTCTGGATTAGTTGTTGTTTCTGTGTCACCTTCAAAGGTAGCCCCACGTAGAGCGCCTTGCAGTAGTCCAAGCAGGAGATAACCAGAGCATGCACCACTCTGGTGAGACAGTCTGCGGGCAGGTAGGGTCTCAGCCTATAAGCTAAACAAGCTATCCCTTAGGGCTCCAATCTCTTGGGGGCCCCAAAAAATTATGAGTCTTTGTAAATTGCGTTTCGAAAGGAACTTTTGTTATTGCCAAATGCCAATGAGTTTGCATTATTAAGTTTGTATGAATAAAAAGCCATTTTAAGTTAGAGCTTAATAATTATTTCACTATTAATATACATCTTCTTAATTGTATTTCACTGTTAATATACTTGGGACGCAGGTGGCGCTGTGGTCTAAACAACAGAGCCTAGGGTTTGCCGATCGGAAGGTCGGCAGTTCGAATCCCTGCGACGGGGTGAGCTCCTGTTGCTCTGTACCAGCTCTTGCCCACCTAGGAGTTTGAAAGCACACCAGTGCAAGTAGATAAATAGGTACCGCTGTGGCAGGAAGGTAAACAGCATTTCTGTGTATTCTGGCTTCTGTCACAGTGTCCCATTGTGCCAGAAGTTACCGTTAGGTCCATCATGAGACGTCCTCCAGCTTCCAACCATGGATACCAGCAGCCTTCAAGCAAGCAAACTTGCCTTATTATTGCTCCATAGCATCCTTCCAGAGGATTGCCTCCTTCCATTCACCAGTTTGCCTCCTGCAAGTGGAAGAAACCTGGGCAGTGCTGAATGTCACATCCCATTCCCAGGTGTGTCCTGCTGGAAACAGAAAAGGGCTTTCTCCTTGGCCTGGCTTTATATCCACTCAGTTGCCAAGTGCTTTTCTGACATCACAAGAAACCCACAGCCAATGGGAACAGCTGGGGAGGCATCATGTTCATTGCTTTGAGCCCCACAATGGCGGCTGGGGCGGCTATCAGTGATTGTGTGCTTGTTTATTCAGGACATGGGTGGCGCTGTGGTCTAAACCACTGAGCCTCTTGCGCCTGCTGATCGGAAGGTCGGCAGTTCGAATCCCCATGACGGGGTGAGCTCCCGTTGCTCGGTCCCTGCTCCTGCCCTACCTAGCAGTTCAAAAGCACATCAAAGTGCAAGTAGATAAATAGGTACCGCTGTGGTGGGAAGGTAAACGGCATTTCCGTGCGCTGCTCTGGTTCACCAGAAGCGGCCTAGTCATGCTGGCCACATGACCCGGAAAAACTGTCTGTGGACAAACGCCGGTTCCTTTAGCCTATAGAGCGAGATGAGTGTGCAACCCCAGAGTCGTCTGCAACTGGACCTAATGGTCAGGGGTACCTTTACATTTACCTTATTAATATACTTCTTAATTGTATTTCAGTTCAACAATTACTTTAATAAAATGCATATTTGGTTAAGTGCAAATGGCTTTAGATACCTATTAGGTTCATAAATTACCATATAGCATATATTCAACACAAAAAACAGTGACAGCTGGACATAGAAAGGGCCCCATTACCTTCAGGAGCTTAGGGCCACATCAAACCTAAATCTGGCCCTGGTGGCAAGAGAGGTTGGGGTGGCCTAAGGTCTGGTTGATTCCCATGGTTGGCTGCAGTGGGATTTGTTTGTGTGTGAGAGAGAGGGGGTTGTTGTGTTAAGTTATTATTATTATTATTATTATTATTATTATTATTATTATTAATACCCTGCCCATCTGGCTGGGTTTTCCCAGCCACTCTGGGCAGCTTACAACATATCTAAAAGCATAATAAAAACATTAATCATAAAAAAACTTCCCTAAACAGGGCTGCCTTCAGGTGTCTTCTAAAAGACAGGTAGCTGTTTATTTCCTTGACATCTGAGTGCATTCCACAGGGAGGGTGCCACTACCGAGAAGGCCTATTATGACAATAGGCATACACTCCCATTGCTCAAAACATTTTGGACTGGTTAGCTGGACTGGTCATGTTGTGCGGATGCCTGATTATCGTCTTCCAAAGCAATTACTCTATCCTGAACTTAAAAATGGAAAGTGTAATGCCGGTGGTCGACAAAAGAAGTTCAAAGACACTCTGAAGGCAAATCTTAAAAAAATGTAGTATAAACACCGACAACTGGGAAACACTGGTCTGTGAAAGCTCCAGTTGGAGAACAGCCTTGACCAAAGGTGTCATGGGCTTTGAAGACGCTCAAACTCAGGACACAAGGGAGAAACGTGCTAGGAGGAAGGCACGCTTGGCAAATCCACACCGTGAACAATTCCCGCCTGGAAACCTATGTCCCCACTGTGGAAGGACGTGTGGATCCAGAACTGGCCTACACAGTCACTTACGAACTCACTTTTAAAACCGTATTTATGGAAGACAATCTTATTTGGCTGTGAGTGATTGCCAAAGAAGAAGACTGTATCGTATTGATTCTGCTTTGGAGTGAATTGGATAAAGTTGTGTTTTTGGTAAAACTGTGACCCTGCAGGTTAGGGCGCTGAAGGTTCATTTTGTAAGGCGCCGTGAAACATGGGATTTTCACTGCCCAAGGGGTCCTTTTGCTGGTTTTAAGCAGCGCTTTGGATTGAATTGGACGATGTCGCATTTTCCACAAAATCGTGAACTCGCAGGTAAGGGCCCCGAAGGCTTTTTGTGGGGCGCAGTGAAACCTCCAAATGAAAGATAGCAGTGGATCTAAACAGACTGTCTAAGTACACAAATTAAAAACCAGCTAAAAAAGACGGGAATAAAGAAATCACAACCCCGTACTATCAAACAGGTGGGGTGGGGGGAAGACAAAGAAAACAAGGTTTTATCGATTACAGTTCTGGCAGCAGGGGCTTTCAAAAACTTGGGTGCCAAAGGAAATAAGGTTTTAAATCACAAACCAGATCGGTTTTCTGTGTCCTGTGTGTTTCTCCATATGTGAAGTGTTTTGCAAAGTCATCCTTGGGAAATGTTGTTTTGATAGAGTGCTTTAGTGATTAATTCTGGGGCTTTGTTGCCTAATAATTGAACTAACAATACTTCCAGATATGACCAGGTAAACCTTCTTCCCAGATATTTACAAAAGTGAGTCGCTAAGGATTTCAAATGGTAAAAATGGAAAAGAACTCAGAATTAAATTCAGTTGCAAGGACAGGACTTAACTAGGGAGAAATTAATAGTGAAAAAGCAGTTTAACAGAAAAGCAAGGACAGAAAGAGAAACTCCTGCAAGGTTGGGAAGTAACAAGCTATAAACAATATTGAACCAAAGGCACACCTGCGTTGAAAAATAATTAAATCGCACGGAGCAAACGTACAAAAGTGTCTCTGGCGCCATCTGGTGGCCAAAAGGGAAACGGGAAAGTGAAATAGAAGCAGTGGGAAGAGAGAAAGGAAAATAGAAAGGGAGAATAATGTACTGAAATGAATATATATTCATTGGGGGAAGGGACGGAAAGGGAAAAGAAAGAGGGAACAAGTGAATATAATAAGATTGAGGTTGAGAAAAGAGAAATGGCGACAAAAGGAAAGCAGGCACTCCTGGCCAAGGAACGAGAGGATCTGCGCAAGAAAGGGAAGCCAATATAATGGAAATAAGGAAATATTTACAAAGCCACTCTATGAAAGTTGATGAGTTCTGGCTGAAAAAAGACCCGCATATACAGGACACACGCAGAGATTAAATGACCAGGCACAAACAGGGGTCTCAGGATCGAATGCAGGCCTTTAAAAGGGTCTGTCTGGCAAGTAAATGAAAAGCAGCAGCAAAGAATGGCAGATGAAACTGATGGAGTATGCGGAGATGGCGAAACTGACGGGGAAGATCCAAAAGCAGGAAGATCAAGTATTTTCTAAAGATTGGAGCAAATTTGTAATGACAAAACGACCAAACAACAACAAATTGAATGTCCTGGGAGACTGAAGTGTTCTCCTACTGGCTTCTCTGTCTTGTGATTCCTGGTGTCAGATTTATGTCCATTTATCCTTTGGCGTAGGGTTTGGCCTGTCCTACAGGAAATCTTGCAATGATACATAGACTTTAGATATACTGGAGGGCTGTAAACTGGATGGACTTAAAATATGTAGTTGGAAAAGTTTTTTAATGGACCCACGAAGGGGAAGTCCTAGGATTCGAAAGAATCTTGTGTAAAATTCTAATATTTGCAAGAATATTTTCCTGTGAATGAATTTGTAAAACCCTATATATATATATATATTTTAAAAAAGAAAAGCCACAGCTGGCCATTTTTACACAGATATATTCTTCATCAGAGCACCTTCATGGACATGCATCAACACAAAGCCCTCCTTTCCCACAAATCCTATATAATCGTGTAATTATGTGGTTTCCTCTCTTTGCAAGATTCTCATTTCACAAATGAGCATGATGCTGGCCCGATGAAAGTTGGCATATCAGCCACACAAAATATTGATCATGGGTTTTTTAAATTACATTTGTTTTCTCCTCCTCTTCCTCTGAATTTATATACTGCCCTATACCCAGATGTCTCAGGCGGTTCACAGCACAAAGTCAAAATATAAAACCACAAAATAGAGAATCGAAATAAAAGCAACAACCCAATAACCACCCACCCACACAAAAAACCCCCCACATTTTAAAAGGGCATAGGAATCAATGCATTTTTTTGCATTGCATCTTGTTATCAAAGCAAAAGACAATATAAGAAATAAAAATAGCGATGCAGATGCATTTGGAAATCATACAGGTTGTCGCGCAGCACATTGCAATTGCTACAGAAAGGGGACAGAAAAAACGTTAAGTGGTCTGAGACGACCCCTCTTTTAAGCGGTTCATGGGGGAAATGTTTGGGAGCCACAGAAAAATAAGGAAGTGGGAGGGATGAACATAGAGTCATGCTGAAAAGTCAAGGAGAGGCCAATGGCGAATCATAATGGTTTTGCAGCAAGCATGGCTGGAGAATGAACTAATTTAGACTGCAATCCTATGCCCACTTAACTGTGAGAGCAGGCATGCCCTTTCAGTATCATTTGGATATCAGAATTACTGCGCTTAGTTAAATGCTTTCGGCATGTCACATACCATAAATGAATCTCCTTGGTTCAACAAATAGGATTCAATGTCCTTGTTTTCAAAAGCTTAATGTGGTAAAAGAAATGCGCAGTCGTTATCTGCTGGCCATTTTGCTTCATTTTTCCGCCAGTAATAGTTGTTTGAGCGTTCATTATTTGTAACTGTGGTTTCAGGCAAGCGCTGGCTTCTTAAATCAGTGTTCTTGATCTTTCCATTACATCTGAATTGAAAAGAGATAGCATCTCTCTAATAGAATTGCCATTCAAAAATTGGGACCATTGCTGTAAACAATGCTATCACTAACTCCTTTTTTTTTTTTTTTTTTTTACGTATTGCCATTAATTTCAGATCTCATTCAGATTGATTCTTACAGGAAAATATTTTAATAAATTTTGACATTGTCCTCAAAGCAGACAAACCTGGCGAGCAAAGCGATCGGCTGCCCTCTGCTGGAAATACGTAAGTTTTGACTCAGGAATGACTTCAGCATCAAAATATAACTTTATTTCAGTTGTATATAACTAAATATATAGTGTTTCAGTAGCAGCCTAAAAGACTAGAAAATACCAGTTGAAATGGTTAATTTAATGCAAGCCAATCAATTCCAAAAGCGTTAAGAGGCATGTTTTGAAAATTCTGCAAAACCTTAATCCACACATTGCATAAAGTTCAATTAGTTGCGGTTTAACATCAAGATCTTTCCCTGGCTCCTGATTCGCACTGATTATTTTTGCTCTGGTAAATAAAATAGCGAATGACATCTGTGAAATAGTTTTTTTAATTACTTCTAATATGTATAACGCTATCCAATCACAATTTTAAAATTTGGGCCATTATCCATGGCATTTGATGCCGTAAGAATCATAAGAATTCACAACCACATTATTATTTATTTTTACTTTCAGTAATATTTTTAAAAAAGACTTGTATCACTCAAGATGGCGTTTTCTCCTTCATGCCAGAATTCATTTTTTTCCAAGCTCATGTTGGATTTGCTTAAGTTCAGAATAGTCTGTGTTTTGCAGAACTCAATGAAATAGACCTAATAGTTTCGCCATAGTCTTTTCATTTAAATAAATGGTGTTAAATGATGTTGTGAGCCACTTTGCGCAATCATGGAAAGGCAAGCTCTATACACATTTATCTGGGAATCCCATTGAGCTCAGTAAGGCTTGCTTCTGAGTAGACACGCATACGGTTGCCCTTGCCAATCAAGTGCTTGCCTGCATGAGTGCCATGCTTGATCTCTCAACATATTCACTTTTCTGTAATAAAGGTCTGTTCTCCAAACATCTACCGCCACCCAAGGATAAATTGAAGCACACACCCTATTTCAAGAACGGCTCCCATATCCATTCTAGAAAGGGAGAAAGTATATGCAACAAATTGCTGCATATCCATTGCTCAGTGGCAGATCACACACCACCCCCGTTTTTATGTGTTTGTATTTTTTACTTTTCAAGTTTAGACATTTCACTAATTTTACAATCATTTTGCGCACGCATATGCCCCGGGCACCAGCAAACGACGCTATGCCACTGGTTCACAGCATAAAAGATGTAGACGGCACTGAATGTCCATCAGCCAGAGTGAATTAGCTGCCTAGGGTGGCAGATGCTGACAGGGGGGCAGTGAAGTGATGGAGGAGAGGTGGCAAGCTCTGTGAAGCACTTAGGACACCCATCACCTTTAACGTTAGCCTACTGAACTTAGTTGTAGTGGTGGTGGGTCCCCCCCCCCCGTAATCAGTGTGGAAGTTAGACTCAGCTGCCAGTTCAGTTGGCTTCTGTACATGTCATGGAAGGCCGCCATCTTGTCCTTTGAGCAGCAAAATGACTTAGGCCAATCCAAGCAGCCTTCCAGAGCATGACAGGTGTACAGACTTTGACCAAGAGGCTGATCCAGAAAGCCAGGGTAGCCCTGGGATGGGCAAACAGGCACATACATCAGTGGCGGAAACAGCACCAAGAAGAAAGAAGATGAAACCCAGCAAAGAGGACTCGTTTGCAACATTAGATACAAGCCTTTCCCTTGCAGAAGATGAAGCACTAGTATTACATCTGCTCAACAACCAAAGCTAATTCCCCCTCCCTCCGCCCTTATTTCAAATCTATTTTTGTCTTTGTATCAGAAAAGCACCCGGTCAATTTGGTTGCCAATAAATATCACCACAGACTTTTCTGGGATCACGGTTTTTCCAACTACAGTGGTACCTCAGGTTAAGTACTTAACTTGTTCTGGAGGTCCGTTCTTAACCTGAAACTGTTCTTAACCTGAAGCACCACTTTAGCTAATGGGGCCTCCTGCAGCCGCTGCACCGCCGGAGCCCGATTTCTGTTCTTATCCTGAAGCAAAGTTCTTAACCTGAAGCACTATTCTGGGTTAGCGGAGTGTGTAATCTGAAGCGTATGTAACCTGAAGCGTATGTAACCCGAGGTACCACTGTAGTGGCTCCTGTCCAGGTTTGTTAATTGTCTTACTTTAAATGTTGTGAGGATCCTATGTGGGTTTTTTTTGGGGGGGGGGCTATTGGGTTGTTTTTATTTTGATTATGCATTTTGTGGTTTTATATTTATTTTGTTCCATGAACCACCCTGAGACCTCCAGGTATAGGGCAGTATATAACTTCAATACGACGACAACAATAACAACAACAGCAACAGCAACAACCCTCTTTCGGAACTTAACTTTATCCATCTGACAGATTCAACTGAGGAAAATTCAGTCGTAAGCAGAAACATCTCGATTTCTATTTCTCTTGACTCCAGATCTCTAAGGTAGAATTCCTCACAAAAACACATCCTTGAAACCTGAACATTGGTATTCAGAAACCACTTTTGGTTTCTCATGCTTTCCTCGCAGAAGTACATAAAGCATGGTTGTTGCAAAATAATCAGGATGAAGGGAGAGAAGGAGCCAGCGCTCTTTTATAGCACAAAGCTCTCAGCTTTGGAGATGGATCAAGGTAAAATTTAACCTCTCCATCCCCATATATTCATCTGTTCCGCTCGGCTTTGCCAAAAACTGGAGTTTGACTGCCTCATAAATCTAGGCAATGCAAGGTCACAGCCATTTTGCAATGCCACCACATGAAGAAAAGAGGTTGAAATGTTATTTGGACCTTAACGCTGTTTTACTGGAAACAGAAACTCCATTGATGGAAAGAAGAATGCTTCACAAAACATACTTTGGACAGTCAATATCTACTGAATTCAGACCAGAAAGTTTATGCTGTGAGGCTCAGGTCTTGTTGTTTGCAAGATTTAAAAGATGAGATCGAGTGTAGGAGAAAAAGCAACAACAAACTCCAGCTGGAAATATGAGGCACCGCAGAAAGATCAATAACTCGTTAAAAGCGACAGTTTGAGCGCGAAGAAAGCTCAGCCTGTCTTTGAAGGCTTCGGTTCAACTTAACAAATGAGTTCCGCGGAGCACCACTGATGCTCATGTGTGATACATCTCGGGCCATTTCTATAGACAAGGTAATCCCGAATGCTTCAGTGGGAAAAATAGGTGTGTTGATGGTCAGTTCAGGAGCCGCAAGAACTCGAGAGCTTGTAACGGAATCACAGAATCATAGATATGGAAGGGAATTACCATATTTTCGCTCTATAAGACGCACCAGACCATAAGATGCAACTAGTTTTTGGAGGAGGAAAACAAGAAAAAAAATTATGCTGAATCCCAGAAGCCAGAACAGCAAGAGGGATCATTGCGCAGCGATCCCTCTCACTGTTCTGGCTTCTGGGATAGCTGCGAAGCCTTGTATTCGCTCCATAAGACGCACACACATTTCCCCTTACTTTTTAGGAGGGGAAAAGTGCATCTTACAGAGCGAAAAATACGGTATGTGGAACAGTGGCATTGGACTTAAGGGACTAGGCTAGTTCCCTAACTGTTCCCCTGGCGTCTCCTTCCCAAACCCCAGGAAGCTTCTGCCCAGCTGAGGGAGGGAAGTGTGAGGCTCTGATGGGTCCAAGCAGAGGCATAGCAAGGTCAGGTGGTACCCAGTGCAGAAAATTTATTGTCACCCCCCCATTCAAATTATTAAAAGAAGGAAAAATAAGATACAGTCGCGAGTGTTCTTTTCTGGTTTATTTACTGAACATTGTGAGCATAAGCAGCTTTGGCTTAGCGGCCCAGGAGGTCGGCCATGGCGCCCGCACCCCCCAGAGCCCAACCGCTGTTGGTGGCCTCCTCGGCCTCTGTAGGCCACCTCAGGCGGCCTTGGTCTTTGCAGGCTGTTGCTTCCTTGGCAGCCCCCGGTCATCTCACGGACTATTGACCCGTACCCCACTAATCCGCTGCCACCAACCAGCTCCTCCCTGGTAAAATCACTTCAGTCTCGGTTAGCTTTTCAATTAACAAAGAAGAGTGTATTTTATTTCAGACACAAACAAAACTTTTACAGCATTCCAAACATTGTTGCTCTTTACTTTCTTAGTCTTATTTTCCTCTCTCTATCTCTTCTACCTCCACACACTCAGGAACCAACTGCCCTAACTGTCTCTCTATTACCAACTGCCTTTCCCAACTGGCGAACCCACGAAATCCAACCAACTAAGGAAGTCAGCCTTGGCAGCATCAGGAAGTCGGTCTTGGCAGCACCAGTCCTTTCCTTGCCTTTGCCCCGCCCCCCGGCCCGCAGCCGATTGGCCAGCTGGGTTGGGGGCAGGGCGAAGGTCCCAAGGCAAGGGGAGTGGCATCCAGGACCCGGGAAGCCCCACCCACCTCTCGGAGAGGAGCTTCAATAAGTTTATTTTTTAGATACTTATTTTCCCCCAGTTTGTCACCCCCCTCAGCGGTGACACCCAGGGTGACACACCCCTACCTCACCCCCGTTCCTATGCCACTGGGTCCAAGATCCATCCTGCCATCTTCCCAAAGCCCATCCAGCTTTGGGAAGGAGCCACGAGGGCTTCAGCATCCCTTAAGAGCCCTGGCACCTCCTTTGCGAAGCCCGGGAAACTCCTGGCCGGCTTAGGGAGGGAGGCAGAAGGCTCATGCACACAATGTTGGGACGTCACGTCACATGTATGACGTGGGCATCCCTCTCACAAGCTGGTGCCTCTGGCCCTCAACTGCTCCCCTACAAAAAAATTCACCACACACCCCTGATGTGGAAAGCAATTAATAAGCAACAAGAACAGATTACAAGGGCCGAAGGCCAGCGCTTCTTGTACCTCCACAAGGAAGCTGTTCCACAGAATGAGGACAGCTATGCCAAAAGCCCTGCAATGAGCTATTCTGGATCATGGTGCCTACATGTGAGCAACAATGCCTGAAAGGGGTATCTGTAGTCCTGGTGGTCTTCCGGTTGCCATATTTCAAGAATATGGTGGCGCTGTGGTCTAAACCACTGAGCCACTTGGGCTTACCAATCGGAAGGTCGGCGGTTCGAATCCCCGCGATGGGGTGAGCTCCTGTTGCTCTGCCCCAGCTCCTGCCAACCTAGTATTTTGAAAGCACACTGGTGCAAGTAGATAAATGGGTACCCCTGCGGTGGGAAGCTAAACAGCATTTCCGTGCACTCTGGTTTCCGTCACAGTGTCCAGCTGCGCCAGAAGCGGTTTAGTCCTGCTGGCACATGACCCAGAAAGCTTTCTGTGGACAACAGTCAGCTCCCTTGGCCTGAAAGCGAGATGAACGCCACAACCCCATAGTCGCCTTTGACTGGACTTACTGTATTTTTCGCCCCATAGGGCGCACCGGCCCATAGGGTGCACCTAGTTTTTTGGGGTGGGGAATAAATAAAAGAAATTTTTTTCCCCGGCCCCCAGAACAGGCTGCTATCGCATCGGGCTCCCAAGGCTTGCGGAGAGCTGCCTGAAGCCCGGGGCGCGCTCTGCTGCGCTCCTCGGGTTTTGGGTTTCAGGCTGCTGTCCGCAAGCCTTTGGAGCCCAGCAGGAAGTCGCGCCGGGCTCCCAAGGCTTGTGGATATCTGCCCAAAGCCCGGGGCACGCTGCTCAGCGCGCCCCAGGCTTCGAGATGCAGGCTGCTATCTGCAAGCCTGGGGAAACCGGCGGGAACTTTCAGCAAAAGCCTGCATTCGCCCCATAGGACGCACACACATTTCCCCTTCATTTTTGGAGCGGGAAAAGTGCGTCCTATAGGGCGAAAAATACGGTAGCCGTCCAGGGGTCCTTTACCTTATTTCAAGAAGTAACAAATCTGGGCATTGTTCAAAAAGTTGTTGAGCTGTTTCGGGGTGGACGGCAGGGTGGCGATCAGGCTTCCAAAATCGCCATCTAGGAGGCAACAAGGAGCTGAATGCTGCACAGTGCTTTTGCTGGGGAACAGATAATATCCAGGACATTTACTATTGATTTAACCCCGGGGAACCAATTTAGCCCCCATCTCCCGGACATTACCGGAATTTTCCAGCACATATGGTGACCCTACTTCAGATGAAAAGTGGAACTCAAAATTCTAACTATTCTTTTACATTTCTCTTTGGTACCTGAAGGGGGGGGGGATGATATTTTATATTGCTGCACCTCAGGCGTTTCTTATCTGATTTTCCTGAAATTTGTCTCCTTCCGCTGTAATAGTGGTGATGCTGGGCTGTTTCTAAGTGGTTGTTTCTGGTTTGCGTTGATTCATGAATTATAATTTTTATTACCTTTTTATTACATTGCTGTGAACTCAAAGAGAGTCCTTCTTGGAAAAAGAATGGTGATGTATACCGTCTTGGATTTTGAAAAACCCTATTTGGAAGTGCTGAAAGAGGAGCGAAAAAGTCACAAAGGTTTAATAACTATTTTGACTGCAATCTCCCTTTCTTGCTATAAATATTGCATTACGTGATGTAGAGAGTATCTACCGTGTAACTTTGAAGGGGGGGAGAACCCAGTAATATATATGTTCTACTTCTATTCGGGGGGGGGGGTTTACACCTGCTGTTTAGAATGATTATACCTGCTTTTTAAAAAATATAATCTCTGTAGATGGACAATACTAAGCACATATAAAGTGTAGTTAAGTGTTTTATTTTTTTTTAAAAAAACCTCTGCTTGTCTGTTTCCATGGCAACTTCAGAACCGTAAGTCCTTAATTGTTTAAAAATTGCTTCTCCCTGCAGTGTGCTTATTGGCGAGAAATCCTCCCCAGACCCCCAAATCTGGAATTAATTTAAATAAACGCTCAGAATTATGTATTTGTATCAGTGCTGCAGAGTTTTAAAAGTATCTCGGTGCATTGGTATATTTTGCATTTAGTTATTACACTTCACAGCCAAGTCCGGTGATTAATGGTCTTTGTAAATAGTATGGGCAATCTAAAAGCATCTCATCAAATGCTTCTCCCTTCTGCCCCTAGCCCAACGTTTCATCTGGCATATCTGCTTAAATCATGAACGGAAAGTGTTTTGAGCATTTGGGGCAAGTGTTGTGGAAATAATAATTAGCAGTTCTACAGTATTTGAGAGCATTCAAGGCAATTTCTGCACATTATCATCACCACCATCATTTATTTGCATGCCGCCTTTCCATAGTTAAAACAATGCTCAAGACGGCTTACAACATGACAAGATTTACATAATTACCAACGTAACAAAAGTCATAAGCAATAAATAAAACACATCAAAAAGTACATCACCAAATGGAAAACAATTTCCACATAAATCATAAAATCTAAAACTAAGAATACAACATTAATATCAGTTACAATTTAAACTGACATAGATAAAAAATAAAAGCATTATTTAAAAAGCCCAGATGGAAGGAGGCCGGCAAGGCCCTTCAGGCCCTCAGCAGCAGGTGAGTCCCAGAATTCCCTGCAACAATCCTGTTATTTCCCACTTTGGACCGCGCCAGCCTGTGGATTTGCAGAGGTAGACCAGGCTATGTGCCTCCTGCTGATGACAGAGTCTGCAGAAGAGTGCCTGTGTTTTTTTGGGTGCATCCTACTGGACTCCAGGCACCTGTCTCCTCTCTTACCCACCCCCCTCTATTTTGGGAAAGTTTGCACATATCTATACCTCCGTAGGGACGCAGGTGGCGCTGTGGGTTAAACCACAGAGCCTAGGACTTGCCGATCAGAAGGTCGGCAGTTTGAATCCCTGCAACAGGGTGAGCTCCTGTTGTTCGGTCTCTGTTCCTACCAACCCAGCCGTTCGAAAGCACGTCAAAGTGCAAGTAGATAAATAGGTAGCACTCCAGCGGGAAGGTAAATGACGTTTCCGTGCGCTGCTCTGGTTCGCCAGAAGCAGCTTTGTCATGCTGGCCACATGACCTGGAAGCTGTCTGCGGACAAATGCCGGCTCCCTCAGCCTATAGAGCGAGATGAGCGCGCAACCCCAGTGTCGTCCGCGACTGGACCTAACGGTCAGGGGTACCTTTACCTTATACCTCCGTAGGTTTCTTTGCATCTAACCAGCATGCTTTAAAAAATGCAAATAGCATCAGGCTGTGTGTGTGTGTGTGCCAGGAATCATTGGGACTGCAGTGATAATGCTTTCCTCTTGTCTTGTGGTCCCTTGGGACCCCTTTGAAGGTGCTACTTGCATTGGGAGAAAAATCCCCGTTGGCGTCAAGGTTCAGCTTCAGAGGAGGGATTTTCTTCATTATTGCCGTGAGGAAGGAAAGAGGTAAACTTTATTTCCATACCTTCCACAATCGGACAATTACCATTCGGTGCCATCTTTTTTAAACAAAACAAAACTGCCAAGGCCAAATTATTAAAAAAGAAAAATTAAAGGAGATTGAGCAGGCATGGCTCACAATGGATTGTCTGAACTGGGGGTAGTGTGTGGGGGCAGCTTTTTCCATTTCCATTTCTGAAAGTCTGCTCCCTTTCAACTCTACCTGACTCAAGATAAGAACGTTAGATTTGACACAGAGACTTGGATGCTCCTCATAAAATATCCCTGTATAATGACCTGATTATTTAATAAGGAAAAACCCTAGCCTAAATCTCCGGAAGTGGTTGCCAATCAAATTTCAAATTCACCCATGCAGGAAGAAAGTCACATCATTTGTTTAACGGAACACCTTCCAATTTATTTATTTTAAAAAAATGTGGGTCTGGTTGGTTGTCTTTGGTTGGCTGTAGTCAGACTTGTTTTTGTGCTTGAGTGGGTGTGGATTTTTGGATCAGGTTAGTCTTCTTCTATTTGTCCCCATGTCAGTTTCAGTTTATTGGTTAGTTTTTCTAGTAAGGCTGTTTCTCATACTGTTTGATACCATTGGTCCATGTTCACTCCTGATAGGTCTCTCCAGTATCTGGCTATGCTGCTTCTGGCTGCTGAGAGTAGGTGGGTTATGAGCTCTTTATAATATGAGTGGGCATTATTTTCTTGGAAGGTGTTCAGTAGGGCCAGTTCTGGGGTGAGTTCTAATACTTGCTTAGTTATTTTGCACATTTCTTGTATTACTGATGTCCAGAGTTGTATTTTGGGACATTCCCACCACATGTGCAGGTATGTGCCTGTGGAGGTGCATCCTCTCCAATATTTTGGTGACGTTCCTGGGTGTATCAGCACTAGTTTCTGTGGTGTTAGGTACCATCTGTAAATCAGTTTAAGAGTGAGTTCTTTTCTTTTCGCCGATATGGATTTAAAGGGAGGTTTAGACCACATTCTAGTCCATTGGGTGAGGTTAATCTCATAGCCTATGTCATCCTCCCATTGTTTTTTTTATTATTATGTCAAGGGGTTTGTGGGATTTTGGAGCAGTATTTTGTATATTGTGGATGCCATCCCCTTGCCATGTCTCTTTGTTGTTAGGAGGAGATTTTCGAAGGTTGTCAAAGGCCTAGTTGCTGCTGATTTTACTACTGGATTGTTTAAGAGCATCTTACAGACTTGAGCAAAAGTTAACACAATTAGGAAAAGGTGAACAAATTGTGCGCTGTTTTCATGCAGCATTGTTTAATTTGTGGCCGATGCAGCTGTCGCTGGAGAAAAGCACCTCAGAGTCTGATCCTGAAGCCATAAGCCACCATGGACTTATGGTATCTAGAAAGATGGGAATAAATGGGAATGTCTTCAACGGTCAGTTGACAGGGAACTTTTTGAAGAAGCTGCTTTCGGTCTTCTCCATGACAATGCCTTTCACGCTTCTCCAGAAACAGACTGTCTTCAAGAGGGCCGGTATATAGCTCAACAAGTTTAGCATGCTAAGGAAAAGAATTCAAGCAATTGTCAATAAATAACAACATCACCGCCGATAATAAAACACTAAGAATTAAGCAACTATGAACTTAGGAAATCCTTCGGAATTTGTACTTCTCTGGTTTTGCCGTTCGGTTCTTCAGTGTGTAAAAACAGTATGAAAATCGCCAATAGAGATGCATCATATTAGGGAAAATCGCTTTGCAAAATGGTGTGAAATGAGCTTTATGTGTGCTAGAGTATATGAGAAAGCATGGAGTGAACTCCTTATTCTGTGCAGTCAGCAGGACACAGAATCAGAAGAAGAAGCCTAATTTGGGGAGAAGATTCCCCACAGGGCAATTGCTTTCTTCAAAGAACTGCGATGTCACCAAAAGACCAACTCCAAACAGCCTTTATTTATATCTTAACATTGCCTCTGTGCTTTGGTCTTTGACATCTGAGATGTATGTTTTCAGGATCCGTCCTATTCCTGTGATTGTCATTTGCTTGAAAATGTTTTTAATACTGTAATTTAGATTGTAACATGCCCCAGGACCTTAGGACGAAGGGTGGGTAAGAAATAATAATAATAATAATAATAATAATAATAATAATAATTAGTGATGATGATGATAGAAAAGTTACAATGGTGGATATGAGTGAACAATATATACAGCATTCAACTTCCTGTATCAGGACAATTATTATTATTAATAATAATAATATAAAAGTTACAATGGAGGATATTATTGAACGATATATGCATCATTCAACTTCCTGTATTGGGACGCTTTTAACATTTGACATTTTATTATGTTTTTATATGTGTTAGAAGCCGCCCAGAGTGGATGGGGCAACCCAGCCAGATGGGCAGGATATTAAAAAATAAAATTATTACATTTGAATGATATCTATGTTAATGAGGAGAAATGCTCTCAAACTGCAGTGACTTCAACAGGTACTTTGTCGATGCTTAGTATCTTTCAAAAATTTGAATCCTTCTTAAAAGGAGAGTCTCCAAGGAATAAATGTATTTCCCTTACCTTTAAAGCCATATCCCGATACTTCATATCTTCTTTCCAGGGCATCACATAGACCTTTGGAATCATTCCATGTCTGTACGAAAAGCTTGGCAAATGGCAATGAATCAGCCTGGAACATGACAGAGTTGGTTTTACACACACACACACACACACACACACACACACACACACACACACAAACACACATCATGTGGATGTTGTTATTTAAATACAGAGGGGGGAGACAAACAACACAGAGGAGAACAATTCCCTTCCTTCCCACGCCTAACTAAACTTATCTATAAAGTGCTATTTATATGACAAAAAGAACCAGCACGTGGTTTAGTCATGGAGGTCCAGTTGTTAAGAGTGTTGGACCAGAATGGAAAGGATGCAAGTTCAAGTCCCCACTTGGCCATAACCTTGAGCCTGCCACATTCCCTACCACAGGGTGGTTTTGCGCATAAGCAGAGCTGAAGAAACTATGGGGTCTTTGGAGGAAAACAAACAAACAAATAAATGGAAAACAAACAAACAAATAAAGTCACATATTTACCCCTTTCCTTGGCAATGGTCCGGAATCAAATCGCACAGTTAGGAAAGAAGTTAACCAAAATATTATTCCTGGCCTGAAACCCTGTCAAGTTTTGCCAGTTCCTGCATGAATCTTCTGGAATTAATCCATTTACTAGCCATGGATGTCTGCCCTTCGCATGATGTCAGGCGTAGAACAGCTGGGCGTGGCTTGCCCCAAATAGCTTGGCAACACAAATTTGGTCCATGAGCTGATGGTTAGCCCCCTTTATGTTATGCACCAACCTGGAACTAAAGGAATATCCGCCCCATATGTTGAAAGTACTGTGATACTTTTTCAAACTGTCATGGCTTCCCCCAAAGAATTCTGGGAGTTGTGGCTTGTGAAGGGTGCTGGCGGGTGTTAAGAGACACCCCATTTCCCCTCACAGAGCTTCAATTCTCAAGAGTGGTTGAGCAATCAATCCCTCTTCCCAAGGAACTGTAGTTCTGCGGGAGGAAAAGGCAGCCGCCTAACAACTGTTGGCGCCCTTAACAAACTACAGCTCCCAGGATTCTTGGGGGGATGGCATGGATGTTTAAAGCTACACCATAAAGCTTTGAATGATGAGTAGATATGAACAGGATTGCACAATCAGCCCAGTTTGGCAGGCCTGCTTTATTGTTAGTATACTGGAAGAAGCAAAGATGGCTAGCGTTGAAGCAATGATTCTTCAACATCAACTTTGTTGGACTGGTCGTGTTGTTTGGATGCCTGATTACCATCTTCCAAAGCAACTACTCTATTCCGAACTGAAAAATGGAAAGCGTAATGCCGGTGGTCAACAAAAGAGGTTTTAAGACAAGGCAAATATATAGTATAAACACAGATAATTGGGAAACACTGGCCTGTGAGCGCTCCAGTTGGAGAACAGCCTTTACCAAAGGTGTCATGGGCTTTGAAGAAGCTCAAACTCAGGACAAGAAACGTGCTAGAGGAAGGCACATTTGGCAAACCCTCACCGTGATCAACTCCAGCTTGGAAACCTATGTTTCCACTGTGGAAGGGCGTGTGGATCCAGAATTGGTCTCCACAGTCACTTACGGACTCACTGTTAAGACCGTGTTCATGGAAGACAATCTTACTCCGCTACGAATGATCGCCAAAGATTGTTAATCTTTAACATCACAACTTTCCTTTCCAAAATGGTTTACTGTGCTAGCTAGCCCATGGGGGCGGGAGGCTACCCACTCCTGAATGCTCCTGCTGGAGACGAAGTCTCTCTCTTACCCTTTCAGGTCAGTATTGACCGCCTTTGAAACCAAATTGGGATTAGAGCCCTGTCCGGGCACAGCATTTGGGTTACTCATGCTGCCGCCGTTGTCACTGCTGCTTCTCTGGGCTGAGATCTGTGCAAACAGCCAGTCCCTGTGTGTGCCTAGGTGGAGATTATGATGCATCAGCCATTGTCAGGCTGATGACACTAGAGCAACAACAAGGGAAAATGTAATTTAAGAAATATCGGGAAGAGATCAGGTCCATTTGAAAACGGTGTGATAAGATAGATGTAGAAGAACATCATGATACAACTTCATGAAAGCGGACAAAATTAGAAGGAAAGGCATTAATTAGGTTCCCTGGAGAGTCGCAAATACTTAATCAAAACTGCTTGAATTAAACTATTCCTGGGAGTGTGAAGCTTTGGCCATGCCGACTACTGGTGGTTAATGAAAACCCCATGCGATACCACCTAGGTAGGTAAAGGGACCCCTGACTATTAGGTCCAGTCGAGACCGACTCTGGGGTTGCGGCGCTCATCTCGCTTTATTGGCCGAGGGAGCCGGCGTACAGCTTCCTGGTCATGTGGCCAGCATGACTAAGCCACTTCTGACGAACCAGAGCAACGCACGGAAATGCTGTTTACCTTCGTGCCAGAGCGGTACCTATTTATCTACATGCACTTTGGCATGCTTTCAAACTGCTAGGTTGGCAGGAGCAGGGACCGAGCAACGGGAGCTCACCCCGTCGCGGGGATTCGAACCGCTGACCTTCTGATCGGCAAGTCCTAGGCTCTGTGGTTTAACCCACAGTGCCAGCCGTGTCTGCGATATCACCTAAACAGACCAAATCCAAGTGGAAGCTGCAAAGGAAATTCCTCTGCCTTTGGTGCAGTTTGAATTTGGTGCCTTACACTGTCAGCCACGTCCCGGCAGTGATCAGATAGACTCAAGAATTCCTGCTTGCTGTTTCGCGACCCCACTTCTCCAAAGCGTGCCTTCCGTAATCTGGGAAAGGGGCCTAGGTAAAACTATGATGGTAAAGGAATGATCTTAATGTTTATGTTTCTCACCCTCGACATCATACGATAGCTTGTTTGGCTGGTTCCCCACCCCTGCTGGATGTCGGGGCTGGAATCAGCTCCTCGACCAAGCAATGACTCATCACAGGCCAGTGAAGTATGTGGGATGTGATCCATGAGAGGCAGTCAAGTACAACATTCCTTGTAATGCTAGAGAACACATGCGGGGGAATGTTTGGTCCAGCCAGTTGAAACTTCCTGTTTCTCCTGGCTGGAGCATCCTTCCTTTTGCATGTGATAGAAGGTGGGCGTGACCTTACCTGTCCAGGTAATAAAAGGAGTCACACAGCACACACCCCTCTCTTTTTTCACCTCCTTCGTTTGACCAGCTTTTAGCTAGGACTGCTCTGGTAGCTCTCAGCTAGCAGCAGCACTGGGATTATTCCCCCATATGGGGTAGATCCACATGTACGTATTTGTAACGAAGTCTGCTTTCAGGAATCCAGCTGTGAACTGATGTGAGTAAACTTCTTTTATCATATTTTAAAAAGATTGTGGAATCTTTATTTTTTTTTAAGAGGGTTTCAAGGGAACTTACCAGGAATGCACAATTCAATCTGAGACAGATTGAATTGTATAATAGTGAGAGGCTCACACGAGCCTGCAACCAGTTATCTGCTGCGCGTGAGAAGCGGAATGTAAACTCTGCTAAGGAACTTGCTAGCACAAGTTAGGAAGGATATTAACAAACAACATATCCTATCCTGCCACCCTGAACATTCCCACAAAGTTAACTCTTCCTTCAAGCAAACCACAGCTCAGGCCTAGCGCCCTCAGCAACTCTTTCAAGGAGTGTCTTCGCATAGCCACCCTCTGCTCAGACTGTTTCATTCATCTGTGTGTTCCAGGAGACCAGTGGTGAGGGGAGCTGGTCACAGCAGAAGGGGAAGACTCCCTGGATTCTTCAGCATCCCGCCTCCACTCTGACTCTTGGTCTCCCTCTGCTCCAGCCTCAGAGTCTGAACTGCTCTCTGCACAGCCTCTTCCTGCTCACTAAACCCCATTGCCTCTTCTGCTGCTGACACCTCTTCTCAGTCTGCTCCCTCTTCTCCCTCTGAACAGCTCACCTTCATCCCACCACCAATTCCCTGGCTCTGACCCTCTTCTTCCCTAGGGAGTTCCCCAGCTGGTGCCTTCTCTGCATCCAGTCTGTGACACTGGACTAGACGGACCTTTGGTCTGATCCAGCAGTGCTCGTTGTGGGTACCCGCATGCTCCTTTTCTACAATGCATTTGAATCATTGGATGCAAACCCATTCAAATGCATGGTCTGGTGAAGGAATCTGGGTAGCTGAGTTATGAAGAGAAAAACCCGGCTGATATCAGCTTGTTCCCTTCCTGGTCCCTATAACATTTCCTGCATGGACTGGATGCAATGGTGATTGCATGAGTGACCCAAGTACACTTGCTTTTTCTTTACTAAATATGCACGAGGAATTGTCCCCATCGTGCTCCCTACCGGGATCAGACCACAGCCAAGAGCTGCTCTTTGCTTAAGGAAAAAACACACAATGGCCAACCATGTGATTCAAGTCACATCTAGCTTGCCCTTAGAAGTCTGGCAAAGCTGACAGTACAGGCGCCTTAAGTATGTTTATATCCGTAGCCTTAATCAATTGTATCTTCTATATTAGTGGCTAAAAATCTGTTATTTTTATCCTGCTCACTGTATAAAATGCCATAAGAGACATTCATGCCTGAAGGGCTCACGCTCCAGAAACTAAGTAGATAAAATGGGTGTGCTAAACTCGAGCAAACGACAAGACAATATCGATCCGTTCCACAGACAGAGGCCTCCGGCCATCACCTATTTTATCAACTTTTCTTCCTCCTTTTGATCCCTGCAGCAATAGCTTAAAGAAGGATTAAAAGAATTCCAGGGCAATATGGTTCCCTTTTAAGTGCAATGGGAGTTTGTATTGTTAGTTTCCCTGAGTACACCTGTCATGTCAAAAGGACTGCAAGGCAATAAAGGGAGACTACAGGAGTATGGGAAAATAAAATTTTGCCAAAGGCAGTTAAGTGATCAAATACTTTTTGACACAACGGGGGATTGAAACATGTGTGCTCAGTGCCATCTTCTCCTGCAATAACATTTCTTACAGTGATTCATTGTGCAGGTCTGAGCTGAGTAGTCAGGTACTCACAGAAACCGCATTGGAAGTGTAGCGTCCATACATTGAGAATAAGCACACAATGCTGATTATTCTTGACTCAATAACCCCAACGCTGTGCTGTTTCACTTCCTATATTGTTTTTTAAGCCTCTTTCAAGCTGTGGGGTGGGGTGTTTAGAAATTAAACATTCAATACACACCAAGTTTTATTAAAAAAATCAAACTATCTTTTAATTCCTACAACTGAACATTAAATCATACGTGAGAAACTCTGTTTTTGTCCTCTCAGAGTCTTTACAAATGGGATATTTGCATGCCTATCATTATGGTTCAGGCAAATGTGTTGCTAGATTTTAACTGTTAAATCCCATGACCTTAAAGGAAATGATCTTAAACTGTGATGGAAAAATCGGGGATTTATATGTTCAGTCTCAGTTAAATGTTAAAATATTAAATAAAGCAAAAATAAAGTGCTCTTGGCAACTGCAGATGGCAAAACAGTTTTACTCCAATTAAGTGGTCTTAATTAAGAAACAGGCTGTGGGGTGATTCTTTTAGACTTCCTACACCCAGCATAAGGTTGCTAAGGATGCAGACTATTAACAGCCTTGGCAAAGAACCCTACTTTACCAACACTGTAATGATGTTTAGAGCAGCATTTCAGATAGTTTTCTAGCTAACAGCCTGCTTTCATGTGCATATTCCCAGAACAGCAGAGGATTGTAGTCCCTAGGATGTTAAGGACTAGAGTTGCAAAATACAGATTGATAAATAAATGGAAAATTACAAAGACCACTGCAAAAGGATGTCCAACTTGAAGTATATGCAATAGTTATCTTTTAAGTACAGTACAACCATCTTATAAGTGAAGTTTGAATTCTCTACAATACGGTTTGAGAGAGCAATCCTTTATTAGCTGGCAATAACATGTCATTGTTTCCACATCCGGAACAGCAGTTTTAACTTAACATTTTGGAATGAAAACACAAAAATAAATTGGGGTTCTTTCACATAATACCCCATACACGTGTGAGGTCATCTCGGATACCAGATACTAAGAAAAGAACATTTCTATCCCAAGAAATTTAGTTACTGTGGATATCTTTAGCTTTGTTGATCTTTAATGATCTACTGATAATTGGTATACTTGTTATTTGAGCAGCAACTCACAAAACAATTAAGTCAGTGTAGTCAAGATTTAAGGCAATTTAGTGCCATGAATTTTCAGCGTAAGTGATATGCAGCAGACTGTTAGACCCTCTGAAGGCTATCAGCGGACCACAGCCTAAGCCTCAACAACCCTTTCGTGAAATTGTTGGGCATTAACACAAAAATACAGAGGAGAATGAGCCAAGAAGTAACCTGGATAAGTTCAGATGGGCTTTTTTTCACCCGACAAAGTGTACTGTGCAAAACTGCCATGTACAACTCAACACTTGTATGTAGCTAAACTATGCAACTCAGATTCCCACCCCCCATAGATAATGAAGCAAACAAAAATATGCATTTTAGAAAGAGAACTGTAATCCTAAATGGTAACCAAGAATCTTGAGTCTGGCCTACTGGGGGCTGCAATTCTGTAACCAGTTACATTGTGTTCAACGCGCAACAGATTTCAGTGGTACTTAAGTACATGTAATTTGACACAATATCACACCATTAGCACAAAACTCATCAGCATAACTAAAAGTGTGGTGCAGTAAGTCCATTTGTCTTACTGCACAATATTCAAAAATGGGATAAGAGTTCTGCAAATTTTTGCATCTACCAATTCAGATAGAAAAAAAAAGCCCAGGTACTTTGTCATTAAAACAAAACTTAAATCTGAACATTCCTTACAATCTTCTAGAGAAAATAGTCTCGTGGATAGTAATGCACATTCAGACAAAGGACACCTAATATCTCTGCACTGCATTCCTTCCTATTATTAATGCTGCACCTAAAGAGACATTTCCAGTAATTTGCAAGCATTTGGAATACCGTATTAGAAAAATGTTCCCAAACTCTGCAACCATGAACACCATGCTTATTATAAATGCTTCCATGGCAGATTAAATGTCCAAGTGTGGTATGTCACTTTGTTGCATATTACCTTTAGTTAAATAATACAGAAAACATTTCTATGCAGCTAGCAGGCGCCAGACATGAGCCTTACTCTGGAATGAGAATATTCAGTTTTGCTCTTACCTAGAAACTATCCCACAGGTGAGGGAACAAAGCCTAACTAGGTGCTGAGTTATATAACAAAGGAGATAGCGGATCAAAGTATTTTCATGATCTAAATCAAACTGAAAACTCAAGTATGGACACTAAGTTAGAAAACAAAGGCCCTCTTCAGTATACAACCATCGCCACTAATGAAAACAAGACGTAGTCTTAATATAAAAACTGCAATTTAATATATCTCACAAAAAGCATGGTCTCTCAAGTACCCGATGCATTAAAAGAGATCCACGTCATGAGTGTGATCAATTTCAATAGCATCTTCAGGATCCAGTTTCATTTCTCCATGTCCTTCCTGCAAGTCATCCAGTGAAGCCAATGCCTCATTTGTATCACTAGCAAAAGTCTCTCTCGAGGCATCATCATATTCTTGAAGGTTGAGCCCTTTAATAGCTTTCTTCATCTTTTTCCCCAGGACTTGAATTCTCCTCTTCTTTGCTGCTTTCTTGTTCTCATACTCCTTCTGGTTTTCAATATAGAAGATTTCCTTCAAAGAGAATGTTAACACTCCATGAAGTGCTGAGGAATAATAGGCAATGTCACCTTTCAGAAACCACCACTTTCCTTCGCTAACCTTTAAACTAGAGATGAAAGCTAACTGTATGACAAAAGAACAAAAATCTCTTTTGAAGAATGCCATATCCTTTCAAATGCTGCTACAGAATATTTGAAAATTAAGACTTCAGCTCCCTAAAGTGAGAGAGGTGCTCTATTTTAAACAGCTGCAAGTCTGTCTGCCCAGAATATAGAAACGGCTGTTTCTGAAGTCATTTGTTACATATTTTGCAGTTAGAAGGAAGATTTCAATTTTATGATTTCACTGATTTACTAATAGACTAGGGAAAAAACAGGGAAATATGATGACTTTTTGGATTATGAAAAATGTTAGGGGGTATTTTTTTACTGTCATGTTCTTTGAAGAACAAACCTTCAGAATACAAATGCTAAGACTGCTAAAAAGGCCTGAGGCCATCTTGTCTGTGAGTCCTGGAAGTCCTGGAAGACCCGTTCCCTACCCCTGCAGATTTTTTTGTACCTAGCCTGGGAAGGTGGGGCCCAGACTGACTCCAGCTACAAAAGCTGAGGCTGCTGAACAAACTCTTGGGCTGGGGGGGTTGTTTGGGGGGGAAGTTGTTCGATGGGATGGAATGGTTGTTACTCTTCTTGTATCTAAATAATGATGATAATAATAATGAAGATATTATTATTATTATTATTATTATTATTATTATTATTATTACTACTACTACTACTACTACTACTACTACTACTACTATTATTTCGCCCATCTGACTGGGTTGCCCCAACCACTCTGGGTGGCTTCCAACACATATAAAAACATAATATAACATCAAACATTAAACACTTCCCCATACAGGGCTGCCATCAGGTCTCTTCTAAATGTCAAATAGTTGCTTATTTCCTTGACATCTTGGCGGGAGGGCATTCCACAGGGCGGGCGCCACTACTGAGAAGGCCCTCTGCCTGCTTCCCTGTAACCTCACCTCTCGCAATGAGGGAACCAGCAGAAGACCCTTAGAGCTGGACCTCAGTATCCGGAATGAATGATGTGGGTGGGTGGAGGCTGTTTAGGGCTTTAAAGGTCTGCACCAACACTTTGAACTGTGCTCAGAAAGCATACTTTTAATAAGAATATTAAAAATGGGATCTTTAACAAGCTGTCCATTTTCTACTTTAGAAGATGTATAAATTGAAATCAGAAGTCAGCAAGAGGAGATATAATTTAAATATCCTCATTTAACATTTGCTTTTCAAAGTAATCTAAAAATGTGCTGTTTTTAAATGGTTTACATATATTATGTTATTTACCTTGATTTGTTCTCCAGTTACACTAGGTGTGTTTTTCAGCAAGTTTAAATAAACTCCTCCTGGTGTTCTTCTTCTAGTGCCATTCTGCATAATGGAAAAAGAAAACTTTTTAAAGCTTTCTATAGACATAACAGCTGCAATCCTATACCCTGTTCAAGGACTTGCTGCTGTAAATATGCTGTTCCTCAAAACCTCAAAATATTTCTAAGAAGTCGTGCACAGAACCCTTGGAGCAAAGATCATGTCAAAAAATTTTTGTAACAGGGCTCTATATTTGTTAAAAGATTAAGTATGTAGGCTGAAAAAGCAATTATTTCCTACCACTATGAAAAGGCCTCCATTTTGTTCCACTTCAGCAGTTTCCATCAGTAGTTCAATAGATTTTTTCTTCCCAATGATTTTCACAACCCGTACGATCAGATCCTTCTTTGGCTCACAAAGCCTAAAAGGAGAACGGAAATTCTATGAAATCTGGAAACCATTGCATTTTGTAACCTGCTTGAATGACAAAACATAATTATGAACAAATGTACCCACTGTTACAAATTTAGCACTATCTGACACTCGCCTAGCACTGCTGTAGTGAAGGCTCGCTGTGCTGAGTTTTGGGAAGAAGGGTGGAATATATCCGAATTGGTAATATTAAAAAAAACTGAAATGTCAGCCTGTACTTTCTGCATTTAATTTCCCTTGACCTTACTGCTTACCGTCACTTACTCCCCCAATTTTACACCACTCCCCCCTAAGGATACCTTCCAGGCAGGTGGGAGTGCAACCCAAAATTATCTTTAGTCATTTGAATATAAGAATGTTTTCAGCTATTGGGAATTTCAGACAGACACCTATTATAACTGAGTATTACCAGCTATCAAATTATGAGGGTAAAGAATGGTCCAATGATAATTATATGGTCTAGTGGAACTTTTTACCTTGAAACTTTAATTTTATAAAGTCTTATTCTCTGGAGCCTAAAGCATAGGATGCACAATGGCTAATTTGCTCCAAATTCCACATGGGGCAGCTGTGCCCTCTGCAACAACTGCAAACCAGGCAAACAGAAAGACTGCATCGTCCACAGCACCCGTTGGCCTCATAAGTATCTTCTAAAAAGGGGGGGAAGCGGGGAGCCTTCATGCTACCTTCCTGACAAAGTACAAAACCACAAAATTTTACAACTGTATCAGTCCAAGGCCACAGTGGGAAACCAGAAGCACACAGCCAATAAACCAGAATTAAAAAGATAATGCCATTAAAACGTTCACACATGCACAGACCAAATAATCACGACAAACTGTAATTCTGTTTGTTCATATTACTTTTGGTTCCCATTGATATAACTTCATGCTTTTCTCCAGTTAACCACCACCCTGGTAATTTCACAAACCCCATGCAATTGTCTAGGACACAGATTTGGTCTAAAGAGGAGAAAACAAGATAGTACCAAAATGGGTCCAATGTGCATTCCTAACTTCTCACAGTGATTTTTTAGTTGTGTCTATGTAGATCAACATATATTTCAAGCATATTCTATGGCTGTGCAGCGGAGGGTGCCACAAAATTCATGTGAATAGCATGCATTCTCAGGGTGAGTCTAAACAGCTGGATTTTATCAGAGTCCTGAGGTTTCTGTATAGTACAGTAGTGTTGTGCCGAGTAATTCTTGGACGGCTATATAAACCTGTAATATTTTGACTGAGTATCTGAGCGACTAGGAGACTTCATGCAAATAAACATTATGAACTGGGGTTCTGGTTTGGGGAAGAGCTGTAGAATCTGCTTAGTATGCAGAGGCTCCCAGGTTCAACTTTACTCACAAGATCAAATTATTCAGTCAGTTTTAAGCAGAAGCCAAAGCATTTGTCTGTCCAGTCACCATGAATTGAAACAGAAACCTCAGAACTCTGATTTCACACAATGACTAAAAACACTGGCAGGTGGGAGCAGCCAGACTGGCTCAGTCACAGAAACTGCTTACAAGGGTACCTGCACATTTTGCTAAAGGCTTGGTTTCTTTTTAAACGGAATCTCAAGGATCTGGTATCCCTGAGCCAATGAAAGCATGGCACTGGCGGGTTGGTCACCCTGTAATAGCTTTTCTTTAGTACCATTATTTTTTTAAAAAATAAAATAAACACCCAATGTCCCTCAAGTTTTGTTATTGTGTAAGGTGACATTTTTTGAAAATCTGACGAAGGTGTATTAAAAGATCAAAATCTTACCGGTAGGCAATTTCATCTGCCACTTTTTCCTCAGGATCATCCTCAGTAATTTCATACCTCCCTTTGTAATTCATTTCTTGTCTTTCACCCAATCTGTCCTTAACAGGCCGTTTCCGTTTCAATAGGCCTTGTCCAATTTCCTCCTCCTCTTCCTCCTTTGGCAATGTCTTCTTGTCATCCTGCATATATTCATCTAACTCTTTGTCTAATGATTCAGCCACTTCCGGCTCAGATTCTTTCATCAGCTTTTTCGCCAACAGGTAATTATAAGTCTCTGATGCCCGGCTTCTGTCAATACTTCCCTCCATCCCTAGAATCCCAAGTTCTGAGGCCACTGCATCTTGGTTCTGCTCCTGAAGCACTGCACCCCAGATGTTGTTGATCTTTTTACCCCCTACAGTAATCTGTTTCTGAGGGATCGGGCCAAAATTGAAAGGCTCTGGTTTGGCGGGAGGAAGATTCGAACATTTCTGTCGCTTCCGCTTCCACAGACAGTTGTCTTCATCTGAATCTGAGAAGCTCTCGTCACTGGAGTCCAAACTTTTGGTTGTGCGGTAAGGGACACTTGGTGCACAGGGGGGAATGCCAGTTGGAAAAGATCTGGCTGAGCTGATATCGTGCTGTTTCTGAAATGTAAAAAGAAAGCAAGACAGATGTTTGCTGTCGTTGTTAAAAAAGAAACATTTTATTGTGCACTAATTTGCCACCCTATAGGGGATTTTTTTGGGTGCAAAACTTCCCAAGGCAAAGTAGTGTGTACTCAGCCTCCTCTCTCATCATTTTACTTTTGACACTTGCATGCTGCTCAATAGCATGTTTCTCTGGGAAGCTTACAATAAATTAAAATAAGTTCAAAACAAAACAAAAAACCAAAAGCTACATAAATGCAAACACAAAACTCATTGCACCCCCAAAATCAAAACAAAGATTTAAAATTGTATTATCCACAAGAAGACAGGAGCTAGAGCAGGAAAGGCTTGTGGTCCTCAAACAGGATACACAGTCTTTCAGGAGAGTAAAAAAAAAGGGGGAGAACACCCATCTGTCCAGGTCCCCACTGACACAGGATCTGAGCCCATCTCTCTCCTCTCAGTCTGACCGTAGGCAAATTGGAAGCAGGGTGGTGCCAATATTCAATTTAGAGCCTCTGACACTCCGCTTCTTGTTCATTTTCTCCAAGCTTCTCATGTGTATCAGTATGCCAAATAAGAATGAATCGCTAGAAAATTGTGATCAAGACTCAAGGCAAAGCTCAGTTCCAGTTCTCTCTCTCTCACACACAACCTCTTTAACCTTTAAGCGACGGTACTCCAATTTGAACAGAACAGGTATTGAATTTCAAAGTGACTTACAGTATTGAATAAAGAATCAGCTTTCACCCCCTCCTATCCAACTGGTCAGTTAAAACGTTATAAACTTCTGAGTACCATTCCAAGTGCACGAGAACAGCCCTGCTAGATCAGGCCAGTGGCCCATCTAATCCAGACTCCTGTTCTATAGATGGATGCTCTTCAGAAATTGGCAATCAGGACCTGAGCACAAGAGCACTCTACCGGACTGCAGGTTACTGGTGTTCAGGCGCAATACTACCTCCAACAGTAGAGAGAGAACGCAGCCATCCTGTTTAGTGGCCATTGCTAGTCTTCTCCTCCATGAATTTTGTCTCAGCTTCTTTTTAAAACTATCTAAGCTGATAGCACCGGAACCCTGTGGGAGTGATTTCCATAGCTCAAATATGCCCTGAAGAATTACTTTATTTCACCTGAGTCTTCTTGCATTCAGCTACATTGGATGACCATGAGTTCTAGTACAGTCATACCTTGGGTTGAGCGCTTTCGGGTTGCGCTCCGCGGCAACCCCAAAATAACAGAGCGCATTACTTCCGGGTTTCACCGCTCGCGCATGCGCAGACGCTTAAAATGATGTCACACACAAGCGCGGAAGTGGCAAAACGCACGCGCCGTCGCATCTTACATTCCATTCAGGATGCGAACGGGCCTCTGGAACAGATCGCGTTCGCATCCCAAGGTACCACTGTACTATGAAACAGAGAAATGTTTCTCTATCCACTGTATTAATCTAGCAACATCTGAGGACCCAAGGCTCACGCACACTGGGTTAGAACATTTTTGCTGCTCTTGCACACTTCTAGGCACTTTTATTTGGAAGGAATCTTCCTTTGAATCATTGGAACTTTCATTCAAAGAAATATGTTCATTGACTGCCCTGTAATTCGCTTTGGCAAGTTAGGCCTTAATCTAACTTTTTTCATGACATAGCTTTAAGGTTAAAATACCACACTGATTTGTGGCCTTCTCTTCGAAGCTCAAATAAATTCGCCCACCACCAAGCTTCCAAGTACCTAAGGAGGCTAAAAACCGCAGTGGATTGGTTTAAATCATCAGAGGGGAAATGGGCCAATTGAAAAAACTGATTTAAAATGGGAAATTAATGCATTTCCAGGGAAAGTGTGCATATCAAGTGATTGCTGCGATGATTAGAACAAATTGGCTGGAAACTATTTAGAGTCTTACAAAACCCAGAAGCATAAAGTAATGCGAACCTTACCCTCTGCATGCATTGCAGAATCTTATCTGCTTAACAAGAAACAAATTTCTGTTTAGCTCTCTGACTACACATGCAAGGACACAAAGTGTAATCACTTTCTTGAATGTTAAGCTTTCAATTCCACAAACTATTATTTGCAACTAGGTTCAAATTAGTAAGACTTAACAAGTCTTGCTTCCATCCACAACAGAAGTTGGCTATCCCATTATTCCTATGCTGTAGGCACACTTGTCACTCAATAACATAGCATGGGTATGCACAGCTGCTTTCTTGGCAACTCTTATTTCTCTTTGTGACAGCTTGCACAAAAGCACAGGATTTGTGTAGAGTCACAGGGGGAAGAATACCGGGGTCAATGAGGCTCCTGAGCCCCCTTACTGGCTTTGCCCCTGCCCTGTGCTGATATGTGGGTCCCAACTATTTTCCTCTTGGTGAAATGCTGCTTTCAACTTCTGCTTTTATTTTATCAAATTTCAAATGCTTAATAATTTCACTTTTATCTAAAAAACACACACCTGTTTTGATGTACCCTACTGAAAATTCACAGCCCAGATTCCTAAATGACAATACAGTGTTAAGTAAAGAATGTACGTCTTGTCTCTTTCTGACACCTGGAGGAGCTTCAGAAACTTATCTATCGCCATGTATCATCTGGAAGGTTTACATATAAACACAGCATATATATATATTTCACCTATTAGATATACTATGAGAATTTAGACATATATTGCACATTTGCTGTTTATTTGGTTCACTTCAGCAACAGAAGGCTGCTTTCAGACTATCTTGGTCACATAATGAAATATTTAACTGTGCTGTGTTTGAAGGATATCTGATAGTGTGACCAGCACATTTCAGCATACCAGCACATTTCAGCAGAGCCTAAATTCTTGAGTTCTACTGCTGCTCAAGGCCTCAGTGTCACAGTCAGATTTTAGGGGAAATGTTGAAAGCTCAAACAAGAGAAGCACCCCATTTTTGTTATCACAGAGCATTACCCAGTGTTGTTTTACAAAAACCTAGCATAGATACATGCATAGAGACGAAAAAGACGAATATAAAAAGCAAGCAAAGTGACCACATTGCAGTTTTAAACGATTAGGTGGGGAAACTGTGGCCCTCCAGATGTTGTTAGACTACAGCTCCCATCAACCCGATCATTCACGGTAATAACTGTGGCTGATGGGAGTTGCAGTCCAACAATATTCCTTCGTGTAAACATGCTAGCTTTCTAACAAGGAGGGCAGAATGAAAGACTAGGAGAGGTAGAATAATACACCACTGACTCCACTTTAGCCACCAGCCCCAAAACTATCAGTGTTAAGATCAGCTTACAGCAAGTTGCCCTTGCAAAGTGTAAACATGCATGTGGCTATTTGAAAGGCCCACACTGACCTGACTTTCTAAGCGGAAGAATTTTCAGTTTAGCTGCTGTAGTCAAGGTCTGCTTTGTATTAACAGTCCTCAGCAAGTCTGGCACCACATTTCCACTGTGCTAGCTCTGCCTACAGCAGAACCGGGTCAAAATTTTGGCGGGAGAAAGGAAAATTGCTAACATTCACAAAAGGTTCAAATAATAGGTCTTTCAAGTGCAGCCAATTGAGCTTTGATGGGCTTGGGCACAGCCCTCTAGGTGCAGGCAGTAGTCATCTACATCATCTGGTGCAGGAATGTATGGCCTTTGTGGTGTAATCTAAAAACACCCATACCCCAGCGCTCCAGCTTGTGTATAAAGGTTCATTCAACAAAGCGCAGCAGCAGCTGGTTTCCACAAATGGGTGTGGGAAGAAATGGCCATGGGCCCAAAAATTTCACAGCAATACATTGTCTGAATTTGAGTGCATTGATGTTATCAGTCCTCCTCCAGCCTCTGCCCATAGCCAGAAATGTAGAAATACTATGCTCAGACTTATAAGCACCATCTCCCACATGTGGCATAAAGTATACATCCATAAGTAAACACGCCTTTTTCTACAATCCTTCCACTCCTTTCTGAGGCTGAAAGCATGTAAAAACTGAGTACATGCCTACGGAATATCAAACGTATCTCACTGATTTCTACTGGATGTATAATATTTCTATGCTGAACTTTGAAACAGTGTGGGTCTTCACAAAAAATAGAATTATCTTGTTAGTTTTGATGATTTTATGTAAAATATGTAAGAGTTCTACCACATTTTTTACTTAGCCATACCAGAGGTGATGGTAATATAATGATGAGTATCATTTGCTCTGCAGAAACTAGCTGACAAGTCCACAAGCTTGGAAAATGAATGGTGCAGATTTCTATTTTAGTTCCAAACACACGTCAGCTGACCAATTTGGCGTATGCTGAAAGCTTTGGTTGAATACCTTTCAGGAAAGTGAGTCTCCTCTACGTCACAACACCATAATTCTCTTTTCCTATCTAATGATAGACAAAAGCAGCACAGCCCTAAACATACAAGCCAAACTTTGATACAGAGGTAGTTTGAACGCACTGTTTGAAATCTCTTTTAGGATCTGTATACAGCACCCCACTAGCACAAGGAGAATTTGGTGGCAATCTTGTTAAGAACAGTTAATGCAGACAAACACTAATTATAATAGTTTGTTTCAAGTTAGAAAGCCAAACATTGTTTTACGTTAGAAAGCCAGGTCAATGTGGCCCTCGAAGTAGCCACACACAGAGTTGTTCCTTTCAAGTACAAACTGCCGTAAGCAAATAAAGAAGGCTTGGTCTGAGAAAAGAAAAAAATTAAGACCATGTCTGCTTCCTTATATTGTTAGAGAGCCATCACTGTCTAGTGCCAAGTGTCCCAAAAACAGACGTCTATACATGTGCCCACAGAGGCCTAGTCTGGCATCCACAGGTTCCCCTGCTTCTGCTGAAGCTGGAAAGAAACATTATACTGGATTATATATAGGATGCAGAGTGTGCTTGGTTGCAGGAGATTTGTGTGGCAGCAGCCCATGGCAGTTTCCCTGATTTACAAATGTTCACCCAGGCCCCCAAAGTTTGGAGACTCCTGGTCTAGTAGAGACACCTAGATATGGATCAAGGAGAAATGAGCCCAAGGTGGTTCTGCCTGGCTTGGAGAGGGAGGTGCAAGCCTCAGATGAATCCAGCATCCATCCTGCCACCTTCCCAATGCCCATCCGGCTTTCGGAAGGAGCCAGGAGGGCTCCGGTATCCTATCCGAGCCCTGGCACCTCCTTCCCAAAGCCCGAGAAACTCCTAACCGGCTTAGGGAGGGAGGTGAGAGGCTCACACACACAACATCAGGATATCACACGCATGACGTTGCCCCACCCCCCTCACAACCTGGCACCTCTGGCCCGCAACTGCTCCTCCATGGAAAATTTCACTGCACGCATTGTTGCACCCTTGGTTTAAGGCAGGCACCCCCAATCTTCAGCCCTCCAGATGTATTAGACTACAATTCCCATCATCCCAGACCACTGATCCTATTAGTTGGGATCATGGGTGCCATTTAAGGTGCTGTTTGGGCCCCCCAGCTTCCCCATCTCCTGTTTCTAGGCATCACTTGCACATAGGAAAACGGGCCGGATCCCAGACTCTCCCTGGCGGGCACCTCCAGACGCCGGTGACGTCAGGCGCCATCCCGCAAGCGGCCCAGGGCAAAATGCGCCTGGCGAATTTCGAACGCCACCGACGGGGCTCCGACGAACGTTTACCAGGAGCAGCATCTCTTGTCCCGTGCGGCCGCCGCGGAGGGAAAAGCGAAACGCAGCGGGGAAGGCCGCAAGCCGGGGCCGTCCCCTCGCTCGCTTCGGCGCGGCTTTTTCCTCAGGAAAGAGAGCGCGGAGCTGCTCTGGGCCTCCGCCGCCCAGGCGGACCCCCAGGCGGACCCGAGCCTACGGGGAAAGAAGCGGTCGCCGCAGGGCAGCGGCCTCACCTGCGAGGGGCTCCTGGCGGAGGCGGGCATTTCGCAGTCGGAGTCCGAGATCTCTCCGTCCTCCTCCATCCCGCGAGCCTCCAGCGCCATCTTTCCCGGCTCCTCAGCCAGCGCGGGAGGAGCGCGCGGGAAAAGGCCCGGCCTCAGCCGAGCCAGGACTACGGCGCCCACAATGCTTTGCGCCGGGAGGGGCGGCGAACGGCGGGACCAGCCTTCCGAGAGGCATGCCGGGACTTGTAGTCCGAGCCTTGCCGCTTTCGTCGCTGTGGGAAAGACTCCGCCGCCTGACCTGAGAGGGGGAGTGGCAGGGGGGAAAGCAATAGAGACTACGCGCGTACTTTCGTAAAGCAAGGGAATGTTTAATAAAAATTATATAATTAAAAACAAAAACCAGGCACACGCGAACGACAGATACCGAAGTGTAACGGACTCAGCGTGACCCGCTCCATATTTCCTTCGCAAAGATGGAAGGGCTAAATGTAGCTCTATGCATCCATCTAGGAACAAAGAGAGAGATGTTAAAAAAAGAATGTGCCCAGTTGGATTTAACTGTACAGCATACCCTCCAACATTTCTCCGATGAAAATAGGGACGTCCTATTCTATTATTGTTGCTGTTGGTTTTTTATTATTATAACAATAACCGTGGCTGGGTTGCCCCAGCCACTCTGGGAGGCTTCCAACATATATAAAAACATAATAAATATTTTTAAAACTTCCTTATCCAAGGCTGTCTTCAGATGTCCTCTAAAGGTTGTGTGGTTACTTATCTCCTTAGCTCAGGGGTCACATAACTTATGTTACGGAAGGGGGGGGCATGTCTTCTTCACCTTCTTCGCTACAATATATTTGCTCAATTTCTCTAGGACTCCATCACCCCTCCCCTGTCCTCCATAATCCCTCAAGGTGTCAAGACCCTAATCCGGTCAAATCGCTCTGATCAGCCTTTCCTCCAGGCAATGTCAGGTGGCAGACTGGACCATTGTCTTCTCATCTCCAATACTCAGGAAGTGTTTATCTGCGCATATCTCCGACTCTGCATATTCCCCCCCAGTGGCGTAGCGTGGGTTATCAGCACCCGGGGCAAGGCAAGTAATTTGCGCCCCCTAACCCATGGATTTGCGCCCCCTAACCCGTGGATTTGCGCCCCCTAACCCGTGGATTTCCCTAACCCCCAGATGTTGCGCCCGGTGCGGCCGGCCCCCTCTGCACCCCCCACGCTACGCCACTGTTCCCCCCTCCCTCCTCCACATGTTAATCTGTGTAACCCAACCTCCCTTTAATATATTCATGATGTAATCTGTGTAACCAAACCTCTCTTTAATGTATTCATGACGTGTTTTGCACTGTATTCTGGGACATGGAGGGAGTTTCAAAAACTCATGTCACCCCTTTCTCACTGTTCAATCTCGCCTTGAACCTGTTGCGCAATAAACTTGGATCTTCTGCTGCTTGCTCCTGTCTCCGGCTGAGCTCATTTTCCTCCACAGGGACCCACAGACTTAGTCCGATGAGCTGGGTGGCAGAGCAGCCTCGCACCCAGATTTTAGCCGTAACACTTAACACCCTCTAATAATTTCTTCTATTATTATTATACACGTGACTGTGTTGCCCCCAGCCACTCTGGGCAGCTTCTAACATATATAAAAACATAATAAAACATCAAACCTTTAAAAGCTTCCCTATCCAAGGCTGCCTTCAGATATCTTCTAAAGGTCATATAGTTACTTATTTCCTTGGCTCGGAGGTCACAAAATTCCATAGCCTCCAACATTTCTCCGATGAAAATAGGGACGTCCTATTCTATAATAATAATAATAATAATAATAATAATAATAATAATAATAATAATTTCGCACACCTGGCTGGGTTGCCCCAGCTGCTCTGGGCAGCCTCCAACATATATAAAAGCATAATAAAACATTAAATGTTAAACTTCCCTATACAGGGCTGCCTTCAGATATCTTCTAAAGATTGTCTAGTTACGGTACTTTTGTCTCCTTGGCCTGGCGGTTGCATAACTCCATAGCCTCCCACATTTCTCCCATAAAAATAGGGCTGTCCTATTCTGTTGTTGTTGTTGTTGATGTTACACTCTGCACATCTGACTGGGTTGCCCCAGCCACTGGGCAGCTTCCAACATATATAAAAACATAATAAAACATTAAACCTTTAAAAACTTCTCCATCCAAGGCTGCCTTCAGATGTCTTCCAAAGGTTGTCTTGTTACTCATTTCCTTGGCTCAGGAGTCACAAAATTCCATAGCCTCCAACATTTTTCTGATAAAAATAGGGTCATCCTTTTCTATTATTAGGGACGCGGGTGGTGCTGTGGGTAAAACCTCAGTGCCTAGGACTTGCCGATCGTATGGTCGGCGGTTCGAATCACCACGGCGGGGTGAGCTCCCGTCGTTCGGTCCCAGCTCCTGCCCACCTAGCAGTTCGAAAGCACCCCTAAGTGCAAGTAGATAAATAGGGACCGCTTTATAGCGGGAAGGTAAACAGCGTTTCCGTGTGCTGCGCTGGTGCTGGCTCGCCAGCTGCAGCTTCGTCACGCTGGCCACGTGACCCGGAAGTGTCTTCGGACGGCGCTGGCTCACGGCCTCTAGAGCGAGATGAGCACGCAACCCTAGAGTCAGACATGACTGGCCCGTACGGGCAGGGGTACCTTTACCTTTCTATTATTATTATTATTATTATTATTATTATTATTATTATTATATTCTGCACATCTGACTGGGTTGCCACACTGGGCAGCTTCCAACATATATAAAAACATGATAAAGTTTTAAACATTAAACTTCTCTATCCTAAGCTGCCTTCAGATGTCTTCCAAAGGTTGTCCAGTTACTCGTCTCCTTGGCTTGGCGGTTGCATAACTCCATAGCCTGCAACATTTCCCAGATGAAAATAGGGACATCCTAAGCATGGGCGTCCCCTAAATTAATACAATTCAATAGAAAGCTGAGGTTCTGCCCCTCCCCATCAAAAGCCAGCCACCCCTAACAAAAATCCTGGCTCCGCCCATGGTCCTAAGGAAATGTGGGACATCCCAGGATCCATCAGAAACTGGGGTGGTTTCTCTAAATCCAGGGCTGTCTCTGGAAAATAGGGGCACTTGGAGGGTTTGGGATCTGCAGCTTTTACCAGAGGCCCAGGGGGTAGGGGTGGCAGGGGGCAGTTGCCCTCCCAGTCAAGTAAATTAAAAAATACTTAACTAAAAGTAAAAGTAAAAAAGTAAAACTTAA
Organism: Podarcis erhardii; assembly: GCF_964252035.2. NCBI lineage: Eukaryota > Metazoa > Chordata > Lepidosauria > Squamata > Lacertidae > Podarcis > Podarcis erhardii. The sequence continues at coordinate 14,891,207 of NC_138501.1, forward strand.
AGTAAACTCTTTTGGGGGAGGTGTTATTGGGTTGTTGTTTTTATTTTAATTATATATATTGTGGTTTTTATGTTAATCTTTTCTGTTAGCAGCCCTGAGACCTCCAGGCAGAATATAAATTTGAATTAATAATAATAATAATAATAATAATCAGAATATTTGAAATTGAAATGTGCTATGCTTACTGAGTGTGCCCAGAAAAACTGCATTGGGGAAAAAGGAGGAATTTGAGAAGGAAGTGCTGACAAGGTTTTCAGCAGATCCAAGGAAAGTTGCTTTAGATAAAAAGGTTCTTTGCGATTTTGCAAAATATACCCATTAACAGCATGAAAGGTACTCCCTGGTGTTAATCTTTTTTATTTAACTTCCTGGTTTTCAAACGACTGAAGGTTTTGACAGATTTTTCTGAGTGCTTGGGGGGGCCCTCGGATTTCTCCGTTAACAGGGTCAAAAGAAAGCAATTTAAAACAACCGTAGTTTTAAACATATCGCCTAAAACAGTGGATTTGGAGAGAGAAGGCTTGTCTAATATTGCAGTTTTGCTGGAGCATTGAGGCTTGTTCTCTTTTCCCAATTGGAAAAATGTAAGGACTTGATACAGTTTTGGCATCTGACTATCACAGCTCAAGGCCTAGACAGAAGAAAGCTTGTGCATGCTTATGGAAATCATTCAGGTACTTTTCATTTTCTCATTTATAGCTGTCTTTTCCCTCATGTTATAGCTAGAAGCTTAATTCAGGAGGATTTATTGCCGCACAGTGACATGGTGTAGAAAAATTACTGATCGGTTTTATTTGTTGAATGATTTGCCTATGCAGTGATTTAAATCCCGGTCCATAAACAGCCTTAAAAATATACAGGTCTATGAGCTTCAGAACATGGGTAGACCACAGAAACTAAGTGGTTTCCAGCTGTAATGCTTAAGAGACATGAAAAAAAAGGTTTAGAAACAAGTAAAAAGTAATGGTTAGGATTTGCTGAACTAACAATTTGAATTGGAATACAAGAGAGGGAGGTATGAGGAGGTCTGGAAAATAAGTTAAAAGAGAATAAGTTATGGAAATTTTGTTTGTTTTTAAATGTTTTTATTTTTGTATTTTTGTTATTTTTTCTCTCTTTTTTGTATTATCTTTGAAAACTTTAATAAATATATTATAAAAAAAGAACATAGGTAGACCACATTTCCCAAATGAATGTGCAACCATTTCTGTGATTTTTTTCCCCTATTCCACCTGTGTTACAAGCCAGGATCAGGACCAAGGTATGTAGCACTGAGCAAAGGGGAAAGCGGCCTCTTTCTAGCTGAAAAACCAGATACCTCTCAGGGCACCTCTCAGACTTTATTGTCTCTTTGCCAGATGTCAGAGTCAGAACTTGTGAACAAAATCTCTCTGAAGTAGGGTCACCCGAGTTCATAATCTCTGTGAGGCTTCTTGTCAATTTCAAAGGCTTGTGCCTGGGCTGCTCGCCTTTCTAGGGGCTCATTGTGACAATGAATGGAATACCATGGCAGTTATGGTCACAAAAAAACCCCCTTTTAATTAAGTGAAATCGGAAGCTGCTCTTTAAGTATATGTTCTTGCTTGATCTACTTCTGGGGCAGCTGAAGTTCCGACTGCATCAGAAACTGCACAACTTACAGCCAGCTGGAGCCTACTTGATGTTAGGAACTAAATTAACCTTTTAGGAATAAGACTTGGTCTAAGGGTCACTAGAACGAAGTTCAAGAGATACAGTGCAGAATGAATATCTGAATGTAATGGAATTAAAATCTTTGCATTATTTAAACTTGTTTTCTTTGGAGATCAAAGGTAAAAATCCCCCCAAAAGAGGACATTATGGGGGGCAGGCTTTTGTTAGCGGGGTGCAGAACCTCAGTTAACGGAGTATTTTTAATGCTTTTCAATAATTTTTGAGGATTGACTATGCCCATGGGTTGGGCAGCCATCTGTCAGAGATGCTTTAGTTGAGAGTCGTGCATTGCAGGGGGGTTAGACTAGTTGACCCTCGGGGTCCCAACTCTCCTACTCTATGCACAGAAAGCATTACATGTCGGTCTGTGCCAAGAAGCAGCAGCAACTAAACCACACAGAGCAAGGCTGCAGACATGCGCTCAGTAAGTGGGCACAGATCCCTGCAACTGACTTAGCCCGGAGTCTCCATGGGCCATATTTCGGTTGCCATATTTCAAACAGTGAATATCCAGACAAACTATTTTTTTGGCATAGCTGTTGAACTTTTTTTGCAAAATAAAAATAGAAAAAAAGAGTTTTGCCATATATCTGGATTTTGCTGGACATTTAAGCGATTTCTGGCCAGATGCTGTTTGTGATGGCAGAATACCGCCTATGCCCGGTAATTTCTGGATGTTATGTATGTCAACCCTAAGTAATGCAACCAGGGAACAGAACTGGATAAATTGCATGAAAATTACAGCTGTGGATTGGAAATAGGCAAATGATTCCATCTCATGAGTTTTTTGGGGGCAAAAAACCCAGGCTTTCCATATTTCATAAAATTCCTGAATCAAATCTGTTTGAGGTATGTTTTTGTGTGTTTTTAGGAAGACCACAAAATTGTTGAGCGTTTTTTAAATAGAAAACCCACCCAAATGGTTGAGCTTTCTTTTGGGGAACAATCCCAGATGGTTGGCCTTTTTTGGAGGGAGAAACTTTCCTCCAAAAGAGTGATCTTTGCCATACCTCCTGCTTTCCCGGCCCCAATCCCCCCCTGATCCTCAGAAAACAGGGATTTTCCTGACTCGTGGCAAGCCTGCTTTTGAAGTTCTTTCCCTGAGAAACAGGCTTGCCAAGCGCCCGGATTTCCCCGGACCCCTGCTACTAGAGACAGCTGTGCCGTGTCCGGGACATTCCGGACGCGTGGCAACGCCGGGCGAGAAGGGCGTTGCCTTCCCTAGCGTCACCTGCGGGGACGAGGAAAGCTCCTGTTGCTCGCCTCGCCGCCGATTGGACGCGCCTCCGCCTGGTCTGTGGGCGGGGTGCCCTACGGGCCAATCGCCGCCGTCGGAATGTGTTTTTGGGGGCGTGGCGGATCCTCTCCCCCTCCGCAGCCTCCTGGCCGGCGCGCAGATGGCTCTGGGCGGCGCGATGCTGCGGACGACGCTCCGCCTCTGCGCTCTGTCGCGACGCGTCCGCTCTTCCTCCGCCGCTTCCAGCGCCTCCATGTCGACGCTGCTGATCAGCCAAGGCCGCTACTCGTGGCTCCAGGAGCTGGGGCTTCGCGAGGAGAACGAGGGCGTCTACAATGGCTCCTGGGGAGGCCGAGGAGAGGTAGGCAGCCACGGGCGGGAGCAAGCCTGAAAGTCACCGCAGCCAAATTTGGAGTCCAATCCGGATTTGCAGTTCTCCATGTGCTCCCGAGCATAGACATCTGACTTTAGCAGGGTTTCCCGAAACAGCTTTATTCCTGTTATTCTTTTCATTTATATACATTGTAACCAGCAGTGCCAGATTTACGTATAAGCTAAGCAAACTATAGCTTAGGGCCCCACTCTCTTGGGGGCTCCCCAAAAAATAAATGAAAAAATTTAATATTAATATACTTCTTCTTAATTGTATTTCAGTACAAATACATATTTTATGTGCAAGTGGCTTTAGATGCCTATTAGGTCCATAAATTACCATATAGCATATATTCAACACAAAAAGCAGCAAGAATTTGTTGTTGACAGAGGACAGCTGCACAGCTGGACATATAAAGGGCTCCATTACCTTCAGTAGCTTGGGGTCTCATCAAACCTAAATCCGGCCCTGATTGCAACAATGATATAGCGATAATTGTAACATTTTCACATAACTGTAACATTTTCATGTTAAAATGATTGTAAAATTATTGAAATGTATAAAATTGAAAATCATGAATTTAAAAAATCCTCTTATATCTAATATGTTTTCAAAACTGCAGGTTTTTACGATGACCATGCCAACATCTTGATCTATTTGCAGCTTGTTATTATTTAAACTTCTTTATAATTTTCATTTATATACATTGCAACAATTATTTAACTATAATTGTAACATTTTTACTTTTGACACCCTTCCCTCTCTTTCTGCAGTCCCTTGCGTTTATTTTCATCCTTTCCTGCATGCTCCGAATTGTCTTACTATTTTAATCCTCTCTTCTCATATCTATCTTAGATATATTTTCAAAACTGCAGGTTTTTGCAATAATCCTGCCAATGTCTTGATCTGTTTGCAGCTCTCTATGCTACAATTCCCATCATCCCTAACCTCTGGTCCTACTAGCTTGGCATGATGGGAGTTGTAGTCCTCAAAAAGCAGCCGACTTGGGGAAAGCCGACTTTAGACGAAGGCTGAAAAGACAGTGAAAATTAGCTGGAAGGGGAAATACAGTGATTTATTGTAGTTAATTAACATGGGAGCGTTGGTAGCAAGTTAGCCCACGCTGGGGCATGTCTAACATGCCCCTGCGGTGTGATTTTTATTTGAAAAAGCCATCACCCCGAGACAGCACAATGGTGCCACAATTGCATTTCCTGATAAATTGCAATTTCTGAAGTTCTGCAATGGCCATGTCCAGCTACAAGCAGGTTGCTTTCGGAAATCGAAATGTCCTCAGGTTTATTATGTGAGATTTGTGCCCGTTCATATGCTGTGGAAAAGGAGCCTGCCTTTTAATGTGTAACCTTTCAGTGGTTTTGAAACACACTTGATTTTGTTTATCCTTTAACAAAAATATTGCCCTTTACCAGTTGCCACAGTCCGTTTCCTGGCCGGAATCGGCAGGAGAAAGGGACACGTTAATCATTCATATTGTTGGGCTGAGAAAATGTTTGTCCTTTGGCTATGCTCCTACCTTTGGACCTTCTCTTTCTGGAGATGTTTGGGTACCCTACTTGGAGGGCTCCCAAAGACATCTAGCCTGGCCACTGTAGGTGGATGTTGGTCGAGAGGGAGTGATTCCAGACCCAGTCGGCCTTCCTTAGTTATTTATCATGCATATGTATAGCCCGCTCTTTAATAATATCAAGAGAGTATAATATCCAGAATATCAAACCATAAGAATACGGAAACATGCTACTTAGGGTTCTTGCCTGGTCTCTTGGGCAGAGTAGGAACTGCTTCTGGATCACCAAGCAAGAAAAAATCCATAATTGGCTGCTAACTCTTGTGCACATCTGCATAATAATAATAATAATTTATTTATACCCTGCCCATCTGACTGGGTGGGCAGCTCCCAACAGAATATTAAAAATGCAATAAAATATCAAACATTAAAAACTTCAGATATCTTCTAAAAGTTGTGTAATTCTTGAAATCCAAAGAGTGTAAGTGTGCATGTTTGCCTTTTAAAAGGTTTAGAAATTAACTAAAATATATAGTTGCAGCACTCCATTAGTTAGTTCAATTCCACCTTTGAAATCTCAGGAAAATCCAGACGTATGGCAGCCCCACAATAATATACCTAGGGGGGAAATGGTTCCACAGGGCGGGCGCCACTACCGAGAAGGCCCTCTGCCTGGTTCCCTGTAACCTCACTTCTCGTAGTGAGGGAACCGCCAGAAGACCCTCAGAGCTGGACCTCAGTGTCTGGCCTGAATGATGGGGATGGAGACGCTCCATGTATATTGGGCCAAGGCGAGGCTGCTGTATGCGGTGGGCAGAACAGCCCTATGCACAGTCTTAATAATCTACTTAGAAGTGAATCCCATTGAATTCGGCCTTAAATGCACTCGGGAGAAGAAATATAATTGCCTCAATCCAGGGACGGGCAGCCGAAGGTTGCATGTTTTGTGTGATGGTCCCATCTCTCGCCAGAGCAAGGCCGCTTCATAGGAATCCAAACTCAGGATCTGTGTATCATCTTATGGGTTTTCCCCACGACGGTACTACCCAATGTGCTTATGTATGTGCCCAAAGCCTACTTTGGTGTGTAGATTGTAGTTCTCGTTCTGCTGCACATCAGGGTGAGTGTATTTAGATTGAGATATAGGACCATCCATACTATGTCCTTTCCGGATGTAGAAGTGACTCTTGAACCTTAATCCTTAAAGCTAGAGAAGAAGCTATGTTCTTGGTGACTAAAGGGCACATCTTTCTCTCTTTAGGTCGTGACAACATATTGCCCTGCAAACAATCAGCCAATTGCCAGAGTTCGTCAGGTAAGGCTCTTTCTTTCTTTCTTTGATTGAGTCTATAGATAAATGCTACACTGGAAATTTTTGCAATACTCTTCGAATAGCCAAAGGCTAGGTTTGGAATGTCAGTAGAGCTAATTGGGGAGGGGCTGTGGAAAAGTAGCTGAGAGCAGTAGAAGATGGAAATTTTATGGTTGTATGCTGCCTTCCTCTGCTGGAATTAAATCACATGTGTTGAAATGGTGGTTGCGCCACAGAAATGGGTTCATGGTATATTTCCTCTTTTATTCTACCACTTCAGGCAAACTATTTCCAAAGGTTCTGAAGCCTACCGCACCCAGTATTCCCAGGCGGTCTCCCATCCAAGTACTAACCAGGCCCGACCCTGCTTAACTTCCGAGATCGGACGGGATCGGGTGCATTCAGGGTGGTGTGGCTATAGGCGGTTCTGAAGCTTTTTATGTCCAAATAGCACCACCATCTTCCATAAAACTAAAATTTGCTGGTTGGGTACATTCTTTTTCCATTGCTGTTTTCTACAAGAGTCAAAAAATTACAAACGTTGTGACTCTTGTTTATTTAAAAAATATATCATTACAGGCCAGTATCGAAGACTATGAAGAAACTCTAAAGAAAGCTAAAGAAGCCTGGAAAATATGGGCAGAGGTAAGTTTGAATTCCTTAATATTTTTCTGAAATACAGGCAGCCTCCCGTTTACACAGGGGTTATGTTCAGAAGCACCTCACAGGTTGGTGAAATCATGTCTAATTGAAACCCATTGAAAAAGCTTTCAAACACCGACCCCCGTTCTGCCCCTTTAGTGACGACGACAACAACAACAATAATATATTTATACCCTACCCACCTGGCTGGGTTTCCCCAGCCACTCTGGGCGGCTCCCAACAGAATATTAAAAACACGATAAAACATCAGACATTAAAAACGTCCCTAAACAGGGCTGCCTACAGGTGTCTTCTAAAAGTCAGGTAGTTGTTTATTTCCTTGACATCTGGTGGGAGGGCGTTCCACAGGGCGGGTGCCACCACTGAGAAGGCCCTCTGCCTGGTTTCCTCATGTTTCTAAGTCACTTCTGTGTTACACACAGCTGTACGCCTTATGCTTTACGCCTTATGCTACCACTGTAAGCAGTCGCTATTAGAGTTGTGCTTTACAGGTGGCAGTTTGTGTGGTAGATCTGTGACTTCATTAGTACTGGAAGACTAAACTGTAACACCAAGATTTCAAAAATGCGGGTCATAGAAAGGGAAGCCACAACTTTTGAAGAACTAAAGACGCATTTTGGCACACTTGCATTTTTGAAAAGCATCTCTCAACACATTTATTTCAATTGTCTTATGTATTCTTACAAATACACACACACACACACACACACACACACACACACACACACAAAATGGGAAGTGTTCAGAAGCATCTGTAGTTTTTGAAATACCAAATAAATTTTTCATCGGATTTCCCTGGAATTCAGACAAGTTGTGTCACTCAAGGAATCTCCCACGATACTTTTTTAACTGATAGGATAAGTTACCTTGATACTTTCAATGGTGTTAATAGAGATCACCTCATCTGGATGCACGTTATTTAAACATATGGTTTTGGACAAAGTCCACAGTGTTTCGTAAGACTGGGCTTAAACCAGTTTTTCTCTTCTTTGTCTAGGTTCCTGCACCCAAACGAGGAGAAATTGTGAGACAGATTGGCGATGCCCTGAGAAAGAAAATCAACGTTTTGGGAAATCTGGTACGGTTTGCTGCTGTGACAGTAATCGCTCTGGCTGAAAGTTTTGGATCCATGTTTAAAATACAGCCGCATCTGTAAAATAAGAAATGATACAGTTTCGCTTGTGTGAATACTGTGGGGTTGCAAACCCCGACAATCGGAAACTGAGCATAAGTGCTTGCAAAGTGCAGAGCTCTGTTTGCCCTCACAATTCGATTCCAAACTGCGTGGGCCAAAATGGACCACCCAGCGCCATTTTGACAGCCGGTGATTGACTGCCCGCCTGTCAGACTTGACACATGGGAACTGGGAGGATAGGGATCCAGCCCACTGGTCGGTGCAGTTCCTTGCCTCTGATTTATATAGCCCTTAGTAGAATATTTCCTATTCAGTGATTGAACAGGACCAACACATTTCCTTAATACCGTCAGGTTTCTTTGGAGATGGGGAAGATCTCTGCTGAGAGTGTTGGCGAAGTCCAAGAATATGTAGATGTCTGCGATTATGCAGTTGGCTTATCCCGGATGATTGGTGGACCTGTCTTGCCTTCGGAAAGTAAGCATGTATCTTTCCCCTCTTTCTTTCTGAATACTTAGGTAAAGGTAAAGGGACCCCTGACCATTAGGTCCAGTCATGGCCGACTCTGGGGTTGCGGCGCTCATCTCGCTTTATTGGCTGAGGGAGCCGGCGTACAGCTTCCGGGTCATGTGGCCAGCGTGACTAAGCTGCTTCTGGCAGTGCACGGAAACGCCGTTTACCTTCCTGCCGGAGTGGTACCTATTTATCTACTTGCACTTTGATGTGCTTTTGAACTGTTAGGTGGGCAGGAGCAGGGACCCAGCAACAGGAGCTCACCCCGTTGCAGGGATTGGAATCGCCGACCTTCTGATTGGCAAGTCCTAGGCTCTGTGGTTTAACACACAGCGCCACCCACGTCCCTCTCTGAATACATCCTGGATGCTATTAAGTAACCCAGGGCAGGAAAATCTCAGCACTGTCAACATTGTGGCTGCATTTCACGACTGTTGTCTTGAGCGTGTTTGCACAGTGAAGAAAATTTGTATTTTCTTGTACAATGGTACCTCGGGTTAAGTACTTAATTCGTTCTGGAGGTCCGTTCTTAACCTGAAACTGTTCTTAACCTGAAGCACCACTTTAGCTAATGGGGCCTCCCGCGGCCACCGCACCGCCGGAGCACGATTTCTGTTCTCATCCTGAAGCAAAGTTCTTAACCTGAGGTACTGTTTCTGGGTTAGCGGAGTCTGTAACCTGAAGTGTATGTAACCCGAGGTATCACTGTATTTTCCTCCAAGGAGCAGGCTGAGCGATGCCTTTATTGGTTCCACAGAATAAGTTATCATCCCTGTGGATCACCTTGTATAACTCCTCAAAATGCACAAATAAATGGGTTGCAAGTGTGAGATTCTCCTTGCCAAACCTTGCTTCCCCCTCAGAATACAAAACTAGGAAGAAGTAAGCTCTTCGGGCAAGATTGCAGCCTTGAGATAACAACAGATATAACTTTCATTGCATGGCTAACGGTTGGGTGTGGACTCTTCAATTACTCGGCTAGGAGCGCTCCAATTTTCAGTGAGCAAAGGTGGGAGGTTTAACCCTTCGCTTGCGTTGGGAGAATGAAGGATCATCCCCATGTACTGTGGTCGTAGTGAAAATCCATGCAGCTGGCATTATGATTTTTTCAAGCAGTACAGGTAAATAGGTTGAAATGGATGTACAGTGGTGCCCCGCAAGACGAATGCCTCGCAAGACGGAAAACCCGCTAGACGAAAGGGTTTTCCGTTTTGGAGGTGCTTCGCAAAACGAATTTCCTATGGGCTTGCTTCGCAAGACGAAAATGTCTTGCGAGTTCCTGCAGGTTTTTTTTCCTCCCCCCCCCTTTTTCTAAGCCGCTTATCTGCTTATCCGCTAAGCCGATAAGCCGCTAGAAGGCGCTAATAGCGCCAATCCGCTAAGCCGTCAATGGGCTTGCTTTGCAAGACGAAAAAACCGCTAGACGAAGAGACTCGCGGAACTGTATTGAATAGTATGTGATATATGCGGCATTTATGGGTAACACTGGAAACCATGGAAGGGAAATCCACGGGTGAAGAAATTTATGGGGGCTTTTTTGTTTATGTGAAAAATCAATAAATAAGATTTACAAAAAATATGATTTTTTTCAGCAGGTAGCGGTATACAGTTAAAGTATTTTTATATCTTAAAAAAGAGATCTTATTTCAGAGTATATAAAAGATGCCTGTAAGCACGTTTTGGCTCAAAAAGTAACGAAATCGTACAGTAACTGGTGACCTCTTAACTTAAAACAGGTGTTGCACCTTTTGAGTATATTTCATGGATGTTGGAAAGCTGTACACCATGCTTGAAAAGACCACTAAATTGGGAGCAACTATTGAATTAGGTTTGCGCTCAGTGCTGAAACCTGATTTAATGCACTCAAACCATGGTTTCTCCAGGGACGCGGGTGGCGCTGTGGGTTAAACCGCAGAGCCTAGAACTTGCCGATCAGAAGGTCGCGGTTCGAATCCCCGTGACGGGGTGAGCTCCCGTTGCTCGGTCCCTGCTCCTGCCACCTAGTAGTTCGAAAGCACATCATGTGCAAGTAGATAAATAGGTACCGCTCTGGCGGGAAGGTAAACAGCATTTCCGTGTGCTGCTCTGGTTCACCAGAAGCGGCTTAGTCATGCTGCCCACATGACCCGGAAGCTGTACGCCGGCTCGCTCGGCCGATAAAGCGAGATGAGCGCGCAACCCCAGAGTTGGTCACGAATGGACCTAATGGTCAGGGGTCCCTTTACCTATTGAATTAGGTTTGCGCTCAGTGCTGAAACCTGGTTTAATGCACTCAAACCATGGTTTCTCAGGCTGGCTTGTTAAGCTAAGTAGAGTCTGTGTTGAACCAGCGCCTCTGTTTTGAACACAGCAATAAGCTCAGATTATTTTAAAAGCGGAACTTTACCGAGTCAAAGTCGTCCTCTGAAGTATGCCGGAGGAGAAAGGGAGGGAGGGAGTCTGACTCTTTATTCAAGCTGGTTTCGGCCTTATCCGCTTGTAGAACCCATCCTATGCAAACAGAACTATTTTGTGCTTTGATGCGAAGGGCTCTGCCATCCGATTATTTACTAAAATAACTCGGTGCCTAAAAAGACTATCACAATAAGCTTTACGACACAGCGTGCTTTTGGGGATGGAATTTGGCTAATTCTTGTGTACACTGAGTTCCTTGGATAATGAGAAGGATAAATAGAATAAATGGAATTCTGTGCTCATCAAATGTCCTCTGCTTGGCTTTTTATTTGCAGGGCCTGGGCATGCCTTAATAGAACAATGGAATCCTTTGGGATTAGTAGGAATCATCACAGCTTTCAACTTTCCTGTAGCAGTTTATGGCTGGAACAATGCAATTGCAATGGTCTGTGGCAACGTCTGCCTCTGGTAAGTTGATCTGTGCTACTTTATGGTGATGGTTTTAACTGGTGGCCTCTAATTTAGCAACGGGTGCTGCGCCGTTTGAGTATATTTCATGGTTGTTGGAAAGCTGTGCACTACAGATGCAGAAACTGGGCATTGATGGATTCCAACTCCCATGAGCTCAGTCAGCATGACCAATGGTTGAGGATGATGGGAGTTGTAGTCTAGCAACTGGCCACCTCATGAGAAGAGAAGACTCCCTGGAAAAGACCCTGATGTTGGGAAAGATGGAGGGCACAAGGAGAAGGCGACGACAGAGGATGAGATGGTTGGACAGTGTTCTGGAAGCTACCAGCATGAGTTTGACCAAACTGCAGGAGGCAGTGGAAGACAGAAGTGCCTGGCGTGCTCTGGTCCATGGGGTCACGAAGAGTCGGACATGACTAAATGACTAAACAACAACAACAAAAAAAACATCTGAATGGTCACATGTTCCCTGACCCTTCCGTATGCTAAGCATTTATTCGCCTACACAGCAGTTTTCTGGAACGTACTTAAAGCAGCGACTGTTTCCATTTCTTTATTGAATCTCTGTTCAGCAGCTAAGATAGTCACCTAGAACTACTGAGTCATATTTTTACAATGGAAAGATTATGATGCTCTTTTGGTTAGGTACCCTGGCTATCGGACACTTGGGACCAAGTGAAGATGCTGGACATCTCCACCCTCTGCCTGGGGATCATTAGATCTGGGTTGTTTTCACACACTAGCAACACATTCTGTAGAATTCTATCTGCTATATTTTATCTGCACAATCGGAATGAATTTCAGGAACCAAAATGCTTTTTCTATGCAGCCTGAGCAGGAGGAGTGAATGAGATTATAGTTAATTGTTCTAGCTTATTTTAACTTATCCTACCCCACTGCTGTGCTTGTAGTTGGGAAGAATTTTCTTGTATTATGAATGGTCCACGTCACTGCTAAGAAAGAGGTCAGAACCGGCCAACATATAGTTGGACTGCCCCTGGATCAAGTGACTTTTTTAAAAAAAAGTTCTTGAAGTTCCTAAACTAGCTGAAGGTTGTCATCTGAACTAGCCAGATGCTTAACTGAGAATCAATCACAGTCGGTTCATCGTTTGAAAAACAAGACTTTAGAGCTGTCTTGCCCTGAAATGACAACAAGACATTCCATTTTGGTGACTGTAAGCTTGGTTTAAGGAGCCATTTCGCATGTAGCTTATACATCTGAGTTTCTAACACTGTACCCAAGCCTTAAGTAACCAAACATTGGTGGGCTGTTACTTCAGAGTTGCATGTTGTTTGGAGTTCTCTCATTTTAGCACCTGTTAAAATGAAAAGAAAAAAAGAAAAGCTGATAATCTACTGCTTTAGGTAATTTTAGGCATTCTGATGTAGCAGTTTCTTAAAATATCATGCAATGTTCAATTTAAAATAAACAGTTTGGAAGAATAATATTTCCTGGTTTGTTTCCCTCCAAAGGAAAGGTGCTCCCACAACGTCGCTCGTTAGTGTCGCCGTTACAAAGTGAGTTTTCACTTACCTCTATCACTAGAACCTCTGTGCTTCCTTTCTGTCTCCTGTTCATTCTTCTGCATTGTTTTAAGAAGTTGGCTGAGTGCCGCCTTCGCTGCTACTTGCATTCTGGGCTTCTCTGGTAATGTCTGAAATGAGAGGTCTATGCCAATCTCCCTAATTTGGTTGCATTAGGGAGGGATGCTAACAACAACAACAACATAATTATTATTTCTACCCCACCCATCTCGCTGGATTTCCCCAGCCACTCTGGGCGGCTCCCAATTGAATATTAAAAACACAATACAGCATTAAACATTAAAACTTCCCTAAACAGGGCTGCCTTCAGATGTTTTTTAAAAGTAGGATAGTTGTTTATTTCCATGACATCTGACGGGGGGGGGGGTCCACAGGGCAGGCACCACTACCCAGCAGGCCCTCTGCCTGGTTCCCTGTAACTTCACTTCTTGCAGTGAGGGAACTGCCAGAAGGCCCTCGGAGCTGGACCTCAGCGTCCGGGCAGAATGATGGGGGTGGAGACGCTCCTTCAGGTCTACTGGGCCAAGGCCATTTAGGGCTTTAAAGGTCGGCACTAACACTTTGAATTGTGCTTGGAAATTTACTGGGAGCCAATGCAGGTCTCTCAGGACCAGTGTTATATGGTCTCAGAGGCCACTGGAAGGTCGTGTAGGAGCTGCCTCTTCTCCACATAGTTCCATATCTCATTTTGGGGGGTTTCTACAAACCATCCAGAACAGATTTAGGGGTTGAATGTTGGGGAAGGAGGGGAAAGTCCTGTTGACTAAGCCGAAGTTGTTCTGTGCACGCTTCCAGCTAGCTCTCTGTTGAATATGACCTTTTTGTCTGTGCGTTTGGCAAGGTGATGAAAAGAAAAATCTCACTATGTCCTGCATGTGTTATCCTTTTGCCAATGAACCATCAGGACATCTAATGAATCTTCTTTCTTTGTTTCCTAGAATACTTGCCCAGGTTCTGGAGGACAACAAACTGCCTGGTGCCATCTGTTCTCTGGTTTGTGGTGGTGCAGATATTGGGTAGGTGCAACATTTGGTATTTTTATGCACAGTTTGGGAATATAGTCTGGTGGATCTTGTTAAATCTCCATTAATCTCTTAATGGTACTTTTAATCTACCGCTGCAAATGTTTCCTACTCTATTGACTCATTGCATCAGGACAACAACGAGGCTTCGCTTAAACTGTGATCTCCTTACTAAAGGAAAACCCATCCCCTCAGTAGACATAGATTTGACACGACCACGCTGTCCCCTGCATATCTGCTTGGAAGTAAATTCCGCTGGGTATGGCGGGGCTCACTCCAGATAAAGGATTGCATTGTGCACCCACTACCACAAATATGATAGCTAGAAATGTCAGCTTCACTAGGAAGTTGAATTTACAGGAAGAAACCACACCTGTCCCTGATCACTCATCCTAAGAGCCATTCTGAACCTTCCTCAAGGTTCAATTTTGCACACTTAAAAGGAATAGCTGTCTTATGGCAACTTTGGTGTGCTTTCCCTCCAGATACAAAAACTTTCAAATATACGTGTTCCATAATCTTTGAGTGGCAGAGCGGAACGCTAAAGTGGTGGTTTCGAAATTTTACCCCTTGGGCCATTTGAAAATCGCTGGTGGTCTTGGTGACCACTTAATGATCTTTCTTGGTGACCACTTTATGATCTTTCTGCAATTGCGATAACTTTGGGCTAGATCCGGTATGAATTTTAATTGCGTTTTACGGCTGATATTTCTTTCAATTTGTTGTTCTTGCTGTTTGCATTCCATAGACTTCTGATTGTGATGCGATCGAATGCAGTGTAGGAAACAAAAGAAGCACTGGATTTGGAAGAATGAATGCAAACATGGCATGGGACGGCAGAAGGGAGCTTGTTCATGCTGTTAAAAATTCAGACTTTCCTTTAGACAAAGAGCGGAGTTGATGGCTGAGGAGTGTCACAGGAATTATATATTTGATTGGCACAAATGCAACGTGTTTTGAGAGTGAAGGGCAGTGCTTCCTCCCACCCTAACGTACTTTCTCATTCTACCTGTTTTGCTGCTAACTAAGAATCTTCCTCTGTCCTCTGTAGCAAAGCGATGGCAAAGGATGAAAGAGTGGATCTCTTGTCCTTCACTGGCAGCACCAATGTGGGCAAGCAGGTTGCGATGGTGGTTCAGGAGAGATTTGGTAAGTGGCGTATCGTGATCCAGTATCTCTTCTGAATTCAAGGAGTCTTACAGTTTTCTATGTTGTCAACTGCCCTGTGTTCTTCAGGTGAAGGGCAGTACACAAATTCTAATAATAATAAAAATAATAGCAATAATAATAATGCTGCTGCTGCAAGTAGAAAGAGTGCTGGCTTTGTTCCAGCAGAACTCTTCTTATGTTCTTACAAGAAGCATCATGCACAAATCCTTTGCATGAACATAGAGGAATTCTGAATTGTGGCCTGCATTAAGGTTTTTTTTCAGCTTACAGAAGAAGCTGCTTTTTAAAACAACAACAACAACTTTGACTCCCTTCTTCTTTTGTGATCCTCTTCATTTATTTAGTCCATAAATTTTACACACTGCTTGGTTGTTGTTTTTTATTTTTAAAAAACCCCCACTCAAAGCGGCAAAGTCATTATGACAACCGGGCGTGAGGAGGGCATATTCCTAGCTAGGAATTGTGGGTAATGTTCACATGGCTTACTTCTTTTTTATTTCAATAGGACGGTCTCTGCTGGAGCTTGGTGGAAACAACGCTATTATAGGTAATTCATATTTTCATTAAACGTTAAAGCCAATCTCTGGCTGAGTGAATGTGCATGGCCAATGGCTTTGCTGCAGGTACTTAGGATTTTCCTGGAAATTTGAGTCCATGTGGTTGACTGAAACCCAGGCTCTGCTTTCATGATGAGCTGCTGGTGTTTGCATTTAAGAGGGTGCTCAAAATCTGTTTTGAAGTGGCACTTAATAGCCTTTCCTTTCAACTTTACTCCACCAAATGAAGTCTTTTGCTTCATTTGTTACTTGCCACGTTCCTGTCCAAAATTCCAGAGTCCTCTTTGGCCTCCTAATGCCAGTGAATAAGATTCCAGAGAAAAAACTGGGGTACCCTTGTTTTTCTTGAGCATAAAGTCAGGGGCCAGATGGCACCTCCAATTGCCTTGCAGCGTTTGCTACAGTTCCAGATCAACGGTGAGTGCAGAATGGTTGCAGAGCTGTTCTATGTGGATTGGAGTTGCAGTTCAGCAACATTGAGAGGGCCAGAAGTTCCCTATAGAAGACGTTTTCTTTATCTTTTTTGTGCAGTGTTTTGCACTACCCAGTTATACTTCACTGTGTACCTGTCTCACCTGATCCGCGGGGAACTGGGCAATTCTCAATTCAAAACAAAAGGGGGTTTTCAGCTGTAAAAATTAGAGTTGAAATCAGTGGATTGAACTTAGTCATGTTTGGTGATTTTAACTACTACCTACAAGTTTTTTTTATGTGTGTTGCTGTTGGCAATTCTGTACTCTGAGGCCTTTCAGGTGTTTTGCTAGACACGGGTGGCGCTGTGGGTTAAACCACAGAGCCTAGGACTCGCCGATCTGAAGGTTGGCTGTTCGAATCCCCTCGACGGGGTGAGCTCCCGTTGCTCAGTCCCTGCTCCTGCCAACCTAGCAGTTCGAAAGCACGCCCAAATGCAAGTAGATAAATAGGTACCGCTCCGGCGGGAAGGTAAATGGCATTTCTGTGTGCTGCTCTGGTTCGCCAGAAGCGGCTTACTCATGCTGGCCACATGACCTGGAAGCTGTACGCTGGCTCCCTCGGCCAGTAAAGCGAGATAAGCGCCACAACCTCCGAGTCGGCCACGACTGGACCTAATGGTAAAGGGTCCCTTTACCTTTACAAGTTTTTTATGTGTGTGGCTGTTGGCAATTCTGTACTCTGAGGCCTTTCAGGTGTTTTGCTACTGCCTATAAAGGCCATTGAATGCTTTCAGAATCAAAACCTGCTTCTCTCTTCCCTAATGCTTCTTTCTTTTTTGAAATCATTTTTATTTGGTTTTACAAGTACAAAGTTATAAAAATACACACACTTTCCCCCACGCCCTCCATGGAGTCCCATTTAGAACATTTACAACTGCATATTCTTCCATACTCTCTACTTTTATATCAATCCATCTTGTCCATGGTATTCGT
This sequence comes from Podarcis erhardii, assembly GCF_964252035.2. NCBI lineage: Eukaryota > Metazoa > Chordata > Lepidosauria > Squamata > Lacertidae > Podarcis > Podarcis erhardii. The sequence goes on from NC_138501.1 coordinate 14,908,224, forward strand.
TACAAAACAAGTGAAATCAAAATCCTGCCAATGTTTCCATCTGCTTACAGTGGTCTCCTAAACAACTTATAAAGATTTTCCCATTCTTTTATAAAGCTTTTGTCCTCTTGGGTTCTGAGTTTTCCAGGCATCTTTGCCATCGCTCTTCCCTCATGCTTCTTGACTGACTGCTTCGTCTCCCCAGTTACATCTGAATTCTCCCCTTTCTGTATCTTCGCAATGCCTTGCAGTCTTCGAAGATGCCGACCTTCAGCTGGTCATTCCGTCGGCCCTCTTTGCGGCTGTGGGGACAGCAGGCCAGAGATGCACAACTGCCAGAAGGCTGGTAAGAAGCGCTGGGATTTCTGTGTCTTCTCCAAACGCCTGTTTGGATGGTAGTCGGACGCCTGCAGTGGCGTTAGGAACAGTTGTGGCTTGCGCCCAGGGTTAGATTTAGGTTTGATGAGGCCCTAAGCTACTAAAGGTAATTTATATGTCCAGCTGTCATTTGTCAACAACAAATTGTCACTCATTTTCGTGTTGAATATATGCTATATTGTAATTTATGGACCTAATGGGTATCTAAAGCCATTTGCACATAACAAAATACAGTGGTACCTCTGGTTATGAACTTAATTCCTTCCAGAGGTCCGTTTTTAACCTGAAACCGTTCTTAACCTGAGGTACCACTTTAGCTAATGGGGCCTCCTGCTGCTGCCGCGCGATTTCTGTTCTCATCCTGAGGTAAAGTTCTTAACCTGAGGTACTACTTCCGGGTTAGCGGAGCCTGTAACCCAAGGTGTTTGTAACCCAAGGTACCACTATATGTATTTTAATATTAGATAACAGGTACAACAGCTTGACCTACATTCAGCTGTGCTGCACTGCAGTCTGCAGCCGCATGCTATATGTTGCCATGCAGCCAGTCCATGCAGAATGTAGGCACCCTGTACAGTGGTGCCTCGCAAGACTCGTTCCACGAGTGTCTTCGTCTAGCGTTTTTTTCATCTTGCGAAGCAAGCTCATTGACATCTTAGCGGATTAGCGCTATTAGCGGCTTTTAGCGGCTTATTGGCTTAGAAAAAGGGGGGGAAAGGGGGAAAAACCCGCAGGAACTCACAAGACATTTTCGTCTTGTGAAGCAAGCCCATAGGAAATTCGTTTTGCGAAACACCTCTGTGATGGGATTATGAGCTACTTGTGCGTAAAAGTTCAGTCCCTCAGATCTTGGGCATGTTTCTCAAGACTCTGTGTACAGCGGAGCCCCTTAAGCATGACTCCCTTAATCGCTGGCAGAATCCGACAGTGGGCGTTTACGGAAACAACTCCAGCATAGAAGCTCCTTAACGGAAACGCGTCGTCTGGATTCTCGGCGCGACAGTTTCCGGCGAGGGGTGGGTGTACCTATAGGAGGTCCTGAGACTTCTCCACTGTTTTCGCTGGAAGATTCCCTGAGCAATTCCTGCGCCTCACTCTCTCTCTGATCTCTCACACTCCCCCTGCTGGTACCTTCCCCTGCTGCTGATTCTCTCCTAGCTTCTGAGAGCCCCTCCACCACCTGCCTTTCCGATGGCAGTTCCCTGACAACCTCCAAAACGGAAAACCCTTTCTTCTAGCGGGTTTTCCGTCTTGTGAGGCATTCGTCTTGTGGGGCACCACTGTATATGGAAATGAGCAAACCAGTGAGATTTTAGGGAGCAGGCAAGCAGGCGGGGCCCATTACTTCCATCATAGGAGCCTACACAACCCAAAGCACTGTTGCTGTATGTAGGTTGTATTTTATTTGTTTTTTATCTTATATTTTGGAAATGTGCATCCAGATTTTTTTTCCTTTAATTTTTTGGGGGGCCCCAAGATAGTGAGTCCCTAAGCTATAGCTTGTTTATATTTAAATCTGGCACTGCTTGTGCCCGTCGGGGCTGGTAAGATGGCAGACCAAAGGCTTGGTGGAGCCAGAGCCCAACAGTAGACAGAGCCAGGTAGTTATCACTTGATCCCCTCTTGCCCATCCTCCTTGCTGGGATTGTGCAAAGGGTGACACTTCCACTAAGGAAAAAGAAGCGAGTAAGCCTGGCTGACGACAGGCTGAGCTTGGTTTGTCCTAAGACAAATCCGGCCCTCCATATGTTTTGGGACTACAGCTCCCATCATCTTTAGCTAACAGGACCAGTGGTCAGGGATGATGGGAGTTGTAGTCTCAAAACAGCTGGAGGGCCGAGTTTGCCTTTGCCTGTCCTAAGGTATCAGCCTCCACCGGTTAGGAGCGGCTCTTGTGTTTTTGTGTGCGTGTTGTTCCCCTTCTCCTGCCTGAGCAACACAATATCTGTCCAGTTCCAGGAAGGAGTTGTCGTCGGTGTGCATCAGCAGTTTTAAGCACTGCTCACTCTATAAAGGTCTGACTGCCCGTAGAAACTTTTCAATGATGGACTTGCTATTGGCCGCCCGTTATGCTGGAAGGGAGCTCTTTCGCTTGAAACATAAAAAATTAGAAATTACTTGAAAGAAAACAAATAGGCCTAGGATTAAATTAAGTTATAATTAAATAAATGGGATTTAGAATGTTAAGAAAACTGAATAAGATGGACTATAATTGGAAATTGTTTTAGTTTAATAATGATATTGGAAAGCTGTTACGTTTAACTACAAGGAAACTCAGAAGGGAGGGACTTGAGGAAGTCAACCAAGATGATTAAAAGGTTGGATTTGTGAAGAATTAATTTTGTTGTTATTGCTTATCTGTTTATTGTTCCTCTTTTTTTTAAAAAAAAGAAAAGAAAAAAGAAACTTTTCAATGAATCATTACATAACTATTAGGTATGTTCCTGTTGCATTATTATGTAATTTATGTGAAAATACTCCACATCATAATGATGGAGTGCTCCGTTTGTTGTCGTTCATGTATGCCTTCCATCATCATTCATATAATAATAATAACAATAATATATTTATTTATACCCCGCCCACCTGGCTGGGTTTCCCCCTGCCACTCTGGGCGGCTTCCAACAGAATATTAAAAACACGATAAAACATCAAACATTAAAAACTTCCCTAAACAGGGCTGCCTTCAGATGTCTTCTAAAAGTCAGATAGCTGTTTATTTCCTTGACGTCTGGTGGGAGGGCGTTCTATAGGGCGGGTGCCACTACCGAGAAGGCCCTTTAGCAAAGAATGGAACCAGAAGAACTCTGGTTAATTCTGAAGCGATTATCTTTCTTTAAATTTGTCTCCAGCACAGTTTGGATTGGTGCGGTTCTGTAAAAATGATACATATTTTTTTTCAATCTTTCAAGCATTGGATAAATTTTGTTTGCCAAATGAGCCATGCTTAGCCAACAGATCACAGGCTTCATAGCAGCCTGGGGAAAATCCCAAATGCTCTTTTAATACTCTTTTTCTTTTTATTCCAAAACCATTAGTTCTAAACTCAAAGGGGGATTTTTGTAGAACAATATTTCCCCTCCTTCCCCCCTGACCTGTCTTCCAAATCTCCTATGGAGGGTCCTTAAGCTTTTCAAGGTGTATTTTGGGATGTTGGAGCTGCAGGAGGAGAAAGGAAAGACCCGTTCTATTAATAGATGTCTGCTTGTGCGTGATGTTTGATGTCTCCCGTTATTACTGCTCGCTTTTGAAATAAGGTTATTTAAATTCTGATCAGATCTCCCCAGTTCACAATGAATAGGAAAATACAGTTCTGAATTGCAGGCTTATGCAAATGAATAAAACCCAATAGGTGAAGCAGAAATGTTGGCACATCTCATTTAAGTCAGCAGTTACTTAAAATCTCATGGGTTTTAGAGAGATTTAGGAGAAGTACCTAGCTTTCTCTTGATTGTGCACAGTGAAATAATTCCACGTTTTTTCCTTAAAGACCAAAATGTGCACTGTATTCTAAGTTTTTGATTAAATGTTTTGACTCAAAGTGCTATTATTTGGCTTTAGGCAGACCGAAGATATTCAAATGCTGTTTTATGGTTTGCCAGACCAATTGCCGCCTAAAGAAGAGCCCTTTGTATGCAAAAGGAACTGGATTCTAGAGCCTTTTGCTGCTGCTGTTTGAATATGTTGGGCTTTGTTAATTTCCGCTTTAAACGTCTTGGCAATTTTACCCCGAGATGATGGAAGAATTTGCCAGCTCTCAAAAACGCCATCTGGTTGAGAAATAGAATGTGCATTTCTGAGTATGTATCTGGTGAGAAAGAGGAACTTGCCATAACTTAGTTTGATATTGAGGACATCATAAAAATGGAAGTACTTTACAGTCATATCTTGGTTTTTGAACAGCTTAGTTCTCTAACGCTTTGGCTCCCAAACACCACAAACCCAGAAGTGAGTGTTCCGGTTTGTGAACTATTTTGGGAAGCCGAACATCCGATGGGGCTTCCACGGCTTCCGATTGGCTGCAGGAAGTTCCTGCAGCCAATCAGAAGCTGCACTTTGGTTTTTGAACATTTTGGAAGTCGCACTTTGGTTTTTGAACGTTTTGGAGGTCGTACTTCCAAGGTATGACTGTATTGGCATTTTCAACATTCGGAACAAACTTTTAGCAGCCCCGCTGCTCTCTGTAGGACCTTGGAAGTTAGCGCTTCTGTTGCCAATCTTAAACCTATTTTTTCTTCTAATGTTTTCTTAGTTTTTGCATGAAAGCATCCATGATGAAGTGGTGGAGAAACTTGTAAAGGCATACGCACAAGTCCGTATTGGAGATCCTTGGGATGGTAAGAGCTCCTCTTTGCTCTGGGAACCATTGCGTGCTGGTTCTTGGTTAGCATGAAGAAAGCCCCCCCCCCCACTTCCCAAACTGCCATTTCGGGGGGGGGGGCTTTCTTCATAGCTCTTCCTCTGCCTTATGGGATTACCTGTGAGGTGTCTGAGAAGAAACTCTGTGCGCACACATTTGTGGGGGTTTTGAACCACCCAAATGCCTTGCCCAAAATGTTGCTTCTCTTACTTAGGAAGGAGAAGTTGCATTTTGGCGCAAGAAAATTGCTTCAAGCAGCTCCAGCTTGGGCCAAGCGTAGCTAATCCGAACTTCTCTCTCTATATATGTATATAATGCTTGAAGATAAAAGCCCAGATTACCATGTTGGCCCCCAAAAGAGGACATGTCCAGGTTTCCCCAGACATATGGCAACCCCGTTCCTCCCCACCTAAGCTTCCTGCCCCCCAGCCAAGTGAGCCCTGATACCGCTCTCGCGAGCTGGAGGGACTTCTTTAAATGGTTCGGTGGAGGCAAGGAAACCTTTTTGTGCCCCAGCTGAACAAACCACTTTGTTGTTCTGTTCGCGCGAAACAGCGGGGCTTCTTTAAATAGCTCAGCAGAGGCATGGAAGCCTTTTTCTGAGAAAGCTTCATCATAGCTAGAGGAAAGTTCCTGGTTTGCGCCTGTTCTCTAATATATCTCATATATATATCTCTAATTAATAATAGTAGCATAACTTGTTCCTCCAATTTAATTCACTCTTATAAGCCTTAATTTTAACTCCCCTCCCACCCTTTCTCTGGTTTCGTATCTGTTGTCTTTTTGACTGCATTTTCTTACTTCACTAAATTATGTTCATTACTTTTGTCACGTCTACGGCTGAGTATTTCTTTCCCCTGGTCTGTTACACTTATTTTCTTGTTATAATATTTCCCCCATATATTCTTTATATCATGTCCAGCCCTCTTTTAAATTCTTAATTGTCTTTTTTTCGAGAGAAGAATGGCCCCTTAGAATATTGGAATATATAGAACTTGGCGGCATAAAAAATAGATGAAGAAATATAGTGCAGTTCTCAAGACAACACAGCAGTAGGCATTGTGGTAAATGTGAGCTGTGGGCCCTGCTCAGATATACACACTTCTTTTCTTTTTTGCAGCAAACACCCTCTATGGCCCTCTGCACACCGAGCAAGCAGTGAAGTTGTATGTCGATGCCGTGGGTCAGGCCAAACAGCAAGGTGGCTCTGTGGTCTATGGTGGGAAGGTGATTAATCTCATAAATACTTGAAAATCTCTTTATATTTTCCCTGCGATTACAAAAAAAGTTAAAGCTGTCATCTTGAACGTGTTTCTCCCAACAATGGTGCACTATTTTTCTTGGAGGATAAATTCTGCTTGCAGGATGGGTCGATGATTAGTTTTATTTCTGATCAGGGTTTTCTGGATGACGGATAATTTTAAAACAAAGCCCCACCGTAAAGCCTAAAAGGTGAAATTCCTTGGTAGTTGTACTCTGAATGCACCCACTGATATCCATGGGCTTTTCAAAGTTGATGGGGAATCGGCTGTCTTTGTGAGGTTATGAGTTCTGCTGAAAGCAAGCCGCTTGAGTGAAATTGGGAATTTTATGTATGACCTGTCTTGCCCGAAACCAACTGGTGCCATTTTCTTCTCCACCTTTTCCATTCCAGGTTATAGATCGTCCCGGAAACTATGTTGAGCCGACCATTGTGACTGGCCTTCCACATAATGCGCTGATCGTGCAGACGGAGACGTTTGTCCCTATTTTGTATGTGATAAAATTTAAGGTAAGTTTGGGTGTTAAAGACTCTTTCTTTACACGTTCAAAGCTAATAGCGTCATGAAGAAGGGAGGGGAAATGAATGGCCCATAAAATGGTGCTGAATTGCATGAGTCGGCCTCCAAGTATTGGAAACCTTGAAGTCCTTTCAAGTTTTGATTGGCAGCTGGCAACAGAACATTGAGTTGGTATATTTTTAAGATGACATTTATGCAGGGACATTAGTCACCAAATGGTGTTAAATATGTTGGCCATAGCATGGGTTGTGTCAGGCAATATATATTTTTTATAATAATTTTTATTAGATTTTCTGTTTTACAATTTCAAATAAACATTTTACAAACTGTAAAATACCCAGTGACTTCCCTTCTTCTCTTTTCATGGTTCATTTTACTTATCCTACATCCCTGTATATTTTACTATAACCATTCAACTCAGTTTTCCACTTCTACATCCATCTAAAATTATTTAATCTGTTGAATTTATCTTAATGCTGCCAGCATTTTCAACTGTATACAGTTATTTTCCATATATTCAATAAATGTTTTCTAGACTTCTTTAAATGTGTGTTCTTCTTGCTCTCATATTCTATATGTTAAATCTGCATATTTTGTCAAATTGCTAATCCTCTTTAGTTGGGACCTCACTCACTTTCCATTTTTGGGCTAACAAAGCACGGGCCACATAATACATACATATATACATACATACATACATGACCCTTTCTGACCCGGGAATTTCAGTCTGGGTTATCCCCAACAAAAAGGTTTCTGGGGTTTTTTTTTGGGAAAGTATTTTTAAACATTTTTTTCAATTCATTATGGATCATTTCCCAATACCCTTTTACCTTTTCACATGTCCACCACATGTGGAAGAACGTTCCCTCCGCTTCGTTACATTTCCAACACTTATCTGATTCTTTTTTATAAATCTTAGCTAACCTACTTGGAGTTAAGTACCATCTATAAATCATTTTCAAATAGTTCGCTTTCAATGAATAACATGCAGTAAATTTCAGGTCACTTTTCCAGAGTTTTCCCCAGAGGTTCAGATCTATATTGTGTCCTGTATCTATTGCCCAGTGTGTCATTGAAGCTTTAACAAGCTCATCTTTCGTTTCCCATTCTAATAGAAAACTATAAATTTTAGACAAAAGTTTATCCTTATTTTGCAAGAGTTCTTTTTCAAATTGTGAGCTTTGATCCAAAAATCCATTCTTTCAATCTAATTTAAACATATTGTGTAACTGGTGATCTTGCAACCAATCTGTAACCCAAGGTTTTCCTTGGCTTGTGTCAGAGATTTTGGGGCATCCTTAATTTTCCTCTCTGGAAAACCAGAGCTCAGGGTGAAAACTCTTGAGCTCCAACACACAAGCAGGAGGACTATGAAAAAGGAAGAACTGTGTTTTTGGGGAGGATGGAGCAGGGAGGAATTAGAATGGTACCACTCTCACAAAACAACAACAGGAGCATTAAAAAAAGAGTAACATAACTGATAATTTGGAAAGCAAGGGTGGGCTGGAAGAACAGGGAGCTGAGAAGCAAAGGAAATGAAGAAAATACTTTTGTCCAAAAGAACCCTTAAATGTTCAGTCCTCCAAGTCAGAGACAGAATTTGAAAAACCGCAAAGAGCCACATGAGACAAGGCTATATTCCTCCTCCAAGTAAGAGGGCTTGGAGAGTCTGGAAAATCCTTCCCTTCCCTCATTTATATGGAGATGTTAGTTTCATGTTGAACAGCTGCAGTGCCATGTTTAATAATAATAATAATAATAATAATAATTTATTTATACCCTGCCCATCTGGCTGGGTTCCACTCTGGGGGGCTCCCAACAGGATATTAAAAAAGTGATAAAGCATCATACCTTAAAAAATTCCCTAAACAGGGCTCCCTTCAGATGTCTCTTGAAAGTCAGATAGTTGTTTCCTTGACATCTGATGGGAGGGCATTCCACAAGGGCCCTCTGCTTGGTTCCCTGTAACCTCACTTCTCTACTCATTTAACAATGTGCACTTTTATTTCCAGACGGAAGAAGAAGCCTTCGCATGGAACAACGAAGTAAAACAGGGTCTCTCCAGCAGCATCTTTACCAAAGATTTGGGCAGGATATTCCGGTGGCTCGGGTATGGCTCTTCCCTTTTCTGTGGACAGAGGTGGGGATATTATATTGGAGGGTGGGATATTTACATCTGCTTCAAACATTGCCTAGATGAAATCTCCAACTCCAGATTCATTGTTGGAGATTGGTCCTTCTGGAGAATTGAGACTCACGTCTGATTTGATAATCGATTTTCCTTTCTTTCCAGGCCAAAGGGATCAGACTGTGGCATTGTAAATGTCAATATTCCAACCAGTGGGGCTGAAATTGGAGGTGCCTTTGGTATGTCCCCCCCTCCCTGCTCCCCCCAAAATTGTTGAATGCTATTGGACCTACAGAAAGTTCCTAAATTTCCATGCAGGTCCATAGATAGGTGTGATCATAGTTCACAGATGACCTACACAATTGTGTCTGCTTTGGGATCACTCCAGTCTCCCAGCTTTAGTCCAGGGTATTGGTAGTGTATTTTGATGTACAGATTGATCCTGTCTGCCCCACCCCACCCCACCCCATGGTCAGGCTGTAATAAACTGGGCACCATCTAGAACAGTGATGGCCAAACTTGGCCCTCCAGCTGTTTTGGGACTACAACTCACATCATCCCTAGCCAACAGGACCAGTGGTCAGGGATGATGGGAATTGTATTCCCAAATCAGCTGGAGGTCCAAGTTTGGCCATCACTGATCTAGAAGGAAGGGCTTCAGAGTTAGACATACATCAAACGCAAATGTTCCTATTTATTCAGCGCAAGTCAAAAAGATGCCTTATTCCAAGTTTTGGAGTAATTGTTTGTTGGAGTATTTGGAGTACAGTGGTACCTTGGTACTCGAACGGCTTGGCTCCCTAACAAATCGGCTTCTGAATGCAGCAAAAGTGAGTGTTCTGGTTTGTGAACGTTTTTCGGAAGCCAAACGTCTGACGCGGCTTCCGATTGGGTGCAGGAAGCTCCTGCAGCCAATCGGAAGCCGTGCCTTGGTTTTTGAACCGTTTCGGGAGTCGAACGGACTCCCAGAATGGATTAAGTTTGAGACCCAAGATACCACTGTACAATGGAACCTCTGTTTTTGAGTGTCTCGGAAGCCGAACAATTCAGAAGCCGAACGCTAAAAACCTGGAAGGGAATGTTTCCGTTTTCGGACGTGCCTAATAAGTTGAACAGCTCCTGAGGCACGTTTCTCCATTTTTCTCAGTGGAATTTGCCGACTGCCTATTGTGCCTCAGTTGTTGAACGTTTCAGAAGCTGAACGGTCTTCCAGAACAGATTTTGTTCAACAACCGAGGTACCACTGTATTTGTAGAAAAAATATGCAGCCTAGCCACTCCTGCTCTTCAATGCAATTTCTGTACAGTGGTACCTCAGGTTACATACACTTCAGTTTAAAGACTCCGCTAACCCAGAAACATTACCTTGGGTTAAGAACTTTGCTTCAGGATGAGAACAGAAATTGCGCAGTGGCAGTGGGAGGCCCCATTAGCTAAAGTGGTGCTTCAGGTTAAGAACAGTTTCAGGTTAAGAACGGACCTCCAGAACGAATTAAGTACTTAACCCGAGGTACCACTGTATAAGGTTTTTGTTCTCTAGTTGGAAGAATGTACTGAATATTGCTGGCTTCACGATGGAATCCCTGCTATCATGAGAGCTGTGAATTTGAGACGACGGGCATTTTAAGGAGGATAAAGGATGCTGAGATTGTTTAGCCTTCAGTGAGGAGAGGAAAGAGGCCGAATGTTTCTGTAGTCTGTCTAGATAAGAGCTTCTTTGAGAAGTGCAAAGAGGCATTCCTTGGTTTTCAACCTGCAACATCTCTTACCACCCCCTTCTCCTTAGGCGGTAATAAACACACTGGAGGCGGAAGGGAATCTGGCAGTGATTCGTGGAAGCAATATATGAGACGATCCACTTGGTAAGAGCTCAGGGGTTATGGCCGTGTAAATATTATCCGAGTTGCCCTTCAGGGGAAAGCCAAATAAGCAAAGCAAACCACAATTTAGCCTTAACCGTAAGTCTAAAGGTGTAAAGGGGGGAAAGAACGCAAAAGCGTAATTTAATTAACCGAGCAAAGATCCAAAATCAAATGTCAACGTTCACCACTGCCTTCCTCCCTGCAGCTATTGTTTTAAAAGTAACAAACAAGGCATGCTAAACGCATGTGCGCATCCTCTAACTTGTCCCTAATTTACAGAGAATTGGATTATTATTTTGTGTCGTTTCATTTCTTTTCTTTTTTTTTAATGTCACATTCTTGGTTGAAAATAAAAAGTACAAAATCACAAGTGCACAGAGTGAGGTAAGACATGCAAAAAAGGAGAACAAGCAGGAAATAGTCCCCATAGAAAACCAAACAGAAAAAGATACTGTGTAAAACAAAAAAAGGGGAAAAATTATTATTGTAGTTAACCAGGCCTTAATTTCCTAGTGTTATTTCAATTAAGAAACCCCTACGCCTATATGCCAGAGTGTGGCTTGCTGTATGACTTGTTCCATTAGTGTGATAGCACAGCACTAGAGGGAGCTGTTATGTATAGCTTAATGTATATGCATAACTGAATTAATTATATCTTCATTATTCACGTCAGGAGTAAGTCCAACTTGTTTATTTCCATCTTACGTGTGTTCACGTGTACTTGTTATCCTGGCAACCTCAGAGTAGAGATGTGTACTGGCAGGAACTTTTCTGGCAGAAACTCTGTCAATGATTTCCCCCCAAAACTTTAACATTAGTTTGTAGTTGCTTCAGGTTAATCCACATTCTCCTTATCTCTGTGAGAGTGTTTTTAGATCTACTTGGCTGCTGTGGGAAACAGGATTGTGGAAATAATAATAATAATAATAATAATAATAATAATAATAATAATAATAATAATAAAAATACAGTCATACCTTGGTTTTTGAACAGCCTAGTTCTTGAACATTTTGGCTCCCAGATGATCGAAACCCGGAAGTGACTGTTCTGGTTTGCGAACGTTCTTTTGGAATCCGAACATCCGATGGACTTCCACAGCTTCCAGTTGGCTGCAGGAGCTTCCTGCAGCCAATCAGAAGCCATGCTTTGGTTTTCAAATGCTTTGTTGTTGTTGTTGTTGTTAACAGCAGAGCAGAAACTTGCATCCCATTCAATGATACTAATTCAGGGATGGGAAGCTTGTGACTTTACAAATGTTGGGCCTCCCGATTCCCATCTGTCCTAGCCAGCATGACCATTGGTCATGGATGTTGGGAATTGTAGTTCAACAAGATCTGGAGAGCTGCAGTTTCTCCATCACTGTGTCAGACAGATCAAGTTGTATGGGAGATAATCCTGAAGCCATATGATATGCTGAATGAAAATGCAAATACAATAAGTGGTTTCTAAAAGCTATAATGGAATACAGAATGGCAAAAGATGTTCTACGTTAAAAATGGCAGTAGAAAAACTAATATTATACATTATTATTATTATTATTATTATTATTATTATTATTATTATTATGTTTTATTTCTTTATGTGAAGCATCCTGAAGTGATTTACAATATAAAAATGTCCTTAAAAACAGTTAAAACAATTGCATATGCAAAAATAATTTTAAAGAGCAGCTAGAAACATTAAAAGCCCAATGTCTTCAAATTTTTTCTCTTTTTTAATATAATTTGTATTAAATTTTCTGTTACAATTTAGAATATTCACTTAAACCACCTTATAATATCAATGACTTACCTTTTTCTCTTTCCATGGTTCCTTTTGCATAGTGTAAATCCCTCCATATTTTACATAAACTAAACCGTTCTGTATTCCATTAATACACCCATCAAAATTTATCTACACTGCTGAATTTATCTTAATGCTGCCAGCGTTTTCACATGTACACAATTTCCTCCCATATATTCAACAAACATTTTCCAATCTTCTTTAAACGTATGTTCTTCTTGTTCTCACATTCTATATGTTAGATCTGCAAGCTGCGCATATTCCTTCAGTTTAAGTTGCCATTCTTCTTTAGTTGGGACCTTGCTTGTTTTCCATTTGGGAGCTAACAAAACACGGGCCACTGTAGTAGCATACATAAATAACCTTCAATTTCGATTGAATGGTTTGATCCAGTAAGGTTATTCCTTGGCTTTTCCTTTGCTCCTATAACCTGCATATTTTAGTTAATGGCTGGGGTAACCCAGTCGAATGGGTGTGGTAAATATAATATAATATAATATAATATAATATAATAATATAATATAATATAATATAATATAATATAATATAATATAATATAATATAATATAATATAATATAATATAATATAATATAATATAATATTTTTCAGTGACCAAATCTACTTTATCTGTTTATCTTTCAGCACCATCAATTACAGCAAGGATTTGCCTTTGGCTCAAGGAATCAAGTTCCAATAGCATCCTTGCAAATGTGCTACCCTGGCTGAACTTTGCGTTGAAGAATCAAGTCCCCGTCGATTTGAAATGTTGGACGGAACTCCCTGAAATCATGTGGCGTTGAGACTTGACTGATCCAGTGTCCCCGGAGACATACCGAGGGTCCCTCGTGGCCCCTGGCTCCAAATCCCTTTGCCGTGATAGCCGTATCAAAAATGCCTGCATTTTACGGAACCCCAAGTACTCAAAAGGGTCTGGAGAGGAGGAAGGCTGAAAAAAAGCTGTCTTTGTGCTACAGTGTGAGGAGGACGGGAACATTCTCTTACTTCTGATCTCTTGGTGTATCACAACACAAATATAGAGGCATACCTCATTTCATTGCGTTTCAATTCATGGCCCTTTGCATATATTTTTCCTGGCCACTTCCAGAGTAAGGAAGCCCCACACCCCAAACGCCGCCCCACTTTTGGCCGCAGAAAGGAGCTGAAGCCGTGTGTCCGTCCCCCCGTCCCCCCCCCCCCCCGCAGCCAGGCGAGACGGCTTAATAGACTATAGTACGCTGCAAACATAGCTTTATATGCACTGGGAAACCCCTCAGAATTGTGTGACTTGCTTTATATTGCAAATTCGGCTCGCCACAATATCTCCGAGGTATGCCTGTATATCATACACTCCGTAATCGTCTGCCTTCAAACCGCCTTGCCATTGCTCCTACTGCTCAGCTCCCCATCTTACACAGACGACTGGAAACAGATTGGGGGGGGTGATTTTGCGTCCACCTCCTCCCCCCCCCCCCCAGGCCAATTCCGTCGACCCCCAGGTATGTCCTCAAGAGTTCCTTTCCAGAAATCCCAGTTAGGCAGAATATTTGCACACATTCTAATCATGTATCCTGGACTCTGGCGCTGTACTTGAGTTCCAGCGAAGCACCTGTATCTCTTTGAATCTTTTATTATGACCTACAAAATTCTACAACGCCGCCTGTGCCTGTTGCATTGGACACGCACAACAAAACTGTGCCAAAGTGTATTGGAAAGGATTCCTGTGTAGCTGGTTGCAATGCAGAAATAAAACTTCTACGTATCTTGCTATCCTGATCGACCTGCTTATTTATTTACTTGGGATCTCCAGTGTGCTGAAAAGTAATAATAATAATAAAAATACTCTGGGATTAGGCAGAATTTTTGTGCTCACAGTGTGCTGCTTGTGGTGAGATGAAATTCCTTCCTTATTCTTAAAAAAAACACTAAAACAATGGCTACTGAAGGCCTGTGATATTTCTATGTAGGTCCAGAACTGAGTTAAAATGAGTTCTATGTAAAAGTGTCTTCTTTGGCGATCACTCGTAGCTGAGTAAGATTGTCTTCCATAAACACAGTCTTAACAGTGAGTCCGTAAGTGACTGTGGAGGCCAATTCTGGATCCACACATCCTTCCACAGTGGGGACATAGGATTCCAGGCGAGAGTTGATCACAGTGAGGGTTTGCCAAGTGTGCCTTCCTCTTAGCACGTTTCTCCCTTTTGTCCTGAGTTTGAATGTCTTCAAAGCTCATGACACCTTTGGTCAAGGCTGTTCTCCAATTTAGAGTGCTCGCAGGCCAGTGTTTCCCAGTTGTCGGTGTTTATACTACATTTGTACAAAGCATAAGACCCAGGGGTCAGCAAACTTTTTCAGCAGGGGACCAGTCCACTGTCCCTCAGATCTTGTGGGGGGGCAGACTGTATTTGGTGGGGGGGGAGGATGAACAAATTCTTATGCCCCACAAATAACCCAGAAATGCATTTTACATAAAAGCACACATTCTACTCATGTAAAAACACAAGGCAGGCCCCACAAATAACCCAGAGATGCATTTTAAATAAAAGGACACATTCTACTCATGTAAAAACACACTGATTCCCAGACCGTCCGTGTGCTGGATTTAGAAGGCGATTGGTCTGGATCCAGCCCCTGGGCCTTCGTTTACTTACCCGTGCATAAGACTAATGGCTGTTCATTTCAGTAGTAACTTCTTCCCAGTTTTTAATACCCCAGAGGGAAATACATACAGCTAAAGATACATTCGGAGGTGGAGATTATTATTGAACATGTGGTTGGGAGCAGGGCAGAGGAAGGAGATGCTTTGTCCCCTCCCACGTTTAATTGGGTTTCAAAAAAAAAAAAAAAAAATCAGATTGGGTGGTGAGAGGGGCAAGGATGTGTTGGGTCCAGTCCTGCTGCTTCCTCAACAGATTCCCAGCACAGACCCTGCAGAAGCTGCCTGTTTCCCTGCTCCCTCACCACCTTTGGTCTCTCCAGACGGGCTTCCTCAACCCAATCTGGGCAAAGCCTGGACTGAACCCAATTTGGTTGGGGATATGGGCTTCAATCAGATTGGACACACAGCTCTAGGAAGGGACAGTCTTCCATACCCTCCGAGTGTCCTCCTTTTTCAGGGACGGTCCTGGATTCACAGAAGCTGTTCCAGTTTCTTATTTGACCCTAGAATGTCCTGCTTTCCCTTAGGTAAAGGTAAAGGGACCCCTGACCATTAGGTCCAGCCGTGGCCGACTCTGGGGTTGCGGCACTCATCTTCCTTTATTGGTCAAGGGAGCCAGCGTACAGCTTCTGGGTCATGTGGCCAGCATGACTAAACCGCTTCTAGCAAAACCAGAGAAGTGCATGGAAACTCCATTTACCTTCCCGCTGGAGCGGTACCTATTTATCTACTTGCACTTTGACGCGCTTTCGAACTGCTAGGTTGGCAGGAGCAGGGACCGAGCAATGGGAGCTCACCCCGTCACAGGGATTTGAACCGCTGACCTTCTGATCGGCAAGTCCTAGGCTCTGTGGTTTAACCCAGAGCACCACCCATGTCCCTTGCTTTCCCTTAGGATGCCCCTATTTTCACCGGAGAAAGGTTGGAGGGTATGTTAAGCGTTCCTATTTTCATGGGAGAAATGTTGGAGGGTATGGAGCTATGCAACCATACGGACGTTTTTAAATGCTTAATTGCATTTTTATATATATGTTGGAAGCTGCCCAGAGCGACTGAAGCAACCCAGTCGGATGGACGGGTTATAAATAATAAAACTATGATGGTGGTGGTGGTGGAATAGGACGTCCCTATTTTCATCAGAGAAATGTTTGAGGGTATGGTCTTGTTTGCAGAAAGTTTGGTTACCAGACCTCTAGGAGTTGAGGTTATTTCTGCATGCAGAGGAAGGAGGTGTATTGCGTCTAAAAAGCATTGCTGAAGAAATTCTCCAAGCTCAACATGCATCCAAAACTGCAGTTTGCTTGTCTTTGGCCTTCTGGTTCTCACTATTGCAGCTTTATCTATGCTTGAATGAATGCCTAGCAACTAGGTGAAGCCCCAGGACATCTTTGTCACCATCAGTTTTTACAGTTCTTGTGGGCAATTCTGAACATCCTACAGTATCTGTAATTCTGATTAGGGATAGCCAATCCTTCTGACGGAAGGATGGTACAGTGGTACCTCGAGTTAAGTACTTAATTCGTTCTGGAGGTCTGTTCTTAACCTGAAACTGTTCTTAACCTGAAGCACCACTTTAGCTAATGGGGCCTCCTGCTGCTGCCACACCACTGGAGCACAATTTCTGTTCTCATCCTGAAGCAAAGTTCTTAACCTGAAGCACTATTTCTGGGTTAGCGGAGTCTGTAACCTGAAGCGTATGTAACCCGAGGTACCACTGTATTTTTGCAGCTACATGTAAACAAATTAGAAAGATGGGGGGGGGATGTTTTCATTCTCAAAATTCCTTGCGGTGGCTTTTTAGCACTTCAACTCCCATCATCCATTTGACGGTTTGCCATCCTGGCTGGGACCAATGGGAGCCGTCAACTGAAAAATCTGGAGGGCACTAGGATAGGGCAGGCAAATTCTACCTCTTGGTTTTACAGTGTCCTCAGGGAAGAACAGCACTTTGGTTTGCTAGATAGCTTTTGCAACCATTCCAGTGGGAAGAGCCCTTTCAAATGCGGCCTTCAGCAAATATTCTTGGCGTGGATTCCAGCCTTACAGATAAGCTTTTTTAGAAGAGCAGTATTTATGAGGCGCTAATGAAACAAAGACAAGTTTAGAGATACTGTAAACAAGTTGATGATCCTTAATTTCTGGTTTAATTATCAGAGGCTATTGAGTAGATTATAAACTGCGGTTGCTGCTAGTTGATCATTGTTCCCCGAGGAGCATTGTTTGAGTAGTTGTAAAATATGTCCTAGAGCTGCGACCGACCGTTGCAAGGAGCTGCTTGCCACTTCGTGCAGCTGCTCTTTGCGTCTTCTGCTGTTGCTCAATTGCCATTGAGCACATAACAGCAGTGAATCCAGAGTGTTGAATTGCACGGACGATCAATAATTCACCGGCCAGCACTGTATTTGCTCTCTGACAGAATGACCTTGTTCTCTTCCCCTGGCATCTTTTAGAGGCTGGTCAACGAAACAGACACTCCACCGTGTGCAACACAGTGCAAGAAGTGGTTTTGCACCCAGGAAAACTCTTGCAAGAAACTGTTTACCGGCTCGGTTACCTGCTAACACAGGCTTCCTCAACCTCGGCCCTCCAGATGGCCTACAACTCCCATGATCCCTAGCTAGCAGGACCAGTGGTCAGGGATGATGGGAATTGTAGTCTCAAAAACATCTGGAGGGCCGAGGTTGAGGAAGCCTGTGCCAACATTTTGTACATGCCAATGCCATGATTTATAGCACTGGGAAACATTTTTTTTCATTTTCTGTTGCATGAGATTTTTCCACTGTATGTTCCACTATATGTTCTTTCAATGCTGATTTCAAATCTGAAATATGTAAATATGACATATCGGCAAAAGTCGGAAATTGAAAGATAACTACGGTATAGCATGTATACGAAAATCGATTTCAGATTTGAAATCAGTATTGAAAGAACATATAAGAACAGTTGGAAAATCTCATGCAAAGAAAATGAAAAAAAAAATGTTCCACAGGAATACTGTGTATCCCAAGGGAATACATTTTTTTTGCATACCTCCAACTGTACATAGATATACATGTCATTTTCAATGCTATACATGTCATGTTCAATGCTATATGTCACTTACATTTACACTCATATTGTACTACTTTGGCTATGTGTTTAATAAAATATTGAATACTTGCATTGTGAAAAACAAAGATTATGGTGAAAAGTGAAAAACATGAATTGCAAAAACAACAACAACAACAACAACTAGAGCTTACAGAACAAAACCAACTTCAGATATGAAATCAGCACATCGAAATTAGGCGCCAACTCCTAGGTGCCAAGGTCCCTCCGCCCCCCAATAAAATATTTGAAGGGCTAGGGCCCTCCCCAAGTTGATGGCCATTGCTATCCAAATAGTGTTCATGCACCATGTCATGTTATCAATGTGGTCTAAGGATGGGACAAATCTGTCTTCTCTCCTAATTTTTCCAACTTTAACATTCAGTTTACCGCATTTTCACATCCGTTTCTGAGTTTTAAAAAAATCCAAACACCACAAAATTTGTCAATAATTTAGTGTGCATTTCTCCTAATATACACATTTTGCAAGCATTTATTCCTAATAATGTTTTCCTCCCCTCTATTATTTCCATTGAGATACACATTCACACACACACACACTTTCCCCTGACACAGAAATCTCCTTAGTTCCCATTTCTGGTTGGAGAACTGCTTTGCAAAATTCAGAGACGCGCACATTTCGGAGGAAAGCTCCATTTTGCTTTGCACGTTTCAGAAAGTGTGAATTTAATTCCCATTAAAATGCAAACCACACTGACTTTCTTCCCCATCCCTAGTGTAGTCAGTAGGAGGCTGGTCCTCCAACACTGTTACAGACCAACAAGTCCTGCTTTCTTCCTCCATGAAATTATAATTGTGCTAAGGATAGTTCCTCTCATTTCCCCAGAATATATATATATATATTTATATTCCAGGTAGGCTGCAAATTATTCCCCTCCCCCCAATATTGCTGCCATATCCTTATTTGTGAACACTGAACAAAGCTATTGTTTTCATTTCCCTCTGATGCAGAGAGCCCAGGACTAATTATTATTAATTTTTTACAATCCTTTCTGCAGGTAGCAGACACGTGCTTCAGTTTTAACCAAATCATTGGGCTGAATACATTTGTGGCTTGGAAGTCAATTTACATTGTCTCGATGTTGCAGCTGGTATGAAATTGCTGATCTAGAATGCACCGGCAAATTTAATTTTATTTAATTTGGGCTTAGTTGGTGCCATGGGTATCTTTCATACGGTGGATGTTAAGTTAGCATTGCTAGAAAGGCAGCATTATAGCCAAGACTGGTTACTGAGGTTATGAATTGGCCACTTATCTGAGCCTGTACATTGTTGTATCTTATATTTGTGGGTTTGGCGGGTGTCACCGCTTACATTTTCGGAGTGAGCATGTGCATTTGAAAGAAAGGAAGAATATAACTTGCTAAATAACTGTCTTCTCCATTAAAATACGACATATCCTCCAGCGAAAATAGGGACATCCTATTCCATACCCTGGGACTCAGGTGGTGCTGTGGTCTAAACCACTGAGCCTCTTGGGCTTGCTGATCAGAAGGTTGGGGGTTCAAATCCCCGCAACGGGGTGAGCTCCCATTGCTCGGTCCCAGCTCCTGCCAACCTAGCAGTTCAAAAGCACACCGCAAAAGTGCAAGTAGAAAAATAGGTACCACTCTGGCAGGAAGGTAAATGGTGTTTCTGTGCGCTGCTCTGGTTTGCCAGAAGCGGCTTAGGCATGCTGGCCACATGACCCGGAAAAACTGCGGTCAAACGCCGGCTCCCTTGGCCTGTAAAGCGAGATGAGCACTGCAACCCCAGAGTCGTCCGTGACTGGACTTAACTGTCAGGGGTCCTTTACCTTTATGCTTTATTCCATACCCTTCAACATTTCTCCAAAGAAAAGAGAGATGTCCTCTCCAACATGTTTCTGATGAAAATAGGGACGTCTCAAGGAAAAATGGGACATTCCGGGATCAAATCAGAAACCGGGATGGCTTCTGTAAATCCAGGACCGTCCCTGGAAAATAGGGACACTTGGAGGGTCTGCAATAAATTTGTTACTCCTTAAGGTGCTACGAGAATCTCCCTCCTCCGCCTTCAAAATACATCTATCTAACACATCTATCCCTCTAGAATAAAATAGGCAGTAGCTGCAACAATATTGTGCTGTTCCCCATTCATTCCTTTGCACAAGGTGTTAGCGGACAGCTCCCAGGTCATTCCACTAACGTTTGAATGAGGATAGAATTTTTTTGGGGGGGTTAATATCCATAGATTAGATGAAAAATCAAGCTTAGAGGATGAGGATACAGCAGTCCTGCAATGTGCTAATAGTTTCTTCTGTTATTCTTTTGTAGCCTTTAGGTGTCACTGTTGGTCAGTGGGAAACATATACTTGATCCGTAGGAGGAGGAATGTTAGTTTTCTCTGTTCTCTCTTTTTCTTCTCATGAGGTCACAATGGATCAGCCTCTGCATTCATTAAGGCAGATGTGTGAAATGCAAGCCTCTACTTTTATGAGCTCTTGTACGTTCCAGCACAGCTGGGGACATTGGTTTGTGTTTTTTTTTTAGTTGATAATTACATCTACTTCAGTCAGCTTAAGTCTCAGTTGATTAATATCATTCTGCACATACCCGCAGCTCCAACAAGTAAGATGAAAATAGTTTTTTTAGGTTTAACTGCAATCTAGCAGCCGTTTTCCGACATGAACTGCACACCATATTGTTTTGGCAAATATACACAGGTGTGTTTGCTTACTCCCATGTAACAGGCAATCTGCCAGATTGTGCTGGTGCTAATGTTATTGCTGTTTGTTCAGCAAAAGTCACCAGGCCTGTCTCGGTTCTGTTTCTGAGTTCTTTTAGAACACCAATTAATCTGACACCTTTCTTTTTTTCTTCTTTTTAAAAGCCAGACACGTTTGCTTGACTGAGGTTAGAAAAACGAACAAATACATTGAGGTTGGTGACAATGCAAGCTGTGCCCCGAGGGCTTTGCTTCCTTGCAATCCTTTGCTTAGTTTCCTGCTTAGAAATGAATGACTGAGTTGGTGACCTGGGCAAGCATGTATTGTGCCTGCCTTTGCTATTGAAGAATTGATACGTTTCTGCAACATGGTGCTTTTCCGTACTGCTGGGACAAATGATCAAACCACTCCGGCAGTCTCTGTGGAGCTATTGGCAGCGAGTAGGAATATTGGAGAATTCCGATGGAAATGGGAGCGGACTTTGTGTACGAAGTCCAGAACGGAAGCCAACCCAGTGAATACAATTGGTATTTGCTGTTTTCAGCCTGCAAACAGTGTGTAATTGATGACTCCCCACTACCCCATTTGCATGGCATGGTCTAAACCACTGAGCCTCTTGGGGTTACTGATTGGAAGGTCGGCGGTTCGAATCCATGCAACGGGGTGAGCTCCCGTTGCTGTCCCAGCTCCTGCCTACCTAGCAGTTTGAAAGCATATCAGCACAAGTTGATAAATAGGTACCGCTGCGTCGGGAAGGTAAACGGCAGTTCCGTGCATTCTGGTTTCCGTCACGGTGTTCCAGAAGCGGTTTAGTCACGCTGGCCATATGACCCGGATTGCTCTCTGTGGACAAACACTGGCTCCCTCAGCCTGAAAGCAAGATGAGCGCTGCCACTCCATAGTCGCCTTTGACTGGACTTAACCAGTCCAGGGGTCCTTCACCTTTGCCTACCTTTGCATCAAAATAAATGTTGTGGAATAATGTAACAGCTATGTAAAATTCCCCCACCGTGGGCAGCGAGACAAACGGCATAGTTTTTGTTAGAAGCTGAATTGCAGCACAGGAGAGACAGCGCTGCATGCAATGGAACATTGGTGAGAATGGAAATTGATGCCTTCTTACATCCCTGGCCTGTCAACGTGCAAGTAGATAAATAGGTACTGCTCTGGTGGGAAGGTAAACGGCGTTTCTGTGCGCTGCTCTGGTTCGCCAGAAGCGGCTTAGTCATGCTGGCCACATGACCCGGAAGCTGTACGCCAGCTCCCTCGGCCAGTAAAGCGAGATGAGCGTCACAACCTCAGAGTCAGCCATGACTGGACCTAATGGTCAGGGGTCCCTTTACCTTTTACATCCCTGGCAGGGAACATCTCATGGTTGGGGAGCGGGGGAAAGTTGTTCAATGTGTGTCTGCAGGTTAGGTCCAAGTACGAGGTGGAGGTAGTGGGTTATATAAGGGGTGCAGGGGTCATGTTTTTGTTTGCCCTCTTGCCCTGGGCAAGAAGACTCATCCGAATCAGTTCGATCATGTTTCCTTCTCTGCTGAGTAATTTAAATGTCACTTTGGTCCATCCAGGTATTGTGCTCTACCTCTTTTTATTACCTGTTCTGGTTGCAGATGAATCTTAAAACATTGCGGCATAAACCAAAGACTCCTTATTAATCGGCTCTCCAAGGAAGAGAGGCAAGAGATGTCTCCTTTACCACTGTAACTAGCTCCAAAACCCACAGCATGGTAGAGCTCTGAAATATGGAAAAAGCAGCAAGGACAGACCTCTCCGTACCCTAGTTTTCGGCTTGCAGTGTGCATTCCGCATTCGAACTTCCTGAAATGGTGGACCAAAAGCAAACTGAAGGATTACTCAAGGATTTACTGACTGTATTTGTACAGGAGCGGCAGCTAGCGAGAATTCTGTATATGAACGAGCCAAACGCCCTCCTTAGGCTTGCTGAGGCAAATTGAAGCTTTCAGACGGCTTTGCAAACATAAAGGTAACTCTTGATTAAAAGCTCGCATCTTTACAGCAAGAAACAGCATCAAATAGAGAGAGAGAAAGTATAAGGTACAGATATTAAGTGGTTTATCCGTTGTCAGCACAATCCTATGCCTGATAGCAGAAATCCCACAGGATTGCTGCCTGCACCTCGGTTGCACAGATTCAAAGTCCTAGACTTTCATAAATAAACAACCATATTTATGGCACTCAGCTGAAAAATATAGGGGAACATAAGTAGCCAGGAAGAGGAAATGTAAAACATTATTGAAGGACTTAATTTCCCTAAATAATTACAGTCGTACCTTGGTTGTCGAATGCCTTGCGACTCGAACGTTTTGGCTCCCGAATGCCACAAACCTGTGAGTGTTCCAGTTTGTGAATATTCTTTGGAACCCAAACATCCGACACAGCTTCCGATTGGCTGCAGGAGCTTCCTGTAGCCAATTAAAAGTCACGCCTTGGTTTCCGAACGTTTTGGAAGTCGAACGGACTTCCAGAACGGATTCCGTTCAGCTTCCGAGGTATGACTGTACTAGGTAAGGTAAAGGTAAAGGGACCCCTGACCATTAGGTCCAGTCGTGACCAACTCTGGGGTTGTGGCGCTCATCTCACTTTACTGGCCGAGGGAGCCGGCGTACAGCTTCCGAGTCATGTAGCCAGCAGGACTAAGCCGCTTCTGGCAAACCAGAGCAGCACACTGAAACGCCGTTTACCTTCCCGCCAGAGCGGTACCTATTTATCTACTTGCACTTTGACGTGCTTTCCAACTGCTAGGTTGGCAGGAGCTGGGACCAAGCAACGGGAGCTCACCCTGTCGCGGGGATTCGAACCGCCGACCTTCTGATTGGCAAGTCCTAGGCTCTGTGGTTTAACCCACAGCGCCACCCACGTCCCACTGTAGTAGGTAAAACCCCTCAAATAGAGCCTTCCCAGGATGATGTTACTTCTGTGTCAAGACATATTTAAATATCTGCTCATTTTATGACACTTTTGCCTCGGTGGTTGTATAATATATTTTTATGACATATTATCTCAAGACAGCAGTGTTTGAAGGCAACGTTCAAAGTTTCCAAGCAGACTGATTTCAGCCGGTCCGAAGCGGTACATCTGTTTTTATGCCTTTCGTAATATGTAGCTAGGTAAGTGCATAAGGAAAATCCTGCTGAATCAGGCGAATGGCTCATCTTGTCTAGCATCCTGATCTCACAGTGGCCAAGCAGACGCCTCTTTTGATAAACCCATAAGCAGGATCCGATCCCCCACACAGTTCCTTTTCCCGTGGATTCCAGAAACTGGCATTCAGAAGCATCAAAGGGATGGATACCAAAAGTGTGTTTGTCTCCCTCTCTTTTTTTGCTGACTTTTGACCATGGAAGGGTCAAGTTGCCAAGGGTTTTATTGTGTTGTTATGCATTCTAGTATCAACGAGTAATAAACACGAACAATCGACCAGAGTGCAAACTGTTCCCTTCTCTAAGCAGTTGGTCCCTTACCTTTCCCGCCCCGACCTGGCTACAGTGATCCATGAGATGGTCACCTCCAGGCTTGACTACTGTAATTTGCTTTACACGGGGCTGCCCTTGAAACTGTCCCAGAAACTCCAGCGGGTGCAGAATGCTGCAGCGAGGCTCCTCACAGGGTCTCTGCCATGGGAGCATATTCACTCAGTGTTTTACCAGTTGCACTGGCTCCATGTGGAGTATCGGGTCAGGTTTAAGGTGCTGGTTTTGACCTTTAAAGCCCTTTGTGGCTTAGGGCCCTCGTATTTACGGGACCGTCTCTCCTGGTATGCCCTGCAGAGGACCTTAAGGTCCATGAATAATCATAGTTTAGAGGTCCCGGGCCCTAAGGAAGTCAGATTATCCTCCACCAGGGCCAGGGCCTTCTCAGTGACGGCTCCGATCTGGTGGAATGCTCTGTCCCATGAGACCAGGGCCCTGCAGGATTTAACTTCCTTCCTCAGGGCCTGTAAGACAGAGCTATTCCACCTGGCTTTCAATTTGAACTTAGCCTGATCTTTTATTCCCCTTCCTTCCCTCCCCCTCCCCTTTTTATGAAGATTACCCGCTCTGGGATCCCAGCTAATTCTGCCCTGGTCTCCTTGCTGGCCCAAATAGGACTAATTTAGCCAGCTGGCCCTGGTGATCATCTAATGTTTATTGGATGGATTTTCTCCCTAAATTGATTTTTGAATTCTGAATTTACTGTTATTCACGTCTTATACTGTATTTTATGCTGTTTTTTGTTGCATTAAGTGTTTTAAATTTGTTGTTAGCTGCCCTGAGCCTGGTTTTCTGAACCGGGAAGTGCGGGGTATAAATAAAAGATCATTATTTATTATTATTATTATCCATTGTGCCACACTGGTATTCAGTTTCTTTATTTTGATGCACAGATGAATCTTGGAAAAATTAAGTTGTGAAATAATTCACCTCCCTTATAGCATACCAATCTGTCTTTCGTACTATTACAACATTGTGGCCTGAGACATTATGCTGGCGAGGCAAGGGTTATGTCTAATTCTACACATTTATTTCAGGCTAACGTTTGGCATAGGTTGCAGCCTCCAGTTCTTTCGCTTTTATATTGGAAAGACCCATTTTCTACATATCTGTGACTACCACAAAGGAGAGAGTTAATTTTTAATTTTTCACTTGGCAGCACATTCAAATTATTGCCTTCCAATCTCCTGCTAAGCACTGGCAAGATGCCTTCTCAATGGAAAATTACCTCATCAAATCCTATTATTTAAGAGTACAGGAACTGGCAATTGCCTTAACATTCTTGACCTGCATCTGTTCTATCTGTCTTGTCAAAGCTCAACACAGTTGTTTAGGGAGAGTGGATTTAGTCCCCTGCTGAAATAAACTTGCTTAAGCGAGGTAGCATTTTGCTCCTTGCTTATCCTACTTTTCTATTAAAAAACAATCAAGCCTGGTAATATAAATAATAAACCCATGCAACTAGCTTAAGGGGGAAAAAAAGGAGTTATAAACAGAACAGCCTAGCAGACAAATGTTGTATAATGATAGCAGTAGTACCCTAAAACACTGATTGGAAAATAAAAATTGTTGGTGCCCACGAAAAAGCAAATAGAGAATGAAGTGTGGGGTGGACCCTTCTGGGGAGAGCATCATGCTAAATGGTAGTAGTAGTAGTAGTAGTAATAATAATAATAATAATAATAATAATAATAATAATAATAATAATAATATATTTATACCCCGCCCATCTGGCTTGGTTTCCCCAGCCACTCTGGGCGGCTTCCAACAATAGATTACAAATACATTAAAACATCAGTCATTAAAAACTTCCCTAAATGGAAAGAGAGCTGTCCGCTGTCAGGATTGTCCATCTATTTTATTTATTTTTATTTTATTTATTAGATTTATATCCAGTTCCTCTCGGAAATAATAAGAAATAGAAGCCCACATGCTCCGGATAAAACATAGTGACCACCTTTGAAAGCTTTCTCTGTAATTCTCTTTTCTTTTGCTTTTGAAAATGCTTTTGTGGGTCTTTGGACACCGATATAAAGAATGCATGTATATACATCAAAAGATCTCAGGGTAGTCCCCAAGATAAAAATACAATAAAAAAGCACAAGTAAGGAGTTAAAACAGAAACAGCAAAACAATAACCTTCAGATTAAACATCAGGAAAAGACTTTCTGACAGTCAGAGCTGTTTGACAGTGGAACGGTCTCCCTCAGGAGGTTGTGGACCCTCCTCCCTCAGAGGTTTTTAAGCAGAGTTTGGGTGGCCATCTGTCATGGATGCTTGAGCTGAGATTTCTGCATTGTAGGGCGTTGGACTACATGACCCTTGGGTCCCTTCCAACTCTATGACTCCCCTCCCACAAAGACCTTTTTTAAACTGAGAAACGGGCCAATTTTATTACAAAGCTTTTTCTTCAAAGAAAAGAAAAGAAAAAGTTATTTTTTTAAAAAAAAACCCACAATATTATTATTATTATTAATAATAATTTTTTATTTATACCCCAGCCACTCTAGGCAGCTCCCAATAGAATATTAAAAACACGATAAAATATCAAACATTAAAAACTTTCCTAAACCTACACAGCATCTTAAAAAGCAGAGACATCACCCTACCAACAAAGGTCTGTATAGTGAAAGCTATGGTTTTCCCAGTAGTGATGTATGGAAGTGAGAGCTGTACCATAAAGAAGGCTGATCGCCGAAGAATTGATGCTTTTGAATTATGGTGCTGGAGGAGACTCTTGAGAGTCCCATGGACTGCAAGAAGATCAAACCTCTCCATTCTTAAGGAAATCAGCCCTGAGTGCTCACTGGAAGGACAGATCCTGAAGCTGAGACTCCAATACTTTGGCCACCTCATGAGAAGAGAAGACTCCCTGGAAAAGACCCTGATGTTGGGAAAGATGGAGGGCACAAGGAGAAGGGGATGACAGAGGATGAGATGGTTGGACAGTGTTGGCGAAGCTACCAGCATGAGTTTGATCAAACTGCGGGAGGCAGTGGAAGATAGGAGTGCCTGGCATGCTCTGGTCCATGGGGTCACAAAGAGTCGGACACAACTAAATGACTAAACAACAACAACAACAACAACAAACATAGATAGATAACTAGATACAGTGGTACCTCGGGTTACAGACGCTTCAGGTTACAGACTCCACTAACCCAGAAATAGTACCTCGGGTTAAGAACTTTGCTTCAGGATGGGAACAGAAATTGCCCAGCAGCAGCGGGAGGCCCCATTAGCTAAAGTGGTACCGCAGGTTAAGAACAGTTTCAGGTTAAGAACGGACCTCCAGAACGAATTACCGTATTTTTCCAAAAATGAAGGGGAAATGTGTGTGCGTCCTATGGGGCGAATGCAGGCTTTCGCTGAACCCTGGAGAGCGAGAGGGGTCGGTGCGCACCGACCCCCCTCGCTCTCCAGGCTTCAGGAGAGCTTCAGCGCCAGCCCCACAAGGTTGGGGGACAGCGGGGAGGCGGAACGCCACCATCCAGCTGTCTCCCGATGTGGTTTGGAGGCTGACGGCGGGGACACGCGTGCTTCTCCCGGCCGCCAGCCCCGCAAGCTCCGGGGACAGCTGGGAGGCGCAGCGCGTCTTCCCGCTGTCCCCGGACCTGGTCTGCAGGCGGACGGCTGCTGCCCCCACAAGTGCCTGGGGGAAAAAATAATCCCCCCCTTTATTTCCCCCCCCAAAAAACCTTGGTGCATCCTATGGGCCTTTGCGTCCTATGGGGCGAAAAATACAGTAAGTTCTTAACCCGAGGTACCACTGTAGAGCTTTCCTGCCTCTTCCCCAAAAGACACAAATAAAGTGTAACAGAACCTATTAATAAATCACATTATAAAGAGAACAAAATGCAGCAAACCACAAGATTGCAATGCTTGGTATTAAATTTAAAACGTACGGAAGTCAAGGTGGGGTGGAAGGAAGCAGTGGTGATGGCCAGTCACGGGCGTGGGTACAATTCTTGTTTGTGTAAAAAGTAGTTTGTTTTTTATCTATGTGTTTCTATGTTACTTTTTTTCACTTTTTGTATTTATAATAAATAATAATAATAATAATAAAAAGACACAAATACAAGGATCAGATCACATCGAAAATATGAGATTACGCTTCTGACCATTTCCCCCTCAGTTGCCTGCCTGTTGTGATGTACCTGAAAGATCATCTCGCACCAATTAATCATTGTGCTCTTCAGGTACCATTTATCAGGTCTACTCTGTACAATATAGGAATCAGAGCAGCCTTTCAGCAGAGCTCTTTCCCAGTCTGCATCTCTATTGCAATTGCTTTTAGTTGCTGCACAGCTATCGAAGGTCAGCATCAGAGACATTTCTGAAGCATCTTGTGACCTGTAATATCGCTCCAAGTCATGGCTGATGCAACTCACTTCCATCTAGGTCATGGGTAGGTAAACTAAGGCCCAGGGGCCGGATCCGGCCCAATCGCCTTCTAAATCCGGCCCGTGGATGGTTCAGGAATCAGCGTGTTTTTACATGAGTAGAATGTGTGCTTTTATTTAAAATGCATCTCTGGGTTATTTGTGGAGCCTGCCTGGGGTTTTTACATGAGTAGAATGTGCTTTTATTTAAAATGCATCTCTGGGTTATTTGTGGGGCATAGGAATTCATTCATTTTTTTTTTTCAAAATATAGTCCGGACCCCAACAAGGTCTGAGGAACAGTGGACCGGCCCCCTGCTGAAAGTTTGCTGACCCCCGATCTAGGTCCTACCTAATCAGTCCATGTTTACCTCGAGCTGAGCAACTGATGTCAACACCTGTTACATCCTAGTGCCAGTACGTAAGCAGTAAAAATATGTGATACCAATTAATTATTTCTGTGGGTGCGGCAACAGGGTATAATTTTAAAGCTTGACAGCCAAACCCAGTATTGGAATCTGAGTTTCGATATGTGCATTGTCATATTACAAATGCCAGAAGAGAGACTGGGGTCAAAATACTTGATGGCAAGCAAGTTTTGAAACACCTCAGTTTCCAAGTTGTGCTGCCCAGTTTGTGGAACTGAGTGCCATATGGAGATCTGGAGAGCACCAACAATGGGGTACTTTTGCAAATAGCCATAGATATTTCAGTTTACCCCAGCAATTTCAGACTGTTGATACTGATTTTTGTTGTTCTGGCTGCTGCTGCTGTTGGGATGATGTGACTGTTTGGATGTTTTAACTCGTTATTTATTGATTTTAATGGTTTTGTGCATACTGTGAACTGCTTTGAGATTTTTAAGCAAATAATAATATAGATCTACATAAAAACAACAACAAATGCCAGAAAAAGCAGATCTTACTGGTCGTGAACGGTAAGAAAAAGCACAGCAGAATCCCGTCGTAGGTAGTTGATAGAGAATATGGTGGCGCAGATTAAGCAATGTTTTCATTTTGGAAGGGTTCAAGGAGAGTAACAAACCCAGCACAACTACCACCAGTCACATGTATTTAGTGCGGTGGCTGCAAGTAATCTACCAGGTGCATCCACTTCCAGCTACAAAGGTGGTCCACAGTAAACCCAATCAACAAAACCTCATTCTTATGAGATTGGCCTCCAAGATAGGGGCCAGAAAAATAATAATATCCTGGTTTATGAAATGTATTGTGAGGTGGGCTTCAGAAGGCCTGCTCTGTTTGCAGAAGAGAACATGGGTAGGGTTCTATTGTCGTCGTCGGTTTCCAACACAGTGAGTTGCTGCTGCTTACCAAGACAGAGAAGGGCCAGGGATTGGGAGCTCAGTAAAATCCATCATGGCAGGAGCATCAGGCTACCATCGCTGCTATACTCCACAGCTCCCTCCCTGTGCCCTGCTTCTTCTCTCCGGTGAGCAGCAGGGACCTGCTATCTTGGGAAGCAGAGGAGTGCCATCTGCACTGCCTCACTGGCCACATTTGGTCTAAAGGCCAAACTACCTAGGATTCTAGAATTGTAGAATTAGAAAGGACCCCCAGGGTCAGCTCGGTAGTGGCACCCACCCTGTGGAACGCCCTTCCGTCAGATGTCAAGGAGATAAATATCTACAACTTTTAGAAGACCTCTGAAGGCAGCCCTGTATAGGGAAGTTTTTCTTTTTAATGTTTAAAGTCTTTTTTTTAAAAAAATAATCTTTATTAATTTAAATTACACACATATACAAAGAATTTACAATCTCATACTACAAAAAGAAAATTAAAGAACAAACAATTAAGAAAAAAAATACAGAAAACAGAAAGAAAAAGCAGATTTATGTGCATAAAAAAGTAATCATCCTAATTAATACTTAAATAAAAAAGACTTCTGACAGTGAGTCTTCCAATCATTCTCATTGTACTGTTTATACTGTCGTTCCCCCCACCCCGCACAGTTTTATATTCTTTAATATTGTTCCAGTCTACTCCACAAATGGTATTTGTTGTGTTTACAAGTATCACTCAAGTTCTGCTAATATGGTGTGGTTGGTACAATATGATCTTATATAATCTTTAAATATTCTCCATTCTCCAAATACAGTGGTGCCCCGCAAGACGAATGCCTCGCAAGACGAAAAACTCGCTAGACGAAAGGGTTTTCCGTTTTTCGAGGTGCTTCGCAAGACGAATTTCCCTATGGGCTTGCTTTGCAAGACGAAAACGTCTTGCGGGTTTGCTTCCTTTTTCATAAAACCGTTAATACCCGGGGAATCCGCGCTCCGCAAGACGAAAAAATCGCAAGACGAAGCGACTCGCGGAACGAATTAATTTCGTCTTGCGAGGCACCACTGTATTTTCTGGTTCAATACTCCTCTAACTCTTCCCATCAGTTTTGCTAGTTGTAAATATTCTAACATAATGTCTTATGTTTTTATTGATAATAGAAGCCACCCACAATTGCTGGGGCAACCCAGTCAGATGGACAGGGTACAAATAATTATCATTATTATTTAGTCCAACCCCCTGCAAGAATCTCCGCTAAAGCATCCATGACAGATGGCCACCCAACCTCTGCTTAAAAACCTCCGAGGAAGGAGAGTCCACCACCTCCCAAGAGACTGTTCCACTGTTGGAACAGCTCTTTCTGTTGGGAAGTTCTTCCTGATGTTTAGTTGGAATTTCTTTTCTTGTAACTTGAAGCCATTGGTTGGAGTCCTACCCTCCAGAGCAAGAGAAAACAAGCTTGTTCCCTCTACCATGTGACAGCCCTTAAGATATTTGAAGGCTATCCTATCTCCTCTCAGTCTCCTCTTCTCCAGGCTCAACACACCCAGCTCCTTCAACCGTTCCTCATAAGGCTTAGTTTCCAGACCCTTGATCATCCTGGTTGCCCTCCTCTGCACACGTTCCAGCTTGTCAACATCCTTCTTAAATTGTGGTGCCCAAAACTGGACACAGTATTCCAGCTGTGGGATTCTCTGAGTGGAATTGTCAGTGCCCTTTATACAAGGAAATTGAGAGATATAGAGTTGTGTTTAAATAGGGTGGTAGCTTTTTTAAACCAAAGAAGTCTACACGCTATTACCTTGAAGTGTATTTTGTCTGCTTCTGCTGGGGCTCATGCAGTTTGTTTAAAGTGCAACACACCTGGAAGCTTAAATACATAACGATTAAGTCAGTGTCCAGATCTTGCCATTGCACAATATCCTTACCTAACATGTTTGCTCCCATTTGGACTTACCTTTGCTGGAATGTTGCCATGTAGGACAAAGGCCACTTTCTACACCCAGTCCTGGTTTGCTCAACAGCAGCAAAATGACATCTTGGAAATCCACAATGTGACTTGCATGTGACTTGCATCAGTATGGTAAAACCCAGTCAGGTGCAAGGCATCTTGGGTTTCAATGATGGAAAGGCAATAGCATGAAAAGAAACATGGCTCCCAGGCGAACTCTGTTCCACCTGCAGCCTTTGTGTGACTCAACCTACTTTTTAAAAAATAACTTAAAAATTATGTGCCAAGAAGAGCCAAATTCTACAGCTCTGCATAGCTGTCCCCCCCCCCCCATTAAGCTGATTTACATATCTTTTGCATTACTCATTCTGTCTTTGATGGCCATGTAAGGGGAAACTAACGAGACTATTGAGTCAGCAGGCATCGGAAATCCTGTTTAAACTTTGTAGTCCAAAACTCTTGTTATTTTACCAGGTGATGCCAGCACACTCTCAAGCCTGTCCTGGCAAGGTTTTATAAAGAGGGAGAGCAGGGATCTTTAGAAGTCTGAATTTTGCTCCCAATGCCACATTCCACACCTTTGCTGCAATTGCACAGAATCCCAGTGTGCTCACAGCTGCTTGTGAGCAGAAATCCTCGAATCCTAGAGTTGGAAGGAACCACGAGGGTCTTCTAGTCCAACCCCCTGAAATGCAGTAATCTTTTGCCCAAAGTGGGGTTCAAACCCACAATCCTGAGATTAAAAGTCTCATGCTCTATTGACTGAGCTATCCCAGTAGTCCAATAACAGTATTTGCAATATTTGTCTTCGGAAACCATTTCTCTAAAACTGTGGTTACATAAAATTGCCTGGCATCCACAGATGACTTTATTTGTAAGTAGAGTATTACCCAAGGCCTCTATTACACTTCGTATCTCCGTATGACCCAATGCTACAAAATCAAAGAATGGGGTGGGGTGGGGTTGTCCAACTCCCTGCTCCATACAGGAAATCCAGAGCTCAAGCATAGCCAGAGGATGTTTCTTCATCCTCTACTCAACACTTTGCAGTGAGGGAGATCTCATCACCTCCCTAGGTAACTGGACCCACTGATGAACTGCTCTTATCGTGAAGAAGTTTCTCCTAAGCTTCAGCAGAAATCCATCCTCCTGTAACTTAAGCCTCTTAGATCTAGTCCTGTCCTTGGGGGCAGCAGACAGCAAGTCTTTGCCCTCTTCTATATGACAGTCCTTTAGGTATTTGGAGAGTGCTGCTAACATATTCCCACTCTCCTCTTCAAACTAAGCCTTCTCTGTGCCTCCAATGTTTTCCATAGTGCTGACCACCCTCGGAGCCCGCCTCTGAACCCCTATTTGTCAAAATCCTTCTTAAAGTACAGCAGCCTGAACTGGACACAGTACTTCAAATGGCATGAGCAGAATTAAGTAGAACTGCTACACCCCTTGCCTGGAAACTATGGTTCTCTTAAAGCAGGTTTTGATCTCATTGGCCTTTTTTTTTTTGGCAGCCATTATCACCCTTCTATCTCATGTTCAGATTGTGATCAGCTAACCACGTGCAGAATTAGCTTCCAGGTTAGACACACTTGAATACATACTCGCACACACACTGCAGTTTTAGAAAGTTTATTTTAAAAATGAATAAGTTACATTTCACAGAAATGATAAGGTAGTTTCTCTACTATGTAAAGAAAACACTGTATTTTATAGATCCAAGTTATTTTAAATAATATTAATATGAACCAACTCATCTGGCTAAAACTAATGAATTACCAGGTTTTTCACTGGTAAGGCACTGTGAAGACAGTAGTATGCGGCAGAATATGGGCTATGGATATTCTAGTGGCAAAAAGTGTTGCGTTGCTATTTGTCCTTCAGTTTCTCAAAAATTTGTTTCCTATGTAAAAAAAGCTTCCATTTTTCTGTCCTATTCTTAGGGTACTTGAAAATTTCTGTAGAATTTCAGTCAATACAGGGTTTTGAGCTAATTTTAAGGATGGTGCATGTGGAATTTTTTTTCATTCCCAGGGAACATTTCTTCAGCACTCTGCAGCCTCCCTGGCTGCCTGCACTTATTGATGAAAAAGTCCCATGTGAGGACTTACCTCATGTCTTACCCTGGACTTTAATTGAAGTGCAGGCACCCAGGAAGGCTGCAGAAGTGCAAACTAGTGTTGAGATGGTTTGCGGACTGAAAGACACTTGCAAACACCTCAAAAGTAAGGTAAGCACATCCGAAGCCTGTACCCTTCTCCCAAAAGTATTTAATCAAAATTCCTTTCATCCATTTGGAAATGTCCTAATGCAATTCCTTTTCATATTGATGGGAAATGGTTGGAATAAATGCAGGAGAAATTGCCAACACAGCACTAAAAATAATGGTTCCATCGTAGATCAAAATACCATGGAGTTACCATTAATAATAATAATAATAATTGAATTTATACACCATCACATAATCTTTGAGAATTTGTAATCACTAGCTAGCCATTCTTCCAACAGAGTGAATGAAAGCAACACAATTGAATGACAGATTGCAATCCTCAAACCTAGTAACACATGTACCTAGAGTCAATATGATTTTTTTTTTAAAAAAAACCTTCCTTTGGAGTACTTCAAGTGCATTTTCAAAAATAAATACAGTAATTAGGTGTCAGATATCCTGATACAGAAATTAAGTACATGAAAGCAATTATTAATTTAGGTATCTGCAGACCAGTTAAATGGGCTAAACTCTGCTGGTATATTTCTGCTCCAGTAAAATTTATGGGTTAGGCCCAGACCAAGTTTAACACACCCATCCATCATCTGGACCAACCCTATGCAACTAGGGTTGTCAGCTTTTCAATTAGCCTTGCTAAGCAAAGAACATTCTGACTTGGGGGTGGCCCATTAGCAATGGACGCTCTTCCAGTAAAACTTTACTCATTGCTACATTTCTTTGACAGCAGAATGGCATGCAGAATAGGGCCATTTGGCAAGTCTGCACGGAATGTGTCGCCTCCTACCAGTGAAGAACATGAGCAAAGTGGGAACGGTGTTTTGCTCAGCACCTCGCAGAATGAAGCCCATTGGGTCCTGCTGCTTAACATGTTGGTCACGTGCCCAATTTCTGTTTCGGCAAAAAAAGAAAAGTGAAACAAGCTGGGCAATACATGTATGTGAAAGGCATATAACTTTCCAGACATGATTGTACAGCAAATGTTACATCCGCACCAAGCATTACTCTTAGTCACACAATATTAAGTCTGAAAGTCACACAAAGAAAGTAGAATTACTGTGGATTTAAGTAATATAACAAAGCACCAAGATCAGTCTTCCCAGTTATTCACAACGTTATAGGTAATAGAAAGGCATCATCCTCTGAATAGAGACACTTTATTGCACAGATTCAAACTTCCACGGTCTAGTGGAGAGTGAAGTTTTTGGAGTCAGTTGAAGAACATAACACCCTGGCCAGCAGAGTCTGATGTCACATTTAGAGTTGCTTATCAGGAAGGAAACGAAGTACGAATGAAGGTAGCTGGCAATTCATTCACCATCTTCAAGTAGCTTTTGTAAATTGCTTTGGATCTTTAATACGGAAAGAAAAATACAAGAGAAAGGATTTGAATAAAACTTGCAGCCACTTGTACAACAGATGAACAGTCCAGTGTCATACGCTTTGCTTAACTGGAGTATGTTCTATGAAGTCAAGGCACTCAATCCAGTTAAATCCAAGCAGCCCGTAAATTAAATTCTATAAACTCTGTAGCAATGGTTTGCACAAACAGTTCTTATCCATCCTCAGGGATGCTTTTAAATGGAGAATCACTGGGGAAAGTATCCTGAGGTCAACTAGCATGCTTTGAGTGCCTCTTCCCCAAGGTCTATGAAGATTCAGTTCGTCTTTGTGTGATGAGTATTTGTTGATGGGCAACAGAAATACCTTAGCAGGTTTCTGTTGTCTGTTTCAGGAGTGAAGAATCTGTGGCCTTTTGAGATGCTGCAACTCACCACTAGTCCTGCTGGCTTGGGCTGATGGAAGCGGAATCAGCAACATCTCAAGGGCCACAGCCTCCCTATCTCTGGTCTATTGCCTCTATACTAGCGAACACATTGCAGAAAAGCAGCAGAAAATAAACAACGTGTTCTGTGGTTTCTGAACCACGTCATCATGTAACTTTTTGAATTTTGGATGTGGAACTATTCTTGGGGAAGTACAATACCGAATAGAAAAGTACTCAGGGGAAAACCTCTCGGTCTGAATTAACTTGATTGTAACAGAGATTTGTACATTGCAGTGTGAAGGGGCCTCCACACCTAGTTTTAGGCTCCCTGGCAGAGGTTAGCAAGTTCATCTGTTTCGACTGTTAGCAAATGAACCTAAATGGGTACCATCTGCAGGGAGCAGGAAACTAGACAAGCAAATCTCCTGATAACAAATGGCAGAAATAAAGCCCCTGTCCATTGGAAGTACAACATTGTTTGGGAAACAGAGTGACTGATTAAGGCTTTTCTTTTAAGTAGAAAGGCAGGCTTTGCAGTTTGTCATATAAATATGAAGGGCTCGTTTGCACATTGCAAAAGGGCTTAACGTGTGTGTGTGTTCTGTTCCAGCTGTCCACAAGGGCAAATTTTCTGTCCTCCGTAGAAGCCTCAGTGCCATGGTAACGATTAGAAGCTCTGTGGAAGTCTTATGTTGCATTTTGCTAATGCAAAATCATTCCCACAAAGAGCCCTTTTATAGTGAGCCGTAAGAAATTATGAAAATTATTTGTAAATAAAACTCACGAGAGCTTTGGGAGCTAGGGCAGGTGTGTGACAGGTAAGGATGCAGCTGCAAAGGAAGAATCTAGCCATCTTAAAGTGCACCTGAGATTGTTCCTTGTCAAGCAGGGCTTGTATCTGCCGCCATTTAAGTTGGCACCAAATGCAAGCCCCACTGGGATTAGTGCCACTCGGAGCTGCTATGTGGAGCCAATTCTGGAAAAAAGTGAGACTTGCAAGCCCTGATTGCTTTGCACAATTCAGTTTCATATTTCCTTTGACCACCATGGTTTGAAATCAAGACATATAAGCAAAGGAAAATGCTTTGCCTGTCATGGTGAGATCAGGCGACTGACAGGTAGGCAGCCCTACCACCTGTCAAAGTAGCCTGTGGATCCAGTTCCCCTAACCTTCAGGTAGGAATTTCCCCCACTACCAAATGGGCTGGCACAAAATCAGTGCTAAGAGTTTGGGAATGGTTGCTAAGTACCATGCCACCCTTATAAACATTAATTTCACTTTCCATGCTCATGCATACCAGCAGCTGTTTCTTAGGACAGGAATGGGGAACTTTTTGCCCACCAGATGTTGTTGGACAACAACTCCCGCCATCCCTGATTGTTAGCCATGCTGTCTGGGGCTGATGGAAGTTGGAGTCCAACATCACAGGTTCCCCATCCCTCTTCTAGGACTTGGAAGGTCTGGCTACCTTGGGAAACTTTTTTTAAAATGCAACAATTCTTAGTTACACAGTTCTCTATTAGTCACCTTTTCCAGTTTGATAAGATTAGCTGTTAGCTCCTCAGAGAGACCAACAATGTTAAGAGGCAGTTGAGATCCTAGACCTTC
This sequence comes from Podarcis erhardii, assembly GCF_964252035.2. Classification (NCBI taxonomy): domain Eukaryota; kingdom Metazoa; phylum Chordata; class Lepidosauria; order Squamata; family Lacertidae; genus Podarcis; species Podarcis erhardii. Next base: position 14,945,667 of record NC_138501.1, read on the forward strand.
TTTTATTGGATATCTGAAATGGAGAGTAAATGCGGGGAAAGGGAAGCAGAAGACAATTTAAAAATGCACAAAGGAGATGTCTGGAGTTTTGTGTGATAGTGAGGTAAGCAACTAGAATGAGAATGTACAGAAAGATAGCACTGGATTAAATTTTACAGTTTTACCTCATGTCAGTTAAAGACCAAAACGCCAAAAATAATGTGCACTATGTACATGCAATCGTATACATATCTATTCAGAAAAAGTCCTATTAAATGCAATGGGAATTACTCTCATGTAAGTGCAGATTTAAAATGACTGCTTGAAGAAGAGAATGAAAGCCTAACTCCAAGGGAGAAACTATGGGATAGATGATGATGAAGCTAGGTCTAGCAGGATGACTATAGTATTAAAAATGGAAAGATAAAGAAGATTCCAACAACAAAATCATTCTTACACGTGGGGATGTGAATCCACATAGGAAGCCATGGTGCCAAGCTGCTCTTCCAGAATGTAGATTTTATATCTCATGTAGAAAGTCGAGAAAATAAGTACACAAACGCTGTAGGAGAGGTGGATTGAAGACAAAAAAACCCACACTTGATCACCACACACCAAATTGCTGCTACATTCATTTAGCCATGTAACATTATTAGGAATTTAACAGTTAAATTTCCACCCCATTAAGCTGATGTGCCTCAATTTCAGACAGCAAAGCTCAATCGTGCAAGAAGACTTTCAGAGTGACATTGCAGGTATTTTTCCTCAAGTGTTTTCCATTTGGGAATATAAACTCATCCAGATCTTCACCCTTTACAACAGAGGTGGCTAATGTGGGGAACTTCAGAATATAATGTTGGACTAGAACTCCCATCAGCTGTAGCGAGCACAGCCAATGGTCAAGAATGATGGGAGTTGTAGTCCATGACATCAGGAGGGCAGCAAGGTGGCTATGCCTTATTTAAAAGATGCAATGGTGCTTAACCCTCCACTGCTTGCTGCAGCCAGGGAACCAGCTGATATCACTCCAGAAGACAGCAGAATGTATAGTGAAGCTCTACTGCTGTCTACTCCACCAACCTACATATCTGCAACCTGGTTTGCAATGTTGTTGGCTGTTTCAATTCACCCATGGTCTTTTAAAATATCTCTCAATCTCCTTTCAGTTAGCCTCCAGGAGTCCGGCAAAATGCTTTTAGAAAATCGCATAAGCCTATTATCCATATAACACAAATCTGAGCAATTTATAAAGGTCACACATTTTTTGCTTCCATTTTCCGCAATGGAAACTTGTACTGTGGAACATATTCAGATTCTTTACTGGTGTGCAGCTAATGTGTGTGGGGGGGGGGAGGGGGAGAATGTGCAAGCCATTTATTTAGCCACAGGAAGCCCAGCATTCTGAAAGCATCCCAGATTTAAGCCAGCAAAGTTTCCCAGAGTCTTGCTTTTGCAACCTTGCAGTTTGGGGAATGGGTTATATATACTTACAGAATTGCATAGAGAATAAGTATGTGGTTCACAGTCAAAAACTTCTGGTAATTCACTCTATAAAGGACTCCAAGGATTCTAGGAGGAGGAGCTATGAGAAGAATAAAATATTTATTGAAGCATCTGAAAATGATACGACCAGACACGCTCCATAAGACAACAACTGCCAAATGACTGTAGGGTGCAAGTTGACTGTTGTTGTTGTTTCTTCCTCACTAATTAAAAATGTTACAATATGTTAATTCAGGTTATGCTCTGAAGCCACTTAATGAAGGGTAACTGGCTTGGTCTATTATGCAATATGATTATGCTCTAAATCAACTGAGCACATTGTTTAGAGTTAAGCCATCAGCACTGGGCACCTTTATACCTAAGGAAGCCTTGATTAAAAACTACAGCTTAAATATGTGGTTAATCGACTGATGAGCTAATGTTCTCAGCCATATGTAAGATAGCATTCCAATCTGTAAATTGATCTGAATGGAATATTATTTAGAACAGTGGGGCAAAGAAAGGAATTCTAGAAATATGCAAGGCTATGATTGTACTACATGGAGCGGAACCTGCACAGAGCAAGATCTGGTGTCATAAGTAGACTCCAGCTGTAAACCAAAGGAACACATAGCTGGGAGAAGTTTCCAATTATGGGTGCAGTCTTTGCCCATTCCTTCCTCACTTCCTACCTACAACAGGCATTCTCCCTACCGAAATGCTGATTTTCACCTTTCTGCTTTGTATGTCATATTCTATCGGGAGGTTTGCATATGTGATCATCTCCTGCATCTTTCCAGAATTTTGCCTCAAAAATTAAGATCAAATAAAACTGTGAAAGTCTGGTATACATTATTATTTTTTTGCCACTGTCAGCTGGATCCACAAAAATGTGAGCAGAAGAGAAGCAGCTGCTAGCTTTGTTTGACAAATACTTTCATATGAGTTAGTGCTATCAGAGGTAGATTCTGTAGCAGTTCTCTGGCTTCTGCTTGGGTAAGAGGTTGCATAAGTTCTTGCACAAGTAGAAGAACACCTGCAGAAGTAATTTCACTTTTCACTCCCAGTGTTCTGCACAATGTATAATATAGGGAGCCTCTCTGTGAGCAGGAGATACTTTCCACATATAGAAGGCCATTTCTAGATTCAACCTATGGTCATTTTTAATTGCTGAAATCCAACCCTGCCTGGATCTATCAGCCTAGCCCGCAACACCAGCTTCAAATGGGGATTTGCTCTATTTACCATTTCTTGGAAGATTCCTGATTTTATCATCACACAAATATTTAGCCTTAACATCTGTATGGACAGCCTTTGACTCCACCCTGGAGGTTTTCAGATGAGTCTGGGTCTCAACAACATGGTAATCTGTTGAAGAACAAGCATTTCAAACTAAAAACAAATGCATGCAGTATTGGGATAACCAATGCGGTGTACTCCAGATGTTATCAGATGAAATTCCCATCATGGCCAATTATCAGGCATAATGGGAGTTGTGAACAACTCAAGGCATTGCATAACACCACAAAGTGCAATGCAGGTGCATAAAAATTACTGTGAAGTTAGCCTCATTTCAGTAGGACATGTCTTATATCCATAATTTTTGTGGTTGTCAGAACCATGGATCAGATGCTTAACAACCAGATTGATTAAGATTTTAGTAGAGTCTGCATAATACTTCAGCACAGGATTCCAAGAGGCAAAAATGGTTTGCCTGGATTCTGCACATTTGTGGGGGGTGGGAAGAGAGGAGATGTCCGATGGTGGTGGCTTCAAAAAGTATGAAGGTGCTTGATCAAAACACTGACAAGAAGTGGCCTGTAGCTCAGTGTAGTGTACATGTTTTGTATGGTCCCAGGTTCAATCCCTGGTGTCTCTGTGCAGGGTTGGGAAAGGACCTGGCAGAAATCTGGAGATCTACTGATAGTCATTATGTAGACAACTCTGAGCCAGAAGGACCAATGGTTTGACATGGTATAAAGAAACTTCCAGCATTCCTGATCAGCATGAATATGTTGAGAAGACATTGATTTGGCCTAAGTGCTCGAAAAATGAATTTGCAACCTCAAGATGAGGCTTCACACAATTATGTTCTCTTGGTGTTACTGAATAGCTAATACTTCAGTCCACAGTGTGATTTTACACAGAGCATGTTGGGACTAACCTATTAATTCTCTTGGACAAGTGCCAATATGTGTCAAACTGTGCCTGACCCCTCCCCTCCATACAATAAAAACCAGACCTTATATGGACAGGTCTTACATATGTGTTGAAACCACTACAAAGAATTTAAAGCTTTTTGCACATTAAAAAGTACTACATAAACAACAACCACATTTCCCACTCTTTGGCTCCATGCACACCATACTTTTAAAGCATATTTAAAGCACATGGCATCTCCCAAAGGAAGCTGGGAAATGCAGTTTACCCCTCACAGAGCTATAATTTCAAGCACTCTGAACAAAGCACAGTTCCCAGGACTCTTTGGAGGAAGTAATGAGCTTTAAATGTACAGAGTGTATGTAGCCTCTGGGAAAGTGCTCTAAATTCCTAGATAAAAGGCTGCAGTTTCTGCTTCTGGATAGTAAAGAAACGGTTTATTATTCAAACCTTGGAAGGCTTCCAGTTCTGGAGTTTGAGAACCAGTGCTGCTGGATTCTTCCATCTCTTGTCTGCGCTGTTGGATGATGCCATCCAATTCAGAAAAATCTTCATTGAAATCCTGAAGAAAAGATGCATCAGGAATGTTAGTTAAGAATTAACGGTCTGTTCAATATTCTGCTGCCACCCCCCAATGTCACTTTCAGTAATATGGATCAATAACATCACAATAGTAACAAATATTAAGCATATCTAAAGCAATGTGGCGCAGTAGAAAATAGAAAACTTAGGTTGCAGTTCCCTAAAGATTTTGATCCGTCAAGTCAAGCTCTCTCAATCTAATCTAGTTTTCAAATAACTTAATTCGCCTGAAACTCTTGGAATACAGTTGGAAAGGATTCCAGAGCTTCACCAGATGTTATTTAACATCTTAGTACAAATGTACCAGAAGGTACAATTCTCCTACAATTGGCTTAGCTTGTTGTCCAAACTAGGGCTCTTGGTTAAGTTCTCTTTCACCAACCACAAGCCTGGGTTCGGATGACCCATTAAGCCACACCTGGGCTTATTTCAGGGCATCATAGAAGTAAAACAAGGACTGGGGAGGGGGAAAGTGGCTGCAAGCTTTTCTCCAGGAACCCACATTTTTGTGTGGTCCTGGAAGCCTATGTCTTGAGAACCAGGCCACGGTGGGAGATCTATGATAGCTTTCTGCTCAATTTATATGGAGACTGAAAATTCTGAATAATTATTGCTTTTATATCTGAAGATATTCATGTAAACCTCAAGCTTAAAATCTGGTTTGCCTGGGAAAAGGGCAGAACTAGGTGTGATCCACCTTACTCAAATATATAAAACACTGATTAGCTCATTTAAGGGGAAAATGCATCTACATTTGATACGCCACATTGAATTCATGAAAAAGGATGTATCTTTGATGTCCACATGCTCACAATGACATCTGAAAGGGGAAGTCTCTGTGAGCATCTACTTGTCCATGCAATCAAAACTGTGGACTGGTATCAATCATGTGGAAGCCTATGCATGAACAGCTGTTCATGTGGAAGCTTCTCTTTTCAAATCTCTGTACAAGTTACTCATGATGAATGTTGGAATAGAGCTCTAGTGACTTGCCAGAGGTTGACCAGGGAGCTTTACAAGTAAGCAATTAGTGAAGCATTTGATTGCAGTGAGCTTTCAGTAATCATAAAGACATCAAGTATTCAACATTCTTAATATCAAGTTCAGCATGTACATGCAGGTGTGCATCATGCATGAAATGGTCCATTAATGCCTTTGTCAGCTCACTGCCCTCCAGATGTTTCTGACTACAATTCCCATCAGCCCCAGCCAGCATGTTCTGGCTGGGATTGATGAGAGTTGTAGTCTGAAATGTCTGGAGAACAGCAGGTTGGCAAAGGCTAGTCCATACCAGAATTGGAGCAAGGAATTTCTTACAAAGCCTCCAATACTATCTCAAAACAAAAATCTTATTACTGAAAATTATATTGGCTCATAGCCATTCCATATTGTTCCTCATCAGTTCTTTGCTTTTAATTTTATTAAAAAACAAAACTTACCAGTGGTAAAGTTGTCGGGCGATTTGCCTGGAAGCTATTTTCTGGAGAAGGAAGACTGGGACTGTTGCCAACACTAACATCCTGAAAACACATTTTGAAATGACACCATTTGATCAACTACTAATACTGAGAACAGACACAGACACACCTGAAAAAGGTTTTCACTCACCTCTAGATGTTGACAAACTGATTTTAATAGTTTGTAAGCAGTGTCTCTGGACAGAAAGGACACGAACATGTACTGAAAAGAAAACCACCAAAATTATTATTCAGCATTTGGGAGGACTGCCATAGCTTGCTTTAGCTAAGAACAAAGGCACATAAAAGGCATTGTGTGTCATCCAACATGGCAAGCTACTTTTTATCATCTGCCTTGATTATCTGTATCCAACACTGATGCTGTCCGTATTGAGTTCCCCCTACAAGCTGACCTCTACTAGCATATCTCAATCCTATGGTCACACTCAGATAAGCCTGCCCAACAGCTAGTTTTCCTAGACATACGTGGAGGGGCAAAATAGGCCTGTATCTCTATTACCACTGATTCAGTTGACATGGTTGCATTCCTGAGGGCCCCAGCCACCACCATACCACATAGCTCGAAAACTATCTTGGTTAGACAACGGCAGAGAATGGCTCTTGAGTGGCTGGATTTTGCCGAGGGACCACCAGTTGTAAATCTCTGCATTACAGGGGGAGTGTTACTCTTTCCACAACGTTGGTTCAGGGTATTTTTAATTTTATTATTTATTAAATTTGTACACTGCCCTATATCCGTAGATCTCAGGGCGGTTCACAACATAGTCACAATATAAAAAACAGAAAATACATAATAAAAGCAACCCAATACCCCCCCACACACCACACTTTAAAAGGGTAACAGATGTCAATCAGCTGAAGGCCTAGGTAAAGAGGAACATTTTCGCTTGGTGAAAACACTTCTTTTGTGTCAAAAGTTCCAGATATTTTCTTGGCAACTGCTCCCTGATGTTTCCAGTAACTGGGGCTAAGGATGGGTAAAAACATGAGGGGATGAAGAGCAAGCTGTGTGTTTATTTTATTTGAATCCAAGTTAGATCTTGCTTTTTTTTCTGTATAAATGCAAAGTGATAATAAATAAAAAATAAGTAAAAATTTAACGTTCAATAAAACCAGGACAGCCAATTAACAAGACAAACAGCTAATTGAAAAGGACAGGGAAAGGGGAGGAAAAACGAAACAAAATGGGGAATTAAAAGGTGCTAAGAAGCTTCTCCCAAAATGTGCACTTACCCTATCAGAGACTGTTGTTATAACCAGGGCATTTGGCACTAGAAGGGCGGTCTTAGTTTTCTTTATCAGTGTCACTGACAACACAGGTATACTAATCTGAAATGAGATTGTATCAGTTATTAGAGTATAAAGGTGGCAACTTCGCTCCAGTAGCTTTTATGGTTACTGAGAAATAACCCATTGTGAGAAAGCTGATTCTTGCATAGACCTGTCACAAAGCAGCTGACATCTGCTTCCTGAGATACTTTGAGATATACAACTAAACATGCAAGTCACACCCTGCTCCATCTCCAATTAAACCCTTGCTTAGAAGGGAAGCAGTATGCTGCTTCCTTAACTCAGCTTCTCCAGAGAGAAACATCTTGAACTGAGAAGACTAGTCAAATTACGTTACCACCACCAGGTGATTTGTGGTTCTTTTTGTAGACCTAATGCTGCATTAACAATTGATATAGTCACTTCTATTAATAAATTCAACATTATTTTACCCAGGGTTGTGGAGTTGAAACCACTGGATCATTTTTAATTTTCTAAATCTACAAGTGTCCCATTGTTTCCATTAACATTTATATCATCACCCCCAACCATATTAAAAAAAGAATTAGGCAAGAATAATCAAGTCCAATGCATCGTAACACTTGACTTCATTTACCTTAGTGTCTTTGCCAAAGACCTTAGAATGGAAGCAAATCCAGTTCTCCGATATGAATAGCTTCCCTTGGTACAAGATTTCTTTTTGTAACGCACAGGTAAAATCTGAAAGGGTCACAAGTACAATATTATCTAACAGCTGCACTTGTGCAATGCTGTAAGCAATGTATTAAATACCGTCTATGAAATGTAAATGCTGTTATTCATGGAGGGGGAATCACTCTGAAAAAGTCAAATAGTTTTAGATCATATCCTAAATCTCTTGTAGCTGAACTCTGATCTATTAGGAGAAAGCTACTCAATACAAGATAGTCGTTGAATTATATTTAGGAAAGAAAACATCTTGGCTATGAACTAGAAGAGCTTATCAAAAACTAAACATCCAAATTCACGTGTCAATGGCCAGAAATCTCTCACTAATATTTTAGCTAGTAATAGAATTCCATGCAAAAACTTTGAGGCATGCCAAAGGGTTAGTGTGACAGAAAATTCAATGTAACAAAACAGGAAAAAATATAGCATTCAACTTACTTTTCCTCAAGGGTTCGTCAATTGGGACATCCAGAAACAGCTTGTGAAAGTGAGCATTTGCCTTAAACTAAAGTTGAGGAAACAAATGGATACATTTTGGTTATTGCTGCATAAACATTACTATATATACCAGCTGATGTCTATCTTTGCATTAAGCAACTAACTGTAAGTCCCTTTTCTGCAGAAGATGCAGGAACTGGGGTTATATTATGCTATTCAGGAACAGAGGTACAGTTTGAGGGCCTAATATTATTGGAAGGGAACAAAGTCCCAGGCAATGGATAACAGTGGCAGTGGAAACAGATTGGGTCAGAGGCCCAAAATGCCACTATTATGTCTGAGGGAGAATTATTTTGATACTTTGCACAAGGTCCAAAAATACTTGAGGTCATCGTTGTAGTTTGGCACAATAATACAGCCAACTTAAACATGCAATACACTTTGCCTAAAGTTGGTATTTATTAAAAATAAAAATTAATACTGCTCTTCATCAGAAGATCACAGGGCAGTTCACAACATAAAAATATAAAATGAGAATACAAAATACATTGTAAAACAAAAACAAACCAAGCCCCCAAACACATTTAAAAGCCCATACAACAATGTTTAATCAGCCAAAGGTCTGGTTATAGGGAAACACTTTCGCCTGGCAATTAAAGATATGTAATGATGGTGCCAGGTGAGCCTCCTTGAGGAGAGCATTCCACAAACGGAGCCACCACAGAAAAGGCCCACTCGTGTTGCCACCCTCCGGACCTCTTGTAGAGGCATGACTGCAGGGTCTAGATCCCAAACAAGTAGATTCTCTCCAGTACCTGATTTGAGGCACTCTTCTTCCTTTCAGGCTTTGAGACATTCTTGCCATCTGTTGCCAAGAAGGTATTATCCACTATTGTCTTCGACCTAGAGGAAGGCAACATCCCATGCTGTTTATAACATTGTTTTCAAAATGAGGTTTTTCTTTTTTTTTTTAAAGCTCACAGGCAGCATTTCTGCAGCAGGGATGGGGAGCCTGTGGCCCTCTAGATGTTGTTGGACAACAGTTATCATTATTGACCAATGGCCATGCTGGCTGGAGCTGATAAGAATGGAGTCCAACAACACCTTACCCTTAAAGGTCTCAGGGAGTGTTCTTTTACATAATCAGCTCACTTTTGATACCCGTGTTCACCACACTTTAAAAATAAATAAATCCAGAGAAATAGTAGGTAGATCTGGAGCCAATATGCTTATTTTGAAGTTTTCAAATGACTGCTACTGGAAGCTTTGCAAACACCCGCTCAGTCACAAGAACCATGCATGTAAATTACACATTTTAAGGAAACCATCACTGAAGTACAATGTGGCCTATGGTGTGCTGGGGAGACTGGACACCAGGTCATGCCAAGCCTATGACTGAAGACTCCTCCTTTACACAGGCAACATTCATCATATGAGCTCAAATGAATTCAAACCCAGAGCCCTAATTAACTGATAATGGTCCCTTACTGCCATTAATGATGCATAGGAATAGGTTTAGTTCTGCCCTGATATTTATCTCATCTGGGGGAGGGGAGAAGAAAGCTAGTTGCTCCATCCATAATGGAGGTTTTTCCATCAGGGAGCAGATTGAGGATGAGTGTAGCTGCATGTAGAGAAGAAGGAAGGAAATACAAATTGGGCAGGGAGGAATGCATTTACTAAAACTATGCTGATGACAATACTGTGAAATGTATATGCAAAATGGATGTACAGAAAGATGAGCATGGTAATGGCACACATATATTATTACATAGGTGCAGTATAGAATTTTGGGCCAGCTTATGATAGGACAAACTGAAGAGCTATCAGCCAGTGAGATCTTATGTTAAGAACCCAGAACATGAATATCTATCTAACCAACTGGCAAAACACCAAATCCTATTTCCAGATTTGTATGGCATTATTACCCTTGTTTCTAATTACTAAGCTATGACTTTGCAGAATTAAGTGAGAAGCTGAAGATTATTTATAGATTGAGACTCACTGGTTACTCGTATGATATCAATTTCAGGTTTGTTTATGTGTTCAAGAGAATTAAAACCAGATGTTTAATAACTGAGAGGAATGGGATGTGTCTGTGGTTAGTTAGGGACCCTCCACTCATCTCTATTTACTACAGTTTGTAGCAGGGACAGGTAACCAGTGGCCAGAGTCTGGATCTGGTGGCCATCTGGACCAGCCTTTCAAACTCTCCTGAACCCCACACCACATTGGCAGTGGTCCAAATGGGACTGCAAAAGCAACATCCTCTTGAACTGTGTGTTTAACAGCTTTCTTTGGAAGAGTTACACTACTGTAAAGTTTGTATATTTGATTCTTTATTACCGTGACGTTATAACCTTCTTCTGGTCTTCAAAACATTCAAGATCACTTGGTGATGTCTGTGACAGCCCAGGATATGGTTTCCCACTCTTCTTTTTTTCTTCTGTCCCATTTTCACTTTCTGAACTGCAGGAAAATGACGTTTATTATCAGTGCCACTGCATAATTCCTTAAATTCCAAGCCATCTACATTTTAAAAGCAAACTTTAATAAACAAAGCAAATCCCAACCCATCACCCTAAAATCTAATACTGAAATTGTGCACCTGCCTGCCTGTTTATCTAGTTGGGATTTTGCACCATGCTTTCATAACAAATGTAACATTATTATACCAACTGCAGCATGTACACACCAGCTAGTTCAGTTCTCTTGTTGCTAGCTGGAACTTTGCACTGCTGCTTATCACTGTGGAGATTTGCTCCTGCCACCTTTGATCTACTCTGGTTCTATGATCCGAAGCACTTTTAAATATTTATATAATCTAAAATATCAATGTTATCTAATACTGCAGACCTAATCATATTTTAGTTGGGCATAATCCAGTTGAAATCAATGGGATGTTCAAAAAGAAACGTGGAATGGGGCCATCATTGTGAAATATAAATATGCTTATTCTTGGGAAACGTGCAGTAGGAAGATTTTTTGTCTGCTGCTGCACTGAAGACAACAGTTGTTCTTGGATGTAAGACAAAAAACAGGAATAAACAAGGCCAGCCCAAGACATTTTGCTGCCTGAAGCAAAAACTAAATAGTGCCCCCTCCTGCTGTAGAACTCAGACACCAATTCCTGCTTTCATCTATCACCCCCCCCCGCCCCATGGTGCCACCTTGGCAGGGCAAGTGCTAAAACAATAGCCTTAGAAGTCACAGTGTGCTATAATAGCAGAAAGACCAACGTCTGTATATCTGTAAAGAAAACATTCTGGAGTTTGTTGTGTGTGAATATTGCCAGTACAAGCAGGATAGAAGGTAAAATGACTTGTGGAAAGACAAATAAAGCAAGGTACTGGGTGTGTTGAAATAGGACAGCTTTGTTTTGCTAGTGTAGTGAACAAATATTGTATCTGTCCCAAGCAACATGAGCTGCCGGTTGCAATTCCCAGCAAAGATCAGAGAAGAGATAGCCGCCTCACTAAGTCTGCAGCCTATAAAGGTTGTCTGCAGCATATAATCACTTTACTAATTTGAAGGAGGGAAGGAGCAGATCGAGACTCAAGTGCAGTTAAGGCAGCAAAAAGCTTGGGATATGCACTATGCTCAATGCTAATGCATTTATTTACACGGAAGCAAGCCTAACTGCTTTCAGTGGAACCTACTACCAAAAAGCATTCTCGCAAATGCATCCTTAAGTACAGCCTTCTTCAACTTTGGGTCCTCAAATGTTGTTAGAACTATAACTCCCATCATCTCTGATCACTGGCTAAACTGGCTGGGGATGATGGAGACTGTAGTTCAACAATATCTGGGGACCAAGCTTGAATAATTCTGCTTTAGTGACTGGTAGAGAGACATGGTAAAATGGAGCATGTTAAATTTTTCTGTTATGATTAAATGAACTTTGGCAGGTTCTGCTTGCTTACGGCTTTCAAATGGTCATTCTTTTCACAGTCAGCGTGGTCATTTCAACCAACAGGGACAAAAAAACCAACCAACCCATTCGTCTCTTCCTCCCTAACGTTTTCATTCAGGTACACTGAGTCAAGTTCCCTTCAACAAAAGAGCTGAAGCTCAAGAATTCATCATACTTGCACTCAATGACAATGAAAAATGATAGAGTGCTGTCCTCTGGAACTTGACAGCTCGCATCCTTTTTTACCAATAGAAATTGATTCAGTGTTTCTCATTCACTAGGAACAAAACAACCAACAGTTCAGAATGAGAACTGTCACTGAAAAGCAGCTTCTTTACATTTTCTCTTTCCCCTTTCAGATCTCTTGAGATAGAAAAGCTTTAACAGTTCCACTGGCAGACGGTCTTTCAGCTATGGGATTCGTAACCCAAGTTGCACATGGCACAACGTCAAAGCTGAATATTTTCATTCTCACTAGACAATATGATTGCCATTGCTTCAGAGAGTATGTTTTCTAAGGTGAATAAAATTAGTCTTCTTACTCATTCAAAAGCAAGCCCCATATTGAATTTAATGGGATTACTTTGTAACTGCACAAAGGATTGCACTGAGAGTCAATCATATCCATGGAATGTTTGTTGTATTGTTAGGCTTGGGTGTTTGTTTTGTTTTGTTTTTTTGAAATCTTGAGATTAAAATTTTTATTGCAAGCTGCCTACAATTTGATTTTGTAACTGGAAAACAGGATAAAAATGTCTTAAAAAATAAATATAGCAATGGAGGACAGGATACCACAGTAATCCTGATGGGAGACATCTAGGAATGCCATGTATGTGGCCCCAAAGATGGGACATAAATGTACAAAATGAAATATTTAAAAACATGATGGCCCCAATCACATCCAATTTGTTTGTGCTTTTTAGAGACCTTCTGAATGGGTTGGAGCTACTTAGTTATACTGCAGTCATAAAAAAATAAGTTTATTTTATTTTGAAGGGCTGCAGAGTAGCTTCTTCTTCAGGGACTTCAACTGAACTTTGTGACAATAATTTTCATAAGCATTATGAGAAAGCAAAACTGAGATTTTGATTTTACTTGATGCTTGTAATGCAACAGAAGGGAACGGGAAAAATCACAGGAAACGTATTGTAATTTTAAGATATGCACTGTGAAAAAGAATGCCTCAACTTTAAGAGAATGCTTCAACTTCAATAACAACAGTTTTTTTAAAAAATATTTTATGTATTAAGAAGTTTTTGTTTGTTTCCCGTATGAATAGAAGTTCATATTTAGGAATTATTTTTGCAGCTTCAGGATGATTAGGTGATATAAGGCTGTAAATGTACCACTTGTTGGAATTAGTACAGTGGTACCTCGGGTTACATACGCTTCAGGTTACAGACTCCTCTAACCTAGAGATAGTACCTCAGGTTAAGAACTTTCAGGATGAGAACAGGATGAGAATAGAAATCGTGCTCCGGAAGCATGGCAGCAGCAGGAGGCCCCAATAGCTAAAGTGGTGCTTCAGGTTAAGAACGGACCTCCGGAACGAAATAAGTACCTGAGGTACCACTGTAACTAAAAAGTCTGCAGACAAGTAGTTACCAAGGCTAGGGTGTTGGCTCCTATATATAAAGAATCTGCTTGATCCACTTCACGTTTGGAAGAGATGACATGATAGATGGGACAAAGGAAGTTATGGCTTCTGGTAAAACAACCAGAATTACATTGAAAATGCTTTGCCTTCCACACCTATCTTTGAACTGGCTTGAGAGTGCTGCAGGCTATCACCTACCTTTGACCTATCTCTTACTTTTTCTGCTGATGCATAGTGATGCAGAAGCAATGAAGTCACTGAATAGAATCTACTGGATGTCATGGCGCAAAGCCTAGGATGTTGCTGCTTAAGGGCTTGTGTACACTTGCTGGAATCCACATTTTCTCCCTCTGAATTTCACCTTATTAGTCAAATTGAAGTTGAAGATCAAACCTGCTTGATCCTGTCCAGACCAGCAGCTATTCCCTTTTGTCTTTGTCTGCACCTTACAATCTGTTCATTTGAATGTGTTAGTTTTGCACAACCAGGGCATTTACATAAGAATCAGCTGAAAAATTGTGTCTGCCCAGGAATGGCACACATCCAGGAATGGGGGGGGGGGGGATCAAGGCAATGCATCCACTGTCGGAAAAGCAGTTTGGATATATTTTTCAAAATGTACCGCTGGAATAGGGAAATCTGAATTTACAAGTGAAAACCAAAGGGACAGGGGCTGTTTGAAGGTGATGTCGTGTGGTTGTCGCTACTTAAATGGGAATGCAAGCAGCTTAAAGTGCATATTAAAAGGAGCTCTATTCCCTTCTCAGAGGCTCATACACATGGTGGGTGGTGCAAGAAATAAAAGTGGGTGGAGCAATGGATTTAAATTTTACCCCTGTGCAGTGAACTAGTTTCTACACACACCTCTCTATCCTCCATCCAGGAAGCAAGAGTCATTATCAGAGTTCAGTGATGCATTCCAGCCCAGGAGGGTGTGAAGCAAGACCAGTGAGACCTGTGGCTTGGGGTGAGAGGTTCTCCATCCCTGCTCCTTTGTAGCAGCCTAAAATTGCTCAGGGGAAGGGATGGAGTAAAGAGCAATCAATGAAGGAAAAGGGATGAGCAAGGTTGAGGGCAGAATCTTGAAGGGGAAGGCCCTTCCTCCCACCCATGGATTCTCTCCATGAAATTTCATTGCCCTTCTGCTAGCAGCTAGCTAACACCTAATCAGTCAATATCAGGATTAAGAATTTTTTTAAAGCACATCTTTGTACAGTCTAGTCAACAATACTGGAAGTAGCCAGGGCCTTTTTTCAGTAGGAACTCACTGGAACTCAGTTCCGACACCTCTCAGGTGGGCGCCATTGCCATTATAAGAGAACAAGGGAGGTATTCATGGTGCTTCTGACACCTCTTTCTCTACAAAAATTGTGCTGGAAGCAGCGTATCATAACTTACAGACGGGGACATGCAGGTGTACCCCTGTGCAAGAATTAAGATCCAATGGAAAAGATATAGACATGTAACCCTTAATTTGTTATTCAAACCTGCAGTGCAAATCCCAGCGATTCTCATTGAAAAGAGACAAGAAAATTTGCATTTGCATCCTGTCCTTGATTCCATTAAGTCAAAACAGCTTGATTTAGACCTGGTTGACCTTCTCCACAAAGAGGCATGCTGTTTTTCACAGTGGAACCTAGCCGATAATGTGTGGATTGTAAAACATGCTGGATTAATCATGCAGAAAATCATGCAGAAGAGGAGGACGACGACACCCCCCCCCCCGGACACCCCCTGGTTTCTGCACATGTACGCTGAAGGCTCTTTAGCTCTTTGGAACCTCTTTTATGCCTTTTGTACTATAAACTGGAAATCCATGCCTGACATGGCATTTAAATGGGTATTAGGGGGGTGTCCTTAAAATACAAAAATAAGTTGGAAATCCATTCCTGAAACCCTGATAGCTCAAAGAATGCCCCTGCTTCATGAAATGTAATCTTTATCCAAAACTAATGTTTTGTTTTTAAATATAACCCCTGTATAAATTAATCTTATTACTCTGCATATGAGGTAACTTGCTCTTAACCTTCATTAAGTACCTTGTAGGATAGGCACCTATTTGTCCAGCAGCTGTATGTGTGAAGCTGCACATACTAACTCACAGATAACTATCATAATTTAAAATGATGACTGAATAATTAGGTGATCCAAGAATGGGAAGACATTTCTTCACTTATAGAGTAACATTAATGCCAGGATTACAAAAGCTTTTGCAACAGCAATCTATGTGAGCAATTAAAAACAACAACAACAACCCACAAAAATTATCTAAACAGGAAGTGAAATTTATAACTCATACAAAATAATGATGTATTTTGTAAAAAGAGGAAATTGATTCATCATGGTTAAATCTTGCTCCAGGATATAACTGTCAACTATTTCCAAAGACTTACATGCCACTGTTGACAGCCAATCTATAATGAAACACTAGCCTTTCACATCCTAATACAGTGGTGCCTCGCAAGACGAAATTAATTCGTTCCACGAGTTGCTTCGTCTTGTGATTTTTTTTGTCTTGCGGAGCGTGGATTGCCCGGGTATTAATGGCTTTAAGAAAAATGAAGCAACCCGCAAGATGTTTTTGTCTTGCGAAGCAAGCCCATAGGGAAATTCGTCTTGCGAAGCACCTCGAAAAACGGAAAACCCTTTTGTCTAGCGAGTTTTTCGTCTTGCGAGGCATTCGTCTTGCGGGGCACCACTGTACAATATGTACGTTGCAGATATACTAGTTAGTGGAAACATGCCTACAGTGAAGATGTGTTCACTAAAAGTTACCAGTTTTTTTAAACTAAGGCTATGAAAATAACAACTCACTAACTCTTTAATTTTAGAAAAGCATCAGGAACTATAAAATCTATTTTATATTAAGACACCTGAAAAGAATGCTAATAATCTGATGTGTGAATAAAAGGAGGACTATTCAAAAAAGGACATCCATATACATTTACAGGAGGCAACAAACTACAAAGTGAAAAGCTTTCTTCAAAGTTAAGATTTCAGTGAAATTTGCCCACAATCCAAAATTTATGGATTTTTAAAAATAGTTATCCAAACTATAATGAAGTAGCCTCATGGTTCAGGTAGCAAATGAGAAGACTGGCAAGCTGCATTCCCATCCAACACAGATGGGGCTGCCTGTCACTGCCACCATCACCATAGCTGTCTGCCTCCCCACTGGCTACTATAGCCACTGACACCCACAAGGAGGTGCCATCCCCAGTACTCTAACAGGGCTCTCCTGAACCACCATTCCTCACTCTGAGGAAAGCTTCCTTTCTCAGAGCAAAGCATCGTGGGGATAGTGGCTGTGAAGATTCCTGGATCCACTTCTACATTGTGAGGGTGGCAAATCTTGGTTCAAATTTAAATTTCAAGATGCATTTGACACTGTCATGGGAAACTAGTGGTGGCAGATGTGGTCTCCATGGCCACTTCACCAATAATGCCTCACTCTGAGGAAGGACCCCATCCTCATAGTGAGGCGTCCATTCATTCATTGAGGCCCTCCTCAAACCTGTTGCTTTCCCTCCTTTTTCTTAGGGAAGATCTAATGTAAAATCCATGCCACTGTCAGTGTATCATTTTGGGTTCCTAGTACAGACTTACAACACAAGCACCATGATTCAATTCAGTGTTAGAAACTCAATATAAGCTAAACACTAAATGGCACCTTAAACCTAGGTTACGGTCACCACAATGGAATGTCTATGTGCCTGTTCCTGCCCACCCAATGGAAATTATTGGTTGTCGTCGTCGTTATCATTTGTATGATTTTATATTTTAGAGAACGAATCTCAAAGCCGTTTAAAACACATTAAAACATCAAACAAAACAATCCAGAATAAAACAAATTCAAGCCTCAAGGAAAATATTTCAGATCCTTCTCTAAGTGACGTTTTGCTTTCCCCAGTCTTCAACCTGGCACTCAGAAATCTCTACACGGTCGCAATTGGACCTGTGCCAGTCACAAAATGAGCCCCACACCTGGCTAATTTCTAATACTGATCCAATCCCATTCAATATTACAAATCTTGAAAGAAAAGTTTCTCTTGTGATTCTTAAATTATATTTTCCACATTTCTGGTATTATACCATGGCTCACAATAGGTCCGACTATATCCCTTTTCAGGCATTCAGACTGAAAAGTGCAAAGGGGCCAGTGGGAATTTATGCGGGGAGTCCCACCCCTTTGATGTTGCTGTATCAGCTGGGCTCATTCCCCAACCAATACGTGATCAGTGTTAGTCTTCAGGGAGCTGTCTTACTTGCATATAGGGCTTTCAACATGGGGATGGGAACCCCAACTGTCAGTGATATTTTTGTTAATGCTCCTTGACTGTTACATTGGTCTCTGTAGTATACATGTTCAAATCTCTACTGAAATTTATTTTTGTTTCTCCTCTGTAACTCATCCGGTACTGTAGATCAACAAGTATTTGTTTGTTTGCAAGATGGAATACAGGAAGTGACCCTTTTATTTCTGTGACAATGTCAGAGCCAAATTCAGTATCCATTATACAAGCCGATCCTTTGAAACATGCACAACAATTTAGCATGCCCTCTCTCTGTAGGAAAGGAGAAGATGAAACAACCTGAAGGAAACATATAACAATTTAAGAGATTGGTTTTGTGGAGGTGGTTTCAGGAATTAAGTGGGCAGCTGCTCATTAGATGCACAGCACATTAACTATATTATAGACACATAGTAATTAAGCAGTAGGAGTACCTCTTAATTCTTGACCTGGGAAGGCACTATTCATGCATTTACTCATGTGTACTCCTGGCCCCACTTGCAACCTTTGCATGTTGAGCATGGAGATCTGAAAACCTTTGCACAAGCATCTGCTTGTGAATAGGGACTCCAGCTGATTGACATACCCAGCTGCTTCCATGGATGCCCTCTAGGCAAACAGTTGCTTTCATGAAAGATTCCGTTCAGACCTTTGCACTCGGCATGCAAAAGTGGGGAGAAGCAACAGCGTTACAATGCATGTGCAAGGCTATAATCACAACTCCACACCACCTGCTGCACACAAAAGTCCTACATGTAAGTAAAAGCATGACTAGGGCTATATGTGCATCCAAATGCAGATATAAATAAACAACTCATTTAAAAGAACACAAATCAAACTAACAGTGCAATCCTGTGTGTGTTTATTCAGAAGTAAGTTCCATTCCAGACTGAATGGATCAAGGCAGCAGGCAATCTGCTTGAGTGATATATGCAAATACAAACAAAAACAACACCTCAACAAAAATTTTGAAACCAGAGACTCACCAAAAAATGTCAAAGCCAGTGTGGCATAGCAGTTACAGAGTCTGTCTAGGACCTTGGAGATCAGGGTTCAAATCCTCACTTGGATGTGAGGCTCACTTGGGTGACCTTTGGGTAGTCACTAGCCAAAGGTCAGCGTAACCTATCTCACAGGGTTGCTGTGGGAATTAAATAAGGAGGGGTGAACTCTGTATGCCACCTTGACCTCCTTGGAGAAAAATGTGGGATATAACTGCAACAAACAAGATACAGTGGCACCTTGGTTTAAGAACAGTCCTGTTTACGAATGATTTGGTTTATGAACTCCGCAAAACTGGAAGTAGTGTCCTGGTTTGCGAACCTTACCTCGGTCTAAGAACGGAATCCGAACAGTAGAAGGGCACCAGTGGTGGGAGGCCTCTTTAGGGAAAGCACGCCTCGGTTTAAGAACAGTTTCAGTTTAAGAACGGACTTCCGGAATGGATTAAGTTCGTAAACTGAGGTACCACTGTACTGGTTTCTGTGTAAAACCACACCAGACAGACACTAAAACAACTTTTCTGTCTCAAAACAATGAAGTGAGCCTCTTAACATATAATTAGCAAAAGCTGAGAAGTTTGCCTGTGAGTAATGGGTCAATGGAATCCCATCTGCTCAGCTGACTAATGTGTTCCCATGATCTGCAGGAAATGCAGCAGAATAAAGCTCCGATATTCACTGCAGTGCTCTCACACCAGCTCCTGTGACCTGAATGCTAAGGTGTCCTACCCCAGGGATGTGTAATCTGTGGCCCTCCAGATGTTCTCACAATTCCTTGTCATTGTCCATGCTTACTAGGGCTGATGGAAGTCGGAGTCCAGAACCACTGGGAAGACCCCAGGTTCCCCGTACCTGCTGACTGTTCTAGCAAGAATGGCAGACCAAAATGAGCACAGGCATCAGATCCAATCATGCAGGCAGACGTTGGAGCTCCAAATAAAATACAATGCTCATATGACCTGATTATTTTTAACATAGCAATTATTTAATATAGTCAACGTATCACTATAGATGGATAGAATATAGAATATTATGGAATATTTACAGTAACCATTTTTATAGCAGTGCAGTCAAGTGATTTAACAGAATTAAAGAAATTCTAACAAGGACCCTTATGTGTGGAACCCCACGAGCTGAGTTTCCACTTGCTGTTGTTTGACTTTATAAATGGAATTTCTGTGTGTATCTGTGGTGGGGTTGTTTTTTCACAGTTGTTTACTTTTGCTCATATGACAAGAACAGAGCCTGATTCAAAACACTGTTAGTAGGGTAGCAGACTGCACAAACAGCAGAATTTTCCTGCTTCAAATGTTGCTAGACACACGGGGCGGAGGGAAGAGGTTGGCAAGCACTCTTAAGATCATTTGTGCATAAACCAATCTACACGCTACTAGGTTTGTGGAAATATTTGAGATGCAAATATGTATCCTAGCTACTCTCATGTCTTCCTCTCCCTGTTGTTGTTTCCCTTCCCCAACTTCTGTCTTTTTCACTATCAACTTTTAAAGTCCTTGACCCAGTGACTTCGTATGTTACTTGTTAAATTTCCATGTATATTAATAGCACCTGATACATAATAACATGAACATGGGGAGTTTTGTTTGATTTATATGCCAAATTAATTGTGATGTTTCTGTCCTGGTCTTTTTGGGTGGTAGTGGTTTAGTTTCTATATTGGAAAGAGGACTAGCTCAATTACCAAATATATTATTAACTTATTTCAGTAAGAGTGTCTTCTATAGTGACAAATATTCAGCAAAGGACTGTCTGTGGCCTTTTCATGTGCCCTGTAAGTGGTGCCCCTAAATTTAGATCAATATTCAAAACTCCTATTGTTCTAGGCGCATTTTGCAACAGGGAATTTCACTAGTGCGAGCAGTTTTTGAGCTTTGGGCGAAGTACTGCGCCTAAGATTTCAGATTAAAACTGCAGATTGGAAGGAAAAGAGGACCCTTTTCTGCTTCCCCACCTCCAGCTACTTTCCAAAGACCGGAGAAGAGACCCTCTTAGGAATATTAGGGAGGTGGGCAGGGGAAGGACCAGACCATGTGAAAAATGAACGTAACATTTTAGCTGTAGTTCATTCATTATCAGCTTTGTATTCTTGTTATTAAAAAAGCGCACCCAAATATTCTGTTGTTCTGCCCATAACCTCGTGATCCTTAAAATATTGCAGGACCACAGTTTGCATCAATCACAGACAGCATGTTTAATGGCCAGGGATGATGGGAGTTGTGATTCAACTATGTCTGGTGTGCCACAGGTTCCCTAACTCTGATCTAGATTAGCCTAGAAATTTGCACGATAAAAATAAGTAAACAGCCTGAGCACAAACCTCTGATTATGGGGATGCATCCAGTTACTTTCACATCTAGGGCACAATGATTCCTGACTGCAAGTATGACAAGTTAAAAGGTGTTAAGAGACAATGTAGACTACTTACACTGGATATTTCACATTAGATATAATTTGCCTGCTAATTTTGCCCTCTGTTCAGTTTGGAAATTTTACTTTCAATTTTTATCAAGTATTTTTCAGTTCCTTAGAGCAGGTGTAGTCAATGTGGTGTCCTCCATTTGCTGCTGGATTGCCACCCCTGATCATTCACCATGTTTTCTGGGGCTGATGAGAGCTGGAGTCCAATAGCACGTGGGTGGCATCAAGTTGGCTACTCATGTACATGTTGTCTAACAGTGCAATCCTGTGTACGCCTACTTAGAAGTTAAGCCTCACTGAATTCAGTAGGATTTCCTCAAAGTTAGGGATCAGGGAGAAATTCAAATCAGTTCATGTTTAAAGCTGAATTTATCAAATTCCCACTTTCCAAAGCAATACAAGAACTAAAACATAGTCATCTTTCAAAATTTGCACTTATCTAAATTTTGCAATCCAGTTCTCCATTCCCCCCATGCAATATTAGGAGAAATTGTGCACAGAAATGAATATATTAGTTAAAATAACATATATTTGAAGAAATTGGTGGCAAAAATGTGTACGTTAGTCAAAACTGCATACAATAAATGTGTTTATTTACGATAAATTCATACTAAAAACCTGAAGAATTTGCATGAGGAGTTTAAAAAAGAAAGTTCGCAAATTGCTGCAGAAATGTACAGAACTGAATTTAAGGTTCGAAAAACGATAAACTGAAATTGACAGATCCTTCCATTGCTACTCTCAGCTAACTGTGCCTAGGATTGCAGCATAAGTAGGCCATCACTACAGAATGTGCCAAGCGCTGATCAAACTACAAATTGACAGCAGCATGTTTAATATTATTATTATTATTATTTGCTCCAAGGCGACATAAAAGCTTAGTTGTGTATGTAGTTCTCCGCACAACCTGCCAGGAAAAATATAGGAGGAACACAGCCTGCAAGTAAACACCTGCCACTTTAGATGACACCTGGAATTAAACTGGTGATCTCTAGTGTGAGGCATGATTTGCTGTATTTAGAGTTTAAACGCCTACCTCTCTCCACCTGAGGCTGTAACCTCATCTGGACTGGACACAGAGGTGGAAGCCTAACATGATTGACCATACGTTACAACAGCAGCAGCAGGGCAAGCCACTAAATTTACAAGAAGCTTTGAAGTTCTTCACATTCGCAGAGAGAAACTGACCTTCAAGTGACAGGTTTTTTTACACGGTTAAGTTTCCTGAGACAAATATGTTAGGCATTCATACTCTTTAAGAGCTTTTTTCAGACAAGTGGAAGTCTTCTACATGACAGGTTTTATCCGGATAGAGGAGGAAATGACAAGAGCTAGATAAAAGAAGATAAAAGGCAGAGCAGTAAGCTATGAACCTTCTGGCTCTTTCACCATCACCACTAATCTAGTGCATGCTTGAATAACAGAGTAAACAGGGGACAGAAATTGACAGATGTGATCCTCTACCAAACTCCATTTTGAAGTTATCTTCTTAGAAAACCTGGAAGTGCTGATGCCCCACCTGATGTCTAGAAAGGTATAGGGATGCACCATTTGGCCCCATCTACATCCAAGGACCCTATATCTCCCCGCCCTGCAAGGATCTTTCTACCACGTCTCCCTTTGTAAGAAGGGCAATCTGGTCTCCAGATCTACACTGCTTCACTTATTCTGGCTGCCAATCAATATCCACTAATGTTCAGGGCTTGGATTACAGGGGAGCTAGAGATGGATGGGCCCTCTTATATTTTGTGGTTGCTCCTTTATAGGCTGCTTATAGCCTGTGTTCGCATAGGGCATTCATGCATATGCGAGCTACTGTTTCCATCTGCGCATGCATTTGTGCACCTTCTTCTACACACAAGCTCTTTAAATTTCGTGTCTCCAAAATCTATCTCAGTGGCTCCCATCTAGTGCTTGATGAGATATATTTGTGCTGTGAGTATTAGAATCTTAATACACTGGCACTACTAAGCCCATCAACTGACCCCGGTGCAAATAATAATAATGATGATGATGATGATGATGGAATACCCCACCCATCTGGCTTTGTTTCCCTGGCCACTCTGGGCAGCTTCTAGCAAACTATAACAACATAATAAAACATTAAACATTATAGGTCTGCCTTCAGATGTCTTCTAAAAGTTGTGTAGTTCTTTATCTCTTTGACATCTGATGGGAGGGCATTACACAAGGTGGGTGCCACTGCCGAGAAGGCCCTCTGCCTGGTTCCCTATAACTTCACTTCTTGCGGTGAGGGAACTGCCAGAAGACCTTTGGAGGTGGACCTCAGTGTTCGGGCTGAATGATGGGGGTGGGGATTCCCCAAATAATCAATTATATTGATTATTTCACCATTTCAATTTGTGTGTGTGTGTGTGTGTACAGGATACAAAAACTGACCTATTAATTTGAACTACATCCATTAAAAGAAGTAACACATGGTAGTTCTTCGGAAAACACAATCCAAGATCCTGCTGCAAACAGCACTGGATGCAGTGGGGGTATTTTGCCCCATTGTCCCTGCATCAGTAGCTAGTCTCTCCCCCTGAATTACTCTTCAGCACTCTTGCAGGATGCCCACCACAACATTACAAGCAATACTCAAAGGCTCTCTCAAGGCAGGTTTCTACCAGTCCCTCAAATCCTATCCTGAAGGTTGCCAGACAAGCATTTGACCTAAGCCTTGCAGACTAAGGTGTCAACCATGAGTTGTACCAAAGAGACTTTTCCTTCGGTTGCCTGGCAAATGGAATGGAAGTGTGCAAGTCTATTTTATTTGCCTCTTCTAGATACAAGCCTCTGCTGCCAGACAATGTGTTTGGGGCTATCTAAAACAAGAGCACACATACAGTATAGAAACTGTGTGTCTCTTTTTAAACAAAATTAAATGTAGAAACTGTTAAGCTGTTTTTAATGGCAGAACTTAGCCAGGAAACGGCGAATTTATCAAATGCCTCTACTGAACATGCCAAGTAGAGGAGTAGCAACCAAGGCTGAAGGCAGATTCCAGACAATCCTGAATCCCAGCCAGTGCCATATCTCAAATTAAGCTCTGTCGATGATTTAGAAAATTACATCTTACAACTGGGTAGAAATCCTACAGAGAATGCAAGATTTAATTCATAACTTAATTATAGCTGAATTAGCCATTGACATGAACGTCAACTATCTAGGACATGTCTACACACGTATTTCCTTTGCTGTCACATTTTAAATCAGTGTCCAAATAAACGAGGCATCCTGTTGCATCAATTCAAGCTGCCATACTACCTACCTACCCAGAGCTTTGTATAGTTTAGCTTTCTTATGCTGTGTTCACCTATATGTCCGAATATAAAACAAATCCCTACGATGCCACCCAGCCCAATCCAAGCCTCAGTTCTCTATGTAAGAAACAGACCAAGGAACAGCACGTTTGTGTCTATTTATTACCAAGTGTTAAGTGGCGACTGGCAAACGTGTGAGATGGATCATAAATCAAGCCACAGTCTGAATGCTTATCACCTGGTAAATATGTACAGTGCTTATGATGGAGCCAATTTGCAATGAAGAACTATCCAGTAAAAAGTTACTGATTTATGTAACAGACTGATTTATGCAACAGACTGAACCAAACTTAGCATAATGGACTTTTACACGCCATCCCACTACAAGCTTGGAGCACCACTGTTACACTCATCAAACCACCTAAACCATCTTGTTGCAGCCTCTTTGGGGGAGAGCACCACATCCCATTCCATTGCTGTGACAAATCAAAACCACTCTGTACTAACCAATTTGGGCAACCTTTTGAACTACACAAATAGCCAGACAGGGCTGTGGCCCCCAAACGAGTTAAATATAAATATGAACAAAAATTGCCACAACGACCAATTCCCACAAACACTGGCAAAACCAGCATGAGAGCGCTGTGGCTTAGTTCTGAGAAGTTACTTCTGTACAAAGAACACAAACGTCAAGTCAGACAAGTGGCAGAGCAGTCCGCAGAAAACTTGTCTGAGGATTGGAATGCTTTTGCAGAACATCTGAAGAGCCATTAGAATTGCACAAAAATGTGAGCAGCATTTGAAATATCAGCAACAGTAGAGAGTGATTAAGGCTAATAACTCAGGATGTATGTGTGTGTGTGTGTGTGTGTGTGTGTGTGTGTTCATACACGCATAGAAGGAGTGTTAAAATACACAGCATTAAAGGATAATCATAGACAGGGTTGCCATATTTCAAACAGGGAAAATCCGGACAGAAAAGTTGGCAGATTGTTGAGCTTTCTCTTGTTTTGGGGGGGTGGGGCTTTCTTAGTTTTGCTCAGTCATTGAACTTTTTCCTTTTTGGGGGGTGGGGGGCACAGTTGTTGAGCTCTTTTTAGTTATGTTTTGCGCAGTTGTTGCAAAATCGCAAAAAAAGAGAGAGCTACCTAACATACACCACCATGCAGGGGTGTGTGTGTTTTTAATGGTCAACCATGATTCATCAAAGCTATTGCTAATGGCAAAGTATTTGCATATGCTTTTTTTAAAAAAAATAACTTTTCCATAAAGTCCCCCCTTCAAAAAGGTTCCTCTCTCCCCCACCCTCCCAAAAAGAAAGCGCACATCCCCTTGTGACAGGGTGGCCACGTGTCCTCCCCCCCCCCTGTCCCCGTCCCCTACATGTCCCCCTTTCCCCCCCCCAGGGGTCCAACTTGGAGAGACTTATTTTGAGCGGCCGTCCGAAGCGTCCTGTGGGAAAAGATGGCCAGCCTGGCGAGGGGAACAGGTGGCTGCAGCTACGTGGTGGTGAGGAAAGGCTACTTACTGGGTCAAGGCAGCTTTTTCCTTTTTAGCGGCGGCCGCCCCGTCGTGCTGGAGGTCAGTCATGAGGAGGAGCACCATTCGGAAAGGGGAAGCCGAACTCCCGTTTCCCCCCTCACGGCCAACCCACTCCTGGCGGGGGCTAGAAACTTTCGCCCCCTTCCCCTCCTCCCTGCTTCCCGTCACCTCACGACGCTCCGCATCCTCCGAGGAAGAAAAGAAAGAAGGAGAGAAAGAGAGAAGAGGAGGAGGAGGAGGAGGAGGAGAAGTTTCGCAGCCCCGCCCCCCCCACCGCCCCGCGCGCGCCTCAGCCTCGCTAACCTGAGCGAGTTTCGACCGGTCTCCGTTCGCGACCGAGGAGGAGAAAGGGAGGGAAAGCCCCGTCCCATTCTCAACCCGCAGAGCGAGTCCCGGCGAGGCTGGAGGGAAAGAGGAGGAGGAGGAGGAAGAAGAAAGGAAACCGGCCTGACGAGCTCCTCTGAGAGGGAGCCGGTGGCCCAAAACGTGCCCGGGAAGAGCGCGGCAGCGCGGGGCATGTCGGGTATTCACCGCGCGAGAACGTTCCAGAAGGCGGCGGTTTGGGGTGGGGTGGGGTGGGGTGGGGGGGCGAGCTGTCCCCGTTGGCTGCGGAAAGGCCTCGTGAGGGGAAGGGCCTTCGTTCGGATTTTCCCGCCATTTTGTTTTTGAGGAGGGGGATGGTGATTTTGAGGGGAAAAGAAAAGAAAAATGCTCAACAACTTCTTAGGGGTGGGTCTAAAAATAAATAAACCTCGAAAGCTTTTGGGGTTTCCTTGAAAGAAACTAAAGCACAGCCGTTTTGGGGATTTCCAGGGGAAAAAACAACTCAACCATGTTGGGAGGGCTTCCCGAAAAGGAAAAAAACCCTCAACAACTTTTGGGGTGTCCTGGTTTTTACTTTTAGAAATACGGCAACCCTAGCTGCTTATTTCGTTCGGTTTAAAGTTGCCGTATTTCCAAAAGTAAAGTTCCAGACACCTGCAAAGTTTCCTTTTTGAGGGGTGCCAACAAAGTTGATGAGCTGTTGTTATTATTATTATTATTATTATTATTATTATTATTATTATTATTATTATTATTTTAAGGAACGCACCACCAAAACTGGGTACAAACCCAAACCTCCCACCAAAATTGTGGTTTTCAACTTCGGGGTTTCCCCCCCTGACGCCGTGCTTACACACGAAAACCAGGAATTACCTGACATGTGGCAAGCCTAGTTCCATTTCTGGATTGCTTTCAGTGAAACACCTCGAAGCACTTCCACAATATAAGCATGGGGACATACCCTCCAGTTGCTCCAGCCGCTCTGGGCAGCTTCCAACAGAATTAATAACACAATAAAACATTTAAAGCAACCTCCCCGTACAGGGCTGCCTTCAGATGGCATGGAGGTGGGATAACTCCATCCCTCCAACATTTCTCAGAATAAAATAGGGATTTTTGGAATTTTAATTTGGACAAAGATGGGAAGTATTACTAAAGACACTTGCTGGTTGTCCAAAATTACTGAATATTTCAGATGATGCCAATGCAGATACATTGTCAAAAGAATATATATGATATTGGCAGCACAAATAGTAATTGTGACTCAGTGGAAAACAGCCCAAAATCTTGCACTGGACTGGATGCTTGATAACACTCAATCTGGAATATAGCCATAACAGAGAAAATCACACATTATTTCAGATTTCAATAAAACACTTTTTATACAATTGGGCATTCTTTTGTGACATATAACCCTCATGGCAAATCTGAAGCTATACTTGATGATCTGATAACACCAATAGTCTTCTCTTGGAGTTTGTTATTTTAACTCACATGCAACTCATGCCTATTTTACAGTTTTTCATCTTTGGATATTCATTTGTTGTTAACTGTTGATTTAAAAAACCTTTGTCAAAAAACAAAACAAAAACCCTTTACCGAAACCCACAAACAGGCATTTAAAAACATGGTATGTCATGGGAAGATGTTCCAAAATGTAAGCTCAGTTTCTCCATTCTACAGAGTAGACCTTTTGATAAGATGCTATCTTCAGGAGACCGTCTCCTGTGGAGTAGAGTAACCCCTTGGATATATAAGGCGTAAGATGATCTTTTAGATAACCTTGTCCAAAGCTGTATAGGGCTTTGTATACCACCAGCACCTTGAACTTAGCTAAACTGGTAGACAGTGCTCACATCCAACTTGGCTTGAATGACACAATGTCAACAGAAGCATGTGTATTGATGTTGCTCTCAGGCCAAGTGTCATTAGCCTGGTTTCATTATAAGTCCATTTCTCCCCTGCCCATGCATTTTGCCTCTCTAACAGCTGCTAGAGAACCAAACACTTTTTAAACAGGTGAATTTCTCCTTTTTAAAATATCTCTATGCCCGAAAAAGCTTGACTCACTAACTGCTTGTGCACCAGGGGGCTGTTAAGAGCCCTATCAGAAATCAAAATAGGGGCCCTTGTGTCTTTTCTTAAGGAATCCACAAGGTTGCATTTTCTGATCCCCAACCCCACTCCACTCCTTGATGAATGTCATATCTGATCATGCTACTGGTTCCTGGATTACATTACCTTCAGTTGCTTCAATAACACCAGGTTGCATAGCTTCCACAACACCAGTTTGAGGATGCTTGAGGAATTCATATATTGCAAATTGAACTGACCCAGCCCCCAAGCTCCTCAGCTAATGTATGAACTGAAAAATAGTTCTCCACCAGACTTTTCCTGAATACAGGTGACTCTTGACTTATGCTGGGGTTATGTTCTGGGCATAGTGCCTAAAGCCCAAACCAGGTATTGTCATAACACATTGGGTTCAATGGCAGGTGGGATTGCTAAAGTCTTTTTTCCTTTTTGATTTTCTTCCCTTTTTTGCCAAGCCTGTAAAGCTGAATGTGCACAAGTTAAATGCGCTTAAGTTGCGGGTTACTTCTACTGCAATAGTTCTTCGCCCAAAACATTATGAAAACAACTTTTAAAATGTTTATTTTGGGATTATATATATATATATATATATATATATATATATATATATATATACCTGTTTGGAAAGTCATATCTGATACATATGTAAATGCAAATTATTGTTAATATTTTATTTATTAAAATATTTATAGACCACTATTTCATAAAAAGTGCCTTACGACAAGAATACTTAAAACTATATTGTAAAACCATATTAAAAAGTTAAAAACAGACATTGATTAACCATTGTGGAGAGATTTATTCTTTATTGCCTGGATAAGCTTGACGGAATAGAAAAGTTTTCAGCAGGTGTTTAAAAGCTAAAGCAATTTAAAAATCTGCAGATGAATGTGGGCATAGAATGGAATGGACTTATGGCTGTACACATGTGAAAGTGTGAATAACGATGACAAAATTATGCTCCGCAACATGTCCATTGAATGAGATGTGCTCCCAGGAAGGTGACTATAGGACTGCAGCCTTAGACACTGTGGTTGTATTAATCTTGGATAAAACCTGGCAAATCATTTTAATCTTGAGATTGTGCCAGCGGCGACAAACAGGAAGCAGAATCCCCAGTACTCTATTTGCATTACAGTGGTACCTCGGGTTACAGATGCTTTAGGTTACTTACGCTTCAGGTTACAGATTCCGCTAACCCAGAAATAGTACCTCGGGTTAAGAACTTTGCTTCAGGATGAGAACAGAAATTGCGGGGCGGCAGCGTGGTTGCAGCAGGAAGCCCCATTAGCTAAAGTGGTACCTCAGGTAAAGAACAGTTTCAGGTTAAGAACGGACCTCCAGAACGAATTAAGTTCTTAACCCGAGGTACAACTGTATTGTATCATCAAGTTAACTGACTTTGTTCACTGAATTAATGAAGCACTGACATATGCTGAAAATAATTTTTCAGCAATTTCTCCAAATCCCATACAGGGGAAAAAGCACTATAAATAAATCAAAACTTATAAGAAGACAAAAGAAAAAAAAATGCTATGTAAAATTGCAAAGAAACATTCTTTGCTCTCAGATGCCATCTGGTTTTGTATGTTTATAGCACATTCAAAGGGCTGGATTTTTTAGATTTTTTTTTTTACTAATGTAGCTGAGCCCCTAGTCTGTTTTATTCCAGATTAAAGAATTTGGGAACGCTCTCACATCCAAAAATAGGGTTTAAGAGGATTGCCAACTTTTCAACAATATTTCATTTATTTATTTCTAAAGCTGGCATCATACTGACTGGCTCAAGAGGTTCCCATGATGTATTAACATACAGTATTAAAATGGTATTGAATTAATGTAAAAATAAAAATAAATTTAAAGGAACCAGCACCCAAATCCAGCTGGCAGGTGAATATACTGTTGCTTGTGAATGACTCATTAAACACTTGAAGTTCCTTAAAACACTTGTGTAACTTCATTGAATCCATTGCAGAGTCACGCATATCCTAATGTGCAATTTCCTGTGTCTCGTTTTTCTTGTTCTCCTTGTATGTGGCTTATTCTTTTAACGTGTCAGAACATACACTTACATATTCCTGTTACATTTATTTATTTATTTATTTATTTATCTTTAGTCCCTGTCTGGCAATAAAATTTATTTCCCCTACATAACATTGAGCAACTACAGTATAATAACAGTATTTCCCTTAGCATGCATAAGTCTCCAAAATACTTTTTTTGTGCTATGGTTGCAATGGACAGGGGAAATGTTCATTCTTCACCATCCGGCCTTTCGGATTCTGATGTCACATTGTTATTCTCCGCCTCCTCCTTCACAAATGGTTCTTTGATGACAGTAAAATGAGAGGCATCTCTGGAGGGGACGGGGTCTCCTCGTTCTGTGATAATAGATTCCTCAAGTCCTGCTGCTGTCAGCTCAAAACAAATTCCTTCCAGTAGCACCTTAAAGACCAACTAAGTCAGTTCTTGGTATGAGCTTTCGTGTGCATGCACACTTCTTCAGATACACTGAAACAGAAGTTTCCAAACAAGATATCAGTCTGTACCTGTGCAAGTTTCTTGGTGAGGTTGATGGACTTCCATTTCATGCGGCTCAATGTGGTGCCTTCCATAGTTCCAGTTACAGATAGGTAGCCGTGTTGGTCTGCCATAGTCAAAACAAAACAAATTCCTTCCAGTAGCACCTTAAAGACCAACTAAGTCAGTTCTTGGTATGAGCTTTCGTGTGCATGCACACTTCTTCAGATACACTGAAACAGAAGTTTCCAGACAAGATATCAGTCTGTACCTGTGCAAGTTTCTTGGTGAGGTTGATGGACTTCCATTTCATGCGGCTCAATGTGGTGCCTTCCATAGTTCCAGTTACAGATAGGTAGCCGTGTTGGTCTGCCATAGTCAAAACAAATTTCTTCCAGTAGCACCTTAAAGACCAACTAAGTCAGTTCTTGGTATGAGCTTTCGTGTGCATGCACACTTCTTCAGATACACTGAAACAGAAGGGTTAACGTTGAAGGACTTAAAACAACTCGGCTTCATTCTGCTTTGCTTTATTCTGCTTTGCTGTATAGTTGCAATTCTATACACTTGGGGGTGTTATTGTTTTCATTTTGATTATGTATTTTGCGGTTTAATATTTTGATTTCGTACTGTGAACCGTCCTGAGACCTCTGGGTATAGGGCGGTTTATAAATTCTAATAACAATACACTTAACTCTTAAGCACTCCTCGTGCATTCAGCTGAATGTGTGAAACGGCAATTGGGAGCCATCGGCCCTTCACCCTCAGTGATGCTCTTGAATGCCCTTCCCTGCTGCCGGAATGGGAACCTTCAACAATAAGGAAACCCTGTGTGCAGTAGCGCTGGTTTTTAACATTGTGGCATAGCACCTACCCACCCTAATTTGCAATATAGTCCAGGTAAAAAAGTATGAAATATGGACTTTGAACCAGTTTGGGATGATATATCGCCCAGTCCTAACACACATCATGATTTGCAATATATTGCCAGGTCAGAAATTATGAAAACGATATCATGATATGGACTTTGAACCTGTTTGGGATGATATATCGATATATTGCCCAGCCCCAATGGGCAGGTGAAGCAGCTCCATTCTAAAGTTGATAATGCATTGGTCAGGGGTGTGCCT
Organism: Podarcis erhardii; assembly: GCF_964252035.2. Classification (NCBI taxonomy): domain Eukaryota; kingdom Metazoa; phylum Chordata; class Lepidosauria; order Squamata; family Lacertidae; genus Podarcis; species Podarcis erhardii. The sequence goes on from NC_138501.1 coordinate 14,977,878, forward strand.
GGTGCATAGCATCATTGAGGGGGAGAGTTTACCCTGTGCTTTTCCCCTTTGCACATTCAGACTGAGTGCCTATAAAGTTTTGCTTGGAAAACCCTCTGAGCTTCATAGGAGAGCTGGGAAGCTGGGCCATTCCATATCTACAAAACAAACCCAATTGAGCTCTTCCTATCCCATGGCGTCAACTGACTGGATATTCAGGAAGGCCGCTACTGAAACCTACCTGGCCTCTTGAAGCCAACATTCAGCCTGCAAGGCTTGCAGTCAGAAGACAGTGCTGGTGACACAGATGACAACGTTTGGTGTCTGACTGCTAGGAGCCCTGGTCAAGATGCCCCTACACCCAGCACATTGCATTAGCAAAATTATCCTATTTGTTACAGGAAACAACTTTTACTTTGCACACGGGCTCAGACCTGGTGCCTTCTGATTCCAAGTCAATAAACCAGAGTACAGATGCATAAAAGAGTCTTTGCCCTGGGCCTATCAGAATAGTTTAATTCTTAGTATATTTGCTTTGTCCACTATGGTCCTGCAAAGAACTTTGAAACTTAATAGTCTGCACAATTGCACTATTGGTCCAATAAAACAGATTAGCTAACCCTGCTTTATCTCCATTGTGTGTGTATATGGATTCATTGAACTCACATGAAGTCCATCCAAATACCTCTCTTCCCTTAGGAAGCTAAGCATTGGAGGTAATATATTAACAGTCCTTGCAGTGCTCTCTGACAAACAGAGGCTGCAGGCAGCTGTTGTGTAGTATATTATACAGCAGGGGTAGTCAGCATGGCACATGCCAACATTTCTCTGATGATAATAGGGACATCCTATCCCAGAATAATAATGACAATAATTTTATTATTTATACCCCACCCATCTGACTGGGTTGCCCTAGTCACTCTGGGTGGTTTCCAACTTATATAAAAATATTAAACATTAAAAAAAGTTCTGTATACCAGGGCTGCCTTCGGATGGGACACCCTACCATACCCTCCAACATTTCTCCCATGAAAATAGGAATGATCTGAGGAAAAGCAGGACATTCCAGGATCAAATCAGAAATGGGGACGGCTTCTGTAAATCTGGGGACTTTTCTTGGAAAACAGGGACACTGAGAGGGTCTGGCAGGTGCTATACAGATGTTGGATTCCAAGTCCCATCAGGCTCAGTCGGTCTGGCCAAGGGTATGGTACCATGGCTGCATCTGGAGTACGCTATGTTTGCTACCCCTGCTATACAAATAATTGAAAGCTGGTGAAAATACACAATCTGTGAAAATGCATAATTAATTTGGTCTTTGCTTGTTGGGAATATGCAAAGACTAAATCCCTATGAACGACAAAAGCAGAAAGATCATGCAGATTGCAAAAGCGGCTATTTCTCCTTAGAGAGACCCTTTTCAATTGCTCTTTGGGTATCCATACTCTGTGTAGCATGGAAGATTCTTGGCTCATTTGGATATTACTGCAGGCCCAATCAATTTTGGACTGCTTCTCATTCATTAACCAGAGGCCGTTGCTCAGGAATGGGCTATGGAATGGGCAGGCTTGCTGGAGCTGATGTGGTTTGTATCCCACAATGTCTGGAGGGCATCAGGACATGTGCTTGTTCTTGCACAAAGTATGTGCTTCAACTACAGACGACAAAAGGTGTGAAGGGAGAGTCTAAGCCCATCCATCAGACATGTTGAGACTCTTCCTCTTTGTGTCTTGCTCATTGCTGATATAAACCTGATGCCCCCCTTTTTGGACAGGAGGGGAATGGGCATAGCCAGGATTTTTTTTGGGGGGGGGAACAGAGCCTCAGTTAGCCTATGTATTTTTTATTGATTAAGGGAGGGCAGCTACCCCCCCCGTCCCCACTTGGCTGTTTCCCTGTGCTTGCTGTATGGTTTGAGTTCTCATACATTTGCAGTGTTATGAATTTTTTTTGGGGGGGGGGGTAGACTCTCCATATACAGTGGTACCTCGGGTTAAGTACTTAATTCGTTCTGGAGGTCCGTACTTAACCTGAAACTGTTCTTAACCTGAAGCACCACTTTAGCTAATGGGGCCTCCTGCTGCTGCTGCGCCCCGGAGCACGATTTCTGTTCTCATCCTGAAGCAAAGTTCTTAACCTGAAGCACTATTTCTGGGTTAGCGGAGTCTGTAACCTGAAGCGTATGTAACCCAAGGTACCACTGTACCTAAGTTTAATAAAGGGTCATAAAACCATAGAATTGTCAAGTTGGAAGGGACCGCAGGAATATTTTGCCCTACATGGGGGTCAAAACCCAGAGATTTAAGAGTCTGGTGCTCCACCAACTGAGCTAATCCAGCTAGGGTAAAATTTAGCTGCTTTTGGGAATATGAAGGGAAGATGCCAGGCCAGTGAAAAATACAGGCTGAACCAGTTCTCTTGTTCAGGAGATTGCTGATAGCGATGCCCTTATGAAAAACACAAGAAAAACGTAAGTACAGTACCGGGCCATTAAGAATGATGGATCATGCAGGCGCCTGTTTTCCCTGCAGCTGAGAAGTGGACAGAAGCAGAAGAATTGAGAGGGGCAGGTTGTCAGGGTCACAAGGGGCATGATACCACCCCAGGAAAAGAGGGTGTCCTTTTACAACAGAGGTTTGGGGAGCAAGGATTTTCTGGGAAGAAGGAGCAGGAAGAACTCCATGCAGAGACTGAAGGGCGGCAGAAAAGCTGGCTGGTTGGAGCAGGCTGTTACAGAGTGATATGGCGATGGCGCTTAGGATGCCTCTCAATCCAATGTTGCCCTGCTGGGGAGGACAAGCTCCTCAGGGGATGTAAATGTTGTGAACTCTCTCTCTGTGTATAAAGATTCAGGTTCTAAATAGTGTAAAATAAACTACATTTATTTTACATTTCATAAAGACCTGAGTCTCCACTGTGCCTCATTTTCTGCAAGAAACACAAACCCTGGTTAAGTGCCAAGACCCCTGGAATCCTGCTACTGCCCAGCAGCAATTGGGGTGGCCAGTAACACTATGCATGCTGGATAGGGCATTGATGTCCCTGTTGGTGTTAATAACGGATTAGGGCTAATCAGGTCCCTAAATTAACTGAGTAGCTGAAAAGACTTCGAAGGAGAGTAGGAAACAAGCGTGCAATCCCACAGCCTGTTCTCAGTTTCATATCCAGAGTTATGGATGCGAAGCATTTCCATTGGCACTGGTCCTCTGCAGGTACTGCAACATAGGCACAAGACATGCAGAATTGAAGTGGAAACTGCCAGGCCCAGATCCTGAGGGAGATTCTTTAAGTGATGTACAGACGAGACAATTCAGCCAGGTGCAGATTTCCTGGCTCCTGTGGCAACAAAGAGAGAAGCCACACTTGGTGACGTTCTTCCTTCTCTCTGTGCAACCCGTAAAGACCCAGAAGTCCTCTTAGACTAGGGTTACCAGATTATTTCCAATGAATCTAGGGACACTTTAAATAACAAACAAATAAATAAATGAATAATACACGTTCGGGACATTGATGCTGCAGCGATTGCGGTGGCAGAGGGTATGGCTGCCGCTTTGACCTCAACCTCCACGTTTCCCCTTTGAGGCTTCTATCTCCTTTCTCCATGAGCCTGGGCACCCCTGAGTTGTTGGTTCTTTGGCGGTGGTGGTGGGGAAGCGGTGTGCGTGGGTCAGGCATGGAAGGTGGAGAAGGAGGGTCAAGAGCAGCGGCGGTGGTGAGGTTCAGGCAGCGCAATGACTCCTTTCCCATCGGAGCAGCCCCAATCTCATTCCTACTTGCGTCCAAGCAGGAGGGGGCGGGGATCCCTCAGCTGGGAAGGGAGGCTTCCCGTTGGCTAACTGAGAGATCCCTGCCCCTTCCTGCTTGCACGCAAGCTCTGATAGGCAGCGTGAAGCCTCCCTTCCCAGAAGCTGGGAGGCTGCTCCGATAGGCTGCATTTCCCGGGGACATTAAATGAAATCCGGGGACATTCCGGGGATGGAATTTGTCCAGGGATTTATTCATAAATCTGGGGACTATCCTTGGGAAACGGGGACGTCTGGTAACCCTATCTTAAAGGCTGAACCTGGCAACTTTATATGCAATGCCACCACTTGGAGAATCCATGGATTGGAACCTGTGCAAATTTGGACAAGATGGATTCTTGCATGGGGTTCCAGATTTTTGAGGAGTGAAGTCAATGAACTACTCCCCATTCAACGGCCATTAAAAAATTAATGTTTTAAAGGGGCCTTAAGTTTCAAACCCGCAGAGTCTTATAAAAGATAAATAGGAAACTGAGCAGTTGCCAATGCAGATGGAAAATCTTCTCAAACTGTGAGCTTTTATTCTGCGGCAAGATCTTGTTACGCAACTACGCAGCTCAATAGTAGCTGTATTATTATGTAGTCTTAATAGCCTATGTATTATGGATGCGGGGAAAACATCTCTGTGAAAAGCCAATGCAGCACAATTGGAAGCCCCTATTCAGTAGAGCAATCCACACCCTAAACGGCCCATCTAGATGATTGACAAAATTGCATCTCGCCCACTTAGCATGACATTGTAGCCATGATTTAGATTAGAATATAGCAATGCTACATACAGGGCTGAACAGTACCCGCTTGAACAAATCTACCATTGTTACATTTTAATTCTTTTTTTACTTGTACTGAGATCCGTTCTTCATGTTTTTCATAGCCGTTCTGAAATCCTGCATAATTTCGGATCTTGAGGTCTTAACCCATCTGCTCTGAACTTCGGAGAATGTTAGATTGGCACAAAGTCCTGCTTCTCCCCGAAGCCTTCCAACATACGCAGAGAGTTAGCAACAGGAATTTCTATCATTCGCAGAGCACTTTGGAGAATGTTAAGCAGCAGAGGCTCCCACTCTTTCTTATCTTTGTGAGGCTGCTGTCAAATCTCCTTCTTCCCTAAGTGCTTTGTGCATACCAGAGGGAGGGAGCTGGTGGAGAGGCCACACAGTGGAAAGCCAATATTTATAGGGTGTTATGTACATGGATGGGAAGCGGGTGGCGCTGTGGGTAAAAGTCTCAGCGCCTAGGGCTTGCCGATCGAAAGGTCGGCGGTTCGAATCCCCGTGGCGGGGTGCGCTCCCACTGCTCGGTCCCAGCGCCTGCCAACCTAGCAGTTCGAAAGCACCCCCGGGTGCAAGTAGATAAATAGGGACTGCTTTATAGCGGGAAGGTAAACAGCGTTCCGTGTGCTGCGCTGGCTCGCCAGATGCAGCTTGTCACGCTGGCCACGTGACCCGGAAGTGTCTCCGGACAGCGCTGGCCCCCGGCCTATAGAATGAGATGGGCACACCAACCCCGGAGTCTGTCAAGACTGGCCCGTATGGGCAGGGGTACCTTTACCTTTTATGTACATGGATAAATTGGCATTTTATATTCAAATCAGACAAGACAGAATTATCAAGTCAGTCTTTGATAGATGGTTTGTGCCTTAAGGAATAACAAGGGCTTCTGCAAGGATGTTTTGGGGAGGGGGAGATTAAAAACAAAACAAAAGGGGGAGCAGGCTAATTTCTTTATCTTTTCTTTTTCGTTTTTGAATATTTTATTAGTTGAATATAAGAACAACAAATAATCAAATACAAGCAATCAAATACAGTTTTCCCCTAACCCCCCCCCAAAAAAACCAGCCCCAACTATGTTCAGGTAATTACGTTAGTAATATAATCAAATAAAAAATTATTTATACAGTTGCTGGTTTAAAAAATATCATTCCACATGCTCCCATGTGTCTTAGGTCGTTTAAATGCATGTTCTGTCTTTGATGCATAGCTAATAAAGGAGGACCACGTTATGAAAAAGTTAAGTAGTTTCTCACGTTGTTTTCTTTCACGTACCCTTTCTGTTAACTTTTCCATCAAAATTAATTCCCAGACATAAGCATACCAAACTTCTTTTTTTAAAAAAATAATATTTATTCAAATTTTAAAGATTACAAAGAGAAAAGAAAAAAAAGAAAAAAAGAAAAATAAAGACAGAAAAAATACAAACAATTTAAAAAAAAACCCAGCTCAAACCTTTACATAACTTTCTTTCCTTTGCTTATTTCCTTGACCTCCTCACACCTCCCTTTTTTGTATTCTAGTTCAATTAGATATTTCAGCAAATCCTTTCCAGCTTTGTTTTTATCCTAATAATTTATCTTAATATACTGTAATTTTACATTCTCATCTTTCACCAATTAATTTTTTTTTACCTAATCCTTTATATCATTTCTGCTAAAACCACATTACTTCATTCCAACATCCTTCTAACATTCCTTAATTTTGCAATGTTTCTTTAAATAAACTTTAAATTTTTCCCAATCTACTTCCACCAACATAAGCGTACCAAACTTCATATAGGTTCACGTTTAATGTCCTCCAGTGTCTAGCAACAGCAAGACGTGCTGCAGTTATAAGATGCACAAGTAAGTCTTTGTCTCTAAGATTTTGTGAGGCTAATTTCTCAAAAAGAATGAGAAGAAGAAATGAGTACGTTTTGTCTCATCTCAGGTTTTTCAAATGCTAGAAATCTATCGTATTTAAAACGTGAAATCTAGAGGTTATGGTTCATCAAGGGAGAGACTAGCTCCTAGCTCCACTGTAGACATCTACAGTATGAGGAATAATTTAAGGCAAGCTAAAGGACTATAAAATGCCAGGTATCATTTCTGTAAATTTGTAGCTAATTTTGTAGTGCGTTTCTTCTTCCTCCTGTTGTGGATATATTCTAACAAACTTTCTGAAGTCAAAACCGCAGCATACAGTGCTGGAGAAATGTGATTTTGCTGCACTGCAAGTGCTGCCTTCAGGAATGGCGTTTATCCCATGCTGCATTTGACAAACCACTGCACAATGAATGAACAAAAAAGGGCATCATCTTGAAAGGTCTTGATCAGTTTAATTGGGGTCCTGTTTCTTTGCCAGGATCCAAAAGAGCTGCTTTAGGCACATCAAGGGCTTGGGACACATCTGGTGAGATTCTCCGTCCTTTTTTCATTGAACAGCAGGTTTCTGTGCTGCATCACACAGACAACCTTTGAAAGTTGCAGCTGCGAAAGTGATTTTCTGTGCCGCATGGGGTATAGACTGTTCCAGAAAAACAAGCTGAGCCACCACCACCGCCTCTGGCAGGCTGAACACTTTGGTTCTCAGGCATGGTTTTCAAATGGATCTTAAATAAAAATTCTGCCATGCATTTCTAACTTCAAGTGCACATGTTTTCAAATAGATACACCCAAACAGGATATTGCAATGTTTGGTCACAGAACTAGGTTTGTTTCCTATTCTGAAGATCGCCTTTCTGTTCTGTTTATATTCCTGGAGCCCGAGGGAGATATATAACACAGCTGCTGGCGACAAATTCTGACTTTAACATTTCACGGTTGTTATTAGTTTACTACAAACTGTTTCTAGAAACTAAGAAGCAAACCATAATAGCCAACCGCAACCCAAAAGGCTGTTTAAGGGGATGCCAACTGGTTCCATAGGAAGACCTCTCCTCATATGTTTTCCCCATATATGACAATGCCAGTCATGGTTCTCCTTCACCTAGCAATTATTTTACCTTCCACGTACCGTATTTTTCGCTCTATAAGACTCACCTGACCATAAGACGCACCTAGTATTTAGAGGGGGAATGCAAGAAAAAAAAAATTCTTTAAAGGGAGCGCTGAGCAGAGCCTGTATGCATCCCAGGCTCTGCTCAGCGCTCCCTTTCACGAGCTGCCAGGAGTGTGTGTGCGGCACTTGCAGGCGTTGCCCTTCTCCCTCCTTGGGGAAAATCCCTCAAGAGCCGCACACACGCTCCACGTTGCTCTTGGGGGCTTTTCCGGGAGGTGGGGGAAGGGACTGAGGGGCTAAGCCAGAAGCTAGAACAGCGAGAGGGAGCACTGCGCAGCGATCCCTCTTGCTGTTCCGGCTTCTGGGATAGTTGCGCAGCCTGCATTCGCTCCATAAGACGCACACACATTTCCCCTTACTTTTTAGGAGGGAAAAAGTGCATCTTATAGAGTAAAAAATACAGTATATGGTATTTCTTACCACGTGTTTCTCCAACCCGAGATATAACTCCTGATCCAGGTAGCCTGAATGACCTTGCCCAGGGATGGAGAATCTTTCTTCCTGCCTGAGGGCCAAAGCCCTTGTGAGCAACAGCCTTCAAAGGGTCAAATGCAAAAGGAGGTGGAGCAACAAATGGAAACTCTGCAAGCTAGTTTCTACACAAACTCCACCCTTCATCCAGGCAAATAAAAGCCATTATCAGAATTCAAGGACACATTCCAACCAGGCAAAACAGGGCCAGTGAGGGAAATAGCCTGGGTAGAGATGATGTGGCTTGGGAAGTGGTATGGTGTTGGAGGTTCCTGAGGGCCAGATACAGAAGCGTGGAAGATTGCATCTGGCCCCCAGGCCTGAGGTTACCTATCCCTGATCTAGCCCTAGTGGAACCTTCTGATGGGCAGCCTTCATACCAGGAAGCCTTCAGCAGGAAAATCCTATGTCTTGTGATGGAGCCCATTCCCATTTGTTTGCCAGGTCCCATCACGTTGATCGTGAGTTCACTGAATTCTGTCCTAGATTATCATACCCCTCAAGAACCCTGATTAAATTGGGTCATCCCATTTTGGGGTTTCGTGCCCATGTGTGACAGCACTGCGCCCCCAAAACATGTGTTTGGGAGCTCCATACTCTTGTGTGGATCACGTGGTTTGAGCGGAACCCAGAAGATGGGAGTCCTAGTTTTTAATCTGGATACATTGGAGGGTATGTTCACATGGTACACACTGGAAGTCTTTGTATTCTTTTCTCTTGACCTCTTTTTTTTTTTTTTTTGGCATTCTGCCCTCCTTGGAAAGACACAGAGTGTTTATGCACCCGTTTGCTAAATGCTTCTTTAAAGGCCCTGGCAACCTGAGGTCCCCTGTAATAGGCTCGGGTCTGCTTTGGAGTTAGTCCTTAGTTCTTATCCAATTGATATGGAAACACTTTGAACCTCTGTCTACCTGTGACCTTTGTCTCCTTTCTTTCAAGTTAGTGTTGCCCATATCTAACACCTTTCCCAGGAGGGCATGTGACCTAAGCTTCAGACTCTCTTACTCACCATAGCGCTGCATCTACCAGGGAAAAGAGTTTTGACATCTAGTTCACTGTTCCTAAAATCATCTCTATTTTTCATTTAGTCTTCTCCTTCCAGTTTTCCTGCCTGGCTCTAATAATCAACATGCTCTCCAGACCCTAGGCTCCGGGCCTTATGACAGGATGGAACCGTTCCAATGACAGGGAAAAACCCTATTGATTTGTTATGGTGAGCCATAAAAGGTTCATCACACTTCTCCTGAATGACTTCTCCTCAGTGACTTCCCTCCCACTGGATTGTTTCCACTATCACATGCTGTGAGTTGGCAGAACAACCTCTCCTTGCCTCGTTGGAGAACATTCCATTAACAACCATGAAACATTTACTATACCTTCTCCAGAACAGTCCTAGTCATGGAGCTCTGGAGGAAGGCTGCTTGATCAAATCTATCTAAATCTGTGAAACACTGTGCATTGGACTCAAACGCATAGACAAATGCTCTTCTTGATAGGGCTGTCATCCATAAACTACTCTGCTCCTTAGGCATTCCAGATCTCCCGGTTTTGCCTGCCCAGAAAAATGAACATCTGGAGGGGGGGGAAGGACAGTTTGCTTACCTGCAATTTATGTTCTTTATACTGTCATCTGTGCAGTCCCCTCACCCTCCTTTCCTGTCTCCTTTCCTTATGTGGGATAGGTAAAGGCAAAGGGACCCCTGATCGTTAGGTACAGTCGTGGCCGACTCTGGGGTTGCGGCACTCATCTCACTTTATTGCCCGAGGGAGCCGGCGTACAGCTTCCGGGTCATGTGGCCAACGTGACTAAGCCGCTTCTGGTGAACCAGAGCAGCGCATGGAAACGCCATTTACCTTCCCGCCGGAGTGGTACCTATTTATCTACTTGCACTTTGACGTGCTTTTGAACTGCTAGGTTGGCAGGAGCTGGGACCGAACAACGGGAGCTCACCCCGTCGCAGGGATTCGAACCACCGATCTTCTGATCGGCAAGTCCTAGGCTCTGTGGTTTAACCCACAGCGCCACCCGCTATGTGGGATACTCACATGGTAATGATAATGGAACTGGGCAGAAGAATGCTCACCCTATTCTTTCAAGCAGACTTTCTCTAGATGTTGCCCTCCAGATGTTGTTGGACTACAATGCCCATCACCCTAACTATTGGCCATGCTGGCAGAGGTTGATGGGAGTTGTAGTCCAAAATTATCATGAATGCACCAGGTTGAAGAAAAAAAAAAGCTACTTAAAGGCATGCACAAAAGGAGAATAATGTTCCCTTTGGAAGTATAAGCAAGGCTTGAGATGTCAGCATCTAGGCTTTTGGCCTAGAAAATGCACAGGCATTACTCATGGATTCTGGAGAAGAGGAACTGATACGTGTGACTGAGGAGACATTAGTTAGATATATGCGGTATTTGAATACCAAGAATACTACAGGAAGAGAGCTGGAGGAGTCTTAACCTTATTCACCATCACCACTCATATCTCTTCAGCAGCACTAATCAAATATATATGAGAAATGAATACCTTTCTCTTCCCTCATTGGCTCCTGATTGTCAGTTTTCAGCTGTTTATCTAATTACTGCCTCGGATCATTTGCCTGTCGCATAGCTGACAATGGTATGGATTTTGGCCAGCCTGAAATCCTCTCATTAAATTACTTAGAAGATCAAAGATTTGCGAATACAGTTGTGTGGAGTAACCACTTGCATAGCAAGAAGGATATAATTTTTTTTTTTTTAGCGGTGCTTCTGAGTAACAGAGAAAACCAAACTCTTAATTAGCTACACTTCAAAGAATGGATGTGACTGCCAACAGGTAATATAAAAATAAGGGGAAAGGGCACCACACCTGAACTAAAACTAAAACTACAAAAACCTGTAGTTTCAGCAGAATGCATTGAACATTTAGGGTGTACCTGTTCATGCACTTAATGCCACAGATGGATATGGGCATTGTTTTCTGTATACCTGAAGGAGCATCTCCACCCCTATCGTTCTGCCCGGATGCTGAGGTCCAGCTCCGAGGGCCTTCTGGCGGTTTCCTCACTCCAAGAAGTGAGGTTACAGGGAACCAGGCAGAGGGCCTTCTCGGTAGTGGCGCCTGCCCTGTGGAACGCCCTCTCATCAGATGTCAAGGAAATAAGCAGATACAGTGGTATCTCGGGTTAAGTACTTAATTCATTCCGGAGGTCTGCTCTTAACCTGAAACTGTTCTTAACCTGAAGCACCACTTTAGCTAATGGGGCCTCCCACTGCCGCTGGGCCGCTGGAGCACGATTTCTGTTCTCATCCTGAAACAAAGTTCTTAACCTGAGGTACTATTTCTGGGTTAGCGGAGTCTGTAACCTGAAGTGTCTGTAACCTGAAGCGTATGTAACCTGAGGTACCACTGTACAATGGTAACTCTGGGTGCGAATGAGATCCGTTCCGGAGCCCCGTTTGCATCCTGAAGCAAACACAACCCGCGTCTGTGCATCTGCGCATGCATGGGTCACGAATCACTGCTTCTACACATGCGCGTGACGTCATTTTGAGTGTCTGCGCATGCGCAAGTGCGGAAACCCGGATGTAACACGTTCCGTTACTTCCGGGTTGCCACGGAGGGCAGCCCGAAAATGCTCAACCTGAAGCTACTTCAACCCGAGGTATAATTGTATCTTATTTTTAAAAGACATCTGAAGGCAGCTCTGTTTAGGGAAGTTTTTAATATTTAATGCTGTATTGTTTTTAACACTCGATTGGAAGCCGCCCAGAGTGGCTGGGGAAACCCAGCCAGATGGGCGGGGTAATAATAATAATAATAATAATAATAATAATAATAATAATAATAATTATCCTCTGTATTGTAAGATCCTGAGAAAATCCATGACTGGCTCTGGTTTCCTGCAGCATGAGTAGTTGGCATACGTGTAGCAAGATGAATTTATGAAACAGCATCACATGCTATATATTGGCAGATCACGTTATTCATTCACTTACTCCATTTACAGCCCACCTTTCCTCGAAGGAGTTCAAGGCAGCAGCATCCCATTTTATGGTCACAATAAGTCCCGTGACGTAGGAGTGGCTGAGAGAGAACGACTGGCCCAAGGTCACCCCGTGATTTTCGTCACTGAATGGGGGTTGGAACCTAGGTCTGAGAATCAACCTAACCCACATGTTGTAAGGATGCCCAAGGGGGTTGTGGGGTCACATTGCAAATCCCTGCTTACTGCAGCCAATCCAAGCACTGAATAAATTCCAGCAACTAAAGCTTATCCTGCCGTAGAGACAAATCAACCGTTTCAGGAAGCACAAATAAATCTACAAAAATAATCTTTTGCAGTATTCTAAAACAGGATAGGGACGCAGGTGGCACTGTGGTCTAAACCGCAGAGCCTAGGGCTTGCCGATCAGAAGGTTGGCGGTTCGAATCCCCGTGACGGGGTGAGCTCCCGTTGTTTGGTCCTGGCTCCTGCCAACCTAGCAGTTTGAAATAGGTACCGCTCCGGCGGCTCCCGCTCCGGCGGGAAGGTAAACAGCGTTTCTGTGTGCTGCTCTGGTTTGCCAGAGGCGGCTTAGTCGTGCTGGCCACATGACCTGGAAGCTGTACGCCGGCTCCCTCGGCTAGTAAAGTGAGATGAGCAGCGCAACCCCAGAGTCGTCCGCGACTGGACCTAATGGTCAGGGGTACCTTTACCTTTACCTATAAAATATGATTACGAACTGGACAGGGATGTCTCCATCTTTTCAAAAGTATTTTTAGAAGGTTTTTTTTTCTTTTTTAAAAAGGAATCTGCCTATGTTAAAATACAAAGAAAACCAAATGGGAAAACATACTTGATACAGAACGATGAGGACCCTACTTTGAATGCCTTTACCAGCAGGAGAATCTTAAGAGGTTTTCAAAATATGCTGCAGGGTTTTGTTTTTTGCTTTTTGAGGAATTTTATTGTTTTGTATTGTAGTTTACCCCTGATTAATTGATGTTTGTATGTATGCACATGTATAATATATATATATGTATTTACAGAGAGAGACAAAGAATTCATTATTTTTGTAAACCGCTTAGAGGCTGTTTCAGTATTGAGCAGTATATAAATAAACATATGAAACAAATAGATCAGAATATTTGGCTGTTTGCTGCAACGCCAGCCATCATGATTAGCCCCCTTGAAATGAGATCAGAGTGCAGCAGAATCGATTTTCGCACAGTAAGTCTCATTATTTGGGACACAGGTCAGCTGGGCATGATCCAGACAAATATTGCTTGCTACACCACAGCCATTTTAGATTGATTCTGTCTCCATCCCCAAGTCACAGATACTTCATCATCGTGGAGACATGTCAAGATGTGCACTTGTATAAATGATAGTGCCCTTGCTAGAAACATCTTTTGGGTAAGGCCAAAACAGCAACGTAAACTCTGCTAGATGCTGAAGGTAAAAATACAATTCAGGAAGCAAACCTGATGGCCTCTTTTTCTTTCTATCTTTCTCAGGTCACAAACATGATGATTCCCAAGGGTATCTGTCTGGTGGCACTGTGTGGATAGCTTTCAAATATTATCTGTATAGTTAAATGATCTAGACAGCATCTTAAAAAGCAGAGACATCACCTTGCCAACAAAGGTCCATATAGTAAAAGCTATGGTTTTCCCAGTAGTGATGTATGGAAGTGAGAGCTGGACCATAAAGAAGGCTGATCGCCGAAGAATTGATGCTTTTGAATTATGGTGCTGGAGGAGATTCTTGAGAGTCCCATGGACTGCAAGAAGATCAAACCTATCCATTCTGAAGGAAATCAGCCCTGAGTGCTCACTGGAAGGACAGATCGTGAAGCTGAGGCTCCAATACTTTGGCCACCTCATGAGAAGAGAAGTCTCCCTGGAAAAGACCCTGATGTTGGGAAAGATGGAGGGCACAAGGAGAAGGGGACGACAGAGGACAAGATGGTTGGACAGTGTTCTCGAAGCTACCAGCATGAGTTTGACCAAACTGCGGGAGACAGTGGAAGACAGGAGTGACTGGCGTGCTCTGGTCCATGGGGTCACGAAGAGTCGGACATGACTAAACAACTAAACAACAACAGTTAAACGATTTCTAGAGTTATATCTGTCTATCCCAGGGGTCGGCAAAGTTTTTGTGGCTTGGGCTGGTTCACGGTCCTGCAGACGCCGCGATGGGCTGGAGAGTGCGCACGCACGCATGCGCAAATGCTATTTCCGGTGCTCCTTCCGGTGCAGAGGAGGCGTGCGCAGCTTCCTATTGGCTGCAGGACCTTCCTGCAGCCAATGGGAAGCCAGCCAGCGTCACAGAAGGCGGTCCCCGCTCTGCTCTATGCCGGTTTAGCATGGCGCACGGGAACCGACTGAGCAGGTGGTGGGGGTCCCTGAGTGGGCAGTGGGGGTCCATGGGCTGGTTAAACAACCCCCATAGGCCGCTTGTGGCCCATGGGCCTGAGGTTGCCAACCCCTGCTCTATCTGTTATAGGAGAGCTTTTTTTCAGCCAAAACTTGCCGGAACTCAATTCCGGTACCTCTCATGTAGGAGCCATTCCAAGAGAACAAGGGATGTGTTCATGGTGAGTTCCGACACTTCTTTTTCTAGAAAAAGAGCACTGGTTATAGGATCCAGAGCAGGTCAGGCATTTGCTATAATGAAACAGGATTGTTGGGCTATAGCAAATATCAACAAATTAGTGTGCATCTCTCTCTGTGTGTACATGTATGCCTTCATTCAGAGAAATCCAAGTCTTTTGATGAGAAGGCATAGGATAAAAATGCTATATATTGATTAGCAGGGGAAAAGGGGAGCCAAACACACTGTTTTGATTGGCTGTTACGCAACTCTAATAGAATTGGTTTTCTTTCCTAAGGTGGGATTGCAAACGGCATTCTGAGAGTACTTTGAGCAGCTGGAAGTTGGGGAAGGAAGAGAAAGAGCGACTGTATGGAAGAGTTCACCCTTAACTACCGGTAATATGTAGGGTCTGTGACTTGTAGTTTAGGGGGGAAAGCAACCTAACAAAGATATCTACCAGGAATCAGAGGACAGGGTTTTTCTATTTTATTTTGATTACCTGCTCAGCTTGGCTGTCTGATTGCAGAATTAAAATTGCTTCTGCTAGAGAATGAAATACATGGCTGAACGTGCTTTTCTAGTGCGGTTTGGACAAATTCAATTTCCCTTTTCAAGGTTAGCAGCTTTCACGGCAACAGCCAGGTTACCTTTTTATACTTGAGGGGACAGGGTAACAGAAGGAAATTCATTAAGTGGTGGAGGTAGACTGGTATATATCTCATTCCTTTCAGGATGAGTTGTGATAGTCCCAAGACTGGCAGAAGGCCCAAACAACACTGCGTTGCAAACAATCCACTTCCATAAGTACCTTGAGAACGCTGACTGTCCATAGGTACAGAGAATACACCATACAATACAGTCATACCTCGGGTTACAGACGCTGTGAGATTTCGGGTTGCGCACCGCGCTGAACCTGGAAGTACTGGAACTGGTTACTTCTGGGTTTCGGTGCTTGCACACACACAGAAGCGCTATATCGTGCTTTACACATGCACAGAAGCGGCGAATTGCAACCCGCGCATGCGCAGGTTGCGAACGTGCTTCCCGCACGGATCACGTTCGCAACCCGACCGTCCACTGTACTTTAAATATACCACAAGCAGATCAGAGTCTAAGGCTGTGTATGCACTAACCCATCTGTAGCACAAAAATGTGTGTTTTTTTAATCAATCCAGAATTATACATGCTCATCCTCAACATATGCCCCAGGTGATGCCAAGCGAAATGAGACAGGAATGGCAGCATCTGCCCAAGGGCGAGGAGGATTCTTAGGTGAGGGTGGAGATAGCTCTAGTGGCGACTGGGAGAAGCATTTTAAAACAAGTGGGAGGGCTGTGTCCAGTGCTTTTAAAAAAAAAGTTTAAGGGTACTCTCATTTTGACTCAAGAAAACCACCATTTTATAGTTCAAATCGGGAAAAGTGAATACAATAAACGAACTGTTATGTACTGAGTTGAATAGGATCCAAACTGCAGCAGTCTGATTGGTCCTAGAACAATAGGCTCCAAAAGGCAGCAGTCTGATTGGTCCTAGAACAATAGGATTCAGAATGCAGCAGTCTGATTGGTCCTAGAACAATGCAGCAGTATGATTGGTTAGCAGGAACCACCCAATCATGCTCCAGATAGAAGTGAATCCACAACCTGATTGGCCTACAGTAGAATCCTGGAATTAGCCAATCATGTGCAGCCCATTGTGTAAATAATGTATATAAAGCAGATACTTTGAGGGGACATTCATTCATTCCTCCTCACCACTATGAGCTGAATAAAGAGCATGAAATCACTTTGCGACTCTGAGTATATTTCACTGGCGACGAGGATGGGATCCCGCTGAGCTGACTGCCACACACAGCACCGCAGCACCGCCACCTGCCGCACCGCTGCCTCGCACCGTGTATCCAGGCTTCAGCTCCGGGACACAAGGAACTCAGAATGGCAACTGACAGCAGCTTCTCGCCATTCAACCCAGCATCTGGAGACTGGGAAGCGTACGCCTCCCGTTTCACCTTCCTCCTAGAAGCCAAAGGGGTCACCGATGAAGAAGATGCCAAGAAGAGGGCAATATTCTTCAGCGTCTGCGGAGAGGAGACATTTGAAATCGCCCGGGCTCTCCTTGCGCCTGAAGACGTCGCTACTGTTCCATACAAAACAATAATGGAACAGCTGAAGGGGCACTTTTCGCCACAGCCCTCAGTGGTGGCTCGTCGAAATGCCTTCTACGCAAAGCGGCAAGCCCCTGGGGAAACCATAACTGGGTTTGTGACCTCTCTCCGCCAAGCTGCCCGGTTCTGCAACTTCTCAGAGCTGGAGAACATGCTTCGTGACCGCCTTGTCGGTGGCCTGAAGGATGAGAAGCTGCAACGACGCCTGTACGCTAAGAAGAACCTAACGTTCCAGGTCGCTCTGGAGGAGGCCCTGGCAACGGAAGCTGCTGAGAGGTCGACGCAAGAGGCACGGCTGAGCCAGCCGTCCCAACCGAGGGTCCACCACGAAGACCTCACCAACGACTCGGGATCCGACAGGGAGGAGGTGCACCGAGTACAGCAGCGCACTCAAGCAGCCCACATACCACAGCTGCCTCGACGAGAAGGAGGGAACTGCGCAAGCTGTGGAGAAAGTCACGAGAGGAGGACCTGCCGTTTCCGCAACGCAGAGTGCAGGCAGTGCAGAAAATTGGGACACATCGCCCGGGTGTGTCGGGCTCGGCCCACCCGAAGCCAGGCATCAGATGACCAATCCAAGAGCCCCAGGTCCCGGGGCCCAACGCACCAAGGCAACTCGACGGAGCTCACAGACTTCCAGGTATACCAGTTGCCCCACCCCAACGTAGAGAAAATTTATGTAGAGGTACAGATAGAGGGGGCCCCTTGCCGCATGGAGCTTGACACGGGTTCAACTCTATCCATAATCTCGGCAAGGACCTTAAGGAAACTGTGTCCTACTGGGGGTCCCAAACTCAGGCCGGCCCCATTCACCCTCCGGGACTTCCAGAAACGTAAGGTCCCCACAATGGGGGTGGGGACCTTCAGGGTGCAATACCGAGGGCGGACGCGGCAACTGGACTTGCTTGTGGTCAAGGGCCCCTACATTAGCTTACTGGGGTTGGCATGGTTTGGACCACTGGGACTAGCCATCACCGGGGTGAACCACATGAGCTTACAAGTGGACGTGGACGCCATATGCAAGGAGTTTCCGGGGGTTTTCGATGGGAAATTGGGACAGTATACGGGCCCCCCCATTGCTCTACAGCTTGACCCCGCAGTACGACCAGTCAGGCTCAAGGCCCGCCGGGTCCCATTCGCCCTGAAACCCCGTATAGACGAGGAATTGGACCGACTCGTGGAGCAAGGAGTGCTGGAGCCGGTGCCTAATGCCCCCTGGGAAACCCCAATCGTCACACCCGTCAAGCCTAATGGTTCGGTCCGCATCTGCGCAGACTACAAATGTACCATAAACAAGGCCCTCATGGCCCATGCATACCCAGTGCCAGTGGTCAGCCATGTCCTTGCCACCCTGGCTGGGTCGAAAATTTTTGGCAAGCTGGACTTGGCCCAAGCATATCAACAGCTGCCAGTAGATGAGGCCACAGCAGAGGCACAGACGATTGTGACGCACAGAGGAGCGTTCAGGGTAAAGCGGCTGCAATTCGGGGTCAGCGTGGCACCAGGCATATTCCAGAATCTAATGGACTCTCTCCTTAAAGGGATTCCTGGTGTCACCCCCTTCTTTGATGATGTGTTGATTGCCGGGCCCACACCAGAGGAGTTTGAGGACCGCCTCCGCACTGTTCTGCACCGTTTCCAGATGGTGGGTCTCAAGGTGAAGCGGGAAAAATGTCTACTAGGAGTGCCTCAAGTGGACTTTCTGGGATTTATGGTGGATGCAGAAGGGGTTCACCCGACTGGGGACAAGGTACGGGCCATTTGTGATGCCCCAGCGCCCAAGAACAAGACTGAACTTCAGGCCTTCTTGGGATTATTGAACTTTTACCATTCCTTCCTTCCCCACAAGGCGGCGGTAGCGGAGCCCCTACACAGACTCCTGGACAAGCGGGCCCCTTGGGTGTGGGGCCAGCGCCAGGAGGCCGCATTCCAGGCAGTCAAGGACTTGCTTGTCTCAAACTCGGTCTTGGCACACTTCGACGAGAGGCTGCCGGTGGTGCTAGCATGCGACGCCTCGCCCTATGGCATCGGCGCTGTCCTGGGACACCAACTCCCGGATGGAAGAGAGGTACCGGTAGCATACTTTTCCCAGACACTCAACGAAACCGAGCGGAACTACTCGCAAATCGACAAGGAGGGTCTGGCAATCGTGAAGGGAGTAAAAAAATTCCATGATTTCTTGTACGGGCGGCCCTTCACCGTGGTGACTGACCACAAGCCGTTGCTTGGCTTGTTTGCCCCCGAAAAGCAGACCCCCCAAGTGCTGTCTCCTCGCGTCCTCAGGTGGTCAATTTTCCTTGCCAGCTACCAGTATGCACTGATTCACCGCCCTGGAAAGGCGATGGGCCATGCAGACGCCCTCAGCAGGCTACCACTACCGGAAACAGGCCCCGACCCAGCACCTGCACAAGAGGTTATGAGCCTGGAGCTGCTTCCTGACCGCCCCATTCAGGCACAAGAAGTTGCACACCATTCCAAGAAAGATAGGGTCATCTCCCGGGTCCTGGACTGGGTGTGGAGGGGATGGCCCAGCCGCAGCCCCGGGCCAGAATTCGCCGGCTACACAACCCGCAAACATGAACTGTCAGCCCACAAGGGGTGCCTGTTATGGGGAAGCAGGGTCGTTGTTCCCCAGCCCCTCCGCAAAAGGGTCCTCACAGCCCTACACGAGACACACCCAGGGGTAGTAAGAATGAAGGCCCTTGCCAGGAGTTATGTGTGGTGGCCGGGGATCGACGGAGAGATAGAGGCCTGGGTCAAACACTGCCAGGCCTGCCAGGAATCCCGCCCAGATCCCCCAAGGGCCCCAGTCCAGTCCTGGGAGTCCGCCCGAGCACCATGGTCACGCCTGCATGTGGACTTCGCTGGCCCCTTTCAGGGGAAAACATTCTTCATAGTGGTGGACTCCTACACCAAATGGCTGGAAGTCGCACTGGTACCGTCCACTTCTACGTCCGCAGCCATCCGGGTACTACGCAGGCTGTTTGCAACCCACGGGCTCCCTGACACTCTCGTCTCAGACAACGGGACTGCATTTACATCAGGAGAATTTCAAACCTTCACAGTGCAGAACGCCATCCGCCACATCCGTTCGGCGCCATTCCACCCTGCCACCAATGGCCAAGCAGAACGCATGGTGCGGACCACCAAGGACACCCTTCGCCGCATGACGCAAGGGGATTGGGAGTACCGCCTTGCCACATTCCTTCTAGCACAGCACAGCACCCCCAGCTCAACGACTGGCCGGAGCCCCGCTGAACTACTAATGGGTCGGCGCCTTGCAATCAGATTGGACCGCCTTCACCCCGATAGAGCTCAGGATGAGGTAGTGGTGGGGGAAGGCAGGAACCCCCGGACCTTCGAGGCCCAGGACCCAGTGTACGCAAAGAATTTTGGGGCAGGCCCTGCATGGGTACCTGCCACAGTCACCAGGGTCACGGGCCCCGTGTCGTACGAGGTGCTAACAGATGGGGGGCAATGCTGGCGCCGCCACTGCGACCAGATACGGCGACGATTCCCGGGAGAAAACCAGGAGGAGGAGGACAGGTCAGAGGAGTCCCAAGGGAACAGTGGGGCAGTGAGGCCCATAGAGCAGCAGGGGCAAGCAGGAGAGGCAGAATCAGTAAATACAGAGAGGACCCGCGAGGCCGAAAGGACACCGGAACCAGAACCACGACTGAGCGAGCCGGTTGCGCCAGACCAAACAGCCCCATCCTTGGAACACGAGCCAGAACCTGAACCCCGGACCAGGGAACACCCCAGGCCGCAACGCACACGTAGGCCACCGGCGTACCTTGAGGACTATGAATGCGACCTTCCGGGCAGGACTGGAACTTAGAGGGGAGGGGTGTTATGTACTGAGTTGAATAGGATCCAAACTGCAGCAGTCTGATTGGTCCTAGAACAATAGGCTCCAAAAGGCAGCAGTCTGATTGGTCCTAGAACAATAGGATTCAGAATGCAGCAGTCTGATTGGTCCTAGAACAATGCAGCAGTATGATTGGTTAGCAGGAACCACCCAATCATGCTCCAGATAGAAGTGAATCCACAACCTGATTGGCCTACAGTAGAATCCTGGAATTAGCCAATCATGTGCAGCCCATTGTGTAAATAATGTATATAAAGCAGATACTTTGAGGGGACATTCATTCATTCCTCCTCACCACTATGAGCTGAATAAAGAGCATGAAATCACTTTGCGACTCTGAGTATATTTCACGAACAAAAGTACAAAGATTCACAAAATGTTTAGGGCTATGCGTACCCCTGCGTACCCCCAGAAAAAAGCACTGGGTGTGCCATACATTGGGGTTCTTTTGCTCAAGCTTAAGCTTAGCTACCTATCCTAGCCTCTGCCAAGGTATCTTTTGAGCCTTCAGCTTGTAACCTGAGCTGATGCAAAGGTCATGTGCTAACTTCCTTGATACAACTATCAGGATTTCCTGAACAGTGAGTCCAAGTCTTTTGTTTGAGGGTAGGAATCAGGACCTTCTAGATCCTGCTGTCCACAAGGTGTGGTTACTTGATATTGAGTTGGAAACCCTTCCCATGATTAGGTCATCCATGCTTCTTACACATGCCCCAAGTGGAGAAAGGAAGCGGTGATTTTGGTCTTGGTATATTCCCACCTATAGCATCAATGGGCAGGTGCGCCCATTTCAAAAGGACACACCATGGGGTAAAACAACGAACTTTTATTTTCACAGCAAAACTAGTTTTTTAAGAAACACTTTTCAAGAGCAAAAATATGCAGTAGAACTAGATTTTGTGTGGACTACGATATAAAAAAGCAAGCACTCAGTTTCTATTGATTCTAGAATAAAATGTTGTGTGGCTGCAGCTTCTATCAAGATAGCTGGTGCCCATTTTATTTAGCTTGACTTAATTGCCCGCTGCTGATTCAACACAAAGCACACAGAAATGATTTCATTTCTCAGCGTTATTGGCAGTTGTTGATATTCAATAGCTGATTCGAACGAGACATCTAATTTGGGAGGGGAGATGGAATATTTGCTTCTGTACAATTTCTCACATTTGCTACGTCAGCAATATCAAAGTGTCTCATCAACAGTTTGATAGCATTATGTAAGGATGCCAAAGTTCTTGCTTGTGGAAGCTTCATGGTGCAACCGTGAAACTGATTCCTGCTACCTGTGCAGTAGGCTTAGATCTCATCCCAAAGTTGATTTAAAGTGCACTAGAAAGTGCCAGCTCCAGCATTTTTAGGGTGTGAGGAGAGAGGCTTGGGCAAGGTACCCCCAGTGTGTCTGTTAACCTAGGATATCCAAATCAAAAAATCTTTTGGTCCACATCTCATCTTTTGGGTGCTATGGCAGTACTGTGGGTTGGGGAGCTAGAGCACATTAGCTCTAGAGATGGGATAATTTGCCTATTTCCAATCCACTACAGTGGTACCTCGATTTACAGATGCTTCAGGTTACATACGCTTCAGGTTACATACTCCGCTAACCCAGAAATAATACCTCGGGGTAAGAACTTTGCTTCAGGATGAGAACAGAAATTGTGCTCCGGCGGCGGGAGGCCCCATTAGCTAAAGTGGTGCTACAGGTTAAGAACAGTTTCAGGTTAAGAACGGACCTCCGGAACGAATTAAGTACTTAACCCGAGGTACCACTGTACTGTCATTTTAATGTATTTTACTCAGTTCTGTTGAATTACTTAGGGTTGCCATATGTCTCGGACATAGCTGGTATTTGGCCTTCGCAAACAGTGTCTGGGAGAAAAATGGTTAAATGTCCGGGAAATCCAGACATATGGCCACCCACGTTGGGAATGTCGATTTGGGTGAATTTAATAATAAAAAAGCTCAACAACTCAAAAAGATCAACAACCTTTGTGTCCGGATTTTCACTTTTTGAAATTTGGCAACGCAAATGTACATTATACATTTTTTTTAAAAAGAAACCAGAATGCACATATAAATGCATACTATTTATATATTTAAAGCCCCAAGAACTGTTAGAACAGCCAGAAAGTGACAAAATCTAGTTGAAAGCGTGATTCCCATCTGTACATTAGTCTGCGAGGTGTGGATTGGTTCATTTCATGTAGGAATGAATAAAGATCAAATTCTTCATGCACCCCTATTTCCGTCATATCTACTATGGTAGTGAAAATGAAGCTTGTGTGGGAAATGTAAAGAAAAATAAGGTACTTTCTATCATATCTGGCGGACCTGCCCCAAGGTGAAAGACTTCTGGGAGAAGATTTATAATGAATTGAAAAAAATGTTGAAATATACATTTATTAAAAAACCAGAGAGGCCTTTCTTCTTGGAATAACAGGTCTGGAATTGCCCAAGAAAGATGTTAAATTATTTTTGTATGCCATAACTGCTGCTCAAATTTTATTAGCTAAGAATTGGAAAACACAAGAAGTACCAGCGGTGGAAGATTGGCAGATGAAGATGATGGACTTTTCGAAGCTAGCCGACCTGACTGGAAGAGTCCGCGACCAGAAGGAGGAGGACTACCAGGAAGAATGGATGAAATTTAGTTAAATATGTTAAGTTAAACTAATTGGAAAAATTTGCAAATACCAGATAGGTTTAGGATTTAAATACGTAATGTGATGAATCAATATGTTTAATGTTGAATTGGAAAGAAAGAAAGATGTTAGGTGATTAAGTTAATTTTTTAAGAATATTGGATTTGGAAATCCGTTAAAATGATATACATTGAAATTCAACCAGGGGGACACGAGGAAGTCACTTAACAATGTAACTAAATTTGATTTAATACGGTGGAGGTTTATGTTTGTTTTTTAAAAGGCCGGTTCGTTTATTATTATTTTTTTGAAAATTAATAAAAAATGAAGCTTGTGTGAATCCACTTCGCGTCTCATAACTGAGACTGAACTCTCTAAAACTGCCGATTAGATTAAATGGGGTGTGCCACAAATGCTTGCCTCTATTCGGTTATCCTAAAAGTGACCCTAAACATTTAATTATGGGGTCTGCCTTTACAGAATCTGAGCTTGGCCGGACCTGATCCTCGATGCAAAACTGAAACTTCATTAACATCCCAGGAGAAATGTGTCAGCTACACTGAGTGACCCACTTAGAAGCAGTAGATAATAATCCCTTGTGTCATTGGTAAGGTCATAATTATAAACCATTAGGTCAAAATACTCATGGAACGATTGGAAAGAATCTTTTAAACATACCTGATGAACACCGAACCAGTACTCTCGGTAGCGCTGAGGGGAGGGGGGTCATCGCTTGACTTGCGGGAGCGAGACTGTCGCTTAAAATGAAAGTCCAAGTCTTGGAGATCATGCATCTTCTTAACCATTTTAACAAAATTAAATGGCCGTTGGAAAAAGAATAAATGCTTCTCATCTGTCCCCAGACATATCCTTCTGCAGCACAGGTGTTTGCTGATATTTGACGTCGATTTTTATGTTGAACCTAGTTCAGGAAGGAGTTTTCTTTATGAGTTAATAAGTCACTTATTTGAACAATGTCACATGCCTCTTGTATACCTGTCTGAAGGCAGCCTTATTTACTTAGTACTAAAACCTAGGTATTAGTAATACTAATATACCGCTAAGGTGGCTAAGAAATCGAGCTATTTAAACATATATTCCTTTGGTAAACGAAGCAGTATTTGAAAGCCGTACTCTCGCAACATGGCTCATTAACCCGCTTCTATACAGAGCGGCATTGCTAAACACAGTTTGCCAAATCTGTGCAGTAAACTGAGTCTGGGTATTGGAAATGGGTTAAGTTTCTAAGCACTTGTAAATCCTGCCTCCCAGTGAACCCTGCTAAATCCGCTGATTTCGGTGAGATCAAGGCTAAGTAGCAAAGTACATGTTGTATCAAAGGTTGGCACAGGGCTGGGGAAAACCCCTACCAAAGAATTTGAGGAGCTTTCAGAACTCAAGGTCAGACTCAATAAGCTACAGGAGATGCACAATTGGATTTCTCATTGCTTTCTATTTTTTCTTAAGAGCAGCCCTGAGTTGGAGCCCTTCCTTGCTTGCCATCCCCCAAGTTCCAACCTTTCCCAACCTTGGGTCCCTAGATGTTGTTGGACTACAGCTCCCATCATTCCTCGTCAGCATGGCCAGTGGTCAGGGGCAATGGGAAATGAAGAATACCTGGGACCCATGTTTAAGAAAGTCAGTCAGTCATAGCGATGGAGCAAGCCGATTGGGTGCCTGGGGCGGCGCTTGTGCCCTGCGCCCAGGGGCAGGGGCCTCCGTAGGGCCTCCGAGGAATCTGCCTGCCTCCTCCCACTCAGCTGCCCTACAGCTGAGGGGGAGGCAGCGGGCAGACCGTGTGGGGCAGCGTGAAGCCTGCAGATGCCCAAGCCACCGCGTCACTTCCAGGAGAGACGCGAGGCTCGGGCACGCTGCAAGCCCTGCAGTGATTGCTGCCCGACATTTTGTCACCCCCTCAGTGGTCTTCCTCCGCCCCTGGTCAGTCAGTCAATCTGTCTTTATTTAATCTGTATACCACCCTATAACCATAGATCTCAGGGCAGTTCACAACATATTACAAACAAACAAACAAACAGAAAATACATAATAAAAACAAAAACAGCCCAATAATCCCCCCTTCCACAACACATTTTAAAAAAATTGAATGTTGATCAGCCAAGGCCTTGTTAAAGAGGAACGTTTTCGCCTGGTGCCTAAAGGTGTTTAATGGCGCGCAAGGCCTTATAAAGACTTATAAAGACTTTTGAAATTCCCCTCCTGTAGATCAAGACCACCCCCAGAAACATCGCACATACATCACAGAAGGGGTGTAACCTAAGACCACCCCTCGGATACATCATACCTACATCACAGAAAAGGCAGTCTTAAAACAGAAATTTGAATGTTGTTTTTCTCCTGTCGTTGTTTATCTCCTATCTGGCAGGTTACTTGATTGGATTTCCTGGGCAGCCTGGCTAGTCTTTTGTAATGATAAATACTTAGTTCCTGGGCCAGGTCACAGGCTCACACCCTATTTAAATCTTAAATGTGCCCTTAAGACAGGATTTGTGAGGAAAGAGACAGTGGGGAGGTTTCCCACTTTGAGCTTGCAGAGAAAACATTTGCTCAGTTTAGGAATCAAAATGGTTCCAGGTTGGTCTTTCTGGGCTGATCTATGTACGTGCTTGGTTGGTACGCTTATGAATATTACCATATATCTAAGACCATAAAATTCCTATCACAGGAGCCATCGCCTAGCATCATCTAGAGGACCACAGGTTCCTCACACCTGAAGTAAAAAGACATGGTTTTTAGTCCTGACTTCACGACTGTCGGGATAGAGAGAACTTCCATTAAGGAAGGTATAGAGTATAGAGAAATGTTTTTTTCTGGGGCCAATATACAAGCACAAGACAGCAGCAATAAAACAATGTCTGTCCAATAAGATGAATCATGTGTGCAGCTGTGTCTGTGTTCTTGGTTGTTCTCTCTCTTTCCCTCCCTCTCACACACACGCCTTGAGGAATTGGAAAGCTGCATCACCTTCAGCGATCAATATCAACACAGTTTGAAAGAGCCAGAGGTTCGACTGCATTTATTCCGTGAGGCTGGTAGCATTTCTGAGCATTTAAGCTGGCTAGGAAGTTTCCACAATGTGGAATGCTTTCCCACACAAAACATCCCTCGCTATTTGCTCATTTCGTTCCAATACTTTAAAGCCCTTCATCAGTTTTGTCTCAAACATGATTCAAATGAAGATTAAATGAAACAAAACACCATGCACACAAAGTATCATAAACCAAACGGCATTAAAAAATGCTTATTAGTATTCACAATGTTTTGATAGAATAAGTCCAGCTAGTTGCATTGTACAGTGGTACCTCTGGTTAAGAACTTAATTTGTTCCGGAGGTCCGTTCTTAACCTGAAACCATTCTTAACCTGAGGTACCAGTTTAGCTAATGGGGCCTCCCGCTGCTGCCGCGCGATTTCTGTTCTCATCCTGAGGTAAAGTTCTTAACCCGAGGTACTACCTCCGGGTTAGCGGAGTCTGTAACCTGAAGCGTTTGTAACCTGAGGTACCACTGCACTTTACAAGCCTGAGACCTGCTCTCTTTTAACACTATAAGAACTCTGGGCTGGATCTACATTGATCTCCTAAAGGTTATTAAATATAATGTTCTATAATGTTTAATCACAAGTGGTTCCCAGGATGTCTCTAGTGCAGGCACTGATGAGACCCAGACCTGCTTAGCTTTAGCAAAGTGGTGGCTTCGTAGAATTGTAGAGTTGGAAGGGACCCCGAAGGCCATCTAGTTCAAAGTGCAACCCCCTGCAATGCAGAAATCTCAGCCAAAGCTTCCATGACAGATGGTCATCTAACCTCTGCTTAAAAACCTCCAACGAAGGAGAGTCCGCAACCTCCTGAGGGAGACTGTTCCACTGTTGAACAGCTCTTCCTGTCAGAAAGTTCTTCCTAATACAGTGGGACCTCGGGTTAAGTACTTAATTTGTTCTGGAGGTCCGTTCTTAACCTGAAACTGTTCTTAACCTGAAGCACCACTTTAGCTAATGGGGCCTCCTGCTGCTGCCACGCTGCCGGAGCACGATTTCTGTTCTTATCCTGAAGCAAAGTTCTTAACCTGAGGTACTATTTCTGGGTTAGCGGAGTCTGTAACCTGAAGCTTATGTAACCTGAAGTGTATGTAACCCGAGGTACCACTGTATTTAGTTAGAATCTCCTTTCTGTGAGGAGGTCCTACACACGAGTAGGAGTCCAGCAGAGACACATGCCCGACTGGCATGTGTCTCCCTCCTGGTAGTTCGTTCGGAAGATTTAAAATCTTTCTCCAGCCCAAACATCACAGCGACTGATATCTCAGAGGCATCAGCACACTTTAGGATCAGCAGAGTATAGGCAGTCAGCGTTCAGACTCAGTAGCGCAGCATTTTGGCTATACTATGTTTATTTACATATACACACTTGGAGCATCGTAACTCAGCTCCTTCGTCTTCAGCATCAGACAGCAAAGATAGAGAGAACAAAGGACAAAAGTCCTACATCATGTAAACACAGTAATCCAAACATTCTGTCTCCATCACTTCCCACAATGTGGAATGAAAACATACACCGTCATGTGATAAAAACAATCCCATGGCTGCAACACAGGAAAAGAATTCTAACACTTCCTTGTAACTTGAAGCCATTGATTCGAGTCCTACCCTCCAGAGCAGGAGAAAACAAACATGCTCCCTCCACCATGTGACAGGCCTTAAGATATTTGAAGATGCCTATCCTATCTCCTCACAGTCTCATCTTTTCCAGGCAAAACATCCCCAACTCCCTCAACCATTCTTCATAAAGCTTGGTTTCATGTGCCTTGAGACCTTACCCATATGAGGCAATGCTCTGCTTTAACTCCCAGATAGGCAGACAGGTTACCCTGTGGCAGCAAAACAACAAAGGTTGTGTTATTTGCACAGCAAAGGTGGAACAAATATTTTACATGTATTGCTGTTGTCCATTAATTCATTGATGGATTGTTTTGATCGTTCTGATGCTGTTGGCTGCCTTGATTTTTTATATATAGAAAGGTGGAATACAGATATTTTCAATACACAAGCCTAGCTTGACAATCCTATGTTGCACAGAGACAAAGACTTATGTTTACTTTGGAGGGCAAATTGCAAGTTCTACCAAATGGTAGAATCCATGTCTCTGCTGGAACTGAGATACTTAAAGAGAAAACGTACCAAACAGTTGCAGGATCAAAGAAACACCCAACAAGAGGGCAAGGTCTTGCGTCAAAACTGTGAAGGAGTGATTTGAAAAGCCTGCCGGTATCAATCTATCTAGACAAACTGCACACTGTTGAAAAGAAGCTGACATATAGCAGAGTATTTATCCATCAAATCTGATGGTTATGACATCCTGCGGTTTATCAAGCACTGTTTGGAGATGGATATGTCCTAGGGAAAATAATAAAGGGGACTTTCAAAGGATTGGACAAAAATAATACCCAATGACTTACACAAAACTTAATCTTCTATTTATTTTGAAGAGTGGTGGGAAGATTTCGTTTTTTAAAATAATAATAATAATCCCGTTTCTTCTGTAGGAAAGGTGAGTCCTAGTTGTCAGCGGAGTTATATGCCTTCTGAAACAAATCTTTCATGTTTTTTGGGGGGTGTTTGTGTGCTCACCACCTCTGTAAGCAGTGACTCATACAAAAGCCTCAAAGCGTTGCATAGTATGACTGATTCATCAACACATCTGATGATCGTGAATGGAATTATTCATAATGAATTGTGATAACAATCTCGAAGTCTTAGCTGATGGAAAGCTTATGCTCGATCACAGTTTCCCGTCGGTGATAATGTACTAATGATGGATTTGCTTCTAGTTAGGAAGGAATCCAATTCATTATGAATTGTGCACAGTATAATGCAATTATCTAACACACTTGATTGTACTTTGTCCACAATATGCATTTTCAAAAATAATTCTAGTTTTGTAAAGAGATGCAAGCCTAGACCACCAAGGAACAAGAGGAGGAGAAACAAATAGGTGATTTTAACATGTTTTATGCACTTGAGAACTTGTGAACTTGGCTGAAGAGGCATGCCAGGTGTTAAAGTGGCTTGTCTCTTCTGCCAAGTAGCTAGCTGCGGTAGAAACTTCTCAAAGCCATTTGGCTCTTCAGGTTAATTTCCTTTCCATGTGAATTGTCAGTCTTGCATTATGCCACAGGGAGTACAGTTACACCTAGAGCTCCAGAGTTTCCACTGATGCTCGCACAGGATGAACTATTGAAATTTGGGGTAATTAAATGAGCAATAATGCCAAGAAAGCAATACATACTCATGTACAAAGAATGCTTAAATAGCTGGAATCCACATTAACATGTATTAATATAAGCTTTAAATTAAGAATAGAAGGATGTGCTGTCGACTTCCGGGTTAGCGCCATCGGCAGTGGCGGAATTCCTCTGATTCAGAGGAACCCGCTCCGCGAAAATCGGGTCTTGCCGCCACGGCGAAGGCGGAGACCCCTTAAAAATCCCAGGCGGAGGAAGCCTGGGAACGTGGGATTCGGCTGACACCAGGAGCGCCCCCCCTACACGCAAGGAAACCCCTTTTTGGGGGGTCCGAAGCGACGTGGGGGTGAGTGGCGCGGTGTCTTGAATCGACCGCTATTTTTACGGAGTGAAGCCGCACAGCCGTTGCCGGAGAGCGCTGACTTTTTCCTGTGGACAATTGGACTCTAAAACAAGTACCCGTGAGTAGAACGGAAAATTGGGCTAAGAAACATTTTAATTTGGCACTCAAGCGGGAAGGTTCTAAACAGGAAGTCCGCCTTCCGTTTTTGTAAATAATCCGAAGCAAAAATTGTGCAAGCTAAGGTCTGAAAAGCTGTTCATAAGGATCTAAAATTCCTCCTGTTTTAACCATCCAAACCCCTCTTTGAAGCAGGAGTAAAGAGGGGAAATTTGACTGTTTATACCTGCAGGAGAGAGAGTAAAGAATGATAAATTTCCACTGTCTCAAACCTGGGAACGGGGTGTCAGAGACAGAGACTTTTGGCAAAGTTCATTGACCGTGAAAGAAACATCTTTTGACAGATAGCTAAAGAAGAGATACAAATTATCTTCAATGTTTCCCTTTGCATTTAAAAGGAACTAAAAATTTGAAAAGTGAAAGTAACTTTCTTTTGTTGGATTTGCTTTTAAGATGGATACAAATAGAAACTGCCTCCTCTAGAGGAGGTTGAACCTGGAGCGGGCCAGGGGGGATCTGGAGTTGTGGGGGCCCTTAAGTTTGGAGGGTCCTTGAAGCATGTCTTTAAATACCCTCTGGACTACGCTGTTGACTGTGGGGAATGGAACTATGAGGAATGGGCTGATTTCTTGAGGAAAGATGGAGACATTTTCGAGTTGGAACATCCCCGAGATCTACTCTTCAATGAGAAAGGAAAGAAACTAAGAAAGAGATCAACAAAAGAGAAGGTAAAGTGCAAGTATAAACAAGAAGAAGATCTGCAGAAGGGACATGGAAGAGACTTAAGAGCCTTGGACATAGAATCATAGAATCATAGAATCATAGAATCATAGAATCATAGAATCATAGAATCATAGAATCATAGAATCATAGAGTTGGAAGAGACCACAAGGGCCATCGAGTCCAACCCCCTGCCAAGCAGGAAACACCATCAGAGTACTCCTGACATATGGTCGTCAAGCCTCTGCTTAAAGACCTCCAAAGAAGGAGACTCCACCACACTCCTTGGCAGCAAATTCCACTGTCGAACAGCTCTCACTGTCAGGAAGTTCCTCCTAATGTTTAGGTGGAATCTTCTTTCTTGTAGTTTGGAACCATTGCTCCGTGTCCGCTTCTCTGGAGCAGCAGAAAACAACCTTTCTCCCTCCTCTATGTGACATCCTTTTATATATTTGAACATGGCTATCATATCACCCCTTAACCTCCTCTTCTCCAGGCTAAACATGCCCAGCTCCCTTAGCCGTTCCTCATAAGGCATCGTTTCCAGGCCTTTGACCATTTTGGTTGCCCTCCTCTGGACACGTTCCAGTTTGTCAGTGTCCTTCTTGAACTGTGGTGCCCAGAACTGGACACAGTACTCCAGGTGAGGTCTGACCAGAGCAGAATACAGTGGCACTATTACTTCCCTTGATCTAGATGCTATACTCCTATTGATGCAGCCCAGAATTGCATTGGCTTTTTTAGCTGCCGCATCACACTGTTGGCTCATGTCAAGTTTGTGGTCAACCAAGACTCCTAGATCCTTTTCACATGTACTGCTCTCAAGCCAGGTGTCACCCATCTTGTATTTGTGCCTCTCATTTTTTTGCCCAAGTGCAATACTTTACATTTCTCCCTGTTAAAATTCATCTTGTTTGTTTTGGCCCAGTTCTCTAATCTGTCAAGGTCGTTTTGAAGTGTGATCCTGTCCTCTGGGGTGTTAGCCACCCCTCCCAGTTTGGTGTCATCTGCAAATTTGATCAGGATGCCCTTGAGTCCATCATCCAAGTTGTTGATAAAGATGTTGAATAAGACCGGGCCCAAGACAGAACCCTGTGGCACCCCACTATTCACTCTTCTCCAGGATGAAGAGGAACCATTGATGAGCACCCTTTGGGTTCGGTCAGTCAGCCAGTTACAAATCCACTGAGTGGTAGCATAGTCAAGACCGCATTTTACCAGCTTCTTTACAAGAATATCATGGGGCATAAGATTACCAGGTTGATGGACCAGAAGAAAAGGACAATAAGGACTGACATAACCCGAGACCAGGAAAAAGAGACGCTGGATGAAGATTGGAAGAAATTTTTTAAAGTTTTATTTTGGAAATTAGTGTAAAATTAATGAATATTAGGAAAAACGTTGGAAGGAAACTATTTGGCTTTAGTAGAAATAATATGGAGTTATGTACAAATAAGTATTAAGTTTTAAGCTTTAAGGTATTTTATGGTAAGATAAGGTTAAAATAAATTAAGGCAAATTGAATGACAGAATATAGTAGTGAAAGATGGAAGGATTTGCTGACTCAATTAACAGGTTAGGTTTTTTAAGATAAATTATTCAATTGAAAATTGAGTGTTATTAGGTGAAAATGCAAAGTTATAATATATTAAGATGAATTATCAAGATAAAAGAAAAAATGGAAAGGATTTGCTGAAATTACTAATTGAACTAGAATACAAAAAAGGGAGGTGTGAGGAGGTCAGGGAAACAAGTAAATGAAAGTTAAGATATGGAAAGGATGACGTGTTTTTTTTTCTAAATTGTTTTTATATCATTTTTATTTCTTTTTGTGTGTATTTTGTATTTTTTGTTCTTCTTTTCTTTTTCTCTTTTATATTTTTGTAACCTTTTCGAAACTTCAATAAATATTATTTTTAAAAAATAAAAAAATAGAAGGATGTGCTGTCAATATAATGATGATATAATGGATGGCATTTATTAGTGGTCCATGTTTCACAAGCATATAGTAAGGTTGTCAACGGTGTCTCTGAAAAATTTTACACATCACTTGGGAAGACAGGCGAACTAATATCAGTGTCCTGGAAGAAGCAAAGATCACCAGTGTTGAAGCAATGATTCTTCAACATTAACTTCGTTGGACTGGTCATGTTGTGCGGATGCCTGATGATTGTCTTCCAAAGCAACTACTCTATTCCGAACTTAAAAATGGAAAGCGTAATGCTGGTGGTCAACAAAAGAGGTTTAAAGACTGTCTCAAGGCAAATCTAAAAAATGTAGTATAAACACTGACAACTGGGAAACACTGGCCTGTGAGCGCTCCAATTGGAGAACAGCCTTTAACAAAGGTATCATGGGCTTTGAAGACACTCAAGGGACGCAAGGGAGAAATGTGCTAAGAGGAAGGCACGCTTGTCAAACCCTCACCGTGATCAACTCCCACCCGGAAACCTATGTTCCCACTGTGGAAGGATGTGTGGATCCAGAATTGGCCTCCACAGTCACTTACAGACTCATTGTTAAAACCGTGTTTATGGAAGACAATCTTACTCGTCTACGAGTGATCGCCAAAGAAGAAGAAGAAGAAATAATAATGAATTCATAATAACTCAGCTCTCAAATGCTAACATTTTGTTTCAACTTTCAAAAATGAATTGCATTAAATATATGGACAGCTTTTGTTTATGTAAAATCCTGAGATTTTTCTTTCTTTCTTTTTATTTAAAAAAAAGGAAAATAGTTTCATGCTCTATATTGTGTACATAAGGTGTTGTTGGGAGTAGGATACAGTGCTTATGAAAAGAACAATAGCCGTTTAAAACAATGCCTGTCTTTAGGCAATTTATCAGTAATAAACCTTTAGGCATTTAAATGGCCATTAATCCACTGAGCCCTCAGGGCTGATTTCCTTAAGAATGGATAGGTTTGATCTTCTTGCAGTCCATGGGACTCTCAAGAGTCTCCTCCAGCACCATAATTCAAAAGCATCGATTCTTCGGCGATCAGCCTTCTTGATGGTCCAGCTCTCACTTCCATACATCACTACTGGGAAAACCATAGCTTTAACTATATGGACCTTTGTTGGCAAGCTTTTCCTTAGGATGTCCCTATTTTCATCGGAGAAATGTTGGAGGGTATGGAGTTATGTGACCCCCGAGCCAAGGAGATAAGTAACTATACACCATTTAGAAGACATCTGTATAGGAAGTTCTTAATGTTTTATAGCATTATCATATACATTGTAAGCCGCCCCGCGTGGCTATGGCAACCCAGTTAGATGGGTGGGCCATTATTGTTATTGTTATCATTATTATTGAATAGGATGTCCCTATTTTCATTGGGACACGGGTGGCGCTGTGGTCTGAGCCTAGGGCTTGCCGATTAAAAGGTCGGTGGTTCGAATCCCCGCAGCGGGGTGAGCTCCCATTGCTTGGTCCCAGCTCCTGCTAACTTAGCAGTTTGAAAGCACGTCAAGTGCAAGTAAATTAATAGGTACCGCTCCGGTTGGAAGGTAAACGGCATTTCCATGCACTGCTCTGCTGTCGGTGTTACGTTGCGCCAGAACTGGCTTAGTCATGCTGGCCACATGACGTGGAAAAACTGTCTGCAGAGCGGACAAACACTGGCTCCCTCAGCCTGTAAAGCGAGACGAGCGCCGCAACCCCAGAGTCATTTGTGACTGGACTTAACTGTCAGGGGTCCCTTTACCTTTACCTTTATTTTCACTGGAGAAATGTTGGAGGGTATAGTCTTTGATTTGGTAGTCTCTATGCCTGGTTTTATTCTCAGTGACTTGCCCAGGGTCTGTATGGTTCAATGAAAAGGAAAATAGTTTTGCAAACAGTCCAGATAAACTGTTTAAAACTCCTATTGATTTCAATGAGAGAGTTAAGTCCATGCTCAGTTCTCTCCTATGAGAATCAACAAGACTTGAAAGTGGTTAGTAGTGACGGGATTATTATTCTTCCTATTGAGAACAAAAAGCAGTGCCAAAGCTTCCCTCAACATCACAGTGTAGTTATGCCATCTACTGTTCTCTTCAAGTATCACATTTAATTTGGCTTGGCAAAATTGTGTGGTGAGCCCGTTTATTTGAATTGTGACGAATTTGGATTTGAGAGGCAAATTTCATATCCCGAACCAAAGATGCAAAAAGAAGATTAGGTGGGGCAACAGCACAGTAATACCAAAGAAGTCCAACCCGGCAAAATAAAAACAGTTCTGGCTGATGTGTTGAAAATTAGCATAAATCCATATCAAAATGCGCCAATTGTTGGTAACAAAAGGCCAATTTGTAACTGAAGTGTCAACGCATCAATCATTAGAGTCAAATTGATAACGAGCCAAAGTCTAGGACATGGCAAACTAAGGCCCAGGGGCCGGATCTGGCCCAATCGCCTTCTAAATCTGGCCCATGGACAGTCCAGGAATCAGCGTGTTTTTACATGAGTAGAATGTGTGCTTTTATTTTAAATGCATCTCTGGGTTATTTGTGGGGCATAGGAATTCATTCATTCCCCCCCCTCCAAAATATAGTCCGGCCTCCCACAAGGTCTGAGGAACAGTGGACAGGCCCCCTGCTGAAAAAGTTTGCTGACCCCTGGTCTAGTACTATAGACCGCTTCAGTCTGTACATTATTGCAGTGAAAGAGTCCATACTTGCAACCAATTGATCTCAGATTTTGCTAGTAAAGCAGTGGTCTACTGTATGTGTTACTATTGTAAGGCATGTTGGAGTGCTGATCATCCAGTGGCCAGCTCTCTCTTGCTTTGAATCAGGCACTCCAATTCTAGGGGGCAGAGGTGTCACCAGCCCCCTCAATATTCCTTATCAGAGGGCTCAGCGGGATTGGCACAGTCTAGCAGAAAACTGCAGCAGCCTGAGTGCCATCTCCCAACACTGCAGAGGCTGGGGCAGCTGTCCGCTAGGAGGCACCAGTCTGGCCAGTGCAGCATTGGAAGACACCAATTTTGGGGGCCAACCGGTGCCTGTGCTCTCAGTGATGCTCAGTCTATCTCCTTGTCTCAACAAAGTTACCTCCAACTCCTCAAAAGGTTCCATCAACGGAGTCTCCGAAATTCTACACATCACTTGGGAAGACAGGCGAACTAATCCCAGTGTACTGGAAGAAGCAAAGATCACCAGTGTCAAAGCAATGATTCTTCACCATCAACTTTGTTGGACTGGTCATGTTGTTTGGATGCCTGATGATCATCTTCCAAAGCAACTTAAAAATGGAAAGCATAATGCTGGTGGTCAACAAAAGAGGTTCAAAGACTCTCTCAAGGAAAATCTAAAAAAAGTAGTATAAACACTTACAGCTGGGAAACACTGGCCATGTTGTGCGAATGCCTGATGATCGTCTTCCAAAGCATCTACTCTATTCCAAAGTTAAAAATGGAAAGTGTTTAAAGAGGTTGAAAGACTCTCTCAAGGCAAATCTAAAAAAAATGTAGTTAAACACCAGTACCTGGGAAACACTGGCTTGTGAGCGCTACTATTGGAGAATAGCCTTTACCAAAGGTGTCATGGGCTTTGAGGACGCGCAAACTCAGGACGAAAGGGAGAAATGTGCTAAGAGGAAGGCACGCTTGGCAAACCCTCACTGTGATCAACTGCCTTCCAGAAACTCATGTTCCCACTGTGGAAGGACATGTGGGTCCAGAATTGGCCTCCACAGTCACTTACAGACTCACTGTTAAAACTGTGTTTATGGAAAACAACCTTACTCAGCCTCCTTGTCTCAACAAAGTTATAGTCCCCCTCTCCTTTTCTAACATTCACTGCACAATTTTAAAAATCCAGTATATTAAAAAGATTCCGATTGTGTACCTGCAACAGATAATGCAATATTTTTAAGTACAAGGAGGATGGTGTAAATCTATGTGGTTTATTCTAATCAGACACTATAGGGCTCTCAGTGATAAAAACCAGCTTTGGAAAGCACAGTTAGAGATCTTTCCATTGTATTTTGGAGGAGTTATAATAAGTCTTGGCAGGATAGCATGCAATTCTCACCGCTTTCGTTTAGCTTTGGTTATAGCTTCAAATGTCCTCGTACCTCACACGACAGGAAACGAATGCAGAAAAGAGAAATCAGTGACAACTGCCGATAGCTTTTATGAACCGGATGGCACCTCCATGCGACTGTAAAATGATAGGCTGCAATAAAGGCTTCCAGTGAATAGGGCATAACTATGTAATAGCAACAGAAAAGAGGCAAATTGTTGAGCATGTAAAGGTGTTTTTCGGGTTGATTTACTTTTCTCGCTCTCTTTAGCTCAGCATTGCCTTTTCTTGCCTACTGAAATTCAGAGGCTTTATTGTATTTCCATTGACTGCCAGACAACCTGCTAATGAGGGCAGAAGCGAAACGAAGCGGACTCGACTCAACTGAACATATCCAATAAGCTCTTAGTGGCTTCAGCAGATGATGCGTTTGCATTTAGACAAATGGAACACAATGGGTTTTTTTCTATTAAGAGCTACAGCCAGCTTGAAAAAGATGCCGGGCAGCTTCTGAGCATCAGGCGCACAAAATTCATGAGCTACAGGAGAGGATTATTATTATTATTTTAATCCAAATGAGATCTAACAGCATTCATTGCTGAACAAAATGATTTCCACCATCGTTTTCCAATCTGGGCAAGACTTGCTCCCAATATGTTAGGAGTCAAACAATGACTCCATGAATCAGCAGCCTTGTGTACTCAAAGACACGGACAGGGTTGGGTTGGGGTTCAGATGTGTTGATGTAGTGTATGGCGACTCTTCACAGCCCTGTGTTGATGGAGGACATAGCAACAATTGCCCATTAGTGGCCATATACAGTACCACCCAAGGGAACAGGGGAAGCTATAGAAAGTGACCTTTCGTGTGTATGGCCTGTCCCTTAAAAAAACCACATGTCTGGTTTATGATAGCAACTCATACCCTCCAACATTTCTCCAATGAAAATTTCTTCTTCTTCTTCTTCTGTTTATACGCTTCCCATCTTACTGGGCTGCCCCAGCTACTCTGGGCAGCTTCCAACAAATATAAAAACATAATAAAACATTAAACATTAAAAATCTTCCATACACAGGGCTGCCTTTAGATGGCTCATGGGTTGGATAACTCCATACCCTCCAACATTTCTCTGATGAAAATTGAGACGTCCTAAGGAAAAGCACGCCGTTCCATGATCAAATCAGAAACCTGGGTGGCTTTCATGAATCTGAGGCTGTCCCTGGAAAATAGGGACACTTGGAGGGTCTGGGAAAACTCCATGTCTCATTGGGAACGATTCCCTCTGTAGTTGAGTGGAAATGAGTTGGACACTTAGCCTTGCCTGTCTAGCAAGTCCTAGATGCTTTGCTGAGCCACTGATTTGTTTTTAAAGATACAGTGGTACCTCAGGTTAAGTACAGTGGTACCTCAGGTTAAGTACTTAATTCGTTCCGGAGGTCCGTTCTTAACCTGAAACTGTTTTAACCTGAAGACCACTTTAGCTAATGGGGCCTCCTGCTACTGCTGCGCCGCCGGAGCACGATTTCTGTTCTCATCCTGAAGCAAAGTCCTTAACCTGAAGCACTATTTCTGGGTTAGCGGAGTCTAACCTGAAGCGTATGTTACCTGAGGTACCACTGTACATACAATCACTGAAGTTGACCTGACTCCTGCTTCTTCTTGGTTATTAGGAGGGCACATATTTCTCTACCCCATGTTTCTTTTCTTTTTTATTGAAAGACGAGCTTGAAGATTTGGCAATGGGAGGGAATTGTTTCCAGGCAGCTGAACACAATTAGACACTAGCGCTGTTAATGTTCACTTTGAGCAAATCGAATGCTGCTGGACAAGACCAACGAATAAGGCAACATCCCTCCCCTCTGCTCTGGGCTGCTCTTATTTATGGTGGCCTTAATTGGTTCTGTGATGCTGAGAGAGTGCTTTGGCAGCCAACAGGACGGTTCCAAGCAGATTGAATTGTAAATAACCAGATGTTAGTGGGATTTCAGACAGAGGTCACTGTAGGAAAACACAAAAGCCGCTGCCTTTTAACTCCACTGTAACACACTCGGCTGTGTGATGTCGATGCCTTGTCTAATTGATGTGCAAAGACCAAGACGCTAATTTAGTGTTGTCTTGCAATCAAGCAACGGAAGGAGGGGGGCTTTGCGGATTTCTGCGAGACAAATGGATTCCCTCTCTGTGGGCGCTTTTACTGTTTTATCTGAATCACAGAGGCAGGCTCTCCACGATTTACAAGGAAATGTAGCGCTAGACGGCGTGATTTAGAGCTCAAATGAAATTTGATCTGGACATTGTCAAAAGCCAACAGACACCGAAAAGCAAAAGCAGCCGCAACATTAAAACTTCAAAATGTGATGAAATCCGAATGCTTTTGGACTTCAGAGGCCGTTTCCTTGGCTGAATCGTTGTCACCTGGCTTCAAGAAATCCCTTTTTATTGTTTCAGATTGGGTTCCTGACCTCATTTTTCCATTCCTCCATTGCCCGTCCAAGAAAGACAGTGGGCCCACTGAGCAAAATAGAGCTCAACTACTATTGTGCATGCAGTGCCTAGAAGACTGTTGGCAAACAATATAATATAATTCAACAAGTGGATGTTGCTGCAAGGGCTTGTCCATACAAAATAATTCCTCCGTGATTTCCAGTCATGGTCTACACTTTCAAGCACTTTTTTTGGGCCTTGTCACTTTCCCAGTGGTGTAGCATACAGGTTGCCACCAGGGTACTCAGGGCCGTCTTGTCCATAGAGGCAAGTGGCACGGGGTGCCAGGGCGCCAAGTTCTGGAGGGCACCAGGAAGAGGCAGAGGCTGGACATGGCACCTCCCAGCATCAGCTCACCGCCCTCGCCCGCCTAACTGAAGCAGCGCCACTCCCGGAGCCTCCGCCTTTTCCCTGCCAGAGGAGTTGCCCTCCAGCCGCTGCCCGCCTCCTCCAGCCCCACAAAGCTGCCGTCAGTGCTGTAAAAAGGTCAGCAACTCTGGGAAACCGGTGCTGGATATACTTAAGACGGCCCTGAGGGTACTTGCCCCAGATGCAAAAATTTTAAGGGCTCAAGTTGGACGAGGGATGCCTCTCCACCTCCAAGCCTCGGTTACTGCTGGAGCTGCTTTCAGTTCAATGGACTGAGCTTTCAAGCTGAAATTTGGAAGGCTGTGTGTCGAGAAGCAGTGGTGTAGCGTGGGTTGTCAGCACCCGGGGCAAGGCAAGTAATTTGCGCCCCCTAACCCATGGATTTGCGCCCCCTAACCCTAACCCCCAGATGTTGCGCCCGGTGCGGCCGGCCCCCCTGCACCCCCCATGCTACGCCACTGTCGAGAAGTGCCCCTACACATTATGGCTGTAGAAGGTAGCCGAAGAGGGTTCCTACTTCACTTTCGGCCACACGGTCTGCTGGGAAATGTGCCTTCTCCTGAGCTGCATGTTGTGGGTTGTAGTTTTGGTGCCTCCCTTCCCCACTGAAGAGGTCGAAAAGCTGCAAGGGCTCTTTTGCAAAGCCTGCTGGCTGTTACAAAATAATGTGAAACGACATTCTAAAATGTATAAATGATTTTTGGAACGGTTTGCCAAAGATGAAGACGTTAAATCAGTTATGATTCAATGGGCAAGAGATTTTGGGTAATATACAGTTTGCAGCATGGGAAAAACTATGGAGAGAGGATTTGAAATTTACAGCATGTTACACATTGAAAGAAAATTATATGAAAATGATGTATCGCTGGTATTTAACCCGTAGTAAATGAGCGAAAATGTATAGGACAAGTTCAAATGTCTGTTGGAAATGTAAGGAAAAGGAGGGGAACCTTTTACCATATGTGGTGGAATTGTAAAGTGGTAAAGGAATTCTGGGAAATGATATATAATGAATTGATTTTTTTTTAAAAAAAAACCTTTGTTAAAAAACCAGAAGCCGATACTTGTACTTCCAGTTTACTTGGTAACCCCCCTCCCCGGGAAAAGTTAATGTTTGAATAGCAGCTGGTTAAGGAACAACATTGGGCAGACGCCATGATTTGATTTTATCTGGACTGTGTGTCGATATGGCAGCTACCTGCAGTGAAAGGCTCTTGGACTGATTTGGCAGAAACACCAGTTTTTGAAGAGAGGATGTGAATTTACAGAGGGGAATCTTGGACTACAGATTTGGACTATAAAGAAGAAGAGTAAAGACAAAATCCACACAGAAACATTTTATTTGGACTTAAACTCACTTGCAGAATGAATGCAGAGGCTGTTGAAAATAATGAAGGATTAACATCAGAATGTATTAAGGGAATTATTGTAATATTTTGAAATGCAGTAGAAATATGAGATGATTAGGATTCCCTCCCATCTTGAAGCATGGGAAGATAGCTAAAAAATAATAATAATTTATAATTAGGCATAACATTGGGATTTGTTTGATTATTGGATAATTTGTATAATTTGGAATATATAATTTGGTTTGATTGGAAATTTTAAATAAATATTATTTTTAAATTTAAAAAACCCCAGAAGCCTTTTTGTTAGGAATTGTAGGCGCAGAGAAACCAAAGGATCTGAAAAGAGTGTTTATGTACGTTAGAACAGCTGCAAGGATGCTGCTAGCCCAGAGCTGGAAGGATGACAAGAGACCTACGAGGGCAGACCGGCAGATGAAATTTTTGGATTATGCAGAGAGGCAAGACTGACCGGGGAAATCAGAAATCAGGCAGATCAAAACTTCAGCAGAGAATGGGACAAATATAGGTTGTCTTTAAAAGACCGCTGTAAACACTTGAACTCTTTGGCAGGCTTTAAATATAGTGGTACCTCTGGTTAGGCACGCTTCGGGTTACGAGCTCCGCTAACCCGGAAGTAGTTGCTCCCGGTTGTGAACTTTGCCTCGGGATGCGAGCGGAAGTTGCGTGCCAGCGGCGCGGCAGCAGCAGCAGGCGCCATTAGCAAAAGCGCACCTCATGTTAAGAATGGTTTTGGGTTACAAATGGACCTCCAGAACAAATTAAGTTCGTAACCAGAGGTACCACTGTAACTCTTGCAATGATACTGTTATGTACTGAAGTTCTCACCCTGGGCCAGCAGGGGGATACTGTAGATAGTTATGCAAATGAAGGATTGAAAGTGACGTTTAGTGATTGGATAGTTTTAGAAAGTTGCTACAGTAACGTTGTACTGGAGCTCTATATAAGCAGGCTGACTGAGCCCTTCAGTTCAGTTCTGTTCTGGCCTCTGAATAAACAAGAGCTGTTTGAAGAATGGCTGTGTCGTATGATATGTTCACCCACAACTTAACAGATACAAAGACTTTGGATATAATGGAGAACTGTAAACGGGATGGACTTAAAATATGCAGTGGAAAAGGTTACTTAAAGAACCCACGGAGGGGAGGAGGGAAGCCCTAAGATTCAGAAGACTCTTATGTAAAATTCTAATATTTGCAAGAATATTATTGATGTGAATGAATAAAATAAAATAATAAAATAAAATAATAATTAAAAAATAATAATAAAAAATAAAATAAAAATGCCTCATTGAGTTCAGTGAGGCGTATTCCTGAATAAGGGTGTATAGGATCTCAGCCAAGCGGCTTTTTGTTTCCAGGATTATTTCACTGTTCAGGTTGGTTCACAATTTAATGTACGGTACATGGAATTTGTGTTTACAAAGTAGGCACAGTCCTGGCATCCAATTTGGATGGAGGGTTGGGAGTAAGGGTGGAATGCCCTTCCCTCTCTCACTTTGCCTGTAATGTTGTATGTAAAAAAGAACGGGTGGGGTGGAATATGGTACAGAGCAGAAAAAAACACCTCTTTCTTGCTGTTTCGTGGTCAAGGTTGTGGGTCACTGATGTGATGCCCGCAGGTGTACATTGGCCCTTCCCTGATGCCCACCAAATCTTCTCCGCCACCCATTACTCTGCTGAAATTAGACTTGGGGGAAGTATTCTCTTGTAGCCAATTTATTTATTTGATTTATTTAAATATGTATACTTCGCAGTTTGGTAAAGTAGGTCAAGGCGGCTTACAATATTCAACATTTAATAAAAAGGTAAAGGGACCCCTGACCATTAGGTCCAGTCGTGACCGACTCTGGGGTTGCGGTGCTCATCTCACTTTATTGGCCAAGGGAGCCGGTGTACTGCTTCCGGGTCATGTGGCCAGCATGACTACGCCGCTTCTGGCAAAGCAGAGCAGCACAAGGAAGCACCATTTACCTTCCCGCTGGAGCGGTACCTAATTTATCTACTTGAACTTGGATGTGCTTTCGAGCTGCTAGGTTGGCAGGAGCAGGGACCAAGCAACAGGAGCTCACCCCATCGCGGGGATTCGAACCGCTGACCTTCTGATCGGGAAGTCCTATGCTCTGTGGTTTAACCCACAGCGCCACCCTATAACATTTAATAAAATCAATCCCTAAATACCCACAAAACACAATTAAAAAAAATATCAACCGTAAACATCTCTGGCATTCATTGGTTTAATTGTTGCTAGGATGCAGTGCTTGGCTTAGCTGCTGTGTGTTAATCTGTGCAGTGCATACCATAATTTCTCCACTTTGCAAATGCGCTCATGGGCCCTGTGTCGTTGGCACTCCTCAGACCAGGCTCTTGAAAATGCGTGGACAAGCTTTTTTTCATATGTTACATTCCTGGTACAAATGGAGATGCTGGGAACATCTGTGTGAGCAAAAAGTGGCTCGGTGTGACATCGGAAGTGGACTTCAGAGCAGTGCTTTGCTTCACTGGAAGAGATCTGGCCGTAATACGGCACCAGTTCAATATTAAAATGAAAAAATAATAATGGCTTGACTAGCTGATATACGTACTTATCAGGTAGCTAAAGTGGAAGAACCGCTTAGAAGGTAAAATTCAGGGGGCAGAACTGTGTGTCTGTTTTCTAACAGCTCTTACCAGCTTCTGACCTGTATTCCCCAACCCCATATGCAAAGCTGTATTCCTAGATGTTAACTCCTGCCTTTGCAAATCGCAGGAGGATCTGCATGGATATTAGGAATAAAAAGCTCGAGTATGTAAACCTGGTGTTATTTTATTCTAAACTTATTTGATCACCACAGATTATTACCAGTCAATTTGTACTCCGTCTAAAACAGCCTGATGACCTGTAATGACTAGGATTTGAGTCCCGTAATCTGAATTTACTTAACAAGATAATTAAATATTTAAAGTCAGTTCATTTACAGGCTGGAAGGGATTACCCCTCAGCACACGTAGATTCCTGTCCTTCCATTAGTATGCACGGCTGCACTCCCCCAATTTTTGTTACAGCTTGTCTTTCACATCTCATATCTCTGTCTTTGGCATAGCAATTAGGGCCGTAAAAAGCTTTCCGTTGTCCTAGGAACGAAAGCAGGAAAGGAAGAAATGCTGAATAAGGCAAAAATGGATCCAGCCTGCAACACGGTGGAGAAAAGCACTCAGAAAAGTTAATTAAGCCCGGGAAACAGGCAGCAAGATAATTAAAACGAGGCTTAATTTTATACGGTATGCATTCTGGGCTGGTTCCCCTCCCCCCCCCCAAAGACTGAAAGGATGTCACAGAGAGTGGGAAACTCCACGCCTTTGATCAAATTCTCAGAAAATCGTTATGTCTGATGTTAAGCAGTTGGACGTACGAATGTGGCAAGATAAGTGCTCCTTTACATTTCTTAACAATGTTGCCATAGCTGTCAACAAACAGGAGCGTGTAATTTGCTGCTGCTGCGGGCAAAGAAATGTTTAAGTTGACTCTTCGCTAAAATAAATGTTTTAAAGAGGTGCCGTGGTTAAAACCTGACACGCCAGATACAAATCTGTGCTACAGGCTGCGGAGTTCTAGGAAGGGATTTGAGTGAAATGGAATTGGAGAGAATTAGATGGGACCAGAGCAGTGGCAGACCCTGGGGTCTTAAATGTCAGGGGCACCCTGCGCAACCTTCCCCCCCCCCAACGAAATCACCAAAGGAAAGTTTGAAAGAATATTGGAAGTTAGAAATTCAGGAACAGATTTTAGGTGAAGAATCGGAAAGAATCTTTCGGCAACCACCCTTTGTTGCGGC
Source organism: Podarcis erhardii (assembly GCF_964252035.2). NCBI lineage: Eukaryota > Metazoa > Chordata > Lepidosauria > Squamata > Lacertidae > Podarcis > Podarcis erhardii. Next base: position 15,022,657 of record NC_138501.1, read on the forward strand.
CTCTAGGATAATGCAGGAACAGGGCTTGAAGTTGGTACAAAAATGGTATTATACACCTGTAAGGTTATATCATATTACAAAATCTGGAAGTAAGAATTGTTGGAGGCAATATGGAGTGATGGGAATGTACAGTCATATGTGGTGGGATTGTCCGTTAGTTAATGAATTTTGGAAACAGATTGGTATAGAAATATTGGGAATTGTGGGTAGGAAGGTGGGAATATCTAAATTAATTGTTCTTATTAGTCTGAGTAAGGTAAAGGTAAAGGGACCCCTGAACATTAGGTCCAGTCATGGCCAATTCTGGGGTTGCGGCACTTATCTCACTTTATTGGCCAAGGGAGCCGGCGTACAGCTTCCAGGTCATGTGGCTAGCATGACGAAGCCGCTTCTGGTGAACCAGAGCAGCGCACGGAAATGCCGTTTACCTTCCCGCCGGAGCGGTACCTATTTATCTACTTGCACTTTGACGTGCTTTCAAACTGCTAGGTTGGCAGGAGCAGGGACCGAGCAACGGGAGCTCACCTTGTCGCGGGGATTCGAACCGCTGACCTTCTGATCGGCAAGTCCTAGGTTCTGTGGCTTAACCCACAGCTCCACCCGTGTCCCTATTAGTCTGAGCAGCACTGAGTTAAAAACAAAAGAGGAATGTAAATGTGTAAAACTGATGGTAACTGCAGCCAGACAGATTATAGTGAGTAATTGGAAAAATGCAGAAGAGCTAGGGGTGAACCAGTGGAGGAAAAAACTGAATAATATTATAATTTTAGAATATCTAACTGTGAAGATACACAGAATGAAAGGGTTTAAGATCAGTGGGAAAGAGGAGGATTGGTTTGAGAAGATATTGAATTATTTGGGTAGTGTCAGGGAACTGCCATCAGTGCTGGAGGGAGAGAGCAAAAGCCAGATGGATTATAGAGAGCCTCCAGGGATCAGAATAAGTAGCTCATCTTCTGGGGAAGAGAATCAACGCAGCTCCAGTGGAGAGGAGGTGCAGGAGTCGGAAGTGGCAAGGCGGTCCCAGGACTCCTTGCCTGGGAGAAGCGAGGAGGGAAGGGGTCCTCCGCTGCCCACGCCCTGTTGCACAGAAGGCATTCGCGCAGAGAGGGGAGGCGCAGACTGGGCGTAAAACAGCTTCTTTGATGGGGGAAGTTTAAGAGACGCCCACTCACGGATTCTGCCAGCGATTGAGTCAGCCACGGGTGAGTGGCGCTCCGGACAGACAAAGTTCACTTTGGCAGCCCAGCCAGGTATTCGTAGCCAGCCAGGGAGATATTTGCTTGCTTGCTCACGAGCAACCCCTTGGAAACATAACAGGTAGGTTTGAACATTTTGGGGCATTTAAAATGTTAAAAGTTAAATAAACCTTGTGGAGGGAGGAGTGTTAATGTATATAAAATTGTACATATGGTTGATTTGAATATGTTGTTATTGATTATGTACACCCAATGTATCAGCTGCCTGGGTGGTGTCACTGTGTTTTGGTTGTTGGTAAAAAATGAAAATTTTAAACATTAAACAACAACCCCAAATTCACCGCTCCCTGTCACTCTCCCTGCATTCTGCATCGTACTGTAGTTGTGGCGTCCCCAGTGGTACTCGCGGGCGAGTAAGCCTCCCTTAGAATAATGTTGCTCTGATGCAGAAACTGGGAACCGCTGTCCCAGGACCCTTTCCATGCATTTCTGTCTGGCCCTTCGGACTCTTCTCTGGCCACCCTTTCCTTCATTTCCTGCACTTTTTGCAGGCAACACCAGCCCTACTTCCTAAATTTCTGGAGTATTTTTACCTGGGCGGAATGTGTCCTCATATATTTATTACATTTATATCGTACCCTTTGCATTTTCATTTTCAAATAAAATTTCCAAAATACAAACAGAAAAAAGAAAAAAGACAAGAAAAAAAAGGAAGAATACGGTTGACTTCCATTCCATCCTTCCATGGTTTCCTTAAATTAACAGTTGCTGCTCTGCATTTCTCCCTAATCAATCTTACATCTATATTTTCCTCCATACAATGATTAACTGCGGAGCTTACTCCAAACTGACTCATTTTTTAAAAAAACATTTTTACAATGATTTTTCAAATAATCTACATCATCATAGTTTCCAATCCTCTTTAAACACTGTCTTTTCTTGATATCTAATTTTACTTCTTAGGTTTGCACTTTCTACAACCTTCATCCCAAGATCATAGGGTGGTTTACAACATGAAAACGCAAAATGCATAAAATAATAATAATAATAATCAGTAAACCCACCCCCTTCCCTTTGAACTATAATATGACAATACCTCCCACTTGCTTGAATGCAGTATAGAGAACTACTGAGATACTGCAACAAAGGAAAATTTACATTTGCTGCTTCCCCTGCTTTGGCCTCCAGTTTTGCCCACCACTGCTATGTGGCCCTCAGAAGCTTTCACAGATGGGAATGTGGCCCTTGTCCTCATAAAGTTTCCCCAACCCTGCTCTAGCTTGTAGCTGTTCTGCAATGCATGACAATGCTCCCGGTTCATTAAGCCTACATGTTTCCATTATAGTTTTTCTCCTGGATGCCTAGCGCTGTTCGGGGCAAGGCCACAGATTAATGGCAAACGAAGAGCATGTTATGAGAGGAGTCTTGCCAACGATATTACATTGGGTTCGCTGTGTCGTTACTGGTAAAAATATCTCCTCATCTTCTTCTCAGGTGCACTTGGTTGCAAATTAAAAGAGGAACTCCTGCCTTCAATTTTGCTGTTGTTCTTTTAGCTGATTATATCTTTTGAGAACAATGTAGCCGGTCCAGCCTTATTTCCTGTGAAGGAATAGCAGATATGCAAATTAAATCAGAAATTCAGCCGTTGAGGGGTGGGGGAAGATGATGAATACCTACGGTTCACAGTCCATTGCGACAAGTTATTAATTTGTAAGATGAAATATAAGGTTGCACAAGAAATCACCTCTCTTAGATGATTATGCCAGGGTCAAGAAGTTCATATGCTTGCCTGTGAGAGGAAGGATGCTCACAGCCAAGTCCTCGGTCTGCCAAGTTTCGTCCTGTACAATGACTGGTGGTGGTTCTCACACTAAACGGCCTCGGCCCAGTAGACCTGAAAGAGCATCTCCACCCCCATCATTCATCCCGGACACTGAGGTCCAGCTCCAAGGGCCTACTGGCAGTTCCCTCATGGTGAGAAGTGAGGTTGCGGGGAACCAGGCAAAGGGCCTTCTTGGTGGTGGCGCCTGCCCTGTGGAACGCCCTCCCATCAGATGTCAAGGAAATAAACAACTATCTGACTTGTAGAAGACATCTGAAAGCAGCACGGTTTAGGAAAGTTTTTAATGTTTGATCTTTTATCATGTTTTTAATATTCTGTTGGGGGCCGCCAGAGTGGCTGGGTAGGCCCTGCCAGGTGGACGGGGGATAAATTATTATTATTATTATTATTATTATTATTATTATTATTATTACTACTACTACTACTACTACTACTTCAGGAATCTTTCCCAGGCCTGGCCTAGAGATGCCAGGGATAGAAGGGACTTTCTGTGTACAAAACAAAGGCTCTACCATTTTGCTATGACCCAGTGGATAAGTTTTCTCAGCAGTAATACCCATACTTTTTATTTAGGGTGGTGATGGGGATAATTAGTGCTGTCAAAACAGATTTTTTTCTATGGAAAGGTTTGTGGACCTCATGACCTCTGGATCAGGGGTAACATACAACACTGAACTTACCAGATGTCAGATGGCTGGATGAGGAGGAATGGTGGAAACTACCTGACCCAGAGCCCCCAGAGCTCTTGGTGGTGGGAAACCAGCCACTCACCAGAGGAGGGGATGCACTGGGAGATACTGGAGGCTGGGAGAATGAAGGATGATGAAGAGGAGGAAACGGACAGTGGCCCCAGCACAGGGCAGAGACAGGAATTATGCTTGGCAACTCCACCACAGAGCCACGCTAGACAGCTTTTCTGCTTAGAGCAGTGATGGCCAAACTTGCTGTTTTGGGACTACAACTCCCATCATCCCTGACCACTGGCCCTGCTAGATAGGGATCATAGGAGTTGTAGGCCCAAAACATCTGGAGCGCCGAGTTTGAGGAAGCCTGCTGTAGACAGATGGAGGGGCCTGACACAGAGGGATAGAGAGTGGTGGTGGTGATGGGGAAGCTACCAAGAAGTCTCCGTATGTTCGCTGTTCTGCTTCCTTAATAAAGAAACCAACTGCAAGTTAGCTGGTGCTTCCCTGTCTTTCTCTGATCTGTGAACAACCTGTTCTCCTTGTCAGCTCCCTGACACCAGCCACGGATAAAGTAAATGTCTATTCCGCGCCCTCCCCAAGATTCAACAGGAAAACCATTCCAACACATGTTTAAAAAACGATAGCCCCTTTTACTCTCCATTATCTGAGCCTTTGAACAGAGCAATTTTTTTTCGTTTCTAGTTTTTGGCTGTGATCATAAAGGCTAGAAATTAATAACAATTAAAAAAAGCGATTCCTGCTGTTGTAACTTGGGGCTTTGCACATGCAGCTCTGCTCTTTAAAAAACAATAATAAAGACAGGAAAGGCAGGATTTTGGTGCTCTAACGGGAGGAACAAGAAAGGTAATCTTTATGCGCTGATGAAGTGACATTGATTTAGCAGCGATACATGAGCAGATACTAAATTTAATCAGGTTTTATGTAAATCAAACCCCTGGTGTATCATTTTAATGATAACTGAAAATAACTCACTCTCCTCAAGCAACACTCATTTCCATGTGCAACACTCCCTCGTCAAGAGCCTCAGTTTTGCACCAGACAAAAGGGAAACTGTCAGGGAGATCACTGAATTGTGCTGCCTACTAAGATATCACTTCTTTCTCCCACTACATTCAGTTAAGCGACAGGCACTGTGATTTTCCATTTTAATGAATACAGTATTTTCTGCCGAAAGGAAAGCTGTTGAGGTGGTGGGTGGGGGTGGGGTGGGCAAACCCACAAGCATTAAGAACAACTGCAGGGCAGGATGGCTAACCCCCCCCCCCAAACAAACTACATATATCTTTTAAGTCATTGGTGTAAGCCATGGTTGGGCAAACTAAGGCCTGGGGGCCGGATCCGGCCCAATCACCTTCTCAATCCGGCTTGCGGACAGTCCGGGAATCAGCATGTTTTTACATGAGTAGAATGTGTCCTTTTATTTAAAATGCATCTCTGGGTTATTTGTGGGGCATAGGAATTCATTATTATTCCCCCCCCCCCAAATATATAGTCCACCCCCCCACAAGGTCTGAGGGACAGTGGATTGGCCCCCTGCTGAAAAAGTTTGCTGACCCCTGGCATAAACAATGAAAAACTAATGTGTTTGTTATGGTTCCGTTTCCTTGGAATGAAGGTCAATGGGGAATGTGGTGTCATTAGGATTTTGGGTTTTATTTACACACATATACAACCTGAGCATAGGATTTGGGGGTGGGTGTCACAGCATTAACACTCCAGCAGATTCCACCCCCAATTAAGTTCCCAGGGAGACCCCCAAGCCACAGCTTTGGGGTCCTGCACAGAGCAAGAGAAGGCCTTGTGCCTCCATTTTTCGGCATCAGCCAAAACTTGCACACTCTCATCCCCCGCTTGGCCTATTCTTTCCCATCCTAGGGTGATGTGGCCTCCAACCTGGTGAGGAGAATTGAGGAAATGCCTATAATGTTTCTAGAGCACCATCATTTAGCTGTCGCTATGGCAACTAGCAGAGTTTTTGAGATGCTGATGGGAGCACTTAAGTGGCCAGCTAAGGCCATTACCTGACAAAGGGACTAGTCTGAGTCATTCAGCAGGTTTCATTTCATAGATTCTAATGTCACACAGATCATCATCTAGACTGCTCCTGCACCCCCTGCTATTAAGGCTGTCAAATATCAAACTGCATAAATTTTCACAGACAGCCACATCCCCAGCTTCCTCAGACGTCCGAATTTTACCACGGCAAATACAGCCACACCCATACTTAGAGGGGTATATATAACCCCACATTCCACAAATATTAAGATAATGTTCTTTAAATAGTGTAACTAGGTGAAACCATGGCCGCTTCACTATTGCATCCACCATTTCATAACACGGCAAATCTTGCAGCGTGTCAAGAAGGTTTCTTTTAAGGAGCTCAAAGTGGCGTACGAAGTCTTCTTCTTCCCCCTATTATCTTCATAAGAACCCTGTGAGGTTATATAAAGCTTTTTGCGGTCATGCTTAATGGTCAGAAAACATTTGCATGACACCCTGTAGGTAAAAGGTAAAGGTACCCCTGCCCGTACGGGCCAGTCGTGTCCGACTCTAGGGTTGCGTGCTCATCTCGCTCTAGAGGCCGTGAGGCGGCGCCGTCCGAAGACACTTCCGGGTCACGTGGCCAGCGTGACGAAGCTGCAGCTGGCGAGCCAGCACCAGTGCAGCACACGGAAACGCCGTTTACCTTCCCGCTATAAAGCGGTCCCTATTTATCTACTTGCACTTAAGAGTGCTTTCGAACTGCTAGGTGGGCAGGAGCTGGGACCGAATGATGGGAGCTCACCCCGCCGCAGGGATTCGATCCGCCGACCATACGATCGGCAAGTCCTAGGCACTGAGGTTTTACCCACAGCGCCACCCGTGTCCCTATTATGACACCCTGTAAGATAACCATTAAAAGGCAGCAGAAGACAACTTCGAACATGACAACAAAAGCGTGCGATACCTAATGAAAGCTCCAGCTCTCACAGGATAAATCAAGAGCAATTCCCATGAATTCACCCTTTGCCACTTTGCAAATCTACAAAAGAAAGGAATTCAGTCTGCATTTAGGAGAAGATGTGAGCAGTGTTAGCCAATATATTCTGCTATGACATTTATGGCCCCAGTGAACCATCTCAGTGCACTGCAGTAATTAAAAACTCATTTCACAGGAGCGTATTATTCCTTGATTCACAATTACTGTGTCTTTCAAGAGCCTCCAGGACCCAGGCGTTATGAAAACATGACACTTCCTTTACTCGCATGATTCCTAACAAATCTTCAAAGGAGCTGTAAAACCTTTCTGAAGCATGCTGATAAGAATCGTGAATTTTAAAAAAAGAGGATGATACGAGCATTTTAAGTGAAAATAATTAGGCCACAGTGGATGCTTTCAAAGATGGAAGAGTATGAAAGAAACTACCCCCCCCCCTCCTCACCACCACCATGAACTAATGTGCCAGGGAGCCATGGAAGTCGGACAGAAACATTGCATTCATTCCGGCACCAAAATATTAGATCTGCGAAGATTGCATCGGGCCCTCTCCCCCTTATATGATCCTTTTTTTTAACACAAACAGGCAAGTGGACCTGGTGATTATGGAGCAATTGTCTGCAGTACGATCTCTCTAGTGTGCAATGTTACATTGTTTGATTGATTTTGTTCCTTTCCAGCTTTTTATTCAAATAAATCCCAAAGCGGCTTGCAAACAAAAGATAAAAATAACATAATGGAACATCACGAATACAGCATGAATCGTATAGAATACTGAACAAATAATCAGTAAAACAATCACAAATAAAACAATTACCATCTATGTAACACTGTTAACAAAACAACTAAACTATGCAGCATGAGGGTACATAACAGGCTGCTCCCTGCCCCTTTTAAATGTTTATCAGTTCTGCACCAGTTTCCTTCAACTATTGCCAGCTATACAGTCATACCTTGGGTTATAGACGTTTCAGGTAGTGTGATTTCGGGTTGTGCACCACGCCAAACCTGAAAGTACTAGAATGGGTTAGTTCTGGGTTTCGGTGCTTGCGCATGCGCAGAAGCACTAAGTCGTGCTTTACGCATGTGCAGAAGCACCGAAACATAACCCGCTTGTGCGCAGACGCGGCACTGTGGGTTGCGTACGCTGCGGGTTGTGAACGGGTTGCGAAGAACCCATTCAGGAGGACCTTAATGGCTGACTGCTAGCGTGATAAACAATGCCACATAAGTTGCAAGGAGGGTTATGCAAGTGCAGCAAAAAAAGAGAGAGGGAAGAAGCTCAGATTGAAGAAGTGATTTCAAGAACTATGCTTAGCTGAGAGATGTGGTGGTGGCAGCAGGTGGTGGGCTGGAAAAGAAACAACTAAGATGATATACAGAGGCACCAACTTGTGAGGAAGATTGGGAGGGGCCAGGGAGCGGAGCTGAACGTGGCGGCAACAGGACTTCAATGGCTGGAGGTTCTTCCACCACCACTGGCCAGGGCGGGGGGGTACTTTCCACTCCTCCTCCTCCTCCTCCTCCTCCTCCTCCTCCTCCTCCTCCGGAGTCACAGAATCTTAGAGTTGAAAGGGACCCATGGGTTATCTTATTGATTGATTGATTTGATTTTTCAACTTAAAATTTTACAGAGATATATCAAACATAAATCATAAAAAGAAGATTTCAAGGAATCTCCTGGACTTCCATCCTCCCCTTTGTGGGTCCTTTTATTAATCAATTCCTCCCGCATCTTTTATGATAATCCAAACAGTTTACTTCTTCCATTATGTCCAGAATTCAACCTTAAACTATGAGTGCTATTCCAATCCTACTTACGATTTTAACTGTTTAGAGTAGTCTTTAAATAAGTTATAAATTTCCCCCATTCCTTATTAAAATTTTGGTCTTCCTAATTTCTGACTCTTCCAGTCATTTTAGCCATTTCGGCATAGTCCATTAACTTCATCTGCCATTCTTCTCTGATAGGGACTTTATCTTCTTTCCATCTCGGACCCATGGGTTATCTAGTCCAACCCCCTACAATGCAGGAGGAGCCAACTGCTTTGCCCCGATTTTTGAGAACCTCAGTTTACCCCCAAAAGAGTGGGGCTCCCAGGAGTTGGCACCCCTGCTGACATATATTTCCTATATATAGGGTGTGCGCTAATGGAATGCTCTCACAGACTCTATCCCTTACCTTTCCTGCCCCGACCTGGCCACAGTGATCCATGCGACGGTCATCTCCAGCCTTGACTACTGTAATTCGCTCTACGTGGGGCTGCCCTTGAAGGTGCCCCAGAAACTCCAGCGGGTGCAGAATGCCGCACTGAGGCTCCTCACAGGGTCCCTGCCATGGGAGCATATTCACCCAGTGCTTTTCCAGCTGCACTGGCTCCTGGTGGAGTACAGGGTCAGATTTAAGGTGCTGGTTTTGACCTTTAAAGCCCTTCACGGCCTAGGACTCTCGTACCCACGAGACCGCCTCTCCCGGTATACCCCACGGAGAGCCTCAAGGTCCATAAATAGCAACACCCTAGTGGTCCCGGGCCCTAAGGAAGTTAGATTCGCTTCAACCAGAGCCAGGGCCTTTTCAACTCTGGCTCCGGCCTGGTGGAACGCTCTGCCTCATGAGACCAGGGCCCTGCGGGATCTGATTTCTTTCCGCAGGGCCTGTAAGACAGAATTGTTCCACCTGGCCTTTGGCTTGGAGCCAATTTGATTCCCTCCCTCTCTTTCTTTTTTCCTTTCCTTCTCCTCCTGCGATGAGGCTACATTTTAATATTTTAATGTTCCAATATTTTAATGTTGTTTTTAAGTTGTATTCATTCAACCCTGAGCCCGGCCTTGGCTGGGGAGGGTGGGATATAAATAAAAAAATATTATTATATTATTATATCTGGTAATGCATTACTGGATAAAGTCTGGCTCATTGAGAATTTGGTATGAACCCTCCATGGGAATTTTATCTCACAGGGGTGCATTGGCTCATACCCCAGCCCTTACACCCCAGATTTAGGCTCACTCATCATGGTCAAAAAGAGACCGGTGAAGGCACTTGAAGCGAGTGTGCAACATATTGGGTAATGTTGATGAGACTGAGAACTGAATTCCGACTGAAACACGGGATGGTCTCTGCCATGCTACAGCCTCTGAGCCTAATCTGCTTCTCCATGGGATCTGCTCATGGAACCTGTGCACGTTAAACTTACCAAGTTAAACAACCCAATTGTGAGCGGTTTTGTGCTGCTCCCGGGGGAGGGGGGTTACCATGCGGCGTGGTCTGAGTCCGGTCCTAGGTCGAGGGTAAGGAGGCTGTCTGTCAGGGGCGAAGCGAGGTCCAAAGCGTGGAGTCGGGTGTGGTCAGGAACTCAGGAGAACAGGTCACGGTGCCGGCAGGAACAGGTTACCAGTAATGTTGCTCCCGCAACCTGGGCCTGGGGCTGACTGGCCTTTATGTCCTCTGAGGCATAGGGCGATCCCAGCCCACAGGTGACTTGCCTCTCCTGGCCTTAAGGCAAGCACTCCTCCTGCGAGAACTTAGTTCCCTCCGCCTCTCTGCCCTGAGCCTCTGCAGCTCTGGAGAGGCTGGAGGGTTACTGGACCCAGAGGCAACCTCACCTTCCCTTGACAGGGCTGGGAGAGGAGCACCTGCCCGCAATGGGTCCTCGATCACCTCCGGAGCCAGAGTGGATTCAGCTGGTGTCTGCTCCTGAGGATCCGGCACAGATGAGAGCTCTTCAGGTTCAAGCCCCCGCCCCAGCTCAGCTGGCCCTGGAGGCGGGCACTCCTGTGCAGGCTGGGATTCCTCAGGTTCAGCCTCTGAAACGGATTCCCAGGCCATCACAGGTTTACATGGTAAACATTTAATAGGTATGGGGAGGTGGGGAATGATGCAGGCCTCCATCATGCAAACAGCGCCGCAAGCCCATAGTCACCTTTGACTGGACTTAACCCTCCAGGAGGCCTTCACCTTTTACCTTACATGTGGAGAAGCTTCTGTCCCACTGAGCTACAGCCCCTTCTTGGATCATCTCTGGAACCTTTGGAACAAAAAGATGATGACATTATGAGCCCCCCTCCCCGATAAACACATCCCTTTTGGGGGAACCTCAAAATGTTGGCCAGAAACCAGAAAAGAACCCCTATTATGAGAAGGCCTTGAAATGGATGTTTTCAGAAATTACTCAGCCTTAATATACAGTAGATGTCCTTCAAACTGTTTGAGTTCACTTCAGCTTCATTAAAGGTGTGCATGAAATAAACTACCACTAACTACACTGTTTAAATATTGATTTAGCCATTTGAATTAATGTAATTTTCAGTTTTCCCTCCTTACTTAATGCACTGCAGGACTTTGGTGACCCAGTCAATAAGATCAATAGTCCTCAAATGAAACAGCAGTTGCTTACCTTTGCCCTTCTGTCTGCTTATTTCAGCAGGGGGCCAAAGATAGCTCTAAAATAATCTGAGCCACCTATGAAAGGTTTGGAGATAGCCCAGCGCTTGAATGGATGTTTTCAAATTGGTATTGAAATTTCCCCCCCCTCCCCAACCAGGAATATACAGGACTCTACTCGCCAGTACTTAGCATGAATATATTGTTACAAAAGCTGGGTGCCACCCCAACTCTCTGCAAGATTCCAGGGGGTTCCAGGCACTCGCCCAGAGTCTGTGTTCCTTTGGGGAACTGAAACACAGCAGAGAATGTTGTAGGATGTCGGATTAGATGGGGCGTTAGTCAGATCCAGCAAGACTCTTACTATGTTCTCATATCTTTGGTGTTCTTTGGTGTGTGTGTTGCTTGGAACCCTTGTACAGTGCCCGCATTTCCAGTGCCAGCCTCATCTGGAGAAGATTAGGTAGGTATTTGGTCATTGAGGTGGGTTTCTCTTCTCTTCTTGGACCTAAGTTAGCCAACAGTTTCACAGACCCCAAAGGGAAAACAATAACGTGTGCTGAATATTTGAAGTATACTTCTTTTCTTATAGGTCTGCACAGGGCAGAGATACACACCCAGACCTCCTAAGCAGGGTTGCTTTCTTGCATATTATGGGAACCCTGTAGCATACACCGCTTGGTCTTGAATTAGAAATCTCTTGTGCTTGGCTCATGCAGTGATTACAGAAAGCAGCAGGGATAACCTAGGTGCCACCTTCCCATGTCTGATGTATGCAGTCCAATCGTAGAAGGGGAGCCACATTTTTACGATTACATTGAAGACTTCTACAAACTCGCAACATACTGTATGAACAACTTGCATATCTTCTTCTTTGGCGATCACTCATAGCTGAGTAAAATTGTCTTCCATGAACACGGTCTTAACAGTGAGCCCGTAAGTGACTATGGAGGCCAATTCTGGATCCACACATCCTTTCCACAGTGGGGACATAGGTTTCTGGGTGGGAGCTGATCATGGTGAAGGTTTGCCAAACGTGCCTTCCTCTTAGCATGTTTCTCCCTTGTGTCCTGAGTCTGAGCGATTTCAAAGCCCATGACACCTTTGATCAAGGCTGTTCTCCAGTTGTAGCGCTCCCAGGCCAGTGTTTCCCAGTTGTCGGTGTTTATACTGCATTTTTTAAAGATTTGCCTTGAGAGAGTCTTTAAACCTCTTTTATAAACACAGACTTGCCATGGACAAATTCAGTAATATTTGGATTCCATTCTTACAAATATTGTGATAGGTTAAGATCTGGTGAAGTACAATAACATTTTTTTTCTCTTTTTCTCTTTTATTTGCGTCTCATCATGTTTAGTGCACATATAATTATGTACTTTTAAACTTTCAAAAAAGATGTCTGAGTGGGAGGGGGGGATGTTTGATGTCCACCCTCCCCACCCCCACATAGTGGCCGTGATTAGAAAACAATGGCTTAAACTGGGTAAGAAGAATTAAATTAACCGGAACAAAACAGCAAAGTGGAAGCAGGCCTCCTGTCCTAGATCCAGATTACACAATGGAGCACGGCGATCAATAATGCAAGCCTCATGCTTTTCCCGCTGTGCCTTCCCACCTCTGAGAATGAATTCAGATAACAACTCCTTGGTTATTTTATTCACTTCATGCAAGCCTCTTTGGAGCTTATATCGCATCTCGGGTAGGTAACACGAAATTGCATTGCCACCAAGCGATGCAAAGGAGACCAGCGAGCATCATCATTAAACAGTTCGGCTGTATGTACGGCGTGTGTGCGCGCAGAAAATCATAACATTAACATCTCATTTATCATCCGGACCACTTACCGACGGGTTACAAAGGCTGCCAGAGTAATCTTGATTGTGATTGGTTATAGAGCTGTGGAGGGCGAGGGAAGGGGAGATAATGTAATTCCAGTTTGCAAATGCATTCTTATGTAAAGCTAATCTAAATTTACTTTTGTGCTTAAATAAACAGCCTACTCTCCAAATAGGGATAGCAGGGCTTCCTTTGTCTTCCCTGGTTATATTTCCATTCACTTTGTAACCTTCTCTATTGTATGGGAGTGTAACAGATTAAAAACAGCTCCAGGGAAGCTTCTTTCCAAACTGCCGATTTCCTTGTTTGTTTTGAAAAGGCCTTCTCATCAATGAGGGAAGGAAGCACGTTGGTCTCATGAATATTCCCCCTTTTCCACATCCTCTGTGTCCTGCTCTCCCTCCTCCTCCTTCCAGCACTTGGCTCCTTTCTCTCCCCTTCCATTGTTTCGCAGGCACACACTGAAAAGATAAAGTGACGATTAAAAATGCTCATCATGACCATCTGCGTGTGTGCCCTGTACATTGTCAGTCCGCTGTTGGGTATCAAAGCTGTATCATCAATGTTCTTTGAAGACTAAGCAGGTTGGACATGCAATTTAGATGAAAAACAATTACGCCGTGTTAGCTTGCTTTTGGCAAGAGTAGTGGGGCTCATCTCAGAGACGGGAAACAAAAGCAGCACTTCATCTTCATGAATTTCAGATGAGGGGGAAAGAGAGAAAGCGGGACAGAGAGCGTTGTCTGCCAGGAGTCATTCTGTATAACCTTCGCCTAACTAGCTCCTTTCTCAGAAGAATATGCATTGCTTCTGCCACCGACTTCAGGGAAAGGGAGCATTTATTTCATCTCCCCAGCCCCCAGCCCCGCTTCCTGAAGACAGATAATGCTAATCATTCCACTGCGAGGATATCTTTGTAGTCACCTTTTGTCTGAGTATTTACATTTTAAAAGGCAACCACAACTGGGACTAAATTCATCGCTGGAAAGCAAAAGGAGCCATTCAACTTTAAACAGCATGAATGTTATTATAAAGACACAGAGGCTGGTTTTGGGTGACCTCACGGGGGGGGGGGGGAGCACACACATGTGAAGAAAACTTTCCTGCAGACACAAGTGGTTGTTGTTTCTTCCTTTAAATCAGCACCTTAACCTTTGAGAATCAGCTGAGTAGCTAGTCAGCAGTGGCTGGCAGGCATATCCAGTCTCTAAATAGTATTTTCAAACACCTGTCTATAGCTGGTGGGCTGTGACCAGGGCCGTCTTTACCCGGGGGTGCAAGGGGTGTGGGGCACCCGGGTGCCAAATTCTGGGGGGCGCCAGGCACCCACCGCTGAAGTCGCCTATGCTCTTAATTATCTACCTGTTATGAAATAATAAATAATTCTGATCAAGCTAGAAAAGCAAAATACATATATACCTATGTATTACCGAAATGTATACCTACTGTTTCACTAAAGGACTTTTGACTTTGTGCGCTCATTTACCAAAGACGCACCTCGCCAGTGGCAGCGCTTGTCATTCACGGCGGCGCTTGTCAGACTCAACAATGGCACGTGTCATTCACAACGGCGCCATGCACGCGAAATTAACTCTTACTTCAAAATATTATGTTACGTATTTAAAGCCCTAAACGGCCTTGGTCCAGTATATCTGAAGGAGCGTCTCCACCCCCATCATTCTACCTGGACACTGAGGTCCAGCTCCGAGGGCCTTCTAGCAGTTCCCTCACTGCGAGAAGCCAAGTTACAGGGAACCAGGCAGAGGGCCTTCTTGGTAGTGGTGCCCTCCCTGTGGAACCCCCTGCCACCAGATGTCAAAGAGAACAACAACTACCAGACTTTTAGAAGACATCTGAAGGCATCCCTGTTTAGAGAAGCTTTTAATGTTTGATGTATTATGGTATTTTAATATTTTTTGGGAAGCCGCCCTGAGTGGCTGGGGAAGCCCAGCCACATGGGCGGGGTATAAATAATAAATTATTATTATTATTATTGAGCTGCTATGCAGCAGCGGGGTCAGCGACACCTTTGACACGACTGATGTTCCTCCTAAGTAGGTGCCTAAACAATACTTATAAGTTTAAGTTTGGTGTCGCTGTATACTTAAATATAAGTGTATTGTAAATTAATGAACAAATAAAAAAGTTTGATTCTTTTTCCTCCCTTCTTTCGTAAACAAGAGATAAGGCGTAAGCGTGGTGTCTGACATAAGCATAATAAAAGTTAATTTGGGGGCTAAATAAATTTGGGGCTGCTGGGCAGATCTTTGCACCCCGGTGGCTCATATGCTGAAGACAGTGCTGGCTGAGACCATTAGTGGATCACAGCCTGATCCAAAGAAATGAGAGCATAAATACCATGCAAATATAGAGTAAACGATTAGGAAATGGGTCCCTGAATGAATATTTGGATTAAAAGTGGGTCCTGGGTCTGAAAAGCTTGAAGGTACCTGTTTAAATGCATTTCCTAATGTTAAACCATTTTGCATATAAGCACTTGCAACATTTGTACCCTGAATGGCATAGAAAGCTCAACATGAGGCCTTGCAAGGTGTAGGGTGGTGAAGGCTGCACAGGGCGCTGGGTCAAGGGGGCCCAAAATCAGGAAGACTCATTTTGGGGCACCAGATTTTGGCCTCGCACAGGGTGCAATATTACCAAAGATTTCCCAAGTCCGCCCCTGAATAAGGAATCCCTCTTGGTCCTTAAGGTATGAAGTCAGGGCCTCATCAGGGTATAGATGGACCTTTCATTCTCTTTTTTAGATGGACGTCCTTGATGCTTTTAGAAACCCAGACTTCATACTGTCCAACTTTTTAATTTCAAAAACTGGGACTCGCATCTTCCAGGACACACCCCTGGGCAAGTCACGTGACTCATGCCGTGATCTTGCTGTGAAAAAGCATTTTTCAGGGAGAGTGCATGGTATGCATAAGTGCAGCATAGGTGACAGCAGCACCCAAAATGGTCACTGTATTCTTGCATGCAAAAAATGGGATGTCCCATATTTTCCAGGACACTTGGCGGGTATGAGATTTCAGTTATGCATTCTGCTGATTTCAACAATTCCGCCCCCCTTCTTGTTTTAAAACCCCTTTTAATTTTTGCGCAGATAAATATATTTGCATTCGACAGGCATCCAGAAAGTGTTTTTTTCCTGTTTATTGCTGAAGACAACCACAGTGCTTCCTGTACTGAAACTTAAATGTGTACATTTTTATTCCACAGCTGTGGTTTTATAAATACTTCTAGTAATAGCCAGATACTGTTTTATGTTTGACAGCTTGTAACTGTGTTTTTTTCCCTGGCTCTTAATAATTTCTGTAAATTTACTTTTGACTGTTTCCCATGGGAGTGCAATGCCATAAAAATTCCAAATAGTATTAAAGACTCTTCTTTTTAAGAGCACTGTAAAAACTGGTTGGCGAGTATGGACTAGACTAATGGAGTGGGGGTGGAATTTAAATGTTCAAATATTTACTAATTCCTTCCTCCACCCTCGCCTTTTAGACTCTTTCCTGAGGAATAAAGGAGCAAAACAGTTCATCTGAATATGTAAACATACACATTTTCATAAAAATGAACCAAACTCCAAGAGAAATGATGTCCTATCATTTCTTCTACTTATGAATTCCAGGAGTGACTTCTGATCCATCTGTAAGCCAAAAAGATATCATATAAGGGCAAGAGGGAACTACTAGCAGACCAGGGGAAAAGCCTAGGTCCCCCCTCAAAAAAACCAATTTTGTGGGGGAGAATCAAGAGGCCAATTCTTCAAAAACAGCCCATTGAGGAATCATCACAGGAGAGAGAAGGCAAGGACCACAGAGGGGATAAGTTCTGTCTCTGTATCTTTTCTACCATTGTCCCTTGTTCCATTTCTTTCCTTCTCTTTGTCCTCCAAAGGAAATGAGGAGAAGAGAATGGAGGAAGAGATATGTGCATAGAAAAAGTATACAGGGAACTATCTCCTTGTACGGCTAGCTCATTTATTGGTTCACACAGCGAATATATTTTTTTAAGTGAGAAAGAAAGGTGTTCCTAGAAACCAACAGATAATCCAAGATGTTTATGCAGCTGGGACTGAGCCATAGCTGCCAACTGCCCCTTATTTGGCGGGAAAGTCCCTTATCCCAGTGCTGTGTCCTGCTGCCATCCCTTATTGATGATGTCCCTTAAATTTCCCAGGTTTCAAAGGAAGCAGCTCCTCTCCCGCCCTCCTTGCTGGCCAGAGAGGAGGGAGGCTCCAACTGTGTTGCTTGGCTGCGTTGCTCACCCAATAAGGAGTCTAAGAATGACTGGGGGGGTGGAGCTTGCATGCCTTGTGCCGATCAAGTTGGCCACATTGCCTGGGGACTCGTCTTTGCTCAGCACTTCCCAGCGGAGAAGTGACGGTGGTTTTCCTTGCTGCATCCCCTTTGCTGGGTTGCTGCGCTGTGGGAACCACCGCTTGAGGCTTCGTTTGGCTGCTGGCTGGGCTTTCTGCCTTTGGCTCGGAGGAGCTCAGAAGTTGAACATACCTGTGCCCGGAAAATCCCTTATTTTGGCTGCTGATCCCTTATTTTCGAGGCTGCTGGTCCCTTATTTTCAAATCTGTAAGTTGACAGCTATGGACTGAGCACTCTTTCCCAACCACTTAATGACTCGACAATGCTTGTTGTATCACTTCCTTCAGCTCATCTCAGTACATGGATATCTCTCAACCAAAAGATGGACAAGAGATCGAATATTACTGTTGCACATCACCCCAATCTCCATGAGCAGCGCAAGATGCCAGGGGTTCCAGGCACTTACCCAGGATTGTTTTCCCATTGGGAAGATCAAGACACAGCAGAGGCTGGTGTCTTCAGGAAATATGGTTTATTAACACACGTTTACACCTAGAAGCCAGCAATGGAGGGGGTGCAAAACATTATACCCCAAGAGTGTCTCTCGTTGCCCCTCTCATAGCTTCCTCAAGCTTGGCTCCAAGACAGCAGTTAATCATGGTTCCTGGTCTCTTAGTGCAGCCTGTACTAGGAAGCACAAAGATGATTCTGATCTCCAGCCTCCTTGCCTGCTCCTTCAGGTATACAGGGCCAAAGACATTTATGTGGGAATATTCAGCGTGCTGGTCCAGGGGGGAGGAGGTTACCGTGGGGCGAGGTCCAGGACCTGAGTTGAGGGTCGGCAGACAGTCCTCCTCGGGCGAAGCGGGGTCCACAGAGGGAAGCCGGGCAAGGACAGGAACTCTGGGGGAAACAGGACTGGATGATGGCTGAAACAGCTCATCAACGACGTTGCTCCCGCAACCTGGGACCGGGCTGACTGGCCTTTATCTTCTCTGAGGCCAGGGGCGGTCCCGGCCCCCAGGAGATCCGCCTCTCCTGGCCTTAAGGCGAGCACTCCTCCTGGGAGAAACCAGTTCCCTTCGCCTCTCTGCCCTGAGCCTCTGCAGTTCAGGAGAGGCTGAAGGGTTACTGGGCGCAGGGGGAGACTCACCTGTAGGCACTGAGTCCTCAACCACCTCTGGAGCCAGAGTGGATTCACCTGGTTCCTGCTCCTGAGGATCTGGCACAGGTGCAGGCGCTTCAGAATCAAGGCCCTGCCCCAGTTCAGCCGGCCCTGGAGGCAGGGACTCCTGTGCAGGCTGGGATTCCTCCAGTTCAGCCTCTGAATCGGATTCCCAGGCCATCACATTCATGGAGGCAGGAGAGGATATATTGTTTATTAATATCCTTCCTAACTTCCGCTAGCAAGTTCTTTTACTTAGCAGAGTTTTACATTCCCCTTTTAAATGCACAGTGGATAGCTGGTTGCAGGCTTGTTTAAGCCTCTCACTGTTAGGTTCTTGGTAAGTTCCCTTATATCCCTCTTAAAAGAATAAACATGCCACAATCTTGTTTAAAGTATATAAAAGAAGTTTACTCACATCAGTTCACAGTGGGATCCCTGAAGGCAGACTTAGTTACAGATATATGCATGTGGATCTATCCCATATGGGGACAATCCCAATGTCCTCTGTTGGCTGAAAGCCAACAGAGCATTTCTAGCTAAAAAGCTGGTCCAATGATGGAGGAAGTGAAAAAGAGAGAGAATGTGCTGCGTCTCTTGTCCTTTTGTTACCTGGACAGGTAAGGTCACGCTCACATTCAGTCACATGCAAAGGAAGGATGTTCCAGCTAGGAGGAAACAGGAAGTTTTCGACTGGATGGACCAAACATTTCCCTGCATGTCCACTCTAGGAAAACAAGGAATGTTGTACTTGACTGCTACATATGTACCACATCCCACAATTAGGGCTTTAAAAGTCAGCACTAACACCTGGAATTGTGCTTGGAAATGTACCGGGAGCCAATGTAGATCTTTTAGGACTGGTGTTATATGGTCCTGGCGGCTGCTCCCAGTCAGCAGTCTGGCAGCCGCATTCTGGATTACTTGTAGTTTCCTTCAAAGGCAGCCCCACGTAGAGTGCATTGCAGTAGTCCAAGTGGGAGACAACCAGAACATGTACCACTCTGGCAAAACAGTGCGCTGGCAGGTAGGGTCTTAGTATACCACATGGAGCTTGTAGACAGCTGCCCTGGAAGTAGAACTCACCTGTGCCTCCAGGGACAGCTGTGAGTCCAAAATGACTCCCAAACTGTGGTTCTTTGGGGGCACAGTTACCCCATTCAGGACCAGAGAATCCTGGTCTTGCCTGCAACTCCTGTCCCCCAGAAACGGTATTTCTGTCTTGACGGGATTCAACCTCAACTCAATTTCAATCTTCATTGCAGCTCATATAGGCATAAACTTAAATACAGACTTATGAATAAGCAAAACCTGCCACTCATTCTGCCTCTTATTTCTGGCTTTTTCCTTCTTTCATGCTAAGATCAGGCTTTGCCAACTTGCTGCCCTTGAGATGTTTTGGGGTGCAGCTCCCATCAACTCGACATCTTGAGGGCACCAGTCGTAGATCAGGGGTCAGCAAACTTTTTCAGCAGGGGGCTGGTCTACTGTCCCTCAGACCTTGTGGGGGGCTGCACTATATTTTGAAAATAATAATAATAATGAATGAATTCCTATGCCCCACAAGTAACCCAGAAATGCATTTTAAATAAAAGCACACATTCTACTCATGTAAAAACACCAGGCAGGCCCCACAAATAACCCAGAGATGCATTTTAAATAAAAGGATACATTCTACTCATGTAAAAACACACTGATTCGTGGACCGCCTGCAGGCCAGATTTAGAAGACAATTGGGCCGGATCTGGCCCCTGAGCCTTAGTTTGCCTACCCATGTCATAGATCAATCTTAAGCCACTGGATACACAGTACTAAGATACTATACTGAGGGTACAAAAATCATTTGAAGCAGCTGGGGCCATTATTTTTTTGCTCTCCCCCTTGCCACTTCAAGTGAAAGGTCCTTTCAGTTGGTTAGGACGCTAACCCTAGCATTTGCTTCAGTCTTTGTTAACTAGAACTTCTTTCAAAATCCTTTGATAGAAACGACCTTTTCCCTGACGTTTATCTAGAATTGTTTACTTGAGTCTCATTGGAGAGAAACATTCGACTTACTAAAACCCCCACAATAGATGCATTACAGCTTAAATTATCTCAAGACTTTCTGTTAGGCTATCCAATTTAGCATGTACATTGTGTGTGCATGTGCATATATTATTTTAGAACAAGAAAACTGCCAAATTAATTTCCTTTTAAAAAAAATTCTGTTTTACTTCACCCATTCAATTCTCCATCACTTCATTGTGTCTGTTCACAAGGTGTGCATTAACCTAGCCAGAGACTATCAGATGGTTAAACTCAAACTAAGGAATATCAAAAAATTGTTGAGTTATAAAGTAAAAAAACAACACCTAGGCTTAGGCTTCCTTGCTCACTTTGCTTTGAGGTGGAAAACCAAGACTAACACCCTCCCCCAAATAAAACTGTTTACATTTTAGGAACATCAATATACAAAATAGGGAACAGCTTATAAATACAAATCAAAGTCTGACCAAATGTTTCATTTAGGATAACGCCAGAACATGGCATATATAATAGTAACCTCTTTTTTTTTTTTTTTTTGCAATCCATAGTAGAAATTAATTTTGAGGAGACTGCACCGTTGCTTCCAAATCTCTTTTCTCCTCTCTGACCATAGTGGCATTTTCCTTGTATGGCAAGCTTTCGGAGAAACGCTTCCCTTTTAGCAGACGTGCTGTCTGCAGATTTTTATCAACATCCAAATCTCTAAATTGCATCGTGGTCCCTGCTTTGGTTAGGGGCCATTCCTGGAGAAGCTACTTCGACTCAGACAAGAATCTGTCCAAAGCGGTCCATTTTAATTCAGAATTTGTCTGAATCCTATGCACTCATTTCCAAATTAGTTTAAAAAAAATCTGTATGAAAATTCATATTTATTTGTGTGCTTTGCTCCTAATATATACATTTCCCCATGCGATTTCCGCTAATGCATGTTGGAATATTATTTTCACAAATGTGTGAATTTGGTGCACACCTTCCCCTGATGTATGCCTATCTTGCTTGGGGAATGGGACTGCAAAATTCGTAGGAAGGGAAGTTTTGAAGGAAAGCTGCCTTTCATTTCACATATTGGTATGGGAAATGTGAAATCTGTAGTTTTGCATGAAAATGCAAACTGAATCCTTTTCTCTCTCATCCTGAAGCTCACAGGGGGCTGTGGGTTAAGGAGAGGAAACAGAAATATAGTTGTCTACTGAGCATGAAGCATCATAAATGGTCTGACCCTAACCCATATTTAGAATTTGTCTTGGGTTTGTTTGTCACCGACTGCCTTGTAGGTTACATTGCTATCTGTTCTGCATTAGATTGATTTCTCCGTGCTCTGAGAGACCAAGCACTAGTCAATTTTCTTAATTAGGATTGCTTATCAATACAAGATCGGACTCCTGGCAGGAAAAGTGATTCTGGCTATGGCACCTCTCAAGGTAGCACTGCCACTGGTTAAAGTCTGCCATTTTATTCCTTATTTATGTCATTCTTTCTCAGCAGCCCTTTTATTCCTTTGCAAGAAGAGCTTGGATAAACGAAGCAGCAATAGTTTGTAAACTCACGAGCAAAATCATAACGCAGGGATCTTGCTGTAGATCCCACCCCCACCCAACAAATGCATTTTTCAATGCCATTTTAAAATGCTGTTTGGAAACAGTCCCCCCCCCCCCAAGATCGTGTGCGGAGTGGAAATGTTGGAGTTTGCAATTTAAAACGAAATGCCATTCTTAATATAATGAGCACACTGTTTCTCTGTTGCTCTTTACTTCCCACGGATCTGTAGCGTTAGCAAGTACATAAATCTCCTTTCCTGACTCCCCAAAATGCATCAGGAGAATTATAAGTCTCATAGCCGATGTGGAGGCAAGGTGGTTTTTTTTTAAAAAAAGGGTTGTTGTTTTTTAAAGGCTAGGCCTCCCTTCTGCTGTTCAGCATGAACAACCACACAGTCGCCCCAAATTTATTTTCAGAGTATTTTAGTGACCTTGAGCGCAAAATGGAATCACAATACCGTTTCTCTGAGGAGATGCGCTTACGATGCGCTGGTTCTTGAAAGCTCCATCCTTGGAATTCCTTCAGGGGCTCACCTTCATCATTTTTTTCAAATATAAAATAAAAGCTTTGTATTTGCAGAAAATACCGTCTCACAGGCTTTCCCTCTTGTGCTCTCTCCTCCATTTCTAGCTTTGAAGTCCCACAGCCCAAACGAGGGATGTAAGATAAGGGATACTGACTTTTCACTGCTCTGGTAGCAAGTTTCATCTCCTCTATGTATTTTAGGTGAGCATGCGCATGTGGCTTTTAAACAGGACGCTGTGCATCTTTTACTCTCTTGATGCAAACCCAGCAGCCTCCAATGTTTATTTAGTTATTTGTCAAATTTATATTCTGCCTTTCCACCCAAGGATGATGATGATGATGATGACTGAAAAAGGCAAACCCCATGCAAGGGATCATTAGGAATCGAAAATCAAACTGCCTGCAAGTTCCTGTGGGAGATGTTACCAAAATCTCGTGAGAACGCTCACAGAGCACGAGAGCTCTCATGAGATTTTGGTGAGGTCTCTCGCGGGAGATTGGTTCCCACTCTGGCACTGCCTCTCTACCGGTGGCTGATGCAGTGAGGTGGTGAGAAGGGTGGGACAGCAGAGCAGGGTGCCATTGTCCGTTTCACCTCAGGCAGTGAAATAGGACGTACTATTCCTGTGATGAAAACAGGTCAGAATGGAAGTTGCTGGCTTCTTACATCCCTAACCACCACTACGAATTCTGGCTCAAAGTAAACAGGCATCCGAAGCTAAAGTCAAAAGTCCGAGACTGGTTGCATTATCATCAGATAAATGAAGTATTTAAGCAAGACAGGAAGATAGGCTTTCAGAGTGAGAGGTCTAAGTTAGAAACAGAGCTATTAGATTCCAATACTAAGAATCTTTCTAGAATGTATAATCTACTGCTGAAATGGAATGTACAGGATGAAACGGTAAAATCAGCAATGATTAAGTGGGCGCAAGATGTAGGTCATGATATTATGTTTGCTGACTGGGAACAGTTATGGACCACCGGCATGAAATTTACGGCATGTTCTGCCTTGAAAGAAAACATAATGAAAATGATCTATAGGTGGTACATGACCCCAGTCAAGCTGGCTAAGATCTATCATCTGCCTGACAATAAATGTTGGAAATGTAAAGAGTCTGAAGGAACCTTCTATCACCTTTGGTGGACCTGCCCAAAGATTAAGGCCTACTGGGAAATGATCTATAATGAAATTAAGAAAGTCCTTAAGTGGACATTTCCTAAGAAACCAGAGGCCTTTCTCTTGGGTATGGTGGGCCAATTGGTACCAAAGAAGGATAGGACTTTTTTTATGTACGCCACTACAGCAGCAAGAATACTACTAGCAAAGTATTGGAAGTTGCAAGAACTACCCACTCTGGAAGAATGGCAAACGAAGGTGATTGAATATATGGGACTGGCAGAGATGACCGGCAGAATCCGTGACCAGAGGAAGGAGGCGGTGGAGGAGGACTGGAAGAAATTTAAAGTGTATCTTGAGAATTGTTGTCAAATTAAGGACTGAAAAGATGTCGAGGGGTAAGAAATAAAGATTTACAGCTGTAAACTATAAACCATAGGGAAGAAGTTTTAAGGAGGTGATATGTAAAAATTGACTGAAGGGTTGCTAGAGAGAATTGTGAAATAAGGGTGCAGAACAGGAGAGGTATGGGGAAGTTCAAGTTCAAGTTTGTATGATCTGTGTTTTTTCTTTTTCTATGTTGTATTGTTATTTTTTCTTGTTATGTTTATGTTGTTATGTTTATGTTGTGAAAACTTAATAAAAATTATTATAAAAAAAAAAAAAAACAAAGTAAACAGGCATCCACTGTTCTTTACGAATGGGTGTGGTGCCCAAAGACAGTGGACCCAGACCCAGGGGGCGGATCTGCTATGAAACTAATGAAGCTTAAGCTTTGGGGCCCCTAATCCTGGAGGGGCCCCAGAAGCAATTTTAGTCTAGGTAAAGGTAAAGGGACTCCTGACCATTAGGTCCAGTCATGACCCACTCTGGGGTTGCGGCGCTCATCTCGCTTTATTGGCCAAGGGAGCTGGCATACAGCTTCCCGGTCATGTGGCCAGCATGACTAAGCCGCTTCTGGCAAACCAGAGCAGCGCACAGAAACACTGTTTACCTTTCCGCTGGAGCGGTACCTATTTATCTACTTGCACTTTGACGTGCTTTCGTACTGCTACGTTGGCAGGAGCAGGGACCGAGCAATAGGAGCTCACCCCATTGTGGGAATTCGAACATTGCTTTTAAAAAATGGGTCGAGTAAAGGTAAAAGGTAAAGGACCCCTGGATGGTTAAGTACAGTCAAAGGCGACTATGGGGTGCGGCGCTCATCTCGCTTTCAGGCCGAGGGATCCAGCGCTTGTCCACAGACAGCTTTCTGGGTCATGTGGCCAGCAAGACTAAACCACTTGTAGTGAAATGGGACACCATGATGGAAACCAGAGTGCACAGAAATGCCGTTTACCTTCATGTCGCAGTGGTACCTATTTAGCTACTTGCACTTTGACGTGCTTTTGAACTGCTAGGCTGTTGGGAGCTGGGACAGAGCAACGGGAGCTCACCCCGTCGCGTGGATTTGAACCGGCAATCTTCCAATTGGCAAGCCCGAGGCGCAGTGGTTTAGACCACAGCGCCATGCCCCATTTGAGTCGCCCAACTCAAATTGACTGATATTTCATTGTATATATTTCAACAATTCCAAAGTTTGAGAGTCAGTAGCACAGATGTTGTAAAGGTGTGATGATCTGTCGTGCAACAACTCCATTGAAGAAGATAACAGTACAGTGGTGCCCCGCAAGACGAATGCCTCGCAAGACGAAAAACCCGCTAGACGAAAGGGTTTTCCGTTTTTCGAGGCGCTTCGCAAGACGAATTTCCCCATGGGCTTGCTTCGCAAGACGAAAACGTCTTGCGAGTCTTGCAAGTTTTTTCCCTTTCCCCCCCTTTTTCTAAGCCGCTAAGCCGCTAATAGCGCTAATCCGCTAAGCTGCTAATAGGGATGCTTTGCAAGACGAAAAAACGGCTAGACGAAGAGACTCGCGGAACGGATTATTTTCGTCTTGCGAGGCACCACTGTAGTTACCCAAGCGTCATTGCTGGTTGCGAAGGGGACCTCATAACAGTTCACGCTACAGGGCCCCCAAAATGTAAGTCCACTACTGCCCAGACCATTCAGATCTTTACTGGTAATGTAATGAGCACCTGCTGTCAGTACCCCAAGCCAGATAACAATTGGCTGGCCATGCTCTGAAACAATGTCAAATGAGTGCAGGATGACTTATCTGACGGGGGGAAAGGTGTCTTGCCAAATGCAAGGTGGTTCTTTTAAATGAGATTTAGAAGTAGTACAAAACATAAGGGAGTGAGAAGATTAAATATTTTATTCTAAACAGCAAGCAATTGTTGTAAACAATAATCTGCCCTTTTTCCCTTATGGGGTATCCAAGAGCCTGCATAGAGTCCTTATGTAGGATCCCTATTATTAGGAGAAAATAACAGAGGCCAATCAGAGAATATTGAGAAGCAAAGCAGCTAGTAAGCCTGATCTTTACTGATCTGTTGCAACAGGGTGCTCCCCTCCCACGCAGGAAAGGAGGAGGAACCCAGAACCGAGGTGTGCCTGCCCTTATATAGACATTTTAAATTCCCTGCCCTGGAGCTCAAGACCACCCCTCTATACATCATACATACATCACAGAAAAAATGGTCTACAACAGAAATTTGAATGTTGTTGTTTTTCCTGTCTGCCAGGTTATCTGATAATGCCTTATCTGATTGCCTTTCCTGGTAGTCTTTTCTTGGTAGTCTGTCACCCTTCGAAATTGTGATCACTAAATTCCTGTAACAAGGAAGGTTTTTTTTTCCTTTTTACCTCCTCCCTCCTTGCAGTGAAACATTTGGTCAGCTTGGGAGTCAAAATGGTTTCAGGACTGTCTTCCTGTGCTGCTTCAGACATGTGGTTTATATATTTACGTACGTGTTTGCTTGGTACATTTATGAACATTTATTATATATCTAAGACCTTAAAATTCCTATTGCACAATATATACATACCAAGCAAGCACCTTAATCTGCCACTTGGAAGCCCTCAAGAAGTGGCAAAGTGACTCCTCCAAGTAGCCTCAGTTTGCACGGCCCCATGGCCATCAGTCCGTGCATGAGCTTCTTAGACTCTTCCCAACACCATCTGATTTATAGATAGCTAGCCTGCTAGCCTGCATGGCTTGCTTGACTGGCTATGTGCAGATGATTCAGCTACCTCTCCCAATGCCTCACATTCTCCAAATGATGTCTAACATCAAAGAAGGTAAAGGTACCCAGCACTATCACTTCCTTCCACAGATTAGGGCATTAAAATCTGTTCTCAGCCATCAAAGAGCTGAACAAGAGATAGAGAAGGGGAAGCAAACAGAGGCAGGAAGGGAAACCAGGTTAGATCACAAACTCCTCAAAATACAAATATCTTCCTTATAGATTGCCCATACAAAAGGTCAGGAATTAGATTACTAAGGTAGCGACTTCTCAGGTTAAATATGGTTTCATTGAAAACATGGACAATAATTGTAAATGGTGAACACAATCCAGCTGGCATCGAGGAACCTTAACTTCCATGGCTTTCAACTAGAGAATAACACATGCGCTTAATGGTTCCCCCTTTGAACTCAATGGGACCTTAAAGTGTTTCGCTTTGATTGGGTCATTATGCCCATGAGAAGTAATGAATCTGTTTGTTCACTAGGTGACAGTGTGGCATATCAATAACTTCGGTTCCTTTCCCGTCAGAAAGAAGAAGCCAGGATGCCAAAGAATTTCTTTAAGAAGTTGCAATGTAGGTCATAGCGAAGAACTTTCTCATTTGCAAGAGTACAAAAGAAGACTGCAAAAGAGTCAATCTGAAATCCACTGCCAAAGTAAAGATTAAAGATACCTTTCTTAAAGGAATATGACCACAGATCTTTTCCTTTTCCTTTTTTTAAAAAACACCTTCTGTAACATAATTAACTCCCCCATACATTTCCAAGGTTACCTTAACTGTGCGCAATAATTCTCTGTATTGCAGGTCCCAGAAAAGAAACTGTGGGAGAACACTTTCTATTTCGACAATTAGCAGGGTTTCAAATTACAAGAAAGGACATTTTTAATTTCAAGGTGTCATATGATTATGACATCCCTTGTGAAAGCTGTTCCCCAAGTGAAAAACTTTTGAATGCTGATGGGAGGGTGTTTTCTGAGTCTTTAAAGTACAGTGGTACCTTGGTTCTCAAACTTAATCCGTTCCGGGAGTCCGTTCAGCTCCCGAAACCGTTCAAAAACCAAGGTGCGGCTTCCGATTGGCTGCAGGTGCTTCCTGCACTCAAGCAGAAGTCACGTCGGACGTTCGGCTTCCGAAAAACATTCGCAAATCGTAAAATTTACTTCCTGGTTTGCAGTGTTTGGGAGCAGATTTGTTTAACAACTAAGCCGTCCGAGAACCAAGGTACCACTGCATAGAAATGGCTGCAAGTCTTTTAACAGTTGCAATGCCTGACTTTGGTAGAGGGCCTGGTTTGCACGTCATATTAACCATGGTTACTGTCAGGTTTAGCGCTTCTCCCACACAAGACACGGAACGCTGGCAGTTTAAGTAGCTGAGGTTTATTTCTCAATATCAGGCTTACAGCAGTTCAAGCTTCCACAACTCATCCTTCGCTGTCGGAGTCAGTTGACTCGACTGGCTTCTACAACTAATCCAGAACGCGGCAGCTAGACTGGTGACTGGGAGTGGCCGCCGAGACCACATAACACTGGTCTTAAAAGACCTACATTGGCTCCCAGTACATTTCTGAGAACAATTCAAAGTGTTGATGCTGACCTTTAAAGCCCTAAACGGCCTTGGTCCAGTATACCTGAAGGAACATCTCTACCCCCATCGTTCAGCCCGGACACTGAGATCCAGCGCCGAGGGCCTTCTGGTGGTTCCCTCACTGCGAGAAGCCAAGTTACAGGGAACCAGGCAGAGGGCCTTCTCAGTAGTGGTGCCCTCCCTGTGGAACGCCCTCCCACCAGATGTCAAAGAGAACAACAACTACCAAACTTTTAGAAGACATCTGAAGGCAGCCCTGTTTAGGGAAGCTTTTAATGTTTGATGCATTACAATATTTTAATATTTTGATGGAAGCCGCCCAGAGTGGCTGGGGAAGCCCAGCCAGATGGGCGGGGTATAAATAAATTATCATCATCATCATCATCATCATCATTATTATGACCCCTTCCAAGGCCAGATATAAGCCACATCCTTTCCTGCCTCCTGCTGGCCGCCTCTGCTCTAATCGCTTCCTTCGCCTCCTACTTCTTGGCGACTCAGGTGCAGCCAATTTCTTCTCCTCTGGAAGCTGAGGGAAGCTGAGGGAAGCTGAGGTTGCCTCTGGGTCCGGTAACCCTCCAGCCTCTCCTGAGCTGCAGAGGCTCAGGGCAGAGAGGCGGAGGGTACTAAGTTCCCGCAGGAGGAGTGCTCACCTCCAGGCCAGGAGAGGCGAGCCACCAGAGGATTGGGGCCACCCTATGCCTCGGGGCAGATAAAAGCTGGTGAGCCCCAGTCCCAAGTTGTGGGAGCAACATTGTTGGTTGCCAGTTCCTGTCTGAACCCTGTCCTGCTTTCCTGCTCTTCTGCCAGAGTTCCTGACCTCACCTGACTCCCTGCCCTGCACCCAGCTTCAGCTACTATGGACAGCCTCCATGTTGCACCTTTGACCATGGACTGGACTTGGACCTCGCCTCTCAGGTAACCCACGGGACCAGCACATAAGGAAAAACTTTTAGCCAATCACTACCTGTTGCTAGGCTTCCCTATCTCTAAGCAGACTTCCTCACACACTCTTGCTTTACTTGGCTTCTTGCCAACTCACTAATTATCCACTTCAAAGCTGCAGTTTCTCACAAACCTCAGCAAAACTGTGGTTTAATGTGAACACGCAGCATGTTGGAGCACAGTGCTGAAAGGTTGTCACTCCATTCCTACCCTGCTCCTCCTATACTGCAAGGAAACAAACCAGGGTGTGATCTGTCACAGTTTGTTTCTCTCCAGACAAATCACACCTAGCCCTGACTTGGTGCGAGGCCTAGCATCCCTTGAGGATGAATCAGACAGGCTGAGCACCCTGAGCAGCTGTCAACAATATTTTTGTGCGTGTGGTGCTGGGAAGACAAATGGACACATGCAGATAAATTGACACCAGCACAACTTCTTTTGAATGCAATGGCAATGGGTTCCATTCAAAGACCCAAACAAAACTTTGAGACAACTCAAACAAACGCAATTTAGATTAGAAAAATTTGGCGCAGACTGTTTCATGTGTAGGGGAAATACATGTTCATTGAAGGTATGAGTTGCTTTTATTTGAAAGGGAAAGAAAAATACCAACCAGGATATTATTTTATTCCTGTTTCTAACTTACTGGGAGATAGTAGCACAATGAAAGAAGGGAAACTGTGGGGGGAAACATTAAGAATGACTTTACCGACCTTTGGAAACAAAGGCTCTCTTTTGTATTGAACCTTCCAGGCTTGCTGAGAAACATCTGAGAAAGACTTGAGTACCAGTCTTTCCCCCTTGGCTTATTGGAGAACCATTCCATATTCTCTTTGAGAATAAAGCAGGGTGAGAGATTCTTTCTAGGGTACTAAGGCGATTCCGTCTTTAAAATTTGGATGAGGGTGGGGGTGGGGGAAAAGACTTTTTCTTTCAAGTTTGGAGGTGTCCACTGATAGACACAGACCACAAGTATTTTACATTCGCTTACTGCAAGGCCATTCCCTATTCTCTTTCAAAACCGAGCGGGCTACTCATTGCATTTCTTACAAGCTGGTGCAATATTTTTAGAAATGGGAAGAGAAGCCATGTTTGAAGACATCTCTTGCCATCAATGGGGGTTGCTTCACGCAAATGATTCAAGAAAACAAAATAAAGGAAATCAACTTGTGAATGACTAAGGGCAGCAGACATAAATGAGAAAACTGGCGATTGGCTGAGCAGGCTGGACCTTTGAAGTAACTTTAAAGAAAGCAAAGAAAGTTGTCGAATGTTATCAAAATCATCTGGGTGTGAGAATTTGACCTGGAATCACAAGTCCAGAAATACTCAGAAAGCTCAAAGCGCTCAACTCAAGTAACATACTCGAGTAAGTCCCACTGAATTTAATGAGGCCTACTCATGGGTAACTGTGGTAAGGATTGCAGCCTCAACCTGCTGCTTACTGTGAATTTTAAAAACCAATGGAATGCAACCTTCCTTGCGATTTTCATATGGAAAGAAGTTATCACTTTTGTTACCTGTACAGTACATACTTTATCTAGAATCCTCATTTAAAACCTGAGATTCTTTGCGAAAGGGTTGTTGAGGCAAAGCTATGCAATGTGAATTTATTTTTACCAGCTCATGTTGTATATTTGTATGATGCATACTGTCTTGATGGCTTTGTTTTGTGTTGTTGTTATTATTAAGGTGTGGTTTCTAAACATTTAAATAAAGTGGGGGCAAACCATCTGGAACTGGAATTTTTGATGATCCATTCATGCCCTAAATATTTGTTTTTGTTTTGTTTTTTTGTTTTACGAGTGCTCTTGCCCCACTCAGTGCTCACAGCCAAATCCCAGCTGAATTTTAAAACCGATGGAACACAACATTCATTATTGCTCTTTTTCACATGGTATGAATACTTTGGCACACAAAACTATTTCAAAATGTCAAACGCAAAATTATGTTTACCACAAACAATTAAAACATAAATTAGCTTGAGCATCGTGTTTCAGCAGACATGCACACACAACCATTTTCTGTATAAAATATTCATTTTATGAAATAAAATGTTGCAATTAAAAAATGACATAGGTGATTAATTGAAGGAGAGAGGCTTCAATCCTAACTCTGGTTCTAAGCTCTATTGCATTGGATGGGACTGACTTCTGAGTAGACACTGTCAGAATTGCAGCCATAGATGGCTTTGTGATGGGCCATTACATTAACCTTTTCTTTAAGATGCCACAAGATGTTTTCTTATTTTTGCTCCACAGCACTAACAGGGCTACCCATCTGGAAGTAAAATAAACTACCAGATGAACGTGTAAATGAATATTTGACTGGATCAAGGTATATTTGTACGTCACTAACAGGATGAGGCTTCCGATCTTCCTGGTAGCTGTTGAATCGGGAGACTCACTTTAGTCTCTGATTCAACACTTGATCATATAAACATATCAGAGACTGAGGTTCAAGACAGCATAGGGTTGTATCCAATGTTGTGTGAGAAGAAGGCAAATACTCACAATAGAACAGGCCCCTAATATCTGAAAGACTGTCTCCTTCCTTACAGACCCTCTTGGGTGCTGAGATTGGCAGAGGGTTGCATAGTTACTTATCTCCTTGGCTCGGGGGTCGCATAACTCCATACCCTCCAACATTTCTCCGATGACAATAGGGATGTCCTAAGGAAAAGCCGGACGTTCCGGGGTCAAATCATAAACCAAGATAGCTTCTGTAAATCTGGGACTGTCCTTGGAAAATAGAGACAAAGAGTCTGAGCTGCATTGTCAGGGGCTATAGTGGGAAGAGGGAATTTTCTGCAATTGGGCAAAAGTATATTTTCTCCACCAGTTCACACAATGTTGGCTACCACCCATATTATGTAACTAAGCCCCAAATCTGGAAATCTTACATATCAGACTCTGACAATATTTACATCTGTAGAGTAGCTCAGAATGAGAAAGATGGATGACAGCTTCACAGCCCACAGACTTCCAGACTCCTTCCTTTCTTGTCTTCCTATTAGACTCAGGGAATTATCCCTTCATTTGGCAGTGCTTTCCAGAAGACCTTAGGCTTCTTTTTTTAAACTGTAATATTCAATATCCATAAATTGCAGTTCTCAACTGGTGTTTTAAATCCGTACTATGCTCCTACCCTGACATGAACTGGTCAAATGACTAGTGAAAACGACATAATTGCAGCCCTAGCAAATGCCAAGCTTTTGAAAGGCTTTTTTCCTAGAGTTGTAATGAGTAAGCACTTTTACTTAGTCAAAGAATCTGAGAAGAGAAGAGGAAATGATCTTAACGGGGAACTCTATCCATAATACAACATATGATAAGGCACATGCTTGCTGCAAACGAGAGCTGTGCTAAAAATTTTATGGCTCAACGCTTTCATTGTGAAAAGAGGGGCTTCCAGTGTCCTTGAAATATGCTCACATCGTCCGGGAAAAATGTATTTTCGCTCCAGTGTGCTTCAAAGTGTGCTCTGGTGTTGATTTTAGCAGCCACTTCTGAATCAACCCCACTCTCAGCAGGGTTCTTCTTGCTAACTACATGATTTGGGAATTATTTAATAATGGCTGAAATGTGCAGGGGGGAGTTGATTTCCCCCTTTTTGGGTAAAACACATCCGTATTTTTGGCTCAGCTCTGCTACAAACAACCCCATGTCCTGGATAAACAAACACCAGCAACAAATAAAATCTGCATATCTTTACAGCCATATTTTATATTCTATAAAATAAAGACACGATCTGGCTAAAATAAAGCATGGCAAATCTCAATGATTTCATCTAGGAAATCTAAGCAAGCACTCAATGCTCTGATTGAAATCAATGGGACTTTAAAGTTCTGAATGTATCACGTTCTGTTTTTTTAAAAATAATTTTTATTAACCGACCAATCAAATCAAATCAAATCAAATCACATCACATAAATTCCGAATTACAAAGCCAAATTTTAAATTTTTGTTGAGGGGACCCATATTTCAAGATCCGAAGGGGGATTCTGATCATCTTCTTGCTACTGCGTTAATGTCCAAATCAG